>NC_142473.1:35132500-37632500 GCF_049115385.1 Moschus berezovskii | reverse complement strand
AGCCTGCAGCCTGTTCTGATATCCAAAGATCTGGATATCTGGACTTCACAGACAAGAATTTTATCCCATTGGGCCATATTCCAGCTGTGTTATCTGTCCAGTGGAGAGATTATGTGTCTATAACCCAGACTTCTCTATGGAGCAGCCAACACTGGAAGGGAAGAGTCTCTAGGCCTCAGAAGACGAAAGGGCCTCGTAATGGCCCAAGACTCAGGGTGGACAGAGAGCCCTTACTGTGGTTCAGTACCAATCCTACTCGTGTCTCCAGAATCCTGTTCCTCTATGGGTTCTCACCAACTCCAGCTTGCTGCCACCACCACACAGCTTTTCTGCCCCAACAGAGGAATAGTGTGACACAACCATAAAATTCGACCTCCAAATCCTCTCTCTATGGTCCCCACTGCTTCTAAACCCCATGCAGAAGGTAAGAAAGTAGTAAAGAGAGGGAAGAAAAGCATTTGAATCTCGGCCATTCTTGGAATGTTTTCAAAGGAGCGGAAAATTTAATTATGAGCAAAATTCACAGAATTGAACTCCAGGACCCCGAGTCTTTGAGGGAGGGGTGCTAACTCTGTGGCAAACGGTCCCCAAACTAGGAAAGGCCATGGTAGAGGCTGAAAGCCTCTCTCTCTCTCTCTGTGGTTTCCAGAACCTGGCAATGGTTGGGAAGCCATATGTTGTATTCTGAGATTCAAGCATAAACTTCTGCTGGATGTTTGGATTTGGGTTTTTTAATTATTCCCTGTTTCAAAAAAGAGAGGAAAAAAGGAGTGTGTGTGTGTGTCTGTGTGTGCTTTGAAGGAGGTGGGGGAAGTAGGAGGAGGAGAGGAGCAGTTATCATGGACTTTCTGATCAGCGTTTCTCCCACGAGATGTGCTGTGTCTCTTCTGACAAGAGATGGAGTCAATGGCCCTCAACAACAGCTCAGCTAAAACCCCACCAGTCACAGGTGCCTACTGATCCAGAAGCTTCCTGGATGGTCGCTGCCAAAGCACAACCAGTGTGAGCCCTGTCTCCTTCCTCATGGACAATGACAGCAGAGTGAAGACTCTCCTGCAAGAGGCAGCCATCTTCCCTAATGGCAGTGAGTCCAAGTCAGGGAGTTATACCACCCACCCCAACTGCCAATCAATAAGAACAAGAAATAGCACTTCCTGGGTGTTATTTATATACCAAGTAACATGTAAGCCTTTGACATTTATCTATGGTGTGGCTACTATTATTATGCCCATTTTACAGATGAGCAAAGGAGAGGTAAATCATTTGTTCACAGTTATGCAAATAGTAAGAGGGACCCAGAGTCAGGCTTAGGTGTGCCTGGCACTTCTGCTCTTAATCACTATCCCACCCTGCCTCCCTGTCATCAGCTGGCATGGCTTCGCTGTGAGCAAGGCTGGAAGGAGGAAACACATTGGCCAAATGTTTGAGCTTAAAATCTGCCACCATTAGTATCTCCAGTTTTCTGTTGAACGTATTTGTCCCAAGTCACACTGTGAAGCAGCAGCACAGCCAGGATTCAGAGTCAGGACCGAGTGTGATCCTGTGCTTTCTCCTTTTCATCATGTTGTCTCTGGACCAGACTCCTGGAGGAAGGGATCTGCCTCTCAACTGCTTCAAGTGTTAAAGTAAAAGCAGAAGAGGAAGCTCGGAAATTTCTCTTAAATATCCCTTATGTATGTTTAGCTGCGACTTGGAGAAAGACTTGAACCTGAATGCCAGTCTGTGGCCGTTTTAGGGAGGTGGGTTTGTGAAGAACTTCCTAATCATGGAACATGTCCAAAGACAGAATGGATCATCTTGTAAGGTGGAGAGCTCCCCGCCCATGGTGGGGTGGGGAGCTCCCAACACAGTCCTGATGAACATTTGGTGGTATTCCCTTGACAGAGCGAACTTGCAGGGACTGCTCTTGCTTTGGCTTTCCAGTATCTGAGCACCATTCTTATTAGGGGGCATCTCAATAAGGGTGAGAGGGGAGCCCCCTAAGTAAGCGATGGGGCAGGTGTTCTCTTGACTTTCTGTCAGACGCTATCTGGACAAATGACCTGGACTTAGCCAATCAACTCCTCCAGTTAAGGACCTGGAACCTTAAAGGAGTGACCCAAAGTACAGAGACGATGGCAGCAGTGTCCTTGGTTCCTGTTGTCAGAACCTGGCCATCTAGGTTCCAGGCCAGTGCCGTGAGCTATACAGAATCTGTTTTGTTTCCAGCCAGACGTGGTAGATCAGGTCACCGAGCTGGCTGCACATCTGGGTTACCAGTGCACTCAGTCAAAATACACCTTCCACATCCCCCGGTCCACCAAGACCAAATGCATCAGTCTTCAGGGGAACACTCTGAACATCACTATTTTTTCAAAACTCCCCAGGTGATTGCGACATGTAGCCAGATTTGTCAGCGACTAGAATAGTAAACTCTAAGTCCCCAAAATAAAATACTATGATTCTCTGAACATTTCTTACCAAGAATTTGGGCAGGGCTCTGAGAAAAATGCAGGATGTCTGTATTTACGTTTGCTAACAAGAAGCTTAGCTCCTTGGACAAGTAACATATACTCTACAGATGCTAAGGCTATGATTTTCCTTCTATCGCCACGGAATATTTCTCCCCAAGGGCTTTCCCATCTACAGATCTTGACCTTTGCCGGTACTACTCCATGGCTTTAAGATCTGCTATAATGTCAGCCAAGCAGAAGGCCTTTGACTTCCCATAACAAGGCCTCCCTTCACTGATGCTGTGCTGGGATTTACCACGTACCTTCTGTGCACCCGAAGGAAAGCATCATCTCCACCCTGAGCCCCGACTTCCCTGCCTGACATGGGGTACACTGACCAAGCTCCTTTGTCCAGTCTCACAGCACAAGAAGGCTGAGCTGCTGGGGCATCACGATCTCCAATTCTGGTTAAGAAGGCTCAGAAAGTCACCATTTATAGAGAAAAAGGATGACTTTCTAATGAACTTTCTGGGGCTCAGCTCAAAAGCGTACATTCCTGTATGCTTCTGGCTCACCCCTCCCGAATGGAGCAAAATCCCCAATTCTTCTGGAAACAACTGTTTTTAAGAAGCTGTACTTTACACGGTTCTGGGGTTTGTGTATGCACATGTATGTAAATGCACATGTATGTCTGCGCCTGTCTTCAACATCACAGTTAGGAAGGGACCTGCAGTCCCCACTGACTCCTCTCCTTGCCTCCCAGCATTTGAACTCTTCCAGGTGGGACACTCTGGGGGGCAGAGAATTCCAGAGCACCACGTTGGTAGCCCTCCTGGTTCTCAACAAGGCTGGAGAATCAAGATAAGAGAACCTACTGGATCCCGGCTATGCCAACCCATCGCTGGGGGATGGGGGGGTGGGGAGCAGGAGGGAAGGAGGCACGAGCACCTCTGGGTCCATCTGGGCTGCTGAGAAAGCCTGTCTCATGTGAAGCCATGCCCCCCTCTATGGAGGAAGTTTCCAAGTCCAACCTGGGCATGGATCCACTGAGGCATCTCCTTTGGAAACTGACTGACCTCACCCTAGAGTGGTCACTGCCTGCAAGAGGACCTTGAGGACAGGGTGGCCATCTGGTTTCTGTACAAGCTGCATCCATACAGTGCACACAAATTTATCTTCCAGCGCCTTCAAAATGTACACAGCTGAATTCTGCTGCTGACTTTTGGCACTTGCTCCTGGTATCTGAGAAGAACAGATTCAATTAAAAAGTAACAGATGCTGCAAATCACTCCCTCATTTTGAGGGAAGTATATATATATATATTTTTTGAGTGGCCTGAATTACTTGATGATGAACAGCCATGCAGCACAAAAAAAAAAAAAAAGCTGGCATGACAACTTGTAACTTGGCTCCCAACCAAGGGGAAGCTGTGGGTTCTTCCTCCGAGGTGGTCTCTATGCCCTGGTACATTCCTTTGTCTGCTGTGGGTATTGTTATGGAGAGGACTGGAGGGGGAGGATGGGCAAAATGAATCCTGGGGTGATTTTTAGCCTTGAGATGCTTTGCTTTGACTCTCCTGTCCTCACAGTATCCCAGAGAGGGCGGGTGTGTGGACCCTGGGGATGAGATCAGTACTCCCCATTTTATTTATTTTATGGCAGCACCTTGCAGCATCTGGGGGCCTACTTTCCTGAGCAGGAATCAAACCTGTACCCACTGCGTTGGAAGCACAGAGTCTTACCCACTGGACCGCCAGGAAAGTCCCATCATTCCCACTTTGGAGGGTGAAGAAGAAAGGCTCAGGGCAAGAAATTGAAAAAACGGAAGTCACTCAGTCGTGCCCGACTCTGAGATCCCATGGACTGCAGCCTACAGGGCTCCTCTGTCCACTGGATTTTCCAGGCAAGAGTACTGGAGTGGGTTGCCATTTCCTTCTCCAGGGGATCTTCCCAACCCAGGGATCAAACCCAGGTCTCCCACATTGGAGGCAGACATGTTATCACCTGAGCCACCAGGGCAAGCAGGGGGTCTACCTAAACACAGGACATCAGTTCTGTCAGAAACCTCGGCTCTTTTTCCACATCTGTGCCCAGTGTGCAGAGCGAGATGGCAAAAAGGCCAAGGACAGGCTGACATCTCCAGGGAATGTGCTCAAAAGTGTCCTGGGTGGATGTTTTCCTAGGAGGCAGCCTCACAATGCACTAGAGGGTTGCCAGCGCCCAACCTTCCATGCCCACTTCTCAGCCCTGCTTTCCCCCTTACCCATTCTGGTTTGATCCTAGCTCCTCCCTGCCTGTGTCCTGTAAGCCTGCCGAGGACTCATGGGCAACAACCTTGTCACTGATGACCTGGGAGGGGGACCCACCTCTCTGGAGAGAGAGGCAAGCAAAAAGGAAGGAAGGAGATGGATTTGAATGGGATCCAATTGCTTTCCTCTCTTTCCCCTAAGCACTAAAGCACTAAAAACATGAATTCCAGGGCTGGGATTGAGGATTGCGTCCTCCCTGCTAAAATGTATCTGCTGCAGAGATTCCTGGAATCTGAACTGCAAGCTGAGAAGCTTCCTTGCCAGAGATTTTAACGAGGGAGGATAGGGGCTTCCTTGGGAATCCTGGCTGAGGGGATCCTGCCTGGACACAGAGGCCCTGAGTCAGGATTGCTCAGAGTTCACTCTCTATGAATCTTGCTTCCAACAGCCCTCAATCAACAGCCCTGTCACCTCCCCTCGCCTTCACCTCCTTCCTGACCCTATGACTTTACTGGGCTCCTTATTTTCAGAAGCAGTTGTCAAGATAATTTTTTCCCCTATAGACTACCAACGAAAGGCATGCCCTACAGGTGAAGACTGTCCCAGAAAACCCAGAAGGTGTTCTTAGCTGTTCCCTCTACCTCTCCACCACCTCCCCTGACTCCCCCTCCCCAGAGCCTGCACCCGGGTTTCCCCTGCCTGTGGAGAGACAGCACATGAGCTCTAGGGGAAGTGGGGTGCAGCACATGCTCTCTGTGTTTCCAGAGCCCACCAGTTTCGCCTCCCAACTTCCCCAGGATGCACTCCTTGGGGCCACCTCCACCCTCATCACTTCCGCTTTAGCACCTTTACTGTCCCAGTGGTGGCCTGGCCAAGATCAGCTACCATTAACTGCAGCTCAAGATCACAGAGCTCCGGAGGCAAAGGGTGGGGACCCTACAACCAGCTGGACAAGGATTTCACTTCTGGCTCCACCACTTTTCAGATGGGGAGCGTCAGGTATGGGGCTACGTGTCTGAGCCTTTTCCTCGAAAAATGGGAGGAGGCTGGAGCTGCCCAGCAGAGGGATGGGGACACAGGGGAGAAAACACATGTGAAGGACAGCACCATGCCTGGCATGGCATCAGCCTGCCAACACGGCCCCACCATCTCCCCAGCTCACAGCACAACTCCGGACTTGTTCTTCCTCCTGTTCCCAGATGGCTTTCCTAATCTTCTAACTTTCCTTCTGTTGGTCTCACCTTCCCTTGTTGTGGGGACCTGGAAGGTCAGACTGTGTCATTTATTATCCATCATCTTACATCTATGAATGAGAATTCTCTCTCAATCCCAGCCAAGTGAATGAATGAATGAACACAAACAAAAAATGGCTTAGAGCTCCAGCTTTCTGAGACCTAGTGATAATCTCTTCCCAGTCTCTGGGAGAAAAAGCTGGGTGGGGACTCAAATTCCCCATCCGCAAAAGCTGTGGACTAGAGAATTCTCAGGATGCCAGCAGTTCGTGGTGACTATCAAGCACAGGCACACACCTGGACACGTTAGCCATCAGCTGCTGAAGTTATTTTCACCATCCCTAACAAGGAACGGAAGCAGCAGGACACACAATGACTCTCTAATCCTTCCCACATCCACACCTGTTGGCCTTCTCATTCTGAGTTACTGAAGTTAAAGCTCATGTACCAGGCAGCACACTCGGCCAGCTCTTCTGGGACTGACCTGTAAGGGATGAATCCCTGCTCTTCCCTGAAATCTTCATTCTTGAAATCCCATCATTCCCAAATTCTTGTGGGATAGATATCAGTGTTGCCCTCTGACTGAAGCTTCTCTTCAAGCAGCCTACATTTTACAAAGTAAACACAAAGGTCTGGTAGACAAAAAAGTAGAACCCCCCTCCCCTCAAAAAAACAACTGGCTTAAAATTCAACATTCAAGAAACTAAGACCATGGCATCCAGTCCCATCACTTCATGGCAAATAGATGGGGAAAAAGTGGAAACAGTGACAGACTTTATTTTTTGGGGGTCGAAAATCACTGCGGATACTGAGTGCAGCCATGAAATTAAATGACACTTGCTCCTTGGAAGGAAAATTATAACAAACCTAGACAGCGTATTAAAAAGCAAAGATACCACTTTGCCAACAAAGGTCTGCATAGTCAAAGCTACATTTTTCCCCAGCAGTCACTTATGGATGTGAAAACTGTGGTTTTGGAGAAGACTCTGCAGAGTCCCTTGTATTGCAAGATCAAATCAATCAATCCTAAAGGAAATCAACCCTGAATATCCACTGGAAGGACTGATGCTAATCCTCCAATACTTTGGCCACCTGATACGAAGACTCAACTCATTAGAGAAGACCCAGTGCTGGGAAAGACTGAGGGCAGGAGGAGAAGGGGGCACAAAGGATGAAACGGTTGGACGGCATCACCGATTCAACAGACATGAGTTTGAGCAAACTCCGGGAGATGGTGAAGGACAGGGAGGCCTGGTGTGCTGCAGTCCATCCAGTCACAAAGAGTTGGACATGACTGAGGGACTGAACAACAACAAGACATAAAGGTACAGATAGGGAAAGAAGGTGAAAAGTTTCAAGGATGAGTTTCTCCTGCTTAAGTAGGCTGGGTCTGGGGTTGTCATGAGAAGTCTCCCCACATTCAGGAGAGGGGATGGGAAATGACCAAGTGCTAAACATGTGTACCCCAGGCACCATGCTGGACGCGTTACATTTTCCCATTATGCTCTCTTATACATGCTCTGCCCATGAGAAAACCTGAAGTCCAGATGGAGACTTATCCCATGTCACATGTCTCCTAGAACATGGAGACCAAACTCAGAACATCCAACTTTGAGATGTTCGGATTCCAAAACCCACTGGGACTTTGGAGACATAAAGCGAATGATACTATCTATTTTACAATACATTTTGTTGGATGCATGAACACACAGGTTACTCCAAATCAAACTCAAGTTTAAATGAGTTGTGGGAAATTTTCTGGAGAACAGTCATGTGTCTCACACCTGAGGCCCTCCTCCCTCCCGTCTGCTCTTCTGTAGGATGTTGAGGATAATGAGAACCTTCAAGACCCTGGCTCTCTGTCCCCTTCCTTAACAGAGAGAACATGGAGTCTCCAAAGAGAGACTTGTTAACAATCGGAACTAGAAACCAGGTGTGCAGATTCCTGGCCCAGTGCCTCTCTACTAGTATTACAATAACGTCAGGAGAAGAGATGGCCAAAGAGGGGATTCATCACAGGATCCATGAATCATGAGGATTATTACAAAGGAGCCTAGCTGTTCATTCCTACCGAGGGAGACAAAGGAGTCTAATAGATGTCAACTGTAACCTGATATTTAGGATACTTATTCAACAAATACATATTTATCAAGCATTGTGCTTAGTAAGGACAAAAAAAAAAATAAAGACAAAAAGATAAGCTGTCAGGGACATCCCAGTCTAGTGAGAAAGAGGCTCAATCAAATAATTATCTTTTATCATGGTAAGCAGGGATTTCCAGGTGGTTCAGTGGTGAAGAATCCATCTGCCAAAGCAGGAGACAACAGTTTGTTCGATCCATAGGTTGGAAAAGATCCCCCGAAGAAGGAAATGGCAATCCACTCTAGTATTCTTGCTTGGAAAATCTCACGGACAGAGGAGCCTGGCAGGCTACAGTCCATGGGGTCACAAAGAGTTAGACACGAGGATGATTAAGTGGTCAGCAGGGCCATGATCACGACTAAGTAAGGGCCAGAACAAAGTATGAACAAGGGGCTTGGGTGGCCCAGAGGAGGAAGGGGCACAGCGGCTATCTTGTCAGCAATTTCACTGAGAAGATAAAATAGGAGGGCATCAAGCAGAGAAGGCACAAATGAGAAAAGGCTCTTGACTTCCCATCAGGGCCAGGAAGAAAGTACAACCAATCCCTGAACAACACAAGTTTGAACTGCATGATTCCACATATACGCATATTTTTTCAATAGTAAATACTCCAGTTATTTGTTGAATCGATGGATCCACGGAGGATCAATGCCCCTAAACCCTATGCTGGTCAAGCACCAACTGTATGGAAAAAGCCTGCAGAACTAGTTTGTAGAATCTTTCAGCACAATGAGCAGAAAAGTCTTCTCTGCCTGATGGCTTATAAGAAGATGGGTAGATCAGTTGGTCCCAGATATTTGCATTTTATGGCCCAATGTGCTTTGAAAGCAGGGGCCAGTGGGGTTTGAGTGGACTCATGGAGTTAACTTTTCATTTACGGAGAATCTTATTCTAAAGTCCCCACTACCAATTATCACGATGATTCAGAACAGAAAGGAGGTTTTAATTTCAAAAAAAGTAGGAAGGATACAATCTCAGAATAAGAGGCATTTCTACCCAAGGACGACCAGCTGGAAACTTTCCACCAGTGCTTACTTATTTCACTTTGGACTAACAACAACATTGATAAGATTTGGGACCAAAGGCAGAGTTGAAGACCATCAGTTCTAAATTTAGATTTAGACCAGTTTAGATAAAGGCAAACCATTTTCTTCTATCTAGAATAGTAAAATCTTCTGCTTGGCATACATAATTTACAGGTATGCGCAGCTGAAATTCCCCATCTTACTGTTTCTCTTCAGAATATGAACTAAGCTGTAAATGATTAGTTTTCTATACCTTTATGACTTCTTGGTATTCCTTCTAGTCAAGATTTTTAGACCTATCCATCTACACAGGTCTTCTGAAAGACTTCCACTCCTTTTTAGATTCCAACATCAAGAGAACAAGCCTAAAATTCACTGTTCTGAAGTCTATCCCCCAAAAAGGCCATCCCCCAAACACACACACACACCTCAACCCCAATACACTCTGATGAGGATCAGGAATTCCCCGAGGGAATCTTGTATCCAGGGTATCAAAGTAAAATGCAAAATGAACACTGTCACTTCATATCCCAAATTGTTGGCAACAAAGCCTCTTCTCCAGATCTTTATGGAAGGAAGTTTCCCACAGCTGGCCAGATGTGCAAACAAGACCTCTGGCTGCCTGTGAGTGCTCAGGTTATAGAAGCCACCAAAAGGGTCAGGTTAAGATTGAGAAGAGAGGTCTCAAATTTACCTTCTCAACTCTGTTCAGAAATGGATGGATGGATTCTTCTAAATAACTCACACATTCTCAAGTCCCATGTCTTAGATCTGAATCTGGGAGCAGCATTAGAAACTAGAGCTTTGGCAAATAAGAGAAAGTTTTTTTTATCTTCTTTCTTTACCATGAACAGTTTTTTTGATTCCTGAAGAAGAGCCGTTGGGGTGTTAGGTGGCCTGAGGCCTGGAGCTGGTCAGCTAGTCTGTGCACCAGTGCCTCAGGGTGACTTGTGGAGACTGACACCATACCTGGGATCACAGGATTCCAGTTGGCCACCTGCTCCCCTCACAGCCTCTGAGGACTGAGCTGGGCAGAGCACGGGAAGCACAAAGTCTGGTGACAAAGATGGTCGGTGTGGACAGAAAGGTCAGAAAGAATCCACCTCCACTTGCCTGCTCACAAGGCCTCTCAACCTCTCTATTAACAGATCACATGAGGTAACTGGTGACGGGGATGCCCCCTCGGTTGGGGACATTCAAGGTCATTGGCAAAGAAGCTTCTGGGCCACACAAGCACATCAGGGATGGTAGCTCTTTGGCAAACAGTCTCTCTTCGTTAGGACTAGGAAAGCAGCCCTTGCTTTCACAGTTTCTATGAAAAATTACCATTTTGCATAGAGGAAAGGGATCACTGGCCCTCAGACAGTGGACCATGGGCTCTTGGGTTGCTTGGAGGTGGTGGTGGAGATGCTTTGAGGCTGAGCCAGCTGCAGCCTCAAAGTCACTTCCCTTTGGGAGTTATGAGCTTGGCTGGCAACTGGGAGGGCCGCCTGGGTCTCTCTGGGCAGGGCCCAGCTGGAGAGCTGGGATGTGGCCAAATGTGTCATCTTGGCCAGGTTAGCACCTGCCTCCTCCCTCCACTAAAGTAACTAGATTTGGAGTCCTAATACAAATTCTTCTTTAACCATAGGTCTTTTCATCTGGGTGGCTTGATTTTCCTTTCTTCTGTCCCCTGAAGGTGGCCTGTTTCTACCCACTGCCACCTCTAGAAAGTGTGGTCCTTAAACAGAAACCCTGGGATAAAGTTCTCTATTTAAAAAAGAATTTAAACAACAGTTTCCGGGGGCATCGGTCCATAATCCCTCTAGGGAAAGTGCCTCCTCTTTCCACCAGCCCTAAAATTGGGCTGTGCTCCACATCTGCTCCAACTGAAGCCTCTTAAGAACCCTGTGCTTGGGGCTCTGTGATGGCCTAGAGGGGTGGGAGGGAGGTTCAAGAGGAAAGGGATATATATATATATATATTACTGATTCACTTCATTGTATAGCAGAAACCAACACAACGCTGGAAGGCAATTATACTCCAAACAAGAGAGAAACCCCTGTTATCAGGTCCCCATGGAAACTGTTCTCATCCCCACTGGTCTGTCTGATCTTTCACAAGACAACTGCCCACCAAGGCAAAGAGCAACAGGTGTTTTCAAAGTCAAAACTTCTCACAGCCATTCTCAAAGGCAGCCCTGAGAGGTGGAGAATGCTCTATATTCAGCCAAATTAGACGGTTCAACTGGCAGGTTTCTCGAGCCAGGGACTCAGCCCCAACGTAAAACATCAACCCACTTTGGTTCCTCTGAGTTCACACACAGCTTACGAAAGCACTTGCTGCTGTTGGCAACTCTGCTTTGATCTCTAAGGGTTTAAGTGTAAGCCACAGGCTCCTTGAGCAAGTCAGTGAGTCATTCTCAAGGTCAGGAGTTAGCCCGTAGGGGACACTGGCCCCTGAGTCAAGAGATCCTCCTATCCGCCATGACAGGGAAGAACCACCACTTTGAAGCCAAAAAGACTCACTCTAAGGATGCCAGGTCCCTAGAGTACACCTCCCAGGGCCCTTGCTGTTGCTCATCTCTCTCCACCCTAGAAATATGTGCTTTTCCATCAACCCAAAACCAGTTAACAGGATTCCAAGCCCTCTTTCTCTAAGCACCTCAGACAGTCCCTTCCTGTGCTCTGAGAGGTAGGATGCTTGCTCTCACAAATGAGGGGCTCAAATGAACAACAAACAATACTTTATACTCATGCCAAGAACCCTGGAGTCTCACATGGCCCCACTTATTCTCAAGGTCTAAAAGTTTCTATTCAATAACAAAAAAAGCAGCAGACTCACAGAGAGAGAACTAATGGTTACCAGTGGGTAACCACTGGTAACCAGTGGGAGGTACAAACTGTTGGGTGTAAGACAGGCTATAACGATGTACTGTACAACATGGAAAATATAGCCAATATTTTGTAATAACTGC
Organism: Moschus berezovskii; assembly: GCF_049115385.1. Lineage (NCBI taxonomy): Eukaryota > Metazoa > Chordata > Mammalia > Artiodactyla > Moschidae > Moschus > Moschus berezovskii. The sequence goes on along the minus strand of NC_142473.1, from coordinate 37,620,465 downwards.
AAACAGAGCATAACTTTTTAAAAACATAATTTAAAGTTTGTTTAGACATGATTGAAATTTCTTTTTAAAATCAATAAACTGCCTAAGTTTCAAAACTCAGTCCATGACTCTCAATTAGGCAGATTTTCCCATGATTTTTCAAGAAGATATGAACCATTTGCATGATATTTGTTTTGAAAAGTAAAAAGACGTTGAAAAGAAGTATGTGGCATGTCTACAACTAACCCAATTCAACAACCACGTATGAAGAAAAACCTGCCATGAGCCAAGCTCATGGGAATGGAAAGGAGAAGAACATTCCAAAAATGAACCAGACATGCTTCGGTCCTCAGGGAGCATGTGACGTGTCCAAAGGAATGAGTGAATAAATGAACACAAATAACAAATGCATGCAAAATCAGGATTAGTAGTAAGTTTGAGAGCAATTCTACTCCTTCATTTAATTGCATTAATATGGTTCAAAGAGTCAGACAAAAATTTTCCTGAGTTAAAATCTGATGGTTCTTCCCGCTTCATGTTTTACCAAACCCCATACACATTTTTGGTTTCTAGAATCTTTAGCAATTTGAGGGTCTCTGAAGTCTCCAATCTGATCTTGAATGATGAAGGCAAGGAGTCTTCAGACCTTCTGGGATAAAGTCTTATATATTTTATGGGATGATATTCTCTGCCCTCCTGTAAGAACTTTCACCACATCTTCAGTTTAAACTCTTAACATCTCTCTCCATGCGGATATCATTAGTGTTTTGCATGAAATGTTTTCAAAGACTTGGATTCATTTCTAAAGCAAATAATTTTGGTTTTTTAAGTAACAAACAGGCCATTTCTCCTCATGAGGTGTTTGCCAGTCTCTCTGTGGAGTGTACACTATAGTGTATGCAAGCCACGTGTGATGACTAAGGGCAAGGTTATTACTGCCCTTGTGGATACTGTAGTCTCCACGGGCATCAAGATTAAAATACAAGAAACAGTTACATGGTGGTACAGGCCTCGTGAGGGAGAAGGCCAACGCGTGCCCTAGGAATTCAGAGGAGGGACATGGCTCCCTGTGGGCAATGGTCGTCAGGACAGGTCTTGAGGTGGAGGAGGGACATTTCCAGTGGAAAGTCACAAGGAAAGAACTGGTCCAATTCTCAGCCCTCCATCCCTCCCACTCTGACCACCCTATATTCCTTATGAGCAGCAGTGGGCTGGTGGATAGGTGCTACGGTGTGAGTGTAGACGCAACCCTGTGACTTGGGGGAAACCTTTATGCAACTCAGGGCGTTGAGGTGTGTGTCAGAAGAAAGAAGATCTCCTTGTGAAAAGCCCTGCGACGTCGGAAACTGTGAGTATTGCCCAAAAAGCCACCTGAAAAGGCTTCCATCCCATCAGGTCACCAGCAAACTTGCTGCTGCAGCGGCCTTGCACTTGTTAATAAGATTTCATTTTATTATTTCCATGCTCTGTAATTTCTCCCACCGCCTTTTAGATGAACCAGTTAACTTTCCGCACTTGTGTTAATTACATGGGGGAACCTCCAGGCTACAGTGCACAATAAAAAGACCAACTAGAACTTTTTCCACCACCATCTTTTTGTTTCTTATAATCCAAAAACAATGGATCCTGTCCTTAGACCCTCCCGAAAAACAACCAGATTTGTTAATGCCTTCCAACAAAGATGGGAAGAAATTCAATGCAGATGGAGCAGAATCACACAACCATGCAGATTCGTACAGGCCCGCGGGCTGGACAGAATTAATACACTGGGAGCCGGGAATTTTTAATATAAAACAGAAAATATCACCTATGGCACTAATGTTCCTTTTGTGATGAGACATGATGATTCTGGTTAAACTGGAGCAAACAATCTCCCAGGGCCTGTCCTCAAGGCACAAAGCCCCTTGTCTGGAGCAGTTCACAGTTTTCCCCCAGGTTAAGCTTCCCTTCAAACTTGTCAACAATACGCTTCCAAACTGCTAACCTCAAGATCAGGAGTAAATTACGAGAGCGAACACGATAAACACACAAAAACTTAAATTGAAAAAATTAAACGCAAAAAAATGTGGTTTATCCACTAAACTCTAAAGTTTAACAAACAATCCTTAACTTAGAGAATGATTTAAAAACCAAAAAGGCACCCACCAACCCTGGTCAGGGCCAAACCAAGGCGGAGACAAAGTTCTCTTGTCCACTCAGCACTGCGGCCCCCAAACTTACTTCCAGGCCTTGAGGAGTCAGATCTCGAACCAAATCTGCAGAAAATCACTTCTGGCTCCCCAGCTAACCACCCGGGACTAACTTCTCACTCACACTGCAGAACTGCTCCAAGAAGCATCATGGCGGCTACAGCGTCTTCCGGCTTCCCAGGCGCATGCACGCTGGGCCTCCTCTAACAACCTCGCCTGATTTCTAACAACGCAGACTTGTTGCCAGGCTGGCCCAGGTGAGTAGAGTTCCTGACAGCCACTCTCTCCCTCTGGCTCCACCTTCTCCTGTGGGTACCATTGATTAGTAGTACCTTGATTGAGTCAAGGAATTAATAATGGTAGAGCTTATTCAGTTCAGTTCAGTTTAGTTCAGTCGCTCAGTCGTGTCCGACTCTTTGCGACCCCATGAATCACACACGCCAGGCCTCCCTGTCCATCACCAACTCCTGGAGTTCACTCAAACTCACGTCCATCGAGTTGGTGATGCCATCCAGCCATCTCATTCTCTGTCGTCCCCGTCTCCTCCCACCCCCAATCCCTCCCAGCATCAGACTCTTTTCCAGTGAGTCAACTCGTCGCATGAGGTGGCCAAAGTATTGGAGTTTCAGCTTTAGCATCAAAATCAGGTCATCTGATGTGTTTCAACTATTATTGAGAGATTTTGGAAAAGAAGAGAGAGCACAGAGAGAACACACAGCTAGGATTCTGCTGGACCAGGATTCAGACCCCATTCTGTGGCTCCACATACCAAGCAAAGAAATCCTTCAAGTTCCGGGGTCATATTATCCCTTCCCTGCAAGATGCTCTAGGTGATACACAGTAAAGAGCAAAAAGTATTGGTTCTGGACAGAAAGCTGAATTATAATCCTGGCTTTACTGGTCGCTAGCTGGGAAACCTTGATGAGCAAACCTCCCTACCCCAGTGCAAATCTCCCAATCTTCTCTGGAAAATGGGAGGAACAACCTCCGAGAGTTGTGAGGATTAAATGCAATAACTATGTAGAGCAGGCATCTTATAGTTATTCCTCTCTCTATGCCCCTGACGCTGTGTCTTCTACAAAGATTTAGAACTAATCCCTATGCAGGGTTTGTTTCCATGATATATTTCTACGCACAACTTGAAATGAACATCAGTGACAGCACTGAAGCAAATGGATTTCCAAAGGCGCTGGAGTGCAGAGTGTAAGAAGCAGAGGGTGGAGGCTGTGGGGACACTGGGGTTGGGGGTGGGGGTGCAGGCAACTGTAGGTTCTGGCCTTTGTAGCGACATAGGGAGCCTCCACACATGGCACTCAGGATGCCCCAGGGCCCTGTTTCTAGTATCCTCGAAGCTGATGCCTATTTATCATTTACCCTGGGCTCCTATCTTCTTGCGAAAAATCAAAGAATCAAATGGTATCACTTATGAACAACTTTTGTCAGAGCCTGGATGATGGGCTTGGTGGATTCTGAACAAGGACCAGGAGGTAGAAATCAATGTCTGGGTTGAATTGCAACCAAAAGTTCTCATGACTACAGAGTCATGGGTGGGGGAAGGGGATGTCATCCACAATGCTATTTATCATCTGATGGAACAGAGGAGAATCCCGACCCTAAGAGTTGAGGTCTTCCAGGTGTGCTGAGAAGAAGACTGGGATGAGGCTGATGAGACCCAACTCTGTTACTGCCATGAGATCACATTCCACTGCTCTGGTTTCCTCATCCATGGAATGTGGTGGTGGGACCAGGCTGGCTTTGGAATCAGATAAGCCAAGGTTCAAATTTAGGCTCCTTTTACTTGTTTGACAACTTTCTTTGTATCCCCAAGCTCCAGTGCTCTCTTCTCTCAGATGAGAGATCTCATCTCAAGAAGCTGGTGGGGAATTAAGGGAAGAGGTAGATAGGTAAGTATCTCTCTTCTTGCACAGTGACAGGTCTATGAAGCTCCCAGTACAGCAGCTGCCTTCTCAGTTAATACTGGTCTGTTTCCTTAATTCTAGCTCTGAATTGCTGTGAATGTATGAATCCATGGTGCAATGCAATGAGTCGATCCCCAGTAATCTTACATGGCCACCGTGCCCTCCCTAAACCTCAACTATCAAGGCACTTAGGTGCTGTCCACTGAAGCAGCAAATAGACAGATGAACTTGGACGGGAAGGTACAAACAAAAAAGAGGCAGGATGGTGAAGGTAAAAGGACCCAGAACTGGGAGATACTTGGATCCAGGGCTGACTTCTAGCTCCCTTGGTCACCAGCTATAAAACACATGACTTTGGTCAAAATTTTCTTAGTATTTCTGATCTTTAGCTTTCTCATCTGTATTATGGGAATAATTGTATACATGTAAGTGCTTTGTGGACTAGGAAGAGCAACTGCAGTGTTAGTGGTCAGTTGCCTGCCACAATTCCTGGCGATTGATTTGAAAATTTGTCCAGTTATGAGTTTGAAAATGTAGTTTACAAACTTATGGTTGCCAGTGGGGAAGAAAGAGGGGAAGAGATAATTAGGGAATTTGGGATCAACATGTACACACTGCTATATTTAAAGTGGATAACCAATAAGGTCCTACTATACAGAACATGGAACTCTGTTCAATGTTATGTGGCAGCCTGCATGGGAGGGGAGTTTGTGGGAGAATGGACAAAGGTATATACATATAGCTGAATCCCTCTGCTGTCCACCTGAAACTATCACAATGTTGTTAACTGGCTATACTCCAACACTAAATAAAAAGTTTAAAAAAAAGAAAGGAAAAATGTAGTTTAAATGTTTTGAGAGCTACCTAATGACATTAGCCCCATGGAGAAGGGCATGGCAGCCCACTCCAGTATTCTTGCCTGGAGAATCCCATGGACATTGGAGCCTGGTGGGCTTTAGTCCGAAGAGTCAGACACGACTGAAGTGACTTAGCAATGACCTTAGCAATCAAACAAAACCTCAAACTTGCCCCAAATTCTCATTTCCAAAATCAAATGACTATCAAGTGCATTGTTGATGTAACCCCTCTAAAAAGCTGGGCTTTTTCCCTTAGCCATCAACAGATCCCTCCCATGACCCACTGGAGTCACCAACTACAGGTGGCCTGATATTAGCTTGAAAAACAATGTGATAAACCACCCTCTTATTTTAACAGCTAGCATAGGGCAGGGCAGGAGGAACCCCCACCCACGCTTGTTCTGAACAGACGTGGTGTTGCAACTGATGCGAAAACAAGATAAGGAGAAACGTCTGTCAACAGACTCAGGCCTCCCCCAGAGTAGGACTGCTTTTTGTGTATCCTGCACCGACGGGAAGCCAAAGGCCATGCAGTCACCTGCAAATGCTGCTCTGATGCGGCTGCAGTACTGAACACGCCTAAGGAAGGCCGGACAGTGGCTTGAAGACACATGCATCTCACCTGAGCGTGTAGCTGTTTTTTAAGATATATCTTTAGTGACACAGTGCCTTGTAGGAATCTTCATTAAGGTTCAAATCCTACCTGCTTAAAACTACTATATGCAGGATGGATAAACAAGGTCCTACTGTATAGCACAGGGAACTATATATTCAATATCTGGTGATAAACCATAATGATAAAGAATATATGTATATATATATATTGCTGTATAGATATATAGATATTATTTTGCTGTACAGCAGAAATTAACACAATATTTCAAATCAACTATACTTCAATAAAATAAAATTTTAAAAAATTCTGTATGCTTAGAACTGAGGAATTTAAAATCATTTAGGGGACTTCCCTGGCAGTCCAGCAGTTAAGACTCTGTGCTTCCAATGCAGAGGGCAGAGGTTTGATCCCATGTTAGGGAACTAAGATCCCACATGCCACAAAGCAGCAACCAAAAAAAAAAAAAAAAAAATCATTTGGTCATCAGGCCAGGGGCTGTAAGCTCAATGTGCCTGTTTAGAAACTTCCCAACACTCTATACTGTGGGCAGGTCTAAATGATGTATTTGAAAACTCCATTTTAAACCCCCTTTGATATGGCTGGGATGCAGGAACCGGTGAACTGATGCATCAGTGCTGCCAGGCATTTCTTGTCTGTCTTTCCTGAACATCATCAGACCTCCAGAAAGAGAGGCACAGTGTAAATGAGGGTCCAAACAACACATCCAAAGAGCTAAGAGGCTCAAACATGACAAGCATAAATGCTTATGAGTAGTGAAAAAAGAATTTTTTTTTAAGGAGTAAGAAAGAAACCACAAAAGTCTCTTAGAACTACTGAAACAGCGACAGGATTAGATGCTATCAGCACCCACCATCTCCGGTTGTCATGTCTCTGAGATGAAGGAAGTGACACCATGGGATTCCAGGAGACAGTCCTGGGAGCGTGGAAGTGTCATCACAAGAGTCAGGAGAACTCCCGTTTGCAAGGGGAGACCATGTTTGTAAGCAAGAACATGTTTGCAAGGGGAGACCCAGGTTCATACATTCCTCAGCATGCTGGTCCGAGTATGGGAATTCCTGTCCATCCACAGGCTCCTGTCAGATAATGCCAGAGTTTCCAGCTCCTTCCAAGCATCTATGCAAGTCAGTGATGACAGATGTGGATGGAATAGAAGGAATAAATGCAAGTTTTGGATTTTAAAATTCAAAACTTTTTAGTTGTGAATGGCATGCCCCAAGTTAAGCACATGCTAAGTGCCAGGCTCTATGCCAGGTGCTGGAACCTCAAAACCAATATGGCACACTTGGGAATCCCCTGGTGGTCTAATGGTTATGACTCTGGGTTCTTACTGCTTGAGGGTGCAGGTTCAATTCCTGGTCGGGGAACTAAGGTGCCGCAAGCCACGTGGCCCAAACAAAAAACATCAATGTGGCACATGTAATTTTGGCACCCAAGGAACCCCCAGTTCAAATACATCTCTTAGCAGCTCTCCCTCCCTTCCCAATGTTTGCAACAGCCTGCTATCAGCAGTACTTTCAGGGCCTCAGCTCTTTCTAGATCACCTCATTAGTTTTGCTGTATCTGCATCTGTACTTTACTAGATTGGAGGGTTGGTCTCATTTATTTTACCTCAAACACATTTTAGAGAAAATTTGTTACAATGTCTATAAATGGAAAACTAGTCTCACTTGCCATCAACAGAAAATATCTAATAATTTTCAAAAAACACAAAACTATCTTGTTACACATTGTTGTCTGAGTGTTCCAAAGCTAAGGTCTATCAGTTCAGTTCAGTTCAGTCGCTCAGTCATGTCCGACTCTTTGCGACCCCATGAATCACAGCACGCCAGGCCTCCCTGTCCATCACCAACTCCTGGAGTTCACTCAAACTCATGTCCATCGAGTTGGTGATGCCATCCAGCCATCTCATTCTTTGTCATCCCCTTCTCCTCCCGCCCCCAGTCCCTCCCAGCATCAGACTCTTTTCCAGTGAGTCAACTCATTGCATGAGGTGGCCTATAGCTCTCTGTTAAAAAGATAGATTAATAAGTATGAGTTATTAAAGATTAACTAACTGAGCTGAGACCCTCCCCCTGTAATCAGAATCAGAAAAGGATTTATCGATCCTGAAGATCCTTCATTAGCTCTTCAGAATCAGAAAAGTGATTCATCAATCACCATGTGACTCACTGTTTCTTGGGGTCACATCTGCCTATCACTCAAATCAGACTCCATGGTCCACTAAAAACCCCATCTGTGCTCTCTAGCCCACTTCATGATTGGTCCCAGAGCCTAGAACTTTCCACAGGAATTCAGGAGGCGCTCAACACATATTTGTTGAATGAGCTTATGTATGCATATCAGCCTCATCATTTTTTAGCCCAGCCATACCTATAGGCTTATTTCTCCTCAAAGAATCATGCCCACTCATAAACCTCCATGCCCTTTTCTACTTGTATCCTTTATGGAATATTTTTCCTCCTCACTCTGCTTGTTCTAACTTACCTAGTCTCAGATCTTCAAGTCTCAAGTTTTGTCATCTTCCCTGCACAGTTTTCCCTTACCACTTCAGGCTGAGACTAACCATGCTTTTTAGTGTGCCCACTACATGAGTACCCTCATCATCACAATTATCATATGATAATCACTAATTTGCTTGTCTTTCTCTCCCCACCAGTCTCTAAACTCCATGAGGGCTGAAAATGTGCCTTCTATCCCTGATGTTGAATGAAAGTGTCTCTGGCTACTCTCCCATATGCTCTCACTGTACCAGGCAGATCTTGCCTTCCCCTCTCCTGAGTCTTTGTGTAGACTGTGTCTTTGCTGGGAATCCCTTTGACAATCTCCAAACTCCCTTCCATGTTCCTGCTCTGAGAAGCTTTTCAGGGCCCATTCCCCAAGCCGGCTCTGACAGTCCATGCTCCCTGTTTCCACAACAACAGCCCCCCCCACACTTTCCTGGAGGGTTTATCCCACCCTCAGTACAATTCTTTGTTTCCATGCCACCACAATTCTGTAGACTATAAGCTTCTCGGTTTTGTGTCCCCAAGGTCTAGAGAATGTCTGATGCATAATCAATAAATATTTTCTGATGAAAGGAAGTAATGACTAGCAAGAAAACAGCTTTCTATTCACCTCTCTCCTCTTATCCATTTTAAAAGATCTGGAGTCATGGTCAGTAAAAGCAAGAAAACACGACATTGGTTGCTGACATTTATAGAGTGCTTATGATCTGCCATGTGCATTATAAGCATTCTCTCATTTAATTATCGCACAACCTCATGACGTAGGGACTTGAATTGATGCCAGTTTGCAGGTGAGAAATCCTGGGCTTAAGGAGATTAAGTCAGTTGTCCAAGATTACATCAATGGCAGAGCCAAGAAATGGACCCAGGCCCGAAAAGCTCTGATATTTGTAACAACCAGTCCAGCTTGATCTATGACCTTACTTTGTCTGACTTACTGCCCTCCTCTGGGATCAGAAGTCCAGTCCTGGGCAGATGGACCCAGGTCTGCTGTGGAGAGCTTTGATTGTAGCGTTTGAGAGCTCAGTGAAGCCAGCAGACAGGCCCTGCCCAAAGCACAAGGCCTGATCAGTGAGACTGTACAAAATCACCAGTTTCTCACCCATCGGAAGGCAAATCTAGGCAGCCTTTCATTGATTCCAGAGGTGTCTCTTTCTGGATTTCCCTGGTGGTCCAGTGGTTAAGGCTCAGTGTTCCCATTGCAGCAAGGTTTGGGTTGGATCCTTGGTTGGGGAACTAAGATCCTGCATGCTGCATGGCATGGCCAAAAATAATAATAAATGTCAGAGGTATCTCTTTCATTTGTAAAATAATCTATAGTCTGGCATTTGGGGATTTTCTTGCCAGTGGTGGGGTGACTACTGTCATAACAGATGATGAACTGACTTCTTTGAAAGTTCAATAAAAACTTTTAAAATAAAGATTTTAAACTTGAAATTGACTGAGAAGCGAAGTGAGAATCCAGCTGCACCCCAGAGAGGGCAAGGGGCTTAGGGCAATGTTTCTAACTGCATCCTCTGCACCCAAGATGGGACCACGGCTGCTCTTTCTTCACGCTAAGTCCTTTGTTGAAAGCATCAAGGTAAGAAAGGCCAGCTTCCTCTAGTTCATACCTAAAGAAGTGAGAGAAATGCTGCTTGGCTACACTAGTTTCAGTCCAGAAAAGAAAGACTTTCTCCTAACAAAAAATTCAGTTTCAAATATTTGTATGAAATGTTTAAGAGGGAAGAAAAGAAACAAGAGCCACCTTCTAAAGCCCCCTTCTGCTTCTTGATTATGTTAACAGAATCCTCTACAGGAAAGGTCCAGCATAGGCCTATGGTGAAACATGCAGCCATGTGGTTTCATTTTCCCAGTGATGAACCCCTCAGGAGAAACGTTTGGTTTGGGGAAGAGAGGCAGACGTATCTGGACAACAAGTTAACCGTGACCTCGAGTGCTGGGTTTCTTTTTCATTTGCTGGAAATAAGAACGGTCCAGGGAGAAAAATCCTGGAAGAGGGAGGGATCCAGAAGACCTGGGATTTGGTTCTGGCTTGGCTACTTGTTTGTTTTATGACCTTGAACAAATTACTTAAATGCTCTGGGCCTCAGCCTTTCACAGAAATAAGGGGATCAGGCCGAACCGTCACTAAGTTTTCTTTCAGCTCTGAAATTCTATGATACTCGGTAATGTGTTATACAGAGCAAAAAGACACATCCGACCTATTCTTAGGGTGTCATGTCCTGGGGTGAATCTGTTTCCAGTAGTAGCAACAATTACACGGAGACTAGAAGACCACCCTCAGCCACTGTTCCTTATCAATTAAGACACAAAGATGCAAAATAAGGGGACAAGGATGAGCTTCATTGGGAGGGACAACCTTACTTGGCTCTCAATGGCCCTCCTGGACATATGTTTAAATTTGAGCGGCAGCTGGGTCACTCAATATGTTGGCACATTAGAAGCCCAGGTCTTGGAACTTCCTGGTAGTCTAGTGGTTAAGACTTTGCCTTCCAATGTAGGGCACACAGGTTCAATCTCTGGTCAGGGAACGAAGACCCCACATGCCTTATTGCCAAAAAAAAAAAAAAGATAAAACGGAAATAATATTGTAACAAATTCAAAAAAGACTTTAAAAATGGTCCACGAAAAAAAAAATCTTAAAAATAAAGAAATTCAGGTCTTGGTCAGGGATGCTGGGGACAGCAGGATCCCATCTGTGGGTCGGTGGCTGCCTTAACTGATCAGCTAACTCACTGGCTGAGCTGACGTGCTACCGTGGCTTCCTGTATAACCTTCTTTCCACTGACCTTCAGATAGGCTAACACAGTTAAACCACACAAGCCTCAAAAACCTTGAGAATGTAATTCTGCTTTTTGGCAGTTAAGAAAATCATCAGACGTAAAGTAAGCCAATGATAAGTTACTGTTTATGAAGAGCTCGCTAAGTGCAGGGCCCTGTGCAAAGTACTTTATATATACTATATAATCTTCATGGCAGGGCTTTGAAATGGGTACTATCAACCCCATTTTACGAAAGATAAAACCAAGGCTTTTCATCTCGCTCTGCTTTTCAGGACATAAACATTTTTGTGTAACAAGGTTCATCACAACAAAAAGACCCAGATTTTCAAAAATAGGGGATTGATTAAATGGTATATTCATCTAATGGCATTCTAGAAATGCATGAGATATCATGTGAAAATAATTCATGACACAGAAAAAAATGTTTGCAACAAATGACTAATAAACCCAACCGTGTTTAATTTATATATGATTATATACACTATGGTATTTGTTTATTCCTCTTTGTATTTTTCTGTGTTTTCCAAAATTTATACAGTAAGCATATAAATCATTTTTTTAATTGTGGGGCTATGCAAAGGCCCATCACAAATAACCAGAAGCCCATCCCCATCCTTGTTAGTGTCTGGATTCTAAAGAGGATATTCTAACAAATTCAGTTTCTATACAGCAGACATCTCCCCAATCAGAAGCAAGAGGTCCCCTCAGCTTATTCCTCAGGCATGAGTGTGGGATTGAGTAGAATTTTAAGGCAGCTGAATCATTCTTTCTTTAAGGTTGTGGCTCCTATGATACTATTTTACCCAGATCACTATGCCCTAAAGAAGTCAGGCAGTGAACCTAAAACAAAATCCATGAACACTCTCTGCTCAATTATTATTATTATGGTTATCATTATCTCTAGCAGGAGTAGTTATTTAAATGAGGCACTTGTGTCAGGATAGGGAGAAGAGATAATACAGAGTTGGCTTCAGGACTTGGAGAATTCGCTTAAGGTTAGATACCGGGGAGTGCCCAGAAAGTTGTGACGGAGAAGTGGCAAGACTCTGAGAAACGGGCTCTGGTTTCAGGGTGACACGGGTTAGAATCCTGATCCCATTTGCTGAGTGACACTTAATGTTTTCATCTGTGAAACAGGTTTGAAGGGGCTCTTGAAAGCATAGTAGGAAACATGCAGTCGGTGCTCAACTCATTATTGACCGGGAAATTTTTACCAAAACTGACACCTGTGGCCAGCAATTTGTTATCTAAGTGATATTGATACATTTCTGGTCAATAACGTTCAGGTAACAAAAGACGTATTAATATGTCTCTGATCAATATTGTGTTCATGTATTTCTCCCAGCCTCTCCTCACCCATCCTTACCCTGACACAACACATCTGTACTCCATCATCCTCAAGTTCTAAAATCTCTTTACTGCAGAAGAAGAGCAAAAACCTTCCCTTGGAAACCCGGAGTTGTGAGGGAACATCTTAAGTGGAAAGTTTTTGAATCAAAGTGCCATGCCATTTAATCAGTCATCACGGCCACCTGAGATTTAGGCAGGATCCCGAACAGATGGCAACTGCTAAGCTACAAACACTTGGAGATGCCCTGACCTCATCCTATTTATTAGATGCTCACCTCACTGGTGGAATAAAAAAAAAAATAAGAACTCCATTTTACTTAAGGAAAAATAGGGCTCATTCAGAGGGGTTTGACGAATTTGTCTGAGATCAGTTGGCATGTGGGAGTGGAGACAGGGGAAGAAAAGTCATAAGGGAAGGAGGAAGATGCCTGGACTGTTTATTTCAATGAGATATTTGTGGCAGGAAACGGAGAGGAAACCAGAATATTCTAGTCTCTACTTTCCCCTCAGTATCCACCATCCCTGGCTCTATCTTCTGCCTAGATGGCCTTTCCTTCAAGGCCATGCTCTTTCTCTGTACACTCACCCTGCGTATATCCAGCTCGCAAATGGTTTGTCATTGTTTTCTGAACCTTTAAGAGCCCCTCAGTCCCCTTTCTGGAGAAGGCAATGGCACCCCACTCCAGTATTCTTGCTTGGAAAATCCCATGGACAGAGGAGCCTGGTGGGCTGCCGTCTATGGGGTTGCACAGAGTCAAGACCCGACTGAAGCAACTTGGCGGCAGCAGCAGCAGCAGCAGCAACCCCCTTTCAACCTCTGTTACACATCTCCCACTGCAGTCATGGCGCCCCTGGTTTCCAGGAAAGGGACCAGTGCTCCGGGCTCCGAGCCCTGAAGTCAGGCAGGGTCCTGCATGTCCTCACAGAGTGGATACCAGTCTTGGTGCTTCTACCCTAGGTCACGTGTTGGCAGGTTTTCTTACAGTTTCTCATGGGCATTTACTGTCTCTAATTTGACATGACGCAGCTCACTGGAGAAAAAATCTGCTTCTCCAGGATCTCCTTAGCTTTCGTCTGGCTGATTTTCCACAGGGCACGTAAGCAGCCGGGATCATAGCCACATCAGGCTGAAGCTGGGATGCAGCTTCCCCAGAGGGCTCGCAGACTGGCCTGGGATGAACTCTACCCCTTGTTGGTTTTGTTTCCCGTGAGCAGACGCAGGAGACGGGCTGCACCAGGAAGGCCTGGGGTCAGTGCCTGCTTGCTCCACCCTGGGACCTTGTGCAACTCAGAGGCCCAGTTTACTCATCGAGAAACAGTAGTAACAGTATCTGTTCCGCCTTCACCTTAACAAGGCTGAGATGAAGCTCAAGGAAGACAATACAAGCAGAAATGTTTTGCAAGCTGCAGAGCACTGTAAGGGTGAGGGTGCCATCATTACAATGGGGATGCACCTGGCCGAAAGACATTACATGCTCATGAGCCCATTCCTGAAGGAAATGTTCAGAGGGGACTACTTTGAATAAGACGGATAGGGAGTGGACAAAGATGAATACACTAATTCTAGAACATTTATGGAGCACATGCTCTGGCAAACTCCCCTAGACAGTAGGAGCAGGGTGATGAAGGAGACAGTCAAGGTCCTTGCTCTCAGGAAGCTGATTTTTTTTTTTTTTTAATGGAGGAGAAAGAAAGAGTGGCTTTATTACTTTGCTAGGCAACTTTGGGGCTTCCCTGGTGGCTCAGAAGATAAAGAATCTGCCTGTAATGCAGGAGACCTTGGTTCGAACCCTGGGTCAGAAAGATCCCCTGGAGAAGGGAAAGGGAATTCATTTCAGTATTCTTGCCTGGGAAATCCTATGGACAGAGGAGCCTGGTGGGCTACAGTTCATGGAGCTGAAAAGAGGCAGACACAACTGAGCGATTAACAAACACTTTGGACCTCCCAGGTGGCTCAGTGGGTAAAGAATTTGCCTGCAATTCAGGAGCCACAGGAGACACGGGTTCTATCTCTGGGTCAGGAAGATCCCCTTGAGGAGGAAATGGCAACTTACTCTAGTATTCTTGCTTGGAGAGTCCCAAGGACAGAGGAGCCTAGTGGGCTACAGTTTATGGGGTTGCAAAGTCAGACATGACTGAGCGACTGAGTATAGACAATGGAGGAACATAGCAGGCTAGTGCCTCAGGAACTGTGCCCTCCTCCCTGGTGAATAGGGAGAGGTTATATAGGCAGGCAAGGGTATGTGATAAGGATAAAGGCAGTAACCAGGAAGCTGCTTTCTATTAGGAGAGTCAGCAGAGAAAAAACAAGCAAACAAACAGAAAATGAAGTCAGTTGTTTTCCCCCTTTTGCCTTCCCCATTTTCCTGTTCTGGGGCTGCAGGAATGCTAGCTGCAAACTCAGTGTTAATCCAAGAAGACCCAGAATTAATGAAAGAAAAAAGTTACTTTTTCCAACAGGACAAGAGTCATAGTTTCAGACCTGAGACATGTGAAGATAGGTTTGTTCTTTATATTCTTGGCAAAATAACAGCACAATGAAATGTTGATGAGCCAAAGATGTTAAGGAATAAGAGATCTGGATAAATGATCTTTCAGTTATAAGTTCAAGCCTTGAGAAGCCTTGTCTAAGTCTTAGAAAAAGGAATACAAGCCTGTATCACTTTGAGTTACTCTCCAGTTTTCCAAATGCAGAACACTGAACCAAACAATTTCAGTTTAAAAATTGTTCATACTTCATCCTTCACAATATTTCACTTCCTCTAGGAGCCTCCCATCACCCAGTGAGATGAATACCGGTCTTCTCTGCAGCTCTGGCATCCATTAGTAACTCCACACAGCATTTAAACAATATCCCACCTATCATCCCTGATTTACTGGTTTGTCCCTCTCCAGAGGAGAAGCAGCCCCAGGCCAGGGCTGTGCTTTATTTGACCTTGAATCCCCAACACCTAAGTATCACGGAGGACAAACATAACAGATATTCAGTTCATGCTTACTCACGAGATCACTTCTCACTGGCCCATTGTGTACCTACAGCCAGTGTGAATGTGGACACAAAATCCAGGACACACTTCGCAAGGTGGTTTAACAAGACAAATGCTCTGTCTTCACTTGGTCACCAGTGATTCTCTCATCAGGACTTGCGCTTCACCTGGTGTCTCACCAAGAGTTCCTGGTCAGGTGAAGTTTTGAGCCAAATAACATCTACATTAAAAATGGATAGTTTTGGACTTCCCTTGTGGCCCAGTGGTTGGGAATTCGCCTGCCAATGCAGGGGACACAGGTTCGATCCTTGGTCCGGGAAGATCTCACATGCCGTGGGGCAACTAGCCTGTGCACCCAACTGCTGAAGCCCACATACCCTAGAGCCCGTGCTCCACAAGAGAAGCCACCACAATGAGAAGCCCAAGCACTGCAACGAAGAGTAGCCCCCACCCCCTGCTCACTGCATCTAAACACAGTCCTCATGCTGCAACAAAGACCCAGCATGGCCAAAAAGAAATAATAAAATAGATAAATAAAATTTTAAAAAGAAAATAAAATAGATAAATAAAAAGAAATCTACACTAAAAATGGATAGTTTCATCTTAATCTAATCGGTAAAGCGTCTGCCTACAATGCGGGAGACCTGGGTTTCATCCCTGGATGGGGAAGATCCTCTGGAGAAGGAAATGGCAACCCACTCCAGTACTCTTGCCTGGAAAATCCCATGGGAGGAGCCTGGTAGGCTACAGTCCATGGGGTTGCAAACAGTCGGACATGACTGAGCGACTTCACTTCACCAAAAAAAGAGGACCCATAACGTCCTGGGGCTGCTACCAGCATAATCCAGACTATGGGAAACTACATATGACCCAGTTTCATTGACATATGACCTAGTTTCACTGACCAAAAAAAAAAATTTTTTTTACTCAAATGTACATTTATTCCTTTTCTTAAATAATATTATTTAATACGAAATAGTTTTTGCTATGTGCTACCCACTTGCTGGGAGGAGAAGGGGACGACAGAGGATGAGATGGCTGGATGGCATAACTGACTCAATGGACATGAGTTTGCGTGAACTCCGGGAGTTGGTGATGGACAGGGAGGCCTGGCGTGCTGTGATTCATGGGGTCGCAAAGAGTCGGACACGACTGAGAGACTGAACTGTACTGAACCCACTTGCTGAGGATTTAATATGGTTTTGCTAGGTTTTTAAAAATTAATTTATTTATTTTAATTGGAGGCTAATTACTTTACAATACTGTGGTGGCTTTTGTCATACATTGACATGAATCAGCCAAAAATTTCAAATTAAAAAAAAAAAAGAGAAGGGTGGGAAGGGAGGGTATCCACGCTAAGAAGCGTATCTATCAATTCATGTAGGAACCTTATTTGAATCCTGGTTCACACAAAAACACATTTAAAAAAAACATTATCAGGCAATAGAGGTTATGTGATCACTGACTAGATATTTGATATTACATGATTATTTTTTAGGTGTGATCATGATCCTCTGGTTATATTTTAAGAAGAGTTGTAATCTCTTATTATTAGTGGTATATATGGAACTATTTACAGATGAAATGATATATCTAGGAGTTAATTCAAAATAACCTGGAGGAGGGTAGAGAATAGGTAGGCAAGTATGTGGTGCAGATGAAATACAATGAGGCAGGAATGGCTAGATATGTTGTTTGATTCTACTCTTCTTGCTACCTTTAGGTAAGTCTGAAGATTTCTATTAAAATTTTAAAAATCAGTACTTTATTGAGTTTTTGATCTGGTGAATTCTATAGAGCAGGTTCCTCCGTGACGGTGCTGTGCTGGGTGCTGGACCTCTTGGAGGGGCAGGGTAGGCTGGAGGTAGCCCAGGGCTGGGTGAGTCCTCAGGCCTGCAGGGAGAGCGGACCCCCAGATCCTGATTCACGTCTTCCTCAGAGAAGCTCCCAGTTAGTTAGAAATGTGTATCTCAGGCTCTGGGAACTCAAGAAAAGGAAAAGAAATATTTCTTCACTTCCATGAAAAAATGAAAGCCTGGGAAAGGCAGACTGGGAAGAATCTGGGATTTGGAGTCAGAAGATTTGGATTCCCTCTGACCCCCAACTAGGACCTGTGAATTTCTCAGTGTCTCAATGTGCTCATCTCTAAAATGGGACTATGACCATCTCAATATCAAAGAACTGTGCTGAGAGAGAGGGGGGATCTCCTCTGGGAAGATGAGAGGCAGTGTGAGGCGGTGGATCAGAAATTTGGAGATCAGAGCCACTGAACGGTGGCTCTATGCTACCATCCACACGGTCAAGTTGTAAATAAATGAAAACTATCATAATTAATTATTTAGGAAAAAGCAATTTGTTCAAGGCCTCAAAGTGAGTCAGCAGGGCACTACTCAGCAGGAGAATTTGTGCTCTGCCAGTCCTCCTCACTCTCACCCTCTGAGATTTCCTCCTGTCTGTATCTGCAAGGCCGATTCACAGCTGGTCACTTTGGGGAGGAAGCAGGCAGGATGGAGAGCAGGAGCAGGGAATGGTGTTCTGACAGCTGGCCCGCCCTCCCCCCCAGGAGCAGTGATGAATCAGCGTTGCCGCTGCCACCTTCAGGACACAAGACTTCCTCAGACGAGCCCAGGTATCCAGGATGCTCCGACCAAGCCTTGTTGTGTGATGGCCACAGACGACCATCTTTTGTGCTCCCATCCCCTGCAGCACCCAGCAACCTCACAGGTTTCTCCCAGCCTCTGAGTAGAAGCACATTTTCTCCAACCACGCGGGGATTAGGCTAACGAGAGGCACGTTGTGCGTGTTTGTGCGTTTGCAGATATGCGTGTCTAAGAAGATGCAAGTGAACCTGTGCTTCAGTGGGGCAGTGCGCTGTCCCAGGGCCATGGTGGAAGAACAGGGGGCAGGATGCCACTGGCCTGGGCCCCGCTTTATTTAGAGGTGTGCTCAGCTATGTTTCTGGAGGACGTTCCTGCAGTACTGTTTCCAAGTGGAGTATTCAGTTTGCCCGGAGGAGGCAATGGCACCCCACTCCAGTACTCCTGCCTGGAAAATTCCATGGATGGAGGAGCCTGGAAAGCTGCGGTCCATGGGGTCGCTGAGGGTCAGACATGACTGAGCAACTTCACTCTCATGCATTGGAGAGGAAATGGCAACCCACTCCAGTGTTCTTGCCTGGAGAATCCCAGGGATGAGGGAACCTGGTGGGCTGCCATCTATGGGGTCGCACAGAGTCGGACACGACTGAAGTGACTTAGCAGCAGCAGCAGCAGCATTCAGTTTGCCGGATCTGAGACCTACATTCTGAATCTCATCACCATCTTGCTATATTCAAAGACAAATCACAAGAGGTAGAGAAGGCAGAAACTCCACTTCCTTTGTGAGTGACTGTTTCTGTTTGACCCAGGGCCACAGCTGGGGATATGTATTTATGGAGAATGTGGAATTCATTGATAGATTTTTTTAAATCCCTCAATCATCTGTTGTTATTTGAATGTGGTAAATAGTAGTCAGCAGAATTACATCATAACCCAATTTTTTTTAATGCATCACTATCATTTTTTAATTTTTTTATTTTCTTAGTTACCCCACCCAGCAGGGATCCAACCTGTGCCCCCTTCAGTGAAAGGGCAGAGTCCTAACCACTGGATCACTAGGGAATTCCCAGTAGAGTCTTTCTTCTCATTTACAGTGTCTTGAATTTTGCTCTAAGAATCCCTTAGGATTTCTCCAGTTTTGGATAAGAAAAAAAATGGAACATAAGTCTATTATTATGCTTTCAAACAGCTATTATAATGAACTACATCCATGACTACAAACAAACAAGTTTTGAATAAAAACAAATAGGTAAACCTGAAACAATGTCTAGCCAAACTTCCTTTGTAATGGAGCAGCATCTAATGTAACTTTAATTTTGGTAAATAAAAAAAGAGCTTTGTTATCTTATTTCAGGTGTTGAAAAGTCTACAGTTTGGCTCTGCAAAACACATTTTCCAAACACAGGCTGTCCACAGTATTTGGCTTTGTCAAAGCAGCTTTGACATTAAAAAGCCCTTAACTAGTTGTAACTTATCAGAAATAAAAAGTTAATTGGCCTTTTAAGCATTCCTTATTTCTGTTGCAGTTGTGGGAAAAAAAACAGGGCTCTAGTTCTTTCAAAGCAGCTCTATATGGAGCAGAGTATGAGCACTTGGTAATAAGGAAGTCTGTGTTTGAGTTCTAACCAGTAAGCAGCTGTGTTTCTTATGAGCAGGTCAGTTTCCCCTCTCTGGGCCTCCATTTCTTCATCTGAAAAATAAAGGTTTGGTTTGGGTGTCATTTCCAGCTTGATGGACTTTCACAGTAAAGCATAAAGATCAGGAGGTATTATTTGAAAGCTGAGGATCAGAATCCTAAAGATCAGGCTTCAGGAAATGATGGGCCATGGTCAAATCCAGCCTGCCACCCACTTTTATACAGCCCCCCAGCTAAGAATGGTATTTACATTTTTTTAATGGTTGAACAAAATCAAAAGGAGAAGAATATTTTGTGACAAGTGAAAATGACATGAAATTCAAATTTCAGTGCCCATAAATAAACTTTTTCAGAACACAGCCACCTCATTTGTTTACATATTGTCTGTCTGCTTTCACATTACAAAGGCAAAGCTTAGTAGTTGCCACAGAGACCATGTGGCCAGCAAAACCTAAAATATTTACTCTCTGGCTCTTTACAAAGTTTGCTGACCCTTACTATAGTTCAGCATGGCTCCAAATTTAAGGTACATACTTAGAGATCACCTAGGGATCTTATAAAAATGTAGATTCTGATTTAGTGAGTCGGGGTGGAGTTCAGATTCTGCATTTCTAGCAAGTTCCTGGGTAGTGCCAAAGCCACTGGTCTGGGGACCACATTTTCTGCGGCAAAGCTCGGCTCTGTTAGACAAATCTGGTTATGCCGTGGACTTGCCTAACATCCTTTGGCGCCTTTCCAGAGCCTTTGAGTGAACTCAGACCCTTACTACAATGTGAATTTCGCCCATCTGTCCAGCTTCGCTGGTCCCAGTGCCTCTCATGTGCATACCAGGAAACGCATTCCGTGTCCGAACACCCTCTGCTCCCTGATGCCCGCCGTTCTCATCCACATACCTGTGTACACACTGATCTCTTCACCTGTAACATCCTCTTCTCTCCTCATCCCTCCACCTTCTGTCCTTCAGCTCTGGAAGGTGCCTTCCCAGATTCCCCGAGGCTGAGTTAAGTGGTTCGTTAGTGCGAACCCCGAGTCTCCACCTCATTCTCCTCTTTGAAGCCTGAATCACATGGCCTACGATCCTGACATCCTTAAAGCAGAAGTCTTCTTGTTGGGACTTCCCTGGTGATCTAAGGGCCCGGTGCAGAGGGCCTGGGTTCAGTCCCTGGTGAAAGAACTAGATCCCACATGCCACAACTCAGACTGCACATGCCACAACTAAGAGTCCATGTGCTGGAACTAAGACCTGGGGCAACCAAATAAATATGTGAATAAAGATGAATACTCAAAAATAGGTAAGTAGTTTTGTTTGTTCCTAGATGCCCACTGACCAAACACAGTTCTTGGTACCTGGGCAGGGGTATCACACATGTTATTTGAAATGAGACAAATGAATTGCCCAGGATCACCCAGGCCATCATGTGAAAAGCTGGGACTACAGCCCATACCTTCAGAATCCTGGTGTGGGTTTTCTTTTCCCCTGAGCTATGACTTAGAAATGGATGGAGGAACTAGTCTCATGGCATTTCAAACAGAGGGAAACTCTACCTGTGCTTTGAGACTCTTTGAGGGTTTGGGCATAGCAACCCCTTTCCACAGCTGCCACTTTGTGGAGGACAGAGAACTTCGAAGCCCGGGGCAGAGCCTGAAGACACAGCTTGTAGCCTCTCTGGGGCAGGTCCCGGCAGCAGTATTGGCAGAATCACCACCTCTTACAGTGAGTAAGTTATCCTGGGACCGCCCCATGCAAAGCTCTGATAAGTGGGGAGTGAAAGGCCTGGAAAAGAGATACAGCCTTCACCACCTTCCCTTTCTGAGGCTGCGTGCATTTCCTTTCTCATTTCTTATGGCTTGTATCTTCTATCTCCTTCTATCACCCACACTCAGAGGCAGCTAGATCAGACAGTCAGATGGAGGCTGAGTGCAGCTATAACGGAAAGAGGGGTAGCAAGGATGATCCTCTCTTGTCAGCCCTGGCTGGGGGAGGGGGGTATGGAGGAGATAGAGCTATGGATTACCCTGTAATGTGCCTCCACCTGCTCTACACGCATCCTCCCCACCTCTCCTTCTCCCCAAATTCCTATCATTAAACTCACTGAGGCATTCTCTCCAGAAGGTCACTGATAGTTGTTGCAATGGGCTGGATGGAATGTGTCCTCATGCCAGCCCTACAAATTCATCTGTTGAGTCCCCAGCCTCCAACATGATGGTATTTGGAGATGGGGCCTTTGGGAGGGAATGAGGGTCAGATAAGGTCTGACCCGTATCTGGTGGAGGTGGAGCACAGATCTGACAGGAGCAGTGTCCTTATAAGAAGAGATAACCAGAGAGCTCCCAGTCTCTCTCTTCACCCCAAGCACCCACCCAGCAAAGGCCATGTGAAGAAACAGGGAGAAGGTAGTCCTCTGCAAGCCAGGAAGAGCACCCTCACAAGAACCCTAAACCTGCTAGACCTTGACCTTGGACTTCCAGCCTCCAAACTCTAAGAAAGCACGTAGTTTAGGCCCCTCAGTCTGTGTATGTGTGTGTGTGTGTGGTATGTGTGTGTGTAGGGCTTCCCTGGGGGCTCAGTGGTAAAGAATCTGCCTCCCAATGCAGAAGATGCAAGACACCTTGGTTCAATCCCTGGGTCGAAGATCCCCTGGAGGAAATGGCAACCTACTCCAGCAGTCTTGCGTAAAAAAAAAAAAAAAAAAATCCCATGGATAGAGGAACCTGATCAGCTACAGTCTATGGGGTCTCAAAGAGTCAGACACTACTGAGCAGCTGAGCACTCATGCATATATATATAATTAAATTCTATTGGAGTATAGTTGATTTACAATGTTGTGTTAGTTTCTGCTGTAAAGCAAAGTGAATCAGTTATACATATACATTCACTCTTTTTTAGATTCTTCTCCCATATAGGTCATTATAGAGTATTGAGTAGAGTTCTCCGTACTATATAGTAGGTCCTTATTCGTTAACTATGCTATATATGTCAATCCGAATCTCTCAATTTATCTCTCCCTGCTATGGTACTTTCTTAAGGGCAACTCAAACAGACCAAGACAGCAGCCGTCTTTCACAGATAAATTGATCAATTTCAGTTTCCTCCAGTGAACCTTTATTCAGCTCAGGAAGGCAGGGACAATTCTGGTTTTGTTTGCCATTGTCTCCCTAGCACCCAGCACTGGGCATAAGAATCAGTTCAGTTCAGTCGCTCAGTCGTGTCCGACTCTCCGCGACCCCATGAATCGCAGCACGCCAGGCCTCCCTGTCCATCACCAACCCCCGGAGTACACTCAAACTCATGTCCACAGAGTCGGTGATGCCATCCAGCCATCTCATTCTCCGTCGTCCCCTTCTCCTCCCGCCCCCAACCTTTCCCAGCATCAGAGTCTTTTCCAGTGAGTCAACTAGTCGCATGAGGTGGCCATAAGAATAACAAATGTTAATAAAGAAAGGAATAAATGAACTGAGTTCCTGCCATATACTAGGCACCATGCAAAGTGCTAGAGAAATAAAAAACCAGGGCACTATCACCCCAAGGAGACACAGTCTAGCCTGGGAGACTAACATAAACCAACCATGATGATGTGATAGGAAAAGCACTCTCACAGAGATGTGGGTTGGGGCACATCTGATGTGCTGAGGCAGCGCGTGCATGCGCGCGCACACACACACACACACACACACACATTCTGCTTTGATATGAGAGTAGACAGGTGGGTGGAGGAATGAGAAACAGGTGATACAATCTTTAGAGAAACTGTCTCAAAAGAGCGTATACTTGAAGAGACTGTGTACAATTGCACCTTAGAGAAAAATGCATCCAAGAAGACATCTGTTGATTTGTCAATTCATTAACAAATTTGAGCAAGACCCAGAGGTTGCAAAAATGCAGGAACTTAAGTGGTCAAAGAGACCTGAGTGGTCAAAGAGAGGGGAAGGTTGGGGGAGAGAAGGGTCGAGAAAGGCAGTAGCCAGGGAGTGATCAACTCCTGACTGACACTGATACCAGAAACACTGAAGGGAAGGAAACAAAAGTCATTTCAATAGTGGCGCAATGCTGGACTGTTGTTATCTTGGAACTCAGCAAATGAAATCTTCAAAGGGCTGTAAGGTGGGTAGAAAGGCATAAGGCTTTGAAGTCATGAATTCTGGGATGTTGCTGCAGTCAGTTACCAGTTGGATAATTCTTAAAAATTGATCTGTCTCACTTTTCTCACTTGTAAAATGGAAATACTACTTACAGATCTCCTCTGGATTAAACAAAGAGTAAAGTAAACAACAAACAGTAGGTTCACAACAGATGTAAGCTGTCACCAGCTATCTGTCTCTTTGTCCCTAAGAAACTCCAGAGGGACTTCCCTGGTGGTCCAGTGGTTAAGAACCCGCCTTCCAATGCAGGGAACACAGGTTCAATCCCTGGTCAGGGATCTTAATCCCACATGCTGTGGGGCAACATAGCCTTCGAGCCACAATCACTGAGTCTGAGTGCCCTTGAGCCCTTGTACCACAACTAGAGAAAGCAAAGACCCACTGCAGCCCAAAAAAAATAATTTTAAAAAGCAGCAGCAGTTCCAAACACTCTACAGTTCCAAGATGGGCCACTGAAAGCTTGCAGGAAGCACGGCAGCAGCACAATGAACCTCTTTGATGATTATCTGTTGCCTCCATGCCTCCCTCCTTCCTAATCTCAGGGATTCAGAAGGTCAGGAGCCCATCCTGTTTGTCTCTGGGGCCCATGGATCTACACAGTGCTTGGCTTATTGGAGGTACTTGAAACTCAATTGCACAGATGTGCAAAGCGGACACCGACCATCTTAACCATAGTCACAAGACAGATGGATGGTGGAGTCAGTTCTAGAACTCTGACCTCACAGTCCATTGATTTTTTGCGACCACTTGGTGTCAGACCAAACAGAACAAAGACTCTGATCTCATCCAGGGGCGTATGCATTCCTTTCCAAATCCCCACCAAACGGGAACTGCCACCCGACACAGAGCATCCCATGTCCCCATCCTCCCTCTCAGCAGCGGCATCCACACTTTCGCATGGAGAAGCAGACACAACACTCAAAACGGCTCTTAAAACACTTTCCTGCTATGTGGTCTATAAACACAGGAAACAGCAGCTGGCTGGGTTGCTGGTAACATTTATTTGCCAGTCAGGGTGCTAGAGCTCTGTGTATGAGTTTGAAGCAGTGATCCAGGAATGAAAATAAACCAGTAAAGCAGAAACTGAGGTGTCCTGATTGTGGTTCTAATGGAAAAACTCAGGCTGGGAACCCAACTCTGCCATTTAAATGCATGTTAGATAACCTTCTGAGCTCCCATTTTCTCATTTGTCAACAGTTCTATTAATAATAGGCTTTCAGTGAAGAGTGACTTAGTGTTTTCAGGAGCTGAGGCTAGTGACTGGCACATAAAGGAGGATTAAAAATGGTATTTACCATCATGTTCCTTGCTGTTTATCCAAAGCAGTTGAAAACTCTGTCCACATAGAAACCTGCACACAGAGGTTTGCTGCTGCTGCTAAGTCACTTCAGTTGTGTCCGACTCTGTGCGACCCCATAGACGGCAGCCCACCAGGCTCCTCCATCCCTGGGATTCTCCAGGCAAATACTGGAGTGGGTTGCCATTTCCTTCTCCAATGCATGAAAGTGAAAAGTGAAAGTGAAGTCGCTCGGTCGTGTCCGACCCTCAGCGACCCTATAGACTGCAGCCTTGCAGGCTCCTCCATCCATGGGATTTTCCAGGCAAGAGTACTGGAGTGGGGTGCCATTGCCTTCTCCGACACAGAGGTTTACAGCAGTTCAATCATAAGTGCCAAAAATTGGAGGCCACCAAGATATTCTTTGTTAAGTAAATGGATAAATAAACTGTGGTACATCCAGGCAATGGAATGTTATTCTGGGCTAAAGGGAATTGAGTAATCAAGCCATGAAGACATGAAGGAACACAAAATACATGCATGCATGCTCAGTCATACCTGACTCTTTCACGACCCCAAGAACTATAGCCTGCCAGGTTCCTCTTTCCACAGAATTTTTCAGACAAGAATACTTGAGTGGGTTGTCATTTCCTCATCTAGGAGATCTTTTCCACCCAAGAATCGAACCAGTGTCTCCTGCATCTCCTGCATTGGCAGGGGGATTCTTTTACCACTGAGCCACCTGGGAAGCCCTCATTAAATACATGTTAGTAAGCATAAGAGAAGCCAATCTGAAAAGGCTGCATATTGTCTGATTCCAACCGGATGACATTAGGAAAAAGGCAAAATATGGAGACAGTAAAAGATCAGTGGTTTCCAGAGGCTGCAGGGGAAGGAGAGATAGATAAGCAGCAAGTGGATCAGAGAGGGTTTTTAGGGCAGCAAAAATCCTCCACAGGATACTACAATAATGGACACTTGTCTTTATACATTTCTCCAAACCAGTAAAACATTCGACACCAAGAGTGAACCTGAAGGTAGACTACAAGCTTTGGGCGATTATGATGTGTTGATGTAGGTTCATCAACTATAACAAATGTCCCACTCTGGTGAGTGACATTGATTATGTGGGAGGTTGTGCATTGTAGGGGCAGTGAGTAGATGGGAAATCTCTGTACCTTCCTTTCAATTTTTTATATTTATTTTTATTTATGTATGTATTTGGCTGAGCCGGGTCTTGGTTGTGGCACTTGGGATCTTCAATCTTTATTGCAGCATACGAGATCTATAGTTGCGGCGTGTGGGAGCTAGTTCCCTGACCAGGGATCAAACCTGTGCCCCCTGCACCGGGAGCAGAGTCTCAGCCACTGGACCACCAGAGAAGTCGCTCTTCCTCTTGATTTTACTGTGAACCTAAAACCACTCTAAATAAAGCTTAAGAAAAGTGTTATGTAATTCCAACACTTTTGAGGACCTAATACAATAGTCACTTGACAGCATCCAGATCTTTGGAAGAACTAAGGACCTTCCAAGTAGAGATATTCTCTTGCTCCTGTGCAATTCCTCCAAACACCATTCATGTCTCTGTATTTCTAGGCACGTAGCAGAGTGCAACATACTTATTTGATGACTTCTTCATTATCAGACTGAAAGCACCAAGGTAGCCCGAGGTCATTTCTTATTTGTATTTGTTTCTTTTGACCCTGGCACCGTGCCAGCCCAATAAATGTGTGTTGAAATACACACACACACACACACACACACACACAAGCACAAACAACCCTATTAAATGAAAATCAGTGGAAGGAGGAGAGCAATCCTGAACCCTTGACATATGGCTCTGAAACAGTGCTTTAGTATTCTGGCAGGAGTTTAGCAGTGAGCTGAGAAAGGCTAAAGGAACATGACAGCACTTCCTCCTTTATCATAACCTTCTTTTTCTTTTAAAGAAGCAAACTCCCTCTGCAACAGAAGCAATTCCAGAGCAAAGAGGACCAAACAAGGAAACAGCCTTGGATTCTTCAGCAAAAAAGTGTTGCAATATACATTCTCTCCATCACCAGAAACTGCAGTGGAAACAAGAAGAGCATCAGTCTTTTTGGAATTTTCTCTCGTATGGAGTGAAAGGCTGACCTAAAGTTATTCCACTTACTGCTGAAAACTCCAGTCTCCAAAATCTAAGAAACTCAAAGCCACTTCATTTCCTTTCTCTCCAGCTTAACAGTTCTTTTTCTTCCTTCTTACAGCCACTCTTCTGCCTTGGCGAGATTACACTGGACTTATCTGCCATGTCCTTCACTGGATCTCGCTTGCTGCTGCTTCTCTTAGCCTCTGCCCATCTCTGCATCCCAAAATGCCCATCAGTGGGTACCACTTGCCCAGCAAGTGAGTATCAAGGTTCACTCCTCTGAGGTCCGTGCTCCACTCCCTCAGTTCATCAATGCATGTCCCTTCAGTCCTGTTGTGAGGATAAGCCATGCTTAACTAACCCTGGAGGGACTGCTCCAAAAGATGATGCCTGGGAGTCAGATGCTCAGAGGATCCCAGAGACTTCACACCAAGACACTTTAAAGACAGCAGGCTTAGAAGGAAGATACACACACCCCTGCTGTGGGATTCCTCCAACCACCTTCCTCCACCTTGGCTGTTCAATACCTCGGGGAGTCAGTGAGGTGCCTCTGGGGTCCTTCTATCTTCATGCTTTTAGTTCTGGGACTACCCTGTTACACTCTTTAATAGCTTTGTGTGTATTTCAGTTCCATGAGCTTCATTATTTTTTCATATTTTAAATAGGATAAGCTATCTGTTAACTGCTGGAGTTGTGAAGAGAATCACACACGTGAAAGTACCCATCCAAAAGCTTATAAAGGACCCCTTGAATTCCATACTCTTCCCAACAGACCTCAGATCCTATGCAGGTCCACCTCAACCCCCAGGGACTTCAGATCCATTCTTAACACCAACCTAGAAGGTAAGTCCTTCTGAGGAGGCTGATACAGAAGCTTATTTACAATCAATCCCAACCAGAGAGAGAAGGCACTGCCTTGGGTGGCAGAGCATACCCGACTTGGGACCCTGGTTTGCAAAAGTTGTTTTCTTGGTGAATTGAAATCAGTGCCTCCCCCTACCTCTGCCAGCAACTCTAGCCACCCACTGAAGTCCCTAATACAAGCACCCTCTTTTCACATGACAGCCCTCCAGATGTTAGAGGAGAGAAATCTTCCTTTCTTCACTATCTTATCACATTATATCAAAGTCATCTGCCTGAGTCTGTCCTCCCCAAGAGCTTGGGAGCCCTTTGTGGTCAGGACTTGGGTCTTACCCATCTTTCAATCTCCAGCACCCAGAACAAATTCCAGGTGCCCAGTGTAAAGTCATCGCTCAGTAAATTCTTGTTGAATTAATAGCATCCACTTTCTGCCCTGTCTCAGCATCTTCCTTATCCCTTCAGGTCTTCTTCAGACTAAGTATATTTAGCCCCCACGCTACCTGCTTCCCAGGCCAACTCAGACAGCCACGGCGACTGACTCCTAGATGTAGAAAAGGTAAACAACACGGCCCTACTGTATATATAGTACAGGGAACTATATTTGATATCCTGGGACAAACCATCATAGAAAAGAATATAGCAATAAAAAACAATGTATTCATGTGTATAACTGAGTCACTCTGCTGTACGCCAGAAATTAACACATTGTAAATCAGCTATATGTCAATAAAAAATAAATCCAAAAAGAAAAACAGTGGCTCATTCACCAGCCTGCAATAGAGGGAAAGGAGAAATAAATAAGAAATTCACTGAGATTTCCCCTTATCCTTCACATCGTTCCAAGCCCACTGTCTAGCAAACAGTAGCCTTCTTTGTTTGCTCAAGGTCCCCAGAGAGTCGTTCCCTTCTAAAGTCTTCACCGGTCACACACGAAATTGGCCATCTTGCTGAAGTGGATTAACTGGTGTCCAGTTGCTCTCTTTCTGCCCCATGTCCCCTCCCTACTGGCCAGCAGGGCGGGCAGCCACAGCCCTAACAGGACAACCATACCTGCCACTTCCCTGCCAAGCCTTGATGGATGAAGTGACATCCAGGTTGCTCCTCAAAGCAGCCAGACAGCAAAGGAGTATTGGCTGTCTGTCCAGCCATTGGTTGTAAGCCTGTGATCTCACATTCCAAGAGAGATAAGAACTTCAAATGTTCTGATGCGCAGAGTTGCCGCAGGTCTGCATGAGGTCTGAGGTTCCTAAGAGGCTCCTCCTGATGGATCGACTGATTCTCCAGGCCTACTTACAAGTGGACTCCTCTGGTACCCTCTGCCAACCTCCCCACGCTGCTGACATGTCAGGGGTTCATCTCGATGAGGGGAGCTGCTCTGCGGAGTTGTGAAGCCAGGAAGAAGGCAGGAGAGGTTAGAAGAAGAGCCATTCCACATTCCTCAGAAAGCTCCTTCCTCTCTCTGAGAACTTCACCCAGTGGAATGAAGGCTATTTAAATTATCCCAATAAGGAAGCTAGGGAGCAAACCTGGAAACAGACTTTCACCAAAAATTTAGGTCGGCTTATTACCTTACCTCTGGAGTCCCCTCATGCCCCCCACACAACACCCTGACTCCAGAGTTCAGGTGGCACTAGTGGCAAAGAATCTGCTTGCGATGCAGTAGATATGAGAGACTCGGGTTCAATCCCTAGGTCCAGAAGATCCCCTGGAGGAGGAAGTAACAGCTGACTCCAGTGTTCTTGCCTGGAGAATCCCATAGACAGGGGAGTCTGGCACGCTGGCTACAGTCCATGGGGTCGCAAAGAGCTGGACACGACTGAGTGACTGTGCACGTTGGTTGGTTGGTTCATTAACTTACCCCTGGAGTACACTCGTGCCTCCTACACTACACTGCCTCTTGGCTCTAGAGCTGCTGATCTTAACCAACGTTCCTACCATTTACTATGCACTCTTTTCTATGTATTATTATCTCATTTAATCACTATAACAACCCCGTGAGGCGGATCTCATTATCCCCATTTAATAAATGATAAAACAGGCAGAGAGGAGTGTGGTAACTCAAAGTGCAACAGGAATTCAAATGTATGTTGCTTTGATGACAAACTCAAGCACAAAGCAAACCACTCTGCACTCTGTCCGAGCAGCCCTGTTGGGGGACCACAGGAACAGGAGCAGGCTTCCTGTTTCCACTTGGAGCCTCAGTTGGCAGCAGCCTGTGGTGGCTGGAAGAGGTGGATGTCAAGGAGTCCTAATTCCTGAGAACAACCCTATCTTCTCAATTTGGAACCAAGATGAGTAGTACAGACACACACACACACACACACACACACACATTTTCAGTAAGGGTGATAACAGCATCGCAACTCCAGATCACAGTTTTACACTGTCAACCACATTGCAGTTACTTGGGGCCCCAACCAAACCAAGGGGCAAGGCAGGTTGCCCCCTCGATCCCAGTTTTGTGTAATCTACCAAGAGCACACTGCTTCTTTGGACCTCCTTTCCTCCTGCAATTCATTGACTTTTACTAAACATCAGTTACATGTCAATCCTGTGGGGGCTGGTTAAGAAATCACACTAAGTCAGACTGCCTGGAGTTTTGATCCAAGTTAAGTTCTACCGCTTGCTAGCTGTATGATCTTGGGCGACTTTAAATAAAACAACAAAAAAACCCCTCTGTGCCTGAGTTTTCTCATCTGTAACAAGGGAATAATAGCTCCCATCTCATAGGGCTGTTATGAGGAATAAACAAAATAACCCATGCACTATCTGTTTAAAATGTTGTCTGTACACAGTAGGGCTTCCCTGATGGCTCAGTGGTAAAGAATCCACCTCTCAATGCAGGAGACACAACTTTGATCCCTGGACTGGGAAGATTCCCTGGAGAAGGAAATGGCAACCCACTCCAGTATACTTGCCTGGAAAATCCCATGGATAGAGGAGTCTGGTAGGCTATAGTCCATGGGGTCGCAAAAGAGTTGGACACAATTTAGTGACTAAACAATGACAACACAAATATACACAGTAGGCACTCAGCAAAAGTTAGCTATGAATATTTGGTGCATGGATTGGGAACAGTGAGGGTGATGAGACAGCAAATGAGGAGTGCAGAATAGTAACTGCAGGTGAGGAGAGCCAAGCAGACCTCTACTGTGTGAGAAATAGCAGGAACTAAGGAGACACATGTGCTTACACATGTGCATGCCATGGTAGATAAAGATGCTCACGTCCTCATCTCCAGACCTTACACAGCAAAAAGGACTTCACAGATGTGAATAAGCCAAGGATCTTGAGTTGGAAAGAAGTACTCATAATGGTCTTTGTAAGGGAAACAGAGAGGGAGAAAGAGACCAGTGGGAGATATGACAGAAGTTGGGGTGATGCATTTTGAAAATGGAGGAAATGGCCACTAGCCAAGGAATGCAGGTGGATCTAGAAGCTGGAAACATCAAGAAACATTGTCTCCTAGAGCTTCCGGAAAGAATGCATCTCTCTTGAAATCTTGAGTTGAGCCTATACTGCCCTGCTGGGACTTCTGCTGTCCAAACTTTAAGAGAATAAATTTGCGTTGTTTTAAGCCACTGAACTTGTTAAAGCAGCAACAGGAAACTATTATACATGTCTTTGGTCACATGTGCTTTACTTCTACAGCACAAAATCTCTCATTTTCACAAAAGACACTTTCTAACTCATTATAATTCATGTCCCTGCTTCCTAAAAAAGGTGAAGTGAAAACTCAAGTTTCCAGAAGGAAGTGTTTACTTTGACGGAACCAGCCTCTCAAAGGGCTTCTCATGTTCCCCACTGTGAATTAGTTTCTCTGGGAGAACGGAGCTTGGTTAGGGAAGATTAGAACAAACTAACAGAAGTCACACAAAACCAACAGGTCACAGACTTTCTGGAAAAGCCTCAAAGTACCGGGACCCAACCATTGATAACAAAGAGTAGTATCACTTTACATGTACCTGCCTTTTTGTGGTTTTTATTACATTTATATACATTGCTTTATTTTGATTCATCCAACGTAGAAAAATAATCTGTTCAAAAACCACATTCTCGGGATTTCCCTGGCGGTCCGGTGGTTAAGACTCCAGGCTGCCAATGCAGGGGGTGTGGGTTTGATCCTTGGCTGGGCAACTAAGATCCCTCATGCCTCGAGGTATGGCCAAAAGTACAAAAAAAAAAAAAAAATGAAACGCCACATTCTCAGAAAGTAACAGATCCAGAATGTGAGCCAGATCTTTTGTCTCTAAAGCCAATTTTCTTTCCCCCAGAGACGAATACCCCTCATGGGTGGGTGACTGAGACGACAAAGCATCACCTCCAACATCTACAATGCACCTGCTGTGACACTTCTCACGCAGCCACCCCACCCTGCATCTCAGAGGACGCCACTCCAACTGGCCTCTCCACAGATCCGCTTCCTCTTCTACAGGCTGAGATGCAAACAAAAGTCAGGAAGAAGAAAGGGAGTGAAAGGGAAAGAAAAAAACCAACACAATATATGAAAAGGTTAATCCTGATAGCAGACCAGTCCATTCCTTCAGAAAACAGAGCCAAAACCTTGTCAGAAATTGATTTCTTAGAGGCAGAGCATGGACTCAGAGAGGTAACCCAATGTACAAAAAGGAAACCGCGGTCAGACTGAGAGGGCTCAGCTCTGCCTTGGCCACAAGCCAGATATGGGTCTTGAAAAAGTCACTTCATTTGCTTGTCTCATTTGACACTATGTAAAACGTGGGAGCTGGAATAGATAATCTTTACTAGCAATTCCAACTAGACACTTCTGAGCTTCTGCCTCTGCAGGTTTTTTTATAAGTAAAAATACTCTATTTCTTAAGAGGTATTTGAGTCATTCTCAACAAAGGTCAGGAACTTTATCTGAGCTTCTTCACTCTGATGCAAAACCTTTCTTCAGTCATAGGTGACTCTCAAGTCAGGAGCAAATGATTGCTACTGTGCAGCTAAATATTAGGAACTGTCTCTGTTATGAATAATAACTAACATTTCTTGAGCACCTGTCTCTACCTACATTTTTCACAAAGGATATTGTTCATCTTCCTTCCTCAACATCCTTTTGTAACTCGTGAAGAACCATCATTCAACAAATCACCTAAATTTGAAAACTACAGGGGACTCCCCTGGTGGTCCAGGAGCTAAGACTCGGCACTCCCCATGCAGGGAGCCCAGGGTTTGATCCCTGGTCAGGGAACTAGATCCCATATGCCTCAACTAAAACTCTGCATGCCACTATGAAGACTGAAGATCCTGTGTGCTACATCTAAGACCCGGTACAGCGAAATAAACATATGTTTTTAATTAAAAAAAAAAAAGCTATATATTGTGCTTACATCTTCTGGGTCTGTCAGCTCTTAGAAATTCGATTCCCAGAAACATACAAACTACCATGAAAAATATAACTCCTTTTTTGGGGAGTAAATCTATTTTATCCACCCTTGATTCAAGTTCGCTCCTCCCCATTCAAGATCTTCTGCAATTTCCTCCTCCATCTTCTTTCCTCTATCATTTCCTTCCAAATCACCCATCACCCATCCAGATTCCACACCTCCCTACTCATCTCCAGGTTGCTGGTGTACTTGAGTACAGACAGACCCAAGTATGCAGAACAATTTGCAAGGACTTAGAAGACTGGAGAAAACCTTCTCACGGGGACACAGAGGATGGTCCAGCCCCTGACCAAGAGCCACCTCCTGAATCTTGAGGTCTTAAAGACAGAGCATGGATCCCCAGCATTCCGCGACATGAGCTCTTCCTGATGGAGAGGTGGCGGCGGCAGGGACTTACCAGAAAGAGGAAATGATAGAAAATGAGCTTAGCACATGGCAGGCTGAGATCTCAGCTTCTTGAGATATAAAACAGGAGGAACTGAGACAGTTTCTCAATGCTTTATCCACGGTGCGTAATGCACTGGCTGCACACAGCAAGGATGGGGAAAGATTTGTTGAATTGAAAAAAGAAGGGTCAGGACCTCCCTTGGTGGTGCAGAGGATGGGAATCCACCTGCCAATGCAGGAGATATGGGTTCGATCCCTGGTCTGGGAAGATTCCACATGCTGCAGAGCAACTAAGCTCATGTGTCACAACTACTGAGCCTGTGTTTTGCAACTACTGAAGCCTGATCACCTAGAGCCTGTGATCCACAAAAAAAGAAGCCACTGCAATGAGAAGCCCACGCACCACAATGAAGATAGTCCGTGCTCACTGAAACTAGAGAAAACCCTCACAGAGCAACAAAGACCTAGCACAGCCAATAAATAAAAAAATGAAGGGTCACACCAGCAAGGACGATCAGGTGACTTCAGCCTGGTTTCCAGTGAGAAGAGGTTAAGTTCGGCTGTCATATGAATGGGGCTGAAGCTTGGGACTGAGGTGGGGATGGGAGGAGGGGAGGTAGAATCTACAGGTGGAACTTAGCAGTGGGGGAATTCTAAAGGGCAGATGATTCTTACATCAGAAATCCCAGATCATCTGTCTATTGAGTCAGCTCGGTCAGCGGTCTCAGATTCCAGCTTTCTGTGGAAAGAGCTGTCAAAGAGCTGGGCAGTATCTCAGGGTCCTGGTCGTGGAGTCTGGGGAAGCTGAAGGGAATTACCAGACACCCTACAGAGTTTTAGAATCATCCTCTGAGAACATCTCATTCACAACCCACTGCATTCACTTCCCAATGATTTTTACTCATTTTGGAAACACAAAGGGAAAGAAACATCTGGTTGACCTAAATCTTTTATGTGAAATTCTCTTCTTCCTTATCTTCTTCCAGGACATCTCTGTTTTTTCCTGCCCCTTGAACCATGCCTGTTAACCTCCTTCACCTGTTCTTTCCTTTCCTCTACCCAAAAACTGGTGCCCCAGAATTCTACCCATGGGGGTTGATTTCTTTCCTTTTCATTTGTTTTTAATGGAAGGATAATTACTTTACAACATTGTGTTGGTTTCTGCCATACATCAACAGGAATCAGCCAGAGGCATACATACGTCCCCTCCCGACTGAACCTCCCTCCAACCCCTCTTTCTTTTTCTTTATACTCTGCCTGGTTCATTACACCTACTCCCACACCTTCTACTATCATAAATATCCAAATTTAGCCATAACCATTCCTCTGAGCTCTAGAGTCCCATCTCCAGCTGCATCTGTACCTGTATGTCAGCACCTAAAACATGTCTCAAGTCAAATTCGTTGCCTCATCCTCTAAACCCGGGGTCCCCAACCTTCAGGACCTAATTCCTGATGATCTAAGGCAGAGCTGTAATAGGAATAAAGTGCACAATAAGTGTAATGTGCTTGAATCATCCCGAAATCATCCCTCCTCCCTATTCATGGAAAAACTGTCTTCCATGAAACTGGTCCCTGGTGCAATAAAGGCTGTGGACCCCTGCTCTTTATCTATCTTCCATATGTTCTGTCTCAACTCATAATGTTTCCGCCTCTCTAGTTTCCCAAGCCGGAAATCCTGAGCTACATTTATGCTCCCCTACTCTTCACACCCCACAGATCATAAATCCTGTCACTTCAATTTCAAGAACCTGTCTAGCATCTGGCTCTTAATGTATTTTAATCCAAGTCCGATCAGTCTTTCACCAGGACTATTACAACCACCTTCTAACTGGCTTCCACGGCTAGTTTTCCTCCGCACCGTTCCACTTTATACTGACTTCTCTGCCTTCAAATGTTATTTTCCATAATCTCTAGGAAACAATCTGGCTCCCATAATTTGTCCACTCTCACCTCTCATGACTTCTTTTCTATCTCATTTTCATCAGTCTGCAGCCCCCATGTGCCTTACACTCTGAATTTCAGGCTGTTCTCTCTCAGAATGCTCTTCCCTCTTTTGTACCTAAAGAATCTCTATTCATTAAGTTCTGTCTTAATTGTCACCTCCTCTGCTTTCCTCAACCTTCTCAAGTTACACTAATTGTTTTCTCTGTGGTCCCACAGAGCTTCTTTCCAAACCTCGAATATGGCACTAATTGCATTATTAAATCATGTTTATGGTTTATATGGGCTTCCCAGGTGGTGCTAGTGGTAATGAACCTGCCTGCCAATTCAGGAGACATAAGAGACATGGGTTCGATCCCTGGGTCGAAAAGATCCCCTGGCGGAGGGCATGACAACCCACTCCAGTATTCTTGCCTGGAAAATCCCATGGACAGAGGAGTCTAGTGGGCTACGGTCCATGGAGTTGCAGAGTCGGACACCACTGAGTGACCGAGCAGCACAGCAGAAGCAACACAAATGCCCAGTGGAAGAATGAATAAAAGAATGCCAGATACGAAGCTGGGCTCAACTAACGGGCCGACTGTTTCCCTTCGTAGTCAGGATTTTTTCTTTTCCTTCTAAGCTAAACAGTAACAAGTTACTCACTTAGCTGGGGGAAGGGGGTGGTGGCAAGATGACAGCTAAATTAAATCAAAACCTGCCTCTGTCTTCATTTGCAGTGTAATGTGAAATCATTTGAACTGTCTGTTGATCTCCCTGACTCCAACTTCTCAAACTAAAGCAGAGCATTGCTCCCTTCTTATTTGACCTTTAAATTTACTTTGGGGCCCCCTTGTCTGGTTACATCACCCCCTCCTCGTCTCACTTAGATACTGCATCTACCACTTACATCACATTTTTGACATCTTATCATAATTTTCTGTCTTCCACACTAGATCATCAGTCCCCTGGGGGCAAAGATTACATCTAAGTGTCTTTGTACGCCCACTTCTCTTATAATAGGCTATAACAGTTGCCCATAAATACACCCTGAAATATCTGTGTGTGTGTGTATATATATATATATATATATTAATGGCTTTACTCGGAATTTTTCATGAAGATAACAACATATCCTTTTTTTTCTTAGTCTTGTTTTTCAAAGATTTCAATTGTCAAGATATAAGAGGTCCCCAAGATGACTGTGCAGAAGTGGCTGAAGACCTTGGACAAAGCACATCATCAGTGATGGAAAGATGATGCTCTCTAAGCTGTTTACTTCACAAGGTGAAGGTTTGAGGGAGAAGAGATGAAACAGAGAGGATAAGAGAGACAAAAAGAGGCGGGGAGGGGGAGAAGAAAGCAAAGGGAAGGGAAGTCAGCTGTTCTGTGGCTGAACTAGTTCTCCAGGGCGGGGGGAAATCTGATTAGGCGCAAAGAGGAGAAAGGAAGGGCATGCAGGCAATTCAAGGACAGGCTGATGAAGAAAGGAGACAGCAGATGCCTCGGGTTCAGAAATCCAGCAACCCTGTGCGGTTCTGCATGTGTTTGCCTGTATTTAAAGGGACTGGACACAGAAGCAGCCATTGGAGGAAGGTATCTTTCCTTCTCTCTCTGTGCTTCCTGCCCAAGAGAAGAGAATAAACATTTAGAGAGCAAACGCTCACAGTAAATATTTCTGAATGGAGCACCGTCGACGTGGAAGTGGGATTCTAAACAATCCTGCTACCTGATCCACAGAGAAGACTTATCCAGCAAAAGCTGGAAAGAAATCAGAAACATTTGGCTGCCTCTGGCCATCTGTGTGCTCAGCTCCCCCTTGGCGCGCTCCGGACTGCTGTGAGCTGCGATGCTGGTGCTCCTCTCAGCTTCCCACTGTGTGTGGCAATAGCTGGTCCTAGTGGAGCTCACTGCCACTCATGCTTTCTGTACAAGGATGTTTATGCTTCCACTGGGGCAACAGAACACAATGGGAATTGTTGCAAAAACAGCCGCTGATGTGCCTTTAATTAAAAAGGTGCCAAGGAGCGATTTCTTCCCCCGCACCCCCGCCCCGGGGGTTGGACTCAGGCACTAACCTTCTCTCTCATTTCACCAGCATTTTGATTATATTTTGCAAGAATTTCCACATTCTACCAATTTGAAAATTATACTAATGAATACTAGTGAGATGACTCCCCACCACTGTAATTGCCTCATTTCTTTCTTTCCTCTTATTTACTCTGTAGAATATCAATAGTCCTAAAGAGTTTCCTTGAAAGGGAGAAGCATTTGACCATATAGCACTGGGGAAAGTACAACAAAGCAAAACAAAAAACAGAGAAGCCAAAACTCCAGAACAGAAAAGCACACAGGAGGCAGTGAAAACATCCTTGGGTGGAATGAAAACACTGTCCACATCACCCCTGAGTCACCAGAACTTGGATCCGAGGGGTGATTGACCTTAACCCCTTTTACAGGTGGGAACACTGAGGCCCAGGGAAGGAAAAGGATATATGTGAGTCCAAAGAGCCGACAAGTGAGAGCCCAAAGCCAAGGTCTGAAAGAAAGGTACACAGAGCTTGCTTTCATTGTGCATTACTCTTGTACCCTGTGGGGTGTGAACTGAACCCAGAGCCTGTCAGTTATCTGTAGAGGATTATTCACCCAGGTGGAGGAAAGGCAACCTGCTCCTCAGAGTCACCATAGAGGATCTGCAGCTAGCTAGAGCCAGCAGCTGACTTCAGAGTGCTAGGTGGCAGAACTTGACATTCATCTTTTCCTGCACAGAATTTAATGGGATGCTGTGTGCACAGTAGGAGCTAGACAATTTCTGGATGTCCATCTGAGGCACTTCACCATAAGCCTCAACCTCTTAAGCAGCAGGTGGCAAAGAAACTGTTAGCAAAGTCACCAGGGAAACGGGAAGTCAGCAAGAGGGATGAGCAAGGAAGGACAACACCTATCATAGCTTAAGCTCCTGACAGAAGATCCAGAGCACTCAGACCGCTGCCGCATCTATCCTTCCAACCTCCAGGGGAGAGAAAACCCAGAGATTCTCCCATAAGCCTCAAGAAAACCTCCAGTGGCACCCAGAGAAATTCGCAATGAGGAGCCATTCTTCAGTGTGTTGTTTTTTTTCTCTCCAAAGCTGGAGTCTGATTCCATGTGAGATGAATCAGAGGATAACCATATGGCCCTCCTTCAAATCCCCAGCCTGGCCACTTATTAGAGTCAGCAGTTTGGGTGGCCCTGGCTCTGCTCAGGTCTGCTTCCACTTGGCCGGCAGCCCTGGGGCGCTCTGCAAAGACAAGATGCTAAGGAAGGTGGCTATCTGCCTTGCCTCTGCTCCACACTGAAGACTTCATGGAAAAAAAAAAAAAAAGACTTCACGGCCACAGCTCAGTAAGGAGCAGAGAGATGTAAAAGTGGGGGGCAACTGAGAACCCCAAGACAAAGGGAATCATGCAGAATGAAATCACCACCAGAGCAGGAGTCACTCTTGTTCCCCACTGAGGCGTTACAGGCACTCCCCAAAGATTAAACAACCTTAACCTTCACAAGGGTCCTTCCTTCAAGGTAAGTACAGTTATGGCTGTGGACAAAGAATGTCACCTGCCATATCAGTAAACAATGGATGCTACAGCCATCAAGCCAACAGACACTGCAGCAGACACCCCAACGGTGTACCGAGGGGACCAAGGATGGAAAAAGGCAGGATGCTGGCCCCAGAGAGCTGAGGTGCACATCAAAGGAATGATTTCAGTGAGCCCCGATTCTTGCATCTTCCTGTACATAGAAAAGTGCTTCATTCATTAACTTGAGATGTCAGAATTTCTTTAATTTATAGTGATCTCTTAATGTTCCATGGCTCAGACAGTAAAGAATCTGCCTGCAATGCAGAAGACCTGGGTTTGATCCCTGGGTCAGGTTCATGCGATTGCAAAGAGTCAGACACGGCTGAGCAACTAATGCTTTCACTGCTATTGGATGTTCTTATTATCCGGTTTTTTGCTGCAAAATTCCTTTGCATCCTGAGTGCTCCCTCACCTCTTCAACGAGGTCCACCAGAGATATCTGAAAGGCTGCCTCCTGGGCTTGAGTCCTCAGCAAGTCCCCCCAAGAAAAACATAACTCTCAACTTCTGGCTATATTTTATTTTTTTTGCTATAATGCATGTGAGATCTTAGTTCCCTGACCAGAGATTGAACCCACACTCCCTGCAGTGGAAGTGCCCAGTCTTAAGCACTGGACCATCAGGGAAGTCTCATGCATTTTTTTCCAATCAACACTGTCAACAGGATAAAGACAGAGAACTGAGGCTCAGAGTGTTTTTCAACCAAGGTCACCAGCAGAGAAGAGGCAGAGCTGGGCTTCAAACCCAGGCAGTGCCAACAGCTGTCATGAGTGAGATGCCAGTGTGTCATGCAGATGGTGACTGGGGTCTCTTCGGTTCCTGGCTGCCCAAGAAGAGGGACTCCCCCTCACACACATCCACACCAGATGCCTGTAGGGATGGGGGTGGTGCTGAGCTCCGCCACCACCGCAGTTGGCAGGAGGAGAGCTGGCGGGCGACAGGGCTCCCTTAGTTTCTTGCCTCTGAAAAGCAAAGCCCGGAGCTCTGAGCATTCTAATCCACTCAGTGAAAAGCAGTTTGAGGCCACCAAGGGCGGGGTACTGACAAAAACCACAGGATAGAGTCATGAGGCAGGGTTCTCTTCACTCTCTGGGGCACTTAATCTACTGAACCTCAGTTTTCTCATGAAATTATCGATGTCTGAAACTTAATAGTGATTATGTGTACTAATCAGCTTTGTAATCTCTTTGTTGTTGGTGGTGGTCGCTAACTTGTGTCTGACTCTTTGCAACCCCAGGGATGCAGCATGCCAGCTTCCCTGTCTTTCCCTATCTTCTAAAGTTTGCTCAAATTCATGTCTGTTGAGTCAGTGATGCTATCGAACCATCTCTGTTACCCTCTTCTCCTTTTGCCTGTAGCCCACCCAGCTCCTCTGTCTAGTGGAATTCTCTAGGCAAGAATACTAGAGTGGGTAGCCATTCCCTTCTCCAGGGGATCTTCCCGACCCAGGGATTAAACTCGTGTCTCTTGCATTGCAGGTGGATTCTTTACTGTCTGAGCCACCAAGGAAGCCCCTTGAAATCTCTAAAGTGGTCTAAAAATTCAAAGTAGTATTAGGGCATAATAGGGAATTTTCAGATGCTGGGTGCAAGGGATTATAATTACGTTACCAGCCCATCTGAAAATATAAGACCTATTCAGCAAAAAAAGAGACAAACTATTGTTACATGCAACATGGATGAGTCTCAAAAACATCAGGAGAGAAGCCAGAAGTAGGCATTGTATGATTCCAGTTATATGCAAATCTGGAAAATGTAGACTAATATCCAGTGACACAAAGCAGGTTGGTGGCTGGTGACTGCCCAGGGATAAGGGTGGAGAAGGAATTGACCAATGGGGACACGAGCAAACTTACAGGAGTGAAGGACACAAGCTGTTTTGAAGAGGTGAGAAGAGGTGATTCTATGGGTATATTCATTCATCTGTCAAAACTGATCAATCTTTAAATAAGTTTAGCTTATTGTACATAAATTAGACCTCAGTAAATTTTAAAACAAATGCATGTTTCCTTTGGAGCCAAATCCTCTGGGTCAGTGCTCCCCAACTTTCTTGGCACCAGGGACCAGTTTCATGAAAGACAATTTTTTCACAACAGGGGGAGGGGCAGGAGGATGGTTTCAGGATGATTCCATGCATTATATTTAATGTGCACTTTATTTCTTAATCTAATGCCACTGCTCACCTGACAGGAGGTACCAGTCCGTGGCCCAGAGGTTGGGGACTAATGCTCTGAGTAGTATGGGAAGTTCCCTGGACTTGCAGTTCTAGCCTAAGGCTGTCACAGCAACGAACCAGATGCAGAGTAAGTCCCTCTAAGCCTCAAGTCTCCTCATCTTTAAAACGAAGCTTTTCTCAAGATCAAGAGGGATGCTGAGTGCACAGGAGAACAGTTTTCACCCACAAAATAACAGACAAATGCACGGGCACACGGGAACTCTAGATGGAGTAGAGACTTACTTTCTTGCCCGTCTACCTCGAAGATCCCTTCACTCCAAGGGGGCCCTGATTGGTCTCCTCATTCTGCCCAAGGTCTCTGGGAAAGCAGCTGCAGTCCCCACCCAGAATTGACCATGATTCAGAGATGCTGGGCTTCCCTGGGCTCAGTGAGTAAAGAATCCGCCTGCCAATGCAGGAGACACAAGAAATATGGTTCGATCCCTGGGTTGGGAAGATCCTCTGGAGGAGGGCATGGCAACCCACTCCAGTATTCTTTCCTGGAGAATCCCATGGACAGAGGAGTCTGGTGGGCTACAGTCCACGGGGTCGCAAAGAGCTGGACACAGAGTGAAGTGACTGAGCACACGTGCCAGAGAGATGATGAGCTGACCAGGTACTTTCAGGGGATCCAATGTCCAGCAGCAGGTAAGCTGGAGAAAGCCAAAGAAACTGGACACTTGAATTCATCGGTTCTGGAAAATGCGTCTCAATTCCTTGTGTCACCAGCTCAGAACTGCTTTTATTTTTGGGCAGTGAAGCGTAGCTAACGCAGCTGACTGTCCAAAGTCAAAGGCGCTTAGTCTAGCTCTTTTCTTCTGCCACTGTCCTGCTCGTTAGCTGGGCTTTGTTCAAACAGCAATAACCGAACTGCACATGTAAATCCTTGCTGGAGACCCCAACCACCATCTCACCTCTTTCCTTTTCTTTCAATCCAACACAATAATACAACACCCCTATCTACCTGGTCCAGATTCTACTTTTAACTTTTCTAAATCCCTTCCTGCCCATCAGCTTGTCTGGTCTTCACAAAGCCTTATTTTGAGTTACACCAAAGAGGGACTGCCATGCACAGCAGTTGATCGGGATACTGAGTGAAAGGGATGCCACAGAAGACCTAAATTCGCCAAGTGTCGGTCAGAAGCTAGGCTAGGACTCAGGGCATCAGACCCTGTTCTTTTGTAAGACTCTATTTCTCGATCATTAGAGAGCCATGTGCTCTAGACAAAGCATTAGCTGTAAGCAGCCCCAAATAAACGGAACCAAGACAAAAGGCCAGAGTTGTATCACTGGTGGTTGTTTAGTCACTCGGTCATGCCCAACTCTTGCGACCCCATGGACTGCAGCCCACCAGGTTCTTCTGTTCATGGAATTCTCCAGGCAAGAATATACTGGAGTGGGTTGCCCTTTCCTTCTCCAGGGGATCTTCCTAACCCAGGGATTGAACCCACATCTCCTGCACCGTAGGTAGATTCTTTATCAACTGAGGGGGCCTCCTCAAATTCACTTGTGGGGTGACGGCTCCCAGAGTTGGCCACCAGCTGCAGAGGAGAGAAGAAAAAGAGCCTCACTGTCCCCCAGAACCACAGAAAGTAAGTAGAGAATGCAAAGCAACACTCCAAGGGGGTGAGTAGGGGGAGGGATAAATGGGAAGATTGGGACTGCCATATACACACGACTATATATAAAACCAGTCCATTCTAAAGGAGATCAATCCTGGGTGTTCATTGGAAGGACTGATGCTAAAGCTGAAACTCCAGTACTTTGGCCACCTCATGCGACGAGTTGACTCACTGGAAAAGACTCTGATGCTGGGAAGGATTGGGGGCGGGAGGAGAAGGGGATGACAGAATGAGATGGCTGGATGGCATCACCGACTCGATGGACATGAGTCTGAGTGAACTTTGGGAGTTGGTGATGGACAGGAAGGCCTGGCGTGCTGTGATTCATGGGGTCACAAAGAGTCGGACACGACTGAGCGACTGAACTGAACTGAACTGATATATAAAACAGGTAACTAATGGGGCTCTGATGTATGGTGCAGGGAACTCTACTGGGAGCTCTGGGATGGCCTATGTGGGAGGGGATAGATTTTTGTGTTTGCGTGGCTGTACGCCTGAGGCTGGCACAACATTGTAAATCAACTATACTCCAATTAAAAAAAAAAGATACAAAAGACAAAAACAAACCATAAAAGCAACATTCCATCAGAATCCTTCCTGCCTTCTTGGGTGATACAATCGGCCCTATCCTGGCCCCAGGCCTTCCCAGCATACACACACTCTTCCTCTTCCTTCCAACCAAACTTACTCCAGTCTTGACAAAGCTGGGACTTTATTTTTAGAACTTTGGGGAAAAGGAGGAGCTAAGCACATAGAAAGAAAAAGGAAGGAATAGGCCACTTTGGTCCCTTGAAATCTTCCTTCCTCAGGCCTCCCTGACACCTCCTTGCATTGTGATTTCATTCGTGTGTGTGTGCGCGCGCGCGTGCACACACACACACACCAGAAAAATGGCTCCCTCACACACACACACCAGAAAAATGACCA
This sequence comes from Moschus berezovskii, assembly GCF_049115385.1. NCBI lineage: Eukaryota > Metazoa > Chordata > Mammalia > Artiodactyla > Moschidae > Moschus > Moschus berezovskii. Next base: position 37,576,523 of record NC_142473.1, on the reverse strand, counting down.
CTCCTCAATCCTTCCTCACAGTGGGATTCTTCTACAGCAGCGTCTAAGTTGGACCAAAGGTCACAGGGTTGGACTGGAAAAAACCTAACACGGCTCCAGGGGTATAATGAGCTGGAGGAACATACTCCGAGGTCACACTGCTTGCTCAGCACTGCTCTCAGTCAAGCACTTAACAAGCATGAGTTAATTAATCCTGTTGCCCTCAGAGGAAGTCAGCCAGGCCCTGAGAGCTTGGGTGACTTATTCAAGACCAGAGCGCAACACAGGCTGGCAGGGGACCTGGGCTTTGCTGGTGTGGGAGCTCCCTGCAGCCCATCCAGAGCCCAGTGGAAGGGCCCTTCTTGCTGCTGCACAAGACCAGACACAGTCACACCCAGAGGGGAAACCAGAGCCGCCAGCCCTGGCTGCCACCGTTCCCTTCAAAGGGCCAATTCCAGACGTCGGTCTCATCTCTTCTTGAAGCATCATGGCAGCCAGGTCTTCCTGAACTCAAGAAACTGCCAGCTGCTCTCTCCCGCTTGCCATTTCATCACGCTCCAGGCTTACGGCTAAAAAAGAGGCTACTCAGAAGCGAAGTCTGATACCCTTGCTCCCTTTGCTGACAGCTCTCCAAGATGAAGCTCCAAGTCTGCTCTCTGGAATCTCAGATGGCCCTGGGGAAAGACCCTCTTCTTACTGACCTGATTAAATTACGAAGAGGAAGGCTGACCACATCAGCCTCCCTGGGCTTAAGTATAAGAGATGTCAGCCCAGGAAGGAAGTGGACTAGATCATGTGCTCACCAAGGGCTCTGACCACCGAGGCAGAGAATTTGAGGAGACAGAACAGTAAACCCACCTCCCTCCCCAGGATGTTTCATCATGACCCACTCTGTCACCTTTTCAGTAAAGAGAGGTGATGTTAGTAGCTCTGAGAGACTGAATAGGGGCTCCTCCCAAAATTTTCATGCCCTCATTCCTGGAACCTGTGCATATTACTTTATGGTTAAAAAAGGGTTTTGCTGATAAGTGAAGGATCTGGAGATGGGGAAGATTATCCTGAATTATCTGGGGAAGCTCTAAATGCAATCACAGTGTCTTTATGAGAAAGAGGAAGAGGGAGATTTGACAGGGAAAGAAAGAAAGGCACTGTGACTACAGAGGCAGAGATTGGAGGAATGCTGCCGTAAGCCAAACATGCTAGCAGACCAGGAGCCACAAGAGGCAAGGGACAGATCCTCCTTAGAACCTCCGGAGGCGGCACAGTCCTGCTAACACCTTGAGTTCAGCCCGGAGATGCTTATTCAAGACTTCTGGCCTCCTCCAAAACTGTGAGAGGATAAATTTCTGTGTTTGTTTTTTTAAACCACCCAGAGTGTAGTAATTGGTTACAACAGTCACAAAAGCTAATAGTGTGCGCTTAGTCGCTCAGTCGTGTCCGACTCTTAGAACCCCATAGACAGTAGCCTGCCAAGCTCCTATGTCCATGGGATTCTCCAGGCCAGAATACTGGAGTGGGTTGCCATTTCCTTTTGCAGGGGATCTTCCCAACCCAGGGATCGAACCCAGGTCTCCTGCATTGCAGTCACTCTTTACCGACTGAGCTACGAGGGAACACTTAATGATCACTCACTACGTACCAGGCATCACCACTCTAAGTACTTTATCCACTTTAATTCACTACATCCTGGTCCTGGCACGGAGGCCTGGGATGAGCAGACACATGCCTGCTCTGAGCATGAATCCCAGATTCACTGCTCACAGTGGCGAGCCTAAGCAAGTTATGTGACCTCTCTAAAAAACATCTTTCCCAGCTCATAAAAGGGCCACATAATTACCCTTCTCACTGGGCTGCTGAGAGGATAAAATGAATAATAAACACGAAGTGATTAGACCACCACATAATAAAGGCTAGTTGCCTTCTCAGGTGGCTTGGCAGTTAACAAATCCGACTGATGATGCAGGAGACACAGATGCAGGTTTAACCCCTGGATGAAGGAGGATCCCCTGGAGGAGGGCATGGCAACCCACTCCAGTATTCTTGCCTGGGAAATCCCATGGACAGAAGAGCCTGGCAGGCTACAATCCAAGGGGGTGACAACAGTCAGAAACGACTTAGCGACTAAACACCACCAACAAATAAATGCTAGTTGTACGAGATCTCAAGGATTGAACAAGCCAAAATTAAACCATCATCCTAATCTATCAAGACGTAGATGAGGCCTCTTGGACCCATCTATGTAGGAAAGATCCATCAGTGCAGGAAAGAAGATGTTCTATTAAACCACTTCGAAGAGCGAACATGATAGTCTGAAGAATTCAGTTAAGTACTTTTTCCCTTAATTAAGCAATTTAGGTCCTGAACGCTGGCCTCATTTTAGAAAAGGCAAATGCTGGGGGCTGTTCAAGTTCTGCAGCTTCGACCCACAGATTTCCAACCCCTATCTCCCCTTCTTAAGGACAGCTATGCACGTCCATCACACAGGAGGACCTGACTTGTAGCTTCCATGCCTGGTACACCCCTGCAGAGCTCAGCACATTTCCCTGTAACTCCGGCATCGGGAACTGGAGCCCCAGTGATTGGAAGTCAGTGTGAGGCAGAACTTTAAGTCCATTTTATGGCCTTCTGACCATAAGGTACACCAACCTGTCCCAGCAGGTTAGGTGGAATGATAAAATCAGGAATAAGCTTTGAGAAGAGATTACAGCCAAGTCAGTAAAGAATAAAGGTTTGCCCAGAGGCCAAGTAAGGGAAACCTAGAGCTATCATGTGAAATAAAAAGAAGGAAAAAAAAAACCCACTTTAATCAAGTTGGCCCTTTCTGATAAAGTTTGTCTAACTCCCTGTGCAGGTGATGTCATTCAGAGAAGCAAGGATCCCAGGCCTTGTGTCCCGGCCTAAGAAATCTGCATGCGAGGAATAAAGGGGAAGAAGGCCCTGGCCACCCGGCCTTGGCTTCCTTCCAGGCAGAGGTCCAGACTTCGGTGGCCAGCCTCCGAAAACTCCTTGTCCTGGCGACCAGGCCTCTTACCAGCAGGCTGCCGGGCCGCCACCTGCGCGCTCTCAGCTCTGCCCTACCCCACCCTCCAGGAGGAAAAGGGATGAGGGAGGACGCACCCCCCCTTACTCTCAGGCACCCACAGATTCCTGCGCTGCCGTCACCACTGACGAGAACCCAGGTCCCCTGGGGGCACTGCTTCTCCTTCTCATTGCAACCTCCCCATCAATGAACACGCAGCAACCCCTACGCTCCCGCTGCTCCTACTCCGGAGGGAGACGGAACCCAGAACGACATCCGGAGCCGAAAGCCGCAGCGGTGGGAGCGCCAGGCTCCCCGCCCCGCCGTCCGTCCCTGTCCTCTCCCAGTCAGCAGTGGATCCTCCAGCCAGGCCGGCGTTCGGGATCCAGAGGGTGCCCGAAGCCTCTGTGGGGCCCCGCCTCCCCCCGGGACTCGGCGCTGGAGACCTCGGGGAGCCCGGGGAAGAGAACGTCTTAGCAAAACCCGCGGAGGCCTGGCGCCTGCCACGGTCCCGGGGACTCGAACCCGGTGCCCTCGCCCGTAGGCATCCCGCGCCCTCAGACACGCCTCATCGTAGGCATGCCCAGCCAGCCCCCGGCCCAGCGCTCGGGCGCAGCGCCCTCCCCTGCACCCTCCTCCTGGAGGAGACGAGTCCCGGGCCGCCAGCGCGCCCAGCCTGCCCCCAACAGGTCGTGGGCAGCGGGGAGCGCGCCTCCAGCCAGGCAGGGGAGGCGAGCCGGAGCGAAGCCGAGGGCTGGCCGCGTGGGGCGGGAGGGGTCGCCGGGGCAGCGAGCTCGGCCACTTACGCGCGGGCTCTGGGGAACCCCATGGACAGCAGCACGTCCAGCGCCGATCCATGCTTGATGGTCCCGGGGCGCTGCTGGCGGTTCCTCCGCGGGGTGACTTTGCTGTACAGCTCCTCTCTCGCAGCCATGCCGAGCGGGCTGGGGTGGCCGTACTGAGCCATGCTCAGCGGCCAGCCATCGCCCGGGAAGGCAGCCGAGCCGGAGGGCCCGGGAGGGCGGAGGGCCGGCCCGGGCAGGGGAGCGGGGCTCGGGGACCCGGAGCCGGGCGCAGGCGGCGCTCGGAGGTTCCCTGGTGTCGAGACTGACGCTTCCTGGTGAGGCCACCGGAGCCAAAACTGCGAGCCGCCTTCTGCCCCGCCGGCCGGCCGCCACTCGGGCCCCGGGTGCCCCCTGCTCGGCGCCCGCAGCAGCCCTCTCTCCTCCGCCCCCTTCCTTCTCCGCTCCCAGCAGTCCGGGAATTTGCAATGAGTAATTTTTGAATGGATCAAAAAGGAAAAGGATCTTTGTGGGCCGGCTCTGCCTCGCCTGTACCCGGGCCCCGCCCCTCTCTTAAAGCGGCAGCGCGGCCCGTGACTGCTCCCGGCTGGGCTCACGCTGTAAAAGTCCAGGTGCTTCTGGGCAAAGAATTGGAACCAGCACTGTCTGTGTACCCTGGTTCCAGAGAGTCACTCCCAGCGCTCCAGCTTCTCCATGGCTTCCATCCGGAGCCAGCGGGGCCTCTAGACACCAGATCAACCCATTTCAAGTTTCCTGTGGTTCTAGATGGGGTTATTAGTGGAAATTGGGCAAACTGATGGATGACATGAATGGACCAGAAGGCCAAGCCATAGCATCCAGATAAAAGGTTTTGCTTCCCAGAGACCGTGCAAGACCCAGAGGATTGTTAATGGCAACTGAAGACCAAGTTCCCATCAGCTGGCCAAGGAATCACACTGAAGACCTTTTGTGTTCTCCATGATGGACCATGGGGGATTTCCCAGGCAAGAATACTGAAGTGGGTTGCCATTTGCTCTTCCAGGCTACTTTCCCAAGGGCAGATTCTTAACCATTTGAGCTACAGGGGGAAGCGACAGGGAAGGAGAAAGCTGCAGAAAGAAGAGGAAGGGGAAGATGAAAGGAGGAAGAAGGCGGAGAGGAAGGAAGTGGGATGTGGAGGAGGGTGGGGGAGCAGGAACTGAGAAAGAACACTTTGTAATTGTAAGAGGTGTTCGGCGCCGAATGGGTTGACTTTCAATAGCAAATGAGTACCCTGTCAGTAAAAGCATTCAAAGAAAGACTGCTTCATCACTGCTCAGCGGTGGCAAGTAAGTTGCATCATAGGTTTGCCCAAACTACTCCTACCTCAAAGAAGGTGGAAGTCCTAGCCACCCCTCTCTCCCCACAGCTCCACACCATGAACTTGGCTTGGGGATGTTAAAGCTGTTTCATTCAGAGACAAATTTATGGTCCTCAGTTAGCTGGGGGGACCCTGCTCGGTGTAATGGAAAAGGCACAGAGTAAACGGTAGCTGCTCTTTTTCAGGTAATGATTATACTACCACCTAACATTTGTTTATTAGGCTCTTGTATGTGTCAATCACTGTGTTCAGGATAATAAATGAATTAACTCATTTAATTTTTATGACCCTATGGTGCGTGTATAAAATTATTATCCTGGTTTACATACAAGAAAACAGCCCAGAGAGGTTGAGGAAGATGGTACAGATGACACGTCAGAGCCAGAGCTTTTGGTGCCTTGGACAAGTTGTTTCTGCCCTCTACAGCCCCAGGTCCTTATCTGTATGCATCACAGTAACTCGCCTTACACAGGGCTGGGCTCTCCAAAAATGTCAGTTCCTTCCCCTGCCTGGAGCGTTGGGGGAGGGCTGATGACCAGCTCTCAAGGAGCAGCTTTTTGATATTGCTTTCTAGAGCATCTCAGGGTTTTACCAGGGGAAATGACACAGCTTAATTCTCTTAGCCCAGAATATAGTTTTCTAAAAAATATCCAGCAGTGTTTGGAAGTAGGGAGATAAGGACTACTGGGGCTTAAGCAACAATGTGCATAGTTCTATCTGCTGTTGTGTAAAGGGATGAGGAAAAAGTTCATACTTCCTGGGTGGGGGCCTCTGCCTAAGCAGAAGTGTCCCGAAGCCATGCAGAGGGCCCCTCCTGGGCACAGAACAAAGAGACAAAACTGGGCTGGGGAAACCATATTTAGTGGACTAGCCTCCTTGGGATGTGTTTGGTAAAGGGCACTGGATCTTACCTGATATTCTGACCTTCTTCCAAAACCTTGGGTTGAGAGTTAAATGATCTGAAACCTAGTCAAGCGATATTGTCTTGTGGAAGCAGTTTATAAACTGTAAGTATCGATACTACTGAAATTTACTGAAAATTCACTACACATTGATGCTGTTCTTATCTTCTTACACAAATAACTTATTAATCCCTTGATAAGGCAATAAAGTAGGTACCACCATATTATCACTGGCCACTTTACAAAATGAAGATGTTGAAGCAGACAGAGAGCAAGAATCTTGTCCAAGATCACATGGCCAGTAAGTGATTTGAACTCTTAAAATTTGTCCATATAACCACTTACTGCCATTATGATGATGATGAAGAGATGCCAACCAGTAAAATAACACGTTCAAATAATAACATATTTGACTCCTCCTGTTACCAAGCTGAATTTGAGTCGACTCACTAAACGTGTACCAAGCCATTCTCCTGACACTGGGTTGTGGTAAAGGAAAGTGTAATAAGTCCCCTACATACGAATGAGTTCTGTCCCAAGAGTAAGTCCAATTTGTTCATAAGTCAATAAGGTTAGCTTAGGTACCCAACTAATACAATTGGCTATGTAGTACTGTACTGTAATAGGGTTATAATATTTCTCATACAAATAATACATAAAAACAAACACCAAAAGTAAAATAATTTTAATCTTATAGTTCACTACCTTGAAAAGTACAGTAGTACAACAGTTGGCACTTCTTAGCAGTACCAGCAACATCACTGCTGCTCTTATTCTTGCTTCTGGACATCCTGGGTTTGAAATATACTGTACTCCTGTACTGTATACAGTACTGTACAGTAAAGCACACAAATGCACAACTACTCATAAAGGATACACACACGGGACCATGTACACCAGACATGTGAACTAACTTACATGATTGGACTTGTGAAGGTACTTACACTCGCATCTTTGAAAGTTCTCAACTTGGAGGTTCCTATGTAGGACTTAGTATATAGCGTTTATTGCAAGGTACCAAGCAAGGGATTGGGAGATAAGCCCCAGATCCACTCCAATTTGATCTTTGAGTTAGAGCTTTTTGTTTTTTTTAAGAACAGAAAGACTGGGCTTAATCGTCATCTTGTGACATTTCTGTGACATTTTCTGGAGTCAGGATGTCTCTGTTTTACAATTCTCTGGCCAAGTGGTCCATGGCTTGGGGGGGTTTGTTAGCTCATCTTGCCCTGGAGAAACCCGAGTTTGTTAATGATGGTATCTAATGATACAACAGCAATTTTATCAACATTGATGTTATCAATAACAGCAATTCTAGTCATCTGACTCTGACTAGGATTCAGTTAGCCCAAGACTGAGGTCGGAGGGGCGAGAAAGGGAATAAAGTTCTGTGCAGAGAAATTAGTCATAAACTTGGTAAGGGATGGAGGAGGCAATGGCAGCCCACTCCATTATTCTTGCCTGGAGAATCCCATGACAGAGGAGCCCAGCAGGCTACAGTCCATGGGGTCGCAAAGAGTCAGACACAACTGAGCGACTAACACTACTGCTACTAGGGAACTTGGTTTTATGGAGACTCAGTTTCACTCCTCTGTCCCTTGACACAGAATTGTGGATCCCTGTTTCCTCTCGAAAAATTGAACTGTTTTTCTCCCTCCTCTAGGCAAACTGTGAGAAGAAATGATGGTTATAAAAATAGTTTTAGGTAGCCTGGGAAAAGCACTGTGGAAAACCAGATACCTTAGATATGGACAGTTGCGTTTGGGGCACTTTTACCAACATCTCCATCCTAGGACCTCACCCTTCAGCCAAGAGCCAGCCATCATTTTATTTAAGATAGCTGCCCTCAGTTCTGCACAGAGTAAGGTGCTGGCAATTAAGAGACATTGTGCTTCAATTGTATTGACTTTGACAAGCTAGGGAAAGCTTCATAAAATCCGTATTGTTATATCACAAGGAGAAGAGGAATGACGATTCATTAAACAGGGTATCTGACAGCAGAGGGAGGTGGGAGGGGCCCTCGCACAGTGAGGAAGCTGACACATCAGCTTCAAGCTCCTTCAGAAGGGAAGCAACTTGTCAGTTTCCCCTGTATGTCCACCGGTCAAGTCAGAATCCACCCTAAGCCACAAACCTCTTTCTCTCTTTTTCTTTTTCTAAGTCATGCCACATGGCTTGTGGGTTCCGCAACCAGGGATCGAACCCAGGCCCTGTGCAGGGAAAGCCGTGAGTCTTAACCACTGAACCTCCAGGTGTGTGTGTACGTGCTAAGTCACTTCAGTCGTGTCTGGCTGTGCGACTCTATGGACTGTAGCCTACCAGGCTCCTCTGTTCATGGGATTCTCCAGGCAAGAATACTGGAGTGGGTTGCCATGCCCTCCTCCAGGGGATCTTCCCAACCCAGGGATCGAACCCATGTCTCTTTCATCTCCTGCATTGGCAGGCAGTTTCTTTACCGCTAGTGCCACCTGGGAAGGCCTAGACCTCCCGGTAAGTCCCCACAAACCCTTCTCTTCTGGGTGTGGCACCCCTTCCAACATGGCCATAAGGATGCCAGGATGGGCCCAGTTATTAATAACTGCACTTATAATTTCTGAAAGCGAGTCCTGTGTCTTTCCCTTCTGCTTCTCTCTGCCCTTGAGAAAAGATCACGTGATCCCTTCAGGCACGGGCAGTAAAGTCTGCAGAATGTCTCCAGTCCCCAGAGTTGGGATGTTGAATCACTGGGATGCCACTGGCCCCTAGAGGTCAAAGGGATTCTTCATGATCAGAAGATTTTGACACTATCTGGCAAGAAAAAAAAAGAAGCACCAGAGGAAGGTTCCAGAACTGGAAGTCAGGCCATAACTTAGATGTTTTCTCTGCCCCTCTCTGGGCCTTAGCTTCCTCATCTGCCAAATGAGGGCTTCACTTAAGCTGGGGGTTCCCAGGACTTTGCCCAGGGACCCTCAGGGACTCTTGTGGGAGGAGAATGGTGTTATCAAGTGAAAGTCAGGATGGGCAAAGCAGGGTTTCCTCTCCTCCCTTCCTCTTTTTGAATTGGGTACATTTGATCAGTTGTATGTCTTGGGGGTTAGTAAGGTTTTCTATGGGAAGATGGTTTACAGGACCAAAAAGCATTTTGGAAAAGACTGAACTAGATGATCTTTAATGCCCAATTTTGTTCCGAGAGACCATAATTTAACGGGAGACAAAGCAGAGGGGAATGGAGTGGGATTGGTGAGCAGGGGCCGGGGGGCAGGGGGGCCCAAGGTAGCTGGGAAGGGAGGGACAGGTGAGGAGTGGGGTGAGGGCAAAGGAGACAGGTCCACACAGGTCGAATGTTAAGGTGAAACAGGCTTTAAAAAGTCAAGCTGGGGTATCATAGGCTATCACTTATATGTGGAATTGAAAAAAATGATACAAAGGAACTTATTTACAAAACAGAAAGACTCAGACATTGAAAGTGAAAGTCAAGTCGCTCAGTCATGTCCGACTATTTGCAACCCCATGGACTGTAGCCTAACAGGCTCCTCCGTCCATGGGAGTTTCCAGGCAAGAGTACTGGAGCGGGTTGCCATTTCCTTCTCCAGGAGATCTTCGATCCCTGGGTCTCCTGCACTGTAGGCAGACGCTTTACTGCACAGACATAGAAAACAAACTTATGTTACCAAAAGGGAAATGGGGAGGGGGAAAGAATAAACTAGGAGGTTGGGGTTAACATACATACACTGCTATACATAAAATAATAAACAGCAAGGACCTACTGTACAGCACAAGGAACTCAATACCCTGTAATAACCTATGAGAAAAGAGTATGACAAGCAAGATATATATAAATATATATGTATGGATGAGTCACTGTGCTGTACATGTGAAACTGACATGATATTGTAAAGCAACTGTACTTCAATAAAAAAGAAAAAAAAGTCACGTTATTTCCACCACTAGAGGAAATAAGAGTTGTGTGACTTGGCAGAATGCTACAGTGGATATCATATTGCAATATAAATGTATCAAATCAGTATGTCTGTATACCTTAAATGTATACTATATGATAACTATATCTCAAAAAAAAATAAAATTTTAATTTAAAAGAGTCATATCATTTCTACTATGTCCCAAAGCACAGTTACAGCAGCTCGAAGGACCTGGAGATTGTGACCATTTCACAGTCTTGAATTTGCCCATAGGACTTGGTGCAGTGCTTATGCTTGCACAATTATTGATGGGTTGTTGAATCTGCGAAGCCACGTTATATGGTAGGAAAAGGTGAGACTGAAACAAAGTTTGGAGCATCACTCCAAACCCAACAAAAATCTTGTATTTTTCTCATATGTTGAAAAAATTAAGATCTCTCCCTCAATTGCAAAAGGAAGAGAAAGCACAGGCAGTCTATTTTCACTTCTTTTCATCCATCTCTGAACGATAATCCCAGTGGGTCTATTTTGGAATCCTCGTAGGAGATACTCCATTGTCTGCGCTTCCTCCTTGGATAGGCCTCATCCCAAATGTCACTGCTGAAGGCTCTGTGTCCCTTACTTGCCACGTGACAATTGGAATGTTAGGAAATAAACAGTACAAGCTTAAAAAAAAAGGCTTATTCCTCTTTTCACACAACTTCTCTTTTTGTATACAGAAGGAAATGTACAGGACTTCCCTGGTGGTCCAGTGGTTAAGACTTGACACTGCCAATGCAGGGGGCATAGGTTCAAACCAGGCTGGGGAAGTCCTTCATGCCATGTGGGCCATCCAAAAAATAGAAGTGTATAGGCAACATACAAATGTACAGGTTTCCCTGGTGGCTCAATGGTTAAGAATCTGGCAGCAATGCAGGAGATGTGGGTTTGATTCTTGGGTCAGGAAGATCCCTTGGAGAAGGAAACAGCAACCCATTCTGGTATTCTTGCCTGGAGAATCCACGGACAGAGGAGCTTGGTGGGTTACAGTCCATGGTGTCGTAAAGAGTCGGACACAACTGAGCAACTTGCACAGGCAACATAAGGGGAAATTTTATTTATAAAAAATAGAAAAAAATTAAGTGGCTATAAAAACCTAGACATGTGGAAACAAAAACAACAACAACAAAACAAAAAAAACAAGCAAAAATAACCTCCAAACCCTAAGAGTAGAAACAGCAGCCATGGACTAAAATACTTGGAAAAATAATCTTTACCATTTAAAAATTCAGAATGGTTTCAGGGGTTACAAGATACAATTTTTGAATATTTCTGTTTAAAAATGGAAGTTTAAAACTTCATAGAATGCATTTTAATGAATCTTTGTGAGGCTGTGTACATTGATGTTAGATGTATTTCCAAATCATGCATAATATATAATGTCAACATAAATAACTTATGACCTATACAAATAGGGGAAGTTTTGTAATGCCAGGCCATCAGTAGAATAATACTCTGGCCCGTTAGCTATTTCTTCCATCTTCCTTCTGGAAATTAAAATATTAAAAGTGCCAGTTGCTGCCTCCCCACCCAGTTGCCTGCCCCATCGTCTCCCCAGCCACTCTGGAAAGTATTTAGCTATATTTTATGACACTTTCCCTTCTAGGATTGAGTTAAGGTTTGGGAATGTAACATAATTTACCTCTGTTTTCTCATCTTTAAAATGGAAATGACAAGACATACTTCATAGGGTTTTGTTATAATTGAGTTGTGAATATGAACATACCAAACATAGTGACATGTGCTTGCTGAAGCCTTAATGAAACTGTTTATCCCTGTGTCCTACTCACCTTCCTATTCTCATGACATTTGTATAATTTCTTTGTTTCAGTAGAATTTAGGACTGTAGAATTAGATTAATCATAATCCATGGTCCATATGTGGCTCAATTTTAGCCACCTAGCTACTTATTTAATCAGTTCATTTTTAATAATACAGTCAGTTCAGTTCAGTTGCTCAGTCATGTCCGACTCTTTGCGTCCCCATGGACTGCAGCATGCCAGGCTTTGCTGTTCATCACCAACTCCCAGAGCTTGCTCAAACTCATGTCCATTGAGTTGGTGATCCTATCTATAAGCACCCACAAAACTTTCACCTGAAACAAAAGTTAGACCTTGACAGTAACTAACATCTTACCAAATGACCACACTCTACTCCAACAAGCCTATTCCTTGCCTTCCCATACTCTAGGTGGCTTCATCCTATATTCTATGGTCGTCATTCCCTTCTTTTCCTTTTCATATAATTTTATTGAATTTATGAAAGTGAAAGTCGCTCAGTCACGTCCAGCTCTATACAACCCATGGAATTCTCCAGGCCAGAATACTGGAGTGGGTAGCCTTTCCCTTCTCCAGGGGTTCTTCCAAATCCAGGAATCAAAGCCAGGTTTCCCGCATTGCAGGCGGATTCTTTACCAGCTGAGCACAAGGGAAGCCCTGATGAATCTTTAAATATCATAAAGAATATTCTTAACGAAATTTTTAGCTGTTTCTTTGAAAAAAATTTTTTCACTCTTTACTGAATTTGTTAAAATCTTTATTGAATTTGTTACAATATTGCTTCTGTTTTATGTTTTGTTTTGTTTTTTGGCCACAGGACATGTGGGATCTTAGCTCCCCAACCAGGGATGGAAATTGTGCCCCTTGCATTGGAAGAAGTCTTAACTTCCATTGGAAGTCCCTTTGAAACTTTTTTAAGTGTACTGTAGTTGATTTACAATGTTGTGTTACTTAGAGGTGTACAGCAAAGTGATTCAGTTATAGATACATATACATTTATTTTTCAGATTCTTTTCTCTTATAGCTTATTACAAAATATTGAACATAGTTCCCTGTGCTATACAGTAGGCCCTTGTTGGTTATCTATTTTTATATATAGTAGTATTGGTTGTTTTGATATAATAGAGTATAATGCTGTTCGTAATCTTTTGAGATTTGCTTTTTGTTTTTTTGCTCAGTAGTACATAGCTAAGGTATATTCATACTGTTGACTATTGGGTAGTCCATTGGTTTGGTGGCTGTATAATAGTCCATCTTTTCTTATGTCATGTTTGGATTATTTCCAAGTTTTTGCTTTTATGATTCTGCTGCTATGACTACTCTTTTTTTTTAATTATTTAAATTGGAGGCTAATTACTTTACAATATTGTGGTGGTTTTTGCCATACATTGACATGAATCAGCCACAGGTACACATGTGTCCCCCTTCCTGAACACCCCCTCCCACCTCCCTCCCCATCCCATTTCGCTGGGTTGTCACAGAATACCAGCTTTGAGTGCCCCGCTTCATGCACTGGTCATCTATTTTACATATGGCAATATACATGTTTCAATGGTATTCTCTCAAATCATCCCACGCTTGCCTTCTCCCACATAATCCAAAAGTTTGTTCTTTACATCTGTGTCTCTTTTGCTGTCTTGCATATAGGGTTGTCGTTACCCTCTTTCTAAACTTCATGTGTATGCATTAATATACTGTATTGGTGTTTTTCTTTCTGACTTACTTCACTCTGTATAATAGGCTCCAGTTTCATTCACCTCATTAAAACTAACTCAAATGCATTCTTTTTATGGCTGTGCAATATTCTATGTGTATATGTACCACAACTTCTTTATCCATTTACCTGCCAATGGACATCTAGGTTGCTTCCATGTCCTAGCTATTGTAAACACCACTCTTTATAAGTCTCCAATCATATCTATGCAAGAATTACCCTTGGACTATAGCCCGCCAAGCTCCTCTGTCCATGGAATTCTCCAGGCAAGAATACTGGAGTGGATAGCCATTTCCTTCTGACCCCGGGATCAAACCCAGTTCTCCTGCACTGCAGTCAGATTCTTTACTGTCTGAGCCACAGGGAAACCCAGTTCTAGGAGTAGAAGCTGGGGCACTTTCTACTTAGAAGATAATACAAAACTGTTTTCTAAAGTAGTTACACCAGTTTATATTCCCATCACCAGCACCTAAGAGATTTCTTTGCATTGTGGTTGCCTGTGGTTACATAATTATTCTATATTCCAGATTATTTTACAAACCACTTGAGGTGAACTTGAGGTAATGTAGTCAGAGAGCTCAAGTGTATGGGCTCTGTGTTTGACCTCCACTTTCTTTCTTACGAGCCATGTAACCCTGAACAAATTCATCCATTCAACAACTATTCACTGAGCACCTACTATATATGTGCTGAAGACAAAGTCTCTCTCCCCAAGGATCCTACATTCTAGTGGGAAGCGACAGATAGTGAGAAAATGTAAATCCATGCAATGATAAGTGCTATAAAGAAGGAAAACAGAATGATGTGCTTAGAAGTAACTGAGGGTGGGAAACTCCTCTAGCAAAAGCGAGTTGGGAAGGTCATCTGTGTGGAGGTGACCTCAGAGCTAAGATATGAATGATCAGAGGGAGGCAGCCGAACAAAGAGGTGGACGGGGAGACTTGCAGGCAGTGGGCACAGAAAAATGCAAACCCTTCAAGGGTGAAAATACTCAAAGGCATGTAAAAGAGGCCAGAGAAGCTGAAGCACAGGTAAGGAGGGGAGAATGAAGACCTGAAATGGGTGTGCAGAGCCAGTTCCCGCTTACAGGGCAGAGTTCATTGTTTCAGGAATACCTGCAACCATTTGTCAAATCATTAGTAGCAGGAAATCAGCCATGGTGGGAATATTTACACCATGGAAATTGGCAAATGCTTCCCCAGGGCTTCTTCCCCATGGCCCTGAGAGTCAGTGGGCAGGGTGAGGAGGAGGAGGGGAAAAGACACCTGAACAGATACAGTTAAAGAGCTGCTTCACCTCTCAGCACCCAATCTCAAAGGGTCACGGTGAGAATTAAATGAGTTGGCTCATCTAAAGCACAGGGTGGAGGAAGAGTGCTCAGTGACCACAGAGCACTTGCCTGCTCCTGCCAATTTTCCTATTTCTTCTCCAGCTTCCCTACCCTGCAACCATCTGGTCATGGTGCTCCCAGGAGGAAAAAGAAGAAACATATGTTGAGTAGCTACTATGGACCGGGACTCTCACATGTTGTTACTTCACACATGTCGGGGAGATAACTACCTGGGAAATCTACTGATAAACCTGCTGAGGTTCAGAGAGGTTGGGTAACACGCCCAAGGTCTCACAGCTGCTAAGCGGTGAACGGGCATCGAAACCAAGACATCAGTGGGACTTGCCCAGTGACCCAGTAGCTAAGACTCTGTGCTCCAAATGCAGGGTTTGATTCCTGGTCAGGGAACTAGATCCTGCATGCTGCAACTGAAGATGCTGCATGTTACAATGAAGATCCAAGATCCCGGCACAGCCATATAAAACAAATAAATATTTTTTTAAAAAAAGAAAGAAAGATGGATTTTCTTGGTGGCTCAGTGGTAAAGAATCTGCCTGCCAATGCAGGAGAGATGGGTTCAGTCCCTGGTTGGGGAAGATCCCACATGCTGTGAAGCAACTAAGCCCAGGTGCTGCAACCACTGAGCCCACATGCCGCCAACTCCTGAAGACTGTGTGTCCTAGAGCCTGTGCTCTGTTATGAGAGAAGCCACTGTAATGAGAAGCCTGCACACCACAACTAGAGAAAAGCCTGCACAGCACTGAAGACCCAGCACAGCCAAAATAAACACATAAATAAAATTATTTTTTAAAAAAAGCAACTGGTATCTCCATTTAAAAGAAAAATAAGACATCAGAATCTAGCTTCGGGGCATATTACAATTAACCTTAATCCATTAATAGCAATTAAAATATTTTAATAGGCAACTCATTTGAGGGGGTAATTTATTTGGATATACTATTAAATGGACCACAGACTTGCTTGAGACTGTTGGAAGATGTGTGAGTAAAAGGGGTTGCAGCAGATCTGGGACTGAAGTAACCTTTGCTAAACTCATCATCAGGTGACTAACAAGTAAAAGACAAAATTTTTCCTTTCAGTAGTTCTTTCCTTCTACAGTAAGTGGCTAGCTACGATATGCCATAGGCTCAAAGATAGGGGTGGGTCCAAGGTTTGCCAAGTCTAGTGGGAGACAGGCATGATTAGACCATAAGAAAACAGGATGATTGAGAGACAGAGGTTTCCTTAAATTGTGACAGGGGCCAAATGGTGGAAAGGTGGGTGGGAAAGCTTCCCAGAGAAGGTGATGTGTGAGCTGGACATTGAAAGATGAATGAAGGTACATCAGAAGTAGAATGAGAAAGTAGGGGTGGGATGAGGCTGAGTAGAAAGAGAAGGAAAGAAAGGATGTTCTAGGCTGAGAAAATGCCAAGTGCAAAGGCCAAAGATGGGAGAGATCTGGTCATCCTGAAGGATCACCTTGGAAGACCGGCATGGCAGAAGCACAGGGCTTGGAGGAAATGGAAGAGATTCAGATAATAGATCAGGATTGGAGAATTTGGGTTATTGCAGAACCAGACTTCTCTATAGGTAGTATTTTGCTGGCTGATGTAGGCCCAGCTTTGATATCCTATTGGGAAATTCATCACCACCCAATGACTGGATGAATAATACAAAACCACTTAGAAACCATGGTGCTGTGGTCAAAAATTTATGTTCTCCCAAAATTAATATGTTGAAATCCTAATCTGTAAAGTGATGGGATTAGGAGGAGGGGCTTTGGGGAAGTGACTAGGTCATGAGGGTGGAACCCTTATGAATGGGATTAGTGCCCTTATAAAAAAGACCCCAGAGAGCTCCCTTGCCCCTTCCATCATGTGAGGACACTGGGAAGGCTGCAGCCCAGAGAAGACTCTCACTTGACCATGCTGACATCCTGATCTTGGCCCTCCAGCCCCCAGAACTATGAAAAGTAAATTTCTGTCGTTTATAAGCCACCCAGTATGTGGTATTTTGTTACAGCAGCTCAAACAAATGAAGACACAAGGGAAAACCAGCATGACATCTCAAAATGCTACTCTTCAAGCTCAATCAAAGTACTGAAATTTCCAAGAAGTCTTCTCAGGCCCCCAGCTTCTGAAACTCAAAGCACATTTCAAACTTAAAATCTCAGGGATAATTTACGATAACTTGCCCTTTCTTTTCCTTCACTTCTTCATTCTATTTAAGTGTAAATGCTTTATAAAATATAGAAGCAATACAGTGAGGTGTTTTTTTAATCATAAAATTAATGTCAATCAGATAAAGAAGGAAAAACAATCACTTCAGGCAGACACGATCAACAGTTACATTTTCTTCCATTGATTTTTAGTAAAATAAATGATCAATGCTCAGGCCTAGGCAAATTAGTTATAAATTACTTGAGAGTGGAGATTGCTCACTATCACTATATCCTTTTTTAAAATATTTATTTTCTTATTTGGCTATGCTGAGTCTTAGTTGTGGCATGCAGGATCTTCAGTTGTGGCATGCAAACTCTTAGTTGTGGCATGCGGACATTATATATTTTTACCTCCCATGTGAATTTCTTAAATGTTTGTCATTGATGGAGACAATCTCAATGAATTAAGAGCTCCCAGCTAGTTGGGAGCATGGCATAAGCCTCAAGAGTATGTTAAGATAGATTTGCTTGAAAATTTGTGCCCTGAGTGAGCAGTGTTGTAAGAAAAGCCCAGAAGAGAAGATGACACAGTCAGCCTTGTCATCTTCAAAATTACAGGACAAGTCTTTCCACAGATGTGGCTCTTTAGAGTGGAGACCATCAGTGCTGGCTAGTCTTGTGCGGATTCTGGATCCATCTCTGGGGGTGGGTGACTAGACTATCACCTGAAAAATAAAAGCTAAATGAATACAGAAAGGAACAGACCATCCCTCTCTTTCTTTCTTCCTAAAGTCCCCTGAGCAAAACAGATTATCCATCTCTTGAGGAATCTGAATGTTGTTCATTTCTGCGGCTGCTATGAAAAATTATCACATTCTGGGTGGCTTAAAACAAAAGAAATGTATTCTCTCATGGTTCTAGGGGCCAGAAGTCCTGAGTCAGAGTCACTGGGCTGAAATCGAGGTGTCAGCAGAGCTGTACCCCTCCCAGATCCTTTAGGGGAGAATCTGTTCCCTGCCTCTTCCATCTTCTGGTGGCTTTTTTGGCTTGTGGCTGCATCCCTCTGGTCTTGAAGGCAGCATCTTCAAATCTCTCTAGGCTTTGTCTTCCCATCACCTCCTCTTAAGTGTCTGTCTGAAATCTCCTCTTTCCTCTCCCTTATAACGATCCTTGTGATTGTATTCAGGGCCCACCTGGAAAATGCAGGATGGTATCTCCATCTCAAAACCCTTAATTTCACTCCATCTGTGAAACCTCTTATTTTCCTTACAAAGAAACATTTTACAGGTTCTAGAGATGAGGACCTGATACCTTTGGGTGGCCACTATTCAGTCCTCCTACACTAGTAGTTCTTAGAGCAGTTCATTGTGAGGCTGGATGAACTTCAAGTTCAAGAGAAGTCCTTTGATGTGGACTTTCCTGGTGGTATAGTGGTTAAGAATCTGCTTTCCAATGCTAGGGGACATGGGTTTGAACCCTGCTTGGGGAACTAAGCTTGCTTGTCCCAAAAGAGAACCCTTCATGCCACAATGAAGAGCCCATGTGCTGAGATGAAGACCCACCACAGCCAAAATAAAGAGAATAAAAGTAAAAAGAGAGAGACAGAGAAGCTTTTTCAACTGCATGATCTGGGTTAATGGGAGCAGACAGATAATGGGGAGGGGCAGAAAATGAGTTAAGAAAGTCATACTTTTCCAATATTTTTGGAAAAGGCTCCTGTCCTTAATTTATGTTGTTTCCCCTGCCTGCAGCTCTTCCTTCCCCTGACCTCTTCTAAGGGGACTTACCTGAGCTCACCTGCCTGCCTTGAGCATACTACATCGATGAAATTTGTGGCTCACTTTGTCTTCTGTTTCCCTTTTATCATAGCACTAAGCGCAGCGAACGGCATTTCCTACACTTAATGTTTACCTCCAGGGGAGAGTGTGAGCTCCATCAGGCTCAATGTGCCTTACCCAGAGCTGTGCTCTCAGTAGGCACTTAATAAATGCTCTTGAATTGACTTGAATTGCATTCCAGTTGAGATTAGAGATGCCCAGATAGCACATGTGCAATTGCGTTTCCTCGCTTCCCTGATCTTGAGACCAAGGCTAAGAAATTCTCTCTCCCACCCACTCAGAGCCTTGGCCTGAACCTGGCCTCTCTCCTTCAGTTTCCTTGGTGATTAGACAGACCCTAGTTCACATCTCCAGTTCATGTTGTGAGTAAGCTTAAAGCAAGTCTCCTTAAAGCCATCCTTACGGAAAAGTCTGTCAAGGTCCACACACCAGAAGTGGAGCCCCTGTAATCAGAGGCTTGTAGGGGTTATAGAGGGAAGAATGACCTTTGAATAGGTGGCCTGAACTAGGAAGAGAGGTGATATTTAGGCAAACCTCCGATGTTCAGTGGAAGGACGGTTTGGTAAACGTGTCTTTTCTAAAAAATATTTTATTTATTTAGCTGCACCAGGTCTGAATTGTAGCACTCAGGATCTTTGATCTTCGTTGTGGCATGCGGGATCTTCAGCCGAAGCATGTGGGATCTGGTTCCCTGACCAGGGATGGAACCCCGAGCCTCCTGCATTGGGAGCATGGAGTCTTAACCACTGGACCACCAGGGAAGTCCTGGGAAACACACGTCTTTAAATGACAAGTGACTCTGTTCTTTTAGGCCCTGACTTTGACATTAGTCACTGCACCACCAACACCACCACCCCCATCACCCCCATCTAGCTACTTGTGGGTGCTCCTGGAGCTGTGTCCAGCATGAGTGTGGAGCCTGCAGACCAATCCTAGAAGTTTCCTCATGGCTGGTTCTCTGCTTATTAGTTAGAAGCTCCTATAAAGAGAAGCCAAGAGAAGAAATGCAAGTGCAAACTGCTCCTTGGTTAAAGACTTTAATTAAAGAACTAGGGACTGAGAAACTCTTGAATTTCTATTATCTATGCTGCTTCCACCCACTGAAAATTTTACCCTCCTCTTCCCAGTAGCTCAGCTGGTAAAGAATCTGCCTGGAGTGCAGGAGACCCCAGTTCGATTCCTGGGTCTGGAAGATCCATTGGAGAAGGAATAGGCTACCCGCTCCAGTATTCCTAGGCTTCCTTGGTGGCTCAGCTGGTAAATAATCCATCTATATTGCAGGAGACCTGGGTTCAATCCCTGAGTTGGGAAGATCCCCTAGAGAAGGGAAAGGCTACCCACTCCAGTATCTGGCCTAGAGAATTCCATGGACTATACAGTCCATGGGGTCGCAAAGAGTTGGACATGACTGAGTAACTTTCACTTTCACTTCCTCTTTAGTAATAGTGTTCACATAGCTCCTTACAATTTTCAAGCACTTTTAGGCATAATACCTTGTTTAATTATTATTCCCCCCCAAGAAAACAGAACAATATAAAGAAGTTACATTGCATACATTTTTCTTAGTGACAAAAATAAAAGACTGAGGCTCAGAAAAAAATTATGCAATGTAACTATCATAATGCAATGATGCACGAGAGAAAACCGGTGTTTAAACCCAGGTTTTGCAGAAATGAGAGCCATTCTGGTAATTTTCTTCTGTCTTTCTTGGGCTGGGACCAAAAATGTCTTATGACTTGGCACTCTTAAGTGCAAGGAAAGGTCCTTAAAGTAGTGTAGATCAGTGGTCCCCAACCTTTTTGGCACCAGGGACCAGTTTTGTGGAAGACAGTTTTTCCATGGAGCAGTGGATGGGGGATGGTTTAAGGATGACTCAAATGCATTACATTTATTGTGCACTTTATTTCTTTTATTCCATTGGCTCCACCTCAGATCATCAGGCATTAGATCTTGGAGGTTGGGAACCTCTGGTGTAGATAACGCTCTCAGGTGAGGCCAAGTGAAGGCGTCGATCACCCCTCAGCCTCAGAAGGGCATCTAAGACAGAGATTTTCCCAGGAGGAAGGTTTAAGCATCCTCTGGGGTTATGACGTATTGACTGTCATAATAATGTCTGAGTAATCCCAGACCGCAGCAGTCTAGAAATTTGATTTGAGACTACATCTTAAAATTGTAGTTGAAAGCACTCCTAGCATATAGATTTTGATTTCCAAGTACCACTTCCCACTAAAAAGAGGCAGGGCTCCATGGAGAGAGGCTGATTCCAGGTCACAAGCAGGGAAAGTACAAAGTTGGCCTGGAACATGTCATGTCACAAAGCTTGAACTGTCCCCAGATGAATGGGATTATATGAAGAGTATACAGGAGCCAGATTGAAGGAGCTCCCACAGTTAAATCCAATTTGAACATCCCCCTTCCCTGCCCTCCAATGATGATATTGTATTATAGCAGGCAAATAAAACCCATAAATCCATAGTGATACTTGCAAAGATAAAAAGAAGAGGGGAAAAGGAAGGGGAAGAAAAAACAGTTTTTCACAAAACAATGCTGACAAATGAGTGAAGGAACAATGATAGAATTAGAAAAAACACCATTTTGCAACCTTCAATGTAACAATGGCAGATTCTGTTAAGAATCACTAATAGATGTTGACGTCATTGGGTAAAAGACTTCCCAGCTGGTGCAATGGTAAAGACTCTGCCTGCCAATGCAGGAGACACAAGACACATGGGTTTGATTGCTAGGTTGGGAAGATCCCCTGGTGGAGGAAATGGCAACCCACTTCAGTATTCTTGCCTGGAAAATTCCACGGACAGATGAGCAAGGTAGGCTACAGTCCATGGGGTTGCAAAAAGTCGGACTCGACTAAGCTCACACCCTCACATTCATTGGGTAAAAAGGTTGCTGGGGAGTAGGATATATTCACAGTGCTTCAAAGTGTCAGCCATACCTTATTTATTACTTCACAGAAGGAGAAAAGAGAGACCTTGTGGTCTCTATCTTAACCAAGAGTTAGACCTTGGCATTGCCAATCATGGAGTAACTGACTTGTGATTCCCGAGATAAGAATCAGTGGGTGGTACATACGACAGCCTATGTGATGCTTTTGTCAGAAATGTCACCTGAAGCTAATCCCACGGAAACAGTCATTCATCCAGAGCATGGGACATTCTGCAGCACAAGTTCAGTTCAGTTCAGTTCAGTCGCTCAGTCGTTTCCGACTCTCCGCGACCCCATGAATCACAGCACGCCAGGCCTCCCTGTCCATCACCAACTCCCGGAGTACACTCAAACTCATGTCCACAGAGTCGGTGATGCCATCCAGCCATCTCATTCTCCGTCGTCCCCTTCTCCTCCCGCCCCCAACCTTTCCCAGCATCAGAGTCTTTTCCAGTGAGTCAACTCGTCTCATGAGGTGGCCGAGGCTTATTAAGGACCCTAGCACATGAAGATCAGAATGAGAAGGTACTGTGCTCTACATGGGGAAAAAGTAGAGAGACAGAACAGTCACATGCAATGCTTAGACCTTGATTGGATCCTGGATCCAAAAAATATGCTATGAAACGACATTTAAATTTGTATTTATTTATTTTTTGGCTGCACTGGGTCTTGGTTACTGTGCTGGAGCTTTTCTCTAGTTGCAGCAAGCGGGGGTTACTCTCCAGTTGTGATGTGTGGACTTTTCATTGCAGTGGCTTCTCTTGTAGTGAAGAGACTTCAGGGTGGTGGGCTTCAGTAGTTGCAGCTCGTGAGCTCTAGAGTGCGAGCTCAGTAGTTGTGGCACATGGGTTTAATTGCCCAGTGGTGTGTGGAATCTTTCTAGATCAGGGATTGAACCCCATGTCCTCGGCATTGGCAGGAGGATTCTCCACCATTGGACTACCAGGGAAGTCCTAAAAGAATATTTTGAGACAATTTGGGAAATCTAAATATGGACTCAATGTTGTCTGCCGTTATTACATTATTGTTGATTTTCCTAAGTGTGATAATGAAGGAGAATGTTCTTGTCCTTGGGAGATGCAAGCTGAAGATTCTAAGGGTGAGGTGTCATGGAATGGGAAGTGTACTTTTGGATGATAGGGCTAAAGGGAAGAATTTTTATAAATATATAGAGAGCTGGACTTAAGGAATTGCAGTTAAGCCTTTCACATTACAAAGGACTTTGGGTTTCTGTCCAATAGTAGTGATGCATTTACAAGAAAGCTGGCAAACCTGAGCAGGGGATGGTCCGATGGCCTTGGAGCAGAGTTAGCACAGCTAGAGATGAAATGGGAGATGCAGGCCTTCTTCCAACAAAGAATCTCCAGCACAGGCAGCAAGAGCCCCAAGGCCCATAAATCCACACATCTAGCTAGTAATTACTTGTGAAGAGTATCAACGTCATTGGCCTTTGAAGTCTAAGTAAAGTAGTTCAGGAAGCTCACAATCAAAGCAAATTTTTTTGTAAATAACAGCTTTTGAGTCCTTCCCTGGGGACTGCTATTCCCTGAAATGGGGTTGCCTCATCCACCACACCAGCCCTGTTGCACACCACCCTCATTAAAGCTAGTGTTTTTGAACCTTTGTTTAGAGAAAGGAATGCTGTAGGTATTTGCAATACTATTTCTGGTTCCCTCTGTTTTTAAGAATGTCACCATCCCTCACCTCCTGTGACTAATATACACTGTCCCTCAGAGCCAATCCACTTCCCCTTTTAGAAAGTGGCTACTGGTAAAACTGCTAACAAGTGCTTCTCTGAGTATTTCTGGAAAAAGTTCTGGGAAGCTGAGTGATACTTGACCAGAGAGCTGAGTTGGCCACTCCACAAAGCAGTGTAATGTTGTGGCTTGTTCCTTATCTGTTCATCTGTTTTGAAAATAATCACTCATTCACTTGTTCAGGATGAGTAACAATCCAGGATGGATAAGTAAGCAAGTTGTTGACTTCATTTCCTACGCATGTCTTCTACGCAGAGGGCTGGCTGGTAGAGAAAAGCATTCCAAAAATGTTTTGAGCTAACAGAGCACAGTTAGGCCAAGTGGGTAATATCCCAAGACGTACTGCTATGCTGGGGATAGCATTCATTTAGATGTTAGCATTCCAGTCTCTTTACTTGCAGTATTGATCTTATTCTTTATGTTAGAATCAAGTCTTGTGTACGGACTAGTAAATCATTATAAACCAGGAGATAGTGGAAGGAGACTAAAGTTTATATTACCAGCAGCACACCAGGTAGTTTATATGAATTGTTTCATTTATTCCTTTATGTGTGTGTGTGCTCAGCTGCTCAGTCGTGTCCAACTCTTTGCAACCCCATGGACTGTAGCCCAGCAGGCTTCTTTGTCCATTCCCAGGCAAGAATACTGGAGTGGATTGCCATTTCCTTTTTTAGGGGAACTTCCTGACCCAGGCATCGAACCCATGTCTTATACCATCTCTGAAATTTTATTTTCCTCATTTTGAGAAATCAAGACTTAGAGAACTAAGAGATCTACCCAAACCATACAGTTAGAAGTTTCAGAAGATGAAATCCATGCTCTGTTTACTATCTCCAGTCATTTACAGTCAACTCTAGTATTTGTGTGATAGGTGATAGCCCGCAGATTTTAGTCTGTTAAGTTCCTTTCAGCCCCAAATACACATCTGGGCCATTTCCTTCTCATGACCAGCTAGCATATGCTCTTGGGTAATGATCTTCAGTAAAATCTGCAGAGAAGTATAAGAACATGCATTTTCAAGCCAGATATTAACGAGGCTCACACTGAAACTTGTCTCCAAGAGTCTGAAAAATACACTGGAATCATTCCATTATAGTACACGTCTGTTATATCATTTATTTCAGCAACTCTCAATCCTCCTGAAATCAGTAGATACTAGGGTGTCACCAAGTTTCTTAAGAGATGTTGTAGAAGTTATATATTAATTCTGAAAACAATGATAACAGTGACAAAAGCGCCACTATCCTAAAAAACAGTCATCTAGCACTTTTAGGAGACAGCACAGAATTGAAAAGTGTGAACATTTGCCGTCAGATACCAAATATCTGAACTCTTTTACTTAGAGTAACTCTACTACTCTGTGAAAACTTGCAAGATAACCTAAACTCTATAATTTTTCCTTTTTTCACACATAAGATAGAGATAAAAGTGATACTAAATTCAAAGGCTGTTGTGATTGTTTTATTAAAGAATGAAGGTCAGATTCAGCACAGAGCCGGGCTCACAGGACAGCTGGCAGACTTAAAAGCAACAGCAACAAATGAGATGATGTCCAATAGCGGAAGTAATACACGAGGTGAAGGAAATGAAACAGGCGACTGCAAGAAAGAGAATGAAGGGGAAGAGGGCAGCTTGCCTGGATCAGTGCGGGGGCGAAGTCCAAGCTGAGGTGTGTTCCAGGGGGAATGGCAGTGTTGTGGGCTGAGAGGAAGACCCGAGTCCAAGTTTCTATTCTGTTACTTCTTACCTAATGCACTGTAGGCAAGTCTGAACTTCACATTCCTGGTCTGCAAAAGGAAAAAATAAACACCATAGAAAATAGTAAGTCCAAAAGATATATGCACCCCAACCTTTACTGCTGCACTATTTAGTGTCGCCAGGACATGGAAGCAACCTAAGTGAAGAATGGATAAAGAAGATGTGAAACATATACACAAGGAAATTTTACTCAGCCATAGAAAAGAACGAAACTGTCTCATTTGCAGAGACATGGATGGACTTCAGTTCAGTTCAGTTCAGTCCAGTCGCTCAGTTGTGTCCGACTCTCCACGACCCCATGAATCACAGCACGCCAGGCCTCCCTGTCCATCACCAACTCCGGAGTTCACTCAAACTCATGTCCATCGAGTCAGTGATGCCATCCAGCCATCTCATTCTCTGTCGTCCCCGTATCCTCCCGCCCCCAACCTTTCCCAGCATCAGAGTCTTTTCCAGTGAGTCAACTCGTCGCATGAGGTGGCCAAAGTATTGCAGTTTCAGCTTCAGCATCAGTCCCTCCAATGAACACCCAGGATCGATCTCCCTTAGAATGGACTGGTTGGATCTCCTTGCGGTACAAGGGACTCTCAAGAGTCTTCTCCAACACCACAGTTCAAAAGCATCAATTCTTCGGCGATCAGCTTTCTTCACAGTCCAACTCTCACATCCATACATGACCACGGGAAAAACCATAGCCTTGACTAGACAGACCTTTGTTGGCAAAGTAATGTCTCTGCTTTTTAATATATTATCAAGGTTGGTCATAACTTTCCTTCCAAGGAGTAAGCGTCTTTTAATTTCATGGCTGCAATCGTGATGGATGGACTTAGAGACTGTTATATGGAGTGAAGTAAGTCAGGGAAAAATGAATATCATATATTAATTGCACATATGTGTAATATAGAAAAATGGTACAGATGAACCTATTTGCAAAGCAGAAATAGAGATACAGAGATAGAGATTCCAAGGGGCCAAAGAGGATGTGGGATGAACTGGGATTGACGTACATACACTATTGATACTCTCAATAAAATAGATAGGGCTTCACCGGTGGCTCAACAGTAAAGAATCTGCCTGCAATGCAGGAGATGTGGGTGGGTTCTATCCCTAGGTTGGGAAGATCTCCTGGAGGAGGGCATGGCAACCCACTTCAGTATTCTTGTCTGGAGAATCCCATAGACAGAAGAGCCTGGCGGACTGCAATCCACAGGGTCGAATGGCGCTGGACAGGACTGAAGTGACTGAGCACACGTGCATGACATGAATAATTAGTGAGAACCTATTGTATAGCACAGGGAACTCTACTCAATGCTCTGTGGTGACCTAGATGGGAAGGCACCCATATTGCAATAAAACATTTTTTAAAGAAAAAAGAAATGAAAAGCTACTTAAAGGAATGTGAAGATTAAAAGAAGTCAGTGCATACATCTTTATATGCACATTTGATTTGCATAGAATTGTTTGTATACATTTGATTGCAGGCTATTGAATCCCACAAAAGGCGATTTAGCCCATCACTCTTACACTGACAGTAAAGCATTATATTCTTTCATTCCTTCACTCTTTCTTCCATTATTTCCTCATTCTTGTTCAGAGTTGACGAAGTTCTACTAAGAAGCCTGCAACTGGGTGGGCATCAGAATAGCCTTCTTCTACGGGGTGCTTTCCAGTTATCACATGAATTGTCTCACAGCAGTCTTGGGAAGTTTCAAGTATTGTTGCCATTTGACAGATGAGGAAATTTGTTTGTTGTTCAGTTGCTAGGTTGTGTCCAACTCTTTGCAACCACATGGACTACAGTAGGCTAGGCTTCCCGGTCCTTCACTAGCTCCCAGCATTTGTTCAGACTCATGTCCATTGAGTCGGTGATGCCATCCAACCATCTCATCCTCTGTCACCCCTTTCTGCTCCTGCCCTCAGTCTTTCCCAGCATCAGGGTCTTTTCTAATGAGTCCATTCTTCTCATCAGGCGGCCAAATTGGGAATCACCTTTAACAACATCCTGCAGTGACAGCGCTCACATTTGAGGCAGCTAACTGTCCCTACTACCAGGTGAGGACCACGTGAGGGCAAGGACATCATCCATCGGGGCTTGGACTATGGATGTTCACTTAGGGTCTGTCGTCTCAGCCTCTTCTCATGCTCAAATCCCTCCAAATTCTTGGGACTGGGTGGGGGAGGTCAGCACATGCTACAAAAATGAAGACAAGATGGACACAGCCAGGCTGACTTTCTTCCCCAAGAAACATGGGTGGGAAATGAGCCTTGAAAGTCCCCAGTTCACTTCAGTTTAGTTCAGTTGCTCAGTCGTGACTGACTCTTTGCGACCCCATGAATCACAGCACGCCCGGCCTCCCTGTCCATCACCAACTTCCGGAGTTCACTCAAACTCATGTCCATCAAGTTGGTGATGCCATCCAGCCATCTCATTCTCTGTTGTCCCCTTCTCCTCCCGCCCTCAATCCTTCCCAGCATCAGAGTCTTTTCCAGTGAGTCAACTCATCGCATGAGGTGGCCAAAGTATTGGAGTTTCAGCTTTAGCATCAGTCCTTCCAATGAATACCCAGGATCGATCTCCTTTAGAATGGACTGGTTGGATCTCCTTGCAGTCCAAGGGACTCTCAAGAGTCTTCTCCAGCACCACAGTTCAAAAGCATCAATTCTTCGGCAATCAGCTTTCCCAGGGGAAGGTATTAAACGAAGTGACCGTGGTTTTTCAACCCAACATCAGCTCATAGACCCTGACAATAAGACAATATGTAAAGTCGACTGTCCCTAACAGGCGTGTGGTCAGCTTATGACTGCTGTAGAGAAAAGTCATTCTCTGCAGTGGGCTTGGGTCTAGCCCACTAGCGCACTACCCATAATCCTGGGCTTAGAGTGGGAAGGAGGACAGGAAAAGCGAAAACAAAACAGACATAGGTGGAAACGGTGCAAGCCCGTCCCCCTTCAGGTCCTAAGTGTTTCTGCTCTTACTCATGAAAGCCTGCAGAGGAAGACTCTTTGTGTGTTATTCACCTCCCCAGGGGAAGAACCACAAAATGAGAGCTGGTGCTGGTTTCGCAGGGATGGTCTGCAAAGAATGAAAAGAAGTAAATTTCTTGAAATGCTTGGCAATTTCAAATCTCCTGGGCCCATCAGAAGGGGAGAATGCAGTTCCAGAAGGTCCCCAATAGTAGTGTGAATGGGTTTAAAAACCTGACTATGTTAGGCTGGGATGAAGGAGGGCCTGGGGGAGAGAAGGTCAGAGGGGGAGGAGGGGGAGAAAGAGAGAGCAAGGGAGAGCCAGCCCTTTAACTGCTTCCTTTTGCTGTGGTGGCTATTGTACTTCTAGGTCTGGGGCAGGATGTGAAGTGGGAAGTGCTTTGTGGTCAGAAGAACTGCAGCTGGAGGGGGATGGCGTGGGCGATGGATGCTCTGGGGGAGATAGCAGAGGACAGCAGGAGGGAGGGAGAGATCCAGCGGGTGGTGGGTGAGTAAGACCACCTCCCCCTCCCATCAGGCCTGCTTCCCCTCTCAATCAAGTCCAAAGGTTTCAGCTCAGCCTGCTGGATGCTGCCCTGCTGTGATCACCGGGGGTTTCATCATGGGGTTTCAAGGTTGGGCCAGGTTCTGTGGCTTTCCTGCAGTGTGACTTTGGACAGGTCACTTGACACTGGGCTCAGATTCTTCACCTGTCAAGTGGCTACTACTTCACAGAGCCGACTCACTGGAAAAGTCCCTGATGCTGGGAAAGACTGAGGGCAGAAGGAGAAGAGAGCGTTGGAGGATGAGATGGCTGGACGGCATCACCGATGCAATGGACATGAACTTGCAGAGGCCTGGCGTTCTGCAGTCCTTGAGGTTGCAAAGTCAGACATGACTGGGCGACTGAACAACAACACAGAGCATCAAGTTGTTGAAAATAAATGAAATGCCTTCCAAACTGAAACACAGACACCTATGGGTCTGCAAGATCTCCTGGAGAAGGAAATGGCTACCCACTCCAGTATTCTTGCCTGGCAAATCCCATGGACAGAGGAGCCTGGCGGGCTACAGTCCATAGGGTCGCAAAGAGTTGGACACAAATTAGCGACTAAACAACAAAGCTGTTCTTAGCGTTTTGTAGAAATGGCTAGAAGGCAATGATACCAACCAGGGTGCTTGGCCTTCCCCAGTCAATAGAAATGGACTAGAGGCTAGACAGGAAATTCAGGCCAGGCTTTACTGGTGCCCCTGATGACACCAGGGAAAAGCAAGAAAAAAAAGGGCAAGCTCGTTCATTATATGGGGTGAGGGGAGGGGTGTGTCCAGACTGGAGGGGTGGTTTAGGTGTTTTACCTGCCCTGTAGGTGGTGGTGTGTACAGGGGGCATGCGCAGTGCCCTGCTTTTGCTCTTAGCTCCCTGTTTTGGCTCCAGGCTCCCCAAAAGTGGCATTAGGGTTTTTTGGTCTCTTTGTATCTTTGGGGTCCAGGATTTGCAGTTATTTTTAGTCCCATACAGTTTCTTAGTATTTTGTTGCTCAAGGAAAGGTGTGTCCAGGTGCAAGCACTGCAGCATTGCTGCAATGGGTCCCAGGTCCCAGGCCTGTCTCAGAATGATGGTCGGAGTGGCCTCTGGAAGGGCAGAGTTCTGGTTCAACCAACCCAGAAAGTATACATCACCCCCGCCCTGTGCAGCTCACCTGCCTTTCCAGCACTTTCTCACTTTAGGGGCATCAGGTCTTCACTGGGATGTCCACAACGTCACTCAGCCCCCACCCCGCCCCCCACCACTGGTCCCTCTGTGCTCCTAGCTTTACTCACCTGACTGTAAAGGCCCCCGGAGGAAGACTTAAGGTGTCTACTCTTTGATCACCTTCTCCAAGTGCAGCCAAATGGGACAGGACGAAGGGGTGGGAGGAAGGGATAAGGGAACGCAGGAAGGAGGACTGGTTTTCCTCTGACTGACCCCAGCTGCAGCCTTTGCTCTGCTTGCCCAGCATCTTTCCCTGACCTGCTCTCTGATCCTGAACTGTCCTGGGACTCTGATCTTCCACTTTGCACACCTTTCCTCCCAACTCAGTTTCACTTGAGCTATGCAAACAGAGAGAAGAGCAAAGGAAGAAATAAGGGCAACTTCGGGAGTATTTGAACATCAAGGTGCCTTTACAGTCGTTCCATGTCTGTGACACCACGTGAGAACCCAGAAGAGCTACTACTGTGGTTACCCCTATTTTACAGGTGAGAGGCTGCAGTTCCCGCCTGCTAATGCAGGAGATATAAGAAATGCAGGTTTGATCACTGGGTTGGGAAGATCCCCTGGAGGAAGGCATGGCAACCCACTCCAGTATTCTTGCCTGGAGAAACTCCTGGACAGAGGAGCCTGGCAGGCTGCAATCCATGGGGTCACAGAGAGTTGGATGAGGCTGAGGGACTGAAAAACAGGAACAACAGCAAGGCTACAGCTCAGCAAGGGATTGCTCTCTTCCAGCCACTGGGCTTGTAAGCATGGGAACTGGGGCTCCACCTTAGGGACTGAGGGTCCAGACTTTGACTTCTTCCTCTCCTCTGTGTCTGTCTCAGCATGGAAGCGCTGAGTGTGTGTATGGGGTGCAACGAGGGCAGGGGGAGCGGACAATTTGTGCCTTAATAGAACTAGAATAAGAATGATCTACACAACTTGGGGAGAATTCCTATCTGCTATTCCTGCCGAACCTAAACGTTGTCTAGTTTCAAGAGGGTTCAGAATCACACTTTTGGAAAAATCCTCAGCATTCTTCACTGCTTTGAGCACCTGAGGAGGTGCTTAAAAGTGATTTGGAAAGTGGACAGAGGTGTCTGGCTTTCTGACTTGACCCCATTTGGAGTATGAATGAGGTGTGCAGAGGTCCATGATCCTGACTATGGTCGTGTCTTCTCTCCATACAGATAGGACGGAACTGGACAATGTTACCCTGTGACTCAGAATCTGATTAAACAAATATAAGCTCTACTATGCACACATTAGTCCACCTAAAATAGATTTTTTTACACCTGTCCTAACACAATCAGAATATGACCCAAATCCAAGCAAAAGCCTAGAACAGAATTAATGTTAAACATTAATATTTAACATTAATATTATAAAATATCTATAATGTTAAATGTAAATTATAATATTTAACATTAATGAGGAATAGACTTGCAGATCATAGAGAATTAATACATGGTCTTCTGGGACTGTAGGAAAAAAGGAGTTAAAACAGTAAAAATTAGCATTATCTGAGTCTTATCTGGGCTTCCCTGGTGGCTCAGACAGTAAAGAATCTGCCTGCAGTGCAGGAGATGCAAGAGACACAGGTTTAACCCCTGGATCAGAAAGATCCCCTGGAGAAGGGCATGGCAACCCACTCCAGTATCCTTGCCTGGAGAATCCCATGGACAGAGGAGCCTGAAAACAGGACATCCAAACCTCTAAGACAAATAATTTCAGATCAAATATCACCGGCCTTGACAGCTGTTTCAGTCTGTTGAGTGGCTATAACAGAATATCATAGACTGGGTGGCTTATAAACAACAAACATTTATTTCTCCCAGTTTTGGAGGCTCGAAAGTTCAAGATCAAGGCTCTGGCAGATTCAGTGTCTGATGAGAGCCTGCTGCTCTGTTCATACTTGGCTGTTTTCTTTCTGTGACCTCATGTGGCAGAAGGGGTGGGGGAGCTCTCTGGGGTCCCCTTCATAAGGGCACTGATCTCATTCATGAGGGTCCACTCTCATGAACTTATCACCCCCAAAGATCCCACCCCCAAATCCCATCACATTGGGGGTTAGGTTCCAACATGTGCATTTGAGGGGGACACAATACAGTCAATCAGGGCTTCCCTGATAGCTCAGTTGGTAAAGAATCCGCCTGCAATGTGGGAGACCTGGGTTCAATCCCTGGGTTGGGAAGATGCCCCGGAGAAGGAGAGGCTACCCACTCCAGTATTCTGGCCTGGAGAATTCCACGGACTGTACAGTCCATGGGGTTATAAAGAGTTGGACATGACTGAACGACTGTTACTCACTTTCACATACATTCAGTCTTTAGCAACCTCCAAAGCTGCTATTGAGATAAGATTTAAATTATTTTCTGGGGGCTTCCCTGGTGGTCCAGTGGTTAAGACTCCATACTTCCACTGCAAGGGATGTGGGTTCGATCCCTGGTCAGGGAACTAAGATCCTGCGTGACATGTAGTGCAGGCAGAAAAGTTAATAGTCTTTTGTTCCCTGACAGTAAAACCTGAGAAATTTCCCCATTTTTTCTCCAGGCCTTCTTTTTTTTCTTTGGAGTTTGTTTGTTTGTTTTTTCCATCTCTATGCCTTTGCTTAGCTCTGATGTTAAGTATGGGCTTCCTTGGTGGCTCACATGGTAAAGAATCCACCTGTAATGGAGGAGACCTGGGTTTGATCCCTCAGTTGGGAAGATTCCCTGGAGGAGGGCATGGCAACCCACTCCAGTATTCTTGCCTGGAGAATCCCAATGGACAGAGGAGCCTGGTGAATTATGCCATGAAACCTTTCCAATTCCTTTTCTTCCCTTGCCAGAAAAAAATCTCTTCTCTAAAACTGAAAGTTACCTTGATTTTGATACTCACAGCAACTTCGTGTGAAGTTTAGAGCCAGAAGTGTCTCACTCAGGGTCTCTCTAGCTGTAACTGAAATGAAAATTAACTTCAGGGTTGTGACTCCAGGCCATGCCCTTTATATCGCACTTCCTTATCTAGCAGGACTGATCTGTGGCCCCTGTGAGCACATTAGCAGATTAGTTCTGTAACCGCTGTCACAGACGAGAGCCCAGGACCCAGGACCAGTCAGCTTTGGCAAGGGGTGGGCACTCAGGAGGGACCTGGAATGTGAATGCCCCAAGAGCAGGGCAGGCTGGTGAGAGTGCTTAAAGCTGGGGTCAGGGAGGCACTAGTCTTGGCAGGCTTTCGTCCTTTACGCTGCAGCTAAAGTACTTTCTTTAAAACCTTACCAGGAAACGGGCTTATGCCTTTCCCTAGCTAAAGATCCTTTTGTTTATTTATTTTTAAAGATTAAAAAAAATTTTTTTAAAATTTATTTATCTTTCTACTGGGTCTTTATTGCTGCTCAGGCTTTTCTCTAGTTTTGGTGGTCAGGCTTCTCACTGAAATGACTTTTCTTGTTGTAGAGCACAGGTTCTAGTTCTCACGGGCTCAGCAGTTGTGGATCTTGGGCTCTAGAACTCACTAGTTGTGGCTCAGGGGCTTAGCTGCTCTGTGGCATGTGGTATCTTCCTAGACCAGGGATCAAACCCCTGTCTCCTGGAATGGCAGGTGGATACTTTATCACTGAGACACCAGGAAAGCCTATATATATATATATGTTTTTTTTTTTTAATATATGGGCCATTTTGAAGTCTTTTATTGAATTTGTTATAATATTGTTTCTGTTTTTTTTTTTTTTTTCCTGTGTTTTGACTTACTGGCCATGAGGCATGTGGGGTTCTTGGCTCTCTGACCAGGGATTGAACCCCAGCCCCTTGCACTGAAAAGCAAAGTCTTAACCACTGAACTGCCCAGGAAGTCCCTAAAGACCATTTTAAAGGGTTCTTTACTGCCTTCAGGATAAAGCCAGATTCCTTGACGCTGTCTTCAAGGCCCTATTCACTATGGCCTCTGATTTCCTCTATACCTTCACATCATGTAACCACTGCCACCTCTTCAGTCCCCCCCAATCACTACCAGTAACATATATAATGTGGACTTCAATTCATACAGTGGCAAGTGACACTGTGACCTGGCCTTCCAGATGTACATTGGTATTCTTGACAGCAGACAGGGCTGATGGCAATCATGATGCAGAGAGATCCATGCTATGATCATGAAGTTCTGAGTTTTATGGGAACTCACAGGAAGGATACCTGGGCCAGCTTTAGGAGATCAGGGAAGACTTCCCAAAGGGAGTGCCACCTAAGCTAAAGCCTAGATGATGGTAATAGATGAAGAGAGTTAGGAGACAGTGTTTCAAGCAAACAGAATGGAGCGACTGCAGAAGGCAAACCAGAATACAGAGTTCAGGATCCAAAGAAATAAGGGGTACTTGGGGAGATAGGAAGAGATGAAGCTGAGGTGGGCAGAGCTGGTTATGCTTGGGTTTCTAAGCCCTGCCAAGGAATCTAGATGATACCTCGAAGGCTATGGGAAACCAGTGAAGAGTTTTAAGCTTAAACTGAGGTAAACAAAGAATTGAGGAGTGATAAAGGGATGAAGGTTTGAGTGGCAAGAGATCACTAGCTTCTTCTAGCTTTGCCCAATAAACAATTATTTGTTGAAAGCAATTGCACAAAGCTCTAAACCAAACCCGATAGGGAATACACAGAAAAGAACATCAGAGCTTTCCCTTAAAAATCCCACAGTCTAAGAAGAGGCTTAAAACAAACAAAACAAAAACGTATATATACAACGAAATATTACTCAGTCATAAAGAATGAAATAATGCCATTTGCAGCAACATGAACAATATTATCATACTAAGCCAAAGACAAATATATGATATCACTTATATGTGAAGTCTAAAATATGACACAAATAAACTTATTTACAAAACAGAAACAGACTTACAGACACAGAAAACAAACTTAACGTTACCAGAGACGAAAATGCAGGGAAGAAAAATTAGGAGTTTGGGATTGGCAGATATAGACTGAAGTGAGAAACTGAAAGTGTTAGTCGCTTGGTTGTGTCTGACTCTTTGCCACCCTATGGACTGTAGTCCGCCAGGCTTCTCTGTCTATGGAATTCTTCAGGTAAGAATGCTAGAGTGGGTAGCCAGTCATTCCCTCCTCCAGGACATCTTCCTGACCCAAAGATCTAACCTGAGTCTCCGGCATTGCAGACAGATTCTTTCCCATCTGAGCCACCAAGGAAGCTCAGAAATAGACTGTCGTGTATAAAATAGTTAAAGAACAAGGTTCTACTGTTGAGCACAGGGAACTATATTCAGTATCTTGTAAAAACTATCATGGAAAAGAATATATGTAAAACTGAATCACTTGCTATAACCTGAAACTAACACATCACTGTAAATCAACTATACTTTAATAACATAAACAAATACAACCTCAAACCCAAACCAGGTAGAATATTAAAACTGTGTTAAGAGATGTGCCATCCAATGGTGGCTGAATTCAAGAGAGTGATTCAGTTCAGTTGGAGCATCACCAAAGATCTCATGAGGACAATGCTCTTTGAGGCTGGAAGGAAAGAAGGGTTTCCATCACTACGGATGGGGAACAAGGAGAGGAGGGGTCAGGAAGGTCATGAGAAGGGAGGAGAAAGCAAGAGAGCAGGGAAGAGCAGCCTCATTAGACTCTTCTGAACAGGATGATGGAGGACCACGGTGAGAGATCAGCCAGGCAGACTGAAGCCAGAGTCCCAAGGGCCCCAAATGCTGGCCAAGAAATTTGAATTGAAACTCTGCAAGTAACAGGAAGTACCAAAGGTTTTTAAGATCACAAGAGTCAAAATAATAACTTGAAGATTAATTGGCAGATGAATATATATTAATCTATTGTCTATAACAGTGTTACTCAACTGGGGTTTGTGGATATATTCTCAGTGCTCGGAGAATTCTACAATAATTTTCAAATTGTGCACTTGAAGGCAATGGCAAGCTACTCCAGTACTCTTGCCTAGAAAATCCCATGGATGGAGGAGCCTGCTAGGCCGCAGTCCATGGGGTCGCTAAGGGTCAGACACTTTTCACTTTCACACATTGGAGAAGGAAATGGCAGCCCGCTCCTGTGTTCTTGCCTGGAGAATCCCAGGAACGGGGGAGCCTGGTGGGCTTCCGTCTATGGGGTCACACAGAGTCGGACACGACTGAAGCGACTTAGCAGCAGCAGCAGCGTTCTAATGAGAATCTTAAAATACTAGGATATCCTAGAGTATTTGAACGACCACGTTATATAACAGAATTCTGCCACTCAGATTCAATGTCCATTCCTTTACTCAAATATTAATTGAGCACTTACTGTGTGCCAGGTATTTTTCTACACCCTGGGCATACAGCTATAGACAAAACGGAAGTCGTCCTCTGCAAATTTGAACACTAACTGGTTATTTATCAATACTAAGAAAAAAACTTTTAGGCATCATCATGGTGTGTGGTCATGTTTTAAAAGGAGTTCTGGGGCTTCCCTGGTGGTCCAGAGGTTAAGAATCCACCTGCCAATGAAGGGGACGTGGGTTTGATCCCTGGTCCAGGAAGATCCCGCTTGCTGCGGGGCAACTAAACTTGTGTGCCACACCTACTGAACCTGTACTCTAGAGCCCACGAACTGCAACTACTGAGCCCATGTGGTACAAATGCTGAAGCCTGTGGGTCCTAGAGCCTGTGCTCTGCCACAAGAGAAGCCACTGCAATGAGAAGCCCGTGCACCACAACTTCAGACAACCCGTGCATAGTAACAAAGGCCCAGCGCACCCAAAAATAAATAAATAGCTTCTAAAATTAAAAAAATAAATAAATAAAAGGAGTTCTTATCTTTCAGGGGTATGTGCTGAAATGTTTATGTATGTATTACCTGGTGTCTAGGATCTGCTTCACAACTGCCCAGCTGGGGACTAAGGGTAGAGGAAAAGTGGATGAGAATATAAATGAAATGAAATTGCCCATGAATGGATGGTTATAGCTGGGCAAAAGGATGAAAAGGTTCATTGTGCTATTCTCCTTACTTACTTTATGTACGCTTAATGTTTTTCACAAAAAACAAACAAAACAAAAAGAAACCCTCTGCTCGTGGAGTTTACTTTCTAGTGTTTGAATTTATGCTTATGATGCATTGACAGCCAAGTGAAGGTAATATGATGTCACAGCCCCAGAAAAGAACAGAAGCTGTGGGACTTCCCTGGTGGCCTAGTGGTTAAGAATCTGCCTTGCAATGAAAGGGATGTGGGTTTGATCCCTGGTTGGGGAACTAAGATCCCATGTGCTGCAGAGGACTAAGTCCTAGCCACAACCACTGAGCCTGCACACTGCAACTAGAGAGTCCATACACCTCATTGAAAGATCCCACGTGCTGCCACCAAGACCTGACGGAAATAAATTTCTTTTTTTAAAAAAAGAACAGAAGTTCCAAAGTAGCTTATACAGAGAAGAGTGAGGAAATTGAGACCTTACTTGGAACATGGAAGTGTCAGCATCCTGGATCCCAAAGAACCAGTTTGAAACATGAAACCTCTTCAGGGTGCATCTTTCCTGAGTATCTTGTCTCTGCACACTTCAATTTGAAACTGCTCTGTGCTGTGTGTGTGCTTAGTCGCTCAGGCATGTCTGACTCTTTGCGATCCCATGGACTGTAGGCTCCTCTGTCCCAGGCTCCTCTGTCCTTGGGGATTCTCCAGTCAAGAATACTGGAGTGGGTTGCCATTTCCTCCTCCAAGGGATCTTCCCAACCCAGGGATTGAACCCAGGTCTCCCGCATTGCAGGCAGATTCTTTACTGTCTGAGCCACCTGGGAAGACCAAGAATACTAGAGTGGGGAGCCTCTCCCTTCTCCAGGGGATCTTTCTGACCCAGGAATTGAACCAGGATCTCCTGCATTGCAGGCAGATTCTTTACCAGCTGAGCTACCAGGAAAGCCCTGAAACTGCTCATTAGCAAGTAAATAAGAAAGCATTACAAATATTTGTGTGTTAGAATTAGGGGTATACTATTAAAAATCATTCAGAGATAGTCTCAAGAGTATTTGTTTAAAAAACAATGTGCTAGAACTCAAAACGTGGCCCAGAATACTAGAATGGGTTGCTGCTGCTGCTAAGTCACTTCAGTTGTGTCCGACTCTGTGTGACCCCATAGACGGAAGCCCACCAGGCTCCCCCATCCCTGGGATTCTCCAGGCAAGAACACTGGAGTGGGTATACCATTCCCTTATTCAGGGATCTTTTCAACTGAGGGTCTCCTGCATTGTAGGCAGATTCGTCACCATCTGAGTCACCAGAAGTGCCCAAAAAATGGCCCACCACGCTCAAAAGAATTCAGCTAATAACAAGTGAAGCACAAAGGAACAAGTTTACCTAACACTAGTTTCAACCAGACAATGTACTGTCACTTTAAATTAATGCATTATAGTTTCATTAGTCTTTCATGTTTATTTTTAATGTAAAATGTTTTAGTTACAGTCATCCCTGAGTTTCTTCAAGGGATTGATTCTAGGACACCCACAGATATAAAAATCTGTGGATGCTCAAATTCTTATATAAAATAGTATAGTATTTGCATATAACCTACACACGTCCTCCAGTATACCCTAAACCATCTCTAGATTACTAATTATACATAATACAGTGCAAACACTGTATGCATCCATGCGTGCATGCTGTTGCTTCAGTCTTGCCTGACTCTTTTGTGACCCCATCAACTGTAGCTCGCCAGGCTCCTCTGTCCATGAGATTCTCCAAGCAAGAATACTGGAGTAGGTTGCCATGCTCCCCTCCAGGGGATCTTCTTGACCCAGGAATCGAATCTGTGTCTCTTATGTCTCCTGCTATAAATACAGTATAAGGGCTTTGTGGATAGCTGCCTATGTGTGCCTTCTTCCTTTGGAGAAGGAAATGGCAACCCATTCCAGTGTTCTTGCTTGGAGAATCCCAGGGACG
Source organism: Moschus berezovskii (assembly GCF_049115385.1). NCBI lineage: Eukaryota > Metazoa > Chordata > Mammalia > Artiodactyla > Moschidae > Moschus > Moschus berezovskii. The sequence goes on along the minus strand of NC_142473.1, from coordinate 37,537,664 downwards.
GGACTGAAGTGACTTAGCAGTAGCAGCAGCCTATGTGTGACAAATTCTCCTGTTTTGCTTTTTGGAATTTTCTGGAATTTGGGGGAATATTTTTGATCTGAGTTTGGTTGAATCTGTAGATATGTAATTCGCAGATGCAAAATTCATGGATATTGAACCTGCAGATATGGGGGATTGACTGTTCCTGGTAATAACTACTACAGGTAAAAAGTTCACAATTTTAATTTTATGCCTGTTTACATTTAAATTAATGTATTACACCAACCCTGAAGGACCACAGGATTTTTCCCTCTCTGGTATAAAGTCAATATCATTTTCAGGGATACAGAGAGATTATGATGTTACAAAAACCCAGGGGAGAAAACTGCTTAAACCGAATGTTGGCAGTGCAGTTGAAAATAAAAAATTAAGTTCACGAGATATTTTGTAAGTAAATCTACCCATTCTAGAGGATTGAAAATGATTTATGGCAGGTGAATGAACAATATTTGGGAAAAAAAAAGAAAAATATTTGAAGTTAGAGGACTAAAGAAATGCCATTCTCAAAAGTTGGAGAAACATTTGCAAAATTAATTTTGGACACATTGCATTTGAAAAGCCAATGTGGTAGCGAACCAGAAAGATGAAACTGGAACTTGGAAGAACCAGCAGACCCACCACCCAGCCCCTGGCCTCTTCACTCATTACAATGTGGATCAGTCTGAGCATGCAAACCACACACAGAGCTGAAAGCAAGGCTAGTTCCCCAAGACCAGAGATCCCCAAGTCCTAAATGGGAAGATGCCAGGGCCAGCAGAACCCTGTGGCCGGGACCACGTGTGTGGTGGGACAAAGGGCTTCAAGGCTCCCCCTTCCCCTGCTCCAAGCCAGAGGGAGTTATCACTTGAAGGCACTTGTATCTGCCTTCTGTTTTTTGGTTCAGATTACAAACGGTAAACAACCAAAAGAAGTTTCCGGTTTGAAAATTAGAGACCATCTGTTTCTCATTCTAATTCCCCTCTCTTCTCTGATTTCTTTTCTTCCCTCCCTCTTCCCCACCCTAAGAGCACACAGCTCAGCTGGGAGCATAGTAACCTCATTTGACTATCTTCGCTTTAATGGGAATGTCAGGTTTGTTACTGGGATTAAATGAAAGAATTCCTTGTTCCCACTCAAAACAAGATGTCTTGGATTGTTCAATCAAAAATATTTGCTTTTCATGAAAATGAGTTTTTCTATTTAACTTATAAATAAATCTAAATAAAATAATAAACACAATCATGTCTGATTAAGCTATTTGCAATCTTGTTGAAGGTCATGCATGAAGTTCATCTTAATGTCTTGTTAAAAGACTCACTAAAATTTAACCAAAGATTAAGCGCTGACTTTTAAATCAGTTAAAGATAAAAATGAAATATTGAACTGGCTAAATTGGAAGCAACTGTGTTGTCAGAACTGTTTCACTCCTGGGATTCAGAAGTGGGCAGGCCTGCTTTGGAATATGACGCTATCGCCCTGTAGTCTGGTGTTACAGGTCCCCCTTGTGTTGGTTGCTAACATTGTCTTGCTTCTGCCCCTAGAACACGATGATTCTACATGTGAGTTCATCAGCTTATTGCAAGATAGCCACATCATCATCTCTGATATCACCATCGTCCTCATGGTCACCATCAGCATCATGGAAAAACAGTGTGGGGTACTTCAAAACCACATGCTTTGGAACTAGACAGATGTGATTTTGAATTCTTCTCTCTCCACTGTGTTACCTTGGGTGCTTTCTGCACTGATTTAAGTGAAAGTGATTATGATACCCACATAACCGTCTTCAGGAGAAACTAGGATAAAGTATTGCTGGGGTGCAGCCTGCAAGCCTTAGTAGTTGCCCAGCCTTAAGGCGAAGAAAGAGTCTAGAGACAGAGGCATCCATGGCTTATTGGATGAGATCTTACACGTGTGAAGCAGGTTCCTGGAGCAACACCCTATGAGTGCAGCAGACGGCAGGCAGGACATGGCAGCAATCTTTGTCACTTCGGGGAGGAGGCTACCATTTATAGGGGGAATGGATATCAGGTTGGCTCGTCAATTACCATGGAAATCAGAGGGTGGGGCAGGGGTCAAGCACATAGGCTGATAATGAAGCCCCCTAGTTATGAGGATTGAAGCAGGGATTGATCAGGCAGGGAATGTACAGAGAGCAAGAGACAAACCATCTTGAATGGACTGGCCGTGCAAGTTTGGAAAGTATCTGATGCTGAGGCTCAAAAAATATTACTCCCTTGGGACTTCCCTGGTGGTCCTGTGGCTAAGACTCCATGCTTCTAGTGCAGGGGGCCCAGGGTTCGATTCCTGGTCAGTGAACTAGATCCCACATGCCGCAACTAAGAGTTCATATGCCGCAACTACAGATGCTGCCTGCTGCAATGAAGATTGAAGATCCTGTGTCCTGCAACTCAGACTTGGAGCAGCTAAATAAATATGAAAACAAAATATCACTGCCCTTCCCATTCATTTCTTCTGTCTCTAAGGAAGACAGAAATTCTGGAAAAGATAGAGTGAAGATGTGACGGTAGAAAATTGGATATGTTGGGAACTTATCAAAGGCTTGAGTAATCTTTAAGCAACTTACAAAGTAACAAAGCAACCAAATTTTAAAAAAAGTATTAGTCAGTGGTACTATTTTTCCTCAACATTTTGCCCAGCAGGGTACCTTTTGCTCACTTTCTGTCTTTCCAACTCCTTGCCTTTACTGTCACTACTCTGGAGGGTGGAAGGTCCTATCGTTTCCTCTGGTTGTTGACATCTGACACATGTCTGTTTCTTCCATCCTATAACCTTGTTCATAGCAAGTGCTCACATCAAAATACAAACACATTTTCTTGAGATTAGTCAGGAGAGTTGTGTGTACGAAGTATTCAGCAAGGCCTTACTGCTTATACATTATCTTGCTCCTACTCAAAACAAAGGATTTCTCCTCCCTCTGAATTCATGTAGATCTTACGTAAAAAACTCAGTTAACCCTGAGAGTACAGCATCTTGCTCTGATGTAGGTATTTCAGGATCCTTGGGGCTGTCTCAGTTCCTCTTTGAATTTCTACCAACAAGCACAGGCTCCACCAGAAGTCAACTTTAATAAATATCAAATTGAATTGTGTATCTTGCTTGCCGAAGGAGACTCGAAATGTTTCGAAAACAGAAACTTTATCCTCTAGATCTTTGTACTTTTTTTTATCTCCTCAAGAAAAGACTCTGATGCTGGGAGGGATTGGTGGCAGGAGGAGAAGGGGACGACAGAGAATGAGATGGCTGGATGGCATCACCGACTCGATGGAGGTGAGTTTGAGTGAACTCCGGGAGTTGGTGATGGACAGGGAGGCCTGGTGTGCTGTGATTCATGGGGTTGCAAAGAGTCGGACACGACTGAGCGACTGAACTGAACTGAACCCCATGATGGTGCTCAAGAAATGACCAATAAATACTTGATAATATTTACAGTGAGCAATAGAACATAGCAGACCTAGAATTTCAGTGTTCTAAGGAATCTTCATGGGCATCCAGCCTAGGTCTGAATTCTGTGATAAATGTCCAGTCAAAGGCCATTCTCCCTTTGCCAGTATGAGTCTCATTCTCAGATTCTATGCCTTATCAAGGCACAGTCATTTCACCTTTTTTAAAGTTTGTTTTTAAAATTCTTTGGCTGCACCTCACAGCATGTGGGATCTTAGTTCCTGGACCAGGGATCATACCCAAATCCCTTGAATTGGAAGGCAGAATCTTAACCACTGGTCCACCAGGGAAGCCAACTCAGAAAGAAAGCCTTCTTTACATCGAGCTACAACTTGTTTTCCTTCAGCTTTCATCTTTGATCTAAAAACCTATCTATAGGAGGAATACCAAACACTTTTTAAAAGATTTATTTTATCAAAGTATAGTTGTATACCAAAGTGATTCAGTTACATACACACACACACACACACACACACACACACACACACCTATTCTTTTTCATTTTCTTTTCCATTATGGTTTATCACACGATATTAAATACAGTTCTCTGTGCTATACAGTAGGAACTTGTTGTTTATCTATTATAAATAGAACAGTTTGCATTTGGTAATTCCAAACTCCCACTCCATCCCTCCACCCACCCCTCCCCCTTGGCAACCACAGATAAGCTTATTAGGAAAACAAAGCACATTAAAGTTCACTGTTTACAGGACACCCCATCCTATACTCAAGGAGAACTTTTGAATCTATTTTTTCCTTGGTAAAAACTTCATGACATGACACAGTTTTCACTTTTTTGTCATCCTGGTCTTCCTGAATCTTCACCTGGCACTGGTTCACTTCACCTGGGATTGGTTATTATTATCATTATCTTTAATGGAGAGTTGACTCTGTGTCAGGCATTGTGGTGAATTGCTTACAAATACTGTTTCTTTTAATTCTCCTAAACTCTCGAGGTAGGTGTGATTATCACAGGTAAGGACACTGAGGCTCAGTGAGGATAAGTCACCTGTCTGAACACTGAAGAGCTGAGATGGACGTGGAATCCAGAGATGTCTGCTCCCAGGCCCAGGCCATATTTACTGTGCTTCCCTGTCTCTCCAAGTGAAACTGGATCCATCTGCTCAGACCTGAGTTTGTTTTTCATCTGGACTGGACTGTTTTTGCCTATTTTCCTTCCCAATTCCATTTCCCCTCTCATTTTTAGAGTTAAAGAAATCTACTTGCCTCCTACTGTGGATTAATTTCTTTCCCTCTGGATATTCCAGTTACCCTGGCAACATGGCCAAAGAAATAAAGAAGTGAGAAAGTGCCTGCAGGTGAGGGGGAGTCCACAGGGAGTCCACAAGTCATGAGTTCCTTGGCAGAAGTTCAGATTCCAGGGACTTCCCTGGTGGTTCAGTCGCTAAGAATCAGTGCTCCCAATGCATAGGGCCCAGGTTTGATCCCTGGTCGGGGCACTAGATTCCATATGCTACACAACTAACAGTTTGCATACAGTGATTCTTAAAGAGCCTGCATGCTGCAAGGAAGATCAGAAATCCTGTGTGTTGCAACTAAGACCCGGCACAGTCAAATAAAGATATGTAAATAAATATTAAAGAAAGAAAGTTCAGATTCCAGATATTGATGGCCAAACGTCAGGGGAGGTGGACTACATTTTGTCTAAAGAGGCAAAACCAAACTAAACCAAAGCAATGGTAAAGCCATATGTGATGCCAAGTGTTACGACCCAAAAGTGAAGTGTGAAAATGAGACCTGAGGTCAGAAAGATTGGGGATGGAGTATACAGTGGGCCAGGGTGAGAGGCTCAGGAGAGAGACTGTCAACAAAGAAAGGGGAACAGAGTGTCCAATTTCTAGGGCAGAGGTGGGGACTCAGAGTCAGACCTGATGATAATCTAAGGACCCTGGGCAAATCTGACTAGAAATAGGGGAAGCAGTGCCTTTTTTTAACCTGGTTTTAGTTATAGATTTTTTTCCCCTCCAGAGCTTTTCTGAAATGCCTGCTTGAATAATTAACATTTTCAACCACCTGATTCATTTGGCAGAAGCAGAACACCCAAGTGCCAGTGTGCAGATGCAGCTCTAGGCCTTCTCCATTGAGAAGTGCAGCTGTTGAACAGTTGATCGTGGGCTTGCCACCTTGCGAACACTGGGAGGTAGTGAGTTGCTCTTTTTCTTGCTTTTTAAAGTAGTGACGGCTTTGACCTACATCTAGCATTCTGGGTGACACACATGTGCCAAATGTTCAGATTTAAAGGAGAATTAGAGATGAGGGATACGGGAAAACAGCAGAGAGAGGGAGGAGGGATGGAGACAGAACAATTTCCTAATTCATAAAATTATCAAATAAGTACTATGTAGTTTATTGTGGTAAAATGCAACCTGAAACATATATAATCTGAAATATACATACAATAAAAACTCATGACATTCTGGACCATTTTAAAGTGCACAGTTCATTGACATTAAAATAGTTAACTTTGTTGGGCAAACATCAGCACCACCTTCATCTCCAGAACGTTCTCATCTTCTCAGACTGAACCTCTGTACCTACTAACTTAAACAATAACTACCCCCTCTCTCTACCCTAGCCCCTGGTAACCACCATTCTCCTTTCTCTCTGCGAACTTGACGTTTCCACTACTTCATATAAGTGAAGTCATACAGTATTTGTCTTTTTGTGTCTGACTTATTCTACTTGGCATAATGTCTTTAAGGCTCATCCATGTTGTAATGTGTGGCTACCCACTCCAGCATTCTTGCCAGAGAATTCCATGCACAGAGGAGTCTGGCGGGCTACAAGTCCATGGGATCATAAAGAGTTGGATGCGACTGAGTGACTCAGCTGAACTGAACTGAGTGACTGACACTGTCACTTCCCTTCTCAAGGCTGACTAGTATTCCATTGTATGTAGGTACCACTTTTTCTCTGCACCTTCATCCACAGAAACACATTTTTTTCTGAGCAGAAAAATAGTGAGGTAGGAGATTGATGGGTTCCAGGTTAAACATTTACAACTGGCCTCTATGGGCTTCAGGCTGGATACTTATAATTAACTTCCTGTTTGCATTTCATGAAACAGGAGATAGATGGGCTCCAGTTAAGCACTTACAATCATTTACCTTCTATTTGACTAGACAGACCTTTGTTGGCAAAGTAATGTCTCTGCTTTTTAATATGCTATCTAGGTTGGTCATAACTTTCCTTCCAAGGAGTGAGTGTCTTTTAATTTCATGGCTGCAATCAGCATATGGTGTTGGAGAAGACTCTTGAGAGTCCCTTGGACTGCAAGGAGATCCAACCAGTCCATTCTAAAGGAGATCAGTCCTGGGTGTTCATTGGAAGGACTGACGCTAAAGCTGAAACTCCAATACTTTGGCCACCTCATGTGAAGAGTTGACTCACTGGAAAAGACTCTGATGCTGGGAGGGATTGGGGTCGGGAGGAGAAGGGGATGACAGAGAATGAGATGGCTGGATGGCATCACTGACTCGATGGACATGAGTTTGAGTGAACTCCGGGAGTTGGTGATGGACAGGGAGGCTTGGCGTGCTGTTATTCGTGGGGTCGCAAAAAGTCGGACATGACTGAGCGACTGAACTGCACTGAACCTTCCATTTGCCCTTCAAAATGGAAGTGACAACAGGCTAAATAGCCAGCCTTTTGTCTCTTGTGAATGCCTTAAGATAACAGTCATGGCAAGGACAAAGAGGGGAAAAACCCTGTTAGGATAAAAGGGATCGCTACTCTCCCTTTTTTGGGGGATAAGGGAGATACTACACAGGTGCAGAAAGGCTCCTTGGGGTCAAAAGTCAGGGGATAATTCCAGGACATAAGCCTGGAAGACATAAACCTTCCCGCAAGCCTTTACTTCAAGATCCACCTTGGCTGAGGGGTCCGTGTGCACCTCAGGGGAAGGTCCTGAGACAGATTAGTTGGGGGGTTGGGGGACAAAGCAAGAGATCAGCCTGTAGGAAGACAAAGACCCAGAAAACTGCCCCCTTATAAAGGAGGAAAGCTTCCCAAAGTCTTGAGTCTCTCTGAGTTCGCCTGTGAGCCTTTTCGCATGTACTTTTCTTTTCCACAAACTCAAACATTTTTGTAAATTTGTTTGTTTCATTCTTTGCTGTGCTGGGTCTTCATCGTTGCCCAGGCTTTTCTCCAGTTGTGGGCGTCTCACTGCAGTGTCTTGTTGCGGAGCACAGGGTCAGCAGTTGTGTGGTGTGGCCTTCGTTGCTCCAAGGCACGTGGGATCTGCCCGGACCAGGGATTGAATTCGTGTCTCCTGCACCGGCATGTGGATTCTTTATCACTGAGCCACCAGGGAAGCCCTCAATAAGCTTTTCACTTTACTCTTTACCTTCTGCCTCCCCCACTGAATTCATTCTTGACTAGGCAGGCAAGGATAAGGCAAGGATAAGGGACTCAGGCTCTAACTTCTGGCCCCGGTGGTCCAGGGGTCAGGACGTCCAGTCTGATAAACTAAGACCTTACTTCTAGCCAATGCTTGCTGCTGCTTGCTGCAAGCTGCTATATACTGCTGTGCGCATCCGAAGTCAAGCCTACCTTTGTGCTATTATTCTGTCAACTGAAAAAAAAATGACAACCTAAAAGGTGAGAATTATGTTTTATTGGTGGATATTCTGAGGATATACGCCCAGAAGACACCCTCTCAGATAGCTTAGGGGCTGCTCCAAAGAGGTAAGGGAGGAGCCAGGATAAATGGGAGTTTTTGCGACAAACACCTGTAGTCAAAACATCAAAAGATTAAACAAAAAACAAACATCTCAAGTTACTGAGTTTAGTGCTTTTCTATTAATATGTATGGCAAGATGCAACAGTGTGGGCTTAATGAAGCTGCTCCTTTGATATGCACCTCACCTATCTAGGGCCAGTATCCAGTTCTTTACCAACGTGAATCCCCTCAAGGTGCACAGTTGAGGGTGACTGCAGTGGCTGACTGGCTTGGCTTGATGGTAGGCAGCTTCTTTGTCTCCATCCCGAGTACCCTCAGGGCTCACCATCCCAGTGGCTCACCAAGCAGTGGCTGATGGCTTGATGGCCGCAACATCTTCTGTTTGCTGATGTGGCAAGTGACATTCTTTGTCCACAGCAGTGACTGTGACTGCCATGGTGCTGGGGCACGTGGCAAGGGGGATGTTTGGTTATATAAGGTTATGTAATAAACCACTCCCAAAACTCAGTGGGTGGAAACAACTATATTCCCTTCTGATTATGCAATTTGCACATGGTAGGGTTGGCATGTCTCTGCTCCCGTGGTACTGGCTGGAAGGTCCAGAGAGGCCTCACTCATATGTCTGGTGCCTTAGCTGGTGAGGCTGAAATGGCAGGGGCTTCCCTGGGTCTCTCTTGCTTTCATCTCCCCAAGCTCTACTCTCTCCATATGGCCTCTATCTCCAGCAGGGTAATCAGACTTCTTTACATGGTAGTGGGCTTCCAAGAGGAGGAAGCTGCCACTCTTCAGAAGGTCTAGGACTAGGATTGGCATGGTGTCACTTCTGCTACCTTTTATTAGTCACAGCAATTGAGACCAGCCTAGATTCAATGGAATAGGAATTAGGCCCCACCTCATGAAGGGCTGATAGGAAATGTTGGTGGCCTACAATAGGGAAAGAAAATGTGAATAAGATCTGCTTTTTTTTTCCTAAAGGAGTTCATGGTCTCACCTTCCTGTGGATAAGATAACATGAAACCATTAGGTGTCATTTCCAGGGGCTCTGGAGAGCTCCAGTTCTACAGTTCTTTATGTCTCAGCACAGAGAAGAATTCAGTGAGAGCAAGGTGATAGATAAGAAGTGATTTATTAGAATAGGATGCTTTTGAGGCTTACAAGCAGAGAGGGGAGAAATGCTGCACCCTGAGAACTTAGTGGGCTACAGTTTTATAATCAAAGGAAAAGTGGGGAGGGGGAGAAGGCTATCTTTCTTAAGTAGACATCACGTTTTCATCATCAGCCCCTTCTCCAGGTTGAGCAGGGGAGTTTTCTTGTCCCTACGTGGTCAAGCTGGGTCCACAAATTATTGTTTTTTATGTGTGCAGAGCATGTCCTAGGAGCCATTAACTTACTGAGCTCACTGGGCAGGTTGTGGTCTCATGTCACCATTGTTTTATTGTTTAGGGGCATGTTCCATGCTTCTGGTGTATGGTTTTGTTGCTAAGCAAGCCTGCTTGGTTTTGTGGTTAAACAAACCTGCTTTCTTGAGTAATCATTAACTTACAGGGGCCGTCCATATTTTTTTCTACTTATAATCCCCTAGTGGGATGAACTATCTACTCACCTGCTTTGTCCCTTCACTCTGTCCTATCAAACATACACTTTGAACAAAGTATAAAAAGTCCCCGAGCTCTGTGTCAGCTCCCTTGGGAAACAGCACACAGGGCTTGATCCCTGTGAAGTCCTGTGTCCAGCTATTGGTTTAGGGAGATTTCTGGTCACCTGATATTGCTTCTTCGGGTACCAGAATCTTTCCTTTGGAGTGCTGTGCCTACCTTGTGGAATGTTTGAAGCAATAAAGGAACAGAGAGCTAGGATTCATTGTGTTTGCCAAACAAGTTATACGAACTGTGCTCTTTCAGTTTGCTCCTAATGCTTGTTGAATAATTTTTTTTTCTTTTGGCCACACTGGGTCTTCATTGCCTCATGCGGTCTTTCTCTAACTGTGGAGCATGGGCTCTAGAGCTCACTAGTTGTGGTGTACAGGTTCAGATGCCCTTAGGCATGTGGGATCTCCGTTCCCTGACCAGGGATTGAACCTGCGTCCCTTGCATTGGAAGGTGGATTCTTAACCACTGGACTCCTGGTAAGTCCCTTGTTAAATAATTTCTTGTATGTATTTGGTTTGAGGTTTATTTTCATTTTAATCAAGGTCCCAGGTGGCTCAGTGGTAAAGAATCCATCCACCAATACACGAGAAAGAGGAGACCTGGGTTCGATCCCTGGATGGGGCAGATCCCCTGAAGAAGGAAATGGCAACCCACTCCAGTATTCTTGCCTGGGAAATCCCATGGACAGAGGAGGCTGGTGGGCTACAGTCAGTCCACAGGGTCGCAAAGAGCTGGACATGACTAAGCATGCACACACATCTAGATTGGAGAGGAGCAGCTAGTTTATGCCACTTTTAAAATTCCTCTGTGAGGACTTCCCTGCTGGTCCAGTGGCTAAGACTCTGCTCCCAATGCAGGTGGCCTGGGTTCAATCCCTGGTCGGGCAACTAGATTCCACATGCTGCAGGTAAGACCCAGCACAGCCAAAATTAAAAAAAAAAAATTTTTTTTAAAAGATAAAAGTCCTGAGTGGCTTTTTAACAGGCAATCTCTCCTTTCACATCTCAGGCCACAGTCTCCAGCTACCTTCTCTCCTCTGCTGTTGGTGTTTTGTCTCCTAAAGTCAGATTCACCTGTGCGCAAAAGTGCCCCCTTGTGGTTTTCCCTGGGCTCTGTATTCCTTGTTGTTCAGTCACTAAGTCGTGTCTGGCTCTGCAACCCCATGGACTGCAGGGCACCAGGCTTCCCTGTCCTTCACTATCTCCCAGAGCTTGCTCAAACTCTTGTCCATTGAGTTGGTGATGCTATCCAACCATCTCATCCTCTGTCGGCCCGTTCTCCTCCGGTCCTCAACCTTTCCCAGCATCAGGGTCTTTTCCAATGAATCAGCTCATTGCATCAGGTGGCCAAAGTATTAGAGAGCTTCAGCTTGATATTCAGGGTTGATTTCCTTTAGAAATCCCTAGGGGCTGGCTTATGGGTCCCCGGAGGAGCCTGCACAAGATGCCACCAGGCTGTGGGAGGCATACATCAAAAAGAACAGTCTGTTTGCCAAGGAAATGTGTGTGTGCAGAAGTGTATAGCTCAGCATAACTGCTGCACCGAGAGAGAAATCACAGCATCTGCCAGCCGGAGAAGTCTGCTCACACTCTTTCCCATGTCCCCCTCCCTCCCAAGAACAGCTGCTATGCTTATTCCAGTCACAGTTGAACGCTTATTTTGCAAAAGAAGAGCATAGGCCCGCAACAGCCATCTAATCTAAGAGCCAATTTATACTTGAGCAAAAGATGAAAATTTCTGGTGTGATAAGCCTCAGGGAGTTGAAAGCTGAGGGATGACATTTTAATGATGTTTACATTTTCAACGAGTTTTTGTCTGAGGAAGTCTGCCTTTAACTGAGGAAATCTCCTGTATGTATCAATGCAGATAAATTAATGTTCAATAGTAGTGAAAACCATTTAATGAAATCCATAGCAGATTTTGAGATTGCATTTCTGTTATATTTAAAGGACTGTGCTGAATAATGTAGGAATGTGAGAGATGCCCTACTGAAGCCCGATTTTGTTGTTGTTTTTCCCCTATTGAGTTTAGAAATTAAAATATTGGATTTCATTTAGGTTTCTTAAGGATCCTCGTGCTGTGATCTCTTACTGTGCTAAGGATTAGAACCAGCTGATGTGTATGGGACTTTATTTATTAAAAATACAATTACTTATTTGCTTGTTTGTTGTCAAGGAGGTTTTTCATTGTGGTAAGAATATTTAACATGTGATCTACCCTCTTAACAGATAAGTAAGGGTGCTGCAGTATGGCTAACTATAAGTACAAAGTTGCACAGCAGGTCTCTAGAACTTGTTCATCTTGCATAATTGAAGCTTTTTACCTATTTGCCAACTAAAGAATATCTCTCACCACCTGATTTTATGAGAATTAAGTTATTAGGTACTGCCGTTACTGACCTTCAACACACTCTGAAAGGAACTCCAGGTGGAATGAGGCACTCTGTGCTCTGAGAGAACTGGCAGAACAGGGCTTCAGACAGTTAGATATTTCCAGGAGAGATTCTTTAGGAACCAGGATTCTTGCATCTAAGTTGCATTCTTGAAACTTAGAAAAGCACTGAAACTGAAATTGCACAACTAAGATTGGGACTTGAGTCCACTGTCTTTTAATTAAAATTACTCACTTGGTGTCATGGACAGAGGGGCCTGGTGGGCCTCAGACCACTGGATCACAAAGAGTCAGACACAGCTGAAGTGGAGCGTGCATGCACACACATTTGGTGTCAGGACTTCATGAAACTCAGGTTCTTTTCTTGATGTCTCAGTGCAGAAAGAATTCAGTGAGAGGCAAAGTGATAGGTAAGAAATAGGTCTTTTAGGGAGATGCATAGTCTACAGACAGAATGTGTTCTGTTTCATAAGGCAAGAGTGGCCCTGGAATATGGGGTGGTTGGTTTTAAGGGTTGGGTAATTTCATAGGTTAAGAGGCAAGGGGATTTTTTTTCAATTATTTTGGGGAAGAGGTGGGATTTCCAGGATTTGGGCCACTGTCCACTTTTTGCCTTTTATGGTAAGCCTCAGAACTGTCATGATGCCTGTGGGTGTGTCATTCAGCAGATGCTAATGTAACACCATGCGTACATAATGAGGCTCGAGGTCTGCTGGGAGTCAAATCTCCTGCCATATTGGGCCCAAGAGGTTCTAACCAATTTTGGGGTTGTATCCACAACAGCTCTGTCATTCTTTTAAAGGTTGTGCCCTGTCCCCTTCCCTTCTGTTTCAGAACCATTAACTGAACTATCTGTTCCTTGTGACTAGCAACAAGGCTCTACAGAGGTGTGCTTGATTGCATTCTCTCTCCCTCTCCTTTTCTGAAGCAATAAAAGCATATAATGAAAGACAATGGTGAGTCTTCCCTCTCAGACTCCCAATCCATGACTTCTTAGAATCAACCACAAACATTGTTTTCTCCTTCCAGATTATCCCCACTGTACAAAAAAAAACCCAAAATTGGTAGCACAGTCTTTTTCTGTATTTGGTTTCTTAATATGACATTTTCAAAATCTTTCCATGGACATACTAGAGCACCACCTTATTCTATTCAGTTCAGTTCAGTTCAGTTGCTCAGTCGTGTCCGACTCTCCGTGACCCCATGAATCACAGCACGCCAGGCCTCCCTGTCCATCACCAACTCCCGGAGTTCACTCAAACTCATGTCTACAGAGTCGGTGATGCCATCCAGCCATCTCATTCTCGGTCGTCCCCTTCTCCTCCCGCCCCCAACCCTTCCCAGCATCAGAGTCTTTTCCAGTGAGTCAACTCGTCGCATGAGGTGGCCAAAGTATTGCAGTTTCAGCTTTAGCATCAGTGCTTCCACATTTTATTATATTGCTTTACCACAGGGTATATAACTGTTTCCAGTCTCATATTACTAAAGATGCTACAATTAATATTCTTGTACATGCATCATTGAGCACATATATATCTGAGGGATCAACCCTAGAACTAAAATTGCTGCATAAAAGGAAGATATCTTTTCACTCTTGATGATCTTGTGCAAATTTAGCAAGATTTGTATCAAATTATCCTCTCAAAAACAAAGTATAGAAATGCTCATACATTGCATTATCCTTTTTTTTAATCTTTGCCAACATAAATTTAAAATGATGTCTAATAGTTTTAATTTGCATATACTTTATTTGGAAGGTAATAATAATAAAAGTAACAAGTAGTTAAGTAAGCATTTAAAAATGCTTTGTATATATTTGAACACCTTTTAAAATACTTAAAAGACATCTGTAATTATTCTGTAATTTCATTCTTGTCCTTGTCCATTTTCTATTAGGGAGATTAGACTTTGCATGTAATGTGAATTGAAATTATTTCCCCCTAAGCTGTACTCTGTTTTTCAACTTTATGGCCCTTTTAAAATGCAAATATTTTTTAAAAAGTGTAATTTATGACTTAAAAAAAAGTTAAGAACCTCTGCTTTGAGGTTCTGTATGTAGGGAGCTCAGAAGTTGCCACTTCATGCTAAGGGGAAGGTTCATAGCAATACCAGCCTACCTCAAGAAACAGGAGAGAAATCAAATAAATAGCCTAACTCTACACCCAAAGCAACTAGAAAAATAGGAAATGAAGCACCCCAGGGCTAGTAGAAGGAAAGAAACCATAGAAATTAGGGCAGAAATAAATGCAAAAGAAACAAAGGAGACTATAGCCAAAGTCAACAAAGCTAAAAGCTGGTTCTTTGAGAAGATAAATAAAATAGACAAACCATTAGCCTGACTCAACAAGAAAAAAGGGAAGAAGAATCAAATCAACCAAATTAAAAATGAAAATGGAGAAATCACAACAGACAATACAGAAATACAAAGGATCATAAGAGACTACTATCAGCAACTATATGCCAATAAAATGGACAACTTGGAAGAAATGGACGCATTCTTAGAAAAGGATAACTTTCCAAAACTGAACCAGGAAGAAATAGAAAATCTTAACAGACCCATCACAAGCACAGAAATCGAAACTGTAATCAGAAATCTTCCAACAAACAAAAGCCCAGGACCAGATGTCTTCACAGCTGAACTCTACCAAAAATTTAGAGAAGAGATAACACCTATCCTACTCAAACTCTTCCAGAAAACTGCAGAGGAAGGTAAACTTCCAAACTCATTCTATGAGGCCACCATCACCCTAATACCAAAACTAGACAAAGATGCCACAAAAAAAGAAAACTACAGGCCAATATCACTGATGAACATAGATGCAAAAATCCTAAACAACATTCTAGCAAACAGAATTCAACAACATATTTAAAAGATCATACATCATGACCAAGTGGGCTTTATCCCAGGAATGCAAGAATTCTTCATTATTCGCAAATCCATCAATGTGATACACCACATTAACAAATTGAAAGATAAAAACCATATGATTATCTCAATAGATGCAGAGAAAGCCTTTGACAAAATTCAACATCCATTTATGAGAAAAACCCTCCAGAAAGCAGGAATAGAAGGAACATACCTCAACATAATAAAAGCCATATATGATAAACCCACAGCAAACATTATCCTTAATGGTGAAAAATTGAAAACATTTCCCCTAAAGTCAGGAACAACACAAGGATGCCCACTCTCACCACTATTATTCAACATAGTTTTGGACGTTTTAGACACAGCAATCAGAGAAGAAAAAGAAATAAAAGGAATCCAGATTGGAAAAGAAGAAGTAAAACTCTCATTCTTTGCAGATGACATAGTCCTCTACATAGAAAACCCTAAAGACTCCACCAGAAAATTACTAGAGCTAATCAATGAATATAGTAAAGTTGCAGGATATAAAATTAACACAGAAATCCCTTTCATACCCATACACTAACAATGAGAAAACAGAAAGAGAAATTAAGGAAACAATTCCATTCACCATTGCAATGAAAAGAATAAAATACTTAGGAATAAGTCTACCTAAAGAAACAAAAGACCTATATATAGCAAACTATAAAGCACTGATGAAAGAAATCAAAGATGACACAGATAGATGGAGAAATATAGCATGTTCATGGATCAGAAGAATCAATATAGTGAGCAAAGCAATCTATAGATTCAATGCAAGCTACCAAAGGTATTTTTCACAGAGCTAGAACAAATAATTTCACAATTTGTATGGAAATACAAAAAAACCTTGAATAGCTAAAGCAATCTTGAGAAGAAGAATGGAACTCGAGGAATTAACCTGCCTGACTTCAGGCTATACTACAAAGCAACAGTCATTAAGACCGTATGGCACTGGCACAAAGACAGAAACATAGATCAATGGAACAAAATAGAAAGCCCAGAGATAAATCCACACACCTATGGACACCTTATGTTTGACAAAGGAGGCAAGAATATACAATGGAGAAAAGAATCTCTTTAACAAGTGGTGCTGGGAAAACTGGTCAACCACTTGTAAAAGAATGAACTAGAACACTTTCTAACACCATACAAAAAAATAAACTCAAATGGATTAAAGACCTAAATGTAATACCAGAAACTATAAAACTCCTAGAGGAAAACATTGGCAAAACACTCTCTGACATAAATCACAGCAGGATGCTCTATGACCCACCTTCCGGAGTAATGGAAATAAAAGCAAAAATAAACAAATGGGACCTAATTAAACTTAAAAGCTTTTGCACAACGAAGGAAACTCTAAGCAAGGTGAAAAGACAGCCTTCAAAATGGGAGAAAATAATAGCAAATGAAGCAACTGACAAAGAATTAATCTCAAAAATATACAAGAAACTTCTACAGCTCAATTCCAGAAAAATAAGCAGCCCAGTTAAAAAAATGGGCCAAAGAACTAAACAGACATTTCTCCAAAGAAGACTTACAGATGGCTAACAAACACATGAAAAGATGCTCAACATTACTCATTATCAGAGAAATGCAAATTAAAACCACAATGAGGTACCATCTCACGCTGATCAAAATGGCTGCTATCAAAAAGTCTACAAACAATAAATGTGGAGAGGGTGTGGAGGAAAAGGAACCCTCTTACACTATTGGTGGGAATGCAAATTAGTACAGCCACTATGGAGAACAGTATGGAGATTCCTTAAAAAACTGGAAATAGAACTGCCATATGACCCAGCAATCCCACTGCTGGGCATACACACCAAGGAAACCAGAATTGAAAGACACGTGTACCCCAGTGTTCATCACAGCACTGTTTACAATAGCCAGGACGTGGAAGCAACCTAGATGTCCATCAGCAGATGAATGGATAAGAAAGCTGTGGTACATATACACAATGGAATATTCAGTTCAGTTCAGTCGCTCAGTCATGTCTGACTCTTTGCAACCCCATGAACCGCAGCACACCAGGCCTCCCTGTCCATCATCAACTCCCAGAGTTCACCCAAACCCATGTCCATTGAGTCGGTGATGCCATGCAACCATCTCATCCTCTGTCATCCCCTTCTCCTCCTGCCCTCAATCTTTCCCAGCATCAGGGTCTTTTCAAATGAGACAGCTCTTCACATCAGGTGGCCAAAGTATTGGAGTTTCAGCTTCAACATCAGTCCTTCCAATTAATATTCAGGACTGATTTCCTTTAGGATGGACTGGTTGGATTCACTTGCAGTCCAAGGGACTCTCAAGAGTCTTCTCCAACACCACAGTTCAAAAGCATCAATTCTTCGGCGCTCAGCTTTCTTTGTAGTTCAACTCTCACATCCATACAGGACCACTGGAAAAACCATAACCTTGACTAGATGGACCTTTGCTGACAAAGTAATGTCTCTGCTTTTCAATATGCTGTCTAGGTTGGTCATAACTTTCCTTCCAAGGAGTAAGCGTCTTTTAATTTCATGGCTGCAATCACCATCTGCAGTGATTTTGGAGCCCCGAAAAATAAAGTCAGCCACTGTTTCCACTGTTTCCCCATCTATTTGCCATGAAGTGATGGGACCAGATGCCATGATCTTAGTTTTCTGAATGTTGAGCTTTAAGCCAAATTTTTTACTCTCCTCTTTATTACTCAGCTATTATAAAGAATGCATTTGAATCAGTTCTAATGAGGTGGATGAAACTGGAGCCTATTATACAGAGGGAAGTAAGTCAGAAAGAAAAACACCAATAGAGTATATTAACACATATATATGGGATTTAGAAAGACAATAACGATGACCCTATATGTGAGACAGCAAAAGAGACACAGATGTAAAAACAGACTTTTGGACTCTGTGGGAGAAGGTGAGGGTGGGATGATTTGACAGAAGAGCATTGAAACATGTATATTATCATATGTGAAATAGATCGCCAGTCCAGGTTCTATGCATGAGACAGGGTGCTCAGGGCTGGTATACTGGGATGACCCTGAGGGATGGGATGGGGAGGGAGGTGGGGAGGAAGGTCAGGATGGGGAACACATGTACACCCATGGCTGATTCATGTGCATGTATGGCAAAAACCACCATAGTACTGTAAGGTAATTAGCTTCCAATTAAACTAAATTTTAAAAAAAGAAGTTGCCATTTCATCCTAGCAAGTAAAAAGCTGAACAGACTGAAAAATCAATAGCATTTCTAGGATCTGAAAGCAGCATGACGACACAAGGCAAACTGCAGCTTGGAGAGACAGTCAAATGAATACAGGAAGTCCCACCTTCCCCGAACAGACTCACAAATGGAAATCACCTGGAGGCCAGCACAGGCATAGGAAAACCAGCACTCTAATTGGCAAATTGCTGGAGGCTTGGCGTGTACCAGTCTGAGAATTAAAAACTCTAGGAAAACCCAGTCATAAGAGGGACCTTCACAATATTTTAAGTTTACCTCCAGGAACTTGACCATGTTCTCATAGTAAGTTTTGGAGGAAAATCCCCTAATGCTTTGGGCTGGGGGAGAGGAAAAGGAACCATTTAAAATAAGCCACAGCATTCTACTCTTCTGAGTGCCAAAGAATTGAGGCTTTTGAATTGTGGTGTGAAGACTCTTGAGAGTCCTTTGGAGAGCAAGGAGATCAAACCAGTCAATCCTAAAAGAAATCAACCCTGAATATTCACTGGAAGGACTGATGCTGAAGCTGAAGCTCCGATACTTTGGCTACCTGATGCGAAGAGCCGACACAGTAGAAAAGACCCTGATGCTGGGAAAGGTTGAGGGCAGAAGGAGAAGAGGGCAACAGAGGATGAGATGGTTGGATAGCATCACGGAATCAATGGACACGAGTTTGAGCAATGAGATGGTGAAGGACAGGGAAGCCTGGCGTGCTGCAGTCCACGGGGTGGAAAAGAATCAGATGTGACTTAACATCTGAACACCAATGCTACTCTTGCCCTCAGGCGAAACTAGTTAACAAGAACTTAACCTTCAGGGTATTCTTAGAGCCTAAGTGACCTGGGGGAGGAAACACCCAACACTAGCTCACTCCACCATCCTCTACCTCTTAAGAGCGGAAAAGGAAAACCTAAGAACGTCTTGTGAAGCTCACAGTCCAGAGGCATGGGCTCACTGAAACACTGAGACTTTGTCCCAGGACTGTAGGAAGTTTCCCCTCAATCCATTTCCTCACCACCACGTTACTAAATGCCCTTTACACAGTACATTAGGACAACTATTAAGAAAAAAGAAACACAACAGCACATTAAAAAAAATGCACCAGTTATAAGTTGAGAATTGTATTTTATTTGGCAGATAAAACTGAGGACTCTGGTTAGCCTCCAGAATATTGTGTATTTGGAGTCATATGATATGACCTTTCAGACTGACTCTTTCACTTAGCTGTTTGCATTTCAGTTTTTTCTCAGTCTTTTCATGGCTTGATAGCTCATTTCCAGCACTGAATAATATTTTGTTTCAGTATCCATTCACCTGCTGAAGGACATCTTGGTTGCTTCCAAATTTGGGCAATGATGAATAAAGTTGCTATAAACATCTGTGTGCAGGTTTTTGCGTGAACATAAGTTTTCAACTCACTGGGGTAAATATTTAGAGTGAGGTTGTTGAGTCACATGGACTTTGGGTCACAAGACTTTGTTTAGTTTTCTAAGACACGGTCTTCCAAGTGGATGTATCATTTTGCATTCCCACCAGTAATGAATGAGAGTCCTGTTGCTCTACCTATTAGTATTTTCATTGGAATAGCATTAAATTTATAGATTAATTTAGGCATGCTTGATCTTTTCATTGCCTTTAGTGATTATTCAAGAATAAAATAGATCTTTTAATTTATGTAATCTTCATTTATATTCTCAAATAGCATTTTAAAGTTTTCTCTGCATATGTTGGGAGACAATTCTCCAAGGGTCTGTCATGTTTCTCTGTGTCTTGGTTTCTGCCTTTGTTCCAAACTATAAGGTTGTTTGCACAGCAAACAGCCTTAAAAGATCACGTCTTCCTTTTTAGCAAAGGGCAGGATTGATCAATGTCTAATATAAAAGATTCAGGGGGCTTCCCAGGTGGCTCAGTGGTAAAGAATCTGCCTGCCAATGCAGGAGATGCAAGAGACATGAGTTCGATCCATGGGTCAGGAAGATCCCCTGGAGGAGGAAATGGCCCCCTCTCCAGTATTCTTGCCTGGGAAATCCCGCGGATAGAGGAGCCTGGTGGGCTATAGTAGTCCATGGTGTTGCAAAGAGTTAGACATGACTAAGCATACACAGTGCTTTGAAAATGGGAAGCTCTTTGAGAACATTTTCCATTTTCTCCATTATCTTTTAAGGCACTTGTACCTTGTGCCATATTAATTGGCACTTGGTTATATTATCCTATGCTAGTCTAAATGTTTTACACATAGCACTCAATTTCTCTAGTTAGACTGTAATGATGCCAATACCTCTAGTATTGGGCACTTTCTACTTTGTTAGTACCAACTTAAAATTTTTTTTTCCTTTTAACTTTTTATTTTATATTGGCGCATAGCCAATTAACAATGTTGTGACAGTTTTAGGTGTAGAGCAAGGTGACTCAGCCATACATTTACAATTATCCATTCTCCCCCAAACTCCCCTCCCATCCAGGCTGCCACATAACATTGAGCAGAGTTCCCTGTGCTACACAGTAGGTCCTTGTTGGTTATCCATTTTAAATATAGCAGAGTGTACCTGTCCATCCCAAACTCCTGTCTCTTCCCCCCCAACTTCTAAGTTGACTGAATTCACTCCTAGAGTATACCTAACAAACCACTACTTTCAGTTTATCAGTGGATGAGTCCAAAGTCCATAAAGTTTAATGAGTGTTTTGTGAGGACTGAGTTTGAAGATCAATTATATTTCATAAACTCAGGCTTCAACAAGGGACCAGATTGCTTCACTGCAGAGTATCTGGGAACCTGACACATAGGGCGTCTCAGAGAGGAAGATGCAGTCTGCACACAGTGTTTTCCACATTTATTTGGCCATACAACCTTGGTCTGGCCTCTGCCAAGAGTGACTCATATGTTCTGTAGCAGTACTACTCAGAGAGTCGTTTGTACAATGTCTTAGAAATTTTATTTTTCAAGTAATTCATTTTTATTGTATGCTACAAAAATATCAGTCTGTCATATAAGTTGGAAATAAAAGACAAAGTGTCACTCCCCAGTTTGAGGAACATTGTTCTCTAGCACACTTTGTGATATGCTGCTTATGTATGGCACACATGGTTGGTATCTCTTTTGAGTCCTTTGTGTTAGTCGCTCAGTTGTGTCCAGCACTTTGTAACTCGTGGACTGTAGCCCCCGGGCTCCTCTGTCCATGAACTTTCCCAGGCAAAAATACTGCAGTGGGTTGCCATTTCCTCCTCCATTTGAGTGCTTTACTGCAACTTAAATTCCTTCTTTGCAACTTAACGTGTGGGAGAGTTAACTCCCTATAGAGTGAACTTGGGATCAAGAAGGAGACAGACCGGAGGTTGGGACTGGGGGGAGGAAGGGCAAGGCAGGTCGTTTCCCCCTCCCCATCTTCTCTACACAGAATTTCTGGAGACACTCCATGTGCCAAATGGACACATCTGCAAAGATCTGCTTTGTCTCACTGTGGCTTGTCATGAACAGTAGCCAGAATGCTAGCGCTGCCATGAATCTTTCCTTGTCTCATTTTTCCTGCCCTAGATTTGTATCTCATAAATTATCAAGTTCTTTTTTCTAGAGAACAATAACTAGACACAACTACAGGGATAATACAGTCTCTAAGCAGCTTTCACAGTGATTTTTCCATATGTAAGGATAACCATACAGATATCAGAATATGTATCTATTTGGGGCTTCCCAGGAGGCGCAGAGGTGAAAAACCCACCTGCCAGTGCAGAAGATGCAAGAAACCTGGGTTTGATCCCTCGGTTGAGAAGATCCCCTGAAGGAGGAAATGGAAACCCACTCCAGTATTTTCGCCTGGGAAATCCAACGGACAGAGGAGCTTGGCAGGCTACAATCCATGGGGTCGCGTAGAGTCAGACACAACTGAGCATGCACGCATGGTCACAGTCTATGTCTATTTATCTCTAGATCTATCTACCTACCTACCTATCTGTAGAATGTACAAGTCTAAGTTCCAGGCACCATAGCAGAATTTTTGAAGACCCCTGACTCTCATTCATTCACTGATCATGTTTTGACGGCCTACAACATGCTGCATTTGATAGGAGCTGGGCAATGACGCTGAGCAAAATCTGACTGTGTGACTGAGGAGACCACTGTGGAGTGGAGGACACAGGCAGGCACGAGGCAGAAACACTGCAGTGAAGGGAGAGGCGTAGAAGTGCATATGGATATCATGGGGCATTTGAGGCTGGCACCAAACCCGAAGGATGGGACGACGATCAGAGGGAGGCTCTGCAGAGCCGCGTGGAGAATGAGTCGCATCAGCTGCGTGGGGGTAGGGCTGCAATGTGGGATGGGAGCAGAGCACTCGTGTTCAAAACACAGAAGTGGCCCAGGGACTGACATGCTCAGTCAGGGACCTCAGAGTTGTTTGTTGTTTTTAAAAAATGTTATTTTTGGCTGCACTGTCTTTGTTGCTGCACATGGGCTTTTTCTAGTTGCAGCAAGCAGGGGCCACTCTCTAGTTGTGGTGTGCCGGCTTCTCATCATGGTGGCTTCTCTTGCTGCGGAGCACAGGCTCTGGGTGTGTTGGTTTCGGTAGTTGTGGTTCATGGGCTTAGTTGCCCCAAGGCGTGTGGAATCTTTCCGGACCAGGGACTGAACCTGTGTGCCCTCCTTATTGGTAGGTGGATTCTCAACTGCGGGACCACCAGGGACATCCCCAGAGTTGTTTGGTGAGACTGGAGCTTACAGTCCAACAACACCCAGATCAAGAAGAGCCCTGAGAGCCTGTTACGGGGACTTGTGGTTCATCCTGAAGGCAGTGGGGGGCAGCTGATGGATGTTAGGAGGAGAAATGGTGTCATAGTCTTAAAATCTGTCTGCAAAGTTGTGTTGTGACTTTGGAAAATTAACACTTTGTTCAGTAGACCCCTGGGATGTCGGTTGGTGAGACGAGGTTCAAGAAAAGACTACAAGGGTAATTGAAATAGAGAAATTTATTGCTCACAGCACTGGGAGAAGGTACACATCCCTTCTGGAGGGGAGGTCAAGGCTGGGTGCAGGCAGACAGAGTGGCAGGGCCTGGGGCTTTGTGGTTTCCCAGCTATGGCTGGATGGGTCAATTCAGCCTCCAAAGTGTGAGATTTGGGTGAGTTCTGGGGGGCACATAGGGGAAGGCCCTAGGAGGTGGGGGAGATTGTGGCTCATGAGGACTGCTTGGGAAGTCGTATCAGGAACTTACATTTGCTCATGGCCCTGCAGGCTGTTCTGTCACCAACATTTTTGGCACCAGGGAACAGTTTCATGGAAGGCAATTTTTCCAGGGACTGGGCTGGGCAGGTGTTGGGGGGATGGTTTGGGGATGATTCAAGCTTATCATATTTATGTGTACTTTATTTCTATTATTACTACATCAGCTCCACCTCAGATCATCAGGCATTAGATCCTGGAGGTTGGAGACCTCTGACCTAGGGCATGAGTTTATATGAGGGGCTAAGTCAGTTTAAGGCCCTAGAGGATGCTTGGCTAAATAAAATGGATGTCAAGGCAGCAAATAGCATGGAGTAGTTCTCTAAACCCTTGACAAGACGCTCTTTCTTTCAAAAGAGAAAGTCTAATTCAACTCCTCTTGAAAGTGACTCAGACTAAGTAACTCACTTCCATTGAATAGGAAGTGGTGGGAATGACACTGAATGATTTCTGAGGCCAGACAAGAACAGACTGTAGACCTTCCGACTGGCTCTCCTGCAGGGCTCATGACCTTGGAGCACTGGGCCACAATGTAAGAAGTCTGGCTGCCTTGCACACGCTACACTGGAGGGACCATGAGTAGAAGTCATATTAAAATAGAGAGTGCTGCCCAAGGAGCCTCCAGATTTTGAGTCCTCCCAGGCTAGGTACCAGTCTTGGGGGTGAGTAAGGCTACAGGTGACCCCAGTCCCAGTTACTATCTGACAGCCACCATGGAGATGCCCTGAGTGAGAACCACTGCAACTTTTGTTGTTATTGTTGTTTAGCTGCTAAGTTGTGTCTGACTCTTCGACCCCATGGATTGCAGCACACCAGTCTTCCCTGTCCTTCACCATCTCCTGGAGTTTGCTCAAATTCATGTCCATTGAACTGGTGATGTCATCGAACCATCTCATTCTTTGTCTTCCTCTTCTCCTGCCGTCAACCTTTCCCAGCATCAGGGTCTTTTCCAATGAGTCAGCTTTTCGAATCAGGTAGCCAAAGTACTGGAGCTTCAGCTTCAGCATCAGTCCTTCCAATGAATATTCAGGGCTGATTTCCTTTAGGATTGACTGGTTTGATCTCCTTGCTATCCAAGGGTCTCTCAAGAATCTTCTTTACCATCACAATTTGAATGCATCAATTCTTTGGTGCTTAACCTTCTTCATGGTCCAACTCTCACATACATACATAACTACTGGAAAAACCATAGCTTTGACTATAATGACCTTTGTTGGCAAAGTAATGTCTCTGCTTTTTAATACATCATCTAGCTTAGTCATAGCTTTCCTTACAAGACCATCTTTTATTTTATAGCTGCAGTCACTGTCCCTAGTGATTTTGGAGCCCAAGAAAATAAAATTTGTCACTGCTTATACTTTTCCCCCTTCTATTTGCCATTGCAGCCAAGCCCAGTCAAATAATAATCATGCACCACTGCTATTGTTTTCAGCCATTCTTTTAGGTTGTTTACCCCATGGGGACAGACAACTAATACAGTTGGCATGGCAGGACATGGCAGAAATGCACTCTGGATGCAGAGTAAAGACTGAAGTCAGAGTATAGCCATGGGGGAAAGAAGTTCTGAGCTCTGAAGCCAAAAGACTCTAGAGTCTACCTGGACAACCTGTTGGCCCTTCCTGATTTGGGATTTCCCCAGGCATTCCAGGAGTTGTTTGATTAGCACTCTATGGGGCTAATGAAAACCTATTTTTAAAAGAATAGTTATTTATTTGGCTGTATTGGGTCTTAGCTGTGGTACATGGGATCCCTGTTGCAGTGTTTGGGGTTCTCTAGTTGTGGCATTCAGGCTTAGTTGCCCATGGCATGTGGGGTCCCTGACCAGGGATTGAACTCGTGTCCCCTGCACTGGAAGGTAGATTCTTAGCCACTGGACCTAGGGAAGTCCTTGATGTGCAGTTCTTTATCAATTACATCTCAATAAATCTGTTAAAAGAATTAGTGCTTCCAGAGCAGGTGGCTTCGTTTCTCTCCCTGTCCTCACTCTGCTGTGTTCTTTATCTGTTTACTTCTCTGCATTCTCCTGCTCAGCTGGAGGCTCCTTTAAAAGTTCTTTTTTCCACTCTTATCCATCTTTGTACTTCTTCAGTGCCAAGTAAAGTTGTTAGGACAAAGTAAGTTGTCAGTAAATTGAATCTACAAAGGAGGACCAGATAAGAGAGAAAGGGGGAGATGGGGTATGTTTAAGTTTTAAGCCCCCCTTGACTCCAAAAATGAATGAAATGACTCTGCCTGGCTACTTAGCATCTGTTTGGTACCACCCATATACACCTAGGAATTCACTGGGGTCAGCATAACGGCCTTTACCTGGCTCTTAGAAACAAGTTTGCCTACCTGTGCTGGGTGGTCCACAGTGGCGCTCTGGCTGTGATCTGAAGTGGATTTGAGGGAGACTGTTCAAGAGCTCATCTTCTACAGAGCTCATGGTATCTCCTCTGCCAACCCTTGGAGCTGCTGATGCTGCTAAGTTGTTTCAGTCATGTCTGACTCTATGCGACCCCATAGAGGGCAGCCCACCAGGCTCCCCCGTCCCTGGGATTCTCCAGGCAAGAACACTGGAATGGGTTGCCATTTCCTTCTCCAATGCATGAAAGTGAAAAGTGAAAGTGAAGTCACTCAGTCGTGTCCTACTCTTAGCAACCCCATGGACTGCAGCCTACCAGGCTCCTCCATCCATGGGATTTTCCAGGCAAGAGTACTGGAGTGGGGTGCCATTGCCTTCTCTGAACCCTAGGAGAGGATGTAGCATTTTCAGTTTTGGCCAGAGAATCACACTTAGGTCCTTACATTGCAGTGATGTTTCATTCATCATGTTTTTTAAAAGTTAATTAATCTATTTTTAAAAATTTGGCTGCACTAGGTCTTCGTTGCTGCATGTGGGCTTTCTCTAGTTGCGGTGAGCGGGGGCTACCCTTGTTGCAGTAGCCTCCAGAGAAGCAGTGCCTAGGCTTCTCATTGCATTGGCTTCTCTTGTTGAAGAGCATGGACTGTAGGGCTCTTGGGCTTCAGTAGCTGTGATACATCTGCTTTAGTTGCTCTGAGGCATGTAGGATCTTCCCTGACCAGGGATCAACCTGTTTGATCATGTTCCCTGCATTGGCAGGTGGATTCTCATCCAATATACCACCAGGGAAGTCCCTCATTCACCAACTTTTGACTTCTAGCATTCTCAAGTGTTTGTGGGGTAGCTGTGAACCTAGAAGGAAGCAGCATAAAACAGGAAGAAAATAGATTTCACAGAGCTTGTATCCTTTACCTTCTGCTTCAGTAGAGAATGGAACCACCTTCAGGTCTGTTGATCCCATCATATTTT
The DNA here is from genome assembly GCF_049115385.1 of Moschus berezovskii. NCBI lineage: Eukaryota > Metazoa > Chordata > Mammalia > Artiodactyla > Moschidae > Moschus > Moschus berezovskii. Next base: position 37,510,818 of record NC_142473.1, on the reverse strand, counting down.
TGTAGCCTAAGTGAGTTGGTTTGGCTGTCTGATGTCTTGCAATGGAGGACTGACAGTAGAGATGGCAGTGAGGGATTGCCTAAGGTGACATCCTCAGACGTGAAAGAAGTCAAAGTGTTAATCACTCAGTCATGTCTGACCCTTTGCAACCCTATGGACTGTAACCCGCCAGGCTCCTCTGGCCATGGTATTCTCCAGGCAAGAATACTGGAGTGAGCTGCCATTTCCTTCTGCAGGAGATCTTCTCAACCCCGGGATCGAACTCATGTCTCCTGCTGTCTCTTGTGTCTCCTGCATTGGCAGGTGGATTCTTTATTCTTGCGCCACGTGGGAAGCCCCTCCTCAGACATGCCCAGAAGAAATTCCCTGACAGTCCAGGGGTTTGGACTCCACGCTTTCATTGCACGGGGCATGTGTTTGACCCTGGTTGAGGAACTATGACCTAACAAGCTGTGTGGTGCGGCCAAAAACCAAAATTGAAACATAAAGCAAAAGGCCAGAGATGGGAAGAGTAGAGCGACATCCCAACAGCAAGAGGAACTGTCTTGTTTAGGGGGGAGCCCCTCTAATATAACCCCAAATCATGAAGAGAAGGTAAATTATTGCCTTTTCTGTTCAAGAAAGTAGGAACATAGGTGACACATTTTAGAAATATTTCCAAACTAATTTATAAATTAAAAAACTAAAGTTATATGCATATAATGCCACAACCCTATTATCCAGTGTCGGGGAAGCTTTGTGATTAAAAAGATACACTGCAGCAAATAATAGTTCTAAAATCATAGTATTTCACTCACAGGTCTCAGGTAAAGGAGGGAAAACTTCTACTCTTTGTAACTTTCCTCAGAGCAAGGGCTCTTGCCACGTCACCCTCCTTTTTCTTTCTTTGGCCATGTCACCTGGACTGGTGGTATCTTATTTCCCTGACCAGGGATCAGACCTGTGCCCCCTGCATTGGAAGTGCAAAGTCTTAACCATTTGATGACTAGAGAAGTCCCCTCACTGCTGGATGAGGTGGATACTCATCCGACTATTTAATTACTAATGGTGATGAAGTGATTACCCTACAAGTGAATTCATGAACATTAGGAACAGAAAATTCTTTAGCTTTAGGGAAAAAAACAGTTCTGGAAATTTCTGCCCCTTGGCTTCCAAGCAAATACACTTCTACATAATGTCAGGTATGTGCTCTTGAGTCTTATCTGTTTTGGGTAAAATATGCCCAGTGTCTTTTACAGCCCTAAGTAGTGATTCAAAGCAGGGTCTCCGTGATTAGGCTTATGGGCAATAATTTATTTAGCCCAGGGGTTGGCAATTTGTTCCTGTAAAGGACCAGATTATAGATCTCTAGACTTTGTACAACCTCTGTTGCAATGACTCAGGCCTGCAGTTGTAACATGAAAGGAGCCACAGACAACATGGCTGTGTTCCAATAAAACTTTCTTTTACAAAAACAGGGGTGGGTTGGGACTTGGGTGGTAATTTGCTGAGCACTGATTTAGTTAATTCGTTGATGGTTTCTTGCCCAGGAGGTGGCTCAGACAGTAAAGAATCTGTCTACAATGCAGGAGACTCAGGTTCAATACCTGGGTTAGGAAGATTCCCCTGGAGAAAGAAACAGCTACCCACTCCAGTATTCTTGCCTGGAGAAGTCCATAGACAGAGGAGCCTGGCGGGCTACAGTCCATGGGGTCACAAAGAGTTGGACATGACTGAGCGACTAACACACACACACACACAGACAGAGTTGATTTCTCAAATCTCATCTATTTGATCGACTCCTTGTCCCTCCATCCCTCTTAAAACGTGGCCTCCAGACCTGAAGATAACCTCCAGATGAGGGTGACCAACACACAGTCTAATAGGCTTCCTGGCTGGCTGCCCTCTCCTAAGAAGAACGCTGATACAGGAAGACTGTACCACACAGTGGGTTAAGGCGAAGAGTACTAGCCCTGCCACATACTGTGTGCCCTTGAGCAATTATTCATCTTGTTCTGAACCGTGGCTTCTGCATTCTGAAAATAAGCACTTCATACCTTTCCTGAAGAACTGCTTTGATGATCTTTGATAAAACGTGTAATGCATGAAGCACAGGGCCAGCACTTAGAAAGCAGCTCTAAATATTAGTTGTTACAAATGATGTTGTGCTGTTCCGTTCTATTGTGACTGAACGTTGGAGCCCACACTGAAATAAAAAGGAGGAAAATTCCACTCTGGTTAAAATTAGGTTACAGCAGTCAGCTTCTGCCCTATTCACTCTTCGCTCACCCCACCCTCTGTGTCTCCACCTGTTATCCAATTAACACCCTATTATGCTGAACACCTGCACGGAAGCCTTTCGCTGGCTCCTTTCCAGTGCTCTCCTTACCGCCTCACTCACCCAGAGCCCCCTGAGTCCACTGCCAGGCCTTGCAGGTGTTTGCCTGCAGAAAGGCTTTAGGCTTTGCTGAGCTTTCCCTGGGACAATGGGGTAATTAATGCAAATGGCTTTGCAGAAGCTTCTCTCCTGGGTCCTAATCAGAAGAGATGCTCTTCACATCTCTTTTAACTTTGAAAATCTAACTGTGTGCATGTGTGTGTTGGTGGCAGGTGGGTGGGATGGGAAAAACACGAGGAGAAGGGACCATGAGAAACAAGAGCAAAGACAGTGGGAGGACAGAGGGAGAAAACCTAGCTTCTGAATCTGTGCCAGGCAGTGAGAGGAAAGCTGAGTGATGCTGGCTTTTGAAGTGTCACTTTCTCAAGTGTAAGTCAAGGATGGTGAAAAGGAATGGTGATCTCACTCCCCTCCTACATGATGGATCAACAGGCTGCTGCCTAAGGGCTCCCATGGACCCCGAATGGTGCTTGATGCTCTATAGTTGTTATCACCTTTTTGGCTGAGCCCTGGGTGTGTCATCTCAGTGTTCAAGATGCTGTCAGTGGACTTACACCTACTTCCCCACCTGTTAGCGTGTTGGCCAAGAGGGTGCCGGACAAGAAGCTGTGTTTGTAAAATCTCAGGGATGTAGGGGAGTGCAGATAAGTACTTCTCAGGCAGAATGGGCACATGCTCCACCTGGGTCCTTGTTAAAATGTTGATTCTGATTCAGTGCTTCTGTTGTAGAGTGCGGAGTCTACATTTTAATGAGCCCCAGGTGATGCCCACCAGGCTACTTGAGTAGCAAGAATAGAGATCAATTCCATTCTGAGTCAGTCTGAAGGACCACTGCTTCCAACACCCGGTCTGACTTCTATTACAAATAGCACATTGTAATGTGCTTCATTGCACAACACAGCTTCGTTGCTGTTGCTTAGTTGCTAAGTCGTGTTCGACTCTTTTGCAATCCCATGGACTGTAGCCCACCAGGCTCCTCTGCCCATGGAATTTTTCAGTCAAGAAGGCTGGAGCAGGTTGCCACTTCCTTCTCCAGGGGATCTTCCCAACCCAGGGATCAAACCCACATCTCCTGCATTGGCAGGCAGATTCTTTACCACTAAGCTACCAGGGAAGCTGCAACACAGCTTTAGGTGATCATAAAGATCAGTATCATGGATCCAGGGTGTTTTGAGCACCCTGAGCCTGCTCACTGAGTCCTGAGTCTAACTCTGAACCTTTGAGTAGTTTATAGTCATCGACTCTGAACAAGTATTTAATCTGTTTCATGTTAGTAAACCTGTTTTATAGCTGCCAAATTCAAGACCCCAAATCAAGTGGTAGCTAAGTTTTCTCAGGGTAGAAACTTCTATTGTTCTGAATTTAAAACGAGCAGGTCAAGAGGGAGGTATTTGCAGGCAGATAGCTGATTCACATTGTTGTACAGCAGAAACTGACACAACATTATAAAGCAATTATACTCCAATTAAAAATAGACAAAGAAAATGCAAAAAAAGAAAATGAACATCAAATAAAGTTGGAAGATCAGAGTCAGCAGAGGCTCGGACATTTACGAGCAAAATACTTAAACTTCCTGGGCCTCAATTTTATCATCTGTAAAGTAGGATAGGAAAAGGAGTGCGTCAAGGTTGTATATTGTCACCTTGCTTATTTAACTTATATGCAGAGTACATCATGAGGAACGCTGGGCTGGAAGAAGCACAAGCTGGAATCAAGATTGCTGGGAGAAATATCAATAACCTCAGATATGCAGATGACACTACCCTTATGGCAGAAAGTGAAGAGGAACTCAAAAGCCTCTTGATGAAAGTGAAAGAGGAGAGTGAAAAGGTTGGCTTGAAGCTCAACATTCAGAAAACAAAGATCATGGCATCTGGTCCCATCACTTCATGGGAAATAGATGGAAAAACAGTGGAAACAGTGTCAGACTTTGTTTTTTTGGGCTCCAAAATCACTGCAGATGCTGATTGCAGCCATGAAATTAAAAGACGCTTGCTCCTTGGAAGGAAAGTTATGACCAACCTTGATAGTATATTAAAAAGCAGAGACATTACTTTGCCGACCAAGGTCCGTCTAGTCAAGGCAATGGTTTTTCCCGTGGTCATGTATGGATGTGAGAGTTGGACTGTGAAGAAAGCTGATCGCCGAAGAATCGATGCTTTTGAACTGTGGTGTTGGAGAAGACTCTTGAGAGTCCCTTATACTGCAAGGAGATCCAACCAGTCCATTCTAAAGGAGATCGGTCCTGGATGTTCATTGGAGGGACTGATGCTAAAGCTGAAACTCCAATACTTTGGCCACCTCATGAGACGAGTTGACTCACTGGAAAAGACTCTGATGCTGGGAAAGGTTGGGGGCGGGAGGAGAAGGGGACGACGGAGAATGAGATGGCTGGATGGCATCACCGACTCTGTGGACATGAGTTTGAGTGTACTCCGGGAGTTGGTGATGGACAGGGAGGCCTGGCGTGCTGTGATTCATGGGGTCGCGGAGAGTCGGACACGACTGAGCGACTGAACTGAACTGAACTGAACTGAAAGTAGGATAACATCCTGTAGTACCATCTATGGTGAAGCATTCGTGGGCAAAGCAAATGATTCTTAAAACTTTAAATGGAGGTAATACATGTGGGAGTGCTCTAAGTAGCTTTGAGACAGAATACATAAAGGTGCAATTTCTGTAGAATAAATCCAAAGAGCAAGGCTGTGCAACTGTACATTTGCTCTGGGTAGGTCTAGGATAGGTAGCTAGTCTGAAAGGTTTATGCCAATAGAAACTGTGCCATCTTCACCTCTCCCTAGCCCACCCTGGCCATGCCACATGGCTTGTGGGATCTTAGTTCCCTGACCAAGGATTGAACCCATGACCTTGGCTGTGAAAGCATGGAGTCCTAACTACTGGACTGCCAGGGAATTCTCGAAACTGCTTCCTTATCCAATGACCTGCACTATAGTTTGACAAGACTATATTTATGGGGATGATGGGGCAGGACAATTAAAATATGAAATATCTTGGAAAATTTGAACTTCTGTGTCTCTATAATGATTCTGCCTCTCTGTTCACACATAGGTGGCCCGTCAACAAACAAGGCGTTCAATTCCCCCAACTTCTGAGTCTACTCCAAGAAGCTTATTTGGTTAAGGTTATGGAACTCCAGGGAGCTGCAAATTTCTGAATCTGCCTGGCTCTGCATGGCTCTTCTGTGAGTCAGATCACGAAATCTGTGAATCCAAGAGTCAGAAGGGCCCTTTGAGACTGTCCTGTGCAAGGCCCTTGTCTTCCAGACGTGGAGTGGGCACAGCCGGCTAAGACCACCCTGCTCCTTAGTTAGCGGAGAGCCAGGGCTAGCTCGTGAGGCTTGGCAACAAGCAGGGCACCTCCCTCTACAGCAGGCTGTCAGTCACTTCTTAGGGAGGGAGTCCCCAACCTCCAGGATCTAATGCCTGGTGATCTGAGATGGAGCTGATGTAATAATAATAGAAATAAAGTGCACAGTCAACGAAATGAATTTAAGTCATCCTCAAACCACCCCTCTCCTTCACCAGTCCACGGAAAAATTATCTTCCAAAACCCATCCCTGATGCCAAAAAGGCTGGGACCACTGCTTTAGGGACTCAGATGAACTCAGCAGAAGTCTTCTTCCCTCTGGGGATCAGAGGGTGCTTAAAAACCAACATGCGGGCTGCCTGTTTTCAGGACCACCCAGTCACTCAGTCTAATGTGTCACTTTTCAGTGAAAACCTTGTGATTTCATCATCAGGAAATTCAATCAGAGGCTCTGGGAAGTGAGGGAGAGCTGGAGAGGGTTAGTACAAGAGTTCCTCTGAGTGGAGGGGCAATCTGGGGGTCATCACCGTGTTCTATATACATATTTATTTATTTATGTGGCTGCATCGGGTCTTGCTGTTCACAGTAACTTTGCTGTGGCACTCAGGCTTAGTTGCATGTGGGATCTTAGTTCCCCAACCAGGCATCAAACCCATGTCCCCTGCATTGAAAGGTGGATTCTTAACCACTGGATCACCAGAGAAGTACTCATCACTGTGCTCTTGATTATGGGCAGTGCCACAGCCAAGTGTACTTATTACTGTAAATATTAGTGGTAGTAATGAGTTATTAGTAAGATAATGTTAGCAGAATATTTTTGGTTTTCGTTTTTTTAATATTTATTCATTTTAATTGATTGATGATTGCTTTACAATATCGGTTTGACTCATCATACATCAACATGAATTAACTATAGGTGCACATATGTCCCCTCCCTCTTGAATCTACTTCCCACTTCCTGCCCATTCCCACCCCTCTAGGTTATTACAGAGCCCCAGTTTGAGTTTCCTGAGTTATACAGCAAATTCCCATTGGCTATCTATTTACATATTTTAGTGTATATGCTTCCCCGGTGGCTCAGTCGGGAAAGAATCTGCCTGCAATGCGGGAGACCTGGGTTCAATCCTTGGGTTGGGAAGATCCCCTGGAGAAGGAAATGGCAACCCACTCCAGTATTCTTGCCTGGAGAATCCCCATGGACAGAGGAACCTGGTGGGCTGCAGTCCATGAGGTCACAGAGAGTTGGACGTGACTGAGCGACTAAGCACAGCACAGCGTATATGCATCCATGCACTCTCTCCATTCATCTCATCCTCTCCCTCTTCTCTCCCACTCTTGTTCATAAGTCCATTCTCTATGTCTGCGTCTCCACTGCTGCTCTGTGAACAGGGTCATCAGTACCATCCTTCTAGATTCCATATATATGCGTTAATATACAATATTTGTTTTTCTCTTTCTGACTTACTTCACTCTGTAGGCTCTAGGTTTATCTACCTCATTAGAACTATTAGTAGAATTTTGATGGCAATTTTATCTTGCCTGAGCGTTCTCAACACACCTGAGTTTTTCTAGCTCTGGGTCTACCATAATCGGGGTGTCTGACGCTAGGGCAATAATATCATTTTCCTAAGCTTCAGGTTTATCATGTCTAGAATGTAGATTCTGCTGATGATTAAATTTTGACCAAAGTCAACATCTCCTGTGTGAAAATAAACTGGCTTCCACCTTGTACTTGACAGACTAATATAATCATGAGTTCTCTCCTTGCCTGCCCCCTTTTTTTTCCTTTGCTGAGCAACTCATGGTACTTTTTTTTTTTTTTTAAGATGAGTACAAGGTAGATTTTATCCTGAAGAATGTATTTTTAAAAATTAATTTACTTATGGCTGTGCTGGCTTTGTTGCTGTGAGGGCTTTCTCTAGTTGTAGCAAGCAAGGGCTGCTCTTTGTTGGGGTACAAGGGCTTCTCACTGTGGTGGCTTCTCTTGTTGAGGAGCATAGGCTCTAGAGCACAGTCTCAGTGGCCCCACAGCATATGGAATCCTCCCGGACAAGGGATTGAACGCGTGTTCCCAGCGTTGGCAGGCAGATTCTTAACCATTGGATCACCATGGACATCCTCATTGTACTTTTGTTTTGACTCAATGCTGCTCCATAATCCTGCTTTTTTATTTGCTCGAGAATGACAATCTGAATTTAAGACTGGTGGAAGGGGCCAGAACTCTGTTCTGAAGGGGTTAACCTGGCTGTGAATCCTTAAAATCTCCCCCCATTTACTCCAAATCCCTTGGGCTTCTGCCACTGGGACAGACATGTGGATGCCCATGAGTGGGCACCCATGTGTGGGGACCCATGAGTGGACACTCATGAAGATACCCCTGTGTGGGCACCCAGGACACCCATGGGCGGGGACCAATGTCTCATGCCTGAGAAGGACAGCTACAAAGATAAGCATCCCCCAACACCCACTGCCCATTAGACTTGGCCTGGGGGATTTTTAGAAGTCACGGTGCCTGGCTGCACTCCATCCCAAATTAGATCAGGATGCTTAGGTGGGGCCCAGGCATCAGTTTTTCTTAAAGAACCCATGTGATTTCAATGGGGAGCAAGTTTGGGACTCAGAGATGGGAGACATGCTCGATGTCCATGAAGCAACAGAATGGTCTTTTCTGACTTCATTCTTGCTTCCGTTTACACTGAATATTTCAGAGGATGGTAAAGAGAAAGAAGCTGCAAAATGTACAAGTTGGAGAAGTCAGAGTGGGGAAGATGCCAGGATTAGAGAAAGTTTAAAGGAGGAGGGAGACTGGGGAGGAAACAGTGGGGAGGGCAGAGGGGAGAAGCCCTGCGACTTCTGAGCTGAAGAACTTGGGCTGTCACAGAAGGTGGTGGGGGAACTTGGGAGGAGAAGTGTGTCACCGAGAAATATGGTGGGACGCGGGCGTGTAGACATATACTGCTGTCTGGTAGGGAATGCCTGGGGATATTTCTGTACTGAGGAATCATTCTTTGTAACTAATTAAGAGAAGGGAATCCTCTCTGAAACACTGCTCAAGTTGCTTGAGTGAAATTTACACACAACATTCAATTTATAGCCTGCCAGGCTCCTCTGTCCATGGAATTTTCCAGGCAAGAATACTGGGGTGGGTTGCCATTTCCTCCTCCAAGGGATCTTCCTGACCCTGGGATAGAACCTGCATCTCTAGCGTCTCCTGTATAGGCAGGCAGGTTCTTTCCCACTGTGTCACCTGGGAAGCCCAAATATATAAATATTGAAGAAAAAAAGAAGGTGGGAGTTCAGTGAGTCCCCACAGCCCTCATTTCTTCAGGCACAGTGACCCCTCCTTCCCTCCGCTTCACATATTAAGTAATGATTAGTTTTTCCTTTCTTTTTCTGGCCCTTTACTCATTCACTCATTCTTCTGTTCCTTTAAAAAAAACTGCGACTTTTATAGCTAAATAAAATTTGAGAAATCTGGGCCAGGAAAATCTTCGTAGTTCTATTAATAACATTCTGGAATATTATATTAGTACTGAGCAGTAATAAAGCTTGCTTCCCAGGAGGCGCTAGTGGTAAATAATCCAGCTGCCAATACAGGAGATGTAAGAGATGCAAGTTCAATCCCTGGGTCAGGAAGATCCCCTGGAAGAGGGCATAGCAACCCACTCCAGTATTCTTGCCTGGAGAACCCCATGGACAAAGGAGCCCAGCCGGCTACTGTCCATAGGGTCACAAAGAGTCGGACATGACTAAAGCGACTTAGCATGCACCCATGCAGTAGAAAAAGCATAAGAGATCTGACAGTTCTCAAAGTCCTGATAATTCATGAAATCAGAAAACCTTCCAACTTCCTTTAGACCCCGTTTTCTAGCTGAACTCCTCCAGGAAGAAGTATAGAGATGGTTAGATATTTGCATTATAAACTTTCTGCTTGTCCTTTTTGTACGTTTTCTTGTCCCTGTATGTTAACACATTTTCCCCTCCAATGACATCTCTTTGAAAATAAACAACTTTATATACAATAACATAGGGAGACTTGCTTTTTTTTTCCCAAAAGACTGACTTCTTAGTGGCCCCATATGTCTTGGGAGAGCAAAAGGCAAGACAAGACTCCCAGACCAAAAGGTAAGGAGTACTTCTGCTTCTCTCTTTCTTACACGGGCTGTATTAGGTCAGCCAAACCGGAAACTCCTCCTCTGTGACTGCAACTTATAATATGATTCTTTTATTTTTTAGGAAAGTATAACCCCTAGGTTCTATTTATTCAGTTAATAGTTTATTTATTTGGCTGCGCTGAGTCTTGGTTGCATCATGTGGGATCTTTCAGTTGCGGCACGTGGGGTCTAGTTCTCTGACCAGGGATTGAACCTTGGAACCCTGCGTTGGGAGCATAGAGTCTTAGCCATTGGACCACTAGGGAAATCTCTGTAATTTGATTCTTTTAATCACAATGAGAGGAAAATGTCAGGACATCAGCATGTAGTGTCAAGAAATGCCTCTATATTCTAAGCATCGTTCCTGACCTCTTTCTGAGGGTGGAAGTCTTCAATCATACAAATAGTTCAGAGCCTCAGAACAGATTCAGTTTACTTAGTGTTGACAGGTAGAAGACAGAGGAGTCAGCTGTCATGTCTGTAGCCACGTCCTTACCATTATACCTAGGGGTACACCTCGAAGGAGGAACATGTTCTGACTCTTTTTTTTTATTGTTTTCAGTGCAGAAACTATAGGCTGATTGTATTATTCAAACATAAGTCTCTTACACAATTTGAAGCAAGTTTTTTTTTTTTTTAAAAAAAAACAACTTATTTTTATTTATGTGGCTTCTCCGGGTCTTAGTTGCAGCATGTGGGATCTAGTTCCCCGACCAGAGATTGAACCCGGGAGCATGGAGTCTTAGCCACTGAACCACCAGGGAAGTCCCTGAAGCAAGTTTTATAAGAGCATCTCCTCCCCGCCTTGCTTTTTAAAAATCTTCTTTGGACACTGAGAATTTCCTTCCCTATTCTTTAATGAAAACTTCACAAATATGTATAAAGTCTGAGCAAAGATAGGCTTTTCACAGGAAATTTGCAAACAAAATATGTGCTTTTCTTGGTTGCGAGTCTATAGCTTCTCTTTCGGGAGGGCAGACACAGATCCTTTCTGTACTTAGGAACAACAGGCAATCGTCAAGAGTCTGTGAACCTTGCCGGATTCCCAAGAGAATGAAAAGGAGTTACGATAATGTAATCAGTGGGTCTTGAAGGCTTCCTCCAACTGGTCTTCCATGGTGACTGGAGATGTGATTCAGGAGGGCAGTGGGAGTTAATGTAAAATCTTTTGAAAACCTTTTTATGCAATTCAGATAAAAACTGAAACACTATCTAATTTTCATAATGTGCTATATCAGCACAATCTTATGAATCTTCTAACCAATTGGTCCTGGGCTTTAATCCATTCCAGGATCCCTTAAGAGTCACAGTGAGAGAAACTTTGGGGATGGGTCCCTGATGGCCAAGATGATGGGTATATTTGCTAATAATTCAATAAAAACACCATCCATAACGTTTTTTTAGGATCTGACTTGGAGCCTCTGTTATTATTGTCCCCACCAAATTTCTAGGCTGAAGTCCTAAGAATGTAATTGTATTTGGAGATAAGTTCTTTAAAGAGATAGTTAAGTTAAAAGGAGGTCATTAGGGTGGGCATTAATTTAATGTGTTTGATATTCTTAAGGAAGAGGAAGTTTGGACACAGACTTGTGTGCACAGAGAAAAGACCATGTGAGGACACAGCAGGAGGGCGATCAGCTGCCAGCGGAGAGAAGCTTCAAAAGAAATCAACCCTGCTGACACCTTGACCTTGGACTTCTGGCTTCCAAAAGAGAACTCTCAGAAAATAAATTCCTGTTATTTAGGCCGCCGAGTCTGTTGTATTTTGTTGTGGCAGCCGTAGCAAATGAATACAGTCACTAATATATTCTTATGCCCTTCAGTTCAGTTCAGTCTCTCAGTCATGTCCGACTCTTTGTGACCCCATGAATCACAGCACGCCAGGCCTCCCTGTCCATCACAAACTCCCAGAGTTCACTCAAACTCATGTCCATCGAGTCGGTAATGCCATCCAGCCATCTCATTCTCTGTTGTCCCCTTCTCCTCCTGCCCCCAGTCCCTCCCAGCATCAGGGTCTTTTCCAGTGAGTCAACTCTTCGCATGAGGTGGCCAAAGTATTGGAGTTTCAGCTTTAGCATCAGTCCTTCCAATGAACACCTAGGACTGATCTCCTTTAGAATGGACTGGTTGGATCTCCTTGCTGTCCAAGGGACTCTCAAGAGTCTTCTCCAACGCCACAGTTCAAAAGCATCAATTCTTTGGCGCTCAGCTTTCTTTATAGTTCAACTCTCACATCCATACATGGCCACTGGAAAAACCATAGCCTTGACTAGACGGACCTTGGTTGGCAAAGTAATGTCTCTTCTTTTTAATATGCTATCTAGGTTGGTCATAACTTTCCTTCCAAGGAGTAAGCGTCTTTTAATTTCCTGGCTGCAATCAGCATCCGCAGTGATTTTGGAGTCCCAGAAAATCAAGTCTGACACTGCTTCCACTGTTTTCCCATCTATTTCCCATGAAGTGATAGGACCAGATGCCATGATCTTAGTTTTCTGAATGTTGAGCTTCAAGCCAACTTTTTCACTCTCCTCTTTCACTTTCATCAAGAGGCTTTTTAGTTCCTCTTTACTTTCTGCCATGAGGGTGGTGTCAGATTTTAAAAATTGTGTTTATTTTTGGCTGTGCTGGGTCTTTGTTGCTGTGTGCAGGCTTTCTTTAGTTGGGGAGAGTGGGGGTTACTCTGTAATGGTGGTCTTGGGTTTCTCATTGCAGTGGCTTCTCTTGTTGCTGAGCTTGGGCTCCAGGCATGCAGAATTCAGTAGCTGTGGTGCATAGGCTTAGTTGCTCCAAGTCATGTGGGATCTTGGTTCCCCAACAAAGAACTGAACCCATGTTCCCTGCACTAGCAGGCAGATTCTTAACCCCTGGGGCACCAGGGAAGTCACAGATGTTTTAAATTATAAAAGTAAGATGATTGCATAGTGAATGAAGTGTTAAATACTAGATTGAGCTGAATTTACCGGGCAGTTAAGATCTAGTCAACAAACTATAGAAAAGAAAATGTTACTGATAGAGATATTCTGTGTTGCAGTGACCAGATGTGGCCCTCTGAAAAAGGCTTGGACCTTGGAGATTTTTACCGGAATCCTCCATCTACCACTTGATGCCAGTGAGATTTGGGGGGCAAGTTTCTAAACCTTTCCAAATGTTCTTTTCATTTGTGTATTGTGGGACAATATAATTTATGTCCAAAAACACTGTGAGAGTCAAAAATAGTATAGGGTAGCCTGAAAAAAATGGCAAACCCTGTAAATTGAAAATTATGTTTTATTTGGTGGACATACCGAGGATTCAAGCCTGAGACAGCCTCTCAGAGAGCTCTGAGGGACTGCTCTAAAATAGGAAAGAAAGAGCCAAGATATACAGGAGTTTTTGGGGAAAAAAACTCAGGTAGTTGTAACATCAAAAGATTACTATTAATTAAAGAAAAAACAAAACATCTAAAGTGAATAAAAGTATGGGAAGATGCAAGGCTCTGGACTTCATGAAATCATTTCTCTGAGATGTACCTTAACTAACTAGGGCCAGTATCCTGAAGCAGTATCCTGTTTCCCTCCACCCTGATAGACCATCGTGGGTGGCTGTAGAGGCGGCTGGCTTGATGACTGCAGCATCCTTTGTCTGCTGATATGGTAGACAGCATCCTTCATCCACAATGGATATAACATGATTCTCTTTCTGGACATAAAACATGCTCAACATTACAGCAATTGCAACGATAATAATTCTGAACTGATTCTAGCCAATACCTCGTTGCCAGGACATTCCTCTTGGTCAGGAACGCCTGGTAAATGTCTATTGTGATTTTGGTTAAGTTTCTTCCACCCCTCTTTGAGGTCATTTTCCAACTGTTTTCTATGAGCCCCAACAATACCCATCTCACTTTCACCATCACCTCTGGACACATCAATTGTAAACGGTCCTTGGTCATTCATCCTGGAACTGCTTCAAGTTCACCACCTGGATTTGCACTGGTCTGGCCAGTTTCTGTTCTGATTGCATCTGAACTCCGCTGAGATGCTCACAGACTTGCTCCAGCTTAAGATAATACCCTCTGAGGTTATTAAGTGAGGAGATTTTTAGAATGAATTTTGGCAGGGAAAGAACAACTTCCCAGCTGGGTTATTCTCAAGAGATTTCCATCCTATGATTATAAACTCCTTATCCCACAACTGCTTCCCATGTCCCCCCTCTCAAATATCTGTCCCTCTGAAGCAGCTGGGCTTAAAAAATATAACTTCTGCCTCATGACTGTTTTGTAGTCTATTTCATGAATATGTACAGCTAGAGTTCACATGAACCTTGAATTGTCTTTCCAGGAGTGAGGATGGACTTTTTCTTTTCTTTTTGATTCTACTTCACTCCCCCCACCCCCTATTTTTTGGCTGTGCTATGTGGCATGTGGGAACTAGCTCCCTCACTACGGATTGAACCTGTAGTAGAACTGTACGGCCTTAGCCACTGGACCACCAGGGAAGTTCGAGGATAGGTTCTTTTTCTTTTTAATGTTTCATTATAGGAGAAAAGCCTCATAAATCATGACATTAGCTTTCTAAACAATTTTTATTTATTTTTGGCTGTGCTGAGTCTTCCTTGCTTCGAGGGCTTTTCTCTTGTTGTGGCTAGCGGGGGCTATTCTCTAGCTGTGGTGCGAGGGCTTCTCATTGAGGTGGCTTCTCTTGCTGCATAGTGCAGGCTCTAGAGAGCATGGGCTTCAGTAGTTGCAACTCCTGGGCTCTAGAGCACAAGTTCAGTAGCTGTGGCACAGGCTTAGTTGCTCCTTGGTGGCATGTGGGTTCTTCCAGGATCTTGTTTAATAGCCGTGCTAATGGGTATGAAGTGATATCTCATTGTGGTTTTGGTCTGGATTTCCCTAAGTATTTAGTGATATTGAGCATCTTTTCACATGCTCATTGGACATTCGTTTATCTTCTTTGGAGAAATTTCTACTTAAGTCCTTTGCCTATTTTTGATTGGATTTTTTGTTGTTACATTATAAAAGTTCTTTATATATTCTGTATGTTAATCTCTTATCATATATATAATTTATAAATGTATTTTCCCATTCTGTGGGTTGCTTTTCATTCTCTTGAGGTACAATTTTTTTAGCTTTTGATGAAGTCTAATTTATTTATGTTTCTTTTGTTCCCTCTACTTTTCGTGTCATATCCAAAAAATCATTGTCAAACCCAATGTCATGAGGTTTCTTTTCCTATTTTCTTTGAAGTGTCTTATAGTTTTATCTTTTACATTTATGTCTGTAATCTACTTTGAGTTAATTTTTTATATGACTAAGAGTCAACTTCTTTTTTTTTTCATGAGGATATCCAATTTTCTCATCACCACTTGTTAGAGAGAATATTCTTTCCTCATTGAACTGTCTTGGCACCTTTGTCAAACATCATCTGATGATATATGTATATGATAGGCAGGTATTTCTTGGCTTTCTGTTCTAGTCCACTGGTGTGTCTGTCTGTCTTTATGGCAGTATCATATTGCTTTGATTGCTGTAGCTTTATAAAAACTTTTCAAATCAAGACGTGTGAGTCTGACTTTGTTCTTCTTTTTAAGACACAGTGTTTTGATACCCTAATCTTGGAAATGACAGCCAATTTGCCACATTTCATTCATTAGATGTAATTAATACATCAAGCCCACACTCAGTGGGAGGGGATTACACTGAACTTTGAATACCAGAGGTAGTGATCACTGGGGTCAACATAGAGGCTGCCCATCTTTTCTACAGAATATCTACTGCCATTTCAGTAGATATGCTTTGTAATTTATTTTGAGAAACCATGAAACAGAGACTCACCAGGCAATCCCAGAAATTTTCAGCCAAATTAACTTTTTGGTTTACTCATATCCTGCTCAAATAATCTATCCAGGGTGACTCTGAGAAATGGTGAACAACTGCAGACAAAGGTGAACCGTGCTTGAACTGGTCTGACAGTCTAGTTGGAGGGACAAAATGTAGAAGACACACGAGGAGAATATTTATTGAAACAAAATTCAACGAATATTCACAAAGTGCCAGCTGTTTGCCTAGCACTTCGCCAGAGGCTAAACCCATCCAGGACACATCAAAGCATCTGCAGGTCTCGATATTCTGAGAAGTGCAGTAAGGCAGGTGAGACCTCACAGTGCAGTCCCCTAGGTAAATGAACACCTGTGAACACCATTAAAACAGAAGGGCATGAGAGACTGTCATGGGTGTGGAGGGTATTTCAGAAGGAGTATTTCAGGAGGTGATTTGTGTGCAGAAAAGTCTATTAACCTGGATGAAGCAGGAAGTCTGCAGAGAGAAGCCTGAAGAAGCATGAAGGCCGTGACGAGCTACCAGAGGGGCCGGACAGCCTGGCACAATCTACATTCCAGGCACAGGGTAGGGGATCTTTGTTGGAACTTGGCTCATTTGCTATAGGCAAGCAGACTGCTGACCTCTTGTCAGCTGCTTCTTCTGTTATTTCTACTCATATTTCTAAGTAACATGGTTTTGAGCAATTTCTTGATATAGTATGTACACAGTATCCATTCACTGCCCGTAATGTTTGACAGTTTTCCTGTCAAGCCCCTTCCACATTTTTCCTTAACTCTAGTCCTTTGATGGTAATTAATCTGTTAAGTTTCCACTTCTTAGTCTAAGTAATATCTTCCCAGGAAGCCAACTACCTCATGTGGTTTTCTACAGTTATATGCATAGTTTTGAGCAAAGGAGTCTCAATGAAAATCTTAATCTCCTCTGTATGAGTGATTATTTTTCTCCAATAGCATTCCTTATTTTTTGTATTTGTTGTCTATTTATTTAAAAAAATCAAGTTTTCTTATTCTTCTCCTCTTGAGTTCTCTAAAATACATTCAATGTTTAAAAGCAAAAATTATAACATTGCCTGATGGGGTTTTAATGTAGATGTAATATATTAAACAACTATAACTTAAAAGAGCATGTATAAATAGCCCTATATGGTGGTAGAATTTCTACATTCTACTTCGAGTGGGAAGGACCCTGTTAAGAGAATAACAAGTTCCAGAATAAAAGAAATATTTGTAAATCATGTATCTGATAAAAAAAAAAAAACAACTGTGTCCAGAATATATAAAGAACTTTCAAAACTCATTAGGAAATTTTAAAAAGAACAAAAGTTGAACAAACACCTCACATTGAGGATATACGGGCAACAAATATGAATAATGAAAAGATATTGAACGTCCTTATGCATGAAGGAAATGCAAGTTAAAATCTCAATGAGATACCTCTGTACGCATGTTGGAATTGCTAAAATTAAAGCACCAACCATACTAAGTGCTGAGCAGGATGCAGAATAACTAGAATGCTCACACATAGTTGATAGAAATAAAAAATGAAACAACCATTCTGGAAACATCCTTGGACATTTCTTTCAAAGTTAAATGCACAAATACTATTACCCAGTATTTTTGTTCCTGGACAGTTTACCCTAAGGAAAGGAAAAATTAAGTACACAAAAAAACTTGTACACATATTTATAGCAAACTTATTTGTAATAGCCAAACCCTGGAAACAACCCATATATCTTCAACAAGTTAAGAGATAACTTACATTACATGCATAAAATAGAATACTACTCAGCAATAAAAATGAATAAATGGCTGATGTTTGTAATAGCTTAGATGAATCCCAAAGGTATGATGCTGAGTGAAAAAAACCTTTTCAAAATGTTATATAATGTGTGTTTCTATTTACAAGTCATTCTCAGAAAGACAAAACTGCGGTGATGAAGAACAGATCAGAAGTTGCCAGGGGTTAGAAGGGCAGAGAGGGTGTGATTATAAAAAGAGAATGAGGAAATTTTGGGTGATGGACTGTTCTGTCCTAGGTAGTGGTGACATGAATATATGAAAAATGTTAGTTGCTTAGTCGTGTCCGAGTCTTTGCAACTGTAGCCCACCAGGCTCCTCTCTCCATGGGATTCTCCAGGCAAGAATACTGAAGAGGGTGGCCATGCCTTCTCCAGCGAATATGCCTGACCCAGGGGTTGAACCCAGCTCTCCCGCACTGCAGGTAGATTCTTTACCCTTTGAGCCACATGAAAATATACACGTGTTCAATTTCAAAGGTCTATATACCAAAATAAATTAATATTAATAATACTTCATGATAAAAAGTAAAATTAACAATGTTAGTGGTAGAATCTAGGTGGTGGACTTACTCATATTCACTATAAAATTCTTCCAGTTACACTGCAGGTTTTAAATTTTTAATAATATTCAAGGGGAAAAACGACCAATGCATAGACCTCTGTCCATTCAGACTGCTGTAACAGAATACTGTGGGCTGGGTGGCTTACACTGGCTGCACCCCATGACCTGACCACCTGCCAAAGGTCCCACCTTTGAATCTCACATTTGGGATTAGGATTTCAACATATGACTTTTTTTTTTGGGCGGGGGAGGGGACACAAACATAGCAACCTCACTCCCAGAAATTCTGATTTAATTTTCCAAGAAGGTCTGAGCACTCATATTTTATAAAGCCTCCAGAGGCAGTGAGGATGGGAGGGGTAGGACCATAGGTGAGGTCAAAGCCTTATGAAGCTGTGTTGTCCAATCACTCTTACTCCTCTGCACAGATTTTCTTCCCACCTGCCACCTAACTTTCTGGTTTTCTCCCATAATAGACTTACTAGTATTACGGAAAAGTATGCATGGGGGTGTCTGGCTGCTTGCTGCTCAAAAGTCAATGTGCAGGCCAGGTTGGTGGAAAGGCAAGTTTGCTTTATTTTAGATGCCGGCAACTAGAGGGGAGGGTGGCAGACATCTGTCCAAAGGTCAACTCCCCTCCACCCCCACCCCCCCTTGACAAGCAGCGGGTGAGAGCTTTTATAGACAGAATGGGTGGCGGGGGTGTGGGGGGAGGTTACATGAAGAAACAGCACAGTCGTCTCTAACAGTCATCTTCAATTGATCACTGGGGTCTGACTAGCATCATCTTGGTTGATTTAGGTTCAGTCAATCTTCGGTTCCAGGGTGCACTTGTTCCCATTTCTTTGTAGTCAGTTTTTGGAATTGTGGCAGCTTGAGTCTGGGTACAGTCTGGTCATCCTACAGTTAATTTCTCCACCTGGTGTTTTGGTATCTGTAAGACAGCTCACAGGATATGTATGGCTCAGAATATTATCTATAGCCCTTGAGAAAGAACTAAAAGGTCCTTGACTCTGCTTAATGACTATATCATTATTATTTAGTCTTCTTAGACTGTTTTCCTCTGTTGCAGCTTTTCTCACGTCTCTGATTAAACTTACTATTTGAATACAGTTTCCCACAGACAAAAGGCAGGCACAGGACAACCTGGTGGTGGTGGTGGTGGAGTGCACGGACCATATGGTCCTGCTCCATTTTACGAGATGTGGCAGCTTTATCCTAACCATGTCATTTGCTCCTGTTCCTGTTATCAGCTGTTTTTATGCTCATACTTGAAACTCAGGTCTGATCTGTTTCCTTTCAGTTTGTATTTATGTTGTTTGCAATTCTTTGTTTTTGACCAATTTGTTCGGCATGCAGAGCATCCCTGACCACAAATGCCACACCCCTCTTTCAGTGGAAGCATGGAGTCTTAACACTGGACCAGCAGGAAAGTTCCTGCAGTGCCTTACAGGCACTGGTGCCAGCACTCCACACCTGCATACCTTTGCTCACACTGTTGTCTCCCTTCTGGAAATTTCTTCTACGTGTTCCTACAAAATAACTCCATTCTAAATTATCTTGAGTGTGGAGTTGAGGGCCATTCCCTAAGGCATTCCAAGCATTGAGGTCTGGATAATGTGAGTGACGCTGCTGAATCACCTAAGTGAGATGGTGATAATTAGGAAGAGGCGAGGGGGAGGAGAACTGGCCTGATACCAAGAGGTTTAGAAGCAGACAACGGGAAGACGCCAAGGCAGACAGGCAGGACCAGAATCCCACCGGCAGTGTGGAATGTTGGAAGAAATCTGGGCAGAGGTCAGGAGGTTGAATCTACTTGTGTCCCACTCTGGGCACTTCCAGGAAACACTCTGGGACTCAGCTGCATCATTTGGAGAATATGGGATGTGAACCAGATGACCTCTAAGCTCTCTCTGATTTCTAGCATTCAGCAGTTCTAAAATTCTGACAGAGGATTATGTAACACTAGGATCCAAGAGGGAGAGGCTGTTATTAGTCATTTTCACATGATTGTACATCAATTCAGTGAGCTTGCTTTCTCAGAAACTGACACAGCCTGACACTGAAGGAAAATGAGTTTTGGTGACAAGGTAGGAACGGAGCATGTAATTTGGAGGCATGCGGGTGCTTTTAAGGAAAGGTTAGACTGAAAGGATGAAGCCCCACAGGAGGGGGCTGGTGAGATTCCGGTACTGTCATTTCACAGATGAGAAACAAGGTCAAGAAACATGACAATGTCACCCAGCTAGCAAGGGAGGCCACCTGAATTTAAACCCAGATCTGTCACAGGCCAAAGTACAGAAGAGTGGTTGCTTGGAAAGTGGAAGGAAAATGCAGAAGGGAGGAAGGGAGGGAGGGAAGAGGGAGGGAAAGAGAGGACGGGAGGAGGGCAGGGGGCAGGGAGGGAGGGAGGGAGATTCGGGCTGAGCTCGGGCACTCTGAACATTTCCTCCGGCCAAACTGAAGTAGGAAAAACATGGTGCCTTTTCCCCCCCTTCTTCTGCACCCAGAGATGCCCTTGTCCTCTGCTAGGTTCTGTGTTTCTGGCCCAGGAGCTTGAGCAAGATGCTGTTAGGGAGACCCGGGAGTTGTTGCTAAGACAAAGCTTTTGGAGGAGAATCGAAGATCTGCTCAGGCTTTCTGAAATGGTGGGGGGTTAGAGAAAACTGACTGCATGCCATGATTATGAGGCTCTTGCTCAAATAACAGTGGAGTGCTAGGGTAAGGCTTTCGTTCTTAGGGAGCGTAAGAGGTCTTTTGCAATGTTCACAGGGACTATTAAGGTGACAGAGACCGACTAAGTCCTCACAGGCATCTGTGAATATACTGACCACCTGCTTCGGACCTGACACCATGAGGTGCTGGTGGGGACAGAACAGTGCTGTAACAGGTGTCACAGAAAGTCCACGTGAAGTATCGACACAAAGGTCTTGTTCGCCTGTCTAGACAGAAACGGCTCACATACACCACTGGGTGGCAGCAGGGCGCTCCTTTTTGTTTCTAGTAAGCGGCTCTAAGGAGTCA
This sequence comes from Moschus berezovskii, assembly GCF_049115385.1. Lineage (NCBI taxonomy): Eukaryota > Metazoa > Chordata > Mammalia > Artiodactyla > Moschidae > Moschus > Moschus berezovskii. The sequence continues at coordinate 37,489,755 of NC_142473.1, read as the reverse complement.
CAGTCCTTTGGATTAAACCCACTACACTTTCCTTCTTCCCCTGTCCTGTCCCCACATATTCTGAGCTGCAGTGTGTGTGCGCGCATGTGCGTGTTTGTGTGTGGCGCGTGGAGGCTAGGGATGAGGGCTGGGGTTACAAGGGAGTAAGATAAACGTTTAGGATTGATTCTGTCCTCTCCTTTCCTCACATCATCTTTCTATACCTCTGAAGCAGCTCAGAGGTTAGGTCTTTGTTTTATTAATAGAGATTGATAATGAATGAAAAAATAGCACATGTAAACACAACGCTGTGGGGGGGAATTCATTTCTAGGCTGTGATGTAAAATATTTCTGTTTCAAATTTTACTTAGCAGAAAGTCCTAAAAAGAGGAAATAAGGTATTTTTTGAAAGATACACTGATGCTTTTTGCCAAGAGCAAAGCGGCAGAGGTAACAGAAGGTGGAGCCTCAGGACGGCAAATGTAGAGCTGCTCTGCCATCTGGTGGACAGAGTGCAGTTTGCAAAATGCATGGTTCCCAGACTTAATTTTTATGAACAATAAAATAAGAAGTACAAACAAGCAACCAAGCAAAAAAAACCCAACAAAAAGTCCGAATAAATAATTAAAACCAGCACATGGTTGCAAGATTTTAGTTGCACTAAAATTTTTAGTCCACTAAAATTTTTACAAATCCAGCATCTATAGTTACCATCACCTTACCCTTAAACGACAATATTCCACAGTGTTTTCTAGGAAAAAAAAGAGCAGCCCTTTTAATTGTATATTTGGCTTAATTAAAATATCATCACACTTTTCTTATTTTTATTATTTACAAAGGGGTGAAAAACTTACCAAGATTTGACACTGCTCTAAGGTGTGTTTGAGAACCGGTGGTATAAAACAGGGCTTCCCAGGTGGCTCAGAAGGTTCACACATTTATTTCAAGTCATTTAAAAATATGTAGAGCCTCTAAAATATTTCAACATAGGGACCTGGGGTTAAACTACCATATTCAAAATTGTCTTTGGTGGTTATTATTATCATCTTTAAAAATTTTTGGCTGTGCTGGGTCTTTGTTGATTCTTGGGCTATTCTCTGGTGGCAATCGGGGCTACTCTCCAGTTTCAGCATGCAGGCTTCTGGCCGCCGTGGCTGCTCCTGCTGTGGAGCGTGGGCTCTAGGGCACTGGGGCATCAGTAGTGGCGGCAGGTGGACTCAGTAGTCGTGGCGCATGGGCTTAATTGCTTCACGTGTGGGATCTTCCTGGAAACATGGGATCAAACCCATGTTTCCTAAACTGGCAGACGGATTCTTCACCACTGAGCCACCAGGGAAGCCCTTTGGTGGTTATTGTTAACCATACTTTTTTTTTTCTTTAAAGTCACTATTTCACAGTTTCTGAGTTGTAAAGATTCCTGTGGGTTTCTCACATTTGTTCCATCTTTTCCTGGTTTAAGAATAAATTGCCTCATTCTAGTATCATCTCAGTAATTTACTGGTGGTAGCATATTATGTTTCTCTGGCTTCAGTTCAGTTCAGTCGCTCAGTTGTGTCTGACTCTTTGCGACCCCATGAACAGTACCACGCAAGGCCTCCCTGTCCATCACCAACTCATCTTCTGTCGTTCCCTTCTCCTCCTGCCCCCAATCCCTCCCAGCATCAGGGTCTTTTCCAATGAGTCAACTCTTCACATGAGGTGGCCAAAGTATTGGAGTTTCAGCTTTAGCATCAGTCCTTCCAATGAACACCCAGGACTGATCTCCTTTAGAATGGACTGGTTGGATCTCCTTGCTGTCCAAGGGACTCTCAAGAGTCTTATCCAACACCACAGTTCAAAAGCATCAATTCTTCGGCTATTACCTTTCTTCAAAGTCCAACTCTCACATCCAAACATGACCACTGGAAAAACCATAGCCTTGACTAGACGGACCTTTGTAGGGAAAGTAATGTCTCTCCTTTTTAATATGTTGTCTAAGTTGGTCAAAACTATCCTTCCAAGGAGTAAGCGTCTTTTAATTTCATGGCTGCAATCAGCATCCGCAGTGATTTTGGAGTCCCTGGAAATGAAGTCTGACACTATTTCCACTGTTTCCCCATCTATTTCCCATGAAGTGATGGGACCAGGTGCCATGATCATAGTTTTCTGAATGTTGAGCCTCAAGCCAACTTTTTCACTCTCCTCTTTCAATTTCATCAAGAGGCTTTTTAGTTCCTCTTCACTTTCTGCCATAAAGGTGGTGTCATCTGCATATCTGAGGTTATTGATATTTCTCCCAGCAATCTTGATTCTAGCTTGTGCTCCTTCCAGCCCAGCATTCCTCGTGATGTACTCTGCATAGAAGTTAAATAAGCAGGGTGACAATATACAGCCTTGACACACTCCTTTTCCTATTTGGAACCAGTCTCTGGCTTAGTTGTCTCTAAATTTTGATTGCAAGAATCATGTTTGAGCTTCACCTCTTGTTTTATGTGTACTTATGAAGTTCATAAGAGAACGCACTGGTCATAGCAAACACCCTCTTCCAACAACACAAGAGAAGACTCTACACATGGACATCACCAGATGGTCAACACCAAAATCAGATTGATTATATCCTTTGCAGCCAAAGATGGAGAAGCTCTATACAGTTAGCAAAAACAAGACCAGGAGCTGACTGTGGCTCAGATCATGAACTCCTTATTGCCAAATTCAGACTGAAATTGAAGAAAGTAGGGAAAACCACTAGACCATTCAGATATGACCTAAATCAAATGCCTTATGATTATACAGTAGAAGTGAGAAATAGATTTTAGGGACTAGATCTGATAGATAGAGTGCATGATGAACTATGGACGGAGGTTCGTGACATTGTACAGGAGACAGGGATCAAGACCATCCATATGGAAAATAAATGCAAAAAAGCAAAATGGCTGTCTGAGGAGGCCTTACAAATAGCTGTGGAAAAAAGAGAAGCGAAAAGCAAAGGAGAAAAGGAAAGATATAAGGATCTGAATGCAGAGTTCAAAAGAATAGCAAGGAGAGATAAGAAAGCCTCCTCAGTGATCAATGCAAAGAAATAGAGGAAAACAACAGAATGGGAAAGACTAGAAATCTCTTCAAGAAAATCAGAGATACCAAGGGAGCATTTCATGCAAAGACAGGCTCGATAAAGGACAGAAATGGTATGGACCTAACAGAAGCAGAAGATATTAAGAAGAGGTGGCAAGAATACATAGAAGAACTGTACAAAAGATCTTCACGACCAAGATAATCACAATGGTCTGATCACTCACCTAGAGCCAGACATCCTGGAATGTGAAGTCAAGTGGGCCTTAGAAAGCATCACTACGAACAAAGCTAGTGGAGGTGATGGAATTCCAGTTGAGCTATTTCAAATCCTGAAAGATGATGCTGTGAAAGTGCTGCACTCAATATGCCAGCAAATTTGGAAAACTCAGCAGTGGCCACAGGACTGGAAAAGGTCAGTCTTCATTCCAATCCCAAAGAAAGGCAATGCCAAAGAATGCTCAAACTACCGCACAATTGCACTCATCTCACACGCTGGTAAATACATGCTCAATATTCTCCAAGCAAGGCTTCAGCAATACATGAACCAGATGTTCAAGCTGGTTTTAGAAAAAGCAGAGGAACCAGAGATCAAATTGCCAACATCCGTTGGATCATGGAAAAAGCAAGAGAGTTCCAGAAAAACATCTATTTCTGCTTTATTGACTATGCCAAAGCCTTTGACTGTGTGGATCACAATAAACTGTGGAAAATTCTGAAAGAGATGGGAATACCAGACCACCTGACATGCCTCTTGAGAAACCTGTATGCAGGTCAGGAAGCAACAGTTAGAACTGGCCATGGAACAACAGACTGGTTCCAAATAGGAAAAGGAGTACGTCAAGGTGGTATATTGTCACTCTGCTTATTTAACTTGTATGCAGAGTACATCATGAGGAACACTGGGCTGGAAGAAGCACAAGCTGGAATCAAGATTGCCGGGAGAAATATCAATAACCTCAGATATGCAGATGACACCACCCTTATGGCAGAAAGTGAAGAGGAACTCAAAAGCCTCTTGATGAAAGTGAAAGAGGAGAGTGAAAAGGTTGGCTTGAAGCTCAACATTCAGAAAACTAAGATCATGGCATCTTGTCCCATCAGTTCACAGTAAATAGATGGGGAAACAGTGGAAACAAGTGTCATACTTTATTTTTCTGGGCTCCAAAATCACTGAAGATGCTGATTGCAGCCATGAAATCAAAAGACGCTTACTCTTTGGAAGGAAGGTTATGACCAACCTAGATAGCATATTAAAAAGCAGAGACATTACTTTGCTAACAAAGGTCCATCTAGTCAAAGCTATGGTTTTTCCAGTGGTCGTGTATGGATGTGAGAGTTGGACTGTGAAGAAAGGTGATTGCCGAAGTATTGATGCTTTTGAACTGTGGTGTTGGAGAAGACTCTTGAGAGTCCCTTGGAATGCAAGGAGATCCAACCAGTCCATTCTAAAGGAGATCAGTCCTCGGTGTTCAAGGAAGGACTGACGCTAAAGCTGAAACTCCAATACTTTGGCCATCTCATGCGAAGAGTTGACTCACTGGAAAAGACTCTGATGCTGGGAGGGATTGGGGGTGGGAGGAGAAGGGGACGACAGAGAATGAGATGGCTGGATGGCATCACCGACTCGATGGACATTAGTTTGAGTGAACACCGGGATTTGGTGATAGACAGGGAGGACTTGCATGCTGTGATTCACGGGGTCCCAAAGAATCAGACACAACTGAGCGACTGAAATGAACTGATGAAGCTCATAATATACTATCATGTATTATACACGTTATAAAGCATATGCATGACTGGCATCTGAAGTTTGGGCAGTCTTTTTCTTTTTTGTGACCGCATTGCACAGCGTATGAGATCTTAGTTCCCAGGCCAGGAATTGAACCCAAGCCCTCAACAGGGAAAGCATGAGTCCTAACCCCTGGACTGCCAGGGAGTTCCCTGGGCAGTCTTGTTGGGGACTGTGCCCCTTGACCTCTGGGGTCTGTGATAAGTAGGGTAGTTAGTGTATTTGTGTATTAGTTGCTCAATCATGTCTGACTCTTTGCAACCCCATAGACTGTAGCCCACCAGGCTCCTCTGTCCATAGGATTCTCCAGGGAAGAATACTGGAGTGGGTAAACATTCTCTTCTCCAGGGGATCTTCCTGACTCAGGGACTAAACCCAGGTCTCCCGCATTGCTGGCAGATTCTTTGCTATCTGAGCCACCAGGGTAGCCCAGGGTAGTTAGTGCTAGATTTGAATTGTGGGATTACAGTACTTTCATGTCTTCATTTGTAAGATGGGCGTAATAATAGTATTTAGTTAATACACTTATTAGTACAGGATACTATATGTATTAGTATATGCCTCACATTAGGGAAATAAAATATTATTGGATGGTAATTCTTCCAAATTCAACATAAAATCAAATCACACAGCAATCATTTTGCACTTCTGAATTTTACCAAGAAGAAGAAGCAGGAAAAAATATTAAGGACAATTTGAAAGGTGGAGTAAAAAGGGAAATTCCCTAGCAGGTAGTAAAATATCTAATGCTGCTACACTGAAATCAGTGAGTTGCTGCGATCAAATAGTGACATAAAGAAGAGAATTTAGAGACAGGCAAGACCCTAAGACTTCTTTTTCTGTGTGTGAGATGAGTATGGCAAAGTTCATTGTGAATCCAAAAGTTTTATGATTTCATAACCGAGTTGACAAAATGCATAAGGAAACTGTAAGTTAGGAATTTTAGACTCTCAGTTTTAACATCAGATTTACACATTTTAAAACATATTTCTCATCTGCAAAATATTCAATCCATTCATGAAAAAGACTGAGAATTGCTTTAACTTTAAAGTGAGAACAGAATGCATAATTATGCTAGTTTGTCACTTCTGATATTTATTAACATCAGTAAGTTTTTAATTTTGTGAGGTTAACTCTATTGGTGTTTATGGTTTGTTTACTTTTTTTTTTTTTTGGCTGCACTGCCTGGCATGAATGTGAGCAAGATGCTCAAATTCAAGCTTACCATAATATATAGTCAAAACCATTTTTAAATTCATAGGATTTCTATAACTGGTATTGTAAACACTTAAGCTTCCTGACCATGTAATTGGTTTATTCAGCCATCCACCTATGTATCTTACTATATGATCGACATTGCAATACTCAGGGAATATAAAGACACACAGGACACAGTCCTTGTTTGGGAGTTGATGTATTTGTGACTGGTGTGGATAAACCAATAGCTATACAATTCCTGAAAATCCCTGGGACTGCAAGGAGATCAAACCAGTCAATCCTAAAGGAAATCAACCCTGAATATTCATTGGAAGGACTGATGCTGAAGCTCCAATACTTTGGCCACCTGATGCAAAGGGCCTACTCATTGGAAAATACCCTGATGCTGGGAAAGATTGAAGGCAAAAGAAGAAGGGGGTGGTAGAGGATGATATGGATGGATAGCATTGCTGATTCCGTGGACAAGAAACTGAGTAACTCCAGGAGATAGTGGCGGACAGAGGAGGTCCATGTGTCCATGAGGTCACAAGGTGTTGAACATAATTTAGTGATTGAACAGCAACAACAAAAGTGCTCTATATCAGTGTTCACACCAAGTAGGGACTGCTCTGAAGATACAAGACTAGGGAGTTCTAACATGCCCTGCGTCAGGAGAGGGAGTGACACCTGAGCTGGATCTTGATGTTTCATTTTAATTATTTTTTTATTGAAGTATAGTTGATTTACAATATGGTTACTTTCTGCTGTACAGCAAAGTGATTCAGTTACACATATGTGCATCCTTTTAAAAATATTCTTTTGAATACAGTTCCTTGTGCTATACAGTAGAACCTTGTTATCCATTCTGTGCATTATATTATAGCTCACATCTGCTAACCCTGACCTCCCACTCCAACCCTCCCTCAGGTCCCTCCCCTGGATCTTGATGTTTTAGTTAGTGTTATTAAGTGAAAGGTGAGGTCAACAGGAAGCAGAGGGAATAGTGTGTGTAGGTATAGTATGGGCTATACTGGATTTTTAGTTTTCATCATATGATTGGATTTTTAGTTTTCATCATATGAGCTCACCACATGTTTACAGTAGGTATAGATTTTGACACAAGAGCATATATATCGTCACTATAATTACTGCTATCCCATCAGGAGTGGAAGTATTTAGTTGATTAGCAATCCTTCACAGAGGCAATATTAAATGATCTCCAACCATAATAAACCCTAGGTTTAATTTTCCTTTTATTGTAGATGGACTAACAGGAATGGTCCTAGCTAATTCATCATTAGACACTCCTTCATGATAGATATTACGTCATTGCACACTTCTGCGTACTTTGAGTAGGAGCCATGCTCACTGTTATAGGAGGCTTCGTGCATTGATTCCCACTATCTTCAGCCTATATGTATATGCTCAACTTAACATGGGCAAAAGTTCACTTTGTAATTATATCTGTAGGCGTGAATATAACTTGATTTCCACAACATCTCCCAGGTCTATTTGGAATACCACAGCGATATTCTGACTACCCAGATGCATAGACAATATGAAACACTATCTCATCAATAGGCCTCGTTTATTTTACTAACAGCAGTAATAGTCATAATACCCATTACTTGAGAAGCATTTTTATAAAACAAGAAGTCCTAATGGTAGAATTAACTACTACACATCTAGAATGACTAAATGAATGTCCTCGATCATATCACATGTTCAAGGAGCCCATGTATATTAACTCAAAATAAGTAAGAAAGGAAGGAATTCAACCCTCTTCTCCTGGTTTCAAGCCAACATAATAACCATTATGTCTTTCTCAATATGTGAGCTATTAGTAAAATTGTACATAACTTTGTGAAAGTTAAATTACAGGTGAAAACCCTTTATATCTCTGTGGCATATCCTCTCCAATTAGGCTTTTAAGAGGCCACACTACCCACTATAGAAGAACAATGACAGTTTTTGGATCACACATTAATAACTGTGGTTTTAATCAGCTCTTTGGTCATCTATATTATTTCACTAATAGTGACAAGTAATGTCTCTGCTTTTCAATATACTGTCTAGGTTGGTTATAACTTTCCTTCCAAGGAGTAAGCGTCTTTTAATTTCATGGCTGCAGTCAGCATCGGCAGTGATTTTGGAGCCCCCCCAAATAAAGTCTGACATTGTTTCCACTGTTTCCCCATCTATTTCCCATGAAGTGATGGGACCAGATGCCATGATCTTTGTTTTCTGAATGTTGAGCTTCAAGCCAACCTTTTCACTCTCCTCTTTCACTTTCATCAAGAGGCTTTTGAGTTCCTCTTCACTTTCTGCCATAAGGGTAGTGTCATCTGCATATCTGAGGTTATTGATATTTCTCCCGGCAATCTTGATTCCAGCTTGTGCTTCTTCCAGCCCAGTATTCCTCATGATGTACTCTGCATATAAGTTAAATAAGCAGGGTGACAATATACAACCTTGATGTACTCCTTTTCCTATTTGGAACCAGTGTGTTGTTCCATGGCCAGTTCTAACTGTTGCTTCCTGACCTGCATACAGGTTTCTCAAGAGGCATGTCAGGTGGTCTGGTATTTCCCATCTCTTTCAGAATTTTCCACAGTTTATTGTGATCCACACAGTCAAAGGCTTTTGCATAGTCAATGAAGCAGAAATAAATGTTTTTCTGGAACTCTCTTGCTTTCTCCATGATCCAGAGGATGCTGAGAGTCCCTTGGACTGCAAGGAGATCCAACCAGTCCATTCTAAAGGAGATCAATCCTGGGTGTTCATTGGAAGGACTGATGCTAAAGCTGAAACTCCAATACTTTGGCCACCTCATGCGACGAGTTGACTCACTGGAAAAGACTCTGATGCTGGGAGGGATTGGGGGCAGGAGGAGAAGGGGACGACAGAGGATGAGATGGCTGGATGGCATCACCGACTCTATGGACATGAGTTTGAGTGAACTCCGGGAGTTGGTGATGGACAGGGAGGCCTGGCGTGCTGTGATTCATGGGGTCGCAAAGAGTCGGACACGACTGAGCGACTGAACTGAACTGAATAGTGACAAGTAAATTAACACAAACAAGTACAACAGATGCACAAGAAGTAGAAACTATCTGTACTATCTTACGGGCCATTAGTCCAGTTCTAACTGTCCTGCCATCATTACGAATTTTCCACATGATAGACGGAGTTAATAGTCCTTCCCTCACTGTAAAAACTGAAGACATCAGTGATACTGAACTTATGAGTACATGGACCATGAGGATTTAAATGTTGACTTCTACATAATCCTAGCATCAGACCTAAAGCCAGAATTATGACTGTTAGATAACCAAGTGGCATTCTCTATAGAAATGACAATCCAAATACTAATTTCCTCAGATAATGTTTTATATTCATGAGCCATGCCTTCACTAGGCCTAAAGACTAATGCAGTCCCAGACCACCTAAATCAAGCAACTCATATTAACATGATCAGGTCTTTATTATGGACAATGTTCAGACTTGTGGGTCAAGTCATAGTTCCAAACCTATTGTCCTTAAACTAGCATCACTAAAATACTGGGTTGGCCAGAAAGTTCTTTTGGGGTTTTCCGTACGGTGTTACAGAAATGAACTTTTGCACCAACTCAATACTATAAATCCATAAAGAAGTTAAACAGCATGAACCTTTTAAGTTCAAGACTGGGAGTTAACACTTTCCTTAGTGGCATGCCACAGTTAGATACATCAACATGGTTTATTAGTGTCTCATCAGTATTTCTAGGTCTGTATATTCTATTTCAACTAAACATTTCAAAATTTAGTGTTCAACTAAGTGATGGCTGTTGCTGCTGCTGCTGCTGCATCACTTCAGTCGTGTCTGACTGTGTGACCCTATAGATGGCAGCCCACCAGGCTACCCCACCCCTGGGATTCTCCAGGCAAGAACACTGAAGTGGGTTGCCATTTCCTTCTCCAATGCATGAAAGTGAAGTCGCTCAGTCATGTCCAACTCTTAGTGACCCCATGGACCACAGATTTCCGGGCTCTTCCGTCCATGGGCTTCTCCAGGCAGGAGTACTGGGGTGGGGTGCCATTGCCTTCTCCGAATCGATATCTACCAAGGTACAAAAACAACCACAAGTGTAAATGACATGACACACTCAGGAATGAAAGCAGCTAGGTATGGCTGAAGGACGGTTGTGTGTGTGTGTGAAAGAAAGTAAAAGTGTTAGTTGCTTAGTCGAGTTCGACTCTTTGTAACGCTATGTACTGTAACCCGGCAGGCTTCTCTGTCCATGGGATTCTCCAGGCAAGAATACTGGTGTGAGGAGCCATTCCCTTCTTCAGGGGACCTTCTCCACCCAGGAATCAAACCCAAGTTTATAGCACTGTAGGCAGATTCTTTACTATCTGAGCCATTAGGGAAGCCCGTGTGTGTGTGTGTGTGTGTGTGTGTGTGTGTGTGTGTGTGTGTTTAGGAGATATATCTGAGCCATTAGGGAAGCCCGTGTGTGTGTGTGTGTGTGTGTATGTGTGTGTGTGTGTGTTTAGGAGATAAAACTGGAAAGGAAGTCCGGGTGTGTGTGTGTGTGTGTGTGTGTGTGTGTGTGTTTAGGAGATAAAACTGGAAAGGAAGTCCGGGTGTGTGTGTGTGTATGTGTGTGTCTGTGTGTTAGGAGATAAAACTGGAAAGGTAGTTTGAAGTAAGAATGTGAAGGCCTTTAGGATGCTGAAGGTCTTAGCAACTTCTCGGGGTTCTGACTTTGAATACATTTGTTGAATCTCATTTATATGCATGTAGACCCCGCTGGTTGGGTTGATGGAGAAGAGAGCGGAATCACTTGGTGAAGATGTTTAATACTCACATATAAGGTCAATTAATTCTCCATCACTGTTGGAAAGAGGTAAGACAGTGTCTTGTGTGGTACTCTGCTTCCTGTGAGTGCCTAGTGTGGGTCGTCAGCCTTAAAAAGGAAGGGTTAGAAAGCCTCTGCATTCACATTCTCTATAATGAGACATCAGAGAAGGAGAGTGGGTTGGGCACACATCTAAGCTGGCTGGCCCCTGGGAAGAGAGGTAAAGACATGTACCAAAAGACTGCAAGGGTTTCCCGATGGCTCAGTGGTAAGTAATCGGCCTGCCAATGCAGGAGACACAGGTTTGATCCCCGATCCGGGAAGATCCCACATGCCGTGAAACAACTAAGCCTGTGGACCACGACCACCGAGCCTGTGCTCTCGAGCCTGGGAGCCGGGAAGCCCAAGCAGCCTGGAGCCCACGCTCTCCAGCAAGAGGAGTCACCGCAATGAGGAGCCTGCGAATGCCAGCTAGAGAGCTGCCCTGCTTGCCTAAACTAGAGAAAAGCTGGCACCGCAACGAAGACCCAGCACAGCCAAAAATAAATAAACAAAATTATTTTTAAAAAAGACTACAAGCACAGATTCACCTCCAGGCTCAAATTCCCTCAGGATTATTGTTGTTTAGTTGCTAAATCGTGTCCGACTCTTTTACGACCTCACAGACTGTAGCCCGCCAGGATAAGCTAAACTATTATAATGGGAATGAATCTTAAGTCTACAAACCCAGGTGTGCAAAGCATATCAAATTTCTTAATTTCCTTTAAATCAAATTGCTTCTGACTCAAAATTGCTGATCAATCCACCGGCAGGAAATGAAGCCGCAGTCATTACTGGAGCTCCTCTCCCCAAGAACACACACAGGTCCAAAGGTCACCGGGTGCTGAAGCACTGGTGAGGCCCTTCTGGTCACTGTCTGCTGAACAGCCCAGTGTCCATGAGTTTGTCCCTTCAGGACCATTGCCCGCCTGTCTCTATGCTACATGCACAACACAGGAAAATCTTCTAAGACTTGAGACCTCAGTTATTGGGGTTCAGCCTCTTTAGGCTCACAGTGGAAGCACATTACAACAAGCATCTAATACATAGTTGGAGCCTCGAAGGCTTCTTGAAAGAATGCTCTTTCTGCTAAAGCATTCTGCTTTGTCTGTTAGACTCCCTTCTTCTTCCCTTGAACTAGCTAATCAATTTTTCACTTTTTTCCCTCCCCTTCTGGTCACTCCAGCTCTGGTCCCTCTGGAGTCATCTGGCCCACTGCTCACTCACTCTGCAGCTTGCTGATATCATTCCTGCAGAGATAAAGTAAATACCTCCATGTGAGTAATACATTTTTCCATAGGAAAAAACATTATAGTATAAACTTCCTTGATGGTCCAGTTGTTAAGAATCCACCTGCGAATGTAGGGAACACGGATTCGATCCCTGGTCAGGTAACTAAGATCCCGCATACTGTGGAGCAGCTAAGCCTGTGTGTGGCAACTCCTGAGCCCACACACTGCAACAAAGATCCCACACGCCCCAACCAAGACTGACACAGCCAAATAAATAAATAATTTTAAAAAGATCCAGTTACCTAGGGGTAGATTGGGATTCTTAAAGCAGGGAGGTAAAGAAGGGAGTGAGAGAGGATAAGAAAGGCAGCCTCTACCTTTTCATTTTCTCTTTCTCTCTTGAGGCTGCTGTTACTGCTAAGTCACTTCAGTCGTGTCCGACTCTGTGTGACCCCACAGACGGAAGTCCACCAGGCTCCCCCGTCCCTGGGATTCTCCAGGCAAGCCTTCTCTTGAGGCTGAGACACTCAATAATCCCAGAGTCCTGGCTTCCACCATGTGGTTTGGCAAGGGACTCCCTGCCTCCCCACCACACACAGAGCCCATTGCAGAGGAGAGCTCAGGAGGCAGGCAGGAGACAAGAGCCATCTGAGGGCATGGGTATTCCGTTTTCCACACAGAGACTAAGGATTACCTAAAGGGACAGTTTTGATTACTGTCCCAGATTCAACCCAACTCAGAGAGAGTCTCCTTCCCACTTAACCATTGGGTGTGGGCTTATGAAGAACACTGGATCAGCAAAACAAATAAACCAACCAATTTTCTCTTGCATCTGAGAGTACTGTGAGTGGATTTCCACCTTCACGTGCCATATTGCGGGGGGGGGGGGTGCGATACAGGACAGAGGAAGGGAATTTTAAACGCTGTAGCACAGATAAAGGCAGAGACAAGAATGTTTAGGGTATGTTTTGAATTGAGCTATGCTGAGTTGCTGACTCTTTATGACCCCATGGACTGTAGCCCCCCATGCTCCTCTGTCCATGGGATTTCCCAGGGAAGAATACCGGAGTGGGTTGCCATTTCCTACTCCAGGGGATCTTCCCAACCCAGGAATCGAACTTGAGTCTCTTGTGTATCCTGCATCACCACAGGGGCAGCCCTACATTTGGAGAGCAGTGTGCAATCCAACTGGTCTGGAATGTTGAGTATATATATGAGGTGATAATGGAACATGGGTCCAGAAAATTGGGCTAAGTTTTAGAGTACTTTGCATATTGGAGTGAGAAATCTGCATATATGTCAGTGGGAACTGAGCATCATCAAGAGATTTAGAGGAGAGAAATGCCATTATAGGATAACTCTTCACCTATTGGGTTAAATACTTGAATCCTTTGACCTACAAAAATAGTGTCCTTATAAGGTTCCACCTAACATTTAAGGCAACGGTGTTGAGTTCCTGAGTTATCAAGGCTTGTTTTCACTTGTTGGCTCAGGATCTACCTGCAGGAACCTCTAAATGAACACATTTTCATTAAATTAGTTCTTTGATTATTTGTCTTACTACTTGCTAATACTCTTAGTTACCTTTTCATAGATACATATTTCCTTGTTTTTTATTCCCTCTAAAGGGTATATCATTGAAAGTCATTGTCAAATACTTTGATAAAAATCTGTTTTAGTGCAGTAAATCTCTTAGGGAAAGGAGCAAGGTCCATACAATGAGATAAGCTCTTGGTGAACCAGATCCGTGTCTTAACGGTCATCGTTTACCCTGTCAATATTTCCAAACAGCCCTGTGTATGTCCACTCACCAGTCCTGCTCAAGTGTGACATCAAGACAGCCTATTTTCAGAACTCCCTGTCTCTGAGTTTCTGGTAACTCCCCCATTTTCTACAGCAGAAGTATGTTACTATCTACCTACCTACCTATGTATCTATCTCAGTAGTGCAGAGGGGAGGGAAAGCACTGTACGTCATAGCAGACTTTTCTATAAACATCTGCCGTTTCTCACGTTTTTATTTTCTTCTAGAGCAGTGGGTTTTCAAGTGTGGACCCAGACTAACCATTTGAGAGAATTTGCGAGTTTTTATGTTTTTAATTGATCGATTCTATTTATTTATCTTTGGCTGTGCTAGTTACTGCAAGTGGGGCCGACCCTAGCTGTGGTGCACGGGCTTCTCATTGCAGGGGCTTCTCGCTGCAGGGCACGGGCTCTGGGGCGCGTAGGCGTCAGCAGCTGCGGCTCTTCGGCCTGGAGTGTGGGCTCAGTAGTTGTGATGCACGGGCTTAGCTGCCTCCACGGCATGTGGCATCTTCCCAAAACAGGGGTCGAACCTATGCTCCTGCACTGGCAGGTGGGTTCTTTTTTTTTTTTTTAATAAATTTTATTTTGACATGGACTATTTTAAAAATCTTTATTGAATTTGTTACAACATTGCTTCTATTTTATGTTTTGGTTTTTCGGCCGCAAGACATGTGGGATTTTAGCTCCCTGACCAGGGATCGAACCCTCAGCCCCTGCTCATTGGAAGGTGAAGTCTTAACCACTGGACCAACAGGGAACTCCCAGCAGGTGGATTCTTTACCACTGAGCCACCAGGGCAGTCCGGGAGTTTCTATGTTTTAACAAGACATCTCGGTAATTCTGCTGTACACTGAGGTTTGAGAATAACTTCTAGAGAAATATTTTATTATGTGATAAAGTGGACCCTACACAAATACAGTCTTCAAAGATTTTAGTTAAAAATTAATGCACTAACTAACTAAAGTTATGACCAACCTAGATAGCATATTAAAAAGCAGAGACATTACGTTGCCAACCAAGGTCCATCTAGTCAAGGCTATGGTTTTTCCAGTGGTCAGGTATGGATGTGAGAGTTGGACTGTGAAGAAAACTGAGCGCCGAAGAATTGATGCTTTTGAACTGTGGTGCTGGAGAAGACTCTTGAGAGTCCCTTGGACTGCAAGGAGATCCAACCAGTCCATCCTAAAGGAGATCAGTCCTGGGTGTTCACTGGAAGGACTGACACTAAAGCTGAAACTCCAATACTTTGGCCACCTCATGTGAAGAGTTGACTCATTGGAAAAGACCCTGATACTGGGAGGGATTAGGGGCAGGAGGAGAAGGGGACGACAGAGGATGAGATGGCTGGATGGCATCACCAACTCGATGGACATGAGCTTGGGTAAATTCCAGGAGTTGGTGATGGACAGGGAGGCCTGGCGTGCTGCGATTCATGGGGTCACAAAGGGTCGGACACGACTGAGCTACTGAACTGAACTACTAAAGGTCAAGTACTTTCTATTAGACATTTTCAATTTATTTTTTCTACATGTGAATTAACCATATTCATTTTTACAGATGAAGAAATTAAAGTTTAGAAAATTGAGCAATTTTCAATCCAGGAATTTGTCCACTATCCTAAGATTTGTAAAATATAAGAAGTCCAGTTAACAAACATCATTCTAATGTCATTTAAAAAGAGTGTGTATGTTGTTGGTGTTGTTTTCATTTTAGACAAAATGTATGCACTGTTACACATTTTGAAGTCTGTCACTATTGTTGGGGTTGGCTGAGGGTTTTTTCCATTGTCTGCATAATAAACTGACTGGCACATTTAATTAACAAAACCTGTCCTGTGAAAGGTGCAAATGCAATTACACACAAATTGACAAGTCAATGCACTAGAACAATAGAGAGATGAATGGAAGCTTGTACACGAACACACTTATAGACGCACTACACACACCCACATTTCCCAAGCTGCTTCTATGAAGCTTTGCTACGGAAACTGTGGTCTTTGGACCAGTTTTCTTGGAATGAACTGGGAAAAACAGACATGAAGAACCTCAGGCCCCATCCCAGACCTCCTGAATTGGAATCCACATTTTAAGAATAAATCCAGGTGATCCATAGGCAAATTACAGTTTGAGAAGCTCTGCTCTGAAGCTTTCCTTTGGGACTTCTCTGGTGGTCCAGTGGTTAAGACTCCATGCTTCCACTGCAGGAGGTATGGGTTCGATCCCTGGTCAGGGAACAAAGATCCTGCATGCCATTGCAGCACGGCAAAAAAAAAAAAAAAAAAAAAAGAGTGGTTTCCTGAAAGATAACAATATGTTTTCTGTAGGTCAAGGGTATCATTGTCAAATAAGCTTGAGAACACTTGCATTTAACAGGTGGCTTTATTTTTTTAAAATAATTTATTTAATTATTTTATTTTTGGTTTTGCTGAGTCCTTGTTGCTGGGCTTCGGCTTTCTCTAGTTGTGGAGAGCGGGAGGAGTGGGGGGAATCAGTGCTACTCTCTAGCTATGGTACTTGGGTTCTCTTGCTGTGGAGTATGGGTTCTAGGTGTGTCGGCTTTAGTAGTTGCAGCATGTGGGCACAGTATCTGTGGCACATGGGCATGTGGGATCTTTTCCAACCAGGGATAAAACCTGTGACCCCTGCGTTGGCAGGTGGATTTCTATTCACTGTATCACCATGGAAGTTCTAACAGGTGGGTTTATACTGCATAGCTCTGATGCAAGGGAGTAGAAGGAATAATGTTGCTCAAATTTAAGGTCATTTTCAGATTTAAGACTGTAGCTCTCTGATCAAGATAAATATCCTGAGAAACATGCCCACACTTCTAATTCTAATTTCGTCTTCATCTTTTATCTGTCCTGAGAGATACTGCAGCATAATTTATTATTTCATCACTCCATCAATGCACTGGGTGAAACACTGAACAGAGATGATCCCATTTATCTTACGAAGGAACAATCAATAATTCTGTTTAACAGGCATATAAACTGAGGCACAGAGATGTTAATTAACTGACTCACAGATTGTAACTGGCTGGGCTGGGATTCAAATCCAGGGAGTCTGCAGCTGCAGTCTCTATTATTCTAATATATGCCTGTGCATATCTATGTACTTCAAAACTTGGGACGTGTGATAATGTGTGAAGAAAAGTAAATAACAAAAAAATTTAAAAGATTTAAAGGCATTTGATTTTTATTTAGTGTTTGTGTGTGTGTGCTTAGTCACTTAGTCTTGACTCTTTGTGACCTTTTGGACTACAGCCTGCCCGGCTCCTTTGTCCATGGGACTTTTCAGGCAAGAATACTGGAGTGGGTTGCCATTTCTTTCTCCAGGGGATCTTCCCCACCCAGGGATTTTTCCCCACCCAGGGGTTGAACTGGTGTCTCCTACATCTCCTGCATTACATGCAGATTCTTTAGTTACTGAGTCATCGGGGAAGTCCTATTTAGTGCATAAACAATAGTTTAAAATGGTATTTAATTTTTGACTAGTTAATACACTTCACATGGTTCAAGGATCAAAACACAGAAAAGGGCAATTTGATGCAAAGTCTTTCTCTGACTCTTCCCAACTGGCTAGCTCCCCTTTCTGGAAGTAAACAATGTTATCAGTCTCTCGTGTATCATCCCACAAACATTTTAGCAAATGCCTAAATGTGTATGTTTGTATATCTTTTCTCTTACACTATAAAAATGTTTTTCACCATTAGTGTGTTTAAGTAACAATATATCTTGAAATACATTCCACATCAATATACAAAGGACTTTCTCATTCTCTGACGGGTACTTAGTATCGTTTGGAATCACTTACAATACTCTGTGTGTGTGTGTTAGTTGCTCAGTCGTGTCCGACTCTTTGTGATCCCATGGACTATAGCTCACCAGGCTCCTCTGTCCATGGAATCCTCCAGACAAGAATACTGGAGTGGGTAGCCATTCCTTTCTCCAGGGGATCTTACTGACCCAGGACTCAAATCCAGGTCTCCTGCATTACAGGCAGATTCTTTACCATCTGAGTCACCAGACAATACTTTAACAGTTCTATATGGCTGGACTGGTTGAAATATTTTGCTATTTCAAGTCCCACGGTCACATGTAATCTTGCATTCTCATCATTCTGCATGTTCAGAAATAAGTATGTAAATAGAATAAGTTGTGTTCTCCAGGAGTGTTTTTAGGATTCTGTCATCAATTACACAGTTCTTGCTTCTTGGGTATTAGAGTATGCTCCCTAGTATTCTAGATTTCTATTGCTACTCTTTCAGTGTAATGTCTAATATTTGTATGTTTGAATGCTATTGTGACATATTTCTACTCACAACACTTCTGACACCAAATACATGGGTTCGCCCCCCACCCCATACCAACAATCAGTTCTCTAACTCTCCAGACACAGCAGAATGCCCAGTGATTTAAATCAATCCTGATACTAACTACCCAGAGTTAACGCAGACCCCAGAGGTTAAAGGCTCAGTCCCGCAAGACTGCTCCCACTTCAGAGGTAAGGTGAGCACTTCCCAGAAGGTGAGCACTTCCCAGGTCTCTTGGTGTTCTGATCAACCAGTTATTCACTAGATGGATCCCCATGACTCCCTCCTCAGGTTCAATAATGTGCTGGAATGGCTAACAGAACTCAGGGGAAAGAGTTTACTATTACCAGCTTATTATAAAGGGTGTTATAAAGGACAGGCATGTAGGGCAAGACGAAAGCAAAAAGCTGCGCAGGGAAAGGTATGGGGTGGGGGGTTGGAACTTTGGTGGAGGCACCACCTCTCCAGCATTTTATGCACTCACCAATCTGGAAGATCCCTGAACCCCATCGTTTAGGGATTTTTATGGAGGCTCCTTGAGACAGGCGTGAGTGATGAAGTCATTGGCCATTGGTGATTAACTCAGTCTCCATTCTCTGTCCTGACCGCCTGAGGTTGGGGCTGAAGTTCCATCTCTCTAATCATGAGGTTGTTTCCTCTGGTAATAGATCTAGGGGACCACCAAGAACCATCTCATTAGCATAAAGTCAGGTATGATTGGGGTTTCCCCAGTGGCTCATGTGGTAAAGAATCTGCCTAACAATGCAGGGATAGCAGAAGACGTGGGTTCAATCCCTGGGTCGGGAAGATAGCCTGAAAGAGGAAATGGCAACCCACTCCGGTATTCTTGCCTGTACAATCCCATGCACAGGTGAGCCTGGCAGGCTACAGGTCATGGGGTTGCAAAGAGTCGTACATAACTGAGCATGCACATAAATGTATGTACAGGTATGATTAAAACGGGTTTATTTACTAACGCATATATATGGAATTTAGAAAGATGCAAATGATAACCCTGTATATGAGACAGCAAAAGAGACACAGATATATAGAACAGTCTTTGGGACTCTGTGGGAGAACGTGAGGGTGGGATGATTTGGGAGAATGACACTGAAACATGTATGTTGTCATATGTGAAACGAATCACCAGTTCAGGGTCGATGCATGTTACAGGATGCTTGGGGCTGGTGTGCGGGGATGACCCAGAGGGAGGATAAAGGGAGGTGGGAGGGGGGTTCAGGAAGGGGAACTCATGTACACCCCGGGCGGATTCATGTCAATGTATGGCAAAACCAACCAATATAATATTGTAAAATAATTAGCCTCTGATAAAAAAAAAAGAATCTAAAAAAAAAATTCTTGGAAAATTAAAAAAAAAAAAACAGTTCAAATATATTTAAATATAAAAAAAATAAAAGGGGTTTATTATGAATAATAATAGATGCGCCCCCATCACTCAGGAAACTCCAAGGGTTTTAGAAGTTCTTGTGTTAGGAACCCAGGTAAAGACCTAAGCTATTTATTTTATCACAATATTACAGCTATTGATTCCTGTATTCTGATTATACATTCATTCATCTTTCTGAATTTTCTTATTTTTGTTACGGTTTTCCAGCTGATTCTTTAGAGCTTTGCAGATACATATCATACTATTTGCAAAAATTCATTTTCTTTCCTCCTTTCCAATATTTATACTGCTTTCTTTTTATAAATTACTGTTGCTGGAAATGGGTCAGCAAATGACAGCCTATTGGCTGAATCCAGCTCGCCCCTTCTTTTTGCAAAGTTCCCCAGGATCACAACCCCATGTGTTCATTTACATATTATCTGTGGCTTTTCCACTACAACTGAGTAGTTTCCACAGAGACGATATGGCCTAAGAAGCCTTAAATATTTACTATCCAGCTCTTCAGAAAAAATGTACCCATCTTTATGCTACAACAATGTCAAAAACTAAATTATAGTTAACAGTGGGAATCCCTGTTTTGTTTCTCACTTTAATACTTTAAAACATTGGAATACTTCCGATGTCTCCTCATTTAAGCGTGATGCCATGGTGGTTTTCCAAAATGCACCTGAACATTTTTGACAGTCTCCCATACAGGTGGAGTCCTGTCTCCTCTCCTTGAACTTGCATAGGCCTTTATGGCTGCCTCAGGGAACACAATTCAAATTGACTCAAGGAACATAAACAAATTGACTCCATTGGTTTTCCCAGCAAGGTTTCCCAGAAAAGGCCATGTCTGTTTCTACCTCCTGGGACACTTGCTGTGGGCACGTTCAGCTGCCATTTAAAAAAAATCTATCCCAAACAAATATCGTATATTGATGCATATATGTGGAATCTAGAAAAAATGTTATCAATGATCTTATTTGCCGAAATCAGATTGATTATATTCTTTGCAGCCAAAGATGGAGAAGCTCCATATAGTCAGCAAAAACAAGACCGGGAGCTGACTGTGGCTCAGATCATGAACTCCTTATTCCAAATTCAGACTTAAATTGAAGAAAGTAGGGAAAACCACTACACCATTCAGGTATGACCTAAATCAACTCCCTTATGATTATACAGTGGAAGTGAGAAATAGATTTAAGGGACTAGATCTCATAGAGTGCCTATGAATTATGGACGGAGGTTCGTGACATTGTACAGGAGACAGGGATCAAGACCATCCCCATGGAAAATAAATGCAAAAAGCAAAATGGCTGTCTGAGGAGGCCTTACAAATAGCTGTGAAAAGAAGAGAAGTGAAAAGCAAAGGAGAAAAGGAAAGATATAAATACAGAGTTCCCAAGAATAGCAAGGAGAGATAAGAAAGCCTTCCTCAGCGATCAATGCAAAGAAATAGAGGAAAACAACAGAATGGGAAAGACTAGAGATCTCCTCAAGAAAATTATAGATACCAAGGGAAAATTTCATGCAAAGATGGGCTCAATAAAGGACAGAAATGGTATGGACCTAACAGAAGCAGAAGATATTAAGAAGAGGTGGCAAGAATACACAAAAGAACTGTACAAAAAAGATCTTCATGACCCAGATAATCATGATGGTGTGATCACTCACCTAGAGCCAGACATCTTGGAATGTGAAGTCAAGTGGGCCTTAGCAAGCATCACTATGAACAAAGCTAGTGGAGGTGATGGAATTCCAGTTGAGCTATTTCAAATCCTGAAAGATGATGTTGTGAAAATGCTGCACTCAATATGCCAGCAAATTTGGAAAACTCAGCAGTGGCCACAGGACTGGAACAGGTCAGTTTTTATTCCAATCCCAAAGAAAGGCAATGCCAAAGAATGCTCAAACTATTGCACAATTGCACTCATCCTACGCGCTAGTAAAGTCATGCTCAAAATTCTCCAAGCCAGACATCAGCAATATGTGAACCATGAACTTCCAGATGTTCAAGCTGGTTTTGGAAAAGGCAGAGGAACCAGAGATCAAATTGCCAACATCCGCTGGATCATGGAAAAAGCAAGAGAGTTCCAGAAAAACATCTATTTCTGCTTTAGTGCCAATGCCAAAGCCTTTGACTGTGTGGATCACAATAAACTGTGGAAAATTCTGAAAGAGATGGGAATACCAGACCACCTGACCTGCCTCTTGAGAAACCTGTTTGCAGGTCAGGAAGCAACAGTTAGAACTGGACATGGAACAACAGACTGGCTCCAAATAGGAAAAGGAGTATGTTAAGGCTGTATATTGTCACCTGGCTTATTTAACTTATATGCAGAGTACTCATGAGGAACGCTGGGCCGGAAGAAGCACAAGCTGGAATCAAGATTGCTGGGAGAAACATCAATAACCTCAGATATGCAGATGACACCACCCTTATGGCAGAAAGTGAAGAGGAACTAAAAAGCCTCTTGATGAAAGTGAAAGAGGAGAGTGAAAAAGTTGGTTTGAAGCTCAACATTCAGAAAACGAAGATCATGGCATCTGGTCCCATCACTTCATGGCAAATAGATGGGGAAACAGTAGAAACAGTGTCAGACTTTATTTTCTTGGGCTCCAAAATCACTGTAGATGCTTATTGCAGCCATGAAATTAAAAGATGCTTACTCCTTGGAAGGAAAGTTTTGACCAACCTGCTGCTGCTGCTGCTAAGTTGCTTCAGTCGTGTCCGACTCTGTGCGACCCCATAGATGGCAGCCCACCAGGCTCCCCCGTCCCTGGGATTCTCCAGGCAAGAACACTGGAGTGGGTTGCCATTTCCTTCTCCAATGCATGAAAATGAAAAGTGAAAGTGAAGTTGCTCAGTCGTGTCTGACTCTTAGCGATCCCATGGACTACAGCCTACGAGGCTCCTCTGTCCATGGGATTTTCCAGGCAAGAGTGCCGGAGTGGGTTGCCATTGCCTTCTCCTGACTAACCTAGACAGTATATTAAAAAGCAGAGATATTACTTTGCCAACCAAGGTCCGTCTAGTAGAGGCTATGGTTTTTCCAGTGGTAATGTATGGATGTGAGAGTTGGACTGTGAAGAAAGCTGATTGCTGAAGAATTGATGACTTTGAACTGTGGTGTTGGAGAAGACTCTTGAGAGTCCCTTGGACTGCAAGGAGATCCAACCAGTCCATCCTAAAGGAGATCAGTCCTGGGTGTTCATTGGAAGGACTGATGCTAAAGCTGAAACTCCAATACTTTGGCCACCTCATGAGAAGAGTTGACTTCTTGGAGAAGAAGAGTTTTTTCTTGGAAAAAACCCTGATGCTGGGAGGGATTCAGGGCAGGAGGAGAAGGGGACGACAGAGGATGAGATGGCTAGATGGCATCACTGACTCGATGGACATGAGTTTGAGTGAACTCCGGCAGTTGGTGATAGACAGGGAGGCCTGGTGTGCTGCGATTCATGGGGTCGCAAAGAGTCAGACACAACTGAGCTGAACTGAACTGATCTTATTTGCAAAGCAGAAAGAGAGACACAGAAGTACAGATCAAACATATGGACACACAAAGGGGGAAAAAGGGTGGTGGAATGAATTGAGAGTTTGCGATTGACACTATCACACTATGAATTGAGAGACTGTATTGACACAGGCTGTGCTGTGTCCTGGTGCTGTGCTAAGCTGCTTTGGTCCTGTCCAATTCTGTGCAACCGTATGAACTGTAGCCCACCAGGCTCCTCTGTGCATGGGATTCTCCAGGCAAGAATACTGAAGTGGGTTGCCATGCCCTCCATGGGATCTTCCCCACCCAGGGATCGAACTCTGCATTGCAGGCAGATTCTTTACCATCTGAGCCACCAGAGAAGCCCTACACTATTGATCCTATGTATAAAATAGTTAACTAATGAGACCCTACTGTATAGCACAGGGAACTCAACTCAGTGCTCTGTGGTGACCTAAACAAGAAAGATATCCAAAAAAGTGGGCATATATGTACATATATAGCTGATGGCAATGGCACCCCACTCCAGTACTCTTGCCTGGAAAATCCCTTGGATAGAGGAGCCTGGTAGGCTGCAGTCCATGAGGTTGCTAAGAGTTGGACACGGCTGAGTGACTTCACTTTCACTTTTCACTTTCATACATTGGAAAAGGAAATGGCAACCCACTCCATTGTTCTGGCCTGGAGAATCCCAGGGACGGGGGAGCCTGGAAGGAGGCCGTATATGGGGTCACACAGAGTCGGACACGACTGAAGGACGCAGCAGCAGCAGCAGCAGCATAGCTGATTTCACCCTGCTGTACAGTAGAAACAAATACAACACTGTAAAGCAACTATACCCCAATAAAAACAATTCAGAAAAATCTAGCTCCTGTGAGTTCTCTACCTGAGGTCTCACACAGAGAGAGATGCCTGCTGGGTCCTACCTGTTTGATTCTCTGCAGGCTGAGCACCAGGCTTGAGAGTGGAGATGCTCTGTTGAAGGCCCAGCCTCAGGCAAGTATGAGGGTATTCCTAACAAACTCAGGCAGCAACTGCCTCTCTAAGCCCAGGAGCCCCTGATGTGTGAGCAAAATAAACATTATTGTATGAAAGCCAGTGATTCCGAATGGCTTGCTGTGTGTGTGCTCAGTGGCTCAGTCGTGTCTAACTGTGCGGCCCCACAGACTGCAGCCTGCCAGGCTCCTCTGCCCACAGAATTATGGAGGCAAGAATACTGAAGCGGGTTGCCATTTCCTGCTCCAGGGAATCTTCCCCACGAAGGGATCCAACTTGCGTCTCCCATGTCTCTTGCATTGGCAGGTGAACTTCTTTACCAGAAGTATGACCTGGGAAGCCCATGGCTTGCTACGAAGCAACAGATAACTGGACACTGGCTTTTCAGTAAAGTTACACATACATTTATTATGTTAAGGAAAACTGCATCTGTTTCTAATGAGTTTTTTAAAATAAAAAAATATTCTACGTTAACTAAGGGCTTTTTAACAACTATGAAAATGTCTGATTTTTCTCCTTAGATACATTGTAATGATAAACTGTATTCAGTTCAGTTCAGTCGCTCAGTCGTGTCCGACTCTTTGCGACTCCATGAATCACAGCACGCCAGGCCTCCCTGTCCATCACCAACTCCCGGAGTTCACTCAAACTCATGTCCATAGAGTCGGTGATGCCATCCAGCAGATTCCTAATACTAACCTATTCTTTCATTCCTGAAATATGACCTTCTTGGTCATAATCTTGTATGCAGCTGAGTTCTGTTTGATAAAATTTTATTTAGGGTTATTTGCATTGGTACTCATAAGTGAATTCATACTGTGGCCTTATTTTTGTGCTGTTTTTACTAGATTTTGGTTTCAGTGGGAGTGGACATAAGTTTTAAGAGACCAGAAGCTTACACAGTCTGAGAGGCATGCTGAGAAAAAGAACAGAGTAGGATGAATATAAATTTGGGACCAGGGCTTTGGAAGGAGCTGTTGCTAGTGAGGGAACCTGAAATTTAAGCCTCTTCAGCTTTGTTTTATATCTGTCACCAGGTGTCAGTGTTATTCTTACTTCACAAAAATTTTTGGAAGCATGTCTTATTTTTCTTTGGGCTGGAGCAGTATAAATAAATTTTTAAATAAGAAAAATAAAACAAATATCACTAATATCATCACTGTATAAAACAATTTCATTTTTTTACATCCTATTATAGTTCTTATCTTTACAGAGACATTTTTAAAAATAGTTCATTCATTTTTTCATTACCTATTAAATGCTTATCATGTCAAGCAGATTTTAGACTTCCTAATGGTCCAGTTCCACAGTTTATTTGTGTCAGACTTTATTTTTTTGGGCTCCAAAATCACTGCAGATGCTGACTGCAGCCATGAAATTAAAAGACGCTTACTCCTTGGAAGGAAAGTTATGACCAACCTTGATAGTATAATAAAAAGCAGAGACATTACTTTGCCAACAAAGGTCCGTCTAGTCAAGGCTATGGTTTTTCCAGTGGTCATGTATGGATGTGAGAGTTGGACTGTGAAGAAAGCTGATCGCCGAAGAATTGATGCTTTTGAACTGTGGTGCTGGAGAAGACTCTTGAGGGTCCCTTGGACTGCAAGGAGATCCAACCAGTTCATCCTAAAGGAGATCAATCCTGGGTGTTCATTGGAAGGACTGATGCTAAAGCTGAAACTGCAATACTTTGGCCACCTCATGCGACTTGTTGACTCACTGGAAAAGACTCTGATGCTGGGAAAGGTTGGGGCGGGAGGAGAAGGGGACGACAGAGAATGAGATGGCTGGATGGCATCACCGACTCTGTGGACATGAGTTTGAGTGAACTCCGGGAGTTGGTGATGGACAGGGAGGCCTGGCGTGCTGTGATTCATGGGGTCGCGGAGAGTCGGACACGACTCAGCGACTGAACTGAACTATGGTCCAGGGGCTAAGACTTTGCAATCCTAATGGAAGGAGCCTGGCTTCCATCCCTGGTCACGGAACTAGATTTCCACATGCCTGCACCTAGGAGTTTGCATGCTACAACTAAGACCTCATGTAGCCAAATAAGTCCATAAATAAATATATACTAAAAAAAAAAAAGAAAAAAGACATTATACTAGCGGCCATGGGTTAAAAGGCTCCAGAGAGAGTACCTACTTCCCAAGGCAGAGGCAACGACGGAAAACATGCAGACATTTACAACATAGTGGACACACTTCAAGGATTAGCCATATCCATCTCACCTTCACTAACCAAGGCTGTCTTAACACCTGCAGGTCCACAAAGCAACCCGTATCCACAACAGTCACTTGCGTACTTCAGTGGTTTTCAAGGACCATCAAGTCAGCTGTGTTCAATTCAAATTGAGCTGGTTCAGACCGGATACGACCGCGGACCCCCCAACTGGGCATGCGCGGCGTCCTTTTGAGGGCGGAGGGCAGAAAACGCCACTCGTATATCAGTTCGGAGGACTCTGTTTAGCTGTGCCTGCGCAGGACGAGAATCATGGTCTCTTCTCCCCATCACTGTACCCCCGTGCTCCTGCCGCCTTGCACCTTGCATTCCTTGACTCAGAACTACCCCAGCTCTTTGCCTTCAGGAGGTGAATTTCAAATTTGTTCTCCTGCTTCTTCGCTTGGCTGTCTTGCAAATAAACCGTCTTTGGGGCAGACCTCGGCATCTCAGCCTTTTGGCTTACTGGGCGTCCGTCGAAACCAAACTGCTTCGGGAACTGACCAAGAACTCTTACAGGAGAGAGGAAGGTACCGTGGAGATCTGTCCGTGTGCGCCTTACTCAGCCTAGGGGAGGAGTTGGAAGGAAAAGCCTTCAGAGAAGGACACAGGGGCCAGCGTCCAAGGTAGATTGGGATGGAGAAGTACTTCCTTATTTTGCTTTTTCTTCTGAGCTAAAGGTCATAGTGGACCCTGACACTATGTGTGTGTGTGTTAGTCGCACTCTTGACCCATGGACTGTAGCATGCTAGGCTCCTCTGTCCATGGAATTTTCCAGGCAAGAATACAGGGATAGGTTGCCGTTCCCTTCTCCAGGGGATCTTCCTGACCCAGGGATCAACCCAAGTCTCCTGCATTGCAGGCAGATTCTTTACCATCTGAGCCATCAAGGAAGCCCTGACACTTTAGTGATACTGAAAGTCCTCCCAGGAAACTTGGTTGGTTGGCTGGCTGATAGGAAACCTAAGAAAGTCTCGCTGGGCTGTGAGCCGAGCTCAAGGGCAGGTGGTCAGACAACCGGTCTGCTCAGTGCCTTGGTCAGGCTGACTTCCCAGGGGACCAAACCTCTGAGTCAGAGTCAGAAATGTGGAGCATTCTGGGGGAACATAGGGGATGTTGCTGCCAGGTCTGAAGGCCAGGTATTTCCACTACAGGTCTGCTGCTTCCTCCACAATTTTAAGGGCTGATATTTGGTTTCAGGCACAAGGTTCAGTAGGGGTTGGTCTGAGGGATAATTTTACCTGGCCAAATCCTTGAAACTGTTGTTGAGCATCTTCATTGAATACTTTGTTTCCCAGGGCTCCTCTTGGTTGCTTTCTTGTCTTGGGATACCTTACACCCACCTGTCACACACAGGGAGGTAGGAAACTGATATGAAGCAGAGGATTCTGAGCCAGGAACCCTTCTTTGCCACTTGGTAAGTCTGTTTACTCTTATGCAGTGTTACACATGATTACAGGGTGACTGTGAAGAAGGCTGATCGCCGAAGAATCGATGCTTTTGAACTGTGGTGTTGGAGAAGACTCTTGAGAGTCCCTTATACTGCAGGGAGATCCAACCAGTCCATTCTAAAGGAGATCAATCCTGGATGTTCATTGGAGGGACTGATGCAAAAGCTGAAACTGCAATACTTTGGCCACCTCATGCGACGAGTTGACTCACTGGAAAAGACTCTGATGCTGGGAAAGGTTGGGGGCGGGAGGAGAAGAGGACGACCAAGAATGAGATGGCTGGATGGCATCACCGACTCTGTGGACATGAGTTTGACTGTACTCCAGGAGTTGGTGATGGACAGGGAGGCCTGGCGTGCTGTGATTCATGGGGTCGCGGAGAGTCGGACACGACTGAGCGACTGAACTGAACTGAACTGAACTGCGAAGATAAAATGAGAACACTTTAGTGAAAGTCTTATAAATTGTATCAGTATGCTAATAGAACGTGTAAGTCTTAATACATTATACAATGTATTAATGTTGTTATCATTTAGTTCGGTGCTCACTCTTGCAACCCCATGGACTGTAACCTGCCAGGCTCTTCTGTCAGTGAGATTTCAAAAGCATCAATTCTTTTTGAGTATTCTTACTGGAGTGGGTTGCCATTTCCTTCCCCAGGGGATCTTCCAAACTCAGGGATGGAACCCACTGCTCCTGCACTGGCATGTGAAGTCTTGACTGCTGAGCCATGTAGCCCCTGTTCTTAGGGTTTAGAGATTCTTAGTCTTCAGTTCAGTCGCTCAGTCATGTCTGACTCTTTGTGACCCCATGAACTGTAGCACAACAAGCCTCTCTGTCCATCACCAACTCCCAGAGTTTACTCAGACTCATGTCTATTGAGTTGGTGATGCCATCCAACCATCTCATCCTCTGTCATCCCCTTCTCTTCCCACCTTCAATCTTTCAATGAGTCTTTTCAAATAAGTCAGTTCTCCACATCAGGTGGCCAAGATATTGGAGTTTCAGCTTCAACATCAGTTCTTCCAATGAATATTCAGGACTGATTTCCTTTAGGATGGACTGGTTGTATCTGCTTGCAGTCCAAGGGACTCTCAAGAGTCTTCTCCAACACCACAGTTCAAAAGCATCAGTTCTTTGGTGCTTAGCATTCTTTATAGTCCAGCTCTCACATCCATATATAACTACTGGAAAAAACATAGCTTTGACTAGATGGACCTTTGTTGGCAGAATAATGTCTCTGTTTTTTAATATGCTGTCTAGTTTGGTCTTAACTTTTCTTCCAAAGAGTAAGTGTCTTTTAATTTCATGGCTGCAGTCACCATCTGCAGTGATTTTGGAGCTCCCCAAAATAAAGTCTGTCACTGTTTCCACATCTGTTTGTCATTAAGTGATGGGACCAGATGCCATGATCTTAGTTTTCTGAATGTTGAGTTTTAAGCTAACTTTTTCACTCTCCTCTTTCACTTTCATCAAGAGGCTCTTTAGTTCTTACTTTCTGCCTTAAGGGTAGGGTCATCTGCATAGGTGAGGTTATTGCCATTTTTCCTGGCAATCTTGATTCCAGCTTGTGCTTCTTCCAGCTCAGTGTTTCTCATGTGGTAGTCTTAGAGATTAGAGAGATTGGAAATGTTTGGAAAGCCATCCAAACAAAATGATACCAAGCTTATGAGGACACACAGAATTCTACCAATTGGCCAAAGTAGAGGAGTCTCAGGTGATTTCTAGCTGAGCTCCAAAACACGCTGGGAATGGACTAAAACATGTGTCAAGATGGCAGCACTTCTCGCTATACCTTAGACAAGCACATATTTTGTATTTTAGCAGATTTTTCTAGTGAGACTTCAGGAGGTCGGCTGCTTCTCACTTACGTTCAAGATAGCAGAAGCCACACAACAGTTGTTACGTGGAAGGCATGGAGAACTAGATAATGACCTGGTATGGATGGTCTAATGCTGAGATAGTGTTAGTCATCATCCCGGCCACTTATAAAGTCCATTGATGGTCTGGGAACTTTGCATTCCCAATTTCCCTTGGATTGGTTTCAGGAGTTTTACTGGCATCAAAATGGCCCCAGCTATAATCCCTCGTATCTGCAAAGCACTTAAAAGTTACTGAGCTCTCAGGTGTGCATTATCCACAATCTTGGTGGCACCGGGTGACATAGATGAGACAGGCGTTTTTTATACCCAGTGAGTAAACCACTGCTAAGCATTTGCCTGAGGAAAATAATGACTTTATGCCAGGCACTGCACCAGGCCCCGAGGATGCGTTGTGTTATTTCTTCCTCAGTAACTCCATGAGACAGGAATTTAATCATGGTCTGGCAATTGGGAAACTAAAATTGCGGCGAGATTAAGGGAGCCAAAGAAAGTTGCACAGCTGTCTCCAGCAAGTGGCAGATCAGTGGTTGGAATGGAGGTCCGTCTTCTGACTCGAAGTCCTGTGTTATTTCCACCTTCCTCCTTTTATTAAAAAAAAAAAGGGAACTCTGTTTTACCTCCAGTTGTTTCCAAATGGAAGCATATGTTTGGGCTGGTTGTTGAGTCTGAAATAAATAGCTCCTTTTAGACTGTTGAGACAGCCAAATGCTTTCAATATGCTCCCAAGGTCAGTGATTGGATCTGAATAGAAGCCAGATGTCCTGGATTCCAGAGCTATTTCCTCGTGGTCCAGTTTTCCCTCACCCCCAACCCTCCATGAAACAGAGGAAGGGAAGGGGAGGCCAGACTGCTCCCATTTTTCACATACTTCTTTCTGGAAGAAGGAGGTCAGGGAGCCATCGAGGTTACAGTTGGGCTGGAGCAGACTGTGGGCTTGGGTTGGGATGCAGACTGGATGAAAAATAGCCAGGAAGAATGTGCAATCGCTTATTCCAGGCCCGTTGCACCCCTCTGCCGCCTGACCTTTCTGTCCTCCTTCATTGCTGACAGCCCGGGCTCAGCTCCCCAGGAGGAGGAAGTGCCCCGCAGTTGGTCTGCTGATTACAAAAACAGAACCATCATAACACTTGTCAGCTCTGCTTCCTCCATGTGCTTTGGCAGATTTTTTTTTTTTTTAACCAATTTCTTGTTTTATAACTGTTTGTCAGACTGAGGAGGCTTTGAAGTTCTTTACAGATCTGACTTTTATCAGAGCATGTAGGAGTTGGGGGGTGGGAAACAGGGTGGATGGGACCCATCAAAATATTCTATTCCACACCCAGCTCACTCGCCCCCCTCTCTCTGTCTGAAAAGGTTTTTGACATGGTGTTTCTATACGTGGCCTGCCTTCCGGATGAGAGAGTGACATCTATTGTTGTAATATAGGGAGGAAATTATGATTACTTAATGATAGCGTGTCGCAGCTTGTCGCTTCTTTATTTTCCTCTTAAATACTTGCTGTCACAGCACCACACAATTGGCCTTCAATCCTGGGACTGGTGGGACCTCGTGTGGTACAGGGTGGTGGAAGCACGACTTACGGGGAGAGCTGGGGGAAATAAGAGAGAACACACAGGTGTTTCTGCTGCCCTGCTTCTGACGTGAGCATCCTGCCTTGACCTGCGCTTGGCCAGCTTATACTCGTCAAGTGCACCCTCTGTCCCCCAGATTCCAACCATCTTTTCTTGTCTGGTTGGTTCTTGGCATGTGGTCAGCATTGTTCATGGAGACAGTCAGCAAAGGGGGATGGGCCAGGTCTCAGCTGGTTGGGGTCACCCCTGACTTAGCTGTCTGGTGAAAATAAAAATCACTTCAATCCCTCTTAATAGTCTGGTGTGATTCCCTTTGGTTGAAACGACAAAACACTCATTTCGACATGCTGCACATTTCCCAATCTGGCCCAGATCTATCAAAGCCCACCTCTCAACCACCTCCTGTCCTCTGCCCCAGTCATGCACCTTTCTTTGTTTCCTGAAAAATCAGTTTGAATCAAGGAACATTCCAAAGCTAGGAAAAAGCCAGACAACACAGACTCTTGTGTCTCCATCATGTAAATGCATGGGCAAATGTAAAATATGCACCATTATCAAAAGAAAGTTGAAAAAGTCTGAGTAGTGAAATACTCTTTGTGAAGGCACCAGAAGTCAGTTCTGTCTCCACCTCTTGAGCTGCTCTTATTCCTTATAACCCAGTTCAAATACCACCCCCCTCCCAGTTTCCAGATCAGCAGGGTGGTTGCCCCTCCCTCATGATTTCCAGCTGCTCATTTATAGGGTTTCCATTGCATGTTCCTACTCCTTGAATTATAGTTTCCGTTTTCATATTGGGAACCCTCAGTAAATGGGGAGCTCTTTAGGGCCTGGGCTGCGTTCTTCTTTGTACATTCGGGGCCTAAACTCATGGTAAGAGTCTTACCAGAAGTCTAGTGAGACTGAAATATTATACGACACAAGTGTGACCTGACTGTTGGTAGAAAATGATTTCAGGAAGAGTTCCTGATTTTAAATAGCAGCAGCTCTTTAAATGTTTCCAAAATGCTTTCAAATGCATCCATTCCACTTCATTATAACTCGTTAAAGTATGTCATGCAGGCCTATTCCCATTTATTGGATGAAGAAACGAATTCAGAGAGGTTAAAGGACCTGTTTGTTGTGACACAGCTTGTAGGTGATGGGGCTGACTCTCCAGCTTTAAAGGTCACGCTCTTTTTTTGTTGCTTTTAGATTTTTCTTCCAGTTTCATTGATATAATTGACACAGCAGTGTATATATTTAATGTGTACAGTATAATGATTTTACTTACGTGCATCATGAAATGATGACCACAGATTTAATGAACGTCCATCATCTCATATAGACACAAAATTAATTAAATGGAAGAAAATATTTTTCCTTTTGATGAGAATTCTTAGAATTTTTTTAACTACTTTCATATGTGACATACGTGTATTCTCAGTTGTGTTCAGCTCTTTGCAACCCCTTGGACTGTAATCAGGCAGGTTCCTCTGTCCATGGGATTTTCCAGGCAAGAATACTGGAGTGGGTTGCCATGCTCTTCTCCAGGAAATCTTCTTGACCCAGAGATCAAACCCACATCTCCTGCGTCTCCTGCATTGGCAGGCAGATTCTTTACTATTGCACCACCTGGATACAGCAGCGTAAATACTTTATTATTCTGTGTATTTCATCCCTAGTACTTACTTATAACTAGAAATCCTTACCTTTTGACTTGGAAGATCATGCTCCTTTATTATGACTGTTGACGTTGGAGTAACTCCAGTCCGTCGTTCCGTCTCCCTCTTTTCTTCGCCCTCATTCTTTCTCTTTGTTCGGTCACATGTGTACAGCATCTGTACACACTGTGTTAGTCTCTAGGGATAAAGTAACAAGCCAGACTATTCCTAGTTGTGGCGCCTACAGAGGTACCAGTCATTTGGAGGACTTGAAATCCTTCTAAACAATACGCAGCATGCAGGCTGGTGAATGTTTGGTAACTCCTTGCAAGACTGTTATGCCCGAATGATGATAGCAGGATAAAAAGCTTCCCAGTGCTTTGCAGAGTCCTGAGCACTCTGAGATTTTTGTAAAGCTAATTGAAGGGGGGGAGGGTTTAATTCACTTTGTTTAGCTCTTAAGCACTCTTTCCCCTGGTCGTGAATTGCTTAATGGTGGGTGCTTTGATGCTGGCAGGTACTTTCAGTGGAATATGATGGCTGTTGCCCTCTCTTACAACCTGCACTGTTGTGTGGGCTGAAACCAATTAGACCTAAATTAATTAGCAAGAAAATGATGGGCCCACTTGCTGAGCCATTCACAGTACCATGTGAAGAAAGAGGAACAGTGTTTGAAGGATGCTGTGTGCTTCTGCTCAACCCTAATGATTGAAGTAGTTCTGAATATGGAAGTAGATTTAAGGCGTTTCTGGATTAAGTGGTCCACTTCTTTTAACCCATGGAAGTCCTTTATTGAGAGGCGAGTTAGAAAACTATTAAGAACTCCTTATGAGTCCTAGGACTTGATATGCTTGAGATGAACTTAGAAAATATGTGGGATCATTATGTAATTAAACTTTCTAAGACGCAAAGCAGATGAGGAAATGGATGGCAGAAAAATATATAAGGACCAATGTCCTAAAGCACAATGTGAGCTACAGGTGACAAAGCTTTCTTCTGAAGGATAGACTCAGTTTTCCCTGTTCTTGGTTTCTTTATAATCTTCTTGGCTGGTACCTCTTCCACTGCCTGCTCCTTAAATTAGAGCATTCCTCGGGCTCCAGTCTCAGCTAATGGCTCCTCCAGGACCATCTCTTCTTCTCCCTTAATGATAAACACCACCACTGTGTGGACTCCCTCCAAGGCTAGACTGCTGTCCAGATGCTCTTCTGAATTCCAGTTGCCCAAACCTCTTCTACTGGCTGTCTCGCTAGTATGTCAAACCATTATTTCTAGAACCTAACATCTTCTTCCTTCTCCTGACTAGCCAACTGTTGACGCAAGCTGGAAACCTGAGATCATTCTCTCCCCCTTCCACTCCCTCATTCCCCTCATCCAGGATATTGAGGAGCTCCATTCATATCTTTGTATGTACTTCTTTCCAACCCTTGTTCAGACCAGGTTCCTGCTCCACTGCCCCTAGGCTTGTTCTTCTGGTCTCCCTTGATGTCTCTCAGTCCTCAGTCATCCCTTAAATGGCAGTTTTTCCTAGACTTTTGCTGCCAGGATTCTTCTCTTTGAACATCATATTGTGCCAGAGGGACTTCACCCGTTTCAAGGTTTTGACTACCGTTTTTCCGCTCATAGCTCCCAAGTGTGTGTTTCCAGTTGCAGATTCTCTCCTGAGCTCCAGATCCACATAACCAGTGACAAGCCAGGGCACGTCCCCATGGATATTCCATAGGGGTCTCAAACTCAGTGTGTCCTTAAGCAAGTTCATTCTTTTCCTCCCTAAACCTGCTCTCCTGCTGGGAACAGCATCCCTGTCTAGTCAGTCATGCAAGTTAGAATTCTAACTGCTGTTGTTGACTCCTGACTGTCCTTTATTTCCTTTATATGCTTATCCTTGTTTCCAAGTACAGTTGCATCTAGAGTTTAAGACACTCCAATCTGTCTACTTCTCTTCCCATTGCTACCATTTTAGTAGAGGGCACCATCTCTGCCCTGAATTACTATAAAAGTCTCTTTCTTGAAGATCTTGCATATGTATCATTTTGCAGTCTGTATGCCACATGGCCAGACTGATTTCTTTGAATGCTGAGTGGATAATAACCATGCTATGATTTTAAAATGTTCATAGTTCTACACAAGTCCAAGGGTGAAGTCTAACAGCTTACTTTGGGTTTGCAAAACTCTTTTAAGATTTGGCCTCCTAATGAGCTGGCCTCGTTGTCTTCTGCTTCACTCTTGGCACTCCACGTTCTTACTGTATGGAACTTGTTGCTTTTCCAAATGTGCAGTGTTTCCAGTTGTGTCTGGTTGTCTTTGGGCCCTGGTGGCTCAGATGGTAAAGAACCTGTCTGCAGTGCGGGAGACCTGGGTGGGGAAGATTCCCTGGAGGAGGGTGTGTCAACCCACTCCAGTATTCTTGTCTGGAGAATCACCATGGACAGCAGAGCCTGGCGGGCTCCAGTCCACGGGGTTGCAAAGTGTCGGACATGACTGAGCAACTAAGGATAGCACACAGCACTGGCTGCAGACATTGTCAATGCCTGTTTATCTTTAAGACTTAGATGACGCTTCCTGGCACATCAAGAAGCCTTCCTGTAGTTACATCTAATATAAATGCCTGTTTTCTCATCTGTCTTCCTCACTAGACAGAAAGCTCTTTGAGTGCAAGGACTTTGTCTTTTTCATTGCTATGCCTCTAGGTGGAGGTTTCTTCTCTATGGAAAGAGAAGAAATGATATGTTGATAGTTGATGATTTTGAATTTGAATGATGTCCTCTTACATGTTCTTCTCTCAGCCTCAGTCTTTGCTAGTGTGCCCTCCATCTGTTCCAGGATGCTTCTTCTCAAATACGAATATAACTGTGCTTCTTCCCTTAAATCTTTTAGCAGCTCCCCACTGTTAGGAGGAGAGATGGGCTATGCTCTTTCTTATGAGCCCCTGTTGTTTTTGCTACACAGTCTGCATTAACTAAGATTTTATCAGAATGAATTTCTCCTCCATCTCAAACTCTGGGACTGGAGTGACGTTGACTTCATCCTAGCCATGAGGGTAAAACATGTGATTCAGGCCTAAGACAACTATAATGAAACATTCTCTTGTACCTGGTGACTGGTTTGGGAATGGACATGTTAATCAGTTTGGGTAGCATTTTTGGCAAAGGTACTCTTCTCAGATCTTGCTATCACATGAAGCCCAGGACTGAGGCTACAACGATGGAAGATAAAGCCTATATATGGAGAAAACTCAAGCCCTGATTATTTAATCCTTGAGCCCAGTGATATCTGAAGACTGCCTTATCCTGTGCCTTTAGCTTGTGTAGGCCAATGTTTCCTTGCATGCTTAAGCCAGATTAAGCCACATTTGTTACTTCATTTATTCATTAAGTGAGTAATCATTGAGTTCTCCAGTTGTCTTATGGAGATGCTCGGGATACAGCCTTGAGTAACAGACAGATAGACAAAGTGTTTTTAAGGGGATATCACAAGATGAATGAATGCCATAACTTTCATAATCTATTTCCTGCCTGCTTCTCCAACTGAAGATTAATTCAGTCCTGACCATGGTGCATCTGAAGTTCTGTGTTCCTTATCAAAATTTTCCTCTATCTCTGAAATCATCAACTTTAACATCCTATCATTTAACCAGTCTTTTATCCTTACTCCTCTTGGCACCGCCACCCCTCCCCCCATCAAAACCTCCAGTTTTTACAAAAAAATTACTTATATATTTGGCTGCACTGGATCTTAGTTGCAACATGCAGGATCTAGTTCTCTGACCAGGGATTGAACCCAGGGCTCCCTGCATTGGGAGCACAGAGTCTTAGCCTCTGGACCACCAGGGAAGTCCTGACCTGCAGTCTTTTATCTCTTTCAGCCATTTCATCACACACCCATTACTATCCTGGCTCTGTGTTTCTGTTCAAGACCAGCCTAGATATGTAGGACATCACTTTCAATTACCCAAGTTCCTTTGCCATGTTAGTTTCTCTCTGCCCTGCCCTTGGAAAGCCTCAGTGCTGTATCAACATTCCCAGCCACATCTACAGCTCCTATGCCATCTTTTCAGAGCACGACTGTGGAAACCACAGACTCATGAAGATCAGTACCACTGTATATTCTGTATATTAATGATCTCCAGACTCTACTGGCTCTTCATTGTTGCCTGGAATCTTTCTGTGTCTCTAGTCAACAATTTTCTGTATTCCTTCTAGCTACAATTTCAGTTCTTCACTTTTCTACACGAGACCTCTACATAATCATCTGACTTTAACCTTAACTTATTAATTGTTTAATAAAGATGTTGAACTTGCCATGTGGTATTCACTATGCTGGGTGTTACAGTCACACTGAATAAGGTGGACAGTGATCTCAGATGTGGTGAGTGTTATAAGAGGGAAGGAGGGGACAGGGTGCTGAGGTGGCACTTAACCTGGAGACATAAAATTTTGGGAGGGAGGCTAAGAAGACTTTACAAGGAAGTGACATCTAATGGCAAAGGAAACAGTCAATGGGAGTAGCTCATGGGAAGTCCCCTTGGTGACCTACTGTCGCTTTAGTCATGTCTGACTCTTGGTGATCCTGTGGCTTGTGGTCTACTGTAGGCTCCTCTGTCCATGGGATTTTCCAGGCAAGAATACTGGAGTGGGTTGCCATTTCCTCCTCCAGGGGATCTTCCAACCCAGGGATCAAACCCGAGTCTCACGTCTTTCCTGAATTAGCAGGCAGGTTCTTCACCACTGGGGCCACCTGGGAAGCCCCTCCTTGAGATGAGGACTTGGTCCAAAGTCCAGTAGGGATGGAATGGAGACGTCAAGGGGGACATGGCAGAGATGGAGAAGGCCACGCCGTCATTCAGTTGCTGATTGCAGTTTTCACTCAAACATTTGTTGCAAGCTCGCAGTGTGCCTGGCACCCTTTCTATTCCAGGGATCTGAGAGTCACACTGGATGCTGTGAAGAATTATAGTGGATGCTCCTGTTCCCTTGAACCTACTATTTCTAAGGCCCTCTGTCCTTACGTTTGCTTTCCTTTGCTGTATGTGGTGTTTTACCCCAGGGCTTTCTCTGGCTGCTGGAGCAATTCTACCAAACATCTAGAAGTGTTGGGCAATTAAAGCCCTTCTTCCCCAGCCCCCAGCATTCCTCCTGTAGTGACCGAGCAGTGGTTCCCAACCTTTTTGGGGATTGGTTTCATGAAAGACAGTTTTTCCACGAATGGGTTGAGGGGGATGGTTTGGGATGATTCAAGTGCATTACATTTATTATGCCCTTTATGTCTATTATTATTACGTCAGCTCCACCTCTGATCATCAGGCATTAGATCCTGGAGGTTGGGGACCCCTAAGTGTAGGATATAGATAATGGAAATCCCAACCCTTTTGCCCCCACGTGGGAAACCTCTGTGTCTTCCACAATGGCTGACAAACATTCCAGGTGGGATTACACACCAGTTGCTCACAGTGGTAACTGCTCTGAACACCCATTCCTTATTGTCTTCCTTTCCTGATGTTTCCTTGAATCACCTCCCAAATTAACTCCTTGCATTCACATCCCAGTTTCAGGGTCTGACCTTGAGAAATCCAAATGAAGACAGTGGGGAACAAAATATATAGGCTTCCTGCCTTCATGATACTGATATTCTATCAACAAATACAGACAAAGGAGACAAAAAATAAACAAGGTATTTTGCCTGGCGTGCTGTGATTCATGGGGTCGCGGAGAGTCGGACACGACTGAGCGACTGAACTGAACTGAACTGAACTGAATGTGATGAATAAAGTAAAACAGGGCTAGTAGAATAGAAAGTGACTAGTGCAGCAGGAAGACAGGCAGAAAGGGTGGGCCACATAGGTTGGGTGTTCAGGGCAGATGAGGTGGCTGAGGTTCTGCATTCTTCTTGTCACTTTTTCCTGCATGGCAGTTCTGTGCCAGATCTTCTTGAAGCTGTCTTCATGCTGTGGCTCCAGTACTACTCATCTCCTGTGCTTTTTCTTTCACCCTTTTTGGTGATGACACTGCAATCCCCTCCATGAACTTTTTCTCTTCATCCACCTAAAATTCTAAGCGTCATATTTTCCCGGGGGCTTTTCTGGTCCTTCCTTCATTCTCTCTGATGGCTTAAGCCAGCTCCGCTTGGTGATGACTCTCAAATTTATATCAGTTGTGGACCCCTTTCTTGAATTCCAAGTTCAGATGTCCAACTGTTTGTTGCTTATCTCTTCTTAGATGTTTCACAGACACCCTAAACTAAAAAATTCCCAGTCCAGCTTAATCTTTTCTCTCCCCAAACTGGTTTTCAACTTAAATTCCTTACCTCAGAGAATAACACATCTGTTAGTCAGTACTTTTTAAAAAGAAATTCCCTTTTGACTTTTGTCCCCTCATTTCTGTTTTTGTCTCTGATTCATGTCCAGGACGTCATTAAAAGTGCTTTTCTGGATTACTACAACAGCTTGGAAACAAACCTCTCCATCCCCCTCCAATCTAGACTCTAGATGGCAGCCTGGATAATAGTTCAGAAGTTCAAATTTGCCCACGTCACTGTTACGCTTAAAAGTATTCATGGTCTCCAACTTGGATACAGTTCAGAGTCCCTCACATCACAATCGAGATTTTGTACGACACACTGCTATGTTTAACATGGATAACCAACAGGGACCTACTGGATAGCATATGAAACTCTGCTCAATGTTATGTGCCAGCCTGGATGGGAGGGGAATTTTGGGGGAGAAGGGATACATGTATATGGCTTAATCCCTTCACTGTTCGCCTGAAACTATCATAACAGTGTTAATTGGCTATACTCCAACAGAAAATAAAAGATTCAAAAAAAAGAAAAAGGGAAAAGAAAAAATTAAAAAAGATGCTGTACAAGTTTGTTCTTGCCTCCATTTTCAGTCTCTTTAGCTGCTTTCCCCCTCACTATTTTTGTACCTCTGTGTCATTCCATATGCACTTTGATGCCTGGTTGCCTGGCGTATTCTGCAGGATTCAGCTAAAGCATCACCACTTCTAGTAAAGATGTGTTGACCATCCAAAACCAGAGGTTCATTCCCTCTGAACTCCTTTAGCTCCGTCCCCGTGGGGTTATCTGTGTATCTGTATTTATAGTGCATTGTCATGGTTTGTGCTTTGCTTATTTCTGTCACCAACTCTGCGCTCCCTAAAAGCAGGTAATTGGTTATTTATGTCTCTCAGTGCCCAATACATGTAGATGTTCATACAACCTTTGTCACATGAATTAACAGTGTAGCTTACTTTCTGTGTAGGTCTGGGATAACATCTGACCTAGCCTTGACTATTTTCCCTAAATCATACTATGAAGAATTCTATTTGACATCGAAATGTAAATTGTTTATAAAGATCACTCACCCTGTTCCTTAAACCACCTAGACCTTTGTCTGCTCTGTGACAGAATGCTTCAAGAACAAAGATACCTTCACATTAGCGAGACCGTTTCCTGCATTTGCCGTAATTTATCACAGAGGGAGCTGTGGTTTCATCTCTGAATTCCTGTTACTTTTGTTCCATTTCTGTGCTTAGCCTTCGACAACAGAATGGAGAGGATGAGTTATTCAGTAATGCTTAGCTGTGTTATTTCGGAAATATGCTTTTGTTCTCTCTATCTCAAGCCAGTCGTCGGAGGTGACCCATGAAACACAAATTAAAAAAAATTAAAGCAGATTTGATCATTTCCATTAAGCTTCCTATTTAGTTTAGATCTGTGTTGGCAAGGTCTCTCACGTTTTTTTTTCCTGCTGTCATACGAAGCATTGCCTTTCTGTTCTGTCAGTCCTTTATTTAAGCACTTACTATGTTCCGAGTACAATTATATGCACTTTGTGGGTGGGGAGAAAGTGGGATGAATTGGGAGCATGGGATTGACATATATACACTATTGAGACTATGTATAAAATAACTAGTGAGAACCTGCTGTATAGCACGGGAACTGTGCTCAGTGCTCTGTGGTGACCTGAATGGGAGAAAAGTCCAGAAAAGGAAATGTATGTATATATTTAGAAATATATGTATATATCTTGAAATATATATATATATAAACACATGAAGTATATGTATATACATGAAATATATGTATAGTTGAAATATATGTATAGTTGACTCTTTACAGTAGAAACACAACATTGTAAAGTAACTATACTCCAATAAAAATTAACTAAAAAATACTGCAGAAAACATATGGAAGAGAAAATTCCACAAACTGTCAAGAATTGGTAGTTAGGGCATATGGGAGAGTTTGGAGTATATTGTTCTAGACTTGAATATAGCTTTATCCATTTATAGATCTGAGTATATGCTCACATATCTGGATAGACAGTTTTTTTTTTAATTAAAATGAGGTTTTAAAAAAGAGCCATGAATACATCTAGGCATAGTTTTAAGTATACATAAAATATACTATCTTTTTTTTGCTTTTCAACAGATGACTTACTTTTGTCTTTCTACTAAAACAAAACAAAAGTACAGTTATAAGCACTTTGTATCCATTTCTTACTCTGTCCAGCAACCCTATGAAGGATTAGTATGTGGAAACATAATATGATGGTCATACCCAAGAGAAGGTATGAGAACTTCGGGAAACTGATAGTATAATTGTGCTATGTTGCTTTCAGCATTGAGATTGTGGGGGAAAGGGGCCAGGGGAATGATGGGTGAAAATGCAGTTAAACAGAGGCTTTGTCTTATGATCCTTAGACCCCATGTCTAAGAGTCTGGGCTTTATCCCAAAAGTAATGGGTGTTATTGGTGGTGACCTTATTAGATGTGTTCTTTATATATAAAGAGTGCTGGCTGCAGAATGGAGAATGGACAGAAAGATCATAAAAAGCAGAGGAAGAGAGACCAGTTAGGATAATCCAGCAATCTAAGTCACTTCAAAAGAAAAGTGCTTGGGAATTCATGCTGTTGACATGGTTTAATTTGGAAAAGCTGAATTTGGGGAATTGAGAGGTTCACGTGGACATGTTTACCCGGTGGTTAAGATATAGGCTCTGGACCTTAGGTCTGGGCTACACATACATATTTTAGAGTTATCATCACAAAGAGAACGAGCTTGTTTCACTCCATCATGTTCAGTAGAAAGCTGGGGAAAAAGGATGCCTTTGCTGGCCCCTGGTTCCTCAAATTGACTTCTTGGGCCTTACACTCAGGATTGCCTGGGGGCGCAAGGGCGTGTCTGTGTCTTGGTCAACCATTTTTGGGTTGAAATCAGTGTCTTAAATGTGGCTGTTAACCCAGGGGAATACTGAAATTGAATGTTACTCCCCTTTCTTCAAGCAACAGAATCCAACTTTAAGGGGTTATTTCACATATGAAAAGTAGCCATGAAATTAAAAGATGCTTGTTTTTGGAAAGAAAGCTTTGACAAACCTGGACAATGTATAAAAAGCAGAGACATCACTTTGCTGACAAAGATCTGTGTAGTCAAAGTTATAGTTTTTCCAGTAGTCACGTATGGATGTGAGAGTTGGACCATAAAGAAGTCTGAGTGCTGAAGTATTGATGCTTTTGAATTGTAGTGCTGGAGAAGACTCTTGAGAGACCCTTGGACTGCAAGGAAATCAAACCAGTCAGTCCTAAAGGAAATCAACCCTGAATATTCATTGGAAGGATTAATACTGAAGCTCTAATGCTTTGGCCACCTGTTGTGAAGAGACCACTCATTGGAAAAGACCCTCATGTTGGGAAAGACTGAAGACAAAAGGAGAAGGGAGTGGCAGAGGATGAGATGGTTGGATGGCATCACCAACTCAATGGACGTGAATTTGAGCAAACTCTGGGAGACAGTGGAGGACAGAGGAGCCTGGTATGCTGCAGTCCCTGGGGGTCACAAAGAGTCAGATACAGCTTTCCGACTGAACAGTGACAACGAACGGAAGGGAACTGATGCTAGGTGAGAGCTCTGTCTGATTTTTAAGGTATCGAGCATGCCTCTCAACTACCAGCAACCTCAGCCATGAGGTAGACTGACTTTTTCCCCTGCTTCTTTCTGTTACTACCTATAATCCTCCAAGCTGGATCTGTAATATTGTGCTGTGTCTTAGATGTCAAAATACTTGTGTAACTGCCATAAGTGATTCTGCTGTGAGGATTTCCTAGCTTACTGTGTCTTAACTCCAGCAATAACAGAATGACACAGACCTCCACACTGACGTTATTTCAAGTTCAGAAAAAGGCCCTGTTACTGCCAGGTCAGTGTCCAAGTGCAAATCTGTTTGTTCCAACCAAGCACAACTGGACAGAAGCACTCTGGTTGGGCCTAGGCCTTCTCCACGTCCTAAGTCCTACAAAAGAACTACTTGGTGAATAAGAATAGCCACTAAGGCTTCAGGATTTTCTGGTGGTTCAGAGCTTGTCATAGGAAGGCATACCATGTTATAATCACAACCACTACCGTTTCCTGGAGGGTCTGTCATTTGCTTCATCCTGTGCTATGGTGCTTTACAAGTGTGATTTCTTATACTCACCACAGTTTAGTGGGAAGCGTATTGTTATTTTTATCTTCATATACTCTTTTCTTAATATTTTAGGGCTTCCCAGGTAGCACTGGCGATCCCCTCGAGGAGGATATGGCAACACACTCTAGTATTCTTGTCTGGAAAATCCCATGGACAGAGGAATCTGGAGGTCTATAGTCCATAGGGTTGCAAAGAGTCAGACATGACTGAAGCAACTTAGCATATTAGTTGAAGAAATGGAATCTTAGGCAATTTGAATAAATTGCCCAAGCAAATAAAATGGCATAGCCCTAATTTAAAATCATTTTCATCTGCTTCCAAAATTAACAGTGTTTCTCTTGTCCACGTTTGCAGTGTTTAATGAAGGACAAAGCTGGGACCATACAAGACTTTCTGGAGCTTCAGCCGGAGCCATGGTATCTGTGGGAATTTCACCATTAATTCTCCCATCCCAGGATTGCATATGTATTCTTTATTTCAAACCAGCATTTATTATCGAGTATTCACCATGCCAGGCACTGTGCT
Source organism: Moschus berezovskii (assembly GCF_049115385.1). NCBI lineage: Eukaryota > Metazoa > Chordata > Mammalia > Artiodactyla > Moschidae > Moschus > Moschus berezovskii. Next base: position 37,445,873 of record NC_142473.1, on the reverse strand, counting down.
ACTTGAGGAAGATGTGTCTGTTACCTTCAAGGAGCTCATTTTCTCATGGGATAAATGAACAAGATATATTCTCTCAGGACACAAGAAAGCAGCTTGCTATAGGGACTTGATGAAGAACTGTAATATTCTTTTGATTGTGTCATCTGTCTTTCCCTGTTCTACATTGACTGGGGCCTTCAGCTGCATGCATGCGGTCTTAGAACACACAAATCCAATGCTGCCTAGGTGCAGTCTCCTTGTCTACACGATTTCCCATCTTAGCCACCATTATTTCCCTTCCCTGTCTGTCTTCCTCATTCATGATGAAGTGAAAATGAGGGTCACATAGCAGACCCTACAACAGTCACTATTTATTATCCAGAGGCCGAGGAAGGGGTCTAAGGCTTTGTCATTTCCCAGATGTCTTTGTCCCACTGGCCTCTCGGGGGCAAGTGCCTCCTGAGTGTCAGAACTGGACCTTTCAGGGCAGCCTGACTTCTTTGCCATCAAGGCCTACCCTCTCCCCAACCCCCACTTTGCAGTAACCACAGGCTAGCAAGATGCTGTTCAGCAGAATGAAGCTGGGCTTCTCTGTGTTTCCACCTGGACTTCCTGTTCCCTGAGACCTTGACCTTTGCTCCTACGCACAACTACACTGACAGTCCTTGTATTGTAAAGTCTTCTCCTTCCGTGTCCTGTGCACCCCACCCCCATCTGTGTACCCTCAACGTTGCCTCTCAGACTGGATTTGATTGACATCCACAGTGTCTGGGTATCAGTCATAGGCAAATACCTGATTTTGGTCTCCTTTTGCTTGTCCTTCATTGCTGTGGCTGGGTGTTGTGTCAGTTCATTCTTCCTAAATGCTGCTGTCTGTCTTCTCAGTGCTGTGGCAAATATTTTAAACACTTGGACCTGTCTTCTGATTCCAGCCTGCATCTTAGCCCTGTCATACGTGTGTGTGTGCTCAATCATGTCCCACTCTTTGCAACCCCAAGGATTGTAGCTCTCCAGGCTTATTTGTTCTTGGGGTTTTCCAGCTAAGAATACTGGAGTGGGTTGCCATTTCCTCCTCCAGGGAATCTTCCCAACCCAGGTATCATACTCTCATCTCTTCCTCCTGCATCAGCAGACAGATTCTGTACCATTGAGCAACCCAGGGAAGTCCTTATCTTATCCTTAAACCTCTCTATTGTATAGCACTGTCATACAGCATTTGGACCAATCTGGACTGCTCTCTGCCCTCAATGCATTCTTGTTTCTGTGTAAGCTACTTTACACCCCAGATATGCTTCATTTATTTTTATTTTTCAGACTCTTTCATTTGCCTGTCTAGCTCCTACTCATGCTTTAAGACCCAGTCAAAGCCTTTCTTTATTGGGTCCCTTATGGCAAGCCACTCCAGTACTCTTGCCTAGAAAATCCCATGGATGGAGGAGCCTGGTAGGCTGCAGTCCGTGGGGTCGCTAAGGGTTGGACATGACTGAGCGACTTCACTTTCACTTTTCACTTGCACACATTGGAGAAGGAAATGGCAACCCACTCCAGTGTTCTTGCCTGGAGAATCCCAGGGACGGGGGAGCCTGGTGGGCTTCCGTCTATGGGGTCACACAGAGTCGGACACGACTGACATGACTTAGCAGCAGCAGCAGCAGCCCTTTGCAAAGGCTGAAATAATAACCCCCATTTTTGTAAGAAGTATGGAACTTGCATGTAGCACCTTACTGACACCGAATGGCAATTATTTCTTGACATATTTACCACTGGTTTGTGAGTATTGTGAGGTCAGAAATCTCGCTTCTTTCCTCTGTTTATTCCAAATACCCAAGCACAATGACTGGCAATATAATAGGCGTCCTATTATTGTTTCTTGAATAGATAAACAGATTAATGTTTGCTCTACTTGCTGTATGTTTTGAAAACATCCCACAGTGGCTGTGAGACAACACTGAAGGTGTCACCAAGACATCATTTTCTGGTGGAAAGAAAGTGAAAGTGAAGTCACTCAGTCGTGTCCGACTCTTTGCGACCCCATGGACTTTAGCCTACCAGGATCCTCCGTCCATGGGATTTTCCAGGCAAGAGTACTGGAGTGAGTTGCCATTTCCTTCTCCAGGGGATCTTCCTGACCCAGGGATCGAACCCAGGTCTCCCACATGGTAGGCAGATGCTTTGCCACCTGAGCCACCAACTCTTAAAAAGGATCTTCTTGTTGTTTAGTCACTAAGTGGTGTTTGACTTTGTGACCTCATGGACTGCAGCATGCCGGTTTCTTCTGCCCTCCACTGTCTCCTGGAGTTTACTTGGTTCATTAGAGTCAGTGATGCTGTCCAACCATCTCATCCTCTGCCACCCACTTCTCCTTTTGCCTTCAGTCTTTCCCAGCATCAGAGTCTTTTCCAATGAGTCAGCTCTTCGTGTCAGGTGGCCAAAGTATTGGAGCTTCAGCATCAGACCTTCCAATGAATATACAGGGTTGATTTCCTTTAGGATTGACTGGTTTGATCTCCTTGCAGTCCGGGGGACTTGAGAGTCCTCTCCAGCACCACAATTTGAAAGCATTCAACCTTCTTTATGGTCCAGCTTTCACATCCGTACATGACTACTGGGAAAAAACATAGCTTTGACTGTATGGACCTTTGTTGGCAAAGAGAATTCTCTGCTTTTTAATACACTGTCATAGCTTACCAGGCAGAGAAGTGAAGGAAGTCATTTAGATGAGAGGAAACAGCACAGGCCATTCAGGGATTAGGGAGAAGTTTAGTATGTATTGGAGAATGGGGAGATTGTAAGACATGACAGGTAGTCATGTCTGGATTCTAAAGAGTCTGCTTCAGGAGTTCAGACCTTACTCTGTAGTCAGGGGAGGAACCATTGGCCATTTAAGGTCTGTAAGTGATGGAGTGACGTGGTTGCATTCAAGTGGTTCATAACTGTGATGCTTCTTTTGATATATATTTTCTATTTATTTATTTGGCTGTGCTGGGTTGTTTAGTTGCAATATGCAGGGTCTTTGGTTGCAGCATGTGGGATCTAGTTCTCTGGCCAGGGATCGAACCCAGGCCCCCCTGCAGAGTATGGAGTCTTAGTCACTGGACCACCAGGGAAGTCTCTTTTGACATATTTTTAAAGATGCTGTGCATAGGTTTTCTGGAAAGCGGTCCTGTCATCCTGCATGCTGGCCGCCTGGCAGGGATCGGGTTGCCCTGAGAGAGCCGAGTGCAGGCGTTTTGTCCTCGTCCAGAGGCACGCCTGCCGCTGGAGGTCACTATTGCACCGTAGATGCGCATGCCCGATGCCGAGCTGCCCTTTGGCTTCTGCAGAGCGTGAATCCGACATGCTCTGGGCAGGTTGGAAATTCCCTAGGGCAGACATCTTTCTGTCTCCACTGGTGACTGGCCTGGTGACCTGAAAAACGTGGGTGAGGAAGCGCTGTGTCTGAGGCAAGAGGGAGAGAGTCTGGACGACCTAGGGCGAGGAGGGCTCATGCCGTCCTCAGAGGCGGGGAATTTGGTGCGGTCTGGGCTTCATTATCCTGCGTCTTCTGGTGTGGGAGAGGCTGGATGCCCCTTTGGGTCAAGGCGACTTTTCTCCTGCTGCTTTCTGGTTTGAATCTGGTTGAGGTTAAGGAAGGTTGTTATTGTCTTGTGGATCCATAGAGGTCAGGGGACACAACGGGAGTTGGCATCTCAGACTCCATCCTGGGGGTCGTCTGGGGACAGAAGGAGGCCTTCCTTGTCTTGCTTAGCTGTGACAACAGAGCCGCCGGGTACAGGGGCAAGTGGACACTGAGACCCACCCCTTAAACATACCCACTGGCTTCAGGGCCAGGTGTCAACTGAGGCATCCAACAGAGCCGCAGAGAAGGGAAGGAACTGCTGTTTCTCGTGAGAAGCTCTGTGCCAGGTCTGTGTATCTGTTTCCTCAGTTCTCTTGATAAGTGTGTGCAGCGGATATTATTCTGCCCATTTACATTTGAGCCGACATTCAACTCGTGTCTCTTGAAAAACAAAGAGCACAGTTGGTAAGATGATTACTCATGGGCATCTTCTAAAAATTTATCCAAGCTTGAAAATTTAGTTGTGTCCTATAGGAAAACAGAGCCTGGCTGTAGAGTTTGGCCATAGCTCATTTCAGCATTGGTTGAGAGTAACTTCTGGTAGAAGCTGAGTAACTTTCTAATAAGCCATCCTTTGTTTATAGCTTGATGTAGACAGAAGCACTTAACTAATCTGATTCTTAGATACATTATTCCCATTTTTTTAGATGAAGAATCTGAGCATCTAAGGATTTGCTGAAGAAACTACAGTTCATTAGTTAGGTGGGGTTCAAATTCAGCTCTTTTTTTATTCCCCATGCAGTACTCATTATATGACACTGGAATTACACACCTGGGTAGGTCTTGGATGATGGAAAGATGTTGCATGATAGCCTGGTTAACAATAGAAGTCACAGGTCATGCAGCATAATATTTTCAGAGATGAGGGAATATCAACCCAGAAAGGTTAAGCTCTGGAGAGAAAAATCTTGTCTTCCGAAGTTCAGGTTCCCAGATTTAGTCAATAAAAATAGAGGATGCCTAGTATGGATGGGATATGCTTATCCTAAATTATTCACTGTTTATCAAAATGAAAGAAAACTTAAAGTGTCAGTCGTTCAATTGTGTCCAACTCTTAGTGACCACATGGACTGTAGCCCACTAGTCTTCTCTGTCTGGAATTCTCTAGGCAAGAATACTGGACGGGGTAGCCATTCCCTTCCCTAGGGGATCTTCTGACCCAAGGATTGAACCTGGGTCTTCTCACATTGCAGGCAGTTTCTTTACCATCTGAGCCACCAGAGACATACTTATCCTAAATTATTCACTGTTTATCTGAAATTCAAATTTAACTGGACCTCCTGTGTTTTATCTGGCAACCCTATCCTGAGTGCAAAGAGCAAGTTGTTGTTCCTTTGGACCTCTTTTAATTTTGGAAATAAAAATGCTTTGAAAAGAGCACCCTAAAAAATTAAAATGACTTTCTGTGGCTTTATCCTGGCTTTGTTAACCCCAGTCTCCCCGAGCCGGGCTTACCCCATGACATCGCCTAATGGGTTCATGCTAAAGAGCATCCTTAGAAAAAACAATTGCAAAGCAGTTTGAAAATACAAAGGGCTGCAGGACAATTATGAAAGAAACCAGCCCAGTTAATCATACCAGCTACTCAAGGGAAACCAAATCATGGAAAGAAATCCCCAAGGAGCATTGGTTAGAATACCCTTCCGATGTACACCTTTAATCAAGATTCAAAAGGAAGACAGCCAGTTCCCTTTGGAAAGTTTTATGTAATGAAATCAACCCTGCTTTGTACTCCCAGACTAATTATTGGATTTATTCTTCTTACTCAATTTATTGCTAGGTATTTGGACATTTTTCATTAGTATTCTTTATTTTACTCAAGAATAATATATAAATAGTAATCATGATCTGACCTGACCTGGTGTGAGAATGATTTTAGAGCTAATATTAAAGACTAAAATATTAAGAGAGTTTCGTGCTTCTTAAATATATTTATATTTAACTATAAAGAGACTTTTCTGATCTATTGTATGTATCACTGTGAGTCTAGGCCTTGTAATAATAAAGCTGTGTGCCTATATGGTGACTGTCATCCTGGAAAGAAAAAATTGTTGGTTTTTAAAGCCTCACGGTGATAAGGTGGACAATAATGAGTGTGTTTCACCTAGCGCAGCATAAACGTTGGCAAGTTTAATTTCTTTGTTTCTGCATTAGAGTCTTCCGCCTTTCACCATCTTTTCCATTCACTCACACATTGTGCTTCCCTCTCGTTGCTCATTATTTCCACAGATATTTATTGGGTGCCATCTATGAGGCACACTCAGTGCAAGGAACTGGGAAGCAGGCGAAGGCCACAGTGCTGTCCTCAGCGTGCTCCCAGGCTGGAGGAGGGGACGGATCTGTAAACCGTGAAGTCGAGCAGATGAGATGTGAAAGCACAGAGGAGCAGGCATCAATTCTGCCTGGGGTAGAAAGGAGCAGAAACCTGCGTGCAAGCCAGAGAACAGTACTTACAAGGCAGAGGCTTGTGGAAGGATGTAACATGTTTCGTGAATGACAAGCTTATGATGGAGGGAAGGAAGAAGAGACTGGGTGGATGGTTGAGATTCATGGCAGAAAGGTCTTTGTACGTGAAACAAAGGGATTTGGATTTAATGGGAAGTCATTGGACATCTTTAGCAGGAGAGTGACATAAGCAAGTTTTCGAGGAGGGGAGCTGAGAGAGAGGAGGCTAGGGGAAGTGACGGTGGGGTGAGGGGAACTCAGGAAAGGGGGCCACTTAGGATGCCACTGCTACCCAGAAGGGTGAGAAGGGACTGACGCAAAGCTTGGGCTTGTGGGGAGAGGAAGATGGGGAAAGAAGACCAGACTCGCTCTGGCTGTATTCCTTAAAAACATTTATTTTAAATTTTTATTGGAATATAATTGCTTTACAATGCTGTGTTAGTTTCTGCTGTACTACAGCATGAATCAACTATATGTGGGTGTATATATATCCCCTCCCTCTCCAGCATCACTCCCCACCCCTGTACGTCATCACAGAGCACCAAACTGAATTCCCTGTGCTACACAGCAGCTTCCCACTAGTTATCTGTTTTACACATGGTAGGGTATCTTTGGGGTTTCCAGGTGGCACAATGGTAAAGAATCTGCCTGCCAATGCAGGAGACACAAGGGATACAGGTTCAATCCCTAGGTCGGGAAGATCCATCCCCCTGGAGTAGGAAATGGCAACCTGTTTCAGTGTTCTTGCCTGGGAAATCCCAGGACAGAGGAGCCTGGTGGGCTACAGTCCATGGGGTCTCAGAGTCAGACGTGACTGAACACAAACGCACAGTGTGCATATGTCAATAAGACTCTCTCAGTTCATCTCCTCTCCCCTTCCCTCTTTGTGTAGAAGTCCGCTGTCTGCACCTGCACCTCTGTTAGGTTCATTAGTACAGTTTTCTAGATTCTGAATATATATATGTTATGTACTCCTTTTTTATTTTTCTCAAGTCCTGCACAACTCAAAAGTATCAATAGTAATTGAGTAGGATGGTACAGTTCAGTTGCTCAGTTGTGTCTGACCTTTGCGACCCCATGGACTGCAGCACACCAGGCCTCCCTGTCCATCACCAACTCCTGGAGTTCACTCAAACTCATGTCCATCGAGTTGGTGATGCCATCCAGCCATCTCATCCTTGGTCGTCCCTTTCTCCTTCTGCCTTCGATCTTTCCCAGCATCAGGGTCTTTTCAGTTGAATCAGTCCTTTGCATCAGATGGCCAAAGGTTTGGAGTTTCAGCTTTAGCATCAGTCCTTCCAATGAATATTCAGTACTAATTTCCTTTAGGATGGACTGGTTGGATCTCCTTGCAGTCCAAGGACTTTCTAGAGTCTTCTCCAGCACCACAGTTCAAAAGCATCAATTCTTCGGTGCTCAGCTTTCTTTATAGTCCAACTCTCACATCCATGCATGACTACTGGAAAAATCATAGCTTTAACTTGATGGTCCTTTGTTGGCAAAGTCATGTCTCTGCTTTTTAATATGCTGTCTAGGTTGGTCACGGAGAAGGCAATGGCAAGCCACTCCAGTACTATTGCCTAGAAAATCCCATGGATGGAGGAGCCTGGTAGGCTGCAGTCCGTGGGGTCGCTAAGGGTCGGACACGACTTCACTTTCACTTTTCACTTTCACACATTGGAGAAGGAAATGGCAACCCACTCCTGTGTTCTTGCCTGGAGAATCCCAGGGATGGGGGAGCCTGGTGGGCTTCCATTTATGGGGTCACACAGAGTCGGACACGACTGAAGTGACTTAGCAGCAGCAGCAGCAGGTTGGTCATAACTTTTCTTCCAAGGAACAAGTGTCTTTTAATTTCATGGCTGCAGTCACCATTTGCAGTGACTTTGGAGCCCCCCAAAAATGAAGTCTCTCACTGTTTCCATTGTTTCCCCATCTATTTGCCATGAAGTGATGGGACCAGATGCCATGATCTTAGTTTTCTGAATGTTGAGTTTTAAGACAACTTTTTCACTCTCTTCTTTCAGGCTCTGTAGTTCTTCACTTTCTGCCATAAGGGTGGTGTCATCTGCATATCTGAGGTTATTGATATTTGTCTCGGCAATCTTGATTGCAATTTGTGCTTCATCCAGCACAGCTCTTCTCATGATGTACTCTGCATGGAGATTAAATAAGCAGTATGACAATATACAGCCTTGACGTACTCCTTTCCCGATTTGGAACCAGTCTGTTGTTCCATGTCCAGTTCTAACTGTTGCTTCTTGACCTGCGTACAGATTGCTCAAGAGGCAGGTTGGGTGGTCTGGTATTCTCATCTCTTGAAGAATTTTCCACAGTTTATTGTGATTCACACAGTCAAAGGCTTTGGCATAGTCAATGAAGCAGAAATAGATGTTTTTCTGAAACTCTTGCTTTTGCTATGATCCAGTGCATATTGGGAATTTGATCTCTGGTACCTCTGCCTTTTCTAAATCCAGCTTGAACATCTGGAAGTTCACGGTTCACGTATTGCTGAAGCCTGGCTTGGAGAATTTTGAGCATTACTTTACTAGTGTGTGAAATGAGTGCTATTGTGCAGTAGTTTGAGGATTCTTTGGCATTGCCTTTCTTTGGGATTGGAATGAAAACTGACCTTTTCCAGTCCTGTGGCCACTGCTGAGTTTTCCAAATTTGCTGGCATGTTGAGTGCAGCACTTTCACAGCATCACCTTTCAGGATTTGAAATAGCTCATCTGGAATTCCATCACCTCCACTAGCTTTGTTCATAGTGATGCTTCCTAAGGCCCACTTGACTTCACATTCCATGATGTCTGGCTCTAGGTGAGTGATCATACCGTCATGATTATCGTGACATCTGACTTGGGACAGTTAAGTGAGCAAGAATTAAATTTTAATTATGTTAAGCCACTGAGATTTAAGAAATTTTTTTACAGCAGCCATTACCCTACTACCGCACAATGCTAAAACAGCATGCGAAACCATTTATTTTGAAAGAAGGGACCTCAAACCAATGTGTTATCACTGAAAACTCCTCATGTAATGAGGAGTACAAGGATGGTAAAAGTGTGCTCTAGTTTGAGGAGGTTCCAGTTAGAGGCCAGAGTTAGAAAAGGTCTGCAGAGAGCTCACAAAAAATGCAGTCATGAAAATATTTCTGGAAATGGTAGTCCAAACCCAATTTTTCAGTAACTTTTATTAATGGCTCAAAGATAAAAACCTTGATTAAATTTGCAGATGCCAGGGAATTGAAAGGAATAGTTAATACATAGACTGAAAACAATCAAACTCCAAATGGATATCTAAAATATTCAGAGATTGGCTAAATCTAAAAAGGTGAAATTTAATAAGGATGCATGTAAAGTTCTGTTCTACAATTGGATGCAAAAAAGCAGTGCAGAGTTACAGAGTGGGAAAAATCTTAGTTTGCTTATATGGGGAGTTTTCAGTGATAACACGTTTGTTTGAGGTCCCTTCTTTCAAAATAAATGGTTTCGTGTGCTATTTTAGCAGGTGTGTGATAGTAGAGTAATAGCTACTATAAAAAAGTTTCCTAAATCTCAGTAGCTTAACATAATTAAAATTAAATTCTTGCTCACTTAACTGTCCCCAGTTAGATGTCACATGTCTTTAGTGTTTTCTTCTACATGGAAACCCAGGTCCTTGGCTCCTTCTATGTGGGGCCCCAGTGGTTCTCTAAGCTATGATCTACCCGCACTGCACCGCACCACACCACACCATCAGAAGAGACAATGGAAAGGTCTGGGAATGTTTATTCTGGACAAGAGAAGGCCTAAGGGACTCGATGGCTATCTCTAGCTATTGGAAATCATCTTTAAATGTTAGAGTTCTCTGGAGTTCTATTTTATGCTTCCCCTTTCTCAGATTGTGTTTTCTGTACTTGGATGATCCCACATATTCTTAAGCTTATTATTCACTGAGATGCTGGGTTTATTCCTCCAAGCTCATTTTTGCCTCTGAGCTGCTAGTTCAGTTCAGTTTCAGTTCAGTCGCTCAGTCGTGTCCGACTCTTTGCGACCCCATGAATCACAGCACGCAGGGCCTCCCTGTCCATCACCAACTCCTGGAGTTCACTCAAACTCATGTCCGTCGAGTCGGTGACACCATCCAGCCATCTCATTCTCTGTCATCCCCTTCTCCTCCCGCCCCCAATCCTTCCCAGCATCCGTCTTTTCCAGTGAGTCAACTCATCGCATGAGGTGGCCAAAGCACTGGAGTTTCAGCTTTAGCATCAGTCCTTCCAATGAACACCCAGGACTGCTCTCCTTTAGGATGGACTGGTTGGATCTCCTTGCAGTCCAAGGGACTCTCAAGAGTCTTCTCTAGCACCACAGTTCAAAAGCATCAATTCTTTGGCGCTCAGCTTTCTTCACAGTCCAACTCTCACATCCATACATGACCACTGGAAAAACCATAGCCTTGACTAGAGGTACCTTTGTTGGCAAAGCTGCTAACTTGTATCCAATTACTCACCATTCATCTTCACTGGCATTTTAAAGTTACATCAAACAAATCCAGTCTCAACTCATTGGTACTCGGTGTACCAACAGTTGGCAGTACCAACAGTCACCTAATTCCTCATGTTAGAAGCCAGAGACATTTATGAACTGCCACCTTTCCTTTATCATTTGCATCAAATGAGTTATCCAGGCGTGTTGATTTTATTTCATAAATATTCCTTAAAGGTACATCTGTATTAGCACAGGTTGAACTCAGGTTTTCGATGTTTTTTTCACTGTTTGTTTTGATAACAAACAGTCTCACTTCTTCCACCCTTGTTTCTCTGCACTGCCTCTAGAGTAACCTAACAAGAAGCTACTTTTATTCTTTCTTTCAAGTCACTTTCAAGGTGCTAGGTCTGATACTTGTTTAGTCGCTCAGGCACATCCAACTCTCTTGCGACCCCGTGGACTGTAGCCCACCAGGTTCCTCTGTCCATGAGATTTCCCAGGCAAGAATACTAGAGTAGGTTACCATTTCCTTCTCAAGGGCATCTCCCTGACCCAAGGATCAATCCCGTCTCCTGCATTGGCAGGTAGGCAGGCTCTTTACCGCTGACTCACCAAGAAAGCCCTTAGGTCTGATATATAAGTCTGCTTATCAGATTCTTGTTTATATCTCTAATCTCATTGATACCACTCCCCTCATCATTCTATTTGTAGTTTCCATGAATAGATAATAGTATTTCTCATTTCTTTGTTTTCTTATTTTTCCTCTAGGGAATTACTTCCTTGGAACTTTGACTTTCTTTAACCCTTCAAATCTGAATTAAGTACCCTGTTCTATACATCTGAATACGCTGAGTATGCCAAGGCACCTCTCTGCCCACTGCAATGTACCTGTCCCTAAAGCACGGACCGTGCCTTGTTCGTTCATCTATTCACTGTCTAGTGCCCAGCTCCATGTCTGGTGCACACTCAGGTAGGGTCTGACTTGAATTCTCCCATGGGAGATGGGACAGATTTGGCCTCTGTATCTCAGAAGGCAAAACCACAAAACTGTAGGATCATAGCAGTTGGCTTTCATTGGGCGGTAATGCATGAAATTGATAGGTGACTTCGGAAAGCCACAGGATTCCTCTTGTTCGTTGTATTCAAGTAGAGACTGGAAGAGCCAGTTGATAGGGTGCAGTGGTGGGGATTTAAGACACTGTTGAAGGTGGACTTGACATCCTGTAACATCCCAATAAATAGTAATACTCCCTAATTTTGATTTGTATTTGAGGTTTTATAAAAATGTATTTTAATCATCTGAAGTGTGTATGGGGCATAATCAGTGGTCTTGGAAAATGTTTTAAAGAGGAAACAGACATAAAAATCTGTAGGTAGAAAACCAAGTTTGAGTAAAATATGTTTTCCAGTGAGCTTTGGAAAAAATAGAGATATTTTAAAATGATTGCTGATGACTCTTTTCTAATGTCTATGTGTATTATAAGAAGGTGGGTCCAAAAAGGGATTTAAGACTGGGGTCCAGGTGCTTTAATTACCTTTTCATTGTGTTACCTTCTGCACCCCAAATATCTGTGTTTAGTTTCTCAAAGGGTTAAACAGAGAAAATGACTAATTATTTGAGATTTCATGAATATTCTTTTGAGGGATCTGAACTATTGCATTGATTCCTATACCTATTTAAAATACTTGGACTCTTAATACTGACTCCAGATTATAAATCCTTTGGGTTAGCTTTTGTGGAGGCTGCTGCTGCTGCTGCTACTAAGTCGCTTCAGTCGTGTCCAACTCTGTGCAACCCCATAGACAGCAGCCCACCAGGCTCCCCCATCCCTGGGGGGCAATGTTTAGAGAGACAACAGCATTAGGCAAATGAAGTAATAGCTTTCTTTTCATAAAGAGACCTCTTTTCTTTTAATCTTCTCAGGCAAACTCAAGGAGAAATATGGCTTTTGACTACCTGGCCTTGAAGCTGGTGAGGAAATTTTATTCTCATAATGTACAGGCTTGTTTTTCTATTAGTCATTAAGAAAGATTATCCCATTTGTCTTGCTATAGGATGAGCATGCACTTTTATATTTCCTTGCATGGAAAACAATGTTTGGGTTGTTTTTTTAGGGAAAACCACTAGACCATTCAGATATGACCTAAATCAAATCCCTTATGATTATACAGTGGAAGTAAGAAATAGATTTAAGGGTTTAGATCTGATAGATAGAGTGCCTGATGAACTCTGGACGGAGGTTCGTGACATTGTACAGGAGACAGGGACTAAGACCATCTCCATGGAAAAGAAATGCAAAAAAGCAAAATGGCTGTCTGAGGAGGCCTTACAAATATCTGTGAAAAGAAGAGAAGCGAAAAGCAAAGAAGAAAAGGAAAGATATAAGCATCTGAATGCAGAGTTCCAAAGAATAACAAGGAGAGATAAGAAAATCTTCCTCAGCGATCAATGCAAAGAAATAGAGGAAGACAACAGAATAGGAAAAACAAGAGATCTTTTCAAGAAAATTAGAGATAGCAAGGGAACATTTCATGCAAAGATGGGCTCAATAAAGGACAGAAATGGTATGGACCTAACAGAAGCAGAAGATATTAAGAAGAGGTGGCAAGAATACACAGAAGAACTGTACAAAAAAGAGCTTCACGACGAAGATAATCACGATGGCGTGATCACTTACCTGGAGCCAGACATCTTGGAATGTGAAGTCAAGTGGGCCTTAGAGAGCATCACTACTAACAAAGCTAGTGGAGGTGATGGAATTCCAATTGAGCTATTTCAAATCCTGAAAGATGATGCTGTGAAAGTGCTGCACTCAATATGCCAGCAAATTTGGAAAACTCAGCAGTGGCCACAGGACTGGAAAAGGTCAGTCTTCATTCCAATCCCAAAGAAAGGCAATGCCAAAGAATGCTCAAACTACCGCACAATTGCACTCATCTCACATGCTGGTAAAGTCATGCTCAAAATTCTCCAAGCCAGGCTTCAGCAATATGTGAACCGTGAACTTCCAGATGTTCAAGCAGGTTTTAGAAAAGGCAGAGGCACCAGAGATCAAATTGCCAACATCCGCTGGATCATGGAGAAAGCAAGCGAGTTCCAGAAAAACATCTATTTCTGCTTCATTGACTATGCCAAAGCCTTTGACTGTGTGGATCACAATAAACTGTGGAACATTCTGAAAGAGATGGGAATCCCAGACCACCTGACCTGCCTCTTGAGAAACCTGTATGCAGGTCAGGAAGCAACAGTTAGAACTGGACATGGAACAACAGACTGGTTCCAAATCGGGAAAGGAGTACGTCAAGGCTGAATATTGTCACCCTGCTTATTTAACTTATATGCAGAGTACATCATGAGGAACGCTGGGCTGCAAGAAGCACAAGCTGGAATCAAGATTGCTGGGAGAAATATCAATAACCTCAGATATGCAGATGACACCACCCTTATGGCAGAAAGTGAAGAGGAACTCAAAAGCCTCTTGATGAAATTGAAAGAGGAGAGTGAAAAGGCTGGCTTGAAGCTCAACATTCAGAAAACAAAGATCATGGCATCTGGTCCCATCACTTCATGGGGAATAGATGGGGAAACAGTGGAAACAGTGTCAAACTTTATTTTTTTGGACTCCAAAATCACTGCGGATGCTGATTGCAGCCATGAAATTAAAAGACGCTTACTCCTTGGAAGGAAAGTTATGACCAACCTAGATAGCATATTAAAAAGCAGAGACATTACTTTGCCAACAAAGGTCTGTCTAGTCAAGGCTATGGTTTTTCCCGTGGTCATGTATGGATGTGAGAGTTGGACTGTGAAGAAAGCTGATTGCCGAAGAATTGATGCTTTTGAACTGTGGTGTTGGAGAAGACTCTTGAGAGTCCCTTGGACTGCAAGGAGATCCAACCAGTCCATTGTAAAGGAGATCAATCCTGGGTATTCATTGGAAGGACTGATGCTAAAGCTGAAACTCCAATACTTTGGCCACCTCATGCGAAGAGTTAACTCACTGGAAAAGAGTCCGATGCTAGGAAGAATTGGGGGTGGGAGGAGAAGGGGATGACAGAGAATGAGATGGCTGGATGGCATCACCGACTCGATGGACATGAGTTTGAGTGAACTCCGGGAGTTGGTGATGGACAGGGAGGCCTGGCGTGCTGTGATTCATGGGGTTGCAAAGTGTTGGACATGACTGAGTGACTGAACTGACTGAACTGAACTGAAGTTCTTTGAGGCGAGGGTTATTTCTTGTTTAAGAAAGAGTTGGATGTAATGGAAAGTGCACTGGATTTGAGAGTTAGGTACCTGCATTTTGGGCCTCCCTGGTAGCTCAGATGAAGAGTCTGCTTGCAGTGCTGGAGACCCAGGTTTGATTCCTGGTTTGGGAAGATCCCCTGGAGAAAGAAATGGCAACCTACTCCAGTATTCTTGCCTGGAGAACTCTATGGACAGAGGAGCCTGGTGGGCTACAGTCCATGGGGTCACAAAGAGCCAGACACGACTAAGAGACTTTTACTCTCAACCTGCATTTTAACTATGGTTAATTGACTGTTGTTTGGGGCCTCTGCCCACACCCAGAAAATGAGGTCATTGGACAAAATAGCCTCTAAGCTCCCTGCTTTTTTTTTTCAAAAAAATTTTTATTGGAATATAGTTGCTTTACAGTGTTGTTTCTACTGCACAGCAAAGTGAATCAGCAATATGTATACATATATCCCTCTCTTTTTGATTTCCTTCCCACCACAGAGCATTGAGTTCTCTGTGCTACATAGTAGGTTCCCATCAGTTATCTATTTTATACACAGTATCAATAGTGTATGTATATTAATCCCAGTCTCCCAATTCGTCCCACCCCCGTCCCCCTTGGTGTCCATACGTAACGTTTGTTCTCTATGTCTGTGTCTCTATCTCTGCTTTGCAAATGTGGAGAACAGTATGGAGGTTCCTTACACTGAAAACAGAACTACCACATGTCCCTACTACTCTTATACTGTGTTCTGAGATTCCAGATGATACTTCTCTAATGGCCGTGACAGCGTTTGCCAGTTGAATTCAGTTCAGTTCAGTCGTTCAGTTGTGTCTGACTCTTTGCGACCCCATGGACTGAAACACGCCAGGCCTCCCTCCATCACCAACTCCCAGAGCTTACTCAAACTCATGTCCATCGACTCGGTGATGCCATCCAACTATCTCATCCTCAGTTGTCCCTTTCTCCTTCAATATTTCCCAGCATCAGGGTCTTTTCAGTTGAGTCCATTCTTCGCATCAGATGGCCAAAGTGTTGGAGTCTCAGCTTTAGCATCAGTCCTTCCAATGAATATTCAGGACTGATCTCGTTTAGGATGGACTGGTGGGATCTCCTTGCAGTCCAAGAGACTCTCAAAAGTCTTCTCCAACACCACAGTTCAAAAGCATCAATTCTTTGTCGCTCAGCTTTCTTTATAGTCCAACTCTCATATCCATACATGACCACTGGAAAAATCATAGCTTTGACTAGACAGACCTTTTTTGGCAAAGTAAAATGTGCTGTCTAGGTTGGTCATAGCTTTTCTACCAAGGAGCAAGCATTTTAAAATTTCATGACTGCAGTCACCATCTTCAGTGATTTTGGAGTCCCCCAAAATAAAGTCTCTCACTGTTTCCATTGTTTCCCCATCTATTTGCCATGAAGTGATGGAACCAAATGCCATGATCTTAGTTTTCTGAATGTTGAGTTTTAAGCCAACTTTTCACTCTCCTCTTTCACTTTCATCAAGAAGCTCTTTAGTTCCTCTTCACTTTCTGCCATAAGGGTGGTGTCAACTGCATATCTGAGGTTATTTGTATTTTTTCCAGCATTCTTGATTCCAGCATGTGCTTTATCCCAGCATTTCTCATGTTGCACTCTGAATATACATTAAATAAGCAGAGTGACAATATACAGCCTTGATGTACTCCTTTCCCGATTTAGAACCAGTATGTTGTTCCATGTCCAGTTCTAACTTTTGCTTCTTGACCTGTGTACAGATTTCTCAAGAGACAGGCCAGGTGTTCTGGTATTCCATCTCTTCCAGAATTTCCACAGTTTGTTGTGATTCACACAGTCAAAGGCTTTGGCATAGTCAATAAAGCAGAAGTAGATGTTTTTCTGAAACTCTCTTGCTTTTTCAGTGATCCAGTGGATATTGTCAATTTGATCTCTGGTTCCTCTCTGTTTTCTAAAACTGGCTTTAACATCTGGAAGCTCCTGGTTCATGTACTGTTGAAGCCTTACTTGGAGAATTTTGAGCATTATTTTGCTAGCGTGTGAGATGAGTGCAATTGTGCGGTAGTTTGAGCATTCTTTGGCATTCCCTTTCTTTGGGATTGGAATGAAAACTGACCTTTTCCAGTCCTGTGGCCACTGCTGAGTTTTCCAGATTTGCTGGCATATTGAGTACAGCACTTTCACAGCATCATCTTTTAGGATTTGAGACAGCTCAACTGGAATTCCATCACCTCCACTAGCTTTGCTCATAGTGATGCTTCCTAAGGTCCACTTGACTTTGCACTCCAGCATGTCTGGCTCTAGGTGAGTGATCACACCATCATGATTATCTGGGTCATGTATCTTTTTTGTATAGTTCTTCTGTGTATTCTTGCCACCTCTTCCTAATGTCTTCTGCTTCTGTTAGTTCCCTACCATTTCTGTCCTTTATCGAGCCTGTCTTTGCATGAAATGTTCCCTTGGTATCTCTAATTTTTTTGAAGAGATCTCTAGTCTTTCCCATTCTGTTGTTTTCCTCTATTTCTTTGCATTGATCGCTGAGGAAGGCTTTCTTATCTCTCCTTGCTATTCTTTGGAACTCTGCATTCAGATGCTTATATCTTTCCTTTTCTCCTTTGCTTTTCGCTTCTCTTCTTTTCACAGCTATTTGTAAGGCCTCTTCAGACAGCCATTTTGCTTTTTTGCATTTCTTTTCCATGGGGATGGTCTTGATCTCTGTCTCCTGTGCAATATCACGAATCTCCATCCATAGTTCATCAGGCACTCTATCAGATCTAGGCCCTTAAATCTATTTCTCACTTCCACTGTATAATCATAAGGGATATGACTTAGGTCATACCTGAATGGTCTAGTGGTTTTCTCTACTTTCCTCAATTTAAGTCTGAATTTGGCAATAAGGAGTTCATGATCTGAGCCACAGTCAGCTCCCGGTCTTGTTTTTGCTGATTATATAGAGCTTCTCCATCTTTGGCTGCAAAGAATATAATCAGTCTGATTTCAGTGTTGACCATCTGGTGATGTCCATGGGTAGAATCTTCTCTTGTGTTGTTGGAAGAGGGTGTTTGCTATGACCAGCGCGTTCTCTTGGCAGAACTCTATTAGCCTTTGCCCTGCTTCATTCCGTGCTCCAAGGCCAAATTTGCCTGTTACTCCAGGTGTTTCTTGACTTCCTACTTTTGCATTCCAGTCCCCTATAATGAAAAGGACATCTTTTTTGGGTGTTAGTTCTAAAAGATCTTGTAGGTCTTCATAGAACTGTTCAACTTAAGTTTCTTCAGCATTTCTGGTTGGGGCATAGGCTTGGATTACTGTGATATTGAATAGTTTGCCTTGGAAATGAACAGAGATCATTCTGTCGTTTTTGAGGTTGCATCCAAGTACTGCATTTCAGACTCTTTTGTTGACCATGATGGCTACTCCATTTCTTCTAAGGGATTCCTGCCCCCAGAAGTAGATATAATGGTCATCTGAGTTAAATTCACCCATTCCAGTCCATTTTAGTTCGCTGATTCCTAGAATGTCAAAGTTCACTCTTGCCATCTCCTGTTTGACCACTTCCAATTTACCTTGATTCATGGACCTAACATTCCAGGTTCCTATGCAGTATTGCTTTTTACAGCATTGGACCTTGCTTCTATCACCAGTCACATCCACAACTGGGTATTGTTTTTGCTTTGGCTTCACCCCTTCATTCTTTCTGGAGTTATTTCTCCACTGATCTCCTATAGCATATTGGGCATCTACTGACCTGGGGAGTTCTTCTTTCAGTATCCTGTCATTTTGCCTTTTCATACTGTTCATTGGGTTCTCAAGGCAAGTATACTGAAGTGGTTTGCCATTCCCTTCTCCAGTGGACCACATTCTGTCAGACCTCTCTACCATGATCCATCCGTCTTGGGTGGCCCCACAGGGCATGGCTTAGTTTCATTGAGTTAGACAGGGCTGTGGTCCATGTGATCAGATTGGCTAGTCTTCTGTGATTATGGTTTCAGTGTGTTGGCCCTCTGATGCCCCCTTGCAACACCTACCATCTTACTTGGGTTTCTCTTACCTTGGATGTAGGGTTTCTCTTCATGGCTGCTCCACTCAGGTAGGACCTAAATCAAATCCCTTATGATTATACAGTGGAAGTGACAGAATCAAGGGACTGGATCTGATAGAGTGCCTGAAGAACTATGGATGGCGGTTCATGACATTGTATAGGAGGTCAGTTTGATTGGGCCAACTTAGATAAAGAAAATGACTTAAATTTGGTGTCTTTAGTTGAGGATTCTGGATTTGAAGTTCACTACATATAAGGAACACTCCTCAGAAATAATCATGGCATTTACCTTGGATTCCCTTTCTTGGACACCACCTCCCCATACAAGGACTGCATATTAATAATTGTTAAATGTAAGCATAGGGCTCTGCTTTAGCAGTTACTTCTGAGATCTCCCCTCTTTCATCAGTACCTCTTTACTCGTATTTAGATCCTTATTGCTTGCTAATCTATATTCTCATATTGAGATACAATCACCTGTGATGTATCAATTATATCATTTAATTGCTCTTTATATTTCTGTTTTCAGAAGTAGGTTATGAGTTTTTTGATTAAAAAAAAAAAACTGTCTTTTTTACCCCCTAGTGGCCAGCCCCAGTGCCTGGCACATGGTAGAGATACTCCCTGAATCTTTGTTGAGAGAATGAATGCTGTCCTATTCGATTCTGCCAGAAAGAGCTGACTCTGTAAGAAGTTGATGAATTGAACTGTTTTATGATCAGTCTAAAACATAGAAGGTGATTGCTTCTGAAAATGGGATGCATCTTTTCTTTGTTACTTGGCATTTTTCCTGTGAGGAATGGAACTTGAACAGATTAAATAGGACTCGATCTTGAATCCACAAATGACACCAAGCCTGAAATGATTCTGAGGTTGGAAGTGATTTAGTTCACTTGAATTTTATTTGAGGGATAATGTTTTCCTTCTGGGAAGAGAAATGCTAATGAAAAAAATCACCTCCCGACTACAACTCAGAAGTAATAGGAATCTGGCCAGAAATATGATCTTATGAAAACTCTCCAAGCAAAGCATCTTATACTGATGTCTGTGCCTTTGGATTGACATTCTGATGTTTGCCTTTCTCTGGTTTCCAGAGATCAGGGTGGAGAGAGGCGCCAGGGTAACAAGCCAAATAGGTCTATTATGGGATGTCATGCTCACTGGGCATGAGTGCTGTCTCCTAGGACATTTATAGCGTTTATTACTCAGCCCAACTTTAATAACACATGGACAAGCCTGGGGCAATTTGTAAAGGATCTGAGAGTTTTTTTGTTATGAATGTCTGTATTGTAGAATTAGTGAATTTCAGGATTGGACTGGATTGGAAAGATGATCTCATCAAAGGGGCCCCAGCTCTCTACTGGAGAAGAACTGCTTTCAATATCTTGACATTCTAAATAGTCATGGATATTGGGGGACCATTTATAAGGATAAGTTGGCAGATGGTTAAGTTGTAAGATAGAACATGGGCAAAAGTGGCAAATACTAACTCTACCTTTTCCCTTGGAGCTATGGAGAGATAGGGAAGGACAGGAATGACCATCTGTCCTGAATTTTCTGCTATAAACCATAGCTAGGAGAGTGTGAATGAGGTGCAGTGATGTAACTGATGAAGAAAGATTCCACTATCTTAGAGATTAGTGGTTCTTTTTTAAATTAATTTTTAATGACTATAGTTGCTTTATAGTGTGTTAGCTTCCCATGTACAGCAAAGTGAATCAGTTATGCATATATATATATATATCCCCTCTTTTGTAGGATTCTTTTCCATATAGGTCATTACAGAGTATTGAGTAGAGCTCCCTGTGCTATACAGTAAGTCTGTTATAGTTATTTTATATATAGTAGTATATATATGTCAATCGCAATGTCCCAATTTATCTCCCCTTCCCCCTTGAACCGTAAGTTTGTTTTCTACATCTGTGACTCTATTTCTGTTTTGTTTATAAATAAGTTCATTTGTATCTTTTTTTTTTTTTAAGATTCTTCATATAAGCGATATCATGTGATATTTGGCCTACTCTGACTTACTTCACTTAGTGTGACAATCTCTAGGTCCATCCGCATGGCTGCAAATGGCATTATTTTGTTCTTAGACTTTAATGTTCATCAAGTCACCTGGAGATCTTGGTAAAATTAAGGTTCTGATTCAGGAATTCTGGAGCGGAGTCTGATATTTGTTAGAAGCTTCCAGGTGATGTCAATGCTGTTGACCTATGAACCACATTTGAAGTAGTAAGACTGTGGAATCTGCAGGGCTGATTAGTCTATTGGGAATTGAGCCCCATGATAATCCTCTTGCATAGAGAAGAAGCAGAGTTTTACGTCATTATGATGAAAAAATTACTGAGTTATAGATGGTCAGAACTGAAAAAGAACTTTTAGAGATAATCCAGTCAATTGGTTTCCAAATTTGTTTTTTAAATTCTTTGATTTTTAAAGCAAAATTGCACATAGAACTTCACTATATAAAACAGTTCGAAACTTTGATGCTTTGAAATCTGGAACAGAGAGTTGGGAGCCAACTTGCCCTCCCTCGACTCCTCTCATTTCTTTAGAACTTGTGTGTCATTTCCTTAGAACCCCAGGACTCTTGAGTAGCACTTGAAAAACTGCTAACCTTATTCAGTGCATTCAGGAAATAATCAGGTGGAACCAAATCTGAATCACAATTGCTTGACTGATATTCTTTCTAGTATGCAAGGCATCATGACTCATTTATGACCTTGGTTTGGAAGCTAATTATAATTAATGTGGGCTATCTCTGGTTATCTGGGCGTTGGTCTATCTCTGACATAATTCCTGCATCCCTTGCACTCACAGCTAACTTTGGACTGGGGAAAGTCACTTAATCTTTCTGGGTCCCAGGTTTCTGATTTATAAAATGAAGAAATTTATAACCTTCTCTATTTGGACTTCCCTGGTGGCTCAGACGGTAAAGAATCTGCCTGCAATGCAGGAGACCTGGGTTAGGTCCCTTGGTCAGGAACATCTCCTGGAGAAGGGAATGGCTACCCACTCCAGTATTCTTGCCTGGAGAATTCCATGAACAGAGGAGCCAGCAGGTCATGGGGTTGCAAAGAGACTCTGCTCAAGACTGAGAAACTAACACTTTCACTAAATATATTACCAGCACAGCGTCCAGAACTGTATGGGAACTAAATAAATATTCAGTGAATGTAAATTAACTGAGGGCAGAGACTGTATTTCTCCCCTCTACCATTGTAACCCCAGTGAACATCTTGCGTGGCACCTGTCATGAGAAGCTATTATTGCCTATTTGTTAAATAAGTGGAGACTAATGATATATGATAGGCAGGACAATATTTTTTAGTCATGTGTTATAAAAGTTTAAGGGATCACCAGGATGATCATAATAATAAAATAAGCTTGAAAGCGTCTGTGATGCTGTGCCAGGGGTTGACAAAAAGGAACCACATTATCTGTGTCCTTGGCATCTGGTTGCTTACCACCTCTGACAAACAGCAATGATTAGAATATACAGAGCTTAGTAAAAGTTCAGCAAAAATCTGATCCTTTAGAAAGGTATTAGAAAGGAAAATTTTCACATAATGTATAGATAGGGGAAATGCATTTCAGATTGAAGAACAAGCGCAAATATAGTTCAGATGGAAAGAAAATAAAGTCACAGGTAATTTTACTTTCAAACTAGGCATGCAAGGGATTTTGTTAGCTTTCCTCTGAGAAAGTGGAGAAGGCATCATGAAAGAAATGAAATTCTCAGAATTGTGCAGGTCCCAGCTCTTTTGGCAACAGGTTAAAGCATTTGTCACTGGGGAAGTCAGACTATCATCTGGCTTGTTTCTGGGCAAAGGCCAGTGTAGAAAACAATTGCATTTTCTGTAGAGAAATGCATAGCAGACAAGTCCAAACCCTATTCCTCGTCCAGGTCTTATTCTTCTCTGTGGGGAGCAAGACACTTGGGACACAGTGTGTGGATGAGCTGACTGGGGCTGGATTGTGGGAAGAGAACTGCAGCCAGCATGTGCATTTTAAACAACTGCACCGGGATTCATTTACCTCTTTTTCTTACTTGCAAAGCCTTGATGGAGAATATCTGCTGGTTTGGTCGGAGAAAAGAGACTTCCTGAGACATGATGTAATTTTTGCAAAGGGGAAACACATGTGGAGTTCTGCAGTGCAAAACAATACTGAGGTGCTGATAGCCGGGCTGTCAGTCATGTGACAGGATACAGTGGGGGTCAGGCAGTGCTACCCAGGACCCTTTGGAGCATGGGATGTGGGGGAGGGGAAGGGAAGAAAAGGTCTCTGAAGCTTTTTAAATATAGAGGCTCCATTAAGTTTATGAGAGTCTGAAAGGAATGCTTTTCTGTTTTTAGTTAGAATGATTTTCCTCCTTGGAACATGACAGAGCACGCATGTGCTGCTTTTCTGCTCCAGAGTCAGACAGTAGAGTGTTTGTGGAAAGTTTCAGTTTATCTGTGTTTAAAAATTCAGTAGAATAAATTATTATTATCATCATCAGTATCCTCCTTAATGCATTTCTCATGATCATACCTGAGTAATGTATCTATCCTAGAACAGTGGGCTAAACCTTGGTACTAGGGCTTGAAGGCTACACTAGATCTTACTTGCCCTGAACAGTTGAAAATCAGATACATACATAGATGTCAGCAAGAAGTCAAGGTTTCACCAGGAAGTGGAAGACTAAGGTGAAACCTGTTTATGTCTCTGAATCTCTCTTATCTCTTCATCTAGCTAGTATTAATGAGCTATATAGCCCTCTGTTCCATGCTATGGTAATTACAAAGGTGGGAATAACTCACTTTCTTCTTTAAACAGTTATTTTTCTAGTTGATGAGATGATAAAAATATAAGACTTTGCTGCTTACACAGTGGAGTCCTCTCAGACCAGAAGCATGAACAGTGCTCAGGAACTTTTAAAACTACAGAGCTCAGAATCCACTTCAGGTGATCCATATGCACATTAAAGTTTGAGAACTGCTGGTGTAAAATAGTGTATTCTGGGAACATAAAAGAAGAGATCACTTGTGGAAGGATGCTAGCTGGAGAATTCAAGAGAAGTTGGCACTGAGATGGGCTTTGAAAAATGAATAGCTAGAAATACACACAGTGACTCAGAAGTGAGAAAAAAGTGGGTTCGAGAACAGTGAATAATCCAATAGGCAAAGTTGTGGGGAAAGTAGAGATGAAATTGGAAGATGAGGGCAGGTTACCATGAAGTTTAGGCTTTTGTAGTATATACATAAAAGCATGATTGTTTGAGTTTTAAGTAGTAATAATAATAAAAGTAATATACTAATGATAATGTATTATTAAAGTTAAAGTATATAAGTTTATATTCAGAGTTTTCTTATACATTAGTTCATTGAGTCTTTCTGTAAGAAGGTGTGATGGGACTATTACTATATTCATTGAGAGGCAGAGTAACAGAGAGGTAAAGAAAAAGCATTTTCTTCACTTCAAAAGTATAGTTCCATTGTCCTCTGACTTGCATTATTTCTGGTAAGAAGTTCATGAAATTGCATGTTTTCCCTGCCTCAAGGTAAGATAGTGTGATTTTTTTTTGTCTGCATTCTTCTAAACATTCCTCTTTGTTGCTGATTCTGGCAGTTTGATTATGATGTGAATTGACATTTTTTGAGAATCAAATTTGGAACAACTTTAGCCATTATTGCTTTAAATACATTTTCTGTCCACCTCTCCTTCTGGGGCTCTTAACTATGAGTGTAGTAGTTGCTTAACATTGTTTCACAAGTCACCAAGATTCTGTTCATTTCTTTTTCCCTGTTAAACTTCAGTCTGAAGAGATTTATTTGCTATGCTTTCAAGTTTACTGATATTTCTTCTGATATACTATAATCCAGTACATTTCTTACTTCAGATATATAGTCTTCTAGAAGACCCATATGTATATTTTGTTTCATTTTTTTACTTCTTTAGTATTTCCCGTATTTGATGTTTCTTTTAATTCAAGGTCTAGTAAATTATGACCTCTGGGCCAAATTGAACTGATGATCTATTTTTGTATGGCTTGTGAGCTGGGAATGGCTTTTAAGTTGTAAAAGATTATTTTAAAAAGTTGAAAATATGCAGCAGAGACCATATGGTCCATAATACTTAAAGTGTTTGATATCTGGCTCTTTACAGAAAAATTTTGCTGACCTCTTCTTTAAATCCTTGATTTAAATTATATAATGACTGTTTTAAGGTACTTGTTTGTTGATTCTGTTATCTCTGTAATTTCTAGGTCTGTTTCTATTGACTAATATTTTCCTTTGCAGCTTCTTTGCAAGTCTGGTAGTTTTTTATTGGATGTTAGGCATAATGAAATGTTGTTGAATATTTGCATCATGTTGTCTGTCTTTAAAAAACTTGAGGCTTGTTTTAGCAGCCTGTTAAATGACTTTTGGATCAGCTTGGTACCTTTTGAAGCTTTATTTTGGTGCTAATTCAGCCGTACCATCAGGGTGTGACTTTTCTGGTCTTTCGTCAATGGCGTCTGTGTATAGCAAGGTCTCTCCATTCTGGTTGATAATTACTGGAATATTTTCTATGTGTGTGTGGGCTTATGGAATTGTTCAGCTTATAACTCCCTGGAAATGAGTCGGTTTTATCCTGCCTTATAGAGTTTCATTCTAAACTTGGGCAGATCAGTATTTAACCAAACACTTGAAGGAGCTGTTATGTTGATTTTTAGATTTCTTTCTTTGCCTGCTTCCTTCCTTTTCCATCTTCTTCCCCAGAAGTCTCATATTCTTTGTGAATCTCATTTCTGACTCATCAGCTCAGTAAAACCCTGGGGCTATGCTTGGGTTGCCCCCCACCCACTAAAGCAGCAGCTTGAGCATTGTCTCCAAGGAGAAGGATGCAGCGTTGTAGTGCTCACATTGCTGTTTCTGGACTGCAGTGCTGTGCTGTCTATGCCTCCAGTCTCTGAAAATACTTGTTTCATGTATTTTGTTTACTTTCAGGTTGTCTACAGTGGGAGAATAAGTCTTGTGCCCTTTTATGGGCCAAGAGTATGTGCATTTGAGTCAGACAGACTTGTTTCTGGTTCTGATTCTGCATTTGCTAGATCTGTACCTTAGGCTAGTCATTAACTTCCATAAACATCTGTTTGTCATATGTAGAACAAGGATAGAAGACTTTTTATGAGGATTAGATTGAAACAGTACATGTCAGATATTAACTAAGTGCCTAGAAAATGATATAAAATGACTCTATGATGGTTATTATTACATCTCATTCTGGGGAAGCCCAGAGAAAGGAAGTTACTTGTTCAGTGTCATACAGTAAGCAGTAGAGTTGGTTTCTCTCCTGGGAACTCTGACTCCAAAGCCTCTGTTCTATGTCAGCACTTGACCTTGGCTAGCTCACATAGAAATGGTTGAGCGATGGAGACCAGAGAGTCAAAGGGCCCAAGAAAGGGCCACGCTGATGCAGACTGTGTTATAGGAAATGAAAGGTTCTAAGTCACAATTAGATCTGAAAGGATGCGTGGATTGGAACACAAGCTTGTTGCTTGTTGGGGCTGGACACTGTGTGTAATGGTGACGTATATGCCAGTGTTGGGAACAAGTGGGTTTCTTCCTTACTGAGCCCTTGGTTGCACTGTAACTGATTCAGCCAACATGGTTCTAACTGTTCCTATTTCCCACTTTCTATCCCTGCCCACACCACTAGGGTGCTTCAGTCAGACAGACTCTACCCTTTCTGGCTGCCTTCCATTCCTGTGCCCTGTGTGAAATATCCCTTTATTGCAGAGGGCTCCTGCAGGTCCTGAGTGGGTCATGAAAGGGCATCTGAGTAAACACACAGTTAGTACATTGAGGGTGCAACAGTTTAAGACAGGTGTGCCAAAGTGGGCGTCAGGGTGTACTTCAGTTGTTCTGGGGCCCAAGCCACAGAGATGGGTCTGACAGGTGGTAGAATATTGATTTGGATTCTGACCCCAGTTCTGCCAATTCCTAGATAGATAATACTGGGAAAATTACCAAACTTCTCTCAGCCTCCAATATCTTAATCTGTGAAGTGATGAAAACAGATAGATAAGATAATGAGATTAGATAAGATAATGTATGCAACACACTTTGCTGCTGCTGCTGCGTCACTTCAGTCGTGTCCGACTCTGTGTGACCCCATAGACAGAAGCCCACCAGGGTCCCCAGTCCCTGGGATTCTCCAGGCAAGAACACTGGAGTGGGTTGCCATTTCCTTCTCCAA
This sequence comes from Moschus berezovskii, assembly GCF_049115385.1. Taxonomy (NCBI): domain Eukaryota; kingdom Metazoa; phylum Chordata; class Mammalia; order Artiodactyla; family Moschidae; genus Moschus; species Moschus berezovskii. The sequence goes on along the minus strand of NC_142473.1, from coordinate 37,418,852 downwards.
TGTGTGAAAGTGAAAAGTGAAAGTGAAGTCGCTCAGTCGTGTCCGACCCTTAGCGACCCCACGGACTGCAGCCTACCAGGCTCCTCCATCCATGGGATTTTCTAGGCAAAAGTACTGGAGTGGCTTGCCATTGCCTTCTCCGCAACACACTTTACACATAGTGAAACTGAGAAATACAACATCCGCATCCCCAAATAATAACGAGAGAGTGTACTCACAAAAATCTAACTCTCGAAAGTCCATTCCACTCGCTTTCCTCCCAGATTCTTGTACAACTAGGAGCCTGGAGCCTGAGCTAATGTTCTCTGATAACTGCTTGCATGCACAGACCCAAAGCTAAATGGGCTTCGTTCTGGCAAACAAAAACCAAATGCATTTTTTAAAAGAGAATTTAATGTTAGGAGTTTGTTAAACAGGCATTGAAAGAAAAAAGGCATAAAAGAATCTATCGAGGCAGCATGGAGATGGTTCCTGCAGGAAGCAGCTGCCATTCCTAGGCTGTCCCTGGGGAGGAAAGAGACAAGAGAAGCTGGGAGGATTAGAACCCAAAGCTTAGAGGAACAACCCCAGGAAGCCGGGACTGAGAGCAGAAGGGGTTTGACCTTGCTCGTGCCACAGGAGCTTGGCTTGGGGACCCCATGTAGCTGGGACTTGGGCATCAGAAGAAAGGGTACTGCTCAGCTGGTGATGGTGCCTCTGAAGGGCCCTGTGATAAGTGAGCAAAACAGGGGTCCTGGGCCAATTGTTTCTGCCACTCACTGTTACTGCTGAGATGGGGAACTTGCTGGGTGACACTTCGAGCCAGAAAACGGGAGGAGAAATCCCTTTGTCTAGGCTCGCAGTCTATGGACAGAGTGCAGCAGACATCTGGCTGGCAGAGGAGAAGTGAGGTGTTCCGAGTCCCTGCCTCAGTGTGGTGAGGCGGAGTCTGGGAGGGTGTGTTTGGAACTGAGAGCCAAGAGCTGAAGAACCAGCACAACATGCTTTGTGCTCTGATCCTTGACCTTTTTCTGATCTCCATGGCTCCTGACTTCCAGATTTGTTTCCTGTTTACTCTCCTGCCTCCTTGCTGGTGCTGCTGCTAAGTCACTTCAGTCGTGTCCGACTCTGTGTGACCCCATAGATGGAAGCCCACCAGGCTCCCCTGTCCCTGGGATTCTCCAGGCAAGAACACTGGAGTGGGTTGCCATTTCCTTCTCCAGTGTGTGAAAGTGAAAAGTGAAAGTGAAGTCGCTCAGTCGTGTCCGACCCCTAGCAACCCCATGGCTAGCGCTTGCTATTTTGTCCCATTTATGCTGCTCTGATCTTTGGGATTCTCTCCTTGATTAGGATTTTTATTTGTTAGGACTTTTTTTTGGTGTGAGTCAAAATAAGGCCAACTTGACCTAGCTTAGATGTTTGTTTCGGGCCTCTACTGAACAATATAACTAGGAAGGAAAAGAGTCCGCTGGGGGCAATTAAAACAAGGATGCCACGCTGCTGGTGTTTCTCTTCCATCTCTGGTCTGAGTTTTCTCAATAAGTTGGCCAATTCTTTCCCCTGTTTGGCAGACATCCTGGCATGAATGGTGCATGCAGCCTGTAGCTCTGGGCTCACAGCCTCACCGCTGTGTAGAAAGAAGAGAGTTTTCTCTCTTGTAGCTCCAGAGTGAACAATTCCAGGGAATTCTGATTGGTTGGCTGTTTTTGGTTTAGTTGAAGTCTTCTGTTCACTCCCAAGAACTGGTATGACTAGAAGGAATAAGTGAGATCTTGGGAAAATAAGACACATAGTTGTCCACTGTAACTTTTAATTATTTTTAAATTATAGGCAAGAATTCCCTCATTATTCCTGTAAAACAGTGACATATAGAAATTGTACACAGATAGGTCTGTTCTAGGCAATACCTTGATTGTGTTGTCATTTCTGCAGACTCTAGGTAGTTAAGAGTCTAGATGGCATTTTTACAGGGTCCCTATGAATCTTACTGTTGGACTTGGGGAACACAATGAATAATAGTCTCTCCCCATTTTTTTAACCCAGAGTTCTGAAACAATTGGAGAAAATCATAGGCTCCCCCTGATCTGTGTCAGTAAAGTCAGGTAACCATTCATTAAATCTTTCATCTACTACCTAGCTCAAAAGATACATCAGGAGAGCAGAAGTAAGAAAATACAGCCATGGGTTTATGAAGGAAGAATCAGTAAAGCAATGACTATGTATCAGTCCGGGAACAGTGTGCCAGGGATAACGAAAGATTTTAAAAGAAACATGGATATGCTGGCTTAACCCCTAATGAGATATTCATTTATTTGGGGAGACAAAATTAGCATACAGCTTATTTATTTATTGAGGCCTGTCCCAGTGGTTGTTCTAAATTATTCCAGACTCCTTAAGTCCTCAGTCCTTCCTTCTCTTCCTTTCTTCTCTGTTTCTCCTTCCTCCCTTTCCTTTCTTTCCCCTTAATTTTACTGTCTAGATGGAGGCCACCATGTCCGTCAGGGTTCACCCAGGAAGACAGAACCCGTATGTGGACATGTGCATTCTCAGCCGCTAACTCGTGTCCGACTCTTTGTGACCCCATGGACTGTAGCCTGCCAGGCTCCTCTGTCCGTAGAATGCTCCGAGGCAAGGACACTGGAGTGGGTTGCCATTTCCTACTTCAGGGGAGCTTCCGAACCCAGGGATCCAACCCATGTCTCTTGCATCTCCTGCATTGGCAGGTGGATATGAGGTATATATTAATAGATATAGTGCAGGGAATTGATTGACATTAGGGGCTAGTTAGGTAAGTCTGGGATCTATAGGGCAGGCAGGGAGGATCATATAAATCTCAATTAATCATTCTTTCCTCTTTTAGTTTGCTGTCATTACCACTTCTTCTCTGAATTATTCTTTAAGGTTAACTAATGTAAATCCTGGAGGTGCTCTTGATTCTTCCCATTTCCTGTCTCCCATATCAGTCAGTCAGTAAGGTCAGTGGTTCTTTCTTCCTGATAATTCTCACATTGGCCCATCCCTTTCCATCCCTACTGCCACCTCTCTAGTTGGAAACCTTGATTCTCATTCCTGGACTATTTTGTTAGACTTTCATTAATAGATACTTGACCTTTTTGCTCTTCAATTCTTCCTGTATAATGTGATCAGATTATTCATCTCAAAACAGTATTTTTAGTATGTTACTCCTCTAACAAGATTTTTCTATGAGTTAGAACCATATGTAATGACCTGGAGGGATGTCTATGGTAAATTTTTAGATTAAAACAGCATGGTGCATAGTACTGTGCATAGAAATATACTATTTTTAATTAAAACTGGGTATACTGGAATGTATTTATGTATGATTGTATGAACATAGAAAAAAGGGTGGAAGAGGTCATGCACTGAACTATAACACTAGTTCATTGATTATCTAGGGCAGTGCTTTTAATGGTGACTTCACATTGGAGTCATCTGGATAACTTAAAAAAAATAGAAATTTCATTGGCATGGGCATCAGAAATTTAAAAAGTTCCTTATGTGAATCTAACAGGTTGAGAACCATGACTCTAGAGGATTAACCTGGATGAAGTGACTCAGAAGTATTTCTATGAATAGAAAAACATATACTCACAACTCAGCCACACTTCCATGCCCAAAAGATGTGTATGACTCGGCTTAGTCACATGAGCAGAGAAAAGGCAGCTTGGCTTAAAAAATACTATATCAAGAGGGAAGGGATATACGTACACATATGGCTGATTCACATTGATGTACAGCGGAAACCAACACAACATTGTAAATCAATTATCCTTCGATTAAAGAAGAATGGAATAAGAAGTGTCACTATGTACCCAGGAAAAGAAACCCGATACATCTAGTAGTAAATGTACACTCTCTATCCTTGAGTAAAGTATAAAATGAAACACAATGCACAATCAGAAGAAAAGAGTGATAATGAATGTACCTTGGAAAAACATGTACTATGTCACAACATTGTAAATCAGCTATACTTCAAGAAAAAATAAATTACTATTGATCTCCATGAACAAAAATTATATGTATATACCAAGCATCTATGTTGTATTACATACCTGTACACACCCATATGTATATATGTATATGTATTTGGTATTTGATTATGTATTCCTGTGAAGAGATTACATGATTATTTCAGAAACCAGTAAGTCTAGATTACAAGTATTTTTGTTTCTATTTTTCTTTTCTTTTTTCCAATATGACATCAGTGGCTGAGATCTTTCCTTGTGCAGTCCCTATGTTTGACACCATAGGGAGGAGGCCTGAGTATTGATATCTGATTAAAAGGCAGTTTTGGTGAAGAGGATGTGTGTGAATGTTATTTAATCATTACTAATTAGGAGGCCAGGTTTCCTGTAATTTCTTTTTCTCAAAGCCAAATAACCCAAAATAGACATGGGGCTCTATAGAGACAAACTTGAATCGTGTTTCACAAGTGACAGGTCAACTATGAATTGATGTATGTGAGATAGGAAGTCATTGATCTTGCCTTAGAGACTCTGGAAACCATGGGTTTGGGCCTACGTTTGCTCAAACCTAGAGAACAGCTTAGGCTGAGAAACCAATAGCAGATTTCTTCCCCCATTCCAAGTTTGGAAACTTTGCCCATTATTTCTGCTTTGATCTGGACTCTGTTCAGTTTCAGACTGAACCATCTTAACAATGTAAAAGTCTGTGAGACTGGAAGCTCATATCTATATAAGGTTCATACCACAAAAATTTGGGCAGTAGGTGGTATTTGGAGAAAGCACATGGTCTGTATGAAAGGGGCAGGCTGGTGCCTGGACTTTCTGGGACATCTTGTTTTCTCTTGTTTGGAGTCCTTAATGATCTATAGTGTAATTAAGAAGTAGATGGTCACTGTGGCCACCAGACTGAGATATATTCAGTGATGGGCTGGGCTGGTTCATATTGGCTCATAAGAGATGACTGCTATGTTTTCAAGAATTTTCCTTTTTGGTTGTTGAACTTTGATATTCTTTCTTTCTCTTTTTTTTTTTTTTGTAGTATGTTATTCATTTAAACATAAATTTTCTTTTCTTTAAAAAATTTTTTTATTGGTGTATAATTGGTTTAGTATTGTGTTTCAGGTATACAGCAAAGTGAGTCAGCTATGCATATACATATATCTCTTCTTTTTTAGATTCTTTTCCCATGTAGGTCATTATGGAGTACCGTGCTTAGTCGCTCTGTTGTGTCTGACTCTGCGGCCCCATGAACTGTAGCCCGCCAGGCTCCTCTGTCCATGGGGACTCTCCAGGCAAGAATACTGAAGTGGGTGGCCATGCCTTCCTTCAGGGGATCTTCCCAACCCAGAGATTGAACCCAGGTCTCCTGCATTGCAGGCAGATTCTTTACTGTGTCCTTATAGGTTATCTATTTTATAGATAGTTATGTGTATATGTCAATTCCAATCTCCCAATTTATTTCTTCCACAAACATAGATATTCTTAAAATATATAAACTTAAATTACATAAAATTATATTGAATTACGTTAAGAACAAAAAATACTGTCACCTGTCACTTCCTGATTATTTTACTACATTTTGCTATTGTCTATTCCCATGAGGCTGTTTGTCTTTTGTTTCTGCATGATTGAAATACTGTATGCTGGTATGATGCTCATCTCTTCCTAACTCTACATTTAGTGACATCATATTGGTAGCTTGAAATTGACCATTCTGGGTCATAAGGCAACATGACAGGACCCCATGAAGGTTATACAACCTAGTTCTCCCAGAGTCACACTATGGTGATTTTCACCTACTTAATTGCCTATGTGACTAGCTACTAAAATGGCTCAGGGTCAGAAGGTGGTTAGATCATGCAGTTTGGCACACCCAGCAAGGACATGCCAGGATGTTTGGAGCCTGGGATGGACTGCCTTTCTGAGCAACTGTGGATACAAGAGTTCAGAAAGAGTCAGTGAATGAAAGCATACTAAGAAGCAATTGGTTACATAGGATTTATGATACAGAGTATTATATATTTATTATTTGTCAGGTATACATACCCTTCCTTTGTATTAACTAAATTTTAATAAACACACATGTATACGTATACACCTTTTTTTTTTTTCTTTAAAGAGAGCTGTTAAACAGTTACCATAATCTCACTGGATGCCTTTCATTGTAGAGTTCTTGTTAACAAGATAATCTGGGTCCAAAGGAAAGGGTGCAGAATAAATAAGGGGGGGGAATTTGTCAGTGGCTTGAAGATTATAAACCTTGAAAAAAAATCTCAGGAGAAGGATATTTATACATAGGCAGGGATCCAATGCTAGACAACATAAGACCCCATAAGTATGTGGAGAGGCAATCTGAGATGTGCAAATTTCCCACCTCTGTTACCCCTAAACCAGATAGGGGGTCTCTTTAAAGACATTTACATAGATATTACTCTGAAAGTGTGAGCTGCCTGCAACAGCAGCCACAGGGGAGAAGCAGGGTGCTGGAAGAAAATGGAATCTCCCTTAATTTTTTCCCCCTTTCCTTCCCTGCAATATATCTAATTTACTTGTTAAAGCCAACCTCACATTGTTTATCCAAACTGTCTATTTTTTTGTCCTAATTGATACTAATTAAAATCAAAATCAAATTACAACTGTAAAACTTGGCTGAGATTTTGAGCCACTGCCAGCATGCCCACAACCAGTGAGAGTTACTATGTCAACACTCCTGTTTGGAAACTCCAGGTATTTTAATAGTGAATAGATGTGGGGGAAAGAAAAGAAACAGTATTTTCATTCTAAGATTTCTTTCCAGCTGCTATTATGGAACATAACAAAAATAGAACCTAACTCATTCTTTCTTGAGACTGAGGGTCTTCATTCAGAAATTGAAAAGTCAATGTGGTGTGAGTGAATCCTGGTGAATCTGGAATTGTTAAATGAGTTGTTTAGCATTTGGTGCTGATGAGGCTAGACTCCTGGGTTCTGTCCCCTTATGGACTGGTTTTCTTTACCTGGAGGAAGAAGTCTGATCCTCAATTAAGAAGACATTCCAATTGGCAGGGCCATCTTGCAAGTGCAATAATGGGTAATTTGGGCAAGAGTCTATGAACGGTTCAAGCAAATCAGCTACAAGCATTCCTGTAAAATAACTCAAAAGTACCTTTTACTGAGGGTAGGTTATTAATTGTTTGCTAATATACCCTACTACAGCACTGAATTGAGTATAAAGCTGTGTCTTAAATCATATCCGGAAGAGATTGTTGGAAGTATCAAAAGTTCAAGAGATGTAGTAGAAAGGACATACAACTTTGATTTAGATGTGAGGGTTCTGTCACTGATCATTTTTGTTACTGTATGCTAGACATAATAAATGCCTTACGTTTTGTTATTTGTCTCAAAAATCTGTGGGTAGGTAATTCTGCAGCTTCATTTCCTAGATAAGAAGAGGTTAAGTAACTCACTTGATGTTGCATAGGTATGCCAGTGAGGTGGCATTTGAGCTCAGGTCTGTAGAACTTCAGAATCCAGAGCTTTACACACTCTTACTATCTCTACCCCAAACACGTTTTGTTTAAGGTAGAATTGCTTAACTGCTCTGAGCCTGGTCTCCTCTTTTATATGATGGTGATAATAATGTCTACTGTTCTCACTTGAAGGGTACAATAGTCATGAAATAATGTAGGTAGATCATAAAAGATTGGCTTGAATCCTAAAAAGAACATTATATAGCAGGACTTGTATTTAAATGCAATGCAAATAGGTTAGTATTTATCCTCAGTCAATGTTTCTGATCTATTCATTTATTAATTAAAAAAAAAAACAACAGATCTTAGTTGAGCCACTTGAGTAGTAGAAAAAGACTTAGAGTTGATCACTTTGGAAAATTTGAGGATCAGCTCTTGCCTGTCTCTTGGTAGTTGTGGCAACTTGGACAGATTGCTCATACTCTCAGAGCCTGTATAACAGTAGGTCCTCCAGAGGACTGTGGCAAGAATGAATCAAGATGACATATGCATGCATGCTTAGTCATGTCCGACTCTTTGTGACCCCATGGACTATAGCTCACCACGCTCCTGTGTCCATGGGATTCTCCAGGCAAGAATACTGGAGTGGCTTGCCATTTCCTTCTCCAGGGGATCTTTAAAATTCAGGGATCAAACCTGAATCTCCTGCACTTCAGGCCAATTCTTTACCATCTGCTGCTGCTGCTGCTAAGTTGCTGCAGTCGTGTCCAACTCTGTGTGACCCCATAGACGGCAGCCCACCAGGCTCTCCCGTCCCTGGGATTCTTCAGGCAAGAACACTGGAGTGGGTTGCCATTTCCTTCTCCAATGCAGGAAAGTGAAAAGTCAAAGTGAAGTTGCTCCATCGTGTCAGACTCTTAGCAACCCCATGGACTGCAGCCTACCAGGCTCCTCTGTCCATGGGATTTTCCAGGCAAGAGTACTGGGGTGGGTCACCATTGCCTCTCCCTTTACCATCTGAGCTACACTAAATGTAAACTTCTTTGCTTAACTCTAACTCTTGCTGTGGTAAGGGTAATATGAAGTTTAAAAGATAAGTAGGAGATAAATGCCAATATAATTTTAGAGTTGGAAGACAGAACTCACCTCATTGGAATTTCCCTTTTTGCCGATGTAGAAGATAACATTGAGAGGGACTGATGCAAAATTACACAGCCAAACATCAACAAGAATCAGTCATAGATATGATTCTTGTTGATGTTTGACAGAAAATAACAAAATTCTGTAAAACAGTTATCTTCAATTAAAAAAATTTACACAACCAGCTCATGAAAGAAATAGGACTGGAACCCAGGTTTGTTTTTTTTTAACTCAACTTTCAATTGAATCAAAATATGCTGGTGTCCGAGTACTTCTGAGTAGCTTCCCTGGTAGCTCAGTTGGTAAAGAATCCACCTGTAATGCAGGAGACCCCGGTTCGATTCTTGGGTTGGGAAGATCTGCTGGAGAAGGGATAGACTACCCACTCAGGTATTCTTGGGCTTCCTTGGTGGCTCAGCTGGTAAAGAATCCACCTGCAATAAGGGAAACCTGGGTTGGGAAGATCCCCTGGAGAAGGGAAAAGCTACCCACTCCAGTATTCTGGTCTGGAGAATTCCATGGACTGTATAGTCCATGGGGTTGCAAAGAGTCAGACATGACTGAGTGACTTTCACTTTAAATAAGTTGAAGGAACTTTCCTGGTGGTCCAGTGGTTAAGAATCCATCTGCCAATGCAAGGGACATGGATTTGATCCCTGGTCTGGGAACTAAGCCTTTGTCTGACAGATTGAAACTGTGAACCTAAGATTCTGAATAATCTGGACCACAGACACTTTAAAAATATAAAATCCAACTTGTCACTAAGTTCAGATTTTTTTCTCATAAAGAACTGGAAACTAATCTATTGTCCCATGTCTTTGTATATGTAAGGATAAATTGCTGGTAGGAGTGAAGGAAAGCTTCTCATCGAATATATTCATATGTAATATACCAAAATAATTGTGTACTTCTGTAATGCCATCCTTAAGTCTCAGAGGTAATGTAAAGATAAGGTTTGCTGTTGTTTAGTCACTAAGTTGGAGAAGGAAATGGCAACCCACTCCAGTGTTCTTGCCTGGAGAATCCCGGGTACCGGGGAGCCTGGAGGGCTGCCGTCTATGGGGTCGCACAGAGTCGGACACGACTGAAGCGACTTAGCAGCAGCAGCAGGAGTCACTAAGTTGTGTCCACTCTTTTGTGACCCCATGGACTTTAGCCCACCAGGCTCTTCTGTCCATGGGATTTCCCGGGCAAGAATACTGGAGTGGGTTGCCATTTCCTTTTCCTGGGATCTTCCTGACCCAGGGATCAAACCTGGGTCATCCACAAAAGATGAGGTTACTGTCCATCTTATTTGAAAAATTAAACACACACATATCATCATAAAGTAACACACCTATGCTGAGATCCCATAAAGAGATACAGAATTCTATATAGAATAGCATAAATTTAATATAATTAAGATTTGCTATTGAATCCTTATTCTGTATCTGTTTCTCCTTAAGTGATTCAACTACGTGCCTTAGCTTCTTAATTAGAGATTAGTGGTATTCTTACACATCTTAGAGGGGTGAAGATTGGCTCAGAGAGCACATGTCAGGCACCCAGAGTAGTGACTTTCTTAGGGGATACTCTAAGTTCTTCAAGAAAGATCAGGACTTCAGAACTAGAGTTGAGAAAGGGAACTTTTTCCCTAAGGAATGTGTGTGTAAGCAAAAGCATAGAAATGTATTTTTTTTTTTTTTGGCACCTTCCTAAAATGATGATCTGTGAAGTTTGGCTAGAGGAGTGAATTAAAAGTAGTAGTTATTGAAAGATTTTGGTGGAGAGACAGGTCAGGAGCAGATTTAAACATTACTATATGTCAGGATAAATGGTTCAACTCTATCCTGCAGGGGAATGGTTTTTCTTTTTAATTCAATCCAAAATAAAATCCATATTTTATTTGAAATATCTGTGAATAAGAATACAGATACTAGAGTTGTTTGGTTTTCTTCTGTGTCATGTGTCATAGATCTTTCTCTTTGAGTGAATAAACCAAAGATACAGTCAATGAAGTAATTCCACTTTTAAATATTCAAAAGTTTTATTTATTTTGGGAATGCTTTCTTTTTTTTTTTTTTGTAGGGAAGGGAAATTCACAGATGTCTGGGGAGAAAAACAGCTTTTCCATGTTGAAACGTTTGAAAAGACAGGAGACAAGAGACATAGAAAGTCTGTGCTTTGTGTGGATGGGTGGACTCTGTGGGACACCCCTGCATTTTCTAAGAGAAAGTTCTGTTGAACTAGTAAGGCAGCCCTGTTCTCTAGTCTCTTCTTGGTCCCTTGTTTTGGGTGATTTCTTTCCCTTTTCTCTCTGCCAACTCATGTTCCAGTCTTCCTTCTGAACCCGGCTTGAATTTCATCTCCTCTGAAAGATCTGTTTGGTGTCTTGTCTAGAACTGATTTTTAATTTGGTTCAGTGATCCATTAAAGAAAAATGGTGGCCTATTCTGAACTACAAGACTGACTGCCAAAAGATGAGCCAGTGTTTCGTGGGTGGTGTTGAGAAAGTGCCCAGTGAATGTTATATCTGTATTCTCCAGAGGAAGTCAGACAGTGGATCTGATGGAAGTGGAATCAACCCTTCGTCATGACATTTTCCTCTTTGTGTACTATTCCTGGGATGGTGCCCGGGTTTGGGAAGAGGAGAGTGGATATAGCTCCACATGGGTGAACTGTGAATGGGCATCTTGTGTTCTTGGATACTATAGCCTAGGAGCAAGAGGAGGTCAGAGCGCTTAGCAGAGGAAATGAGATGACTTTAATTAATGCACAGATACACCCAGTTTGCAGATTTAGGAAAAATCTGCAACAAATCTATGTATGAAAATGTCTGAACCTGCTCTTAATACTTGCTGCTATTTTGTGACTGTAGAGTAAAAATAAATAGGTCTTTAACTTTGTGTTTGTCTCAAATATATATTCAGTTTGTTGGTCAGTCACTTCAGTCAGTTTTCTTCAAGTCAGTTTTATTGAAATATAGTTTACATAAGTAAAATTCACTCTTTTAAAGTACACAGTTCAGTGAGTTTTGACAGATGTTTACAGTCATGTAACCACTGTCATAACCAAGAGCTAGAACATTCCCACAACCCCTAAAAATTCCCTTATTCTCCTTTGTAATAAACCTCATTCTTCTATTTCTATTCTAAGTTAATGATGATTTCAGTTTTTTCTTTTCCAGAATGTTACGTAAATGAAATCTGGCTTCTTTCACTTAACCTAATGCTTTTGAGAATATCCATACTGTTTCATATATTAGTGTTTTTTCTCCTTTTTATTACAGAGTGGTATTCCGTTATATGAAAGTGATGGACAAATGGGTTGTTTCCAATATTTGCTAATTAAGAATGAACTTGTTATAAACATTTGCATGCAGGTCTTTGCATGGATACAGACTGACCTCTTTTTGTTGAGCTTCACTTTACTGCCCTTGCTAGATATTGTGCTTTCTAAAAATTGATAGTTTGTGGCAATCCTATATTGAGCAAGTCTTCAGTTCAGTTCAATTCAGTCGCTTAGTCGTGTCCGACTCTTTGCGACCCCATGAATCACAGCACACCAGGCCTCCCTGTCCATCACCAACTCCTGGAGTTCACTCAAACTCATGTCCATCGAGTCGGTGATGCCATCCAGCTATCTCATTCTCTGTCATCCCCTTCTCCTCCTACCCCCAATCCCTCCCAGCATCAGAGTCTTTTCCAGTGAGTCAACTCGTCGCATGAGGTGGGCAAAGTATTGCAGTTTCAGCTTTAGCATCAGTCCTTCCAATGAACACCCAGGATTGATCTCCTTTAGAATGGACTGGTTGGATCTCCTTGCAGTCCAAGGGACTCTCAAGAGTCTTCTCCAGCACCACAGTTCAAAAGCATCAATTCTTCAGCAATCAGCTTTCTTCACAGTCCAACTCTCACATCCATACATGACCACGGGAAAAACCATAGCCTTGACCAGACGGACCTTTGTTGGCAAAGCAATGTCTCTGCTTTTTAATATACTATCAAGGTTGGTCATAACTTTCCTTCCAAGGAGTAAGCGTCTTTTAATTTCCTGGCTGCAGTCAGCATCCGCAGTGATTTTGGAGCCCCCCCCCAAAAAAGTCTATCAGTGCCATTTTCCCAACAGCATTTGCTCACTTGGTGTCTCTTTGTCACATCTTGGTAATTTTTCTTAATATTTCGAATGTTTCATTATTTGTTCTGGTGATCCGTGGTGTCTGTTCCTCCTATAATTGTTTTTGAGAGCCATGAACCACATCTATATGACAGTGAACTTAATAAATGCTGTGTGTGTTCTGACTGCTCCATTGACTGGCTATTCCCTCATCTCCTTCTCCTTGGGCCTCCCTATTCCCTGAGTCACAGTTACATTGAAACTAGGCCAGTTCATAATCCTACAGTGGGCCCTAAGTGTTCAAGTAAAGGGAAGAATTGCAAAAGCTGGAAATGATTAAACTTAGTGAGGAAGGCATGTTGAAAGTTGAGCTAAGCTGAAAGTTAGGCCTCGTGCACAAACAGCCAAGTTGTGAATGCAAAGGAAATGTTCTTGAAGGATATTAAAAGTGCTTCTCCAGCATACACACAAACGATAAGAAAGTGAAACAGATTTATTGCTGATAAAGAGAAAATCTTAGTGGTCTGGATAGAAGCTTAAATCAGCCACAACAGTCCCTTAAGCCGAAGCCTAATCTAGAACAAGGCCCTTAACTCTCTTCAACTCTGTGAAGATCGAGAGAGGTGAGGAAGCTATAGGATAAAAATTTGAACCTAACAGAGGTTAGTTCATGAGGTTTAAGGAAAGAAGCTGTCTTCTTAAGATAAAGGTACAAGATGAAGCAGAAACAAGTGCTGATATAGAAACTGAAGCAATTTATGCAGAAGGTCTAAGCTAAGATAATTAATGAAGGAGGCTACACTAAAGAACAGAGTTTTCCGTGTAGACAAAAGAACTTTCTGTTGAAAGAAGATGCCATCTAGGATTTTCATAGCTAGTGAGGAGAAGTTAACACCTGGTTTCAAAGGACTGGCTGACTCTCTCGTGGCAACTCACTCCAGTACTCTTGCCTGGAAAATCCCATGGACGGAGGAGCCTTGTAGGCTATAGTCCATGGGGTCGCAAAGAGTCGGACATGACTGAGTGACTTCACTTTCACTTTCACTCTTTAGGGGATAAAGCAGCTGGTAACTTTAAGTTGAAGCCAGTTTTTCTTTGTCATTCTGAAAATCTTAGGGCTCTTAAGATTTATGCCAGTTTTACTCTGCCTGTGTTTACAAGTGCTGCACTCAATATGCCAGCAAATTTGGAAAAGTCAGCTGTGCCTACAGGACTGGAAGAGGTCAGTTTTCATTCCAATCCCAAAGAAAGGCAATGCCAAAGAATGTTCAAACTACTGCACAATTGCACTCATCTCACATGCTAGCAAAGTAATGCTCAAAATTCTCCAAGCCAGGTTTCAATAGTATGTGAACCATGAACTTCCAGATGTTTAAGCTGGATTTAGAAAAGACAGAGGAACCAGAGATCAAATTGCTGACATGTGCTGGATGATCGAAAAAGCAAGAGAGTTCAAGAAAAACATCTATTTCTGCTTTATTGACTATGCCAAAGCCTTTGACTGTGTGGATCACAACAAACTGTGGAAAATTCTGAAAGAGATGGAATACCAGAGCACCTGACTTTCCTCCTGAGAAATCTGTATGCAGGTCAAGAAGCAACAGTTAGAACTGGACATGGAACAATGGACTGGTGCCAAATCGGGAAAGGAGTAGGTCAAGGCTGTATGTTCTCACCCTGCTTATTTAATGTAAATGCACAGTGCATCATGAGAAATGCTGGACTGGATGAAGCACAAATTGGAACCAAGATTGCTGGGAGAAATATCAATACCCTCAGATATGCAGATGACACCACCCTTATGGCAGAAAGTGAAGAGGAACTAAAGAACCTCTTGATGAAAGTGAAACAGGAGAGTGAAAAAGTTGGCTTGAAAGTCAACATTCAGGAAACTAAGATCATGGCATCTGGTCCCATAACTCCATGGCAAATAGATGGGGAAACAATGGAAACAGTGAGAGACTTTATTTTGGGGGACTCCAAATCACTGCACAGTCACTGCAAATGGTGACTGCAGCCATGAAATTAAAAGATGCTTGCTCCTTGGATTATGACCAACCTAGACAGTATATTAAAAAACAGAGACAATACTTTGCCAACAAAGGTCTGTCTAGTCTAAGCTATGGTTTTTCCAGTAGTCATGTATGGATGTGAGCGTTGGACTATAAAGAAAGCTGAGTGCCAAAGAATTGATGCTTTTGAACTGTGGTGTTGGAGAAGACTCTTGAGAGCCCCTTGGACTGCAATGAGGTCCAACCAGTCCATCCTAAAGGAAATAAGTCCTAAATATTCATTGGAAGGACTGATGTTGAACCTGAAAGTCCAATACTCTGGCCATCTGATGGGAAGAACTGACTCATTTGAAAAGACGCTGATGCTGGGAAAGATTGAAGGCAGGAGGAGAAGGGGATAATCAAGGATGAGATGGTTGGATTTCATCACTGACTCAATGGATATGAGTTTGAGTAAACTCTGGGAGTTGGTGATGGACAGGGAGGAAGGGCGTGCTGCAGTCCATGGGGTCGCAAAGACTTGGACATGACTGAGCGACTGAACTGAACTGATGCTCTACAAAGGGAACAACAAAACCTGGTGGATGACAGTGCATCTGTTTACAGCGTGGCTTACTTACTATTTTAAACCCATTATTGATACCTACTACTCAGAAATAAAATACTTCCTTCAAAATATTTTGCTCATTGACCATGCCTGTGGTCACCCGGGAGCTCTGATGGAAATGTACAGCAAGGTTCATGTCATTTTCATGCCTGGTAACACAATACCCCTTCTGCAGTCCATGGATAAGGGGTCATTTTGGCTTTCAAGTGTTACTGTTTAATAAATACATCCCATACGGCTATAGCTGCCAAAGATAGTGATTTCTCTGATGGATCTGGGAAAACTAAATTGAAAGCTTTCTGGAAAGGATTCACCATTCCAATTGCCATGAAATAACATTTATGATTCGTAGGGTGAGGTCAAAGCATCAACATTAACAGGAGGTAAGAAGTGTATTCCCACCGTTATAAATTAGTTTGAGGGTTTCAAGACTCAGTGGTGGAAGTAATTGCAGATGTGGTGGAAATAGCCAGAGAACTAGAATTAGAAGTGGAGCTGGAATTAGTGACTGAATTTCTGCCATCTCATGATAAAAGTTTCAGGATGAGGAGTTGCTTCTTATAGACGAGCACAGTGGTTTCTCAAGATGGACTATACCCCTGGTGAAGATGCTTGTGAACTGCTGAAATGACAACCTAGCAGTAAACTCGTCTTCCCCAATCAGGGGAGGTCTGTTCCAGGCACCTACAATGGCTCCGAGATCCCCTGGAGAAGGAAATGTTATCCCACTCCAATATTCTTGCTTGGGCTATTTCATGGACAGAGGAGCCTGGTAGGCTATAGTCCATGGGGCTGCAAAAGTTGGACACGACTTAGTGACTAAACATAATGCATGCTTGTTTTCTCTTCCTACTTTCACCTAATTTAATCCTGTAGTTCACTTGTTTCTTAGTCTTCTTTAAGGAAATGATGTGAGTGGTTTCAGGTCTGCGTCCCAAACTCAGGGTATCTTGGTCATTTGAGGAGGGTATATGCCCAATTAACCAGCCGCTCCCTTGTCTCCCTCCTATCTTCCATGTGCCCAGTCTGCCAGCCTGTGATTCTGCCACAGGCGGACAGCTGACTCACACTGAGCCTGCTGCCTTTTTTTGCCTTCTAATTTGGCATCAGGTTTCAAGAACAATGTATTAAAGGCTCTGTGGGCCAGGAACTGCAACATGTAAATGATTCTGCACCCACATTCTAGCATGTGTCCTGAGAAGCAGTTGGTTAGTGAAGGAAAAGGTTTGAAGAAAACAGGCAGAGATGAGAGAAAGGCAGAGTCAGACCCATGTTCCTACAGCTTTCTAGTTCATGCTTCCAATTCCTTCCTTAGACCCAGCTTTTTTTTTTTTTTAATTCTGTTAATACCATATCATTTGTATAACAAATACTCCTGATCCTAATTTTTCTTCAGATTCCTCCAGTTTGTTTCTGTTAGTCATGATTGGAGAGCCTTGCATGTATCCTTAGTTGCTTTGGTCATGTCCAACTTTTTGTGACCTCATGGACTGTAGTCCAACAGGCTCCTCTATCCAATGGAATTTTCCAGGCATGAATACTGGGGTGGGTTGCCATCCTCTTCTCCAGGGGATCTTCCCAACCCAGGGATCAAACCCGCATCTCTTGTGTCTCCTGCATTGGCAGGTGCATTCTTTACCATGAGTCCTACCTGGAGAACCGTGGCTAACATGTGCTCTTCAGTTTCCCAAATTATCATCCCTGATATGTAAAGGAAACGTCTCCAAACTGCTCTTTGCAGGTCTGTCATTAGTTAATTAAGTCATTTCCTCTAGGAAGGCAGAGATTTTCTCCTTTTAAGCTCTCTTGCTCTTTTTCACACATTTCCTTGATGTGTAATTACTCTGATGTTCCTCACACCTACTGCATTTTATGCTGTTCTTGACTTTATTCTTCCATTATATTCTGTTCCTTCTCAGTGTGCTTTGGTCGATCCCAAAATTAGCATTTATTAAGTATCCATATTGCATAAAAGATGCAGAAATCACATTTCATCTGATATTTTCTACCATATTCATAATGCAGGATCCAGTTTAAATCTCATTTACACCATGAACTCCTGTATCATCAGTTTCTTTCCTTCTCTTTCAGAAAGAATGTTGGTAGCTCTTTGTGTGTAATTATAATATTCTTCTGTTAAATTTCCCTAAGACAAGGGATCATATCTTATTTGTATTATAAGTACTTTGTGTAATAAGCACTTAAACCATAGTAGGTAATCAGTAAGTGCTTGTTGAATGAATGAGTAAGTGAATATAAGGGTGTGTATTTTGCAGTATGTGAAATTGAGAAAATTGCCTGATGATCACAAATGTCTCTTAAAACACCCTGTTTTCAGGGCTGTGTTCATCTCAGTCTTTTTCTCCTTCCACTTTACCCTGTTTGTCTAGATGTTCTTGGTTACCACTAGAATGTCAGTTACCATCTGCCAGGCACTCCCAAGTCTATATTTTTATAGACTGGCTGTGTCTCCTGAGAGCCAAACCCCTAAATCCAACTGTTTACTAGGCTTCTCTAGTGGGAGTTTCTGCAGGCACTTTAGTCTTCATCTGCCTTATCTTTATTCATGGACTTCACCATT
Organism: Moschus berezovskii; assembly: GCF_049115385.1. Taxonomy (NCBI): domain Eukaryota; kingdom Metazoa; phylum Chordata; class Mammalia; order Artiodactyla; family Moschidae; genus Moschus; species Moschus berezovskii. Next base: position 37,401,003 of record NC_142473.1, on the reverse strand, counting down.
CACTCCATGCTGACCTCCTTCTCTCTTTCTCTTTCTCCTCCTCTGATGTTCCATAAACGGTTAATGGCTGTATTATCTAGCCAGCTGAACAAATTTGATGTATGGTACCTAGTAGGTATCAGTATTTGTTGAAAAAACAAATGCCATTCATGGAGATGGCGAAATCAGCTGAATATGAAAATTTGATGACTACATTTAGAAATGGTGTTAAATCCAGTAGTAAAAAGCTAGAATGAGAGTGGGCTCTCCCATCTTGCACTTTCGGCATCTTTGGAATATCAACCAATGTCACTCATGAGGTCTCCATTTAAAATCAGACCTAGAGGCTGACTGATTTGTCATCCTCCTTGCAACTCTGAAATGTTTTCCTTTAGGCCTGTGGGCCTTTGTAGTGACGCCCTCTCATGGACATGTGCCACGGTATGTTTTTCTTCCTTCTAGAGATTGGGGATATTTTGTGTAATATCATGTTAGGAACGAGGCTCAGAACAGATTTTTCATTCTTCCTTCTCAGGCTTCTATTGGAGGCACCAATTGTAATGAAAAAGCAAGAGATTTGGGTGGCAGATTGATGTGACTGTGAATTCTGGCCCCTTATTTATTTCTAGCTTTGTGATTTTGTTTTTGCCAACAAAGGCCCATCTAGTCAAGGCTATGGTTTTTCCAGTGGTCATGTATGGATGTGAGAGTTGGACTGTGAAGAAAGCTGAGCGCCGAAGAATTGATGCTTTTGAACTGTGGTGTTGGAGAAGGCTCTTGAGAGTCCCTTGGACTGCAAGGAGATCCAACCAGTCCATTCTAAAGGAGATCAGTCCCGGGTGTTCATTGGAAGGACTGATGCTAAAGCTGAAGCTCCAGTACTTTGGCCACCTCATGCGAAGGGTTGACTCATTGGAAAAGACTCTGATGCTGGGAGGGATTGGGGGCGGGAGGAGAAGGGGACGACAGAGAATGAGATGGCTGGATGGCATCACCGACTCGATGGACATGAGTTTGAGTGAACCCTGGGGGTTGGTGATGGACAGGGAGGCCTGGTGTGCTGTGATTCAAGGGGTCGCAAAGAGTTGGACATGACTGAGCGACTGAACTATACTGAACTGTACTGTCCTTAAGTTCATCGAATCTCAATTTATTCATAAAATGAGGACAATATTAGGCATAGGGTTATTGACAAGTTACGTGTAAGAAGCTGAGCATGGTCTCTGAAACAGGGGTCTCCAAAATGCACATTCCTTCCCTTCTTTTGTTAGGTGAGGGGTGGTCTCTGCTGCTAACCTTGATTATCACTTTCTTCACTAGTGAATGAAATAATACTTACCCACAGTTAGGATTAAATTAGTTATAGTCACATGAAGTACATGATTCTTTAAGAAATAGTAGAGTACTTCTTTTCTACCTTCCCAGGTTTCATCCTTTCCAGGAAGGCATTGGGAAATACCTGTTAACTGATGTGTTTTAAGTCTATTAGAACTTCTAGTCAACCTTAAGGCTATTGTTAGGAGACCTAGGAAGATATGAACATGGAGTATTACTTCTTTGCTTATTTTCTATGAGTCAGTGCTGCTCAATAGCAATGGTTCTGAGAGGAAGCTTGCCATATTCTCTCTGTGCCAGCTGCATACACCAGTGTACCTTTATCATGTTTTCCTTGAGGGTCTTTCTCTGTGGTGCATTTAACCAATGGGAACTAAATAATGCCCTGAGCGCTCTCATTGGTTTCTTGTGGGTGTCCATATTTTCTGCCTGGTGTAAGAATCCACCAGTCCTTATCCACTTATTAGCAGTTCAGTTATTAGGCCGGTAGTGACTTCCATTAAATCAAGGTATTTTTTCCCAACCACAATGGACTCCTGGGTATTCTTTCTTCCTTCCACGGTGTATAGTGCCCACCCCAAATAAAGTGATCGTAGTCCATTCTCTTCAAATACCCAGAACTTTCTGCAGCTAATACAACAAAAGTAATAGTAGCAAGAACTACTTGTATTTCTCTGGACACATAAACTCTAATGAAGGAACTGGTACATATTCAGTGTGTTTATAATGATTTGAGCTGGGGAACAGGCATATGGAGGCAGGTGTCACACTGAGATGATACCATTACAGTGAGCTGTTTTCTAGGATGGGTTGATAAACGCACGACTCTCACCCAGTCTCTGCCTCGACTATGACAGACTGTGTCACTCATCAGCTTACTTTAATGGTCGATGGAGTTTGATAAGGAAGAAGAGAGGGAGCAAAGCAAGAGGACAGGGGATGGGCAAGGATGGGCATTTCCATGTAAGAGACTCTGGGAATCTACAAGCAAACAATTTGTGACCCAAACCTCCCACTCCCTTGATAGATTGCTGTTGGCATTTGTGTTTCTGCAAGAAAAAAAGTTGTTGCTTCTTAAAAAATTAAGCAAATGCAGGACTTTAAAATGTGGCAGTGGGAAGGAAAATAAGCGAGAAAGTGCACTTGGCACGAATTCAGGGACAGCCAGTTGTCTTTATTGAAACGGCATTGAATTAAAAACTCAAGGCAGTGGCATCTTCTTTAATAGATTAAAAAAAAATGCTAGGCCATCACTACTCAGTAAACATTGCAGGGGAAAAAAAACCCCAAAACTGTGTGCAATGTTTCTTGCCTCTTTTTTTTCTTCTTCTGGCTCCAAACAAAGAGATCTGTGCTTGCTCCTGAAAGAAGGCACATGAATACACTGCCCACGTGCCCTGGTGGTTGTGAACCTCTTTCAGGAAGGCAGGCCCCTGTGGCACCCCACCCCAGCCCAGCCCTTCCCATCTGTTCAGGCACCAAGTCCTGCCTCTGTGCCGGGGGAACAGGTCCTCCAGGTCCACGATTACATACGGTTGTTTCCAGACCATGGACGGACAGCGTTTCTGTCTCTGATGGTCAAAAATGAGGTTCAGGGTGAGAACAATTAGAAACTTTAATTACTCTCCAGGCATCTATAAGCCACATTCCTATTTTTATAAGGAATTAGCTACAGATTGAGTAGCGCTTGTCGCGCTTTGAAACGTTCCCTGTGTGTTTCTGGCACAACTGTGTTCTCTTTGGAATGCCGGGGGCTTCAGAGCCCCTCTCCGCATCTCTCCCTCTTTTTTGCTTGCCAATTCCAGCACCTTCGCATGCATTACTCCGTCTTTTCCTCTCCAAGATGACCTGAAATGACCTTTTGCTTGGCACGAGACGTGATTCAACTGATAATAAAAGGGTTGGGGGCGGGGTGGGGACAGCACTGGCTGGCTGTTCAGAACCGCGGAGGGGTGCAGGGGAGGGGGCATCCGCATCCATTTGAAGACAAACGCTGCTCCATTTTTTTTTTTTTTTTTTTGGCCATGTATTTCCTGTAATTAATTTTCCACCTATCGCCTACTACACGCAGAGAATTTTTTTTTTTTAAGGCATACCACTCTCTTTGTTTAACCCAAGCTCTTGGGTTGTTTGGATGAGGCCGGGGAGGAAGCGAAGGAGGAGGAGGAGGGAGATGGGGCACCCCGGCTGGGAGGCCCGAGCCCTCTGCTGGAATGCGGGGTCGGCTGCCCCGCAGCTTCCTTTCTTTCTCCCGCCGGGGTGTTTGGGGCTGGGAGCGTTTCTCCAAAGCCACGGTGGCGGCTAAGGTTCCGGCGCGCGGCTCCTCCTATTTCCCATCCGCTGCCTTTGAGGGGCGTGGGCTTGTTCCGGAGGCCGTGTTTCTTTGTTGTTTTGGGAAACTTAATTTTTTTTTTTCACTAACTCCAGAACTCCAAAAAATGCCCCTGGCAAATCTCATCGATCCTTTCTCTCATTCTTTCACTTGGGGAGGGGCGGGAAGAAGAACAGACTATTTATTTGGGTAGTACTTGGCTGAGGTTGCAGCAGTTGCCACAGCAACAGCTCTGAACCTTGCACTGCGGAAGGTCCTGATTGCCTTCCTAAAGACCTCCTCTTTAAAGAGATCCTGCTAGCGATACTCCGTCTGTCCGTTTGAGGTTTCCGTGCATTGGTATCATCGAGACTGTTTGAAAAGACAAGGTTTCCTTAGGAGGTTGGTGGGATATTTTTAGCCAAGCTTGATTAGATGAGCTGTGAGAAGAGAAACGTGGACTTAAGTCACGTGGGATGCTGAGGGTAGGGAATGTCTCCGTCCAAAGGCTTGTGAAATGCTAGAACATAGTCTAAAGGTGTGTCGCCACCCTGCAAGTTGCATACAGCTTCCATGTGAGCTGATGGGGATGGTTATGCAGCCATCCTGTCGCTCTCTCTTCTCCCAACAAAGGGAACTTACACATGAAATGCTCAGAGAGGTGAGGACCATCTTCCTTGGTTTGGAAAGACTTTCTGTTCCCGAGAATGCCTTACAAGCTGAAAGTTCCCTGAAAGGCAAGGGGATTGCTGCACAGTCCTCTTCTAGTTTCATACTTTCTGGCTTTTGTTCAGTTCAGTTCAGTCACTCAGTTGTGTCCGACTCTTTGCGACCCCATGAATCACAGCACGCCAGGACCCCCTGTCCATCACCAACTCCCGGAGTTCACTCAAACTCATGTCCATCGAGTTGGTGATGCCATCCAGCCATCTCATTCTCTGTCATCCCCTTCTCCTCCTGCCCCCAATCCCTCCCAGCATCAGAGTTTTTTCCAGTGAGTCAACTCTTCACATGAGGTGGCCCAAGTATTGGAGTTTCAGCTTTAGCATCAGTCCTTCCAACGAACACCCAGGACTGATCTCCTTTAGGATGGACTGGTTGGATCTCCTTGCAGTCCAAGGACTCTCAAGAGTTGGCTTTTGTTGGAAACCATCAATTCGTTAATTCATCATGGACATCTTGAATGTTGGCTCTGTGCTAGGCAGTATAGCTATAAGATTACCAAACACACACCCACCTACCCACCCAACTAATCTTAGCACTTGTCCCTTCAGAAGCTTTGAATCAAGAAGTAGAAATAAGTAAATAGAAGATTAAATTCAGGGAAGAAGTAACTGTAGGATGCTGCCATTTCAGGGGAAGAGTGACTCTGTGGTCCTGCCAGTTCCATTAGAGCCACTGGTGTGATCCACACCACTTCCTTCACTAAAAGGAAGTGACTCCTGTGAAGCACTTGATGAAATACATCCCCTCTCCTCCCAGCCAATCAGTATCCCTCTCTTGCCCTTCTTCAAAAGTGCTTGTAGGAAAAGCACTGCCCTTCTGGAGCAAATGCCAGGAAGCTGGCCTTGAGAATCCCAGTGTGGATGGGCACAGGTGTCATCTTGGATGAGAACTTCAGCCCAGTTTCTTTCTAACCTGCTGTAGAGAAGGAAAGAAGCTCATAGCCTTGAGTGCCTTCCCCCCTGTGCCCTACATTATGCTGGTTCTTTATCACGTCTATAGTGTCCTCATGCAGTCTCTCTCATGTGGTGCCTGGTTTCTTCTGAACCATACAATTAAAGAAAAATTTGTGAGTTGATAATTTTCTCAGTTATCGTAAGGATTGTAAATAACTGGTTCCACTCTAGATGTGCAGACAGAAATAGATTGGTTGTGTAAAGAGTGATGATTCGCTGCCTGGGGAACATAGAAACCAATATGATGATGGTTCACCAGGTCTTGAGAAAAGAGAGAGTGTTATTTTGCGATTAGTCAGCAAGGAGACAAGAGGCAGGGCTCAAATCTATCTCCTCAATCCAGGATTTGGGGCCAAATTTAAGGGATTAGGGGAATTTCCAAACTTGGAAGCTGATGGGTTAGTCTTGCATCAAGTCCATATAAGCTACTTCTGCTGCTGGAAGTCAGATTTTCTTTATTAAAGGACTTCTTGTAAGGGCTCCAGTGGCAATGTTTCTGTTCTTTACGTTTGTTTACTGAAGATTCTTCTTTTTAAAATTTTTTTTATTGGAGGCTAATTACAATTTTATATTGTTGGTTTTGCCATACATTGACATGAATCCTCCCCAGGTGTACATGTGTTCCCCTTCTTGATTCTGGATTCATCCTGCAGATTGGGTTCCTATCTTGCAAATGCTCAGTGCTGTCTCTATAAAATAACTCTAGTTTTGATTAATCAACAACCAACCTGTTTTAAGGAAGTGAAACCAATTTAAGCCAGTCAGTGTCTTACGTGCTGCTTCAATTTTATGCAATAGATGCTCTGAGGCATTAGTCTTAATTCTTCCTCAGAGTCCCTTTTGAGAAAGTTGCAAGGTATCCATCTTAACAGATGAGGAAACTGAGGCGCAAAGAAGTTGTTCAAGATCACATAGCCAGCAGTGATGGAACTAGGGATGACAACTTTTCCTTTCTGACTCCGAAATTCAGTCTTTCAAGATGGTTTGAGTTTCTTGTACTATTAAAAAGAATTGGTTCCAATTCTCCTCCAGGCTATTAGAAAAGAATAGAATTGTAGGATTAAAATTCATTGACTTAAAGTGCTAATAGTTTGATTGGAAACTCTACAAAGACAGGAATTGAGTCTTTTTTCTTTTTTTGCTAATAGCTCTCTCTCTTGACATTATTCTGTCGATTTAGGCAGAGTATCTCCAGGAGAGTCACTGCTCAGCGTGACAGGGACACCTTGTTTTTAACTCAAGTCATTACCATCCAGCTTCATCACTCACTAGACTTGACCTCACATGTCTTGTGAAACCAGATCTCTCTTCAAAGGCTGGAAACTTTTGCCATCAAAATCAAATACTGAGCCTCAAGGTCTAGGATCATTCCTCAAGAGCTATCAGCACTAGCATGTTTGACAAAATGAGTGCTTAGGGACGGGGGAGCCTGGTGGGCTGCCGTCTATGGGGTCGCACAGAGTCGGACACGACTGAAGTGACTTAGCAGCAGCAGCAGCAATAATTTGTAAGGCTTTATCTATGAACTTCCTCCTTTGTAGCATAGATTGTCAGTTACTCAAACTCTCTGTTCCTTAGTTTCATCTGAAAAGTAGGGTAACAGTAGTATTATCAAATAAGATCATGGTAAGGGTTCAGTTCAGTTCAGTTCAGTCGCTCAGTCGTGTCCGACTCTCCGCGACCCCATGAATCACAGCACGCCAGGCCTCCCTGTCCATCACCAACTCCCGGAGTTCACTCAAACTCATGTCCACAGAGTCGGTGATGCCATCCAGCCATCTCATTCTCCGTCGTCCCCTTCTCCTCCCGCCCCCAACCTTTCCCAGCATCAGAGTCTTTTCCAGTGAGTCAACTCGTCGCATGAGGTGGCCAAAGTATTGCAGTTTCAGCTTTAGCATCAGTCCCTCCAATGAACATCCAGGATTGATCTCCTCTAGAATGGACTGGTTGGATCTCCTTGCAGTATAAGGGACTCTTACTCTGAGAATAAGCCTGCACAGCCCTGTGCACAGTGCCAAGCCTGTGTGAAGTGCTGTTTATTATGCCAGCTATTATTATGTTAATTATTACCATCACTTTTATTTGTATTAGATTTGATTGATTAAATGGAGAGTTGGCATTGTATTTCCCAGGCCTACGATGGACAGAAGCCACATTACAGGCTGATAAATCTTTTTCTTTCTGAACTTTGTCTTCCTCTCACCATGACACCGCTTCTCTTGGTTTTAAACATCCATTTATCCTTGGACTCCTCCCTTCCTTCTCCCTTAGCCTTCTCAAGCAACACAAAATGTCTTGCTCCTAAAATGGTTGTATGACAACACCAGGAATCAGCAAGTTTTCTTTTTATTGTAAGTAAAAAGCCAGATAGAGTTTTAGACTCTACAGGCTATAAGGACCTCTGATGTAATGGCTCAACTCTGTTGCTTATAGTGCAGAAGCACATGCCATAGACAATATTGAAATGACAGTGTGGGTGTTCTGATAAAACTATGTATGAAACTTGAAATTTGGAGTTCACAAAGGTTCAACTGTCACAAAATATTATTACTTAAATTTTTTTTTCAACCATGTAGAAATGTAAAAACCACCCTTGGCTCCTGGACTTTTTAAAAACAGGCAGTGTGATTTCCTGGCAGTCCAGTGGTTAAAGCTCTTCACTTCCAATACAGGGGGCATTAAGTTCAATCCTTGGTAAGGGAACTAACGTCCCACATGCTCCATGGCACAACTAAAAACACCAAACAGTTAAAAAAAATTCAACTAAAAATCTGTTTAAAAAAAAGCAGACAGTGGACCCCTATTTTGTTGACCCCTGATTTACACTTAAATATGTTTCAATTACTGTGGAACTAGAAGAACTTACAGAAAATACATCTTCGAGGGGCAGTGCCTTGTGTGGGCCACACACAGTGGCAGTTTATCCCCTTGGTTCTCTGTGGGAAGGATGGCTGGTACAATGGGACCCAGGTTGGCCAGCTCAGTGTTTTCATTTTCAGGAAAACATCAGAGCATCTTGGAAGAGCATCTGCCATCATGACAGACATGGCTTCAACCGCATTTGGGCTCTCAACTCTTAGTACTGTTCTGATTTAGTTTTTCAGCTTCAATTTTCCTAACTGTGAAAGTGGAAGTGACTATGCTTACTCTGATGTTACTATACAACTAAATGATATAGATGCTCTAAGTGACAACATCCTCTGGATCATGGAGAAAGCAAGAGAGTTCCAGAAAAACATCTATTTCTGCTTCATTGACTATGCCAAAGCCTTTGACCGTGTGGATCACAAGAAACTGTGGAACATTCTGAAAGAGATGGGAATCCCAGACCACCTGACCTGCCTCTTGAGAAACCTGTATGCAGGTCAGGAAGCAACAGTCAGAACTGTACATGGAACAACAGACTGGTTCCAAATAGGAAAAGGAGTACGTCAAGGCTGTATATTGTCACCCTGCTTATTTAACTTATATGCAGAGTACATCATGAGGAATGCTGGGCTGCAAGAAGCACAAGCTGGAATCAAGATTGCTGGGAGAAATATCAATAACCTCAGATATGCAGATGACACCACCCTTATGGCAGAAAGTGAAGAGGAACTCAAAAGCCTCTTGATGAAAGTGAAAGAGGAGAGTGAAAAGGTTGGCTTGAAGCTCAACATTCAGAAAACGAAGATCATGGTATCTGGTCCCATCACTTCATGGGAAATAGATGGGAAAACAGGGGAAACAGTGTCAGACTTTATTTTTTGGGCTCCAAAATCACTGCCGATGCTGACTGAAGCCATGAAATTAAAAGACACTTACTCCTTGGAAGGAAAGTTATGACCAAACTAGATAATATATTAAAAAGCAGAGACATTACTTTGCCAACAAAGGTCCGTCTAGTCAAGGCTATGGTTTTTCCCGTGGTCATGTATGGATGAGAGAGTTGGACTGTGAAGAAAGGTGATCGCCGAAGAATTGATGCTTTTGAACTGTGGTGCTGGAGAAAACTCTTGAGAGTCCCTTGGACTGCAAGGAGATCCAACCAGTCCATTCTAAAGGAGATCAATCCTGGGTGTTCATTGGAAGGACTGATGCTAAAACTGAAACTGAAATACTTTGGCCACCTCATGCGACAAGTTGGCTCACTGGAAAAGACTCTGATGCTGGGGAGGATTGGGGGCGGGAGGAGAAGGGGACGACAGAGAATGAGATGGCTGGATGGCATCACTGACTTGATGGACGTGAGTTTGAGTGTACTCCGGGAGTTGGTGATGGACAGGGAGGCCTGGTGTGCTGTGATTGATGGGGTCGCAAAGAGTCAGACACGACTGAGCGACTGAACTGAATTGAACTGATGGGACAGTATATATTAAGAGGATAATGACAGATACATGGTGGATATTTTCTAAATATTCAGTGAGTATTAGTAGGCACTCAGCTTATGTTTCTCATTCATCAGTGAGGACAGCTAGGGACCAGTCTTGGCTGTTGTGAAAGATGAGAGTAGGAGGGTAGGATGTCTGGAATTTAAAAAAGAAGTCTTCTGATCTTTTCAGGGATAGATGTGAGGGCTGGTGAGAAGACAGAGTTAGGACATTTTTGGCAAAGGGAAAATTAGATCACTTGACATAAGTGAAACTGGAGCTTATAGAATCAGAGGCTCTGTCACCAGGTTAGGACTCAGCTCAAGATGACATTGATGTCTGAGGGCACGGTCAAGGTGTCAGGGCCATTTCTGGCATCTTCAGGGAGAGTGAACCGTCATTGCCTGATTCCGTTGTGAACTGGAGCTTCTTGAATGGAGAAGCAGAGCTCTTCGAGAGACTCTGCACTGTCATGATCTGAATCAGTGAGGGAAGCAGGTTTGTGTGCGTGCCTGTGTGCATGAGAGAGAGACGTACTCTTCTGCTTGTATACATTAGTCATGCTGGTTGTGATCAAAATGGGAGATAAGTGTCTTAGGAGTTTGGAAACAGGAAAAGTGAAAGTGTTAGTCGGTTAGTTGTGTCTGGCTCTTTGTGACCCCATGGACTGTAGCCTGCCAGTCTCCTCTGTCCATGGAATTCTCCAAGCAAGAATTCCCTTCTCCAGAGTATGTTCCTGACCCAGGGATTGAACCCAGGTCTCCTGCATGACAGACATATTCTTTACTGTCTGAGCCACCAGGAAACACACAGGGCAGACAGTCAGTTCTGTGGATTGCATGCATCATAAAGGGTTCTGAACTGAAGGAAACAGATTTCTTTTTTTCTCATCTCTGAGACAGCTTAGTTATATATATATATTTTGATATATGAATGCAGAGATTATTTTATATTAAAATTAACTTCTGTGATGTTCCTGAAATTGATGCCTCAAATTAGAGAGATTTGACTTCGGGAGCCTGGTGGACTGCCGTCTATGGGGTCACACAGAGTCGGACACGGCTGAAGTGACTTAGCAGCAGCGGGAGCAACTTCAGCTTAAAAATAACTGTATTTCTGCTCCTTCGTTTGACCAGCATTTAAAAGTAATGTTAGCAAAATATTTTAAGACAAGATTTGAATTTAGTTTATCGTGTATATTCTAAAAATATAAAAATTCCTACATAAATTCTATGAGCTCAGTAAGTACTGTTTCTACAAATTATTTAAAATTATAAGAATTTAGAGTCATATTTAACTATATGAACTTGTAACAATACAAATCTTTTAAAAAAGGTTGATCCTGTCAATTCCTGTAATGCTAAAAATCGTACATATGTAATGTGTTAGCTTAAATTATAATTTCTGTACCTTTAGTCAACTTTAGACTAACATTAAATTAATATTAATTTATCTATAAATTTTGAATTTGTAGGCAATTTTAGGAAAAGATGTAAATATTAGGTATTAAATATGATTTTAACTGACCTGACCTTTATTTTATATATTAATTACTATACTTTGGGCTTCCCAGGTGGCTCAGGTAAAGAATTTGCCTGCCAGTGCAGGAGAGGGTTTGATCCCTGGGGTCGGAAAAATCCCTTGGAGAAAGAAATGGCAACCTACTACAGTATTCTTGCCTGGGAAATCCCATGGACAGAGGAACCCGGTGAGCTATAGTCCCATGGGGTCGTAAAAGAGTCAGACATGACTTAGCTACTAAGCAACAACAACTGTACCTTGGCAAAATATGCACATATCTTTAAATGTTATAATAAATATACTTGTTTTTCTACCTTAGAAATTGTCACAGTGGTAAAATATGTATGTGGAAAAAATTAGCTATTTTTGTTTCTGATCTTCCAGTTTTCTGTCTGGAAAAGCAAAAACTGCTTACCTTAGTAAGGGAGTAATTCATATAAATTGTTGAGATAATACTAAGTGCAATGATTTTGGATAAATACATATAAAAATAATAAATATGGTTTGCCTTTTAAGGAAATTATTAGTTTATTAGAATGATAAATTTAATTATATACACATACATGTATGTGCACACATTTTATGCTAATCTGTTTCCATGGTTACATATTTGTGTATGTCTAATGATTCATGGGGTCACAGAGAGTCGGACACGACTGAGCGACTGAACTGAACTGAAATACATACATGTAAAGGCATATTAGATTGATCTAAAAAGTTTAGAGATAACATTAATCTTTTATTAGTTTTTAAAGTCAGATTAAACATTATGGGTCTGAGGAAGGTAAAATTTCTTTGCTAGGTTTGTAATGCTAGCATGAGTTTGAAGGAAATGCTAAATTGTGAAAAAAAATTTACTATTTACAAGGTTGGCCTAGTGTTAATGGATTTATTTAAAAAGAGTCTTTGCATCTTTTACTGAAAATTGTTACATGGATCATGTATCTTATGTCTCAGTTCAGTTCAGTCGCTCAGTCATGTCCGACTCTCTGTGACCCCATGGACTGCAGCACGCCAGACTTCCCTGTCCATTACCAACTCCTGGAGTTCACTCAAACTCTGTCCATTGAGTCAGTGATGTCATCCAGCCATTTCATCCTCCGTTGTCTCCTTCTCCTCCTGGCTTCCATCTTTCCCAGCACCAGGGTCTTTTCCAGTGAGTTAGTTATTTGCATCACTGGCCAAAGTATTGGAGTTTCAGCTTCAGCATCAGTCCTTCCAAAGAATATTCAGGACTCATATCTATGACATGTCAAATTAGAATATATTGGGGCTTTCTTTTTAGATTTTTAAATTTTATTTGTTTTTTTAACCTTTTAATCTTGCTTTGGGGTATTAACAATATTGTGATAGTTTCAGGTGAACAGTGAAGGGATTCAGCCATGCATAAACAGGTATCCATTCTCCCTCAAACTCCCCTCCCATTATTTGGGTTTTCTTTTTAAAAAAATGACCAAATTATTCTGTGTCCAAATAACAGAGATTCTTTTTCATTGCCTAAGCATTCTGCTAAATGTCTAAATTTTTGGCGAATTTTGAATCATTTTGACCCAGATTTCCCCTTTTATTGACAAAGGTTAAATTTCTAATAATCATTGTTTTTCTTGTGAGTTTAAAAATACTGTCTATAACTTTTTTTTGCCTTTGGATGTGATGATTTATATTCCTATTTTGTTTCCTTTGACATCCTTACTTTCCAAGGCAAAACCCCCAAATCAGAAGAATTAAACTGTTAAGATTTCAACAAAATTTTTGGGTTTCCTGGTATATCCATTGCTGCTGCTGCTAAGTCACTTCAGTCGTGTCCGACTCTGTGTGACCCCATAGACGGAAGCCCACCAGGCTCCCCCTTCCCTGGGATTCTCCAGGCAAGAACACTGGAGTTGGTTGCCATTTCCTTCTCCAATGTGTGAAAGTGAAAAGTGAAAGTAAAGTCGCTCAGTCGTGTCTGACCCTTAGCGACCCCACGGACTGCAGCCTACCAGGCTCCTCCATCCATGGGATTTTCTAGGCAAGAGTACTGGAGTGGCTTGCCATTGCCTTCTCCGCCAGTAGCACAAAATTGAACTCTTTCACTTTATCAAAGAAAAAGTAATACAAAAATTTTGGACCTTTCCTTTGAACTTGCCTTTGTAATCAAACTTATTTTAAGAAGTAGAGCTTTGGAGTAATTTAGGGAACAATGCTTTGTTTTTGGATACGTCCATGTTTTTTTTTCCAGACCTTACAAGAAAAGCTCATTACTTAAGATAAAACCCAAGTTATTTTGATTTAGCCGTATCTGATGATGGCTACATTGCAAGTTTCATCTCCTGGTGCAGTATTACTCTTGATGAGTGGTTTGACACTTTCTTGTGTTATTTGATAGCCCCATTGGAGTATTTTTTCTCCTGGAAAACAGATCACTGGATGGCCCTTAATATCTGCTATTCAGTTTGCAGTGTACAAATCTCTTGACAACTACCCACAGATAGGGCACAAATCTTTTATCTTGTTAACCTGATGCTTTTCAGGATAGTCTGTGATGTATCATCCATGATTATTTTGGTCTATGAATTTTTTTTCTTAGAAAAAGAGATCTTTGGATAATTTAATTCAAGAAGGGGAAAAAATTATGTCTTACTGAGAGTTCAAAGCCTTTAACAACCAAATGGGGACTCTGGACTGCCTTTTTTGTCTGAAAGCCCCTTCATTTCATGTTTTACAAGAATTCCCCAAAATGAGAGGGTCTTACATGTTGTGGTTTGGAAAGGAACAGGAAAGTCAGAATTACTGGTGGCTCAGTGGTAAAGAATCCAACTGCCAAAGCAGGAGATGCAGGTTTGATCCCAGGGTCAGGAAGATCCTCTGGAGAAGGAAATTGCAACCCACTCCAGTATTCTTGCCAGGGAAATCCCATGGACCGAGGAACCTGTTGGGCTAGAGTCCATGGGATCACAAAGAGATGGACAGGACTGAGCCACTAAACAAAAAAGAGCTTGAATAACACAGCCCCCCTAGAGGTGATTGTGTCCTATAAGAAGATTTTCTAATTTGTGTCTCGAAACTAGTTGAGTTTTGCCTTAGATGAATATATCCATGTGAGTAAGATGGGAAAGTGCAAAATGCTTATGAGTTTTTGTTATTTTTTAGTGTTCTGGGCTCGGTGCCTCGTTCTGCTGTATGCTCTCCTATTTAGTTGGGAGGCCAGTTGTATATAAATACCTAACAGAGAAAGCAGTAAAATGGTCACAGCAGGTAAACATGTATTTTTAAATTATTTGATGTAATTCTTTGGCTCCTTGGGAGATTGTATAATATCTACATAAATGAACTCAGACTCAGGGCTTTGATAAAAATAATCTTTTGGCCAAAATAAAACTAAGTGGTAGGCAAATAATGAATGTTAATAATTTCAAATATGAAGTTTTTGTGTCTATAACAGTAAATTCTTTATTCCTAGTAAGTTTAGTCAGAGCAGAAAAATCAAAGTGTCAGTGTAAAGGCATCCATGTATTTAAACACCTCACTTGTGTTGATGCAGGATGCTGTCAGTGGGTCTCTGAAAAGCTTGTATCAGCCAACTGCTTTAATGCATTTCATCAGTGGGAAGAACTGTTATTTTCTGTTAGGATCTTTGAAAAACTGCCACTGATCAATATTGATATAAACACTACCACACAGGAAAGTCTAACATAGCGTTTTTAAGAAAAAAGCAGAAGAAACAGATTATTAAATCAGAGAAATTTTAGATATTTACCCCTTTTTTTTATAGGTTAGGAAATTAAGAGAAATTAAGCATTTTGCTCAAAATAAAAATCATTATTTATATAGCAAGATCTGGGAAGTGTAATGGAGAAGGCAGTGGCACCCCACTCTAGTACTCTTGCCTGGAAAATCCCAGGGACGGAGGAGCCTGGAAGGCTGCAGTCCATAGGGTCGCTAAGAGTCGGATATGACTGAACGACTTCACTTTCACTTTTCACTTTCATGAATTGGAGAAAGGAATGGCAAACCACTCCAGTGTTCTTGCCTGGAGAATCCCAGGGACAGGGGAGCCTGGTGGGCTGCCATCTCTGGGGTTTCACAGAGTCGGACACGACTGAAGCGACTTAGCAGCAGCATAGACCTCTTAGTATCTTTAACATTACTAACAAGATCTGGGGATCAAAGAAATCTTGACATTAGCTAAATTAGTTCATTCTCCTGTATCTGGTTCTTTAGTCTGACACCAGAGGTCATCTATTGTAAGATTCCATTTATTTTATTTTTTAAAAACATAATTTATTATTTTTTATATTTTAGTCAAGTGTCTACATCATTTTTATTTTTCCTGGGATTTTAAAAAAAAACTTTTTTTGTTGGAGTATAGTTGATTTATAATGTTGTGCTAGTTTCAAGTGGAGAGCAAAGTGAATCAATTATACCTGTACATATATCCGAGGGACTGGGGATGGGAGGAGAAGGGGACGACAGAGAATGAGATGGCTGGATAGCATCACCGACTCGATGGACATGAGTTTGAGTGAACTCCGGGAGTTGGTGATGGACAGGAAGGCCTGGTGTGCTGTGATTCATGGGGTCGCAAAGAGTCGGACACGACTGAGCGACTGAACTGAACTGAACTGTACATATATCCACTCTTTTTTTAGATTCTTTTCCTATATAGGCTGTTACAGGATTTTGAGTGGAGTTTTGTATGATTCGATATAAGAGAAATATCCAGAAAAGGTAAATCCATAAAGTCTAAAAATCCTGGCGGTGGGGTTAGGGAATGTGAAGCAAGTGTTGTGGGTTTGGGGTTTTTTGTTTTGTTTTGGAATTTGATAGAGATGGTGACTGCACAACATTATGACTGTGCTTATTGCCACTGAATTGTTTTCTTTACACTTGATCTTAGCCAAAAGGCCGAGAAGCGATGAATTGTTTTCTTTAAAATGATTGATTTTACATTATGTGCGTTTCACCTAAAAAGCAAAACTATGAGATTGTTCATGAAGGCCCTCTTTAAGACCCTTGATTTGCTGTGCCCACCACTCCAAGGGTCCAGTGGCCTAAGCTTTGCTGAGTCTCAACTCGTTCCATGCCTTCTAAGACCTGCCTTAAAATCATGCAACTCAGGCCCTTAAACTTTATGTATACATTCTCCGGATTACTCCAGCTGAGACACTTTTGGTCTCTCTTACTGCAGTAGTTTCAGTAAACTTGTCTTTGGACTTAACGCAAACTGGATCGGGGATAAGGGAAAAGCCCAGAAAAGCTAATGTCTGAGGCTCAACTCTGGATATGGGAGAACAGGCTTATAGAGAAACCAGTCTTAGACCAAGTCTATTGGGAAGGAAGGGTATAAAACTGTCAGTGAACTTACGCTTTGATCTGATTTGACTCAAGGAATAGTGAATGCATGCATGCTCACTTGCTCAGTCATGTCAGACTCTTTGTGAACCCATGGACTATAGCCTGTCAGGCTCCACTGTCCATGGAATTTTTCAGGCAAGAATACTGGAGTGGGTTGTCATTTCCTACTCCAGAGGATGTTCCTGACCCCGGGATAGAATCCATGTCTCCTGCATTGGCTTCTTTATCACTGTGCCACCTGGGAACCCCTCAGGAAATAGTGCCCAGTCTATGAAACGTCTTGGTACTTGACGATAATTAGGATTGCTTTTTTTAGAGGTGTGTGTGTGTGTGTGTCTGAAATAATGTCTATTACTTTATAAAAAAAATATCCCTAAACTAGTGGCTTAAAGCAATACACATTTGAGTATCTTATAGTTTTTATGAATTAAGTGTACAGGTACATCTTCCATTCCATTCCGTTCCGTCGCTCAGTCGTGTCTGACTCTTTGCGACCCCGTGGACTGTAGCCTACCAGGCTTCTCCGTCCATGGGATTCTCCAGGCAAGAATACTGGAGTGGGTTACCGTTTCCTTCTCCAGGGGATCTTCCCGACCCAGGGATTGAACAGGTACATCTTAGCTGGTCCTCTATTCCAGGATCTCTTACAGGCTGCAATCAAGGTATTGGCTGGGCTACAGTCATCTTGAGTTTCACATTGCAAAGTTCTGCTTCTGAGCTCTTGAGAGACTTCCTCCTGGGCTATTTGACTGAAGGCCTCAGTTCCTCACTGGATGTTGTTTAGAGGCAACTTTCTTTCTTCCCACGTGGATCTGTCCAACATGGAGGCTTGGTTCATCAAAGGATGAGGACTGAGAAGTTGATAGAATCTAACAAGTGAGAAATCAGTCTCTTGTAATCTGATCATGAAAGTGACATTCTATTCCTTTTGCTGTATTAAAAAAATTATTTATTTTAATTGGAGGATAATTACAATATTGTGATGGTTTTTGCTATATGTAACATGAATTTGCCTTAGGTATACATGTGTCCCCACCATCCTGACCCCTCTCCCACCCCCCACCCCCATCCTTCTAGGTTGTCCCACAGCACCAGCTTTGGGTGCCCTTCTTCATTCATCAAACTCACACTGGTAAGAATCAAGTCACTTGGTCCATCCTACCTTCAAAGGGAAGGGACTACACAAGGGTATGAATACGGGTGAGGGTTATTTGAATGCAACCTTTGAAAACTGGCTATCACAGATGATAATCTTACCCAAATTAAACAGTATGTCTCATTAGCCATAGAAGCTTGAAAATTATAGTGAAATTGGTTTTCTTTGATTTAAACTTAAAGTTAGAATATTAGATTGGCCAAAAAGTTTGTTCAGGTTTTTTTCCGTAACATCTTATGGAAAAACCCAAATGAACTGTTTGACCAACCCAATATCACAAGTAAAAGTGAACTCAAATTTTTATCTTGAGGTTCTACAGGAAGCTAAATAGTTAATACACACTTTGGTTTTTAAGATTCCAGACCCGTCTGAAAGTATTATTGCCTTTTTCTCAGATGAAGTGACAGTCTTGAAACAGGAGTGTCTGAAAAGTTAGGGTGTTTTGTAAGTATTTCCTGTTTCCCTTGAAAATTACAAGGCTTGTGTTATCATCAGCCTCATTCCAGTTGACTAACTGGATTTGCAGACCTCTCCGTGGAAAAGCTTCACTAAATGAACCACACGTTTTACAACTAGTGAAACATCTTAAAATATGGGAAATTGTAGTGTTTCCTTCAGAAGCAGAAGGGATTATTATATTTTCTTACCATCTGAACTTGTCTAATTATAGAAACAGAAACTTGGTTTGCCTGTATCCAGTAGATTATCAGTAAATATTGCTTTATTCTCTCTTGGAGATGGAGTTCTCTGGTGTACTATAATGGAACAAGATTTAGATAAGTTACTAAGAGACCAAGGCATTTAAAGAACAATTATATATCTGGGATAACTCTTAAAAAAAACCTTCTCATTTTACCTGGGGAGAACTTGAGGCACAAAGAACTGAAACTGTTTTTCCAAGAAAATAAAGCTGGTTCAAGGAATTTTTAGATTGATCTGTTGTTGATTTTGTTTAACTACATACTATAAGTATTATAGTGGGAAGTATACAAGACTAAGACCAAGATTCAAATCCAGCAAACTTTGTCCGTTCCCCCCCCCCCCCCACTGTATCCTATGCCTGAAACTGAAAACTTACATCTGACATTATATCTGAAAATGTGTTAGTCACTCAGTTGTCTACAACTCTTTGTGACCCCATGGACTGTAGCCTGCTAGGCAAAAATACTGGAGTGGGGTTGCCATTTCCTTCTCCAGGGGATCTTCCTGACCCAGGGATCAAACCCAGGTCTCCTGCCTTGCAGGCAGATTCTTTACTGTCTGAAGCACCATAGTTTATATCAGTAATATTCGTTGAACACATAATGAGTGAATGAAGCCCTAGTTGTATGATGAACTGGTTGAGAGATTATGGGCAGTTTGTTTCCCTTCTTTGAATATTCGTTTCCTCATATTTAAAATGAGAATTTTGGTCTGGTTCATCTTTAAAATTCCTTTCAGTTATAAGTTTCGATGATTTAATAATTAATATTTGTCAAATACTCTTTGTGTCATGTACTATGATTAACATAATCCTGACAGTTAATTCTTATGACCGCCCTGTGATACAACAAACCCAGAAGGAAAATAGCAAATAGCTAACAGTTACTTTGACCTCACTCTGAGCCAGACACTTATTAACTCATTTTAATCCTCATCTCCACCCTATGAGGTACAGAGAAATTTAATTTGTCCAAGGCCACGTAAGTCATCAGGGACAGAGCTACAACTTGAACTCAAACGGTCCAATTTCAGAGCTTACCTGCTTAATCACATTGTAATACTGAATAGTGACATTGTAAGGTCAAGACTGTGGCTCATTCTGTTCAGTTAAACCTGAGTTCCAGCTTCTTTGTGGCTACCATCTTCCTTTTTATTTATTTGTACCCAAATACATTAGTCTTTACATTTCTTCCCAAGGTATAGTTCCCAAGCAAGCCTTAAATTACTAAATGTGTTACAGATTTGAAATATCTTCTATAATACTACCCAGTCATTTAAATGGTGGGTAGAAGTTAGTATAATTGGCGTTAGTTCTGTTTCACAAATTGGAAATGGAGAAATATTTTCTGAAGTCATGTCTGGGGTATGGTGGGTGGATGTTTGGCTTGCTTGGAGAAATTTAGCTGAAAACTCCAGAATTACTCAAATGTTTGGACTGGTGAGGCTTAATGTTTTGGCCGACTGGCAGCAGGAAGACATGAATCAAACCCATGGAGAATGAGGAAGATGAGGTTCAGATGCTGTAGATCCATCTGTTTTATTTTTGTTTTAGTCTCTTTAGACTCTGACTCAAGAACTCTGTGAGTCTTCATTTTTTTTTTCTTTTTTCTTTTTCTCTTTCTCTGTCTGATTTATCTCCCTTAACAAAATGCCTTCAGGGGCCATCTGTGTTGTCACAAATGGTAGGATATTCCTCATTTTTATGGCTGAATAATATTCCATTGTGTGTGTGTGTAGTTCATCTTAATTTCCGAATACCTGTTATGACTAAGAATATATACTTTGTAAATCTTTATGCAAAAAGTGAGATTAGAGGCAATTTTCTAAGTTAACTTTTTGTATTGTACTATAAAAGACTTTGAAGAGTCAACGAAATCTTGAGAAAAAAGAACACAGCTGAAGGTTTCACATTCCCTGACTGCAGGCTATACTACAAAGCAACAGTAGTCAAGACTGTGTGGTGCTGACACAAAAACAGACACATAGATCAGTGGTACAGAACAGAGAGCACAGAAATCAACCCACGATAGTTAGTTAATCCATGACAAAGGAGGTAAGAACGTACAATGGGGGAAAAGACAGTCTCTTCAATAAATGGTGCTGGTAAAACTGGACAGCTACACATAATATAATGAAATTATATATTGCGAAATTATTCTCTTGTGCCATATAGAGAAATAAACTCAAAATGGGTTAAAGACCTAAATGTAAGACCAAAAGCCATAAAATTTCTAGAAGAAAAGAGAGGCAGAACATTCTTTGGCATAAATTGTAGCAATATATGTATTTTTATCTGTCTCCTCAGGCAAAGGGAACTAAAGCAAAAATAAACAAGTGGGATCTAATTAAATTTGAAAGGTTTCTAAAACACAATCTACTGAATAGAGAGTATTGCAAATGATAAGACCAGTAAGTGTCTTATTGGTAATGCGCCAGATATATAAATAGCTCATACAACTCAGTATCAGAAAACCCCAAACAGCCTGATTAAAAAATGGGCAGAAAACTCGAATAGACATTTCTCCAAAGAAGACATGCAAATGACCAATAGGCACATGAAATGATGCTTAACATTGCTAAGCACCAGAGAAATGCAAGTCAAAATCATAGTGAGATATCACCTCACACTTTTCAGAATGACCATTGTCAAAAGCTGCAAATAATAAATGTTGACAAGGATGTGGACAGAAGGAAATCCTGGTACACTGTTGGTGGCAGTGCAAGTTGGTGCAGTTACTATGAAAAACAGTATAGAGATTCTGCTCAAAGCTAAAAATAGAACGGCCATATAATCCGGAAATTCCATTCCTAGGAATATATCCAAGGAAAATTAAAACACTAAATCAAACAGATTCATGTACCCCAGTGCATAGCAGCATTATTTTCAATGGCCAAGATATGGAAGCATCCTAAGTGTCCATCAACAGATAAATGAGTAAAAAAGATGTTACACACACACACACGCACATGCACACACACACACACACACTCACACACTGGAATATATTACTCAGCCATAAAAATTAATGAAAATTTTCTATTTTCAGTAACGTGGATTGAACTGGAGGGTATTATATTTAGTGAGATAAGCCAGAAAAAAAATAGTGTATCTTATAAGTTATATGTGGAATCTAAATAGTGAAACATGCATATAACAAAACAAATTCACAAACTAGTGGTTACTAGTGGGGAAAGAAGGGTGGGGGCAAGACAGGGGTTAGGAGATTAAGAAGTTCAAACTACTATGTATAAAATAAGCTACAGGCATATCTGTGTAACATGGAATATAGCTGATGTAACTTGAAATGGAGTATAGTCTATACAAATATTGAATTAGTACATTGTACACCTGAAACTAATGTAATACTGTAGATCAACTATAACTCAATGAAAAAAATTGAGATTATGGTGAGGAAATGAAAAGGCGTGTATTTTGAGCATAGTCATCTTCTCCAGTGGAACCCACTGAGGATCTTTTCAGTGCTGGCTTCAGTTAAGCCAGCCTATAATTTCGTATCCATCTGAATGTGGGTGGGACTGTATAGGGTGGCGTTAAAGAGAAGTGAAATGCTATTTAAAAAAAAGACCAAAGATTGAACAGTTAGTAGGAAAAGTGTTCTTATCAAGTAAGAAAAATATTCTTATCAAGTGTCTAATACAGAGACTAGATTTTGGAAAGAAGATTGAAGTGGGTCTTTTTTTTTTTTTTTTGCAGTATTTAATTTTTATTTATTTACTTGGCTGCGCTGGGTCTTGGTTGCGGCATGTAGGATCTTCAGTGTTCGTTGTGGCTTGTGGGATCTGTAATTGCAGCATGTGGGATCTAGTTCCCTGGCCAGGATTGAACCTAGACCCTCTACTTTAGGAGGGTGGAGTCTTGGCCACTGGATCACCAGGGAAGTCCCTGAAGCATGTCTTTTCAATCTAAAAAGTGTCAGTTGTCTCTTCCTCATGTTAGGAGAGCAGTGTATTTGAGTGATGCTGACTTGTTGGGGATGCCTGGGATTGTCTATTCTGTAAGTCTACGCTGGACAAATGTGCTTGGCAGTGTATGTGGGGTGCCTACTTCAGATTGCAGTGGCCGGTTACTTCTTCTCTGTATCTGATATTCTGCCTCACATGATGTCACTTGTTCAGTGTCTGCAGGTTAAGTGGCCAGTTCAGAGCTTATAAGAGGGAGCCTGTGGATCGTAACACAGGACTGAGAAGTCCTGGGTTCTGGCTTGGTAGTGCCATGCCCTTACCTCTGTGAACCTTTGGCTCACATTAGTATTCCCTAGGACTTAGTTTCCTAATTTGTAAAAAAAGACACAGAGCCTTAGATCTGTGAAAATCACCTCACATTCTGCTGTAAGTTCTGTTGAAGCATTTCAGGAGTAACAGTGGTGCCCTAGCCAGCTCTACCTGAACTCCCACCCCACGAGAGTATCTCTTTATGTCTGCTGTTTTACATAGAGGGGCTTCTTCCCCAGAGTTTTTTTAAAGAAAGGTCCTGGTTCTTAAAAATAAAATGGTCTTTAAGATTCCTTCTAGCTCAGATGTTCTAGAAAAACAAGTTTGAAACTGCTTACCCTCAGAAGTATTTTAAAAATCAATTATACTCTGACTGAAAACATCGTATTTTGCATGGAAGGAGAGAAGAGTGTGTTTCATTTTTTTCTTCTAGTTTAAGATGAGGCTGTTGACATGTCATTGTGAAAATCTGGGCGCCTGAGGTGGCATGTGAATTCATGTTTCTGGATCTTGAGTTTAGCCTGAGAAACGAAACTGGATGGAAGACATCCTGTTCACCCAAAGAAAATAGCCTCTCACTGTGATTTCCTTTGGTAAATATCATTTTGGAGAAAGATGGCATCATTTCTTTTGGAAGTTTTCCCTTCGTCATTCCTCTGAGTGTATTTCCATTGAGCTCCCTGGGGAAAAAAAAGGCAAGTGAAAGGGAAATCAGAGAGTATATCCACTGAGAGTACCTAGTGTCCCATCTGAGCTTCTGGGAGGTGTAAACACGCCTCACCAGCCCACGTGACTCAGTACCGTACTCCTCCGCCTGTGGTCACCAGGTCAGTGATGCTGTCAGCATATCTGTGTTTTATTAACTAAATGGAATTTGCATGCATCAGGCTACTAGTGATTTAGCAAGACTGAAGTGACTTAGCAGCAGCAGCAGTATGTATGTTGCAAAATTCATCGACTCTCGTGGAAATTAAAGTAGAGGTCCACTTTTCTGCCCAAATGCTTCATCCTTATGTAGGCAAATCCCATAAAGGTGACCGTTCTCCATAGGCATCTCCTAGTATCTTAACCTTGTCAGATTCTCCATGAGGTTTTCTCTAGTGAGTTTGTTTGTGTCCCCTCAGCTCTAGAGATGACTTTCACAATTCCATCTAAAGACCCTAAGGCCGCTATTCCAAATGGGATATAGATCAGAACATCAGGGAGGCTTCGCGTGACTTAGTGCTGTCTTGGGAAAGTACTGACTTTACTTTTCATCCACTGTGCCCAATATGCACAGTATTTGTTTGGCAATCCAGAGTGAAGAGGCACCTATGAAAGTGTATTTGATAGTCATGGGGAAAAAGTTGAGTTAGGTACTATCCTTCAAGGCTCTTGTGTGTGTGCTCTTTTTTATGTTAAAAATTTATATTTATTTTTTAATTTAAGGATTTATTTATTTTTTATTTTTAAATTAATTTTTTTAACCTATGTGTGTGCTTTTGTGTTCTCTTGATGTATAACAAAACTTAGTGACTTAGAACAGTGGTGATCATTACTTTGCCTCTGGCTCTGCAACTTGGGCAACTGAATGGGGTTACCTGGGCCTCTTCCTTGCTCCATACAGACATCTGCGGAACTCCGCTGGTATGACATAAACAGCAAGGGGCTGAAACAGCTCAGGCAAAGCAGGAAGCCCTTTCTCTCTCTGTTCTTTAAGGGTCTTTCCACTGGGCCTCGCTAGCATGCTGGGCTCAAGGCAGTTTAAGTTCTTATATAGTTGCTCAGGGTTCCCAAAGCTATTGTTCCACGAGGCCTGGGTTGAAGCTAAGAAACTTCTTATGAACTATTGGTCTGTTGTTCAGACAAGTCACTATAGCCAGACTGTGTTCAAGGGAAGGCGGAGTTAGTCTCCAGCTCTCAATGGGAGTGACAAAGAACTGACATAACATCTAACATGTGTTGAGTTAAAAAAAAAAAATTAAAAAGCACAATGTGAGAGTTGCAAGTTTTATCTGGGACAAAATGAGGACTGCAGCCTGGGAGACAGCACCTCAGATAGCTCTGAGAAACTGCTTCAAAGAGGCAGAGGGGACGGTCAGGATGTATGTGATTTTGGTGCAGGGGAATACATGCAGTCAAGTACATATTTTTCTAGAAGATTCCTACTAGTCTCATGAAGCTTTTGCTAGTCATGAAGAACAGTTGTCACTGTGAAGGATTTTAGTATGTTTCTAGATATGAGGAGATACGAGAATTGGGTTCATAAAACCAACTCCTGAAAATATCTGTCTGAAGACCTGTCCAGCCAGTTTTTCCCTGAGCACAGAGTACCTCTTTTCTGCTGTCCACCCTGGACTCCTTCAGGAGGTGTTGAAGGTCTGCAGCTGCAGCAGCACATGATTTAATCCTTATAGAGATAGATGGCAAATGCCAATGGCAAGGGTCAGTTTGTAGTTGACACATGTTATGTATGTCTCCCTCCGTGTTTGCAACCACCTTGGATAAGAATGTTGCAGATGAGTGAACTGAGTTATGATGGCTCAGTTAACTTGCCCAGGCCACTCAGGTGGCAAATGGCAGAGTTAGGATTCAAACCTTGTGTTCTTGACTTCCAGAAGAGGACTTTTAGGTCTTTTGTCCAGTTCCTTTAATTTGCATTAAGAAAAACAAAAAAATGGAACCCCAAAGAAAGGAAAGGAACGCCTGCTTGGTATCACACATTTTATCAGCAGAATTAGGATAACCCATGGCCAGCAAGTTAAGCAAACACAATGACTGTAAGCCACTTTGGCAGTGCTCCACGGAAGGGGCTTTGAAAGGGTTAATGCAGGCTGCTCTTTCAAGGCTGGGTGTTTTTAGATGAGGTAATTCTGTCTATGGTCAGCAGACACAGTGTTACTACACTGTTCAATGTGTCAATTCCAGGAAACTATAGGAACACTTTAAACTGATGCCCAAATAACTTTGACCTATTTGACATACTTGGGGTAAAATTATTTCATGTTGAAGTCTAAAATTCGGTCATGTTCTGTTTACATGTATTTTAGATGATTGCATGAACTAGGATTTGAAACTCCAAATGGATAATACATCTTTAAAAGAAGGAAGATTTTTTTTCTGTGTTGCGTGAAAGAGGCTTGCCATTGCCTTTAGATCCATCAGCATTTACCCATTAGGTGGGAGGAGAGGAGTCTCTACTGTAAAGCGGAATTAAGCTTTTTTGATTAGAAAAGATGGACTTGTGTCATCTTGTTGATACAGATGCACACTATGGGTCTGTGCTTCCTCTATTTCTTCAAGTAAATGATGAAGAGAAGCAATTTTTCTTCTTTCAAAGAAAGAAGGTAGAAACCTAGGTAGCATATAGGAACGTGGCAGGTAGAGAAAGAGAAAGGAGAGAGTGCAGGAGAGCCAGCCAGCCTCCGATTATCAGATGACTCCTTTTAAGGGAAGAAACTGTAACAGAAGAAATATTGCCACGGTTTCCATACCTTCTGAAATTGTCAAAAACTCCAGAAACAGACCATTGAGGAGGTCCAATTTCAAATTTAAGAAATCCACTTGGAATTACTGTGCAAACTAGGGAAAAAGTTGAAACATATTAAAGTTTGCTGTAACTGAGAATCAGTGTGTAACATGTCTGAATGGATGAAGGGGTTTTGAAGCAAGTGTGTGTATGTATATTTCAATGTGTACATTTCCTCCTATCTAAAAGTGTTGTTAATCTAATTTTCTTGTAATTAGGGATAAAAATTAGTTTTTGCTCCATTTTTCAACAAAATACTGATTTTTTAAAAAAGGATGAATGAGGAGGAAAACAACCTGCTTGTCTTTAATCACAATGGGAAAGCATGAACGTTAACAATAAAACCAAAGTAACACATCGCAGGAGACTTTTAGTTGCTTACTCTAATTGCAAGCCAAGTATGCAAGAATAGAAAGGCCACCCCAGAAAGCAAGCCTATAAAGAGATGGTTGTCATCATGCTTTTCTTAGGTCTATCCTCATCTTTACGCAAGCCCCAAAAAATATTGTCTAAGGAGATCAGTTACCTGCTTTAGGTGGGGCCTATGTGGAGGGCAGGGATGGAGAGGGGCCAAGAAGAACAAAGTAAAGGAAGAAGGAGTGAAATTACTACACAGAGAATTCACCTTGGCACCTAGAACTTGCCATTATCTTTTTATAACTTTATTTGGGAAAAAAATGAGTTTGGCTGTGTTTTTTTAAGTTTGAAAACTACTGTGATATTAAATAAGTTTGGAAATCACAACCCCCAGCTCCAAGGTTATGAGATGCAGAACAGGAATGTTTCATGTAGGTGAGGCCTTTAACAAAGGCTGTGACGAGAGTCCCCAGCAGATGGGTAGTTCCTGGGTGAGGCAGCTGAGCTACAACTCACCCGGGTCTGTGTGTTGGGGTTTGGGTAGTGGGTGGTGGAATCTTGTGAATTCTGATAGAAACAGGTTGGAGGAAAGAGACCTGTTCCCTGTCACATTGCTTTTGTCCTTTCCAGCCTCTACCAACCACACATCTGCCCTCTGTCGCTTCCACATTCTCTCCATTCATGATGGGCAAGGAGGTTGACCAGTCTTTGGGACTTTCTGGAACAGTTAAAAGCAATTAAAAAGGATATTGCTATAGTGAAATAATCATATGTAAAGAATTTTCATTCCAGCCAGGGTTAAGTGATATGCCTCTGTCCTAGGGCTTATGAAACCATTCAGTCAGTGTCACTTTAGGAAAACGGTAAGAGGGACCAGTTAATTGAATTCCATTCTTTGTAAGACTTTTAATTTCATAACTTTATTGAAAGGCAGTTAGGATGGAAAATCACTTTGATCTAATTTTCCTCTTTGAAACATTTTGGGTCAGTTTGTTCCTAATGGGCTTGACTGGGCCACAGTGGGTATTGCCACATTCAAGAAGACAGGGCAACTCTCTCCTCTGTTGGATAATTGGACACTTAGATGGTAAAAATTACATCTCTGGGATTTCTTCTTCCTTCTAAATGCATCATGTGGAGAGGCAATTTAATGGAGAGGGCTTCTCTAAATTTCACATGGAACCCTTGCCAAGGATTTTAGCATCAAGCTAGATGAATCTTCCCAAGACGATGTGAATTAAGAACATCTTTTGCAGTACATTCCCTTTACCTCCTAACCTACCATGAAGCCTGATGTAATCTTTGGCTTCAGTCTACTTTATTACTCTTCTAATTCCATTAGGTTTCCTTCCTTTCCCCTGGACCTCCATCAAGGGTCTGGCTAATCACCCAGTGGCAGATTTCTGTGGTTGTGCCAACATTGAACTTACGGAGGGTGATGGGTGAGTGGAAAACTGTGGGTGCTATTTTGTGATGGACTTTACTTGCTGGTTTTGGACCAAGAATTTGGCTGTGTAAGGAAGTAAAATGACTCTGAAGTTAAATGCTGACTTTAGATTACGCAAGAGACAACGTAGTTTAACCTGAAGCTTTTTCCATCTCTTGACTAAATCCGTGCTCAGTGTGAAGGAGGCCAAGAGTCTTGCTATAAGCTAAACCAACAGAAACGGCTTTTTCTTCCCATTGTTAATGGTATATTTAATTTTATACTTGATGTGTTTGGTTCATTTGTTCATGCATACTCAGTTGTGTGTGAGTATTTATGACCCCGTGGAATTTTCCAGGCAAGAATACAGCAGTGGATTGTTATTTCTTTCTCCAGGGGATCTTCTCAACCCAGGGAATGAACTTACATCTCTCGCGTTGACTTCATTGGCAGGCAGATTCTTTACCACTGAGCCACCATTTTATACCTGATGTGTTTGGTAGCTATTGGTGTATATATACATGTACATGTATACATAAAATACAGATGGTAGAAATATATATATATATATATATGATAGAAATTCTCTTATCTAACCTCCAATTAACTGACCACAGATTAACTAAGGCTCCCATTCTTTGTAATACATACTATGTGAAACCAGTGCACATTTGATACAGTGCAGCCAGCTTACTTCTCCATCTAGTGAGTATCCAAGAGCCAGTGGTGTTTGTTACCAAGTCTGCTTCTGCCCATTTTACTTGTTATTCTATAGATATAGTTTTTTTTGAGTGTAACTTTTTTAAATTAATTTTTTAATTGAAGGATAATTGCTTTATGGAATTTAGCTGTTTTCTGTCAAACCTCAACCTAAATCTGCCACAGGTATACATATATCCCCTCCCTTTTGAACTTGCCTCCCATCTCCCTCCCCATCCCACCCCTCTAGGTTGATGCAGAGCCCCTGTTTGAGTTTCCTGAGCCATTCAGCAAATTCCCGTTGGCTATCTATTTTACATATGGTGATGTAAGTTTCCATGTTACTCTTTCCATCCATCTCATCTTTGTCCTGCCCTCTCCCCATGTCCATAAATCTATTCTCTATGTCCGTTTCTCCACTACTGCCCTGTAAGTAAATTCTTCAGTACCATTTTTCTAGATTCCGTATATTTGTGTTAGAATACGATATTTATCTTCCACTTTCTGACTCACTCCACTCTGTATAATAGGTTCTAGGTTCATCCACCTCATCAGAACTGACTCAAAGGCATTCCTTTTTATGGCTGAGTAATATTCCGTTGTGTATATGTACCACAATTTCTTTATCCATTTATCTATCGATGGACATCTAGGTTGCTTCCATGTTCTAGCTATTGTAAATAGTGCTGCAGTGAATAATGCGATACATGTGTCTTTTTCAATTTTGGTTTCCTCAGGGTATATGCCTAGGAGTGGGATTGCTGGGTCATATGGTAGTTTTATTCCTAGTTTTTTAAGGAATCTCCATTCCATTTTCCATAGTGGCTGTATCAATTTACTTTCTCACCAACAGTACAAGAGTGTTCCCTTTTCTCCACACCCTCTCCAGCATTTATTTTCTGTAAACTTTTTGATGATGACCAGTCCCTTGGACTGCAAGGAGATCCATGTAGTCCATCATAAAGGAAATCAGTCCTGAATATTCATTGGAAGGAATGATGCTGAAGCTGAAACTCCAATACTTTGGCCACCTGATGTGAAGAACTGACTCATTTGAAAAGACTCTGTTTTTTGAATAAACTCCAGGAGTTGGTGATGGACAGGGAGGCCTGGCATCCTGCAGCCCATGGGGGTCACGAAGAGTCAGACACGACTGAGTGACTGAACTGAACTGATTCTGACTGATGTGAGGTGATATCCCATTGTAGTTTTGATTTTCATTTCTCTAATAATGAGTGATGTTGAGCATCTTTTCATGTGTTTGTTAGCCATTTGTATGTCTTCTTTGGAGAAATGTCTATTTAGGTCTTTTTCCCACTTTTTGATCAGGTTGTTTGTTTTTCTTGTATTGAGTTGTATGAGCTGCTTGTATATTTTGGAAATTAATCCTTTGTCAGTTGTTTCATTTGCTATTATTTTCTCCCATTCTGAAGGTTGTCTATTCACCTTGCCTATAGTTTCCTTTGCTGTGCAAAAGCTTTTAAACTTAATCAGGTCCCACTTGTTTATTTTTCTTTTTATTTCCGTTACTCTAGGAGGTGGGCCATAGAGGATCTTGCTTTGCTTTATGTCATCAAGTGTTCTGCCTATGTTTTCCTCCAAGAGTTTTATAGTTTCTGGTCTTACATTTAGGTCCTTAATCCATTTTGAGTTTATTTTTGTGTATGGTGTTAGGAAATGTTCTAATTTCATTCTTTTACATGTAGCTGTCCAGTTTTCCCAGCACCAGTTATTGAAGAGACTGTTTTTGCCCCATTATACGTTCTTGCCTCCTTTGTCAAAAATAAGGTACCCATAGGTGCATGGGTTTATTTCTGCGATTTCCATCTTGTTCCATTGGCCTGTGTATCTGTTTTTGTGCCAGTACCAGATGACTGTAG
This sequence comes from Moschus berezovskii, assembly GCF_049115385.1. NCBI lineage: Eukaryota > Metazoa > Chordata > Mammalia > Artiodactyla > Moschidae > Moschus > Moschus berezovskii. The sequence continues at coordinate 37,370,531 of NC_142473.1, read as the reverse complement.
CTTTGTAGTATAATCTGAAGTCCGGAAGATTGATTCCTCTAACTCCATTCTTCTTTCTCAAGACTGCTTTGGCTATTTGGGGTCTTTTGTGTTTCCATATAAATTGTGAAATTTTTTGTTCTAGTTATTTGAAAAATTTCATTGGCAATTTGATAGGGGTTGCATTGAATCTGTACATTGTGTCTGGTAGTGTGGTCATTTTCAAAATATTGATTCTTCCTACCCAGGAACATGGAGTACCTCTCCATCCACTTGTGCCATCTTTGATTTCTTTCATCAGTGTCTTATAATTTTCTGTGTACAGTTCTTTTGTCTTCTTAGGTAAGTTTATTCCTAGATATTTAATTCTTTTTGTTGCAATGGTGAATAGGATTGATTCCTTAATTTCTGTATCTGATTTTTCATTGTTAGTATATAAAAAGGCAAGTGATTTCTGTATATTGATTTTGTATCCTGCAACTTTGCTAAATTCCCTAATTAGCTCTAGTAATTTTCTGATAACTATCTTTAGGGTTTTCTATGTACAGTATCATGTTATCTGCAAACAGTTATCTTCTTTTCCAATCTGGATTCCTTTTATTTCTTTTTCTTCTCTGACTGTTGTAGCTAGGACTTCCAGAACTATGTTGAATAATAGTGGGGAAAGTGGGCACCCTTGCCTTGTTCCTAATCTTAAGGGGAATGCTTTCAGTTTTTCACCATTGAGAATAATGTTTCCTGTAGGCTTATCATATATGGCCTTTACTAAGTTGAGGTAGGTTCCTTCTCTGCTTACTTTTTGAGGATCTTTAATCATAAATGGGTGCTGAATTTTGTCAAAAGCTTTTACTGCATCTATTGAGATGATCATATGGTTTTTATATTTCACTTGGTTAATATGGTATATCACATTGATTGATTTGCATATATTGAAGAATCCTTGCATCCCTGGAATAATCCAACTTGATCATGGTGTATGAGCTTTTTGATGTGTTGCTGAATTCTGTTTGCTAAAATTTTGTTGAGGATTTTTGCATCTGTGTTCATCAGTGATACTGGCCTGTAGTTTTCTTTTTTGCGTGTTGTCTTTATCTGGTTTTGGTATCAGGTGATGGTGGCCTCGTAGAATGTGTTTGGAAGCGTTCCTTCCTCTGCAAAATTTTGAAAGAGTTTTAGAAGGATAGATATTAGCTCTTCTCTAAATATTTGACAGAATTCTCCTGTGAAGTCATCTGGTTTTGGGCTTTTGATTTTTTGGGAGATTTTTGATCACAGCTTCAATTTCAGTGCTTGTAACTGGGTTGTTCATAATTTCTATTTCTTCCTGGTTCAGTCTTGGAAGATTGAACTTTTCTAAGAATCTGTCCATTTCTTCCAGGTTATCCATTTTATTACCATGTAGTTGTTCACAATATCTTATAATCTTTTGTATTTCTGCATTGTCTGTTGTAATTGCTCCTTTTTCATTTCTAATTTTGTTGATTTGATTCTTCTCTCTTTTTTTCTTGATGAGTCTGGCCAAAGATTTGTCAATTTTATTTATCAAAGAACCAGCTTTTAGTTTTATTAATCTTTACTATTGTTTCTTTCATTTCGTTTTCATTTATTTCTGCTCAGATCTTTATGATTTCTTTCCTTCTACTAACTTTGGGGTTTTTTTGTTCTTCTTTTTCCAGTTGTTTTGGGTGTAAAGTTAAGTTGTCTATTCGATGTTTTTCTTGTTTCTTGAGGTAGGATTGTATCGCTATAAGCTTACCTCTTAGAACTGCTTTTGCTGCATCCCATAGGTTTTGAGTTGTGTTTTCATTGTCCTTTGTTTCTAGACATTTTTTGATTTCCCTTTTGATTTCTTCAGTAACCTATTGGTTATTTAAAAATGTATTGTTTAAACTCCATGTGTTTGTGTTTCTTACAATTTTTTCTTGTAATTGATATCTAGTCTCATAACTTTGTGGTCGGAGAAGTTGCTTGATACGATTTCAACTTTCTTGAATTTACTGAGGTTTGATTTGTGACCCAAGATGTGGTCTATCCTGGAGAATGTTCCATGTACAGTTGAGAAGATCCTTCTGCATTTGGATGGAATCCTTCTGCATATGGATGGAATGTCCTGAGGATATCAATGAGATCCATCTCATCTAATGTATCATTTAAGACTTGTGTTTCCTTATTAATTTTCTGTTTTGATGATCTGTCCATTGGTGTGAGTGGGGTGTTAAAGTCTCCTACTATTATTGTATTACTGTCAATTTCTCCTTTTATGTCTGTTAGTGTTTCCGTCTATGGGGTCGCACAGAGTTGGACATGACTGAAGCGACTTAGCAGCAGCAGCAGCAGTGTTTGCTTATGTATTGACGTGCTCCTATGTTGGGTGCATAGATATTTACAATTGCTATGTCTTCCTCTTGGATTGATCCCTTGATCATTATGTAGTGTCCTTCCTTACCTCTTATAATCTTTATTTTAAGGTTTATTTTGTCTGATATGAGGATTGTTACTCCAGCTTTCTTTTGCTTACCATTTGCATGGAATATATTTTTCCTTCCTCTCACTTTCGTCTATATGTGTCTTGAGGTCTGAAGTGGGTTTCTTGTAGACAGCATCTATATGGGTCTTGTTTTTGTATCCATTCAGCCAGTCTGTGTCTTTTGGTTGGAGCATTTAATCTATTTACATTTAAAGTAATTATTGATATATATGTTCCTATTGCCATTTTCTTAATTTTTAAGCATTGATTTTGTAGATCTTTTCCCTTGTCTTGTATTTCTTGACTGTGTAAGTCCCTTTAACATTTGTTGTAAGTCTTGTTTGGTGGTACTGAATTCTCCTAACTTTTGCTTGTCTGAAAAGCTTTTTATTTCTCCATCAATTTTGAATGAGATCCTTGCTGGGTACAGTAATCTTTCTTATAGATTTTTCCCTTTCAGTACTTTAAATATATCCTGACATTCCCTTCTGGCCTGAAGAATTTTGCTGAAAGATCAGCTGTTAAGCATATCGGGTTTCCCTTGTATGTTACTTGTTGCTTCTCTCTTGCTTCTTTTAATATTCTTTCTTTGTGTTTAGTCTTTGTTCTTTTGATTAGTATGTGTCTTGGTTTGTTTCTCCTTGGGTTTATCCTATATGGGACTCTGTGCCTCTTGGACTTGATTGACTATTTCGTTTTCCACATTGGGCAAATTTTCAAAAGTGATTTTTGAATAATCACTTCAAAAATTTTCTCATACTCTTTTTCTCTTCCTCTTCTGGGACCCCTGTAATTAGAATGTTGGTGCATTTTATATTGTTCCAGAGGTCTATAAGACTATATCCTCAGTTCTTCTCATTCTTTTTACTTTATTCTGCTCTTCAGAAGTTATTTCCACCATTTTATCTTCCAGATCACTGATTCATTCTTCTGGGTCAGGTGTTCTGCTATTGATTCCTTCCAAAGTATTTTTAATTTCAGTAATTGTGTTGTTTCTGTATGCTTACTCTTGAACTCATCTAAGTCTTTATTAATTGATTCTTGCATTTTCTCATGTTGTTTTCAAGGTTTTTCATCATCTTTACTATCATTATTCTGAATTATTTTTCAGGTAGTTTTCCTATTTTCTCTTCATTTATTTGGACTTCTGTGTTTCTAATTTGTTCCTTCATTTGTGTAGTATTTCTCTGCCTTTTCATTATTATATATATATATATATTTTTTTTTTAAACTTGTGTTTGAGGTCTCTTTTTCCCAGGCTTTAAGGCTGAATTCTTTCTTCCTTTTGGTTTCTGCCCTCATAAGGTTGGTCCAGTGTTTTGTGTAAGCTTCATATAGGGTGAGATTTGTGCTGAGATTTTTGTTTGTTTTTCCTCTGATGGACAAGGCTGAGTGAGGTGGTAATCCTGTCTGCTGATGATTTTGTTTGTATTTTTGTTTTGTTTACTGTTTGGATGAGGCATCCTGCACAGGGTGCTACTGGTGGTTGGGTGATGCCAGGTCTTGTATTCAAGTGGTTTCCTTTGTGTGAGTTCTCACTATTTGATACTCCCTAGGGTTAGTTCTCTGGTAGTCTGGGATCCTGGAGTCAGTGCTCCCACTCCAAAGGCTCAGGGCTTTATCTCTGGTCAGGAACGTAGGTTCCACAAGTGGTTTGTTACGGCATTAAGTGAGATTAAAACAAATATTCCAAAACGAGAAACCAAAGATGAACCCCAGACAAATGGCAGTTACAAAATCAGGCAAGTAATAATTAAAATAATGGCATATACACATATACATATACACTCATGAGTAAAGTCAAAACAGTGCAACAAAAATAATGTACAGTAAATTGACTTGGCGAACAAAGGAAATAAATTATATTTACAGTTAAGAACAAAACTAAAGCACAAACTGGAAGAGAAAACTAGAGCAAGATGCCAAGTGGGGAATAAAGCAATGAAAACAAAACTGACATATGTTGAGAGGAAAGGAAAAGAAAGAATAGATATGCAAAGTTAAATAGAGGTAGGTGAAGAAGATTTATATACATTAAAGATTAACTGCAAGGGAGAAAAATCAGTAGGAAAGACACACAAAGGAATGTAGAAAAAAATATAATAGATTTAAAAAATTAAAAGTTAAAATTATAAAAAAGAGAAAAAAGAGAAGAGAAAAAATATGAAAGAAGAAAGAAAAAGGAAAAAATGGAAAACTTCACAGAACTGTGAAAGCCCAACGTAGATGCAGAGGTTTATAACAATAATAAAAAAGTGTGACTGAATATACACATGTGCATATATACCCATAAGCAAAATCAAACACTCCAACAAAAATAAAGTACAATAGATTGACCCAGTGAACAGAGGAAGCCAAAAATTACATCTACCAGAACAAAACTAACTAAAGCACAAACTGGAAGACAAAACTAACACAAGGTGTCGGTTAAGGAATAAAGTAATGAAAATAAAACTAACAAATAGGTTGAAGGAAAGGAAAGAAAGAATAGATATGCAAAATTAAATAGAAGTAGATAAAGAAGGTTTATATACATTAAATATTAACTGTAAATGGCAACCCACTCCAGTGTTCTTGCCTGGAGAATCCCAGGGACGCGGGAGCCTGGTGGGCTTCCGTCTATGGGGTCACACAGAGTCGGACACGACTGAAGTGACTTAGCAGCAGCCGCAGCAGCAGCAAGGGGAAGAGAACAGTAGGAAAAACAAAGGAATAAATGTAGAAAAGATAATAATAGGTTTAAAAAATTGAAATTAACAAAAGATAAAAGAAAAAGCTCAAAAGCTTAATTAGATTTCATAGTGCCAATAAAATCGACAACTACAACAGAGGGGGAAAAAAAAGAAAAAATCCAAAAGAATCTACAGAACAAGTCCAAACATAAGAATAATAAGTGTTTTTCTTGAGTCACTGCTGTCAGAGTCCTTGCCCTCACTGGGAGTCACAGTCCACCTCACCTCCCTAGGGTGCCCTCCAACTCGGTGCTGATCTCTGGACCTGCTGTGTGAGCAACTCAGATTCTAATCTGGTCCTCCTCTTGTGTGTTCTTGCTTCCAGGGTCCACAGCTATCAGAACTAGTGCATTTTCTTTTGTGGGAGCTCTCAGTGTCCTTTTATATATTCCATAGACACAGAGTCTTCTTAGTTGATCATGTGGATTTAATCTGCAGCTTGTACAGCTGGTGGGAAGGTTTTGGGTCTTCTTCCTTAGCCACACTGCCCCTGGGTTTCGATTTGGTTTTATTTCTACCTCTGCACGTGGATCGTCCAATGGCATTTGCTCCTGAGGCTGCCCTTGAGGACTTGGGTTTGCCCCTGTGAGGGCCAGGGGTGGAGGTGGCACAGCTGCTTAGGTCTCAGGGATTCTGGCCATACCAGGTACTCAGGGGAGTTGGTGGCTAGGGCAGCAGGAAATATAGTGCTCTAGAAGGGTATGGCAACCAGTATTGGCCAATATGCTCCAGTATTCTTGCCTGGAGAAACCCCTCCCCTAACAGAGAAGCCTGGCAGGCCACTGTCTATAGGACCACAAAGAGTTGAACATGACTGAAGCAACCCTGTGCACATAGAATAGTTTTTTGTTTTTTTTTTTGCCTTGTGACAGCTCTGCCCCCATGAGAGTTAAGCATGAAGGTGGCAGAGCTGCTTGTCTTGCGGGGACCCTGGCGGCCCAAAATGTGCAGGGGTATAGACTGCCTCTGCCCCAGAAGTTATGGCCCTATCAGAATCTTTTTTTGAACTTCTTGTAGCTGGCAGTCAGAAGGCCTCTTTGGCCAGTCTTTCTCCATAGCTCTGCCCTTTCAGGCACTTAAAGGGCTCCCTTGTCTGGGGTCCTTTTCTGTTGTTCAGCGTGTCAGGCACATAGAGCGGCTCTTCTGGCTGGGGTCCTACTCTGTAGATCAGTGCATAAGTTACTTAAAGGAGCACCCTGGGTGGGGTCCTACTCTGTAGTTCAGTGGATCAGGCGTTTGATGTGCCAACCTCTCTTTTGTTCAGCTGCTGATGCTGGTGTGTGGGAAGGAAGAGGCTATTTTGATGGCTCCACCCACTATGCGTGACTCAGCAGTATCACCTTGCTTCCATGGCTGCCTGACTTTCTTCCACAGGCATTTCCTACCACATTCTCCTTCCTCACATCGCCTTGATCTGTCTCTCTGCAGTCAACAGCAGCCCTTGCCCTGGGATTGCTCCACAATCCCTAAACTCCAGCTTCCAGCTCCTGTGCCTTCCTGGGGACCTGTGTCCCTGTCCGGGGTATGTATGGCTGCCACAAGGACTGTCTAATGCTCATTCCATTTAGGCTGCCACAGATCAGCTGTTTCACTCTCAGCCTTAAATGTTTCTCTTCAGACTCAGTTGCCCTGATGTGGGGATCAGACCCCTGCTTCAGTTCCCTCACCCGCCGAGGGCAGGTTCAGTCCTACTAACACTCCTTTTTTTCCCCGTAGTTCCTTCAACCTACTGAGTTTTGTGTGGTTCTGTATTTTCTTTTCCACTGGTCAGGTATTCCTGTCTACTCTCAGCTGGTGTTCTGCATGCACTTCTGTGTCTGAAGGTGTATTCCTGATGTATCCGTGGAGAGAGATATACTCCACGTCCACCTACTCCTCCGCCATCTTGTTCTCCCCTATAAATATAATTTAATAGTATGCTGCATGAACTTTTTCTATGAAAACTGAGTTGAATGCTTTGAAAAGATTTGGTAAAACAGTCAATATGAAACTTGTTCTTGAATTAAGTGTGATAAAGATGATTGTAAAAAAAAAAAGTAGGAAATATCCTAAATATCTAGAAGGATCCTAGATATTTTAAAATAATTACTCCAGGACAAAAATTTTCACCTAGGACTGCACTGTGTAAATTGCAGCATATTTTCTTCTCTGTTTAAAAGAGAGATGCTTTATCAGGCCAGGCATGTGGAGGATGGAAGGATATTTCAGTAAGAGTGACCTGCTCGAGTAAAGATGCTAAAAGGAAGGCACGTGCTGTGTGTGTATGAGAAAGTGGAACCTTGGTTTGGTAGGTCACAGAAAGGCAATGCAAATTATTGAATAATAGACAACCGTGTGCTTTGTTTTATTGAAGCTTTTTACTGAAGTGTAACCTATATATAAAAAGACACAAATGCAAAATGTAATGACTTTTCATGACGTAACTAGTGCCTCGAATAAGAAACAGGATGTTAAAAGGACCACCTTCTGGTCCTGACCAGTCAGTATCCCCGTAAGGGAAGCCACACATTATAGCTTAGTTCTGTCTGTTTTTGTACTCTGTGTAAATTGAATTTTGCTGAATGCATCTTTTTGTGCCTGGCTTCTTTCATTGTGTGTCATTTATCTGAGACTCATCCATGTTGTTCACATGTTGTTGTATTTCATTCATACTTTCTGCTAATGAGTGTTTCATAGTGTGTTTACACAACAGTGTATTTTTCCATTGTACTCCAGGTGGATATTTGGCTTGTTTTCAGGCTTTGGCTATTACAAAAGATACCAAGTGAGTGAATGTTCTTGAATGCCTTTTATGGAATAGATGCCCATTTCTGCTAGTGTATACCTGGGGTTAGAATTTCTGTGTCTAGGGTTTGTGTGTGTGTGTAACTCTTACTGATGTGGAAATTTTCCCCAATTGGTTGTGCTAACTTGTATTCCCACCAGTAAGCGGGTTTCAGAGTTCCAGTCGCTTCACTTCTCACCATCACTTGGCATTTTCTGTCTTCTTTATTTAATCTTTCTTGTGAGGTGCGCAGTAGCCATTCATTGTGGTTTTAATGTTTATTTTCCTGGTGCTATGTGAAGTTAAGTGTGTCTCCGTAGATACACTGGCCATTTGGATATCCTCCTTTAAGAAACACCGGTTTAGATTTTTGTTCACTTCCTATTGAGCATCTGAGTTATATCTTTATTGATTTTTGGGAAACATTTTTATTTTGAAATAATTTTGAACTTACAGAAAGGTTGCAGAAATAGTATAAAGCTCCCATATAATGGTCACCTAGATTCTTCAAATATCAATATCATATAACCATAACATAAATAAAACCAAAAAATTAACATGGACACAATACTGTGCAGTAACCTACAGACTTCAGTAGGATTTCAGCAGAGTTGTGATTTTCAAACTTCACATTGTGGCCCATTATTGCGGTGATTCTCAACTTTGGCTTCACATTGTTATAATTTGGAAATGTTTATTTATTAAAATTGTATATGTTGATGGTATATGACATATTTTGATACATACATAAACATATAAATGACTGCTACAATCACTCGAATTAACCTGCCTTCTCACATAATTACTAGTGTGCATGTGTGTGTGTTGAGACCCCCTGAAATCTACTCTCAGAAAATTCCCAGTATCCAATGCAGTTATTATTAATGTTAAATATAGTCATTATGCTCTACATTAAACCTCTAGACACGGAGAAGATCACGGTGGCATATACATGCCAGAGGGCTTGTGGGAAGGGGTTGGAGATGGACTAGCCAAGAACCTACACATACACACACACACAGAGACAGACACACACACACTCTTTCTTTCTCTCTTCTGCCTGACTGCGTGAGAGAAGAGTGGATCCAGAACTCTGGTCTAACTTTGATACTTACTTAGATACAGAGAGAATGGAAATCCTTTCAAATTGCAGGATCCACCCTTCTCAGTAATGTCTTGAGTACGTATATGCCAGATGCAGAGAACAGAATAAGCAGAAAGTTGTAGCAGGTATAATTCTGGAACAAGAAAGGATTGGAGAAGTTGGCTGGGGGAGGTCGTGGGTCTTGATCTGAGAAGCAAAGTGACCAGCTGGCCATGTGAGTAGGTGGACTGCTGGCTGGCTGGAGTGAATGCTAATGGCTTTAGTGCGCCCTCATCTCGCAGCTTGAGGCTGAGTCATGGGGGCTGTTTACATGGGGAAGCTGACATCTGTTTAATGCCAAGGAGGGCAAGGTTTGCCAAGTTTACTTTTCCGAGGCCGTGATTGGTAAACTTCGCTGAAAGACCTTCTCCTCTAAAATACAGACGTCACATTTGAATGGCTTGTGCCCTGGGACTCTCTAAATGACGCAGACTTCAGCATAGTTACGTCATGAGGGAGAGGTCTATGTAAACTTTTCAGAGAAAAGAGCCTGCAGTTTAGATTTTTTGGTTACTAATTCATTCTTACTGCATTCTGGTGAGTATGTGTGTCCATGATTTAAGTAAACAGTTTCTCCATTAGATTGGAGATTGAGGTAGGAGTAACCCCATCCTTTGCTAGATCAAAATATTGTGCCAGATTTGAAATTCCACAAATTTTGACTAGCAGTTGGGTTTTATTGTGAGGCAATGAAGGGATAAGTAGAACATGAGATATGAAGACTCTGATTTTTTTTTTTTAATTTTACTGAAATATAGTTGATTTATAGTGTGTTAGAAGTGTACAGCAGAGTGATTCAGTTATGTATACATACATATATATGTTCTTTTTTTTACATTCTCTTCCATTATAGGTTATTACAAGATACTCCATATAGTTCCTTGTTGGTTATCTATTTTATATATAGTAGTTTGTGTATTTTAATCCCAAACTCCTAATTTATTCTTCTCCCTCCTCTCCTTTGATAACCCTAAGTGTGTTTTCTGTGTACAGACTCTGATTTTTTAATATCCTAACTGTGTGGATCACAATAAACTGTGGAAAATTCTGAAAGAGATGGGAATACCAGACCACCTGACCTGCCTCTTGAGAAACCTGTATGCAGTCAGAACTGTACATGAAACAACAGACTGGTTCCAAATAGGAAAAGAAGTATGTCAAGGCTGTATATTGTCACCTTGCTTATTAAACTTATATGCAGAGTACATCATGAGGAACGCTGGGCTGGAAGAAGCACAAGCTGGAATCAAGATTGCTGGGAGAAATATCAATAACCTCAGATATGCAGATGACACTACCCTTATGGCAGAAAGTGAAGAGGAACTCAAAAGCCTCTTGATGAAAGTGAAAGAGGAGAGTGAAAAGGTTGGCTTGAAGCTCAACATTCAGAAAATGAAGATCATGGCATCTGGTCCCATCACTTCATGGGAAACAGATGGAAAAACAGTGGAAACAGTGTCAGACTTTATTTTTTTGGGCTCCAAAATCACTGCCGATGCTGACTGCAGCCATGAAATTAAAAGACGCTTGCTCCTTGGAAGGAAAGTTATGACCAACCTTGATAGTATATTAAAAAGCAGAGACATTACTTTGCCAACAAAGGTCTGTCTAGTCAAGGCTATGGTTTTTCCCGTGGTCATGTATGGATGTGAGAGTTGGACTGTGAAGAAAGCTGATCGCCGAAGAATCGATGCTTTTGAACTGTGGTGTTGGAGAAGACTCTTGAGAGTCCCTTGGACTGCAAGGAGATCCAGCCAGTCCATTTTAAAGGAGATCAATCCTGGGTGTTCATTGGAAGGACTGATGCTAAAGCTGAAACTGCAATACTTTGGCCACCTCATGCGACGAGTTGACTCACTGGAAAAGACTCTGATGCTGGGAAAGGTTGGGCGGGAGGAGAAGGGGACGACCGAGAATGACATGGCTGGATGGCATCACGGACTCTGTGGACATGAGTTTGAGTGTACTGTGGGAGTTGGTGATGGACAGGGAGGCCTGGCGTGCTGTGATTCATGGGGTCGCGGAGAGTCGGACACGACTGAGCGACTGAACTGAACTGAACATTGTTTAAAATTCTCCCATTTTTGGAAGTGTTTACTTGTTTTTGTGCCTGGTTTGTCCTTTTTGGACTAATGAGGAATTGGGTTTCATTTGCAGAGAACTCTAGTCCCACAGTAGGGCTTTATCTGTGGGTTCATTCATTTGCTTTGTTTCAAATCCTAAAAGACGATGCTGTGAAAATGTCAATATGCCAGCAAATTTGGAAAACTCAGCAGTGGCCATAGGACTGGAAAAGGTCAGTTTTCGTTCCAATCCCAAAGAAAGGCGATGCCAAAGAATGTTCAAACTACTGCACTATTGCAGTCATCTCACACGCTAGTAAAGTAATGCTCAAAATTCTTCAAGCCAGGCTTCAACAGTACGTGAACTGTGAACTTCCAGATGTTCCAACTGGATTTAGAAAAGGCAGAGGAATCAGAGATCTAGTTGCCAGAATCTGTTGGATCATCAAAAAAGCAAGAGAGTTTCAGTAAACATCTTCTTCTGCTTTATTGACTATGCCAAAGCCTTTGACTGTGTGGATCACAATAAATTGTGGAAAATTCTTCAAGAGATGGGAATACCAGACCACCTGACCTGCCTCCTGAGAAGTCTGTATGCAGGTCAAGAAGCAACAGTTAGAGCTGGACATGGAACAACAGACTGGTTCCAAATAGGGAAAGGAGTACATTAAGGCTGTATATTGTCACTGCGTATATTTAACTTATATGCAGAGTACCTCATGTGAAATGCCAGGCTGGATGAAACACAAGCTGGAATCACGATTGCCAGGAGAAATATCAATAACCTCAGATATGCAGATGACACCACCCCTATGGCAGAAAGTGAAGAGGAACTGAAGAGCCTCTTGATGAAACTGAAAGAGGAGAGTGAAAAAGCTGGCTTAAAACTCAACATTCAGGAAACTAAGATCATGGCATCTGGTCCCATCACTTCATGGGAAATAGATGGGGAAACAGTGGAAACAGTGAGAGACTTTTATTTTCTTGAGCTCCAAAATCACTGCAGATGGTGACTGCAGCTATGAAATTAAAAGACACTTGCTCCTTGAGAGAAAAGCTATGACCAACCTAGACAGCATATTAAAAACCAGAGACATTGCTTTGCCAACAAAGGTCCGTCTAGTCAAAGCTGTGGTTTTTCCAGTAATCATATATGGATGTGAACGTTGAACTATAAAGAAGGCTGAGCACCGAAGAATTGATGCTTTTGAACTGTGGTGTTGGAGAAGACTCTTGATTGTCCCTTGAACTGCAAGGAGATCCAACTAGTCAGTCCTGAAGGAAATCAGTCCTTAATATTCATTGGAAGGACTGATGCTGAAGCTGAAACTCCAACAATTTGGCCTCCTGATGCGAAGAACTGACTCATTTAAAAAGACCCTGATGCTGGGAAAGATTGAAGCCGGGAGGAGAAGGAAATGACAGAGGATGAGAAGGTTGGATGGCATCACTGAGTTGATGGACATGAGTTTGAGTAAGCTCTGGGAGTTGGTGATGGACAGGGAGGCCTGGCGTGCTGCAGTCCATGGGGTCGCAAACAGTTGGACCCAACTGAATTACTGAACTGACTGATACCCTTAACATCTCATCTGGGTTATCACCTTCTAGAGATAGAGGTCCTTCCTTGTTCTTTGCATTCCCTAAATATCCTAGTATATTTCATTACATGTAGAAAGTACTTAATAAATAGCATTGAAAAAAAACCAGTGGACTAGCACAGGGAAATGGGGGTGAGAGATCTATGCAGAGTCTTCTGTCATATGGTCCACACGTCTATATCCTTCCTTATCTCTGACCTCAAACTGTCATAATAGCCTATCACTTAGTTGCAATGGCCAATTTGCTACTTCTTGAATTATTCTCCTGTATATATATATATCCTATAACTGTACTTGACAGTAGAGAAAATTGGGGGCAGAAAAAAATATTTGAAGTAATAATTGCCCCCCAAAAGTCCAAGTTAGATTTAAAAATTTTAAAGTGCCAAGAAGATCAGTGAACCCCAAGTCAAATAGAAAACCATATATCTCAACTCAGTGATTTGGCGCATCCCTGTCCCTTCAGCATGGATGACCTTTCTCTCCCAGGAAAAGCCTCCAACAAACCTTTCACCAGAAAAGATATCCAAGTGGTTTATAAGCATATGAAAAGGTACTTTGCATTTTAGAAACACAAAATCACAAGGAGATAGGGATTTCGTGGTGGTCCAGTGGTTAAGAATCTGGCTTCCAGTGTAGGAGTTGGGGGTTCCATCCCCGATCACTGAACTAAGATCCCACATGCTGCAGGGCAACTAAGCCTGCATACTGCAGTGAAGAGTCCATGTGCAGTAACTCGGACCTGATGCAGTCAAAAATTAAATAAATACTTAAAGGAGAATCAACAGGATGTTGATTTCTTAAAAAAAATAATTACAAGGAGGTGCAGAAAGAATCCGGGAGTGGGGTGGGGGAAGAGTATATATTGTATGGTTCTATTTATGTGAATTTCAAACCAGACCAACTAATCTCTCATGACAAAAGGTCAAAATAGTAGTTGCCATGCCTGGGTAGGGGTATAGCCTGGGAGGAGGCATGGGACAGGAGAGCTGCACCTCCATAAAATTAATTAATAAAATAAGGATACTGAAATTCACAAAATTAACAGTACTAAGTGTTGGTGAAGATATGAAGTTGCTAAAGCTGAAACTGCAATACTTTGGCCACCTCATGCGACGAGTTGACTCACAGGAAAAGACTCTGATCCTGGGAAAGGTTGGGGGCAGGAGGAGAAGGGGACGACAGAGAATGAGATGGCTGGATGGCATCACCGACTCTGTGGACATGAGTTTGAGTGAACTCCGGGAGTTGGTGATGGACAGGGAGGCCTGGCGTGCTGTGATTCATGGGGTCGCGGAGAGTCGGACACAACTGAGCGACTGAACTGAACTGAACCCCTTGAAGGTGAGTGAATTGTTACAAGTGCACAGGAAAAATGTTTGGCAGCATCTAATAAAGCCACACACACCCATTCTGTTATACACTAGTGAACATATACCCCAAAGAAATGAGTGGTTATGTTTATCCATAGCCGTTTAAAAGAATGTTTACCATAATCAAAATTTGCAAGCAATTCAGATATCTATCAGTAGTTGAATGGATAAATAATTTGTAGTGTAGTCACACAATAGAATATTGCATGGCAATGAAAATGACTAAGACTGCATATGGTATGAATGAATCTTTTAGACATAACATTAAGTGAAAGAATCCGGGGCGGGGGGGAAGAGTATATGTTATATGGTTATATTTATGTAAATTAAAAAAAAACCAGACCAACTAATCTCTCAAGATAAAAAGTCAGAATAGTAGTTGCCATGTAGGGTTGGACAGTTCTTAGAGGCTGAACACAATATTTGTATCCTTTGAGTTATATCTCATTAAAACATTAAAGAATTAAAAATCTATCCAGTAAACACCAAAACCAATTAAATGCAGATTTACCAATAATTGTTATAAATACCATTATAAAAAATCAAGTATAAAATTTAGAAATGAAACATATTGTAAAAACAGTTTTTTTCAAGAACATGGCTTTTTAACCTAGATTATATTGACATTATTTGGAAGTAGAGATGAGAGGTGGGTAACTAACAGCAAAATAAATCAATCATCTTATATATAAAGAATAAAAATTACTATTTTTTTAAAACTGATTTTACGTGTAGGAAATATGGGAAGTAGAAAGAAAATAAACTTTTGGTTTCCTGATTTGGATTTACTTTGTTAAAACACGTAAAATTTAAAGAAGAACTTTTTTTATTCTTAAGTCCCTATGTTAGCTAGTAACAAACACTAAATTTTTTTCAAATCATGATCTTTGAATTTAGACCCCTTCTCTGTGGTTTCTCTTCCTTAGTAATAGACCTCTGCACCATGAAATATTAATATTTAGCTGGCCTGGTGGACAAAGCACATTTGACCTCTGTTCTCTCATGACTCCTCAGTTGGTCGCCTTTAATTAATTAATGTTTGTCTGCCCTGGGTCTTTCTTGCTGTGTACAGGCTTTTTCTCGTTGCTGCAAGCGGAGGCTCCTCTTTGTTGAAGTGTGCAGGTTTCTTATTGCGGTGACTTCTCTTATTGTGGAGCACGGGCTCCAGGTGGGGTCACTTCAGTGGTTGTGGTGCATGGGCTTATTAATAACTGCCCCGAGGCATGTGGAATCTTCCTGGACCAGGGATTGAACCTGTGTGTCCTGCATTGACAGGCGATTCGTAACCATTGGACCACCAGAGACATCTGGATGCATTTTACAAAGGGGGTGGGGTGGGGATTATTACTTTGTTTACAGAGTCTAAGGAAGGAAAATTTTGAGAGATGTCTGAGACGTCAAGTCCGTTACCTCCCCTTCCCCTGTCCCGTATTTCTTTGCCTTCAGCCTACCTCTCAGGGGCTTCATATATTGTTTTCTTCTTTGCACCGAAGTGTGGAACAGGCAGCTTTTGCAGTTCTTCAGGTTGCATGGTGCTCTGGCCTGCCATGATCTTGGATTAGTGGCCACAGGCAGAAAGAGGGTCTCTTAATAAAGCTGTCATCTCTGTCTTACTGTTCCCTTCTGATTTCAAATCCAGCTTCCTTGAACTAATGCTCATCTCTTTAGCTCCACAGTCATCAGAGACAAAACTCCCAAAACAACAGCTTTGGAGGGAGCATTATTTAATCCTCAAGACGCCAAAAGGACACATGAAATCTGCAACTTTGCTATGTAACAAAGATTGCTATTATAAAACTTAAATGCAAGTGTGAAAGAAAATTTGCATTAGAATAAATAATATGAACAATTTTATAGGACAATATGGCTTTTCAAATAAGATTATTATATGGAAGTAAAGTTGGGAAGTGAAATTAAACAAGGCCCATTGCCTGATTTTGACATAGGCAATTCCATATTTTATTGTCTGCTGTTTGTAATACCCTAAACCTGGTAGCAAATCTCTATGAAAAAGCTTGCCATTGAAAAAACTCAATTTAACTTAGGAAAAAACAAACAGAAGGAAAAATTGAAGAGGTTTGTTGACAAAATATTGTTGAAACTTTAGAAGGTAGAGATTTCAGGGCAGGCACATCTTACTAAAGTGGGAATTGGAACTAGAGATCCAGCCACTCTCTAGCTGCTGTCTTTTTTCCCCTCATCTATGTTTCTCTCTACTTGATTTCTTTGCATCTCTGTCTGTAACATATACATATCCTACAAATATATGTAACATATATACTTTACTATCTATATCTAGTGAAAAGTGAAAGTAAAATCGCTTAGTCCTGTCCCAACTCTTTGCGACCCCATGGACTGCAGCATACCAGGCTCCTCTGTCCATGGGATTTTCCAGGCAAGAGTACTGGAGTGGGTTGCCATTTCCTTCTCCAGAGGATCTTCCCAACCCAGGGATCGAACCTGAGTCTCCTGCATTGTAGGCAGACGCTTTACCATCTCAGCCACCAGGGAAGTCCCAATCTATTTCTAGAAGGAATGTTTTTTTTTTTTTTTCCATTTGGTGGGAACATTGGTCCCAGCAACTCTTAAGTTTTTATCATTTTAGTTTCATGACTGAAGAAGCAGGAGTTTCTTTTACTTCCTTCCAACTTTAGTGAATATAATTCCAAGGGCAGATTCTAGCTGACAGAGTTTAAATTATATATCTCTGAATATATGTCCAGTTACTATAGTCAGAAGGATAGAATACTGTGGTTTGCTTCGGACTTGGCCTTTGATCAGGATGGGAGATACGAATTGGACTAAGATCTTCGCTGCTGTCTTCTATGCTTTACATGGGAAAAGTATTTTGGATGGAAAACTATTTTTATGTCAAATATTTGTCTCTCCAGTTTTTATCGATACTGTATTGGTGTTTAGAATTTCAGAGATCTGAGAGAATTCACTGACTTTTAAATTGATTTTATTTTTCCCACATAGAGGGAATATTTTTCTTTATAATTTAAAGAATTGCTAGGGCATGGTTATGTAAGTTAAGAAATAATTTTAAGATAACTTATTCACCTGACATGTAGTCAGTCCTTTCAACTGATACACAATACATTTTCAAGTTTTTATAGGATTTTTTCTTTTAGTTTTGCTTATTTTCACATTTTTTTGCTTGTTTTCTTGAAAAATGGTATACTTTCACAATCTAATAAAAAACACTTAATCAGCATTTTAAAATAATTTTCTCATTGTGACACAAGGGCAGTTCTTACTGAAGAAATGAATAAAGTATAGGCTTCCCAGGTGATACAATGGGAGATAAACCCACCTGTCAATGCAGGAGATGCAAGAGACGTGGGTTTGATCCCTGGGTTGGGAAGATCACCCGGAGTAGCAAATGGCAGCCCACTCCAGTATTCTTGCCTGGAGAAACCCATGGACAGAGGAGACTGGTGGGCTACAGGCTTTGTGACCCTGGGGTCACAAAGAGTCAGACATGACTGAGCGATGAGCACGCCACGTGCTTATTAACGCTATTGAAAAGTCACATATGAAACAGAGATGGCCTGCTTGCTCAGCCGCTCGGTGACACCAAATTGAGATTCATATTCTTTGTATTATTCTTCTGATAGAGAACTTTTTCTTTTTCCTCTCTTCTACACCAAGCTCTTGATCTTTGTGACTGCTCTCTGCCTCCTTATAGTCTTTTTACCTGACTTTCATATTTCAATCTGTCTTGAAATTCTTTTAACTGTTGGATAAGCTAAAGTAAAGAAAGGTGTTCCATTTTAGCAGGAAGGATATACCTTATTATTTATAGTATCAATAATTGGTGACCCACCCTAGGCAGAAAGGTAGTAACAGCGCAGATTTTTCAAGTCACAGGACCTCTGGCTAATACCTTAGCCTGGGTCTTTGCAGAAAACATAGGGTGAGACAAAAGCTTATGAGCCACCACTTCATTAAGGAATATAATCACAGGAAGGAGGAGTGAAGAAAAAGAGGAGTGAGGCAGAAGATGTGCCAGTATGCGGCTATGTTAGCAAGGTGTCTGCTGCTTGGAATTTAGTAAACTGATGTCCACAGAAAGTCTGTTGTTACAATGGCAACCAGGGTGGAACAGGTGGTAAAGGGCTCCCCAAAACTGATACAGTTGAGAGGATGATGCAAAATAAATCACTTGAGGGGATGGTGCAAAATAAGTCACTGACAGTATTACACTTGCCCCACTGAAGTGTCCCGTTGGGTCTTTCTCTCACATCTGGTTCTCATTTGCAGTGTGGCACCTCATTTTTGTGAGAACAGAGTATTTGCACTTATTTTCAGACAGAGCTGGTAAAAGCCCAGCTAATCGCAAAGAGCTCCTCAGGATAGTGGCCAGTGGCAGCCATCTGGCATAAGACTTAACATCAAGAAAATTGTGGAAATAAGCAGCAGTTGGTCCCCAGGCCATTTTTGATCATCATCTCTTCTCTCCTCCGCTCTGTTTAGGTTTTCCTTTCTATCAGCCACACCTTTAGTTGTCTGGTGGGGAAATCTAGATTTCCACTCCTGTGGGATTGGCTTGCTAAGTTACCTTGACCATTTGAGTTATGGTCACTGCAGTTGCTGATTTGCTGTAGTCACTGAACATGAAAACAGAGAGACACCTCAGAGGTTCCCTAGCTTCCAGGCAATCCCTCGGACTCCCTGCTCTCAACTGTGCAGCAGCAATCTTCATTTCTGATAGCAATCAGGTTTAATTACTGCCAGGAGTCCAGCAGTTCTTTCTTTGACCTCTACTCCATTGAGGTGAGGAGAGGTAAGTGGCTGTCTGGCTACTCTTGCTTTCTCTTAGTAAAACCGGTGGAAGCATTCTCTCCAAAGAGCCAGGACCTTTAATCTGGCCAAATCTGATGATGCAGAAAACAGGGAAACATATATTTTGCAATCACTGGGAGTGGTTCTGAGAGGATCCAATCTTATTACTTTCCTTGGGTTCCCGGATTCATGTATTCCAGCTTTTAGAGTCACGGGCCATCAAGCTAATTGGCTGGCTGGCTGTGTGTGATGGGTGCACGGTACAGTGGATCCCGTGATTGCACGTCCAGTGTTGCACCTTCTTGGCTGTAAAATATTTCTGTTGGTCTGAGGCAGTCTTGAGTGTTGTACCACATCAGTGGAGTAGACATCTGGATTGTGGTACTGGTGAAAGCAGCATGCACAGGAGCAGGGAATGAAAACCCATTTTCTGAATAGAAATAACCCCGAATAGAGAAGAACTACTGCTCCTTTCAGAGTGGAAAAGACCTGATGGAACTGATCTAATAATCAGTGCTGGCCTGTTTATAGGGCAGTGCTACTCAAAATGAGGTCCATGAAACCTGTGATGTGTTTTTTACCAATCTGGGAGTAGAATAGTAATTGAGAGGAAGGGCTTAGAAATTAAAAAATAATTTGTTGGTGCCACATTCAAATATCTAATCATTTTTCTAGTAATTAATTTTATTGTGCCATAGAAAAATATTTTGTTTAGAAGTTTAAGAAAGCAGACCTGGTTGTTCACCATAGATAGATTGAAAAGCAGTGTCCTAGAGGAATGGTACCCTATCAAGTGGTTAGAATTGGTCTCTGCAGCTGGCAGGCTGTGCAGGATCAAGAACCCTGGTGGAAGGGAGCCCACACTGTTGTGACTATGTGATACTCCACCTTTGCTGCCATAGCCACTCAGGAGTGTCTCGGGGCCCCTGAATTGGTCCTAAGCCAAACTGAGAGGCTGACTGACATCCATTGCAGGGGGTGCTATCTCCCTGGGGACTGAGAACATTTTTCTGTTTGGCTAATGGTAACACGAGACAGAATTCTCACAATTATTTTAAAATTTACTTTATAATTGTAGTAAAATTGCTTTACAGTGTTCCGTAGTTTTTGCTGTATAATGTGAATCAGTCATATATGTACACACATATCCCCTCTCTCTGGAGCCTCCCTCCCACTGCCCGCCTCATCCTACCCCTCTAGGTTGTCACAGAGCATCGAGTGGAACTCCTGGTGCTTTTCACACTAGCTTTGTTTTACACGTGGCAGTGCATGCCTGTCAGCGCTACTCTCCCAATTCGCCCCACCCTCCCCTTCCCTGCCACCCCCACGCCCCACCTGGCCCCGACATATCCAAAAGCCTGTTCTCTCGTAGATTTTGTGCCCACTCAAATAGGTCCACTCACAAATCTCTTTCTAGGACCTGCTTGTTCCAAATTGTGGTGGATTGATAGAAGCCGCTGAAGGGATCTGGCCTTCATTTCTGGAATCTGTAAATATGATCTTAAGGAAAAGTAGATTTTGCAGATCTAACTAGATAAAGGATCCTGAGATTCAGAGATTATCTGTGTGGCTCTTAAAAACACTTGTGTCTTTATAAGAAAGAGGCAGAGGAATTTGATAAGAACTGAACTGAAGGAGCAGAGCGTGCGAAGATGGAGACCAGGCTTCAGTGATGTGCCCACAAGCCCAGGAATACAAGTAGTCATCAGAAGCTGGGAGAGGAGAGGGATGGATTTTCCTTTCAAGCCTCCAACATGTTTCTGTCAATCCAGTAATAGTAGTCTCAGACTTCAGGCCTCCAGAACTGTGAGAGAATAAATGTCTGTGGCTTTAAGCTACCAAGTTTGTGGTACTCTGTAACAGCAGCCACAGGAAACAAATACACACATATTCTAGTGGTGTCCCTTTCAGTCAAGCAGCTGGCCACTTCTCAGGAGTTCATGTATATATCCAGACCTCAGACCGTCCTCCATGTGAAGTGTGTGGCCTGGATTGCTGCTTTGAAGCTCTTATTTCTAGGGGAATTATCCTTTACCAGCATCCCTTCGTGTTTCTCCTGAATGAGGCTGGAAAGTGTCAGCTGTCCAGTATGGTGAAACCCCATTTTTAAACTAGGGGTTTATTTTTTAAAATTGGAGTATGGTTGTTTTACAATGTTGTGTTAGTTTCTGCTGTTCGACGGTGTGAATCAGCTGTTCAGTTCAGTCGCTCAGTCGTGTCCGACTCTCCGCGACCCCATGAATCACAGCACGCCAGGCCTCCCTGTCCATCACCAACTCCTGGAGTTCACTCAAACTCATGTCCACAGAGTCGGTGATGCCATCCAGCCATCTCATTCTCGGTCGTCCCCTTCTCCTCCCGCTCCCAACCTTTCCCAGCATCAGAGTCTTTTCCAGTGAGTCAACTCATTGCATGAGGTGGCCAGAGTATTGCAGTTTCAGCTTTAGCATCAGTCCTAATAGATAGGATAGATCACCCAGGATCAATCTCCCTTAGAATGGACTGGTTGGATCTCCTTGCGGTACAAGGGACCCTCAAGAGTCTTCTCCAACACCACAGTTCAAAAGCATCAATTCTTCGGCGAATCAGCTGTAAGTATACATATATCCCTCTCTCTTGATCCTCACTCTGCCTGCATCCCCCCACCTAGGTCATCACAGAGCGCTGAGTTGAGCTCCCTGTGTTCTAACAGCAGCTTCCCACCAGCTGTCTATTTTACACCTGGTAGTTGGTTTCCCTGGTGGCTCAGAGGTTAAAGTGTCTGCCTCCAATGTGGGAGACCCGGGTTCGATCCCTGGGTCGGGAAGATACCCTGGAGAAGGAGATGATAACCCACTCCAGTATTCTTGCCTGGAGAATCCCATGGACGGAGAAGCCTGGTAGGCTACAGTCCACGGGGTCGCGAAGAGTCGGACACGACTGAGCGACTGAACGGAACGGAGTGTATGTATGTCAGTGCTAGCCTTTCAATTTGTCCTACTTTCCCCTTCCCCTACTGTGTCCACAAGTCCGTTCCCTACGTCTGTTGTCTCTTTCCTGTCTTGTAAATAGGTTCGTCAGTTCCATTTTTCTAGATTTCATGTATATGCGTTAAGATATGTTACTTGTTTTTCTCCTTCTGACTTGCTTCCCTCAGTATAACAGACTCCAGGTTTGTCCACGTCATTCCAAATGACCCAATTGCATTCCTTTTTATGACTGAATAATATTCTGTTGCGTGTAAGTATTAATGCCACAGCCTCTTTATCCACTCATCAGTCGATGCATATCTGGGTTTCTTCCATGTCCTGGCTGTTGTTAATATGGTGCTGCACTGCACATTAGACAGCATGTGTCATTTTGAATTATCAGGGTATATGCCCAGTGGTGACATTTCTGGGTCATATTTGAGCTATGTGTCCTTCTTGGGTGTGAATTAAAGGAGGAAGGGGAAGGGGCATGGAAGTCTGGCCACTTACTCATATCATTTATTGGTGCCTTCTGAATCCCTGTGAGCCTGGTGCACAATTTCCGTTGCACAGGAATTTCTGTCTCAGTGATCAGGTAACACCCAGCTTCTGATGGGCAGCCCTCGTCACACAGCTGCTTGGTACCCTGTTGTCTTTCATTATTCGTGCGCTTTTTTTTGAACGGCAGTCAGCAGTCATTTCTGCTGCAGGAGACATGGTTTCCCTCCATGTTCACAGTCTGGGCTCAGTGTCCTCGTGTAGCCTGAAATTCTACACAACATCTTTATCCATGTCTAGTATCTCTGGTATCAGTACCATTGAATCTAGTCCAGAATTTGAACTAGAGGCTGGACCTGCAGTGAAGCCTTATCTTACCCTGAACCTCATTTGAAACGTCACTTAATATCACAATGTTCAACTTCATGACTGTATCTCCTGTCCGTTCTGTTCTGTGGAGGATAGCTACCTCTGAGCTTCTCAAAGATGGTGGTGACCCCATCACCAGTGCATTTCTTATTATCTGAAGGAGGAGAGTGTGCTCTGGGTTTTCCCAAAATAATGGTTTCTAACCTCGTATATTCTAGTGCGTTCAGTGCTGAGGTGAAAATATGCAGAAGGAGGACACTGGAGCCCACTGGGTTTTCCTGATCCAGGTAGGAGACCCGGAAAGCCTTTGTCTCTCTACCTGTGATTATTTGAGGTAAGGAATAACATGCAAGCTCATGGGACAAGAAGGGACCTTAGTAAGCACCGGTTGTCCCCCCATCCCCGCAAAGAACATTTTGAGGTTGAAAGAAAAGTGATAAGGAACAAAGCTGGAGCAGAGATCCAAACTGATGTTTAAAGCAGTTATCTGAGTTGACAGGTGTAGTTTTGGTAATTGATTATCTCATGTATTTGGCTTTTATGGCAGAAAACCCAGAAGAGAACCATTCATCCTCCTAATTTCTGTGAGTCAACGGCCTCCTTTGCTCACCCATCATCTTTAATGCACTGGGAGTTAGTTGTGAACTTTCCATGTAGAGGAAATACACAGTCTTGAGCCTGCATAGAGTGGAGACTCTCTTTGCCCCCAGCTCCATTCTGTCTCCTCTTCCTGGGCTCCTCTTACAGCCTGGTCCTGGAAGGACTGCTTCTCCACGGTCTGCAACATTCCACCGGGCAAGGCCTGAATTCTCTTCTAGGATTCCTGGAACAGTGAGATAGAAGCCAGGAAGGTTACCTTATACATCCTGAGGGTTTACTAAGTCATCCTGCCCTCTGCCTGTCTGGGTCAGTTCTGAGAAAGAATGGTAGTCTACTGCCTCGCAAGGCCTAGGGAACAGTGGCTCCCAACACCAGTTGTCACCGTTCAACTTGCAGCTTAACCTTCGGTGGAACGATTTTCCTGACTGGGAATAATTAGCTTCTGGGACAAGGAAAGATAGCCAAATGCAAAATAATTAAGAAGACAAGGTCTGTGCATTTCAATAACTCACTCATCTTGTCCCCCTGCCCCTCCCTGACATGGAGGCAAGGGCCAGGGCTGGAATCCTTTCCAACTGGAACAAGAACCTGTCTCCATTCCGAGCCAAGGCGGAGTTAAATAAGCCATTGTGCCATGTGCTCATGGGTAATTAGGCATGAAAAGGATCTGCCATCGGCTCCCTCCATTGTTCCTCGCAAGCTGTCCTTTCGCCATGTGCCCGAGCCCCTGGGTCTCAGAGCTGGCACTGCTACAGAGATGGGGATGTCGTCGTCATGGCAACTCCTCTCTGCTAAGCAACTTTATGGTCTAATATTATTAAAGGGGCAGGGGTCAAAAGCCAGCGAAGGACTTTGTCTCTGAAGCCCAGGATGACTGTGGCGGGAATGGGGCAGGACTGCAAGCTCATGGGAGAAGAGGGGTTCTCAGCCAGTACCGGTTGCCCCCTCCAAGAATCTTTTGAGGCTGAGAGATGGCCATACTGTGAAGTCAATAAAATATGACTGTGAAAGGCCCAGTTTCTCATCTCCATGTCCTGTTCTCCCCCTCACTCTCCCTTCAGGTGCCCCATGCCCTGCTGCTCTCTCCTGGGAAAGGATCTGCTTTCAATAGTTTCCATCTGAATGTGAATTCTAGTCACTGTTAGTCTGTATGTGTGTTTGTATTTCCAGTCTTATCTCCAACTGTGAAGTGAAAAGCATTGACTAGGAGGGGGTGGAAAACACTGAGGGAACCCTAGAGTTAAATAGTATATAGACTGCCTTTTCTTTCGAGTTTAATTTTTTATTATGGATGATTTCAAACACTGACAGAAGTGGGGAGAATAGTGTCATAGGATTCTGGGTACCTGTGGTCCCAAGAGCCTTCTTTACAATCTTCTCAGTTGACCGGTAAATATAGAGCAGAAAGAAGCCTTTATATCCATCTCTTTTACCTCATCCTTAGCAAGAGAGGGTTACTCAACAAGCCAGGGTGAAAGATTCCTTCAAGACCTGCACAGAAGAGGAAGTACTGGGCACTGTCTGGGTACCTTTAAAACACTGGGTTAGGTGTTGAATGTTCTGGTTTATTCTCCCCTCCATCAGCCAGTCAGAAGACCTGGGGATGCCCAGAACACCCAGGAATCCAGCCAAGCAGGGGCCAAAGGTGGGTGGCCTCTCAGCCATTCTGCTCTGTTAGCCATGCTACTGATCTTTGGTTTATACAGGCCCTATTTACAGACTGTATCATCAAGTAATCTGAACCAGCAGATGGACTCTTAGCGTTGACCAAGAGAAAGGTTCAAGAGAATGTTCTCAACCTTTGAAAAACGTCGTTCATCTTCATATTAAGTGACAAAATGGATCCGCTGTTCTAATAGAATCCCAAGTGCTGCCACTGTTGCAGAGGTTTTCACAGTACGCTGGTGTTTCTTCTGAACTAACTTTTGACCTTCATGGACAGGGAGTAGAGGACAGTGCAGTCTAGGAGACTGTGTTTTAACGAGGTTATTCTTGCCTGTCTGCTAATGAATTAGGTTTATGATACTCCCCAATTACATTAAACATGGTATTGTGGCATGAAAAAACCCTCGTTTAAAAAATAAAAGAGTCAACATAGAGTTCTGTGTGAGGTATAAAGATGTAAGCGTTGAGTTCAATTTCACATTGCCAAATGTAATTTTCTATAGTGTAGACATGACAGCTGCTACCACCAGTGCTTACTGCTGTCACTACTGTGGCCATTTACCACCTAATATTTACCATTTCTAAAGGACTCTCTTGCCTATCATAGCTGGAATAACTTTTTTTTTCAGTCAAACAAACATGTTAGAGTGTTTCAAGGTGAGATGTGTTGATTATTAAGTTATTGGATATTACTAAAACTCGGCCAGAAATAAAAGACAGTAATGGCAGAGTAAGTACTCTAAGAAGTGGTAGGTAGGTGGGATGGGGTAGACGTAGCTCAGTAAATCTTCAGCTGATGTTACTAAAAAGAGAATGCAAACAGTTGTTCCTGTAATTGATACGACTCATGATTATTTTTATTAACATCTTATATTTTCACTTTTTAATGTGATACCTAATCTTTCAATATGATTATCCATCCTATGAGATAAGTAGGTCAAGGTTTATGTTACTACTTCATAGGTAAGGAAATGAAGAGACTTGTTAAATAACTGAATGAGTTGGGCAAGCATCAGCCCCCTTCCCAATCCAGAGAACTTTAGGAACAAATCAGTAGGACCAGTTGCTGGTTAAGTTGCTCAAAGTAGCTTACTGACATCTCTTCATTCCATTTTTATTTATTATTTTTTTTCTTCATTCCATTTTAAAGAACTCAAACGGCCTTTGTTTTATACAACTCCTGTTCTGTTGCCTTACATTTTTATTTCACTTCACAGACAAAGCTCCTTTAAAATAACTTTAGTCAGGCTCTTCTGGTTGCTAAGAAGAGAGACACTCAACTCAGACTTACTCAAGGAATAAAGGAACTTAATGGGCATGTGTCTGCGCTGGAAACAGGAAGCTGTCTGGAGTTGAGGAGTTGTAGAGACCAGTGACTTCTTTCTCTTGAGTGACCCCACTTCTCTCTGCCACTGGAGTCCATTTTTCTCTCTACCAATGAATTCCTTAGCTTGCTTATCATTCAGTATTCTATTGTTTGTTCAGTCGCTGAGTCATGTCCTACACTTTGCAACCCCATGGACTGCAGCACACCAGACTTCCTTGTCCTTCACTGTGTCCCGGAGTTTGCTCAAACTCATGTCCATTGAGTCAGTGATGCCATCCAACCCTCTCATCTTCTGTATTCTATAACTTTGTGTGTGACCCACTGTGGCTCTTCTGGCCTCTAAATGATAGCCTTTCTTCAGCTTTTCTTCTTTGGCCCACTGATAAATTTTTATGATATATTCTTGCTCGAAGTCTTAGAAGAGAAAATATGATTGACTCAAGTATTCTGAGGGTTTAGGATTAGCTGCCATTGGATCAGATGTTCATGCCTAGTCTGTCAAATGTGGCCTGTTTTGGGGTTCATATAAGACAAAACATGGTAGCTTAAAGCTACCCTTTCAGGGTGACTCAGAGGAAAAAGAGATGGAAAACTCAAGTCAGGGCAGTACAGTTAAGCTTGCTGACTCTGCCTGCTTCCCTCTTGTTTACTTTTCAGCGTGGCCGCCAAGGGCACACTATGTTGTTATAAACCAATGGACATTTTTAGACTTATAAGATCTCTTTTTTTGACCTTGCTATGTGTTTGACACTCCTTCATTAAAACTATTCTCTGTATTTTCTTCTTCTATCTCAAGATAATCTTTAAAAAGAATAATTTTGTTGAAACATAGTTGATTTGCAATGTTTTGTTGATTTCTGCTGTACAACAAGGTGATTCAGTTATATATATATACACACATTTGTTTTTATAATCTTTTCCATTATGATTTATCACAGGATAGTAAATACAATTCCCTGCATTATACAATAAGACCTTGTTGTTTGTCAATTTTATATCTAATAGTTTGCATATCTCCAGGTAATCTTAATCTCCTGCATGCTCCCTTTTTCAACCAGTCTTCACATTTGGGCATGCTATGGTTGTCTCTTAACATAACTTCCATGGGACAATTGAACTATACCTTGGATTTCCATCAGAATCATGTATTGATGTGATTTTGAAGTTTACATCTTCAAACTGGATCTGTCTTTTGATTGATCGTCCACATCCCATTTGCCTTCCAAACCTCTATCTTGATGTCTTACGTCAGAAGTGTCAAACTCAATATGCCCCAGCATGTGTACATAACTGTCCCACAAAAACATCTTTCTCAGCGTTTTGTTACCCACATCAGCAAATCTATTAGATCAGTCAAAGCAAATGACCGTATCATTCATGACTCCTTCCCATCATAGCCGATTTGGTACTGACATCTTGTCTCCTATATATCTTGCATCTTCTCATTCTTGTCCATCTCTGCTATTGTTACCTAACTCAGACTCTACTCCAGTTGGCACAGAGTGATCTTTTTAAGTCCCATCTTTCTCACTTTCCAATCCATTTTCCACACTATAGCTAGAGTGATCTTCCAGAAATGAAATTCTGAACATGTTAGTCCGTTGCATAAAATTCCTAAATAGCTTATCATCATTTAAAAGAGAAAGTCTGAACTTTTTAGTATGGCTTCAAGGTCCTTTATAACCTGATCCCTTACTATCTCTGAATCTTATCTACCACCACATTCTCAGAGCCTTTAATCCAGCCGTATCATATGACTAATATTTTCCCCCAAGACAGGCTGTTTCATGATTCTGTGCCTTTTATATGCTGTTCCTGCTACCATTTTCTGTTTGCCCAGAAAACTCCTACTCATCATTGAAGACCTATCTCCAGTGTTACTTATTAAGAGACTGTTTCTCATACAACCAGAGCTGAAGGCTACCTCTGTACCATTGTGTGTTTATACATCTTTTCTCCAGCACTCATCTGACTAGGTTGTGGTAATTTTTCACTTCTTCCAGTTCTTTACAGAACAGGGATTTTCTTTACTCGCCTTTGTAACTTTGGTGCCCAGTTGTTTCACAGAGCTAACTCTCAGTGGGCTTCCCTGGTAGCTCAGATGGTAAAGAGGCTGCCTGAAATGCAGAAAACCCTGGTCTGATCCTTGGGTTGGGAAGATCCCCTGGAGAAGGGAATGCTACCCATTCTAGTATTCTTGCCCGGGAAATCCCATGGACAGAGGAGTCTGGTGGGCTACAGTCCATGGGGTTATAAAGAGTCGGACATGACTGAGCAACTGACACTTTGACTTTCAACTCTCAGTACTCGGAATATGAGATGCTTTTACCTTTCTGGGCTCAGGGAATGTTTGTTGCTAAATTAACACTGCTCTCTGATTTCCAGAGCATTTTCATGGGCTTCCTGTTGTGTGGGGCTGTTACTGTGTTGGATGATTTGGGTCATGGCTTCTCCCTGGGATTGGTCCTATTGAAAGCAGAGTGGAGTGGCTGGAAGGAGACCAGAGATCTCCCGGGTCTGTCTTGGATGGTGACATCACTCAGCTCTCCAGTGTCATCGCTTGGGTGTAGCTGCCCTCTCTCCCCTTCAGATGTCCAGTGTGTTCATACTCTTCTCCTCTATTCTGAAGAATAACCTCTCTGTTCTTAGGAAATAATCTGGTAAGCTAATTCACCCACAGGTGAATGACTGATAGCACTCAAAGGACACCTGGCCTCAAAACCTGTCAAATCACAGTGGTCAGGTCACCACCAAGCAGTCTCCCACCCCCTAATTTCCTTCCTCAGCACTTTTTGCTTCATTTCCTGAATTAAAACATGTGTGGCAACTTCGATAATATTCAGTTGTCAATCCATTAAATCTTATTAACATCTTGGCATTGGAGAGTTTGTCACAGTATTAGATTGGCCAAAAATATCTTACCGAAAAACCCCAATGAACTTTTTGTCCAACCCGGTATCTTACTTAGCAGAGCTCTGAGAGAATAAAGGTCTGACCACGGGTAGGAGGGTGAAAGTGGGAACCTAGGAACTGGGAACCAACTGTGTCTCTAAGATCTGGTCCAAGTGTGGGTCATGGGTAATTTGAGAGCAGGGGAACTGGCTGGTGTTTGGACAGTGGTGAGCGGTGGTGGAAAGGGGGATGAGGGACTGAAAAGCAAAGAGGATATGTATAGTGATTCATTCAGTACTTTAATTTTACTATGGGCTGGGCTCCAGGGTGATGGAAAAAAAATTAAAAAGTGATGCTTCTGCATTGAAGAAACTCATTATGTGGGAACATTAGATACTGAAGGTTGCAAAATAATGTCTCGATTATTATGGCAGAGGTTAAATATACCATGCTTGTTAAAACGAGCACTAGGAGGGAGCCATGAACTCTGATGGGGAAGAGAAGTCAGCAAAGCTGGGGATGCTGCAGAGAGAAGGTACTCTTTGTATCTGAGTGGGAACTGTCTGAGTAGAGAAAAGGAGGAAGAGTGTTTTAGGGAGGGAAAATGTGGGAAAGATATTCATTGAACAAATATCTACTGGGCACCTTCTATGGATCAGGTGCTTTTCTGATTATATGGAGTATATCAGTGAACAAACAGTCTTCATGCTTACAGAGTTTAAAGTCTAGTTGGGGAGACAGAAAATAAATAAGATGAATAATTAAAATATATAGTAAGTTATATATGATAAGTGGTAAACAGTAGAATAAAGCAGGCATGAGACGTGAAACATTTGGAGGAAGAGTAATCTTTTATTTATTTTGTCTTTTTTAAAATTATTTTTTATTGGAGTATAGTTTCCTTACAGTTTTTTCTCTTTGTTTTTTACTTTTTAAGTTATGAAAGTAGATAACACATTTACAAGAGACTTGGAAAATACAGAAGAAAATTACATATAGTTCCTCTATAGTTTTAGGGCTTCCCTGGTGGCTTAGTGGTGAAAGAATCTGCCTGCCAGCATGGGAGATGTAAGAGACACAGGTTAGATCCTTAGGTGAAGAAGATCCCCTGGAGGAGATGGCAACCTACTGTAGTATTCTTGCCTGGGACATCTCATGGACTGAGAAATCTGGTGGGCTGTAGTTCATAGGGTGGCAAAGAGTTGGATACAACTAAATAAACAACAACCTCTATATAATTATTTTTTAAGTAGATAAATTAAGAGTTTTAGTTAGAGTTTCAATAGCAAACTCTCAAGAATGAATAGAATGAATATACAGACAAGTAAAAGGCCATAGTAGGCCTGGAAAGCACTGTGAACCAATTCAACATAATTAAGATTTATGCAATTTTCACACAATAGTAGGATACAACTTCTGTTCGAATTCCTATCGACTATGAACTTGGAGACACTGGAACATATCCAAAGACATAAGACAAGGTGCAAAAACTTCATGGTCTAAAAGTGTTGAACTCAAACAGAGTCTGTTGTCTTATCACTGTGGAATTATGTTAGATGTCAATATCAAAAGATATTGGAAAATAATCCACATATTTTCAAGTACAATGTGACATTTACCAAGAGGGATCTTTGACTTAGCCATTGAAAGACTCAATAAAGTTAGAGGAATGACAAACCACGGAGAGTGACTACAGAGAGGAAAGCTTTTAAATGAGAAATTAACATCAAAATGAGAAATTGGTATCAAAGATAACTTTAAAAACCCATGTATTTGGAAACTAAATGTCCACTTTTAAATGGTGATTGTATCTAAGAAGCCATAACAAGGAAAATTAGAAAGTAGTTGTAACAGAATAAAAATGCAAAGAGAATTTACCAGAATTTGATGGATGCAGCTGAAGGTGCTCAGTGCAATTAAATACAGTGTGGAGTCTTGAATTAGGTATGAAAACAAAAAATGAACACTAGCATAAAATTTTGTGAAATTTCAATAACTTTAGTTAATAATGTATCACATGTTGATTTCTTGTTTTTTTTTTGTTGTTGTTGTATAGTATTTGTTTATATTCTCAGAACTGGATTAAAATTTTCAAGCCTCATTCAGTTAAAAAAAAAATCACTAAGATAATAAACTTTCTGGACTTTCAGCAGTCATACCAGATGCCAAAATATATGGAACTGTATCAGAGTTTTGAGTGAATGTAAATTAGAAATCTAGCATTCTCTCCATATTAAGTCAAACAAGTGAAATCAAAATGTCATAGTTTTTTTAGTTAGGCCAAAATTTAAAAGTTTTCAAACATATATTATGCATACTATTTATATATGTGTGTATACAAAAGTTTTTGTATTAGGCTTGATAAAGGGTTGAGAAAGAACAGCAACAAAAAGAGATGGAGAAATTGGAAAACATAAACTAAATGAAATGAGATGAACGGTTTAGATGGGAGACCAGGAAAGGCTCCCTGAGAAGGTGGCCTGTAGGTAAAGGTCTGAAGGAAGAGAGGGAACGAATCATGTGAGATTATCAGAGGTAGGAATGCTTTGAATAGAGGAAACCGAAAGAGCCAAGGCCTCCGCTCGGGGCAGGCATGGAGGCTTTGAGGGTCACAACGGAGGTGAGAGGGGCAAGAATGAAAAGATGGAGTGGGGGCCAGGAGGAAGTGAGGTTAGAGAGGCAAGGAGGAGGCAAATAATTTGGAGCTTTGTGGGTCACAGTAAGGACTTTGCCTTTTACTACGAGCAGATGGATAGCCATCAGAGGGGTCTGGACAGAGCAGATAGGCGTTCTTAGGTCCTAACAGCACCACTCCGGCTGTTATTTTAGAAATGACTGCGTGCGACGAGGTGGCTGAGTGGTTAAGGCGATGGACTGCTAGAAATGACTGCAAGGAGTCAAGGAGGATGATTAGGAGGCTATATTGACAGTCTAGGCAAGAGTTGATATTGACTGGAACTGCAGTAGAGGTAGAGGAGGTGGTGAGAAGTGGTCAAATCTTAGATTTATTATGACAGTGAGCCACAGAAATTCATGACATTTTGGCATGAGGTGCAAGAGAAGGAAGAATCAAACAGCTCCAAGTTTTAAAGCCTGAGTAAGTTGCCATAAACAGAGAAAGGAAAGGAACGGGTTTGGGGAAAAACAACAGGAGCTCAGTTTGAGGGCATGTTAAACTGTTATATCCAAAAGGTGATATTAAATAGGTAGTTTTGGGTATGCTGGGAGAGATCCAAGATCCAGGCTGAAGAAATTATATTGCTGCTGCTGCTGCTAAGTCGCTTCAGTTGTGTCCGACTCTTTGTGACCCCATAGACGGCAGCCCACCAGGCTCCCCCGTCCCTGGGATTCTCCAGGCAAGAACACTGGCGTGGGTTGCCATTTCCTTCTCCAATGTGTGAAAGTGAAAAGTGAAAGTGAAGTCGCTCCGTCGTGTCCGACTCTTATTGACCCCATGGACTGCAGCCCACCAGGCTCCTCCATCCATGGGATTTTCCAGGCAAGAGTACTGGAGTGGGTTGCCATTGCCTTCTCTGGAAATAATATTGAGTGTCATCATTACCAGATAGAGAGTCATCCTAATTATATAGATAGCATTCAAGGTCATGAATCTTGAAGAGGTTATGTAATATAGATTGGAGATGACATTTTTTGTCAGTAAGTATAAATAGAAGACATTCTAGAAATGAGCAATGGGGGGATAGCTCTAAGAAGTTATACATTAAGGAATACGAGAGATGAGGACAAACCAGGGAACCAAATAAATAGGGGCAGCCAGAAATGAAGAAGAAAAGAAAGGTAATGTGCTATCTTGAAAGCTAAGAATATGAAGTGTTTCAAGGAGAGTTTTCACTTACATCAAAAGCAGCTGATGGGTAAACAAAGATGAGGACTTGAAAAATGGCCTTTGGATATAGCAGCATGTAGGTCATTGGTAGCTTTCTGTTCCAGTGGAGTGATGGAGACAAAAACTTGATTGGCGTGTGTTTAAGAAAGAAAGATGCTCAACATCATTATCCATCAGGAAAATGCACCAAAGCTGCCATGAGCTACCGCTTTTCACCCACTAGGATGGCTGTAATAAACATGACATATAATAACATGAATTGGCATGGAAAGGATTTGGAGACATTGAACGCTTCATACATTGCTGGTGGGAATGTGAAGTGGTGCCACTACTAGGGAAAACAGTCTGGCAGTTCCTCAAAAAATTAAACGTAGTTACCATGCTGCTGCTGCTGCTGCTAAGTCACTTCAGTCGTGTCCGACTCTGTGCGACCCCATAGACGGAAGCCCACCAGGCTCCCCCGTCCCTGGGATTCTCCAGGCAAGAACACTGGAGTGGGTTACTATATGAACCAATAAATAATTCCATTCCTAATATATAGTCAAGAGAAATAAAAACATACCTCAACTCAAAAATGTATGCATGAATGTTCATAGCAGCTTTATTCATAATAACCAAAAAAGCAGAAATGACCGAAACGCCCATCAACTAATGAATGAATACATAAAACAGAATACTGCTGCTGCTAAGTCACTGATACATGATAGAACATGGATGAACCTTGAAAACATTAAGCCAAGTGAAAGAATCCAGTCACAAAAGACCACATATTAATTTCCATGTATATGAAAAGTCCAGAATAGTCAAAAAAACTAATGGTTGCCTGGGTCTAGAGGGTAGGAGACAGGGATGGATAGGGAATGACCTGCTAATTGATAGGAAGTTTCTTTGGGGCTGATAAAAATGTAAAATTAGATTGTGCTAAAAACTGCAACTCTGAATACTAAAACCGTTGAATTGTATCTTGTAAATGAGTGAACTGTATGGTATGTGAATTGCTGCTGCCTCCAAGACGCTTCAGTCATGTCCGACTCTGTGCAGCCCCACGGACGGCAGCCCACCAGGCTCCCCTGTCCCTGGGGTTCTCCAGGCAAGAACACTGGAGTGGGTTGCCATTTCCTTCTTCAGGTATGTGAATTATATCCCAGTAAAATTCTCTCAAAAAAGTCATACTGTGAGGAAAGGAGAAAAATAAGTTGGAGGGCGAAACTGGATTAAGGAAGGAATTTTGTTTTTAATCACAGAAATTTATCGGCATGTTTTATGATACTGCAGTTGGTGTAATGGAAAGAAAAAGTTTGATGACACAGGAAAGAGATTTGGTGGAGCAAGAGAAAATAAAGAGTGCATCGGTGAAGCGAGTATGGGGAGCTCATACAAAACAGTAACAGAAGGTAGAGTATATTCACTCTGGTTCTGGTAGGTAGGCATTGCTTGTATATTTTCTCTCCAGCTGTTTTCAGTTGCATGGGTTCAGGCATGGAGTAAGTTAAGAGTTGAACTTAGCCAGGATTTTGATTTTGCCAGATTAGATTGGGTTTCCAGAAAACAGACTCTGAGGTAGAGATTTGTGTGCCGGAAGTTTATGGAGGAGCGCTCTCAGAGACAGCATCTGTGAAGAAGAGAGGGAAGGAGGAGCTGACCAGAGGAAGGAGAGGTTGACTGGCCAGCACACGTGCAGCGGAGCCTCAGGCAATTCCGTGAGGAGTTATGGGGCTGGAATGCCTTCAGAGTTGTCCCAAATTGAGGCAACCGGGGTGGTTTGTGTCCCTTTGTAGATACTTAGATATGGAATTTCCCTGGGGAAGAGGTACTGTCTTGGGCAAGGGGACTTCCTTCGCGTGGAGGGAATTCTGCAAGAGGGACTTGGCTGTGAGAGGAAAGTCATCAATATTCCTAGAAGTGCAGGTAACAGTGCCTCAGTCCTCTGGGGAGGGGACCACACAGTCCACTACCGTTCACCCTGTGTTCTGCTTGCTGGTGTATGAAGTTTACCCCTTCTAGGAAGAGCTCCCCTGAGTTTCTGATTGGTCTCCTTTTCCCAGGCAGACTTCCAAGAAGAAGGTTAGTGGGACTAATCCCATCTCTATAACTGGCTTGGAGGCTGTGCCTGATACGCATCATCTCTGTATTCTGTACCCATTCTGGATTCTCTCTTTCTTTGGCTGGCACCTCTGTGTATCTAGATGGCTTATCTAGTTTTTATACGTGATGTGTCTGAGCCCATGGTGACCAACCCATTCTTAGGATTTAGCAATTGCATTTGTCCATTTACCATCAAAATTGGGTAGAGAAGTACCCAGAGATGCCACAGTGGATTACCTAGTTGCCAAACCCAGTTTTCACTCCCCCCTTATGGAAGAGCCATCCTATCTTCTTCTAATGGTCAGGGTTAAGTTCTTCAACAGGTTGATGACACCTTTCTTCAACTTCTAGTACTGTGGTACAGGGAGCTCAGTGACCAAGTGGCAGACATAGTTTAAAGTTTGGCTTAGTCTGTATAGAATCCACCTGCAATTCAGGAGACCCTGGAGACCCAGGTTCAATTCCTGGGGTGGGAAGATCTCCTAAAGACCAAGGTTCAATCCCTGGGGTGGGAAGATCCCCTGGAGAAGGAAATGGCTGTCTACTCCAGTATTCTTGCCTGGAGAATCCTATGGACAGAGGAGCCTGGTGGGCTATAGTCCATGGGGTTGCAAAGAGCTGCACATGACTGAGGAGCTAAGCACACATGCATGCAATATGTTTCTTTAATGATTTCCATTTTGCAAATGAGGACCTTTAAACCTGTGGGGCACAGCTGTGACAACAGGATGCTCATGTTCCCAAGTGGATCGCTGGGATGCTAGGAAGCAGGCCACCTGGTTCCCAGACCCGTGTACTCTACATACTGAGGACATGGGATCACGAAGTCGTCATTGTGTTAAGGTATGCACTGTGTCTGAGAGGATAGCACCTCATCCTTTCAGAGTATCACCTCCAAGCTGGTGCCAGTTCTGCACTTCTGAAAGGTCTTTCTGCTGCCTAATCAGTTTTATAGGTGGAGTGGTGCAGTATATAATGGGATCCTAAGTTCAGGTGCTCTCTGCCACCTCTGCTTTAAATAAAGTTTCTTGGTACAGTCAATATTATATGGCATTTCATGCTAGTGGATCAAACATTCCAAATGCTGTTGGTTAGTAGTGCTGGTCAAGGTCTTTTGGGTAGGAAAGGCAAACCCACATTGGGTTTGGATTTCCTGTGAAAATGAATTGCTGTTCCTTTTAGCATGGAAGAGATTCAGTGCAGGAAACTTAGCACCAATGTCTTATTGGTCTCCTCTAGTGACAGGGCCACATCAGCGGCTGCCTGTTATATTAGTCTCTGTTGCTAGCAGGTTGAGCATTTGGCAGCATCAGTAGGGAGCATCGGTAGCTAGACTGGCATTGCTGACTGGTGTTTCATGCTGTCAGGTTCATGAATAGCCTCTAACTCTATTACCATAGCTACTCTATTCAGAAGCCTGTTATGCTGGCCCTGGGATGACTACTAACAGTGGCTGGGAGAATTATTCGGTCCATTTAGTTGTTTATTGCTTATTCCATGGTGGGTGCCCTCTTGTGGGCATAGGTAGCAATAAAGACTTCCTTACTTTGTGATCCTTCCATACTTCCATTTGGGGCTTCCCAAGTGGCACAGTGGTAAAGAATCCACCTGCCAATGCAGGAGATACAAGAGATGGGGGTTCAATCCCTGGGTTGGGAATATTCCCCTGGGGTAGGAAATGGCAACCCACTCATTCTTGCCTGGGAAATTCCATGGACAGAGGAACCTGGTGGGTTATAGTCCATGGGATCACAGAGTTGGATCAGCACCTGATTGATCTGCACATGTGGAGCATACTTCCATTCACATATCACTTCCCCTGGCCTCCGTCCACAATCTTCCAAACTTCCTAGGTTCTGACCAACAAGCCACGTTCCTTATCACTGCCATGGGTCATGTGTATTCTCACCTCAGGCCACTTCTTTCTCCATACAAAGTAGATGAACAACTTCTCCCTCTGAAGTCTACATATTGGGAGAACTTTCTCTTACCTCTGTCTTTGGTGTCACCTTTGAGTGAGGCTAGGAAATGGCAACCCACTCCAGTGTTCTTGCCTGGAGAATCCCAGAGACGGGGGACCCTGGTGGGCTGCCGTCCATGGGGTCGCACAGGTCAGACACAACTGAAGCGACTTAGCAGCAGCAGCATAATACGTCAGTGGCCCTCATTTATCTTGTAGCATCATACTGAACTGATGCAGCCATGATCCAAACTTCACTTAAACTTTTTCATCCCCTGCCAGAGTGATCCTGCACCCCATGTAGTCATAGGTATGAGCTTAGAGACAGGTGTTGGTGCAGTTGTGGGGATAACACAGGGGGCGGGGCTCTCTGCTTATTCAACTTGTACCTGCCTGCAGTCCTGCTCTTGCCTGATCCTGGTAGACCACTTCCATCTTACATCAAATTGCCATTGGTTCCTCTGGACCTTACAAAACATAGATCTCTCCAGATGGCTAGCAGGATCTAGCCCATAATGGTAGTTCTGGCCACATGGCCTCTTCATGTTCAATGGTCAAATTCTTTATCTCAACAAGGAACATTGTGTCAAATAAATTACAGTTATCTGTTAGAGAAAGCATAGCCTTGCTCTAGATGCCTAAGAGTTTGTGTTGTGATTCTTTTATCCAAGTTTGGTGTAAAGTCTCTATGATGGACAGTCCATGACTCTGCTGGGTCATATGGCCCAAGTGGTTGGCTTCCTGCAGTGTGGTCTCAATTCCTGTTCTAGGCCTTACTTGGAGCTGAAAGACTTTTATTGCTCAGTAATTGCGTCAGAGAAGCATCCCAGGAGTGGAATATACTGCCTCTAGAATGTGGAGAGGTTTACCAGGCATTTTTTCCTTCCTTGTAGTGGAAAGTACATGATACAATAATATGAGCTTTAATATAGACAGGGTGTTTCAGCCCAAATTCTTTGTAAGAATGGTGGTCCCCTCATTCTTTGAAAGTTGGATTTCTGTCATACACATCTTAATAATGTACTTGCTAGTTCTTATCCACCCAATTGGATTAATGAGGTATCATCAATATAGTGGAATAATGTGATGTTCTGTGAAGAGTCCAAAGTGTTCAGGTCCTTTTACACAGTATTAAGGGGAAGGGTCACCTTGGGGCAAACTTGTATCCATGTTCTTTTCTCCATTGCACATAGATGCAAACTCTTTCTGAGCCTACTTTTGATAAAGAAAGAAAAGAGCACATTTGCCAAGTAAGTGGGTATCCAAATACCACGCGCTTAAGGCTGTGTAACCAGCAAAGAGCCGACATCTGGGAAAGTAGCTGCAACCAGGGTTACTATTTGGTCAGATTTGCTGCATATCATCATCATATATCACAGTCCGTCTAGTTTTTGGAGGAGTCAGAATGGTGCATGAAATGTGGTATGATGGGGACCATCACCCTTGCATTCTTCAGGTCTTCAGGGTAAGTTATCTCTAACATTGCCTTCTGGGGTAAAATACTATTTTGATTTATTATCTTAGCCAGAGGATAAGATTTAGAGGCTTCCGCTTGGATTTCTCAGTTGATAAATCTTATTCCACAGTCCAAGGAACCATATGTGGATTCTGTCAATTATCAAGTATGTCCATTCTTATTGCACATTCAGGTATCAGAGAAATGACCGCTGGGTGGATCTTTGAATAAGTGGACCCATTGTAATTTGGACCTGGGACAAGACTCCATGTATTACCTGGTCCTCAACCCCCCCCCACCCCCACAGAGAAGGCAATGGCACCCCACTCTAGTACTCTTGCCTGGAAGGTCCCATGGGCGGAGGAGCCTGGTAGGCTGCAGTCCATGGGGTCGCTAAGAGTTGGACACGACTGAGCGACTTCACTTTCACGTTTCACTTTCATGCACTGGAGAAGGAAATGGCAACCCACTCCAGTGCTCTTGCCTGGAGAATCCCAGGGATGGGGAACCCTGGTGGCCTTCCGTCTGTGGGGTCGCACAGAGTTGGACACGACTGAAGTGACTTAGCAGCAGCAAACCCCTCCACTCTCATAGAGTGGCCTTGGAGATACCAGATTTCATTGTCCTCAAAATGCCTCATTACTCTCATTTTCCTATTTTCCTATTCTTTTGTAAAATCAAGACCTAAAAAAGGCATAAATGTCCTTATAAAGGCATAAATGCCATCTTTTAACAAGGAAGAGTGGGTCACTGCTGCAGGTCTAGGAAGTCCATGGGTATTTGGAGATTCTAGATTTCCAAGTTCATCACCACACATGTCCCTATCCCCAGACTCAGGGTTCCATTCCTTCCTAATTGTGGAGTATCAGTTCCCCAGGGACTGAGAATTCGACCTCCTCTGGAATTCTGCTGCAGCTATCATTAAGTTGCCCTGGTCCTCAGCTTTCTGTTTCTCCAGTTGCAAAAGAGAAGTTCTCTTTAAATACATCTGAAGAGGCCTACTGACTTTCACACTTAACCTTTAATTGATGATTAATCACCCACAGCCTTTCACTGTCATTCCTCGCGTCAGTAACCCCCAACAACAGCTATTCAACTTCATGGTCTGTGTCTTTCATGTTCCTGAGATATCCTTCCTTGTGCATTTCATTACACCAGCGTCTTATCCAGTTTGCCGCTTATGGAAGTTACAACAGTTGTACCACGGGAGCATGCCAGGAGTCACTCATACCTCTCACCCCAGTGATGGGGTCTTCACTGCCAGTTAGCTGGTGGGTTATCTGGCTCCAAAATTTAGAGTCTGTTTCTGAGAACTCATGGGACCAATTGTCTTGGGTCTGAATTTCTTAAAATTTTTTAAAAATTTTATATTAGAATATAGTTGATTAACAATGTTGTGTTAGGTTCAGGTGTACAGCAAAGTGACACAGTTACACATAAAATGTATTCAAATTCTTTTCCCATTTAGGTTATTGCAGAATACTGAATTGCCTGTGCTATACAGTAGGTCCTTGCTGGTTATTTTAAATATAGCAGTGTGTATATGTCAGTCACCCTCCCAATCTATCCCTCCCCCCACCCTTCCTTCAGTAACCATATATTCATTCTCTAAGTCTGTGAGTCTGTTTCTGTTTTGTAAATAAGTTCATTTGTATCATTTTTTTAATATTCCTTGTAAATAAGTTCATTTGTATCGCTATTTTTCAGTTCAGTTCAGTCGCTCAGTCGTGTCTGACTCTTTGCGACCCCATGAATCACAGCACGCCAGGCTTCCCTGTCCATCACCAACTCCCGGAGTTCACTCAAACTCATGTCCATCGAGTCGGTGATGCCATCCAGTCATCTCATTCTCTGTCATCCCCTTCTCCTGCCCCCAATCCCTCCCAGCATCAGAGTCTTTTCCAGTAAGTCAACTCGTTGCATGAGGTGGCCAAAGTATTGGAGTTTCAGCTTTAGCATCAGTCCTTCCAATGAACACCCAGGATTGATCTCCTTTAGAATGGACTGGTTGGATCTCCATTCAGTCTAAGGGACTCTCAAGAGTCTTCTCCAGCACCACGGTTCAAAAGCATCAATTCTTCGGTGATCAGCTTTCTTCACAGTCCAACTCTCACATCCATACATGACCACAGGAAAAACCATAGCCTTGACTAGACGGACCTTTGTTGGCAAAGTAATGTCTCTGCTTTTTAGTATGCTATCTAGGTTGGTCATAACTTTCCTTCCAAGGAGTAAACGTCTTTTAATTTCATGGCTGCAATCAGCATCCGTAGTGATTTTGGAGCCCCCCAAAATAAAGTCTGACACTGTTTCCACTGTTTCCCCATCTATTTCCCATGAAGTGATGGGACCAGATGCCATGATCTTTGTTTTCTGAATGTTGAGCTTTAAGCCAACTTTTTCACTCTCCTCTTTTACTTTCATCAAGAGGCTTTTTAGTTCCTCTTCACTTTCTGCCATAAGGGTGGTGTTATCTGCATATCTGAGGTTATTGATATTTCTCCCGGCAATCTTGATTCCAGCTTGTGCTTCTTCCAGCCCAGCATTCCTCATGATGTACTCTGCATATAAATTAAATAAGCAGAAGATTCTGTATATAAACAATATCATGATATTTGTCTTTTTTTGTCTGACTCAGTATCATAATCTCCAATCCATCCGTTTGCTGCATAGGGCATTATTTCATTCTTTTTTATAGCTGAGTAATAATATTCCACTGTGTGTTTATACATGTGTGTGTATAATATATATGTGTTTTTGTGTGTGTTAGTCACTCAGTCGTGTCCAACTCTTTGCGACCCCATGGACTGTAGCCTGCCAGGCTCCTCTGTCCATGGTATTCTCCAGGCAAGAATACTGCAGTGCGGTTGCCATTTCCTTCTCTAGGGGATCTTCCTGACCCAGGGATTGAACCCATGTCTTTTATGTCTCTTGTGTTACAGGTGGATTCTTTACTGACTTAGCCACTAGGGCAGCCATATGTGTACGTATGTATATGTACACACACAGAGCATCTTCTTTATTCATTCCTTTGTCAATGGACATTTAGGTTGCTTCCATGTCTTGGGTATTGTAAATGGTGCTGCAATAAACACTGGGGTACATGTATCCTTCCAAACCATGTTTTTCTCCAGATATATGCCCAGGACTGGGATTGCTGGATCATATAGTAGCTCTGGGTTTAGTTTCTTGAAACACACTTGGAGGTAGATACGTGCATGTAGGGAGCTTTGGGGGATTCTCCTGGGAGAAATACCTGTAAAGGAGTGAGGGTAGCAGGATGGGGCAGAGGGAGGTAGAAGTGCGGTGCTGTTGCCAGGGAACTGGCAGTATTGTTTGAAATGAAGCCAAGAGGGCCTGGCTTTTGTACCTGCTCAGGGACCGATCAGGATGTGGGTTGTCTCAAGGGATGGGGTCTAGCATTGGTGGAGTGGCTCCCATTGGCTGAGGACAGTGCTCAGGGAGAGACTCGTCTGTGAGCCCTCAGCAGAAAATCCTCCCCACACCCCTTGGCTTGGGTACTGTACTGGGGGCCTTCAGAACTGACTCTTCCAGGCCACCACAGCATCCCCTCTGCTCTATGAGTACGATGACTTGAGAGAGGATCAGGAGAACTGAGAATGTGCACAGAGGGAGAACTCTTGGTGGTTGCCCATGCCTTGGCCAAGAGAAAAGTTGGGGTAAGGATAGTGAAAAACTGGCAGGACCAACAAATTGTAGGTTCCGGAGGAGCTGAAGGGTTGTTGGAGTTAGAGCAAGTGGTAGAAATTAATCTGAAAAGATAATTAAGGGTTAGCATATGAAAAGCCCTATGCATCTAGCTAAGGCATTTGGCTTGTCTCATAGAAAATAGGTAAGTGATGGAGATTTAAAAACACCAATTGTCTTAATCATATGTGATTTAGAAAGAGTAAACTTGCAGTGGCTCACATACCATACAGTCTAGAACAAGGCCACCTGATTAAGATGCTTTTGCAATAATCCAGGCTTGGTTCTGGCTTCAAATGCTAGATATTTGTGTCAGAAGCTGCCAAATGCCTATCCAACATCTAGCCTTCCTCATTTCTTAGGAAAGGCTGCAAAAGTAAAGCTTTTGAGAAATCTATATTGAGATAGGTAAATCAGCTGAAGGCAAGTGTAGAAAGCAGGCTTATGTTCCCCAAAGATGTCCAGGTGCTAATCCCTGGGCCTTTGAATATATTACCTTACTTGGAAAAGAAGGATTAAAGTTGTAGATAGGGTGTTGCTTATCCGCTCCATCCTAGATTATCCAGGTGCGCCCAACGTGATTTCATGGATCCCAAAAAGTGAAAGAGAGGGAAGGATTCAGAGTGATGCAACATAAGAGGGACTCAGCCCCAGTAGAGGAAGGGGCCCCAAACCAAGGAATGCAGCAGCCTCCAGAAGATGGAAAAGACAAGGAAATAGGTTCCCTCCTCTAGGCTAGAAGGAAATGCTGCCCTTCTCACACTTTAATGATACCTGAAAGAGACCAAGTCAGATTTTTAGCTTATAAAACT
Organism: Moschus berezovskii; assembly: GCF_049115385.1. NCBI lineage: Eukaryota > Metazoa > Chordata > Mammalia > Artiodactyla > Moschidae > Moschus > Moschus berezovskii. Next base: position 37,327,456 of record NC_142473.1, on the reverse strand, counting down.
TAAGGTAATGTGTTTATTTTTTTAAGTCACTCAGTTTGAGGTAGTTTGTTACAGTAGTCATTTTTACTTTTTACTTCACCCGTGCTTCTTTCTAAATTCTGGAAAGCAGATGTGATGGTTGGAGTTCCAGCAGCCATGTTGGACTTGAAAGCAAACCAAAGCCAGAACAGTGTGCATTAAGGATGATAGACCAAAAAATTACAAAGACTTGAGTGGCCAAGTTTTGGACTGTCAACCTCCAAATTTCTTTTAAATGAGAGAAAAACAAACCTGTGGGTACTTAAGAAACTGTAATCAGATTCCTACTAATACTTACACATAGTTTCTGAATAAAATAATACTGTAGGCTGGATATCCTTATAACCCTTAAACTCAACATGCTCAATCCAGTAAATATTTGAGCTAACCATATATTAGACATGATTTTCTTTCTCCAGATTTCCTGGTTTCTGCTAAAGGTACCACACTTCCTTTTTAACACACATTAGATTGGCAAATAATTTGTTTTCCAAATATGCCTCCCATTTTCCTGGTTTTGTGGCTTCAAGGCCTTACACCCACCCACCCTCCCACCATGGTTTTCATAGCTTATTCTTTCTCTTCATTTCCCTTTGATTCCTTCCCTTCGCTTACGTTCATATTTGTTTACATGGTTATTTATTTATACTTTCACCATAAACTCCTCCAGGGTAGGAACCATGTCCATCTCAGCCACTACCCAATTTCTACGACCAAGATGAGTGTCAGAGTAGGGGCTCAGTAAATGTTCTTTCAGTTAAATGGATGAGTATGCTGTCCTTGTAAAAATCATCATAGCTTTGCATAGAATTGTCTTAAAATTTGAGCTGAAAAAGGAGTGACTGTTTCCGTCAACAGCACCCTTAAATTCAAGATGAGTGCTCATTCTCATGGGAGAAGACAAATAAACAAACCCACTGTACCATGATGGCAGGGAGGCCTGGCTGTCTAAGGTCAGAGCACCAACCTTGATCGAGGGTCCCTCGTCTGTGTGTTGTGGGGCCTCTCTGATCACTAGTCCATCTCTTTGGGTCAAATGAACAAGTGTCCTTCCTATTTTATTGTATGGCAGGCAATGAGATTATTTCATCTTTTTTATTAAAAAAAATTATTTGTTTTTAGCTGCGCTGAGTCTTTGTTGCTACATTGGCTTTTCTCTGGTTAGGAAGAGCAGGGGCTACTCTCCAGTTGCAGTGTATGGGCTTCTCGTTGCGGTGGCTTCTCTTACTACAGAGCGCAGGCTCTGGGGTATGCAGACTTCAGTAGTTGGGGCACATTGTGGCTCATAGGCTCTAGAGCACAGGCTCAACATGGCAGCCCATGCTGGGAACTTAGTTTTCTCTGTACCAGGACAAATAAACACACTTGGAGCAGGGGGCTAAACCTTATTTTTTCCCTTGGGCAAAGCCGCAATAGTTGTGGCTCGCAGGCTTAGTTGCTCCACAGCATGTGGAGTCTTCCTGGATGAGGGATCAAACTGATGTCTCCTGCATTGGCAGGCAGATTCTTTACCACTGAACCACCAGGGAAGCCCTGTTACATATTTTGAAATTCCATTTCTCCTGGGCTTCATCTAAGTGCTGGGAACTTTGCCATTTGGTCGCTAAGTCATGTCTAACTCTTTGCGACCACATGGACTGTAGCCCGCCAGGCTCCTCTGTCCGTGTGATTTCCCAGGCAAGAATACTGGAGTGGGTTGCCATTTCCTTTTCCAGGGGGATCTTCCCGACGCAGCCATTGAACCCACGTCTCCTGCCTTGCAGGCAGATTCTTTACCACCGAGCCAGCCGGGAAGTCCATGCTGGAAACTTAGTTTGCTCTGTAACAGGGGACAAATAAACACCCTTGGAACAGGGGGCTAAATCTTATTTTTCCCTTAGGCAAAGCCTAAAACAAATAAAACACCCCCATCATCCCTCATAGTGAGTCTGTATTCACTCCAGACTTTGTAATTACGGGAAGGAAAATGTGTCTGAGGAAATTTTATTCATTCAACAGCAGGCAAGGAGATAGTTTATGCTGCAAGGCTCTTATGTAAGGAAATAGGTCCTAGCAGTTCATTGGCTGCTAAAAATGTTACAGGTATGAAGAAGCAATGGGTTTGCTCATAAGGTATACAGAAGCCCCTGTGTTAACCCACGAAATCAATGCTAGTTAGGCAGGCTTTGTATTAGAGGCTGGGTGCATCATATTTCCCTGTACACTTAGGAAATTTCTATTGCTTTTCATCCTCTGTGACATCATTTCTTTTCAAGCACAAATTGTTGTGTATGTGTGTGTGTCTAGGCAAATAAGTAGTTTAATGCCAAATGAGTATTTAATCATATTTATAATTTGTCATTTGATAAAGCACAGAAACCCATGAATGGTACCCTGAAAAATGTCAGAAGAAAAACAAAAGATATTATTATGATTATTTAAAATATGAAATACCCTTTCATTACTATGCTGTCTATATTAAGTTCTCTCTTTTCACCCCTTTTCATTTGCAGGGTAAGAATCCTGCCTTCTTGGACTGTCAGAGTAACAGTCCTTTTTTACATTTTTTTCGGAATCTCAGGTCTCCCATCATTAAACATGACAAAGGGATTTAGAGAAAGGGAAAGCATTGTTTGAAAATTAAAACCTTTTTTTTTTTTTTTTAAGTATGACCTGGGCAGCAGGACAGATTAAATCTGAATTTTGAACATATTTTAACACTGTCTACTGGTGTATAGCATTTTAGAAAGACATGATGTATCAGAATACATTTGGTATCAGAAAGAATACATTTGGGGTAGAAATTAAAAAAAAAAAAATTCCTGAAAGTCCAAGCATTGTCACGGTGTGTTCTGATATACAGATGACCTTTATTCTAATCTGGGTTTGGAAGCTTCATCTGGAAAGGCCTTTACACTGGCGTTTAAGACGTGGTGTTCTTTAGAAAAAAAGCAATTTCTCTTTTCTCCAGGGGAACTGCAGTTTAGGACAGGCACAAAGCTGGGAACACAACCAAGGGCAGAAAAAAAAAATTCACCTTCATGTTCTATTTGTCAAACTGACCTGCAGGTCATAACCTGAAAGTTTATGGATCGGTGAGGCCTTGTCTCCGCATAAGCGTGTTTTCTGGACTTTGGCTGGAGCTAAATTCCTGACTTCTGAAAGCAGAGTGGGTGTGGACTTCCAGCAGGAATAGCCAGTGGGAAGGAAGTAATATTCATTAAGTGTGTCTCATGCAAGCCGTGCGGGGCTAAGCATGCTCAGTGTAAATTCTCCTGTAGCCTGTCAAGCTATGTTTGAACCCGGTCCAGAATCCTGGATTTACTTTTTTTTTTTTCCACGAGGAAGAATGCTCGATTAGACTGCATTTTGCCCTGCTTTTCTCTCTCTTTCTTCGCTTTCTTTCTTTCTCTTTCTTCTCTCTCTCTCTTTTCTTCCTGCCAGAAGATTGGAAACAATATCTTTTTCCGATCAGTTCAGTAATACAATGTCCTTCAGTGTTCACATGAGCATTTCAGTGGAGAAGAAAAGAAACTTTGCTACCTGGGAACAGAAGACTACTTAGGTCTGCTAATAAAGTCCTTAGGACTTTGGAGCCAGAAGTTAAACTTTTCTCAACTGTTAAGGTAATCTACAGCAAATTTAATTGCCTTTTCAACTAAGTGGGTGTACATAAAAAAAAAAATTTTTTTCCACATAAAAAGTATGTTTTTCATATGTTGGAGCGATTTTCCAAACACAGGGAAGATATGTCTTTTGGTTCATTTGCATTTGAAAGAACCTCTTTTTTGTATTAGAGGTTCTCTCTCTCTACCGCAAATTATGTGTTTTTCAAACAAATATTGTGGTAAGCTGATGTAGCCATAATGGTCTGAATGTGGATGTGTTCTGTGTTATATTAATTCTTGGCGTGGGTTGGTTTGGTGAAAGTTATTGCTTTTGTTGCTGCCAAAGATGAAAGAGAGTTTGTTTTCCGTTGCTGTTGTTTTTGGAACTTTTGGTGGGCTTTGAGGCTGCACTGGGAGCCCCTTAGACAGAGGAGAGCCACCTCTTTCTATGTTTAATGTGCATTTTTTTGTAATGTTCAACGCTAACGCTGAGAAAAGGGGAAAGGAGTACAGATTTTATTTTAGAATTAGTGTAGGAGTGGAACTTTTTTTTTTTAAATGTAGTTTTGGAGGGAAAGAGTATTTAGAAAGGCAGAAACAGGTTTGTAATGAAGGAATTAAAATCAAGACCTTCTTGGTGAAAATAAGAAGTAAATGCAAAAATACTGCCTGCTATAGACTCACTGATTTTGCTTAATAATTTTACTTTTTTAATTAAAAAAGGGCAGATCAGACTTTAATATCAATGGGTGACACAGAAAACTCAGAGAGCTGTTGGGATCTCAGAAATAGCAAGTTGGAAAAGGCAGCCCCTTTAAAACATCTGAGAACTGAGGTTATGAAACCACATGGCTTCACGTAGGAACAGTGCATCCTGGGCTAAAGCAGTTTAATTTTATTCAAGAATTTTAAGAGTAAAAGGGGATTTATTTCTTTTCAAAAAAAAAGAACAGCCAGACAGGGATTATCGATCAGTCAGGGATTAAATATTTGCTGGAATACAAAGCATCACATATTATCAATGTGTAAATCAGACTAGCCAGCTATTCAGGGGATGTAAATGAAAAGACCACAGTTTCATAAGAAATCAAATGCATTAGCACCTCTCCCCTCCGTTCTCCATCTTTATGTCCCAGAAAGGGATGATAGAGGTGGGGCAGCATGTGAAATAAGACTTTAGTTGATGGGCTGACCTTGTTCTTTTAACTTCTGTCCATCTGTTCTCACTGGGCAGCTGAAGCAGGGAGCAAACTCAGAGGGAAGGGACCTCAGGGAGACGAGGACCAAGAAGCCAGACTCCACCAGGGCCGTGATCTGCTCGCTCCCCATCCTGCGATTTAGACATGAGTAGAGGAGCTAAGTGGAAGCGTCTCAGTCCACTTTCTTCTGCTCTCAGGGTTTTGATTTAGTACCATTGCTGCCACTCTGCACCTGCCTCTGTTTTTCATAAGTAAAAGCCTCTCCAGTGCATAGCTGGTGGTTTATTTGATATAGATCGATCCCCAAGGAGATGGCCAAAGTAATTCAGGCTTGATTTGGTTTTACCTTTCTTTCCTAACATGTGGTGTAGATCTTGATGGGTTTAATTGAAACAACAAATCCTTTCTGGGATGGGAGAGCACAGTTTTCCATGAAAGTGTGTGTGTGTGTACGCGTGCACGCCACTTGCACTGTGGGCTCTGGGAGAGTGCTGCCTGTGAGGCTTTGCATGGCTGATGGCATTTGTCTGGTCTCAAGGACCCTCTCACTGTCTTGCCTCTATCTGTGTTAAGAGAGAGGAAACACACATTCTGGAGCATTCTATACCTCTTTTTTTTCCCTGACTCCCCTGCATCCCTCTGCAATGTTGTTCCCCTTTTCACGGCCTGTGTTCTAAAGAATAGTATGGAAACCTATTGAGGCACACAGGAAAATGAAAGGGTACGCATGGAGGCAGAGAACAAACAAAGACAGACCTCTTCATGTTCACATCTGGATAGAATTTAGACTGTGACAAGGGAAAGTGAGTGGGAGGAAAAAAGAAAGTCTGACATCCCATTGAAAAAAGTGCATCTAATTGACTTTCTAGAGGTTTTCCTGTCTCAAATGCTGAGTGTTTCTGTATCCTGCGCACACCCTACCTTCTGGGCTTGGGGAAAGCAAGCATCATATCCTTATTTCACAGTGAAGCCTAGAGGCTCATCCAGAGCAGTGGCTGAGTTAGAACCAGCAGCCAGAGCCCTCAAGCTCTGGTTCAAGATTCTCCCTGTGCAATAATCAAGAGCAATCTGGCTGAGTTTCTGTGTCTTGGAGTCAGTTTTCCCACTCACTTTGACGTTTTCGATGATGGTAGTTATTCTGTGCAACAATTTCTCTAACTGAATCCCTTACTGGGATGGGTTTTTAACTTGGAGAAGTGCTTGCAAACTTTTCAGGGATCTTTTGCCTTTTTCCCTTTTATCTTAGCTTCAACACTACTCATTACAAGAGATCAGGCCAGTGTTGACATTTTCCTTTGACAAGTGATAAACATCAAAAGATTGAATGACTTGCCACCTGAGGTCAGGAAGAGGATGGGAGTTCAGGTTGCCCAACTCAGGATCTGAAGTTCTCGACCATCCTGAATATAGATGGGACCCTCTGGACTTCCTGAGGTGTAGGGATAATACAATAGGAGGAGTTCCTTGATTCATGAGTGTCAGATGAGTGGTAGTGCCAGGACCTTTATTGTTATTCCTGTGGTGAAGGAGAAAATTCAGGCTGGGAAAGCTATGTGCATCACCCACAGTCACACTCAGGGCATTGAGGAGCTGGCTTTGAATCCTGACTCTGGGACCTCTAGGTATATGCCATATGAAGTAAAGACAAAGCACATAGCCTTTTAAAATTATTTATTTTTGTCTGTGCTGGTTTTGTTTTTGTTACTGTGTGGGGTTTCTCTAGTTGTGGTTCGCGGGCTTCTCGTTGGCAGTGGCACATCGTGGAGCACAGACACTAGGGCTCGGTAGTTGTGGTGCATGGGCTTAGTTTGTGTCACGTGGGCTTAGTGTGCACAGACTTTTCTGAGTTTCTTTGTGTCTCTGTTTCCTTGTATGTAGACTGGGGGTGTCTATCACAGGGTTGGCCGTGAGGATTATATGAGATGATGCTTCCTGCAGAGTAAACCTTCCAGGGTTTTGAACGGTGCATGCTCTCGTTGTTTGTGTTCTGTTTTACCCAAACTAAGTGTCAGCCCTTCTGATTGGGATTCCCAATCCCTGGTGGCTCAGAAAGTAAAAAAATCTGCCTGCAGTGCAGGAGACCTGGGTTGGATCCCTGGGTTGGAAAGATCCCCAGGAGAAGGAAACAGCAACCCACTCCAGTATTCTCACTTGGAAAATTCTACGGGTGGAGGAGTCCTGTGGGCTGCAGTGCATGGGGTTGCAAAGAGTCAGATAGGACTGAACAACTAACACTTTCACTTTCAATCGGCTCTTAGCTCAACTGCTAGATCCTCAGGATGATGTTGAGTTAGCATCATCAGATGAGTCAGGCATATTGACTGAAAACTCAAACTGCTGAGTGGCCCAAGGAGATAACTGAGACGAGAGCAGGGGTCTCCTTGGTCTCTGTCCAGGGACAGGCTGGAGGGAGGTCATTGTCAAAGAGGATCAATGCTGTTGGGTAGCATCTACTTATCTCTGAGGGGCTTCAAGTGCAGGCTCCTAGCATGGGAGGAATCTTCTATGAAGGGAAGAATGGATAGCTTGAGTTATTCTCAGACCATGGGTCTGGTAGGTATAGACAAATGAGGGAAGGCACACATACAGGAAAGCCATAGAATTGTCATGAGTTTGTTTTTCTTGGCCCTTCTGAACAGCACCAACTTAGCTGTTGACACTGATGGATTATCTAGACCCTGAAGCTCCTGGGATTACCCTTGGCATTGTGTTATCAAGATTCCCCTGGAGAACTCAAGGGCTTATTTCTGACTGAGCCAATGCTTTCAGATTGCGTATTCTCTGGATAGAGAAATGTAAATCCACCATCATGGCATGCATGCATGCTCATTGGTGTCCAATGTTTTGCAGCCCCATGAACTGTAGCCCGCCAGAACCAGGCAAGAATACTGGAGTGGATTGCCGTTTTCTTCTCCAGGGGTTCTTCCTGACCCAGGGATTGAACCCACGTCCCCTGCATCACCTGCATTGCAGGCAGATTCTTTACTGCTGAGCCTGGGAAGCCCCAAGTCCACCATCACAGGGCCGCAAAATGCAATGGAGGGCAGGGCCATTTCCCTCAGAACATGTTCAGTCTAGCTGAATAGATGGTGCATGTAAAGGGAAGCACAGACTAACAAAACAGGTATGGAGAAGCAGAAGCATGAAGCAGACTGCGGGGGCAGTGGAGGATGAGTGGAGGTGTAATCCTCTTAAGTTCTTTAGTTGTGTTCTCCTTCAGATGCCTTGCCATGGCCTTCAGCCACTTGTCCTTGCTGGGAAGGGAAGGTCACTCCCAGGGGATGGGGTAGATGAGTCTCAATTTCTTGAGCGTCTGTTATGTACCCAACACTAGGTTTTATTTTACCAGCAATCTTCAAAGTTCACAATATCCATGGGAAGCTTAAAGAGGAGGAAATCTGCCCTGAGGGGAGAAGTATATGGTTGGTCCTCTGTATCTTCATGTTCGGCATCCTAGGTTTCAACCAACCAGGGATTGTCTGCCAAGGTCAACTATACCACCCTATCGTACGTAAGGCTTAAACATGTGTGGATTTTTTAAAAAAAATAATAGTTATGTGGCTGTGCCAGGTCTTAGTTGCAGCTTGCAGGACACTTTAGTTGCAGCATATGAACTCTTAGTTGCTACATGCAGGGTCTTAGTTCTTCTACCAGGGATTAAACCCGTGCCCCCTGCATTGGGAGTGCAGAGTCAGCCACGGGACCAACAAGGAAGTCTCCATGTGTGGATTTTGGTACCTGTGGGAAGGTGGGGATTCCTGAAACCGATACCCAGGGCCAGCTGCACATGGCAAAAAGGGTTCATGTAATTGAACAACTGGGCATACTTTGTCTTGTGTAATTGGAAAGCGTCCACAAAGCATTTTAGGTGGAAAAAAGATGACTGTGGTCCAGTAGACCTGGTTATTGAGTAGTACTTCTCCAAGCTTCTTAGATGAAGGATACCTGTTGCTTGTCTAATTCTGGATCTATCAACGTGAGTTGTCCAGAGCTGGGCAAGTCTTGTCCCAGGGAGAGATAGTGCTTCATGCTGTATGCACTGCCAACCTTTGGGGAGCTGTTGATAGAAATTATCCCCCACCCCCTGCCTATAGTTAGATCCTTAAAATTTTGCAGCTTCAGAAATGAAGACCTCAGTCATTATTAGGTAGTATCATGTAGTTTAAAAACAGGATTGGAGTGACATGACTAGGATTTGGGTCCTGACCCTGAAATCTTCCAACTGTGTGACTTTGAGTCAATTTTTTCACTTCATAATGCCTCAGTTTTCACATCTGAAAAGTGGAATGTAAGCAGGAATTCCTTCAGGTGGGAAGATCAAAGGTTAAAGTGATTTAGAAAAATGTAGGCTGCTATGCAAGCATCTGTTTTACACCTATCCCCTGGCTGTTATCTCAGAGTTCTAGTGTTTTCACTTTTTTGCTTCTAAAAAGCCTTTCTGCCTCACTTACTGAAATGGTAGGTGTCATGATTACCATAGCTAGACAAACTGCTTTGAATCAGAGGACTAAAACCTATTTTTTTAAACAACAATGAAGTAGGGTTGACATACAACATTGCATTAATTTCAGGTGTACAACATAGTGGTTTGACGTTTATATACATTGTGATATGATCACCGTGCTGTCTAGTTACCATTTGCTACCATTTAAAGTTATTATATTATTGACTGTATTCCCTATCCTGTATGTTACTTTCTCGTGAATTGTTTATTTTGTGACTGGAGCTTTGTGCCTCTTATTCCCCTTCATGTATTTCACCCATTCCCCAAGCCCTCTCTTCTCTGGAAATCACCAGTTCTCTGTACCTATGAGTCTCTTTCTGTTTTGTTTGTTCATTTATTTTTTGTTTTTTAGATTACTCATGTAAGTGAAATCATCTGGTATTTACTTTGTCTTACTTCACTTAGTATAATACCCTCTAGGTCCATCCATGTTGTTGCAAATGGCGAAATTTCATTCTTTTTTATGGCTGAGCTGTATTCCGTGTGTGTGTGTGTGTATGTGTATCTCACATTTTCTTTGTCCATTCATCTGTTGATGGACACTGTTTCCTTCCCCTGAAATCTCTTTAATTGCCCAAATTAACTTTACATTTCCTAAATTAGTGGAAGACGAAAGACTTTGAAAGGACAGGAAGACTATATAGAAAAGGCAGCCAGAGCAACATTTGTTTGAGCATAAGAAGTTCCTGTATGCAAACTAGAAATTAACAAGTCAGCGTACCAGACAAATTGTTGACACATGCATATTTCCCCCAAACTCTCTGAGAAGATGGGAGAACCACTACATCCATTAGGATGGGTACTTTAAAAAACATGGCAGATGTTGGCAAGGGTGTGCAGAAATTGGAGCCATGTGCACTTTTGGTAGAAACGTGAAATGGTATAGCTGCTATGGAAAACAGTACGGCAGTTTCTCAAAAAGTTAAACATAGAACTGCCATTGTTGTTGTTGTTTAATCACTAAGTCATAATTGACCCTTTTGTGATCCCATGGACTGCAACCTGCCAGGCTCTTCTGTCCATGGGATTTTCCAGGCAAGAATACTGGAGTGGGTTGCCATTTCCTTTTCTTGGGGAATCTTCCCAACCCAGTGATTATACCCACATCTCCTGCATTGGCAGGCAGGTTTTTTGCCGTTGAGCCACTTGGGAAGCTCTAGGATTACCATATGATACAGCAACTCCACTTCTGAGTGTATAACCAAAATAAGTAAAAGCAGGATCTCAAAGAGATATTTGTATAGCCATGTTCACAGCAGTTTTATTCACAGGAGCCAAATGGTGGAAGCAACCCAAGTGACCATCAGCAGATGAGTGGATAAACAAAAAACAGTATATACACACAACAGAATATTATTCGCTCCAGAAAAAAGGTGGAAATTCTGACACATGCTACTGCATGAATAAACCTTGAAGACATTATGATAAGTGAAACAAATCAGACATAGACAAATATAGGTATACCTCAGTGATACTGGATATTAGGTTCCAGACCACTGCAGTAAAGTGGTGACAACAATAAAACAAGTCACAAATTTTTTGGTTTCCTAGAGCATATGATAGTTATATTTATACTATACTGCTGCTGCTGCTGCTAAGTCACGTCAGTCGTGTCCGACTCTGTGCGACCCCATAGACGGCAGCCCACCAGGCTTTCCCGTCCCTGGGATTCTCCGGGCAAGAACACTGGAGTGGGTTGCCATTTCCTTCTCCAATGCATGAAAGTGAAACGTGAAAGTGAAGTCGCTCAGTCGTATCCGACTCTTAGCGACCCCATGGACTGCAGCCTACCAGGTTCCTCCGTCCATACTATAGTTTATTAACTGTGAGATAGCATTATGTCTAAAAACAGTGTGCATATCTTAATTAAAAATATTTCTAAAAAATGTTAAGCAGCATCTGATTGTCCAGTGAGTCATAATCATTTTGCTGGTGGAAACTGTTGATGGCTGCTAAGTGATCAGGGTGTAGTTCTGAAGATTGGGGTGACTGTGGCGAGGTATTAAAATAAGGCAACAGTGACGTATGTCACAGAGACTGACTCTTCCTTTCCTCAGTACTGCATGAGGCATGCAATGCCGTTTGATAACATTTTACCCACAGTAGAACTCCTTTCAAAATTGGAGTCAGTTCTCTCAAACCCTGCAGCTACTTTAGCATCTAAATTTATATAATATTTTAAATCCTTTGTTGTCATTTCAACAGTCTTCACCACATCTGTACCAGGAGTAGATATCATCTTAAGCATCCATTTTTATTTTTTGCTTATCCACAGGAAGCAGCTCATCATCCCTGAAAATGTTATCAGATTACAGCAATTCGTTCACATCTTCAGGCTCCACATCTGATTCTAGTTCTCCTGCTCTTTCTACCACATCTTCAATTACTTCCTCCACTGAAGTCTTGATCCCCTCAAAGTCATCCAGGAGGATTGGAATCAACTTCTTCTAAACTTCTATTAGTGTTGATATTTTGACCTCTTCCCATAAATTACAGATGCTCTTTATGGCATTTTTTTCCATTCCAAAAGGTATTCAATTTACTTTGCCCAGATCCATCAGAGGAATTACTATCTAAACAACATCAATCTCATTGTAGATCTCCCTCAGAACTCTGGGGTGACCAGGTGCGTAGTCAATGAGCAGTAATATTTCAAAAGGAATGTTTTTCCTGAGCAGTAGTTCTCAACAGTGGGCTTAAAGTTTTCAGTAAATGATGATACAAACACATTCTCTTATCCAGTCTTCTTTGTTTCATTTAAAGAGCACAGGCAGAGTGGAATTGACATAATTCTTAGGGTCCTAGGATTTTCAGAATAGTAAATGAGCACTGGCTTCAACTTAAGGTCACCAACTGAATTCATCCCTAACAAGAGAATCAGCCTGTCCTTTGACACTTTAATGCCAGGCATTGACTTCTCCTCTGTAACTATGAAAGTCTTAGATGGCATCTTCTTCCAAGAGAAGGCTGTTTTGTCTGCACTGAAAATCTGTTGTGTATTGTAGCCATCTTTATTAATTGTCTTAGCTAGATCTTCTGGATCACTTGCTCCAGTTTCTATATCAACATTTGTTGCTTCATTTTGTAAAATACTTTGAGATTATGGAGTTGGCTTTTTGCCTTAAACCTCATGAATCACACTTTGCTAGCTTCAAATTTTTCTTCTGCAGCATCTTCACTTCTCTCAGCCTTCATGAAATTGAAGAGAATTAGGGCCTTTCTCTGCATGAGGCTTTGGCTTAAAGGATTGTTGTGACTGGTTTGATATTCTATCCAAACCACTAAAACTTTCTTTAAACCAGCCATAAGGCTGTTTCACTTTCTTATCATTTGTTGTTCACTTTAGTAGCACTTTTAATTTCCTTCAAGAATGTTTACTTTGTATTTGCAATGTATCTAACTTGGACACAAGGGGCTTAGCCTTTTTTTTTTTTAAATAATTTTGTTTATTTATTTTTGACTGTGCTGGGTCTTCATTGCTGTGTGGTTGTGGCATGCAGGGGCTACTCTAGTTGCAATGCATGAGCTTCTCATTGCAGTGGCTTCTCTTGTGGGAGCACAGGCTCTAGGGCACTCGGACTTCAGTAGTTGGCACATGGGCTCACTGATTATGGCACCCAGGCTCTGGAGCACAGGCTCAGTAGGTGTGGTGCACGGACTTATCTGCTCCTCAGCATGTGGGATCTCTCTGGATCAGGGAGCAAACCCATGGCCCGTGCATTGGCAAGCCGATTCTTTGTCACTGAACCACCAGGGAAGCTCAGGCACTTAGCTTTCGACATGTTTTCCTCACTAAACTTAATCAGTTCTAGTTTTTGATTTAAAGTGAGAGACATGCAGCTCTTCTGTGAACACTTAGGGCCCACTCTGGGGTTATCAACTGGCCTAATTTCACTATTGTTTTATGTCTTAGGAAATAGGAGCTTTCCCAGTGGCTCAGACAGTAAAAAATCTGCCTGCAATGCAGGAGACCCAGGTTTGATTCCTGGGTTGGGAAGATCCCCTGGAGAAGGAAATGACAGCCCACTCCAGTATTCTTGCCTGGAGAATTCTGTGGACAGAGGAGCCTGGCAGGCTATAGTCCAGGGGGTCACAGATAGTTGGACACGACTGAGCAGCTCACACAAACACACATAACAAGACAGAGTGAGATTGGGAACCAGTTGGTTGGTGAAGCAGTCAGAAGGGATAGGAGGTTTATTGGTTAAATTTGCCTCTTTATTTAGGTGCAGTTGGTGGCACCTCCAATTATAGAAGTAACCTCAGAGATCTCTGATCACATATCACTGTAACAAATATTATGATCATAAGCAAAAAGTGAAATACTGTGAGAATCACCAAAATGTGACAGAAGCATTAAGTGAATAAATGCTGTTGGAAAAACGGTGCCGACAGACTTACTCAAGGCACCAGTGTTACACACCCTCTATTTATAAATAACTCAGTGTATCTGTGAGGCCCAGTAAATTGAAACACAATAAAACTTTGAAAACGGGGTATGCCTCTGTTAGATGATTCCGCTTACAGGAGGTCCCTGCCAAAGTCAAATGCATAGAGACAGTAGAATGGAGGCTGCCAGGGGCTCGGATGGGGAGAATGGTCAGGTTTCCTTTAATGGGCACAAGAGCTTCCGCTGGGGAAGATGGACATTTTTGGAGACAGGTCTTGGTGACGTTTGTGCAATAATGTGTGTGCTCAGTGTTACTGAACTGTGTGTTAAAAAACGGTGAAGATGGTAGCACTGTATTATGTATGGTGGTGGCAGTTTAGTCACTGAGTCGTGTCCAACTCTTTGCAACCCCATGGACTGTAGCCCGCCAGGCTTCTCTGTCCATGGGATTCTCCAGGCAAGAATATTGGAGCGGTTGCCATTTTCTTCTCTAGGGGATCGTCCCGACCGAGGGATTGAACCCAGGTCTCCTGCATTGCAGGCCGATTCTTTACCAACGGAGCTGCAAGGGGAAGGTATTTTAGTGCGATTACAAAATTGAGAATATAAAAAAATCAGTCTATTAGATAATTGTGAGGGCTGAGACACTGAAGTGTTTCATTCCTGAAATTCACCTGCATATGAGGAAGAAGATTAGGCTCAAACTGAGAAGAAGAGAATAATATCATTCAATAAATGCAGTTTGTGGAAGTAAAAGAAAAACACACACACAAGGGAACAGATACAGGAGAAAAATAGGCTCTTGGAACAAAGCAATGGAAATTCCAGAATTTCTCTCCATGAGGTACTTAGGCATAGGGTTTTGTTTTGACACTGTGTTCACATAGCAAGCATGTCACTTTAACATAGGCTATTTATTTGGGGTGGCATTTAGTAGCTGATATGTGGAGATACCAAAAGCCCTTCTGAGCCTCCTATTTTTGGTGGACCCTGAACTTTCTCTCAGATTAAATTTTCATCAGCCCTCACCTTTTTGAGCGATCTGTGGTGAAAAGACTTGCAGAACTCAAGAGCAGTGGAAAAGCTACTCAATAATCAGGCTGAGGGAGGGAGGAAAAATAACTAGCATCCATTCTATGCCTGTTTATGTGTATTATCCAGTTAATCCTCTTAGTTGCCTCTAAGGTAGATCTCATGTTGGCATTTTATAAAAGCGACTTTCTTAAGATCCTTTTGCTGCCGAGTGGTGAAGCCAGGACTGGAACCCAGGTCCAAGAGAGCCTAAAGCTTATTCTGTTGCATCACTCTTCAGGCTTTAGGAATTATTTCCTTAGTTAACGATCTAGGTGATCCCTCCCTGGCTTTGCTGTCAGCGGCCAGAGAGACATCTTCCTGGAAGAGATACAGATCTCACACACTCTGCTTAGGGCCGTCCAGGGGGCCCCCAGAATTAGCATTCACGATCTGAACATCCTTTCTAATTTTCACAAATACTGGCAGAGCAACCTTTAGCATCCCCGAGGCAAAAAGCTCCAGACGCACAGGTGTCTGGGATGCGCCTTTTCCACGGTGCTGTCTTGGGTTCAGGTGTTGGGAAGAGTGAACCCACAGAGCGCCCGGCCCTCCCTGGCAGGCTGCTCTCCAGCTCCTTTGTTTGGTTTATGTATAGCCATCAATGCATCATTCCTTCTGCTTCAGCTGTTTGAGAATCCCATCTTCTCTATTGATTTCCCACAGAACGTTTACTGCTCTCCAAGGTGTGACCTGTACCTCTAGCTAATTTATTTCTGTCATGGCTGTAGGATTTAGGAATGAGGGGGGAGGGGAGCGAGGGCTTGAGGGGAAAGAGGGAGGGTGGCGAGAGAGCAGCGCGTCCAAGATGTGGGAAATAAATTCAGCCCTGGAACCCCCGACAGGCAGGCCGGCAGCTCCGGAAGGCAGGCACGGCACCAAGGAGACTTTGCTTGGAAATCTGCTCAGTAAGATGGAGGCTGCAGCCACGGGGTTTCAGGAGGCCGGGAATGATAGCAAGGCCCCATGGGGATGGAAAAGCAAGGAAAGAATGTGTTTGGAAATAATCTCTTGCCTGTTCAGGAGCCAGTCACCCTATTGAGCAGGATGTGGTAGGTTTTTTTTTTTTTTTTTCTCTTTTAATGAAATGATGGAAAACTCTTCTACGGGCGGGCGGGGTTGGGGGGGGCGACTGGTGAAGTCCTATTTTCTTCTTCATTATGAGATTTTCAACAGCAGGGCATTCCTGTGTCAGTCCTAGCACTGTGATTACAGTGACTGACGTGCGCGATATTAAATCGAACCATGTTAACATAAACCTTCCTTTCCCTCTGTGCCTAGAACAGATGGTCTGATTTTGCTACATAACTGTCTGAATGCCCACTTTTTTTCTTCCTCATGAAAACAGCTTGTATCTTCTTAGAAATTCTAGTTATAAACTTATACAAGGAAGGATGTTGGTTATTAGTTACTTTCACCTAGATGGAGACACGTTTGTGAAGTGAGTGAATGTGTTACACCTGAAGGGCATTTTAAAGTTTTCAAAATTTTTTTCATATACTTTATTTCATTTCCATAACAATTATTTTTTTTCATAGTTGTAGAAATGCTGGCTTATTAGCCCAGCTAAGATCACATGGCTAATAAATAGCAAGTGCAGAGTCTAGGGTTTCTAGCTCCAGATTCAAGTTGCAATACATGACACCCCAGAGATGTGGGGTCACTCTTTTCTACTGAGACCACCCCCTGAAAAGCAGAAGCTGGAGAGTAAGAGGCACATGAGTCAAAATTTGCCCTGTCTTAGAAAGGTATTGATGGAGTGAATTTGAGTTAAACCAAACATGTACCCTTCTAAGCTTCCACTCATATATTTTATGCCTAAGGTCAGTGCATCTGAAGTATAAAAAAGCCTTAGGAAGCAGGGCAAAAATCACTAGTGAGTATTTTCTCCTTCTCTAGTCCCACACCAACTCATGTACAGATTCTTTGTCATTCTTTATAGGGAGTAAAATAAAACAAGTCATCATTACCACTTAATGTATCACCAACCATTATAATGTATTCTGGGCTGGGCATTAGAATAGCAGTTATTTGTGAGGCTGGCTAGTGGAGTTCATGCTTGTACATCCCAGGCACTCTGCGACCCCCTCCGTTTTCCTGGTGTGATATATGGAGGGGTTTCTGGGATGTTAGTAGGAGAACAGGATGGTGGGGATGGTGGACTGGTGGTCTTTCACAACCTGGACCTTCTCTAACTGGAACTGTCTGACTCTGGGGAAGAGTAGCCCATCTCATCTTCCCTGTAGCCAGATAAACGATCTGCGTGCCCACTCAGAGCCTGACAGAGCCTCAGAGCCTCCTTAAAGAGTTACTCGATTTTTAGAAACAAAGCAGGGCAGTATTATGGAGAAGATTTCCATCCTGAGTGTCTGTCATGAAAGAAGGGATCGTCTTGTGGATAAATAAAAATGCCCCCCTGGTGGCTCACATGGTAAAGAATCTACCTGCAATGCAAGTTTCTATCCCTGGGTCAGGAAGATTCCCCTGGAGAAGGGAATGGCTAGCCACTCCAGTATTCTTGCTTGGAGAATTCCTTGGACAGAGGAGCCTGGTGGGCTACAGTCCATGGGGTCACAAAGAGTTGGACATGACTGGGTGACTAAAACACTTTCACATCCACTGTGTAGGAATTAAATATTACTGGAATAACTGAAGTTACTTTGGTTTGAAAGACTTTGAAAAGAAATGTGTACATTTTCTTTGTAGTCAGCAAACTACATTCCCACCATTTCAGGACTTAGGATTTGGGAAGGGATGAGTAAGGCAAAAAGTAAGAAATGCTCAGAAGAAGATTGTATTTGCTTCCCCATCAACATTGTGTGATATGTTTTGCTGTTTCTCTCGCCTGGAGCAATTTTTATTTCTACTCTTTTCCTTTTTGCAGACTGACCTAGGGTGATTTGAAAAGACTGAATTTTGAGTCCTGTTTCCACAAATTAAATTGTGTGCTGCGTGACTAGAGAGCTTAAACTCTCATGATCAATTTCTGCAGGGGTAGAATGGATATGTTAATATCTATCCTAACTCACCAGGTTGTTGTGAGGACCTCAGGTAACAATGGGTGTTGAAGTGTTTTGTAAACTCGAAAGCATGGTACAGGAAAGAATTTACCTGCTATTATTTTGAGTTCTCAAAATGTATACACAGGGACTTCCCTGGAGGGCCAGTGGTTACGACTGCATGCTTCCATTGCAGGGGGCGTGGATTTGAGCCCTGGTTAGGGACACAAGATCCCCTGTGCTGCTGATCATCTTACCCCCTGTGCTGCTGATTTATCTTACAGTGATTAAAAAAAAAAAAAGTATATGCAGTCAGTATTATTTCCATTATCTGTGTGATCATGGTGGTGAAATGGCATTATGGTGTCCAGAGTATCATTATTTAGCATTAGAGTCTATGTGGAGCTATGATTTGGAATCAGCCTACAGCTCACTCAGTTCACTTCAGTTTAGTCGGTCAGTCATGTCCGACTCTTTGCAACCCCATGGACTATAGCACGCCAGGCCTCCCTGTCCATCACCAACTCCCAGAGCTTGCTCAAACTCATGTCCATCGAGTCAGTGATGCCATCCAACCATCTCATTCTCTGTTGTTCCCTTCTCCTCATGCCTTCAATCTTTCCCAGCATCAGGGTCTTTTCAAAAGAGTCAGCTCTTCACATCAGGTGGCCAAAGTATTGGAGCTTCAGCATCAGTCCTTCCAATGAACACCTAGGACTTATCTCCTTTAGCATGGACTGGTTGGATCTCCTTGCAGTCCAAGGGACTCTCAAAGAGTCTTCTCCAACACCACAGTTCAAAAGCATCAATTGTTTGGCACTCAACTTTCTTTATAGTCCAGCTCTCACATCCATACATGACCACTGGAAAAACCATAGCCTTGACTAGACTACAGCTCACTACTAAATATGAAATATAAGCCTTGTCCTTTCTTGGCTTTACCTCTTTCATATTTTCTAAATCCTGCCACTTTGCTTTGAGAGTTCATGCAACCCTCATATCCACTTCTGTTTATCTTTGGAGGTTTGCCAGGGAAGGTCTTTAGTTTAAATCTCATCGGCGGCATTCCGTCTCACTTCTCTCGGAGTTTGCAGTTATTGGAGCGCAGTGGGGTGGCGTGGGCTGGGCAGGATGCAGCGGGAACCACTGCTGCAAGGGGAGGCTGAGCCTCAGACACCTCCATTCTCAACTTGGAGTGGTTTTTCTGATGAAAATTAAGAACACATACATTTTAAGTCTGCTAACTCAATGGAGTTCTACCATGTGATGGATTAGCTAGTTGGTAGACGGGGGAGCCTGGTGGGCTTCTGTCTATGGGGTTGCACAGAGTCGGACACTAAGTTGCTTCAGTCGTGTCTGACTCTGTGCGACCCCATAGACGGCAGCCCACCAGGCTCCCCCATCCCTGGGATTCTCCAGGCAAGAACATTGGAGTGGGTTGCCATTTCCTTCTCCAGCAGTAACAGACTAATATGAGACTCTGCAAACCATTTATACAATTGTGTATTTGGGAAAATGCTTTGTGAATTACAAGGACTGACTGACAAATGTATATTTAGAGCTAACCTTAGTTGTGACTTGAGGCATTGCTTATCCTGAATATGAGAACCTTTCTTCCAAATTTATTTTGTAGACCTATTTTATGCTCCATGTTGTGAGTAGTGACTGGGTTAGTGCAAGTAGCTGGATGAACGCTGATGCTGGGGTGGATGGAAAGGGAAGGTCCCGTCCTGGTTCTGTCATTTGCCAGCTGTGACATTGGACAGCTACTTATGCTCTTTACTTCTCAGTTTTCTCACCTACAAAATAAAAGATGTTGATAATAGAACTCAATTCCCAGGGTGGTTATTGTTAGAAATGCATCATAGAAAAAAAAAAACAATTTGAGGAGGGTGGGATGAATTGGGAGATTGGGGTTGACATATATACACTATTGATACCATGTATAAAATAGATAACTAATGAGAACTTACTGTATAGCTCTGTAACTCTACCTAAGGCTCTTTGGTGTCCTAAATGGGAAGGAAATCCAAAAGAGAGGGGACATATGTATACATTATAGCTGATTCACTTTATAGTAGAAACTAACAGAACAGTGTAAAGCAACTGTACTCCAGTAAAAATTAATTAGAGATTAAAAATTAAAAGAAAACTACAGCTTATATGAAGAGAGTTGTTATCCTGGCTTCCCACAATATTCAGAGAGCTTTCCATTTTGTTGCACAGATGATGACTGGCTTGGGAGCGAGGACTCTTAAGAGTATGTTCATTGATAGTAGGGAGCTCAAAAATTACCTTGGATGCTTTAGGTGCCATAGGAGTTGACTAAACTGGTATATACATACAGTGGAATGGTCGTTGTTGTTTGTCTCTTGACTCTTTGTGATCCCACAGACTGTAGCCCCCAGGCTCCTCTCTATGGGATTTCCCAGGCAAGAAATACTGGAGTGGGTTGCTATTTCCTTCTCCAGATCTTCCTGACCCAGGGATCAAACCCACATCTCCTGCACTGGCAGGTGGATTCTTTACTGCTAAGCCACTAGGGAAGCCCTTACAATGAAATGGTATTCAACCATGAAAAGAAACATGACAGTGATACATGCTACCAGTGTGGATAAACCTTGAAAATATTATACTAAGTGGAAGTCAGTCTCAGAAGCTTACTTATTATATCGTTCCATATATACGAAATATCCAGAATGGGTGAATCTGCAGAAACAGAAAGCAGATGGGTGGTTGCCAGGGGCTGAGAGTAGGGAGAGGTTACAGAGTGGTATGAGATGTTCTTTGGAGTTGATAACAATGTTTTAGAACTAGATAGAGGTGATGGTTACACAGTACAGTGAATGTACTAAATATCACTGAATTTAAAATGGTTCATTTTATGTTATGTGCAGTTTTAAAAAATGCTATGGAAGAAGAAAGCTGCCTAAATAAGTTGACTGTCTAGGAAGCCTTCCTGACTATAATTTATATACTCTTGGTCATTTGCTGAGTCTTTGAAGACAGTCTGTTTTATTTCCTTACAATTTTTTTTTTTTCCTTTTGTAGTCCCATCTTAAGACCTTGGTTTTCTGTTCCTCCGTGAAGACTCAGTTTCTGTTTGAGTCACTTCTTTCAGTCACTTCCTGACTCATGCGTTCACCTGGTGTCCAGGAGAATGACAGTAGGTGATCTGGGACAGAGGACAGCTGGCTCTGCTGTGTAACCTTGGCAAGCATCTTAACTTCTCTGGTCTTAGGGAGATATCAATGAGATCATTTCTTGGGATTCTTTAAATTTCTAGATTTGAGAAATAAGGAATGCATTATTAGGGTTACTTTAAATAGTCTGTCAGCTAAATTCTCCGATTCTTTTACTTTGAATTCATTTATCAATCTAGCTAGACAGACAGAAAAAAAAAATTACAGTTAGAATGAGCCTCCTCTTTTTCATTAGATCTCAGTAACGAGGAGAATATTCATCTCCATGTCTGGGGTAAAACTTCTTTGACCACGGGAAACCTTTCTTCATTTTTTTTTTTTAAGATTAAAAATGCCCAAGGCATGAAACTGATCTACTTTTCTTAAGGGTGAAAAGCATAAAAAATGATTATTTTCTCTTTAATTATAATATATTACAGAAAACAGGCACTGCAATAACTTAATAGCCTATCAAAACACTATCTTCAAGGGTCATTTAGTATTTCCATGATAAATTGCTATTTTTAGAAGCTTATGTAACCAAACAAAGAATGTGTTCTTGGCTATGGCCATGAAGACAAGTTATTATCATGGGAGGGACAAAGGAATCTGAGAGGCTCATGAGAGACGGAGCCAATTGCAGGGAACAGTTTATAGAGCGCCCTTTCTTCTGGGTCTCCAGTTTCTGCAATCAGGATAACTCAGTGCCTTTCAGAGCCATTTTCATTTTTGAAGTGCTCTTTCACCATTAGGTAATAAATACTCATCAATGAATTTTCCTCCGCATCTTGAAAGTTGGGGGAAAAAGAAAATCGCTATCTGTCTTGTAAGTATTATTCCCCATGGGGTCTCCCTTCTCATGCTCCTAATGGAAACAAGAAATAAATTGTACCTACTCTTCTGAAAGGGCCAAAGACCACCATTATTTCCATAGAGAGCACCTGGAAACTTGCATCAGATATTAATGACCTTCAGTAACTACCTCACTGTCATAGCAGAGGGAATGTCTGTCTCCCGTTATCACTCTCTATTCTCATGAGGACAGTTGAATGGAAAGATGCTTTGGGGGGGGGGTCTTCTCAGGGAGCTGTGTGTATAGAGTTGAGCTAAGGGAAGGTGGGGTCTGAGCGTGGGTTTCCAGTGGACTTCATATCTCCAATTTCTAGTGTCAAAAAGTTACAGTTTTGGAATTTTCTGTTCTTTTGTATTATCTATGTTTCTCTTCCCCTATATCAACTTCATTCCATTTAGACTTGGCTGTGAGTTTCAGTTTCTGCTGTGGTGAATTGCACCACACATAAACTTAAAGCCACTCCAAGACTTTTCTAGCTGCATGTGGGTTTTGAGGAAGACAATCTGATTTATAGCATGAGCTATGTCTTACTGGGTTTCTGTTGTCTTATGGTCTAAAGTAATTCTATCCAACAGACATAGAATACAAACCATGAGCCCTTTATAATTTTAAAGTTTATGGTAACTACATTAAATAAGTGAAAATAAAGAGGTGAAATTAATTTTAATAATAATATATTTTACTTAATCCAGCATACTCAAAAGTTTATTACTTCCATATCTAATCAGTATAAAAGTTAATGAGCTATTTGACATTTTAAAAACCAAACTGATGAATTCTTTATACTCAATATTTTTACTATTTTAATTTTAATGAAGTATAGTTGTGTTACCAAACTGATGAATTCTGATGTGTCTTTTATACTGACAACATCTTATACAACCATCTCAATTTGGACTAGCCATATTTCGTGTGTCTTATAGCTACAGTACTGGACAGCATGTAGTCAGAGTAGACGATATTTTAACAAATATTTTAAAATTAAAAAGTAGTTCTGAATTATTTATTACTCCCTGAAGTTCTGATATAAATTGCTGTAAGTTTTGTCTTCAGGGCTTTCTCTTTATAAAGTAACCCTTGTTTTATTTTTTCAGGAATGGGGGGATATTAGAAGGTTCTAGTGTTTATCTGCAGGAAAGGAGTTAATGTGTATTCTCTCAAACCTACCATTCATTCTGGAATTAAGATAGCATCAGTGAATTACGATCCCACCCTCCCTATTTTGCTTTATGTTTTGCTGTACCTTGACCTCAGAACTACCTATGAGCCAAGGAATGCCAAGACTGTTGATTTTAGATCGAGATTAGGATTCGGCCATGTTTGACTGGAGCCCCGTCTTACCTTGTTGCTGCACTCAAGTGGTTTCCACACACAGTCTTAGTTTTTCGGTGCCATCATCCTCCAAAGTAATTTTCTGTGCTTACTTTTTTGTTCTTTTTTTATGGATGTGAACTTTATTTTTAAAACATTTAAAAATGATTTTACTTCTGGCTGCACTGGGTCTGCGTTGCTTTGCTCTCCCAAGTTGTGGCGAGAGGGGGCTGCTCTTTGCTGTGGGGTGCAGGCTTCTCATTGCGGTAACTCCTCTTGTTGTGGAGCACAGGCTCTAAGTAAGCAGGCTCAGTAGTTGTGGCCATGGGCTTAGTTGCCCCGTGGCATGTGGAATCTTCCTGGACCTGGGATTGAACCCACATCCCCTGCATTGACAGGAGGATTCCCATCCACTGCACTACCAAGGAAGTCCTTTCTGTGCTTATTTTTATGTGGCTGTATTCTCATAACAAAAAAGTATACTTTTTATACTTGTAGCTTCTCACCTTAACTGAAGGAATTCCAGTGGGCAGCAGCCACAGCCAAAGGAGGCAGAGAGACTAAGGTGGCTACAAATCACTTCCCAAAGGCTGGGCATCCCCATTTTGGGGCCCAGTGTCTCATTCTGAGGGAGAGGGATATCACAAATAATTGGTCTGTCTGTCATTCCGTTGGCTAGAACTTTAGCCATTGGCATTTCCATCCACCTCCATAAGAATGATGGTTAACGGCGATAACTATTTATCATCGAACATCAACAATGAACTGTGGTAGGTGTGACGAGAAACGAAATGGAGGTGGCATCCTTCCTGCCCCTGAAGAGCTTAGCCTGGTCATGAAGTCCTGGTCAAGGTTCTCAAGTGTTGGAGCCAAGGTATCAACAGGGTACAAGGTGACCCTGAGGTCCTGACTAGGGTTTCCCAACCTCCAGAATCTAACGCCTGATGATCTGAGGTGGAATTGATGTAACAGTAATACAAATGAAGTGCATAATCAATGTAATATGCTTGAATAATCCCCAAGCCCTGCCTTGGTCCTCAGAAAAATTGTCTTCCACAGAAATGGTCCCTGGTGCCAAAAAGGTTGGGGACCACTGCTATCAGATACAGTGAACAAGCATTTATTAAGGACCGTGTCATGCCAGGAGACTGAATAGGTGTCAGTGACAATTAAGATGAAGACAGTCTCTCTTCCTACCAGTATCCTAATCTATTGTGAGATGAGGGTGAAAAAACCACCTGCAGGGCCATGTGAGATGTGATGTAATGGAGAAACAGAACTACAGAAAGACAGAGGAAAGACAGAGTAAGACCTCCAGTCTAAGCTGCGGTCATGTCTTCAGAGGTAAGGGTGATGGGGCTGGCTTTCAAAACAGGAGTTCACAGGCAGGAAAGGCAGATGGAAGCAGCCTGAAGAGAAAGGGGTAGGAGGGAAGGTGAAGGTGGTTCTGGAGCTGGTGAGCCCTGGAGAAAAGTCACACCTGGGCACATTGTGATCTCAACTGTCTTAGGACGTTTGATTCAAATGCTGCTTGTGTTATGTTCATGGATGTTAAGAAAATTATTAAAAGTTCCTAAGGATGGATAATTTATTTTTTCATGATTATTTAAAAAGTACCACATCAATGACTGTTTTGGTTTAATTGCTATAATAGTGAGGATCCATGTCATGGTGGTTAAGAGCAGACTCTGGAAGTTGAAGTGTATAGATTCACATCCCAGATCTGCCACTTAAAACTGCTATTTAGCCCCTCTGTCCTTCAGTGTCTTCATCTGTAATAGGAGAAATAATAATGGCACCTCCCTCAAAGATTGTTCTTAGTCATGAGTTAAGATTTTGGAAGGGCATAGAAGAGTGTCTGCTTCAATACAAATATCCTAAACGCTTGTTAAATGAAGGCACTACACAAAGTTCTAGTGGCTGGTGATGGCAGAGAGTTTTCTGGGTGAGTGATGTGTGATCAGGACATTGTGTGTGTGTGTGTGTGTGTGTGTGTGTGTGTTTTGATAGAGTGAATTTGTTTGTCGTCCACCTGGTCTGAATTCATCCATGATGTTCACTGACATGAATGACGACTGCAGTAGGCAGCCCTGCCCTGAGATTGTACATGTTTTATGTTTTACTTTAGCCTATGCTAAAAACACTTTTAGTTCAGAATATCTAAATGATCCACTTCAAAAAAACTTGCATATAAGATATTCAAAATGCAGCTCTCTTCTTAGAGAATATGTGAGAATATGTATACATCAGTACTGGATCGTATATGAAAATAGCACTTTTGTAAGTAAAAGCAGAACCATGTCATGTCTCAATGATTGATTTGCACTCATAAAATTGATAAGAAAAATTACAAATAGGCATAAAAGTAAAGAGAATGGTGTAGTGACCCTTCATGCACCCAATATTTGGGTTTTAGCTCTTCTGTTCGGGGGGAGTGTTTTAAAGTAAATCCCAGAAAACATGACATTTGAAACCATTAAATGTTAGATTAGAAATTTTGAAAGTTTGCTTTCTTATACAACCACATTATCTAAAGCAATAATTTTTTTGATACATCCCATCTATAGTCAAAATTCCCTACCTGCCCCCAAATGGCTTTACAGAGAGTTTACTTGAATCAAGATACAAATAAGACCTACCCAGGGCATTTGGTTATCAAGACTCATATGTTGTTGTTCAGTTGCTAAGTCGTGTCCGACTCTTTACAACCCCATGGACTGTAGCACGCCAGGCTTCCCTGACCTTCACCATCTTCCGGAGTTTGCTCAAACTCACATTTATTGAGTTGATGAAGCCATCTATCTCATTCTCTGTTGTCCCCTTCTTCTCTTGCCTTCAGGGTCTTTTCCAGTGAGTTGGCTCTTCCCATCAAGTGGCCAGAGTACTGGAATTTCAGCTTCAGCATCAGTCCTTCCAATGAATATGCAGGGTTGATTACCTTTAGGATTGACTGGTTTGATCTCCTTGCTGTCCAAGGGACTCTCAAGAGTCTTCTCCAGCACTACAGTTCAAAGGCATCAATTCTTCGGCCCTCAGCCTTCTTCATGGTTCGACTCTCATATGACTACTGGAAAAAATCATAGCTTTCACTGTATGGACCTTTGTTGGCAAAGTGATATCTCTGCTTTTTAATGTGCTGTCTAGTTTGGTCATAGCTTTTCTTCCAAGGGGCAAGCGTCTTTTAATTTCATGGCTACAGTCGCCAACTGCAGTGATTTTAAATAAAGTCTGTCATTGCTTCTATTTTTTCCATATCTATTTGCCATGAAGTGATGAGGTAAGATGCCATGATCTTAGTTTTCTGAATGTTGAGTTTTAAGCCTTCTTTTTCATTCTTCTCTTTCACCTTCATCAAGAGGCTCTTTAGTTCCTCTTCACCTTCTGCCATTAGAGTGATATCATCTGCATATCTGAGGAGGCTGATATTTCTCCTGGCAGTCTTGATTTTACCTTATGATTCATCCAGCCCAGGATTTCACATGATGTACTCTGTATATAAATTAAATAAGCAGGGTGACAATATACAACCTTGACATACTCTTTCCCACTTTTGAACCAGTCTGTTGTTTCATGTCTGGTTACAAATTGCCTCTTGAGCTGGATACAGGTTTCTCAGGAGGCAGGTAAAGTGGTCTAGTATTTTTATGTCTTTGGGAATGTATACCATAAAACTCTGAGGCCATTCATTTTTAGTCTGAAAAAGACTTGGAAATAAACACTTTCAGAATCATTACATTTCTCCCAATAGAGAGGACACCCCCCTTCCTCCCCCCTTCCTCACCACTGCCCAGACCCACACGTGCATGCATGCCAGGTCGCTCAGTTGTGCCAACTCTTTGTGACCATATGGACTGTAGCCCACCAGGCTCCTCTGTCCATGGGATTCTCCAGGCACGAATACTGGAGTGGGCTGCCATTTTCTTCTCCAGGGGATCTTCCTGACCCAGGGATTGAATCCATGTCTCCCGCATTGCAGGCATATTCTTTACTATTAGCGCCACGAAACACCCATATGCTTTCTGTCTATGCACGTGCGTACCACATAGACTCACTTCTGCTCATTTTTTGGTCCTCTGATCTTTGTTATCTAGGTTAGAAGAAGTTTAGTTTGGGAAAGTGAATTGAAAGTTGTATGTTACAGGTTTTAGGCCTTAAGAGATGGCATATCATCAGAGAAATATATCCTTTCTTCTGAGATGCCTGTATTATTATTTTGTGTGGGGGGACAAGTCCCCTTTCTCCTTTCCAACTCTTTAAGTTTCATCCATTATCTCATTTATTGAAATGAACTTCATTTGGGGATGAACAACTTTTGGCATAACTCGGAGCTTTTAATGGAAATATGAGAGAAGACATCTCTGAGATATATAATATGTTCAATATGTTTCCATATATTGCACAATCTCTGATGTGTTACCCAAGATTCATAATGACAGATGGGCTGAGTAGAAGCAGGAGCACTCCCCAAGTGGGAATGTCTTTAGAAACCAGCACTCCTTCCAAGGTGCTTTGAGCTATTCTGAGCAATTGGGGTTCAACACATTCACCCCCAGCCAGAGCAGGTTCTGCCAACACACTGCCTGTGGGAGCTTTGTTGCCTAGCATTTTGCTCCAAACAAGAGTCAAGCCAGGCTGCAGGGTCTTAGAGAGACCTAGAGCCAGAGGATTGAGTTCCTGTTTTCAGCTGTGTGACAAGTTACTTGACTTCTTTCAACCTGTGATTCTTCAGCCATATAATGGGGATGAGAAGTAGTTTCTGTTCATTTTCCAGCTATGAAATAAGTGATTAGAAATTTTTGAGAGAACGGTGGAGATTATGAAAGTCTCGATGTTCTTTGCAGCTATCCTTTTTACACATCTAGAGTGGAAATATTGGGCTGCCCAGATGGTGCTGGTGGTAAAGAATCCATCTGCCAAGCAGGAGACACAAGAGACGTGGGTTCAGTCCCTGAGTGGAAAAGATCCTCTGGAGAAGGAAATAGCAACACACTCCAGTATTCTTGCTTGGAAAATCCCATGGACAGAGAAGCTACAGTCCATGGGATTGCAAAGAGTCTGACATGACTGTGCACACAGCAGAGTGGAAGTAATTTAGGAGGGATGTTTCTTGTCTTATTTGACTCAAATCTAATCTGATCATTTGATGACTCAAGATTTCCTCAAATGCAAACTGCACATTCTAGAGTAATGCAAAATTTTATTTTGGGGTGAGAAGATGAGAAGTAAAGCGATTTGGCCATATAATGTGGAGTTAAGAAAATTTTAAAAACACCTAAGTGAAAATGTAGGGTCAGAACTATAGCTTTTCCGTCATTTGCAATGTTTTCCTGTACAGTCGTTCTAAAAGCATCTTTTACTTTCTTATTTTTCCCCCATCCTCTCTGACTCATGCTGCAACAAATCTGAATCTATGGAATATTTTATATGCCATCTTTCTTAACCACATTCTATGAGCTTAGTTTATCAGAAACTGCTTTTTTAAAAAATAATCATTTATTTTTGACTTGTACACAGTCTAATTGCCTTTTTTCACCACACCCATACATTGTGCTGACAGAGCCTTGTTTTTTTTCAGCATAGCTTTCCTATCTAGGGTGTGTTCTTGTTTTTGTAGTAAGATAGATAAAGTGCCTCTGTAAAGATGTACTCGGGCTGAACCCAAATATATTCCTGGATTTATGGCTTGTTAAAGTAGAAGAGAACCAAGCTGTCTTTGGAGCTAGTGCCTTAGCTTTGCAGATGAGACAGAAAGGATTTAGAGAAGGAAAGTGCCTGGGTGTTATAGGGCTCATGATTCATCAGGGGAACACATGCCTTTGAAAGGGAACAGCTACCAATGACAGAAATCCTAGGATGTCTCCTTGGGTTAATTTAGGATTTTATTTATTTTTCAATTTTTTTCCTGGAAATAACTGGGGCCACTTGAAGGATAGAAAATTAAGGATATTATCTTGTTTCTCTGAATGAAGAAGAATATTCTTCAAACTGGGAAAACATTATCCTATTGCAAATTGCAAATCAGAAGATAACTATAACAGGCAGCTTTCCTGGATGTTCTCATTCCTCTGGAAACTGTACAGTAAAATGACTATAATTTTTTTTTCCTTTTTGCATTCTTGACATGCCTACCAGTCTGATCACTCCCTGCGTCCCACAGCATGCCTTCTCTGCCTCTTCCTTTCATCCAGCCTAAACGCCCACTGCAGACACATCCTTCTGTGCTGTCGTCAGCTGCCTTTTGCTCTCATCTGGCCTACGTGTGCGCGCTCAGCCGTGTCTTCCTCTTGGCAACCCCAGGGACTGTAGCCCGCCAGGCTCCTCGGATCTGATCTCAGCCCATCTCCAAAGGCCTGGCTTGGCAGTCTTAAACTCCGTTCTGCCTGTGATTCTTAGACTTGGTGTTTGACCTTGGCCTCCAT
Source organism: Moschus berezovskii (assembly GCF_049115385.1). NCBI lineage: Eukaryota > Metazoa > Chordata > Mammalia > Artiodactyla > Moschidae > Moschus > Moschus berezovskii. The sequence continues at coordinate 37,297,923 of NC_142473.1, read as the reverse complement.
GGAGTCTGGATACTGATGTGTTCAGTAGATGAGGAAGTGGGGCTCAGTGAGAACAGAAACCCTGAGCTCTCAACTGGAGGCAGGAGCTCCTCCAGCTGGGGCTTGTTGATTCAGGGGCCACGCCGTTCATCACAGAATCACAGCAACAAGATGTGCCCACAAAGGGAGGCTCTTCATGTCAGGAACAGCGAGTATGTTCTCACCAGCTTGCCTACGTTAGGGAATCCTGCAGTAGCGGTGAAATGCAGGGGACTTCACTGAAGGGAACACCCCACCACGTGTCCAGAACTTGTCAGTTTTGGTCCTCAGCCACTCGCCATGCCCCAGCCACGGTCTCATCTTCTTTTCCACTCATCTGATTGCCCATGCCTGTGGTACACACACCTCCCTCTTCTGAGCGAGCACACTAGTCACTGTCTGTAAGACCTGAGTTTTCCTCTTGCTTTCCCTTTGTTTCTCCTGTTCAATTGGAGCACCAGCCTTTCAGGTAATGACCCCTTCTTTTGCTTCTAGAAACTTCTTCCACAGCACCTCCCATTCAGGTGACATTTCATATCACTCCTTTTGGGTGGATTCAGGAAAGTGTATACATTGATCCTGTGTGGGTGTGTTTGTGTTTATGTATAGAAATGCAGCTTCAGACTAGTGGTTTAGCTCCTGATTCATACAAAACAGGCATAGAATCTCAGCATTCTATCAGTGGACAGAATCCTTGATAAGGATCAGCAAACCTGAATTTTGTACCTAGGTCTGCTACTATCCTTTGTTGTGTGACAGAGGACAGTCACAGCCTCTGTGAACTCTTAGCTAAAAACTATGGAATCAAATTATTTGACACTGGCATCTTTTACCGATTTTGTCCATGTAAGGTAGATCAACTTAGCGGGATTTGGAAATAACATGCGTGGGAATTTATTATAGAAATAGATTAGATCTCTTAACCACCCACTGCAGTGATTTTGGGGGACCTGCAGGTTTGATTCAGTGGAAGAAGATGGACATGTTCATGGCTAGTAAGTAGAAGGTGAGAAGACCCAGAGGAGATAACTCATTAGCTATTATTGAAGATAGTATTCATACATCTGGCTGATGCTGTTGACATGTTGACTTTCTGAGAAAATATTCTTCCAGCAGCACTTTACTGCTGGGCTATATTTTTAAGATATTTGGCTTTTCTCACATAGAATTAACTGTCATATTCTATCTTTCCAGGAGTATCCAAATACAAGTTTGGCCAACAGCCAGTTTGCCAAGTCTTGGAGGATAATATTTTATTATCTATCAACAGCCTTCTTTTAAAATCTCTTTATTTAATCCTGGCAGTACTTGTGATGCAGAGGTTATTTATAAGGCTGTGAATAAAGATCTTATTTTGGGTGTGAGCTGCCCTGAGTAGCCCTAGTGATTGAATTTTTCTGTTCAACAGCTCATTGTTGCTGTAGATGACCAAAACATGGACTCCCTTTTGACTCTTCGCTGAAACTTTCAGTATTGTCTGCAAGCTTTGATATGTCTGACTTGCTGAGTGGTTTAGAATGGTCCAATGCAATCTTAGGTATATCCTGCAAATACAGACAAATAATAGGAAAATGTATTTAGTCAAATTTGATAGTTCAGATTCATAGGCAACAGTATTATAACAGATTTAAGTTTCTCTTCTGTAAAAAATGACCTCCATATTTAAGAGGAAAATCTGCTTTCAACAACTTCAATGAGAGGGCAATTTTTAAAAAAAATCTTATAAAGCTTATTTGAACCAGCATATTAATGATTTATGAACCAATAAGGGGACAGTATAAGGGATTACATTTCTTTTGAGCTCTACAAAGTTGTAAAAAGCTTAGAGAAAAAGGACTTCTTTCAAGATAAATGTTTGTTGAACTGATTTATTGCACCCTTCTAAATGCTCTTGGATTAAAAGTTCATATCTAAACTCATGTTTTTTATGTTGTTAAGTTTTCTATAAGATGACTTTGAAACCTGAATGAACCTAGCCCTTGATAATTACAGTTGAGAATGTGGACACTGTGATTTTAGTGCAAGAAAGAATGGCACTCAATTTAGCGTTGTGGCTACCTATGAAAAAAGGAAGAACCATGTGACCAGTCTTCTCTGTTTTGAATCCACTTGCATGATCTCACAATTCGATGAATATTTACTGAGTGCCTTCTATGCGCTATTACATGGCTGCATTGTAGCTATAGTAATAAAGGAGAAATGCATTCTCCGCCTTCAAGGAGTTTATAGTCCAGTGGAAGGGTCTGGACAAAGAAACAGAATGTTAAAAAGCAGAGTTGTCACCAGAGATGAATAGGGTGGTTCTGGAATTTGTGGAGCATAGTCTGGAGGGGCAGGGAAGACGTCTGGGAGATGTGCAGTCTGGGCTGAGCCCTGAATGGTGAGTACGTTCTTACAGGTTAAAGGTGGAAGTAGAAGAAGACTGTTGAAATAGAGAAAGTAATATGTGTGAAGGGCTTCAGATGACTAGAGTAGAAAGGGACTAGATCTTCCTCAGCTGCTTTTCATCATCATCAAAAGAACACCTTCCCTGTGGAAGGTGTGAGGTTTCAGTTGTGAGGCTCTGTGAGCTGTCATAGAGTGTGTGCTTATCAATGGTTCCCTACTTTGAAAATGTTGTTCAGCTGCTCAGTCATGTCCAACCCTCAGCGATCCCATGGACTGCAGCCCACCAGGATCCTTTGTCTATGGGATTTCCGGGCAAGAATACTGGAGCGGGTGGCCATTTCCTTCTCCACCCTGAAAAAGTACCTTCATTTAAAAAAATTTTTGCACATGTATTATCTCATTTAATTTTCACAGTAAACCTGTGAAATAGATCACATTATCTGGCTTTATAGATGAGGCTCACAGATGTAATAACTTCACCAAAATTACTTGAGTAATGAGCTAGAACTGAGTCTTGAGTGGTTTGCTTTCTTCCCTACACTGCCCTGCGTCTTCATCTTCTCCATCTTCATCTACTAAATAATGGCCACCATTGTTAACAAAGCCTCTACCGTTGGTCAGATACTACCAAGCACTCTACAAATATGGGGTCACATAACCCTTATGGTCATGTATGGATGTGAGAGTTGGACTGTGAAGAAAGCTGATCGCCGAAGAATTGATGCTTTTGAACTGTGGTGTTGGAGAAGACTCTTGAGAGTCCCTTGGACTGCAAGGAGATCCAACCAGTCCATTCTGAAGGAGATCAATCCTGGGTGTACATTGGAAGGACTGATGCTAAAGCTGAAACTCTAATACTTTGGCCACCTCATGCGATGAGTTGACTCACTGGAAAAGACTCTGATGCTGGGAGGGATTGGGGGCAGGAGGAGACGGGGACAACAGAGAATGAGATGGCTGGATGGCATCACCGACTTGATGGACATGAGTTTGAGTGAACTCTGGGAGTTGGTGATGGACAGGGAGGCCTGGCATGCTGTGATTCATGGGGTCACAAAGAGTCGGACACGACTGAGCGACTGAACTGAACTGAACTGAACCCTCATAACAACCAGGATCATCTGCAGAGGAGGAACCTATGTTCTTTTCACTCATCCTATCACCTATTTTGTGATGAAGAGAGCTCACCCTTCTTCTGCCTTCAAACACAGTTGGAAAGCACTGATTTGTGGGGAGAGGGAAGGTTATTTAATAACAATTCCTTATATGAAGACCGAGGTCTTTTATCTTCTGAATACCATGGATTATATAACTGATCAAGTTTCCTCTTTGATGGACTGCTGGCCAGTTTTGAGCTAAATTTGTACCCCCCTCTCCGCTTGAGCTAAATTTGCATCTGCCTCTCCCCATATCCCCTGCAAATCCCTAGGTCTTTTTGGAATGTATTTTTGTACTAGCTCCACTCCTGTTTCTGTTTTATGGTATTAGTCTTATTTTTCTTCCTCTTTTTTTCTCCCACATCTAGTTCATCTTACTGTTCCTGGAATAAAGCAGGACATAAGTAATTAAAATACCATTACATTACCTGAACATAGCAGGACTTTAAATGTTCTGCTTTATTGTTCTCTGCTGCTGGAGGGTGAGTTTGTCCACGTCATTTCACTCACTCCTCCCTAGGACCACAGCTTTTGCTTGTGGTTGGCAGTCCAGGATTTCAGGTGCTCAGGGAGCAGAGGACAGGGTCTTGGCTTATCAGTCAGTTCAGTTGCTGAGTTGTGTCCGACTCTTTGCGGCCCCATGGACTGCAGCATGCCAGGCTTCCCTGTCCATCACCAACTCCCAGAGCTTGCTCAAACTCATGTCCATCAAGTCGGTGATGCCATCTAGCCATCTCATCCTCTGTCTTGGCTTATAGTGGCCCCCAAATCTTTGCCAATAAACTTAGCCTAATTAGCCTTATATTAATATTTTTCTTCTTCTGAAGCTCACTGTTCACCTACTCTTCAGGTTTGCCTTGTCTTTATAAATAACAGTAGATTTTTTTTTCCTTTTTAAACAGATAAGCTTAAGGAAGAAGTCAAAGCTGTAACATCCTCTGTGCTTTCACTCCGGAAAGATGTACATGTAATTTACTGTAATTTAGAATGAAGTGATAGGATGCGGTTTAGTAGATTTCTCCAAAAGTGGAGCATCAAAAATATACTGTATCTGCAAATGAACTTATTTATAAAACAGCATCAGACTCATAGACTTAGAGAACTAACTTATGGTTCCCCGGGGGAAGGACAGGGAAAAGGGTTACGGAGTTTGGGATGGACATGTACACTCTGCTATATTTAAAACAGATAACCAACAAGGACCTACTGTATAGCATAGGCAACTCTGGTCAATGTTATGTGGCAGCCTGGATGGGAGGGGAGTTTGGGGGACAATGGATACATGTATATCCATTCAAAGGACTAAGTCCCTTTGTTGTCTACCTGAAACTATCACAGCACTGTTAATTGGCTATACTCCAATAGAAGATAAAAAGATTTTTAAAAAAGTATTAAATAAAAGGATATGGTAAGTCTACAGGCACTCATTTGAAAATAAATTTTAAAATATTAAAAAAATACTGTATCTGATGGAAAATAAGAAACATATTTCTTGGAGATGTTTACCTAAATCAGTCAAATAATATTGTGCTTGGGGGATTTAGTATCATGAGCCTGGCTCAGGGAGGCACATCTGACTCTGCATGCTAACTTTGTGACTGGGCTAATGACATCATTGCGCTGGCTTTTAAAATCTGTGTAGGTTAAAAGAAAACAGGAACAGCCTTGTCTTGTAAAGGTTACTCTGATGCCATGGAATTACTCTGTAGGATGCCTGATGCTCAGTGTTAGTTATTATGCTTAACTAGACTTCGGGGAACCTGGTGGGCTTCCGTCTATGGGGTCACACAGAGTCGGACACGACTGAAGTGACACAGCAGCAGCAGACTTCTGCATAGGCTTTGTGTCTAAGCTCAATTGTTCCATTTCCCGGAAAGATTTTAATAGAAATAACAATAGTTGTTATCATAACCACTGTGGGGTTAGTATATATGTGTATTTTGTATAAAGTATCCTATATATTCATATGTATACTGTGTGTATCATATAAATGATATAAATAGAATGTGGTCTGCACATTGTATATAATGTGTATTGTTTTGTTGTTGTTCAGTGCTAAGTCCTGTCTGACTCTTTGTGAGCCCATGGACTGCCGCGTGCCGGGCCTCCTTGTCCCTCACTATTGAGTCGGTGATGCCATCCAACCATCTCATCCTTTGTCATCCTCTTCTGCTGTCAGCCTTTCCCAGCATCAGGGTCTTTTCCAGTGTGTCGACTCTTCACATTAGGTATCCAAAATATCAGAGTTTCAACTTTAGCATCAGTCCTTCCAATGAATATTCAGGGTTGATTTCCTTTATGTATTGTATATGGGAGTACATATGCTGCTGCTGCTGCTGAGTCGCTTCAGTCGTGTCCGACTCTATACAACCCCACAGACAGCAGCCCACGAGGCTCCCCTGTCCCTGGGATTCTCCAGGCAAGAACACTGGAGTGGGTTGCCATTTCCTTCTCCAATGCAGGAGAGTGAAAAGTGAAAGTGAAGTCACTCAGTCGTGTCTGACTCTTAGCGACCCCATGGACTGCAGCCTACCAGGCTGCTCCATCCATGGGATTTTCCAGGCAGGAGTACTAGAGTGGGGTGCCATCGCCTTCTCCGGGGAGTATATATGTGTGTATATATGTCCAGTGTTTTTGCTACTTCTTGGTGTACTTTGCATTTATAAGGCCTCACTTCCTCTCTGCTCTCCTGATCACCCCTCCCTTTTTTCCCTCTAAGCATTTCTCACTGTAAAATTTACTACATATTTCACTTGTTTACTGTTTGTCCCTGCCTTGTAGAATGTACACTGCAAAAGGGCATGGTGTGTGTGTGTGTGTATGTGGGTTTGTTCATACTACAGTAATCCTCAACATCTAGAACATTACCTGGCTTGCAGTAGTCACTGGAATCTATATTGAATCAATGAATGATCTTCAAACATCATCAAATTTTCATTAATATGAGTTTTGATGATACTTGAAAAAGGAAAGGTACTTGTTTGGTTAAGGGCAGAAGCTCTTCCCGGTGGAAGTGGGTGCTCGAAAGGCCAAGGGAAAATACAGGTTTTAAGACTCTTTAAAGTGGTTGGTAGCTCAGAATTCTGTAGCAAATTAGTTGCAGTCTTTTTGTCATCAGTGAATGGAGTGCTGACTGTGAGCTAGGGCAGGACTAAATAGGAAACGTCCAACATGCCTTCAGAACACTAGCCATTTTTCTATTTATACACAAGAATATTTTGACAGTACCGAGACATATGAATATCTTAGTTGGAATTCACAGATGTCAAATATTTTTCTTGTGCAGTGTCTGGTCTACTAACCCATCTGGGGTCATGGAAGTTGACCATTTTGTATCCAAATACCATATTAGTTCAAAACAATCATAAGTCTTGATGGACACAGGAATCCTAAGATAAATTCAGCTCAACAGATATTCACATAAGATATGTTATATGCAAGGATTCTGCAAGGACAGCAGGGGACGTGAAGATAGAACCCTGTACCAGACCTTTAGGAACCAACAGTCAAGTAGAGAGAATGAAAAGAAGCGCCAACATTCTGGGCCAAAAGCAGTTAGAAGGGTTGTTTTTCTCTATTCTTTGTGGAGAGTTTTAATTCTGACTGAATTAATGACAAACTTTCTGAAAATGCCTCTCTCTTTATGAGAAGGCTTAATTTGCTGCCTGTCACAGGTAGCGATGAATGTTTTTACATTCTTGGGGCTTCTGGATTTCTGTGTGAAAGGAAAGTAGTATTCACCAATACGTCTTCTGTGGCGGATAATGTGGTAGACATGATACTCCCTACATTCCATTTGCTCCTCGCATTCCATTGTGAATCAGGTATAATTATGCTCACATCATAGGTAGGGAAGCTGAAACACAGAGAGAATAAGTAGTTATTACCAATTTGCTGTTGTTTAGTCACTAAGTTGTGTCTGGCTCTTTTGTGATGCCCAGGGACCATAGCCCACCAGGCTCCTCTGTCCATCGGATTTCCCAGGCAAGAATACTGGAGTGGGTTGCCATTTCCTATTTCAGGGGATCTTCCCAAACCAGGGATTGAACCTGAGTTGCCTGTATTGGCATGTGGAACCTTTACCAGTGAGCCACCCATGGAGTTATCAAATTCAGTTCAGTTCAGTCGCTCAGTTGTGTCCGACTCTTTGCGACCCCATGAATCACAGCACGCCAGGCCTCCCTGTCCATCACCAACTCCCAGAGTTCACTCAAACTCATGTCCATTGAGTCAGTGATGCCATCCAGCCATCTCATTCTCTGTCGTCCCCTTCTCCTCCCACCCTCAATCCTTCCCAGCAGAGTCTTTTCCAGTGAGTCAACTCGTCGCATGAGGTGGCCAAAGTATTGCAGTTTCAGCTTCAGCATCAGTCCTTCCAATGAACACCCAGGACTGATCTCCTTTAGAATGGACTGGTTGGATCTCCTTGCAGTCCAAGGGACTCTCAAGAGTCTTCTCCAACACCACTGTTCAAAAGCATCAATTCTTCGACGCTCAGCTTTCTTCACAGTCCAACTCTCACATCCATACATGACCACTGGAAAAACCATAGCCTTGACTAGGCGGACCTCTGTTGGCAACGTAATGTCTCTGCTTTTTAATATGCTATCTAGGTTGGTCATAACTTTCCTTCCAAGGAGGAAGCGTCTTTTAATTTCATGGCTGCAGTCAGCATCCGCAGTGATTTTGGAGCCCCCAAAATAAAGTCTGACACAGTTTCCACTGTTTCCCCATCTATTTCCCATGAAGTGATGGGACCAGATGCCATGATCTTTGTTTTCTGAATGTTGAGCTTCAAGCCAACCTTTTCACTCTCCTCTTTCACTTTCACAAATTCAGTTAGTCTATTTGCCATTACTACTACTACTAGCAAATTCAGTTAGTAAATGGCAAGTAGACTCCAAATACATTTTTTTGACTGATATCATGCTTCTCCCTGCCCCATTTTCCTTGTTTAACTGTAATTGAATGTAAAGACTCTGAGAAGTAAGTAATATTATGGTATCAATTTTCCTGGTTCAAGGGAGAATATCACCATATGTTATTATATGCACAGAAAACATAATTTTAACCTATAGTAAATCTTTATCTGGTATATGAGATTTTTGAACATAAAGTTACACTTGAGTTATTCATATAAGAGTTGAATTTATTGTTTATGTTCAGTACTCAGTCGTGTCCAACCCTTTGTGACCCCATGGACTGTAGCACTTCAGGCTTCCCTGTCCCTCATCATCTCCCAGAGCTTGCTCCAGCTCATGTTCATTGAGTCAATGATGCCATCCAACCATCTCATCCTCTGTTGTCCCCTCGTGTCTTCAATTTTTCCTAGCTTCAGGGTCTTTTCTAATGAGTCAGCTCTTCGCATCAGGTGGCCAAAGTGTTGGAGCTTCAGTTTCAGCATCAGTCCTTCCAGTGAATATTCAGGATTTATTTCCTTTAGCATTGACTAGTTTGATCTCCTTGCAGTCCAAGGGACTCTCAAAAGTCTTCTCCAACACCATAGTTCAAAAGCATCAATTCTTTGGCGCTCAACTTTCTTTATGGCTCAACTCTCACATCCATACATGACTACTGGAAAAACCATAGTTTTGACTATGTGGACCTTTGTTGGCAAAGTAAAATCTCTGCTTTTTAATACATTGTCTAGGTTTGTCATAGCTGTTCTTCTAAGAAGCAGGCATCTTTTAATTTCATGGCTGCAGTGATTTTGGAACCCAAGAAAATAAAGTCTGTCACTATTTCCATTGTTTCTCCATCTATTTGCCATGAAGTGATCGGACCAAATGCCATGATCTTAGTTTTTGAATGTTGAGTTTTAAGCCAGCTTTTTCACTCTCCTCATTCACTTTCATCAAGAGGCTCTTTAGTTCCTCTTTGCTTTCTGTCATAAGGGTAGTATCATCTGCATATCTGAGGTTATTGATATTTCTCCTGGCAATCTTGATTCTAGCTTATGCTTCATCCAGCTCAGCATTCCTCATGATATACTCTGTATATAAATTAAATACACGGGGTGACAGTATACAGCCTTGCCATACTCCTTTTCCATGGAACCAGTCTGTTGTTCCATGTCTGGTTCTAACTGTTGCTTCTTGACCTGCATACAGGTTTCTCAGGAGGCGGGTAACGTGGTCTGGTATTCCCGTCTCTAAAAGTTTTCCAGTTTGTTGTGATCCACACAAAGGCTTTGGTGTACTCAATAAAGCAGAAGTAGATGTTTTTTCTGGAACTCTCTTGCTTTTTCTATGATCTAAGGGATGTTGGCAATTTGATCTCTGGTTCCTCTGCCTTTTCTAAATCCACTTTTAACATCTGAAAGTTCTTGGTTCATGTACTGTTGAAGCCTAACTTGGAGAATTTTGAGCATTACTTTGCTAGCGTGTGAGATGAGTGCAATTATGCGGTAGTTTGGACATTCTTTGGCTTTGCCTTTCTTTGGGAGTTGAATTACTTAGAAAGTTTTTCAAATATAAATTGGTTACAAAACAGAAAGAGGACAGTAGTATCCAGCAAGGACTGTCATTCCATGACTGAGGATCTGCTAGATAATGGATGCAGAGATTTTGCTACAAAAATTAAAAAGATGAGAAGAAGAAGAGTTACCAACAGCATGTAGTGTTTGGTTTGTTAGTCTTTTTGTGCTCAGAGAAACATTGAAGATAAATCTATTCTTTTAGTCCACCTGTTTCTTTCTTTTTTTTTTTTTTAGGGTGACCATCTTTAAAGTCCTTATTGAATTTGTTACAATATTGCTTCTGTTTTATATTTTGGGTTTTTGGTCCCACAGCACTTGGGATCTTAGCTCCGCGACCAGATATTGAACTTACATCCCTCACATTGGAAGGTGAAGAAGTCTCAACCACTGGACCACCAGGGAAGTCCCCAACCTATGTTTCAAATTGCATCCTGAAAGATGAGTATGTAGAACAACAAGATTTTGTTAATTTGAATTAATTGATGGGAAAGACAATCTAAATTAATAAGAAACTTAAACCCAAGAAGAGATCTAAAAGAAATACATTTTTGTTATTTACAAGGAACTTGAACCAGAGACAGTTGGAGGGCTCAAGAAGATCCCTAGTCCTTGGGTAACATAAGACTAAAGTGTCCTTTTATTAAAAAAAAAAAAACAAGCATGGAGACTAGAGGGATCAAATGATTTTCCCTAAGTTCCCTAGCTGGTAAGTGATCTGAGAAATACCAGAATCCAGTCTTCTAAGAACAGGGCTGTCTGCTCCCATGTACGCTGAATTTAAAATGAACAAAATACTGCCCTTTTCATATAACTTTTCATGAATGGATTTTAAAAAATCATTCCATGACATTTATTTGTATATAAGTGACTGCTGTTAAAGTGCTTTATCCCAATTATGGTTTTATTTTCTCCTTATTGATACTAATTGACTTAAAAATTAAGTATAATTGACAAGTGAAATTGTAATATATTTAAAGTATGCAACCTGATGATTTGATATACGTAGATGCTGTGCCACGATTCCTATCATCAAGTTAGCACGTCCATCACCTCACAGACTTATCTTTTTGTTCTGGGTGTGAGAAGAGAAGTTTTAACTGCTTATCAAATTTCAATTATAACATTCAGTATTATCAACTATACTGAATGTTATGCATGAGATCATTGGACCTTCTTCCTATTTATTTATTGTTTATTTGGCTGCACCAGGCCTTATTTGTGCCACACAGGGTCTTTAATTGCAATAAGCAAACTCTTATGTGGCATATGGTATCTAGTTCCCTGACCAGGGATTGAACCTGGGCCCCCTTCATTGGAGCACAAAGTCTTAGCCACTGGACCACCAGGGAAGTCCCTGAACATCATTTCTCTTATAGCTAAAAGCTTGTACCGTTTTACCAGCTTCTTCCTATTTTGCTCACCTTCCTAGCAGCCACCATTCTATTCTCTGCTTCTATGAGTTCAACTTAAAAAGAAAAAAATCCCATATGTAAGTAATACCATGAAGCATTTTCTCTCTCTGTCTGGCTTCATGGCCTCCATGTTCATCCATGTGGTTGCGAATGACAGTCTTCTTCCTTTTTAAGGCTGAACAGTATTTCCTGTGTATGTGTGTATCATATTCTCTTTACTCGTTTATCAGCAGACACTTGGATTCTTTCCATACCTTGGCTGTTGTGAATAATATTGCAGTGAGCACAGGAATATCACTCTCTCTTTGAGATAATGGTTTTATTTCTTATGAATATATATTCTGAACTGAGATTGCTCTGTCATATGGTAGTCTGGTTTTGAGTTTTTGAATGATCTCCATGCTGTCTTCTGTAAAGGCTGTACTAGTTTACGTTCTCATGAACGTATCTATGTCTGATACCCTTACTGTCGTTTGCTGCCTTCTGTCTTTGTCGTGAGAGCCAGTCTGACAGGTATGAGGTGATATTTTATTGTGAGCTTGATTTGCATTTCACTCATAATTAATAATGTCAAGTGCCTTTTTATGGACCTGTTGACCATTTATATATCTTCCCTGGGAAAACATCTATTCTGGATATTTGTCCATTCTAAAATTGGGTTTTTGATATTGAGTTATATGAGTTCCTTGTATATTTTGGGTATTCTTTATTGAGTAGGTGGCTTGCAAATACTTTTCCCCAGTTTCATAATTTGCTTTTTTTTCTTTTGTTGATGGCTTCATTTGCTATGCAGAAGCTTCATCTCTTTTAAAAAAGAGAATTGACAGTAGAAGAGTAAGTTGAGCTGTCTGGTTTGAATTATCTTGAATTTGAATTAGAGTGACCCAAATTAATGGAATTTTACTTGACTGTTTTTAAAGAGGATAGTATCACCATGAGGAAGATGTTCTGATGAATTCAGGGGATATTTCGAATAATCCTTTGACAATCAATTTTTCATGTCCCTTAAAAAAATTGTTCTTTTTTCCTTACATATCCTCTGACCTTCTAAAGAACATTAATTTAGTATTTTCCTGTGGACTTGAGGATTCATTTAGTGAATATCTTTTTATTTTTAAAGCTTTTCTTTTGGGTCTCACTCTGTTTGCAATGTTCTGTGTAAAATGAAAAATAATAGTTATAAATGTAGGTTTGTAATAAGGCCTGTTCATTTGGTATGAACAGTTTCAACTGTGTGAACTTTTTTGGCTCATGCTATTATATACATTTCAGGTATATGACATAGTGATTCACATTTTTTAAAGATTATACTCCATTTATAGTTATTATAAAATACTGACTATATTCCCTGTGCCATACAATATATCTTTGTAGCTTATTTATTTTATGCATAGTAGTTTGTATCTCTTAAACCCCTACCCCATCTTGTTCCTCCTCACTTCCCTCTCCCGACTGGTAACCAATAGTTTGTTCACTGTGTCTGTGAGTCTGTTTCTTTTCTGTACTGTTTACTAGTTTTATCTTTTTGATTCTGTATATAAGGGATAACACATAGTATGCGTTTTTGTCTGCCTGATTCATTTCACTAAGCATCATATCTTCTAAGTCCACCCATGTTGTTGCAAATGGCAAAATCTCATTCTTTTTTATGACTGAGTAGTACTCCACTGTGTGTGTGTCACTGTGTGTGTGTCTGTATACCATATTTTTTTATCCATTTGTGTGAACTTTTTGAAGCAGTGCTTATCTAAGGAAAGATGCACATTGAACCTAAGCTTACATCAAAGAAAGTGACTTTTCCTTTAATTTCACTCTGTAAAAGGCTATTAAAATGAGACCAAAACTCAGCTCATGGGCATCATGTAAATAGTATAGCAAAGTGTTGTGTTCTTACCTAGATTATTATTCCTTTTTTCTAGTTTTATTGAGAAATAATTGGCATATGTCATTATATCAATTTAAGGCACACAGCATGATGATTTGATTTAAAAATATTGTGAAATGATTACTAAATATGTTCATCTAACATCTGTCTTCTCATAAAGATACAATAAAAACAAAGAAGGAAGAGAATAATTTTCCCTTCATGATGAAAACTTAGCATTTACTCTCTTAATGGATTTTCTGTGCATCTTGTAGCACTATTGGCTATAGTCGTCATGTTGTATGTTACATCCCTCGTAAGTATTTCTCTTATAACTGGAAGTGTGTAACTTTTGACCACATTTTTCAGTTCCCCTTCCAACCACCTGTGGTAACCACAAGTCTGATCTCTTTTTCTATGAGTTTTGGATTTGGTTTCACTTACATAGTGCCTCCAAGGCCCACTCATGTTGTCACAAATGGTAGGATTTTCTTGTTTTTTAATGGCTTAATAATATTTCATTATATATCTGTTGTTGTTTAGTCACTAAGTTGTTTTCAACTCTTTGTGACCCCATGGACTGTAGCCCGCCAGGCTCCTCTGTCCATGGGTTTTCCCAGGCAAGAGTACTGGCGTGGGTTGCCATTTCCTTCCTGAGGGAATCTTCCTGACTCAGGGATTGAAGCCGTGTTCCCTGCATTGGCAGGTGGATTCTTTTGCACTGAGCCACCTGGGAATCTCTCGCTCTCTCTTTTCTCTCTCTCTCTCTCTCTATATATATATGTCAGCTTCCTGATCCTTTCATTCACTGGTGAACACCTATGTTGTTTCCATGTCTTGGCTATTATAAATAATGCTACTGTGAACATAGGAGTGCCGATATCTTTTCGAGTCAGTGTTTTCATTTGAATATATTACCAGCAGTGGAATTACTGGATCACATGGTGGTTCTGTTTTTAATTTTTTGAGGATCCTCCATACAGTTTTTTGTAGAGGCTCTCTGTCAATTTACAGTCTCACTAACAGTCTACAGGAGTTCTCTTTTCTCCACATCCTCACCATCATCTTTAACCTCTTTTTCATTTTGACAGTAGTCATTCTAACAAGCATGGGGGTGATAATTCACTGTCCTTTTCGTTTGTGTTTCCCTAATGGCGGACACGACTGAGCTACTGAACTGAACTGAACTGAATGGCTAGTGACGCCGAGCATCTTCTCATGTACCCATTGGCCTTTTGTATATCTTCTTTGGAGAAACATCTATTCAGGTCCTTGGCTTCTTTTTATCTGGGCTATTTGTTGTTTTTGCTGTTGAGTGGTATGTGTTCTTTATATGTTTTGGATGTTAACCCATTATCAGATATATGTTTTTTTCACTCTGTTGGTGGTTTCTTTTGCTGTCAGAAGCTCTTTAGTTTGATATAGTCCCACTTGTTTACTTTTGATTCTGTTGCTCGTGCTCTAAGGGACTCTTCCAGGGAAGATGTCAGTACAACTGGGTCCCTGGGATTTTGTGCATGCACGTTTCCCTGATATGAAGTTGCAGATGATGGAAAGCAGCCCCTTTGAGGTGATCATTTTTCCCAGTCAGTGTTTTTCTTGGCTTGGATATGGAACACGGAGGTCTCTGAGCCCTTGGAAGAGGGGCCCCCCATGCACGTACTGCTCCACTCCCAGGCCTGTGTTTGTGGAAAAAGTTCTTAAAGAAACAGATTGGAATTGAATATGCTCAAGTATTCTCTTGGGAGTTTCCACGAAAGTTGCTTTAAAAGTTTTTTTTCCCCCTTCACGAGCTTGTGGAAATGTCTCAGGGCTGCCTCATCTGGAGAGATTTGCACATTAAGCAAAATTTTTTTATAATTCATATCCCTTCCTCTTCTCCCAGGGCTTCAACACACAGGCAGCCTCATTTGCATTCTCCAGCATTCATATCCCTGCTTTCTGTTTGTTTTAGGACTGTCTTAGGGAGTTACAACACCCTTCTCTCCAGCTTCCAGCCTGTGTCTCTTGTAAGTCAGTTGGTTGTGTTCAGAGTGGAAGGAAACTGCACTTATTTACATGGAAAGTGTTTCTCTGGACATCCACATCCTCTTTCAAATCCTGAATTGAGAGCCGGAAGAAGTGATAGGAGGCTGAAGGATTCAATGGCAAAGCCTTAGGACCAAGTACCATTCTCTGTTCTCTCTGCTTTAGGAGTTATTCTTAGCATGATGACTTTTCATAAACATGGGCTTAAGTGTACAGACAGATTCCCCGCCCCCCCGCCCCATAAAAGATGTTTTTCTTCTAAAGGAAGAAATTAGCTTCCTTTAGAATTAGAAATTAACTTCAGACCAAAGAATGTACTTAAACATTTTCAAGCATTCTAACTAGTGAGCGAAAACCTGTTACTCTGAACATTTTTGAAGCATTGAGAGCTATTTGAGAGAATAATTTATGTTGTGAGTAAATTTAGATAATAATATGTTGTACTAAGAACAATCCCCCTTACCCTTTTGTCTCCATATCAGTGAGGAGCCAAACATCAAACCCTCCTCTCGTATTGTCCTGGTGAGTCCCTTACTAAGTCTGATGGTGAGCATCAGTCCGCATCTCACTCAGCCTAGACATCAGGGCCCAAAGGGAAGAAGAAACTGCATTCAACTTACTAACCTTCCTTCTGCTTCTGGGTTCCTGCTGTATCTTGGAGGAAGGATGATATAGTACAGCAGAGCGTTAATTAATTAGTCCATTCATTCAATCCATACTGTCTAGGTGCCTACAGTATGTGGGTCTAGGTGCTTACACTATGTGGAATGGTGGGCTGAATCAATATTTAGGAGCTACGAGTTAGCTCTTCAAGATAGACATGAAAAAGTGAAAGTGTTAGTTGCTCAGTTGTGTCCAGCTCTTTGCAACCCCATGGACTAGGCTTCCAGGCTCCTCTGCCCATCCATGGGATTCTCCATGCAAGAATACTGGAGTGGGTAGCCATTCTCTTCTCCAGGGGATCTTCCTGACGCAGGGATCGAACCCAGGTCTCCTGCATTGCAGGCAGATTCTTTACCATCTGAGCCACCAGGGAAGCCCATCCATTCATTCAGTACACACTCTCTAGGCGCATGTGGTATGTGAGTCTAGGTGCTTATAGTATGTGGGATGATGGGTTAAATCAGTATTTAAGAGCTAAGAATTAGCTGTTCAAGATCGACATGCACACGAGTAAATGAACTGAAGTATTATACGTGCTATAATAGAATGTATGTAGGAACAACAGGGAGAAATAGAGAATGCTTGATGACAGATTCTTCATGAGAGATGCTTGATACAAGAGGGCACTTAGCATTTCCTGTGGCTGGTCTCACCAGGGAATTAACATGGAAATGAAATGTCTAGTGTTCTCTGAGAAGCACCTTGCACTTTTTCATGCATTCTCTTAGCGCTTCCTGGAGACCATTGTGAAGAGCCTACATCCCGCCCAGCTGACGCCCACTGCTGGTGGTTGAGGAGCAGCTGTTGCTGGTGAGGATCACTGGTGCAGGACTCTGACCTGGACAGAGTCTGTGTGAGAGTTCACACGGGATCACAGCACAGATCTCAGTATGAGTAAATTAACCAATGGCATGTGCCCTTTCCCCAGCTTTGTTGCTGACTCATTGTGTGACCTCCCTGGGTTTTTTGTTCATTAGTTGTAAAAATGGCTGCTCTGTTTTATTTTGTGGGGACTGATATAAAAGATCAAGTGAGAACACCAAGGAAATATTTTGAAATGTGTAAAGTGCTTGAAAAAATGACCCATATGTAAGGAAATGCCATTTATCATTGTATTTTGGGAGAAAATAACATGACATAGTGAACATCAGCAGGCGGGAAGGAAGAAAGGAAGGAGGCAGGGGAGGAGGGAAGGACGCAAAGAAGGGAGGAAATAAAGGGGAGGGGAAGGAAAGGGAACAGAAGAGAAGAGTAAAATGAAACACATCCTTAGACACCCGAATCCAGGCTGTGGTTTCTGCATAATGTCAAGGTATGTGAAGGAGGTACTGGGAGAAATGGAGAATACGGTCAGGGAGGATCCCAGTAGACTCAAGGGCTGTAGCCTGCTAGGTTTGTTTGGATTCCACTATTCAGCGACTGGAGTTGATCTTTGCTGCTTCTACTTCTACTGCAACTGTTGAGGAAAACTTTTTAGGATAAATAAATGACATGAAACCAACCTTCACAAGGTCAAAAGATATCAGATGAGACATCAAAAATATAAAAGATGGAGGAGGAGATTAAAAACGTTGAGCTTGAAAATGGGATCAAACTTAAGTTGTTATCAACTTATTGAAATAGACTGTTATAGATTTAAGTTGTTACATGTAAGCTTCGTGGTAACCACAGAGCAAAAACCTACAGTAAATACATCAAAAGTAAAGAGAGTAGAATATAAGCATACTACTAAAGAAAGTAATCAAACCACAAAGAAGAGAGCAGAGAAGAAGAAAGGAATAGAGAGGAACTACAAAAGAGGAAACAGTTAATAAAAGAGCAATAAGCACACATCTATCAATAATTACTTTAAATGGACTAAATTCTTCAGTCAAAAGACAGAATTGCTGAATGAGTGAAAAAACAGAACCTATCTATATGCTGCCTACAAGAGAGAAACTTAAGATGTAAGGAAATCCACAGAGTGAGGGTGAAGGGATCAAAAAGTTCCACGCAAGTGGAAACCAAAGAAAAGTGGAGTAGCTACATGTATATCAGACACAATAGACTCTAACCCAAAGACTGAAATAAGAGGTATGGAAAGGCCTTATATAATGATAAAGGGGTTAATCCACCCAGAAGTTTTTACATGTGTGCATTTTTATACACCCAACATAGGAGCACCTACAGGTATGAAGCAAATTTTAATTGAATTAAAGGGAGAAATAGCAAGACAATAATAGCAGAGGACTTTAATACCTCATTTACATCAATGGGTTGATCACCCAAACAGAAAATTAAAGCCATAAGGAAGCATTGGCCTTAAACAACACATTAGGCCAAAAGGTCTTAGCATAATAGAATATTCCATCCAAAAGCAACAGAAAATACTTTCTTCTCAAGGTAAAATTCACCGCTACTCTGGTCCTACCAAATTACTTGAAATTCTTAAAACTCACTGTGCCATTTCTGCCTTAATGTCTGTATATTCTCTCTCTCTCCTTCTTGACTAAATCTACTGACTCCTTTTTTTTTTTCTTGGCAAACACAGTTTCTGCTCATCCTTTAAGACTCAGTCCAAGCTCTCAATCCTTCTATAAAACCTTCCCTGACTTTCCCCCAGGACAGGTGGTGGCTCTTTCTACAGCTCCTCATGACCCTTTCAGAGGCAAGGACTTGTCTTTTTTCACCTCAGTATCTTGATGCTTAATATAGTGTCTGGAAAGTAGTTCATCCTAAAATTTGATTAATACAAATGTACATCGAATGACATGTCAGTATTAATTTTCCCCAGTCCATTTTGGAATGAATATGGTGAAAGAGAATTGAAACCAGGTTTTCTGAAATCAACTGCCTTTGATTTTTCTCCATTTCCATCATTAGGCCAGGATCTTATTACTTAGATCTTTGAAATGGCCTTGGAACATGTTTCCTGGATCCAGAGTTTCCTCTCCACCAAACCACTGTGCATGCAATCTGTAAACGGATTAATGTTTCTAAAAGTAATATTTATACCACTCTTCAATCTAAAACTTTAATCTCTCTTTTTTCTACCCAATAAAGTTCAAACTCCTTAGCCATGTATTTTAGAGTTCAAAATCTGTTCCTCAGCTTGTTTTGCTGCTTTATCTGACACTACCTCCAAGGCAAAAGCTTTCTGTTGTAACCACCTGCACAGTTTACCGTGGTCCATATGTACCCAGCCAGGCTCTTGTTTGAAATGTCTGCCTTCCTCATGTCGGTCGTCAGCACTATAGCCCTCCCCACATCCTTCTGCTTGCCCTCACTCTTCTTTTTTTACCCTACTTTAGGATTCCTTTTTGTACCACACCATTCAGAAATGATCCCGCAATGTCTAATCTTCCTCTACATATGTAGGTTTATACCACCTACTTTGAACTTGTCACATACTGCATTACCTTGAAGACCTAGAACACCTGGGTTCTGGTTCTAGTTTCAGCATTGATAAAAATGACTTATTCATCTTTGAAGTGGGACTGGTGATAGCTACCCATTTACCTTAGTTAGAGTATGGTAGAGATCAAGTGTGAAAATGCTATTTGTGTGAAAGTACTATACACTGTAAGAGAGTTCCTGTTATATTTTATCTTTGATGTAAGGCTGTAGTTCTAAAGAAAGCCAGATCTACATCTTATGCATAGGTACTTTCTCTTTGGAACAGTTTGAAGTCTGTTCCCTTGCACATAACAGGTGCTCAGGAAATATCTCTCGAATGAATGATGAATCTTCTCTGCAGGGAAGAGGGGGAGCCAGCTCATTGTCCCCACAGGGTTTGTGTGTTGACAGCTGAGACCAGGGATCATCCTGAAATGTGAGATCATGTTTCAAGCTCTTTCCCTTCAAACCCCACCCCCACACATATCCACACTCAAATCTACTTATTCCCTGTGTCTCGCTGTTGTCTCTGTGCTTTAGAAAGTAAACAGCAGAACCAGGAACACCTGCCATTCATTTTACTTTGATGCTAATACTTGGCTAAGCCCTTGGACCCTTTGCCCAAGCAGAAGACCTAGGAAGTGTTATCAGGTTGAGTATATTTTCTTGGTTGTGATGAAGATGACAAAGGCCAGTAAACTATTCCACCTTGTTATGGGGAGAGAATGACAGTCAGAGTTAGAAATTGGATATAGATAGCTTTGTGCTTCTTGGTTTTTGGTGTTTTATTAAAGTCATGATCTGAGACATGTCCTCAAATAGACATGCCTGTGAAGATGAAAGAGCAGTTCTGAACATTACTGTGAAAGTGACTGGTACTCAAAATGAAGGCCAGCGATGCATCTGGTGATATTCATGCAACTGAAGTGCCTGAATAAGAAGAGCGTAAGTTTTGCATTTGTGGGATATCAGAGGCAGGTGTCTGGGTGTCACTTCAGTGCCATACCAAGAGCCAAATTTGGAACCTAAGTCCCAAAACAAAATCCATAACACTGGCTGATCCTGTCTTTAAAAAATGTACCATGTTCATCATGGATTTTCTGGCATTAATTTTATTTTTATAATGCTGCATTTAATATTATTTGGGCTTTCCAGATGGCGCAGTGGTAAAGAATCTGCCAGTGTAGGAGACGCAGGTTAGATCCCTAAGTTGGGAAGATCTCATGGAGTAGGAAATGGCTTCTCACTTCAGTATTCTTGCCTGGAGAATTCCATGGACAGAGGGGCCTGGTGGGCTACAGTCCATGGGGTCGCAAAGAGACACGACTATGAATGCATGCATGAAATATTATTTGTCTTTTAAAAAACTTTTTATTTTATATTGGAGTATACCAATTAGCAATGTTGTGATAGTTTCAGGTGGACAGCAAAGGGACTCAGCCATAAATATACAGGTATTCATTCTCCCCACAAACTCCGCTCCCATCCAGACTACCACATAACATTGAGCAGTTCCCTGTGCTATGCAGTAGGTCCTTGTTGGCTATCCATTTTAATTATAATTTATCTTGATGACTGAAAGTTTGACTCCATCTTAAGTCTATGCCTAAGGCAAGTGCCTTGCTCTACCTCAGTTTGATTTTAGTGTGAGTGTCTATATGTGCCCTGGTAACAAATGTGTCCACCACTATAGTATCATACAGGGTATTTTCACTGCCCAAAATATTCTCTGTGTTCCACCTATTCATCCCTTCCCAACCTGTCACTCCAGCTCCTGGCAACCACTGATCTTTTTACTTCTCTTTCAGTTCAGTCCAGTCGCTCAGTTGTGTCTGACTCTTTGCGACCCCATGAATTGCTGCATGCCAGGCCTCCCTGTCCATCACCAACTCCCGGAGTTTACCCAAACTCATGTCCATTGAGTCGGTGATGCCATCCAGCCATCTCATCCTCTGTCATCCCCTTCTCCTCCTGCCCCCAATCCCTCCCAGAGTCAGGGTCTTTTCCAATGAGTCTGCTCTTTGCATGACGTGGCCAAAGTATTGGAGTTTCAGCTTTAGCATCAGTCCTTCCAATGAACACCCAGGACTGATCTTCTTTAGGATGGACTGGTCGGATCTCCTTGCAGTCCAAGGGACTCTGAAGAGTCTTCTCCAGCACCACAGTTCAAAAGCATCAGTTCTTCGGCGATCACCTTTCTTCACAGTCCAACTCTCACATCCATACATGACCAATGGAAAACCATAGCTTGACTAGACGGACCTTTGTTGGCAAAGTAATGTCTCTGCTTTTTAATATGCTATCTAGGTTGGTCATAACTTTCCTTCCAAGGAGTAAGCGTCTTTTAATTTCATGGCTGCAATCAGCATCCACAGTGATTTTGGAGCCCCCCAAAATAAAGTCTGACACTGTTTCTACTGTTTCCCCATCTATTTCCCGTGAAGTGATGGGACCAGATGCCATGATCTTTGTTTTCTGAATGTTGAGCTTCAAGCCAACCTTTTCAGTCTCCTCTTTCACTTTCATCAAGAGGCTTTTGAGTTCCTCTTCACTTTCTGCCATAAGGGTGGTGTCATCTGCATATCTGAGGTTATTGATATTTCTCACAGCAATCTTGATTCCAGCTTGTGCTTCCTCCGGCCCAGCGTTCCTCATGATGTACTCTGCATATAAGTTAAATAAGCAGGGTGACAGCATACAACCTTGATGTACTCCTTTTCCTATTTGGAACCAGTCTGTTGTTCCATGTACAGTTCTGACTGTTGCTTCTCTCTAGTTTTGCCTTTTTCAGGATGTCATGTAAGTGGAATCCTGTAGTATGGAGCCTTTTAGATTGACGTCTTTCACATAGAAATGTACACTGAAGTTTCTTCCGTGGCTTGGTCGCTCCTTTCTTTTATTTTTTGAAGTAATTTCCTTTATGTATTGTGGCTGCTTTGGGTCTTCATCGCAGCTCAGGCTTTCCTTAGTTATGGTGCACGGGCTTCTCATTGCAGGGCTTCTCTTGTTGTGGAGTAAGGGCTCTAGGGTTGGGGGCTTCAGTGGTTGCAGCTCCCAGGGCTCTAGAGCACAGGTTCAAAGGTTGTGTTGCACAGGCTTAGTTGCTCCGCAGCACGTGAGCTCTTCCTGGATCAGGGAAGAGGTGATCTCGTGTCTCTGATCTCTGATCTCGTGTCTCCTGCATTGGCAGGCAAAGTTGTTACTGCTCAGCCACCAGGAAAGCGCTATAGCTCCTTTCTTTTTGCACTGAATAGTATTCCATTGTCTGGATGATATTATATTCATTTTCATAGGAGGAAAATGAGGCTCTATACCAAAGTCAGAGTGAGCAGAGGACCAAAATTGGAACTCAAGATCTAATGCCTACTCGAGTACAGTATTTACAAGTCTATAGTTGCTTCAGATAAGAATGCAGAGGACATTGAGTAGATATGTATGGATACAAAAGGAAAGTGCATTAATGGTGCCTTGGATACATGGTGAAGTCTTCAGAACCTCTTTTGCTAAGGCAGGATTGGGACAAGCTGTCATTCTTCCTTTGGTGATTCCAGTAATGTTTCAGGGAATGAGGCGTCCTTAGGAGGTCTTTAAAGGCTTCTCAATGAAGGAAAGAGACTGAGGCTTGGGAATTTCCCAGACATGATGTCAGCTGACAAATGTAGAACATGGGAACAGGTCAACTTCTTGAGAAGCTCCCATGCAAAGCAATATAGGCCTATACACCAGCTATCAAGGTAGTGCAGCTACAGGATGACAAAACCACAACTCTTTCAACAGAATCACGTTTATGTCTCTTCCTTTGACATTTTTCTTCTCTACTGAACAGTGGTTTAAAGTCAGGCCTGGTGCTAACTGCTTTATATATTGATTATGTAAATCTCATATACCTTTTTTTTTTAAATTTATTTTTTTACTGAAGGATAATTGCTTTACAGAATTTTGTTGTTTTCTATCAGACCTCAATGTAATTCTCGTATATCTTTAAGGCAGGTGCCACCTTCTGTCCAGTCTACAGATAAGGAAATTCTGTATCTAAAGAGAAGAGACTTGCCCCGGTATTTAATGGGGTGAAATTTGAACCCATGTTGATCTGGTTGCAGATCCAAACTCTTACTTACTATGTTTCGTAGAATCTGGCATCAAAGTGTATTAAACCGATGTTAATTACTGTTTGTCACATTTGTTCATCGTCCCTACACTTCTGAAGAGTTATGAAGGGGAACTTACCATCAGTAAACACACACTGAATTTATCATTCAATAAAGATGTGCTTATTTTGTGTTTTCAGCCTACAGATTTTAATTTGTATCAATGAGATATAACTTACTATGTAGGTCTTCTATTTCCTCAGGTATATCAATATTTTTACCTGTTGTAATCTGAGGAAAGTAAAATCTGTTACTATTAAAGTAAAATAAAATAAGGATGTGCCAAGCACATTCATGTTGCCTAGATGGAGCATTGATACTTGTGATAGGAGAGAGGAGAAACATGCTTTGTGTCTTTGATATATCTGCAGTTATGTGTAGTTACACCAGACAAACATTTCCACTTCTTAAAAGTAGAGAAGTAAAGTTATATTGTGAGTTGGCAAATTGGCCAAGTCTTGTATCAGCAGCCCGTAATGAACAGAAGAAAGCCAACATTTATTGAACACTGTGGCTATGATTTTATTTCTTCAGTGATAAAACATCATTTTGTTCACTTTATAAGTAAGAAAACTGAAGCTCAGAAGAGTAGTTTGTTCAGTTTCCAAAGAGTCAGTAAGTGGTAGAGTTAGAATTTCCACTCACTCCTGTGTGACTCAAAAGCCTTTGCTCTCTCTAGTACATCCGGATGCTTCTTATTAAGCTCAGTTTTGTGGATACATGTTGTTTCTGATTTTTGTATGTTGCCTCTGTTGAATGTGAACTGTTGAAAACCTCATCAAGAGACCTGGTTATTAAAAATGCCTATGAGGAGAAGAGATGTCAGGAGCATGTTGAGAGTTTAATGGCAGTTCTGAAGTACTCCAGTATTCTTGCCTGGGAAGTCCCATGCACAGAGGAGCCTGGCAGGCTACCGTCTGTGGGATTGCAAAGAGTTGGACATGACTTAGTGACTAAACAACTGAAATACTCAGGTACTCTGTTAAGGGAATACTCAGATTCAGTGGTCTTATTCTCCCAGTTTCCTATTCTCTTTCTATAAGGTGGGTCGAAAAATAGCATAGTATCAACTCAAGAGTCCTGGCCTATCTACAATGTCCAAACATGTATGGACACGAAAGGGAAGTGCATTGATCACGTATGGTTTTGCATATGGTTTTCTGCAACTTTGGATGTTGGTTTTCCTTTTTTGGAAATGAGAAGGGGCTGGACACACTGCGTTCCTTAGTCTGTGTTTTTATCATTCACCTCTGATCTGGGGGTCTGCTTCCACTCAGTCTTCCTTCATTCAGGGGTATGAGCTGGGTCTTCATCTTGTAAGATCTTTCTTTGTTATTCTTCACTGTAATCACAAAGCATCAGTGACACTTAGATGACCTTCAATGCTTTCTCTCCTTGTCCTAAGTCCGTGTCGCTCTCAGTGGTTTATAAAGCCCTGTTATCCACTGTGCACTCTGTCCGTTTTCTCTCTCAGTAACCCAGATGAGTGGAGGCAGCATCAAGCATAGATTTGAGTTATTTAGCTTTATCTGAAAAATGTGCATAATATTAGTGTCTATCTCAACAGGCCATGGGGAAGAAATAAGTTGACACACATAATGTGGTGAGCAGGGAGTCCACCAGCGTGATCAGTGTTGAGCATGTGCCAGATGGTTTTTGGTGGCTTCTTCCAGATCTACACGTTCCTGCTGACAGAGCTAGTCTAGAACCTCAGTGCTCAACTCAAAGAGAAGTGCTCTTACTCCTGCATTTTCCTGTTTTTTAAGGTCTGGGAGAGAAACTGGAAGGAAAATTTCTTCTGGGCAAATAGTGGACTGTTGGCTTAGATCTTGGGTCTGTGGGTACTCAGTGTACCCACTCAGTATGCCTTACAGTTACCTACTCTACTTTAGGCACTGTGGAGGCTCAAATATAAGCGTGGCCCTGTCTGTGTGTGCAGAGAACTCACGTGTATCCTGTGAGACAGAAATGTTAGAAACAGCAAGCCAGGCTTTTAACAAATGTTAATTTATTTTTTAAAGATTTTTAAAAAAATGTGGCCCATTTTTAAAGTCTTTATTGAATTTGTTACATTATTGCTTCTGTTGTTTATGTTTTGTTTTTTTGGCTGTGGGTCATGTGGGGTCTTAGCTCCCTGACCAGGGATCAAACCCACACCCCCCGCCTTGGAAGGTGAAGTCTCACTCACTAGACCACCAGGGAAGTCCCTAACGAATGTTATTGTAAGCGAATAACAAAAGCAGGTGCACGATGCCTTGGCGTGAATAAAGAAGGAAGCACCCAGGGACCAGGGGGAATTTGGCAAAGTTATATTTGAGCTGAGAGTTCTGAGTGATGAGGTGATATTCGCTGTACAAAAGGCTGGAGAAAGGAAGGGCATTAGAAATAGTGGGAATGGTGTGTACAGAGGAAAGAACGCGAGAGTTCATGGCACATCCAGGAATGCAAGTACCTCTGTATGCCTGAAGGCCAGCAGGAGTCTGAGGGATTGGCAGAAATGGAGTCTGAGGGAGAGGGTAGGAGTCATATGGCAAAGGGGCTGGACATGCCACATAAGGGGATGGGCATTTACCTTGAAGGCAACAGAGTAATGTTTCATGATTTTGAACCACTGAAAAATGGCATGTTCTCTTATTTTAAGAGTGTTCTGGTGTTTATGTGGGGAAGAATTAGAGAGTGCAGTTACTGGAAGCAGGTGTTTTTTTTTAATAAAATTATTTTATTTGGTTGAGATATGAATTGCTCAATTCTGAGCCATGTTGGGAAGTACCTTAGGAGACTTGTTTGTTGTTGTTGAGTCACCAAGTCATGTCTGACTCTTTTGTGACTCCATGGATTATATAGCCTGCCAGGCTCCTCTGGGCAAGAATACTGGAGTGGGTTGCCAAATTTTCTTCTCCAGGGCATCTTCCCCACCAAAGGATCAAACCCATGTCTCCTGCCTTGCAGGTAGATTCTTTACCGCTGAGCCAGTTACAGAAAGGATTGC
The DNA here is from genome assembly GCF_049115385.1 of Moschus berezovskii. Taxonomy (NCBI): domain Eukaryota; kingdom Metazoa; phylum Chordata; class Mammalia; order Artiodactyla; family Moschidae; genus Moschus; species Moschus berezovskii. Next base: position 37,271,403 of record NC_142473.1, on the reverse strand, counting down.
TATGGTTCTGACACATCATGGAGTTTAGACTTTGTTGGTGACTAGGTTACTGTGTGCAAAGTGCTGGGCTTGAAATGATTTCAGATACTGTTTCTGCAAATCCCACATTGCCCCTTGAAAAATCTGTTTGGGAAGTCAAATTCTTTCTTTCTTTCAGTTCAGTTCAGTTCAGTTCCGTTCAGTCGCTCAGTCGTGTCCAACTCTTTGCGACCCCATGAATCACAGCACGCCAGGCCTCCCTGTCCATCACCAACTCCCGGAGTTCACTCAAACTCATGTCCATCGAGTCGGTGATGCCATCCAGCCATCTCATTCTCTGTCGTCCCCTTCTCCCCCCGGCCCCTATCCTTCCCAACATCAGAGTCTTTTCCAGTGAGTCAACTCTTCGCAGGAGGTGGCCAAAGTATTGGAGTTTCAGCTTTAGCATCAGTCCTTCCAATGAACACCCAGGATCGATCTCCTTTAGAATGGACTGGTTGGATCTCCATGCAGTCCAAGGGACTCTGAAGAGTCTTCTCCAGCACCACAGTTCAAAAGCATCAATTCTTCGGCGCTCAGCTTTCTTCACAGTCCGACTCTCACATCCATACATGACCACTGGAAACACCATAGCCTTGACTAGACGGACCTTTGTTGGCAAAGTAATGTCTCTGCTTTTTAATATGCTATCTAGGTTGGTCATAACTTTCCTTCCAAGGAGTAAGCGTCTTTTAATTTCATGGCTGCAATCAGCATCCACAGTGATTTTGGAGCCCAAAAAATACTGCCTTTTAGGCAGGAGAGGCTGGATACAGAATCAGACTGCAAACTTGGGAAATTGCCTCTAGGTTGATGAGCTGTTTTGGAGATATTTGGAATGATTGGTTATTGGGAGTGGAGAATAAGGCAGAGGAAGGAAGTGGAACTGCCTCCCAGGTTTCTGGCTTGGGTGATAGGGTAGATGGTTGGCCATTATTGGCAGAAGCCATAAGATGTCATGTATTAGCATGGGAGAATTACTGATGATATTACTCACTGATGATATTAATAGTTCTTTTTTAGCGATGTTGAGTTTTAGTTTACTGGAGGTCTTTGAAAGAAGTCTTGGGGGACTTTGAAAATATCTGCCTGGAGTTCTGGAGAGAATCCTAGAATGACAAAAGGACTATGAGCAGTATCAGGAAAGTGTGAAGGACTTGTAGCAATGGCAGAGATGGCCCAGGGAGAATGGGAGTGAGAAGTCGTTTTGTTTTTCCTGTGTCTGCAGAGACCAGGGAGTTTCACCCCACGAATGAGATTGTTGAATGAAGCTCCTCTGAGAATCAGAGGTCCAGGCACTTCACTGGGGCTGCACATTTCTCAGAGTGGCCGGGAAGTGATGAGACAGCCAGGAGGTGATTGAGGCTTCCTCCTCCCCACTGCTCACCTCTGCCATATCACTGCTCTTCTGAGACTGAGTCAAATAAAAATGAGAGAAAAAACAGAAGAGTCTACTGGGCTACATGGGAAAGACCCATAGTTCGTGAGGACTGGAGATGAACCCCTTAAACTGTTGGTGATCATGATGCTGTCATGTTATTCTTGAATGTGTGTCTCCATTCCCAGATGCTGTTAGGGATGGTGGAAAATGGACCATCTTAATTATGGTCAATATTCTTTTTTTGTGTGAGGCATGTTTTATATATATGTGTGTGTATGTATGTGTGTATATATAATTTATATATATATATATATATATATATAAATTAACCCCCATTCCCCAAGTTCCTTTCTCCAGAAAGCTATTCCAGAATGGGTAGCTAGCTCTCTGGATATTTTTCTCAGAAGAGCTTCTCTTTTCAGCTCAGAGTTCTATCAGCAATTCTTATGCTAAGAGGGGTCAGAAGATGAGGCATTTCTCACGTTACTCTTGAAGCTACTCATGAATAATGGCCTATATCACCTCTATTGTCTACCCCCAAACATAAGCAACCAGACAGGCAAAGGAGAAATTAAAGATCAGTGAATGAGCGAGAGGGGCAGGCTAAGGCTGAGATGGTGGGAAGAGGTGAAAAATGCAAGGTGGGGCAGAGGGTTATGCAGGGGGAAATGTTTGAGTTGATTACTCAACAGATAGAGAATAAGTCAGATTCCCTAGCTTAAAGGCAAGCAAGATGAACAGCAGAAAAGTGATGTGAAATCTTCCTAGTGAGATTAAGGGCATCCCCACTGAAGAGTGATGTAGCTAAAATAAATGAGGGGTCATTATTCCGGGCTGAATGCATAATGGATTAAGAAGTTCACAGGGCTTTTCACCACCTCTTCATACCATTACTGGTGATTTATGCTGCGGTTTCTGCTGGGGGGGTAGGGTGGGTGGATGGGTGATGGAATCTGTCTCTGAAAAATTTTCTTCATCAGTGAATTGATTTCCTTGGGCTCTGACTGGGGTTTTAGGTTTGTGGGGATTAAGAGGGACAAGAAAAGCCCAAATAATTCCAAACCATCTTGGGTCTTGCAGTGCAGTTTCTTGATGGGAAGGCTGTGTGTAGTTTTAGCTGCCGATAGGTAATGCGATGTATGAAAATGGTGCCTTCTGCTGACTTGAAAGCATCTCACTTACCTACCAGAAAACTCATCCAGGACTCTCAAGACAGAGGCAACACTTAAAATGAAAACTTGGTGGGGCTTCCATGCTGTGCCGGCTGAGTCATTTTACAGTGAGAGGAGGCAACAAAGAATACACCAACTGAGGAGGTCATGGAGTGTGACCGAGGTCTGTGAGAAGGCACGCGGTGCTGCTGGATGGGAGCAAACCAAGCCCTTTGTGCTGGGGCTCAAGTCTTGGGAGTGATGGATGCTTTATGCACCGAGGAGGCTCCGAGCATCCTGTCCTGTGGCTCTGCTGCTCCTGGGCCCTGTGAAATGACCGACTGCGGGGAGCGGGGCTTTGACTTTTGTTTCTGTGTCTTCAGAGCAGTGACATCAGATTTGATAGGCTCTTGGTATCTTCAGAGAGGCAAACGTTATGTTCCTGTGAAGTGAAGTGAAAGTCGCTCAGTCGTGTCTGACTCTTTGCAACCCCATGGACTATATAGTCTATGGAATCTCCAGGTCAGAATACTGGAGTGGGTAGCCTTTCCCTTCTTCAGGGATCTTCCCAACCCAGGGATCAAACCCAGGTCTCCTGCATTGCAGACAGATTCCTTACCAGCTGAGCCACCAGGGAAGCCCAAGAATACTTAACTGGGTAGCCTATCCCTTCTCCAGGGGATCTTCCTGACCCAGGAGTCGAACCAGAGTCTCCTTTGTTGCAGGCAGATTCTTTACCAGCTGAGCTATCAGGGAAGCCCAATATGTTGCATAGGAACATATGTTCCTATGTTTCTTATTAATGTTTGTTAGAAGTAAGTAGAAAGGAGCCCTTTAATCCTAATGGGGAGCCAGAGCTGAGACTTTTGATTGATTATAATGATAAAACCACAGCAAGATCACTGCAACCCTCCAGGCCTTTCTTAAAGAAAGAAAGATACACATGCAAGATCCGTGAAGACATGAAGAGAGTGAAAAAATGTTGCACTCTGGCCTGAATCTTCCTCATTTTGTTTTTAAACAAGTATTTTAAGGCAACAATCTCTTCTTCCCCTTGTCAGGCTAGCACTAGTGAATGCAAAACAGTGGTTGCATTCTGGGGTCCTCTGAGAATATGCTTCGATTTGACGGTGGTGGTGGCAGTGATGGAGATGGTGGTAGTTATGGCAGAAGTAGTGATGGTGGTGGTGGTGGTGGTTATGGTTGAGATGGTGGTAGTTATGATGGTGGTGGTAGTTAAGGCACTGGTTGTGGTGGTAGAGGTGGTGGTCTTCCATCCCAGAGCTAAGAGGGGTCTGACATATGCAGGGTATCTTTCAAGTAAGATGGTTCACGGACTGTTGTTTTAAGAACTGACTCATACTCACATCATGGATCCTTTGGGTTAAGATGATAACAAATCAGAATCTATAGAATCAGAATTGTACATGGAAAGGAGATCTTTTAATTAAAGGGCTCTTTTTGTGAGGTCTTTCTTGTCCATCACATGTCACTAACTGAGAAGTCCTTCAGCTGCCCATCTTGTTGTTGCTTTTCTTTAGCTGTTAAACTGTGTCCAACTCTTTTGTGACCCCATGGACTGTAGCCCACCAGACTCCTCTGTATGTGGGATTTCCTAGGAAAGAATACTGGAGTGGGTTGCCATTTCCTTCTCCAGGGGATCTTCCTGACCCAGAGATTGAACCTGCGTCTCCTGTGTTGCAGACAGATTTGGGGGAAGCCACAGATGTAAATCTCCACTATTGTACCCTATGTCCTTCCTTTAAATAAGAACTAATATACAGTATTAAACATACTTCTGAAATGACTACTCAGTGCTACCTAGAAAAGAATGGCTCCATGTTGTCATTCTCAGAATACTTCCTTTTCTTTTTCTTTAACCTACTGAATCTTACGATATGTGGATTAATTAAACCATTCATTTATCCAACAGGTATTGATACATTAAGTGCCTAGAGTGGGCACAATGCTAAATGCAGCGCTGTGGGGAATACAAAAGAAATAAAGGAATAGCCCTAGTCCTTGAGGAGCATATCATATTGCAGAGGCAAGAAAATAATTCATGAACAGTGCAGCCCAGTGCAGTGGAAGTAGGATCCTGGGGTGGTGGGTGGAGCAGGGTGACACCACAGGCTGTGGGAAAGAGGAAAGTGTCATGGAACAAGGCCAGTCTTGATTTCGAGGAATGGATTTCAATTGGTAGAAAGTTTGGGAGAAACATCTGACCTTTTGTGTAGACTGTATAGGAATTTAGGATTCCATTTCTTTCTTCCTTAGTGACTGCTCTTGTGCAAGATGCAGGGATCATCCCATCAACCTTATAATCCATATTCTCCATCCTGCACCCACCACCAAGACTTCTGTTACTCACACTGGAAGAGCTTTGCGCTGGCTGTTCTCCAAACAGGACCCTGTCTATGAGACGCAGCTTAGGTGCCATAGGAGGACTTGTTTCCATGGACAAAACTCGATGAATGCCTACCTTGCTCTTCTTCCCTACTGGTGGGCAGTACTAGATTGACGTTTCTTTCTACCTTTATTCCCTCCAACGAAGGGCTGGTTAACTAAGATAGTCAGGGTTTTTGCACTTCAGAGCATGGGACCCATTATTTACAGTATAATTTCCAAAGGTCAGTATGGGTAATTTCATCAGCCTCATGGACTGCTTCCTTCCAGCCAATGCTCATGATAATTTTATACTCTAAGCTGGTGTTGCATCTTTTATATCATGATGTCAGCTTCAGCTCCACTTCCTCAGGGAGATTGTCCCTAAATCCACATAATCTCTTTCCTTTTTTCAACTGTGTTACTCCAGTCATGATTTGTGATGATGTATTTACAGATAAGCTTTTGAATCTCCCATTAGGAGGAAAGATCCATGAGTCAGGAATATAGTGTGTCTTGTTCACTACTATACACTTCAGCCCCTAGCCTAGGTACAGAAATAAATGTTTGATGGTTGGAGGAATGAATTTAAAAATAAAGGCATGAGTGGGTAGAGATGTATGATCCTGGGAATTAGGACACCTTGGGATTACTGTCACAGGCAGGGAAGTTTACTGGCTGCTGGCTCTGAAATCGCCCACAGGACCTCAAATAAAGCAGTTGAGAAAGAAGCCTGCTGTGCCAGTATAGAGAAATGTTATCCTTGTGCCCTCTGAGTTAACTCAGCAGACCCTTGGAACTGCCGTCCCAGCTGTTTTAGAGGTGTTACCCTTTCTATGACTACAGGCTGGATTCTCTAGTGTTGCCACTAGAATCCATTTTATTGCAGTGCAGATTTTCAATTAAGGATGGGACAGTCAGCTCAGAAAATCAGTTTTGTTGTTGATTTTCATTTAAGTAGTGTCTGACTCTTTGTGACCTCGTGGACTGCAGCACAGTAGGCTTCCCTGTCCTTTACTGTCTCCTGGAGTTTGCTCAGACTCATCTCCATTGAGTGAGTGACGTCATCCAAACATCTCATCCTCTGCCACCCTCTTCTTCTTTTGCCTTTAATCTTTATATTTCCAGAGGAAAAGAAATTTCCTTTTATGTTTTCAGTTTCTTACTGACTTTTGGCCTGGGGAATTCTGCCTTGCATTCCGAGTATTTAATAACAATAACGGCTAATTTTTTATAGATAGGCACAACTGTTTAAGTTTGTATGTATATCATTTCATTGAATCTTCAAAACAACCTTATGGAATAGATAGCTTCCCTGGTTTCTCAGCTGGTAAAGAATCCACTTGCAATGAAGGAGACCCCAGTTTGATTCCTGGGTTGGGAAGATCCTCTGGAGAAGGGATAGGCTACCCACTCCAGTATTCTTGAACTTCTCTGGTGGCTCAGCTAGTAAAGAATCTGCCTGCAATGTGGGAGACCTGGGTTTGATCCTTGGGTTGGGAAGATCCCCCGGAGGAGGGCATGGCAACCCACTCCAGTATTCTTGCCTGGAGAATCTCATGTATAGAGGAGCCTGGTGGGCTACAGTCCATGGGGTCACAAAGAGTTGTACACAACTGAGAGACTAAGCACTTGGAGTAAGTAAAGTTGTAATCAAATACCCATTTGGTAGAGGAGGGACAAGGGAGGCATCAGAACAAACAACAGAGGGGGCTTCCCTGGTGGTCCAGTGATTTAGAATACGCCCTGCAATGCAGGGGACACAGGTTCAATCCCTGGTCCAGGAAAATTCCGCATGCTGCAAGCAGCTAAGCCATATGCGACGACTACTGAGCCCACACACCACACAGCTGTGCTCACAACTAGAGAGAAGCCACCACAATGAGAAGCCTGTGCACCACAACTGGATAGAAGCCTCCTCTTGCTGCAGTTAGAGAAAGCCCGTGCAGTAACAAAGACTCAGCATAGCCAAAAGTAAAACTATAAATAAATAAGTTAAAAAAGAACAAACAGTAGAGTTGGCGTTTGAGCCCAGATTCAATCTTCCACTTCGCATTCCCTTTTCTGTCTCCTAACATAGGTTAATATTTGAATGCTCCCCATGTAACAGATCCATATATATTGTCCAAGTGTGTTTTCTTATTTATTGTTATAACAATCCTATGGGGTGAATACAGCTACTCTGCCCATGCTACAGGTGAAGGCACTGAGGCTCAGAGAAGTTAGGGAACTTACTCAAGATCACTCAGCTGGTTATTGGCACAGTTAGACTCAAGCATTGATTGGCTTTCCTCTAAAGGCCATGTTTCCAGCCACTGCACCTCGATCCCTACACTGTCCCAGAAATGCCATGTGTGGACCATTCAATGTGGTAGCATGGAAGGACTAGTTAACTGTGTACCAGGCAATAGCAGCAGAAAGCCGACAAGTTTTTCTACCATATGCCATAGCCTTCTTTTCCCCTTTACCTTAAAAAGAGGAAGCGTTCTTTCTTTTGACGACCCTACATTGTCAACTGACCTGTTTTCCCTGGTTAGAACCCTCCATGTTTCCAGTACTAGCACACTGCTGGTAAATGAGCTGTTTCAGTTTTCATCCTTCCCACCTGAACTTATGTGGGCACTGCAAAGGGAGAAAGTGACCTGGGGTGGGTATCCCTCTCTTTAATTTTGGACCAAACTCTGTCTTTGTACCAGTGAAAAGTAAGGAAATTTAAATGACCCAGTACAGTTCTATGTAACTAATTCATCACATATTTCTTTGGGGAAATCTAAACTGTAGCTGGGCTTCCCTGGTGGCTCAGATGGTAAAGAATCTACTTGCAATGCAGGAGACCTGGGTTTGGTCCCTGGGTAGTGAATATCCCCTGCAGAAGGGACTGGCTATGCACTCCAGTATTCTTGCCTGGAGAATTCCATGGACAGAGGAGCCTGGTGGGCTGTAGTCCATGGGGTCACAAAGAATTGGACACAACTGAGTGACACACACACACACACAATAGTTAAGTTTCTGCAAACTAGATGCCCAGATGAACTTGTGCTTCTTGGTTCTGACTAAACCTTGCATCATTCTTATGCTTGCTCTGGAGGTGAGCTGAATCCCCTCCCCACCCCCATCCCCTTGTAGGGTCTGTCTTCACTTCAAGATGCTCTGGCTCCTCTCTTCATCTGGGTCTATAAGGATGAGCTCAAACTTGACTGATCTCTTTAAACTTTAATTTCTAAGTGCTCTTGTCAGTACCTGGGTCTTGACTTTCTCCTGCAGATTTTTATTTGATTAACCCCCATGACTCCTGCCTTCCCCTGTTGCTGGAAGGTGGAATCTTCTTCCTTAATCTCAACTCCTCTGAATTCAGTTTCAGCTCTTTGGTCATCAAGGCTCATCCAGAGACCCAGTTGGTTTTAGCCGCAGTCTTATCACCTAACATCAGCAATGTGATTGGCCCAATCCTTAATAATAGGATATTTTTGTCTCTCTGATGGCAGAACTCTTTCCCAAGATGATGAAATAGAAAATGCTTTGATAGTTCCATACATTAGAAAGAATTTAAATATAAACATCTGAATGGAATAGGTGGTCCTGAAACAAGTTTGAATATATATATTTTATTATACTTAAAATATCTGTGGAAATCAGGATGAAAGGTAGGGAAATCGCCAATTGAAGAGAAAATAAAACCTTCCTGTTATTTCCTTATCTCACAAAATGCACCAACTGAAGCTTAGTAATATTACATGCAAAGATGTTTTATGTAAAATAACTTGAAGACAATATAGGTGAATAATTTTGAATGAAAGGTGCTTCAAAATATAAAAACATCTGATGATATAACAACGGAAGATATCAATAAATTTGCATATAGAATATAAAAGTTCTGCAAACCAAAAAAATTCATCAACATCTTAGAAAATGTATTTCCAATAGTTGACAAAAGCTATATTTGTGTATCTATGTGTCTATAAAATATGCATGTATATTATGAATCATGGAAACCAGTAGGAAAAAAGAAGAAAGATAAACAGATAATTAATGAAGAAAGATAAACAGGTAATTAATAAAAAATAAGTGATGAATAAATTCTTAAAATATCAGTCCAGTCTCACTAGAGTTCAAATAAATGCAAATTAAACAGCACTACTAAAAAGTAGATACTAAAATAAATAAAACTAAAGGCTGGTGAGATTATAGAGAATTTCCTCCAGTAGTTAAATATGTAAATTGTCAGAAGCTTTCTAAAAAGCAATCTGCTGCTGCTGCTAAGTCACTTCAGTCGTGTCCGACTCTGTGCGACCCCATAGACGGCAGCCCACCAGGCTCGCCCGTCCCTGGGATTCTCCAGGCAAGAACACTGGAGTGGGTTGCCATTTCCTTCTCCAATGTGTGAAAGTGAAGTCACTCAGTCATGTCTGACTCGTAGTGACCCCATGGACTGCAACCTACCAGGCTTCTCCGTCCATGGGATTTTCCAGGCAAGAGTACTGGAGTGGCTTGCCATTGCCTTCTCCAAAAAGCAATCTAGCAAGACATTAATAAAAACACTTTAATCAAATAACCCTACTCCTAATCTGTACTAAGAAAAGTAGTCACATAGGTACATAATAAGATGGTTTTTATACCCTTTTATATAATACAAATCCTAAATACATCTAAATGCCTAATATTGGGAAAGTAGTTAAATAGGATATCCTGTAGAATAGAATATTACATAGTATTTTTATATGTTTTTGAAGGATATTTAAACACCAAAAGTGCTTCTGATGTGGTGTTAAACTAAGAGTGTCAGAGGCAAAATTATTTACATTTTGATCCAAGTGCTGTAAAAAAAGAAGCCAAATATTAATACATAAATACCTACATATGTAAAAGATTAGCGGGATCTCTATTAAAATACCAAAAGTGGTTATCTTTAATTACTCTTATCATGGATAATTTTAATTGTCATCCTTAAATTTTTATTTTTTCTAAAATTTTGGTGGTGACTGTGTTCTGCGTTACTGTTATGATCAGGAAAAGTAATAAACGTTACTAAAATGTATGTCCCTGCCTTACTTGAAAAAAAATTCTTTTTGAGCATCTGTTCCAGTTGAGGTGAGAGAGGAAGACGGGAAGGTGTCTTCCCTTCTTTCCTTGTAGGGTCTGGGCTGGGGCAGGTTGTTTGCACACAGGGGATATATGTCTCCAGGGCAGTTGAAAGGGGGTCCTGATGAGCAGCTTCCATCAGATTGCATCACACAGGACCAGAGAAAATACAGATAGAAATTAAAAAGAGTGTTGGTGGTTAGCACTAAACCAGATGAAAATACTTCTCTGAGAGATTCCTGGGTCCAGACATACCTAATCTCACAAACTTGCTCTCCTAAGAGCTATCCTAGGTGCAAAGCAAGTATCCGGCTTTTCAGTTCTAGATTTTCTAACGAAGCCCTCATCTCCGTGTATTGTGATTGCTGTGACACTGCTCTTATACCAGCCTGAAAGCTCTGTTGGGCTAGGGACCCACTCTGTCTGGTAGAGTCATGCTCATTGATAATACTTGGAAGTGTGAATGAATGAACTTGGGAACCGAACTGGAGGATAAACAGGAGACTGGCTTTGTAACAGCTTCATACTGTTAATGTTTTGGTTTTGGCTGTAGGTTTTACTTGACTATTTAGATGCCATCTCTTTTTTCCTCTCAGGGTTTACCCATGGCTGATTTAACTTGTCCACGCGGTCCCACTTTGTACTGAAAATCCAGATTGATGAGGATCTGAGGGGGTAAAACGATGAGTGGTGATTGACTGTAGTGGTCAACAGTGTGGGCTCAGGCATGCAGGTGGCTGGGTATGCAACTTGATTCTGCTTTGTGCTCGCTGTGTGATCTTGGGCGGGTCACTTGACCTCTCTGTGTTCTAGTTTATTCATCTGTAAGGAGTGATGATAACAGTAGAATGAATGTACCTCAAAGGGATGCTGTGAGGCTTAAGTGGATTGTTATGACACATAAAGCACTTATCTTGGCAGTGTAAGTGATATATGCATGATAGCTTCTATTGTTTTTGTTCCAAAAATCAGACATCCTCTGCAGTTAACTGCAGCTATGGAATTAGCACATTTTGCTTTCTGTGTGCCTCCCAATGTTTCCTATCTGAAACCATGCCTAAATGATGAAGTTGATGTCTTCATAAAGCTTGTTATTTTGCAGCATTTTAATCTTTCTCATCTATCATCTTGTTTCATTAGTTAAGAATTATCATGACAAAGTAATAAAAAGGGTCCTTTAAAAATAGTTCTAATATTTCAGATGTCAAATACCAATTAGCACAAAATTTTACTCTGAGACCTGTAGTATTTTTCTCACTTAGTGCTTTGTAATTCTTTTCATTTCATGATTTAAATGTTTCCTTTTTTAAATTCTAAGCTCTCTGAGGGCAGACACTTTTTACTATCCCTCCTACCTATTCTACTCTTTATGGATATTTTACTGACATACAAGTGTTTCTTAAATGAATGACTAGGTCCCTTTTCATTTAATTACGAACACAGGGGACCCCGATTGTGATAGTCTTACGTCTTAGCGGAGGTGTCTCTGACACTTTGGTAGATGATTTCTTATGATTTCATCTGGGAATTTAAAAATCCTGTTTTCCACCCTCTAACAACGCCATCTGCAATGAAGAGAGGATGTACTGAAAGACTGGTTGGTGATGACCATTCATGACACACCTTCTCCTGTAGAAAGCAATTGCTAAGATCTCCCCTGTGGATTTTAAATGCATAATTGTGCACACAAGGAGATGCTGGACCATATTACTCATCCTCTATGTCTTATGCTAAATAATGTGTTTATTTTTAAAAGCATTGTTGTTATTTTATGACAGCAATAATACCCTTCTGTTATGCTGAACAGTTTATAGAATGTCCTATATACATTACTTCATTTAATCTGTACAGTAAGCTTATGTATATATTTTTAAACATTTAGATTATTTATTTGGCTGCATTGGGTCTTTATTACATCATGTGGATCTTTCATTGTAGCATATGGGCTCCAGAAAGCATGGACGCTAGAGCGTATGGGCTTGGTAGTTGTGGGACATGGGATTGGTTGCCCCGGGTCATGTGGGATCTTGGTTCCCCAACCACGGATCAAACCCACCCTGCCTTGCAAGGTGGATTCTTAACCATAGGACCACCAGGGAAGCCCCAATAAGCTTACATTTTTATTGCTGTTTTACATGCAGCAGTCTGAGAACTGGGAGGAGAAAGAGTTAGCTAGTCTGTGCCATTAGGTACATTATCTCATTCAACTTCATAGCAGCCCTGGAGGTAAGCGGTAGGATCTCTGTTGTACCAATACAAATCCAAGGTTCAGAGATGCTTACTATGATACAACTGAGATTCAAACTCTGGTTTGTCTGGCAACAAAACCTATGCTCCTTTCACGACACCAGTGGTTGATTCAATGCCATAGTAACCTTTATTCTGTAGAGTCTACTTCTTAGGACTGAAGTCACTGATTTCTGCTCTCCTCCTGCTGCCTCCTGTGCCCCCGCCCCCCCTGGTTTATTGAGGTATAACTGACAAATCACTGCAGATGGTGATTGCAGCCATGAAATTAAAAGACACTTACTCCTTGGAAGGAAAGTTATGACCAACCTAGATAGCATATTAAAAAGCAAAGACATTACTTTGCCAACAAAGGTCCGCCTAGTCAAGGCTATGGTTTTTCCAGTGGTCATGTATGGATGTGAGAGTTGGACTGTGAAGAAAGCTGAGTGCCGAAGAATTGATGCTTTTGAACTGTGGTGCTGGAGAAGACTCTTGAGAGTCCCTTGGATTGCAAGGAGATCCAACCAGTCCATTCTAAAGGAGATCGATCCTGGGTGTTCATTGGAAGGACTGATGCTAAGGCTGAAACTCCGATACTTTGGCCACCTCATGCGTCAAGTTGACTCATTGGAAAAGACTCTGATGCTGGGAGGGATTGGGGGCAGGAGGAGAAGGGGACGACAGAGGATGAGATGGCTGGGTGGCACCACTGAATCTGTGGACATGAGTTTGTGTAAATTCCAGGAGTTGGTGATGGACAGGGAGGCCTGGCATGCTGCGATTCATGGGGTTGCAAAGAGTTGAACACGACTGAGCGACTGAACTGACTGAACTGACAAATAAAAATTGTATGTATTTAAGGTGCTCAATGTGATGATTTGATATATCCATACATTATAAAGTGGTTACCATAGTCAAGCTAATTAACATATCCATCACCTTACATATTTACCATTTTGTCTGTTAGACCAATTAGGTTTACTCTCTTAACAAATTTCCAGCATGCAGTACAGTACTGTTGACTGTAGTTACCATTTTGCAGATTAGATCCTCAGAACTTAACTTTCTTATAACTAGAGGCTTTTGTACCCTTTGACTCACCCCTTCCCATTTCCCTGACCCCCAGGCCCTGGGAACTATGATTTCACTCTCCGCTCCTGAGTTCAGGGAGTCACTGCTCACCCCTAGTAACCCTGTGATGTAGACATGCACGTGAATCTGGAGAACATATTAGGACAGGCTTTCTTTGCCTCCTTCCCACAGAGAACTCATACTTGATTCCTATGTCTGCGGTGATAATCAGAGAGGATCAGATACCATGTTTTATTCCTGTCTGGTGCTGTTCACATTGTCTCCAACCAAGGCGATGATTTGGGATTTGGGATTAATAATGCCGACCATCATTAGCATTCTCATCGTTCTTTCCCTGTCGCCCTGTTCCTAAGCCTAATTCCTTTCTACAGAATGCCCTTGAAAACTAGGACCACAAATTTAGCAGTTTGGTTAGACTAAGAAGCAGAGAGCGATGGCTGCCCTGCCTCTATCTTGCATTTCAAGGATGTTTGTTCTAAAACTCTGCAAAACGACCAATTTAACTAGACCAGCCCGTGGCCTTGTGAGAGTATTGCAGAGACTCTTTAGAAAAAAGACTAAGCTTGCTTCTGACCACGTAGACTAATTTTGGATGCTAGCAACCCTGGTTGGAAGGTAGAAACATCAGTGTTCAGTTTTGGGTCGGGGAGTCCTTGCTCAGTATGCTAAGAGAATTCGTTTTTCTTGAGTGTTTTTCCTTTCAAGTCACGTTTTACTGCTGGAGTTACTCAGCGAATTAATAGGTATAGAAATACAAAGCTGTTTTCTTATTACATCCTATCGATCTGATTGCAGTGTCATTAATTGCAAGACTAGGAAAACGTGATGGATGGTTCAGCTTAGGATTCTGTATTCGTTTTGGTCCAAATCTGTTGGAAGAATGCTGCAGGAAACTGACCGAAAGCAGCCTTTTGGTCTGACGTGAATTCTTTCTTTGTCAGCCCTTGTGAGATTTACAACGTGAAATTATAAACTGTTTCTACTCTTAAAGGAAAACCAACACTCAGGTTGCTTATTTGTAGAGTTGGCAAAAATCCATTTTGTACCTCCCTTTTATAGATACCATATATATGACATTTACCAAAAATACCAATTCTGACAGAAACAAATTTTGACTCAAAAATAAGGAAGTGGACATTTTGCTCTTTGTTTTAAGTACTTTTATTTGGAATATTGTGGTTGTGAAACATTATTTTCATTCATCACCACTGCAACCATCTCATTTTTGTGGTGAGTGAAACTTCAGAGACTGGTTATGTGGTTAGAGATTGTTTTTTAGGGTTATTTTCTTTTGGGGTCATAGGACCTTCAATCCCTTGAATTTCCCCCATAAATTTAAATTAACTTGGGAATTTTATACATGTACAGCTATGTCCACATACATATTTAATAAGGAATCTTTTAAAATATTTTAATCCTCTGTGTGAACGAAAAATTCTCAGGGTCAAACAAAAGCATATCAGATTATGTCTGATTTGTTTGTAAAGGCTGAGCTGGTCTCCTTGCTTTCTTGCTTATGCTTTAATGAGCTGGGCTATTTTTCTCTCCTGTTTATTATTTTAAATGTTTGAAGCTTGACGTGAACGGGAGGAACACTCAGATTCAAAGCACGTCAACATGACAGAAGACATCACTTGTCTTCCTGCTTGCTTTTAATAAACATTGTTTGGAGAAGTTTTGAAGTTTAGGACATGTTACTCATAATACATGTCCTGCCAAATATTTTTTCAGCCTCAGTTTGTGGCATTCAGACGTGGTATTTCTCAAGGTGCGAATGCTGCTCCTGGTTGTACTTTTGGATGGTAGAATAAGGCATCCGTGGAAAGATATGAAGTGAGCAAATGGCCACACGGCGTGACCTCGTTCTGGAGCACATCTTGAAAATGTGTTTCATGGTCTGAGTGCAGAGACAATGGATTTCGGTTCGGGGTCCTCTTCACTGACCTTTGGCGTGGTGAGAAGCGTGGGCTGCTTCCTCTGATCTTCAGCTCCTCTGAGAGAGAGAAAGAGGCTGCTCCCACGTTCGGATGTGAATACTGCCGCTGAGTGCACAGACTGCTTTACCCCGATATTGTGTCTAAAAATATATCCTCAGAGAGGCAGGCATATGCTCGCGCCTTGGTGTGAAGGAGCTGTCGCCTGTGTTCCTTGCTGTCCCCGTCTAGATGCTGGAGTGAGAGATTAAATGATCCCAGAAGCCCTGCCAGGGTTTTGATTTGCCATTGTCTCTGCTGCTTCGCTGCCTGTGCACGGGACCCCCGACGCAGGGCTTTCAGAGGCCAGCCGGTGCTGATGGAGTCCGTGACTCGCTGCCGGTTCCTGCTCCTTCTGTTGTGCTCTGTCCCAGCCATGCTTTTCTTGCCTTTTGGGGAGGCAGAGAGCACGGGGCAGAGGTTGCACTTGGCACATTTCAACTCCGTTGTCACTGCTGTGGCTGTTACTCCCTTCGGCAAGAGCCAAGGAGCAAACAGGACGGTGGGTCACCTCTCCAGCTATTTAGCACCATTTCCCTTCCCCTCTCTCGACATGGTTAGGATTTTTTTTTTTCTGTCTTAAGTGACAAGGTTTGATGTGTGTGTGTGTGTGTGTGTGTTGGAGGGGGTGGTGGTGGTTCATGAGCCTCCCTCGCTACCTCTGCTGTATCTTGATGGGGACCTGCTTTCTCCTGATTTCTACCACCTCTCCTCGTTTCCAGAGCTTGCTAGATTCTTCATCCTGTCCTTGCAGTTCAGTGGGGTTTTCTGTTTGAGTGTTATCTCCAAATTTCTCAGCTTCTGTAGTCTCCTCCCAGGTTAAAAGGGGGTAACATGATTGTTGAAATAATTTTGTCCAGGAAGAAAGAAAAACAGAAATGGCTCTTTAGAGTGATAGTCCTAAGAAGAGGGATACATAGCACAGGAAAATCAGGTGGAATCCTGAAGCCCCTGTCACAGTGTGGCTGTAAATGTATGTCTTCAGGTGAGACTTTCTATCTTATTTACAGAGTTAGGAAAATATATTAACCTTCATGATAGCTCCCATACCTTATTGGAAAATAATTTCAATTCTAACAGCAAGTGCTGAGGAAAGAAATGCAGCTTTTTATGGGCAAGAAAAGAAGAGTAAAATCACAGATCACATCAGAAACAAAGTACACCACTCCCTTTGCAATGATCCCTATGCAAAAGTGAGTAACTTTTACTTATTCCTCCCTCTTTTCTCATGTATATTCAAGTTAACAATATTTTGATGGCCTTGAAAACTGAAAGGCAAAGCCTTGCTTTTCCAAAGATTAGTTTTCTTTTGAGGTTTCTGCAAAATGAGAGAAAAGAATTCTTTGTATTGTTTCAGATGGTTAGCAGGATACATCCAATTTAAGCTGATATTCACAAGATGTGCAATTAGAAAAAATATACTCACGCACACACATGTACACACACATATACACGCTCCAAAAGAAACCCACCCAATGTTAAACACAATCCAGATTTTAATTTCAACCAGAACAGTTTCATCT
This sequence comes from Moschus berezovskii, assembly GCF_049115385.1. Taxonomy (NCBI): domain Eukaryota; kingdom Metazoa; phylum Chordata; class Mammalia; order Artiodactyla; family Moschidae; genus Moschus; species Moschus berezovskii. The sequence continues at coordinate 37,254,572 of NC_142473.1, read as the reverse complement.
ATTGTGGAGAAGAATTAGTCTTCTTATATACTTTTTCATGGCTGAATACTTCCTTCTCCTCCTTTCATCATTATTTTATTGGTTTATTTCATAAAAGGCACTAAAATGGACAAAGACCTTTACCACAGAGTTAAGTTCTAGTAGCAGTTCATTGAAATGGAGCATGGATCAAATGTGTCATAAACTCTTATTTGTAATCGGGTATTTCCTTTTAGTTCAGCTTAATACATTTTATTCCCAGTTGTGTCAAAGAAACATGTATGCCTTTAGAAACTCTATGCCTAATTATGCAGCTGGATACATTAATATCCTGTCATGTTACATGGATTTGAGAGTTAAACAGGGAAAGGTGCTGTTATTCATAGCCAGCAATTTCCCAGGATCCAGCAAGATCCTGATGCTGGAGTATTTGCTTGTCTTGCTACCTTTGTTCCTTCAGAGGCAATGAGGGTCTCTGCTATTGCTGACTAATTGATAGGCTTACTAACCATTGTGGGCTCCTCAGATTAGAACTGCATGCAGATGTGGGTCTTGATTCAAACACTAAGGAATGCACACTCTCACTTACAAGGGCAGAAAGTCTTTTTGCTAACAGAGGTGCGATGGAGCCCGCAGGACATAGAAAGAGGATGGGGGTGGGGTGGGAGAGAGATGGCTGACAGCAAGTATACCCCTGCAGATAGTTCTAAAATGCATGTACAAATGTAGAAGGCTTCAGAATCATCCAACAATGCAGACACCCTTTTTTTAATTTCTTCTCGGCAGGATGTCTCCATCCAGAGTATTCACAAACAGACGCACACGCAAACCAAGAAAAGGTGAGAGCCCTGCCATCTTAGCTCTGAATTCGTCTGATTTCCTTTTTTCCCCCCTGCCTTGTATTCCTCCGTGCATTGTCCCTGCATCCGATGGCAGCCGCCCTTACTCTTGAAAGCAAGAGTCACAGCAGGAGCAGAAAGAGGGTTGAGGGAAGGCTTTGCCAAAGCCACCGTTGTCTATTGTTTCTTTGCTTTCACTGCTCTGCTTTTTTTTCTTTCCTGAGTCTTTTCCTTACTAGTGGCCTGTGTCCAGGAGGGAAAAAATTGTAAAGAGTCCGTAGAGTAGCAGAGGGTAGCTATTTCTTTTGCACACTGTTTTAAGAAACAGCTTAGCAATTTGGTCCACAAAATTAGGAAATACAGCAAGAATGGGGGGTTCTGGTGGAAGAGTGAGGGGCGGGGGTCTTCGGAGCTCATTTGCTCCAGCCTAGATGCTAAAGGCAGTTTCTTCATAAGGACTTCTATGGTTGTGTGTGTTTCCGGCTGCATTTTCAGTTTTAAAAAATCATGAGACAAGGCTCATGTCTCTGTCAGGCGTTCCATGTGTTTATTTTTTTTTTTTTTGGCTCCACAACTGGATGGACATTTTAAACCAGGCCAGATCTGCTGTTTGGGATTTACTCAGATGCTGAAATCAGTTCAGCCTGAATTGGTGATTGTCTTTTAAGCTTGCATGTGAAATGTACATAGTAACTTTTCCAATGTAGATTACAAAAACTGGTTTTTGACTATCATTTGTATGGCTATAAATCTTGGGGTTATGCTGTTTTGCACCTAAACTAACCATAGCTATTCTTTTGGGTGATATTTATGCCCAAGTGATTGCCTTCTAGTTGGGCCAACTCCTCTGATAACTTGCAAAGCTGTCAAAGGTTACAAAGTCACACTCTCAAAATAGATTTTCAGCAAAGTATTTCAAATGGGCATTTGACATAGCATGAAAATCCTGGGACTTTTTCCCAGGGATTTTAGCTTCCTATAATTTGTATTTCTTCAAATAAATAAAAGTGATGAAAACGGATTCCATGTAGAAGAAATCAGAAGGCAGATTAAATCTGAATTCCATTTTCACAAAATTTTGCTAAAAAACACATTTGACTTTATTTTAGCTTAGAAAAATCACATACCTATATTAGTTCTCCATAGTTTTTTTTCCCTTCTAAATACTATACTATCTATAATTATCTAGAATAAAGTTATTCTAAGTTGATTTTTTTTCCCCTCAAACCATCTAACTTCTGGCATGAGCCCAGGACTCCTGACTGTTGTCAGAATTTGCTACGATTCAGCACTTCAATTCCAAAATCTATTTTAAGTCCAAAGGGAGTATATCTGCATGCAGAAGAGGTTGTTCTTTCTTTTGAGGAGCCATTCCATTTTATGACACATGCTGTTGGGTTGATGTTCAGTATGAGCTCATGATTTCTTTCTTTTCCAAATAATGATTGTAGTCTGCATGTGAATGTCAGAGTAGAATACCTTCTGGGTTCCATAAGAAAACACCCTAAATTGGAAGTATGAGACCTTCACTCTTATGAACAGCTACTTTGGCACCCTGCAAATACATTCTCTTCCTGCCCATTTTCATTGCCTTGATTTAGGGGACTTGGGCCCAGCCATCCTGCCTCCTTCTTTTGTGAAGAGACATTCTGAAATGTCTATAGAAATCTAACTTCTCCAAGAAATGCAGCGCAAGCCATGGTTTGAATGCAAGTCTGAATTTAATTGCGGCCACCCTGGTAGCGCACTGTTTAATTTCCAGCACACATCTACATGAACCTACAGCAACTCCAGGCCAGGAATTGTGAACAAGGAGAATTTATCTGTGATAAAGCATATCTTTTCCAAGGAGCAGTCCACTTGGGGTTGATTCCAAAGTCAAATTTTAAACACATGTTGCCAGCGCCTTTGTGTCCTGGGAAACTGGTGTTGCTAACTTGTTCAGAGCATTTTGGACAGAAAGAAATGGAGAGCTCCAACTTGTGACCAATTCTTCTTTGGTAAATGGGGAAATGAAGGGAAAATGACAAGTATCGCAAGGTTGGCTCGCATTTCCGCTTGAAAATACCAAAGACAAAGAAGCTTATGAAAGGCTCAGGGTCTCCATGACTGAAGTTGTCCAAACCAGTCCCTTTGGCACTGCAGCACTGCGTGGTTCTCCAGGGAGCTGGGAGGAATGCTCACCCCCATGGGAGAACAGACTTGGAGGGCACCACATCTCTCAGCCTGTGCCCCCTGCAGATAGCTAATTCCTGCTGGATCAACTTAAAAGGAACAGCAAAGCTTGTGGCCGAGGTCAATCTCCAGATATTTTAAAGGCACAGGTTCAAGTTCAGCCATTAATCCAAATATTTCACACAATAGTCTGTCGTTGCTCCAGTTGATGTTAAACTTCCAGATCACGCAGAAGACCCAAGCTGGGCTTTTCTCAAAAATAGAAACCCCACTTCTCATATTGAACACAATGTGGTCAAAATACTATCTGTGCCTTAAATCTCCCGGGTCCTAAAATACAAATATCCTTACAAACTAAAGGGGAAAAATATTATCTTTGGCATGTTAGAACAGCTTAACGAGAATCAAGCCAAGGGTCACAGGTGTGTGTATATGGCAGCTAAAGTAGTATGTAGCTGCTGCTGCTTCTCTTCACCCATATGCCTGCCCACTGATTTGAAATAACCTCTAAAATGGCAGCATATGGTCCAAAATATGAAACTCACCTACAACCCCCTCATTCATTGAAACAGTTTCCTTTCCAGAAGCATATACTCCATTGAGACACTACCGTTCAGTAGTTGACACATCTTGCAGGGTTCATCACTTTGTAAACCTTTTCAGAGTTTTCTTCCCTCCAAGTTGAGAGCACAAAGTGGAGCTGCCTTCCCCTTTACCACGCCCCAGCACACACCTTTTAATTTTTGGCTGTGCTGTGTCTTTCATTGCTGCACACACTTTTCTCTTGTTGGGGCAAGCGGGGGCCACTCTCTAGCTGCAGTGCACCAGCGTCTTGTTGCAGCGGCTTCTCGTGTTGCAGAGCATGGGCTCTGGGGCCTTAGGGCTTCAGTATTTGTGGCACATGGGCTCAGTAGTTGCAGCTCCTGGGCTCTGGAGCGAAGGCCCAGTAGTTGTGGTGCATGGGCTTAGTTGCTGCGTTACATGTGGGGTCTTCCAGACCAGGGATTGAACCCGCCTCTCCTGCATTGGCAAGCGGTTTCTTTACCACTGAGCCACCAGGAAAGCCCTGCCCCACTTTTAAATAAATAGCACACCTTCCTCTACTTAACTGTATAAGGCCTGTAGAGAGAAAATGCTCATTTAACTTCCTTTGCAGTGTAGGGTTCCTAGTCCTCCTAAGAAATGTGACACACATTAACACTGAAGAACGTCTTCGTTTTGCTAATGAACCAGCACAACAAACTGTTCTTGTGATATTTTGGGAAGCAAACAGAAAGCTCGTAATGGTTTGTTAAAATAGCAAAGAGGTAGCACTTGGATGTGGTGTTATGTGTTCAAGGAGTTGGATTTTAAAATAAGCAAATCTGGAAAATGAGGATTTCATCGATAAGGAATGATGCTTCGATGAAGCTCTATTTTCTCCCCAGATTTATTTTTTTAGCTGGGGGACATGAAGACACTCTTCCATTTATATAAACTTGCTAGGCTGGCTGTGGATGTTTTGGATTTCCTTGAAAAACCATTATCTTGACAGTTGGTGTTTTAAGGACAGCATAAAACTCCCAAGAATGTTCTAAGAGAACATTACCACGGGGTTGGATTTTTTCCCCATGTTTATTTAATGTGAAATTCTGTGGAAGAGGTGATTTGGAGACAATTCCTCCTGAACTCACTTCTGTAAGTGTCAGTCTGGAAGGATGGAAATGCCTGCCCCAGAACTGCCAGCAAGAAAGTTTGTGGGAGGGTATTAGAAAGGAAGCTAAATAGGGAACTGTATTCAATGTCCTGTGATAGACCATAATGGAAAAGAATATGAAAAGGATGTATGTGTGAATATATGTATATATATGTATATATATATATTTATGTGTATATGTCTATGTGTGTATATATATATGTATGTATATATATATGAAAATGAAAAAAAAATGAAAGTGTTTGTTGCTCAGTCATATCTGACTCTTTGCAACCCCATGGACTGTAGTTCGCCAGGCTCCTCTGTTCATGGGATTTCCCAGGCAAGAATACTGGAGTGGGTTACTACTGCTTTCTCCAGGGGACCTTCCTGACCCAGGAATCGAACCCAGGTCTCTCCCGCATTGCAGGCGGATTCTTCACCATTGAGCTACCAGGGAAGCCCATATACATATGCATAACTGAATCACTTTGCTGTACAGCAGAAATTAACTTAACATTGGAAATCAACTATATACTTCAATAAAATGAATTAAAAAGGAATCTGGGGAGATTAAATGATTAAAATGATTGGGGAGAATGGAATTGTAGCATGTATATTATCATAAGTGACCAGTCCAGGTTCGACGCATAAATTTTCCTCTGTTCATTTCTTTGCATTTGTGCTTTTTTAATAAAATTCTTTTTTAGAAATAAAAAAAATAAAATAAAAATAAAAAGGAATCTGAGATCAGCCTTTCTTCAAAAAGGGAGCAATTTTGTAATGCCTCTCTACCCTTCAGTCCCTTTTGATAGTCCCCATCCCTTTGGGTTTTCATGTTCCACCCTTGCCCCAGCCACTTGCAAAGTAGAACTAAAACCCAACAGGAATCACCAGTGCCATGATCCTTGTGGGTCACCCAAACAGAAATCAAGAACTCACAGAAAAATTTTCCCACCGCTTGGAGGAAACAGGTTACCGTTACTGCTGCAAAATGTTTTCCGAAAAAGCTAAAGTCATTTGACTGCCACAATCTAATACATCTTCATACTTTGGAAGAGTTTTGTACTGTCCCCCTGCCACCCCCCCCTGCCACACACACAATATGCATAAGGAAGCACTGAGGACCAAAGAGAGCTTTGGCTTGTCCAGGGCTACAAAAAACTTTGTGCTGAATCACAAGACAAAGACCTCAGCTTCTCAGTGCAGGGACTTATGGCAGCATGCATCACTTTTCAAGGTTATGCTTGAGATGGTAGAGGAATTCAGTGGCTGCTCTGGGGTGGTTGGTGGGATCCTTGATGTAGACTGTGCTAAGAAGCTCACAATCAAAAGGAAAATTTGTTTCAATATGATGCACTTAGTTGGTTTCAGGAATCAATTTCCTGATAGAGAGAATCAACTGTTTGAGACATCTAGAGTAATTTTGAGCTTTCTTTGCACATAAAGTGTTAACAAAGTAGGACCAGTGGACATTAGGGTGAATAATGCTAAAAATGTTGAAACTTCTCAAAATGTTTATTTCTTTTCACTTCCTGCAAATGAGAAATGATCTGAAATGACAACTCAAGTCTGAAGCATGGTGACCTTAACGAAGGTTAAGACTAGTTAGGACTAGTCATTTTGGATATGCAAGATCACTCCATCTTATACCAGTGAATTTCAGTTGTATGGATAATCAGTCAGAGTCATTCAAGTCCAGAGCGATCTTTTTTCTAATGTCATATTTTACAAGACTGGTCTACACTGTTGCCTCAATTTCTGATTTCCTTTCATTCTTCTTGATGGAGTCTTAAAATACTGCATTGCAGCTAATAACACAAATGATCTCACTGCAGAAAGAAAATTATCTATCCTAGATCATAGACTTTAAAAATAGGCATGACTCTGGGGATGTTTAAATACGGTGATAAAATGTGGATTAAAGTTCACTGGTATCCCATGTCACAGTTATTACTTTCTGTTTCCAAGTAATTTCATTCGTAGACCTATCTGGAAGAAACTCTAAACTTTTTTGACATCTCTGCTATAGTCATGTATGATGGTGGCAGCCTTGCTTGGCATCTCTCCTCTCAGTTGATGTGCTATGATCAATGTTGAGTTTGTTCTTTTTATTTAACTCAAGTAATATAGCTTCCCAACTTCCAAAGAAACTATTTCCTCACTGGTTGTTCAGTTCCTAATTTAATGTTTTGAATGATGGTGTTAGCTAAGTTGTGCCTAGGCATTCGAGAATGGTTGGGCAATTTATAAACTTGTAGGGCCATGTTTGTGTTAAACAGTAGAGAAAGAACTTTTATCACATTAGTGCTTTTTAAAAGCATGGTTATTTGTACTACCTAAAATAAAACATACTGTGCAGTGTCTTTATTGTTTTAATAATAGTGAGATATTGAGTTTATTTTTTTGTTTTTGTTTTGTTTGTTTTTTTAATTTATTTTTCACTGAAGGATAATTGCTTTACAGAATTTTGCTGTTTTCTGTCAAACCTCAATAAATATTGCGATGTTTTAGTTTTTAAAAACAAAACTCCAAAAATGTTCAGTTGTGGATAAAAGAATGTTTTTCATTATCCAGTTGGCCTCTATATTATGAATACGTTGAACAGTGATCCCACCCTCAGCCTTGTTGGACTAGAATTTATCACATCGGAAGGCATTATTTTCACTCCTGGTTGAAGTTAATATGGTGCATTCCATTCTGATGAACACATTGGGACAACTGGAGAGAAGGGAAGTGGTTGGTATTGGACCAGGGAAATAAGCTGGGAATTGCAAAGTGACAGATGTGACCTTTCTAGTGATAAGATGAACCATGATGAAATACCAGGATGTATACAGGATGACAATTAGAGTTAGGAGATGGTCACTGCAAGACTGATTTCCTCCTTTCTTGGAAACACAACCAGTAGGGACACTGCACCCTCTCAAGCAAGCCTCAATTTATTCAGGAATATTCAAGAAGAATGCGTCAGTGGACAAATATTTTGCTGAATGTTTGCTCTCAACCCAGGACTGGAGGAGATATTGAAATTGTGAGAGGGATAATAAAAGATGCAGTGAGGGTCTTTGAAGAGCTTATCACCTGGAAAGAAATGCCAGTAAATTCGGTTCAGTTATTCCAGAAGCTTGGTGGGTACAGCTATTTGTTGGGCACTGTACAACATGTCACAGGTCAGACAGAGACATGGTTCCCACCCCGATACGCTCATTGTCTTAGGTAAGGCTATGGACTCGTAAATAACAATAGAAGGTGGTATTGACGGCATGCTGTGGTGGCAGAAGGAAGGCACTGCTACTTCTTAGAGCCTGCAAATGCTTACTGAAGGATCGATATCCAATCTGGATCTTTTATTTTTAAATATTTTTATTTATCTGGCTGCGCTGGGCCCTAGCTGGCATGCAGAGCCTTAGCTGCAGCCTGTGGGAAATAGTTCCCTGACCAGGGATTGAACCAGGGCCCCCTGCATTGGGAGCTCAGAGTCTTAGCCATTAGATCACCATGGAGGACCCTCCAATCTGGATCTTGACTGAAGTAATATTTGTTTAGCACCTGGTAAAATTCCATACTCTTGCTTGTGCTGGGGATCAAAAAAGGATAGGATGGCGTCTTATCTTTGAGGAGTTCATGGTCTGTAATATTAGATGAACAGGTTATGAACCACCAGCCCCCCCGCCCAACACATGGAACAGAATAGGGTGTAAGTATAAAACAGGTGTAAACAGTTACTAAGAGGACCAGGGGAGGTACTTATATCCTTTCAGAGAGAGTCCAGAAAGGTGGCCTTCCTGAGCTGTTACTCAGTGGGTGAGCACTGTGGATAGACCGAGATGGAATATAGAGAAGGGAAGAACTAATTCTGCCTGGAAGAGGGTGAAAATTGGTCACGACTTTGTGGAAGAGATGGCTTAGGTCTGAACATTGAAAGTCACGTGGAATTTTCCCAGGCAAGGATAGTGAGGTGGGAACAGAAGAGAATCCCAAGAAGATGGGGCAGCATGAATCAAGACCTGGGGTGTGAAAGGGCATGGTAAGTCTAGAGGAACAAGGTCGAGTTTATTTTGGCTGGAACGCATGGGGCATGGAAGGAGTGGGGGAATCCTGGTCAGGAAAGTAGCCTGGAACTAGAACGTGAAAGCCAGGCGAAAGACTCTCTTGTTTATTTGATCTCTTGTTTCTGAAAGGCAGTGAGGAGCCATGATGATTGGAGGTTTTGACAAATAATTTGGGCAGGAGAGAGGGCTTCCCTTGTGGCTCAGCTGGTAAAGAATCTGCCTGCAATGTGGGAGACCTGGGTTTGATCCCTGGGTTGGGAAGATCCCCTGCAGAAGGGAAAGGCTACCCACTCCAGTATTCTGGCGTGGAGAGTTCCATGGACTGTATAGGGGAGTAGAGGGGGAAGGGATTGGAGGAGAAAGGTTAAAACAGTGGTTCTTATCAGTGATGAGCAATGTATCAGAATAACCTGGAAACTTTTGCAGGAGACTCAAGCCTAGCTTTTCCCTTAGTCTTCTGTCTTTTCCCTCAACTAAAATTTCAGATACTGTATGGGCCGATGGAAACGTTAATAGGGGTATTTTGAAAAGCTTGCTGGGTGATGTTGATACTTCCCTCCGCTGTTGCATTAATCTAGTCAAGAGCGGCTCCAGGAAGGCTGAGACAATGGAGATGAGAAAGGATGATGTGAGATGCACGAGAGTTGGAATTAATGGGATGGATAGGAGGAGGCTGTGATGGAGATGAAACATAAATACTTATGTATCTAGCATAAGCAACTGAGAAACTATGAACTGAAATGAACCCATGAAGAGAAGCAAGGTCTTTGAAAAGATTATGGGTCTACTTCAAACATGTAGAGTTTGAAGTCACTGGAGGCAGCTGGTAACGTAGGCTGGAGTTTGTGTGCTTAGTCGCTCAGTCACGTCTGACTCTGTGTGACCCCTTTGGACTGTAGCCTGCCAGGCTCCTCTGTCCATGGGGATTCTCCAGGCAAGAATCCTGGAGTGGGCTGCCATGCCCTCCTGCAAGGATTTTCCCAACTCAGGGATTGAACCCAGGTCTCCTGCATTGCAAGTGGATTCTTTACCATCTGAGCCACCAGGGAAGCCCAAGCTGGAGTTTAGGAGAATTTAAGCTACAGACACCCAAGTCAATCATGCAGCAACAGAAAAGACCACATTGGTGTTTTTCAAAAGGCGACAGAAAACCAGAGACAAGGGAGATTTGTGTTGGCTGGAGTAGGCAGATACATCTCTGCGAAAAAAAATGGACTTTGAGTTGCATCTCAAAGCATTAATAGAAAATTCAATTTTGAGCGATGAGGAGATTAAAAATGAAGGTTACTTGCAAAAAGAGTATGGGGTAAGAAAGAAAAATGCTGTTTCGAGAGGGCCGGACAGTAATATAAATGACTTAATAATAAAACATAATATACTCTCATTTATTTTTCACTCCTAGAAGGAGCCATTATTATTCACAATTTACAGATGAAGGAATAGGTTCAGAGAGGTTAAACAAATGACCCACATGAGGACAAGTGAAACAGTGGCTCCTTTAAACCTGGACTTTTGTTTTGATCCATGAGATTGTATGTCCTTAAAGGCAGTTATCATTTCTTATATGTTGTTAAATACCTCCCGGCTAATGTGTAGCCTGAAAAGACAATAGGCTTACAAAAAGCATTTATTGAATTATTGAAATGTATCTGTTCTTTTGTATATCAGTTTAGTTATTTGCTGTCTACTCTTAAGACTAAATGGCTTCCCAGGAGGCACACAGGTAAAGAATCCACCTGCCAATGCAGGAGACGCAAGAGATGTGGATTCTGTCTTTGGGGTGGGAAGATCCCCTGGAGGAGGAAATGGGAAGCCACTGCAGTATTCTTGCCTGGGAAGTCCATGGACAGAGGACCCTGGCTGGCTACAGTCTATGGTGTTGAAAAGAGTCCAACACCACTGGGCAGACACACACACACAGAGACTACACATGATAAATAACTTTATAGGATTGGAAAGCATCTTAATAATTTTCCATTCTAACCAGCTCACTTTATAGAGGAGGAAGTCTAGTCTCAAGAAAGGAAGTGTCATACCTAAAATCTCACATCCAGTTATTAGCAGAGCTGGGCCAGTAACCTTGACCTCAACTTCTTCCACCAAAGCTTTTCTTTCATAACATTCAGTCCAAGGGAACTGTGATAGTCGTCCCTCTTCTGAGGTCTCCAATACTTGATGGAAATGAAAAATGTGGCCAGGACATAAGAGGTGATTTGATAGGTAAGAACTTTGTCTTTTTAATCATCCAGTCAAATCATTGGATTTAGTGGCATGGGTCAGAGAAGCCTGAAAGAGAACTCAAGACACAGGAGGTAGTGAATATTTCATCTGAAAAAAAGAATAAATGTAACGGCAACAAATAAAGAAACTCAAGGAGGTAGTGAGTTTTTTCACATGTCATGAAAAGCTATGGAGCCACCTGTGTTTTGCTCTCTTTTAAATGGAAAACGTGGTCTCACTTACCCAGGGCAGATGAGAAGAAATGCCATCCCAGGTTAGAGGTCTGATGAGGGAGTCATGCAGTGGGTGATGGAAGAGAGTCCAGGACTGGGGTCCAGGACCCCCGGGGATGCTCACCAGCTGTGTGATCTTGGGAAACTCCGGTTGCTTTGCTCTTTCAGGTTTCTTATCTGTGTATTGGGGGTTAGATCAGATCTGTCTAGCTTTTGTCCATCACTGGCCCTTTCAGCTAAACCTCTGCCCACAGTCAGTGAGTCTCCTTACCAGCGAGTGGGGTGGGGCAGTGACTTGGGGTGGCTCTGCATTGCCATGGATGTGGGCTCCTAAGGGTGAGCCCCTGGGGCTGCAGGAACATTGAGTGGCAGCCTCTGTGCTCAGTCAGCACCTTGTGGGTCCAGTTGGCTCCTCTGCTCCCTTCTGCTTAAGTTGCTGGTGTTCAGCGGAAACCCCACCTCAACCTATCGGCAGTGGGAACCTGGTCCCCAGCAGCCTGTCCTCAGGGATCAACTCTGCTCTGGCCCTCTGTGCTTTACCGACATTCTAGATAAGGACCTAGACATTACTAGATCTCACTCTTTAAAACAGATTTTTTTTGGCCACATGGTGTGGCACGCAGGATCTTGGCTCCCCTACTAGGGATAAAACCCACACCCCCTGCAGTGGAAGCCTGGAGTCTTAACCACTGGTCCACCAGGAAGGTCCCTAGATCTCACTCTTTATCTGTACATCTTGTCCTGCCCCTCGAGTTCTAGCCCTTTGATTTTCTTTTATGGTTCAGTTTTTTCCTTTAAATTTTTTTTATTTTTTAATTAACCTACAGTGAAACTGACTTGCTTGTACAGTTTCATGCATTTTAACACATGTATACATTCACGTACTCATCACCAAAAGCAGGACAGAGCAGTTATATCAACTGCATAAAATTGTTTTGTGCTGTTTACTTTGTAGTCATCCCCTCCTCCGCCCCCCCCTCCCCAGCCCCTGGCAATGCTGAGATGTTCATGTCTTACAAATGGAATCATGCTAATGGAACTTTTTCTTGAGAATGGTTTCTTTCACTCCGTGAAAGAACAACCTTTAAGGTTTGTCCATATTGTTGTAGGGCTTCCCAGGTGGCACTTGTGGTAAAGAACCTGCTTGCCAATGCAGGAGACATAAGAAATGTGGGTTTGAACCCTGGGTTGGGACGATCCCCTGGAGAAGGGAATGGCTACCCTTTCCAGTATTCTTGCCTGGAGAATCCCATGGACAGAGGAGCCTGGTGGGCTACAGTCCATGGGGCTGCAAAGAGTCGGGCATGACTGAAAGCGACTTAGCATGCATATTGTTGTATATATCAGTAACTTGTCTTTTTAAAATTGCTGAGTGGTTTTTCACTGTATGGACATACCACATTTGGTTTATACATTCACTGGGAGAAGGACATTGGGATGGTTCCCAGTTTGGGGTGGCTATAAATAGAGCTTCTATAAATATCCATGTACAGGTGTTTATGAAAAGTAAGTTTTCTCTTCTCTAGGGAAAATGCTGAGAAGTTTGCGGTGCTGGGTTGACCCCCTTCATTTTGATCATTTCCCACTTTTGAACTAGGCTTACCCCTCCCCTTGGATTCCTGATACTGGACTCTCTCTGAAGCCTTCCCTCTTCCTCAGATGAGCAGGTCCATCAACTAATACATTTCTGGCTCCATCTCTTCCCTCCCCGGCTCTCCTCTTTCTGCCTGGGAGCTCCCAGCACATCATAAAGCCGGAGCCCATTTTGATTAGTCTAACATCTTTTTCAGCTCTGAATTTGCGGTGATTTGGATTACTGCACCAGTTTTGAGGTGCCCTCTGCTGGCTGATTTACAAAGTTGGCTTTATGCCTGAGCCAGGGGAGAAATCATAGGTGCAATGGGAAAAAGAAAAATTATCAGGAAGGGATGTTGTTGTGGCGAACTAGCATTGTCGTGACAGCCTGATGGGGACTCTTCCTGTATTTGATGCTACACATATAAAGAAACGCTGCAATATTTTTGTGGTACCCTACAATATTGTGCTTGTCTTCTCAATTGTGGGCAAAGATGGGCTGTCTGGAAAGCTGGACTCAGCCTGGAGCCTGTTACCCAGATTGCTATTTTGTGAAGACATCCGCATACAAATGACTCAGATCCAAACATTCAGAAATGCTCTTGGAGGGCCATCTGGTTCTTGCTGGTTCTAAAAGCCTCATTCAGCCTGGTAGATGGATCCAGTACAAAAGATAGTGAGGGCTCTTCACTGAGGTTTAAATAGGTTCCACTGACCAAGAAGAGAAGCTGCCTTTTAAAAACAGCTGATACTGATGCTCTGAGAGCCAGTGGATGATGCTTACCTCTCGTAGGTCAGCGGGAGTTTGATAAATATTTAATTGACAATCGTGCGCTTGCACAGAGGCTTTGAAATACACGCTCACACCCAGAAACGCAATTTTGTATCACCACGGAACATGTGTTAATTTGTTTGGGTGTCTGAAACAGGCTGGGAAGTCGGTTGACCCAGTCTGTCAGGCAGTGAGGTCTGTCTGAGCCTCGGAATCATTGTGATGTGTCATATTTAATTCGTGAAGACAGCGCTGTCTGAATGGTGGTGCTGATGGGGGTGCCATTTGCACTCGCCGGCTGCTGGCCTTTCTGATCAAAGGTATGGCTGTGTGTTCTGTGGCCAAAGGGACAGGGAGTGTCTCCTTCCTGGGAGGCTGACTGGCTGGGGAAGGGAGGGAATCCTGTGGTGTCAGCCTCAGCTTTGGGATCTGATCAAGTCCATACAGGGACTGGGCATCTAGGGAGAAGGACACTCGCTACCAGGGAACAAGAATTTGAGACAGCCACCTCAGCAAGTAAAATGCAGGACGTGGAGCTAGTTTCTCAAGTAACCTTTTGTTTCTCTGAGGTTTATCGTTCTCATTGACAGTGGAACGAAGAGAGGTGTGCATCTTGCCTTTAGTTTATGCAGACAAAAACCCAGTATATCCTGGATTGAGTGTGTGTGCTCAGTCGTGTCTGACTCTTTGTGATCCCATGAACTGTGACCTGCCAGGCTCCTCTGTCCATGGGATGTCCCAGGCAAGAATACTGGAGTGGGTTGCTGTTTCCTCCTCCAGGGGATCTTCCTGACCCAGAGATGGAACCTGCATCTCCTACGTTGACAGGCAGATTCTTTACCACTGAGCCACCTGGGAAGGTGTATCCTGGATGGTGACAGTGCAATTCATACTTTAAGGCATTCTCACTCGTGACGGCTTCCCTGGTGGCTCAGACAGTAAAGAATCTGTGTTCAATGTGGAAGACCTGGGTTCAATCCCGGTTCAATATACTCCAGTGTATCTTGCTTGGAGAATCACATGGACAGAGGAGCCTGGCGGGCTACAGTCCATGGGGTTGCAAAGAGTCGGGCACGACTGAGTGACTTTCACTTTTCACTCATGAGGATATCAAGTTGTCGGAGGCAGGGGTCGCATCTTATTTCTCTATGCCCCCATCTCAGCACAGCACTCAGCCCAAATGAGAGATGAAAGGGAGCTTGGTAGCCACTGTGGATAGAGGTGTGGCTCTTTTAGGGCAGCTGTGAAGTTGCATGAAGTTTATAAATGTTGACTCTTCAGGGGAGCTGTTTCAGCTTTTCCTCGGGTAAGTTGTCTTTCTTTTCTTCCCTCTCAATAGAGATGTTGGTGCCCCCCATCCTGTTGGCCTCATCTCTCCAGGACTGTGGCCCTCCAGGAACAATTCCCACTGAAGGGGAAGCAACAGCCTAGAGGCCCTCTTGGAAGGGACCGGTAAGTCCTTACCAGCAAGCTTCTAAACGAAAAGAACTGCAGAGATCTCCTCAGCGCCTGTTGTCCCCATCTGAGGACACAAAGCAGAAACCTCTCAGCAGTCAAAAGCAAAAGCTAATGCTTTGGAACTTTTTAGTTTGTCCTACTATGTCTCTTCTATGGCGGTGACGCTTGAAATGACTTCTGTTAATGGAAAAATTTCACATGGTTGGTTTTATAAACCTCTGGTGAGGCCTACTGTCTGCAAGGAAGACTTGGCAGGCCTCTGCAGGCGACCAGCTTTATTCCACATGGACTCCCCTCTTCTCTCAGTGTTCAGCACTTTCAGAGAATCTTAACCTTCTTTTTCTTAAATTAATTTTTATTGGGATAGAGTTGCTTTACACTGTCGTGTTAGTTTTTCCTGTTCAGCAGAATGAGTCTGCCATACATATACATATATCCCCTCCCTTTTGCAGTTCCTTTCCATTCAGGTCACCACAGTGCATTAAGTAGAGTTCCCTGTGCCATGCAGTATGTCCTTATTAGTTATCTGTTTTATCCATAGCATCAATCATGTATTTGTGTCAGTCCTAATCTCCCAATTCAGAGAAGGCAATGGCAAGCCACTCCAGTACTCTTGCCTAGAAAATCCCATGGATGGAGGAGCCTGGTAGGCTGTAGTCCGCGGGGTCGCTAAGGGTCGGACATGACTGAGCGACTTCACTTTCACTTTTCACTTTCACACATTGGAGAGGGAAATGGCAACCCACTCCAGTGTTCTTGCCTGGAGAATCCCAGGGACTGGGGAGCCTGGTGGGCTTCCGTCTATGGGGTCACACAGAGTCGGACACGACTGAAGTAACTTAGCAGCAGCAGCAATCTCCCAATTCCTCCCACCACCCCCTTCTCTTTTCTGCTTCGTATCAGTATATTTGTTCTCTACATCTGTCTCTCTCTTTCTGTTTTGCAAATAAGATCATCTATACCATTTTTCTAGATTTCATATATATATATGTGTTAAATATATGTGTGTGTGTGTGTATATATATTCTTTTTCCCTCTTTCTGACTGCATTTTGTATGATACTCTCTGGATCCATCCATGTCTCTACAAATGACCCAATTTCATTCTTTTTATGGCTGAGAAATATTCCTTTGTATATATGTACCACATCTTCTTTATCCATTCCTATGTTGATGGACAGGTTGCTTCCATGTCCTGGCTATTGTAGATATCCAGTTCTACTGTGAATATTAGGGTGCATGTATCTTTTAAATTATGGCTTTCCCAGGGCATATGTCCAGGTGTGGGATTGCTGGGTTATATGGTAGGTCTATTTTTAATTTTTAAAGAAATTTCCATACTGTTTTCATAGCAGTTGGAGTCTTAACATTCCTTTGAGTGGTTTCTATTGGGCCCTCTCCTAGCCTGATCTCTTGCAGTGTGGCTGGGGCACCAGAGGCTTAAATTACCTCCTGATGAGTTTGCTGATGATGGTGACTGCAATGCTTGTATGTTTTTTTTAACTTTGGTAAAATACATATAGTATAAAAATCACCATCGTAACCATTTTTGTGTTCAGCTCACTGACATTAAGTACAGTCACATTGCCTTGTTATCATCACCAGTCCATCCACAGAACTCTTTGCATCTCACAGAAATGAAACTCTGCTCCTATGCGTCAAGTACCACAACTTCCTCGCTCTCCTACCCTTGGAACCACCATTCTGCTTTCTGTCTCTGTAAATGACAGGTACTCTAAGTACTTCATAGAACTGGAATCAGATGGTATTTTTTTTTTTTATTTGGTGGCTGGCTTCTGTCCCTTAGCACACCATCCTCAAAGCTCATCTACCCTGCAGCGTGTTTCAGAACGCCTTTCTTTCATGAGGTTGAGTAATACTCCGTTGTATGTATATATCACATTTTATTCATCTGTTCATCTGCAGATGGACACCTGGTTCCCTTTCACCTTTTGGCTATCTTGAAACACTCAGCTATAAGCGTGCATGTACAAGTATCTCTTCAAGACCCTACTTTCAGTTCTTACGGGCATGTACCCAGAAGTGAGATTGTGAAATCAAATGGCAATTCTATTTTTAAGTTTTGGTGGAGGCGCCACCACCCTGTTTCCCACACTGGCTTGTGTCTGCATTCCACCAACGGTGCACAGGAGTTCTGATTTCTCCACATCTTTTCTAACACTTAAGCTTCCTGATTTTTTGATAGTAGCCACTCTAAAGGGTGTGAGCTAGTAGTTCACCGTGGTTTTGATTTTCATTTCCCTGACAGTAATGTTGAGCATATTTTCATGTGCTTATCGGCCATGGAAATGGCAGAAGGAAATGGCAACCCACTCCAGTGTTCTTGCCTGGAGAATCCGAGAGATGGGGGAGCCTGGTGGGCTTCCGTCTATGGGGTCACACAGAGTCGGACACAACTGAAATGACTTAGCAGCATTGGCCATTTGTATGCCATTTTTGGAGAAATGCCTATTCAAGCCCATTGCCCTTTTCTGGATGGAGTTCTTTGTTTTGTGATTGAGCTGTTGAAGTTCTTGATATGTTCTGGATCCCTTATCAGATACTTGATTTGTAAATATTTTCCTCCGTTCAGTGGGTTGCCTTTTCACTCTGTTTATCATGTCATTTAATGCACAGAAGTATTACATTTTGATAGAGTCCGATTAATTTTTTTCTTTTTCTGTTTGGATTTTTGTATTATATCCAAGAAATAATTGCCAGATCCTGTTTTGAAACTTTCCCCCTATATTTTCTTCTAAGAGTTTGATAGTTTTCAGTCTTATATTTAGGTCTTTGATATACTTTCTGTAGTGCTCGTTTTCATCCCTTCCTGTACAGTGAATTTCTTAAGCACAGAGACAGTGGTTGTTCATTTTTATATTCTTAGTGCTTAGGGTATACCTGACACATGATAGGTGCTCAGTAAATTATAGCTGAATGAAGCAACTTTATCAGATATGATGAGACTAAATTATGGCCTGTGTTTATAGTGATTTGCCATTTTCATAATAATAACAATTATAAAGACTGTCTTGGAGACCCATAAAGAAATCTCTGAAATAAAAATGTTAAACTGGTTTCAAGGGCTTTTTGGTATTGTATTTATTTACTTTTCCTTGAGGATGTTGAATAGTATGCTTGAATATTTGTCACACTAATTGTGTTCTCATCACACTTGACCTCTAGTTCCTTTCTCATGAGCTCTGTACATGGTGAGCTCCATCATGATGAAACAATTAGACAAGCTGTTCTACCATCCATGGTGCAGTGATAAAGAATCTGCCTGCCAATGCAGGAGCCACCGGAGATGTGAGTTTGATCCTTGGGTCAGGAAGATCTCCTGGAAGAGGAAATGACAACCTATTCTAGTATTCTTACCTGGAGAATCCCATGTTTAGAGGAGCCTGGCTGGCTACAGTCCATAGGGTCAAAAAGAGTCGGACACGACTGAGTGACTGAGCACACATGTTCTCCCGTCCACATGGGTCCCTAAAATCCTGCGTCAGCCAGTGAAGGAGATGGGCACTGGATTGCTAACTGGCCTTGGGAAACTTATTCCCACACCCCTGTTTCTCCCTTAGTTTTCTCATTTATAAAGTGAGAGCTTGTATGAGATTGCTTCTGGCTTTATTAATTTGGCTGCTTGGGTCTTAGTGACAGCATGTGAAATCTTCTCTGTGTCACGTGGGGTCGTTCATTTTGGCCTGCAGGCTCTCTAGTTGTGGCAGTGACTCTCTAGTTATGGGTGTGGGCTCCGTAGTTGTGGTGCGAGGGCTTAGTTGACCTATGGCATGTGGATCCCTGGTTGCTCCCCAACCAGCAATTGAACCCACATCCCCTGCATTGCAAGGAGTATTGTTAACCACCCACTCCTTCTAGTCCTAACATGATGATAAACGTTTAGGTATTGGCAGTGTGTGATGCCTGCTAAGTTGCTTCAGTCGTGTCCTACTCTTTGTGACCCTATAGGCTGTAACCTGCCAGGCTTCCCTTTCCGTGGGATTCTCCAGGTGAGAATACTGAATTGGATTGCCATGCCCTCCTCCAGGGAATCTTCCTGACACAGGGATCAAACCCACATCTCCTACCTTGGCAGGTGAGTTCTTTACCACTAGTGCCACCTGGGAAGCCCAGGTACTGGCGGCAGAACATGTCAAAAAAGAGTCAAAATTCAGCCACTTCTGGGAAGAAATAAAGACGAGATTCACCACCATCCAGCCTCTTCCTGAGCACCTTTCTGCCCAAGAAATGACCTGAGGGTCAGGTAGAGAGAGCCACTGTGCCACCTTTGCAGTTAGGTTCCTGCTTGTGCAACATGTGTAGGCAACAGGGGCAGAGGATGAGTTGAAAACAAAATTCCTATTATAGTTGTGTTGTCTGAATCAAGGACATCATCTCTGCAACTTGGTATTCCAGAGCCAGTTGTCTCATGCTTGTATGTGTGTGTGGCACAGCCAGCTTAAAAGATATGAGAGCTCGTATTTATACCATTGGCTAAACCTATGAATGCCTTGCTAAGTCCAAAATGCCGCATCCTACATGTTTCCTGGGCCAGTTTCCACTGAGTGAGGGGAGTTACAACTCCAGCCTCCTTGGTGAATATCCTGCAGGAGGTGGACTGTGTCACACTAATATCTGACTCCGAGGCTGCCTCTGCCAAGGCCATCATTGGACCTGTCTGAATCTGGATATTGGGTCCTCTTCATGGTGCCAATCAAACAGCAAGGCCTAGCGAGGGCACTGGGTAGAGCTGGGTTCTTGTCTCCACTATTTCCATCTGAACGCTTTGGAAAAATGACTCACCCTCACTAGGAATGGGTTTCCACAAGTGTGAGAAAGTAGAGAAATACTCTCTGCTGTTTTATGTAGAGAATTGGGTTGTTGAAAAAGGGATGAAACTAGCCTTTACTGAGCACGTTCTAGGTGCTAGGTGCTGTGCTGTGTGTTTATACAAAGTATCCTGCTTACTGCTCAAATGGCTCCATGTAGGAGCCGCTGTTAGACTCCTCTTAGGGTGCAAAATTGATGCGAGAGGTGAAGTGCTTAGTTTAGAGCCGCACAGCTTATGCAGAGCAGAGTCAGGACTGCAGGGCACGTCTGCTGGGTCTGAGGCCAGTGCCTTCCCCACATCGTTACACCTGGGTGTAGAGTGAAGTGGGTGCATGTTTCACGGATGGGGGCCCCCTCCTTCCTCTGCTTGCAGTGCTGATTTGCTTTCCTTAGGGCTCCTGAGAAGGGGAGCTCTCAGCCTTTGAGTCTTATGGCTTTTACTTTTGCTGAAGAGCAGAGTCCACCTATTTTCCCCAGAAACCATATTTTCAAGAGAAAGATGTAACTTTTGGTTACATTTGGGGGGGTGTGGTAAGTGGAACGAAGTGTTAGTTGCCCAGTTACATCTGACTCTTTACTGCCCCATGGACTGTAGCCCGCCAGGCTCCTCTGTCCATCGCACTCTCCAGGCAAGAATACTGGAGTGGGTAGCCATTCCCTTCTCCAGGGGATCTTCCTGACCCAGAGCACGAAACCCAGTCTCCTGCATTGCAGGCAGAAATTCTTTACCGTCTGAGCCACCTGGGGTGGGACAAAAAACAATCCCGGTGCAAAGATCCAAGCACACGTGAGGTTCATCTACCCGTGCTCTGGCCTTGCAGTCCTTTCTTTTCCTCTCCATTTTTCTAAACATACTCTTCAAAACTTCGTCCTCCTTGGGACCCCTGGTGAGTGTGATGGTGTCCAGATTTCCGCGCCGTGGCCTGGGTTCACAAAAGGCCAGGTTGCCGTCCATTCTGCATCTGGCTTATTTGATGCCAGAGGAGCGCTGGGGTCTCCTGAGGAGCCAGGAGAGATTTGCCTCCTGCAGAGGTTTGGATAAGCCCCAGCTAATCTCCATGGCTTCTTAAGGGCACACCTGCTTGTCTGCCAGCCAGCAGCCTCCTGGCTCATTTCCCGTGGGACGGCTGGGGTCAGAGGGCCTCTAGAAAGCCTTTCATCCCCCATTGCCCCGCCAGGCCCCCCTCAGCAGCACCTGGGTCCCACACAGAAGACTTCCTTTGAGGGGAGATCGAGACATCCCTCCCCAAACGGGGTCCGGTGCCCTTTCCCTTCCTTCTGAGGCGGCTTGCCTGTTCCTTCTTCCTGAAAAAGCGTTTAATTGAAGCTTTATCATGCATGGCTCCAAGTGTATCCCACTGGGGCTAAGCTGCTCTGAATCAGTTTCTGGGCTGCTGAGCTGTGAACACATAGTAGGCGCTCAGTAAATAAAGGTGATATCTGACTACGATCCGCTTGGGCATCCAGGAAAGCCCTGTCAGCTTTCCCAGTGTTTTGTCACCAGAATGTAAATAATAACACTGATAATATTAAAATGGCAGAGAATTTGAAAGTCATTTCTGTTTAGCTCTGGAAGTTAGAGATTGGAGTCTCTCTCCTACCTCTTTTCCCAAATCACATTTCCTTCTTGAATATCTTTAGGAGCAGTTAGTAGTGAAACTTCTTCTGTAGTGGAAATTCTTCTTCTGTGAGCACTGTGCTTAGGATGCGTGGTGAGAGGTTGCCCTTTGACATGCGAAGCTCCCAGGGGTTGGCTGTCTTCCTTCTCTCCTCCATCCCTCCTTCCTTCTCTCTCTCCCGCCTTCCTTCCTTCCTTCTTTCTCCTTTTCTTTTCCCCTGCCCTCTCTCCCTCTCTTTCCTGTACCTAAAATGAAGACAGAGCTCATTTTGGGAGAGGGTACTATGTTATTAATGGTACCCTTTGAGACTAGGGCTGAAAAATCTAGTTTGAAAAGCTGGGATTCTCTCTTCCTTTGAACTCACCAGTTGTTCTGTAGGCTTATCATTCCACCTGTCCCTAATTCCACTGATATTTGTTGAGCTGTTATTCTGAGACCCTGGATGGAATAACATGGGATGGATCCAGCCCCATGGAGACCAGTTTAACTGGAAAGATGAGCCACTGGAATTAAGACTATTATTCAGGTGATCCAACTTTACCTAGAAATCAAGCTGTAATTCGAACCTGGCCCTGGGTCTGAACAACTGTGGCATTCTCTCCTATTCGTCTACACAGAAAAACAGCTGTGAGAGAGGCAGTGACTTCTGTGTAGGCAACCGCTTTAGAAAGTGAATACTCCAAAGTGATTTGTTTTAGGGAGAATGCATGTAAAGATAATTTACCAGCTAATTGCTAATGTTCCCTTTCAGTCTGGATTGTGTACATATCAGGGTACGTGGTGACTTTAAACCATAGGTTTTAATTATTTTAGCTGGAGTGCTGCACCTCTGCCTCTGCTGGTGGCATTCCCATCAAGATGCTCCCTGCTCCCTGAAATGCCTTGGCATTGTCTCTCTTCTGATAATGTGTACACAAAAGGATGCTCCCCACCTCCCTTTTCCCCAGCGTAGTACACAAACAGCAAGCAGACAGACACTCTCTAAGCGGCTGCAACTCAGGGCCCATAATATTGTGGCAGAAAGTGGAAAATTAAGCAGCCAGTGCTGGGTGCAAGATAATAGCATAATAGGGTAAGTGTGAGAGAGTCAGGAGGCAGTAAATGGCCCTGGAGATGTCGAGATTCTGGGAAAGTAGGGCAGGATAAAAGCAGAGACACCATCTGTGGGAGCCAGGCAGTTGTGAGAGACTCCAAATGACACAGTGTGGGGATCTGTTATACAACACAACAAATAATAGTAAAGTAATCATCTGGCCTTACGATTGACAGGTACTCTTTGTTTGAAATGCCACCCTCCTGGCCATGAACACTAGTGTAGCCGTGGTTATGAATGGCAAGGTTTTAAACTGCCTCTTCCTCCAGCTAGTAAAAACTGCAGAAAATGAGAATAAAAACAACGGATGCCTACTTTCTTCCCTAGATAGACTCTCCCCTGGCCCATCTGTAGGCACCTTGCATGCCCTCACCCCATCTTTTTTTAAAAATTTTTTAGTTGTGGCATGTGGGATCTTAGTTCCCCAACCAGTGACTGAACCCCCTGCAGTGGCAGCACAAAGTCTTATCCACTGGACCACCAGGGAGGTTCCTCTTAACCCAGCTTATTCAATCATAATAAGCAACTATGTCAGTAAACAGCCATATCAGAAGGAACTGAGGGACAAAAGAAGGGATTGAGAAAGAAACTGAGCTTTTCATTTCTAAAAGTTGGTTAGGAAGTTCAGTTTCTAGTTTGAGTGGGTACATCTGTGTGCCAGCCCAGATCATCTCAGTTGGTTCTCACAATACCACTTTGAGGTTGATAGCATCATTCTGATTTTAAAGATGAAAACTGAAGTGCAGAGAAGGGAAGAGACTTGCTCAGCTTCACCCAGTGTGAAGTCATGGTTCTCATTCAGATGTGGATGACCCCCAGGTTCCTGCACTTTTCCTTTTACCCTGTGTTTCCCATGGGTGGAACATCTGCTCATCTGAGATCCTTTCCCAAATAGCCATTATCCATGAAAGATCCTTCAGACTTGAAAAACTTCTCGTTAAGTCTCTGGAAATCTGGAATCAACTAACCCAAAGCCTCAAGTAATTGGAATGATTCTTATATATTTCAATATTAGATGAAAGAGGCAAAGGAGAGTTAAGCCACAAAGTTTAGGAGTTTAGCAAAGCATTTGCTTCTTGGGTTTACATTTATTTCAGTACTTTTTTTCAGCTCAATAATATATACTTCTACTCTGTTGAACTATGACTTCCAGAGTTTAGAATGATGACCCAGAAGTGTGGCAGGGACATAAATCATTAAAGAGAACCAAGGAAGAGCTAGTCCATTCTAAAGGAGATCACTCCTGGGTGTTCATTGGAAGGACTGATGCTAAAGCTGAAGCTCCAATACTTGGGCCACCTCATGCGATGAGTTGACTTACTGGAAAAGACTCTGATGCTGGGAAGGATTGGGGGCAGGAAGAGACGGGGATGACAGAGAATGAAATGGCTGGATGGCATCACCGACTTGATGGACATGAGTTTGAGTGAACTCCAGGAGTTGGTGATGGACAGGAAGGCCTGGTGTGCTGTGATTCATGGGGAGGCAAAGAGTTGGACATGACTGAGTGACTGAACTGAACTGAACTGAAGGAAAAGCATAGAAGAAAGAGTACTGATTTTGAAAGTCTTAAGAATTTTGGCTCGAACCTCCAATGCAACCCACAGGTCCTGCGTCTCGGCATATACCATCACTGTAACCTTCAGTTCCATCGGCTGCCAGATAGGCATGTGGTGCCTCAAAAGGTCATTGTGAAAAGTCAGTGAGATAGCATGTGTATCCGTTACCTACTGCAGGGGATGTGTGCTGTACCTGCTCAGTCAATCCTAGTTTTCTTCACAAATCAGAAAGTTAATCTTTAAACGCAAGTAAAACAAAATGGATGTTAGTCATTTACATTTTTTCCATCCTTTGCTATGTGTGTGGCATCTGTGAAATGGATCGAGAAGGTTGAGGAGATTCAGATCCTTTACCTTGGCAAAAGGGTCCTGAGACTGTGTCCCCAGTATGGAATTTTTTTCTGTCCAGACAGTCAGCTCTCTGCCTCCTGCATTATTCCTGCCCGGGTTGGTGTCTCACAGCGAGAGGCCATATCTTGAACAACAGCAGTAACAACAAAGATGTTGAGGTCTGAGCAACCCACCGTGGAATTTACCAGCTTACTGCTTTAATGCAACAATCCAATTTTCTCTAAGCAGACAGAGTCAAGGGGAGCAAGTGGTAGAGTCCTAGGCTGAAGTCTCCTTGCTTTCTACATTTCTTCATAACCCATTATTTTACGCCTCGACTCTCTGCCTGAATAACTCAGTCGCCTTCAGAGGTATTTGTTCTTCTTGCTGCGAATCCAGACAGTCAAGAGCTTGCCAGTAACCCAGACGTGATGAAGATCATGAAGAAGAGAATGGCTCTGAATGGTTGTATTTGCAAGTGACTGTTTAACACTGGAGCGAGGCAGATCTTGGTTTGAGTCCTAGATTTACTGCTGACAATCTTCAAGCTTTAGTTTCCTTATTAGTCAACTGTATCTGGCTCACGCAATAAGTTCTCAATACATTTCAGTCATTAAAAGAAGCCTGCTTTCTGTTTATCCTACTGTTAGTAACCTCATTTAGCTACCTCCCAGGCTCTTCTGAGACTGAGATGTAGTTTATACCCATCATTCTAAAAATAATTCACATTCTCAGTGTTTACGCCTTGGATTAGCCGGATGGGCACTGCAGTCTTTGGGGCTTCTCTGTTAAAGACAACACAATGCGGTATACACCCTTGGCTCCTGTACCTTCTTTCCTTGCCTCTCTCTCATTCTCCCCACCCAAGGAGGGAGGGGTGTCCCAATGACAAGGTCGATATGGCAGATGTAGGGCTTCCATCAGGAGCCCTGCACATGGAGGACATTTTATCTAAATTTGCAATGATTTGCTTCTTACTGCAGACACTCCTCTTTAGCATTATTGATCTCCTCTGTCTGCTGAGCCACGTCAGATGTCTTTGACCCTGCTTTGCACCACAAGCAGTGGAGAAGCCGCCTGAGACTGTCTGGCATTGGATTGAATTCAGTTCCTCTTGATGTGTGCAAAGGCCTTTTTCGTTCTGCCCTGAAATGGCTTGTGCCATTGCAGGTATGGTCCAGAGCCTGCCTCCTTTGTGCCACACCTTGCAGTATAGTAACAACTTCTTTTGGGAGTGAGACTGTCTATCCTGCATGAATTGGGTTGTCCCAAGTTGGCAAGGGCTCTTGAAGCTTGGATTTGTTCTTTAGGAAGTTGGTCAGGATAGTTTCTGAATAACTAGGAGGGGAGAAAGAAAATGGATGTCTTTTGATGTAGGCCATTTTAAAAGCCATTATTGAATCTGTTACAATACTGCGTCTGTTTTATGTTTTGGTTTTTTGGCCATGAGGCACGTGGGATCTTAGTTCCCTGACCAGGGATCAAACCTGCACCTCCTGCATTGGAAGGCAAAGTCTTAACCATTGGACCACCCAGAAAGTTCTGAGAAGATATTATTTAATGAGTGCATATAAACTGAAGTGGTAGCATAAGTGGGAAGAAAAGGAGAATAAAGACTAAAAGTAGGGGTGCTGTCTTCTTTCCTTCTTTTTTCTTAGAATTGAAGGTTTTCCTGAATTATCTCTAGGGCTTTAGTGAGGAGAGAAGCCAGGTGAAATTTTTTTCTTTATTGTTTTATTTTACCCATACAAAGACCAGCTCAAAATATTACACTCCCTCAATCTCCCTGGACCATCAGAATTCCGTGCTCCAGCTTACCACAGCTCATGAACTCAAGCCTATTTTTTTTTCTCTTTTATTCTGGATCCTGTGTGCTAATACAGGATACCTATTGTTTGTGCCATCTCACAATGACGACTTCTGGACTCTTTGAAGCCCTGAGGTCACTCAGAGAGAGGAGTAATAGTAACCCCGGGGAACCCAGAGTAGCCCTGCTGGAAATGTTTAATTTTCATAAGAGAGTGATGATAACTTAAATCAGTAGCAAATATATAGCAGAGAAATAGGCCCCTGGTCCACAGAGAGAGGATCAATAAAGGTTTTGCTTGCAAGATGAAGTAAATCAGAGAGCTGGGGTAATTACTGAACAATTTTTCTCCAGACCCTCTGCTCAGGAGGGGTTTAATTTGAGTGCTTACTTTAAATTTATTGTCCTCTAATTTCATTAAGTTTATCAGATTTTACCTGTGCGGGTCCAATCTCCTCTCCTCTCTGTTTCTCTCCCTCTCCCCACCACCTCTTTTCTCTCCCCCGACTTCCTCTGTGTGTGTATATGTGTGTATTTTTCTAGGTGACTGGAAATTGAGTGATGATCCTCTACCAGTCTCATCCTTAATCTAAATTTCATTTTCTACCAGGACTGGCAATATTATCAAAATTGTTAACAAATCAGTGTGTTAAGTTATGGTCCCTTGAAGGTGAAAGACAAATAGTTGACTATCACACATTACCCTTAGTATAGTTCTTTTGGTAGGATATAATTATTTTATGTTTTTGCTGGCATGGCTAACACCAGGCATCCCAGTACATCACATATACTCTGTTGCTTAAACCTGTTGCCATGACAACCTCAGCATTCTCCCACAGCAACAAAATTTAAATATGTATCTATGAATTTGAAGAAACAACTATAAGATTGAATAAAACTCTACTAACATCAGTCTATTTCGTGTGGAATCCTGAGATGATTTTCATAATAACAATTATTGCATATAATGACATATGCAATCCATAGTTAATCTTTCCTGGTAAAGTACAGTGTAATCAGGTTCTTTCATAGGCAAATGGGTGAATGCCCTATTCACTATCTTTTGAGTGTCTTTTATGCCTCTGCATTAGACTCGTGTATCAGTTAGGGTGCTCTCTAGTAACAAGCAACTCAAAACTATGGTTTTTATAAAAATGGAAGTACAGTTCTTTCTTTTGTAGTAATCCAGTATACTGTTTCTAGTCAGTATTAGTGTAGTAGAGGGTGGCCCTGCACAGCCTTTAACACACAACCATTGCTGTGCACCATTACCTTGCAGCCTGTTACTAGGCAACCATTACCCCAGGACCATTACTGGTGCTGCTCAGCCATTGGTTGGTGCCACAGGGGACCCCTCCCCCAAGCAACCAACTGTCAGTAACTTTTAGTGGTCCTGCTCATCCATTGGTCAGCACCACAGTGGGCCCCTTCCCCAAGTGACCAGTGTCAATGAGTGACTGCCCCTACCCTATTAGTGGTCCTGCTCAACCACTGGTCAGTGCCACAGTGGGCCCCTCCCCCAAGCGACCAGTTGTCAGTGACTGACTTGTTAGTGGTCCTGCCCAGCCATTGGTCAGTGCCGTAGGTGGCCCCTACCCCAAGTGACCATTAGTGGTCCTGGTCAGTCATTGGTCAGTGCCACAGTGGGTCCCTCCCCAAACAACCAACTCTCAGTGAGTGACAATTAATGGCCCTGCTCAGCCATTGGTACATACCACTGTGGGCCCCTCCTCTAGGCAACCAACTGTCAATGAGTGACAGTTAGTGGTCCTGCTCAGCCACTGGTCAGCACCAGAGTAGGCTCCTTCCCCAAGTGATCAACTGTCAGTGAGTGACCATTAGTGGGTGATTCAGCCAGTGGTCAGCAGAGTGATGGTCATCATGCAGAGTGAGGTAAGAGGTAGATCCTGGCCTTCTCCTGGGGGCCTCCAGTGCATCTGGCCTCAGGTCAGTGGGTGACCTGGGGGCCCAGGGAGTAAACTGAGGGACGTGTCCTGCAGGAATCCAGAGCCCTCATCAAAGCTGCCCACTGGTGGGGCCCAGGCCTTGAGGGGCTGGTGACCCTGACTGCCATTCCCATCACCTGAAGGCAGCGGCAGTCCTCACAGGATGCAGTCTACCCCCTACCGTCTGGGCACCCTGAAGAGCCTGGGAGCCAGTTGGGTCATGAGCACCTGGATCCCTCAGTGATGGGAGCTGGGCAGGGTCTGGGGACCTGACCTTGGGGGAGCTGCCAGCTGAGATCTGCCTCCTCTCAGCCAGGATTGGAACCTCAGAGGATGAAGTTGTGCCTTGAGACCTGGCCCTTTCTAGTCAGAACAGAGGATAACATTTGTTTGGTGGGGATTTATAGGCACATCATTACCTGACCATGACCTGACCTCAAGAACATAGAATCTACATCAAGATGTTTGCAACAACTCACCATGCCCCTCCCTCACCTTCCCTAGAAAAGAGCTTTGCTGAAGGCTTTAGGGGAATTTGGGGGTTTCAAGGTATGAGCCATCCATCCTCTTACAGGGCCCTGCAGTAAACCTTTCTCTGTTCCAGACCAACATTTTGGTATAGTTTGGCCTTGCTGTGCATCAGGCACATGGACTTCTGTTTTTGGTGACAGTAACTTTCTTTAGGGCAGTGATCCAGAGACCCAGGTTCTTTCCATCACACAGCTCAGCCAGCTCCTGAGCCCTTCTCAGCCTTGGCATGTAGCTGGCAGCAGGCAGAAGACAGCATGGAGACGTGTTATGTTGTAAACGCCTTGAAGGGAAATGCATACCTTCTCATTTTCCATTGGCTGAGATTAGGTCACGGGGCTGCCACTAGGTGTAAATGGACCTGGAAAATGTAGTCTGTGACTTGGTAGGAGTTTCTCAGCAGTAACTCTGTGAGAGCAGGAGCATCATGAATTTTCATAAGTAGCTGGCTAGCTCTGTCAACATGCAGGAAGATAGCAAATGAAAGTGTGCTTCAAACACATGAAGGTTCACAGTTTGAGGGGAGAAAGTCAGGTGGTAGTAAAAGGTGAGCTGGGTGCCATGGGGAGAGCCTGCTTCCACTTGGCAGGATTGGGGAGGTTGGTGGCAGTGCCATTTCAGCAGTGGTACCTTGCATTGCTAAGGAGACATGTTTATTGTTGTTTAGTCACTCAGTCATGTCTGGCCCTTTTGCGACCCCAAGGACTGTAGCCTGCCGGGCTCCTCTGACCATGGGATTCTCCAGGCAAGAATCCTGGAGTGGGTTGCCATGTCCTTCTCTAGGGCGTGTTTCCAACCCAGGGATCGAACCCACATCTCCTGCCTTGCAGACAGCCGCCAGGGAGGCCCATAGGAGGCATAGCGTCTAGTAGTTTTAAAATAAGGACTTGCTTGAAAACATGTGTGGGAGTAGAAGGCTAGAGGAGATGGGCTTGAAGAGGAATAACTAGATAGCATAGTTGTCTCTGCCGATTCTCAAGTGATAAGCCTGTTTTTCTCTCTCACTCTCCACTTGCCTTATCATGAGTGGGTGACCTTGATGAGACATTTTCAACACAGTATCTTTGCTTTCCTTTAATCTCCTGTCACTTGCTATCACTGTCAGCGTGACCTAGCTCCCGTGAAACGTTCAGTTTTCATTTCTGCCTTAGCAGGAATGTTAAATTAGGAGGACGTGTCAGGATGGGAAGAGGCCATACACACCATGGAAACTTTACTTGAGGGGAGTCATTGAAGGACACTGACCTCTACTCTCAACGTTACAAGGATTGAGAAGGCATGCATTTTGACTTTCTGGATTCTTCTGCAGTTTAAATTGATATAACTTGTCACTTGAGCACTGTCTCTCTTGAGTGCTGACTACTGTTGTGTTCCAGCCAGGTAAATTGGAATAGATACCTACTTGCCTGGAGTGAGAATGACCAGTTATCAGTTTACCAAAAGGCTTCAAGACTCCAGACATAACTTTCAGTGGTGGGTGAGGTGACTGATAAAGGATTTGTGGTTGTAATGTTCTTTGAAATGTGTTCAAGAAACAAACACCAAAATGCAGTGGTCACTGTAAAAATGCTTTGAAAAGTTATAAAGACTTCAATACAAATGAAAGAACAGAGTAATGATTTCAAATGGAGAATTTCTCCAGTGATATTTGTATGAGGCACTTCAAGTAATCTGTCTTACCTAAGGAAAAGCAGAAGTTGGGTTTGTGTGATTTCAAAGCATTTCAGTGATTCTTTGAGATGCTTGCCAACCATGGTATACATGGCAAGATATTAAGATGGATAAAAGAAAAGCATTCAAGTATTTGGAGATTGGTTTGGGAGACAACAAAAGTAATAATTGATGAAGCATAAATTTAAATGCATAAACAGGCAGGAGAAATGGAGGCAGTTGTTTAGATAATTGGATCAAAACCCTTCTCTATGAATACTGTACATTTTGGTGTATTTTGCCATTTAACAAACTAGTTTTCGCTCTTTGAAAGCTTTTTAAGGAAAAAAGAGAATTTCATAGTTTAACTTGGTTTTCAGAACTTGGCCCTTAAGTTCTGGTCATGACTTTGTTGCTCCTTCACTCTAAAATAGTATTTTAATAAAATATTAAAAGTCATAGACCAAAAAGTGATAAATATAAGTTTCCCTAAGCTAATCACTTTACTTTCTGCTTCTCTAAAAAATATAAAATGGTCACTCAGCAGCCTGAACCTGTGTTTCTATAAGTCTATAAATGGATAACATTTTTCTAGAGGTCTTGGATTCTAAGAGTACATGTGAGTGTTTCTAGTTTTTATTCCAGTTGCCCCTGATATACCCCACATTTGATTAGTTGCATAATGGAAATTTTAATCATGATGTAGCCTTTCAATTCCACTTTTTCTCTAAATGCTGGTTTTCCTTTAACCCTGTTCTTTTTTTTTTTCCTTCTGGATTTGAATCTTTTCATGTTCAGTGCTTGGACTTAAGCCCTAGATCTCAAAAAAAGACAAATGCCTCCTAACTCTTCTAACTTATGTTTGTAACATTGGTGATGTACTGGTTAAACAATTTAATCCTTTAAATGAAGTTTTATGTTCTCTGTTTGACTGTTGATGGGATAGGTGACCTCAAATTTCTAAGATAATGCTGAGCTCTAAAACATCTACATTGACTTTGGCCAGAAAAGGACACGAGCTAAGACCCACTGCAGACAAATGTGTCTGAGTGATGAGCTGGGGCCAGGGGAGTTTAGCCTCATGGCAGATTCAGTCCTTTGGGCGTCCAGACATTATAAAGGAGCACTACAGGATATGTGAGTGAGAGTATAATTGTCCATTTTTTAACAGTTTCTTCTGTGTAATGAACAAGAGGCCTTTCCAGCAGGGATGGGATGTTGCAGTGATGTCCATATCATAGAATAATATTGGTGATTTTCTTGTGAAGTCATTCAGTCATACAACTTTCCAGTTAGAAGTGGTATTCAAAGTCACTGACTCTAAGTTTCCAATGCGTGGACCCCAAAGTTATATCAATAACAAATAAATCCTGTCATTTTATCTCTCTCCCAACTAATTATAAGTTTGAAAAGAGCTCTGAGCGACTGACATTGAGATCAACTAGCTAATGTAGATACCAACCAGAGTTTTAATTATGGTGGTAGCAAATATTCTGCATTTAATGTTGGGGAGTAACCACTGATTGTTAACTGCTTTATTAATAAGAAACAGAATCTATAGAGTTTTAGAAAGTCAAAGGATCTTCAGTATCAGGTGTGTGGTCATTGAATGCTCTCCTCAAATCTGAAATGCCCCTACTCTGGGAATGTTTGAATGAATATTGGTGAAAAATATGGGAAGGAATCAGGACCGCTGACCGAAACCCACAGCTGCCAATATTTGCTGCTGCTTATCCCCCTTTCTGCTTTATGTTCTTTTCCTCTCTTCTAATCCCATTTTTTCCTCCTACTGATCTTTTCAACTCTGATCTGTTCTCCAGTGTATAGATACCTTGTGATTAATTTGGCAATTAAAAATCCCAGACCATCTTTACCTATTTTTATCACAGGTACAGTTAACCCGGAGTGTGTGTACTGGGAGACAGCCAATTATGAATATATTTTAAGCAAAATCAACCCTAGAAGCAGGTTTGCATGCATGTATTTGTGTGTATAGAAAATGAAAGTGCAAGTGCAAGTCGCTCAGTCGTGTCTGACTCTTTGCGACCCCATTGACTATACAGTCCATGGAATTCTCCAGGCCAGAATACTGGAGCGGGTAGCCTTTCCCTTCTCCAAGAGATCTTTCCAACCCAGGGATTGAAGTCTCCCGCAATTCTTTACCAGCTGAGCCACGAGGGAAGCCCAAGAATACTGGAGTGGGTAGCCTATCCCTTCTCTAGCAGATCTTCCTGACCCAGGAATCAAACTGGGGTCTCCTTCATTGCAGGCGGATTCTTTACCAACTGACCTATAAAACAGATATTTAGAATTACCGTCTCTCTAAACTTTTCCCATAGTGTTGCTCCTCTATATCAGGACCAGCCATCTGAAGTACATTATGTCTTAGATTTCTACAGCCTTAGAAATGAGTACAGAATATGTCAATCATAGATTTGTTGTTTTATAAAGCCTCGGACCACACCCATGCGTTAGCACGTCTTACTGGTCAGTGTCATATTGTTTTTGCAGCTCAGCTGGACTAGGTTGCATCACGCCTTGTGCACATGGACTGGTAGCTGCTTCCAGGGCTTACTGGGTGTCTATTTATCTAGCTAACACTTGGTGAATGGCAGTGACAAATGATCATGTACTTCCCAGGAGCGCACATGTATTTCCAAAGGTCAAATGCATTTCAGTGATCTGGTGATTCTCTCAAGGGGGAAGTCAGGAGCCACAGGACAGAACAATAGGAAAAGCTGCACATGAAGTTAACAGGGAGCAGGGTGGCCCCGAGCTGGGAGGCACTGCATGGCAGGGCTCTTGCACTTTCTCACAAATGCTCTTTCACAGCAGTTCCTGAGCTCAGTAAACACACAACCTCAGCGACTAGCAGTGCCAGGGATTCTGAGAGAGCCCTGCATCCTCTGTAACTGCTTGTGTTAGAGTGCAGTATGGTGGAAACCCCGGAAGGAAGTTGCTACATTGTCTTGGAGACACATTTTTGTCATCCTTCTCCCTTCAGAAGCATTTTCTATAATCATCTGCTTTGCGACTTAGAAAGCCCTTTACTGGAATTCTCTAATGAAGCTCCCAGCTCCATGGACTGTGGTTGCCATTTTTCAGAGCCTGTATTATTAGATACAGAGCAGTTAGGGTAATTGCCCAAGAACAGACTGTTTCTATCTGAAATGAACCCAGACGTTTAGGATGCTAGTTCTACAATGCTATTCCCCAGCCTTTCTGGATCTGAATTGCAATTCTTTTACATATGACTTATGGAGTAATTTGTTTATTCATTCAACAGTTACCAAATACCATTTTATATTGGTTAGATGTTTGAGAAATTAAGATGTGGTCTCTATCATGGCCCTGGAGGAGGAAATGACAACCCACTCCAGTATTCTTGCCTAGAGAATCCCATGGACAGAGGAGCCTGGAGGGCTATAGTCCATGGGATCGCAAAGAGTCAGACACAACTGAGCATGCACACACAGCTCTATCATGGAGGTCTTGAGTCTAGAGGGGGAGAGAGACATATACAAAAATAGTGATCATATCATGTGACTGATACATCAGACAGGAGTAAGTAAACAAGTGCAGGTGACAGAGTCTCCATCTCTGCTTGGGCACTTAGGGGGCTAGAGAGGTGGTTTGAGCCTAGAAGAATTAGTAGGAGTTTGCCAGGCAGCCAAAATAGGGCAATGGCATTTTCCATTATGACTTATCTAAGTGATCTCTAGCAGCATCCTTGGTTCTTTTCCTAGAACCCTCTTTGCTAAGAAGGGTACCATCTGATTGATGTGAGTTTCCTCAACTTCCTTCCATATCCAAATTTCTTCCAATCTTCACTTCTCTTCCCGTCCTTCTCCTTGAGTCAGAGGAGGATGTGTCTTCCTTTTTGCCAACCTTGGAGCTCCCACTGGAGCCAAATAAGCTCTCTAGGTTCTATCCTCATTCATAGATTGGCCACAGCTCTCTCCCACATCTCTATTCTTTCTCTGCTTACAAGTTCCACTATGATAAACAAGGTACAACATTGTCTGGGAGGGGGAAAAGTGCCTTTGAACTAACATCCATCTCTCGCCTCCCTTTTGTTACCAACTTTTTGAAAGGTGAGTCTGCACGCAGCAGCATCGCTCTTCCACCATCCCTTGTGATTTGACCGTATCCTCCGCCCTTCGTGGGATCTGAGCTCCCTTGAATGCACTCCTCACTGTGTACCCCCTGGTTGATCTCTCGGCTCACCCTGCTTTCATCCCTGTAGTGTGTGATGCATGACTCACATGCTGGCTTGATAACCTCCTTTCCTTGTGCTTCTGTGACACAGCATTCTGCTGCTTCCCCTAGCTCTACATCTTCTCACTCTTGCTAGCTCCTCCCTGATTTTCCCATTTGGATTTGGCAGCTCTCATTAGCTCTTTCTTCCATAGTTTTATGATTTTTGCTTCTCCTGAGTCTTACCCTGGGCCAGCTCACTTTACAGTATTCATCACAAGGCCTCTGTCTTATTTCTGATGACAAGAGGCAACGTTGCAGAGTGGTTGGGAATGCAGTCTGAGCCAAACTGCCCGGGTTTGAATCCTGATTCTACTGTGTGACCTTGCGTAAATAAGTTACTCTTTGCTGTGTATTCATGCTTCCTTGCCCTTGAAACAAGTGTAACAATACCTTTCTGCAAATATTGTTGTGAGAATCAGATGAGTTAGCATATACGAAGTACCTGGGACACAGGGACATGATAAGAGTCTAAAATTGTTAATTAGCTGTATTTACATGGCACTCAGCTCATGGATGATATTATTATTTCTTGTATACATTTATTTAAAAAGAAACAGTTACAAATAATCAAAATTTTGTTAAATTCATTATTACCACAGAGAGTTTACTCTTGGTAGACTTGGGCTCAATCGTTTTCTTGCTTTATCTCATTTCATCCTCACCTCAGCCCTAGGAATAGGTGCCATTTTATCTTCATTTTGCTGGTGAGACAAAATGGTCTCTGAGAGGTCAGGAGGCCTGCCCAGCTTCACGGGCTTGTGGCAGAGCTGGTCTGTGGCAGAATGTGATGACTGTTAACTGCTGTGCTCTTAGCAGATGTTCCCTAAGCGCCAGCTGACAAACTCATTCAGGACTGTCCCCCAGCCTCCTGCAAGCAGTCCATAGCCATCAGACATTGCTCCATGGTGAATACCCACTCTGAGTTGCTGTGTGGAGTTTGAGAAGTTATGGAGTTTTATACACTCAGAAAACCACAACTGTAATTGCATTGCCTTGCATTCACCTCGGTTATCTAATTATTTTACTGGCACTTCTTGGGTTTCACTGTTGCATTTTATGTTCGTGAGGTATAGGGATACTATCTTTTACTTCATTTATTTGCCCTCGCTAGCATCTGAGGCAGCACTGTGTTCAAACATTTATTCTTACACACAGCAGGCCAGAAAGTTTTTGTGTTTTTATAATTTGATTTTTTTTTTTTTTTTGGCCATACCACATGGCTTGCGGGATCTTAATTCCCTTACCAAGGTTTGAACCTGTGCCATTGGCATGAAAGGATGGAGTCCTAACCACTGGGTCACCAGGGAAATCTGCCAGCCAGATTTGACAGAAGCAAATTCAGTATGAAGGACCTTAGTGACAATACACCTCATCCTCACCCCTAATGGCAGCTCCTCTGAAAAGACTTCCCAGGTCCCACCGCTTGCTGTCACCCCACCTCCTCCCGCCCCTGGTGTTCCCCGCCCGCCCCTAGCACTCATGACAACAGAGCACCCTAGCCTTGAGTCTAGACGACTTCCTCCCATTACCCGCTCTGTGATAGGGTCAGAAACTGTGATGACAGGTCAGGGACCTATCAACCTGACTCATTTCTTTCGTGCCAAGCTGTGCGCAGCACGTAGAAGGTTCTCAGTAAGTACTAATCCAATGAAGAAATGAAGGAGGCTTTTGAATGAAGATTTCTGAGTCTCCTGAAGAATTTGCAGATGGCAGTAACATTTGACTCCTTGGGAGCTTGAGGTAAGAGTGGGCGAAGATTTCGTCCCTGGGAGTGTGTGTTTTCCAAGTGTAAAGGGCGGTACGTGTGTGTTCGGGTGTTCTGTGGTTGGCTCCCTGAATTGTTTACTCCTTCCCCCCAACTCTGGCTACCCCTGAAACATCACCCACATCTGTACCTCCATCCAGCTAAGGCAGGCATGATACCAGAGTGTCTAGACCTTTCCTCCACACTATTGGCTGAGCCACCTCTAGAAACGAGCCCCCATTCCCATGCCCCCTTCATTCCCCTCATTGCCCTAGTGAGTCCTGTTTAAGTGCATCATCTCCGTGGAACTTTCGGATCGAGAAATATTGTGAATTTTCCTGTGGGCCAGCTCAAGTTATCATCATATTTTTAAATTTGTTTGGTTTCATAAAGCCCTTTCACTTCTTGAAGTGTTGTCATATACTGTTTTTCATTTGAACAAAGCAACAAAGGGAGTTTAATAATGATGTTGGCAAAGTAAAATGAATGATCAGTAATATCTCTGTGTCTGGTACCAGAATCAATACTTTATATATTATTCCATTTAATTCCTAAGTGGTGGCTAATAGAGCTCTAGAGTTTGGGCTGATTGGATTTGAGTCTTGGCTTCCTTACCAGCTGGATGACTCTGGATAAGTTACTTCAATGCTCTCTGCCTATTCTTAATAAGGAAAAAGGGCATTTAAGAGTAAATATTCTGTAGAGTTGTTGTGAATAGGAAATAAGATAATACATGTCAAGTGTTATACACTGTGTTTGGCACATAGTGAGTATGTAGTAATTATTATTTCTCACAGAAACATGTTATAAACTATTTTAACAGATGGGTAAAAAGAGGCTTCAAGTCTTGATTCAAGGTTCATGGATTAACCACAATGAATCCCACCTGTTAGGTGTTGACAGTCATACATTCTTGTAAGATTGATTTGAAGACTTGGGCCAGTTGGTCTCGCAAAGTATTGAAAGCTTCTGACATGTCATTGTTGGACAATTTTGAATTCTCTTGCTCCCAGGTGGTAATGTGCCAGGCCCTCTGATCTTTCTCCCTCATCCGTACCCCCCACCAGACTAGAGGAATGAACTTTTCTGTTTGCAAGGGCAGCATAGTTCCCCGATATGGTTCAGCAGTCACATCCCAGTTGCCGACCTTCCCACCAGCTGTCACACCCTCTACCTGCTGCCAAGTGGCCCTGGAAGAATCATCTGAGTGATTTCCTGCCCCTGGAGACATCAAAGCTGGCCCTCTCTCTGTCCCCATTCTTCTTACTGAACGCACCACTGGTCGATATCAATGGAGACAAGTGTTTCACAGCCTCGACAACTTGGGGAGAATTCTGGTCCGTGGGAGGGGGGCTCCATGGCCGGGATGGTGAGGGGGGAGTTGGAGCAGCATCCAGCGGTGTGACCAGGCACTCAGGCCCTGGAGGCATCCATGAAAATAGCAGTATGTGAGGGGCATCATCATACACCCGACACCCTGCTTGGGTTTCCAAAGGCAAGCCTGCTGCCTTGAGTTATTATTTCTATATTGTATAATAATCAGGCCACTATTTTGAGATCATGTCAAAGATAACAAAGCATCAGAAGCCTCTTCCGCCGCTGAAGAACCAATCAAGCTAAACTAATACTTTAATGACCACTTTTCCCAACGAGAAAACAAATTCAGGCAAAAAAAAAAAAATGAAGCAGGTTTGCTGAGAAGAACCTTGTCTGGTCAATGAAAAGAAGAAAGAGACGTCTGGAGCCATGGCAATGGAGTAGGGATTACTTTGATCTGGAAAATAGGTTTCTTTCTTTCTTTTTTTTTTCCCTCCAGTGCTTTTTCTCAGGCAGCCAAGAGATGCTATTGAGTTTGATGAGGGAGGCCCTTTCAGAATGAAGGGGCACCTCAGAGGAGAATTGAATGACCGCTTTCATAGGCAGCTAGTTTAATAGTCTCATGTTTGAAAAATATGCAATTAAAGGAAATACTATTACAAATAGCCCCTATTTGTTCCTTTAAAAATACTATCGATTAACTGAAAAATGAAAGCGAGGTGTACAAGATTATTATGTTAAGTGTAAACTGCAGATTGTTGCAGGGAAACACATACACACCGAGACGCACGACCTATGTGCGACACCCAAGGAGCTGGAGGGAGGGCGCCTGTGGTGGATCAGAAGCTCTCTATTCCTTTATGTATTAAAAACGACTTTCAGAGAAAGTCTTGCCCACCAGAGTTTTGATCACTTTCTTCGTGTCAGTACTGTTAATAAAAATCTGAGTGTTATTGGTTAGGAATTCAATTTCTTGTAAGTGTAATCTGCAGCAACTGGGGGGTCTCCGTGCGTGAGAATGATGCTTTTTAATGAATGCTCCATGGGCATTTGAAATGAAACAATGGGGGTCCTGGGCAGTTTGATCTTGCATTTTCCAGCGATTCTGCCTTTACCTTGCAGCCCCCTGCCAAGTCCCCCTGCTTCCCAGCACCTGCCTGTGCGCCACATCCCACATCTTCTCAGATCTCGCCCTGCGCTAATTGGGAGATATTTAGCAAACAAGTGGATGTTTGTCTTTAGCCGGGGATAAAGGAAGACTTTGTCCTTCCCAAAATATACGGAAACATCTCTGGCTATTCTTTTAAGAGATTTCCAAAAATCTTTGTCCAGGTAACCTGCCTCGTTGTCATGGCAACTGTGGGATGGTTCCTGTCTGCTCTCTTGCTTTTTTGCCTTTCTGGATTTATTTAACACTTTTATAACTGATATAGAGCTGCCATTTAAAAGTGGATTTCTATTCTTCTGCCCACTTGAGGCAAATGGCTACAAGTATAGTACCTATTTTTAGGCATTTGATTTTTTGTTGTTATTGTTGTTCAACCTGAAACAGTTGACCAGAGATTCATGTGTCCTTGTGTTTTGTACATATTTACCTAAGATTCAGGTGAAATTAGTTTTTCTCTTTCTTTTTAAAGCTAAATTTTGATAGGCATGTATGATAAGCTAGGCAATGTATTAATCAGCTTTTTATCTATATTTAATCCTCAAAACAAATCCATGTGTTGGTGTTATTATTGTGCCCATTTTTCAGGTGGGAAGCTGAATTTGTAGAAAGTTGAGGAATTTACCTAATGTCACATAGCCCCCCTAGTGCTAGAGCCAAGAGGCAAATCCTGGCCCCACGGTCCAAGTGTGGCTACATCACAGGTATTTGAGGGAGTCTCCTCAGCATTGATTTGTTGCTACCACTCAAGGATGCAGAGCTGAGGGCTCACGCTTTGTTAGTGTGAAGGGTTTAGAACAGACCTAAGTAAGCATATCTTCATGGAAAGGACCATCTGACTTGGAAATGGGAGATGATAGGTTATGGAATCATCTTAGGAGTCTGACAGTATAATAAAATCCTGTCTGGAAGCAGAGGGATGAATTAAAATGGCCCTTGGGATCATATGAGATCCTTTGATTCCATGGGTTGGTGGCAGGCTGGTGTTGCAGGGAGAGTCAGAGATCTGCTTGTGGGGAGGACTGCACTGGCCCCTGGGGCAGGCAGACAGGGGAGACACAGCAGAGCACAGTCCCTGGGGGCCCAGCTCCCCAAAGGCTTCTGTGTAGCAGAACCACAAACCTCTCATCAGAGAGAGGCTGGCTGCTCCAGGGTTCAGTCACTATCCTATGGCCCATTTGGGAGAAGTCCATCTCAGAGTAACCAGAGACTCACCTGGAACTTTAAAGTCCCTATCAAGCTCCTTCAGTTTATCCACATAGGCTGCTTGAACTCCCCACAAGTCCTTAATATCCATGGGGCCTTTGGCTGGACCATTCTTTCTCTCCCTCTTAAACAACTCATCTATTTGATACTTGAGTGGAAGGACAGGCTACTGGTGAGAGGTGGGGTCTCTGAAAGCCAGGCTGCCTAGGTCTGATCTTCTTACCATTGAGCAAATTGTTCTCCATCACCCCAGTTTTCTTAACAGTAGAAAAGAATAATGAGCACATCTGCTTCACAGAGGGAGTGAGGGGATTGGGTGAAGTGATACTTTTAATACGCATTGATTGTTGTTACTACATAATTCTTAAAATTTCATGCTAGGTACCAAACGCACCAAATAACTGCCTTGTCGCCCCATGGATTGGGGTGGCTGCTGCTACTTTGTGCGTCTACAGTAGCCGTGCGTCTCTTAACCTAGCAGAGTTGCTTCTTTGTGTTCTCTGATACACTGAGCAGACTGGGGAAGGAAAGGGACCCGTCTTGCTCTCCGGCTCCCAGCATAGTGTTTGTGGTGCTCTTTGCTGTGGAATAGTATCAGGAGTGGGATCCCCAGGCTAGACTCAAGTAAGACAGGTTTCATTAATGTTTCCCAGTAATTATTTGAGGAGTTTTCTGTTAACCTCTTACTGTCTTGGAAATTGGTGGAAAGAGAAAAGAGACACATTTGTATATTCTATCAGTGACTCGATGGACACGAGTTTGAGTGAACTCCGGGAGTTGGTGATGGACAGGGAGGCCTGGCGTGCTGTGATTCATGGGGTCGCAAAGAGTCAGACACGACTGAGTGACTGAACTGAACTGACCTGAACTGATGCCTTCACAGGAAAGCCAAGCAAAGTATATTATGATTCTAAGACCTGACTGACCAATGAATGTGACAGGGAGTGATCAGTGTGAAACAGAATTTTGTTATAGAGACGTGTACTAAAGGCAAGGCTTCCAGTAGGCCAGACAGGATGCAGACGATTCAGTGACGCAGAGGAAGGGAGAAGAACAAGAGTGAAAAGTGTAGAGCTGCAGACAGCCATTGCGAGGACGCAGAAGGGTGGGAGGGTGTTAGACTAGGGGGCTGGCTTCCTGAATCCACAGGTCTGTGAGTAAATAGCTCCAGAGTGGCAGAGAGCGTAGAGTCACAATAAGCAGGGTTTGGACGCTGGCTCACCTGCCTACTGGGACGTGACCATGGCAGAAAGACTGGGCTCATTAAACTTCTATCATCTTTCTTATAATATTGGAGGTTCCTGGGAGGAGTCCATGGGACGATGCACGGGGGAGGTCGAAGCTTGGTGTATAGTGAATGCTCAGCTATTACTTGCTTTGTTACCAAACATACCTCTCTGAACTTAAAAAAGAAAAAAAATTTCCTGACTCTGGAGGTTGATGAGACATGTCTCATTTCCAGGTCCATTTGGGAGATTTAACCTGTTTTCTCAATTTTATAACCGATGGAACATGCATGCCACTATATAAGTTACGATTTGCAAAAGGATGATTGTATTCAGACCTCTAACAGCTTGAGAGGTAGGCTAATTTTCATTTTCTAGCTCAGGCACCTGAGGCATGGAAAAGCTAGAGAAATGTGGGTGGAGGCATCATAAATACACTCAGGACTTCTGACACTGGTGTAGTCCCCCCTGCCCCCATACCAAATGGGTGTGTGTTTCTGGTGAATGACTTGGATGAAACCAAAACGCATGAATGTCTGCCAAATCCTTTTTGAATTTGTATCACATCATAATTGGTAAAATTTGCTAAAGGAAGAATGTATAAAGGCATTTCAAGGGCATTGGTTTTGCATTCATTATCTGTAAAGGACTATTGAAAAAGAATGTAAAAAGAAATCAATTTACTGGATATCAGCTTCAAAAGCACGAAAAATCTATTGTACCAAGTGGATAGAGCTGGCAGGGACCTTGTGCTCACTGCCTCTAGGCAGACTATAGGAATTATGTATGCCACGTGCATTATGGTTCATTATAGAGATTTTTTGTTTATTTTGAGCTCATGGAGTTGATACTATTGCATATTTTTGTTTGTTTGTTTGAATTGTTGTTGTTGTTCAG
Organism: Moschus berezovskii; assembly: GCF_049115385.1. Classification (NCBI taxonomy): domain Eukaryota; kingdom Metazoa; phylum Chordata; class Mammalia; order Artiodactyla; family Moschidae; genus Moschus; species Moschus berezovskii. The sequence continues at coordinate 37,212,415 of NC_142473.1, read as the reverse complement.
TTGTTCAGTCATGTCCAACTCTTTGTGGCCCCATGGACTGCAGCACACCAGGCTTCCCCATCCTTCATTATCTCTTGAAGTTTGCTCAAACTCATGTCCACTGACTCGGTGATGCCATCCAACCATCTCATCCTCTGTCACCCCCTTCTCTTGCCCTCATCTTTCCCAGCAGCAGGGTCTTTTCCAGTGAGTCAGCTCGTCGCATCATGTGGCCAAAGTATTGGAGCTTCAGCATCAGTCTGTCCAATGAATATTCAGGGTTGATTTCCTTTAAGATTAACTGGTTTGATCTCCTTACTGTGCAAGGGACTCTCAAGGGTCTCCTCTAGCACCACAATTCGAAAGCATCAATTCTTTGGCACTCAGCCTTCTCTTGGCTTTGTTAAGTGATGCTGGCAGAAAGCCTGGTCACCATCTTCCAGCCACCAGAAGGGAACCTTTTTAGGAGAGATGTGTGCAGGTGCTGGTGGTATAAATTCCTTCTCAGGTACTATAAGAGCAATTGAATGTTCCTTCCAACCTGGAAACCTCGTAGATCCTGTGTTTGAAATGACTTCTTTGGAGGCTGCTGGAGATTTTTTAGCCTCATTTCTGGAATTCATGTGGTGATACACTACTTTCATTTTTGTCTTGAAGCAGATACAATAAAAGACCTGAAGCACAAGCATACTTAGCCTCTGATGGTCTCTGGGATACAAGCGCATGTTGTATCTGTTGCACTTGTCTTTGATCTTACTTTATCTGGGACCAAGATGTTTGATAATTTGATACTCTAGTGGGATTATTCAGAACTTTAAAAAAAAATCCAAGAGCTGTCTCCCATTGTTCAGAGACAAATTTCACAAATGAAATCAACAGTCTAGTTAGGACAGTGGTGCTCGTACTGCATAACCAAGCCATCTGTCTCAAATTGCAAATTTGAGAATTTTGTTTTCATTTTATTATGGGGGAAAGCATGGCATATTTTTTGTATATATCTTCAAAGCACATGGTATAAAGTGATAGAATGATAAAAATGTTGAAACTGGAAAGACCACAGAATAACAGACATGTTTAGGTTCTGACTACTTCCTACCAGAGAATAGTTAATTTACATACAGGTTGACAGAGAACCCTTGCTGTGATTATAGGATTTAAGAAATTTCACATATACTGTTACTGCAGTTTTTATGCTGTTAATACTAATTTACAGTCTTCTTTGGAAATTTCCTTCAATGATAAGTTTTAGTACTTTAAATATCCACACTTAATCAAACTTTGCATTTCAAGACTTTATTTAGGGTGTGTCTACAGACTTGGCTTCAGGTCTAGAAATTTATCTGACATTGATGCCCTGTGTCATCAGTACCACTCCCAGATTTTGTTGTGTTTCCTCTATATAATATGTATTATGCATACTTTGTATATGTAGATCACACCCAAATCGCCTGGGTTAGGAATAGGACTGCAGTCTAAGAGGGAATAGGTTTACATTCTGGAAACCAGTGGCTGGGCAGTAGGAAGGAAAAAGGAAGGCTTCAGCTTGGTGGACTGAGGTATACCCAGGGCAGAATGACCCCTTGTGGGCTCCATCTGCTGTGGACCTCCTTGGAACTCACATTCAGGGCCAAGCAGTTTCAGTTTTAGGCTAAGGCTGCTGTACTTCCTCAGTGTCCTTATCTGTAATAAGCCTTTGATGGTGACAACAGAGTCTACATTTTCCTTTGCGTTTAGGATGGTCATTTTCATAGTTTCTTTAAGCATCTTCTGATTGGCTCACAGAATCACCTCTTTGCTTGATGTTATTTTTTTAAAAATTTCTTTCATAGAGAACATTTATCCTTTTAAAATCCTCAAATTATCCTTAGGGTTAACCCCTGGGATGCTTAGTACATCATACCTACCCTAGTTTCTCTATTTTTTTTTTCTTGTTGCTGCTGCTGCTAAGTCACTTCAGTCGTGTCCGACTCTGTGCGACCCCATAGAGAGAAGTCCACCAGGCTCCCCCGTCCCTGGGATTCTCCAGGCAAGAACACTGGAGTGGGTTGCCATTTCCTTCTCCAATGTGTGAAAGTGAAAAGTGAAAGTGAAGTCGCTCAGTCATGTCTGACCCTTAGCGACCCCACGGACTGCAGCCTACCAGGCTCCTCCATCCATGGGATTTTCTAGGCAAGAGTACTGGAGTGGCTTGCCATTGCCTTCTCCGTTTTTTCTTGTTAGGCTATGGTAGTGCTGCTTCTGCATGCAGATTCTGTTTTCTTCTTTAAAAAAGTTAAGCTTTGAACTTTGCTGGTGGTTCAGTGGTTAAGACTTTGTGCTTCCAATGTGGGGGTCATGTGTTTGATCCCTGGTTAGGGAACTAAGATCCCACATGCTGCATGGCAAGGCAAAAAAAAAAAAAAAAGAAAGAAATCATTCAATAAGATTAAAAAAGAAAAAAGAAATTAAACTTTCACAAAGCTCTGAGTTACCAAAGACCATTCCTTTGCAACATGTAATTTCCTGGTGGAGAGAAAGACGTGAGTATTCCCTGGGGAGGTGCATCAGATAGCAGGTTTATTCTGGAGGAGGGCAGCAGCAGTGAGCATAGCTGGGGTGAAAGGTGATGCAGTGCATCTTTGAGAACTGAGAGTTTTATTGTCTTGATGTTCTTTCTGAAAACTGAAGGTCCAGGCAAAGAAGAGAAAGGGAATTAGGTTGTTTCAATAGGAACATTCTTAGTTGACAACAACAAAGGAAGTTTTTAAACCATTTGCAGAACATTGGCATAGGTTACCAATTGTGGATATGGGGTTCCTGGAAATCGCTGATGAAAAGGAGAGACAGTCACCTGCCTAACTGGTTTTGGCGGTGTGCTACCTGCAGGTAGGTGGATGGGATGTACCGAAGATACAGAACAAAAATGACTAACAAGAGAAGCGATTAAGTGTGGAGCAGAGGTTATGCTGAGCCATCTTCTGGACCAGGACAGGCAGATACCCTCATGCTCCTCATCTCCTTTGCCACCATATCCAACATGTGGTCTTCGAAGTGTAGTTTTGTTTAGATTTTGTTAATTTTAATGGCTACCTGTGGCTCGGGGCTGCCGAAAACAGGATAATAGCCAAGCACAGTGCCTGGAATAGGAAGCTATTGCACTAATGCTCATTGACTGACACTTCTTTTGTGGTTAAGAATCTGCCTTCTAGTGCAGGGGGCTTGGGTTCAATCCCTGGTCAGGGAACTAAGATCTGATGTGCCGAGGAGCAACTCAGCTCATGTACAACAGCTCAAGAAGCCTGCATGCTGCAGTGAAGATCCAGTACAATGGAAACACACACACACACACACACACACACACACACACACACACACTCTCTCTCTCTCTCACACAGATGAAAATAATGAGCGAACAATGACAAAATAAATGAACACCTATCTACTTGCCTCACAGGGTTACTCTGAGGATTGAAGGGTTTGATAAACATCTAAGAACTTTAACAAACTTTACAAACCATCATTCTACAGTAAGGTACTATTTGGAAATACATTACTTGAAAATGCATGCAAATATGAATTTTATTTAAAATTCTTTGTGAATGGAAATCTGTAGAAAATGTAGCATATATTTTGTCATCTTAAAACTTGACTTCTCTTGGATTTTGGTTATTTCATCTGTCAAGCAAAAGGGTATAAACAGGTTGGGTTTCGGGTTGTATTAGATGGTCAATGGCTAAGAGTAGCTGTGTGCCTAATGCCAGCTCTTCTTGCCATATTATCAACTTGCACTTGTCTTGTCATCATGTTTGACTTAAAAGCTTCTCTCACCCTCCTACTAGTTTGTTGTTTACAATCTGATGTCCTCTAAACAGTCAAGTAAATGAGCTGTTAAGAATTATATGAAGTGAGAGCTAGGAAGGCTCTGACTGACCAACTGTGTGTGATCAATATGTACAGGAAGGTGGGTGCCTTTGCATTCAGTGGACAAAGTGGTCAGTTGACTTGGAATTTAGATACTGTTTGCCCTTATTTATTGCTAGGTTAAGGCTTTATCCAGAAAACAAAGTATTGCCTTTTATAGGATTGTAATTTTATTGCTTTATTTTATTTCTAGACAGAATCTAAGTTAAATTCTCTCTGACTATAAGGATATGGTGCTTTATACAGGCTTGCTCTTATAAAAGGATGGAGGGAGGATGAGATTAGATATTAGTCAATGTTAGCTCCATCCTTGGGTTAGACAGAAACCTCTGTTTGACTTAGAATTCAGGATATACATGCTTCATTTTCCTGCTTATTTTGTAGTTAAAAATAATTTGAACAATCTTGTTTTATTAGCAAGAATTTCAGCCAGTAGGTTGTCCAGGAAAGGTTCTGACTGATGTATGAGAAAGTACAGGTACGGGCAGAATTGACCACTAGCCTTCAGGCTTTGTGGTGGCCAGGAGAGTGTGTGCCCAGCTCTAGCAACAGAGATGGACACAGATTAGAGCTCCAGAAGTAATTGTTGAGTGATCAGAGAATGAATGATGTCTGAATGAATCAATGTACATATGAAAGAATCAGCAGCACATTTAACTTTCCACTAGGTTTTCAGAGGATAACGTACATCCCAGCTCTTTACTAGGCTAGGGAATTTATACTGACCTTACTTGGTTGCCTGGGAAATCTTTCCCTGGCACACTCAGACACAGCTGTCTGTTCAAATATGATCCAACAGCAGTCTGGTTTGTCAAACACCAGAAGCTGGTCGGCTTGGTCTTTTTCACATCTTTAAGCAACATGAAATGAATATTACAGAGCTGTTCTGAGCCACCTGCTGGCAGTCACTGTTTCCCCAGGGCCAGCTGAGTCAGAGACAGCCACTTGCTCCAATTCGGTTTCTCTGATGTAATTGCCAATTTTATTGGATAGCTGGAGGGGGCTCGTCTTCATCTCCAGCAGATCTGGCTGAGTCGGACACAGCAGAGGGTCTGGAAGGGAGCTGCTCTAGGGTGCTGTGGCCCAGCTGGGCAGGTTGTGAGACTCCTTCTTGGCATCTCCTAGGGGAGTGGACAGGCAGGAGCTGTAGTGTCAACAGTGACCAGAACAACTAGCAGGGGCAGCCCCTGCACTCTTCTTGTCCCGGGCCCCTGGTTGGTGGGGAGCAGAGAACCTTGGTCTTGGGGGTGGTCACTGCCTCTGACTCTGAGTCAGAGAACCCGTGGCCAGTGTTTGTACTTTTATTCTTTGAGGGATGTCATTTTTTAAAAACTGAAAAAAGAATTAACTGAAATAATTTTCATATCAATGAGAGACCTAGAAATAATCACATTTGGTGGGGGGAACTTACTGAAGTCACTCTAATGCTGGGGGAGGTAGATCCGTCTTTTTTACTCTTTTCTTTCATTTCACCCCAGTCGTGTACCTTGCACATTTGGTAGTGGTCTAGGGCACATATAGGCCAAGGCGACTACAGAATCAGGGGTCTTATTTAAAAAGAGAGCAGTTTAATGACAGTGGTCATCATTAAATGAAATCAACAGCTCCCAGCACAGCCAGAATAGAATGCAGGTCATGGAGCAGCGATGGCAAGCCACTCCAGTACTCTTGCCTAGAAAATCGCATGGACAGGAGCCTGGTGGGCTGCAGTCCGTGGGGTCGCTACTAGTCGGATACGACTGAGCGACTTCATTTTCACTTTTCACTTTCACACACTGGAGAAGGAAATGGCAACCCACTCCAGTGTTCTTGCCTGGAGAATCCCTGGGACGGCGGAGCCTGGTGGGCTGCCGTCTATGGGGTCGCACAGAGTCGGACACGACTGAAGTGACTTAGCAGCAGCAGCAGCAGCATGAAGCAGCGAGACTGATCAGCACCATCAGAGGGGGCCCTTGGCCCTTCAAGGAGAAAACGAGAGATGTCTCGAGGCCCAGAGGTAGTCCTGGAAGAGCTGGTTTTCCGGCCAATTTGCCAGGGGCCTCAGCATATACCCCTTTCCCTTCTTTGATTTTAACTCTCTGAACCTTTGCGATCTGAGAAAACAAGTTATATTTAACTCCTAATTCCCGTGGCTACATTGTCACCTGTGTAGAAATAAGCATCTCATCCTGCATTTTTCTTGATTGCTTAGGGGAGACACAGAGTACAAGATGGAAGGAAGAAAAGATATCCTATTGCTTACTACCCTTGAGTAATTTCAGGCATGTCACAAAGGCTGTAAGAACAATGTTGACAGAAGTGCCAGACATGTCAGTTCTAACAAAGATGATTGGATGAAAAACTTAACTGAAGGCTTCTATGAGAACCTGACTCATATCAGCTGTTATTGGAGGAAGGCTTCTTCATAAAGCTATACTGTGGCACACCCAAGGAGCATGGCTTTCAGGAGAGTAGACTCAAATATTCATTTGAGTGTTCTTTCACATTTTACTCATAGCAGACTATAAAAGCCCACAGCTGCCCCACATAAGAACCCTTTCCATAAGATATCGACAGAGCAAGTAAAGGTCTTACACAAATGCTCTAAGAAAAGGATGGGAGCATTAGACGGCAAGAGTTGATTGAAGGAGTAATTGTGACCCATGCTATTAAGAAGTCATACTTGACTAGTTGCAAGCCGATGAATAAATTGAGTGAACAGAAGAAAAAGCATCCAAATGTACGTATTTCCTCATGTATTGGAACCATCATTTGTTTTGTGCTGACTCAAGGGTTCCAACAAAGTCCAAAATGGTGCTTTTGAGACAAAACAAAAAGCAAAGCAGAGGTTCTCTAAGCAAGATGTGGCCAAAACCACCTGGGAATTTGTTAACAGGTACCTGGTCCCCACCAAGAGACCCTGGGATTCTGTAAACCTCAAGTGGGACTTGGGCATTGCATCTTTTAACAAGTCTCAGATGATTTGGGACCACATTCTGAGAAACACCAAACTATGGCCACCGTCAAAATAATGGAAAATATTATATTAGCCAATTCAAAAATTTTTAACTCAAAGTGATTAATCAAAATCTCACACATACCAAGTACTGTGCCAGGGATCCAGAGACTAATATTACACAGCTTCTGCCCTTAAGATGCTTAGAGTTGAGTGGAGCTTAAAAGTCCTAGAGGGCAGTTTAGTGCTTGCTATCACTCATGCTATATCAAACAGTATTAATACCAAAACAAACTAGTTTGAGGAGTGACACATCATTCTCTAATCACATTTATTATAAGAACAAAGACTATACAGGGTTATCATTTACATCTTTCTAAATCCATATATATGCGTTAGTATATTGGTGTTTTACGAGACAGCAAAAGAGACACAGATGTATAGAACAGTCTTTGGGACTCTGTGGGAGAGGGTGAGGGTGGGATGGTTTGGGAGAATGGCATTGAAACATGTATATTATCATATGTGAAACGAATCGCCAGTTCAGGGTCGATGCATGATACAGGATGCTCGGGGCTGGTGTGCAGGGATGACCCAGAGGGAAGATAAGGGGAGGAGGGAGGTGGGAGGGGGGTTCGGGAGGGGGAACTCATGTACACCCGGGGCGCATTCATGTCAATGTATGGCAAAACCAACCAATATAATATTGTAAAATAATTCAGTTCAGTGCAGTTCAGTTGCTCAGTCGTGTCCGACTCTCCGCGACCCCATGAATCACAGCACGCCAGGCCTCCCTGTCCATCACCAACTCCCAAAATACACTCAAACTCATGTCCACAGAGTCGGTGATGCCATCCAGCCATCTCATTCTCTGTCGTCCCTGTCTCCTCCCGCCCCCAACCTTTCCCAGCATCAGAGTCTTTTCCAGTGAGTCAACTATAATTAGCCTCCAATAAAAAAAAAAGAAACAAAGACTAGGAAAAGTTTATAAGCAATATTATTGGGAGAATAGCAATCAAATGTTGATATTGTATGAAAAATCTGTAATCTATATCTACTTTCTAGTATAGTAATTTTTCTAAAATAAATGTTGTAGCTTAGAGGTTAATCTATTTGGTTATTTATATCAGAATTCTACTTCCAAAGAATTCCAAATTCTAATCCTAGATGGGGAAAAAATGGAAACAGTGGCAGAATTTTTCTTGGGCTCCAAATCACTGTGAATGGTGACTCCAGCCATGAAATTCAAAGATGCTTGCTCCTTGGAAGAAAAGCTATGACAAACCTAGACAGCGTATTGTAAAGCAAAGACATCACTTTGTCAACAGAGGTCTATATAGTCAAAGCTATGATGTTTCCAGTTGTCATGTATGGATGTGACAATTGGACATAAAGAGCACTGAGAGCTGAAGAATTGCTGCTTTCAAACTATGGTGCTGGAAAAGATACTCGAGAGTCCCTTGGACTGCCAAGAGATCAAACCAGTCAATCCTAAAGGAGATCAACCCTGAATATTCATTGGAAGGACTGATGCTGAAGCTGAAGCTCCAATACTTTGGCCACCTGATGCGAAGAGCCTTCTTATTGGAAAAGACCCTGAAGCTGGGAAAGATTGAGGGCAGGAAGAGAAGGGGGCGACAGATGATTGGATGGCATCATCAACTCAATGCACATGAGTTTGTGCAATCTCTGGGAGATGGTGAAGGATGGGAAAGCCTGGCGTGCTGTGGTCCATGGGGTCACAAAGAGTCAGAGACTATTGAGTGACTGAACAACAAGATCAACAGTCCTAGCCTAGGAGTCTGTCACATCTCTTTGAATTATTTTTCAAGTGGAAAACTGCAATTGTTGCCTGGAATGGGAAATGGAGACCTCTGACCCACCACTTCCTGGAGGAAATAGTACCCAGATTCTAGAACAGAGGTTTTGGTTAACCTTGATGGAATCTGATAATCCAGATACCTACAGAAGTTATTAAGCTATTGTGTGGGCAGGCATAAAGCCTCATCTTGGTGTCATAGAGTGTGTTATTCTTCACTGGGGGGTTGTGGAATTCTTGGCACAGATAATTTTAAGTGATTTTTAAGGTTGACTGAAAATGAATTGCAAAGCTGGGAAGTGAATTTCTAGTCCTGTGTCCTCTTCATTAAGAATCTGAAATGTAAAGTCTTTTATGTTTCCTCTTGATCATGTTTCCTGGGGGAGGTGGAAATGACTAAGATAGATGTCTCTGAAAGAATGAATATTGATGATATATTATGTAAGGCTCAATGCAAGTTGTGAATCCACCAGATGCTTGGAAAGTCAGCAGCTTCTCTATTATGCATTTCCTTGGCCTAAGCTTGGATGTTTTCCAAAAAGCAGTTCCAGAAGCAAGTGGAAGGACCTGGTGGTTGTGAGTGTGTGTGCATGTGTATTTGTGTGTGTGTGTGTAAACTCTAACTTGTTAAAATGAGTAATGTATGAGCAACTTTCCAATCTTCCTTTAACTGAATGATGAGCTTAGATTTTATAGGAAATCAAATTAGAGTCTGAAAGAATCCTGCTCCTTCCTTCTAAGCAAGTTGGCCTCTGGGCAATCATTTTTACGGGAACCAGGTCCTTACCAGTAAGTTTGCTTAGCAACACGTTTTCTTGATGACAGTTCTCAAAGCAGAGGAAAGTGAATGGAGGTCTGATTAACCACAGGCCATAATGGCTATATCAGTTTCTTTTGTAAGTGAAAGATTGTCTTTGCATATTCATAAGGGGGGTGTCTCAGCAGCACTGCTGGAGCTGTCAGGGCCGCTAAGCTGGACTGGATTAGTGTGTGTATGGGAGGCCTCCCAATGGGTGGCCCTGGGGACATTTTTTTTTTTTTCACAATTGAAGAATTCAGACTGTACAGAATTTACTCACTGTAAAAGTTGTTAGGCATAGAAGAAGGTTATAGAATTTATTTTTCCCATAGATCTTTAAGGACAGAACAGAAACTCACTGAATAGCTTGGGTTCAATACAGTCCTGAACCTTTGAAATTAACTATTACTAGGATGGAAGAGCCAAGGGGAACGTAGGAGCTGAGAAGCATGAAAGTCAATCCAATTATCTCAGCAGCTGGGGGTGGAGGCTAGTATATAAATTGGACATTGTGTGGGTTGAAGGATATATTTTGTGTTTTAGGATAATTCAGATTTTCCTAATAATATAGCAGTGTAATGAGCTTGGCCAAATGGCTCTAACTTGTTAAAATGTATGTATATACCAGAGTCATCTTAGTTAGGAAAAGAAATAGAAGGCTTACATCATTTATACCAGAGTCAACCAATTGCTAAAGATAAGACATTATTTCATTTATATATATATAATCTTTTGAAGTTACTTTTATTTTTTTCATGTTTATTTTTATTGAAGTATAGTTTTTCACTGTCAGTTTCTGCTGTACAGCAAAGAGAATCAGCCATATGTATACATATATTCCCTCTTTTTGGGGTTTCCTTCCCATTTAAGTCGTTCAGTTCAGTTCAGTCGCTCAGTCATGTCTGACTCTCCGCTACCCCATGAATCACAGCATGCCAGGCCTCCCTGTCCATCACCAACTCCCGGAGTTCACTCAAACTCATGTCCATCGAATCGGTGATGCCATCCAGCCATCTCATCCTCTGTCGTCCCCTTCTCCTCCCACCCCCAGCCTTTCCCAGCATCAGAGTCTTTTACAGTGAGTCAACTCATCGCATGAGGTGGCCAAAGTATTGCAGTTTCAGCTTTAGCATCAGTCCTTCCAATGAACACCCAGGATTGATCTCCTTTAGAATGGACTGGTTGGATCTCCTTGCAGTATAAGTGACTCTCAAGAGTCTTCTCCAGCACCACAGTTCAAAAGCATCAATTCTTTGGCGATCAGCTTTCTTCACAGTCCAACTCTCACATCCATACATGACCACGGGAAAAACCATAGCCTTGACTAGACGGACCTTGGTTGGCAAAGTAATGTCGTTACAGAGCACTTAAAGAGAAAGAGAGTTTCCGTGCTATACAGTAGGTTCTCATTAGTTACCTATTTTATTCATAGTAATATATATATATGGGCTTCCCTGGTGGCCCAGTGGTAAAGAATCTGCCTGCCAGTGCGGGAGGCATGCTTTGATCTCTGGGTAGGGAGGATCCTTTGGAGAAGGAAATGGCAACCTACTCCAGCATTCTTGCCTGGGAAATTCCATGGCCAGAGTAATCTGGTGGGTCACAGAAGAATCCAATACGACTTAGCAACTAAACAACAACAGTGTATATTTGTCAATTCCAATCTCCCAATTCATCCCACTTGTCCTTTCCCCCTTGGTATCCATACATTTATTCCACACCGCTGTGTCTATATTGCTACTTTGCAAATAAGATTGTCTATATCATTTTTCTGGAAGTTACTTTTAAATGCGTTATCTCATTTTATCCTTCAAACGTGCTTAACTAAATGATGAGGATCTGGGCTGTTACATCCTGTCTTAGAATTACTGACAAGGTTAAGATTCGAATCCAGTGCTGTTTCCATGAAGCCACATTGCTTTCTTTTGAACACTTTTAGAGTCTTGGCATTGTCTGATTCTACAGTTTTGTCAAAGTGTCATTATGTCAAAGAGTACTCCCTCCTAGAGACTTGAATCTAGAGAGGCAAGCACAGATACCTAAGAGGAAGTCAAAGAGATTTCCACCCCGTGGTTCCACTCCAATCTTTATTTCACAAAGTCTAAGATTGAGGATCATGTTCACAGACATTTTGCTGAAGACAAATGCAAAGGTAAGAGTTAGACTCTCACAGCAACTTGAAAACAATATCTACTCAAGACACAGCTTAGTGAATACACACACTGAACAGTAAAGACTTTTCGGGGAATTGGCTCTGCCTGTGAGCTCCTAGAGACCAATTTTTGATCCCTGAATTCCGCTTACAGGAATCTTTAAACAGATGTATGCTGCATTATTCTCATTATTCAGGTATGGCAGTCTCTCCCCCAGCATTTTAATTAGTGCTCATTTACAGAGAATTAAACTGTCATTTTAGTTGAACTCAAAGGAGTACCCCAGGGACACACATTCCACAAGATAATAAAAGCACCATATAATTCCGCTGCTTCAGCAATTTAGACTAGAGTCGCAACTGGGCTTCTCTGCCAGCCAGTTCGGATGGGACTTTATCATGACTGTTTACAGGGGTCAGGGGACACCATCATTCCACACCTGAAAACTTGAGGCCTAATCGTCTTGATCAAGAAAAGCTGATATTTCAACGTGGGATGATGGTCCCTTAAACAAGTTTCTTGTGGTTTGCACAGATTTGTTAAAATGTGAGCATTTGCTCACTTCCTTGAATGGGAGAAACCATTATTTTCCAGGATGCTGTATTTCACTCCTCTAAGGAATTTCTTTATTATCACATTCATAAGGCATATACTTACATGTAAGTTGTCCATGTTGCAAAAAAAGGAGACTGTGCTTATACAGATTCTCCTTAATATTGTACAGTTAAACTGTAGCTGTCATTTCTGATATTGCAATCCATTTTAATCTTTCATTGTGCATAGATGCATTAAGATGTGCTTAAATTGTAGCATATCTTTAAGAAGCTGCTAAAATTGTAGAAAATGTAGTCAAAATAGTAGTAAACAATGACAATCAAAAATTAAAAAGCAAAAGCTGATGTTTGATTCCTGCTCGATGACATTAAACGGAAAAGTCAAAGGAAATGATCAGCATGTTAGTGTTAGACGTTTGACTTCCAACTCTGGTTATGCCCCACGACTGCTGTGTTTTCTAGGTACGTATTGGCCCTGTTTTCCCATGGACGCCATGGGTAATGACTGGTTAGCAACAAGGGGCTGTGATTGTGGCTTCCCTTGCTTTCTAGATCCATCCTCATCTCTGCAAACCCATCGCTTTTTCTTGGCATTTACACTGTGAAATGTTTCATGTCTGACTGTAGCAGGAAACTCTGTCAAGACCATGAGATCAAGAAGCACTATAGAATGTTTCATTGTTATGTCTGAAAAATGCCATTTCCTTTCATTTCTGGAGGTTCATGGGAGAACCAGTGGTTTTTTAAAACTCACCTGAGACATATTTCATCTTACAGACTTTCATGCTTTCTGTTCTGTCAGCGAAGCGATTCACCAACTTTGAAAAGCTGAATGACCTTAATTCATTAAAATCAACATAGATTAGAAGGCCACAATCAAAATGTACAGATTTTCAGTCATAAGATAAATAAGTCCTGGGGATTTAATGTAGGGCATGGAAGCTATAGTTATAAATACTGTATTGTATATTTGAAATTTAATGAGACTAGATCTTAAGAAATTCTCATTCCCCAAAATTGGTAACTGTGTGAGGTGGTGGATGTTAACTGAACTTATTGTGGTGGTCATTTCACAATATATACAAAGATTAAATTATTATGTTGTCTACCTTAACCTATCTTATACAGCAATGATATCTTAATAAAACTGGAAAAAAAAGTCACGGGACCACAGGACTGTAGGAGAGACATGAAAGATCTTAGCAGTCCAGTAGCATCTAATGTCCCCACTTTAAAATCAGGTGATTTCACAGCATCAAATCACTTAATTTGAGGGAAACCGGAACTCATGTACCCTGGCTTCCACGTATTTGTTTTCTCCGTATCCACGAGGCAGCTTATCGTAGCAGGGAGGGCCAGGAACTCTGGAATGCAAATGCCTTGGTATGACTTCCAGCTCCATCCCTTCCTACTGGGTTTGAGGGAAATGTCTCAATTTTCATGAAAATACTTCTCTCAGTGTTTAACATGTAGTAAAAGCTCAAAACTAGTATCTGTTATCATTACTGTATCTCTCTGTTTTCCATGAGTCTTCACAGCCACCTGAGACTAGGAAGCAGGGGTTCATCTTTTGTGTGACTGTCTCCTGTCTCTTACCTTCTGTCATGCTTTGTGTCAACCTTTTATGCTTTGTATCCAAACCTCATAAGAGCCATGCAAGGTCAGTGCTGTCCGTCTATCTTTGAATGAGTGTAGTCGCTCAGTCATGTCCGACTCTTTGCGACCCCATGGACTGTAGGAGCCTACCATGCTCCTCTGTCCATGGGATTTTCCAGGCAAGAGTATGGAGTGGGTTGCCATTTCCTTCTCCAGAGGATCTTCCCAACCCAGGGATTGAACCCAGGTCTCCCGCATTGTAGGCAGACACTTTACTGTCTGAACCACCAGGGAAGTCTGTCTTTAAGATTAAAAAAAAAAAGACACAGAGAAATAATTTGTTCAAGGCCCATAGCCGGCAAATCAGGACGCTCTCTAATTACAAAATCTAGACAACTTCCAATATGTCAGGTTGATAATCACTTACGGTTCTAATTCTAGACCTTTCAGGTGTTGACTGCTGTCTTGGAGTTTTTGTTCTTGTTGGGAGTGGGTGATAGTTGTGTGTGTGAATATATGTTTTAGAAGTATGTTCTATTGTTTGCTAGTGAGATGGCTCCACCTCTAAACCTCTTTCCACTTAGCAGTGAGGATTGATTTTTTCTTACTTTGGCTTCCCTGGAATTCAGTTATGTGGAGAAGGAAATTTAGAAGCCCAGTGAGAAGGGAGGTTGAATTCCTAATATTCGTGAGTGTGTTTGTCTCTTTTTGTTTCTTGAGACTGTGTTTGGTTTTAACAAGATAGATCAAAGAAAAGGGCTTCTTTGAAAAATTGGCAAGAATAACATGAGAGAGGAAAAGGTAGAAAAATTCATTTTTTTCTTCTCACAGAAGTCTCTAATAACATTTGCTCTGCTCTCCTTGATGGTCTACCATATTGATGTTCCCCACTCAGAAGGATGCTGAAGTCCAGAGCTCTTACAAGAGTTTCTGTTAAATCCTTGTTTCCTTTTAGTTTGAGTTCTCTTATTCTTGTGTGTGATTTTGAATCTTCTTGGCAAAATAAGAGGGAGAAAAATCCATCCTGAAGATGAGCATCTCTCCTGCTCACATCGATTTGTGAAAAGGAGCTTCTGCTGCATCCTTTCATCAGGATTAAAGAGGTCTGATGTCTGCCTTACAGATGCAGACGTGCAGGCAATAGGGCAGACTGAGTGGCAGTTTATGAGAAGCCAACCTGAAGCAGACATTGCCCAGTTACTCCCTTGAATATAGAGTAACAGTCAGTCAGTCAGTCAACACTGATTTGTTCTAGGTGCTGGAGAAGCACCAATGGATATGATGCTATTATTGTCCTTTGGAGTTTTTAACCTTTTAGTGAGAAGAAAAGCAGGAAGCACATAAATAAATTCAGGATTCCAGAAAATAAGGTAGTAATTCTACTGCATATTATTTCAATAGTAAGTTGCAGTTCACTAAATGCTTGTCTGTGTTTTATTCCACGAAGTCCTCATGAGGATGGGCAGTGGTTTTCTCGGTAGGCTCTAGGGTGGCAGACACGTTCTCTCTGGTTCAGTTCCTTCCACTTTGGGTTGGTGCTATGCCTTGAATCAATCACCCTTCCTTCCTTTCAGGAAGGTAAGAGCCGCCTCCTCTATTCGAACTCTTTGTTCTCTTGTGTGGCTGTTTGTTTGTTTGTTTTGTTTTTTGGCGGCACCATGTAGCATGGGGGATCCTAGTTCCCTGACCAGGACCAGGATCAAACTCGCCACCCCCCTCCTGCCCTCTGGCATTGGAAGGCAGCCTCTTACTCGCTGAGCCACCAGGGAAGCCCCTGTCACTTCTTGTCGTTGTCGCTACTCTCTGCCTAGGTGAGCTCA
This sequence comes from Moschus berezovskii, assembly GCF_049115385.1. Lineage (NCBI taxonomy): Eukaryota > Metazoa > Chordata > Mammalia > Artiodactyla > Moschidae > Moschus > Moschus berezovskii. Next base: position 37,196,860 of record NC_142473.1, on the reverse strand, counting down.
CCCAACCCAGTGACTGTACATGTCGTCACTGATGATGTTTCAGATTTGTGTCTTCATCCCTGTCCTCTCACTTGATTCCAGATTCTTATATGTAGCTAAATAACTAGCAATAGATGATGGCTTGAATTAGATCCCTCATAGGAATCCCAGCGTGAAAACATCCAAAATGGAGGTCTTGATCTCTTTCCTGCTTCCAAACTCTTTCTCAATGCCCCAACCTCCATCCCTCCCGGTCTTGCCTCTAAAGACAAAGGGCATAGCAAGCTACTCATGGGGTCAGGCCAGAAACTTAGACATTATTCTTAATTTCTTCTGTCTTTGCATCATTCCCAATATCCAGTCTGTGAGCGAGTCCTGTTGATTATATTCCTACAATGTTCATCAAACAGTTTTTTCCTCCTCCTCTCCTTTACTATCATCCCAACCCAAACTATCATTGTCTACTGCCCAGGTTACTGCAGTGACTTCTACCCTAGCTCCCTGCTGCCATTCTGCCCTTCCGTCCCACCCCTCACAAGCCATAACCCAGTATCTGGAAAGATCTTTAAAGAAAACCAAACTAACACGTCTTTTTCATGCTTAAATCTTTTTTTTCTTCTAAAATATTTTTTAATTTGTTTATTTTTTAATTGAAGGATAATCGCTTTACAGTATTGCATTGCTGCTGCTGCTGCTGCTGCTGCTAAGTCGCTTCAGTTGTGTCCGACTCTGTGCGACCCCATAGACGGCAGCCAACCAGGCTCTGCTGTCCCTGGGATTCTCCGGGCAAGAACACTGGAGTGGGTTGCCATTATTGGTTTCTGCCAAACATCAACATGAATCAGCCATAGGTTTACCCATTTTCCCTCCTTTTAATGACTTCCAATGTGGCTTAGAAAGCATTTTAACTCCTTCAGTTCAGTTCAATTCAGTTGCTCAGTCGTGTCCGACTCTTTGCGACCCCATGAATCACAGCACGCCAGGCCTCCCTGTCCATCACCAACTCCCGGAGTTCACTCAAACTCATGTCCATCGAGTCGGTGATGCCATCCAGCCATCTCATTCTCTGTCGTCCCCATCTCCTCCCACCCCCAATCCCTCCCAGCATCAGACTCTTTTCCAGTGAGTCAACTCATCGCATGAGGTGGCCAAAGTATTGGAGTTTCACGCTGCCTTAAACACCACATAGCATCTGACTCCTCCCCAACCTCAAGCCTCAGAGGCTTCTGTCCCCTCAGTCAACATGTTCAGCCCTCCCCTGGCTGAGCAGAGCACTGATGCTTCCCAGAGCACTCGAAGTTCTTCCCGGCCCCCAGGTCCTTTGCACCTGTTGTTTTCTTTCCCTCTCTTCCTCTTAGCTGGGCTGCCCTCCATTTTCCATGCTTCATTTTAAATCGAACCTTTCCTGGACACTCCCTCGGCCCTTACTTTTTGTTTGTTGCCACACCTGATTGATTTTCTTCTTACTTACTTCTTTACTGTTAACTTACTTACTTCTTTACTTTTGTCTGGAACTGTTTACATCTGGAAGTGGATTAGTCCATGTGTTATAGGCCAGTTTTCCAAATTTATCTGCTAAAGCCATCTGTAGCCTTTTTTTTTTTATCTATAGCTCTCACAGTGGCATCTCCTGGAGTTCAGTCTTACCCTGATTTCCAACAAGGCTAACAGATTTATCTGAGTCACATAAGAGGCAGTTTTCCATTTGCTAATCAGAGCTGTTTGCGCTTACTTAAGCTTCGGGGACAGTGGAGGTTAATGGATAGGTGAGTTTCAAAATCAGTGAGAAAGAATATGTCTGGTGGATGCCTATTACTGACATTTGCCCAAGTAAAGAATATCATCTTTGCCATATATCAGTGAATTTCAGTTAGCTACTATTTGTGTCTCTTCTTCCTTTTGGTAAAATGGAAAGAAAACTGCTCCCTGTCCTATAGACACAATATGAAGACTAATGAAGTCTTTGATCTTAAAAAGCACACTTGTTGCCTCTCTGGGCAACTCATTCTGGTTTCATTCCACAATGATTTAAAACCCACCAGAGGCAGCTTCTCAGAGCAAACATTTTGTGCTTCTACTTGCTTTGTTTCTTACCCATAACATTGTCATCCTTGTTAGGTGCCTGCTGCAGTATAACCTTTGCTGGAGAGAAAATGAATAAGACAAAGGAAGAAGGACATGACACCGAAAGAGTGTGGTTGGGTCAGAGTGCAGGAGAGGCCAGTATGAACAATCTCCATTCCTGCCTGTTTTAATTATCTCCCAGTTTATTCAAGGCGAGCTTCCTTGTGGCTGTCATGAGTTGTGACTTCAGCTTGTGATATTTGAATACAGTGAATTTAACACCACCAACATAGTAATGATGCTCAGTACCACACACTAATTAAAGCCAGCCAGTGGCAGTCATGTGACTCTGTGTGCAGGAGATGATGCAGTGAATTTGACACTGAAAAGAGATAGGAGCAGAGCAAAGAGAGGAATGAGCAATAGTGAGAAACCCGAACTCTACACAAGGAATATAATTTCCAAGTATTGGCCATTGTCTGCTCTTCCATCCTTGTAGCTCTTCGGAGATGCCTCTGTTTCTGGTTTTGCTTCTTCAGAATGAGGAGAGATGATATGGTTCAATTGGAAAATACTTAAAAGTGAACACACACAAAGTTTCATTCCATAGGGAAGAAAACCAAAGCCTAGAACAAGAGCCCAGTGAAAAACCCAAGCTTCAGTCAGATCATTTTTTGTGCACCCACTTAAAGTGTAAGGCTTCGCATTGATCAATGAATTGATAAGTAACCTGATTGATATGAAATACTGAATGCCAAATACAAGTGGTTTTTCTCAACAGACAGGCTTTTGCTGGCTATGCCATGAAGTTTGCATGAACTCTGCTGATGTAGAGAGAGAACTGGGGCTAGGGTTGATTCTCTCCTCTCCTTACCCCCACCTGCTCACAATGAATGGCACCATCCCACTTGGTTACTTAAGTTCCCCGGTTTCATCTTTGGGTTCATCCTTATCCCTCTCATTTTTGTGTGTGTCGACATTCAGTCCATCAGATGCCCTGTCCACCTGCCTTCACAACAGTGCCATTCAGCTATTTTCCATCTTGACCACTACCTTAGTTCAAGCCAAGACTACACTGTCTCCCCTGGACACTGGGCAGGACTCCTGAACACCTATCTGCTTCCACTCATGGCTTCCTATCACCAGAACCCCCTCCCAGAGCAGCAGAACATTGTTGTGAGTATAAATCAAACCATGTCATATAGCCGCTTCAAATCCTGCAGAGATTTCCCATTGTGTTTAGAGAAAACCCATCCCCCTCACCTTGGCCTGAAAGTTCCTACATGATTCAGCTCCAGCTAATATTTCTGACTTCACCTTGTCCCTCTCTCCATTTTGATCACCACCTGAAGTCACACCAGCCTCCTTCTGTTCCATGAATCCGCTGGTACCACTGTTCTCTCTGGAATGCTCCCTCTTCCCTTCAGACACTCTTCAGACTGATTTCTCCTTCTCATCCGGGACTCAGCATTAAACATCTCCTCCTCAGAGAGACTTTCACCAATTACGCCCTTGCACACCCACTCTTGTACATGGTCATCATGACATGATTCTGTCTTATTTTCTTTGTGGCACTTGCCATTCTCTGATCCTTCTCTTTCGAATGTAAGGCACACATGAGCTAAGACACTGTCTCATTTTGAATTGGAGTATAGTTGCTTCATAATGTTGTGTTAGTTTCTGCTGTACAAGAAAGTGAATCACCTCTATGTGTATATATATCCCCTCCCTCTTGAGCCTTCCTCTCTCATCCCATCCCTCTAGGTCATCAGGAACACTGAGCTGAGCTTCCTGTGCTATGCAGCAGCTTCCCACTAGCTCTCTGTTTACACGTGATAGTGTATATGTATATATAGTGTATATATAGTCCTAATCTCCCAATTTGTCTCACCCTCTTCTTCCCCCTGTACATCCACATATCTCTTCTCTATGTCTGCATCACTGTTCCTGCCCTGCAAATAGGTTCATCTGTACCATTTTTCTGGATTCCACATATAATGCATTAATACACGATACTTGTTTTTCTCTTCCTGAGTTACTTCACTCTGTATGACGGACCGTATGTTCATCCATGTCTCCACATATGATCCACTCTCTCATTACCCTTTTTATTCGCAATGCTGGGAACGATACTGGGTTCACCAAAGGGTGTTGCTCAATGAATAGTTGTTCAATGAATAAATGAATGGAAAGGTGAAGCTCATCATCATTAGCATCACTGCCATAGCAGCTGTGACTTTACATGGGCTTGTCACATGCAAGGCACATTACCTCAATTAATCTTCATAGCAACCAAATGATAAAAGACTACGATTGTTGTTTTTTTACAGATGAGAACCTGAGACCCAGGAAGGTTATGAAACTTCCCCATGGTCACAGGTAGTAAAGAATGAAACCAATCTGTCTGACTCTGAAGCCTCTGCTTTTCCAATCTCATATTGAGGTCCACTGTATGGACAGTAGAGCTCTATGGGGCATCAGTCTGAATCCATTCACTTGCTCTTCTATCTTGTCAGCTATTTGTTAAGTACCAGGTATCTGCTGGGTGCTATACGAGATTTTGCGAGTGTCGCAGGCATGAGATAGAATCCTTGCTTTCATCTATCTTGCACTCCAGTGGTTATTTGGTTGATGCTCAGAAGAGATATTCTGACTGTATTAGTCTGCTGGAACTTCCAAACCAAAAGCCAGAGTGAGTGACTTAAACAACAGAAAATTATCTTCTTAGACTTCTGGGGACTGGAAGTCTAAGATCCAGGTGCTGGCAGGGTTGGATTCCCCTGAAGCTTCTCTCACTGGTTTGCAGATGTTCACTGTCTTGCAGTGTCCTCATACTGCCTTTTCTCTGTGCATACATATCCCTGGCATCTTGTCTTGTTTTTACAAGGACACTGGTCCTGGTGCGTTAGGGCTCTACTGCTGTTGCTTCGTTTGATCCTATTTGCCTTTTTAAAGGCTCTGTATCTAAATACTCTTAGGATTAGGGCTTCATCCTATGAAATTTGGGAGGATACAGTTCATTCCATGGGACTGATCACCTGAAAATGTAAATTCTTTATTTAAAAACATGAATAAAATCTGAATTTCTAGCTGAATTAGTATTATCTGTGTCTTAGATTAACCTCACTTGTATTAGTATCTGTATCAGTATTTATGTGTTGCCTGTGCTATTTCAAAGTCCAAGACTATGTTTTTATTGAGGTACACAGTCAGTTAGTTGTTAAGTCACGTCTGACTCTTTTGCGACCCCATGGACTGTAGCCTGCCAGGCTCCTCTGTCCATGAAATTCTCCAGGCAAAAATACTGGAGTGGGTAGCCATTCCATTCTCCAAGGGATCTTTCCCACCCAGGGATCAAACCTGTGTCTCCCACATTGCAGGCAGATTCTTTACACCTGAGCCTGGTAAAAAAAAAAAAATATCTGTCAGCAGGAAAAAAAAGAGAATCTACCTGCAGTGTGGGAGACCTCCATCTGATCCCTGGATCTGGACGATCCCCTGGAGAGCAAAATGGCAACCCACTCCAGTGTTCTTGCCTTGGAAACCCCAAAGACAGAGGCTACGGTCCATGGGGTCACAAGGTGTTAGACACTGAGCGACTAACACTTTCACTTTCTTCACACAATCAGTTATTCCTGAGAGTAAAGGACTTAGAGAAATCTCATGGTAAATAAGAAGGATACTAGCACGGATGATGTGCACAGTGGCATGGGATGGCCGGAGAGGAGCAGCTTTATCTTGACTATATTGATAGTGGCAAAGGCTATTGCTGCCATCCACGTCTTCATATGTACCTACGCCATGTCTTCTCATGGCAAAAATGTACAAAGAAGGTTCCGAAGGGATCATGTTTGCACATATGTGGCATATTCCAGCTGGATTTTGAATAATCTCTCGTAACTGATTTTGCAGAACAGTGAGCTATGGCTGGTTAAGACTTGGCTGTTTTTATGACACTTTGCTTGGAATACCAGCATGAATTATTCACACTGATGAAGGGGTACAGTGGTTTAAAATATTTTTAAAATAGTATTTAAAAAAGAATATATTTTTAATTGGGTTAAAAAATATTTTTGACCCTTTGCCTGTATTAGTATTTAAAAAATTTTTTATTTTCCTTAGCACTTTACCAATTAATACTGTGAAAGCTCTAAAGATCCGGACAGAGTGTGTTCACTTCTTTTATCTTCTGTCTGTTTACAGAATGTAGTAGAGAGGCCTGAACAGATTCTGCCCAAGAAATCTCAGATTTGTGAACAAATTTTTGCAAACTCTAGTTAAACAACACAACTACAACAATAAAAAAAAAAAAATATATATATATATATATTGCATTGTTATTAGAGAAGCAGCATGGGTAGTAGATATAAAACTGTCTGGATTCTGGTCCAAACACCGTCTCTAAGTAGCTGTGAGACTTAAGAACAAACAGCTCTCTCCCCATCCCAAAAAGCTCCGAATCTTAGTTCAGCTTAGTTCAGTTCAGTTGCTCGGTCATGTCCGATTCTCTGCGACCCCATGGTCTGCAGCACTCCAGGCCTCCCTGTCCATCACCAGCTCCCGGAGTTCACTCAAACTCCTGTCCGTTGAGTCAGTGACGCCACCCAACCATCTCATCCTCTGTCGTTCCTTTCTCCTCCTGCCTTCAATCTTTCCCAGCATCAGGGTCTTTTCAAATGAGTCAGCTCTTCACATCAGGTGGTCAAAGTATTGGTGTTTCAGCTTCAACATCAGTCCTTCCAATGAATATTCAGGATTGATTTCCTTTAGGATGGACTGGTTGGATCTCCTTGCAGTCCAAGGGACTCTCAAGAGTCCTCTCCAACATCACAGTTCAAAAGCATTATTTCTTCGGTGTTCAGCTTTCTTTATAGTCCAACTCTCACATCCATACATGACCACTGGAGAAACCATAGCCTTGACTAGATGGACCTTTGTTGGCAAAACAATGTCTCTGCTTTTTAATATGCGGTCTAGGTTGGTCATAGTTTTTCTTCCGAGGAGCAAACATCTTTTAATTTCATGGCTGCAGTCACCATCTGCAGTGATTTTGGAGCCCCCCCAAATAAAGTCAGCACTGTTTCCCCATCTGTTTGCCATGAAATGATGGGACCAGATCCCATGATCTTAGTTTTTTGAATGTTGACTTTGAAGCCAACTTTTTCACTCTCCTCTTTCACTTTCATCAAGAGGCTCTTTAGTTCATCTTCACTTTCTGCCATAATCTCAACCTTCTCATAAATAAAACAAGGCAGTAGGTCTGGTTCCAAGTTCTTTCTAAAATGTTCTGTTTTATGGTGATGGGTGATGATTACCATTTGGACATTAGGCAGGGTTGACAGACTCAGTAAATAAAAGTACAGGTGTCCTGTATTTTCTGTCAACCCTGATATTAGAAGTTATACTGAGAGGTCCCTGGAGAATCCAGAGTCATCAGGGATAATTGTAGTGTGCATGGTCCTGATGCCACATAATAGAGTAACTGCTCTTGGTCATTTTTGGAACTTGTAGCATTTCAGAATGGTTTTGGATTGGTGGAAAATGTCCCTCTCCCTGTTAATATAGCCCAGAGCCCAGGACATAGCGGAAGTTAGGTGACTAAACAGAATAGACAAAACTGTTATCAGCTTTCCCCAGCCCTGAGATGGTTCCTTAGTGGAGCCCATCATTCTCCCTAGTGGAGCAGGAACCTGCTGGAAACACTTCCTTTGCAAGGGTCCGCCAAGTTCTTGCAATGCCTCTGCCCTTTCAGATTCCATTGACGTTCTGGAAGAAACTACATTCATAACTAGGTACTTTCAGGAAAGAAAATGCAAACATGTCAGGTTCTCTTCATTCTTGAATCAAACTCACCCTGAACCTGGCCACTTTATTCTAGGATGGGGAAGGAAAGTGTTCTGGGTCAGAGAAAACCATCTCCTTTGAGAACTTTAGAAATGTTCTGTGCCCCAAAAACATCTTTATAGAAAATCAGCAATATTTTTGTTCTTTATGCCAGGATAGGGTTGCCCTTCCAGCATTTTCAGAACTGACTTCTCATGGTTCAGGTCAGACTTGATAAGTAAGTTAGCCAATTTCTCCAATACCATGGCAAAGGAATCGAGAATAAGTATAGCAGAACGAGGCCTGTGGGTTCTGGGTTTTGAGGTCATAAATACAGGTTAGGCGCTTTATACCAATTGCGTCTATCCCTTGACACATTTCCATTTTAAGGTTAAGTAGGTTTAATTACACAGCTCCTTTTCCCATCTTTGCTTCTTTTTGACATTACATAAGATATTTTAGGGACAGAGAAAGGTTAATGGGCCTGTGATGGGGATTAGAATTAACTTCCTTAATTAAGCTCCAGAAGACATCTTTTCATTTCTTTTAATGACCTGTCTCAGTTAAAAAAGACCCAAAGCTCCAGCAGTTTGGTGCAGGTCCTGCTTGTATAAGACCTGAGCGATCCATCACAGGGTCAGAGCTTTGTCTTTGGTGATGTTCCGGATTCAGGCAACTGCTGTCATCAGCAGGGGAGCCGAAGAGAAGAAACATCTGGTCAGTGTTGTGACTTTGGAAAATTTGCCTTTGAGGATTTGGACATTTACAGTGCAGCATCAGTTTAGAGTTGACAAATTAAGCCCTTCCTCAAATTGTGCTCAGCAAATACTTGTAAATTAAATTATAATTTAAAGGTACTAGATCAGTAAAAAAAAAAAAAACCTCAATAATTAAACACCTTGCCATGATTCTTCTCTCAAACTCGAATTTATACTTTTAATTTCTCTATTATCTAAGAATTTTTTATGTTTCTCTTACATGAGAGTCAGTTATGCATTCATTTCTTACCTAGTGTTTCAAATTAGATTTGTTTGAGAAGGAGTCGTCATTGATGAGATTTTTAGAGTCCATTGCAACATGATCAGAATCCTCAAAATTTAAGAACACTTTCTGTATTCCTGAGGATTTTGGATTAGTTTATCAACATCTCACTTATATTTCTTGATATTACTGGAGCAAAATATATATGCTATTAGTGTTCTTGCTTTTCCTAGATAATAATTCCAGTGATATTTCCTAATCAGTAATATGTATTAGAATCTCCTCTTAAAATTACCTATTTAAATCTCTTATCTACATCTCCAGACCATAGCAGGCAGGTTCTGATTTAGAGAGATACAGGAGCACAGTGAAATCTAATCTGTGTTTTTCAGAGTCCTCCAGAGGACATTGATATGCACTCCTATGCACATGTGTTTGGAAATACAGGCTGTTTACCGGGTCCAAACCCAGGGCAGTGGACAGCTTCTGTTCCCTCTTCTGCTTTTGCAAATCTTCTCTCCTGCCTGATCACCTAACTGTCTGAAAGGGGAATTATTGCCAAACGGCTTCTTGCAATATTGAGCTCAGGTCTGTGCGTGAAACAGAGAGCTGTTATTATCTGAGCTACACAAACATGAGAGTCAGTGAATACACAGTAAACTGAAAAGGCCTGTTAGGGACAAAAAAAAAAAAAAAAAAAATCCCAAATCTGTTCCAGGTGTTTCCACTAATGCCTCCTCCCTGGTAATGGAGTAGTAATGACTTGTGTCTTATTATGCAGAGTTACTTCAGTTTGTTAATGGACAGCCTGTGTTTTATTACAGACAGCATTTATGGAGCCTGGATATATTTCTAGGGAAATGTCACCAAAGTGATGCACTTTTTATGTTGGAGTATAGTTGATTAACAATGTGTTAATTTCAGTTGTACAGCAAAATGATTTAGTTATACATATACATGTATCTATTAGTTTTCCAATTCTTTTCCCAATTAGGTTGTTACATAATATTGAAGAGTCCTGTGCTATACAGTATGTTCTTGTTGATTATCCATTTTAAATACAGCAGTGTGTACATGTCAGTCCCAAACTCTCTAACTATAACATTCCCCCCAAGTAACCATAAGTTTTTCTTTAAGTCTGTTTCTGTTTTGTGAATAAGTTCATTTATATATCATTTTTTGAGATTCTGCATATGTGATATCATATGATATTTCTATTTCTCTGTTTGACTTCACTCAGTATGACAATCTGTAAGTCCCTCCAGAGAAGTGAAAGGAAAGATATATCCATCTGAATGCACAGTTCCAAAGAATAGCAAAGAGAGATAAGAAAGCCTTCCTAAGTGACCAATGCAAAGAAATAAAGGAAAGCAATAGAATGGGAAAGACTAGAGATCTCTTCAAGAAAATTAGAGACTCCAAAGAAATGTTTCATGCAAAGATGGGCACAATAAAGGACAAAAGCAGCATGGAGCTAATAGAAGCAGAAGATATTAAAAAGAGGTGGCAAGAATACACAGAAGAACTATACAAGAAAGATCTCAGTGACAAAGATAACCATGGTATCACTCACCTACAGCCAGACATCCTGGAGTGCAAAGTCAATTGGGCCTTAGGAAGAATCACTATGAACAAAGCTAGTGGAGGTGATGGAATTCCAGCTGAACTATTTCAAATCCTAAAAGATGATGCTGTTAAAGTGCTGCACTCAGTATGCCAGCAAATTTGGAAAACTCAGCAGTGACCACAGGACTGGTAAAGGTCAATTTTTATTCCAATCCCAAAGAAAGGGAATGTCAAAGAATGTTCAAACTGCCACAGAGTTGCACTCATCTCACACACTAGCAAAGTAATGTTCAAAAATCACTAAGCTAGGCTTCACTGGTACGTGAACTGAGAGCTTCCAGATGTTCAAGCTGGATTTAGAAAAGGCAGAGGAACCTGAGATTGAGTTGCCAATATCCACTGGATTATCAAAAAAGCAAGAGAATTCCAGAAAAACATCAACTTCTGCTTCATTGACTATGCCAAAGCCTTTGACTGTGTGGATCACAACAAACTGTGGAAAATTCTTAGAGATGGGAATACCAGACCACCTTACCTGCCTTTTGAGAAATCTGTATACAGGTCAAGAAGCAACAGTTAGAAGCGGGCATGGAACAATAGACTGGTTCCAAACTGGGGAAGGAGTACATCACGGCTGTATACTGCCACCCTGTTTATTTAACTTATATGCAGAATACATCATGTGAAATTTGGGCTGGATGAAGCACAAGCTGGAATCAAGATGGCCAGGAGAAATATCAATAACATCAGATATGCATATGACACCACCCTTATGGCAAAAAGTGAAGAGTGAGTAAAGAGCCTCTTGATGAAAGTGAAAGAGGAGAGTGAAAAAGTTGGCCTAAAACTCAGCATTCAGAAAACTAAGATCATGGCATTCAGTCCCATCACTGCATGGCAAGTAGATAGGGAAACAATGGAAACCATGACAGACTTTATTTTTCTGGTCTCCAAATCACTGCAGATGGTGACAGCAGCCATGAAATTCAAAGATGCTTGCTCCCTGAAAGAAAAGCTATGATCAACCTAGTCAGCATATTAAAAAGCAGAGACATTACTTTGCTGACAAAGGTCCGTCTAGTCAAAACTATGGTTTTTCCAGTAGTCATGTATGGATATGAGAGTTGGATCATAAGGAGATAACTGTGGTGTTGTGGAAGACTCTTGAGAGTCCCTTGGAGAGAAAGGAGATCAAACCAATTAGTCCTAAAGTAAATCAATCCTGAATATTCATTGGAAGGATTGGTGCTGAAGCTGAAGCTCCAATACTCTGGCTACCTGACGTGAAGAACTGACTTATTAGGAAAGACCCTGATGCTCAGAAAGATTGAAGGCAGGAGGAGAAGGGGATGGCAGAGGGTGAGATGATTGGATGGCATCACCAACTCCATGGACATGAGTTTGAGTAAGCTTTGGGAGTTGGTGATAGACAGAGAGGCCTGGTATGCTGCAGTCCATTGGATTGCAAAAAGTCAGACATGACTGAGCAACTGAATTAACTGAAGTCCATCCATGTTGCTGCAAGTGGCATTATTTCATTCTCTTTTTGTGACTGAGTGATAAGAGAATGAGATGGCTGGATGGCATCACCGACTCGATGGACATGAGTTTGAGTGTACTCCAGGAGTTGGTGATGGACAGGGAGGCCTGGCGTGCTGTGATTCAAGGGGTCGCGGAGAGTTGGTCATGACTGAGTGACTGAACTGAATATTCCATTATATATATACACACACACACATATATATTCACGTCTTCTTTTTACATTCCTTTGTCAATGGACACTTATGTTACTTCCATGTCTTGGCTATTGTAAATAGTGCTGCTATGAACATTGGGGTACATGTATGTTTTCAGATTATGGTTTTCTTTGGATATATGCTAAGGAGTAGGATTGCAGGATCATATGGAAGCTCTATTTTTAGTTTTTAACCTCCATGTTGTTTTTGGTAGTGGCTGCACCAGTTTACATTCCCACCAACAGTGAAGGAGGATTCCCTTTTCTCCATACTCTCTCCAACATTTGTTGTTTGTGGATTATTTGATGATGGCCATTCTGACTTATGTGAGATGATATCTCATTGTAGTTTTGATTTGCGTTTCTCTAATAGTTAAAGGACAGAAATGGTATGGACCTAACATAAGCAGAAGATATTAAGAAGAGGTGGCAAGAATACACAGAAGAACTGTACAAAAAAGATCTTCACGACCAAGATAGTCACGATAACATGATCACTGACCTAGAGTGAGACATCTTGGAATGTGAAGTCAAGTGGGCCTTTGAAAGCATCACTATGAACAAAGCTAGTGGAGGTGATGGAATTCCAGTTGAGCTATTTCAAATCTTGAAAGATGATGCCGTGAAAGTGCTGCACTCAATATACCAGCAAATTTGGAAAACTCAGCAGTGGCCACAGGACTGGAAAAGGTCAGTCTTCATTCCAATCCCAAAGAAAGGCAATGCCAAAGAATGCTCAAACTACCACACAATTGCACTCATCTCACACGCTAGTAAAGTCATGCTCAAAATTCTCCAAGCCAGGCTTCAGCAATATGTGAACCATGAACTTCCAGATGTTCAAGCACGTTTTAGAAAAGGCAGAGGCACCAGAGATCAAATTGCCAACATCCGCTGGATCATGGAGAAGGCAAGAGAGTTCCAGAAAACCATCTATTTCTGCTTCATTGACTATGCCAAAGCCTTTGACTGTGTGGATCACAATAAACTGTGGAACATTCTGAAATAGGTGGGAATACCAGACTACCTGACCTGCCTCTTGAGAAACCTGCATGCAGGTCAGGAAGCAACAGTCAGAACTGTACATGGAACAACAGACTGGTTCCAGATAGGAAAAGGAGTACGTCAAGGCTGTATATTGTCACCTTGCTTATTTAACTTATATGCAGAGTACATCATGAGGAACGCTGGGCTGGAAGAAGCACAAGCTGGAATCAAGATTGCTGGGAGAAATATCAATAACCTCAGATATGCAGATGACACTACCCTTATGGCAGAAAATGAAGAGGAACTCCAAAGCCTCTTTATGAAAGTGAAAGAGGAGTATGAAAAGGTTGGCTTGAAGCTCAACATTCAGAAAACAAAGATCATGGCATCTGGTCCCATCACTTCATGGGACATAGATGGAAAAACAATGGAAACAGTGTCAGACTTTATTTTTTGGGGCTCCAAAATCACTGCAGATGCTGATTGCAGCCAGGAAATTAAAATACACTTGCTCCTTGGAAGGAAAGTTATGACCAACCTTGATAGTATATCAAAAAGCAGAGACATCACTTTGCCAACAAAGGTCCGTCTAGTCAAGGCTATGGTTTTTCCCGTGGTCATGTATGGATGTGAGAGTTGGACTGTGAAGTAAGCTGATCGCCGAAGAATTGACGCTTTTGAACTGTGGTGTTGGAGAAGATGTTTGAGAGTCCCTTGTACTGCAAGGAGATCTAACCAGTCCATTCTAAAGGAGATTAATCCTGGGTGTTCATTGGAAGGACTGATGCTAAAGCTGAAACTGCAATACTTTGGCCACCTCATGCGACGAGTTGACTCACTGGAAAAGACTCTGATGCTGGGAAAGGTTGGGGGCGGGAGGAGAAGGGGACGACAGAGAATGAGATGGCTGAATGGCATCACCGACTCTGTGGACATGAGTTTGAGTGAACTCCGGGAGTTGGTGATGGACAGGGAGGCCTGGCGTGCTGTGATTCATGGGGTCGCGGAGAGTCGGACACAACTGAGCGACTGAACTGAACTGAACTGAATAGTTAGCAGTGTTGAACACCTTTTCATGTGCCTCTTACAAACAGCGCCATGTCTTTCTTCTTTCCCTAATTCAGATATTATATAGTGTGGCTGCCTGTCATCATGCAGCATTTTATCCATATGACACACCCTGAGTTTACTTCCAACAGCATTAAGTACCCATATTAAATACAGTGGAAAATAAATGACCCTGTAACTGTCCTTAGGACGGGGCTAGAATTAACAGATTAATAAGTAAAATAGGATTGCCAGACTGGGAGGTGGCAGGAGGCATGTGGCCTGGGGACAGAGGATGTGCAGATCCATCTCCAAGTTTAGAGCATATTGTCTGAGGGGTGAGGAGACGCAAGGAAGTTAACTCATGCAATCTGTAGTCAATGGAGAGTCCCTAATCAAGAGAAACCAATAAGCAAGCAATAGATTGAAATTTTTCTAGGTCTCTACTTCTGTCATCTGTAAAAGAATTCAGCACCTAGTAAATTGGTTTGTAATGAAGGTTAAACTTGTTAATGCATGAAGTACCTAGACTGGTGCCTGGGACATAGTCAGGCTATATTAACCTGTGAAATAGCATTATTATTACTGTTTTCAAAACAAAACTGGAAGATGAGGTGATTTCTGCGTCTCAGTAGCAGGAGGGGGAAGTGGAAGACAGGGTAGGGATGTAGCTTGAATTCTGAGCAATGATGCTGAGCTGGCGCTCCTGAATTCTTCCTGCTCGAGGACCTCATTGATCTTGGAGAGAAGTTGAGCTGAGCTTGAAGCATAATATCCTGTAAAACCCAGTGTGGGCATATGGGGGAGCAGAGACTGAGACCCACTTTCTAAAACTGTCTTCTCCAGTTTAGCTCACCTCTCAGTTTAACTCATACTTTCCTTTTGACAATAGCATCCAGCCCAAAAGGATAGGGCTCTATGACCACCAGAGAGAGTGGCCCATGTCTGCCTTTACTGCTGGCTCTGCTTTAGGCTGCGATTCTGCTGATCTGTAGGTGATACAGGTAAATAGATGTTTAATAAATGATTTGAGGTAGCTCATTTCCCTTTAAGGTGGGGGCAGAGCTAACATAATAGCTATTTTCACTACTAATAGCAGTTCAATTCCTTAATATCCATCATTGGAGAATGTTAAAGATTAATCCACTGAAAATATTTCCACAAGATCTGTGCTTGCTGTGTATTTTTCACAGTTCTCAGAGATAAGGTGATAACTATTTTCCACAGTAACTGTATTCAGTTAATCATGTAATTCATCAGACTGTCATTGCGTTCCCACTGTATGTTGACAATAGCGCTTGATCCTGAAGATACCAAAGAAGAATGGGACATGGATCTTGGCTCATGGAGCAGTGCAGGGACAGAGACAAGCTGACAAACATTGCAATTCAGTAGAAGTGCTGATAATAGATGAAATAGACAGATAAAAGATGAAGTGCCGTCCAGCTCCAAGGATGATCAGCTCTCCATCGGTGGTAGAGTCATGGTCAAGAAGAGCCTCACAGAGGGGATAAGAAGAATCACAAGGCCTTAAAAGATAAGAACGGGTTGGTGGGCAGAGAAAGACAGACTATTCCCGGCTGAGAGGTACCTTGTGCTCAGGGAGAGGCATGAAGCACGCTGTACAAGGAGAGGGGTGTGAAAGTGGGAGAAATAGAATTGGGCAGGTCTGGGAAAGCAGTGTCATCAGAGACCCTGCTTCGAAAACTCGAAAGTATTGACTTTATCAGAATCATTAGAGGACTTTAAACCAGAAGATAATACGATGAGGTTTGCCTTTGAGAATATTCTTTCTGATGACAATTTGGAGGATGCAATGGACAGGAACAAAAATACTACGTAAGGAGACCAGGAATGCAGTTGAGAGACTATTTTAATGCCCCTGTCGCAGATGATGGAGGAACTGAGTTAAAGTAGAGAGACAGCAATGGAAGGCAGGATTCAAATTAACATCTTTTAGAGGTAAAGGACTTGGTGGCTACCTGGATATGTAGAAATGAAGCCGAGGTACTTTAATGACAAATATCAATATTTACTCTTGGCTATCACATTCCAAGGTGCATATTCCTCCTCCAAATGATCCAAACCATATCTGTTTTTTTGTGTTTAGAGGGGAAAAATGGAGGTGATCATCCTTTTGGAGCATAAAAATATATATATATTTTAAAGAAGCATTGGATTTTATTGGGATCCTTTCTCCATTTAAATGCCCTGAGAACCAGAGGCAGTTCCCTTACCAGAACTTTATAGATGGAGCTAATGGAGAAGCCAAAGTCAAGATCTTCATCTCTAGATCAGTGCTTACCACATTTGATGTGCATGCAGTCACCTGGAGGTCTTGCTGGAATACAGAATACAGTTTCTGATGCAGAGGAACTGGGGTGAGGTTTGGGATTCCATCTGCTTAACAAAGCTCCCAGGTAACACCAGTGCACTTGGCCTCAATTTGAGCCGCGATTACTTATTATTCATTATTCCCAGATTATTTATTATTCCTGGAAATACGGCTTGTTAGTGCAATGGCACGGACACAACCAGATTATAATGCAGGAAGACAGTGCACGTCCCAGATTATGCTGCTGCTGCTGGTCTTTCAGATCTTATCTTGGTGGGGCCTCTTGGGAATGAGGTCTGTCCCAAGAAGAGAGCTGATAAAGTCATATACAGTCACAGGTAGTCAGAGCCAATAGGTGGTTCCGATGTTCTGTAAAGAGCCGCTAAGAGTCTTCCCTCTTGCTGCCCCTGGCAACTCTCACTGAGTCAGTCAGTCCTGACTCAGACTTGAAAATAACTATAGACCACTGGCCCGCACGCAGTCCCACCTAACCAACATGGGATAACGTAAGTTTTGTTAAACTTGCCATGGGGTTGAGGAATATTTTGAGTTAAGAGTTACAAAAGACTCTTTGTAACCTTTGCAGTATTTATGTACCTGTCACCAGAGACACACAAGACTGGAGATTTGCAAACTGACTCCTTACCTTATGAGTCAGTGCTCGTCCACGTTTGGCCTCTCCTCACTAACCATGTCGTGCGTAAGTTACGGTTTGTTTGTGTATGTCAGCCCTTTAATCAAAAGAGCATAAGTGCTAGGGAGCAGGACCAGATGCCAGGGTTGGCATGGCCTGATGGGAGACTGGCACTGACAAATGACCCTGGATGGCTTGAACCCAAGCTGGCTTGCCCTTGTTGCCTGAAACAGACAGGGAGTCTTGCTGCAGCGAGACTGCAGTAGGCTCTGAAATGGAGAGGTGTCTGGTACGAGGAAAAGCGAATCTCGGGAATCAGGAAACCAGCCCCGCTCAGCAAAGACTGCTTATGGGATTTGGATGAGCCGCTTTGGTTTTCTTGGTCTTGGTTTTTCCCTCTGAGAAATGAGGAGATCGGCTAGATCAGTGGTCCGCAGACTTTGCTCTGCAGGGTCCTGCAGCCCGCATGGAGGAGCCAAGAGCACCAGGGAGGCCCTACCTAACTTCTTTCCAGCTCTGAGTCATATGAGTTGGTAGGTCCCTAACACGTCTCTGCACTTGGTTCTTGCTGTCTGGGTAATTTCTTTCCAGTCTGTAGAAGTGTCCCCATTTGTGAGGCCATCTGATTTAGATTGTGGACTTCCTACCAGAGTTCTTTCTGTACTAAGCACTGATAAAACTCTAGAGGGTAAGAAATCTTTGGAAAAACAGCTCTAATGTGACCCTCAGGAATTCCATGATCATGGATCACACGTGTGGAAAATACAAGAAGGCATTTTAACAATACTGTACAAATGCAATAGCATCTACTGTATCTCTAGAGTGTCTTAAGAAAATGGATTGATTTCTGAATAATCAGCTGCAGAATTAATTTCAGCCAAACCAGAATTAACCTACTTTTTGAGAAATTCATTTATTTGGGTTCCTGAACCATGAGCTGGACTTATGAATACAGCTTGTGCAACCACTGGACTTACCTTTGTCTCAAAGTATTTCTTCTAAGCACCCTAAAATCTTAGCACTTCATTTAAAAAAGATTGGCCTGTTTTCATGTTCTCCATTGTGTTTATATACATTTAAATTTTTTCCATGGACTCCAGTTACAAGGATACTTACTATATTATTATTTCTCTAACCCTGATTTTCCAGGGTCCTCCAGCAGGAGGTATAAGAATACAAGTGCAGAAGTGCCTGGGCGCAGAGTTCAAAGGGGCCCTGTAACTTACAACTTGTAGATACAATGGAGCTTTTCACAAAGGGTGTTTCTTTGTAACACTGACAACAGCACCATAAAGACAGCAGGCATACTTGTTGAATGACTGAATGACCATTCATTTGTTTTATTTGTTCCCTGTTGACCCCATTGCAGAGCTTTGTATGAATTTTTCTCCTTGGAGAATTGACATAAAGCTATGCTTTCCTAATCACTAAATGCTCATTTTGATTCACTTAGCCAGCTGGGGCTTCAGAGTTACCTGGCTTTGTGGATCAATCTTCTTTTGGCTGAAGCTGCGCACTGTCATTCTCCTCTTCTGTCTCCTCCACAGGGTTCCCCTCTTGGGCTCTTCCTCTTGGGCACAGAAGAATCATTCAACACAGAGGCTACTGACAAAAAGGGACATGTTGGGTATTAATAGGGGGGTGCTGTGCTGTGACTGTGTCACTTCATTTTGTCCCACTCTTTGTGACCCCATGGACTATATATAGCCCGCCAGGCTCCTCTGTCCATGGGGTTCTCCAGGTAGGAATAGTGGAGTGGGTTGCTATGCCCTCCTCCAGGGGATCTTCCCAAGCCAAGGATCAAACCCAGGTCTCCCTCATTGCTTGCAGATTCTTTACAGTCTGAGCCACCAGGGAAGCCCTAATTGGGGGAAAAATCATAATTACTTAATGGTTAATAATAGATTTTGATTCTCAAAAATCTAGGGAATTTTTATCACATTTAATATGGTTTTTTATTGGATTGTGTCAGAATATGCAAGTTCACATGCACAAATTTTGAATTCATTTAGATTTTTTCATATTACAGCAAATAACTGATTGAAATATGACATTAGAAGATTGATAAATTAGACTCAGCTTCCCAAGGGCTTCAGAGAATCTCTAGAAAATAGTATTACAGGGACTTCCCTGCTGGGCCAGGGATTCAGACTTTGCCTTCCAAAGCAGGGGGTGTAGGTTTCAGTCCCTGGTCAGGGAGCTAAGATCCCGTATGCCTTGTGGCCAAAACCCAGAAAACATAAAACAGAAGCAGTATTGTAAGAAATTTAATAAAAACTTAAAAATGGTCCACTTAAGAATATCTAAAAAAAGAAAATAGTATTATATTCCTAGGAAATTGGCATTTTAAAGCACTGTTTATGAGAAAGGTGATTAATAAAACTATAAAAATTATGGAACTATAGACTTCAGGGAATCTGTTCTGGAACTCAAAGAGTAAATGAGTACAATTTACTTAGCTAAGAAAGGTATAGGTAAGATAGCAGAAGACCCCAGTGAGGATATACTGGGAGAAGGGAGCAGAAGTTTAGGCTTTTTATCTGCTTGCTTGACCTTGAGCTTGTTTGAAATTAGCATGTCCTCTCTGTCCCTTCCCTCTACCTGGTAGTGGCTCAGAATGGTAAAGAATCTGCCTGTAATCCATGAGACCCAGGTTCGCTTCCTGGGTCAGGAAGATACCCTGGAGGAGGAAATGGTAACCCGCTCCAGTATTCTTGCCTGGAGAATTCCATGGACAGAGGAGCCTGGCGGGCTACAGTGCATGGAGTCCCAAAGAGTCAGACACAACTGAGCGACTAACACTTTATACTTTCCTTTCTCATAGAGCAAGGAGTCTGTCTCTCACTTTTTTTATGGGGGTTTGATGAGAATATGATAATGTTGCATCATATATGTACAGCAACTCATCATGATATGGCCGTGCAAACACACAAGGCATCGAAACCATATAGATCATTGTTCAAATCACAAACCCTGCCCCTTATTATAATACCTTGAGAAAGATATTCAGCTTTTCAGAGCCACAAAACTACTGCTGTATCTTTAAAATGGAGAGAATAAAGTTGGTGTAGTAAAAATATAATTTAAATATATAAAATATCATACTTTATACAGTAGATACTCAATTCCTGGTTCTTGTTATCATCATAATATCACAGGTAGGAAATAAGTCCATTACCTAAGCATTTATTTATTCAACAGATATTTTTAATGTTCACTGCATACGTTGGAAGTTAGATAGATTTACTGTCAGTTTTTCAAACTGTTCACACATTGGATCATAGAAAAAGCAAGACAATTCCAGAGAAACATCTACTTCTGCTTCATTGACTATGCTAAAGCATTGTGGATCACAACAAACTGTGGAAAATTCTTAAAGAGATGGGAATACCAGACCACCTGACCTGCCTCCTGAGAAACCTGTATGCAGCTCAAGTAGCAACAGTTAGAACTGGACATGGAACAACAAACGGACTGGTTACAAATTGGGAAAGGAGTATGTCAAGGCTGTATATTGTCACCCTGCTTACTTAACTTATATGCAGAGTACATCATGCGAAATGCCAGGCTGGATGAAGCACAAGCTGGAATCAAGTTTGCCGGGAGAAATAGCAACAACATCAGATATACAGATGATACCACCCTAATGGCAGAAAGCAAAGGAAACTAAAGAACCACTTGATGAAGGCGATAGAGGAGGGCAAAAAAGCTGGCTTAAAACTCAGCATTCAAAAAACAAGTCACAGCATCTGGTCCCATTACTTCATGGCAAACAGATGGGGAAAAAATGAACAGTGACAGGCTTTATTTTCTTGGGCTCCAAAATCACTGCAGATGGTGACTGCACCCATGAAATTCAAAGATGCTTCTTGCTTCTTGAAAGAAAAACTATGACAAAACTAGATAGTGTATTAAAAAGCAGAGACATCATTTTGTTGACAAAGGTCTTTAGTCACACCTATGGTTTTTCCAGTAGTCATGTACAGGTGTGAGAACTGGACCATAAAGAAGGCTCAGTGCTGAAGAATTGATGCTTTTGAATTGTGGTGTTGTGGAAGACTCTTGAGAGTCCCTTGGACAGCAAGGAGATCAAACCAGTCAATCCTAAAGGAAATCACCCCTGAATATTCATTGGAAGGACTGATGCTGTAGCTAAAGCTCCAATACTTTGGCCACTGATGTGAAGGGCCTACTGTTTGAAAAAGACCCTGATGCTGGGAAAGATTGAAGGCAGGAAGAGAAGGAGGTGACAGAGGATGAGATGATTGGATGGCATCACTGACTCAGTGGACATGAGTTTGAGCAGACTCTCGGGAGATATTGGAGGACAGGAAAGCCTGGTGCATTCCAGCCCATGGGGTCACAGAGAGTTGGACACAACTGAAAACAACAGGTGTCAGCTTATGTTACCAGTGGAGACAAAGTGAAATCATGGAAGTGCATATGCAGGGAAATATGTTGTCCTTAAATAAAAAGTTAATGTTCATAACTGACCAATAAGATTTAAGTTGCACACATTTTTTTTTGGTCTGGTGTTTGTTTTTAGATTTGTATGATAAACAATTCATACCCTTGCCCATTCTTCCTTGTGATTAACAACATATTTGCAATATGGTCATATAGTAGATTAAAGCTGGAATCTAGCTAATAAACTATGGGCTCCTTTTGCTGCTTAGTATATTGCATGGAGACTTTAGATTTTATTCCGGAGGAGATAGAAGCTGTTTGAAAATTTTGAGCAGAAGAGTATCATGAACTGACTGTATTCACAGAGACTTTGCCCAGGTGGCTCTAGTGGTAAGGAACCCATCTGCCAATGCAGGAGTTGTAAGAGGTATGGGTTTGATCCCTGGGTCAGGAAGGTCCACTGGAGGAGGGCATGGCAACCCACTCCAGGATTTTGGAGAATCCCATGGATGGAGAAGCCTGGCGGGCTACAGTACATAGGGCTGCAAAGAGCATGCACACATATTCTGCCTCTGTGACTATGTGGAGAAGAGATGGTTAAGGGGGCAAAAGTGAACACAATATGATTTGGATGGTCATTGCAGTAATAAAGGAGAAATATGATACTGATTTTGTCTTGAGTGGCAGTAGTAGGAGGTGGTAATACATAGTCAGATTCTTAATCTGATTTGATGGTAGAAATTTTAGAGTTTGCTGGTGGATGGTGGTGTGGTATGGTGTGAGAGAAAGAACTCAAAATATCTCAAACCTGAGTTCAGGGATTTTGGACCGAATGATTGGAAGAATGATGTTTCACCGAATGGAGATGAAGAAGACTAGAAGCAAATAGGACCATTTTGAGAGGAAGATCAAGGGTAGTTTTGTACGACTTAAATGTGGGGCATATATTAAGATACTGTAGAGAAGATGCAGAGTTGACAATTAGATGTTTGAATGTAAACTTCAGGGGAAATACTGAAGCAGGACATAGAAATTTGACAGTCACTGGAGTATAGATGGTATTCCATGTCAAGGGAACAGATCACCAGAGACTTGATGTATAGAGAAAAGAAGGTGGAGTCCCAAGACTGAGCCCTGGAGCCTGATAATGTTTACAGGTCAAGAAGGTGAGAAGGAACCAGCAAAGGAGAACACAGGGCAGACCGGTGAAGACATAGAAAACAAACTTATGGTTATGAAAGGGGAAGGGGTGGGGAGGGGTAAATTAGGCATTTGGCCTTAACAAGTACACAGTACTATATATAAAATAGATAAACAACAAGGAACCTACTGTATAGTACAGGGAACTCTACGCAATGTTCTATAATAACCTGTAAGATAAGAGAGTCTGAAAAAGAATCGCTTTACTGTACACTAGAACTAACAGAACATTGAAAACCAACTATATTTCAATTAATAAGTGCAAAGGAGAAAAAAGGCAGACTGATGGGAAAGAGGAGCACTCAGAAATTGGTGCATCATAAATGAGAAACGTGGTTAAAAAAAATGTAAGATGCATTTAAGGAGAGAAAGTGGTTAACTGTGTCAAATGCTGCTAATAAGCCAAATAAGGTGAAGATGGAGAGCTAATCTTTGGGGTTTGGGGGTTTTTTTTTTTTGAGAACCGATCTTTGGGTTTGGCAAAGTGAAGGTCCATTGATGACCTCGACAAAAGCTGTGATGCTGGAAAGATTGGAAAGGTGACCTGATTGGAATGTGTTCAGAACAAAAGGAGAAGAGAAACAGACACTGTGAGAATAGACGTCTTTACTCTGAAGGCCAAGAAAGTAGTGGAGGTGGAGGGGAGAATGACTCGCAGAAAATGTAAGGTCTAAGCAGGTGTGATATTAATAAATGATGAATCACATTGGATTCTGGCTGTCAGTCTGGTGCAGAGTCTGGCGGGCCTGCTGACTGAGACTTCAACCCTTTGGTTGCTGGACTGTGGAATGTCCAGGGGGCCCCCGGTGGAGAGGTTGGGTTGGCAAAGTAGGAGAGGGGATTCTTGGGAAGCTCAGGATAGTGGGTGCCTGTCAGCAGATCCAAATGTGTCTAAATGTTTTCTTAATCAGGATAGCAGTACCGTCATATTCTAGCTGAACATCTTGCCTTGGATACAGAAAGAATTTTTTCTGTGTTATCTTCATTTTTCAAGATGAGGATATTGTAGCATATTTCCACCATGATGAAAACGACCAAAAGAGAGGGAAACTTGGAAAACATGATGATATCAGAGAGCAAGTTGAGGGTGAGAATTATAGGAGCTCCTTGAGTTGGTGGGTGAGAATGGGGCCAGTACATAAATGAAAGGATTGGTTTTGATTGAGACACAATCTCTTTGTTCCTTAGGACTGGAAGGCACACAAGGAGAGCTGTCATGTGGTGGTGGAGGGTATGTGGGATTTCTTGCATGGTTGCTTCTGTTTTCTCTGTGAAAGAGAGGAAATTTATTGTCACTTCACATTTTTCTCTTCCTCAGAATCACCCACACTTTATGTGAGATTTATGTAGAATTCTGGAGACATCCTGGTTGCTAGACCAACTTTTTTTTTTTTAATTGGAGTATAGTTACTTTACGATGTTATTAGTTTCTGCTGCACAATAGTGTGAGTCAGCTATTTGTATACATATATCCCCTCTCTCTCAGATCAGCTTTTGATTCAGAATGTCTGTTTCCCATTATGTGTGTGCTTAGTTGCTCCGTCACATCTGACTCTTTGCAACCTGTTGGACTGTGGTCTGCCAGGCTCCTCTGTCCATGGGATTTTTCATGCAAGAATACTGGAGTGGATTGCCATTTCCTCCTCCAGGAGCTCTTCCTGACCCAGGAATCAAATCCGTCTCTCCTGTGTCTCCTGCATTGCAGGCGCATTCTTTACTTGCTGAGCCGTTGGTGTCTCCCACTGCTGCTGCTGCTGCTGCTAAGTTGCTTCAGTCGTGTCCGACTCTGTGCGACCCCATAGACAGCAGCCCACCAGGCTCCACTGTCCCTGGGATTCTCCAGGCAAGAACACTGGAGTGGGTTGCCATTTCCTTCTCCGATGTGTGAAAGTGAAAAGTGAAAGTGAAGTCACTCAGTCATGTCCGACTCTTAGCGACCCCATGGACTGCAGCCTACCAGGCTCCTCCGTCCATGGGATTTTCCAGGCAAGGATACTGGAGTGGTTGCCATTGCCTTCTCTGGGTGTCTCCCACTAGGAGACATCAAATGGCAGAACTTCGGTCCTCTCTTATTCCATGGATGATGATTAGAGCCCAGTTTCCTTTAGAGGCAGTTTGTTTGGAATGTGATAAACCTGGGCCGTCTAATGTCCTGCTTTGCTATGGAGTGGCCCAGTAGGGCCACCACTGAACCTGGCTCAGTAGGTAGGTGTTCAATAAGTATTTCTTGAATGGCTATAGGACAGAAGAAAGCAAGCATGCAAGAAGATAACATTCAGTTTGCATGTAGAAAAGACACTACTAATCCAGCCTAGTATCATGTGTTTCTGCTCAGGAGAGTTACATCTTGCTTGTAACTAATTCCTCCATCACATGTTTGCCATGCCAAGATTTTTGCCTAGACTCAGGAATACATCCAGAGTGGCTGAAGGATGGCAGTGCTTGATTGCTTGCCTCTCTCTCTTCCTCTGAAGTTAATATGATGCTATCTGAGTGCAAAGACACAGACAGGGAGAAATTTAATGCAAATTTAGCCAGGAGTCTAGTGCCACTTCACAAAATATTGATTAGGTGTCTGATTTGCTCTCCCCTGACAATGGGCCAAAGGAACGAACCAATGAGGCGGCTCAACTCCAGCTCGTCACGGTCATTCGATAAAGCCAGGCATCCAATGAACAGCCGCTATCTTTTGATTGGGCGAGAGGCCAGAGAGGGGGTAAACCATCTTAGCAACAGCAAGGAAGAATTGCACACGCCCTTGCACACACGCGCAAACACAGACCTGATGCTTTCCCTGCTGCAGGGAATGGGTGCTGATTGTGTCTCGTAAGGCTTTCGTTCAGTCACAGACCTAGTTTCCTAAAGGATGGGTTTCTGTACACAGATCACGCTGCTCACCTGGTCTGTCAGCCCATAATCCCTTTTTAATAGAATGAAGGGGCAGCCTTCCTCTCTCTGCCCCTTCCAACCACACGCACATCTTATTAAGAGCTAACTTGGATCTGCAGGTAAAAAGCACAGGCTTTGTTCTTGAAATAGGCTGTTCCTGATCCCTTTCGGGCAGGCAGTCCCACCATTGCCCTTCCCCACACCACATGCCCATGGGAAAGGAGGCGGCCTGGAGGCCAGGCCCTCTCCTGGTCTGTTGTTTCCTGCGCTTTCTGGAAGAACCGAAGAAGGAGTTTCCCTAGGCCAGTGCAGGCTTCTGGGTGGCTGTTATTTTCCTTACCGGCTTCCCCTTCCTTGTTTCCTGGCCTTCACATCCACGGGCCCAGGAAAGCTTTCCTGTTTCCAACCTGACACTTGGCAAAGCCTTTCATAGCCACTGGGTTCTCAGCATTTAACACTGTCATTTGAAAGGCTCCCTTCCTTTGGTCTCCACTGGATTTTTATGTTTTCTGAGCAGTTGCCCTTATTCCCCAGGTGCCAGGGGCTGGGAGCTGCCTGCCAACCCATGGTTTCCCCAGATTAGTGGCTTCTTGCCCCCCCCTTTGTATAACCCCCACCTCCTGCCCTGGCTCTGAGTCTGTTTGGAGGCCCATGGTGACCGTGGGTAACTGGTGGGGCTGCACACAGGTTCCCAGCATCTTTTTTCCTCCATGGACATTGCTGACAGCTGCTTTCAGCATGAATCTTTGATCTAGGAGCATCTGTCCTTGGGTCACCCAGTCATGCTGGTGGCTCTCACTTATGTTCCCTGCTGACAGGGGCTGTTCCGTCTGGGCAGGAAAGCCAATCAGGAAGGACAGACTTCACTCTAAGCAGCGTGTGGCTATATTCTATATCAGAGAAAAGGAAGTTGAGATCATGTCATAGGAATTTTCCAGTCCAAGAAGGATTATTGTCTAGGAAATGGTACCCAGCTGTTTTCCATCTTTTAGCCTAACCAAACAAAGGGAATGGCATGAAATGGAAGCCAGAGAGGATTATTAAGACAGACATGAAGAACTCATTCCTGCATATCAGGCTTAACAGAACCTGGAAGATGTTACCGAGGGAACATTTGGAATTACTTTCCAAGTAAGGTATGATCCCCAATTACTTTCCAAGTGAGGTACGATCCCCATCCACTGGAGTTTTATTTAGGTGTCTTCTCTCTGAGATGCAGTGGGCTGGACATGATGGCCTCCAGGGCAGCACTGTTGTCCTTTGGAGTCAGAGTGTCCTGGATTTAAGTTGCAGTTTTGCAGCAACCTGATAATGTGGTGTCAGCAAATTTCTTAACTTCACTGAGCCTTTTAAAAAATCTTTACAATGGAAGTCACAATATCAACCATATTGTTTTAAATAAAACCATATAGGTAAAATGCCTTGCTTAGGGCTTGCTGTGTAGTAAGCATTAACAACTATTGGCACTTCCTCCCAGTTCTAGAATTCGCAGAGCTTCATGCTATTAGTGGAGAAGGCAGTGGCACTCCACTCCAGTACTCTTGCCTGGAAAATCCCATGGATGGAGGAGCCTGGTAGGCTGCAACCCATGGGGTCACGAAGAGTTGGACACGACTTCACTTTCACTTTCACTTTTTACTTTCGTGCATTGGAGAAGGAAATGGTAACCCACTCCAGTGTTCTTGCCTGGAGAATCCTGGGGACGGCGGAGCCTGGTGGGCTGCTGTCTATGGGGTCGCACAGAGTCGGACACGACTGAAGCGACTTAGCAGCAGCAGCAGCATGCTATTAGTGGATACAGTATTATTAATCAATTTAAAAACCTGAGCATCTCCATGGAGGTTAGCTTCATGAGATCTGCCCATGGTTTCTACCCATGACAATATATGTTTTAAGCCAGTAAAGCAGCCAAACAGTTTACATAATAGGGAACCCCTGAGGCAAGGCAAATCTAATGCCAGTTGTACAGAGTCAGTGAGTGTAATGTGAAAGGGCTATCTACTCAAGGGCTATCTATTCAATCACCCAAGAAAATATTATAGGAAGGGTGTGTTTTAGTTCAGAAACTATCATTTATATCCTATGACTCAGTTTCCTTAGCTATATAGTATGTAGTATTAGTTGCTCAGTCGTGTCTGACTCTTTGTAACCCCGTGGACTGTAGTCCACGAGGCTCTTCTGTCCATGGAATTTTCCAGGCAAGAATACTGGAGTGGTTTGCCATTTCCTTCTCTGGGAGATCTTCCCAACCCGGAGACTGAACCTGGGTCTCCTGCATTGCAGGCAGATTCTTTACTGTCTGAGCCACCCAGCTGTAAAATGGGCACAATGATTGTGAGGATTAAATGGTGTTGGGAGCAGATGAAATTCTGTGGGCATGTTTAACTGCAAAAATCATACTTTATCCAACACACACACACTCCCCTCATCACAGGACAGCCAATTGAATATTTTTAATGTGTCAAATGAATTGATAAAAGTTTCAGCTATGAACCACAGCTGGACAGAATTACTCGTGTGCTGCTGAGGGACTCCATGACAGTGACCTTTGGTGTTGTCCCTGCCAAGCAGCCGCAGTCACCCACTCCTCCCTCTGCGGACTGTGATTCATCTCATACGCATTTTCCCTTTTGTCTCCGCATTTGCACGCTCATAGGCGACATGGATTTGGTTGGACCTGCGTCTGTTGAGATGGCCAGCCAGTAACAGAAGCCCCATGGGGACGGCTGTGGTCTGGTTTCAGGAGTGGGTCTAGCAAGTGAGGTCTAGGTCAGGAAGCTGTTAGCTGCAGAGTCAGGGAATGTATTCAACTGTCATCACTTTGTAATTAAAATAGCCTGGTGGCGCTCACATTCCCCCACACTCCATCCTCTCCCATGCACTGGGTGCTCCTGCAGAACATGGGCAGGTATTTTCTCCCTGGTCCAAGGTCTCTGGGGCTTGTTCGGAGACCATGAGAAACCTGACTCTTAGGAGGAAATGGACAAAATGCATGTTTCTCCCCAGCTCCACCTTTAGTAATGACAGGGAGAGTGAGGGTCTGCATATCAGGGAAGTCTGCAAAATGCTGCAAACAAGGGCTTTTGTCTCCCTGGAGAGTGGCACATTAAACACAGACAGTCACATCCCTAGAAAAGACTTGGGGTCAATTCCCAGCTGATAATTCCTGAGATTACCATGGTAAAGTAGGATTTTCCACACTCTAGATTTTTTTCTTCATTTTCTATCACATTCCATCCACATGTTTCATTGCTTATATAGAATGGAAACTTGAGAAACATGATGGGCTCATTTTTAGAGCCTGTTCAGCTATACCTAAGTTAAAATCCCTGCTCTATGATTGCTTGTCACATGAATTATATACTTAACTGTTTTAAGCATTGATTTTCTCATCTGTAAAATGGGGCTAATAATAGTGTCTACTGCTTAAGGTCACCATGAGCATTCAGTGTAATCTTTCATTAAAGGGCTGAGTGTGATATCTGGCATGAAATGATTGTGCAGTAAATGTCAGCTATATTGTTAGTATTTTATCATTCTGGTTGGGGGACATGATAAAAAAAAATTGGTCAGATGTAGACTTGCCATGTTCAGTCAGGCTTGTCATGCATGTAGAAGTTTAGTGAGGACGTTATTTGACACAGTTGTCTGAACCATATAACAGAAGTGTACGAATAGGGTGCCATAACACTTAATTAAAATGTTTAATTTATTACCCTGGTGTTTTCTGCGTTTAAAGATATTGTGCACAACAAAACACAGCACAGTCCCCACTCTCTCAGATTGGCATAATACGCAAATTATATATTCAGCACTTATAGCAATATGCAAATAAAGCATCAACATAGATGCAGCTTCATCAACACAAAGCACTTATTTTGTGCCTATTTTCCATAGGCATACCAAAACAAAATGGTTTTGGACAAATTTAGTTTCTACTCTTTTGGGTTCGTGCTATGTAAGAGATAATATAGGCAAACCTTGTTTCATTGTGCTTCACAGATGTTGCTTTAAAAAAAAAAGGGGGGTTTTACAGCCCTGTGTTGTGAGGTGATAGGTAGCATTTTTTAGCAAGAAAGTATGGTTTAATCAAGGGGTATACATTGTTTTTATTGACATAATGCTGTTGCATACCACAGATTATAGTATAGTATAAACATAACTTTTATAGGTACCAGGAAACAAAAGAATTTTTGTGACATCCTTTCTTATGATATTGGCGTTATTGCATTGCTCTGGAACTGAACCCACAGTATCTCAGAGACATGCCTGACACGTAACATAGGTGGAAAGACAGAGTGGAGACTCTGAAGGCAGATTAAAATATTTTGTATCAGGAGCTAACTCAGAAATGTGAAGTTCCTCACCTTTGTCGTGAGACTGAAATTCATTTTAGGTGAGCATGAGTTAGCCTCTTGGGAATCTTATACATGGGCCAATAGGCTTTGATTAAAGTTTGTTGCCTAGGTTGACACATTTTAAATTGTTTTTCCTTGAAGTGCAGTTTTCTTCTTAAGAGTGAGCCAAACAAGAGTGAGGGGCCAATTTAGTGGGGACCCATGGCAAAGCTCACCCAGCATTCAGCGTTCTATTCTCAGAAGCCACGCTCACCCCTGTTTCACTGGCCGCAGTGGTAGCTCTGGAATTAATGGTTCTCCACAGGGCTCCTCTGTGTGATGTCTATACTCTGGAGGTAAGTGTCGTCAAGTCACCTGGAGTGCTTATCGAAATGAAGATTCCTAGGTCAAAATCAAATACAGTAAATCACAGGGCTGGGACCTAGGAAGTTAGCCTTTCATCGTGGGCCTTGGATCACTGCTGTCCACAGCACACCCTGCTCTAGATCCTCCCCTTTCCACATTCCTCCTCTCCCTAGGCCTCCTAACGCCTCCTGCTGCTGTTGCCTTAGATCATATGTCTAACCTGGCTCCTCTAACCCTCTCTTAATTGGTCTCCTAGTTGTCCTCTTTACTAGTAAAAATAAGCTAAGAAGAATTCAAATCTTATAGTGTCAGATTCTACGTAAGACCCTACAGTCAGCCCCTGTTTTCTGTAGGATGACTTAGTCTCTTTACTGGGACAAGTAAAGCCATCTCCAGCCTTGCGTCCTGTTTTATCCCCCAGGGTACCCCTGTCCAGCCACACTGAGGACAGGTCTCTGAACACACAGTGTCAGGGCACCAGGTCCTTGCTTGTGTTCTGGCATTTGGCTCGAATGACCTCCCATTATCCGACTCCTGACTCTGACCAATATCTGCTTTAATAGAATAGCTCAAGAATTACCTCGTCTGGGATGACTTTTCTATCCTGTTCCTTTTATGTGCCTGCCTCCTCCCTCCCACCTGTATTTTCTTTGATGACAGCACTTACAACACTCCAGTGTGATATTAGTTGACAAGTCTGTCGCTCCTTTAAAAGCACAGCCCAGGTCTTTATCCTCTTGGTATCTCAAGAAACATATTAATGTTTTCCAGAATGAATGAATGAACCCATGAATTGTACAATGTGGAGCCTCAGTGTATTCCTAGACTAAATTTGCAGCTCAAGAGTTGGCCACATCATCTTACATTATCTTGATAAGATAATGTATAATCTTATCAAGAGTCTTGAAGATCAAAAGCAAAATGAAATCACTTGAGTTTTCCACATGTGAGTGGGCTCCATCCAGTTTGACTAACACATACTAAAACTGTACGAAGCCCACAGTCTTCCTTCCCTTTGAGATGTGGAGATAAAAATAGGGAGAATGAAATAAATGAAACCAGTGTCTTTGTTATATAAACCGCAGGGTAAATTTGGGTAAGTGAGCAGTCTATGTGGCAAACGTAACTGATCTTTCTGGGGAGTTATTTTATTTAATTGATTAATTTAATTGCCTAGCAAATGAAATCTGAAAATCCTGTCCCTGAGAAGACTTACTTGCTACAAATCCATTCTCTTGTCTAAACCTCATTGATTGTAGTTAATTTCCCATCATTCCTTCTGTCTACAGTGTGATTTGAGCATTTTACAATTTTCTTTCAGGGCTGAAGTTCAAAGATTAGACATAAAAAGTTGAAGACTTTCAGTTCTACTGTCTGAGGCATTATAAGAAATGCTCTCATGTGTTGCTGGTGGGGATGTGAAATGGAACAGCTGCTTTGGAAAATAGTTCAGCAGTTGCTTATAATGTGAAGTGGAAATTTAATATGAGACCTCTATTTCATCTCTAAGAATTTACCCAAGAGAAAAGAAAATATATGTGCACCTAGAGTTGTATGTGAATTTTCACTTCAGCAGAATCATAATACCCCTGCAGTGGAAACAATTCAAATGTTCATGAGTTAATGAATGGAGAAACAAAATGGTGTATATCACACAATGGCATACTGCTGCTGCTGCTCCTGCTAAGTCGCTTCAGTCATGTCTGACTCTTAGCGACCCCATGGACTGCAGCCCACCAGGCTCCCCTGTCCCTGGGATTCGCCAGGCAAGAGTACTAGTCAACAATAAAAATATAATAGTGATGCATGCTACTACATAGGTGAGACTCAAAAACATGCTAAGAGTAAGAAGACAGACACAGAGGTATTCACACTGTGTTATTCTGTTTATTTAAAATGTCCAGAAAAGGCAAATTTATGGTGACAAGAAGCAGAGTAATGGTTGCATGGGATTGGCAGGGTAGAGCATAGAAATTGACTGCAAACAGGTGAGAGGAAATTTGGGGGGTGGTGCTGATTGAAAAGTTTTAAAAGTGGTTGCAGGGCATTGGCACTTTGGTGCCTTCGTATTTTTGTCATAATGATGTTACATTTTCAGAAACCTTTCCCAGGTAATATTTTTTAAAGTCTTTAATCACACAGTCTGGATTTTAAGTTGGTTTCTTTCCTCTTCTACAAACCTCTGAAATCCTTCACCTTTATGCCACTGGAGACATATTCAGACTAAAAACTTTTTCTTCTCCTTCAAACTAATTAAGCTCTGATGACATCAGCTGTGTTTGCAGTGCACCTGATTAAGGCCATGATACTAATTAAATTTTTGAGTGATTGGAAATGCAAATTACCAGACTGGATTGAGCAACAGACCTTGCTTCTGGGCTCCACAAGAGTAGAGAACAACTGGCTTCATCTCAGGTGAGGGAGCTCTCATGTCTAACCTGTGTTGAATGAGACAGTGTTAACTGTGAATGACTAAGTTACCAGTTTCATACAGGGCCATATTTCATTTGTAGAATCAGTACATTTCTGGGTGGCTCATATCCTTGTGAGCACGTTGATAAGTGTTGTATTGGGATAGAATGACCTCCAAGCTTGGAGTTAGAACTGAGTTCACATTCTGTCTCTGTCACTTAACAGTGGTGTGATCCCTGTCTAATTATTTCATTTCTTTGAGCATGTATATCTTTATAACAGGGAATTGATTATCTGGTTCAAAGGACTTTAGGGCTAATTCAATGAGATCGCTTATGTCACTGGGCCTAACATACAGGGGGGCATATAACAAGTGGGATCCATTCATGAGGTAGCTTAGATAAGTTCTTCATTCCAGTCAACAAATACTGATTGTTTGCCGTTCATTTACGCCTTCAATTGTTGAGCATCTGTCTTCTTGATGGTATTCTTAATGAATTAAAAAAGACAAATTCACACCAGAGCAAAGCCTATGTGGGGAACATCTATAAATATATTAAATAATTAAATTATATGATGTGTTTCAAAGAGATATGATCTATGATAAAAAACAAAGTATTAGGTTGGCCAAAAAGTTTGGGATTTTCTGTACCATCTTCTGAAAAAACTTGAACCAACTTTTTGGCCAACCCAATAGAATGTGGGGGACCCAGGGTGATGGAGGTGAGGGAAAGGATGGATTTCAATTTTGGGTGATGAGAGAAGGGCTCAGTGAGCAGGTAGAAAATGAGCAAAGCCTTGGAGAAGGTGTGGGAGCTGGCCATGTGAGAAAGAGCCTTGGAGAAGGTGTGGGAGCTGGCCATGTGAGAAAGAGCCTTGTAGGCTGAGTAAACAGTCAGTATAAAGAGCCACGAGTATCATGTCCCAGACACCTTCAAGAAGTACCAGAAGGCCAGTTACCATGCCAGACACTGTATACATGTGGTAACCCAGTGGTCAGAACTGCATTCAAATTCTGCCTTTGTCACCTGCAAGTTTGGTGAGGTTTGGCTAATCATTTAATTTCCTGGTGTCTGTTATCTATAAAATGAGATTTGAATCTTTACTAAAGAATTACCTGTCCCAAAGAATTGAGACAGTCATTTACCCTAGTCATTTCTGAAGCTAGAGTTTGTAAATCATGCTTCAACAGAATGAGATCTATGGTTTTATTAGGTTGATGCAAACATAATTGCTGTTTTGGACTGTGCATTTTAAATCATTATAACTAGGCTCAAACACATCTTCATTCATCAAAATAGGAACCATTACAATCAACACATTTTTGCCAATGAGGAATGTTGTTCCTATAGCATAAAAACCCATGCTGCAGGATTCAGCAAACTCTTGAGAAGCATTTTCTGCATCCAGCTGGTTGTGGAAGCATTTTCCCTGCAAAATGTTGTTGAGATGCTTGAAGAAGTGACAGTCAGTTGGCAAGAGGTCAAGTGAATATGGCAGATGAGGCAAAACTTTGTAGACCAGTTCATTCAACTTCTGAAGCACTGGTTATGTGACGTGTGGTCAGGCGTTGTCATGGAGAAGAATTGGACCTTTTCTATTGACTAATGTGGCTGCAGGCTTGGCAGTTTTTGGTGCGTCTCATTGATTTGCTGAGCATACTTCTCAAAATGTATTGGTTTCTCCAGGATTCAGAAAGTTGTAGTGGATAAGCCTGGCAGCAGACCACAGACAGTGACCATGACCTTTTGCTGGGGGCAAGTTTGGCTTTGGGAAAGTGCTTTGGAGATTCTTCAAAGTCCAGCCACTGAGCTGGTCATAGCTGGTTGCCATATAAAATCCATTTTCATCGCATATCACAATCCAATCAAGAAATGGTTTGTTGTTGTTGTTGTGTAGAATAAGAAAAGATGACACTTCAAATTGATGACTTTTTTTGATTTTCAGTCAGGTCATGAGGCACCCACTTACCAAGCTTTTTCACCTTTCCAATTTACTTCAAATACTGAATGACCGTAGAATGGTTGATGTTGAGTTCTTCAGCAACTTCTTGTGTTGTTGTAAGAGGATCAGCTTCAATCATGCTGTCAATTGGTCGTTGTCAACTTCCTGATGGCCAGCCACTAAGCTCCTCATCTTCAAGGCTCTTGTCTCCTTTGCAAAACTTCTTGAACCACCACTGCACTGCACTTGTGTTAGCAATTCCTGGGCCAGATGCATTGTGGATGTTTCAAGTTGCCTCTGCTGCTTTACGACCCATTTTGAACTCAAATAAAAAAGTCACTTGAATTTGCCTTTTATATAACATCATTTTTCAAACTTTAAAATTTATTTATTTTTAATTGAAGGATAATTGCTTTACAGAATTGTGTTGGTTTCTGCCAAGCATCAACATGAATCAGCCATAGATGTACATAATCACATCATTTCTATAGTCTAAAATATAAAATAAACAACAAGTAGTAAGTCATTAGCAAAAAATACAGGGCAAAAAATGCACATTAAAATGATATATAACATAGCCACATTTAAGAATGTATTCCAGTATCAAATAGCAAAGTTCAGCAGTGTAAAACTGCAGTTACTTTTGCACCAACCTAGTATCTGTCTGGTTCTGATCTGTTTGGTTGCTTATAGCATCCTCTGACACTGAGTGTGTTGCAGTACTTTGGTGTGGGTGGCGAGGCAGCGAGAAGATGGGACTGGCTGAAACAGAAGGACCATTCTCAGATGTAAAAAGGGATGAGAGAGAAAGCATTAATTTGTTCATTCAACCAGTCGATAGATGAACTTCTGCTATGTTCCAGGCACTTACTGCTTGGAGAAGAACAGTGTGGAACGTGGTAAAGAGTTTTAAATACTGAGAGGATAGTAAGT
This sequence comes from Moschus berezovskii, assembly GCF_049115385.1. Lineage (NCBI taxonomy): Eukaryota > Metazoa > Chordata > Mammalia > Artiodactyla > Moschidae > Moschus > Moschus berezovskii. The sequence goes on along the minus strand of NC_142473.1, from coordinate 37,161,221 downwards.
TCACACATATATAAGTGTGGGTCAGTGTGTGCGTGCACCTGTGCAGTTTCACTTCGAATCAGTTGTGCACCACAGGTGACACCGATATCCGTGGAACCTTTGTCAGGGACTTCCGGTGCACTGTGGATTTGGGGGGGTTGCAAAACCAGGAAAAGACATGGGCGCTCCTTAACATTTCGATAGGGTAAGTCCCCTACATATGAATCTTCCAAGTTGTGAACTTTTAAAGATGCAGACGTTCATTCTATCAATGTCGGGCGTGAGTGAGCTTGCAGCTCGCCCTCTGTCTCCTGTTGCTGATGATCCTTCAGCTCCACCATCTCACACCTCCTCTCCCTCCTCCAGTTGGTAACTCTTCTTGCCTGTTCAGTCGAAGCCAGCCCTTGTATGCCAGCTGTTGTACTGTACTGCTGTGCTTTTCAAGGTACTGGACTGTTAGGTTGAAAATTTTTTATTTTTGTATTTGTTTTCTATGTGTTATTTGCATGAAAAATGTTGTAAACTTACTACAGTACAGTATGACACAGCCGATTGTGTTAGTTTGGTACCTAGGCTAACTTTGTTGGACTTTCGAAGAAATTGGATTTACAAATGAGCTCTAGGAATGGAACTAGTTTGTATATGGGAGATTTGCTGTACTGGCCTTCCTAAATGTTTCTCTCCTTCTCTGTCACTGGTTATGAACTGTGCCCTGGAATACTGGATTGAGTCAGAAGACCTTGGTTGGATAACCAGCCCTTCAGATTTTAGCTGTGTGACTTGGACTTGTCACGTGACTCCTCTGAGCTTTATTTTTCTAACTTATATAATGGAAATAAAACTTCTATGTCGTTACCATTCACATGTCAAAGGTCAATTGAAATGCACTTGAAATCTCTTGATAAAACTAAACACGAGATGGAGGGGGCAGCTCATTGTTGGAGAAAGAGGCTGATGGGAAATGGGGATGGTCAGTTGTCTGCTGTAGGAAACAATGACTTTGGCACTTTTCTGAGGAGTAGATGTTGGTGCTAATTTATGCACATTAGTTATTCTGCCTTGCTGGGGGCTCAGATGGGACTCCTTGATGGATGTGCCATCCATGACAGATTCGTGAAAACCACATGGCTCATAACTGTGATCTTTCCAGGAATGGAGCTAGAGGAGAGAGGCTCTTGAGAGGCATAGGCTTAGCTGACAATTTTTAAATTGTTTGCTCAAGGAAACCCTGCTGAGCCCTGGGTGGTGGGGTGAGTAGAGAAAACCCTTTTGTCCTAAAAACTGTCAGGTGCATCTTCTACCCTCTCCCCAATCATCTGGGTTTTACATTTCAGACATGCAAAGATAGCAGTCACCCAGTTGAAGCTGGTGATGCTAGGCCCTTCTTCCCAAGCTCTGAAACCATATGGGCTGGCTGAGAGTGAGAAGGTGAAAGGCAGCATACTTTCAGGAGGAGAAAAACACTCTCAAGAGTCAAACTTGAGGCAGGTTCTTGGAGCAAAGAGAAGTATTCAGGGGAAAGGCAGTCAGATGCTCTGTAAAAGCATGTGTCTGGTTATAGCATAAATTGAGGATGGGCAGGAAAGAACCACTGAATCTTAAGAATTATCAACATTCCCTGCTAAGCAATGATATGCAGACAAGATGGCAGAGTAGAAGGACGTGCACCCATCTTCTCCGGTGAGAACTCCAAAATTGCAACTAACCGCTGAACAGGAGAATGTTGGATCCCACCAAAAAAGATATCTCATGTCCAAAGTCAAAGGAGAAGCCCCAACAAGATGGTAGGAGGGGCAAAATTGTGTTTAGAATCATAACCCATATGCGCCAGAGACGTTCGGAGGGCTCAGACAAAACCTTCTGCACAGGAGGACCCAGGGACCCGTCAAGAGACTGGGCCAGACCTTGGCCTTTGAGTGTTTGAGTGTCTCCTGGGGGGGCATGGGGCAGCAGCGGCCTGCCATGGGGACAGGGGCTCTGGCTGCAGCAGACCTGTGTCAACTACAAATTGGCACTTACCAAGAGCATTGCCAACAACTGAACAAAGGCATTTGCCATCTGCTAATACAGAGTCTGAACCCTGTGCTGCAATAGCTGTTGATCTTCAGCAACCCCTGAGGGAGTTCAGGGTAGAGTAAGGCACTCTGTGCTCCAGGGAATCTAATGGGACAGGTCTTTAGATAGTTGGATGTTTTTAGGAACAGATTTTATGATCTCACTCCTTGCATCTCCTCATATCTAGAGAAGCACTAAATCCTTTCATGGTGACATCAGATCCTCATGACTAACAAAAACCTTTTGTAAAATGAGTGCTTAATGGTATTGAACCCCCTCTTTACCGAAACCTTATATATTGACCTTCCCCACTGCCACTTTGGAGTGGCAGCTATCTGAGATGCTGCCTCCCGGGCTGCAATCCTCATTTTGCCCCAAATAAAACTTAACTTGCAACTTTCAAGTTGTGCATCTTTTTTAGTCGACACCTGGGAGGCATAGTGTGTGAGCCCCACCACAGAGCCACCGAGCAGACAACCCACAAACTGGAGAACAATTTTGCCAAAGAAGTTCTCACACTGTTGCAAAAGTTCTAGGGCCCAAAACAGATTTCCCAACCTGGGGATCCAACAAAGGAACTGAGAACCCCCAGGGAATTTTACTTTGAAGGCCAGTGGAATTTGACTGCAGAACTTCCACAGGACTGGGGAAACAGACTCTTGGAGGGCACAAACAGAACCTTATGCACACTAGGACCCAGGAGAAAGGAGCAGTGACTCCACAAGAGACTGAACCGGACTTGCCTATGAGTGTCCAGGAGTCTTTGGCGGAGGTGTAGATTGACAGTGGCTTGCTGTGAGGTCAGGGGCACTGAATACAGCAGTCCTGGCATAAGCCCTTTTGAAGGAGGCTGCCATTACCACCATTACCCCTACCATAGTTTGGCCTCAGGCCAAACTGCAGGGAAGGAACACAGCCCCGCCAATCAACAAAAAATTGGTTAAAGATTTACTGAGCATGGCCATGCTCTTCAGAGCAAGACCCAGATTCCCCCGCAGCCATTCTCTCTCATCAGGAAGTTTCCACTAGTGTCTTAACCTTATCCGTCAGAGGGCAGACAGAATGGAAATCACAGTTACAGAAAACTAAGCAAATTGATCACTTGGATCCCAGCCTTGTCTAACTCAATGAAACTATGAGCCATGCTGTGTAGGGCCACCTGAGATGGACGGGTCATGGTGGAGAGTTCTGACAAAACGTGGTCCACTGGAGAAAGGAATGGCAAACCACTTCAGTATTCTTGCTTTGAGAACCCCATGAACAGTATACTAATGTATATATTAGTATACATGTATATGTAGTATATGAAGGAGAAAATGAAAGGTATATCCATCCGAATGCAGATATCCAAAGAACAGCAAGGAGAGATAAGCAAGATTTCCTAAGTGACCAATGCAAAGAAATAAAGGAAAACAATAGAATAGGAAAATCTAGAGATCTCTTCAAGAAAATTAGAGATACCAAGGTAACATTTCATGCAAAGATGGGCACAATAAAGGAGAGAAGCTGCATGGAGCTAATAGAAGCAGAAGATATTAAGAGGTGGCAAGAATACACAGAATAACTATACAAAATAGATCTCAATGACAAAGATAACCACAATGGTGTGATAACTCACCTAGAGTCAGACATCCTGGAGTGTGAAATCAATTGGGCCTTAGGAAGCATCACTTCTAACAAAGCTAGTGGAGGTGATAGAATTCTAGCTGAACTATTTCAAATCCTGAAAGATGATGCTGTTAAAGTGATGCACTGAATATGCCAGCAAATTTGAAAAAGTCAGCAGTGGCCACAGAACTGGAGAAGGTCAGTTTTTATTCCAATCCCAAAGAAAGGCAATGTCAAAGAATGTTCAAACTACTACCAAACAATGGCACTCATCTCACACCTAGCAAAATAATGCTGAAAATACATGAACTGAGAACTTCCAGATGTTCAAGCTGGATTTAGAAAAGTCAGAGGAACCTGAGATCAACTTGCCAAGATCCACTGGGTCACAGAAAAAGCAAGAGAATTCCAGAAAAACATCTGCTTCATTGACTATGCTAAAGTGATTGATTGTGTGGATTACGACAAACTGGAAAATTCTTAAAGAGATGGGACTGCCAGACCACCTTATCTACCTTTTGAGAAGTCTGTATGCAGGTCAAGAAGCAACAGTTAGAAGCGGACATGGAACAACAGACTGGTTCCAAACTGGGAAATGAGTACATATACAAGGCTGCATATTGTCACTCTGCTTATTTAACTTATATGCAGAGTACATCATGCAAAATGCTGGACTGGATGAAGCACAATCTGGAATCAAGATTGCCGGGAGAAATATCAATAACCTCAGATATGCAGATGACACCACCCTTATGGCCTAAAGCAAAGAGGAACTAAAGAGCTTCCTGATGAAAGTGAAAGAGGAGAGTGAAAAAACTGGCTTAAAGCTCAACATTCAGAAAACTAAGCTCATGGCATCCAGTCCCATCACTTCATGGCAAATAGATGGGGAAACACTGGAAACAGTGACAGGCTTTATTTTCTTGGTCTCCAAAAATCATTGCAGATGGTGACTGCAATGATGAAATTCAAAGATGCTTGCTGCTTTGAAGAAAAGCTGTGATCAACCTAGATAGCATATTGAAAAGCAGAGGCACTACTTTATCAACAGAGGTCTGTCTAATCAAAGCTATGGTTTTTCCAGTAGTCATATATGGATGTGAGAGTTGGACTGTAAAGAAACCTGAGCACCAAAGAATTGATGCTTTTGAACTGTGGTGTTGGAGAAGACTCTTGAGAGTCCCTTGGACAATAAGATCAAACCAGTCAATCCTAAAGGATAGCGATCCTGAATATTCATTGGAAGGACTGATGCTGCAGGTCCAATACTTTGGCCACCTGCTACGAAGAACTGACTCCTTGGAAAATATCCTGATGCTGGGAAAGATTGAAGTCAGGAGGAGAAGGGGACGATAGGAGGAGATGGCATCACCGACTCAATGGACATGGGTTTGAACGAGCTCCAGGAATTGGTGATGGACAGGGAAGCCTGGAGGTGCTCTAGTCCATGGGGTCACAAAGAGTTGGACATGGCTGAACGACTGAGCTGAACTGAAGTGAACCTTGTGCCCTGTTCACGCCTTGGTCTCAGTCTCCACCACGTCAGCTCGTCCAAATAGGACCCAGATTTTTGCATTGTTTTTCTCTCTGTAGAGGCTGTGCCAGTGTTGGCACTTCTCGTGGCTTCAGATAAATGATGGAGTGGAATGGTTCACTGGCGCTTTGCACATGTCAAGGCTGGTGAAGAAAGGACGGTTACCCCTAGGTCCTCTGAGGGGAACTTCAGTGTTCCATAATCCTTAATATTTGAGGAAGATATTATTTTGGTTAAAAGGCAAAACTGTTTCTCTTCTTTGGTATCTTATCTGTTCATCTTGACTCTGCCTTTGTTTTATCAATAGGGGCTAGAAATGGATCAGAATGATCTCATTCTCTAAGGCAGAGCTTCTCAGGGGCAGGCGCAGGGTGGCTGGCATGATTTATAGGCATTTGCCCAAGATATAGATGGCTGAAAATTTCTTATTGTGGGAAAATATATAAAAGCAGTTTTGTTAACTATTTAGAGATTTTTCATTCTATTTATTTGAGCATTCATTGTATGGCTTCATCTGTAAACTTCCTGACTTCTATAAAGACTATTTAGGTGTCTGAAACTCTATGAATAGCAATCACTGCCCCCTCCTACCACCACCACCCATACTGTGTCCTGGGAAGCTATTCAGTACAGTTGACTTTCCTCAGATTATTCTGTTAAAATGTCCTGATTTAGTTTTTAGTCATGATTTTTTTTTTAACCGTCAGTGATGTTCTTTGCTTTGTTTGTCCTAGAAAATATTAGTTTTTTTTTTTTCTAATTTCCTTTGCTCTTATATTTTATATTTTGTTTTGTAATATAGGAGGCATATGTGATTTTAATCATTTAAATTTTGTTTTGTTTTTGGCTGCGCTGCGAGTCTTGTGGAATCAGAGTTCCCAACCAGGGATTGAACCTGGACCCTTGTTAGTGAAAGCAGAGTCCTAACCACTGGTATACCAGCAGGGAATTCCCTAAGTATTACATTTTATAAGCAGATGTTAGATGTTTCTACAAAGAAAATGATTTATTTTACTAGGAGAGTTAATGAAAGTCCATATTTAATATCTTCTGTAACATTTTCTAGTTTAAAACATAAATAATGAAATTTAATTAATTTTATTACTGAGTCTCAAATAGAATCTCCTGATGTCTTTCCAGTGTATCCCAGTTATACAGTTGTTATAACTTCCTGTGTGTGGTGACGTCAAAAAGGTAGGGCAACATTGCCATAAATTATTCTTGTTGCAGTTTTTCTCCCTGGGAGATGGAGTGTCAGTGGAAAGAATGTTAATCTTGGTGGAAAGGTTTTGTTGGAGAAATCCAAGATGTTGCTATTTTTGCTTTTAAAAGTTCCATTTGCTATAATAGTGAAATAAAGAGGGTGTGTTGAACTTGAAATTTCACAGTGATGGACATGGTATGATGGGGTTGGCTGTGTTTCTGCAGGTTGATACTTTGCCAGCTGTATCTTTCTGCTTCTTCCAGGACAGAATGGGTTGAAAGAGGCACAGAAACTGAAAAGGAATATATTACTACATCCAACTGGCCATACTTTGAAAGTCAACATGGACTTAATAGATTTCAAAGTGTCAGAGAATTCATACAATTCATGAATCCACATTTAAATGAAGAGCAAATGATAACCCTCCTACTTAAAAACAACTGAGCAAGTGTTTTTATATTGAACAAAACACTTCAACTTCATTTCTATTGAATAAATGCTTCCAGTCAGTACAGGTGAGAAACACGAAATGGGTCTGACGTTGACCTTACTCTTCCAGTATTCTTTTTTTTAAAATTTTAATTGGAGGCTAATTACTTTACAATATTCTATTGGTTCTAGACGTGAGTGTGCAAGGGGTGCCTCCTTTCTTCTGGAAGGAAGGCTGGGGAGAGAGATCCGTGCTGAGCAAGTGCACTTGAAGCTTTGAATGCACACCCCAACCCCCACCGCAAGGAGATGGGGAGTGGGGAACAGTCATGAACTCAGGGGTCTCAGGAATGGGGCTGCTATATTTAGCAAATATAGCAGCAACACAATATCAGGGATATACTTGTAATAAAAGTTATTTGTTGCTTATCTGAAATTCAAATTGAATTGAGTCTTCTGTTTTTTTTTTTATCTGACAACCCTACTTCGGAGTTGATGGGAAAGGGATCTGGGAAATCATGAAGAAGTAGAAGGGCAGAAGTCTGCAGCACAGCAAGGAGATTTTACTGGGGACGGGGACAGCAACATCATTTCTGTGTCATGTACTTTGAATGAGATTTGCACAGGACAAGGTGCTGGTTAGGAAGGGCTTCAGATGGGATCTTTGTAGATTCTTGAAGAAGATGAAAAATTACCCACAAAAGGAAGATGGTGGGAGCTGATAAAGGACATTCCAGGCAGAACAAAGCAAGTCCAAGGCACAGAGGGTAAAATATCTCCAGTATCTGTTTCCATGAAGCCTTTCTGGTCCCACCCAGAGGAATTCATCTCCTTTCCTCTGTGTTTTCATGGCCATTTGATGAAGCCTAATTGCTGAGCCTTGACTGGACAAGGCTATGGTTTTTCCAGTGGTCATGTATGGATGTGAGAATTGGACTGTGAAGAAAGCTGATCGCCGAAGAATTGATGCTTTTGAACTGTGGTGCTGGAGAAGACTCTTGAGAGTCCCTTGGACTGCAAGGAGATCCAACCAGCCCATCCTAAAGGAGATCAGTCCTGGGTGTTCATTGGAAGGACTGATGCTAAAGCTGAAACTCCAATACTTTGGCCACCTGAGGCGAAGAGTTGACTCACTGGAAAAGACTCTGATGCTGGGAGGGATTGGGGGCGGGAGGAGACGGGGACGACAGAGAATGAGATGGCTGGATGGCATCACCGACTCGATGGACATGAGTTTGAGTGAACTCCGGGAGTTGGTGATGGACAGGGAGGCCTGGCGTGCTGTGATTCATGGGGTCGCAAAGAGTCGGACACGACTGAGTGACTGAACTGAACTGAACTGAATTGCTGAGCTGAGTGCCAAAGAATTGATGCTTTTGAACTTGTGCTACTGGTTAAGACTCTTAAGAGTCCCTTGGACAGTGAGGAGATCAGACCAGTCCATCCTAAAGGAAGTCAACCCTGAATTTTCTTTGGAAGGACTGATGCTGAAGTTCCAATACTTTGGCCACCTGATATGAAGAGTTGACTCCTTGGAAAAGACCCTGATGCTGGGAAAGATTGAGGGCAGGAGGAGAAGAGGGTGACAGAAGATGAGGTGGTTGGATGACATCACTGACTCAATGGACATGAGTTTGAGCAAACTCAGGGAGATAGTGAAGGACAGGGAAGCCTGGTGTGGGGTGTCAAGCGTCGGACACAACTTAGTGACTGAACGACAACAACAAATCACTGAGCTCTTACGCTTTCTGCTGTTGAGATGTCTGTGCTGTGGCCCTATCAGGCTACAAGGGGCAGGTTATAGCACAGACTCATCTTCTGTCCTAATTGAGCAGTAAACCCAGCAGAACAGACCCTGCTTTTTGTAAAAGATTAAGAACAAATACATCTGATATTTTGTTTCTCAATGCAAAATTTTTCATATATGTCCATGTAGTTAAATAAACACAGAAAATTGATTTATAAAACATCAGACCTTAAATATCTAGGATTCCTTCCCCACGAGAGAAATTAACAACATGAAACTAAACCAAATGGAAAAATAAGTAAAATTCCTTGCATTCCCTAAGACTTATCCCCAAGCTAACCCACATTGCTTCAGTATAGAAGGTCAATTCTCCATTGCATGTCTCAACAGTCTACTGCTTTTGAATGTTCTGTCTCAGAGGAGAGAGATTGTCCTATACCCATGTATGTGACAATTTTATCCTCCCCTGTCATTTAGAATTTCCCCATTACAGTTCAAGTTATGGGGCTGCATAATTAAACAAGTAGGAACACGCTTTCTGCCTTTTGGGGCAGAGAAACTGAGAAACCTCAGGTGTCTATGGGAAGACTTTTCCACCACATTCTTCCCAGAGCTGTATGATTTAGGGATAACTCACCCAGGGATAGTGGGCTTCCCTGTGGCTTAGATAGTAAAGAATCTGCCTGCAATGCATATGACACAGGTTCGATCCCTGTGTCAGAAAGATCCCCTGGAGAAGGAAAATGGCAACCCACTCCAGTATTCTTGCCTAGAGAGTCCCATGGACAGAAGGACCCTGGTGGGCTACAGTCCATGGGGTCATAAAGAGTCAGACATGACTGAACGACTGACCCCCAGAGATAAGAAGGTGGAGAAAGTGGCTTCGTCTTGCAGCTTTAAAATGTGAATAAACGTCCTTTTTGTGTGTATGTTTGGAAATGTTGCTTTCCAGAGCTTCACCAACCAAATTAAGTGGGTTGTGGTTTTGTTCTGTTTTGCTTTGTTGGTGGTGGGGAGAGGTTATTGGGGAAATTATACTTTACCCATCTAAGGTTCAGAGTCGTTTGAGCTTTTCAACTCTAGCAGTGTTTATCTTGTCCCCTCAATTAATATTGTTTGCTGTTTTCCTCTTTCTTTTACGTATTTGCTAAAAGTGCTGACCACTCAAGGATTTTACTCAGACCTCTGAGCACCTCTGTTGGTTTACCTTTACCTGAGAAATGCCCATATCTGGCTGTATGTTCCATCTGTGCAATCTCCCTTTTTTGGCACCATGCAGAGAGCCTGGTCGCCTTGGCCTTTCTTGGCCCTTGCCCCTCTTTGGGATGGAGCTAATCCCATGCTTTCTTTGGGCCCCACAGTGGGTTGGTTTCTGCTCTCCTGCGCCACCTGCTGTAACCTGCTCCAAATGCAGCCTTCCGGGCTCCAGTCCCAGGCTCCCCACAGGAGCCAGAGCCAAAACCACAGCCCAGCCAGATGTTACTTGGGCTGCCAGATTTCTGTTCTGGTCTTATCTGTGCTGCCTCCACTGGCTCACCCGATCAGAGTCCCAAATGTCCCCAGATGACTTGCCTTAAGTCACGCAGACCCTCAGCATCTTGGCCAGAAGAAAGGAGGCTGCCAGTGTCGGGGTTGGTTGGTGATCAGGGGCTCCTGCCAGCTTGCTGAATATGTGGTCAGTGGATGCCAGCCTCTGCCCAGTGGCAAAAACGCAAATGGATTTCTGTCACAATATCAACAAACCCAGGGCACTGATCCTTTCATGGGCTCACCAACATGTCCCCAACATGTCCCTTAACTTAGCCACTAGTTTTCTCTCAAGCTGCTCAGGAACCAGAAACTTTTTTTTTTTTTTTTTTTAAGCACTCTGGACTTTCTTATATTCTCGCAAAACTTGGTAATTCTAATCAAGGCACCCCAAAGAAAGGGGAGTGCTGCTATGTATTCCCTATTCTAGGTTACAGATCTCTTGATGGTCAGGACTTTGGCATGTGTTTATTCTCTCTCACACAGCCTGGCACATAGTAGGTGATTCCCAGAAGCTTGTTGAAATGCATAGATTCTCTCCAGCCAAAATCCTTCTTGAAAGTCCTTCTCTATTCTCCTGTTTAAAGTAAAAACTGTCAGATCTGAGATTCTGATAGTTCATTCCTGATTTAAACCTGAAAAAAAAAAAGTGTGACTTGGTAGAAAGAAATGATGAGTGATAGCTGTGATTTCTGTTTGTACTCTGATAAGGATGAGGATGTTCACCAGCTGTTGTCTCCAGCTGAGGTTACAAAAAGTAGCAACATGTGTGTGCAGGGGAGAGTTGGGTTAGATAAGAGATAGAACTTCCTGAGAGCAAAGGTTACAGTAGACTCTTATAAATTATGAATGGGGGTTTATGCCAGCAATCATGATAGATACACATCCATTGAATTCCATTAACATTTATTAAGTTCTTACATGTTGCCAACACTGTGCTAGAAGGTTGATAACATATAATTCCTGACCACAGAGAAAACTGAGACACATAAGCAGACTATTTAAAATCATTTCCTAAGTGCTACAAGAGAGGTGTGCCTGGGGCATTGTGGGACCATGATGAAGGGGCACTAACTCAAGCTATATAGCTAGGGCTTCCTGAAAGAGGTGGTATATGTATTGTGTTTTACCACTGGATGAGAGATATCTCAGTGAAAAATGCAATCAGTGCATTTTTGAAAAGGTGAATAGTTGGATTAATTGATGTAGAAACATCTGTAGATCACAGAAAATCCCTTCAGTCCTTCTGAGTTGAGTCATTTGCAGAATGATATTGTCTCATCGGAAATGTCTTAACAATCCTGGTGGCAAAAGAGTGCTCAGTTTTCTATTCCATTATTGAGATAGCCTTTCATAATTTTAGAATGTAAAGGTAAAGGAGGGAATTTTATTTTCTCCACATGTCATGGTCCTTTAAGCAGCCTCTGTGTTTCAAAATCCTGACCACTGCAGAGCTGGCATGCTCTGAATGCGTCAGATTTGACATATCTTGGGGCTGCACACAGAGCTGTGCAGATAGGAGCCCTAGAGAGGGTATTCTCCATGCAATCTAGGGGGCCACAGCCTGCCTGCTGGATTGGCAAGAATAGACAGGCTGCTACCTAGCAGCTCTCTCAACAGTTACTCCTTGGTCTGTGTGTGTGTGTTTTAAATTAATTTTTACTGGCGTATAGTTGATTTAAATATTGTGTTAGTTTCAGGTATACAGCAAAGTGAGCCAGTTATACATATATCCACTTTTTAATATTCTTTTTCCATAGAGATGATTACAGCGTATTGACTAGCATTGCTTGTGTCGTATAGTAGGTTCTTTAAGTTGTCTCCTCTGTATACAGTGGTGTGTTTATGTCAGTCTCCGTCCTTCAGTTTATCCCTCCCTGCCCCTTTCCACCTTGGTGACCTTAGGTTTCTTTTCATCTTAAGTTTCTTTACATCCGTGACTCTATTTTGTTTTGTAAATTAGTTCATTTAAATAGCTACCCTTTGAATTCCAACAGATAATTCTACCAGGCCCCATTGTACAGATGGGAAAACTGAGACTTAAGACCATGAAGCCACTTCCTAAGTCCTGGGGAATAATGGGTGACTGCCATGTGTTAATTTAGCCTCTTGTTTGTCACTTCAGTGCTGCAGCTAGTACCTCCCCAGGGTGGGAACCTCTGAGAGGCAATTTTCCCAGAAAGAAGTGCTTTTGAAATGGCAGGCCAGTTAGTAATGGCCTGTTTCCACTGGATACCCGGCTTACTGGACGGGCATGGTGGGGGTGGGGGTTCCCGGCCTCCTCCAGGGAGGTCATTCAGCCCCAGCCATGGCAGCTGGTGTCTCCAGGCTCATACGAGGGGGGACAAAGAGTGCAGCCCCGGCTGCGGACCCGAGCCCTCCACGCCCACTCGCCCAAGGCTGCCCTGTGGGGTCCGTGCCAGGCGCTGTGCCACCTCTCCACCCCCTGCCAGGGCCCCTTCGCTCATCTGCTCACTCGCAGAACTCCTGAATGGGTCTTTGTGTGCACCCCAGGAGTTGGCTAGGCAGAGCCCCGATCGAAATGCTGGACCGAGATATCTCCTCTGGGTCCAGGCGCCGCTCGGCGCACTGCCCATCTTGTGGGAGGCAGGTCTTTATTTTGCTGCTGGCTTGTTCTGTTATTTAGGAGCGAGCTGGGGCCCGGGTGAATGGGAGAATGTTCTTCACTCCTGCACAGTGCGGTCATGGCCAGGGCCATGGGGATGGTGGTGCCTGGGTCCCTTCCTGGAGCTCTCTTTGCTAAATATTTTGCCCTCAGAGGTGACTCTACTAATATTAATACCAAGAGGGGCAGTTAAATGGTCCCACCTTAGGTGCCAGGCATTGTGTTAATAAAGGTTTGATCCCATTGAGTTAAGTCATCTCAACAATACCATGAGATATGTCCCCATTATTATCCCCATTTCACAGGTGAGGAAACCAAGGTCAGGAATGTTAAGTAACTTACCCTGATGATTCTGCACACAGATTGAATGGCCTTCAGGACATCACTCACCAGACATGAAAGTCCTAAGGCCGCTTCTTGCTTGGCCCCTTGAGCAATCACCAGGCTCCAGGGGGCTGGCTGCCTCAGGGAAAGCTAAAAAGAAGCAAAGCCTGGTTCTGGCAAAAGACAGACAGCCTTAGGCTTTCTCAAGTCTCATTTTGTTTATACTGTCACCCCTTTGTGCTCTTTTTAAAAATAAAGTCAAGAGTAACATTTTATTTTTTGAGATAGAAGAAAGTAGGGACTTCCCTATAGCTCAAATGGTAAAGAATCTGCCTGCACTGCAGGAGACCAGGGTTCGATCCCTGGGTCAGGAAGATCCTCTGGAGAAGGGCATGGCAACCGACTCCAGTATTCTTGCCTGGAGAATCCCATGGACAGAGAAGCCTAGCAGGCTACAGAGGGGCCACAAAGAGTCAGACATGGCTGAGCGACTAACACACACACACACGGACATATAAGGAAAAAATTGAGGAAATTTTTCTAAAGAGCCCTACCCTCACTCTCAGGAAATAAAATGGTTTTGTGAGGCAAACACAACTGAAAACTGGAGCCCAGGATTGGCCTTGGGGAGACCCTCTGCTGTGGCCTGGCGTCCTGCTCTCATGAGGGGATAGAGCGTAATTCAAGGTGGCTGAATCTTCAGTGCTCTCTAGGCAGGTTGAAGTTCAGGCACCAGTTTGGCTTTGGCTTTTTTCTTAGTAGATAGAAGCAGTGGTCATGGTGCCATCTGTATTCACACCCATCTGGCAGGGCTGCCTAGCTTGAGTGATGTGGTCCAGGGCAATCTTACGGAGCAAAGCTCAGTGGCCCTTTTCAGGCACAGACATTATAACCATGGATTTTAGAACAATCCTGTTAGCTGAGCCAAATGGCCAGCTGGAAAGGGCTGTGATTATTTCTCTACTGGCAGAGAGGCTAGAGTCATCTATGGTCAAACAGACATAAACAGCAGAAGGAATGCAGTTTAGATCTTGAGCAGAACTTCCCAGCTGTGTATCACGGTGTACTGATAATCAGGCACAATAGATTGTCCTTTAGAGTCTGTATTTGCTTGTTTCTTTTCTTCATTTTCTCTCTTTTTTTTTTTTTTCTTTTTTAAGAAAAGATTCCTCTTCACCCCTAGGCTCTTATTGCAGTACATACTACTTCTGGGAGAAGGGAAATGAAAGCGTCAGAGGCCTTATGGAGAGGGAGATTCCTTGATGTCCATCTTTCACACGTGACAAGAAGCTGTATAGAATTGGAATCTTCAGAATCGTGTGTGATATGGTGTGTTCCCCTCTTTCCCCCACTGTGAAGAGTTAATATCCACTCCTAGCCACTGTTGCAGTCAGCCCCAGAAATGACAGTGCTGTCAGGACGTGTGAAGTAACTGAGTAATTTTTCTATGCATTATTCTCCAGGTTGCTTTCTATGATCTTTATGCATTGCTCTGATACCCAAGGATCTTTACCCAAACATATTTCTCCATGAAACCATTCGTGTCATCACGGAGTATTATTAGGGTCTAATTGTGGTGATACATAATAAATACTTGTGTTTTCAGTAACTGAAGCATAAGCATGGCAAAGAAATCCCCCTCAAAGTCAAGAGAATAGTCTGTGGACATTTGTGGCCCTGAAATGCAGGGTACCGAACCAATAAGAGTCACAATTGCCCGTGAGCTCCCCGTTCTGTTCCAGATCTTCTCCGCTCGAGCTGTGGTCATTCTGTCGTGTTTTTCTTAGTAGTCCCTTGTTCCTTTTTTACTGTGCTCATCTCATTTCTGAGAGTGGAACTCACTGTTAAAAGATGTGATAGTGTTAAAGTGAGCAGAATTCAAGAGTTGAGGAATAATTCAGGATAAGCACAGGAAAGGACTTTCTGATTGTGACAAGGCGAATGCAGAGGAGAGAAGCCCGTTGAAATAGGACAAGTGAAAGTTACCGCTAGTACGTGGGCTACTGAAGCTTGAGCAACTTTCTGGGTCTCAGTCCTTTATTCGTAGGGTGATATGTGAGTCTCTGGACAGTTTCCTCTTTGTGAATAAAGCTGTCCCTTTATCCATTGGATTTTGGTTGGTAAGCAATGCAGGATCACCATGTTTGGACTGTGAACAGGAGGCAACAAAGCCTCACCAGGAGTGAACAGAGAGGCATGTATCAGGAAGACTCAAGTGCGAGTCATGTGTAAAATGGATTACAGCTGGTAGAAGCTGTTATTGGGAAACTAAATGGGAAGATAGAGGAGACGTCCAGCAGAGAAAAAATGAGACCATCAGCCGAGGATGACGGCAGCAAGAATCAAAGAAAAGGACTGATTCAAGAAACAGAGGGAGAAAGAATGGACAGAGCTTGGCAGCTAAGCAGCCAGGAAGGAGGGGCTTGGGAGGGAGGAAGTCACTCTGACACAGTCGCCATGCCCTCTCCCTGGGGAGCAGTTGGGCGTTTGTCCAGTGGCCAGTGGGAGTAACTGAACTTTCTGCACTTTTCTTGCTGAGAAACAAGGAGAGAGGAGCAGTGGCCCATTCGCTCTGTAAACTCACCCCTATGACCCATTGTTATGGGTAAACCATGGCCTTGACATAGGGTGAGTGGGATCATATGACTCCATTGCCACTGCTGTGGCCCCACTCTTAAAGGTGATGCTTTCTGACCCTCAGGTTACTGTGAGTTACTGGGGCTCTCTGCACGCAGAAGCAGGGAGAATTCTCCAAAGAACTGAGAGGGAAACATTTTTTTTAGCAGAACGTGCCATGGCAGTATCCTGCATGACCAGTAGCACTGGGTGACATTCACTGTTGTGAATGACTTCACACGTTCACTCTTCTTGTTACCATTTTCCAACTCATAATTCCAAGGCTCTGGTACCAGATTTCCTTGGTTTTAATGCTGAAATGGGGAATGAATGGCAGTTGGCTTCTGTGTTCATTGCTGTCATGCAGCCTAAAAACAGCAGGCATTAGGAAGGGTAGTGAAGATGGCATCCTATTTGCCTTCAAGATGAAAGAGTTCAGTGTGGGACCGCTGGCCTTGTCTCAATGGCATCTCCCTGCCAGCCTCTCAGATAACCCGGCATCACATTCTTTACCCTGACTCCAGAACAAGAAAGAATATTCTTTCAGTAAGCAAAGCCCAGATGACTAAAGCTCTTTCTTTAAAACAAAAAGCCCAGGGGGTTTCCTCTTAGGATCCAGGTTGGTCTCTGGCCAAGGACCTATGAAATCCCCTGAAGATGAGCATCTCTGAAGGATCCAGCTGTATTAATTAAGGGCAAGCAATTTGACTTTTATCACAACCTGATTTGATTTCCCACATTGAGGCTGCTTTTAGCCTAAGGTATCTCCCCCGACCCGCCTTGGTTAGAAATGTCAGTGTCTATTCTTCATTAGTTAATATAGGAAAACTGAGCATCCTTGTGAGGTCAGGTAACCTTCAGTTTGTAAATTTCCCACCAAAGCATGGAAGCGGGGTTACTTCTGCCTGTCATGTTCGCACTGTGGCTGGAAAATGCTAGAGAACTTCTGGGTCAGACAGTGCGGTGTGCTTTCGATGAGCCCATTCCCAGGAGGGTTTTCAGTATCAAGCCTCCTGCTCATAATGCCAGGTTTTTTGATAAACTTGTTGAAGTCACCTTCTAGTTTCCTAGAAGGTATTTATCCATCTACAAAGGAGACTTGCCCTGATTTCTTTAGGTTGAAAATGACAAGTTGGGTCCTGGAACCCTTTATTTTCCATCTGAGTAGGAGAACTCAGTACTGAATGACTGCTCTAGGTATTTCTGGATACTTATGGGTCATCTTGTCCTGTAAGAATGTGTCCAAATCTTACTTTTCAAGAGACTCTGTTTTCCCATCTGAAGAATACCCTCAGACTATGCCTGTGAACTTGCAACTCTGTTACCTTTGTTATCCATACACTGATGCCAAGAATTGAGGATGCAATTCTATGATCATCATCTTATTGTTGCAGGGCTATTTGGCTAATCTTGCAGGCACCTCTCAGAGACAGTCTGTTCTCAGTGATCTGCACATGGATTACATGCTTAGTGAATTAGTCACAGATAATTTTTAATTCCAAACTGGCTGTGTGACTGCTTGACAGGCTCCTGTGAACATACTCCTCAAGGTTTTCCCCTCATCCAGGAACACCTGGGGAACATTCTACATTCTAATGTTCACATAATAGAAAATAAATGGGAAAGTAAGCTGATTGAAAAGTCATCAAATGTGACAATTTCCAAATCAGGAAAAAAACAACTTTGGAGTAATCCCTAATGGAATTGGATTATTTCTACCCAAACATCCCTCTATGATTATTTAAAAAAATAATAAAGAAAAATCAAGCAATATATAGACTGACTTCATCTTCCTCCCAAAGCCACAACTTACAAGAATGGAATGGCAATATTGAATCCTAAATTGAGTGGAAGCTCAGGAATGAGAGAGGGTATTGACACACATAAATTCTTCTGCCAACTTGGGATCCCATGGGGCTTGTACTAAAAGCTTCCCTAGTCCTTTCTCAAGACGGTCTTCAAGGGAGCTGACTCTGAGCCATCTGGTCCATCCACTTAAGTGAAATGAAACCCAATCAAGCAAGGTAGAACCAAAATGAAAATCAGTTGCGCCTTGTCCCATCTTTGGTCGAGGCCTCCTGTGCCTCTACCACCTTAAATGTGGAGCGTGTGCGTTCTGCGTACAGACTGCATGGGGTGGGCCCCTGCCCTTTTCAGGGAGGGAATGTAAGCAGATCCCCAAAGAAACTGCCTGGCTCAGCAATTTAGGGGCTTGTTGTGACTGGCCTGGCCTAAAAGAATTCAGCAAGCTGCACCTTTGCCAAGGAAAATGCAAACGCTTCCCCGAAACAGGCGTTGAGGGTGATGGGCTCATCTGTGAACCCAAGCAGGAAAAGCAAGGCAGACAGAACATTCAGGAAATCGGAGAGGCTCCTTAGAGATGGTTTTCTCACTGAGCCATGGGCGGAGGCCACACGAGCTGATGAAGTGATACCCGGCAGGGTGAGTGGGGTCCAGAGTGGAAGGAGCTCGGACGGACGGCTTCCTCCTTCCATCCTGAACCTCCTGATCTCCCTGAGGAGTACAGCCCCATTTCTTACCTAGTTTGGCTTCTCCCTGGTGCCCCAGTGGTCCTCTGCTGGGCTTGGCATCTACCGCCTTGCCCTGGACCCTGAGAAGTTGTCAGGGGTGCTCTCAGCTCTTCTGAGGCCAGGGAGAACCCTGCCATGACCTGACTCCTTCTGCTTCTGGTGGCTCCTCGCTTCTCTCTTTTTGTTAAAAATGTAAAAAGAGCACAGACCCTATTTTGTACATCATCTTGTGGCTCAGACAGGAGAGAATCTGCCTGCAATACAGAAGACCCAGGCTCGATCCCTGGGTCAGGAAGATTCCCTGCAGCAAGGAATGGCAATCCACTTCAGTATTCTTGCCTAGAGAATTCCACGGATGGAGGAGCCTGGTGAGCTACAGTCTTTGGGGTTGCCAAAGAGTCAGGCGACTAACACTTTAACTTACTCAAATCCCTCTATACTTCTTGGTAGACGTTTTACATTTGGCTGCCACCTGCCCCCGCTCCAACTTTGTGATTTCCAAGTCCATAGGCCTGGTGGCCCAACTATATACCTTGTGCTGACCATAGTCCCCAGCTGTAGCTGTTACTAAATCAGTGGTTGTTAGTTGACAGATAGTAATTAAGATTACTACAGGACATTCTTTAGCATGATTTTTTTTTTTTTTTGCTAACACTTGTATTTCTATTTCTATCACATGTGTGAGCATATAGGAGGTGTTCAGTCAACACATGACGGATTCAGATCTTTCTGATGGATTAACGATCTTTTGCAGCCAGGAAGAAACTAAGTCTTATGATGAGTCCGGCTTCCTCTCTGCTTCTTTGCACTCAGAAGATCTTTCAGGACTTTGTTTTTACTGCACCCCTCAGCATTTACCCTTATACCCACCTCTCACCATCTCTCGAGACCCACGATGGTTTTGGAAGCATCCCTGGCATCTCGGACATCCCTTGAGGGTCTCTCCTCACTTCTCCCTACCTCTGAATTCCCTTATTGGTCTCTTGTCTCTCCCTTTTCCTCCAGCCTTAAACTCTGTGTCTTTTCCCCTCCTCCTTAAGCCGTCTGTCCTCTCAATCAGAGGTCAGTTCTTTAATGCGTCGTTTCTCTTGTCTGCCACATCTACCAGCTTTGCCCTCATTTTATAACTCTACCCCAGCCCTCATCATACAAGCAAGCCACACACATACCACATACCAGCATCCCTCAAAGTCCCACACCTTGTTTTCTTCCTTGTTAGCAAGCTTCACCTTTTTAATTGCTCCTGCCCCTATTCTTCCCTCTTCCCACCTGGCACAGGAAGTCTCACACATACTCAGAAGATACAATGACAGGCAACAGTTTCACCTATGCTTTTTATCAGTACTGCGTGTCATGATACACTCACACTGGAGGTGGTATTTTTATTTTATTTTTTTCATGTTTTGAAGTACAGTTGATTTACAGTGTTGTGTTAGCTTCAGGTTATAGCTGGTGTTTCAGTTCTACATATCAATCCTTTTTCAGATTCTTTTCCATTACAGGTTATTATGAAATATTGAGATAGTTCCCTGTGCTGTACAGTAGGTCCTTTTTGGTTGTCCATTTTATATATAGTAATGTATTCATTGCATCCTCCTAATTTATCCCCCTCCCCTGCAATTTCCCCTTTGGTTTGTTTTCTGTCTGTGGGTCTATTTCTGTTTCGTAAATACATTTATTTGCATTGGAGGTGATATTGTTAAAATTTACTATAATCTGGCTTTTATAATCCTTATTAATTTTAGGTTCTGTCTTTACATTCTGACATAATGCATACCATTTTTCTTTTCCTTTGTTTTCATGTCTTACTGATGCATTTTACGTGTGTATATTTTTGCTCATTTCCCCATTAGAATGGCCAACAATGAAATTAACTTTGGAGGCAGCCTTCAAATAGAGATCAGGCAACACTCAAACAGAGAAGATAAGGAAGAAATTCAGACATGTAGAGTGGGAAGGGGGGAATCTTTGACAAGCTGGCTTCTAAACATCTCTTTTAAAACCTGAGAGTCTCCATAACCTGATGAGCATATGGGAATATGGCCTTCTCCTTTGTGTTTTGCACTATACTAAATGGTATTTGCCTCACCTGGGAAGTACTTAAATATTGGAATTACCTGAGAGAGTGAAATAAATGATTTCTGTTCAAGGGAAAGAGAGGATAAGACGTAAGCACATTTTTGATTTAGGTTATCACTGAATATATTAGGGCGTGAGATCCCTCAATAGGAGTTACATGCTCTATGGGAGGATTTTCTGCATTTCTTTTGTCCTTTCTCCTTGTGGCACTCAGGTTGTTCAGAGACCCCAACACTCTCAGAGCTAGAGGGATGCCTGGGGTTATTTCTATCCAGGAGGTCTTCCTGCCTGGGCCCATCCTTTGACCAAGGAACTTCCAACAACAGAACCCTCCTGATCTTCTCCAGACAGAGCCGATCCTTTTACTTTTGGATTGAACTAGCAGAATGTTTTTCTTTTGTGGGTCAAAAAACATTCTCTTTGGAGTTTCTCCCCATTGGTTTCGCCCTATTCCCTCAAACCTAGAGCAAATCCAATCACTTTCTACCTGAGAGCCGTCTGGATAGTCGAAGACGGCGGTCATTTCCTATATGGAGTTGTATCTTCACCTGCAAAAACATTTCCACTTTTCCAGAGTCCTCCTGAAATTACTGCTGGTCTCTTCTACACTATGGCTGTTCTATTATCAGCATGCTTGCTTTTGCCTGCTGTGGGATCCAGAGCAGAAGGGGATGCTCCCCAAAGGGGAACAAGAGTCTCCCTCCCACCCCCGTCATTTTCGTGTTCTTCTACCCCTGACCCTGTGTCCTTCACATGCTCCAGGCCCTCTGTTATTTCCTCCTCTGGAAGTATTCCT
The DNA here is from genome assembly GCF_049115385.1 of Moschus berezovskii. Lineage (NCBI taxonomy): Eukaryota > Metazoa > Chordata > Mammalia > Artiodactyla > Moschidae > Moschus > Moschus berezovskii. The sequence goes on along the minus strand of NC_142473.1, from coordinate 37,140,166 downwards.
GGATTCTTATTCCATCCTTCATAGCAGACCTGTCACTGAAGGTCCTCAGGTTGAGATCCAGTTACATGAAAAGGAATCTTTTGTTTTGATTTTGCAGCTTTCCATGAATTCTCCAAATCCTTAGTGCTGTCTTTTTCACTTGACTTCAGTTTATAACAACGTGTAAGCATCTTCACGCCAGGGGGGCCTGGTGTGCTGCAGTCCAGCGGGTCACAAAGAGTCAGACACGACTGGGCAACTGAACAACAACAAGCATCTTCAGGGTGGGTTGCCTTTTTTGTAATCAGTCCAGAGCCCAGGATAGGTCTGAGAAATATGTAATGAGGCTGTATTATGAGTTGACATTTCTCCTTCATTGCGTCATTTCATTTTCTTTTGCCCAGGGTGTTTGTGTGTTTGGTTTGTCTTCAGTCCTATAGTGTCAAGGTTGCTTATAGAGAAGGAGCCAATGAAGAAGCCATTTATTTTTATTGGAGGATAATTATTTTACAATATCCTGATGCTCTCTTAAAAAGCAGAAACATCACTTTGCTGACAAAGGTCCCTATAGTCAAAGCTATTCTTTTTCCAGTAGTCATGTATGGATGTGAGAGTTGGACCATAAAGAAGGCTGAGCACTTAAGAATTGATGCTTTCCATTTGTCATGCTGGAGAAGACTCTTGAGAGTCCCTTGGACTGCAAGGAGATCAAATCAGTCAATCCTAAAGGAAATCAACCCTGAATATTGAAGTTCTGATGCTAAAGCTTGAAGCTCCAATACTTTGGCCACCTGATGCGACTCAATGGAAAAGACCCTGGTGCTGGGAAAGATAGAGGGCAGGAGGAGAAGAGAGCAACAGAAAAGGAGATGGTTGGATGGCATCATTGACTTTAATGGACATGAGTTTAAGCAAACTCCAAGAGATAGTGAAGGACAGGGAAGCCTGGCGTGCTTGGACATGACTTGGCTGCTGAACAACAACTACCATACATCAACATGAATCGGCCATAGGCATAGGTGTGTCCCCTCCCTCCTGAACCCCCAAATCTATTATTTTTACTCCCAGTTCAGTCTTTCTACATGGTTCAGCACAGAGCTGCTACCAACATCAGGGAGGTAATGGAGTTTATATAGAGATCAGTGGGGACTGGCTTGAGTTTTGGCTTGCTGAAAGTAGTATGCAGTGGCCCCAGTCCCCTGGCCAGGACAGCTAGAAGAGTCATGGAGGCAATATGATATGGTGGAAAGAGCTCCAGCCTGAAGCAGATCTAGGTTTGATTCTTATCATGGTCACTTATTTTATGGGCACTTAACCAGTCTGAACTCAGTTTCTTCATCTGTAAAATGGGGCTAACTCAACTCCATCTCAGAAATGGCATGAAGGTAAAACGAGACAGTGTGCCACCACACATGTAGTGGCATGTGAACTCTGGCCAGGGCACTGTTGTCATTCTGTAGTTTCCTTACTCTGTTCTAGCAAATAACGAGCATCCCAGCAGGCCCACTGGCTGTTTCCTCTGCTTTTGATATAATCACATAATGATGCAATCTCTCTGGCGGGCTTGCTCTGCGTCTCCTGTCTGTGTCACACCCAGCACCCTGTCCTCGTGATTGCCCAGTCGATCAATATCAATACTCCTTCAGGGTGCAGCTTATTGCCCTGCGCCAAGGAAGGTCTGGGAGTCCCCCCCATCCCCATCTCTCCAGAGACTGAGTACAGTCTAAATGGGGGAAGGGCAAGGAAGTTGGGAGACTCGGGCCCTTAACTCCACCGGCTTCTCTAGGGCACTGGATACCTTTCTTGGGTGCATGATCCTCTGATTCTGTTTGCAGATGGAGTGGTATATTTGATTTCCTCCTTGCCTGCCAGGGTGGGGCTTCCCTGATGGCTCAGATGGCTGAGTCTGCTTGCAATGCCAGAGACCGGGGTTCCATCCCTGGGTCAGGAAGAAGAAGGAATTCCCTGGAGAAGGGAATGGCAACCCACTGCAGTATTCTTGCCTGTAGAATCCCATGGACAGAGAACCTGGCAGGCTACAGTCCATGGGGTCTCAAAAGAGTCAGACAAGACTGAGCGACTGATGCTTTCACTTTCATTGCTACTTGCCTGTCAGGGTAGGTAGGAATGAATGAGGTGGAATCTCTCCAGAGAAAGACACTGTTTGAACATAACAGTCTGTTTCCATCAAGGTGGGGAGAAGGAAGTTGCCAGGACTCCAAAAGGCCAGGTGTCAACACTGGTGCGAATCCAGGAGCCTGGACCATCCTCCTCTCCTCAGATGGCGGACATCACGCCCCACTCCCCCAGAAGAGCCCCATGTGAATATCTGACTTCATGATCCATTAGGGAATTGGACATGAAACAGAGGCAAGTGGTGGCCAATCACCACGTCCACACAGAGCATAAACTGCAAACTCATGACTCATGCCATACCTGGACCAGAGACCCCCAGACACTGGGAACTCTGTCTCCCCAGACTGTTTCTCTGGTCAATTATGGAGGACCTTGACCCTGCAGCTCACGCTGGGACAGTTATTTGTGGCTGGAACGGGTCTCCACAGCCCCTGGCGGGGGCACGCCCCTGGGGTGTGTGCACACCTCTCCCTGCTCCTCCCCGAGGCCCTGGCTTGGCTGGGTACCGCCTTGCCATGCCCCGCATCTTCCACAAGGGGGAGCCCCCGGAGGGCAGCGGAATTTGGGAAGCGCTGAAGTTTTCTCCTCCTGTCCTCTAGCTGATTTTCCCCGAACCCAACTGTTAGATTCCTTTGTTGCAATGTGGGGGCCTGAGCTGACACTTTTGGAGGCTGCGGGTGAGAACCACAGCTGATCTGCCATCTTTCCTCGTTTGTTGTTCTTTACCTAGCATCATCAGCTGAGGAGGAAAAGTAACAAAGAACTTGAAGACTTTCATGGCTCCCAGGCCCCGGATGGTGGCAGGCGGCATCAGGCAGCTTCAGACAGAGAACCGTGGAAGCTGAGGGGCAGCCGGGATGCGCCTGGGGCTGCAAAGCCCAGGTAGGTACCTGGGAGGTGTTGACAGAGGGGCACCCGGGGCCCAGAGCCTCTGATGGTGGGAAAAGTGGACGGGCAGGAGGGATGGAGGACGAGCAGTGCAGACAGGACCTGGGAGGTTGAGGGAGAGTGAGGGAGGAGCCCCAAAAGAGTCCAGAAGAAAAAGTGATGCAAAACTGTGACCTTGAAGCCGGAGAGGGAGGGTTTGGGGGCTGACTCAGAGACTTTATTTGAAGTTGGTTCCAGCTCGGCTGCCCTAGAAACTTTATAGGACATCAGAGGCCGGGAGTTTGAGAGCGAAGGCTCAGTTGCACAAGAAATTTCAAAGTGAGTAGGTGTGCCTGGGAGTCTCTCTAACCATTCGGGTTGTGTGTCATTGAGCCACAACTACTCCGGCTATTCTGCCTAAACCAGGAGGATTCCTCACCTGATGGTGTGTTCAGGTTCTCTCCACCTGGAACCACAGTCTCGGGCGTTTGCTCCATGCTTCCAATGCACACAGTTACTCTCGAGAATGACTGGGAGGCAAGTTCTCATTCTGCCACTTAGTGAGATTCACTTAAGCAAGGAAACCTCAGCGTCTTCATTTTCCTTGTCTACAAACGGAGATAATAATGTAATATATTACTGATGAGCCCTATAGGATTTTTCTGAGGATTGAATAAGTACAATCATGTGAATAAATGCTCTTAATAGATTATAATTGCTAGCTAAATAAAAGATGGCATTAATAGTAATTAATCAGTGAATGTACCCTTTCTACTCTCAGTGGGGTATTTTCCTACTGGGCTTTGAAAGAACCTCTGTGAGCATGTGTATGTGTGTCTAAGTGCATATGTGTATCTGTGTATATGTATATCTTTGACAGATAAGTGGGAAACTGTGTTCTTTCGCTTCCAGCCACCTTCAAATGTTCCTTTTCGCGGCCTCGGCTGCATTTTTCTATTTTTGAAACACACGGATAATGATTGATGGTGTCTGCTTGGCTCCCTGGACAAGTGATTTGTCTGTGTCCTGGACACTGTCCTGCCCGGGTCAATGTCATACCATGCCTTAGGCACATGATCAGACCAAATACACTTGGAAGAAGCAAATAAGAGGTTGTTTTTATAATCCCATCATCATATTCCCTGACAACGTTCTTTCCAGTCTGCTTGTTATTCACAGAAATGCCTCACATGGGAGGTTGGGTTCTGCATTCTGAGTCAGGCTGGTTCAAGCAACCTATGAGGGCTGCTGAGCTTGGCTTTGATACCTGTGGACACATTCACTCTTCCCTGGGGTTTTCCAGATGACTGTGGTGTACGGGGAAGGCAGTGTAGACCAGGACAAATCCTTTGATTTCACTGAGCCATCTCTTCCCCATCTGTCAGGTGGAGTCACTACTCCTTCCTTCCTCTACCCCTCCGTGTAGGGACACCCACAGTAGATGAAAGGCACTCCTAAGATCATACCTGAACCCCCCCAAAAGCCTGTAACTCTACAGTGTGACCTCATTATAAGGAATCACCATTGCTATTCTGCAGGTTTTTCACTAGGGATTCACCTGCCTTTCACAACTTTTATTTTAAAAGCTATCTCTTCCTGGGTGTTAATGTACTCTCCTTTTCATCTCCACCAATTGGCTGATGAGTCAAATATTTACAGAGATGCTAAGTGATACACTTACTTTCAAAAAACTGGTATCCCATACGAATCAGATGTATACATGCACAGTGTGTACGTAGACTGTATTTTTCTAAAACCACCGGACACATATATATTACATTTTCAAGCATGTACTTACTCTCTTTGAAGTACAAAATATACACAAATATATATTTGAGCAAAAGACGTACACCAACATTCATGCAACATACGTAATTAGAGAGCAGATTTAATGGGCAAGAGGAATGAACAGAAACCCTATCAGCATTCCAGCTCCTTTAGAATCCCAAAGTGACCGCAATACACTATTCACATGGTTAAAAAAATCATGGATCAATGTCTGCCCTGTTCCTAGTAATGAATATCAATATCTTGCCTCTTCCAGACAGACTCTCAGCAGCTTCAGATAATTTTAAAGGTTTTTTTTTTAAATACATTTGCAAAGTCAATTATTTTGAATCTCATTTGAAGCAATTAAAAAACATCCTGACATTTTAGGTGATATTTTTTCCTAAGTAAAATAATTATAAATAATACTAATTATGAGCAAATCATTCAGTTACTCTCAGCCTGGTTCAACCTTTAGGTTAATAAACCAATCCATTAAAATTCATCTTGCTCAAAGGACCAATTTGTTAAAAAAAAAAATGTAGCGACCTTTCACCACAAGTATGATTGATATTTTCTTTAACAATAATCAGAGCTGTCTTTCCCAGAAGAGAGTATGGTCAAGTGATAGGTGTAGAAAGCTAGGGTTTATTTATGCCAGGCATAAATATTACTTATGCTAAGTCGCTTCAGTTGTGTCCGACCCTGTGCAACTCCAAGGAGGGTAGCCCACCAGGCTCTTCTGTCCGTGGGATTCTTCAAGCAGGAATCTTGGAGTGGGTTGCCATGCCCTCCTCCAAAGGATCTTCCCAATTCAGGGACCAAACTTACATCTTTTATGTCTCCTGCATTGGCAGGTAGGTTCTTTACCACTAGCACCACCTGGGAATCCCTAATATTTCTCAGTTAGGTACAAAATGATGTTGATGAAGATGGTAATGGGAATACACAAAACTAAAACTCTGATTTCAAAAAGGACTGAAAGAGATGCAAGTCTCAGGACAGTTGTTCACAAAAATTGACAGTATCGTTCTTAGCACTGGGAAAGATTCTAGCCCCTCTGACTGCCTGTGGTGTTCCATTTCCTTCAAGGATGTAGGCCTGGGATTTGCAAATATGGCCCATCAGCCAAATCCAGTCCACCACCTGTTTTTGAGATAAAGTTTTATTGGAATAAAGCACATCCTTTCATTTGCATGTTATCCGTGGTTGCTTTCCTGCTGTAAACTCAGAATTGAACAGTTGCAATAGATGCCATATGGCCCACACAGCCTAAAATATTTATTTGGCCCTTTTCAGAAAAACTTTGCTGACTCCAGGTGCAGGATGATGAAAAAAAAAAGCAGTTATCTTTGAATGTATACCAACAAGTAATATTGAAACAGCACTTTACAGTTTATAAAGTCTGACAGCATTATTTTGCAACTTAACGGATGAGAGATTGCAGACTTTTCTGTGGTCATTCAGTCATTATGTGGTGTGGGTAGGACTTGGCCTCTGCCCTCATGGCAGCCTGGAGGGAAGCGGTCCATGGAGGTGGCTCTCACGCTGAAGTGATGGCTGTCCGTCTCTTTCATCTGCCCAGAAGTGCTTGCTGCTGAAAGATGGTTGAGGAAGCAAAATTCTTCACATTGTGTTCCCTCTTTATCTGACCTTGACCTGGTTGACTTGACCCTTGTTCCACTTCTGCATCCCTATTATAGTCAGAATGGTGAAAAAGTGAAAGTATCGGTCGCTTAGTTGTGTCCAGCTCTTTGCAACCCCATGGATCACAGGCCATCAGGCTCCGCTGTCCAGAATGGTACCAGTAAACAAGAAGGAGAGGAAGGTGCTTTGCAGTCAAACAAAGCTAAGCTTTATTGCGCCAACTCTCTCTTATCCACACTGAAGGAATGTGTCTGCCCTGAAATTGGCACCTGGGGTGCTGATATTCTGAAACAGCCAGGAACAGCAGTCTTGGTGGAATATGCTATCTTTTGCAAAGTTTGCTCTTTGAAATGGCAGATACCTCTCAATTATTTTTTTATTTTCCTTGGTTTATGGTCAAAATTATATTTTCTCCCCCGAGCTTGTTCTGTCTACTAGCAAGGTGGACCACAGGTGCTGGGAATGAGTGGCAGGAGGGCTGGGATCTTGCCTTTGAGATCTATGGATCTAAAATAAGTTCTTTGCAGAGACCAAAGATTTTCTTAATCTTATATTTTCTTGGAAAGGAGATAAGGTATAAAGCAAGAGAGATGAGAGTAAAAAAATTCCAAGTCAAACCTTTCCTGAAGATTCTGAGTCAAAGATAAGGATTTGGTGTTTGTTTTTTTTTTTTTTTTTTTGGTCTTGAATTTTTTTTTTTTTTACATTGGAGGATAATTGCCTTATAGTGTTGTGTTGGTTTCTGCCATACATCAAGATGAATCAGCCATAAGTATACATATGTCCCCTTCCTCTTAAGCCTCTCTCCTAGTCCCACCCCTCTAGATTGTCGCAGAGCGCCAGGTGGAGCTCCCTGCTCATGAGCTGTCTATTTTACTTATGGTAATATGCATTTCAGTGCTACTCTCTCAGTTTGTCCCACCTTCTCCTTCCCCTGATGTGTCCAGAAGTCTGTTCTCTATGTTCCAGAACCCTGCTAATAGCTTCATCAGTACCATTTGTCTGGATTCCATATATATTTTATTTGTTTTTTCTCTTTCTGACTTACTGCACTCTGTGTAATAGGCTCTAGGTTCATTCACCTCAGTAAGATTGACTCTAATTCATCCCTTTTTATGGCTGAGTAATATTCCATTGTATATATGTACTGCAGCTTCTTTATCCATTCAACTGTCAACAGACATCTAGGTTGTTTCCATGTCCTGGCTATTGTAAATAGTGCTGTGATGAACACTGGGATATATGTGCCTTTTCCAATTATGATTTTCTCAGGGTATATGCCCAGTAGTGGGATTGCTGGATCTTATGGTAGTTTTATTCCTAGTTTTTAAAAGAAATCTCCGTACTGTTCTCCATAGTGGGTGTATCAGTTTACATTCCCACCAACTGTATAAGATGGTTCACTTTGTTCCACATCCTCTCCAGCATTTATTGGTTGTAGATTTTTTGGTGATGACCATTCTGACTGGTGTGAGGTGATACCTCATTGTAGTTTTGATTTGTATTTCTCAAATAATGAAAGATGCTGGACATTTTTCATGTGTTTGTTGACCATTTGTGTGTCTCCTTTGAGAAATGTCTATTAGGTCTTCTGCCAATTTTTTGATTGGGTTGTTTGTTTTTCTGTTATTGAAAAGATAAGGATTTAAACAATTGATCTAATTTAGCTTTTCTGTTCAGTAGTGTTTATTTGGAGTGTCCTCTCTGGCAGGCACCGCTAGGAGCTGAAAGAGTATCACACTGACTAAGATTCAGATATTCTTCAGGAAATGATTTGTTAGAGAAATGAACCCACACATATGTGTCTATGCAGTAAGCCTCCTACATAGGAACCTTCAAGTTTGTGAACTTTCAAAGGTGCAAATGTGCATTCTCATGTCTAATCATCTAAGAGTTCACATTTCTGATTTATACTGTCGTGTGTGTGCATCCTCTACAAAAGTGGTTGTGCTCTTGTACTACCATGCAGTAGTGTATAGAGTATAACAGTACAGCATCTTTATTTCAAGCCCAGCATGTCCAAAAGCAAATAGAAAAGAAACACTGATATAGCTGGTACTACTAAGAAGAGCCAGCTATTGTACTTTGCAAGATACTGTACTATAAGATTAAAAATCTTTATTTTTCATGTGTTCATGTTTTTTATACATTTTTTGTGTATTGCAGTACAGTACTATGTAGCCAGTTGTGTTAGTTGGGTACCTAGGCTAACTTTGTTGGACCTTTGGAAAAATTGGACTTATGAACATGCTCTTGGAATGGAACTCATTTGTATGTAGGGGCCTTACTGTAATTAAGGGAAAGGGGGCAGAGATAAAATCTTCACATGCTCAAGAAGACATTATCTTCCTTATTGAGTAATCAGTGATGATACTGTGGAGGAAGTGGCGTTTGGTGAGACTTAAAGACTATGTAAGTTTTAGATATTTGGAAAAGGTAGGTGTTGGGCATACTAGGAAGAAACAAAGGGAACAAAGTCATAGAGCAAAGTATAGGATTTGTGTGTGATCAGAAAGTCTTTCGTCCTTTTGGAGCATATGGTTATGTGGGTGTCCAGGAAGGTATGCCAGGTAGAATAGGTCAGACTCAGAAGAAGGTATGCCAGGTAGAATAGGTCAGACTCAGAATCTAAAGGGAGTTACAGATTTAAAAGTTTGGTCTTTATTCTATAGATGATGAGAACCATCACATATTTTTCTGCAGGAGAAATACATGGTCATACCTGTGATTTATTGGAAAAGAGTGTAACAGATGTTTGCAAAGAACTTGCATGGAAGGTCATCAGTTAGCAGCCAAAGCAGTGATCCAGGCAAGGTGAATAACACAACTCCTTTGTCTTGTGCTATATTTGCAGGAATGCTCCTCTACAACCTGGCTGTCATAGGTTGTAGCATTGGCTGAGGGATTTCCAAGGGCATTTATTTAATGGCATGCCAGTGGCATTTACTCATAAAACCAAAAAGCCATTGGGGACAGAAATAGGGGTATTGGTTACTTCCCCAGACAGGATGCAGTTGGGGTGATTATACATGTGATTCATCGAGGTCGGGAAACAAGTCCTCCACAAACAAACACCCCTCCCCTCCAAGTCCAGTGACTCACGGCTTCTTCACTCTGGAAAGCTCTGGAGTCCAGGCAGAATGTGGGGTATAATGTTAAATCATAAATCCTTGGTGTTCATTGTTACATGAGAAACATTTTTATTCATTCTTTTCGCTCATCGAAGCAATAAATATTGAGTGAACTCTTACTGTTTAGACACAGAGACATGGAGTTATAAAACATAGTTCCTGCCATAAAATATTTTCCAGTTTAGCTTGGAAAACAGGTATAACATGTGTGTTATCATGGAGAGATACAAACAGTACAAAAAGGTCAGAGGAAAGACCCATAACTGCTCTGGGAAAGGAGGAGCAGCATTGGAATTGGGTCCTGCCCTGTTCATCCCTCATTCATGCATTCATTCAGCAAATGAATTATTGAGGACTTACTATGTGCCAGTATTCTTGCCTGGAGAATCCCATGGGCAGAGGAAGCCTGGCAGGCTGCAGGCCACGGAGTCACAAAGATTCGGATACAACTGAGTGACTAGGCACACACACGTATGCCAAGCATTGTTATGAGCATGAGATTTCAAGCTTTTGCAGTGCTTACTTTCCAGCAAGACAACTCAGATGTTAAACAGAGCTGGTCCTCAGGGAATTTACTTACAGAGGAGCGTTACGGGCTTCCCTGGTGGCTCAGTGGTAAAGAATTCACCTGCCAGTGCAGGAGATGCAGGAGACACGGGTTCCATCCGTAGGTTGGGAAGATCCCCTGGAGAAGCAAAAGGCAACCCACACTAGTATTCTTGCCTTGGAAATCCCATGGACAGAGGAGCCTGGTGGGCTACAGTCCATGGGGCGCCAAAAGAGTCGGACAGGACAACTAAAGAACAACAACAGCAGCAGTAGCAGCAGCAAGAGGAGCATTACGGGGGGGGGAGGGGCGGGGAGCTCGCATTGCATTCAAAGAAAGAACAGAGTCAAAAAGAAGCATGGATCTTGCCCTACTAGAAAAGAATGGAGAGAGAATGCCGGTTTAGGAGTACCCAGTGTGACAAGAGGGCTTGTTTATAGACCTGAAATGGGATGCGCAAGTCGCCCTGGTATTCTTTGGCTGGAGTTAACAGAAAATGGAGACTCTTCTCATATGGAGACTCATGCCATTTAATCCCAAGACTTTCTGATTTTGCAGATCCGAGTTCTGTGGTTTGAACTCACAGGTGATTTTTCTGTACCTCTGTCTAACTGTGCTGCAGTAGCCCAGTGCCATGAACATTAAAAGTGAAGACACTGGCTACCTCCTTGCTTAAATATCCAGGTCAAATTCTGTCACAGCGAACTCTGGCTTGGAGGTCATGCTTGATTCTCATTTTATCAGGTTGTCTAAAATAACCCGGCCATGAGGTGGTTATTGTTATGGTACTCATTGGAATGGGATTTGACCTATATAAGGGAAAGAACTAGGACAGAAATAGCTCTTCAGCCCATCACAGACTTGGAGAAATCCAGTATAAGCAGCTGCAGAATCACAGAGTTGGAAGGGACTCAAGGTGACTTAGGTGTTATTGGCACCTGCCTCCAGGCAGATATATGCCTGTCTGGAAATTTAATATAAATTCTAGAAGTCATTATTTTAACAATACATAAGAATCTGCCCATCCTGAATAGTATAGTTCCCTTCAGGGCAGTGATGCTGCCTAGCCTCAGGCAAAACATCTTTGAACCTCCTAGTCTACACTAGACCTCAGAACCTATAGCATATTCTTTTGAATATACTTAGGAGGAGGAAATGGTTGTCTTTGGAGGCTATTTCGCATTTTCTACAAACCAAGTGCTGTATCCAGTTGGTCCAGCAGAATGATACCATTTTTTATTGAAAATGAATTTCAATGCAGCTGTGAAATGATGAGGTGACATTTTTGTTTGGCTCATAACTAGTTCAAAGGAGATTTACCAGCACTTGCAAAAGTAACAAGTACATATTCTCCCAGATGGCTAATTTGTGGGTCTGTGAGCTCTGGTTAGCTGTGCAATTCCTCATTCTACTTGGTGAACTGCTTGAGGTCAAGAAGTGCGCCTTGTCTCAAAATACCCATCTACATTAAGGGCAGATGCATGCCAGGGGCTAGTTATAAAATTAAACAAAATTTATATTTATAGAATTAATTATATCCTATAATTAGAATTAATTATATTAGAATTATTTATATATTAATTATATTTAACTGATATGTATAGAATTTAATAATAATGGCATCGGTTTACAGTTGTGTCATGAACTCTTTGTCTGTTTTGATATTTTCACCAAATATGATCCCTGTGATCACTTCTTACCTTGAGGCTAATTGCCCAGCATGTGGCAACAAGGCCGCAGTCTGTGTGGATGTGACACTACTCTGGGAGAGAATTAAGCTTCTGCGTTGAGCTGGATGGCTGACTTGGGGAAAAGTGCGCGAGCCTGTGTCTCCATCTTTAAATAAAGAGGTTGAACTCGATGCTGGGAAAAGGCCCATCTGAGAAATAAAGTATCAGGGAGCTACTTGGCCCCTCACTCTGCGCATGTTGTGGGCTATTTTCGTAAGGTCTTAGTGTCAATCCAGATTCTTGTGTTTGCAGGTGACAGAAACCCGGCTCGACCGAGTTGAGATAGAAAGAAACCTCAGCCAAGGCAAGGGTCCCTATCAAACTCCAGAAATAACCCGAGTCAGGGATTCAGACCCTTTCCAGACACCCTTCCTCCAACTTGTGCTTGACTTCTCTCTCCAGTCAGCTCTGTTCTCTCAAATCTGCTTCCTTGGTGAGCCTGAAGAAATTTGCAAAATCTCTGGGAAGTCCTCTGGGCCAGGGGAACAAGCTAATGTGACTGACAGCTGCTGGTCCAACCACGAGGTTGGTTGGAGAGAGGGGCAGCTCCCCCAGAGAAAGGGCTGCTGTACAGCCCCAAACTGGAGCCCCTGGAAAGCCTGCCATCCCGTTTGTCACCCGTGTTCCTCTCAGCTCCACGCGTATTGGCTGGGCCCTTTTCGCTCTTCTTGAAGATCCTGCCCAGCTTCATTGTCTCAGAGGCTGACTGTTTGGGTAGCAACATCCCTCCCTGTCTCTGCTCCCAGAGCCCCTTGAACCCATCTGTACCTCGAAAGGACAACTCCTCATGTTGCCTGCTGTGGTCTGTTGATAGGTTTCTCTTCCCCATGAGACTGGGAGCTCCTCAAAGGCCCCAACTGCCTTAATTGGTTTTGTGTTACTTTATTTATTAGTGATTGACAGCCTGCTGTGTATTAGGTTCTGGGAGGTCAAAAGAGAAGGAACCCAAAATCACTGTTCTCAAGATGACCAAGGCCAGGTGGGAAACGTATGATGGACAGGCACTTGGAGTACAGTGAGGTGGTGTGAGTCCTCCGCAGATGTCCACACTGGTCTGTGGGAGCACAGGGCACACAGGAGTGCCTCCTTCCTGAGCGAGGACAGGGGTGGAGAAGGCCAGGGAGAGTTTCTGAGAGGTAGGAAGGGCCTGTCCCCGGTCCGTGCGGGGTTCTGTTGCATAGGATTGAACGTGGTTGTACAGTCTAGAGGGAGGGGACATTCTTCAGGGATCCCTGAAAGTGCAGTGTAACCACAGGCTTATGTTTGAGTGGGACAGATAAAGCAGACATACACGAAATAATTGCAAAATTGGACAGTTTCCAACAAAGTACTAATTTTATTATTGCACAAGGAGTATAGAAAAAAATTGAGATTATCATGGACTTAGAAGAGTCATCCTTCAGGACTCCTGGGTCAGGAAGATCCCCTGGAGAAGTACTCTTGGGCCTCCCTGGTGGCTCAGACAGTAAAGAATCTGCCTGGAATGTGGGAGACCTGGGTTTGATCCTTGGTCGGGAAGATCCCCTGGAGGAGGGCATGGCAACCCACTTCAGTATTCTTGCCTGGAGAATCCCTATGGACAGAGAAGCCTGGCAGGCTACAGTCCATGGGGTCACGAAGAGTCGGACATGACTGAGCGACTAACACTTTCACTTTCAGGACATGTGGGCACTGCGTCACTTCATGGGGAGTTGACAGTGCTAAATCTGAAATCAGAGAGGCTGGGTTTCAGTCTCACTCTACCAGCTATGAGTTTGGTGGTAATACCTCAAATCTCTAATTTCTGTATCACAAAGTGAAGATGCTAAGATTCATCTCTCAGAGTTATACTGAGGATAAAATAAGACACACAAATGAAAGTACTTCATAAACCATAAAGCGCAGTACAAACTTGCTATTCTTTAAATCTGTTTTTTGTTACAACAGAGAGTTCTTAATTGACAAGAATATTTGGAAATATGAAAAATGAATAATTACAGTTACATGGAAAGATACAATGTTCACATTGAGAGTTATGTTAATTTTACTTGCTGGCTAAACATTGTGGTTAATGCCATTGCAAAATGAATCACATGTTAATGAGTTGACTGACATTTCATACATTTCTGACTCTGAGGATAGGGCAGTCTGACTCAGCTGGCCATGTGATAGAGAAGGAATTAAGTCATTTGGATGTAGTGATTGTACAGTGTTCTCTCTACCAAGTGAGCTGTATTCCTGTAGACGGTTTACCTAGGGACCCCTTCTAACTGCATTTCTCTAAGAGATGAAACCTTCCCTTTGGTGCCTCTGTTTCCTCCTCTTTCAATCATCATAAATAATAATGGCATTTTAAGGAGTTATACTCATCTAGAAGATCTGAAAGAGTGTGATATTCTGGGCGAATCTATCTTAGGTTCTGAAGGCAGGGAAGTACAGCCAGTAGGTACAGAACAGATTCCACTAAAGGAATCTGCATTTGGAGTCTTTGAGTATATGTCAGAGACTAGGATGAAACACTGAATTTTAGTTGTCCAGTGGTTTAGGCATAATTCTGTCTCTGAGTCGCTTAGTTGTGTCCGAATCTTTGCGCCTCCATGGACTGTGGCCCGCCTGGCTCCTCTGTCCATGGGATTCTCTAGGCAAGAATACTGGAGTGGGTTGCCATTTCCTTTTCCAGGGGATCTTCCTGACCCAGCGATGGAACCAGGGTCTCCTGCATTGCAGGCAGATTCTTTACCAAATCTTTCACTCCACATGCTCCTCCTTCAGTTTTCCAGAGCTCTTAGCCACCACAGCATGGAAAGAAACCCTGCCTTGTGTCCCAAGCTTACCACCAAGGCCAACCCTGATCTGATGATTGTAGGAGAGAGTAATTCTAATGCTCCTTCATGTTGCTTTGAGGGTGGCCCTGAAAATCATGGAACGAGGCATTAGAGACTGTCACTTCCGTGATGAACCCAGAGTAAAGGCTCATCACTCCCAGACATAAGGTCAAAGCCATGGCCAGCTGGTAGTTTTCTTTCTCTACCTTTTATTCAATTAACCTCACCTTTCTAAAATTTGGACTTTCTTGGTGGCTCAGATGGTGAAGCGTCTGCCTACAATGCGGGAGACCCAGGTTCGATCCCTGGATTGGGAAGATCCTCTGGAAAAGGAAATGGCAACCCACTCCAGTACTCTTGCCTGGAAAATCCCATGGACGGAGGAGTGTGGTAGGCTATAGTCCATGGAGCTGCAAAGAGTTGGACACAACTGAGCGACTTCACTTCCTTTCTTTCCTTCTAAAACTTACATAAGGAAAGAGTACGTGTCTCCTTTTTGGAATACTAGACCTATGAGATGGGATTACAGGGTCCACAAAATAAAAGGGTATTCTAAGGTCAAATCAGATTGAGAAATTCTGAGTATGTCCCCAATGAAGATACAGAATATACCTGCATGTATCTAAGTCTGCAAAAAATATATTGAACTCAGCTTTCCCAAAGTTATTTGACTGTAGAAATGTTTTATTTAGTAATATTCATTAGCATCTTGTATACTTCTTGTTCCTCTTTAGTACAGTTTGGAAAATGCTATTCTCATAGAAGCTTCAGTGAATCTTCCCATTAAAGGCTGAAGTCTGTGTCTTAGATTGGAGAAAAGTTGAATAGAGCTTAGATACAACTTTGTCTATAGGGAATACTTGCTACCATTCCAAAGATTCTTTTCAACAGTGGTTTGCAGGGAGGGGAGCTGAAACCAGCAATTGGCATTCTAGTCCCTTCATCCAGTAAAGCTCTTATTTCCAAGATTAATTCAGAAAAAATGTTTTTCTTCTTTTTTGTTAGACTGGATAGATCTCATGGAAGATCCCTTTAAAATATTGAAATTGACTTTGTTCCCTCCCCTCTGCCCTTCTGTCTTTTTTTTTTTTTTTTTGTAGAGAATATGAATGGATTTGATTTATAACTGTTATGGTTAGTATTTGATGGACCCCTATGGAAACCTATTTGCCAAGGGAAAGAGTAATAACTAGTAGTTTTAGCTATAATCACAGAAAAATAGTTTTCTGTTCTTCAGTCTTTCCATTGTTCTGTGATCATAAGCCATGTTTTTAATGAAACCTTTTTACTAAGTGCTAAGGTTGTGTTTTCTCTCCATAGGCTCCCCAAAGTATCTTTAGTTTCTATCGACAAAACAGGAAGATAATGGGAATGGGATCAACTCCATTCATCTGTGCTTCATTCTTCTCTGCTTTCATTGATCGACTTTCTCTTCCTATCACTGCTTTCCTGCATGGGTTCAGAATTTATTCAGTTTATAGGATATCATTTCACCCCTGTTTTGTAACTGACATTAGTCCATTCAAAAATGTATTTTCTCTACCAACTAGAATTTAAAGTTTATTGGAGGAAGGTACAATACGTTTATATCTTTCACATTACCTTCAGAGTCTCATATGTAGTGCCCTGTACATCTGAATTGATTTAAAAATACTTTATGTGAAGCTGAATGTGATGAGGATAGCAGCTCCTCTTTTGGGCTTCCTATCTCTGTGTCTAGAACATAAACGTTGGAGCCCACGTGCATGATGAGTCACTTTAGTCGTGTCCGATTCTTTGCTACCCTATGTACTGTGGCCCACCAGGCTCCTCTGTCCATTGGATTTTTCAAGCAAGAATATTGGAGTGGGTTGCCGTTTCCTTCTCCAGGGAATCTTCCTGGCCCAGGGATTGAACCCACGTCTCCTGCATTGGCAGGCAGATTCTTTACCACTGAGTCACTTGGGAAGTCCCTTTTCTCTCTTAAATGGCACCAAAGTCTCCTGAAGAAAGGGCTTTTTTTTGAGGGTGGGTAGAGATCATGAACATCTGGGTTAAAAAGAATTTACATTCTGAAAGTGTGGTGAGTTGGAGATATTTTTTATTGAACATAGCCATTTTGTGATTTGATTTCCCCAGGATATGAATCAGAGAGAAAAAACTGAAGTCTTGTCCCAAAAAAAGACAGGGAGGACAGCAAAGGATTTTTCACTGGTAAGGCAGTTTATACACTTGTTCTTTTTGTAGTGAGTCATGGTCTGTGATACATTTCATAGCGATGTCTATGAGTTTCCAAATCTGGAAGAAGACAGATCAGCCAAATAAGGGAGATGGAAGAAAACAGACTTTTAATCCACCTAGTTACCATTCACAGAGCTTTAGAAGTGGAACTCCAAAAAAAAAAAAAAGGCTATTCCAGCACCCCACTTTTAGTCACATCTTTAAACCCATTGAGAAAGAATTAGCTAATCACTTCCAAAATATCTTAAGCAGAGCAGCAAAGGAATTCAATAGCTAGCTCCAGGGTTCCAGAAAAAGTTCTCTCTTCATAATCTCTTCTCCAAAACCTCCCCTCTTTTTTTGCTATAATTCGAAGCTAACTCTTCTTTATCTTTCATATTCTCTGGCCTAAGTTCATCTTAAAATGAGATTGTAAACTTTTTTAAAAGTAATTATCACTTAAACCCTTAGTGTTTTTTATTTTTCTATTTAAGCAATTTCAACTCATTTAAAAAACTGTCTTAAGTCTAATTTTTTCCCTCCTTTGTGTTATTTTGGGTTACTGTTCTGAGGGCGTTCTTCAGATATTCTAATACTAGAATAAAAAATACCAACACTTTGTTATATCTGCTCGGGCACTCCCAGGACCTAGTGCCACTCAGAGTACATCACAACTGCTTGAATAAATATTGACTGAATGCATACATATGGCCTCATATTTGTATAGCTTCTAATATTTTATGGAAAGCTTTAAGTTCCTCAAAGATTATCTGAGGTTCTCTTATTTTCATTCCCCATCCCCCACCCCCCCCACACACAAAAAATCTTCCTTTTAGTTATAAAGCCAGTCAGAGGTAAAATGGAGACCTGAACTTAGGTCTCCAAGTCTCAGTCACGTGAGTTTCTTGAGTTGACCTGAACGTTTTCTAAAGCAGGGCTGGTAGTGTTTTGAAAAATATAGACCCCCAGGCTCAACCTTATTCTCAGATAATGAAGCATGTAATGGAAGGCGAATATACCACTTCTACCATGTCTTTGTTTGAAGGTATATCTGAGCATCATGTTATTTTTTTCTTTGTAAAATGTGATTTCTTCATAGATAGCTTTCCAGCTTCTCTGACCTCAAACTCCAATTCCCACTGCCTTTCTGCAGGCTTATCATTTTTTTCCCCAACATAGTATGTCCCTGTTTTGTTCTGGGCATGAACTATTAATAGGACAGGACAGGGCACTTTTAAACCCTTCATCAGGATGTACATGGTGCCGTGGTTGAATGGCGTGTGGTTGCTGTAAGGGTGTTGGGACACCTCACGATTCAGTCCCTTACTGGTCCAAGATTTCTCTAGTGTTGACATCAACCATCTTTACCATCTATTCCATTCACTTTGCTAGAACATACAAAGGGAAAGTCGCTCAGTCATGTCCGACTCTTTGCAAGTGCATGGAATATATAGTGGACTATACAGTGCATGGAATTCTCCAGGCCAGAATACTGGAGTGGGTAGCCATTCCCTTCTCCAGGGGATCTTCCCAACCCAAGGATTGAACCCAGGTCTCCCATACTGCAGGTGGATTCTTTATCAGCTGAGCCACCAGGGAAGCCCAGAACTTACAAAGGTGGGTATTAAATGATCAAAGAGACAGGGTATCTTGAATTGAGCTCTTTAATGGCAGGGACAATGTCATAAATTTTTATATTGCCTTCCCTTTATCCATGGTCTGGAACACAGCAGGTACTTAACATGTATTTCTTATATTTGATTGGCATCTGTAAGAAAATCCAGACATCTATCTGGTCCCATCACTGCATGGGAAATAGATGGAAAAACAGTGGAAACAGTGTCAGACTTTATTTTTTTGGGCTCCAAAATCACTGCAGATGCTGATTGCAGCCATGAAATTAAAAGACGCTTACTCCTTGGAAGGAAAGTTATGACCAACCTTGATAATATATTAAAAAGCAGAGACATTACTTTGCCAACAAAGGTCCGTCTAGACAAAGCTATGGTTTTTCCCGTAGTCACGTATGGATGTGAGAGTTGGACTGTGAAGAAAGCTGATCGCCGAAGAATTGATGCTTTTGAACTGTGGTGTTGGAGAAGACTCTTGAGAGTCCCTTGTACTGCAAGGAGATCCAACCAGTCCATTCTAAGGGAGATCGATCCTGGGTGTTCATTGGAAGGACTGATGCTAAAGCTGAAACTCCAATACTTTGGCCACCTCATGCAACGAGTTGACTCACTGGAAAAGACTCTGATGCTGGGAAGGGTTGGGGGCAGGAGGAGAAGGGGACGACGGAGAATGAGATGGCTGGATGGCATCACCGACTCTGTGGACATGAATTTGAGTGAACTCCGGGAGTTGGTGATGGACAGGGAGGCCTGGCGTTCTGTGATTCATGGGGTCGCGAAGAGTCGGGCACGAATGAGCGACTGAACTGAACTGAACTGACTTTGTCCATAACAGTGTGCCCTTGGATAGGTCACTGAGCTTCGTTATGTCATCCAGAAAAATGGGATTTGTATCTACTCTTAAAGAACTAATGAGAATGTGAGAGTTACAGGAACTTGGACTTTACAGAATATTGGTTTTGGATTTCACAGACCAGGCAGGGTTCTGTTCTTTAAATGAATACTTTACAAACTGATGGTCTCTGTGTCATAATCCTCTATCAGGCAAATGATCAAAGCAAAAGGACTGTTGGTGACCTACTAGTGGATTAATATTTGTAATTAGTATGTCATTTTTGACAAATTTCTCCAACCCTCAATATCTATTTTTTCCTTTAATTCACATTCCGTTGCGGTCGTCTTTATTGTTGAAATGGAATTGTCAACTTGAAACTAATTTGAAAAATGGTTTGCTGCAATCTGGGTTCATAAATCTTAACAGGAAGAGCCAAGAGCCAAGTAGCTCAGAGCATTGTGAAATCATTAAATTAGGCTCCTGGAATATGTGAGTAGTCTTCTACTTTCTCGTTAATCTGAAGCAGAATGCCCAGAAAGAGTATTTCATAAATGTTAGTGCTGGGTGCTGAATGACCTCGGAGTGTATTGCATTTATCAATGAAGGAAATCTGTATTCTGATATTGACTTGTTTTTTTTTTTTAAATATCTTTGTAAACTTGAAGTGAACAATTATGTCTCTCATTTTGTTTCCTCCATGTTTCTTAAACCAAAGCTTTCTACAAATGTCTAAAGTAGACATTATAATTATCTGGAGGAGTTGTGAATTCACAGGTAGTTGGGAACTGTCATCAAAGTTTCTGATAGAGTAGATTTGAGGTGGGATGGGTCTCAAGAATTTGCAATTCTAACAAGTTTCCTGATGTTGCTAATGCTGCAGGTCCAAGGACCTCACACTGAGCTTTCTGTGTTTCCTGATTTCCCTTATGATTGTCAAGGCTGGTACAAACAAATACTCATGCATTGCTCCTCTTTATTGAGAATACTTTAATAAAATGGAACTAGATAGCTATCAATGGCACAAACCCTAGGTGGACATCCATGGGTCAGAGTGTCTGAATAGAACTATGGTGAACTTATAGCCAGATTTTTTTTTTTTTTTTAAGTTGAACTTCGAGTTTCTTCATGACTTTTTAGAACACACTGTTGTGGTCTTTTCCAAATTCCTTCTTGAGTCATCTGAAAACAGATTACCTGAATCTTTAAAAGCAAGAGAGGGAAGCCATGTCTCCATTTTTTCCCCCAGGTTGTCATTTTTGGTTCCATACTGTCTTTCCCAGAAAATGGACCATGTACCTGGACAACATTTCTCTATCAAGCTATTTTAAGCTGAGCACTTATTTCCTATAGGCATGATGTTATCAATTCAGAATTTCTTTTTCTTACTGGAAGCCTATTTTATCCAATGCATTTCAATTCAGTATGATACCCACTGAGTGACTACATACACCGGTACTATTTTAAATCAGATGTTTAGGAAAAGACATGACCTAGATCTGTTCAAATTCCTGCCCTTGCAGAGACTACATTCTAGCTGAGGCTGACAGTGAACTTAATACATAAAGCAATATATTAAGTCCCTGGTAGTAGATGCTGTGGAAGGGAGGAAGATAAAGCAAGGTAGTGAGGTTCAGGACTTCAGGGACTGGCCCCAGAGGGTTGTGTATGCACTTGCATTTTTAAATAGAGGGGCCATGTAAGCAAAGACCTGAGACAGATAGGACTATAAGCATGTATTTATCTAGGGAAGACTGTCCTAGACAGAAAGAATAGCACGTGTGAAGGCCAAGGGGCAGGAGCATGTCTGGCATATTTAAGAAAAAGAGGGCAGTGGGGCTGAAGTCACATGTGTGAAGGGGAAATGGTGGTATATAGGAGAGGTGACCTTGAGGTAAGGTCAAGGCCATATAAGGCCTGGTAGGTCACTGAAAAAGATGTTGGCTTTAATCTGAGTGAAATAAGAGTCACTGCAAAATGTTGACTTTCAAAAAAGGACCTGATCAGATGTTGTGTTTAGCATATAGTGAGTAGGACTAGGAAGAAGCTAAGAGGCCAATTACAAGGTTATTCAGTAAGCAAAGCAAGAGATGATCTGGCTTGGGCCATGGGTTTATTGATCACTAGCGATGGTGAGATGGAGAAGGCGATGGCACCCCACTCCAGTACTCTTCCTGGAAAATCCCATGGATGGAGGAGCCTGGTAGGCTGCTGTCCATGGGGTCGCGAAGAGTCGGACACGACTGAGCGACTTCACTTTCACGCATTGGAGAAGGAAATGGCAACCCACTCCAGTGTTCTTGCCTGGAGAATCCCAGGGACAGGGGAGCCTGATGGGCTGCCGTCTATGGGGTCGCACAGAGTCGGACACGACTGAAGCGACTTAGCAGCAGCAGAGATGGTGAGAAGCAATTCAGTTCTGTATGTATTTTGAAACTGAAGTTCAATAGGATTTCATGATAGATTGGATGGAGAATGTCAAAGGAAGAGAAATCAAGGTTTTGACCTGAGAAGCTACAAAGATGAAATTGCTGTCAGTTGAGAGGTAAAAGGCTATAAAGATCAAGTTTGTGGGGAATGTTGGGATCTTGAATTGGCCATACTGAGTTTGAAATGACTGTTAGATACCTGATGGGAGATGTCGAGTTGGTTGTTGCTTATGCACATGTGGAGCTTATGAGAGTATGTGGCATGTGTTTGGGTTAAAGATGGAGTCACCGGTATAATGGCATTGAAAGTTGTGAGGCTGAATGAGATTATCAAGTGAAGGAGAGATTGAGAAGGAGTGACAATCCAAGTAGAGAAACCAGGAGTGGATGGTGTCCTAAAAAGCCAAGAGAAGGAAATGTACAGTTCAGTTCAGTTCAGTTCAGTCGCTCAGTCGTGTCTGACTCTCTGCGACCCCATGAATCACAGCACACCAGGCCTCCCTGTCCATCACCAGTTAGAGGGGAGTAAAAAATAGAGTTAAGTGCTGCAGATAGGTCAAATGAGATGAAAACTCCAAACTTAGTGTTGAGTTTCAGAACTGAAGAACTGTGACAAGGACATGCCTAGTGGAGCAGTGATGGTTAAAGTCTAGTCTTAGCAGCATAAGGGAGAACGGCAGAAGAAGAACTCGAAATGGTGAAGAAAGACAAGTTTTGAAGCTCCTGCCAAAGAAAGCAGAGAAATGGACGGGAAGCAGGTGAGCAAAGTGGGGTCCAGCTAAGGGTGTGTTGGTGGTGGTGGTGTTTGTGTTTGTGTGGGGTTGGGAGAGTCAACAGTATGGCTCTGTGCTTCTGGGAATGATCCAGTAAAGAGGGACAGATTAATGTCTTAGGCAAGATAGAAAGGGTTCCTTACGCAATTTCATTGGGTTGCCAAGCAGTGATAATATCTAAGATCCAGGTAGAAGATTCGGCATCCAGGAAAGCAGGTATTTTCATCAGTGGTAACAGGCATGTTTGGGGGGAGCAGTGCTGGTGGGGTGGCAAGTGTGGTATTGAGACTGTGCGTAAAATCCCTTTTGATTGTTTCAGTTTTCTCCATAAGGGAAGAGCCAACATTATCTCATAAAATACCAAAAAGGATTCAAAAGAAAATAAAGCCCACATATATGCTTCCACACATATTTGTTCAGAAAATAAAGCAAAGCCAAACACAATATGAAAAGTATGCTATAAATGTTTCTTTTGGGGACTTTTGCTAAATGAACTGAATTGACTGAGGTTTTTGAATAGAAACGTAATATCTTTTCATGTAGGAACTCTTCTTCTCCTGGAGACTGCCTCTGTCTGAAGCCTAGGCATTCTTTGTTGCTCTGCTAACCTTCACGTTGGTTTAAAATTAGGGCTGTTTGTATAGAAATTTTTATTTGCCAGTTCAGTGTGCACGAATATCTGTAACATTTTTTTCAGATGGTGAATGTGGGTAGGAAATTTCCATGAGACTTCTTTTACAATGATCTCTTGCTCTCCATATCAACAGTATGGATGATCTCTACTGTCTTATAAGTGTGGTCCATTTTACATTTTGTAGATATTGGCTGCAGTTCTTTTTGTTTGTTCATTTTTATTAGAGTATAGTTGCTTTACGTGTTGTGTTTCTGCTGTACAGCGAAGTGAATCAGCTATATGTTTATATATAGCCCCTCTTTTTTGAAATTCCTTCCCGTTTAGGTCAACTCTAGAAATAGATTTAAGGGACTAGATCTGATTGATAGAGTGCCTGATGAACTCTGGACGGAGGTTCGTGACATTGTACAGGAGACAGGGAACAAGACCATCCCCATGGAAAAGAAATGCAAAAAAGCGAAATGGCTGTCTGAGGAGGCCTTACAAATAGCTGTGAAAAGAAGAGAAGCGAAAAGCAAAGGAGAAAAGGAAAGATATAAGCATCTGAATGCAGAGTTCCAAAGAATAGCAAGGAGAGATAAGAAAGACTTCCTCAGTGATCAATGCAAAGAAATAGAGAAAAACAACAGAATAGGAAAAACAAGAGACCTCTTCAAGAAAATTAGAGATTCCAAGGGAACATTTCATGCAAAGATGGGTTCGATAAAGGACAGAAATGGTATGGACCTAACAGAAGCAGAAGATATTAAGAAGATGTGGCAGGAATACACAGAAGAACTGTACAAAAAAGATCTTCCCGACCAAGATAGTCACGATAACGTGATCACTGACCTAGAGCCAGACATCTTGGAATGTGAAGTCAAGTGGGCCTTAGAAAGCATCACTACGAACAAAGCAAGTGGAGGTGATGGAATTCCAGTTGAGCTATTTCAAGTCTTGAAAGATGATGCTGTGAAAGTGCTGCACTCAATATGCCAACAGATTTGGAAAACTCAGCAGTGGCCACAGGACTGGAAGAGGTCAGTCATCATTCCAATCCCAAAGAAAGGCAATGCCAAAGATTGCTCAAACTACCGCACAATTGCACTCATCTCACACGCTAGTAAAGTCATGCTCAAGATTCTCCAAGCCAGGCTTCAGCAGTATGTAAACCGTGAACTCCCAGATGTTCAAGCAGGTTTTAGAAAAGGCAGAGGCACCAGAGATCAAATTGCCAACATCCGCTGGATCATGGAGAAGGCAAGAGAGTTTCAGAAAAACATCTATTTCTGCTTCATTGACTATGCCAAAGCCTTTGACTGTGTGGATCACAATAAACTGTGGAACATTCTGAAAGAGATGGGAATCCCAGACCACCTGACCTGCCTCTTGAGAAACCTGTATGCAGGTCAGGAAGCAACAGTTAGAACTGAACATGGAACAACAGACTGGTTCCAAATAGGAAAAGGTATGTCAAGGTTGTATATTGTCACCTTGCTTATTTAACTTATATGCAGAGTACATCATGAGGAACGCTGGGCTGGAAGAAGCACAAGCTGGAATCAAGATTGCTGGGAGAAATA
The DNA here is from genome assembly GCF_049115385.1 of Moschus berezovskii. Taxonomy (NCBI): domain Eukaryota; kingdom Metazoa; phylum Chordata; class Mammalia; order Artiodactyla; family Moschidae; genus Moschus; species Moschus berezovskii. The sequence goes on along the minus strand of NC_142473.1, from coordinate 37,115,498 downwards.
TCAATAACCTCAGATATGCAGATGACACTACCCTTATGGCAGAAAGTGAAGAGGAACTCAAAAGCCTCTTTATGAAAGTGAAAGAGGAGAGTGAAAAGGTTGGCTTGAAGCTCAACATTCAGAAAACAAAGATCATGGCATCTGGTCCCATCACTTCATGGGAAATAGATGGGAAAACAGTGGAAACAGTGTCAGACTTTATTTTTTTGGGCTCCAAAATCACTGCAGATGCTGATTGCAGCCATGAAATTAAAAGACGCTTGCTCCTTGGAAGGAAAGTTATGACCAACCTTGATAGTATATTAAAAAGCAGAGACATTACTTTGCCAACCAAGGTCCGTCTAGTCAAGGCAATGGTTTTTCCCGTGGTCATGTATGGATGTGAGAGTTGGACTGTGAAGAAAGCTGATCGCCGAAGAATTGATGCTTTTGAACTGTGGTGTTGGAGAAGACTCTTGAGAGTCCCTTATACTGCAAGGAGATCCAACCAGTCCATTCTAAAGGAGATCAATCCTGGATGTTCATTGGAAGGACTGATGCTGAAGCTGAAACTGCAATACTTTGGCCACCTCATGCGACGAGTTGACTCACTGGAAAAGTCTCTGATGCTGGGAAGGGTTGGGGGCTGGAGGAGAAGGGGACGACGGAGAATGAGATGGCTGGATGGCATCACCGACTCTGTGGACATGAGTTTGAGTGAACTCCGGGAGTTGGTGATGGACAGGGAGTCCTGGCGTGCTGTGATTCATGGGGTCGCGGAGAGTCGGACACTACTGAGCGACTGAACTGAACTGAACTGAAGCACATTGAGTAGAGGTCCCTGTGCTATATATAGTAGGCTCTCATTAGTTACCTATTTTATACATAGTATCAATAATGTATATATTCCAGTTCCCTAATTGGCTGTTGTTAATTAGCTATGGTTTTCTCTTCTTTTTCCAGGGGGAGGTCAGGAAGAGGATGACAAAATATTATTGTAGCCTAACATTATTAAGAACCAATGTTTAGCAGTGGAACCATATAGGGCTCAAGTAATCAAGAAACAATCATTTAGCTTTTATGTCCCAGGCACTGTGTGTGGTTGCTCAGCTGTGTCCAACTCCTTGGGTCCTCATGGACTCCAGCCTGCCAGGCTCCTCTGCCATGGGAGTTCTTCAGGCGAGAATACTGCAGTGGGTTCTCCAGGGGATCTTCTGACCCAGGGATTGAACCTGGGTCTATGTTATTGCAGACGGATTCTTTACCATTTGAGCCGCCAGGGGAGCCCACAGGCACTATAGGCAGCATCTAATGTATACATTTCATTTGGTCCTTATGATAGACCATAAGTTATATTAACCCGAATTGAGGAGAAATGACTCAGTGCTATCACAGGAAAACTCCCTGTAAAATTTTAAGTGAATTAAAGGACTGACCCCATCTACTAAGCTGCTCACAAAAGAGCAAAATCCACCAAAATCACAGTGTGGTTTGATTCCTAAGTTCCCAGTCTTACTATATAAGTTATTGCATAATTCATCTGCTGCTGCTGCTAAGTCACTTCAGTCGTGTCCGACCCTTAGCGACCCCATTGACTGCAGCCTACCAGGCTCCTCCTTCCATGGGATTTTCCAGGCAAGAGTACTGGAGTGGGTTGCCATTGCCTTCTCCACATAATTCATCTAAACCCAACTAAAATCCAGGTGCCTATTGCTAGCTAGATCAGAATCAAGGAGGCAGCCTACTTTGCTATCTCATGGCATTCAGTTCACGCTTCCAAACATGTATATAAAAATGGTTCCAAAAAAAGGACTTCCATTGGTGGTCCAGGGTTAAAACACGTTGCTTCCCAGGGGGCCCAGGTTCTATCTGCTATCCAGGAAGTTCTGCAAGCATCAGTTCAGTTCAGTTGCTCAGTCGTGTCTAACTCTTTGTGACCTCATGAATCACAGCACGCCAGGCCTCCCAGTCCATCACCAACTCCTGGAGTACACTCAAACTCATGTCTATCGAGTAGGTATGGCCAAGAAAAAGGAGTGGTTTACGCTTTGTTATTAATTTTCTTTTAAAGTCACTCGGTCGTGTCTGACTCTTTGCCACCCCATGAACTATATAGTCCATGGACTTCTCCAGGCCAGAATACTAGAGTAGGTAGCCTATCCCTTCTCCAGCAGATCTTCCTGACACAGGAATCGAACCAGGGTCTTCTGCATTGCAGGTGGCTGCTTTACCAACTGAGCCATCAGGGAAATTAAAATTATTAAATGGTTGAAGACAAAAGGAAAATCTCACCTTCTGTCCCCTGAGGGAAAAAGCTCCTCCCATTCCTGAAAGCTATAACATAGTTTATCTGGACACGGCTGCATTTCATACTGAAACTAGTATCGGTCTGGTTGATGAAAAAGAGATCATTCCCTTTCTCTTCCGAGTGGAATACTGAAATTGAAAGAATGAAAAACCCCAAAAGAATATCCAACTAAGTTAAAAAATTTTTCTATTCAGAACAAAAGAAAATCCGGTAGAAAAATAAATTTCTTTGTTCAAGAGGAATCAAATGGTGGTGTCTTGGTTTTAACAACAAAGGAGAATTCTTCGTGGTAATCGTTGATTAACACTGAGCAGCTCTATTTGTTAAGGAAGGAGGAATAGTTTTGCTGGCAGAGCAACTTACAAAATCATGTTCATGAATACTGTGTAAATTCAGTAGATTCATTCAATAATGAATGTGTGAAATACAATATTTTACACCTGAAAGTGAAAAGTGAAAGTTTTAGTCACTCAGTTGTGTCCAGCTCTTTGTGACGCTGTGGACTGTAGCCCACCAGGTTCCTCTGTCCATGGAATTCTCCAGGCAAGAATACTGGAGCGGGTTTCCATATCATTTTCCAGGGGATCTTCCTGACTCTGGAATCCAAGCTGGGTTTCCTACATTACAGGCATATTCTTTATCATCTGAGCCACCAGAGTTTAATTCAAAACAAAAAGGTAATCAACACCAACATTTTGTGGGGTGTGTTTGGGGAAGTTAGTAAGGAAATGTCAAATCTCTAGCTATTAAACCTTCTACTTTTTTTTTGTTTATTCTTAAGATATGAAGTTGTAAACTCTCTACTCAGTCTATACTGGGGCACCTGAAATAGGAAAAATGATATCAGGACATCAAAATGTTTTGTTTTGTTTTCCTTTCTATAACTTGGCGGGGGATGAGAAGTTCTCATTTGAGAAGGGACAGGAAAACTTCTGGGTTTTCATTAGGAGTTTAGTATGAGAATACCTATATGAAAATATATGCAGGATGCATATTTTTCAATGGACAAAACCAGATCACTTGTCTTTGTCCACAAAGATCACTTTAGAGAAACTAGTTTTTGCACAGAAGTTAGTGGCTAAGAGGGTATGGAAAGATAGAAATTAATTACTAAGAGGAATCATGATTTTCTTTTCCCCCAAAGAACTTAAAATTCTGTTTAGCCTCCAAATTGGATAACCTAGGTACCCTTCTATCTTGGTATATCATTTTATAATGGAGACAGGATTCAGCAGGAATGAGTCTCACAGGTACAGAGGATCCTGGGAAAGTCTTTCCTCTTCCCCATCTCAAGATTTGTTTATATAGTGTATATATTTTATATTACAAATGAAACTTGATTTCACTTTTTTGACAATTTCTCATTGCCCAGTGGCCAGCTCACTTGTTCCTTTTGGCTGATTGCAGAAGGGCTGAAATCCCTCGAGAGAAGGAGAGAGAACGGGAAAAGGGCAGAGACTCAACCCAGTTTCCTCCAGCTTTAGTCCACTTCATTTTAGGATTCTATGACTCATCCCTGAATTCTCCCCACCCCCAAGCACTTTCCATCAAATCATAGCCCCCCAAATGTACTGTTCGACATTTTCTTTAGTGGTGCCATCTTGTTCTGAGATTACAGGGAATGCCGATTTTATTAGAGTTTTTTCAACAGAATTGTTTAATTGTTGGTGCCCCTTGGCAAGTGCTGTGTCATTCTCAACACTTCACAGCATTCTACCAACACCTCATCCTTCTTTCCTTTTATCTTTTTTTGAATTCTACCTTTTGTTGGGTTTAGAACAAATCTTCCCTTTATTTCCCTTACAGACTTGTCTTTGGAAAAGACTCAGAAGAGCCCGTTAACTTGGCTTCCTCACTTCTGCTCATCATGTGAATACAATTTATGTTTCTAACTATTATGCAAGTTATCATTAAACAGCGTTTTCCCCAGGTTTCTATGGAAGAACTGCTTGCTTGATCTTTGCGACGTTGCACTCTTTTAGAATTAACCATGGAAAAACTTGATGACACTTCTGAGCTTCTTGTAAAATTTATCTTCAGGGTAATTTTATGGTGTGTGTTTCCCCCCTTGAAAGTTTTAAAGAGCTGGATTTCTGTCTCTTTGCAGAGCATTCTAGCAGCTGTGTCTCATTTGCTTTGCAAGGGCATTGGAAGAAATTGCTATTTTGGAAGCTCCTTAACATATGGGAGAATTGTACAAAGCACTTTACAGTTTGCATAGTGCTTGCCCATTGTTTTACCCAGTCATTTCTCATAGAAACCCAGGACATATTATTTACATTTCCAGAAAGAGAAATAGAGGTCCTGAATAAATAGCAGGAGCTTGGCAGGACAATTTATCTTACTGTGGAATTAATCAATAGATTAAATCTCTTCCTTCAGATCCTTTAATAACTATGACCAGAAAGCCTCATGTTTTTAGACCAATGTATTCTTGCCTGGAGAATCCCATGGATGGAGGAGCCGGGTAGACTACAGTCCACAGGATCGCAGAGAGTCGGACACGACTGAGCGACTTCCTTTTCCTTTCCCTTTACTCACTGTATATCAGAGGAATATGTGATCCAGCTAGTTTTAGGTCTATCCTAACAAAGAGCTGTCTTAGTGATTGGACATTGGGAACTGTAATGTTTAATGCTTTTATTAAAAGTGATATCAGTTCAGTTCAGTTCAGTTCAGTCACTCAGTCATGTCTGACTCTTTGCGACCCCATGAATCACAGCACGCCAGGCCTCCCTGTCTATCACCAACTCCCGGAGTTCACTCAGACTCATGTCCATTGAGTCGGTGATGCCAACCAGCCATCTTATTCTCTGTCGTCCCCGTCTCCTCCCACCCCCAATCCCTCCTAGCATCAGAGTCTTTTCCAGTGAGTCAACTCGTCGCATCAGGTGGCCAAAGTATTGGAGTTTCAGCTTTAGCATCAGTCCTTCCAATGAACACCCAGGATTGATCTCCTCTAGAATGGACTGGTTGGATCTCCTTGCAGTCCAAGGGACTCTCAGGAGTCTTCTCCAGCACCACAGTTCAAAAGCATCAATTCTTCGGCGATCAGCTTTCTTCACAGTCCAACTCTCACATCCATACATGACCACGGGAAAAACCATTGCCTTGACTAGATGGACCTTGGTTGGCAAAGTAATGTCTCTGCTTTTTAATATGCTATCTAGGTTGGTCATAACTTTCCTTCCAAGGAGGAAGCGTCTTTTAATTTCCTGGCTGCAATCAGCATCTGCAGTGATTTTGGAGCCCCCAAAAATAAAGTCTGACACTGTTTCCACTGTTTTTCCATCTATTTCCCATGAAGTGATGGGACCAGATGCCATAATCTTCGTTTTCTGAATGTTGAGCTTCAGCCAAACTTTTCACTCTCCTCTTTCACTTTCATCAAGAGGCTCTTTAGTTCCTCTTCACTGTCTGCCATAAGGGTGGTGTCATCTGCATATCTGAGGTTATTGATATTTCTCCCAGCAATCTTGATTCCAGCTTGTGCTTCTTCCAGCCCAGCATTCCTCATCATGGACTCTGCATGTAAGTTAAATAAGCGGGGTGACAGTATACAACCTTGACGTCCTCCTTTTCCTATTTGAAACCAGTCTGTTGTTCCATGTCCAGTTCTAACTGTTGCTTCCTGACCTGCATACAGGTTTCTCCAGAGGCAGGTCAGGTGGTCTGGTATTCCCATCTCTTTCAGAATGTTCCACAGTTTATTGTGATCCACACAGTCAAAGGCTTTGGCATAGTCAATGAAGCAGGGTCACACTGCCTAGGTTTAAATACAAGCTCCAGCCTTTATCAGCTGTGTGATATTGGATGAATCACCTGACCTTTCTCAGCCTCATTTTTCTTATCTGTGAAGTGGGAGTATTAGTTGCTCCTTGTTGGGGTTATTGTGAGGCTGGATTGACTGAGTTCAGGTGAAGCTCGAAGCATCGCACCTCGTGTACAGTCAGCCCTCAGTCAGTATTATTATTACAATGTTACAATTCAGAAGCTGGCCACCTGGTCATTTCTCCTGAGTCCTTTAAGTTGATTTGTTTCATGAAACTACACATATGACCCAGTCAGGACCAGAGATAGTTGGGGATCTCCAGAGGTAGTTGGTGGGATGCACACTACTTATATAATATAATATTATAATAATATAATTAGATGTTATACTAATATTTCCTCCCCTCTTAACTTCTTAAGAGCATCATAATTTCTCATTCTCTCTGTCATTCTCTTTAAAACACAAAGCTGCAATGCTGTTTCTCCCAAATAATATGGGATTTTGACAAAAGACCTTATTCACTAGTACCCACTGTTTCATCCTAGTGCTTTTGGAATGGTAGCACACAAAAAGATGAAAGATGACACTGGTTTTCTTATGGTTCCAGGCAGAGTAAGGTATAGAGGAAATGGCAGGATTTTCCTAGTTGTGAATATTCCCTTGGAATACAGAGACTGAGTCCCACATGTGCTTCTAGTTTGCTGGGTAAACAGGACAGAGCACGCTGCTTCTCTGGGCCTCGGTGTCTGCAATTTGAAGAGGGGTTATAACATCCACAGGGTGATCCACCAGTTTCCCACTTGCTGGGACCTTCCCATGGCAAGTGCCACATCTCAGGAACTTTCTCAGCCCCAAGGAGACTGGGATGGCTGGTCACCCTGAACATCTTAGGGGGCTCACAATAAGGGCAGTGGGCATAAATGTGCTTTATCATTTCATGGACGAAGGAGTATAGGCAACCCAGTTCTTAACACCTGCTGCTGCTGCTAAGTCACTTCAGTAGTGTCTGACTCTATGTGACCCCATAGACGGAAGCCCACCAGGCTCTCCCATCCCTGGGATTCTCCAGGCAAGAACACTGGAGTGGGTTGCCATTTCCTTCTCCAGAAACACCTAAGTTCCCAGAATAGTGCTAGGGGTAAAAAATTGGTAATACAGTGTATCATTTCTTAAGTAAGAATATATTTTAATTCTTGGTACATTTTTTAATAAACTGCTTAGAAATATATAATGTGACTGGCAAGTTCCATGAATGGATATGCCATTTTACATCATTCTTACATGTTTCAGTTCAGTTCAATCGCTCAGTCATGTCCAACTGTTTGCAACTCCATGAATCACAGCACGCCTGGCCTCCCTGTCCATCACCAACTCCCGGAGTTCACTCAGACTCATGTCCATGTAGTCGGTGATGCCATTCAGCAATCTCATTCTCTGTCATCCCCTTCTCCTCCTGCCCCCATCTCTCCCAGCATCAGAGTCTTATCCAGTGAGTCAACTCTTCCCATGAGGTGGCCAAAGTATTGCAGTTTCAGCTTTAGCATCAGTCCTTCCAGTGAACACCCAGGACTGATCTCCTTTACAATGTAAATATATGTAATTTGAAGTATACAAAGGCATATTCATACAGAACAGTTAGGACAATTACTTTCAAGTCATGACAAAAATAATGTGCATTGGAAAGACCTCCTTTGAAACATCTTTACTGCCTGAAAAGTTCTGTTTTGCACCCAAGGCATATCTTTGAGAGGATTACCATTTACAATAAATGGATTAGTGATTTGTCTTCAAAGGAAAACAAGATAGTCTGGGGAAGATGACATAATTGGCCATCTATTTGCTATCCAAAAAAGAAATAACACAACAAAGGATGATAGTCCATTAACTGAGGCAGCATCAGTGTTCAAAAGATGTGCAAAAATATTAACCAAAGTGCACACTCAGGAATTAGAGTAGTTTCCCCAAATGATTCAGATGATCCATTTAGATTTCTTTGAGTGAAACTTCAAAATGTACAAATATGCATTTGCTTGGTAATTCAAACAATTTTATTTGTGTTGGAGAAGGAAATGGCAACCCACTCCAGTGTTCTTGCCTGGAAAATCCCAGGGACGGGGGAGCCTGGTGGGCTTCCGTCTATGGGGTCACACAGAGTCGGACACGACTGAAGTGACTTAGCAGCAGCAGAGGCATCCAACCAGAATTTAAGCCAATGTAAGATCTATAAGTGAGGCTTCTTGTAGACATGAATAGCAAGATAAATAATACAATAATATGTATTAGTAAAGCATAAAAACAAGTTCAGTCAAACTCAATTGCTTACATTAATAGAAAAAAGTAATATTTACCTTAGAAGTTAGACTTTTAAAACATAATGGCTTGTTTTCTGCTTGGCTTTTAAAATGGAACATGTAAGGAATTCCCTGGTGGTCCAGTGGTTAAGAGTGTGCTTCCACTGTACAAGGCACAGGTTCCATCCCTGGTTGGGGAGCGAAGGTCCCTCATGCCATGTGCCATGGCCATAAAAAACTGAACAAGCAAATAAATAAGATGGAACATATAAACCTCTAAGAAGATTATAAGATACTTGAAGACCCTGAACATTTCACAAAGTTTTTCTTTATCTACCCCAGAGGGCCTATGGCAGTCTTGGGTACATGGCAGACGCTTAGTAAAATCTTGTTAACTTATATTGAGTGTTCTGTGTATTACTAATAATTCAAAATAACATAATGAAACTGGAGTGAAAAGGGCATGGTCTACCATTCCACATTCAATTTTTCCCCAAGGAATGAACTACTTTGCCTCTCAGACAGAAGCAAAGAAGTCATTGAAAAGCAGAGCTGAAGGCTGATGGAGTTATTGTTGTTTATATTTCCCTGGACAGAGGAGTAATTCTGTTGGCTTCAAAGGCCTTTTCTTCTACCTTCCATCACGACATGCTCATGCAGGAAGAAGCCTTCATCCTATTCCTACATTTTACAAATGGAAACCCAGAGGAGGGAAAATTTGCCCCGGGTCACAGATTCAAACCTTCCCAGATATTTGTTAATCCTAATTTAATTTTTTCTAATTTCACCAAATCGAGCTGTAGGGAATTTTCTTGGCCCTTTAAATTCTTTATTTTGGCTATGCTGGGTCTTTGTTTTGCCATGCAAGCTTTATAGTTGCAGCTTCCAGGGGCTTCTCCTGTTGTGGAGAATGGGCTCCAGAGCGTGTAGGCTTAGTAGTTGCCCAGTGAGGGCTTATGGAATGTGGAATATGGAACACGGCATGTGGAATCTTAGTTCCCTGACCAAGGATTGAACCTGAGTCCCCTGCGTTGGAAGGTGGATTCTCAACCACTGGACCACCAGGGAAGTCCCTGGGCCCCTTTTAAGTCCAGGAGTCTCCCCTGCTCCCTGTGCCCTGCCCTACCATTCATTGTTATTCCAATGCCAATACTCCTACTTCACTCTGCTTCCTTCTGTCACTTTCCAGTGGCATTTTGTTAGCTTTCAGACAACACACTTGAACGTCCCCTCCAAGGTCTGAAGCTAAAGGAATTTTCTAGATTACCCAAAGTGCTATATATAAATTTAAGGGCCACTCCTTCATTTCTTCTTAAGTCTGCACCCTTGGAAACAGTGATGCATAGCTCCGGGCTAGTACAGATTACTTTCAGGCTTCGATAATGTGAGTCAAGGCTCTGCTTTATGGTTAATTTAGCTGATGATGAGAGCAAGCTGAAACTTGTGAAGACAGACGTAAGTTGGAACAAACCGAGGTCATAGCTTGAGCAGAACCTCCAAGAAGACAGATTGCCTGTGGCTCTGAGAGTATCCTTCCCTCAACAGTAGTAAGGCAGACTGAAAGTAGAAAGATGGCAGTCTCCTTTGAGGGTTATATGAGGGCACAAAGATTTTTCAAAACTCAGCCCCACAGAGAGGAAGTCTGCTTGATATTTATTCAGGCCTCTTTCTTTTAAATCTTGATTACCCTTGGCTCAGCTAGGTTTATGCACCAGCGACAGGTGATTCTTACGTAAGGATGGAATCTCGGGTGTGATAAATTTGGTCTTGAGACATCTCAGCCCGCTTGCTGCAGATGGCAGTGTCGTGATGGCAGAGTTAGAGAGTGGTGTCCTGCCGGGCTGTGGGCTGTCTGTGAAATGGCTACTCAGTTCAGAACTGCCTGAGCCAATTCCTTGAGCCTCAAGGTCATGACCAAGGGGCTCAGCCCAACTGTATGGCTGACATTCTTTCACATTCATTCTAGCAACATTCTTTCCTGCTCCCTTAGACACTCCTCTGACTCACTCCTACTCAAAAGTCCAGCAAGAATCAGCTAATCTGTGTTCTTTGTGAATATCTTTATAACATGAGGTCTGTGTCATGGTTAACTGTTATTCGGGGTGAATTCTGTGTTTGTAAGAAATTGCTTATGTGATACTATAGCATTTGTTGGTTTGGCCAAGGAGGTATTTTTACTCACTACATCCCTGTTGGGTCCTGCAGCTCTCAGGGCACAGGTTCTTAGCCTTTGTTTTGAGGACTCTAGAAATCCTCCTAAAATGTGTATATGCACACTAATTGTAAACATGCACATCTCTTTCTAGGGAGAGCAGTGTTCATAAAATTATTATAGAAGTCTGAGATCTAGCAAATAGTAAGGATCACTATTGTAGATGAAGAAAATGTTCTGAAGCATCTCTTGTTTTCTTCTAACTGAATTTCCAACTTTGGATTTTAGATGGAACTTGGTCAAAGGTTAGAAACATCAGCCAAACTTTGGAGTCAGATAGCCTTGATTCTGGCTTAGACCCTGGCTCTACATTTCCTGACTCTGCATGCTTAGAAATTCCACCTCTGTGTACCTCACATCCTTGTTTACTCAATGGGGAAAATATCGCCTCCCTTGTTATGCTACTGTGGGACTTGAGGGAGGAATATATTCAATATACATCTTGTGTTGTACCGGGCATTTGTTTCCTTTTCAGTCAGCAGTGGCTAGCAGTGGTTAAGAGTCAAGTGGAATTCTTGTCTCTGCAGCACAGGGTGTGCTGCCCAATCCCATGTGTCTTCTTCCTTGCTGCATTTTAAAAGTTATCTCCTGTGTTTGTCTAATCACTGAGTCCTTAGCTTCATTTCACAGTCCTGATAAGCTCAGCAGGATCTACACACCGCTCTTAAGAGATGTCACATTCCAATCCTCTAATCCACCTCTTATGGGCAAGAGAAGACATTAGAACCCTGGAATCCCATTTTACATTTGTTAGTTCCCTGGTGGCTCAGAGGGTAAAGCGTCTGCCTGCAATACAGGAGACCTGGGTTCAATCCCTGAGTCAGGAAGATCCCCTGGAGAAGGAAATGGCAACTCACTCCAGTACTCTTGCCTGGAAAATCCCATGGACAGAGAAGCCTGGTAGACCACAGTCCATGGAATTGCAAAGAGTTGAACATGACTGAGCGACTTCACTTCACTTAGAAAAATCTTGTTTCATGAATTTTAACAATTCTTCAAAAGGGGTATATGATGTATATTTTAGCAGGGGACATTTTTCCTTAACTTACATCATGTGCAATAACTTACTTCATCTCCTAGCACATAGTGAGTACTGCTCAATGTTTGCTGAATGAATGAAATAGAAAATCTTAACAAACAAAAAGCAAGAGATGTATGCATGAGAACATTAGTTCTTTCACTAGTCATTCTCTCATCCACCCTCATCGTCCCATTCTTTGTCTCTGAAGACCCCCACAAACATGACTCACCTTGGGAATTATGGGGAAAATGATTCTATTTGAGGACACTTGCCATGCCAGGTGGTGCTAGTGGTAAGGAACCTGCCTGCCAGTGCAGGAGACATAAGAGACATGGGTTCAATCCCTGGGTTGGGAAGATCGCCTGGAGGAGGACATGGCAACCCACTCCAGTATTCTTGCCTGGAGAATCCCATTGACCGAGGGGCCTGGAGGGCTATGGTCTATAGGGTCACTAAGAGTCGGACAAGACTGAAATGACTAAGCATACATACATATCATCCTGGTATCAGATGCTGCTTTTCTATTCAGGACCTGAGGCCAACAATATCTAATCTCAGCATCTCTTTTTTAAAAAAATTGGTATTTCGATAACAAGTGTAAAATCATCCTAATTGGGGAACCTTATTCTTTCTTTTTTTTTTTTTAATACTAGCGAGTACAGGATTTTGATACTGGTCAAAAAAAGTTTTTGAAGAGCAAATACACAGAGTGAAAAATCTATGTTTATGTAAATATCACGAGAGCTAAATGTGATGCCCTGGAAGACAGCAGACTTCACTCTGTACGCATGAGATCTGTATCTCAACTATACCAATAAGTACTACTCAAGAATGTGTAAAAATTCCTTCTGCATATATGCATTTTTGTTGGTCCAGCTCATTGCCTAATTCACAGGAGTTACTTATTAAATATTTGTTGGATGGATTCATATTCTATTTCTATTATAATATGTATAACTTATTTATATTTATATCATTCCAATCCCAAAGAAAGGCAGTGCCAAAGAATGTTCAAACTACTACACAACTGTACACATTTCACACACCTTCAAAGTAATGCTCAAAATTTTCCAAGCTAGGCTTTAACAGTATGTGAACCAAGAACTTCCAGATGTTCAGGCTGGATTTAGAAAAGGCAAAGGAACCAGAGATCAAATTGCCAACATCTGTTGGATCATATCATAGAAAAAAACAAGAGAATTCCAGAAAAACGTCTACTTCTGCTTCATTGACTATGCTAAAGCCTTTGACTCTCTGGATCACAACTAACTGGAAAATTCTTAAAGAGAAGGGAATACCAGACCACCATATCTGCCTCCTGAGAAATCTATATGCAGGTCAAGAAGCAACGGTTAGAACTGGACATTGAACAAGAGACTGGTTAAATTGGGAAAGGAGTAAGACAATGCTGTATGTTGTCACCCTGCTTATTTAAGTTATATGTAGAGTACATAATGTGAAATGCCAGCTGTATGAAATACAAGGTAGAATCAAAATTGCCAGGAGAAATAAGAATAACCACAGATATGCAGATGACATCACTCTTATGACAGAAGGTGAAGAAGAACTAAAGAGCCTCTAGATGAAAGTGAAAGAGGAGAGTGAAAAAGTTGGCTTAAAGCTCAACATTCAAAAAACTAAGATCATGCCATCTGGTCCCATCACTTCATGGAAAATAGATGGCGAAACAGTGGAAACAATGACAGACTTTATTTTCTTGGACTCCAAAATTACTGTGGATGGTGATTGCAGCCATGAAATTAAAAGACACTTGCTCCTTGGAAGAAAAGCTATGACCAACCTAGACAACATATTAAAAAGCAGAGATATTACTTTGCCAACAAAGGTTTGTCTAGTCAAAGCTATGGTTTTTCCAGTAGTCATGTATGGATGTGAGATTTGGATCATAAGGAAAACTGAGCATCAAAGAATTGATGCTTTTGAACTGTGTTATTGGAGAAGACTCTTGAGAGTCCCTTGGACTGCAAGGAGATCAAACCAGTCCATCCTAAAGGAATTCACTCCTGAATATGCATTGGAAGGACTGATGCTGAATCTCCAATACTTTGGCCTCCTAATGCGAAGAACTGACTCATTGGGAAAGACCCTAATGCTGGGAAGGATTGAAGGCAGGAGGAGAGGGGGACAACAGAGAATAAGATGGTTGGATGGCATCATTAACTCGATGGACATGAGTTTGAGCAAGCTCCGGGATTTGGTGATGGACAGGGAAGCCTGGTGTGCTGCAGTCCATGGGGTCACATGACTGAATAACTGAACTTCACTGAGTAAGGAGAATGCAGTAGTTTTCTGTGTAATATCTTTATGGACATTTATTTCTGTAGCCCAGCTGACTAATAAACCATTAAAAGATAGTGTCTTCTGCACCTCTTTTCTATGACAGAAATTTTAGAGAAGATGGGTGTAAGGCTGTTGAGTGAGTATGAATTGCCATACAGCGTGTTAACAGTGAGTTTTGCCATCGCACCCATTCAGAAGGACCTTTCTGCAGTCTTGTGGGTGTGTCCCCTTTCCTCTTTCTGTCAGTCTTACCTTTCATAAGAGAACTAACCAGTCGAATCAGAATGGCACTGGCCTATCTGACTTAGGGCTCATACCATGTAAATGCAGCAGCACATTCAGCAACAAGTCTGTGGAGCATCCCGTCCCAGGGGGCAGACTCACCTAGGAAGTTTGGGGAAAGGTGGCCATGTGGCCAGAAGAGCTCCCGCCAGTCTCCAGTTTTCTCATGAGGCATACTTACGTCTGTGGCATTGGCATCCAGAAGCCAGTGGTTATGTTGGAGAAGCATAGAAACCGGGAGGTCAAGAAAGTAAAAAGTAATGAAATAGAAATTATCCCTCAAGTGAACCATGTCTTTCTTTCTTCTTGCTTTTATTGCTACCCTACTGCAAGGAGATCCAACCAGTCCATTCTAAAGGAGATCAATCCTGGATGTTCATTGGAAGGACTGATGCTAAAGCTGAAACTCCAATACTTTGGCCACCTCATGCGACGAGTTGACTCACTGGAAAAGAGTCTGATGCTGGGAGGGTGGGAGGAGACAGGGACGACAGAGAATGAGGTGGCTGGATGGCCATCACCGACTCGATGGACATGAGTTTGAGTGAACTCTGGGAGTTGGTGATGGACAGGGAGGCCTGGCGTGCTGTGATTCATGGGGTCGCAAAGAGTCGGACGCGACTGAACTGAACTGAAGCCCTGTCTTCACCTCTGATACTCAGTACCATGTCTCAAGTGTGTTTTCCCATTTCACCACTGATGCTGCTCTTAATCCTCATTGAGGGCTTATCAGGTGGTGCAGTGATAAAGAATCTGCCTCCTGCCAGTGCAGCAAATGCAGAGATGTGAGTTCAATCCCTGGGTCGGAAAGATCCTCTGGAGGAAGAAATGGCAGTCTGCTCCAGTATTCTTGCCTGGAAATTTTCATGGACACAGGAGCCTGGTGAACTGCAGTCCATGAGGTTGCAAAGAGTCAGACACAGCTGAGCACACATGCCATGTGTTGTATGCATGTGTGTGTGTCTTACAAAACATCTAAGCAAACAAGGCATTGGTCCTTGCCTTATATTTCTATTAGGGAATGAGAAAAGGTAATCAGCATTTATTGGGCACCTATAAGAAATGGCAACCCACTCCTGTGTTCTTGCCTGGAAAATCCCAGGGACGGGGGAGCCTGTTGGGCTAACGTCTATGGGGTCGCACAGAGTCGGACATGACTGAAGCGACTTAGCAGCAGCAGTAGCATAAGAGCTAACGAATTGTACATACTTGTCAATTCAGTGAGTTTTAGATGAAGAAAAATGAGTATGAGGAACTCACTTATTCAGAGCTGCCACCTAAGTGGTGGGTCGGGATTTGAAACCCTTGACTGCTGGGACTTCCCTAGTGGTCCAGTAGTTAAGAATCTGCCCTGCCAGCACAGGGGATAAGGGTTCCATCCTTGGTTGGGATGCTAAGATCCCACATGCTGAGGGAGAACTAAGTCCACATGCCACAGTGAAGACCCAGCACAGCCAAAATTTAAAAAAAGAAGAAGAAGAAAAAGGAAAGAAAAGAAACCTTGACTGTCAAACCTCTGTGTTTCTCCCTGGAACTCCTTAGAACAGGTAGAATATCCCAGGAAATTGAGTGCAAAGACTTGCTTGGTGATAAAGAGAATTCAGCTTGGAGATTTACCATTTTACTTCCTTGAATTCCTTCTCTACACAGACCCACATAGAGCTGCACTCATTGTATACCCACCTATGTGAGTGTAAGTCTCCTTCCTATTCATACAACAGCAAAGGTTCCATCTCACAGATATGGAGATCAGGGTCTATGACTGCACTTCCAATGTTAGGCAGGCCAACATGGTCGTGGGAGGTGGTTAAGTAGAAGAGGAATGGCTCGATAGTGTCAGACTGTGTGACCACACACCAGAGCACTTTGGTTTTCCTCTTACCTGTGTTGATGTTCGGAGTCATTGCACTTGAGTTTGAATTTACTCTAACTCAATATTATTACCCATTTCTGGGTTCCTTATTCAAGTAGCTTCATTAAATGTTGAAGTGCCTGTGCTCCCACCCTGCTAATTTCTCAGATTCCTTCCTGCTCATCCTCTGTCCCTGACACTCTTCTTCCACTGAGTTCGACTTCCTGGCTCAGAATGGCACACTGAATGCCAGGTGTAAGTTAATAGATATCTCTGTGAAAATCGGGAGAAACAAAAGCTTACCACTTCCCAGTACTTGTTAAAACATCCCAGAACAGCTCACGTGCTAGTGCCAAAGTCAAGGAGCTTGAGCTCAGGCATATGAGTCTGTCAAATGAGTCAGTCCAAGGGGAATGTTGGGGCTTCTTGGCTGGACGCATGTCCACGTTACTGTATATAAAGATGTCTGTTTGCTATACCAGGGTTTGCCATCATGCTAAACCATCAGTTTAAAGAGTGCCTAACATCCGGAACCCATTTGTCTTTACATGAAGTTCCTTGTTTCAGGGGAAGATGAATTTTGTTGTCTGCTCTTTGGTCTCCTGTTTCCTGGCCTCTCCCTGATCACTCCCACCTCCTTCACGCCTCCTCTGCGCATCTCCTTGCCCACTGGCAACACACACACACACGCAACCCCTGGTATACCATCCGTCTTCACCTCTGGAGTGGACATTCCGCCTAGACCTGTTTTCCCACTTAAATGTAATTCATGTGCAAGTCACTGGTGCCAAGTACATGGCTCGCACAAACCAGACATTCAGGAAGTGTTTGTTGAATGAGTGTAAGACAGAATGAATAGACAGGTTAGTTTGTTTTGCTGCATGTTTGGCTTCACTGAATCATTTGGGTTTTTTTCCTTTTCAGTATCACTCATTCTTACTACCTCTCTGCCTTCCTCAGTCAGTATTTATTGAGAGTCTTTGATGTGTCAGGCACTGGGCTCTATGTCAGCGTGAGTGAGACATGTTCCCTGCTTCCTTGGAAGGTCCAGAGTGGGTTGTACTGATTATCTTGGTTCTGAGTCAGGCAGCCATACTTGATGAATCACCAGCCACTGGGAGCGGAGCCTTGAGGTGGCTGTTTGGGGGAGGATGCAGAAGAGGAGAACATTGTTCTGATCTTAAGACTCTCACAGCTCATGGGGTAGTGAAGAAATAGACATGAAATATATAGGATAATATATGCCTAGTAATAGCAAATGATGGAGTTCTGTATAAATGGCTAGGATGTCTCATAGAGGTAAAGCAATGAATTTTTCTCCCTGTTCCAGATCTCCTTGATACCTTTAGTCAGTATGTAATTTACATAACAGATATTTTTTCTGTCCTTCTGTGTGCTCGATGCTATGCCAGGGTTGGGCACATGGCAATGCAAAGTGTGAAACTTGCTTCTAGGAAGGTGCACGCCAGAAGACAAGTGTCTGACTCATATCTGAAAATGAAATTAGGGTGAATGAGAAGAAAAGTAAAGGTGAGAAGAAATGGATGGGGATGGGAAGAAAGCAACCAAATCTAAGGGTTTCTTCTCCTTCCTCTTTTGGGGTCCAAAGATGGGAGCTTGAACTCAGGAATTTTAACTTTCTCCCTGAGAAATGTTTTTAGGAAGGAGCTTGATACATTCGAGGTGATAGAATGTGAATTAAAAAAAAAACAGAAATGTGAAAAATGTCTAACTCGAGCAGTCTAAATTATTGGAGACTAAGGCAATGGCACCCCACTCCAGTACTCTTGCCTGGAAAATCCCATGGTGGGCTACAGTCCATGGGGTCGTGAAGAGTCAGACACGACTGAGTGACTTAACTTTCACTTTTCACTTTCATGCATTGGAAAAGGAAATGGCAACCCACTCCAGTGTTCTTGCCTTGAGAACCCCAGGGACAAGGGAGCCTGGTGGGCTGCCGTCTATGGGGTCGCACAGAGTCGGACACGACTGAAGTGACTTAGCAGCAGCAGCAGCAGCAGCAGCAGCTCATTTCCAAGTGACTTAACTCTGACCTAAGATTTCCAGAGAATTTTCACATTTAGCCTATCCATACACTATGAACTATTTAAATGAAAATTTAAGTCTGTGTCTGTTACGATGGCTGGGAACTTTAGATCTTGTGTTCATTTGAGTGAGTGAGTAAGTGAAGTTGCTCAGTCGTGTCCGACTCTTTGTGACCCCATGCACTGTAGCCCACCAGGCTCCTCTATCCATGGGATTATCCAGGCAAGATTACTGGAGTGGGTTGCCATTTCCTTCTCCATGTACATATGTACTAAATGTGTTCATTTAGTACGTATTTATTTGGTGTTTGGGCTTCCCAGGTGGCGCTAGTGGTAAAGAATAGACAACACGCTATCAGGCTCC
This sequence comes from Moschus berezovskii, assembly GCF_049115385.1. Taxonomy (NCBI): domain Eukaryota; kingdom Metazoa; phylum Chordata; class Mammalia; order Artiodactyla; family Moschidae; genus Moschus; species Moschus berezovskii. The sequence goes on along the minus strand of NC_142473.1, from coordinate 37,097,071 downwards.
TATGAGGAAGGCAAGAGAGGCTCAAAGGTCAGTTGGCCTCTGTACTGTCACTTGAAGAAAAGTGGTTTCTTTTAAACATTGGCCTCACGCTTGATGTGCCTTGGACACAGGGGTAGGCACTTTACACATATTATTTCATTCAATTCTCCCAATAACTTTATGGAATAAATCTTATTAACCCCATTTTACAGACAAGGCCTCTGGGGCTCTGAGTAACTAAGGCAGTCACCCAAGACAGTACCCCTCATAAAGAGGGCAGAGAACACAGACAGGCTTCCCAGGTGGCGGTAGTGTAGTGAACCCACCTGCCAGTGCAGGAGACCTAAGAGACACAGGCTTGATCTCTGGGTCAGGAAGATCCTCTGGAGGAGGGCATGCCAACCCATTCCAGTATTCTTGCCTGGAGAATCCCATGGACAGAGGAGCCTGGCGGGCTACAGTCCATGGGGTCACAAAGAGTCAGACATGACTGAAGTGACTTAGGATGCATGTAGACAGAAAGCTTACACATCCAGATTCACTGACTTCCAGCATTGCCTTCGGCAAAACTGTCTTTCAGAATGTCCTTTTTAAGACTCAGAGCCATTTCTTGATGACTCGGAGAAGCTCTTCTCTCTCTGAAGACTGCGGAGGGGTTAATTTGGTCTTGGATTTTGTCTTCTACAGACCTTTGGGGTTTCTTGGAGGATGCTATCACTTGCCATATCTTGGCCTGCTACCCACAGAACGTGCTAGAGGGTCCCTCTTCAACTCAGCCATCTGCGCTCTTGGCTTTCAATTTCCATGAAAATGACTGGACACATTCCTCTTCTTCCATCCATATGCAGGGCTAGAGAGACATTCTCTTGGCTCTCTTCAGTAATATTTCCTAACATTGTCTTTAGCATCTGTTCCGGGATCTTTATACCACCTTCCCTTTCTCGTGCATGTGTTTTTATATGTGTTTGTTATATTAATTCTTACGGTAATTGCATTATGTTAATATATTACAGTTCTAACACAAATATATTAAAATTCAGAAATTGTAAATTTTGATCATTAAGAGCCAATGCTGAGAGACTGCCCTTGCCAGTTTGTTTTAGTAATTAAAGAATGTAAGGTACAAGAACGAATAATCTAAGCAACTTCTGAATTCGAAAGTATCCATATGGCAGCCTGGGGACCCAAAGGCAGCTCACACCAGGTCTGAACAGTCCATCTTATATGGCTGAGGGACAGGACTACCTCAAGGCAGGGAATTGGATCATTCATGGTCATTGAATTCTACAACTTCAAGGAGACTTTGCCATGCAACCTCTGCACTGTACAGAAGGAGTTGAATTCTGGAAAGGTTAGTGGTTTGCCCAAAGTCAAAAAGGAAGGCATGATAGGATCTGAAGCAGTTATTCTCAGACTTTATTTTTTTTTAATCTATACATGAAAAGGAAATTGTTATAATACAGATTCCTGAATCACAATCTCAGAGAATCTGATTCAGATCAAGGGTGGGGCCCAGAAATCTGTATGATTAATAAGCCTGTTGGGTGATTTGGCATCTGGTGGTCCTGAGACCACACTTTAAGAAACATGACTCTGGAATCTAGGCCTTATGACTCTCAGTCCAATTTCTTCCAAAGGAGTAGGCTGCCTTCCCACATTAAAAAAAAAAAAAAAAAATCCAAACAAGACATGAGACTGTTGGTGACTCACATTAGGGCTCTTCTTTCCTGACTCAACAGTTAATTCCTGAAAGTATCACTCATTGAGTAGTTTTCTTTCCCTCAATTCATCAGCCCCTCTGATGTGCCAGGTGCTAGAGATGTAAAGATTAAAACACAGCTCCACCTCCAAGGAAACCATCCATAGCAGGAGTCATAGCTACTATTTCCATTGTTTATTCATGCTTCATAGAAGTTAGCTCATTCCTTACATTTAGGTAAGCCTGTGCGTAATAAGAAACTGAGTTGGTAGTTGTTCGTATATATTTATAAAATCATGCATATTCTCTGAAACTTGTTCTTTACCCTTAATATGTCTCTCAAGTATAACTCTTTATTCTTTATATATACTAGTTTTTATAGTACCTACAGAGTGTTTTCCAGTATTGACATCAGTTCAGTTCAATTCAGTCGCTCAGTTGTGTCCAACTCTGCAATCCCATGAATCACAGCTCACCAGGCCTCTCTGTCCATCACCAACACCTGGAGTTTACCCAAACTTATGTCCATCAAGTCGGTGATGCCATCCAGCCATCTCATCCTTTGTCGTCCCTTTCTCCTCCCGCCTCCAATCCCTCCCAGCATCAGGGTCTTTTCCAATGAGTCAACTCTTCACATGAGGTGGCCAAAGTATTGGAGTTTCAGCTTCAGCATCAGTCCTTCCAGTGAGCACCCAGGACTGATCCCCTTTAAAATGGACTGGTTGGATCTCCTTGCAGTCCAAGGGACTCTTAAGAGTCTTCTCCAACAGCACAGTTCAAAAGCATCAATTCTTTGGTGCTGAGCTTTCTCCACAGTCCAATTCTCACATCCATACATGACCACTGGAAAACCCATAGCCTTGACTAGATGGACCTTTGGTGGCAGTGTAATGTCTCTGCTTTTTAATATGCTGTCTAGGTTGGTCATAACTTTCCTTCCAAGAAGTAAGCATCTTTTAATTTCATGGCTACAGTCAGCATCCACAGTGATTTTGGAGCCCAAAAAAATAAAGTCTGACACTGTTTCCACTGTTTCCCCATCTATTTCCCATGAAGTGATGGGACCAGATGCCATGATCTTTGTTTTCTGAATGTTGAGCTTCAAGCCAAACTTTTCACTCTCCTCTTTCACTTTCATCAAGGGGCTTTTTAGTTCCTCTTCACTTTCTGCCATAACGGTGGTGTCATCTGCATACTTGAGGTTATTGATATTTCTCCCAGCAATCTTGATACCAGCTTGTGCTTCTTCCAGCCCAGCATTTCTCATGATGTACTCTGCATATAAGTTAAATAAGCAGGGTGACAGTATACAGCCTTGACGTACTCCTTTTCCTATTTGGAACCAGTCTGTTGTTCCATGTCCAGTTCTAACTGTTGCTTCCTGACCTGCATATAGGTTTCTCCAGAGGCAGGTCAGGTGGTCTGGTATTCCATCTCTTTCAGAATTTTCTACAGTTTATTGTGATCCACACAGTCAAAGGCTTTGGCATAGTCAATAAAGCAGAAATAGATGTTTTTCTGGAAGTCTTTAGCTTTTTCGATGATCCAGCGGATGTTGGCAATTTGATCTCTGGTGCTTCTGCCTTTTCTAAATCCAGCTTGAACATCTGGAAGTTCTCGGTTCACGTATTGCTGAAGCCTGGCTTGGAGAATTTTGATCATTACTTTACTAGCATGTGAGATGAGTGCAGGTGTGTGGTAGTTTGAGCATTCTTTGGCATTGCCTTTCTTTGGGATTGGAATGAAAACTGACCTTTTCCAGTCCTGTGGCAACTGCTGAGTTTTCCAAATTTTTTGGCATATTGAGTGCAGCACTTTCACAGCATCATCTTTTAGGATTTGAAATAGCTCAACTGGAATTCCATTACCTCCACTAACTTTGTTCATAATGATGCTTCCTAATGCCCACTTGACTTCACATTCCAGGATGTCTGGCTCTAGGTGAGTGATCACACCATCGTGATTATCTTGGTCGTGAAGATCTTTTTTGTATAGTTCTTCTGTGTATTCTTGCCACCTCTTCTTAATATCTTCTGCTTCTGTTAGGTCCGTACCATTTCTGTCCTTTATCGAGCCCATCTTTGCGTGAAATGTTCATACCATCATATATTTAACCATTCCCATATTGATGGATACTAAATTGTTTCTGTTGCTTCCTGTTACAAATAGTGTCACAATAGACTCCAAACTCAGTCTTATTATCCCTATCTTACAGATGAGGGAAGTTGGGTAACTTGTCCAGGGTCTCACAATGGCAGAATTAGGATTCAAACTGAGGCTTGTATGCCTCAAAGACCACAGAGTTACTTTCTTTTCACTATTACACCTTTTAATGATTACAGAAGAATGGTGTGAGTGCTGGACGAGGTGGTACTATAGGGCTCCTAAAACCTAGCTACTGATAGAGCCCCGGGGTCATCTGGGGAATAACATTTGAGCAGAATATAGAAGTCTTCTGGGCAGAGGGAGAAAAGTCAATCTAGAAGGAGGTACAGGTTTATTGCAAACCAGTCAGTCATATGTATTGATCACCTACTAAAGGAAACCTACAATACACACTGTATGGAGATTCACCGAGAAAAGTCATGGTATTTGCACACTGGAATCTTGCAGCATGATTATATGAATGTGTGTGAGAAAAATACTAGAATAATAAGCTAGTGAGCATAGTATAAATAAACACCCACCTCATTTGGCAGCTTCAGCAGAGCCCTGGAAATGAGTGGGCTGTGGGGTCTTGTCTACATGGTGTGGCAAAGAAACGTGCCCTCTTAATAACTCTGTTTCTTTCTCTGAAATGAAGGATGTACTGTCTAGTCCCTGCCTACTTGTCAGGAATGGTGCAAAGCCTGGTTAATTTCTGTAAATGTTTTGAGTTCCTCCAAGGTGTGTGTTCTGTAAATAAGGGGTATTAATAGCAGCCATCTGAACCCAGGCAAAACTGACGTGAAATGTAGTTCTCTGAGAAAAACCCAGAAAGGGCCACAAAGCCTAAAGCCCACCCTGGGCCCCTCACATTGACCTTCTTTGAAAAGGCAGAATGGTTTTCCTATGGGGCTTTGCAGTAGCTCAGGCCCTGATCTCGAGTGGGAAAATTCAGGAGACTAGCTGGATTTTCTAACATTTAATTTCCCAGTTGATTACTGTGATTAAGAGTCCATCTGGCACAGCCCATTTGTGAGGTATGTGTGTGCAGGGAAGTGGGACTCTAGTAAAGGCAGAGATCTAACCGAGAAAAAGAACAAGCACAGTGGAGCCAGGCCATGTTGGAGCCCTTGGCTAAGATGTTTAAGCAGGACTTTCATCATATTAGCATTAGCATTAGGCCATATGTTGTAAGAAAGGCAGTTAGGGAGCCAGCATTTCTCTTTCTCAGGGCTTTTATGTTCGCTTAGTGAGGATTTGGTGGTGCCTTTGTCTGCCATGGGTCTAGAGGAGCTGTGAGCAAGCTAAGAAGAAAATCCAGCCCTGGGTTTCAGCAGCAGCATACCAACTTTTCTATCCACAGACTCACGGGAACTGAGCAGAGGCTGGGAGATGCACCCTTATGCTCCTGCACAGGGTTGGGGGGATTGTTTAGGACAAGGGGTTCCCTGGATCTCGTGCTCCCCTACTCTCATCCCTGCAAAGAGCAGGGGGTAGAGGAAGCCATATGTTCACGCTCAGATCCTCATGGCTCCTCTGGCATAACTGCAGTTCCAAATCAACCCACAGGCATGTCGATCTCATAAGCACTAATAGGACTTACAGATGTGCACAAACTGACGTCGAGATGCTCAGCTGAACTCCCGGATGGAATTTCTCGTAATTTTCCATTACCCGGGGGATCCTGTGTAAACCTGGCCCAGACAGAGTTTTTATTGTATTTTATTTCTGAGCTCCAACCGGGCCTTCCTTTTGGAGGTCAAGCCTCTCGGTCTCCTTGAAAATTCCAATCTCAAAGGTAAGAGGCTCCTGACTGCTGTAGTCACCACTTCTGCTGGGGCTCTAGGTCCACAAGGAAAACTCATCAGTGACTTGATCTTAAGCCCTCTCTGCGTGTGCACAGGTCACTGAAAACCATCTGGCAGTCCTGACCCTTTGTGTCCATTTGCCAAATGTATTGAAGCGGGGAGGAACTTAGCGAGCCCATCTGTGGTCCTCCATGGAGACAGAGTGATGGACTAGGTAAAGGCCTGACTTTGGGAGGACCCCTGAGTCTGTGTTGCTCAGTCAAAAAAGGATCAGTGACCTCTCTCCGTGGCTGGAAGATCTCCACTTTTACAGGCTGTGAGGCTGAGTTCTCGGAGCTGAGACTAGGAAAATGTCCTCTCCCACATCTCAGAAATGTGAAAATAAAGTTGGCTCCCCGCAAGTTGAAATCAATACTTAATTGCCCTCTGGGAAATTCCCACCCTGCTTCTTGGAAAGGTGGATTTCATAGCCCACAATGTTAAGTTTGACAGAGAAAGCTAGATCAGTAGGAATGACAGTCTCTGCTATGGTCCCCTTAGACTTCTATTTCTGGAAAGTGACTTTTAGTTTAATGACTTGGACCATAGAAGTTTCGCCTTCTTGAAGGGATAGTCCATTAGTGAACCTATGAAACACAGTGAGACCTTATTTACAGTGATGGAGCCTCCTCAGGGCCTAAGGGTGTCTGTGAACTCTGTCTGTGGCTGAGTGTCCTGGAGAAAGGGCAGGTCCCCTGATTTCAGGTCCTGTTTCATCACAGATGTCTAACGTCCTAGCAGCAGGGAGCTTGGCAAAGTCAGCAGGGTAGGATGGAAGCAACCATATCTCATCATTGTCTTCTCCTTGCCCCCGTTTGCCCTCACCTAGCACCAGGAACCTTCCAAGCTTCCCAGGAGAAATGGTAATGCCGGTCAGGACCAGCTGCATTGCCCAGAGAGAGGTCTTTCTTACAAAATGCATCATCTCACGTAACTTTTGAGAACTGAATTAAGATAAATAGATTTGGCATCCCAGTCTGCACAGAAATTTTTCTTTGTCATGATTTTTCTTGTCTTCAGCAGACTTACTTGTCAGGAGGTTTGTATCTCACAGTGATTGGACTTGGAGGATGGGAACTGTTTTGCCACTTTTTTTCAACCTTATTCTAGTAACTTTGAATGTGTGGATAAAATATGTAGGACCTATTACATCCAAGATAGAAATTCAACATGAACTCCTTTCTTTATTAGCTAGAGTGTCCAGAAATAATATAATAATACCAATTAAACTTTACAGGAATTTAAAACTTGGTCTCATAGAGGCTGCTGAATAACTCCTCCTGTTGTCATGAGGAAGACAAAGAAACACAGATGCAAGAGGATTAGGGGCTCAGTCAGGAATGGCAAATACGTAGTGTATGTTTCACCGTCAACCTCCTTCTCCCATGGCATTGATAACTTAACCTCGTAAAAACTCTTTCCTGCTGCGATCAAGCAGGATTTCGGCCTCCTTCTCAGTTTGTACTCCAGACACCCTCTACCAGTCAGTCTGTGTTGGCACAAGCGGTTTCATTTGTAAAGAGAAAAAAGTGGCATATTGAGTTTTTCATGGCATCACTAAAATGTTTCAAGAAGGGATTTTGGACTCTATCTGTGGTGTTTGCCAGCCTTTTCTGTTTACCAATCATTTAGATGGGATTCAAGACTCAACTTTCCACTTACCCCACCCATTCTTGTCTGCCACCCCAAAAATATCACACCAAAAGAAATAGGAAATATGATCATGCTTTTATGAGCCATCCATGAGGTGATGTCTGGTCCATATTAAATGTCAGAAATAAATTATTTATGTGAGAAGGAAACAGAGATGTGATTATATTATGGATATTAGTCCTACCCAAGAAGAACATCTTAACCATCTTGAATCCCCCTGAGAGACCCTAGAACTTTCGCAGTTATTCTTTAATGACCACCTGCCTTGGTAATATATAGAAAATATGTCAGCATTTTTCACAAGGACACTGTACATTTGATGCCCTCTCTTCAAATCTGGAGCTCATCCTCTCCTCAATCCTGCCCCATGTGTGAAAACAAATAGAAGTTCAACAAGCACTAACAATTACACTGGGTGGTGGATAGACTGACTTCAGTCTCGGTGTAGATGGGCCAAAACCATTTTGCAGAAGCAGGAACCTGAGACCTGTTATCTGTCACTCCTGGTCAGAGTTATAGAACCACACAATTTTATTGGCTTGAGTAGAACAGGCTGCTGGAGACCTTTCTCAACCTCAGTTGACCTCTGACATTAAACCCCACTATGAACTTTTGGTGGCTTAGCCTTTGGTGTTAACCAAGATGGCGGCTACAAGAGTACATGTGGCCAGGGTCTCCTGTATTTGGGGATTATAGGTGATACAAATGTGTGACTGACAAAGCAGAATGAGAGAAGGGATAGCATAAAATTCCTTCAGTCTGACCTAGGACCCTCTCATTAGTTTAGGGGCCGAGAGAGTCGTCTTCTGATGCTGTCATTACAATAATATATGAGCTTTGGGAAGACACTTAACTTTCCTTTCTGTCAGCTCTCTGCCATGATATGGAGTGATAATACCAACTAGACTTACTGATGTGTGAAGCATTTTGCAGTTTGAGGCACTAACTCATGTATGATGGAGAGGCCAAACATTCTCTTCCTTACCTTGCATGCGGGGTATAAGACTGAATTTCAGGGTAGAATAAGGGAAGCTCAGTTTACAAAATATGAAAAAGATGTGGTCTTTGACCTCAGGGCTAAAGGTGAAAGATTTGCAGGGCAAGTGTGTGTGTGTGTGTGTGTATGTGTATGCCTATAGGTATATATGCATATATCTGTGTATGTATATAGGTATGTGTATGTTTATATATGAACACATAAACATGTACCTATACCCATGTTAAGTTTATTATTTTATACTTTGAGATGTGTCTCTAGGCAGCATTTTAGCTTGCCAGCCACTGTTAACATGGCTGTTTTTCTTTCTGCATCTCAAAGAACAGACTCCTTAAAGATTTTTCAAGATGATGTGAAAAACCACGTTTTAAAAATCTGAATGCTATCTGAATCAGCTTCATGTGCATCTGATATAACCTTTCTTCCAGACTAGCCTGGCTGTGTTGATCATTTGTTTACTGATATCTTTCCCTTTTTCCACAAAGGACTGGAAGGGTTGGAGGAAGGCAGGTGGTGCTTTAATGAGAGGTATCTAATATGTTTTCTGTTCTTGGGGGAATTTGAGAAAGCAGTAAGCCAACTTATAAAGGAAAAGCACTATTTTGGCAATCTAGACAGAAAAGAGTCCTCCATTGCAGGGTTGGTTGTTGCATTGATTTTGTAAATTAGCTCTTCCTCTTGTTGATGCTCTAGGATCACACAGTGTCCTAGCAAATGTGTCTTCACATTAGGGCAAGACAGTCCTCTGATTCCTGGCAGGCAGGACAAATAGCCAACAGGCGACATGGTTGGGTTTCCTGGGGTCTGGGCTACTACAGCTTCCTGAATGAAAGAAAAAATGCAGGTGACACTCCCCTGCCCCCAGGCCAAGCAGGTCACAGGGCAATTGCCCAGTTGCCCGCTGGGAGAGGCCCACCATGTTCCTTTCCCTCCAGGTTCATTTTTCATGTTGATTGAGTCATGATGGCTCAGTGCCACAAAACATCTGAGGATGTGCCTTGTAGGCAAAAGGTCAGAAAGGACACCAAGGATCTCCCCTTCCCTAAAATGCACGGCTCACTCGCATGCGATCTGTTGTAAAGGATGGGCTGGCAGTGCTGGTTAGGGGGCTCTGTCTCTCTCTGCAAGTGGCAGGAGCAAACCCTCCATCTTGCTAGCTTCAGGGTTGCCTGGCTGTCTTATTTCAACTGAGGCAGCACAGCTTGCTTTAGCTTCGAAGTGTGAAAACCAAATACAGGTTGGCAAAGAGGAGAGAAGGAATCCATGTAGCCTTCTTGGAGCATGAAGGCACACACTCAGCCCTATGCACTGAACACAGAAACCTTTCCCATCCCGTTAGCAATCCCTTGTCCCGTGGCCTCTCCTGAGAATTGTGATGAACACAGCAGCAGGCCTGGTTGGTTGCCCCTTACTGGGGCTCCTTTCTCGTGGCTGGTGGGCAGATGCTGTGAATTTCTCTCATTTGGGAAGGGTCCAACATATGCCCCCTTCCAACTCTCTGGTGTGTATCTTCCTAATCTCGTGACAGTGGGGCCAGAACACACACACAGGAACACACATACAGGCATGCACACACAGGCACGTACACACAGGCACACACATAGACACACACACACACACACACACACACACACACAGGCACACCGACCTGACTGTGGTGTGTCCTAGCATCCTGAGCAATGATTTAGGCTATTTATTTTCTCCCCTTTCGAGGTCCTAGAGATTTTCAGAATTTCTAATACAGGAGACTGAGAAAGGAAAATATTAGCTTCAACAGTACAAACATCTCTGTCCTGAAAGAAAATGTTAATTTTCCCCTAAATCAAATGTTGACATCTATCGGCTTCTGCTGAAGATGTGTCGCTATGGGTAGGAGAAGGTCTCTGCTCCAGAGTTTGGGTATTGGGCCAGAGTCTGTCCTCTGAAACGCTAACTGGTTTAGAATCTAAACAGGCTTGGTTTAGAGGTTTCATGAATCGTTCCAGTTAGTTTTTAAAGAGCTGATCTCTCCAGGACACCCTCCTGGGCAGGGAAGCAGGGGCCAGGGTTCCCTGCTGGGGAATGCGTTCTTTCCTGCAGAAGCCTGGGCCCCTTCTGGGTGTCGGCAGTGATGTAGGCACTGCTTACCTCTGCCATGAGATACAGGCTTTTAACTGGAGACGGGAGTGGGCAGTGGGAAAGGGCCAGCAGAGTGGAGACAGTTCGGGAATCACAGGCAAAGGGAAATTTCCAGACTTAGGTGCTTTACCTACCCTTTTCCCCACTGCCCCCAAAACACACAGTGTAAATACTCTTCTTTGTTCAACACCTATGTTTTTAAAATTCCAAATTGAGTTACCCCACCCACTCTCTCCCTCCAACTAGTCTCACACACACACACACACACACACACACACACACGTACCCTTTTCACTTGTTAAGCTTGAAAAATGATGATATATACAACCAGCGCGCTTTGCCAGTGTGCACGGTGAAGGCCAAGACTAATGCAGAAGGTTGGTGCAACGTTGCCGCAGAGCAGCGTGATCAGAATACAAGATGGAGTGCAGGGGGAAAGGCCAAGAAATATGTCTGTGCTTGGAGTTTACACAAGTCTCCTTAGCAACTTGTCTGAATTTATTTTTCCCTTAATGTGTGTGGGTTTCTTCCAAACCCGGAGTGAAAGGGGAGTGGAGTTTCTGAGTTCCCCCCACCCTTCCCCTTCCCCTTCCCTGAGGGTGAAATCCTTGAGTTGGTGAGCAGAGCCTTTCTCTCCTTCACCAGCCGTGCCTGCCTGCCCACCCCCTCCCCCGTCGAGGTAGCTCTGATCCTCTGCTTTGTGACTCTGTGGACTGTTGGTAGCTTTCCAGAAACTCTCGTCTCCATCTCTGTGGGGGAAGGATGGGACCAGTTTCTGATGGCCACAGCTGTGCGGGGTTCTGCCGCAGCCCCCCACTCTTGGTGCCTGCTCTCATGTGTGGCATCCATGTACACATGCCTGTTTACACACCAGCATGTTGTAAACTGACGGAAAAACAGCACCACTCCTTCCATTTCAACTATTTTTTTAAAATTTTTCTGTCTTGTTCATTTCCCTTTCTGTCTTTCATCACCTCCCAACACACACACACACACAAAAGATTCTGTAATTCTAACTAGAAGATGAATATAAAGCTATGAGAAAAAAAAAAACCCTGCCTTTTAGCAATCTGATATGCTGGATTTTATGTGACCCAGGCTTGCTTCAGGGGAGACGACCATAAATACTGCAGTGGTTTTCCCTACAAGCGCTTTACCTGGAAATAACTCTCGGGAAGTATGATTGCTGCCTCGTTGGAGCCAGTGTTGAATATAAATCTTCTTATTTCTTCTTCTTGACCCTTCTCCTTTTAGAGTCAGGGGAAATAAGGAAAAAAAAAAAAAGAATCCTAGCCAAAAAACCGTTAAGGTTTGATTCTGGCTTTTTTACAAACAGATGTTGCTTGTCATTCTGTTGTTGTTAAGTAGGCACCAGATTGGACCAGGCAGCAGTGTGTGTGTGTGTGTGTGTGTATCTGTGTGTGTGAGAGAGAGAAAAAGAGAGAGAGACAGGAGAAGGAGGGAGGCTGGGGGGGGGGGGTGGAGAGAGAGGGGCTTGGAGGAGAGAGAAAGAGTGTGTTGCGGGGAGGCATAGATCAAGGGCCAGAAGGCAAAACCAGATTGATTTGGGGAAAAGTTGAGGTAATACAGATGCAGTGATTTTTTATTTTTCTTTCCAAACTTCAATTTGATGGAGACTGTATAGAATCCTATTCTATTTGGTTGATTTGTTGTTCCAAAAGAAGAGAGAAACATGGGGATCAGTAGATGTGAAGAGCCCTGGATGAGAAAAACTAAGCTCTCCTGGGGTGCAGTGCAGAGAGAAAGCTGGAGGCTCCCCTGGAGGCATCGCTGCCCTGGAGTAAGGCAGAGGTCCCTGTTTCAGCTAAACTTAGTTTCTAGTGTCTGCTGGTCTCTTCTCTTTGTAAGCATCACTATGGAGGTTCCAGGCTCTTTTGTACTTTTCCCAAAACAAGAATCTCCTTTTTTACAGCCAAGGTTCTAAGGAATACTGACTCTTTACCTATCGCCTGTCTCCTTTCTTGAAGCATCCAAGTACTCTAAACTTCAGTCTCCCCCTGCCCCAGCCTCCCTGTACCCCTACTTCATTTGTAACTTTCTAATCCAATTGTGGTCTGCTTCCTCAAAAGCAAAACATAGCTTTGAACATACAAATGTGTTAGAGTAGCCTGGCATATCGAAAGCTTTGTGCAGCAGATAATTCATTTATACCCAATAAATGACAGACATCTGATTTCTTTTTTTTAATATGTCTTCATGTTTCCATACCAGAAGCAGGGTCTTCTCTGATTTTAAAAATTTTAATTCTTGTAAAAGCCTTTTGGCTTTATTAACCTAGAGCTAGAAAGGAAGATGTAGGCTGGCATCCTTACTTGCATTTTAAAGAGGAAGAGAAATTGCCATCCTGAGCAAACTTAATGCTTTCAAAAGTGAAAGCGTTCTCCTCAGCCAGCTGCACACGAAACAACTTGTTACTGGCAGGCTCTCTCCCTTTTGTTTCCTCGGGTGTGTCAAAAGCAAATTTGCGTCCAACTTCTCACTCTTCAGTAGTTGGTCCCTGTTATACATCTGTTGTAAATGAACACTTAGTGGGCTTAAGATCGTTTTTAAATGATCCCCCCCTTGCCGCCAAAAAAGTCCACTACCCCAATAATCTGAGGGCATCTTTTGTTTTAGTCCGATCTATTTTATCCTATCACGCCATTTTTCATGTCTTTGTTCCTTAGCCGACCTAGCCACACTTTCATTTTGCATTGTACGTAAAATATTCATTTTTTTTTTTTTAATACAGGGAGCATTTGGTAGGAAGGTTATAAATAGCAATTCCTAATTTTCCCTTTGCCCGAAAGGAACGTGAAAACCATGGCGTTGCTTTGCCAGTCTCCTCCCTCCCTTTCTGGTCAGTTTTTCCTGAGGAGAGAAGGATTCCTTCTACCTAAGCTGGCTGGCCGGGGTGCCGGAAATCTCTGCACGGGGGTACTCCCACCCTGGAGGCCGGTGTCCTGGTGGCCAGATCGCAGGTGGAGAAAACGTGCTGGGACGCGGGCAACCACGAGTTACTTGGAGCAGCACTTGCCGGATACACCTCTTTTGCTGAGGTGATTGGATCTTTCTACAAAGAGCAAGGGCTGCAGAGGGTGAGAGAAAAGACATCAGGAGAACTGGAAAGCCACGGGGAGACCAAGAGTAGCTGTGTCTCCTGCTTCTTACGTTGAGTTAATGGCAAGGGTAGTCTTGAGCGTTCTCTCTCCCTCCTCACCTTCTTCCCCCCGTCTCTTTCTCCTGCCCTTCCTCCGCCTCTGTTTCCTCCTCCTCCCTCCCTTCCTTCCTTCCTCTTTCTCCATCTCTCACTTCCTAATTCTCTCTCTGTCTGTCTCCTTCCTCTCTCCCTCCCTCTTTTTCTTTCTTTCATAACAGGTTGAAATTGCTCTTTCTTTTCAGTTGAATTGCTCTTTTCCGCCAGGACAAAGGAGATCTGCTAAGATTCTGTTCGAGAGATCCCTCCTAAACAGAAGGAGGGTGGAGGGCAGGGAATCTTTCTGTTGGTGTCATTCTGCTGACATCACCATGAATTTGGTGTTCAAGTCCACAGCCAGGCAAAACTCAAGTACATTTTCCCTTTTACAAGCAGCTGCTCAGTGAGTTTTCCTTCCTTTAGTAAAGGAACAATGAAGGAAAAGCAAACCCTGCATCTAAAACCTGGCCAATGAAAAACTGTTGGAATGGAAGCCAAGAATCCTGCTGGGGTAGAGGGGGACAGACTCCTGAAGCCACCACAATCAGATTTTTTACTTCTATTTTAGCAACCCTATCAGCAGAGAGAAATAATGACTCCTGAATCATTTCAGAATCAAAAAGTTAAAATGATGTCTCAGTGATGCTACATCGTGCCAGGTAATGATTGCCCAACTTGATTATACCTTAACTGTGCTTAATTATTGATAGGCTATCTCTTAATCATGTTTAGCAAATGAGCAGTTTGGTATAAAACATCAGAATTTGGGAGTATTCTGAGATGTCCCACTCCTGTTTGATCATTTTTCTGGTAAAATCGTTCTCAAGCTTCATCGGTAGCCAGGGAAATTCCAGGAAAAATATGAAAGTGACTTATTTGCAGAACCTTTCTATCATGTGTAGTTCTGGAAATGAAGAAAACATAACGCTGCCCAGTGTTTTTCTAGAGTTACTTTTATTTCAGTCTTTGGTGTTCCTTTTTACTTTCATTTTGGCATTAATTCTAGTTTAGCTTTGTAAAAGAGTTGGGTGACAAAAAGAAACCAACCACAAACCAAGCAAAGAATCTTGATCCTTTTAAAATAATTTTATTTTCCAGACGCGGGTGAATGGTTTGAAGATGCTGGCCTAGCACGATGGCAACAGGTTTAAAAAATAGGATTCATAAGAAGTTCCTTTTTTCAAGTAACTACATTTTTCTAAAATTTCTCCCAAACCTTCTATTTCCTCAAGTTATTACAAGTTTTTAGAGTATGCTTGAATGATTTAATTATGAAGATTAACTGCATTTTAAGCTTTGTTTTTCTGACAATAGCAACCAGCTTTATAATATTCAATGAAAAGAACATTCAATTCTTTGGAGTTCAGAAAAATATTTTGAAAGTTATTATTTAATAGTGCTTATTTCTTTTGACAACAATTTAGGCAAAACTCACTTGAAACCATCAGGTGTCATTCTTAAACTCTGTGGCTATCTTCAGTAATTATACTTAGAAGTGTTAGAAGATTGCTTCTAAAAAGCCTAGTGTATGCTCTGAATTTCTGGAAGTTATGACTTCTAAAAATTGTGTGATAATTGATGCTTTGTAACATAATAATTGCATAATGGTTGATGTTTTAACTTTAGTCCTAGATGAGTAATCTTATATGTCTGGAATTTTATAAAACTGTGCTTACACAGGTCCAGTGACAAAGATTTGAGCTCAGCTATCATGATATAAGGAGATTGTTTTTGATGCTGTTGAAGGACTTTGTGCTACTTAAATATGTTTAATAACACAAATGATATATTTACTTGATGAATTACCTTACCCTGCATTTACCATTGTTTTTAACTATTAGCCTGCGTTTCCCAACTTAATTGTTACTATCTCCGAGAGCCCCGCAGAATCTTGCTTAAGAAAGCAGGCCAAACTTTGCTCTGAAAAGAGCCCTTATTTTTCTGCTCAACACAAAGAAGGTTCTTGAAGGAGGTATTCAATTAATATTGGGAGGAAAATGTCTCTTCCCAAATAAACCATTCTTCTACTAGATCGGTATTTGACTTTCTTTTTTTTTCTGCAACCTAAGCATCTTCTGATTTCTCTTTTACTTTTTAAAAGTAAAACTCTAGATTATTTGAAAGTTAACACTGCAAAGCCTTTAGAATGAATAACTTTTCTCTGTCCTATATTTTCAAAAAAAATGACAGAGGCCCCCAATTGAAACTAACATTTACAAAGGTGATTAGTTCTTGAATGACTCAGTGTAATACTTTGACAGATCTTCATCCATCGCTGACGAGTATTGCATGCTATATTTTTAACAAATGATAACAACAATTAGTTCTTATCACTTTGCGAGCCTAAGCCTATTCCTTTTTATTTTAATAAGAGCTCCAGTGTCACACCCGTTCCAGCCATCCTTAGCGGTGTTCAAAGTGCCCATCCTCAAATACCTCTGGCCCCATGCCCTTGTCAGGGAGATCAAAGGAAAATAAGAGGCTTGGCGTTTATTTTAAAATCTTTTATTTTATAAAGGAAATGAACATTTAAAAATAACAGAAAGTCCAAACCATTTTTGAAGTGATTGGTTTGGATCCTGCTTGCTTCCACTTGGGATTGTTGTTTCTTTGGATCTAAAAGTCAAGCCACGGAGCTGCGACCAAATTCTCCCGTCTTGGCAACCTTCACAGTCATGCCCGCGGCTCCACCACGATTTAACAGGCAGACAACGAAATGTCTATGAATGGTTGCCTCTTCATCCCTGTTTGACCCACTGTTGGTTTCCTGCTTTTACCTTTTAAATTGTGTGCCTAGGGGCCTCCTCTTTGCTCTGAATAATTCCCAAATTCATCTTTTTTATTATTAGGAGAGCCTCCCACATTCTTGAGATAGGAATAAATGTTCACATATCAAGGCAAAGTTCTATTTTTTTCTTTGAGAACCAAAATCTATAGACATTGCTGACAAAAATTGAAAAGATCTCTTTTTAGGTCCTACAAAGAGATAGAGGCATATGTTTTTCCCAACTTCTTGGAAGAGAGGTGATTTTGCTTTCTATCATTTGTCCTTGAAATGATATGAATATGCTTAAGACTATGTCCTCAATAAAATTCACAAAAGGAGCCATTAATGAAAGATCATTGTCTTGGCTGCCCCATTCTTACTTGTAGAACATTGGTTTTGAAGAAAGAATGTTACTCTGACAAAACCCTTTTATAAGAAGTCCTTAGAAATGTATTCATTCCCACAACCTGGAACAGCTATGCAGGGAGCCACTGTACAATTTCTCTTCTGGTTCGGAATGTATAAAGTATGCCTAAACTTGCTCAGTGTTGGTGTTTGGACCAATAATGGGGGTGGGGTGAAGGTGAAATATAAACTTTTCCTGAAGAGGAATCTTCCAAATTAATAGAGCTGGACATCTCGCGTTATTTTCAGAAAATACTTACAAGCCTATAGGTAGTGCTTGCTAGTTTACTACTTCTGTTTTCTGGAAAGCACATAGGAAAGGAAAATTTCACCATCTTTTTTTCATGTAATTACAGGTATTTAAAAGAATGAACTTGCATTTGGGTTTGCCTGTGTTTCTCTCTTTCTCTCCGCGTAATTGAAAGACTTTTCTTTATTCTGCTGTTTTGCCATCCATATGTCACTATGTTCAGTTTGTGTGTTAAGGTCTGAATGAATGAGTCTTCCATAATAAGAAGCAGTAAAATGATGAGATTGACCCCAGAGCCCATTGTGTCTGTGCGGAAAGTGAAAGGAGAGGGAAGTGTATGGGGGAGAACCCAGAAGATGCTGCTCGACTTTTGCCCTTTTAAAAGCAGGACGAAGTCTTTCCTTTTCTGGCATGAGACGATGGAATGGCAGAGTCTTTGGTTGGACTAACGATGTTAACATTTCATTTTCAGACATGTCAGACCCCCACACGAGAGAAGATACTGAGGCCTGTTGCCACAAACCCGTAGATCCGAACTTGTGGTGATAGTCCACACAAGCTTGTGTCTATAGGTATGTGTCTGTGGGCGATCTCACAGACCACGGGCTCTGCTTGTCTGCATCCAGATCCCTCCCATTTCCTTGATTCTGCCTCGCCTTCCCTTAGTTTCTGCTATGAGGGGTAGACATGGAAAGAGGAGCCGATGAGGAGGAAGGGGACCTTTTGTCCCGAAATGGACGAGGCTCTTCAGTGATCAGTCTATAGGTTCACACTCATTCCCTTCTCTTCAAACTCCTCTCAAGCTGTCAAACAAAGAACCTGGGCTTGGAGGCGAGGCAGCAGGAACTGGGGTGACTCAGACAATTTACTGTTGAGCGGTGAGTAGACACATATATCAGGGTTTGTTTTGTTTTCTGTGAGCCTGCCTAATTGCTTTCAAAGTTATCATGATCTTTTTTGGAAAGTGACAGAGACCTGTTTCACTCTGGTTTGGGTTCTACCTTACAGCAGTTCTTCTCCCATTGTGCTCCAAGTGCCATCATATCAGTCTTTATCTTTAAAAATAAAATTAACGAGGGGAGTGGATGTGCCTAACTGTTTATACTTCTGGACCAACCATGTAAGAAAAAGAATTTTTTTTTATAAAAAAGAAATGGCCCATTTAGGTCCAGCTTCATATTTGTCCAGAGCTGTTTTATAACTCTTCACCATGTTTAAAAGGCTGGAATGAAAATAATTTTATCCCCTTGCCTCTTAAATGTCACCATTGTGCCAGGATTGGAAAGCCAAACTGACTCCAGATCAAAGCAAAACTGGCTATATTTGTCTCATTCCAACAATGTGAGCTGAAGAGTCTGTAAACAGAACCCAGGGTGAAAAGTTGATCAGATTTGGATGACTCCAAAACGTTTGCATTCCCTTTTGGTCAAACATAGCACCAAGAATCCCCTTAAGATATATATAAGGGGATATATATCTTATATATATATAAGTCAATATGAAATAGTTACTGAGTTAGGATCAGCAAAAAGTTTGACATTCAAATGGTTATTTTTTTTTTTTCCACTAAATGCTGTCTTCTCCTAAGAGCCACACAGTTCATGGGTAGATAGAGCTCTTTCTTCTATCAAATGAAATTTTGTATGTCAGAATTAGGAAGGCCCGGATATAGATGGATGTTGTTTAAAGAATACCAAGCTCTGCAAATGCTACAACGCGAGGGTGTTGTCTGTATGTGTTTCCTTTGTGTTTGCTCTGCAAAGCATTGAGGAAGGCAGTTTGTAGATCTCAACTTCCAGCTTGGCAAGAAATCAGAGCTTTATTCTAGAATGATGGAACATTACATCCCGAAGAAAAAGTCTGTCCCCATTGGTGTGTAGCATGTATAATTATTTGCCCAAGGCCTTTATCTACCCATAAGCAAATGATCTATTTGGTTGGTTTTACATGCCTCTTTGAAGTGGTTTACTTAGAATGGATAGGCTGCTAGCAAATCAAAGCTGAACCTTCCCTGAATAAATGCGTAGGTTTTATAAAGGCAAAATCACATCTCTACACTTTATCCCTTTAACCTGCTATTAAATGTGCTACCAGTGGGATCAGTACATTCATGAATCCAGGGGATGCTGAGCAGTCTAAATTCTCTCTATAGGAACAATGTTAAGACTGAAGGGTGACCAGTAGGTGATTATCAGGTCATTTCTTTTAAGGGGGTTTTAAAAGCCCATTACCCTAAGAATAAAGATTATACAAAGTAGTCCATCTTTTTAAAGTTTCTAAAAGGCCTAGGATATGATTCTTTGATTCACCTGGCTAGAAAATATTCTAGTGGAAAGCCCAAAGCCCCTGGACACTGGCCATAAGAAACAGGATATTAAATATTTTACAGGATGATGAAATTCAGTGTTTTTCCCTTCTTCTATGTTCATGAATGAATGGTTCTGTAGCTATTAATTATTCCCTTGGGACTCACTCAGAGTGGACTAGATATTTTACAGGAAACTGCAGAAAGTAAAATAACTTCAGGTTTTCCTCAGAAAGACTCTAAATTTTAGAATCTAAAATATATCTTCACTAGTCATTGCTGCATGAGGGTATAGAGAAAATGGGTATAAAATGAACTTGTTCTATTAAAATTATCAAATTCTCGTTATCAAAATATATTCATGAAGCTATAATACCAGGATACAGTTTAGATTTTTTTTAACAGAAAAAATTATTATTCCAAGAATTGTGTTTGATAAAGCAATTCACCCTTCAGCACCAGAATTTGGGGAGTGTGGGGGAACTGATACTTAATTTTGAAAGGGTTTCTTATTTGCATTTCTAAATAAATGGATTTCTCTTCATGGGAAGACAATGATATTTGTAGGACAGAGTTAACTTTGAATTTTAAGTTAATATGATTTCTTATTTTTCAGTGTACTTAACCAATCATTCCTCAGCATTTATTATGTACTCTGGATCTTTGTCTGCTATACTGTTTAACTCCATCACCTAGTCTCTCTAATTGAGATTTTAAAAGTTTCTTATGTCTGTAATAGTGCTGAAATTTTGCAAAGAATTCAATATGAATGACTCTTCCAAATTTGCAAAGATTTGTTAACACCTAATGGAGTAAGAAGTAGCAACCCAGTCCAGTATTCTTGCCTGGAAAATTCCATGGTCAGAGGAATCTGGCAGGCAATAGTCCAGGGGGTTGCAAAGAATTGGACATGACTGAGAGACTGAACACACACACACACACACACACTAACACCTAACGTGTTGCTCAGTAAAATATGAGTTGGAATAAAGCCACATTTTATTTCAGTGTAACCGTATAGCTAGACAATTTATAAGATGTATTCACTCAACAAACCTTTATGAATGCTTACTTTGTGTTCAGTACTTTGCTAGAGGGTGAAGATATTACTCTGACACCAAAAAACTGATTATCTGGTAAGGAGTCCCTTTGCACAATTGCTTGTCAGCCATATTGACACATACTGTAATGAATCACATATTTTAATCATAACATTTGTCCAACTTCCAAACACCAAATCAATACAGAATATGTTTACTAGTGGGGAGTCCCTGCTTTTCCATAATCTCAGACTTTATTCAAGATTCATTCTCCCTTCATTTGAGAAGATTGCTGCTGGTAGCACTTGAAACCTCAACGTTTAGTAGTCTGAGAGTCTGTCTGTATGTATTCAGAAAATCTTTAAAGTGTATTTTTTAAAGTTAAGGAGTACGTTAGATTCTCTATACCTAAAGATATATAACTACTATTCTCCTATAAATACTACTTATTTTATTTTTTCCTTTTCTTTTCAATAAGACTTTTATGACATCATTCCATATCATAATTGCATGTTGTTATTACATGCCTACAAATATTTACACTAATTATGTAATGAGCCATAATTGCACTAATACATGATAATGGGCTAAAATCAGTGTAAATAAACAAGGAAATTCACACAACCAAAAGAGCAGGGCGTTGAAAACCATTAGTATTCTAAGAGCAACATCTTTCTATCTTTGACCCCTAGAAGAAGAATGTACATGGAGAAGGATGAATGTTTCCATTTCCAAATATTTAACAGCTCTGTAAGCTATACATTTAGCTGAGTATACTAGCATTCTAGCACACTGAAACTTACCCTCTCTTTGTTATATCTTCTTTCACTATCTCTCACCTGCCCTTCCACTGCCTTGTTTCCCATTTATAAGGGTTATATCCTAGCTGTGTTTATAGAATCAGACAAATGATCAGTCAGTGCAAGGAAAATGAAGGAAATTCACATTCAAAGGAAAGAAAATGAATTCTATTTTCTTTTCATGTCCCAGTGGATGTTAAATTATATGCATAAGTTAGGATCTAAAGGCAGAGGACTCAGAGTTACTTCTTGAATTTCCATATGAGATCCAGGACTTAAGGCATGTTTGCCAGGTTGAATACAGTCATTCTGCACTTTCCCCTGCTCTGGAATCTTAATAGCAAATCCACCTTCCCGTGATCGCAGCTGCAATGTAAGTGGAAGAACAGGGAACCTGACATAAAAAATCACCTAGCCCTTAGCTTTAGGTTCCTTTATACTCTCACTTAATCCATTCATTCATACATTTTTGTTTTCATGAACATGTTTTGAAGTCCCTACTATGTAGCAGGTAGTAGGCATGCAGATGGCACTAGACTTGCAAAGATGAGGAGTGCAGCCTCATCTTCAAATAGCTCCAGGTCTAGTGAAGGAGACAGAGAAGTGATAATGTAATGGTGTATGCCTACATTTGAAATGTGTGTATGAAATCGTGAGATTGAGAAAGAACTCTTTAAATTGAGGCTTTAGGATGAATGGGAGTTTGCTTGGTTAAAGTAAGTTCCTAGTATTTCCCCAAAACCATTTAGCATTGCTTCAAGAAAGGCAGCCTCCTCAAAAAAGTAGCTTTTACCTCCTTGATGTCAGTATGAGGGAATAGGGTTGGAAAAATTGGAGAAACAATCCTCCTCCAAGTTAAATGAGTAATGCTAACTTCAGTGTTTGATTGTCACCATAGAATTATCACTCTTTGAATCCCTGTGTGCCCAAATAGATCCTCCTCCAACTGTATAGGTTAGGCCCAACTCCTCTGAGGAATAGCCTTTACCAAGCAAAACCAGAGTCCACGTAAGCAATGAGGCGAGATGGCCGCAGTGTAGTCCTCATTGGAAAATACAAAAATGACAAATATGGGAACACAAAGGGATGGGAAGTCACCAACCTGGTGAGTCTGTCAGCTCCAGCACTGAACTGGGCCTGAAGGTAAAGAAAAGACCCAGTTTTAAAAAGAAAAGTACAACCAAGGAAATTTATTCCTTATAAGGGAAAAATAAAGTCAGCATTTTTATACGGTGTTAAAAGAAAAAAATACTGTTAGGGATAAACATTGTGAAAAAGTGCTGAAGTAGTCTAGTTTGGAAAATGGACACCTTATAAATATGTCAGTTACATGATATACCTGATAAATACTATTGAGTAAATGTTTACCGTAACTTCTATATTATTTATCTCTAATTTGTTCATTGTCCTATTATCTGTATCTTCTCACCATATTTTGGCTTAAACTATTTCCTTTTGTCTACTGACCCTTTAGAGATTCTGGTTTTTCAGTTTCACATTTGTCTTCCCCATTTTCTCTCCAACGATGCAAATTTAAATATTGGGTTACTTTCATTGTTCTATTAACAGATACCAGAGAATGTTAGATTGATCAGAACAACAGCCATTATATAATCTTTCTATAATTTTCATGCACAAATAATTTCAAGAAGATTGATCTCAAGTATTTCCTTCCTTGCTATCTACACAGTAATCTCGTGCCAAGGTTCTTGTGTTATTTTCTTTACCATTGAGCCCTTTGGTGGTCTCTTGTGAGTGGCCCAAATAAGTGACAGCACGAAGAACAATTATGAGACTAACTTGTAATTTCATTCTTAAGAAATGGTAGCTTTCCAGCCATTGAGATTGCATGCTCCCAGGTTGAGGTAGTAGGTTGTATAGTTTAGAATTACATCAAGGGAGATAACTGTACAGCCTCCTAGCTTTCCTTGGGTCTTGCACAGAGCAACATGCCAAGAATGATCATGGTTCCTCCAGGCCTTTTTTTCCCCTAGGAAAGCCTATTAAAGGTAAGATTGGGTAGTTATTTTATTGGTATTTTAGAATTCATGTTTCATTTAATTCTTATACCCATGCTACATTTTCATGTTTTGCTTCTTTGGGTTGCGTTTTGTTTTACCGAAAACATGAGACTTTGAGAGATTCAGATTATCAGTTATCCATGGTCAAAAGATTGCTGAATAACAACACAAAATCTCAGTAGCATATAACAATAAATATATATTCAGCTCATAAGTCTGTGGATGCATGACTGAGAAGAGAAGTTTTTCTGGTCTTGTTGTTCTCATTCACTCTGGCTGTCAGATGTAGGATGGGTTACTAGAATGACCAGGACAATTCGGATCCATTCCATGTGTCACATACTCCAACAGGCTGGGCCTAGCACATTCTCATGGTGGAGGAAGAGGAGCAGGCCAAATGACTTAAATATTTTTTAAAGCAAGCTTATGCCTGCTTTATGCTTATTAATAATTCATTGGCCAAAAGTAGTCACATGACCAGGCATGGCAACAAAGTTGGATGATAAAGGGCATGAACTCAGAAAGGCATGACAGATCGGACTGTTCTTGCAATCACATTCTACTTTCTTGAGTTTAACCAAATTGAAAACAATCATGTATCCTCCATCTTAGGAAGCTCCCAAGATCAAGAACCATGTTTGTGAATTCACACTTTGGATTTTGGGTGAAGCCGGTCTTTGGCTGAATGCTGTTTATATCCCTGTTAATGAGTGTGATATCCTCCAACCAACTTCCCTGGGGAAAATACCAAGAGACTGAGATGGCAATAGTGTGTATAAATTGTATCAGCATACAAGGCCTTGTCATTTCATGGTGATAACTAATGAACAGTGGAGATTTTGCCTGATTCCGTGGGGTCGCTAAGGGTCGGACACGACTGAGCGACTTCACTTTCACTTTTCACTTTCACATATTGGAGAAGGAAATGGCAACCCACTCCAGTGTTCTTGCCTGGAGAATCCCAGGGACGGGGGAGCCTGGTGAGCTTCCGTCTATGGGGTCACACAGAGTCGGACACGACTGAAGTGACTTAGCAGCAGCAGCAGCAGCCACTTGACATATAAGGACCTACTTAGTATCGGTTATACATTTATAAAGGTTTTTTTCTTAATCGAAGTACCTTCCCATACAAGATAATAATGTCTTCTCCTTTGCTGTGGCATAAACTTGAGTGATTTCACACAGCCATAGTTTCCAAAGGCAAAGTAGTATTTGGGGGTCTTGTTTCTGAAAACAGACTAACTTTCATTATGGTTGAATTTCTCCTGACTTTGTAATAAGGTTACATCCACCAGAGTTCAAATCATCTCGTCTTTGCTTTCAGAATGACTGTGGTATCTAGAAGGTCATACCTTTGTGTTTTTCAGCCAGTAGCTCATAGTAGAACAAAGAGTTTGGGAACTGCATGGAAAATAAATTATGGAGGCTACTTTAGATGCAACTTAGTCTCATCAGTAATACATGGGTAAAGTATTCTTCAAAGTGATTTCATTCCTTATCTTCATCTTTGGTGAGTATGGGTTCTGTTTCCTTAGGGAAACTCTTCACTGAATTTTATATCTGAAAGTCATTCTTAGTCCCAGAAATCCCAAGTACACAATTAATGCAATAACCATAGCTTGTCTTCTGAGAATTAATCTTGGGATTTAAGAAGAAAAAAAATTGTTGCAGCATGCTACATTTTTTAATACCTTCAAAAATGATAATATCTATAATGGGTGATGTGAATGCTATTTTAACTTTTCAGAATCTAGTGATTTAGTGCAGCTATTTTCTAGCACGCTGATAAGTTTCAAAGCATAGACATGTTACTGGCAACTTGACCGTCTTCATCAACAAGAAATGTTTTTCTGGCACAATTTAAGGAGACTCTTGACAGTTAGTATGGCGAGTTTATAAACTTTCCTGAAGACATGTCACCTGTATTTCTTTATTTGCGCGTATCAGATTCTTTTTGACTTGGTTTATTGGTTCAGTTCAGTTCAGTTCAGTCGCTCAGTCGTGTCCGACTCTTTGCGACCCTATGATCCACAGCACGCCAGGCCTCCCTGTCCATCACCAACTCCCGGAGTTCACTCAAGTAGAAGCATTTAACTAGTATGTGATAACACAGTCAACCCCTTCTGGTACTGGGTGATTATACATTTCCAAAGTCAATTATACAGGTGGTTATACAGTTCCAAAGTTTGTCTGGACAAGCACTAGCCTTCTCCAAGTTAGTTTTGGCTCATGTTTTCACTGAGCATTTCTGAAAGACCCAGGGAGGAATAAGTAAACCAAGTTTTTGTTAATTCAGTCAATATATATTGGGTTTGCTAGAGTTCCTTTGCGTTTTTACATACAATATTGACATCTTAACAAAATTTTGAGCCAACCCAATGTTTTCTAACTATTTAGTGTAAGTTTGGACTGAAAATAGAATAATACCCTGCTGCTGCTGCTGCTGCTAAGTCGCTTCAGTCGTGTCCGACTCTGTGCGACTCCATAGACGGCAGCCGACCAGGCTCCGCCGTCCCTGGGATTCTCCAGGCAAGAACACTGGACGGGTTGCCTTTTCCTTCTCTAATGTGTGAAAGTGAAAAGTGACAGTGAAGTCGCTCAGTCGTGTCTGACTAGTAGCAACCCCATGGACTGCAGCCTACCAGGCTCCTCTGTCCATGCGATTTTCTAGGCAAGAGTACTTGAGTGGCTTGCCATGGCCTTCTCCGAGAATAATACCCTACCTCATTACTATTCTGGTCCCACTATTTCCCCTACATCTCTTGCCCTCCAAATTCTAACTCCACCACAACACTTGAATTTCTGTTCTGAGAGAGCCTGATCTTTGATGATCTTTAATAGTTCCTTTCTCTAATAGTTGTTCTTCTAAGTTCTATTGAACACTTCCTTTAAATAGCATTTATCAAACTTTAATTACTGTGAACCCCTCAGGGATCTTGTTAAAATGCAGATTCTGATTGAGGAGGTCTGAACAGGGCCTGAAATGTGGCATTGCTGCCGACTCTCAAGTGAGGTTGGTGCCATTGGTGTGTGGGGCACACTTACTGGGTAGCAAAGTTTGACATAATCAAATGTTTCTAAATTCCAAGATGGTCAGGCTGAAGGAAAAACGTTTGGAGACAGCTTCCCATCTTTAGATAAGTACAACAGATTTCCCTTTTGATTGCAATCGCACAGTTTACCTTTTACAGATGTTTTAGTATCTTTCACTAATATAGAACCGTAAGATGCCACACTATGAAAGGGGCATTTTAGAAACAAGGACCTTGTGACATTGAGTTTAGTCCTAAGATCTTCATATGACACTGAGTGTTCATTCAGTATACACATCCTCCATTAGAGCCTGTAAAGAGAATCCACTGGGGGCATGAGTGCAGGTACCAAACCTGGTTTTGCGCAATCAAGTAATTGAAGCCTCCCGAACATCAGTGCCCGGTTACGTAAATCCTTGGACTAGAACTGGTCTCTTCTGAGGGACTTTTCAAAGGAATATTCTGCAATTCTGGGACTGTCATTCAAAAATGGTAGATGGCAGTGACTAGAATTTTACTTCTTAGCCTCCGTATTCTCCTGCCTTATAACATAAAAGTGGAAATTTCCACTTCTACATCCGTACCGTCAAAGGGACATGAGCAGAATAGTAAGAAACAATTTGCAGTAGTGGTTACCACACCAAGCTGCTAACGTAGAAAGCCACATTAAGGCAATGGGAAAAGACAGCCTAAGAAAACAGTAAATATTAATTCCCTTGTTCCTTCCATGGTTTGTAGATCATTAGGATAATAAAGAAAAGTAAATTAATTTCTGCCTGGTTAATGTCTGTGAACGGGGTTAAAGACACTGAATATCATTTTACAGTAGAGATTATCTCAGTGGTAAGCGAGAGGGGGCTATGTCAGGCATGTGAAATTCACCACCTCCTTCCCTGGTTCCTGTTTGAGCTCTTTCTAAACAAAAATTATGTGCTTCGTGCTCCACCGCCAACTGCAGTATGGAGCACACGAGAGCTTCTGTGGCCCTTCTCAACCCTTTTACATCAGTCACAGAACTCCCACTGTTCTGTGCTAATGCAAAATGCAATAACGTGTAGCATCAGGACATCTCTGAGTCAAGAGGTTAACGGAAAACACATCTCCCATTGTGTTCCTGCAGCTCTGATACTGTTAATGGTGAAAACACCATGGAGACAAATAGATCTCTCTTTATTCAGGAAGCTTTGAGTGAAGAGAAAATATATATGACATCTTTACAACATGAGAGCCCTCTCTATATGGTGCATTAAGGAAGGATGGGGGAGGGGAGAGGTTCACGTAACATCATACTTGATAAAGCTTGAGTCTTGTCTAGAGGGAGTTATCTGTTGCCTTCATTTTCATTCCGTTGCTCTAATATTAATAAGTTATTTCAGTTATGGCAGGGAGTGGGGGGAGTGAGATTTAATCTTTCAAAGTACAAATTCAGAGAAAGAGGACTCTTTGGATAAGTATAGTGGAAGCCTTTATGGAGTATCTTCTAAAATGTGTCAGGAAGAGATGTGTGATGGTATAGCTCCCTTTCTCATCCTACTGTTATATATCTTCCCTTTCTCTGTTTGTGCTTCCGTGCTTCTAGATAGAGATTATGGACCAATATACTTGTGACAGGGAACCAAGACAAAGAAACCCCCGAAAACTCACATTATAATTACGCTGAGATTTTTAGTTAAAAATTACCTGAAAGTAGACTGAATGTTGTATATGGCCATATGACGATCAGTGTGATCTTATTATCTGTTCACTTGAGAATGTCCCTTGGGAAAATCTTAGTCAGGGTTAGTTCTTGTTCCTATGGAACTTTAAAAAGAAGTTTGTTTTATAGTTTATGAATTGCAATCAGAAGCTAAAATTGGGGTATTCTGTTCTTTAGGACCTAAAGACTTTTCAGTCTGTAGTTAAAAATTCTGGGTC
This sequence comes from Moschus berezovskii, assembly GCF_049115385.1. Taxonomy (NCBI): domain Eukaryota; kingdom Metazoa; phylum Chordata; class Mammalia; order Artiodactyla; family Moschidae; genus Moschus; species Moschus berezovskii. The sequence continues at coordinate 37,068,903 of NC_142473.1, read as the reverse complement.
AAGAATCTATTTTGGGAGGGTATCTGCACAGGTTTAGATGTACCAAATAATTATCAAAATTTTAATGTTATGTATAGTTTTTGAGGGAGTTCCCTAGTGGGTCAGATGGTAAAGAATCTGCTTGCAGTGCAGGAGACCTAAGTTCAATCCCTGGGTCCTGGGTCAGGAAGATCCCCTGGAGAAGGGAATGGCTACCCACTCCAGTATTCTTGCCTGGAGAATCCCATGGACAGAGTAGCCTGGCGGGCTACAGTCCATGGGGTTGCAAGGAATTGGACACGACTGAGTGACTAACACACACATATAGTTTTTGAAGCACTTGAAGGATATACATTATTGATTACCACTTGATTCAGTTAGATGACTCCACTGGGAGAGGAAGAGTAAGTATTTGCATCCAGCTTTTGCATTGGACTGGACACTTTTGGGATGAATTTTCAAACCAGGCTGATGCCCTTCAATACTAGTACTCTAATTGTTGATTCTTTTGCATCAGGGCAGCCAAATTTCATGTATAAAAGTTCATCAAGTCTGGGAAGCAAGGAAAGAACTTTCAGAATGGCTCATTGTTTAATGAATAAAGCCCCAAGTGTTCTGTGGTTGCTGTTTTAAAATTTGAGGTAAATGTATAGAATCCAAATCATAATTTCAATTCTAAATTGGAGCAGATCATGCTCAGTTGTGAGGCTTCAGGGTTATAGCAAACTGTTGTTGTTCAGCTGCTAATAAGCAACTTCCAAGCATAAATGGGACACTCATGTTGTGTGTTCTGAATCCTCTAAGGGTTCTTCATTAATCTGTTTGTAGCTTTTTGTTACTGAGTAATGAAGTGCTGCTAATACACTGGAACCTGTATGCAAAACACATTAAATCAAGCATAATTCAAGGAGAATATATATCCCCAAAGACTGAATAGAAAGGTACAAAGTGAACTTATGGGAATTAAACTTCGTGGGTTGAGGTGGGGTGTGGAGAGTAAACTTTCTATTACCTTTCATGACCACTAAGAAGCAGGGTTTTCTGGTTAGCCAGTATAGTTTTGGGGACTTCCCTGGTGGCTTGGATGATAGCTTGCAATGCAGGAGATCCAGGCTCAATCCCTGGGTCAGGAAGATCCGCTGGAGAAGGGAACGGCAATCCATTCTGGTATTCTTGCCCAGAGAATCCCATGGAAAGAGGAGTCTGGCAGGCTGGGATTGCAAAGAGTCAGACACAACCGAGTAACTAACACACACACAATATAGTTTTCAACAAAATCGCCATATATGAGATTCACGAATGACCAAATTAAAAAATAAAGATTATATTCCGCTTAAGGCTATAAATATGATGTTCTTGAAGATTTATAAGTTATTTAGAATTCAGTATGCTTCAAGACCACCATTATCTCATGTAGTTATTTAATAGTTGATGTGTAGAAGTGCCAATTATATACCTTACATTGGCAGAATACTGGTTAAATTAGATTTCACCATTTATGTTCCACAGCTTAAGCTGGAAACTTGTGTTAATATTGACTGTGATCTCATCTAATGGAAAAGTGCCAAAATTCTCTGTTGCAAATGAAATGCTCCTCTTAACCAATCTACCACAGTTCTTAGTTATGAATACAGCATATACATTATCCTGTGATCTCGGATGGTTCTAAATTTAGCCAGATCTCTTGGCTATTCTCTGCCTTGCCAAATGTCCTGTCTGCCTTTTACCATCCTGTTCTGTGCTCATGGAGGTTGGCCTTCATGGGCTATCTCAACAGTCTCTTGCCTTCTGGCTTCAGCATGTGTTTGGTGAGAGGAGAGCACCAGCAGGAGACCCAGGGGAGCTTGCAGGTCAGTTTAGAGCGCATCAACCCCGCGGCCTTGTTCTTTCAGACCTAGGCGGCCGATGACTTCCTCTTTTGTCAGTCATCAGATACCTCACCATTTCTTTTTAATCTCTCTTAACTCTGCCTGATCTTTGCAAACAATACTTTCACTAACTTCCCTTTGCTTCCCCATCAGTCTGCCATTTTCCTGTCCAGACTCCGATTTTCCAGCTAAGTCTTTATAAGCTAGATAATAGAAGTTAGTCCCCTGCGTGGGACATGAGGGATGGAAGGGTAGATATGTATCTTCTCCATAATACTATAAGCTCTGGAAGGGCAGGGGCCATGTCTAATACCCTTTATAAATTTCAGCAACACCTGGGGGTTGGCCTAGGTGTTAGGGCTTAACCCATGGTGCATGCTTAGTGACCACGGAGAGTCTTACTGAGTTCCTCTGGGATCCTTAAATTTGTTATTGGCTTAAAATGGATTGTAAGCTCTTGATGTAGGATGTGTACTTCAGAAAGTCAGGGACTGCATTTTTTTCAACAATGTTTTTATTATACTCTCATGTGATGCAAATCCTGTACCTGCATGAAATACTCAGTCAATAAAAACAGAAGATTTACTCCATGGGTTAGGTTGATTTGTGTTTAGTAGATGAGAAACAATTATGTTTAAAATGTTTAGATCTAATTTTTCTTTTGCATCATCATTCCCTACTATTTTCCTATGTGTTATTTTTTTGTATATTTGTTTATGTGACTTTTACCTCTTCATTTGTATTGACAGTTTTCTGAAGATAATGTTGGTAGAAGGAACATGCCTGATGCATTTCAAATAGGACTTAAGAACTGCGCAATAAAAAGAATAGTTACCAGAACAGGTATCTTCACTGTGTCTTTGTAGTTCACATTGCCAATTTACTCTTTGACTTTTACCATAATGCCAGACCTCTCCATACTTTGTTTCAAAATCATTCCCAATTCTATGAAATGTAGCAAATATAGAAATAGAAAGCGCTTTGATTCTGAAAGTAATAACCTGTTATCATACTGTTTTCTACTGTCTTCACTTCCTACTTTGCTCAAACCAATGTTTTAACATCTATTTGCTCCAAAATTTGTGAAAATAGGAAAAACAGTTTGGAAGAATTTGCCTTTTGACTTCCAAAGAAGGGAAACTGCCTGGTTAGTTCAAAGAGCAGACTCCTCACTGTTCATATTTTGAAAACAAGATCATTTCTTCAACAAACGGAGGGGGTTGAAACACTGTGAACTTAGATTAAGTTAAACTTTGTGTCTCCTTGATAAGTGAAACTGTTTAATGATAATTTTATTAGTCCACTTGGGAAGTGACCAAAGCACTGTTAGATAAGTTAAAACCAAAAAATCACGGAAAATATTTTTGCCAACTGTTTCTTCTTGGTCTCTTGGCAAAGATCAGCAATTACGTTCCCTATCTAGGGACTATCTCTGTGGGCCAGACCGGATGATCTAATAGGTCTTTATAATCTCTAAATACTGTGACTTTTATCCCCAAGTGAACTACATAGTTTATTTACATAGAAACACACTCACAGGCTTAAGGAAATGCAGTATGACTAATGGTAAGAAAAGTGAGCCAGGATGACTTCAGTGACTTTTTTTTTCTAAATAGGATAAGTAAATTAAAATCATAGACGTCCTCTCTAGTTCTCTTCCAGCATCTCAATATGTAGATCTTAGATGTCAGAATTTCCCAGGAGTGAGTGAGTTTCATACCACCAGCAAATTATAAACATGTTTGCCTGTTAAATCAGCAAACCTTTGCTGTGCTTATCCAGAAAGCTCTTCAATGAAGATTTGGTTTAATTGTTTTAATTTCACATTCTGTTCTGGGCACATGGGAAATTAGAAATGTTGGGAATGATAGGAAAATAAAAATTGCTAGAAAAATATGAGCATTATACAGAAAGCCTACTCACTGTGCATTTCAACATTATTAAGAATGTGTTTTCGTAGCCTTGGGCTACATTTATCTAGACAAATGATGCATTGGGAGGAATCTTATTATTAATAAAAAAAATTGTTTCCTCAGGACTTTGTTGGCAAAGAGAACATTTTTGAGGTCTCTTTTCTTTCTCTATGTTATACAAATATTTCATGCTTTTTCCATAAGGTAATACTTTGAATAGTGTATCTGTGACTAAAAATCAAAATTTTTGTTCTTGATGCTTTTTAATTTTTTAATCAAATCTTCTCCATACTTGACATTGGCCTCCACTTAAAAATAAAATATAGGGACAGTCAAGAGATCTTATTTCCAGAAGGCTTAGAGTTTCTCAGTTGATTTCTTGCCAACTCACTCTGGAATACACAGGAAGAATGGTTAAGATACACCAATTAAGCAGGCAGATAATAAAATCCTAATATTACCCATAGATTGTGTTCATGAGATGATTGGACAAATTTCAGGGTGATCTTTATTTTCAGAGGTGGTGTCCGGATGCTGATCCTGTCCGATGAAAATAGTGTTTATGAGAAATTCTCTCTGGGGTTCTTGATCAGTGAGACATCCATTCTGTTGTGCTTTCTGCTTTCAGAGCCCTGAAGTATCATTTGGAAATCCCTTCTATTTCAGCCCTGAGTAGTGGGGCCATATAAATATCACACATTGTTTTCTGACACCACCCTTATGGCAGAAAGTGAAGAGGAACTAAAAAGCCTCTTGATGAAAGTGAAAGAGGAGAGTGAAAAGGTTGGCTTGAAGCTCAACATTCAGAAAACTAAGATCATGGCATCAGGTCCCATCACTTCATGGGAAATAGATGGGGAAACAGTGGAAACAGTGTCAGACTTTATTTTGGGGGGCTCAAAATCACTGTGGATGCTGATTGCAGCCATGAAATTAAAAGACGCTTACTCCTTGGAAGGAAAGTTATGACCAACCTAGATAGCATATTAAAAAGAAGAGGCATTACTTTGCCAACAAAGGTCCGTCTAGTCAAGGCTATGGTTTTTCCAGTGGTCATGTGTGGATGTGAGAGTTGGACTGTAAAGAAAGCTGGTCACCGAAAAATTGATGCTTTTGAACTGTGGTGCTGGAGAAGACTCTTGAGAGTCCCTTGGACTGCAAGGAGATCCAACCAGTCCATTCTAGAGGAGATCAATCCTGGGTGTTCATTGGAAGGACTGATGCTAAAGCTGAAATTCCAATACTTTGGCCACCTCATGCGACGAGTTGACTCACTGGAAAAGACTCTGATGCTGGGAGGGATTGGGGGCGGGAGGAGAAGGGGACGACAGAGAATGAGATGGCTGGATGGCATCACCGACTCTGTGGACATGAGTTTGAGTGAACTCTGGGAGTTGGTGATGGACAGGGAGGCCTGGCGTGCTGTGATTCATGGGGTCGAAAAGAGTGGGACACGACTGAGTGACTGAACTGATGGCTTATTGCACAATTATGTTCTCATCCATAAACTAAAGCCTTTCTTAAAAGATGATTATTTTTCCACAGGTTCCCTTATAGTATATGCTGAAAGCCCCAGTAAGTCACTCCCAGTCACCTCTGTCATGGGAAGACAGTTCTCATGGTCATTTCTCATATGGGGCGAAGCATGATTTCTCATCCTGCAGTCTCACGGTTTAAGTGAGAGTACCACCCTCATGGACATAGCTCTTTTTACTAATTTATCTCCGTTTAGGTTCTCATCAGGTCTTCCCTGATGGCTCAGATGGTGAAGAATCTGCCTGCAAGGCAGGAGACCTAGGTTTGATCCCTGGGTCAGGAAGATCCCCTGGAGAAGGGAATGGTTACCCATTCTAGTATTCTTGCCTGGAGATTTCCTAAATTCTAAAGGAAGCTGCAGCTCCAATACTTTGGCCACCTGATGAGAGCAGCAGACTCATTGGGAAAGACCCTGACGCTGGGAAAGGTTGAAGGCAAAAGAAGAAGGTGGCCGAAGAGGAGATATTGTGTAGCATCACCAATTCAGTGGACATGAACTTGGGTAAACTCCGGGAGATAGTGAGGGACAAGGAGGCCTGGTGTGTTGCCTTCCATGGGGTCATAAACAACAAAGTATCTCATCACATGTTACACCTATGATTTATCTTTGTTCTCAGGTACTTTCATAGCTTATGCCTTGAAATGATCCTAAAACTTAGATTCCTGGCTAGGGCTTATTCATGGTTGAGGATACCTTTGTTTTTCTGGTTTGTGTCTTCCCAAGTCAAGCTGGAAGGTCACCGTCTGTTTCTGTTTCCCTCTCACCTCCCTCAGGCAGCTCTTTCTTCTGTGTTCACGTAATACTTTGTTCAAACAGCTGCCCCATCATACGATGTGAATGTTACACATGTCTGTTTTAGTGATAGTTTTTGTGAATTCTTTGATGGAATGGACACCCTTTTAATCATCCTTCTCTTCCCAGGCTGACACATAATAGTTATTTAATAAGTGTTGGTTCAGTTGAATCACATTTTCTTTCAGTAAACGATTTTTGACAGGTCTGTGGTTTAGGAAATATTAAACTCAGATAGCCCACCTTTGTATACCCCACACTTAAGTTCTGTATTATAGAATTCTGCAACATCCAGAGAATTTTTTCCTTTCATTCTGCTATTGTTTCCGCACACAAGATTGAATCTGAAATAGGGTCAATAGCCAAGTCAAAGTAGGGTGCAATTGAAGCTTGGCTTTTAAAAAGTTTTCCTCAGGATGTTGGGGGTTTCTAAAAATTAAAGGGTTTATTAAGCTACAAGAGCAAGAATAAGCCCCAAGAGAAGTATTTGCATGCTTATCAGAACAAAATTGACTAAGTTCCATTACTTCATTTTTATTTCACAGTAATTTCATGCAGTTTCCCTGCAATGGGACAAAAGCACTAGGAAGTCATCACCCTTGATATTGTACCCTTTTCTGCGTTGCTCACTGGGTGTAGATAGAACTGTCATGGTCGTGAAGATGATGGATGGTTGTCTTTGATGTTACTAAGCTTCCACAGTTGTTGTAACTTCCTACTGAGTTACATTTCTAGTAGAGTTTTTGAAGTGTTTTTTAACTAAGGAGTGTATTTTATGATTCTGGTGATGGTGATGGTAATTTGTTTCATTAGTATTCATGGTGCAAACAGAATAGACACTAAATACTAAGTTGCTTTTTACACTTAATCAAAATTTTAAAAGTCCTTCAAATGAAGTAATGTACCATTACAATAATATCTATTCAATTTAAGAATTCATTGAATATATACTTAGTCTTCTGTTATCTTTTACTTTTTAATCGCAGGGATGAAATAAATCTTGCTATCTAGAAGGATTTCAGTACAACTGTACCTAAAGAGTTAATGTTACAATAATTAATCACTCATCAGTTTCTCCATCAATTTCACTTTATCAAATGACTGTTAACTTACTACTGTTTTGTTTGCTTTTTCCCTATGTCTATTTCAGGTTTTAATCTATCAATAATATGAGCTACTAACAGTGTTTTTAGTCTTCTCTGTTATACATAGATCATATTATATATACATATATACTTGTATATTATGTCCTTACCCATATTAGGCATATATATATATACTTTATACACACACACACATACACATGTATCTTTATCTATATATATATATATATATATATATATATATAAAGTATTTACTGAGCATTTGTGCTAGGTGTTATGATGAATGCAAGATATATTTCCTGCCCTCAAAGATCTTGAAATGCAGTGAGGAGAATAAAATAATTACTTAAAAATACAAATGTACTAAGTACAATTCCACAATGCTTGGTGAGTCAGAGAAAGAGAATATTTCCAAATATTGAAGCAGAGTAGGCTTCATAGAAGAGATGTATTTTGAGCCGGGGCTTAAAGAATGGGTAAGATTGTGAGGGATAGAGATTGGGGATAAGGTATTTCTGACAAAAGGAAAATATAAATAAGGGGCTTGATTAAAGAGAAGAAGGACCTGTGTAAGAATGAAAATAGTCCATTCAGGCTTAGACATCGTATGAAAATGGATTTAATAGAAGAAAAGTCTTTACAAGTAATCTGAAATCAGTTCTTCAAGGGACTTTAATGCCATGTAAAGGTGTTGGGAATTTCGCCAGGTAGCTATGAGGAGCATGTAGGTTGATTAACTGTGTACTTTAAGATGATTAATTAGCTTATAAAGTGGACAGGACAGGATCGGGGGAGACTATTTAAGGACTTATTACCATAGACAGGTGATCTGTGTATCAGTCTGAATTAGAGTGTTGGCAGTATGTATAGAAAGGAGGGAATATTTGACAGATCCTGTCTGTGCAATTGGATTTCAATAGTAGATGAATAAGAATGGTAAAGATTTGTTGAAGGTTGATTGAGTAAATTAATTTATTTTGCATTTTAACAGTATCTTATGAATGTTTGCAGAAATACTTGGCAGACCAGAAATGGAAGTAGAGGAAACAAATGGTGATTACTCAAGGTCATAATTTGGAAAATTAAAAGATGTAAAAGGTTGAAAGATAATAGGTCTTTGGGTGCTAGTGAAAGCATCATTGAAATGACTTCACAAGTGTTACTGAAATAAGTACAGCTAGATAGCGTTTCCCTCATAGCTCAGTTAGTAAAGAACCCGGCTGTAACACAGGAGACCCCAGTTCAATTCTGAGGTCGGGAAGAGCCGCTGGAGAAGGGATCGGCTACCCACTCCAGTATTCTTGGGCTTCCCTGGTGGCTCAGATGGTAAAGAATCTGCCTGTAATACAGGAGACCTGGGTTTGATCCCTGGGTTGGGAAGATCCCCTGGAGAAGGGAATGGCTACCCACTCCAGTATTCTGGCCTGGAGAATTCCATGGACTCTACTGTACAGTCCGTGGGGTCGTAAAGAATCAGACACAACTGAGCAACTTTCACTTCACTTCAGATAGGACTGATTATCTTGGGGGATATGTTGAAATTTTGGAGTTTCTATGTCACAAATTGAAATTTAATAGATTCACTAGAAGTGAGGAGTGCATGTGTGAAAATTAAGAGAGGCTTTCCTGAGGTTGAGACTGTTCCAGATTTTGATGAACTTCAGGTTGTGGCCAGGTGTACTGATGACTAAAATGAAAAGGAAATCAGTTTCATTGGACTTGGTGAGGCCAGGGCACTGAGAAGGCCCTCACTATAGCCAGGGTGGGGGAAAAAAAGGCCATAAACTGAGACAGAACTAATTATAGAATCCCAAACTGGATGAAAGTTCCGAGACAAATGTCCATTCATATTCATATTCCCATCTTTAAGAAAACTGTGATAATGTAATTGGGCAAGTCTTAGTGAAGAAGCCCCACTGTTTCTGCTGAGTTCTAATAAATGAAGAATTTTCAGTTACTTTCTAATTTTCTGAGAATTCAGTCCACCTTTTGAAATGTAGATATTGTACTTATTCACTAAAGGCAAGAATATAACTTCACAGTCATTGGACGTGTTTAAAGGTACAATCAGTCCTCATTATTTAAGAATCCCATATTTGCAAATTCACCCACTGACTAAAACTTATTTACTTGTAAACTTGAATTAACATTGGTGGTGCTTTTGTGGTCACTTGCAGACATGCGCAGGGCAGTGAAAAATTTGTGTTGCTGGTGTATACAACCTCCCAGCTGGGGTTGAACAGTATGACTGTGCCTTCTTGTTGAAGCTCTCTTACTGTGTCCTTTGGGGGATTTATTTATTTATTTGTTTTTACTTCAATGAATATTTTTATTTATTTTTTTACCACTTTTTGTTTGCATCTTTGCACATTTTGTTGATGATTTTGTTGTTTAAAATGGCCCCCAGGAGTATTATGCTGAAGTGCTGCCAAGTGTTCCTAAGCACAGAAAACCGTGATGCGCCCTATGGAGAAAATGTGTGTGCTAGATACACATCATTCACACAAGTTATGGTGCTGTTGCCATGAAATCAATGTTAATGAATCAACAATATATTAAATAAGATGTCTTCAAACAGAAACATACATAAAACAAGATTATGTACTGATCAGAGGCTTGTAGGAAACGACCCCTCTATTTCCCCCAGGAGGAATTCTTCAGTATTCCCTAATTTGATGTTCTCAGCATCTCTGTAGGAAGTAACTGCTGAACATAATGGAAGTCAACTCTGCCTTGATTCCATTAAAGATACCCGTCTTAGTTGTTTGGATTCCCACTCAAGTTCCTTTTGACTCATGACCATTCCCTCTGAAAACTGTATGGACTTTGCATAAACACTATTCTGTTATTAATTGATTGATGAAACCAAAATATGATCTATTTAAATTGTATTTTGAAGGAATTTTAGACCTATGGACAAGTTGCAAAATAGTACAATGTTCATCTGGATTCCCCTAACGTTAACATTTCTATAACCACAGTTAAATGATTATAACCAAGAATTTAACGTTGTTATAATGCTATTAATACTAGCTTATTACACCTTACTAGAATTTCTGTTTTCCTTTAATGCCTGTTTTCTGGTCCAGGCAGCATTCTGGGATTCCACATGGCGTTTGGTCTTGTTCCTTGGTCTCTTTCAAACCGGGGTAGTTCTTCAGTCTTTCTTTGTCTTCCATGGCCCCAACATTGTTAAAGAGTACTGCCACTCAGATATTTTGTAGTTTGAATTTTGTGGTGTTTCCTCATAATTAGATTGAGGTTATCCATTTTTGGCAAGGATACTACCGAAGAGATGATGACATCCTCTCAGGGTCAATGATATCAATATGTTATCTTACTGGTGATGTTAATTTTGATCACTTAGTTAAGGTAGTGTCTTCCATGTTTCTCTGCTAGAAAGTTACTCTTTTTATCTTTGTAATTAATAAGTGGAGGATTTTTTTCTATTTTAAAGTTTTCTAGACGATTGCTTTTCAACCAGCGCAGTACAATATTACTAATCAATTCCATTCTGAGCAGTGATAAGTAGTTGGCATAATTTTTTTAAATGGCATTATTTTGTTCACTGAGAACTGACAGTCTAGTTCGGAAGATAGAAATAGCACACACTAAACAATGTTATATTAATACAAGGAAAGATATAGAGAACTACACTGTGGCAAATTGGGCAACACAAAATATGAAAACTATGGGATTGATTAGGGAAGACTTCTTGTGGGAAGCGGAAACTCCTATTGCACTCTGAAGAGTGGGTAGGGTTCTAGTTTCAGTTCAGTTCAGTTCAGTCACTCAGTTGTGTCCGACTCTCCACGACCCCATGAATCACAGCACGCCAGGCCTCCCTGTCCATCACCAACTCCCGGAGTTCACTCAAACTCATGTCCACAGAGTCGGTGATGCCATCCAGCCATCTCATTCTCTGTCGTCCCCTTCTCCTCCCGCCCCCAACCTTTCCCAGCATCAGAGTCTTTTCCATTGAGTCAACTCGTCGCATGAGGTGGCCAAAGTTTATTGGAGTTTCAGCTTCAGCATCAGTCCTTCCAATGAATACCCAGGATTAATCTCCTTTAGAATGGACAACTTTGTAATTCAGTGAAGTATATTGCGTATTGAGCTCCTTGGGAACTGTGCTAGGATCTGGGAATGCATGGATAGAAAACAGAATCCTTACCTTTAAAGAGCTCTCAGTCTAATGAGAAGTATGTATGTGTCCATAGTGGAAGGCAAATGTGATTACTGTGGTATAGTGATGGAAGAAGAGAGGGTTTTACAGGTATGACAGAGCAATACCACACCTTAGAGATGAAAAGAGCATAGCCTTCAGGTTATCTAGCCCAAATCAATGTACTGTAAGAGTGCCAAGAAGTTCCTGTGATGATGTCATTCAATCTGTACTTGAGCATTTCTAGTCCCAACAAATTACTTTCTCAAAATATCTTACTCCACTCATTTATATCTTTTACTGTTTTTTTTAAAGCTAAAATTTACCTCCTCCAAACTTTCACCAGGGGGTCTAGCTCTTTCCTCTTTTGGCATGAGAGAATATTTCTACTCTCTCTTAGGAGGATAGTCCTTAGAAGTTGACATTGCATCCTTCCTTAATGTCCTTATTTCCAGTTGCTGCTGCTAAGTCACTTCAGTCGTGTCCGACTCTGTGTGACCCCATAGACGGAAGCCCACCAGGCTCCCCTGTCCCTGGGATTCTCCAGGCAAGAACACTGGAGTGGGCTGCCATTTCCTTCTCCAATGTGTGAAAGTGGAAAGTGAAAAGTGAAAGTGAAGTCGCTCAGTCGTGTCCGACCCTTAGTGACCCCACGGACTGCAGCCTACCAGGCTCCTCCATCCATGGGATTTTCTAGGCAAGAGTACTGGAGTGGCTTGCCATTGCCTTCTCTGTATTTCCAGTTAAATGTGAGTAAATTTATATACAGATCTTTTACAAGTCTTCATGTATTTGTTTGTCAATTAATATGGCAATCAGAACTGAAGATATTCTCAGGCTTTCTAAGCAATACTCAACACCGTGTAACTAGTCTCTATACAACATAATTCAGTTAATCCAGCCCAAGTATGCTTTGTTTTGGAGGCAAAACTGTTAGCTTGGTTTGTGTTTTCCTTATAAATAATCCCTGCCCCCTTGCTCTCTTCCTCATCCCCTCACCATCACTCTGATCTCCTCCCTTGTAAATATTTTAGAATAATTATTATATGAAGTCTCCCCTACAAAGTGCAGTTGGGGTTTTGAGCCTCGCATTCAAAACGTATTTATTTCTGTCATATTGTGTGCTCTTCGTTTTGACTTCTTGTTGGAGTTCCCTTTGAATGTTAATCTTGTCATCTGGCATGGCTTTCGTTTTCCCCCACTTTTGATATCTACAGATTTGATAAGAATAGAATCTATTTTTATCCAAGGCCTGAATAAAGTAAACAAGACAGGGTCAAGAACAGAGCTCTCAGGCATGCCATATATGTCTGGTCCTTTCACAATATAAAAAGCTTGCAGTTGCACTGTCGTTCAGCCTCCCTGTCTCTCTCTGGAGGGAACTGGCGGGGGAGAGAGCAGGGCATGCTCTTTGACAGCGATGAGCCTGACCTAAACAGAGCCCAAGGTGGCACACTGGCCAGGTTCTACTTCATGGAAGGCAAATCACACGGTGTCCTATCCTCAAAGCCAGGAAGAGCCATTCTTGCTAAAGACAGAAATTCTATAATGTTTTACTCCTTATGGAATTTTCACATGTGCATGGTCTTGTAGGTATGGAACAGCATGAGATAAGTTGCCAGTGAAGATTTGGGGGTAGGGAATGATAAAAGAAAAGCAGAATTTAAGGCAGAATATTCTGTTAATGGAGCTCCAGATGGACCAGAAGGGAAAGAAACTGGAGAACAGGAGGCTCGCAAGGAATGCTGGAGGTACCCAGGAAGTGAGGAGGCGAAGGACTTAGACAAAGGCAGTAGTGACAAGTGAAGAGAAAGGAACAAGTCAGAGATGAACAAATCAGAGATATGTGTTCCATAGAAGAGAAATAAAGTTTTGTAACTGAAAGTGAATTTGGGGAGGGAGGAGGAGGGACTAGTAAAAGACCATGGGCACGTTTTAATCTGAAAGAATGATGGCTCGGTAGGCAGAAACAAAGGAGCCGGTAAAGGGAGTCCTGTTTAGGGTAAGGTTGGCTTTTCTTGTGTCTGTATTTGACTTAATGGTGATGAGAGATGAGTAACATTCATCAGAACCTAAGACTGAAGAGCCACTGTCCACATTAGCATAGAAAGAGGATTTCTGAGGAATTTTATATTCAAGTTAAAAATTAAATGCCCCCCCTAGCAAGGCAGAACTGTAGGATCACTGCAGCTGTATGCACCTTTAGGTTTCCTGGCACACTGGTGGGTTATTGTAAAAGTAATACACGTTGTTTCTGGTTGATCCAAGGATCTCTTAACCTTGCAGATCCATTTATGATGTTGTAGGCTGCAGTCCGTGGGGTCGCTAAGGGTCGGACACGACTGAGCGACTTCACTTTCACTTTTCACTTTCCACTTCCACACATTGGAGAAGGAAATGGCAACCCACTCCAGTGTTCTTGCCTGGAGAATCCCAGGGACGGGGGAGCCTGGTGGGCTTCCGTCTATGGGGTCACACAGAGTCGGACACGACTGAAGTGACTTAGCAGCAGCAGCAGCAGCTGGTAAATGTGGTTATGAAAATCTTGGAAACAGAGGTTGGCTAGGATAAATGATGTCCAAAATCATAGAATGAGTCACAGGAATAAAATCCTGGGTATTTCATTCCTTCACCATCAGCAGATATTCTGACAAAGCTGTCTACCTACTTCTAAATGGAACACCCTGCTTGTTTATTGCAATGAATGCTCAGTTTGTAGTCTCTCTACACCCAGATGCTCACACACAAATGAGTGCTGAAGAGAGAATACAAAGATATTAACTTGAAGCCCCATCACAGCCTTTAGAGAAGACCGTGTTATTAGGCTCTTGATGATCATCACCACCAGATATTCATTAAGCACCTGATTGTGCCTATGCGAAGGATGCGCACACACTGGGCAAGCAACAGTCACATGGGTTTACCCATGTCTGGGCATATAGACCCTCCATACAAGAGCAAGAGAGAAAATAATGTAAAATGGACAGACGAAAATGCTCAATGAACAAGGATTCAGTTTATCTTTTACTGGAGAAAGGGAAATTGGGCAAGGCATTTTTGGTTAAGCTGATAGGGAACTTCCTCTCTCATCTTCACAAGCTTCCCTTTAATCAGTCTCCGTAAAGATTTTGGCTAATCAGATTCTATACTGTGGGGTGGTCTGAAGACCCAAGAACTAAATGTGTTTTACTCTTTGTTCATTTTTATTGTTGGTTCCTATTATTAGACATGAGCATTTCCCTTTTAAGTCCAGTGTATCATTTCTTTTTTCTTGTAAGCAAGCATTGCCTATTCCTGATATGGCGTCAGTGCAGGTGTTCCGATGTCTGGTTCTGCTGCTGCTGCTGCTGCTAAGTCACTTCAGTCGTGTCGACTCTGTGTGACCCCATAGACGGCAGCCCACCAGGCTCCCCCGTCCCTGGGATTCTCCAGGCAAGAACACTGGAGTGGGTTGCCATTTCCTGTCTGGTTCTAACCTTGGATTATCTAGATCAGAGGCCTATCAAATTTTATCTATAAAGGTCCAGAGAGGAAACATTGTAGATTTTGCAGGCCATATGATCTTTGTTACAACTAAACTCTTTTGTAGTGAGGAAGATGCTGTAGACAAGAGAAAACAAATGGGTGTGATGAGGTCCCAATAAACAGGGTCTGGACTGAGTTTGACTCCAGAGCTGTGATTTGCTGAGGAGATCAATCCTGGGTGTTCGCTGGAAGGACTGATGCTGAAGCTGAAACTCCAATACTTTGGCCACCTCATGTGACAAGTTGACTCCCTGGAAAAGACTCTGATGCTGGGAGGGATTGGAGGCGGGAGGAGAAGGGGACGACAGAGAATGAGATGGTTGGCTGGCATCACCGACTCGATGGACATGAGTTTGAGTGAACTCCGGGAGTTGGTGATGGACAGGGAGGCCTGGCGTGCTGTGATTCATGGGGTCGCAAAGAGTCGGACACGACTGAGCGACTGAAATGAAACTAAAAGAAAGAAGTTTGTTTGCCAACAAAAATGTGTTAAAAACCAACCCAGAGGGAGGGTCTAATTGAAAGAGTAACAATGAAACATATACATTACCACATGTAAAATAGAGAGCCAGTGGGCATTTGCTCTATGACACAGGGAGCTCAAACCCAGGGCTTGGTGACAACCTAAAGGGGTGGGATGGGGTGAGAGGTGGGAGGAAAGTTCAAGAGGGAGGAGACCTGTGTATTATGGCTAATTATGGTTAATTCATGTTGTTGTATGTTGGAGATTAACACAATATTGTAAAGCAATTATCCTCCAATAAAGAAGAAACAAAACAAAACCCAACCCATATCTCCCTATATGTGATGAAAACTTCTTGGCCAGTAGACAGAGTAACATGAAGAAATGGCAAAGTTCGTCTGAGGTCTTCAGTCACAGCATTTCTCAGCAAATATAACTGCTCTCATCTATAATTTGTCATTTTATTCAAACCTTCATCATAATTAGTCTTTGAGAACTTGATTGCATTACCCATTTTATTTCTGGGAGAAGGGATAACTATGTTCTGTTTATTAAATGTGCCTGGTTACTTCTTAAAAATGACCTTCTAGAAATTTTCCTAAACATACATTTCTTCTTCTAAGCAGCTATATTAAGGGATCTGCTCCTGACTTGACTTTTTGGGGTCATGTGTGCTTGCTGTACCCATTACTCCCCTTTCCCCTTGAAATCACTGGGACCACATTTACCCATCACTTGTTTTTATTTTTACTTTTTGTTGGTTTATTTCTTATTAGACAATAGTCTACTCTCCACTGACTGTACCGATAGAAAGCAGTAGCAGAGATAACCTAGAAACTGTGGTGTTTAGTCGCTCAGTTGTGTCTAACTCTTTGCCACCCCATGGACTGTAGCCTGCCAGGCTTCTCTGTCCATAGGATTCTCCAGGCAAGAATACTGGAGTGGGCTGCCATAAATCATTCCAGCTTTGGAATGCTTCATATGATTTTTGTGGGAACAGATTTACCCCTGTAGTTGTATTCTACCCAACCTAATATTAAAATCAGCTCTCATTTCTGGATCATCTCATTGACTGAAGTGATAGAAAAGTATGCCTCTGATTAGGAAACTCAGCTGACTTGGGTGGATAATAAGAAATTTGAGTATATAGATAGCCAGATAACAACTGACATGCCAATTAAAATATGTTTAAAAGCCCTACTGTTTGTCATGGACATGTAATGTCTACTTAAATATTATTCAGTTAATATTCACAACTTCAGTCACTCAGTTGTGTCTGACTCTTTGCCAGCCCATGGACTGCAGCACGCCAGGCTTCCCTGTCCATAGGATTCTTTTTGGTTCCATCACCAACTCCCCGAGCTTACTCAAACTCATGTCCATCAAGTCGGTAATGCCATCCAACCATCTCATCCTCTGTCATCCCCTTCTCCAGCCTTCAATCTTTCCCAGCATCAGCGTCTTTTCCAAGGAGTCAGTTCTTCGCATCAGGTGGCCAAAGTGTTGGAGTTTCAGCTTCAGCATCAGTCCTTCCAATGAATATTCAGGACTGATTTTCTTTAGGATGGACTGGTTGGATCTCCTTGAAGTCCAAGAGACTCTCAAGAGTCTTCTCCAACGCCACAGTTCAAAAGCATCAATTCTTTGGCACTCAGCTTTCTTTATAGTCCAACTCTCACATCTGTTCATGACTACTGGAAAAACCATAGCTTTGACTATGGTTTTGACGGACCTTTGTTGACAAAGTAATGTCTCTACTTTTTAATATGCTGTCTGTGTTGGTCATAGCTTTTCTTCCAAGGAGATATTTTTATTTGCATTTTTTAACCCTTAAGACAACTGTATTGTGGGGATATTATTATCTTCATTCTGAAGATTAGGCTTTGAAAGGTAAAATGACTGCCTGCAGTTCTCATAAGGATAAAGAAAAGAGTTGGAATATGTGCTCAATCTTCCAATAATAGATGCAGCAGCCTTTAAACAGCTACCTGTGGGTCTAGTGAATGGATCCCATGCAATTCAGAATCGTCATTGCCCTCCCCCTCTCTGTACACTGAGAGGGCATCTCTTGCATCTTCTGCCTTGGCAGGTGGATTCTTTACCACTAGCGCCACCTGGGAAGTCCCAGTATCTGTATCCGTAAAACAGCCATGACAGTCAAGACATAGAACATCTTCATTATCTCCAAAAGTTCCCGGTGCCCCTTGGCAGTCCATCTCTCCTTCTGGCTCTGGTTATAGGCAAGCACTGGTCTGCTTTTTGTCTCTATAGCTTAGTTTGTATTTTGTATGCTTTGAATAAATGTAATTATACAGTATGTACTCCTCTGTGTTGGTTTTTTTCATTTAATATAAAGATTTGGAGACATCCATGTTGCATGTGTAAGTCATTTGTCCCTTTTTATTGCTGAGTAGTATTTCATGGTAGTATGGATAGATCACGGTTTGTTTATTCATTCTCCAGTTGATGGATGTTTGGGTTTCCAGTTTGGGGCTGCTCTGAAGATTTGTGTGTAAGCCTTGGAGTGGACATATGTTTTTATTTCCCTTGGTAAGCCCTAAAATTAGAATTTCTGGGTCATATGGTAGCTATATATTTAACTTTGTAAGAAAATGCCAGTTTTTGTCAGTGGTTTACCATCTTACATTCCCACTAAGAGTATGTATGAGTTCCAATTTCTCCATATTCTTGTCAAAACTTGTTATTGTCAGTCTTTTATTTTTAATTTTACTTATTTTTATACAATTTTAAAGATTACATTCCATTTGCAGATACTGTAAAATAGTGGCTATATTCCCTGTGTTGTACAGTCCATCTTTGCAGCCTACCTTATGCAGCTGTTCTTATGAGCATGTACCAGTATCTCCTTGTGAGTTTAATTTGCATTTCCCTGATGGCTAAGGACTTTGAACATCTCTTCATATCCTTATTTGTATATCTTCTTCTGTGAAATGTGTGTTTAAATTTTAATCTTTTTGTTTCTACTAGGTTGTCATTATATGGGGTTATAAGAAGTCCTTATATATACAAACTAGATACCAACCTGTCATATTTATTTGTGTGGCAAATATTTCTCTCAATTTATTGTACACATTTTCATTTTCTTAATGGTACCTTTTAAAGAGCAAAAGATTTGCATTTTAATCAGCTTCAGTGTGTTGAATTTTTTCTCTTTGTTTTTGTGCCTGATCTTTTTTATCTTTCCCTATATCCAAAATTTTAGAGAGTTTCTCCTATGTTTTTTTTTTTTTCTAAAAGATTACTGTTTTTAGCTTTTATGTTGTTGTTCAGTCACTCAGTCATGTTTGACTCTTTGCAAACTCATGGTCTGCAGCATGCCAGGCTTCCCTGTCTTTCACTGTCTCCCAGAACTTGCTCAAATTCATGTCCATTGAGCTGGTGATGCCATCCAACCATCTCGTCCTCTATTTAGCTTTTATATTCAAGTCTATTGTTAACTTTGAGATAATTTTTATATATGCTATGAAATGTATCAGTGTTTGTTCTTTTCTATACATTTCTCTTGTTCTAGCATCATTTGTTGAAATGACCATTCTCTCCACCCCACTGAGTTGCTTTGACACTTTTGTCAAAAAATCAGCTGACCATACAAAGAGTATGGATCTACTTTGGATTCTATTCTGTTCCATTGGTCTGTAAGTCTCTTCTGTCCTCTAATACTACACTGGCTTTATTATTATGCCTCTGTTATAAATCTTAAAATAATATAAAACCTTTGTTCTTTACAGATTACTTTAAAAATTCTGGAACCTTTTTCTTTCAGTATTAATTTTAGGATGAACTTGTCAATTTTTACAAGGAAAGGGAAGGGTTTGCTGAACCTTTGATTGTGAGATTACTTTGAATGTCTAGCTCAGTTTGCATAGAATTGACATTTAATGACATTGGAGTCTTCCAAGCTGTGAACCTGGTATGTCTCTGCACTTCTTTAGGTCTTTAACTTCTCAAAGTAGTATTTTGCCATTTTCACTGTAAACTCTTATGCACTGTAAAAGCTTACACATTACATTAGTTTCCCAGAGCTGCTGTAATAACTTACCACTAAATGGTTGGTTGAAAGTAACAGAAATTTATTTTCACTGTTCAGGAGGCCAAAAGTCCAACATCAAGATATTGGCAGGTTGGCTCTTCTGAACACTTGAAAGGAGAATCCGTCCCCTGTCCTTGGCATTCCTTGGCCAACTTCTTGCCTCTGTTTTACCTGGTCTTCTCCTTCTGTGCCTCAGTGTCTTCTTTTCTATCTCCTATAAGGACACTGTTGTTGGATTTAGGGACCACCCTAACCCAGGATGATCTCATCTGAATATTTTTATCTTATATCTGCAAAGACCCTTTTCCCCCCGAAAAGTTTACATTCTGCGGTTCCAGGTAGAAATATCTTTTAGGAGGCATAATCCAACCCACTGTGCACCTGTTTTTGAAACTGTATTCCTGAGTATTTTATGTTTTATGATAAATGGATTTTAAATTTCATTTCCAATGACTTGTGATAGAAAAATGTCATTGACTTGTATGTATTAATCGTATATCCTGGGATTTTACTGAATGCAGCTCTTAGTTCTGGTCAGTGTTACTTAGATTCCTTTAGGATTTTCTACATCAGCAACCATGCCCTTTACAACCAGAGGCAATTTTACTTCTTTTTCTATGTGTGCCTTTTATTTTTCTTGCTTTGTTAAAAATTGCTTGGATGTCCAATGAGATGATGGTGAGAAGTAGTAAACGCAGGCATCTTTACCTTGTTCCCTGTCTTAGGGGGAGATAGTTTTTTAATTAACTATCAAGGATGATGTTAACAATAGGTTTTATTTTAAAATCTTTATTGATTTTGCTACAATACAGCTTGTGTTTTATGTTTTGGTCCTTTAGTCACAAGGCATATGGGATCCCAGCCAGGGATCAAACCTATACCCCCTGAACTGGGAGGCCAAGTCTTAACCACTGGGCTGCCAGGGAAGTCTTGACAATAGGTTTTTTTTATAGAATGTCCCTTTTCAGATTGAGAAAATTTCTTTCTATTCCTAATATGCTGAATGGTTTTTCTTTCTTTTTTTTTTTTTTGTCGTGAATGGGTATTGAATTTTGTCAAATGATTTTCCTGGACCTGTTGAAATAATAATGTGTTTTTCTCTATTTATCCTATTAATATGGTGAATTGCATTGCTTGAATTTTAAATATAAAACAAATATTACATCCCTGGAATAAATTCTAATTGGTAATGTTGTATTTTTATGTTGTTAGCTTTGATTTATTATAATTTTATTAAGGACTTTTGCATCTGTGGTCATAAAGGTACTGGTCTGTAATTATCTTGGAATTTATCCAATTTTGGTAAAAAAAAAAAGAATCAATCGGAAGTGTTCTCTTTTTGTCTATTTTATGAAAGAATTTTGTAAGTTTAGTGTTATTTCTTACTTGAAAATTTGGTGGAAATCACCAATGATACCATTTGGATCTAGCATGTTCTCTGTGGGGAGGTTTAGATAGTGAATTTAATTGCTCTAACAGGTATTCAGTTCAGTTCAGTTCAGTTTAGTCACTCAGTCGTGAATCACAGCACGCCAGGCCTCCCTGTCCATCACCAACTCCTGGAGTTTACTCAAATTCATGTCCATCAAGCTGGTGATGCCATCCAGCCATCTCATTCTCTGTTGTCCCCATCTCCTCCTGCCCAGCATCAGAGTCTTTTCCAGTGAGTCAACTCGTCGCATCAGGTGGCCAAAGTATTGGAGTTTCAGCTTTAGCGTCAGTCCTTCCAATGAACACCCAGGATTGATCTCCTTTAGAATGGACTGGTTGGATCTCCTTGCAGTCCAAGGGACTCTCAAGAGTCTTCTCCAGCACCACAGTTCAAAAGCATCAATTCTTCGGCGATCACCTTTCTTCACAGTCCAACTCTCACATCCATACATGACCACGGGAAAAACCATAGCCTTGACTAGACGGACCTTGGTTGGCAAAGTAATGCCTCTGCTTTTTAATATGCTTTCTAGGTTGGTCATAGCTTTCCTTCCAAGGAGTAAGTGTCTTTTAATTTCATGGCTGCAATCAGCATCCACAGTGATTTTGGAGCCCCCAAAAATAAAGTCTGACACTGCTTCCACTGTTTCCCTATCTATTTCCCATGAAGTGATGGGACCAGATGCCATGATCTTAGTTTTCTGAATGTTGAGCTTCAAGCCAACCTTTTTACTCTCCTCTTTCACTTTCATCAAGAGGCTTTTGAGTTCCTCTTCACTTTCTGCCATAAGCTTAGTGTCATCTGCATATCTGAGGTTATTGATATTTCTCCCAGCAATCTTGATTCCAGCTTGTGCTTCTTCCAGCCCAGCGTTCCTCATGATGTACTCTGCATATAAGTTAAATAAGCAGGGTTACAATAACAGGTATGAAGAAAGCTATTTAGATTTTCTGTTTCATCTGTATCAATTTTAGTTAGTTGTATTTTTCAATGAATTTTTTTCATTTTATTTAAATTCTAGCCTACTTGTTTTTGTTTATCTAGCCTAGATGTTTTCTCTTCTGTGAAACCTTTCGTGACACCTTCAGTAAGTGATTTCTCATCTTTGTGTCACTACATTATCTGGTATCATTTGTCCTCTCCACTGTGCTTTCAGCTTGTCTGTTCATGTATCTCTTCCTGTGCTAAATTAAGAGCCTTGAAATTCAGTGATTCCATCCTATATATCTTTGTGTCTCTGCCACCTTGTATGTTGCTTGGCACATAATAGATGACCCTCCATCCCAATTTAAATGATCAAATTATTTTGTGTACTGTTGTTTAATTTATAGTTACATAAGCATGTTTTTAATTTCCCTAGTAGATTATGAGCATCTTTTGCAAAAATGGCAAGTATTATTCAATATTCATATTCCTTTTATTTCTTATATTTAGAATGATTTTTAAGCTATTAAGTTGAATAGACTGAATACTACAGAAAAAATCAGTATTCTAGGAACTCAGAGAAAGAGGTTAAATGGAAACCTGGAAATCACACATCAATAGAGGAAGAAAAATAAAGGAACTAACATTGTTAAGCACTTACTATGTGCCAGACATTATGATAAACAATTTATATTCCTTATCTCATGTAACCTTAAAATACTTAGGCACAGAAAATATTATCATCCCCATTTTATAGATCAGGAATCTGAGGTTCAGAAAAGTTAAGTACTTTTCCCAAGTCCACAGAGTTATTAAGTGGCAAATCTGAGTTTCAGATCCAAGTCTATCCCATCATCGATGTTCTTGGTTTCAATCATACTTTTGTCCATTTGAGTTTTACCTGTTTTGTCCATTTGAGTTTCACTTGTCTCACCAAGTGAGATGCTTGATGGATTTGCCCAAGTTACCTTTAAACTTTGCTAGAGTAGATTATTCTGTGGTTCCACCAATGGAGCATTAGAATCATTGTACATTTAGAAAAGCTACAAAACATTCCCTGGAAACGTGTTCTGCCTACAGCATGAAATAGAAGAAGTGTAAAAGATCCAGAACAGACTTATCTCACAGTTATGTTGTATAACTCCCTGTGTTCTTCCCACCATTGTTCATCAGCCTTTTGTCCATAATCCTAGCATTCTTTCGATGGTATCAGGTGCCACTGTTCTAGCAAATTGGGGGTGTCATTGGTTTCTGAGTCCCTATCCAAGTAGCCTGGGGCTTTCCAGGTGACTCAGTGGACCACAGTCCATGGGGCACAAAGTGCTGGACATGACTAAGCGACTGAGTACATACACACACACACCCAGATAGCATAAGGGGAATTAAGAGGTCAACCATGATAACTCCATCTCCGTGACTTGGTATGAAAGGAGAATATCTTTCCTCACAGTGGATCTCAGTTTTATGAATGTTTGATTTTGGTGCTGTTTAGAAAGATCTGTGGGCTAATTTGTGCAATGCAGTTCTTCTCCTTTTGCCTTGGTACAAGATGAGTAAAACACCAGATCCAGTCAGGTAGCCTCTATGCTGCTGACAAATAAGATGCTTCTACCTTCAGTTTATTTTCTTTCTCAACACAACAAGTACTCTGTAAGTCATCTCAAGCTGGGTTGCCTGTGATAACCAGGCTTTTCTTAATTAGAAAAATGAATAACACACCATTTTACCAATATATCTTAGCCAAAGAACTGGGAGGGGAAGAAGTTTTTCTGTGATTTCAGTCTTTCAATTGAAACAAGATGTTTCTGAGGTCTTCTCAATGTAAAAATAATAATAACAATATCATTTGTTTATTTATTTGCATACAATACTGTGATCAGGAACTTGCTACTTAGAAACCGCTTCAGTGCCTCATTGATGTGACCACTTAACAATTCACACTGACCATTCCCTGTGGTCTCTCATGGTGTGGGTGATGCTTTCACGTATTACAAGCACCAGAAAAGGGAGCTGGATCAATTCTCTCTGTTTAAATTCTAGTCTTGGTTGGAATGATTCCCTTAAGCACTCACAGCTCTAGGTTCTTTCTGACTAAAAAGTATAGCAAATATTCTCAGAGCTGTTCACATTAGGATAAAAAAAAAAATCTAAAAAGTATCCTTGCCCTTTAAATGTCAGAGATCAACCTGGGGATCTTTCTCACTTTCAGTTAGTAGATATGGCTTCTTTGTGGTGTGAGCTTCAAACTTGTTGGGAGGAGGATGTTGTTGAGACTTGTCATTAATTAATAATGTTTACCATGCAAAACCTGGGTCATTTGATATGCCACATGGAGGTAAGAGAGGAGAAAATAGCATAAATACATGACCCCTTGGAAGCTGTTTTCCATGGAAATATTTGAGTAGGCAGTTGAAATCAAGGTAAATATAGGAAGAATAGGAGTTGGGAGGACTTCCCTGATGGCTCAGTGAGTAAAAAATCCACTCGTAATGCAGGAGACACAGGAGACGTGGGTTCAATCCCTGGCTTGGGAAGATCCCCTGGAGAAGGAAATGGCAACCCACTCCAGCATTCTTGCCTGGGAAGTCCCATGGACAGAGGAGCCTGGTAGGCTACAGTCCACAGGGTCGCAAAGAGTCGGACACAACTGAGTGACTAAGCACAGCACAGCACAGGAGTTGGGAAGAAAAGAAGGGCAGAATGTAACCACCTTTTTCCTTCCACCTAGCACTATGCTTAGACAAAACAGTCTGTAGCAGAGTGCCTTCTAAGATCCTTGCTGAATCTTTAAGTGCCTTGCTGAATGAACAGAATGAATGAATGGGTGGATGTCAGATTGTGAGCTTTCTAACATGGTAGCTTCAAATTGTGGTAAATTTGTTGTGTTCCATCTCGGTGCTATAGAAGCCCAGGAAAGACCTTTCAGTTTATTAGATCCTAGAAACTGAGCGTGTGCTCTGCACTGTCTGGATAGGATCAACTTCTGTAGTTCTCTTTCTCTCTCTTTTTATTGGGGTATAGTTGCTTTACAATATTGTACGGTAAAGTGAACCAGCTACATGTGTCCATATCTCCCTCCCTCTCAGCTCTCCCTCCTCTCCGCACGCTACCCACCTAGGCCACCGAGCACTGATCTGAGCTCCCTGTGTCCGACAGCAGGTTCCCAACAGCCGTCCATTCTACACGTGGCCATGCACATGTGTTAATCCCAGTCTCCCAATTCATTGCACCCTCTTCCCTTGCCCTGGGCCCACACATCTATTCTCTACGAATGCATCTCTGTTCCTTCCCTGCAAACAGATTCATCTGTACCATTTTTCTAGATTCCACATCACATGTTCATATATGATACTTGTTTTTCTCTTTCTGATTTACTTCACTCTGTTTAACAGACAGACGAATGGATAAAGAAGACGTGGTACATATATACAATGGAATACTACTCAGGTAAAAAGGAATGAAATTAGGTCATTTGCAGAGAACGTCGATGGACCTAGAGTCTGTTACACAGAGTGGAGTAAGAAGAGAAAATTAATTCCTACTGTTCTCTTTATCCAGAGGCAAAAGGCAAAAGGGATTCTTGCCTGCAACTGGAATACTGTTGCCAGTTTCAACAAAGAATCTATATTGCCTAAGGAAACCAGTGTTTCCTCTTCCAGCATTCAGTCTTGGCTCCTTTGCCTGAGAGGGCTGTTCTTAGAAATGTCCTCCAGAGACTTTTCTATTAAACCAGGATGCAAAGTGCATGACTGTGTAATTCTGCTGCTGAGATCCTATGAAAGGAATGAGTTGGGACAGATGCAGCAAGGTATTAGGACACATTTTCCCCATTCTTCATCCTGCACAACCCAGAAGTGAACTTATTTTCATCAAGATGACCCAATTCTTAGCATGTTTTTCTACCCACTTTTACCCATAATACTTTCAAATCACTGTCTTTAATTCAAACTGCGCAGAACAACAAGAAAATGAAAAGAAGATAAACTGGTTAATCAAAAGCGAAATGGCATTTAATTCAAACTAAGCTGGCAAATTCATGGAAAATAAAAGTATTTTACTAAAAAAAATAAGAAACAGCCCTGTGATTAAACCTCAGGGCCACAAAGAGCATCACTGTCCTTTTGAGGTTTTGAGTGTATTTCATTGGTACATTGGAAGCATTTGTCACATTGTTGATAATCTGTCTACTAAATTGTGCACTCAGCACTGCCATCATTTTAACCTGTTTTAGTCACCAGGCTTTCATCTTCTTTCTGCACTTTTCTCATATTTCTGAATGGTAGTTTTTTTCATAAGCTTTTAATTAAAAAAAATTAAAATATAGTTGATTTACAATGTTGTGTTAATTTCTACTGTACCACAAGGTGATTTATATATTCTTTTGTATGTTCTTTTTCGTTATGGTTTATCTCAGGATATTGAATATAGTCCTCCGTGCTGTACAGTAGAACCTTGTTGTTTATCCATCCATCTGCTAACCCCAAACTCCCAGTCCATCCTTCCCCCACCACATCCCCTTTGGCACCCACAAGTCTGTTCTCTGTGTCTTTCTCCTAGCTAGATTTATTTGTGTCACAATCCATTTATTTCCCTAGGTATCTTTATTCACATAAAGTGTCCCTCTTCTCTGTTTCTTTCCACTACCTTGACCCCACCCTCATCCTATAGTCAGAATCAGGACACAGAGCAGTTCAGACCCTGAAAAGAGAATAAGAGGCTGCCTCTTAATTATCCTTCCCCAATAATCTTGAAAGATTGAGGATGAAAGGTTATGCCTGGAGAAATTCCTCTTTACATTCCTAAAACTGCATCAGAGAAACTACTAAATTTAATCAATGATCCACAGTTTTTTTAAGTAAAGAATTTTCTGTGTGTATCTAACAGTCTTGTTGGGATCTTTTGTGGCAAGACAGTGTGATGAGAAATAAACATTCCCTATAGTCCGATGTATTGAGTATGCTTTTGGAAACGTGGGAGGGACTGTTTGCCAGAGAGTGTTGGCAGTTTTGAGAGATGACTGGCCAAGTCATAAGGGAATGAGAAGAAGAAGTTTATGTAAAACCGAGTCCAGCATTGTGTATAAAACACAGGTTTCAATGTAAAGAAATCTGTTGCCTTAAAATCTTGGGAAATATATCACCACATCTTGTCTTTACTACACAGATAACCCACACAAGTAGCCTCTTCTTTTAAAAAAAAAATTTTTTTTGAAATAAGAATATAAGAAAATCAAGATGATCTTAAAGAAACGGATCTCTTTATATTAATTTTCTCCTTGCTTTTACTTTTAAGAGTTAAGACAACATTTCAGGAAAGAAATGTGGAGAAGGATAAAGGGAAATCAATAAAGTTATTCTGTGACTTTTCCCAGGAGGGAGCTGTGTTAATCGAGAATGGCTTGCTTGGCTATATATCAAGTCCAAGGAGACCAGGAGTTGATTTTGAACCAGATTTCCCAGCTAGACTGAAGAAAATAAATATGTATATTGATGTATATACATGTGTGTGTATGTATATATTATTTAGTTGCTAAGTCATGTCCAGCTCTTTGTGACTCCATGGACTGTAGCCTGCCAGGCTCCTCTATCCATGGGATTTCATAAGCAAGAATACTGGAGTAGGTTGCCATTTCCTTCTCCAGGGGAACTTCCCGACCCAGGGATCAAACCCACGTCTCCTGCATCGGTAGGCAAGTTCTCTACCACTGATCACCAGGGAAGCCCATATATGTGTGTGTATATAGATAGATATAATTTTATAAGAATGGTTTATGTTTGTATTTATACTATTATATACATTTTACCGGGCTTCCCAGGTGGTGCTAGTAGTAAAGAACCTGCCTGCCAATGCAGGAAATGTAAGAGACATGGGTTTGATCCCTGGGTCAGGAAGATCCCACTCTACCACGGCAACCCACTCCAGTATTCTTGCCTAGTAAATCCTGCAGACAGAGGAGCCTGGTAGGCTATAGTCCATGGGGTCGAAAAGAGTCAGACATGACTGAAGCAATTTAGCGTGCACGCACATACATTTTACTGTATATTTAAAATGTGTGTGAATGTGTATACACACATATTTTAAAAGTAGGTAAGAGTAATTTCTTTAGATAACTAGTAATACCAGATAAAAATTCTTCTCATCATATTTTATATATTTTGATTTAGATAATTTTATACTTTATAAGTTTCTCTTATAAGACTTTTGACTCCAAAAGAAGGCAGTTGGTTACAAGAGCCTAAAGAGAGAGGAAAGGGAATGGGAACCAGAGTTCCTGACCCTAGGCAAGTGGACATGTCTATGACCACAGGAAATCTTCTGAAGAGTCTCTGTGTCATTCATGTGGTCATTTTCTCTTGTGATCACATTACAGAAATTTTTAGCAGGTGTGATTTCAGCCTGGAAGTCAAGATGGCCAGGAGATAGTTGGGATGCCAGTGGTCCCAACTGCTGGGCTGGCTGGGACGCCATGGTCCCATGTTTATCAAAGCAGTGGTGGTGTCTTTGTGGCCAAACTGGAGCAGCGTAGTTGGTTACTGGGAGTCAGGCCTGACTTTACCTTCACAGTGTAATCTTGAGTGAGTTATCCATCCTTCCTGAACTTCAGTTTCTTTGATTATGAAATGGAGTGGATACTGATTCTTACCCCTTCCCAGCAACATGGTGATTTGCTGCCCAAGAATCTTGTCAAAATTTGTTGTTCCAATCAGTGATCAGGAGATTTTGAAGACAAGTTAATGATCTTTTTAGTGACCTAACCTAGTGAGGTGAAACCCCCCATACTGATTCTGAGCATCTTTCTTCTCTTGTATATTCAGACTCTAAGTTGTTTTTAACATTACCTAAGATAGTGTCTTTGGAGAAGGCAATGGCACCTCACTCCAGTACTCTTGCCTGGAAAATCCCATGGGCGGAGGAGCCTGGTAGGCTGCAGTCCATGGGGTCGCTAAGAGATGGACACGACTGAGCGACTTCACTTTCACTTTTCACTTTCATGCATTGGAGAAGGAAATGGCAACCCACTCCAGTGTTCTTGCCTAGAGAATCCCAGGGATGGGGGAGCCTGGTGGGCTGCCGTCTCTGGAGTCGCACAGAGTCGGACACGACTGAAGTGACTTAGCAGCAGCAGCAGCAGCAAGATACTGTCTTTATTTTCTAAATCCCATGTATATCATAACTGCTAAGAAACTATTCTTGTACATAATGGAATGTAACCAGAGAGGGACAGGACAATTCTAGAATTGTCCTGGAGAGAACTTAGGAATTCACCTAATCTAATCCTCTCATTTTATAGTTGTGGGAACTAATGATCTGAGAGGTAAAATATCTTTTCCAGAGATAAGCAGAGAACTCATGTCTCTTTAGCTTTCATTTCTATGTTCTTTCCATTGATTCGTGTGACTCGGGATCACTGTAAACCAGAAATAGAACTTAATGTTCTAGAAAGCAGACTAGACCAGGGTGTATAAGTCTTTGATTTTCCCCAGGGCCAGATTCTAACTCTGTGCACATCCTGGCCAGCAGGGTTGTAACATTCTCATAAAGGATGAAGAACTCAGGGTTGTCAGAGCCTCTTCTTTGCCCCTTCTTGCCCCATAAGACCCAGTTCAGAATCTGGATCCAACTGAACTCCTGCCTTTCTATGTTTATTTTGGATGAGGTTGCATTTGCCCTTTATCCTGTAGGTCTTACATTTTATCTTCCAGTCGACTCTCCTCATTTTATATTCAACATTCCTGAGAGTCTGCCTAGTGGTATGTCATGCTGCAGTGGGCTAGATACACAGCCTTCACCACAGTCACAGTGCAACAGGTCCTGAATAAGACTTGCTTGCAGTGCTGGGGGCCTCTGAGGAAAGGGAGACTGAAGTCATTGAAAGGAGACAAGGAAGACAGCAGACGCCATATTCATTCTCCTTTCTCAGCAGCACAGAAAGGTTCATTCTGTGCAGTGGTATTTTCCAGACTAATGTCTTCCTTGTTTTCAATAGAAGAAGAGGAGGAGGAATATGTCACACCCTCCCCGCCCTCCCCGTTCCCCTGCCCATCATCAGGTCTGCTTCGGTCTTACTTGGCTTGTTCTCCATGAATTGTCTGAACCAAGCTGCTTCCTGATCCTTCACTCATTTCTTACCACACAATGCAAGACAGTCATCAGGGCCCAGAGATACACATGTATCAATATATATGCAGATGAGTTGGAGAGAAGATATTGTCCACCCAGTATTTCCTCCCTTACTTTAGTTTTCTGATCTGTTTTCTCTGTTTACTCTGCTTTTTAAAAAAACTTGACAACTAGATACCTAAATGTTTCCTGCTGCTGCTGCTAAGTCACTTCAGTTGTGTCCGACTCTGTGCGACCACGTAGACGGCAGCCCACCAGGCTCCCCCGTCCCTGGGATTCTCCAGGCAACAACACTGGAGTGGGTTGCCATTTCCTTCTCCAATGCATGCAAGTGAAAAGTGAAAGTGAAGTCGCTCAGTCGTGTCCAACACTCAGCGACCCCATGGACTGCAGCCTACCAGGCTCCTCTATCCATGAAACACCCAAAGCATTATTAACGCTTTAAAAAGAATCTAAACACCAGCCGGATGTTCTGTTTAATTTTCCAAATTCTTTTTCTCCTTCCTTACCTTAGAAGTTTTCTCTCTTTTCCATGCAGTTTAAGAAATGGATTTTAGGTCACTATGCTCATGGCAGGAGAAGAAAATCATCAGTTAGCGGTTGATCATGTCTATATCACCAGTCGACAGGCCTGAGTTACATAACATTATAACCCTAGATGATGTTAAGTTCCCAGAAATGTACAGAATGGGCAATAATTTGTAAAGCACCTATTACATGGCAGGCACAGTTCGAAGCACAGTAGAATCAGAATTGGCACACAGGCAGGTGAACCCCTTTCAGACTTGAGCATATAGACCCAGCAGTCTGTAAACTGAACAGTCCAGAAGAATGGGGGTAGACATTCAGACTATCATGGTGAATCTTCAAAGACTTGAGAATGCTGAAAGAATTTACTCAGCCTCCTCTAGTGTGGGAAGGCAAGTTGGCCTCAAATTGTAGTTGGTTTGCTCCAGGCTGGCCAGCATTGGAGCGCACAGTCCAGCATTCCTGGAGGGCAAAGCATCAGACCGCAGGAGATGAGCCTGGCTCCCTCCAACATAGTTCTCTGCGGCCCTCGTGTCATTGCTCACGGCAGCATGGAGAGACTCCTGGAGAAGTGTCAAACACAGCAAATATAAAATCTCGGAGGCAGCAGCTTCTACCCTTAAAATATCCCTCAGCTTCTCCCCAGAGCGCTCCCAGTCCTTTGCTCTGTGCTTGCATCTCTGCGGGAATTCTGATAGTGTGCTGTACCTCAGTCCCCAAAAACATGTTTGAAAATGTTTCTGTGTTTTAATTTTTCTAATTCCACATGCTCAGCACTTTTGAAACTCATCTATTTCACAAATGCTCAAGTAGACCCAGTCGTATCTTTTTGGAAGTTATTCCTAACTGCTCTGTCCTTAGTTAGTAATGGGGGACACCAAAGTGTCCAGAGCATGATAACACTTTTGTTCGTTTGTTTTGTTTTTAATTATTTTTAATAGAAGGATAGTTGCTTTACAGTACCGTGTTGGTTTCTGCCATACATCAGCATGAGTCAGCCATAGGTGTCCGTGTGTCCCCTCCCTCTTGAACCTCCCTTCCACCTCCCACCCCATCTCACCCCTCTCTGTTGTCACAGAGCCCTGGCTTGAGTTCCCTGAGTCATACAGAAAATTCTCACTGGCAAACTGTTTTTCATATGGTAGTGTATATGCTTCCGTGCTTCTCTGCCCACTGTCTCCTTCGCCCCACTGTGACCACAAGTCTGTTCTCTACATCTGCATCTCCATTGCTGCCCTGCAAATATGTCTATCAGTACCATCCCAGAGTATGATAATTCTTAACGATACTTTCGATTTACATCAGACTCAATCTGGATGAACTTGAATCAGTTCATACATACTACTTCATCTTTCCCCACAACAGTTGGGTTCAGAGATCTAGATTCTCTTCTTGGTGTTCCAAGAATCCTTCTTGGGGAAATGTACTTAGCCATGAACAGCCTTGGTTCCCAACTATGAAACAGGAATAATGAGGATGTTTGCTTCCCTGCTTCCTTGTCTTAACCCTTTAGAAAGTAAACAGATTTAAATGATCCAAAAAGTCTGAGATTGAAGGAGTTATGTCTTAACTTTATGACCCTTAATGGAAAAGTGAGAGAGAATATTAGGAACTTGACTGGAAACCCTGAAATCTGAATTGTAATTCATTCTCTTCTTTTTTAAATATTCATTTATTTGTTTGGCTGCCCAGGGTCTTAGTTGTGGCATGTGGAATCTTTCAGCTGTGGCATGTAAACTGTTAGTTGCAGCAAGTGGGATCTAGTTCCCTGACCAGGGATTGAAACCAGGCCCCCTGCATTGGGAATGCACAGTCTTAGCCACTGGATCACCAGGGAAGTCCCTCATTCTCTTCTTGATAATGGGTCATTGTCCTGGATGGATACCTCTCTCTTTTATATGGAGAAAGTACTGAACAGTCCAGTGTATCAATAGAATATTGCAAAGTGCTCAGAGATCCAGAGATGGAGAACACAGTAAAAGGGACCCAGTCTTCTAAAGAGCACGACTTTGGTCAGCAAAGATGCCTTAGGGACCATAGCACCAATAGGACTAAATGTAAGGCAAGTACGACCTCCAGGCTCTGTAGCAATTTCAAAAAATGTGCACACTCTAGATTGAATCCCTAGCCTGTACCATTGCACGTCATCTCTGGACTCTCAACCTAGTAGCCTTAATCTTCCCAGATCTCAGTGGGTAGAGATGCCTCATTGCTTCCCAGCCTAAACCTGATGACTGAATATCAGGGACCTGGACTGAAATAACACTTGGCTCTTAGATGGCGCACAGCAGCCGAGAGTAATGATCTTTATAATATCGGGTTCAGTTCTCTTAGTGCACAGGTGACAGGGATCTCGCCCTTTAGAAGGGCCTGGGTCCTCATCCTCTTCCTCTCCCTTTCTTGCTCCGTGTACCCACTATTATACAGGAGTGAAAGACTTTTTATTTTACTTTCTTGGGCCCAAAAGGCCACTGAAACCTACTTCCTCAAATTGGTAGAATTAGGCACTAAGGCAATGGACAGTAGATTATGTTTCAGAGAACTTCACAGACCACGAGGGTCGATCAGATAAACTCCAGCTCTTCTATGGAGTTAAGGCTAGAAACCAGGAAAAGAAACTCACCCAATGAGGAGGCAACAGGATTATTTTATAGATTCATATCAAACAATATTGGGCTTCCCAGGTGGCTCAGTGATAATGAATCCACCTACCAATGCAGAAGATGCGGGTTTAGTCCCTGGGTTGGGAAGATCCCCTGGAGAAGGAAATGACAACCTGCTCCAGTATTCTTGCCTGGAGAATCCCATGGACAGAGTAGCTTGGTAGGCTACAGTCCATGGGGACACAACTGAGTGAGCTTGCACACACACACACACACACACACACACACGCACACACACACAGACACACACACACACACAGACACCAGACAGTATTATTAAATATATACACTGAAGCATTATCATTGATTTCCCCTAATATCCTAAAAGGTTAAAGGAAAGCAAAAAAAACACAACTTTCCAGTGGGCCACGTATTTAGTGACATTACTCAGCCTGAGACACCTGGAGCTGATGTGGGTTTGAGGTTATAAAATCCACCAGATAATTCCTTTTGAAACCACTTGAAGTATAGAATCCCTGTACCAGACACTGCTCCCTACTGGTTCAAATTTTCTTTGCTTTTGCAAGGGCATTGCTAACCAAACAGTGCATAACTAAGCTTCCTCTTCCTCATCATCCTAGGAAGAATAGTAGGAATGTTTTTGTCAATTGATGAGCACCTCTTGCAACAGAAGTTAGACAGTTCACATCTAAAGCACACAGATGGACTGTGTTATCCATCTGGTTCTCCCATGAGAGATGCCATGCACCCCCAAGGGTACATCTTTAGAAGCTGTGTTTCAGGTTAATATAATGGAAATTACCCTGGTTTGTGGAGATAGTCACATATTTGTAACCCGATTCAGTGGTGTCTAAGCTCTGAATGTGCATGGATGCCTGTCAGAGGACAGACTGAATGCTATCCTGTGCCCCTTGCCCTCTGTTCAGAGACAGGGATTCCTCAGATGAAGACCAGCAGAGAAGCTGTTCTCCCTGGGGTACCACTTACATGTACTTAAATATTCTTTCCTTAGGCAAAAAAAGGAATTGTCCAATCTTTTTGCCAGAAGACATACTATGAAACCCTGGAGGCTTTAGGTCAAAGAGTCATGAAGCATTTCTACCTTCTCAACCTCTTTCTGAAATGAGGGCATCTCAGCTGAGTTGCTGATCTCAGATCTGGACTCACCCACATCCTCTAAAGTATAAGAGATCTCTCTCCCTGTGTGTAGCTCAGAATAGTCCTTCACAGCCACATCATCCTGGATGCTTTATCACTTGATGTTACCTCCTAATTCCCAGAGGAGTGAGATTTCAGATGAAATTCATCTGGCTTCCAACAGCACATCTTTGGAACTTTTAGAACTTTTAGATGAAATATATCGACTTGTTCTTTTTCAGAAACACAGACATGGGTATAGAGGGAACCTCTGTCAGAGTATCATCATGGATAAAAAGAGTGCTATTTTCCATTTATTAAATGCTACTTTTATGTGGCATTTTAGTAAGCATTATTCCCAAGGTTGTTTAGACATGAATCCAGATTGCTCCAAAAGTTACGATCAAAACTGCATTTACTAGGGGAGAATGGATACATGTGTATGTATGGCTGAGTCCTTTTACTATTCATCTGAAACTATTACAACATTGTTCATCAACTATACCCCCAATACAAAATAAAAGGGTTTAACAAATTACATTTACATGAGTATAAAAGTTCATTCAAAAACTACTTGTTGAGTTCCTGCTATGTGCCAGGTGCTGTGTACTGGGAATACAACCACGGCCATGTCACAGCCCCATCTTCATTCACCTTTGTCTTTGGAGGTGAAGATAGCAGAGTATTTAGGCAGAGCCATTACCACAGCAGTGTCTTCTGTCCTCTGGCTAAGGAGATCACACTGCCCAGCACAGGGCCTGACATATAATCAAGTACTCAATATATGTTATTAGATAAAATGAACTAAATGAAAAAAAAAAAGAATAAATGCTAATATAAAGTGTAGAATATGCCATGCATAATACATTGAAACTAGACTAATTTGAGATGATTACCTATAGAAAGTGTCATTTACACTGAGCAAGGCAATAGGAGTATACTGATAAAAAGGGAACGATCATACTTACGGAGTTAGACCTGTGTTCAGATACTAGCAGTGACACTCGTGAGCTGGGCAATTCTAACTATTCTAAGCTTCATCTGTAAAACACTGATGATGGCTTTCAAGGCTGCTCTGAAGATTCAATGAGATATTAGTTATCTATATCTGTCTAGCTCACCAAAGAACTCCAATAATAGCTTAAAGGAGTCACAGACAGCATAAGTGTAACAGTAAACCAAAAAGCACCTAAGTAGTAAGATTAACAGCACCAGTGTTTTGAGCATCAGAGATCAATAATAAGCTTAAAATCATGGTGGAAGCAAGGAAGAGGTGCCACCTCTCTTAGCCTCCAGCCCACACAAGGGTGGAGGGAGCAGGTGACTTGCAGGGTTTTATCTCCCCCTCCAAGGGTCATCCCAGAAGGCTTTTGTGTTCAGCTTTCAGCTGCAGGACCATGTGGCACCTTCCTGTCGCTGTTCACAGGATAGTAAATACCCTTCCAGTTAATCAGATGATCTTAGGATATTGTGATGTGTGGAGGCATTTTGTGCATGTGTGCCACACACACACCCATACATAAAAATACGATTTTAAAGTAAAGTTCTTGTAACAATTAGCTTTTGTTGCTTTGTCCTAAATATCATAAATATATATATATTAGAATCCCTTCCTCTGTTCTTTCTTCCACGCATGTACCTCAGACCTTTTCTTGCTGCATTCATGTAGTTAGATGAGTTAACACACACATATATTCAGAAAACAAAGATCATGGCATCTGGTCCCATCACTTCATGGGAAATAGGTGGAAAAACAGTGGAGACAGTGTCAGACTTTATTTTTGGGGGCTCTAAAATCACTGCAGATGCTGATTGCAGCCATGAAATTAAAAGACGCTTACTCCTTGGAAGGAAAGTTAGGACCAACCTAGATAATATATTAAAAAGCAGAGACATTACTTTGCCAACCAAGGTCCGTCTAGTCAAGGCTATGGTTTTTCCCGTGGTCATATATGGATGTGAGAGTTGCACTGTGAAGAAAGCTGATCGCCGAAGAATTGATGCTTTTGAACTGTGGTGCTGGAGAAGACTCTTGAGAGTCCCTTGTACTGCAAGGAGATCCAACCAGTCCATTCTAAAGGAGATCAGTCCTGGGTGTTCATTGGAAGGACTGATGCTGAAGCTGAAACTGCAATACTTTGGCCACCTCATACGACAAGTTGACTCACTGGAAGAGACTCTGATGCTGGGCAGGAGGAGATGGGGACGACAGAGAATGAGATGGCTGGATGGCATCACCAGCTCGATGGACATGAGTTTGAGTGAACTCCGGGAGTTGGTGATGGACAGGGAGGCCTGGCGTGCTGTGATTCATGGGGTCGCAGAGAGTCGGACATGACTGAGCGACTGAACTGAACTGATACACACACGCTGTTCTCTACTGGCTTCATCTGATTTTAGATGGGCTATTAAATAGTGCCCTGAGATGCACTGGCTTGCTTTCTATGTTAATGTGGGTGGGGAAAGGCCAGGTTGAGGGAGATGCCAGCAGTGGACTTGCAGTTTGAGTTTTCAGTCTGAGACATGAGTTAGGACTATATTTTGATATGGCCAAAAAAAAGTCCAACGAGAGAGTGAGGAGATGGTGGTGGCCAGAGATGAAAAAAAGTTGTAAGTCGTAAAAGGATTTGAGACCTAAAACTCTGAGGAGTAGAAAACTAGATGTGCTTAAAGTGATGATGGGGGAGAGGGAAAGCAACTGTGTGGACCTGTGAAGCCATGCCAGAACTGAGAGCCAGGGGCAGTGGCAGAGGGGAAGGACAGGTAAGACAAAGCGGACGTCTAGCTCCCTACAGCGCAGCATGGATCAGGGCTAGAGAATTTGCTGCAGTGGGAGGTGGGGCCAGTCTGGCACAGACTGTGGGTTTGGAAGGAGCTGGGCGGGCTGGAGAATGCCAGGCTGCCTTTGTAGTTCTGAATTCAGAGAGGGGGTGACAGATACTGGGTTTCAGGTCAGAAGCCTGGCTTGGGTGGCTTCTGGAGAAATTTCCCCTCTGCTCCCAAACTCTTACAGTGCACTCATCACACCGCTGGCCTCCAATCAGAGCATAAACACGTGTCCTGGAGGCCGTCCTCCAAGCAGAGATTTCAGCAGTGGTACCTGTTGGCCGACTCATGGGGCCCTTTCCCTTTCCTATTCTCTGGAGGCGGTAAACTGGGCTGAACACAACATCCTTGTGTGTTTCCCGTCATCCTCCCAACATGCTTCACCTCTCCCAGACTCCTAGGGTTAATCCCCAAGACAACCTTGCTTTGAAAGAAAAAATGTGGTGAGCCTACTTGAAGATTTGGATCCCAGAGGCCTCTTTTCTGTCCTGCCTCAGCCAGACACGGGGCAAAGAGACGGACATTTACAGGAAAAGAAGCAGTAAGTTCTTCTTGTTGCTTGTTTTCAAGGTTTGATTGCTCTCCAGATTTAGGGTCCCTGAAAGCAATGGGCTTTTCTTTTCTTGTTTTTTTCTCCTCTCTCTCTTTTTTTCTTTCTCTGCAGAAATTAATAATATCCCCTTCCCATCCTGTGGGTGATTCATAAAAGCAATTGCATTAGAAAGTGCTTCTTCGTTGCTGCTTGTAGCCTGGGTTAAAGATATCTGAAGTTGATCCGTGTGTGCCTGTTTGCAATACTGTAATATTTGGAAATGTATCTGCATTTGTGAAAATGATTTGTACTGATGATTCTTCCCTAGAAGAAACACTACATAGCTGGCTGATTGATTGTAATGATGATGAATTTCTCCCAGGACTGGCATGGATGTCTTCTTTGGGGATTTTTGTGCCTATTTGCTGCTCATCAAAGGGAAGCACAGACCGAGTTTGGAATGAGGGTGTGGTCGCCTGATTCAGCTTCCTTCCTGGCCCATCTCTGCCTCCTGCCTCCTGCTCCTCCCCTCCCACCCTGGCTCCTCCGATCCTTGGTGAGACTGTCAGTGAAACGGCATCCACCTTTCTTTTCCCTTACTGCCTGTGTTGTGCTCCATCAGGTCAGAGACCACTCCCCGTGATCAAAGTCATCACGGTTGTGATCTCAGCATATTTTCAATCCAATTGAAATCAACTCCCTTAGCTTCTTCCATCCTGGGATTATTCATCAACATAGTCAGAGCAATAATAATACTGTATTTAGAAGTTCCTTAGCACATTGCATCTCTGAGAGTCTTACAGATGTTCCTAATTAATCTTCACAACACCCCATCCAGGAGTGGTAAATATTATTAACCATACTAGAATATGCACACGCGCGCGTGCACACACACACACACACACACACACACATGCTAAGGACAGCAAAATAGTTCACTTATTTATCATGGTTCACTTGATACAGTAACTGATATTTTTGAGACACCCGTCATAGATACAATAATTAGATATGTGCTTTTGTTAACAAAACCACTACCCACTTCTAGCGTACCCTTGGGTACTAAATAATTACCCACTTTGTGTGGTTATCTAGCTCACTAATTACCCACAGAAATTGGGGTCAGGTGTTAACTGCTTGAAATAAGTATCCTCTAAAGACATCGCTGAGTTGTACAGAGAAAATGATGTATTCATAGCAAAACTTTTGTAAGTTACATATTTGTGTATCTTGGTAAACAGAGTGAATACAGACAGGGATAGGTGAGCTCAGTGTGTGAAAATCATGCAGAGCCACTGCTGCAAATATATAGAGGTTTTGGAGAAGCTCAGGAAATGTCATTCTCTGGCTACCTTTCCTTCGTGAAGATGATCACAACTGTGATTCCCATAATCTGGACTTCATATATGAGGACACTAAGACAATTGATGATTCTCCTTAGGAATGATTCATTCTGGTGTTACAGGGAGGCACCCAGTGAGTCAAAGATTTTTTTTGACAGCTCCACCCTTTATGATTATTCTAGCATGTTTCTTTTTCTGCATCAGTGTAGTGCAAACATCCTATTAGCCAAATCTGAAAAAGATTCTAACCCAGTCTCTAATCCCTGCCAGCCATCTCTCTCCTTCCCAGTAATGACAAAAAGAAAAAAAAAAAAAAAGGAACCCAACACTGTGATTGTAGGTCTTTCCCTTTTTGCCTTGATTTGTTCTGCTTTCCTCTCTCCTTCTCTCCCTTCTTCCTTTCTCTGCATCTTCTTCTTGTTTGTGCGTTTTCTTCTTTTCCTTGGCATCCATCTGTGCTTCTGCAGGTCTCACCGTCAGAGACAAAGCACAATATCTTGAGTTGAGCACAAAGAAACTACCTTATAAAAACATCAACTTGGAAGAAACCTGCATCATCAGTTACCTCCCTCCCTTCCTCGGTCTTTACAGAGCCTAGCATTATATTCAACACAACACTGCCTGTTGTCTGAATGATTCTAGCCATAAAAATTGGGTGAAGGTGGCAACATACCCACTGCGTGTTCAGATAGGTAGAGACCCCAATTTTCAAGGGACATCTGCTTTACAGGATCCTTGGGTAGCTGAGCTTTTAAGATGTGTGCCAGCAAAAATGATAGGAGATGCTTCCTTCGTCAATTCAGGATGTCTTTCATTTTCTTCTTGTGCCACTTTTTTCTGTCATCTGAATGATTACTTCTCATGATCAAGGGACCGTCAGCTGATCAATGAAGTGTGTATGGATCTGATGGACATTTGAGGAGAAATGCTTCAGGAGTAAGAAAAGATGTCTGCAGTGGAAGTGGAGGGTCAGGATGAGCTACAGTCACTGATATGTTTTGGATTTGGAAATGAACTTAAGTGGTAAATTAGCACACATGACAAACAGAGTCAGTGTGTAAAGCACAGCCATTGAAAAGAAAGAGATTTTTAGCACTGTTGTTATCACATGCCTTAATGGAGTGTATACTTTAAATATAGATTTGTATCACTGCTCTTTTATCCCTCTAAATGTCAATTTCAAACAAGTCCTTGGGCATTGTTGACTTTCTGTCCGTAAAGAAAACCCACCAAGATTCACCAAGTACATCACCTGCAGTCACACGCATACGTGTTTTAAATGCCCACGGGATGCTGAACAATTAGGCAGAGAACTGCACTGTGGTCTCTTCACTGCTCCCCTCCACCCCCCATTTTTTCCTTTTAGAAAATGTGATACCTGATCTCTGGATCTAGCAGGGATGAGGGGTTTTTTGGTTTTGTTTTTTTGTATTTGTATATTACAATGTCTGGCCTTCCCCCGGACCTGCTGGTGTATTTTCGGTCTCATTAGTAGTCAGAGAGAAGCCCTAGTGCATCCGGTGCTGGGAGTCAGGTCTGAGACACAGGACATCAGAGAGAGGGAGCGGGCGAGAGGATGTTAGAAGAGAGGCTTGTCTCCAAGATATGGAAGGAAGTGAGAAATGACAGGACTGCAAGCTTTGTATGGAGGAGCCTGGCAGGGCGGGGGGTAGCGGCAAGGAGCGCAAAGTGGGTTCTCAGAAGCCCTAGAAGAGCTAAAGGTGATTAGAAGGGGATATTGATTCCTTATTCTGCCAGCGATTTAAGCAGGCATGCGAGGAATCCGCACCATGGTTGCAAAAGGAGACCCATTGCCTCCTGTAACCAGACACTCGGGCTTTCCAGGAGCCCAGTGAGAGCCGAGAAGAAAGGGGGCAGTGTGGTCTAGGAAAATTCAACTTGTCGCTGATTTGTGCCTGATGCTCGCTGTCCGTCAGCAGCCTCCCTTACAATCTTTTTTTCCTCTCTCTCCCTTTTTTTTTCTTGCCTTCTCCTTCTTCACTGAAGCCTAGGGGAGCCAGTAAAGATTAAATGTGCTTTCTCAAAGGCAGTCACTTCATGCTGCTATGTCGAAAGGGCCATTATTATTATTATTTTTTAATAGTAAAAGAAGAAGGGAGAGAGGTTGAGAGAGAGAAGCTAGGTAGGATGATGACGGACTAGCTTTTCCGAGAGGAAGAGGGAAGGGAGAGAAAAAGCAGAGACCCTGAACGGAGGATTGTGCCTGAGGAGAACCGACAGAGGTGAGAAAAAAAAAAGTTGTCTTGAAGATTGGGGTGGGGGGGGATGCTGAATAACCCTGTACAGCAGGAAAAGAGACATAATTTAGCTGTCTTGCTGGTATGATTCTATTTTGGAAGGGGTGGGGGGAGGGACAGGGATGGGGGGATCCTGGAGCTTTAACGGTTTTTAGTTGCATATGGAAATACATACAAAATACTTAGCATTTTTCCTAAGTGCCCGAGGCCCCCTCCAGTTCCTTCCTATCGGGGCTGCTTTGTCATTCTCTTTGACTAGCCAGGCATCTACCTGGCTCAGGCTGGAATAAAAGAAGAAAAAGAAGGACAGGAGAGAAACAAGAAAGAAAAAAAGGGGGAAGAAAAAATGTTAAAAGAGCCATCTTCCCACCCACTTCCCCTCCCTTTCATTTTTTTTTTTTTTTTTTTTTGAGGCGGCACTGGGAGCCGTCCCCGCACAGGAAAGCCCAGTTTCCAGGCAGATGGGGGAAGCGCCGATCTAGCAGGTACAGAACCAGTAGCTGTCTGCGAAGATGGAGGGGAATTATGCTTCGGATTCCTCCGAAATATTGGCAGAAGGCTTCAAAGGATCCGCAG
This sequence comes from Moschus berezovskii, assembly GCF_049115385.1. NCBI lineage: Eukaryota > Metazoa > Chordata > Mammalia > Artiodactyla > Moschidae > Moschus > Moschus berezovskii. The sequence goes on along the minus strand of NC_142473.1, from coordinate 37,027,206 downwards.
CGGGAGCGGGGCGGGGGAGATGCGCCTCCCTGGCTGGCGCCCACCCCTTCCCACTCCCCTCGACCGAGTGACAGCCTGGTGCTGGCTCGGGGTGGTTTGGCCTTGGCTTCAGCCAAGCAGCTGATGCACAGGAGGCCTGTTCGCAGGACTGGCAAAGTGCACGCTAAAGAAAGAAGGAGGAAATTTTGAAAAGCAACCCTGGGGAGGGTTCATTCTTATGAAAACATAAAAAAAATTTTTTTTAACTGAATATTCTCAAAATTTGATCAGTCCCAGTCCTTCTCTCCACTCCCACCGAATTGCCCCCCACCTCCCGTCGTCAAAGCATAAACTGCAGAGTTACAATCTCTAGATTTGGTGTATCGCTTCCTGCCCCCGCCTCCCCCTCCCCGCCCAGTTCTTCGTCCTCTATTGAAACACCTCGCCCAGGCGGGCGCCCTGCAGCTCACATTTCCCCCCCTGGCTCGGATGGTGCTACGGGAGCTGCAGCCTGACTCCACTTCCAATGGGTGAGTTTAAAACGCTATTCGTATTTATACTTTCCAAGCCTCCAAATCCTCCTCCTTGGTCTTCTCCTAAAAACCCAAATTTGGATGGTTTTGCATGCGGCATGCTCGCCCGGGAGAAAGAGATGCCTCCGATTTTCTTTACCGTCCTTGGTGCTAGTTGTAAATTAAAGCTTTGAAGAGACGTTCAATCCTGACTGTAGACCATGGTTTGCAAAACATGGTCATTTCTGAGTCTATTCATACTATTTTACATTTTACTAAACTCTTTTGCCCAAAGCTCCAAAGAGTTTTCTCTGATAGACTGGCGATTGTATGTTCAGGTATGTATATGCGCCCACAGACCCTGCGTCTGTGTGCATGTATCTAAGTGGAATCCAGATTTTGTGGACGAGGGCAAACTTAAGAGAGTGAGGGAATATCCTGCCACCTGTTTGTTGTCTTTTAGTGAACAACCTCGAACACAAACTGCTTGTCATTCCTGTTTTGCTTTGTTTTGTCTCAAGAAAGAACAATTTAGCGCGCGCCTCTCAATCCCTGAGACCCTAACTTGTGATGTTTACCGTTTAAATCCACGGGTTAGGCTCTTGGGAGCTGCGAGTCGCGCCTTTGCATCCTGGAAATTTGGTGGAAGTTTTTTTCTTTGAAGCAAAAACAAAAGAAAGTTTGTCCGAAGTGCCTGAGTGCACCTCTGAGGTTTTCATTGTTAGGTGGGATCAGGTGATCAGAAAAGTGGCAGCTCCTGGATTTCTGTTAAAGTAGGTACATATTCCGTGATAATAGCGTGCTGGCTGCGATGTGTATGCATGTGTATTATTAATGCCTGAGGCTTGTGGAACTCACCTATCCTGATCTATTCCTTGAGAGCAACACACAGTACTATCCGAGCGTAACAAGAACAGCTCAGTACCTGGTGCTTGACCTCAGAACATAGCAGCTGAAGTCCCAGCATGCTCCATGCCTCCAACTTTTCAACTCAACGGTTAATCTTAAAATTGTGCCCAATTAAAATGGGCATGTGGCTAGGGTATATACTCAGTGCCCACACGTGCATCATATATGGCTGGGCAGTGAACACACAGACACGGGTAGGGGTGAGCCAATAGTGTGAGCTAAAATAGCAATAAGCTAAAAATTCTACTCTTACTAGACTTGCTAGCAGGGTGGAATTTATGGTGTTAACCAAGATTAAATTTGTATTACTTTATAAGATTTTCAAAAATAAAACAGATATAGCCTCCTTGCTCGGCATTTATTTTAAGAGGTTATACACAATGAGCTTAAAAGTAATAGAGATTACAAATGTATTTTCTAAACATAGAAAAAATAATAGATATATATTTTTAAACATATAAAAGGAAACAACGCACACAGAATTATTGTATCCTATAGAAGTTGTCAATGCCTATTCTTTATTTAAAAATTGGGAAAAAAAATGATCAGGATTTCAAAAAATTGATCCAACAAAGTTATTTATAACACCAAGCTATACAGTTCAAATAATCTCTCAAGGTAATTGTTAGCATTACCCAGTTTGCAGTTTTTAACTTTTCATACCATAATAATCTCAGTGATTTAGATCTGTCTCATGGTTAGAGAAACAGTAACTTACCTTTCCTTTGTTATGAAAAATTCCAATATACAATTTCATTTAAACCATTTTAGTATTCTTGGGGCAACATTTGTCTTCTATTTTTGGAAAATACCTAAATCAACCCTGACTTCAAATACTTTCTTCTTTTGAAGACTTTATTTCAGTTATAACCTCAATTTATACATGTTGTCAAAGGTTAAAGGAAACTGTACTTTTTTCTGCTTTTCTTTTTTTAAGGGTTTATTGCCATTTTAGTAACTGACTCCAAATCGCAGTCAAGAAACCATTTTGTATCAGAAAACTGAATCGAGAAAATGAATTGTGCAACAATAGCATTGTCCCTTTTGTTGAAACCTGCTAGTAGTTGTAATATTTAAATATTACTTTCCGGCCTTTGATGGCCTGAATATATTTTGAAGAAAAGAGCTATTTGATTTTCAAGTTATCTTTTGGTTTTTATACAATAGATTAATGCTTTTCCCCCATCTTAGCTGATATGTATGCATAGGCATTTGGAAATTATGGAAGGGCATCTATTTAACTTATGGATATATATTACCACTTGATTCATATCAAGTATTTGCCAAATATTTGGTACTTTTGGAAGTCAAAATATTTCTACGTCTTATTCTATGAAAATATATGTGGGGATCAATAAAAGCACACTAGATGTGATTCTTCTTTGATTTTTAAATGATAGTAGCATAGTAATTTAATACAAGTGATACAATTTCTATTCCAAGACACTCTTTCAGTTTTTTAAATGTTTTCAACTGGGTTGCTCATGTCCTGAGGTTGCTATCATACGATCGATCACACAGGCAATCAGGAGTGCATAACGACACACGAGATTTTATATTTCAGCAGGGAACTGCTTCAGTGTAAGGGCAGGTTTCTCAACACCCCTTCTTCCTCACCGAGCCCATCAGTGAAGTTCAGTGAAATGAATAACATAATTGGTGGTTGGTTCAATCACTACCAGTCTAGACTAGCCCAGACGCATCAATTAGAGGGGGCTGTCTTTTAAAGGGAGAGTGCCACCGAAACAAGCAGGGCATTATTGATACTGATCTTTAAAAGTGCAAATCCAGCTTGGCAGATTAAAAAAAAAAAATAAGGCGGAGAAATGAGGGGGGGTGCGTTGTGGGAAGAAAAGAGAAAGAAGTGAACTGGAGCTTTCGGACACAGAAGGACAGGAAGCTTGAGAGAAAAGCAGGGAATAATGAGTGAAATGCAATGCAGCACTTCCTTGCAACACACAGTTACAATTCAGTTCACAGGGCACACTGGTTCACCGTATTTTTAACTAGATTCCCCCTCCTTTTTTTTTTTTATTCCTTTTTTGCCCCTCTTTCCAAAGTGCCAGCTTAAAACCAATGCAGTTGGAAATTTAACAGCTCTAGGAAGCTCTAGTGAGAATAAAGCCAAGTAAGACGAACCAGCCAAAGCTCCTTTTGCAGCACTTTTCCCCAAAAGAAAAACATGGAAGATGTTTATTTTTCGAGTCTCTTATTCAACCTTTTTTAAAAAGAAAAAAATCAAGTGTTCAAGTGAACAGGACTCATTTAAATCCAGCACCTGGGAGCTAATTTTATGGGCAAGACACCTTTAGGTAAACAGCTCATAGTTTTCTGTTGAATATAGTAAAATTGTGAAGAATGTAACAAAAGGCTCTGCTAATTTGGTTGGTTTTTTTCTTTCTTCTTTCTTTTTTTTTTTGGATGGATAAAAGACAGATGATTTAGAAAGCATTAGGAACACATCAAGCCCCAGGGAAAGAAAATGTTTGATTGGTATTAATTAAAACACTGCTAATATATTCTAATAAAATCAAATTTAACATTCTAAACTAATCCGCTTGGTATGTCAAAGGGAAAGAAAAGTATTGTCTTATTTGCATCTCTGCAATCCAAATGCATTTGCTCATTCAGCAGAATTAATTTTTATCACCAGCCTGTTTAATCTCCTCACAGATTTAGCCAAACTTATTCTTTCAAACTAAAAAGGATCAGAGTAGGGAATCCATAAAGGTTTTGGGAAGACTAGTGACTGTATTTAGTACTGGCTTTATATTACGATATGTTTTTTCGTCTTCATTCGCTTTAATGGGATTTGGAGGAAAACGGTGGGTCTGCAGCGAGAATGATGAATGGTTTATTTTTCCTTTCTATCCTACCTACTGGGTTATTTAGGAATTCCAGTTGCCAAATTATATGAGTAGCATTTATTTACAGGAATGATGTTGTTCTATTGATTAATATCTCATGTATTTCTAACTTCAGTATCTTATTTATTACAAATTCTTAATGGGGAAAAAAAGAAAAGACTCTTAAACCAGAGACCAGTTGCCTTTTCTCAAGAAAGTGGAGAGGTGAATGTAAAAATTTTCTTCACTAAGAACTGAGTTCTTTGTTTCCTTTTTTAAGTCAAAATTTCTATAGAAAAAGTCATACTTTCATAAAACGGAGAGTTTTACGTTCTTTATTGTTAAACTCTCACAATGGGTAAAACTGTCCCAAAATGACATCATACCCAAAATGTTTCTCCTTGCATTAGTCTCCCGTGACTGTGATATCATATGTAAATATGTGCCTCACACACAAAATGAATGGGCCATAAATATCGAGTACCACATTTGTATATTTAAAAAAAAAAAAAAAACAACAACGAGGAATCGTGCACACTCTCCAGGAGATGTAAAACCACTGCCTCAACCACTGACTATGCTGCCTCTTGCTCCATTGCCTTTTTCAGTTCTTGGACGTAAAAGAGCAGTCGCAGTTCGGTTTCACATGTATTGTTCTATAATCCAGGCAATAAATGCTAATTAGTAATGCTCAAGGATCCAACCATTCAGAGTAATTATCATAATTTACTTCTTCCTTGTTAAAGACATTCCTTGCTGATTAAAAAAAAATTAAATCATGATTTTACCATTGCACTGCAGTGGAAATACACTGGAGAGGTGTTCAAGGTATAGGAATATCACTCTGGCTGCATTTGAAGTCACCGACATGTGCCTCTTAGGTTATTCCAAATGGAATTGCAGCTAGATTTCGAAAAAGAAATTCATGTAAATGCACAAAGTTTTGCATGTGCACCAGGAATGTATGATTGTATTTTACAAACCCCAAGGCTCCTCCTTCCCCGCCCACCCCCTTTTCTAAAACCACTTACTGAGCAGAACAAAGGAAGCTGCTAACTATAGAGGCATCATTAAGTATGAACAGCAACAGCGTGATAAAGTATGTGATATGACAACATATTTCATTGCACAAAACTGCAGATAATTAAATAATTCAATAGTAACCCTGGCTAATTAGGAGAAAGATCTTTAAGGAGGAATCAAGAAAATGGATCCAATCAACTTGAATAATATGTTCCATTCTCCAAGATCACAAATACATATTTGGTTATTTGCTGATTGATTGATTGATACAGAAGGATGAGGACAAAAGCCTATTCTTCAAAATGGAACTTTGATCTGATGTCCTCTTTAGGACAAATTAGCCATATGTTTTAACAGAGCAGAATTGAATCCAGGGCTCTGTTTTCAGTCCAAGGTGTAATCTGCCATTTGCTTGCACACTTATTTTAACAATTGATCTAAAAGCTTTTCATATCATTGCCTCCGAATATGTATGTAACCTTCACCACATTTTCTAATGAGGCTCTTGTTTAAGTTTGTTTCTTATTTCTTGAAGCGAATAAGGATCCCCTAAGGAACAGAATAAATAACCATGCAAACATTATCTTTGGACCCTACCCCATTGCTTTTTCCATTAAGGTAACATTCCCAATGTTCATTGTCTGTTGGTCCTTTAAGGAAGAGCTTCAGCTTTTACATGAGGGTTTGAAAGCACATTAGAGAAATAATTCCCTTTGGATACTATACAGAAGGAGCCACCTGCAAAATGTTGATGCTGTTATTGAAATCTCAAGTGGAATCAGCTTTCAAAAAATTAGATATTAGATACATCCGATATAATTTGCAATGTGTAATTATCCTAATGTGCATATAGTTGTGTGTTGCTTTACATGTTGCCTACTTGAGATTTTTTTTTTCCCTTGGGCATTTCTCCTCATTTGAAATGATTCCTGAGTAGAATGTTTTTAAAGTCAGCTTTTATTTTTAAAATTCCTTGTTAATTAATAAAAGAAGCAAAGAACTCCATGTTCTCACGTAAGAATGAATGTGTCTGACCTAGATGTTGGAAATTAATAGTCACTAACAGGGTGATTGTTGTGCATACTTACATTATTTATAAAATATTTGCTGCTCTTTACTGATTTAGTCTTCATCTTGACTTTGGACAACTTGAAGTAATGGAGAATATTAGAATAGTAAATCTTATTCATAAGAAATCCATTTCCTTTATTAGAATAATGAGATAAAATGCCAGGGAAATGGCCTTAGGCAGAGAGAGTAATTTTAGTTTAATCAAAGTCATCAAAATCATAACAAAAACAACTTCTTTTCTGTTTTTCCTCCACTTTGGGTGGCACATGATGAATACTGGAAACTCTGGCTCTAGTCATTCATGCTCTAACATCACCTTCGTTTATGGCATCTCGATATGGTGTCTCCTGAACTAGAGACCGCACCACACCAAGGTGTTGACCCCCTCAAAATCTAGCTGTTAAGGGAAAACCCAGGCAGAGCAACAGCAAGTTGACTGGTCAGCCTGGCACTTGGCACTTGCTATGTGCTCAGTATGTGTAGATGCTCCTGATGCAGATTTGAACTGTCACCATCAGATCACAGCGGGAGCCCAAGGAAGGCCATGCAAGGGTCCCAGTGTATGCTTATATGTTCAGGAGACAAAAAGGGTTACAAGGGAGGCTTGTGTTGAGGTGATAGAAGATATTGCTCATTCCAATTAAGTAGTCACAGGTCCCAAAGAAAGCTGATTTGTTAAACCTTTGACTCATAATAGGCACCTAGAATACAGTGCTTTGCATATTTATACTATTTATTCCTCAAAATTCATTTTGATGATGGAGTCCACATTGTAGAAGAGACATTATGCATGGGCTACATCTGTGCAACACCAAAGCAGTACATTGATTTAGTTTTCATCTGATCAGGTACACAAGGGCTTTGCATTATTAGCTACCTAAAGGAGTTTCTCAAAAATTGTGTGAAAGGGCCTTCCTTGCTACAATAACATTTTTGTTGATTCACAAATGTATTGTATACATCCATCAAAACCTTAATACCCCATCCTCCCATTCTGTGTTCACAAAATAATCAGTTCTAAAATCTGTGTTTATTTAGTCACTCATCCAGGATCATTCATTGCATGTTTCATCAGAACAGAAAAATACCTATTAATAATATTTTAACATTAGGTTGTTTTACAGTTTTTCAGAAATATATGTATACTATACCTGTTAGGTATTAGGAATAGTATTAGGTATAGTATTTTCTAGGCATAATATACCTAGGCAAAGAACCAGCATTTTCAGTGTATCCAAAGGGTTTAGTGCTGAAAGAGAAATGTTTCAGAGTCAATCCCTTTTGGTGTACCTAATTTATTATGCATCTTCATTGTGCTAACATAATGAAGAGGTTGACAATAAAAGCTTTAGTTAATTTAAAATCCACCTGCAGAGTATATTTCATTCATAAAAACTTTTGTAGAATAAAAGAAACATTAATACAGCTCTTCCCAAATATCCTTATCTGTAAAATGAGTGTGTTGGATTAGTTGGTCTCTGAAATCTTTTCCAGCAGGGAATTTTGGTTAACGATTCTTATAGAGGTGTAAGAACAACTTCAGGACATTTGTACCAACAGCTGCCCTTTAAAGTTATATTTGATCCCACCTCCAGGTGCTGTATTTACTAACATATTTTGCCTTGATGCTAAAACAGTAAAGACTGAAGTTCATTTTCAGGAAGGGCAGGGATGGAAAAGAGGAACAGCCGAAGAATGAAAAAAGCTACCCAGTGGGAGAAGGAAATTCTTGATCTGAGACCTAAGCCCATTTCCTTCAACATTAACATAGAAGAAGCCCAGACAAGCACCTGCCTTTCTATTTTAAGACCAGAAGGACTATTCTTCGGTCTTTCTGCCTTGATTAATTGCTTGTAGTATCCTTTGATTTGTTTTTTTTCCCCATTGGATTGACATCTTCGAGTTTCATATTCCCCTTTCCACTTGATGCATTTGAATCATGTTAATATCCCCTTCAAAAGCCTACAGTAGTTATTTTAACATGCCACCCTTCCCCAATTAAACCTTAACACATTCAAAGCCTCCTGAAAATTGCCCCACCCACTTTTTCAAACCACTCAGAATGTATAACCTCTTCTCAAATTAAGCGAGCCTGCTCTTATCAGGTCTATGAATATTCTCTCACCCAAGCACACTTCTCTGCACACTCTGCCTGTCACTTCTTGTACATTCCAGAAATCTTTCTTTTCCTTCTCGCTCTCTCTTCCTCCCTTCTCCTTCATTCTTTCTCTGCCTTTCCCTTCCTCCCTCCCTGTCTGCCTTTTGTTGTTCCTTTCTTTCTTTCTTTCAGTTGGGTACCATGTGTCCTGCTCTGAGCTAGGCGCTAGAAATACAAAGACACACACAAGGAATTAACATTGACTCCTAGCCGTACTCTGTTCACTCCTGCATTGCAAAGCACTGCTGTACCCACACTTATTTTATTTTGCATTTAGTCTTCAGATTTAGTTGAATGTGTCCTTAATGTGCTGTGTTCTTTTGTTGTTTTCCTCCGCGTCCTGTTTCAGTAAGTTGCCTGTTGGATAAAACCTGAAGCTTTTCTTACGGAGCGCTTTCTCCCCGGGCGAGGAGCGTGGCGCTCTCACACACTCCCGAACAATGCTGTTGCTTGACTGATTCCCAAACAAGGTGAACAGTGAGAAAGCTCCATTTTTCTCGTGATGCAGCATTTCACTCATAATTGCAAATAACCTGGCCCCCAAAGTATCGTAACATTCTTTTATTTGTATCAAAGAGTCAATGTGATAACCTTCTGTGACGTGTTCTGTTATTTTTTTAGTCGTCTCCATGTTCCTTTCAGCTGGTCCTATAGTCCCCCTTCCTCAGGAATGTCTTCCCAGTGAAAAAGCACAGACTGCAGAAACCCTGTCCTGAAGGATGCTAAAGCCAACTGCGAAGTGGAAACAAAGAACAGCATCACCTGAAGACATCTCTCCAGCCGGTCGACACACCCACACGCTGCAGTGTCAGCCAGTAGCATCTCAGACAAGAGGCAAGCTTTCCAAGAAACAGAAACCCTTAAGAAAGCTATCTAGATTTCGAATGAGCAAGGACTTTCCCTTCCTCATGTGTATTCCTCTGTTTGTATTTAAATTCTGTGTGACATTCATTTTTTAAAAACTTTTTTTCTAATATGACTATGCTTATTAATACGCTGATTTTTAAAATAGAAAATTGTTCATGCCAGAGGTCGATTGCATGTTAGCCACACACAGAGTTTGACCTTAAAAGAATGACTTGAAGAATATTGAGTTCTTTTGCAATCACAGAGTAGTAGGAGGCAGTACAAAGGATAAAATGATGGTGGGAACTCAGAATGTGTCATCGAAATACAGTACAAACTGACAGCAAGCAACCAACCTTTTTATCAGGCAAGCTAGTTTCTGTGAGACATAGTCACTGCTTCTAAGGAGTTTAAACCTAGTTAAACAGAGGCACATAAACTTTTGAAAAGAGAAGTAACAGATCAAGTCAATTTATAAGTGCAAAAAGAAAGACATAAACAAGGAGCTCAGAGGAAGTCCCCTTAGGCGGGGCAAACTGGTCTGTCTAGGGAAGAAAGTTCCCAAAGGAAGAAAATACAAGGTGAATTTTAAAGGATGTTAAAGATTTAGGTAAATGGGAAGGAAGAAAAAAATAGAATCCTTTCTATAGATGCAATATTGTGAGCAAAGTCAGAGGGGAAGGCATCTACCTGGTGATTTCAGGAAATTATGAATGCACAGGTCCAGTTGACTAAATCCCAGACTTCCACTGCCAATCTATATGCACATATATGGTGAGGACTTTACACACATACTTCCCCTTGCCCACCTCAGGTGGAGACCAGAATTATAATCATATTTCTTCCATTAAAATAAGTGAGCGTGATTGATGATAGTATGAGGATTTGTGATTTTTCTGTTAGCCTAATAACAGTGGATATTTATTGAGTTCTCCCTACATGTTAAGCATTTTACATAGTAATTCTCTTAAGCTTCACAACAACCCTGCAAAAATAGGTATTATTTTGTATTTCCATTTTACATAAAGAAAACTGAGGTTTAAGTAACTTGCCAAACTGCCACATACAGGGTTCACAGTCAGGACCGTGATTTCAAAGCTCATGATCTAAGGCACTAAGCCACAGTGTTGCAACCAAGTGTGTTATTTTGCCACTTCTACATTCCTTGATATTTTTCTATGGTAGACACGTAGCTATTTTTTTTTTTTAATCATCTTCTCAAAATTTTCAGTTTTCTGGTTGAACTAGCATGGTGGAATATATTTTCATGACAGAAATGGAAGATACTGGGGAACAGAGTTTATCAGCATTTTAAGCTTTTTTTGGACCAGACTCTGAGGAGACTGTTAGCTTTGGTCAGCATGAAATCTCAACTTCTTGAGAACAAAAACAGGGGGTGGGGAGAGCTTGAAGGTCATCTATTGCAGTGTTCTTTCCTACAGATGTGATAAACCTGTAAAGATAGAGCAACTTACAGAAGATCGCACGTTTGAGTGTAACAGAACTAGATCCAGAAACCATGCCCTCAGAGGCTCTTGAACTACACGACCCTGTCTAAATGAAGCATGAGCTTGAATTTCACCAATGGAAACATTCTGGGTGATCAAGGAGCACCATACCAAGTACATTGCTTCACTTTTGGCTACCTCTTTGGTTTTTCACTTCAATGTGAAAAATAGATATTTATGAACTGACATCTTTAGTTTCAAAAACTGTCAATGGTCCAGCCACAAAGAACACACAGTAGCCCAAGTTATGTGTACAATGTCTTCAATGATATTCTTAAGTTACTTGGCATTCTTCCTTCACCTAAACCAATCAGATCTTCTAATGAGCATTTTCTTAACCAATTTTATGCACAGTATATATTCATAAGAGCTTCTGCATGAATGTTTAAATGTGTCTGTTTTGATAGTCTTTATGGTTTTTTAAAATATCAATGGTTATTTGCTATTTTAATCGTCAGTTTTCCATATAACTAACCCAAGAATACTTCAGCCATAAAAAACTAGAATTCAGGAGATCTTAGTCTTCTGTACTAGCCCCTTTGCCTTTAGTTGGCACTTAATAATAATTAATAAAGTGATCTACTGGAGAATACAGAGGTTCAAAATGCAATTTTGTCTGGAAGGAGTCAGTTGAACTGTGTCTACTTGAGAGCAAGCATCTAGATGTTTGGAAGGACCTGAATGTTTGACTGTTGTAAATTTCCATTTAGCTATCCAACTTTGTCACACTTAGACCTCCTGGCAGCTCAGATCGTCCTGTTTCCAAAATGATGATCATTGGCCATATCTCACACAGTGCTCATTGAGTGAGTTCATAAATAAACAGGTTGTTTTCTTTTTTAAGCACAGCCACGCACAAAATGTGACTCTGTTGACATTTTATGAGGCTTTGTCATATGTCCCCTGAACCCCCAATAAAAGCAGTGTTGCATCAACTGTGAACTTGTGTTGATTTCTTGGAAGAGTATGCTCTCACAATTTGGGTGTTTTCTCTAGTGTATATCAAAGCTAGTTTCAGGATCTATGAGGAGCAAATAATCTGATATGATGGGAAATTTTCAATTTAGAAGCAATTTCTGAATGATCCCACGTTGCACTTAATAAACAGCAGAGTCATCTACCTGTAAGTCAGAAACCAAAGTGTGATCCTTGTCTTTTCTCTTCCCACCCGTCATGGCCAATCAGGTGAATCTCTGGTTTTTCTGTCTTTCTGTTTTTAAATGTGTCTGCATCCTCCAACTGTTTAAGACAACCGTAATATCACCTGGACTGCTGTCTCATTCTTCCAGTTTCTCCCTTTCCTGCTGCCAAATAGCACCCAGGGAAATCCATCTAAACCACAAATATGATCATACTGTTCCATAGTTTCAAACTTTTCACTGGCTTCCCATTGCCCTTTAACTATCATTACATCTAAGCCCTTCCTAACCTGGTTCCTGGCCCCAACATTCTTCTCTGGACTCCCCAAGTCCCACTGCTTTTGTGGGTCCTTGCCATACAGCTTTCTCTTTCTCTTCTGGGCTTTCTCACACACCTACACCTACTGCTTGGTACTCCATCACCCCTTCCAGCCTCCATCTCTTGTCCTTCAGTTCTCATCCTAGAAATCGCTTCCTCTTGGAAGTCTTCACCTTGACCCTGCTGCTGCTGCTGCTGCTAAGTCGCTTCAGTCGTGTCCAACTCTGTGCGACCCCATAGACGGCAGCCGACCAGGCTCCGCCGTCCCTGGGATTCTCCAGGCAAAAACCTAAGACTAGCTTATTCACCTAGGTGCTTTCATAGCATTCTGTTCTTACCCTATATTAGTGCTTATCACCCAGGTTTTGAGAACTTACGTAACAATCTCCTCAATTTGAATGTGATATTCTAGAGCTCTCTTGTCCTGTAAGGTAACCACTTGCCATATATAGCTACATTAATTTAAATTAATATTAAGTAAAATTTAAAATTCAATTTCTCAGGTGCACTGGCTAAATCTCAAGTGCTCAGGATCCACCTGTGTCTAGTGGCCACCGTGTTGAACGGCACAGATACAGCACAATTCCATCCTTGAGAAAGTTGTATTGGACAGGGGAGCATGTGTGCTCAGTCATCTCCAACTCTGCGACCCCATGGACTGTAGCCCACCAGGCTTCTTTGGCCATGGGACTTTCCAGGAAAGAAATACTGGAGTGGGTTGCCATTTCCTTCTGCACGGAATCTTCCCAACCCAAGAGTCAAACCCCAGTCTCTTATGTCGGCAGGTGGGTTCTTTACCACTGCACTACCTGGGAAGCTTCTGTTGGAGAATACTGTTCTAAAAGACAGGTACTGTGTTCTGTTTGTCATTTTATCTCCTAAACTTGCAGCCTTTTTAAACCTCGACTTTGTCATCTGAATCCACAGAGCAAAACAATTATTTCAGTGACTATATTTTTCAGTTGTCTCAACAATGATATATAACTAATATTAGACTATATGTATAGGAAGGAAATTGATTCATTACATATAAAGATGGCCAGGGTATTAAGGTTTAATTCTGGCACAAAATCCTCATTGAGAAAACCTACAGTAGTTTATTACAGTGTTTGGCATGATGTAAGTACTTCATAAACGTCTGCTGAATGAGTGAATGACACCTGGATACTCAGATGTTTTATTTATTTTCACCTGAATGTGTGGAGTTATGTAGGAGACATATCCTTAGCTCCCCCAAGAGCCCCTTCTCTAAAGGATATGGAGATGGATGATTTCCTTGCATCCACCCCAAGATAGTTGAATTGTGCTAACTGCAATAGGTTGCCCATTATTTTACTTGCCTTCCTTGTTTGCACTGGCAAACAAAAGTAGAGAATTGAGCTCTTATTCAGTAAAGAAGATCAAAGTGAAAATAATCAGTGTAGACACCAGATTTGAAAAACCCTCTTTTGTGAGGGATTGGCCAGAGTTCACTTAATATGTTAATGATTTCCTGAGCACCTACTTTATGTATGCCAGACACTTTGTTAGGGATTGGGGGTAGGAGGAGACGGGGACGACAGAGAATGAGATGGCTGGATGGCATCACTCACTTGATGGACATGAGTTTGGGTGAACTCTGGGAGTTGGTGATGGACAGGGAGGCCTGGCGTGCTGTGGTTCATGGGGTTGCGAAGAGTCGGACACGACTGAGCAACTGAACTGAACTGAACTGAAAGTCATAGAAGGTATCAAGACGGATACAATTCTTGAGTTCATAGTGAAACAACATATCTTTATTTCATTGTGCCCAAAGCAGGAGTTCTCAGCTTGGACTGCACATTGTTACTGCCAGGTGGAAAAATGCTGATACATGGGGCCTTCCTCAAAAGACTTTGATTTAATTGGTGTGGGGTGTAGCCTGGGAACTGGGAAATTTTTATAAAGCTCACTGGGTGATTTTAATATGCAGCCTAAGTTGAAAACTACTAACTTTATGGGGACAAAATCTTCTCTATAAAGATTTAGTGTATATGTGAGTATGTGTGTAATGTATATCATATATATAATGTATACTTATATATAATGTATAAAATCTACATTATATACATATGTATATACATGTATGGGCTTCCATGGTGGCTCAGATGGTAAAGAATCTGCCTGCAATGTGGAAGACCTGGGTTCGATCCCTGGGTTGGAAAGATCTCCTGGAGAAGGGAAAGATCTCCTGAGAGTGAGCTCAAAGCTTAAAAGGTTTTGTTATTGATGATTGATAGCCTATTAGAACCCAAAAGAGAACCTTTAAAATAATCTAACATATCCTAATTTTACTTTTTATTCCTCAGTGTAGAAACTCATACTTAAGAGTCAGTGAGCTGTCCAGGTCAATCAGTTCATGACTCAGATAAGACCTGACCCCAGGTTTCTGTCTCCAATATGGTGTTCTTTCTGCTACACTAAGCTATCTCCAGGAAATGGAAATATAATTATCTTCAAATCAAGAGACAACCAACATCTAGTCTGGTGATAATTTTTTAAAGTAGTAATTGAATTTAGACCAAGTTTAATCCCATGTGCTCAATTTTCTGCTAATTAAATGTGAGCAATATACATTAATTTTGCTAGAGTGTAACTTTTTGAAAAATATACATTATATACATATGCATAGACACATATATATGTAATATATATCATCCATAATGTATACTTATATATATAATGTATAAAGTATACATTATATACATTTGGATATACATGTATGGGCTTCCATGGTGACTCAGATGGTAAAGAATCTGCCTGCAATGTAGGAGACCTGGGTTTGATCCCTGGGTTGGGAAGATCCCCTGGAGAAGAGAACGGCTACCTACTACAGTATTCTTGCCTGGAAAATCCCATGGCCAGAGGAGCCTGGTGAGCTAGAGTTGGACACGACTGATTGACTAACACTTTCATATACAAGTATACTTATATATATAAGATATATATTATATATATGTAATGCGTATGTATATATATGTTGTTGTTTAATCGCTCAGTTGTGTCTACTCTTTGCAACCCCATGGACTGTAAGTAGCCTGCCAGGCTGCTCTGTCATGGGATTATCCAGGCAAGAATACTGGGGTGGGTTACCATTTCCTCCTCCACGTGATCTTCCCAACCCAGGGATAGAACCTATATACATATGCATACTATGTGCATAATGAGATAGAGTTTAGTTTCCCAGGAGCCTTCACTACATTCTTACAAATTCAAAAATCAATAGACATATGTTAAACTCCACACATGACTAAGGACATTTTGCCTTTAAACTTGAACTACTAAAGAGCAGAAATGGGATCAGAGGAGAAATGGTGTGTATTGTATTCCCACCGTCTTTGTTCCCACCCACCTTATTACATGACATTCCATTCAGTTTAACATTTCACATATAGGTACAAGTTGCCAGTCTGTCCCCTTAAAAAAACTTGACTTTGAAAAATAACTGCTATTTTAAAAATTTACTTCTCTTAGCTACCATTACCCACCCTGCTCCCCCCATTTTTAGATTCTACTCATAGATCAAGAGAATTCAGGAGCCATACATCATCTAGTCCATTCTTCTTTGTCCATATAAGATCATATAGTGGAAATGTGCCTTTCCATTTTTTAACACTCAAAATAAAACTCATGTCCATATACTTCCTTTGAGACACATTTCAGTGTTTGAGAGCCTACACAGTTGGGAAATTCTATTTCATTTCGATCCCAAATCCCTCACGCTGTAGTTTAATCCCATTTTCTCTTGTTCCCTGTGGAGAGAAAGGACAGCTGGTCTCCATTCTCTCTAAACCCAATCCCTTCAAGTCCTTAAAGACACCTATCTCCCAGCCTTCTCTTCTCTGAAATAAATACTAACAGTTCCCATCAAGAAAATGTCTCTCTTGTGCATATTCACTGCCATCCATATCACATATATTCATGTTCATTGTATAATTTCATAAATAAAACAAACCAAGGCCAAGAGCAAAACATGCAAATGTATCATTGTTTTCATGAATGAAGTCACAGATCCAATAATAGATGCTGAATACTTAGTTGTGAATGGTAGCCTTCCAATAATTATGTGCCAAAATTATCATAATTTCTTTTAGAAAGTATTGGCAATCTGTTGCTTTTGGAGAGGGGAATTAAAAATTCAGTGATTAGGTTTCAATTTCCTTTATTCAAGTTCTCCCCATGTTCCACAATGGAATATTCCATTCAGCATTCCACAGCAGGAGCCACCATTGCTTTGACAAAAATAGATACAGTATTGGAACATTCAGTCAATGGAGTAATCCAATTGTCTGAACATTCTTTTCTGCTTTATCATTTACATTTTAATAAATCCCAGAATATGTCAAGCTGTAGCGAGTTGTACCAAGTGTAGCTAATAGCATGCAGTTACCAGATGCAAAGAGAAATCATACATGCAATGCATCCACATTTGGTTTGTATATATTTTTAGATTTCTACATTTTAAACAGGGATACTCTTAAAAAGTGGCTATTTAGCAAAATCTTTGTTATCAATATTCTGTTAGTATATTCAGCTTTCATGAAGGAAGCTGTGGGGAGGGGGTGCTCTATTTAATTGATGTAGCTGGCATCTGCAAATCCCAAAGATGACACTATATAGCAGGTAAAATGTGGAATGTTAAATTATCATCCTATGCCTGTTTCTTTGGCAGTTTACTGTCTCTCCATTCAGGAGGCTCAGATGATCACATTTTAAAGTCACTTGACATCCCATGATCCCAAGATTCCAGGGAAATCATTCCTGAAAAGATTGTGTGTATGCGATTATTAGTAACCTGTTTGTGTAACTTACCCCATGAATATATTGACTATCAACTGTTTTAACACTTTGAGAGATTTGTTGTCCTGGTTTAACAGAGTCCACTGAATTTTTCCAGCATCACAGAGATGTAATGGTGGAGTGAGTCTCAGCATGTTGGAGGTCCCTAAGCAGTAGGTATGTCCCTGGAGAGAGGAAGTGTTTTCAAGGATGAGACTATTCAGATTAGTCTCTATTAGTAAAATTCATGGGAAGCATGAGATTTAAACTTAGCTCTGCTTATCTCCTTTGTACCTAATTACCTAAATTATTTGTTAGCCCCTCAGAAAACTCTCATTTTAGACTTCTACCCAAAAAACCAGGATTATTTCCTGACATCAGGTATATCTGATTAGTGTTAAACTTGTAGTAGCCTGAAGGCCTACAAAGAACCATTTGCTTTTTGCTGATGCTTAGGGCAGAGTGGACATGCAGCCCACTCCAGTGTTCTTGCCTGGAGAATCCCAGGGACGGGGGAGTCTGCTGGGCTGCCGTCTATGGGGTCGCACAGAGTCGGACACAACTGAAGTGACTTAGCAGCAGCAGCAGCAGCAGGGTAGAGTAAATGTTTACCAGGGAGATTGTGGGTAGCATACCACTGTCACTATATGGGGTCAAGTTCTGTGCTGAGGAGAGGATAGCTTACAGTAGTGGGATGGAGAAAACCAAAAAGCACTGACATTGCAGTGCACAAGTGAGGTCATCAGCATGTCTTAATTCCTAGATGTTTCTCTAATTTTGCCCACAGTGTGGTGACTGGTAGATTTCATGGAAAAGTATGAACTGCCCATTAGTAAAATGATCACTATATCCTGAAGACCTCTTGAGAAGCACCCTTTACAACTTCCTTGTTCACTTAGAGTACGATCAAACACTTGCTCTCCTAAAGTACTTCCATGAATATAGAATAATGAGTTATGGAGTTGTATAGCTTTCAATGACCTTTAATTAATCAGCTAATGATCTCAGCATCAGGGAGAATTTTAGGAGATATGTCAGATGGTGAAGGTCCAAAGGTATGATTGAAAGTTTAACTTCTGTGAATCAAAGGTTCTCTGTTCTAGATCTAATGCTATTGGTAATTATTTCCTTTAAAATTTCTGAAATTGAATTAGCTCTTCTGTAAAATGTTGTTTTTTGGTAGTTGATGTGTTGTTGATCAACATGATAGTTGATGTGTTGTTACTTCATAAAGTTATCGGAAGTAAATACATTTAAATGTTTTACAAAGTCTCTAACTGCTTTTAACATTCTCTCTGTTTCTTTAACATTTGGCACTTCAATTATTATTGTGTCTTGGTGTGGGTCTCTCTAGGTTCATCCTATCTGGACATCTCTGGGCTTCCTGAATCTGGATGTCTATCGACTTCCCCAGGTTAGGAAAGCTTTCAGCCATTATTTCTTCAGCAAGATGTCTGTCTCTTTCTCTCTCTCTTCTCCTTCTAGGACTCTAATAGCAGAAATCTTAGTTTATTTCGTGTTGTCCCATAAGCCCCTTAAGCTATCTTCACTTTTTAAATATTTGTTTCCTTTTTGCTGTTCTGATTGAGTAAGTTCTGCTGCCTTGTCTTCTAGTTGACTGATTCTTTTTTCTGCTTTGTCTAGTCTTGTTTTGAACTCCTCTTGGTGTATTTTTCAGTTTAGTTATCTTTCAGCTCTGTGACTTCTGTTTGGTACTCTTTTCTATTTTCCATCTCTCTCTTGAAGTTATCACATGTTCATCCATTCTTCTCCCCAGTTCAGTGAGCATCATATGACCACTCATTACAATTCTTCATCGGTAAATTACTTACCTTCATTTTATTAACTTTTACTGAAGTTTTATCTTGTTCTTTCATTTGAAACATATTCCTCTGTTTCTTTGTTTTTTCTTGGCATTCTGTGTTGGTTCCTATATGGACGAAACAACCATCTCTCCTGGTCTTGGAGGAGTGGCCTTGTGTAGGAGGTGAACCTTATTGTTCACCCCTGTCCCAGCTCTGTCATCTCTTAAATCTTTGTGCTTGTCCAAGCAGCCTATTATACTTTTGATAGCTCCCAGTATTTGAGGATGTGCCAAAACCTGTCAGTGTCTTTAAGGAGAGGATCTCAGCATCCAGATCTGGCTGGAAGCCAAACCCTCATACATCAGCTTTTAAAAGCTACAAATATATAGAGCCTTGCTGAGATCACAAGTGTAATTCCTGCTACTCAGTGCTTTCGTGGTGTCTCCTAGGTGGCAGTCACAAAAGTTGGGGCTGCAAACAAGTTTATAGGCATACCTTGGTGATATTGTGGGTTTGGTTCCAGACCACTGCAGTAAAGCAAATATCACAAAAAGGTGAGTTACATGATCTTTTTTGTTTGTTTCTCAGTGAATATAAAAGTTGTGTTTCCCTATGCTGTGGTCTATTAAGTGTGCCATAGCATTCTATCTTTTAAAAAAAAATCAACAACAATGTACATACCTTAATTAAAAGTTAATGCTAT
This sequence comes from Moschus berezovskii, assembly GCF_049115385.1. Lineage (NCBI taxonomy): Eukaryota > Metazoa > Chordata > Mammalia > Artiodactyla > Moschidae > Moschus > Moschus berezovskii. The sequence continues at coordinate 37,007,591 of NC_142473.1, read as the reverse complement.
TGGAAATATGGAGCTGATAAACTTGCTTGACTCAGGTTCCCACAAACTTTCAGCTTGTAAAAAAAATACAATATCTGTAAAGTTCAATGAAGCAAAGTGCAATAAAACAAGGTATATCTGTGGAAACTCTTTTCTGGGAGATACCAGTGAGCAAGAGCAAGGCAGAGAGGGAGACATCAGATGGTATCCTCAACCTACGTTCCTTGAGATCCTTGAGAATAGCTTCATGTCCACTAGAAATGTGCCAGACTTGAAGTGCGTACCACAAACAGAAGCTTAAGGACAAGCCAAGAGACTTCCTTCACAGAAAGACTTGGAGGTGTGCCTCAGTCTGCAGTCCACTTGGTGCTCCGTGTGTGGCAATCTGCCAAGAACTGTCTCTCCAATTGTCACAGTCCTGTGGGACCCAGGAATGCAAGTCCCTCTAGCCATAGAGCTAGGTGATCAAGATTATATATCATTGGCTTTTAACTACCCAAGTTAATAGAGAAGAGCAGGAAAGCAGATGTTATAACAATATAGTTTTACAGAATGCACTATTATTATTTTAATTTTTTAAAATTTTATTGAAGTATAATTGGTTTACAATGTTGTATTTCTGGGGATTCTCTACTATAAAGTTTTTCAGTTATAGATATATATCCACTTTTAATATTCTTTTCTATTAAGGTTTAATCACAGGATATTGACTATAGTTTCCTGTGCTATTAGAGTAGAACCTTATTTATCCACCCTGTATATAATAGTTTGTATCTGCTAATCCCAAACTCTCAGCCCATCCCCCCACCCCTTGGCAACCACAAGTCTGTTCTCTATGAGTCTGTTTCTATTTCACAGATAAGTTCACTTGTGTCATATTTTAGATTCCACATATAAGTGATATCATATGGTATTTGTCTTTCTCATTCTGATCTACTTCACTTAGTGTGATCATTTCTAAGTCCATCCATGTTGCTGCAAATGGCGTTATTTCAACAGAATGTATTTTTGATGTTTGCTTTAGCCAAATTTCCTTTTGGATTCTAAATCCATGGATTTTCAGTGACAAAGAAGCCATAAAAGCCATCTAGTTTATCTTTTGTTTGGATTTTCTCTGCTACCCGTAATAGACCACTTCACTAATCAGCAATTCCATCTTTGGAGAATTCAGATAGTTTAAATATTTCTCCCTCATATCGAGTCACAAGAAGTTCTTCCATCATTCCTTGTATCATACAATGTCAGTCTCATCTCTTGCACCTTTCAGTCCTATAGATATTTAAAAGAAGAAACCAGGTTTCTTCCAGAGTCTACTTTTCCCTAGGCTACATACACCTAGTACCTCCAAACACTCCTTCTATGGCATATTTCAAATACTTCAATTATTCTTGTTAGTCTCCACACTCTAGCTTGTCTATCTGCCTTTTTTAATGTGCTACTTAGAATCAAGAGCGATTTTCTAGATGTGGACTGACAAATAGAGAGCAGAAGGTGATGATAACTTTTTAAATGCTTCCTAAGTACTGAATTTCTATGCATAAAACCTCATATTAATCTTCTTGGCAACTGTTCAGCAGTATTGACCTAGCTCATCTTACTACTTATTAAAATACTTACGTCTGTTTTGTACATGCTACTGTCAAACACCATTTTCCTCATCCTTAGATTCAGTCCATTATCCTATCTCCTAGTATCTTTTTTGATCCTGATTAAGATATCTGATATATTAGATATTTCTCTGAGTCATCTTATTCACATACTTGACTCAAACTTGTCCAAAAGAGATCATAAGACTTACCAAGTGACATGTTGAAGTTAGGATTTCAAATGTTAGTCCCTAAAACTTTATGTCTAATAACTGTCAAAGAGGTGAAGTAAATCTGAAATTTTTGTTGTTTCATTTGGTTTGGTCTCATACTTACGTTATTTTTGTCTTATTGATGACTCTTGCTGGGAAGCAGCCATCTAGATGAATGATGAATGGTAAAGGGAAGTTGTTTTCTTTAGGTAATTTTTAGGTAATTTTAAGTTTTCTTTAGTAATTAAAAGAAGAAACATTTCATTTGGGAAGAATTGAGATCACTACTGCATATGTTGATATCTTAAATAACTGGATTTTCCTCTTTCCTCGTATTACTTTTCTTTCCTGATCTTTTCAGGTTGGTTAAAAACCCTCCCTGAAAGAGGCGGTCTATGGAATTTTCCAGGCAAGAATACTGGAGTGGGTTGCCATTTCCTACTCCAGGAGATCTTCCCAATCCAGGGATTGAAACCACATCTCTTGTGTCTCCTGCATTGGTAGGTGGATTCTTTACACTAGCGCTACCTGAGAAGATATGGTAAAGGGAGTTGGAAATCGTTTGTCCACAGTATATAAGGCTATTAGTAGGTCCATATATCTTTGCACTTGGCTAGCCCACATAATAGAGTAAGAGTAAATATGTGTTGTTGTTTTTTTAATAGAACTTTGATTCTTCACTGTAGTAACAATTCTTTGAGGAGGAGAGGGAGTTACATAAGGTGAGTATGGTCTGGCATCTGTTCAAGGGGTTTAGTTACAAAAGTGCCAGAAGATACTCATAATGAGGTATTTCAATTCAATTCAAATTGTTAAGATGAATTGAAATTCATGATAAAGCAGCTCCACAATCTGGCCCCAGAGGACAGAATTCATAGCAAGGCTCCAGTATACTGTGCTATCTGATAGTAACTTTATCCAGAAACATTGAAAGTCCTCTTTTTATTCTTTCTCTTTCTCCCTCTGTGCTGAGACTTGGCAGTTATTTCTCTGTACCTCATTTCCTTTTGCTCTTCCCTCTTTCCTTCCTTCCTTCCTTTCACTGTTCCTCCCTTTCCTTCTCCTCTCCCTCTTTCTTTTCTTCCTTAATTTTTTTTTGTTGACATTTCTTCTTCTCTCTCTCTCAGTCTCTCTCATTCTATTTTACTAAATTTCGTTCCATTAAATAAGAACTATTTAAGAGCCATCACTACTTGAGTTTGGTGCATGCACGTGGCTTTATATCTCATGCTACCTACTCTCCTCATAAGACTTCATCTTTCAATAAATCAACGTTAAAATTTTATCTGAGGATAAAAGCACGTGTAGTTATCAGGGTTCTGAATCTTCTAGGGCTCTCAAGTTTATTGGACAGGGGTAAAGAGTCAACATTTAAGAACACACACATCCTTTTTTTTTTTTTCTTTTAACACTATTCACTTTATTATTCACTTATGACTGCCACTCTTATACACTAAGGGGTTCTTAAACTGCAGTGTGCATCAGAATGATCTTGGAGAACTGTTTAACAGACTCCTGGGCCCGATCCTCAGAGTTTCTGATTCAACAGGTCTGAGATTAGAGACCTAGGATGGGCACTTAGTATTAAGTTCCCAAGTGACACTGCTGCTATTGGTCTTGGGACCACACTTTCAGAACCACTGCTCTACTTCTAAACCTATTTCATTCTCCTCCCATCACTTCTTCAATGGGATAAATAACACTACTTCCTTTCATCTTCCTTAGTAACATGTTTCCAGAACTTTCAATCATCAGGGTAGCTCTTGTTTGAACTATTTCCACATTTATATTTTGCTGAAGGGTTAGAACTGAATACAAGACTGTAGCTAATTCTGACATAATAAAAATAATATTATATCTCTAGGATGTATATCTCGCAAAGGGTTAGAGCAATATTTTCTTATCTATTATCTTGTCTGCATAGTATCTGTATAATATATCTCATTTTGGTAAGAAGAGATATTGGACAATTACCACAAAGATATGCAGGAAAAGATTTGAACTCAGGTTTCTAGACTCCTAGTTCACAGTTCTATTTGAATTCTTAAAGAATTTATTTAGCTTCTAAAATGTGAAATCCAGTTCATCTCATTGAATTAAAGTGAACTGCTCTAATCTATTCAGTTCAGTTCAGTCGCTCAGTTGTGTCCGACTCTTTGCGACCCCATGAATCACAGCACGCCAGGCCTCCCTGTCCATCACCAACTCCCGGAGTTCACTCAAACTCATGTCCATCGAGTCAGTGATGCCATCCAGCCATCTCATTCTCTGTCGTCTCCTCCTTCTCCCGCCCCCAATCCTTCCCAGCATCAGAGTCTTTTCTAGTGAGTCAACTCGTCGCATGAGGTGGCCAAAGTATTGCAGTTTCAGCTTTAGCATCAGTCCTTCCAATGTACACCCAGAATTGATCTCCTTTAGAATGGCTCTAATCTATTAAAATACTGTAAAAAAATAGAAAGTTGCTTAATTCTGAGTAAAAGATACCATCAGCTATTCAGATACAAAATAACCGTTATTTAAAGAATTCCACTCCAGCAATATGAAAATTTAAAACTCTTTTACTTGGAACTTTGTTTCTGTGATCACAAATATTGGCTTTTACTATGATCCCACTTTTGGTTTTCATTTAACTGAATGTATTAATTTTGGTGTAGTTTGCCCCCAATTTTTCCTACCATAGTAAACTAGTCTTCTACCTGATTCTACAAATTGATTTTGACATTATTCGATTTTCACAGTCTTAACCGTTCTACACGATAATCAGAAATTTCTGCGTTTGCCATTTACCTGGCTTTATGGCCTACATGTTTCCAAAAATGCAAATGAGAAAGAGAGGTTAGAGGGAAAGCAGTTTTCTCAACATGTTGTTCATTCGCTAAGTCCTATCCAACTCTTTGTGACCCCATGGATTGCAGCACGCCAGGTTCCTCTGTCCTCTACTATCTCCTGGATTTTGCTCAAATTCATGTCCACTGAGTCGGTGATGCTATGTAACCATCTCATCTTCTGCCACCTTCTTATCCTTTTGCCTTCAATCTTTCCCAGCATCAGGGTCTTTTCCAGTAAGTCGGCTCTTCACATTAGGTGGAAAGTAACACATCAATGTTATTATTTATCATCATCTCGAAGTTTTTAGTTCCTTATATCCCATGGTCCTTTCTCAGCTTTTCTTATATCCTGTTAAGTTCTCCCATCATGGCAAATAAAATGAAGTGTCTGACAGTTTATGAAACAATAAAGCTGGATTAAATGGGCTTTTAAGGGTCCTATTGTCTGCCCCAAACTGTTGTTGCTATGGGGAAAGCCTCCAACTGTTTGACTGACACACAAATTGCCATCAGCAAGGTATTAGAAGGAATCTCATTTATTACCACCAAGGAAATAAATAATGCCATGGACTGAGTGTCTTTCATCCAGAATAGACTAACCAAATCAATTCAGATCATTAGAATACATTATATCCAATTACATATAAATCTGCCTTGTAAATAACCACTTACCTGCTTGCCCAAAGCAATATAATGCTCTATGCTAAACCAACAGTTAAAATTATAGAATCGACTGGTAAAATATTTTAATGCGTTATTAAATATTTTGTACTTAATTCATTCAGTAAACTTTAATTGAGGACCTACTACATCTTGGGAATACAGCAATGAATAATAGATAATTCTAATCCTCAAGTCTTCAAAGTGCTTACTTAGTAAAGGGAAATAGATATGTAAAAAAGAAAAATGATTGTCTTTCTCTTGCTCTAAACTGCATTCAATCCCAGGAAAACTAATGGGAGTTTCTTTCTGACTTATGCATAGGGAAAAAATGATGAGGAGACTGGTGAAAATACCTGGAGAAAACTAAAAAATGAGAATTTGCGTAAAGGTTCAGGTTCAACACCTTCCAATGACCTTCTCTAGTAAATGCAGGTTTTAAGTTAAGCACCTAGAGCCAGACATCCTGGAATGTGAAGTCAAGTGGGCCTTAGGAAATATCACTACAAACAAAGCTAGTGGAGGTGATGGAATTTTAGTTGAGCTATTTCAAATCCTGAAAGTTGATGCTATGAAAGGGCTGCACTCAATATGCCAGCAAATTTGGAAAACTCTACAGTGCCCACAGGACTGGAAAAGGTCAGTCTTCATTCCAATCCCAAAGAAAGGCACTCATCTAACACGCTAGTAGGGCTTCCCTGGTGGCTCAGAGGTTAAAGCTTCTGCCTCCAATGCGGGAGACCCGGGTTCGATCCCTGGGTCGGGAAGATCCCCTGGAGAAGGAAACGGTAACCCACTCCAGTATTCTTCCCTGGAGAATCCCATGGACGGAGAAGCCTGGTAGGCTACAGTCCACGGGGTCGCATAGAGTCGGACATGACTGAGCGACGAAACGGAACAGAAACGGACGGAACACGCTAGTAAAGTAATGCTTAAAATTCTCCAAGCTAGGCCTCAGCAATATGTGAACCATGAACTTCAAGATGCTCAAGCTGGTTTTAGAAAAGGCAGAGGAACCAGGGATCAAATTCCCAACATCTGCTGGATCATTGATAAAGCAAGAGAGTTCCAAAAAAACATCTATTTCTGTTTCATTGACTATGCCAAAGCCTTTGACTGTGTGGATCACAATAAACTGTGGAAAATTCTGAAAGAGATGGGAATCCCAGACCACCTGATCTGCCTTCTGAGAAATCTGTATGGAGGTCAGGAAGCAACAGTTAGAACTGGACATGGAAAAACAGACTGGTTCCAAATAGGAAAAGGAGTACGCCGAGGATGTATACTGTCACCCTACTTATTTAAATTATATGCAGAGTACATCATGAGAAACGCTGGGCTGGAGGAAGCACGAGCTGGAATCAAGATTGCCGGGAGAAATATCAATAACCTCAGATATGCAGATGACACCACCCTTATAGCAGAAAGTGAAGAAGAACTAAAGAGCCTCTTGATGAAAGTGAAAGAGGAGAGTGACAAAGTTGGCTTAAAGCTCAACATTCAGAAAACTAAGATCATGGCATCTGGTCCCATCACTTCATGGGAAATAGATGGCTAAACAGTGGAAACAGTGGCTGACTTTATTTTTGGGTGCTCCAAAATCACTGCAGATGGTGAATACAGCCATAAAATTAAAAGACGCTTACTCCTTGGGAGGAAAGTTATGACCAACCTACATAGCATATTAAAAAGCAAAGACATTACTTTGCCACCAAAAGTTCGTCTAGTCAAGGCTATGGTTTTTCCATCGGTCATGTGTAGATATGAGAGTTGGACTATAAAAAAAAGCTGAGCTCAGAAGAATTGATGCTTTTGAACTGTGGTGTTGGAGAAGACTCTTGAGAGTCCCTTGGACTGCAAGGAGATCCAATCAGTCCATCCTAAAGAAGATCAGTCCTGGGTGTTCATTGTAAGAACTGATGTTGAAGCTGAAACTCCAATACTTTGGCCACGTGATGCAAAGAGCTGACTCATTGGAAAAGACCCTGATGCTGGGAAAGATTGAAGGCAGGAGGAGTAGGGGACGACAGAGGATGAGATGGTTAGATGGCATCACCGACTCGATGGACATGGGTTTGGGTGGACTCCGGGATTTGGTGATGGACAGAGAGGCCTGGCATGCTGTGGTTCATGGGTCGCAAAGAGTCGGACACGATGGAGCAACTGAACTGAACTGAATTTAAGCAAAACATAAGGAGGAAATGAGTGTGTGCAGGAAGGGTAAACATTGTATGCTGAAGTCAGGTAGCAATTACTTTTTGATTATCTAGAATGTTGTGATTCCATTCTGTCTGTTCTAATGGATAATTAAATACATTATAAACATTTTCAGGGGAATTACTAGCAAAGGATAAACATGTTCATCCTTCAAATTATGTCTGTATCCCTGAGATAGTCCATTTACTTAGGTAATAATATGTTCTTTCACTTATTTATATCAAGATGGTTTGACTAACACACTTTCAACTGTAAGATGCACAAAGATGCACATGGATCCACCTACACTTTCTTTAAACAATTGTCCCATCTCCTTTAAACAGTGAGTCTTGCCAGCTGGGCCTAGACAGGCCTGAGATCACAGCACAAGTGCAAGTGGACAAGCATTTGTGGGGTGAAAACCGAAACTGGTTTATTTAGGGATTTGAATTTGTAACCTCATGAGTGCAAAGTCCAAACCAGCTGATTGTAGAACCCTATGAGGAGTGAGATTATCTTCTTGGTTTTAATTTTTTAATAGCTTCTTTAAAAGGTACAACCCTAACACAACACATTGAGATGAAATGCTGATTTTGAGACCACCAAGGTGGGTCACCAAGGCCTTCTTCATACCTTTAAAAGGAAAGAGGTTCTGCAATCTGTTGGTGTCAAGTCCATTAACATGTTCAGCCAAGGGACCCTGGAAAGGAAATAACAACCCTCTTAGAAGAAGTGATGAGAAAAATTTTTAGAAGTGGTGTTTGAACCCTAAAAGAGAACCATACAAAAAAAATAATTTTTTCCCAAAGTCACCCATTTTCCCCTTCTGAGCATAGTCTGTTTCCATTTTCAGCCTTGCTCATCATTTTGCATTCTCCAGAATTTCTTAGCAATGATTATAGTCCTATTATTAGCTAATAACCATGAGAAAGTAATTCTCTATTTCAACTGATTATTTTTGTTGCTGTTACTGCTTATAAAGTTCTATTATCAAGAACTTTTAAAGTTTTGGTATCGGGCTCTGAAAACTGGCATTTCTTATGTCTGTGACCAGTTTGGGACCAGGCATTGCTGAGCTTTGATTGGCCAGTCTGCTTATGGTCTGACTGCCCGTCATTAATGCTCATTCACAAAAGTGTGGGGTGAGGTCATCATGCTTACAGCGAGGAAGTTTTGTGTGCTGTTTATTTTGTATGTAGCTCATAATCACCTTTTTCTTACATCTGGTGAAATATGTGCTCCTGTGAATTCCATGGATACTGAACTGCAAAGGCACCAAGTCTGTGCACGTTTTTGTTTTGATCGTGTAAGTGTTGCAAGTGTCCTATGAAAACAGTGACTTTGTGTTAGGCCAGGAGCGGTATTTTGGAAGCCAGTACAGGCACTTGAACAATCAAGGCTCTGGCCAAGTGTCACTTGTGAAGCTGGATGGAACTTTCTCCAGCATGATCTCTGTGTCCAGTTCTATCACCTGTTTCCTCCCTTTAGGGTCTCAGGCTCAACTCTATGTGCCTGTTAGAAAATAACTGATAGATTCATGCTTAAGGTATTATTTTAAAAGGGGGGTTCCTTCCATGGGTATTAATGAAGGACTTAATGTCTTAGAGAAGACTTTCATCACAGACTTTTCTGATGCCGTAGCACACTTGCAGGGTGAAGAGGGGAACCCAGGATAAATCACTTTTATTCGTGCTTCTCGACACCACTTGCCTGGGCAAAACTGTGAAGCAGACAAAGCTTATCTTTTGTACCCACAGCTTCTCTTTTTCATATTTATTTTGCTTGCAGGACTCTGAACAGTCAGTTTCTTCCACCTGACTTCAAATCCAAAGTCACTGAAGTTTAAATGGTGATGCCCCAGAGACAAGCTTTCTCTTTCCCATTAAGCATCTCATTGTTGTGTCAGCAGAACTAGAAAAGCTCACTTGATCCACATGGAGTGGAGTCGGGGAGGAGGAATGGAAAATATGTTACTTTTTTCCCAAACGTCCATGGTGTCTCTGTTCTGTATCCTAAAAACTTCACTGTGGATATTGAATAGTGAATGCAGTGTCTTAGAGTTCTTGATGTACCTTCTCCCTCTGCTGTTTCAGTCCTTGAGAATTTTGACCACTGGTGCGGACCTTAGAAGTCATCTATACAAATTCACCTGCCTTCCCAACTTTTCCAAGTGTAACCTCCATCTATTATCTTTCTTTTCACAAACTCAACTGGGAGCATGTTTACAAATAAATAACCAGCCAGAGACAGAGGCACAGACAGACACCAATCCCCCACATTTAACACCATGTAATCCCTACTCTCCTTTGCTTTCCTGCATCCACAAGGGTGATAATATTACATCGGTCCAGGACCTAGGCAGAGAAATGCTTGTTCTCATGAAGGGCAAAGAAAGAATTTCCCTTAGTCAAAATTCTTTCCTTACATTTTAAATAGAAAAAGCTTAAAACACCTGCAAATGAGATGGTTTTTGGTTAAAGGTTTATTGGAATTATTTGAGGCATCCTGGAAGAAGAGGGCTGGTACGCTCATCACTTCCTGCTTTTTGCTTTGTGTTTATTTCTCTGCTTGTTCCAATTTATTATTTATTCACTGAGCTAGTTCCCCCTGCCCCAGACTTATCTCTCTCCTTTATCATGTTCTCTGGACCATCCTTCTTGCTGTCTGCCTACTTTATTTTCAACATACACTCAAAATTAGTAGCACCACTGCTGTACCACTCGTCATCCACACACAATCCTAGAAACGATTGATAGTGGGGTAGAAATGCCTTTAAGTGGCCATTCTCTTCAATCCCGTACTGTCAAGTCACTACTGTGCCCATGATCAACTGCTCTCATCATTCAAATCTGAATAGAAACATCGATTCCTCAAGGAAGCCTCCCCTGACCTCCCCCCAATTATATCATGTTCCTTTGTTTGTGTTCTCATAACTTGCTGTAATGTTCTTCTTTATACCATTAATGGTTTATAATTATATAGTTAGGCAATGATGTGATAAATGTATGGCCCTTCCATAGTGCTGAGTGCTCCAGAGGGGAGAGAAGTGTATGTTTCACTCACCAGTGCATCCTCACCTCTTTGTTCAATGCCTAGCTCATAATGGGAATCAATAGATGTTAATTCATAGTTATTATTGTTACAAATATCAAGGTCAGTGATCAGCCTTTTTTTTTTTTTAATGTAAAACAAAACCTGGCTAGAGGTAAGGGATTTATAGGTTAACTCACCATTTCCTTCACTCATTCATTCACGTAGACATTCATTTAATACAGCTGTCAAACAAACAATGAGGAAGGCTTCACGGAGGAAGTTGCCTTTCCTGAGACTGGAAGGTTCCCAATAATTTGGACAAAGTAGAGATGGAATGGAATGTGCCTTTGATGGAGAGAAGGGTGAGACCAAAAGTTAGTGTCTCTCTCCTTGAATGCCCTGTGCATGGAGAGGAGACAGTGAATATCTCAGTGACCTTGAAAGTGGAGACTGAAGGTAGGTCCTGGAGTAACTTGGATGTTCATCACAGGAGTTGAGATTTTTATTCTTAGGCCAGTGCAGAGTGATTGAGGCCTGTGGCCATGGTGATCTTATCCGAATGGTGTGTTTGGGAAGATTAATTTGGCATCACTGCGTCTCGGGGTTAAGTTGGCTGTCTCACTGACCTTCACGACTTCCATCTCTAATGCTTATATTCCTATCCCTGTGTCTTAGTCCCTGTTTAGGGCCTGGACTCTAACCTCTGCGGCCCTGGCCTGGGGATAGCTGCTGAATTTCCCTGATATTGGTTGCCTATAGTTTGAAACTCTGCTTATCACCTGTGTAGTCTCAATGGACATACTTTACCTTGATCTCTTTAAAAAAGACTACTCATGACACATTTTATGAGTGAGATCTCAAGTAATCTTAGTTCCATTTTCATATGATGAAACTGAGGCTTATAAGCGGCAGAACTAACTTCCAAGTTCAGGATTCCTGATCCCAGGTCTAGAGCTCTTTTCTGTCATAAGTTCACAGTCTCTTTCAGCTAGTATAAAGAATGCCATCCTGTGCTAAATTGCTTCAGTCATGTCTGACTGTTGGCAACCCTGTAGACTGTAGCCTGCCAGGTTCCTCTGTCCATGGGATTTCCCAGGCAAGAATATTGGTGTGGGTTGCCGTGCCCTCTCCAGGGGACCTTCCTGATCCAGGGATGGAGCCCAAGTCTCTTACATCTCCTGCTTTGGCAGGCAGGTTCTTTACCACTAGTGCCACCTGGGAAGCCCCTAAAAAGAATGAGTGAGTACAAATCAAGCCACAATAGTTAAAATTTATTGAGTACTTTCTATGTGCAGGCTTAGTTCTAAGTGCTTTTATATGTACTGAATTGCTGAATGACCACAAAAAGTTGTGAAGTAGGTACTACTGTTCTTTAAACAGGTGGAAAAACCATGATAAGAAAATTTAAGTAACGTGCCTAGTTATGAAGTTACTGAGCAGAATAGCCTGGATGGAAACCCAGACAGTCTGACTCTTGAGCCAGTATTCTACTGATATGCTAGGTTAAGAGGTGTATGAGGTGAAGGCGTCTACTCATTGTCTCATAGACAGTAGGTGCTCAAGGAATGTTGCTAGAATGTCAGTTCATGCTTTGGTCTCAGCTAAAGCTATGTGCACCGCACTTGTCCTATGCCACAGACCAGTTCTGGGGTCTGAGTTGGTCTCCAGATGCTCACACACAGGTGATCTTCCTGGGATGAAAAGCTCTACTGCTGTGTGTTTATATGTGGTCCCCCATCTGCTGCCAACCCCAGGAGTCTGTCTCTACTTTCCAATCTGGTCTCCCCAACCAAATGCAGTCTTCCCTCTTCTGGTGAATTATAGATGGCATTCCCTCTTCTACACTTGCCACAGATGTGGTCTTTGCAATCGAGCCACACAAGCTCTCTCTGGGGAATGAAGCTTTGAGGAATCTATAGTCTCATCCACCACCATTGATGAGTTTTCAAAGATTATCAGAAAAGACCTTCTGACATTGGTTCACTTAAAAATTCAACAAAGGTATTGAATTAAAAGGTATATTGCATGCTACTGTGTTACTCCAGGAATTATGCATTTTTCACAGACCTATCTTATTTATTTGTCTCAACAGCTATTTGAGGAATTGTCATTTCATTTTACAGATAAGAATTCAGGTTTAGACATGTAAAGATGCCATGGACAGATAAGTGATAGATCTACAGTATAAACATAGGTATATAAGAGCTTACAGTATAGCAAGGAAATCAGATGACTGTATAAATTACATCAAGCATGATAAATACTATGATGGAGAAAATGCAACTAATGGGTCCTTTCTTTGTACCATAATGGCAAAAGGTGCAAACCTTAAATTTTGTACACACACACACACACACACACACACACATATGGTGTTGGTGGTTTGATCTCAAAGTCTTGTCTGTCACTTGCAACCCCATGAATTGTAGCCCACCAGGTTCCTCTGCCCATGGGATTTCCCAGGCAAGAATACTGAAGTGGGTTGCCATTTTGTTCTCCAGGGGATCTTCCCGACCCAAGGATCAAACCTGTATCTCCTCTATTGCAGACAGGTTCTTTACCAGCTAAGTTACCAAATATCTATACACACACACATACCATTTAGTAAAACAATCCTTTCCCTCAAATCTTTAATCTTTATTCCTCATCTTTTAAAATTACTAAGGAGTTTATTTGAACAACGGAGGGTCCTAATGGTATGCAAAGTACCATGATATTTAATATCAGAAATGTTAAAAGCATGAACAAGTATGGTCTCAGGACAAAAGGAGCTTAGAGTTGGCCATAGTAGTGAGCAATATAATGCTAGAAAATTCCAGATAAAGCTCATAAAGAAGGTGAGTTTCAATACACTGAGTTCGCTCTGCATGAGTGGTCAGGGGAAGCCAGCCAGCATGGGCCAGAGTTTTGACGATGGCAGGCTGTGGGCCGTGAGAGAAGTTTGTGTCCTGGTCTTGTTTACAGTTTGTCTGAGGCTTCTTGAGATCAGCCCAGCCAGATGGACTCTTCCTCTCAAATATCAGACCTGATCTTTTCAAATAAAACAGTACAAAGCACATTAAAAGCTTTGATCCAACTGTTTACTTTGCATTTGTGTGTGTTGGGGGAAATGAGGACAAAGGAAGGATTTATTAGGCCTTGCTGTGGGTGGCCAGTGCAACCACTGGGCATGTTCAAGAAGAAATGGGAGTGCTCGGAGCTGACATACCGGATCCATGTCAACATTTGGACACCCTGGTGTTCCAGCTGAATTCCATGGACTCACCCCATGAGCCTCCTACATTTCAATCTTCTCATCCACAGTGGGGACAAGGTTCCTGAGATAGGAGCCCTTGAAGTTTAGCTGGTCAATCCATCCATCCCTCTGCCTCAAGGCAGATTGGAGTCAGACACCTTTTTTAGGATTCTCATGGAAAAGAAGATTCTCAGCATCTCTGGGTGATGCCACCTTTCTTTTTCATGAGTGTGTTGTACTTTCAAAACATTTCACATAAGTTATTTGGTTTACATCCTTCTGAAGCAGATGGTTATGTATTTTCTGCCTTTGTCTCTTTCTCTCTCTCTCTCATACACACTCACACAGACATTTCTACTACCTAGATCAGAAAATTGTCGATAATAGGAGGGAGGAATCTTTAACTCCCATTATCTACCAGAAACTCTCAACAGATGATATCATTAATCTTCTCAAAAGTCTCCTGAGGTAGGTACAGTCTGCCCATTTTAGAGATGAAAAGTTCTGAAGCTCAGAGAAGTTAAAAACTCTCTGACTCATTCCTAATAGATATTGATACTTATTATGACCGAAGGGGTGGAACTAAGATTCCTGGATTCCAAGGCCTGTTTGTCTGTCCTCATCCTGCAGGCTTGTCTCTTATTGCTTGCTGTTCTTTGGCTCCACAAAAACCCAATGCAGAGAGGCGATTGCTCTTAGAAAATCCTCTTTTATGTCTGTTTTCTTTTATATTTGCGTTCATAGGGACAGAGAAGATCTAAAAAGAAAGCTGCGCTACAGGATTTTTGAGATCAGTAAATAAAAGGAAATTACATGGGCAGAATAGACAGTGTGCCAAATGGGGTTTCATGAACCTTCTTCTGTTTAGGAATGAGAAGATCGCAAAAGAACTGCAGCTTTCTTTTGGCTCAACAGAAGAGCAGCTATGATTACTTAGTAAATCTAGTGGAAGAAGTATATGATATCCCCGAGTATGAAGACAGAATTGTCCTCTTATTTCTCAGCTCTGGTCACCTTTCTGCCCTTGCTCTCCCATCTCCTTCCGTCCCCAGAGAAAACTGTTGCACATAAGCCCTTGGTCTCTGGATAGTTCAGAGATGGGCACTAGAGAGGAAAGGAATTTAGAAATTCCAGTACAAACACAGTACAGAAAGCTTCATCAGTTGCACTGTCTAGTGACTTTAAAGCTACTCAGAAAAAAAAAGACACAGTTATTCTGAGATTTCAAAAACAAGTGAGGCATTTGGAAAAAATAAAGATAAAGCATGATGGTTGCATGTTTATCAAGTAGAATTTTAAAATATCTTGTTGGTGTGTGTATGTCTGTGTGTGTATATGAGAGAGACAGACTCATACTGTAGTTTTAATTGCTTGTAATCTAACTTGCCTTTTTGTTCGTTTTTTCTTTTCTTTTTTTTTTTGTATCAGTTAATCTGTTGGTTACATTTTCAGCTTTTCTTTGCTTCTGGTTTCATTTTCAGATGAAAAAATGCTAGGCACACAGTGCTGCTGTCTGGTTGCCATGGCGACCACAGCCTATTATCCTGCCTTGTCATTCATCAAGAAAGAATTGCACTTGACAGAGGGAGAGGAAAATGCCTGCAGTCCGCAGCATAGAAGGAAAAAAAGGTTCTCTTTTCTTCTATGTCTGTAAAAGGTCTTTAATGCCCGTTTAGCTACATGTTTTATTTAGCATTATTTATTACTTGTAACAACAATAATTGATACCTGTAAAAATACATCCCCTCCCCCCAAAGTATTTAACTTGCAATTTGTTCATTTGCCTTGCTTTCCCATTTCAAACCTACACCTAGCGTCACACCCCCGCACCCCCCCACCACCACAAACACTGCTTCCACTCTCATAACAGAAATAGCCCAAAGATTCTATTTTCCACAGAGGATGATCATTGTAAAGGTAGCTAAACGAACCACTTCTTCTTCCTGAAATTGTGTCTTATAATCAACAGTTCTCTTGTCTTGCTATTCCTAAAACTAATTATTGGGATATGTGATCGATAATTGAATATAACTTTTGATGAAATGACTTCTCCAAGTGTGTGATGCTTATGAGATATGGTGTTAGCAGAGCAATGCAAAAGTACGGCAATCTTTCCATTAGATAATTGAATATAAGATCATGATTGCTCTTTACAAATTTGGATCCATCCCAAATCCATTGTTCTTCAAAGGCAGGGAAATGTAATTACTTGTTATTTGACTATTCCTCATCATGGCCATTGGAATTCACCCAAATTATTTCCAAAAATAAATGGTCTAAGAAATTTTGTATAGTTGAACACTTAGGTTTATTTATTATTTTTAAATCTGATATTTTCTACTTCATTATTTAACTCTTAAAATATCTGCAGCTGGTGGGACATTTTAAACAACTTTACTCTGTTGATTGCTTGGCTCTTCTTGAATTCTTTGCTTTGTTAAGGTGGAGAAAGTATTTGTAAAATAGACAGTATCTTAAGTTGAGATCATCTGAGCTTGGTTTTTGAATATTTACTTGATCTTTTGTCTTAGTGATGAGAGAGAAACTGGACAATTATGAGCATCATGAGTTGGTAAAATCCCAGCATTTGGCATAACCAATATTTGTTTCAAATAAGCCATCCCACCTTGAGAATATATGAGCATCAAGCATGATGAATAATGAACTTCTGAAGTTCAAGTTCTAGTCCATCTGAAGAAAACATCCCTCCTAGAGGTCAAACTTCACCAGCACCCACGGCAATGCTGAAATCACATTTCTACCTTGTAAGTAAACAGAGAGTTGGATAATTATCCGGTCAGTTTTGGTTTTTGAGATGGTTTAGATTCTAACATTCCCACCACTTCCTTCATTATCTGGATAATTTTGGCAAGAGGAGGTTTGGGGGCGGAGAGGGATAATTCTAAAAGAATAAAATAATTACAGCTGTCAGGAAATCTGCCCTGGATTTTAAATATTGCTCCATAATAGTTCAAAATCTCTTGATTCTCATTGCATCGCAGATAAATTCCATGAATGTATACTTGCCAGGATCCTTAATATACCCTGACCATGTAAAAATGTAGAAACCATGGGATGTTTTTCTTTAATCTTGACATTTGGGAGTGCAAAAGGAAACAAAAAGGAGAAGAGACATATTGAGTTTAGAATTGTGGCTGTGTCCCATTGGTTCTCAACTTTTACTTTAATATTGCAGTAACACTATCGGTTCATTTCCTGTTAAACTTCAAGCCTACCTTTTGATTTCCAAATGTCCCCTAGGCTAATGTTTTCAGTGAAGAATGAAATGAACAGGCAGAAACAATTAAGCGAGCAGATACAGTGAAAAGGAACGCCACACTGCACTTTCACAGAAATGGACGTGTATGAAGGAATTCTGCTTGGAATTTGATCTCACAGCAACAAAGCCTTTGCTTCTTGTCATTTTTCTTTTGCCCACCCCCCATCCACACCAGTTCCCCTTTATGGGGGGAAAAAAGATCTAGGCACACAAAGGAACTCCTAAATACTCACAGGCATGGGAAATATTTTCTCTGCCTGTTACTAGTATAGGATAATCTCCAAGAAAAAAAAAAATGTCATCTAGATATTCTAAACTGCAAATGTCTTCCAAAGCCTGTTAAATGTTCACATATGTCTTTATGAAATTTGTAATATGGATTGTTTATACACTCTTGATTACGGGCATGGACACCATTAAAAAGGATCGTGTCAGTGTAAAGATGGAAAATTATAAAATCAGATAAAATTGTAACCTACAAGAAAAAAGTGTGTATTTTAAAAAAACTTAATAATCTACAACTCTGTATATAAAAAAAAATAAATCAACAACCAAAAGTGAGCTGTTAAAGAGCCTTCTAACTTCTATGAGGAATTAACAAGGAAGTAATTGACTCTCCCCCAAACAAATCTGCCATCACATGTTTATAGCGTTTTTGTCACTCTATGAAAGCTGTATCTTCTTTTTCAGCACCAAAATGAGAGATTTTACATGGCATTAGCTTGGCATGCCTATTTTTGGATTTACTTTGTTAAAGCAGAACTAAGTCACGTGCTGTAATACAGAAGAGAGTGGGTAAAGTGTAGCATGGCACGGAGGCTGACAGTGAGGCATCATCATATACATTTTGGAAGACTCTATGTTATTATCTGACGTAAGACCTGCACAACAGGTTCAAGGTTCGTTCCCACTGAAATTCAAAGTGTATTTCTAAGGTGGTATGCTATGGGAAATTGTCTTGTGAAGGGATCAGAACACTCAAAACATGCACAGTTTAAACCTTGCAACTCTCCTTTGTAAGGCAGAACAATACCTCAGTCATGGATCTGGAAGATGGAAGGCACCCATAAGATTATACTGAGCGGAAGGCCTGGTTTTGTTTTTTATTGAATCCATCCCTTAGTATTTTCCCAATAAAACACCTCTCATAAACCAGGGACTTTGTATTTTTGTTGTTGTTATGGGGATTTAAAGAAAAATACCAGTATAATAGTTTTACTCTGCAGTAGTGAAGATTTAAAGACAGCTGCTAGTAAACATAAAACCAGCTATATAATGGCATTACAATGGATTTTTTATTTGAGATTCCAGGATGGGGTAAATTTGTTACCCTAACAAACAGCTGGTTACATGGAAATTGACTTCACATAATAGGGAACATTCCCCTGGAAAAAGAAGGCAATTTATATTGGTTAAAACACCAAGCAGTGACACACTTCCTTTTCTTTGTTACTTATTAAAAAAAAAAAAAAAATGAAAACAACAATGAAAACTCCGCCCATGTAGTGTTTAGATGTCATGAGAACACTCCAGTAAACCATTCTTCTTCCAGGTGCCATGGTCCTAGTCCTGGAGTGTTACAAAAGCACAAATGAATTTTCAGGTATCCAGGAAGTCCCAAGTTGGAACAGGACATTCTTTAATCTTATCTACAGTGATCTGTCACCAGCATCATTTGAACTAAGCAAACTGAGGTCACCTGATGTTCTTGCTTGTCTTTATAACACAAGAAAAGATAAATCTAAAATATCCATGGGTGTATTTCCATGTATTGCAACACCATATTATTTTTCAGATTATAGTGTTACATTTGTTAAATGTCAGAATGACCTTACAAGAAAAATATGGGCAGTTGTGGCAGTCGAGAAAGTGTAATTAGATATATAAAAGAATTTTTTGAGATGAATATCACTAACTCTTGAAACTAGTCACCTCTCCAACTTGAGATTTTCTTTTTCTGAAGAGTCATAGCAGGCTTAGCCAAAGATATGTCCACCCAGAACCTGTGAATTTGCAGAAAGGGTCTTTGCAGATGTAGCCAACTAAGCTAAGGATCACAGCAGGATAACTGTGGGCCCTAAGTCCAACAACAGGCTTCATTGTAAGAGAAAATAGGCAGAAGATACAAAGAGACAACCAGAGGGGAAGGTCATGAGTAGACAGAGGGAGAGGATGAATTGATGCATCTACAAGGAAGAAACACCCAGGATTGCTCAGTGGTAAAGAATCACCCTGCCGATGAAGGAGATATGAGTTCGACCCCTGGGTTGGGAAGGTCCTCTGGAGGATGAAGTGGCAACCCACTCCAATGCCTGGGAAATTCCATGGACAGAGGAGCCCGGTGGGCTACAGTCATGGGGGTCTCAAAGAATCGGACACAACTGAGCAACTGAACATGCACGTACACAAGCAGCCAGTAGACACTATGAGATCAGATCAGTTCAGTTCAGTTCAGTCACTCAGTTGTGTCCAACTCTTTGCGACCCCATGGACTGCAGCATGCTAGGCCTCCCTGTTTATCACCAACTCCTGGAACTCATGTCCACTGAGTTGATGATGCCATCCAACCATCTCATCCTCTGTTATCCCCTTCTCCTCCTGCCTTCAATCTTTCCCAGCATCAGGGCCTTTTCAGATGAGTCAGCTCTTCACATCAGGTGACCAAAGTACTGGAGTTTTAGCTTCAACATCAGTCCTTCCAAGGAATATTCAGGACTGGGTTGGATCTCCTTGCAATCAGAGGGACGCTCAAGAGTCTTCTCCAACACCACAGTTGAAAAGCATCAATTCTTCTGCGCTCAGCTTTCTTTATAGTCCAACTCTCATGTCCGTACATGACTACTGGAAAAACCATAGCCTTGACTAGATGGACCTTTGTTGGCAAAGTAATGTCTCTGTTTTTTAATACATTGACTAGGTTGGTCATAACTTTTCTTCCAAGGAGTAAGTGTCTTTTAATTTCATGGCTGCGGTCACCATCTGTAGTGATTTTGAAGCCCCCCAAACTAAAGTCAGCCACTGTTTCCACTGTTTCCCCATCTATTTCCCATGAAGTGATGGGACCAGATGCCATGATCTTAGTTTTCTGAATGTTGAGCTTTAAGCCAAACTTTTCACTCTCCTCTTTCACTTTCATCAAGAGGCTCTTTAGTTCCTCTTCACTTTCTGCCGTAAGGGTAGTGTCATCTTCATATCTGAGGTTATTGATATTTTTCCCAGCAATCTTGATTCCAGCTTGTGCTTCCTCCAGCCCAGTGTTTCTCATGATGTACTCTGCATATAAGTTAAATAAGCAGGGTGACAATATACAGCCTTGACGTACTCCTTTTCCTATTTGGAACCAGTCTGTTGTTCCATGTCCAGTTCTAACTGTTGCTTCCTGACCTGCATGCAGATTTCTCAAGAGGCAGGTCAGGTGGTCTGGGATTCCCATCTCTTTCAGAATTTTCCACAGTTTATTGTGATCCACACAGTCAAAGACTTTGGCATAGTCAATAAAGCAGAAATAGATGTTTTTCTGGAAGTCTGTTGCTTTTTCAATGATCCAGCAGATGTTGGCAATTTGTCCTCTGGTTTCTCTGTCTTTTCTAAAACCAGCTTGAACATCTGGAAGTTCACAGTTTATGTATTGTTGAAACCTGGCTTGGAGAATTTTGAGCATGACTTTACTAGCGTGTGAGATGAGTGCAATTGTGTGGAACGCTAAGAGATAACAAGAAGCAAATTCTTTGTCAGAGCTTCCAAACTGAGCAGGTTCTGGACTTCCAGCCTCCAGAAGCTTTGTGCCGTCCTAAGTCATTCAGTTTGTGGTGATTTGTTACAACATAAGGCCAAAAAAAACCTCAACAGTTAAGGCAAAAGGAGGACCTATTAACACATGGAATACAAGGAAGAATAGCACAACCAAACTGTGAGAAGGTTAAGAGTGCAGCTGAACCTCAGGGACAAGCAAAACTCAGGGTGCAAATGCTGCCAGAGCGCTCCAGCTTCCCTCTCAGTTTCACTGTCTCACACTGACAGCTTCACCGGGCTGGGAACATTGCCACTAACATCTGAATTTCCCATCTTATGGCTTCAGTCGTCTCAGACACTCTGATTCCCTTTCATATGTCCAAATCCTGCAGAAAAATTGTGCTTTTCTAATCTAGGTCATGACTACCCCAGAACAAATCAACCAAGGCTAAGCTGCCGTATCTTATCAAACATGGTAGTTTCATGGGAGATCATAGGAATAGGTGGAGGTGCTGCCACTCAGGTGTCCACCACATGGAATCTTTTCTTGTCTGTCTCTGATGCCATAGCCACTTTTCATAAAGACTACAGGGTAATACTGGCAAAGACATTTGCTCTGTGGGTAAGGTATGGAGGTGAATCCAGGCTAGAGTGTGCTGTTAGCAAGTCATGGGACATTTCTGAGCTTCTTTATCTTCTTTAGAAAGGTGAGGATAGATTCACCATACATATAGAAGGATCCCAGTGGTATGTGTTCAGGGTGATAGCAGAAGTAGAGATATTGGATGGGCCTGAAAAGCACACAAGGTCAGCTGCTTTGCTTCTGTAACTGAGATTTCAGAAGTTAAGTTGGTAAGAAAATCAGGGCAAGAATTTAGGTTACTTAACTACCAGATGAGTGCTTCTTTGTTATTTTATAGGGTCTGTCCCATCCCTGTGGATATAAAATAAGGTCTCAACTGAAAGGTGTCATTCACCTAAGTCAAAAGCATCTCTTTTAGAACAGACACTGATATCAGGTTTTAGATTAGATAGTAACACCAGGGTAAAGAGGTCAAATAAAAGAAAGTGGGTTGGGAGCTAAGATGTGAGGGAGCCAGGCTAGGTGCTTGTCAAATCGTGCCTGCCCTGGAGCCCATGGAAGGTAGTTATTTTGAGACCGCTTTCAGAAAAGAGAGAGATAAGCCCTGGATGATCAGAAGCCTCTCATTTTAAAGCCATATTGTTTATGTCCCTCTACCCAGTGTTTATTTTTCTTTTACCATCCCTTATTATATAATGAAAACATTTGAACGATCCTACTTGCCTCAGTTTTGCAATGAGGAAATCAAGAGAAAGGCTTTGTGTTCTTTGGGCCAAAGTTGAGACAATAAGGACAACTACCAATATGTCTAGTGAGTGTAGGTCATCTCGTTGTGTTGTTGTTGTTTTTAACATTTATTTATTTTTATTTTTTACTCTGCTGGGTCTTTGTTGCTGCATGCATTCTTTCTCTAGTTGTGGAGAGAAAGTTGTTGACTTCCTTCCAATGGCCTTTGCAAAATATGTGCCATTTTAATTTTATCAAAGAGTGGCTTCTCTGTGTATGTGTTCAACTCCAACGCTTGTCTCTGTGTGCTTCTGCAATGCTCTACAGTAGAAGAGGTTCTTAAATATCCAGTCAATCATCCATCCATTCAGCTGGATGAGTCCCTACTATGTTCCAGCTGATGCTCTAGGTGCTTGGGATATATTAGCACAGGCAAAACCAATAGGCCTTCATAGTGCTTATATTTTATTGGTTAAAATAAACCAACTCCCCCAATAAGTACAATAAATAAGCTATAGGGCAAAAATAGAATAAGCATAATCAGAAGTGGTAACAGAAACAGGGGTACAGCTGCAGTTTTTAATAGGATTCATAAAGAGGGTGTCATTGACACAGTTTTTGAGCAAAAACAATAGGCACAGTTCAGTTCAGTTCAGTTCAGTCGCTCAGTCGTGTCCGACTCTCCACGACCCCATGAATCACAGCACGCCAGGCCTCCCTGTCCATCACCAACTCCCGGAGTTCACTCAAACTCATGTCCACAGAGTCGGTGATGCCATCCAGCCATCTCATTCTCTGTCGTCCCCTTCTCCTCCCGCCCCCAACCTTTTCCAGCATCAGAGTCTTTTCCAGTGAGTCAACTCGTCGCATGAGGTGGCCAATAAGAAGGGGTTAAATAAGACTCTGATGCTGGGAAAGGTTGGGGGCGGGAGGAGAAGGGGACGACAGAGAATGAGATGGCTGGATGGCATCACCGACTCTGTGGACATGAGTTTGAGTGAACTCCGGGAGTTGGTGATGGACAGGGAGGCCTGGCGTGCTGTGATTCATGGGGTCGCGGAGAGTCGGACACAACTGAGCGACTGAACTGAACTGAAATATGGGAATATATGGAATAACAATACAGTATTTCAGGTGGATGGAACAGTCACTGCAAAGGCACAAAGGAGAATGAGTACTTTGCTAGTGGCGGTAAGCACTGTGATGCCCTCAAAGGTATTAAGAGGTCCATATCCTAATACATGGAACCTGCAAATAATGTCACCTAACACGGCAAAAGGGACTTTACAGATATGATTAAATAAAGGATCTTGAAATTGAGATATTATCCAAGTGGATACAATATAATCACAAATGTCCTTATACATGAAAGAGGGAGGTGGAAAAATCAGAGAAAGAAATGTGTGATAGAAAGCAAAGGTTGGAGTGATGTGATTGCTGTTTTTGAAGATGGAAAGATGCCATGAGCCAAAGAATGTGGGAAGCATCTAGTAGGTGGAAAAGCTTAGGAAATGGACTGTCCACTAGGGTAAATGGACTGTCCACTAGGGTTTTCAGAAGGAATGTGGCCATGCCAACAATTTGATTTTATCCCCTTGAGAATCGTTTCAGACTTCTGACCTTTAGAAATGTAAAATAATAAATGTGTGCTATTTTAAGTCACTAGTTTGTTAATTAAGACCAAGAAACTAATAAACTAGTTCACAAAACAGTGTGTGTGCCCAGACGCTCAGTCATGCCTGACTTGTTGCAATCCCATGGGCTGTAGCCTGCCAAGCTCCTCTGTCCATGGGATTCTCCAGCAAGAATACTGGAGTGGGTTCCCATTTCCTCCTCCAGGTGACCTTCCTGACCCAGGGATTGAACCAATGTCTCTTAAGTCTCCTGCGCTGGCAGGCAGATTCTTTACCACTAGCGCCACCTGGCTAGCCCAGGACATTCATTCATCTGTTCAGATGATCTTCAGATAATATTGTTTTGTGCATTTAATACACACGAGTTATTGAGTGAAGACCAGAGATTCAGGGTTAAAACACACAGCTTTTACCCTGAAAACTGTGATCTCAAAGCAGTGATAGATACTTCCTACAAAATGTGGTTAAAAACTATGATGAAACTAGGCACACAATAATTTGAGATCACACGGGAGAGATGTTTAATCAGACTGAGGAAAGAATCATAGCCAGAAAGACTTCCTGCAGGAAGTGATATCTTAACTAAAATTTAAGCAGTTTAGAGTAGAATTTAAAGTAGAATTTAACCTGGCAAAGATGGGGGAAGGGAACATTATAAATAGAAGTAATTTTGAGTTCAGAAAGCCATAAGAGTACATGTCACTTTCAGGGGTCTGTGGGTAGTTTGCTACTTACCAAGAGCTCCTAAGATGAAGACTTTAAACACACAAATGAGTGTGTTAATGTTAATTTAATGCTGTTATTTTTTTCCTGAAGTCTCATTTAGCTATTAGAAAATGCACAAATATTAGATGTACAATTTAATTAAATTTGACTATTGACTTCACCTGTATGGAGCCATACCACAGTATGATAAAGTCAATTCCACATTGCTAAATTTGTTGCTGTTGTTGTTCCATCACTAGGTCATGTCCAACTCTTTGTGATCCCATAGACTGCAGCACATCAGGCTCCCCTTGTCCTTCACTATCTCTTGGAGTTTGCTCAAATTCATGTCCAGTGAGTCAGTAATGCTCTCTAACCATCTCCTCCTCTGCTGCCCGCTTCTCCTCATGCCCCCAATCCCTCCCAGCATCAGGGTCTTTTCCAGTGAGTCAGCTCTTTGCAACAGGTGGCCAAAGTATTGGAGCTTCAGCTTCAGCATCAGGCCTTCCAATGAATATTCAGGATTGATTTCCTAATCAACACTGCCATGCAAGATCATGCAAGAAACATCACATCATAAGTCTCATGCAAAAATGTTGGAGGGTAAAACATTCAAATACTTTGTCAATGACATATAAAATAAATAGTAGCCTAGTAAAAATAGTAGTGCACTTTTACACATATTTGGTGATTAAGAAGATCATAAAGGAGTTGTTATAAGAAGTTTACATAACAAATATGGCACTTTACTTTGAAAAAGACCTCAAGTCTGCTTGTGCAAGTAGGCATCAGAAGGGTTGCAGTTTGTGAGTTCTTATGAAGTGAAGGAAGGAGGGTTACCTGAAATGCAGCAGAAATATGTACCACCAAATGTGAATGGTTGCGACTCAGATTACATGAGATAAACTGAGGCAGCTAGTAGACTTTTGAGGTATGTTCCTTTGTGTGAGATTTGTGTTTTCCTAAGCAGCTCAGTCTAGCCGGATGCAGTTTTTTGCATTCACCTAGTGTTTCTTGCAGACAGCATCACATGTAAGCAAATGAAAAGTTCCATTTCCCATTTCTAATTTTCTGATAGTTACTCCTACTACAACTCCTCCTCCTCTTCCTCCTATTGTCATTATCATTACATTATTAGGCATTGAATTTAGTTAAATACTTTTCTTCAGCTAATAATATAAATAAATTTTTATCTTGTAAATATGTTGAATTACATCAATTTTATTTTGAAAAATAAAACACCTTTGCCTTTCTGAGATAACCCCATTAGTTCATGATGTATTTGCCTTTTGATGTATTGCTGGATAGGGGTGGTTAGCATTTTGTATTTATGCTAATGAGAGGTATTGATCCGTCATTTTCCTTTTCTGTAATGTATTTAAGAGGTTTTGGTTTCAGGGT
Organism: Moschus berezovskii; assembly: GCF_049115385.1. Lineage (NCBI taxonomy): Eukaryota > Metazoa > Chordata > Mammalia > Artiodactyla > Moschidae > Moschus > Moschus berezovskii. The sequence goes on along the minus strand of NC_142473.1, from coordinate 36,981,801 downwards.
AATGTTGTCTCATTAAAGGAACTGAGAACTGCTCCTCCTTCCTTGTACGTTCTTGAAAGAGTTTGTTAACAATTTGTTTTGTTTGTTTCTTAATTGCTTGAATCAATTTCTTAATAGATTTAGAGCTATTCTAATTTTTTATTTCTTCTAATGTTAGCTTTAGCAATGTGTATTTTCAAGGGTCTTGTCCTTTTAATGTAAAATTTCAAATTTATTCTCATAAAATTGTTCATAATATTCACATATCAAGTTTTTAAGTTTGAATGATCTCTATTAGTATCTCTTTTTTCATTTGTAATATTGATAATTTGTATTTTCTCTTTTTTCTTGATTAGGTAGGAGCTTATCAATTTGATTAATATTTTTAAAAAGCCAATTTGTGATTTTATTGTTTTTTCTTACGCCAGTTTTTTATTTAATTGACTTCTGCTCTTGTCCTTATTATTTTCTTCCATATTCTTGCTTGGGCTTGTTTTTTTCTGACTTTTCTAACTTCTTAAGGCAGAATCTTAGATTACAATTTTAAACCATTTTTATTTTCTAACATAAACATTTAAAACTGTAAGTTTCTTTCTAAACACTGCTTTGACTTCATCCTACAAATTTGATGTGTTATGTTTTTATTTTAATTTAGTTCAAAATATTTTCAAAATTTTCTCTTAATTTTGTCTTAGACCTATGGTTTAATAAGAAGTATTTTGATTGACTTCTAAATACTAGAGGTTTTCCAAATATCTTTTTGTTACTGATTTCTAATTTAATCCTAAGAACATACTCTAAATGATTTGTATTATTTTAAGTTTATTTAGACTTATGGCACAGCAAAGGGTCTTGGCAACATTTGTGATCACTTCAAAAAAATGTGGATTTTCCAATTATTGAGAGGAGTACTCTCTCTATATATATATATATCAGGTTGTGTTGGTCATTAGAATGGTTCACATCTTCTGCGTGCTTATTGATTTTCTGTTTATTCTATCAATTGTTGAGCTAAAGGTATTGAAATCTCCAGCTATACCTGTCAGTTTGTCTATTGCTTCCTCCTTTTCCATCCTTTTTTCCTCTTTTGAATTTTGATGTTGTTATTAGATGTATATCCTTTTATGATTACTGTGCTTTCTTTATAATTTGGCACTTCTATTGTCATTTTCTTTATTTCTTTGGGACTACTTTGCTTGACGTCAGCTTTCTCTAATATTAATATACACAGTTCTCTAATATTGATATACACAATACTCATAATATACTTATGATTAGTGTTTTCACTAATGGTATGTATTTTTTCCACATTCGTACTGTTAAGCTACTTGTGTCTTTACATTATATGTGAGTTTGTCATAAATAGCACATATTGAGTCATAATTTTTTGCACAGTATGACAGTTTCACCTTTTTAATGAAATGTTTAGTCCATTTACATTTACTGTATTTATTTTAATGGTTGGAGTTAAGATTGTTATCTTTTTTCTATTTATCCCATCTATAGTTTGTTTCTTTTTTCCTCTTAACAGACTAATTTTGGATTGTTTATTATTCCATGTTATATGATCCATTGGCTTATTATTTTTACCTCACTTTATTTACTTTTTAATAATCCTTCTGTGACTTATCACATGAATCCTTAACTTATCATAGTCTACCTTGAATTAATATCAGCCCACCTCATGTAAAACATAGGAACTCAAGTTTTCCCCTTTTTTTTTTTCTATTACTGTCATGCATTTAACTTCTACACTGAGACTCTATCAGTTTTTCAACCTTTTCCTGTATTGCAGTTTCAGCTTCAGCATCAGTCCTTCCAATGAACACCCAGGACTGATCTCCTTTAGAATGGACTGGTTGGATCTCCTTTCAGTCCAAGGGACTCTCAAGAGTCTTCTCCAGCACCACAGTTCAAAAGCATCAATTCTTCGGCGTTCAGCTTTCTTCACAGTCCAACTCTCACATCCATACATGACCACGGGAAAAACCATAGCCTTGACCAGAAGGACCTTGGTTGGCAAAGTAATGTCTCTGCTTTTTAATATGCTATCTAGGTTGGTCATAACTTTGCTTCCAAGGAGTAAGTGTCTTTTAATTTCCTGGCTGCAATCAGCATCTGCAGTGATTTTGGAGCACTAATCTCTAGTTTCCTCTCTTCAGATTCACTGATCTTTCCCTTTGCTGAGTTAAGATCATCTAGTGAAATTTTTACTGCAGATTCTTTTTTTTTTTTTAATTCTAGGATTTCTTTTTGGTCTTTTTATGTTCTTTCATAAAATTTCCATGCTTTATTGTGTTTCTTTTACTTTATCCATATTTTCATTTAAATCTTTGAACACATTTATAATATAAATATAACTTGTTTTATAGTCCATATCTGCTGAACAATTCTATTATCTCTGTCATTTCTGTGTATGTTTTTATTGACTAATTCTTCTCCTGGTTATGGGTCATACTTTCCAGCTTTTTTATATGTAGTAATTTCTGAGTTGATGCTAAACATTATAGATTTCATGTTGTTGAGTATCTGGCCTTCATTTTCTTTTTAAATTGAATATTAAATTTTGCCCTGGGAAGAAATTAAATCAAGGCAGCTTGATTCTTTTGGGTCTTTTTTTTAAACTTTGTTAGGGCAGGTCTAGGATAACCTTTACGCTGGGGATAAATTTTTCCTTCTTCTAGGGCATGGCTTTTCTGGTCTCTCTTCCAAGCACTGCGACTTCTCTGGAAGATCTCTACACTCAGGAGCTAGAACCTGAATGTGCCTCATCATTGCACTTGTTCTACTCACAGTTTCTCAGTAGTTTTTATCTCCCTAGTAATTGTCTTTGCTAGGTAGCTGTTCTGCACATGACCTATTGGCTTCTTGTTTTGCACAAGGGAAGCTTTGTGTTCAAATGCTCAAGTGCTTCCAATATAGATTTCTGAAGCTCCTTCTCTGTGCAGTTCCCTTTCAGCTGGTAGACTGACCCACAGGTTCCAACACAGGAACTCCAAACTCGTTCTCTTTCTCTTTGGCCAAGCAAGACCATTGTTTCCTGACTTCCCGTTCCCTACACTGCACTTCAGAAAGTGCCTGTAAGCAGAAAGCCAGGGAAGTCATGGAGCTCACGTCATTTAGCTCTTTCCTCACAGTAATCATGGTTCAATGTTGATTGTTGTTCAACAATTGAAAATACTTATTTCATGTATTTTCTCTAGTTTTATAGTCCTATACCAATTACTCAATTATCACTGGTCAGCAAGTATTTTAATGCTAAATCATTTTGGTCATCAAGTTCTTTGAAGAAAAGATATGGAAGTTTTTCTTCATAACAAGATCTCTAAATAGCCTTTACCTGCAAAAAAAAGAAAGAAAAAAGAAAGATTACTTCAGTAATTGTACTCTAGTAAATTTGTTTTATGTGTGTGCATTTGTGTAAATATAAATGTGTGTCTATATGTGTGTACATGTGTATAATGGAATGTCAGCAATCATGAGGGGCAACAATCATTTAGTTTTATGCGTGCAATCTTATCACTTTTCTTTTTCATATAAATTTTGGATAGCTTGGATCTTTTAAAGGCCTGTAGGAATTTCAGCTATCAGAACAGAATGAAAACATGTTTTTCTGTTTTCTTTAATACTAAAGTGTATCTCTTTTCACAAATATTATTCATCTAAGGTGGAGAATAATTCTATTGGCGGGAGATTTAATCAGAGTTAATTATAACCTAATAGACCTAACAGTTTTTACATGAACTGAGATATATATAAAGCGGGTTTGTTCTTTGCATTCATATGGTTGATTCAGAGAGGACATCATTTACAGTATTTGTGAGACACCAGATGGGGTGCCTAGGTCAATGGAACAAATATGGATTTATTTGATTCACATGGATTCCTGTTGTTCAGATAATAAAAACCCATATGCATTAACTTGTAAGCAGCTGGAACCAGAAATATATCCATTATGTTGAATCATACATTGAAAGTGAAAGTGTTAGTCGCTCAGTTGTGTCCAACTCTTTGCATGCTCATGGACCCACTGGAGTGGGTAGCCATTCATGTCTCCAAGGGATCTTCCTGACCCAGGGATCAAACCCTAGTCTTCTGCATTGCAGGCAGATTCTTTACCATCTCAGCCACCAGGGAAGCCCATTACATTTTTTAAACCTAATTTCTATGATACAGACATATTTAGCAGTTTGCCTGGAGGATTCTCCTAGTGTGAATAGTTCTTAATGCCTTGTAAATTTTTAGTACCAAGTAATACCCTAGTAAACATGATCAAAATAGAGGTTGCAAATACATAGACTTCTTTGATAATGTAAATGTGAAGATTTATTGGGTGTCATTGATCTAGTTAGTCATTTGACAAACACACTTTGAGTACCAGAAATTATATTAGGTGCTAGAAAAACCATGATGAACTGTTGTAGGCACATGATAGTATATCTTTTAGAGAAAACCTATGTCTGTGTCAAGATGTGCATATAAATGACCATTTTCATTACCTACATATTGGACAAATCAAGAATCTGAGAAACCATCTTCTAAGTCTCCCATTCCAGAGACATGAAAGCTGTCATTTATCTCAAAGAAAAAAAGTCACTTGGCCAAAGAGAACTTTCTCTTTCCTCAAAGTGGAGTTGCATTGGTAGCAGTCATTACTGCATTTTATACTTGCTAACCTGGTGGCTCAAATGGTAAAGAATTTGCTTGCAGTGCCAGAGACCTAGGTTTGATCCCTGGGTTGGAAAAATCCCCTGGAGTCATGAATGGCTACCCACTCCAGTATTCTTGCCTGGAGAATTCCATGGACAGAGGAGCCTGGTGGGCTACAGTCCATGGGTTCACAAAGAGCCAGACACAACTGAGCAACTCACACACACACACACAAACCCCCTTAAAATCAATCTCAGCTATGAGTAAACACTATGGGTTGGTTATTTTTTGAAGTCATCATGTCTTTGGCCTAAGTAATGGATGAAGGAGTTTGCTGTTAGGAATCTTTTTTTTAGTGCTGCATAGACTGAATCTCAGTTTCTACATAGCTTCCAGTATTATCATAAAGAGCTAAGTTAATTTTCCGTTGTATAGAGATGTATCACATCGCATACAATTGAAGATCCCTCTGGGTGATAGACTATAAGATGGTATATATTTCTCATCAAATGCATCTGTTAATTAGTTAATGTTGGTAAGGCATTTTCAAAATTAAAGAAAGAGGATAATTCATTTTTATCAGCTTTGGAGTCTCTCTGTTCATGGAGTCTGAAAGTGTAGTACATTGAATCACAGTCATAGAACTCATTGCAGCTGGTACTTAAAGCTTGTATGGGAAGTGAATGCCAATCAATTTCTGTGATTCTCATCTAAAAGAACAAAAAGCTCAAGTTGTACTCTGGAGATTAACTAGCTTTATCAATGGCAAATGTTCTCCTTCACCTGAGATTAGCAAGAATTCAGACCTGGTCAGTCTGCTTTTATATTTGCTCTGGATGATACTTTAACAGATGCCATATTACAGAAAAAAAATGCAGATGTTTTTACATTTTATGGGAAATTGCATCTAGATATTTCAAGTATTACATCTATAGTTCCAGTAAATATAATTACTATAGATACAATACATACTATGTAGTTTTCTACAATTCATTGATATCTTGGGATGTCTATATATCATTAATAAAGGATACATATGCATACACAAATATAAATGTGTACATTTAAAAATTCTGTTAAATATTAGTTTACCCTTGAAGCCCAAATGTGTCATATCAACATGAAGGAAATACAATTAATTGGAAAGTAAAAATATTTAGTAGTCAGTTTTGTTTATGAAGTCTTGTTTGGCTGAGTTTGTTTTTTTTTTCCATGAAACTGACCAATTGTTTTGATATCATACAGACACTTGAAGAATTGTGTTTGTTGTTGTTCAGTCGCCCAGTCACGTCCAACTCTTTGACCTCATGGACTGCAGCATGCCAGACCTTCCTGTCCCTTCAGTTCAGTTCAGTTCAGTTCAGTCGCTCAGTCGTGTCCGACTCTCCGCGACCCCATGAATCACAGCACGCCAGGCCTCCCTGTCCATCACCAACCCCCGGAGTACACTCAAATTCATGTCCACAGAGTCGGTGATGCCATCCAGCCATCTCATTCTCCGTCGTCCCCTTCTCCTCCCGCCCCCAACCTTTCCTAGCATCACAGTCTTTTCCAGTGAGTCAACTCGTCGCATGAGGTGGCCAAAGTATTGCAGTTTCAGCTTTAGCATCAGTCCCTCCAATGAACATCCAGGGTTGATCTCCTTTAGAATGGACTGGTTGGATCTCCTTGCAGTATAAGGGACTCTCATGAGTCTTCTCCAACACCACAGTTCAAAAGCATCGATTCTTCGGCGATCAGCCTTCTTCACAGTCCAACTCTCACATCCATACATGACCACGGGAAAAACCATTGCCTTGACTAGACGGACCTTGATTGGCAAAGTAATGTCTCTGCTTTTTAATATACTATCAAGGTTGGTCATAACTTTCCTTCCAAGGAGCAAGCGTCTTTTAATTTCATGGCTGCAATCAGCATCTGCAGTGATTTTGGAGCCCCAAAAAATAAAGTCTGACACTGTTTCCACTGTTTTCCCATCTATTTCCCATGAAGTGATGGGACCAGATGCCATGATCTTTGTTTTCTGAATGTTGAGCTTCAAGCCAACCTTTTCACTCTCCTCTTTCACTTTCATCAAGAGGCTTTTGAGTTCCTCTTCACTTTCTGCCATAAGGGTAGTGTCATCTTCATATCTGAGGTTATTGATTTTTCTCCCAGCAATCTTGATTCCAGCTTGTGCCTCTTCCAGCCCAGCGTTCCTCATGATGTACTCCGCATATAAGTTAAATAAGCAAGGTGACAATATACAACCTTGACGTACACCTTTTCCTATTTGGAACCAGTCTGTTGTTCCATGTCCAGTTCTAACAGTTGCTTCCTGACCTGCATACAGGTTTCTCAAGAGGCAGGTGAGGTGGTCTGGGATTCCCATCTCTTTCAGAATGTTCCACAGTTTATTGTGATCGACACAGTCAAAGGCTTTGGCATAGCCAGGCTTCAGCAGTATGTAAACCGTGAACTCCCAGATGTTCAAGCAGGTTTTAGAAAAGGCAGAGGCACCAGAGATCAAATTGCCAACATCCGCTGGATCATGGAGAAAGCAAGAGAGTTCCAGAAAAACATCTATTCCTGTCCCTTACCATCTCCCAAAATTTGCACATTCTCCCAAGTTCCTGTCCATTGCATCAGGGATGCCATCCAGCAATCTCATCCTCTGACGCCCTCAATCTTTCCCAGCATCAGGGACTTTTCCAATGAGTCAGAATTAGGTTTGCTGGTAATTAAATAATGAACTTTCTATGTAACACATGCTGATTTCATATTTTTTCAAGAAACTTGACATGTAAAAGACAACTTGTTCATCCAACCTCAGCATAAAATTGATGGAGGCAGAGTGATGACACCACACATCCTGAGTCTTAAAAGAATAGCTAAGAGCAGAATTATTTCAGTTTAGTGTAAGGAAGAAAGCCTCTCTGGGACCAAGGGGGCTCCGTGGAGACTCTCTCAGTAGGTAGAGTCTACCTAGAAATTAAAAATAAAAATAATAGAAGGGATACTTTCGTTAGAGGATACTTTCTTAAGTATAATGGAGAATCTGAAAAAGAAAATGTATATTTATATATAAATGAATTTATTGATTCAGTATATATTTATTCAAATTCTATTTCATTCATATATTTATATTATATATAATATTATAGTTATGTTATTACAGTATATTTATATGTTTATTCAACTTATAAATATTTATTATATTTATATTTTAAGGTATTTATCTTTTTATTCAATATATATTATTCACTATATTTATATATATATAAATGAATCACTTTGCTGCATATCTGAAGCTAACACAACACTGTATATTAACCATACTCCAATTTTAAAATGATTAAAGCATGAAGATAGTAGAGAAAAACTATCTTCTGGCTGGCTCCTATAAAACCAAAGGAAGAAGCAGGCCAACAGGTATACTAACAGGGTATTCATCAGCTATTGTCCAAAAGCCACCTGAGAATAAGCATTGTGAGCAAGAGAGTCACACCAAAGTTATCCACAGTCACAAAAAGAGATGTATATGTTAATTTGGAGAGAGTAGAAATCTTTATAATATTGAGTCTACCAGCCGCAATATGGTATGTTACTCCACATACTTAAGTTTTCTTTCATTTTTTTCTCAGAAAAATTATAATATCATTTTATAGTAAGCCTGATGGATAAATAGAGAAAGATGAGGTAAACATGAAAGAGAACTGTTTCTGCTCAGCACAGGAGGCCTGTGCATTGGCACATATACCTTAACTTCAGTGCAATGGCCTCTGTTCTTATAAAATATGAAGAGGAATATAGGTGAAGTCAACCAACTGGTTTTAGGAGCTTGAGGTCAATTCGCCTTGGTGTGGAAGAAATGGAACTGAAGCTTACATTCACCATAGATTTTTCTGTGTTTACAGGGCTTCATTTTTTATGAGGGATAAAGGAGAGATGACTTAATTGAGGTGAGGCAGGAGGGAAAGCGGAGGATTGGGAACACCGTGTGATAGAAGATGAGAATCCTGAGGGGAGAATGGCTGGAGGTAGCAGAAACTTTGTGTGGTCTGGAATGAGGGTCATGGAAACCGGGAAAGGGTCCTCTACTGGCTCTTCAAGGCCCGGCAGTCTGAATGCTCCGCTCTCGCTTCTCCTCTCTCCCTTCTTCCCTAAGCCCTAGTGGAGTCTGATACCAGAGCTTAATGTCCGAAGGCCTTGGGATAATTTTATATGGCCCTGAATTAGCCACAGTGAAAGCCTCTTGATGAAAGTGAAAGAGGAGAGTGAAAAGGCTGGCTTGAAGCTCAACATTCAGAAAACAAAGATCATGGCATCTGGTCCCATCACTTCATGGGAAATAGATGGGAAAACAGTGGAAACAGTATCAGACTTTATTTTTTTGGAATCACTGCGGATGCTGATTGCAGCCTTGAAATTAAAAGACGCTTACTCCTTGGAAGGAAAGTTATGACCAACCTAGATAGCTTATTAAAAAGCAGAGACATTACTTTGCCAACCAAGGTCCGTCTAGTCAAGGCTATGGTTTTTCCCGTGGTCATGTATGAATGTGAGAGTTGGACTGTGAAGAAAGCTGATCGCCGAAGAATTGATGCTTTTGAACTGTGGTGCTGGAGAAGACTCTTGAGAGTCCCTTGGACTGCAAGGAGATCCAACCAGTCCATTCTAAAGGAGATCAATCCTGGGTGTTCATTGGAAGGACTGATGCTAAAGCTGAAACTGCAATACTTTGGCCACCTCATGCGACGAGTTGACTCACTGGAAAAGAGTCTGATGCTGGGAGGGATTGGGGGCGGGAGGAGAAGGGGACGACCGAGAATGAGATGGCTGGATGGCATCACTGACTCTGAGGACATGAGTTTGAGTGAACTCTGGGAGTTGGTGATGGACACAGAGGCCTGGTGTGCTGTGATTCATGGGGTCGCAAAGAGTCGGACACAACTGAGCGACTGAACTGAACTGAACTGAATGCTTGGCTGGGTAGCGGGAATGACAAAGGAAGAGTTGAAACCCACAGAAAGGAACAGGCTTGATACGGCTGCTGACCCAAACCCCTTCCAATGGGGTCCTGCTCTCTGCCCCAGCTGTCAGATAGATGAGTAGAAGGGCAAAGACATGAACTTGGGAGATACAGTCTGTGTCCCCTCTACTCCTGCAAGGCAACCTGAAACCCAATACTCAGACTCGCATGGCCGATATTTTTCCAACAGACTGTGCAAAAGAAAAAAGGAATGAGGGAATAAACAAAGCATGGTATGTAAATGCAATGGAATATTATTCAGCCATAAAAAGGAAGAAAATTCTGACATACATTGCAATCGGGAGAAACCTTGATGAGATTATGCTATGTGAAACAGTGCAGTCATGAAAGGGCAAATACAATATGATTCCACAGATAGGAGGTTCCTAGAGAAATCAAACTCATAAAGACAGAACAGTTTTTACGAATGGACATTGTCAGGGGCTGGAGGAGGGACGAATGTTGGGGATTAGTGCTTAATGGTCCAGTTCAGTTCAGTTCAGTCGCTCAGTCGTGTCCGACTCTCCATGACCCCATGAATCACAGCACACCAGGCCTCCCTGTCCATCACCAACTCCCGGAGTTCACTCAAACTCATGTCCTCAGAGTCGGTGATGCCATCCAGCCATCTCATTCTCTGTCGTCCCCTTCTCTTCCCGCCCCCAACCTTTTCCAGCATCAGAGTCTTCTCCAGTGAGTCAACTCGTCGCATGAGGTGGCCAAAGTATTGCAGTTTCAGCTTTAGCATCAGTCCTTCCAATGAACACCCAGGATTGATCTCCTTCAGAATGGACTGGTTGGATCTCCTTGCAGTCCAAGGGACTCTCAAGAGTCTTCTCCAACACCACAGTTCAAAAGCATCAATTCTTCGGCGATCAGCTTTCTTCACAGTCCAACTGTCACATCCATACATCACCACGGGATGATGAGAGAATTCTGGAGATGAGTGGTGTGATTTCACAATGATGAGGATGCACTTAATAGTACCGAACTGTATATGTAAAAATGGTTAAGATGATACATTTTATCTTATGTGTCTTTTCCCCACCATTTTTCTAAAAAAGAAGAAGGAAATCCATAGTACTTCTGGGTATGCACATTTCTAGTCCCTATATTTTCATCTTAGTTCTGATCACAGCTCCTACTAGGCAGTTAAACAAGTTCCTGACTTGAGTGTTCTTTGGATTTTTCTTTCAGAAACAGGGGAAAATGCTTCTTAATACGCAAGTGCTTCTTTTGAAGTAGAATTGGGCTTCTCTTACAGTCCAATTGGATAAAACTCGTCTTTTCTTTTCCTGCTGCCTCATATCCCACCTGCTCAAAAAGAAGAAATACTTAGTCATGAAGCCAAAGTGTGGTAAAACTGTTGGGCTGGGTGGGGGCAGAACGGGCACACTAACTTTCACAGTGCAAGTGTGGACCAAGGATCAGGACATCTTACTCAACCGCTTCTACTCACCATGGAAAGGGCTCAGAAAGTTGTGATTTCCCCCACCTGTCCTGACTTTACTTCTCAGATCTTTTTACTAAATCTCACATGTGGCAGAGTTCTTGTATCCTTATCTTCAGTTGTCCCCTTATTTGAAAATCAATCACTGAAGCAATTAACTAGTGGAGGAACCAAGGCAGAATAGTAAAGATTTATGCATCCAGGAAGACTTCATTTTGTGTTTGGAGGTCTTCTGAGAAAGGGTTGTTTTGGAGGGAAATAATTTTTTAACTCATTTCTTGTCTTGTCAAAGAACAATCATAGTTAGTCTAGTATGATTATTTTTCTTATTATTTATTTTAATTAAATGAAAGATTCTTTAGATTCTATAGTGCTTCACAATTTTCAAGTTTCACAAACATGATTTCATATAATCCCATAATAACCCGATTTCCCTCTACCTTTGCTTATCCTCCCCTCTCCCCACTGGTAACTGCTAGTTTGTTCTCTAAATCTGTGAGTCAGTTTCTCTTTTGTTGTATTCACTAGTATGCTGTATTTTTCTTTTAGATTCCACGTATATGTGATGTCATACAGTATTTATCTAAATTATTTCACTTAGCACAATGTCCATCCAATGTTGCTGCAAATGGCAAAATTTAGTTATTTTTTATGGCTGAATAGTATTCCATTGTGTATATTTACCACATCTTTATTCATTCATATGTTGATATATAGTTAGGTTGATTGCGTACTTTGGCAATTGTTAATGACACTGCTGTGGACATTGGAGTGCATGCACTTTTTAAAATTAATTTTTTTTCCCCAGAGTTGCTGGATCATATAATAGTTCTATTTTTAGTTTTTTGAGGAGCTTTCTTACAGTTTTTCACAGTGGCTGCACCAATTTACATTCCCACCAACAGCGCGCAAAAGGAACATCTTATTTTGACTTCTAGCTGCCACTCACTAACTATGGGTCCTTGGCAACATTGCCAAACATCTCAAACCTTAAAATTCTCACTGTAAAATGGAGATAATAAGAACCTACCTTTTGGAGGTTGCAAGGTTGCAAGGATGATGTCAAAATGCCTAGTGCACTTAGTTTACAGAAAATATTCAATTCACATGACCATTTATGAAGATTGCCTCCAGAACAGGAAAAGGTGGGTAGAGATTTTGAGTCATGGTATCAGATGGTGACATAAAGCTCTTCCTCTGTATCTGCAATCAAAGTCCCTTATTGAGTGTGTATCACATACACACATATGCAATTACCCACTGTGTTTTTGGTCTATTTCTGTAACTTCCTAATACTGTTTTATTCCTTCTACGCTTCTTCATCTCTGAAAGACATCCTTGTGTTTCCTTTTCTTTACCTCTTAAAAATGTCATCAGAAGTTGCGATGAATCACAGCAGTCTGGCTTGAGAATTGGTCCACATAAAAATTCCAAATATAATCCACCCTGGGATGATGATGTTGATGATGTTGGTTGTGAATTATTCATACAGTCTAATGAGGAACACAAGAGCATTTGTAGTCAAATAACAACTTTTCTGCAAATGACATAAAGCTCATCTGAAATAGATCACACTGATCTCACTTTGCCTGAATGGAAACCAAGGCCAGTGGATGGGAAAGGACTAGGCCAAGTCGACCAACAATGGGGATTCAGACAGGACCATGTTTCTGTCAGGGTTCAGGACTGAGTAGTAAATCTCCACCCACTCCCTCTCATACCCTTATTTCCTGTAGGATAAATTATATGATTTTTTTTGTGGGGGAGGTGCTATGTGGCATGGCATGTGGCATCTAGTTCCCTAATCAGGGATTGAACCCGCTTCCCCTGCATTGGAAGCATAGAGTCTTAACCACTGAACTGCTGAGGAAGTCCCAGATTGCATGATTTTTAAAGGAAACACATAGCTGAAAGGAAAACGTAACGTTATGAGGATAGTTGGTTAACCTAGATGTAACAGTATATAAGTTCAGCTCGAGTGGTAACAGTAAAAGACAAATGTGAGCTAAAGTCAGCATCTGATCTGTGCTTCCTAACCTAGAAGACAAGGCCCTTTGTGATCCAGCCTCCCATCTACTTTGCCAGCCTCGGATTTCCCCACCCCACAAATGGAAACTGAAACCCTGCATAATATCCATACTGAAGTCTCTCCAAACACACAGTATCTCATACCTGCCTGACTCTGCACATCCTTATCCTCCACTACTCTTTATTTCCTGACTTAAATTCTTGTTATCCTTGAGTCTTTGGCCTGAGCATCAATGCCTCTGGAAAGAATTGCCAGTCCTCTTCCACCCCTGTTAGAGTTCACATTCCCCTCTCTTTTGCTCCCAGGGTTCCCCACACATATTCCTGTCATGATATCTCACACTGTGTTAACATGACCTGCTTCTAGTCTGTCTTCCTCACTGAACAAAGGACTCCTTTAGAACGAGGACTGTAGCTTTGTATCATAATGCCCGGCACCTACTAGGCTTTCAATAAAGGCTTGTTGAGGGAATTGGTATTGTTTATAGTTCTCCAAAATTCAAGAACTTTGTTTCTGAAAAGACAAAATACTTTTTTTGGGGCTTCCCTGGTGGCTCAGTGATAAAGAATCCAGCTGCCAACGCAGGAGACAGTGGTTCAACCCCTGGTCCAGGAAGATCCCACATGCAGTGGAACAACTAAGCCTGCGTGTCACAACTCTTGAGCTTGTGCTCCAGAGCCTTGGAGTTGCAACTACTGAGCCCATGTGCTGAGACTACTGAAGCCTGCAAGCGCTAGGGCTTGTGCTCTGCAACAAGAGAAGACACCTCCATGAGAAGCCCATGCATGGTAACTGGAGAATAGCCGCAGCTCACTGAAGCTAGAGAAAAGCTTGCGTGACAGTAAAGACCCAGCACAGCCAAAAATAAATAAATACATAAATTTGTAAAAATTGTAAAATTGTGTTTATTTATTTATTTACTATTTGGCTGTTCCAGGTCTTAGTTGCGGTATGTGGGATCTAGTTCCCTCACCAGGAATCGAACCTGGGCCCCCTGCATTGCAAGCAAGGAGTCTCAGCCACTAAACCATCAGGGAAGTCCCTCCAAATGCAAGAACTTCTAATTCAACTTCTTTTACTTTCACTAAGAGATAACAATGTCCTCTCCACCTCTCTCCACCATATGCTGGGTGTATGGCCTAGCAGGCTTAAATGGAATCAATATGACTTACTTCAATTAAAAAGAATGACAGGGGCTTCCCTGGCTGTCCAGTGATTAAGACATTGCAGGCGATGCAGGTTTGATCCCTGGTTGGGGAACTAGGATACTACATACCTCACAGCCAAAAAACCGAAACATAAAACAGAAGCAATATTGTAACAAATTCAATAAAGACTGTAAAAATGGTCCACATCAAAAAAAAATCTTTCAACAAAAAAAGAATGATGGATTGTTAGACTCACAAGAATGGACAGAGGTCATTTGATCCACTCCTATCAACACCAATGTGAATTTTCTGGAAATTTGAAAATATTTCAGTAATGGAAAGCCACAAAAGGAAGTAATCAGCATCAGAAATAAGGGGACTTTAGCCTTCAAGTGGGCTCAGATGGTGTGTTCAGATAAGTTTGGTTTTCAAGAATCAGGAACAAAGCTTCCAACTTGTTACCCCTTCATGTTGAAACATGTAAGTACATGGAGCAAAATGTAATTCATAATGTAATTTCATATGCCTGTGATTCATTTACTGTTCATTCATCAAAACGCTTAGGTGCAGGAGTGTGCTTGACACCTGTTTAAGCTTCCTTTTCTTGACAAGAAAGTTTGTTCTTTGTGAGGTAACTCATCTCCTAAAATATGGGTACTTACAGGGAAATTCCAAACCTGGAAAGTCAAAATGGCTTGTAAAATGGTCCCACAACTTTCTCACAGTACAAGTTAATACTTGTACTGTGTGGGGGGGTGGGGGTGGGGTAGTGTTAGTGGAGTTATCATGCTGTAGATGAAATAGGTCACTGACTAATTGACTGAATTTCCCAAGAGATTAGTGATCCACATCAGAACTTCTAAGCTTTTCCCAATTTGCTCTACACCCTTAATTGGCTTCAGGTTTATGGTTTGAGGTTAAAGTGTGTAAAACTGGACAAAAACCTTTGAAAAGAAAACACTCCACTAAAGTGGTGATCATTTTGAAAAGTGGATTGTGTTATTACCTATGTAAAACTCCCATACTCAACTTTTAGTGCTGTAAATTGCATCTATGCAAGGAAAGGCTGGCTGTGGTCCTTTTTGTTTCTTTGTGTGATAGAGTTCAAGATCAAAAATGCTAAAATCAAATCGTTGAATGAGAGCATCACTCAGAAGCTGGTGTCAGATTACTGAAGCAAAACAAAGCAAGTCAATAAAACAAAAAATCCAGACATCTATTTCTGCTTTATTGACAGTGCAAAGCCTTTGACTGTGTGGATCACAATAAACTGGGGAAAATTCTGAAGGAGATGGGAATTCCAGACCACCTGACCGCCTCTTGAGAAACCTGTATGCAGGTCAGGAAGCAACAGTTAGAACTGGACATGGAACAACAGACTGGTTCCAAATAGGAAAAGGAGTACGTCAGGGCTGTATATTGTCACCCTGCTTATTTAACTTATATGCAGAGTACATCATGAGGAACGCTGGGCTGGAAGAAGCACTAGCTGGAATCAAGATTGTCGGGACAAATATCAATAACCTCAGAGATGCAGATGACACCACCCTTATGGCAGAAAGTGAAGAAGAACTAAAGAGCCTCTTGATGACAGTGAAAGAGGAGAGTGAAAAAGTTGGCTTAAAGCTCAGTATTCAGAAAACGAAGATCATGGTATCTGGTCCCATCACTTCATGGCAAATAGATGGGGAAACAGTGGAAACAGTGTCAGACTTTATTTTGGACTCCAAAATCACTGCAGGTGGCGACTGCAGCCATGAAATTAAAAGACGTTTACTCCTTGGAAGGAAAGTTATGACCAACCTAGATAGCATATTAAAAAGCAGAGACATTACTTTGTCAACCAAGGTCCGTCTAGTCAAGGCTATGGTTTTTCCAGTCATCATGTATGGATGTGAGAGTTGGACTATAAAAAAAGCTGAGCACCAAAGAATTGATGGCTTTAGAACTGTGGCATTGGAGAAGACTCTTGAGAGTCCCTTGGACTGCAAGGAGATCCAACCAGTCCATCCTAAAGGACATCAATCCTGGGTGTTCATTGGAAGGGCTGATGTTGAAGCTGAAACTCCAATATGTTGACCATCTGATGCAAAGAGCTGACTCATTGTAAAAGACCCTAATGCTGGGAAAGATTGAGGGCAGGAGGAGAAGTGGACGACAGAGCATGAGATGGTTGGATGGCATCACTGACTCAATGGACATGGGTTTGGGCCAACTCCAGCAGTTAGTGATGGACAGGGAAGCCTGGCGTGCTGTGGTTCATGGGGTCACAAAGAGTCGGACACAACTGAGTGACTGAACTGAACTGAACTGAGGCTAAAAAGATAGTACCTCCAAATAAATGTCACACCCAGAACTGAGGTCTCTTTCATAGTGCTGACCAAGCCAGTAGCAGCAGGGGTCAGATTCATGCTGAGAAGAGAAGGCCCTGCCACTCAGAACCTTGGGCTGAATAAAAGGAAAATCAGTAGGTTCAGATCAATTAGAATTATTGGGTGGGACGGTAAAAATCTGTTAGTCGCTCAGTTGTGTCCGACTCTTTGCGACCCCTTGGACTATAGTCCATCAGGCTCCTCTATCCATGGAATTCTCCAGGCAACAATACTGGAGTGGATATTCATTCCCTTCTCCAGGGGATCTTCCTGATCCAGGGATCAAACCTGTGTCTCCTGCATTGGAGGCAGATTCTTTACCCTCTGAACCACCAGGCGGGTCATATCTTAGAAATCTAAGAACTCATCCAATGCTGGAATCATCCCACTCATGTTCTGTGGAGTTCCATCCTGTGTCTGAGTAAGTCTGCACTTACAAAACCCTTTTCCTCAACTGGTCCTTTGTATAGATGACTCTTAATTTTAAATGATTGCTCCTTATATCTACCCAATATTTATCTGTGTTTCTTCCATTGTACCTTTTTCAAGGTACAATATACATAATACACTGAATCCTTTTATCCAATATCATTCTGGGAGTTTTAAGACCTGATTCTTGAGATCTCTTTGATGCTTTTCTCTAGATTAAAGCTTCTTGGATCCTTTTCCTGTTTTTCATATCCCTTTACTTTCCTGGTTGTTTTCTTCCTCTGAAAATCTTTCTCTTTGTGTCTCTATCCCTTAAGTTTATCGATTAGAATAAATGGATGGATCTCATCATGATCAGACCTTGAAAAGTCCACAATAGAGTGAACGGTAGATAAATTTCCTTCCATGAGCTCATTCCCTCTGTAGTCAACACTTGTTATTTTCCTGTACTTATCACATCAAAGTGTCATGTTTGTAGTTATTTTTTACTGGAAAATTCCCTTCTCATTATTTTCAAATTCTTACAGACTGTTGAGTGAAAAAGGCTGCCTCAGACCACATTTAAATCTTACCTCAAGTACAGGCCATGCAATTCATGGACTCATAAACCCCAAATGAAAATAAGGAAGAAAAGGGACTCTTTGTACATCATTCAGAAGCAAAATGAAACATCACTGCTTTATGTGAGTGTAAGTGAAAGTTGACAGGAAATTCAGGATAGGGTTAGGGAAGGGACAAAAAGCCTTATTGGTTTATTTTTCCACAAAGAAAGGCAGATTGGGGAGCAATAGGTTGTATCTGCACCTAGGGCACATACTCATCCAAAATTAATCAAGAAGAGAATGTATGACTGAATCATATGTTGTTATTTTTATGGTTATTTATGGAGTTTTATTTGTCTATGCAACAGAGAACAGTGCCTAGGTTCCATGGAAAAGGTTTGCATGACATCAACTGTAGCAGAAAACAGATGGTCATCTGATCTTAATAACTGTGTTTAAACAGAGTGGGACTGCTATTAGTGATACCCTCCACAAAGATTTATTTGGGAAGCATGGTACAGGGACTTTCACCCTCATGGAATATTTTTTCTTTCAACGTTTGTGATTGTCTACACAACACTGAAAACATCTGGATATAAACTAAACCTTTCCGTTGGTCATCTGCATGGTTGGCACATGCAATGCCAAACCACTAAATGCAAGAAAAGAAAAATGCAACTGAAAATTATTTAGAGATATATAGATTGCCAGACCTGAGTAATTATTTGAAGTTTGGTTCATATGGACATCTCACTGGGACAAATTATAAATCTAATTCAGATCACTTGGTCTATTAAGACCTACTGGTTCCTCAGTGCTTTCAAGAGCACAGTCCAAGTGCCCTAATAAAGCATTCAGGTCACTCTGTTATTTGGTCCCACCCTATCACCCCAGCCTCATCTGTTACTTCTTTTCACTAAGTGAATTCTAAAATCCAACTACACAAACGATGCACCAGTTAAAAGTGCTTATGCTTTTTCATGGGATTCCCCGCTGGCTCAGAGGGGAATGTAATGCAGGAGACCAGAGTTCTCCATTCCTGGGTCAGAAAGATCCCCTGGAGGAGGACATGGCCACCCACTCCGGTATTCTTGCCTGGGGAATCCCATGGACAGAGGAGACTGGCGGGCTACAGTCCATAGGGTCGCAAAGCATCGGACACACTGAAGCAACTTAGCATGCACACACACATGCTTTTTCATGATTTCAGCATGTCTTTGTCCGTATGCCTTGTCTCTGATATACTTTTCTTCTCATTTCTCTGATAAACTTTCTATTCTCCCATCCATCTTTTAAGACCACGCTCAAGTACTAACTTTTTTGAGGATACATTTGCTGACTTCCCTGTACTAAACAGTTGTTATCTTCACTATGCTTTTATAGGGCACTTCATGAGAATTGCTGTTTCGCTTTGCATTGTCATTATTTAACCAGACATCTCTCTTTCTTATTGGACTACAAGCGGAATAGGCTGCGTGTCTTTTTAATCATTGACTCTCTTGTGCCTAGAACAGGGGCTGACTCATCACTGGCACTCCAAAGATGCTATTTGAATGAATTAATTCTGACTTAAACTTTTTTTCTTCAATGAAAGAATTTTTATCTGAATAATTTGGGGTCCTTGTTCAATAGTTCACTCCAGCCATACAGATGATAGCTCAAGGCATATATCTCAATCCAGTATTGGTTTGGTTACATCAATTTAAATAATAATGTGTTCAATCAACTTTAATTCATTGACTGCATGTTTTGCATTTCATGTTTTTATGCAAAGGCATGGAAGACACACTTTAATAGTACTTAAATACATTTTAGGACATGTGTAGCTGTGATACATGCCTTGGGAGGATGCCTGAACTCTCTTTAGGAATTTTCCAATCTCTCTAGAATGCATGATATTAAAAAAATACAGTGAATATTAAATACCTAATAACCTTTGCAGAAGCTATGTTCACAGCATGAAAAACTATAAAAGGATTATAGAATGTCCTCTTCACCTATTCAATTCTGGGAATTAAAGACTTTTCATCATGTCTTTTTTGCTTTATGTTTCATTCTTTGATAAGAAAACAAGTTCCCATGTTTGTGTGTGTGAGGGTGTTTGTGTGTGTATAGTAACATACTATTGTATATTTATGTTTATATTTTACCAATAGTGGGCATATACATATAGATGCTGCATACACCTTTATATGCTTGTGTATACATATACATTTGTATTCAGTGAAACAGGAGCGAACAAACCTACAAAAGAAAATTACTTATGCCCCCCACCTTCACCTTCAGCCTCTTGAAACATGCCAATATTTTTCATTTCTCTCCCAAATGGTCAGCATAGAATTGGATGCAGTAGCATGAAGGGTAATACAGGAATACGTTCACCAGGCTTAAGGGTATGAGATAATGAAACTTGCTCCCGGGATAAGCATATTTATTGGGTTTGTTATGTATCAAATGTAACAAAAGTAGAGGATCTGAGGATCGCCCTGTGTGGTTCTTTTCACACCCTTTGATCACACAATTCCTCTTTAATTCAGATGCAGTAGAGCTTAAGTGGCTTCATTGATGTGTTAAGTGTGGAATGATTTTTGTATAAAATAAAAAAGGCTCCATTATGTGTCCAGAAAAGCCTGTGTGTGCTTGCTTATTGAGACAGGAAGTCGGTTTCCCACACAGAACAACGGTTCTGCCATGCTGCCGCATTGTGTCTGAGAGGAGAGGAAAGGAAACTTCGTTTTCTACCTAGCAGAAATCGGCTTCTGGAGGAAGGGGCAGACAATGCTATTGGGCTTCCACTGAATGAGAGGATTTGACTGATTTTCAGAAAATGCACCATGCCATGTAGAGGGAGGCTCCCTGCAATACTTTTGTAAGGAAAACGTATGTTTTATAATAGGTGCCTGTCTTTTGAATCTTTCTTAAAATGCATTTTGCTGAGCACTTATCACACCCCTCTTGAAGTCAGGGCGTGAAAAATGCTCTTTTGGATTTTTCCCTTCTAGTTTTGTGTCTGAATTGATTTTTGTTTGTTTGTTTTTCCCTTAAGTTGGTTGCCATTTGCTTTTTTTTTTTTTTAAAGAAGTTTTCTTGTTTGTTTTGTCCTCTTCTTAATAAACATGTAGAATACTTCTGAGACTTTCCAAGGTGAAGTTTAAAAATCTATCCATAGTTTAAATATTTAGATATGGATATGGTTCTTATCTGGGGGCTTCCCAGGTGGCTCTAGTGGTGAAGAACCTGCCTGCCAACTCAGGAGACATAAGAGACGCAGATTTGATCCCTGGGTTGAGAAGATCCTCTGGAGGAGGACATGGCAACCCATTCCAGTATTCCTGCCTGGAGAATCCAATGGACAGAGGAGCCTGGCAGGCTACAGTCCATAGGGTCGCACAGAATTGGACATGACTGAAGTGACTTAGCATGCACGCACGCATATAGTTCGTATCTGATAGGAGTGGACCTCAGTCATGTCATAAGGCCATGGAATAACCCTCCGCTGTGGTCACAGAATGAGAAGGAGCAAGATAAGAATTCGCTTCTGTCGCATACTACAAAACTCAGTCTTTTGTCTATACCAAGCTGCCTGTGTTCTATGAGGCAGCTAGATGCTAACCATCCTCCCCGTGGCTCATGTAATCCCAATGTCTACCCTCATGGTGACTGTCGTTGTCATTTTCCTCTTCAGCCTCATTATGAACCAACCTTAAAAGCCATGAAATTAAAAGATACTTGGTTCTTGGAAGTAAGGCTATGACAAACCTAAACAGTGTGTTAAAAAGCAGAGAAATTACTTTGCCCACAAAGGTCCATATAGTCAAAGCTATGGTTTCTCCAGTAGTCATATATGGATGTGAGAGTTGGACCATAAAGAAGGCTGAACACTGAAGAATTGATGCTTTTGAGCTATGGTGTTGAAGAAGACTCTTGAGAGTCCCTTGGACTGCAAGGAGATGAAACCAGTCAATCCTAAAGGAAACCAATCCTGAATATTCTTTAGGACTGGTGCTGAAACTCCAATGTTTTGGCCACCTGATATGAAGAGGTGACTCATTAGAAAAAACCCTGATGCTGGGAAAGATTGAAGGCAGGAGGAAAAGGGGATGACAGAGGACAAGATGGTTGGATGGCATCTCTGACTCAATGGACATGAGTTCGAGCAAGCTGTGGGAGATGGTGAAGGACAGGGAAGCCTGGTGTGCTGCAGGCCATGAGGTCCAAAAAGTCGGACACGACTGAGTGACTGAACAACAATAAAGGCTTATGTATCTTTACTGGGAGTCATTCTAAAAGAATATATGACATAATTATTCCACTCTACAGTTTTATAATCTGAAACAGACAACAGCTACATAGACTTAATGAGAAGACTGTATAGAGAATAGAACTAGACTTAGGAGATTTTTCCACTGGTTATGTTTTCCTTATTAATATTTCCAAGATAAGTAAATTTTCAGGGTGAAAAGCTCAGGAAAGGACAGGTATGGCAGTTTCACGTCTAAGAAGACAGTCATTAGGCTCTGTAAACTTTTAAGGTAGGAGGTGGAGACAGTATTAGAAGAGCTATTTGGTTGAGGTTTGGTAAGGAACTTAAAAGGGTAGATAATCCAGCCACAGTCAAGTCCTCTTCATTGATTATTTGATTCTTTCTTGTAGAGCTGTGTTTGTTTTTGCCCATTCTTCTTTACTTTTTCCAAACCTACTATTAATACAACATCTACTTTTTCCTTCCAGTCATGTATGGATGATTTTTTACCCTTAAATTTGATACCACACTCTTCTTTTGATTATTATGTGTGTGCATGCTAAGTCATCTCAGTCATGTCTGACTCTTTGCGACCCTATAAACTGTAGTCCACCAGGCTCCCCTGTCCATGGGATTCTCCAGGCAAGAATACTGGAGTGGGTTGCCATGCCTTCCTCCAGGGGATCTTCCTGACCCAGGGATCGAACCAGAGTTTCTTATGTCTCCTGCATGGCTGGGTTCTTTACCACTAGTGCCACCTCAGTCAGTTCAGTCGCTTGGTCGTGTCCGATTCTTTGCAACCCCATGGACTGCAGCACGCCAGGACTCCCTGTCCATCACCAACTCCCGGAGTTACTCAAACTTATGTCCATTGAGTCGGTGATGTCATCCAACCATCTCATCTTCTGTCATCCCCTTCTCCTCCTGCCTTCAATATTTCTCAGCATCAGGGTCTTTTCAAATGAGTCAGTTCTCCACATCAGGTGGCCAAAGTATTGGAGTTTCAGCTTCACCATCAGTCCTTCCAATGAAAACCCAGGACTGATCTCCTTTAGGATGGACTGGTTGGATCTCCTTGCAGTCCAAGGGACTCTCAAGAGTCTTCTCCAGCACCACAGTTCAAAAGCATCAATTCTTCAGCGCTCAACTTTCTTTATAGTCCAACTCTCATCCATACATGACTACTGGAAAAACCATAGCCTTGACTAGACGGAACTTTGTTGGCAAAGTAACATCTCTGCTTTTTAATATGCTGTCTAGGTTGGTCATAACTTTCCTTCTAAGGAGTAAGCATCTTTTAATTTCATGGCTGCAGTCATCATAAGCAGTGATTTTGGAGCCCGCAAAAATAAAGTCTGCCACTGTTTCCACTGTTTCCCCATCTATTTGCCATGAAGTGATGGGACCGGATGCCATGATCTTCATTTTCTGAATGTTGAGTTTTAAGCCAACTTTTTCACTTTCCTCTTTCACTTTCATCAAGAGCCTCTTTAGTTCTTCTGCCACCTGGGAAGACTTTTGATTTTTAAAAATGTGTTTATAAAAGAATCCAGAGTCAAGGAACTCTAGGGGTTAGGTATTCAGTTCAGTTCAGTTCAGTTCAGTCACTCAGTCATGTGCGACTCTTTGCAGCCCCATGAATCGCAGCACGCCAGGCCTCCCTGTCCATCACCAACTCCCAGAGTCCACCCAAACTCATGTCCATCAAGTCGGTGATGCCATCTGGCCATCTCAACCTCTGCCATCCCCTTTTCCTCCTGCCCTCAATCCCTCCCAGCATCAGGGTCTTTTCCAATGAGTCATCTCTTTGCATGAGGTGGCCAAAGTGTTGGAGTTTCAGCTTCAGCATTAGTCCTTCCAATGAACACCCAGGACTGATCTCCTTTAGGATGGACTGGTTGGATCTCCTTGCCATCCAAGGGACTCTCAAGAGTCTTCTCCAGCACCACAGTTAAAAAGCATCAATTCTTCAGTGATCAGCTTTCTTTACAGTCCAACTCTCATATCCATACACGACCACGGGAAAAACCATAGCCTTGACTAGACGGACCTTTGTTGACAAAGTAATGTCTCTGCTTTTTAATATGCTATCTAGGTTGGTCATAACTTTCCTTCCAAGGAGTAAGCGTCTTTTAATTTCATGGCTGCAATCCCATCTGCAGAGATTTTGGAGCCCCCCAAAATAAAGTCAGCCACTGTTTCCACTGTTTTCCCATCTATTTCCCATGAAGTGATGGGACCAGATGCCATGATCTTCGTTTTCTGAATGTTGAGCTTTAAGCCAACTTTGTCACTCTCCTCTTTCACTTTCATCAGAGGCTTTTTAGTTCCTCTTCACTTTCTGCCATAGGGTTGGTGTCATCTGCATATCTGAGGTTATTGATATTTCTCCTGGCAATCTTGATTCCAGCTTGTGCTTCTTCCAACCCAGCGTTCCTCATGATGTACTCTGCATTTAAGTTAAATAAGCAGGGTGAGGTATTGGGGCAAGACAAAGAAATACTCTTCCAGAGGGTCCTAGCCTAATAGCAACAACCATTAGCTTTCTTCACCTTGGCATTCAGAACAAATTATTCATCTCTGACTCCTTTATCAGCCTTCTCTATTTCATTGCAATTCACAGTATTACTGCCTTTGCTGTGATCCTAGGTATTTAGTGCTTCTTCTTCATGCACTTCTCACATTCTTCTCATGCATTTCTCAGAGAGTCCCATCTCTCACCCTCTCCATCTGTGTGTGCAGTGCTTGGTATGTGACTGTTGCCATGAACAACAATAGACCCTGCCCAAATCATGTGACTTTATCATGCCAGACACCTTTTTTCTTTCCTGCAGAGAATTAGTGGGTGCCCTAAAGCTAATTTTCTTACCTTGATATGATATAGTTTCTCATCTCTCTTCACCCCACACTTATATCCAAAAAAAGAATACTGTGCCTTTTTCCCCCAAATCAATAACTCAGTGAAACGATGGTAAAGTCTGGAATCCAAGAGCTGGGTTCTGCTTCTCATTCTGTAACTGACTTCTTACAACTTCAGACAAGTTGCTTAACTCATTTCTTACTGGGGGAGTTTTGCAGAAACTATTGCCTCTGGCTGGCAATTTTTACTTTGGCTGGCCAAAAATTAATTCTATTTCATTAACACTTTGTGGGTTATTACATTAAATAGTTACACCTGACATACCTGTTATTGGTGGTGTTGTATTGGACACTCAATCATGTCTGACTCTTTGTGACCCCAAGGACTATAGCCCACCAGGCTCCTCTGTCCATGGAATTTCTTGGGCAAGAATACTGGAGTGGGTAGCCATTCCCTTCTGTAGGGGATCTTCCTGACCCAGCGATTTAACCTGGGTCTCCAGCATTGCAGGCAGATAGAGTCTTTACTGTCTGAGTCACCAAGTTTTCTAATTTTCATGAAATGTTATCTTCAATCTACTCTTCTGTAGAAGCAAAGGAGTGTTCTCCAACATTGTGACTTTCATTTTCTCTTTCCATATCAGAATCAATCAGTAAGGTGTTTGTTTGTTTTTTTTTTTTTGTCTTTTTGTTGGTCTAATATTCACATAGTCTGAATCAGAACTATATTCTGAAGAACTATACTCTTCTGCTGCTAAGTCACTTCAGTCGTGTCCGACTCTGTGTGACCCCATAGATGGAAGCCCACCAGGCTCCCCCATCCCTGGGATTCTCCAGGCAAGAACACTGGAGTGGGTTGCCATTCCCTTCTCCAATGTGTGAAAGTGAAGTCGCTCAGTCGTGTCCGACCCTTAGAGACCCCATGGACTGCAGCCCACCAGGCTCCTCCATCCATGGGATTTTCCAAGCAAGAGTACTGGAGTGGCTTGCCATTGCCTTCTCTACTCTTCTAGACACTAGTAAATATGTTGCTTGAATAATCAGAGAAAGTATCTACATGAAATTATTTACTCAAAACTTCATAATGCATCATTTTTTTAAAATTTCACATTTATAATATACACAAGGTTGGAACAAAAACCTAACAGAACAAAATGTGAATGATAATGACAATCATAAATTGTATAACAAGCCCTTGATCAATTATTTGGTTGGTTTAGTTGCTAAGTCCTGTCCGACTCTTGTGACCCCATGGACTGTAGCCTGCCAGGCTCCTCTGTCCGTGGGATTCTCTAGGCAAGAACAATGGAGTGGGCTGTCATTTCCTTCTTCAGATCTTTGCATGGTGGTATTAATTGTATCACTCTAAAAACATATCAAATACATCTCCAGACAATAACATTTGGGTAACAAAAGACATATTAATACATTTCTATTCAATAATGTGACCTCTCCCTGACCTTAAATTTCTCCATCATCAATTTTTTTTTGTCTTTTTTCCCCTCTCTCCCTTTCTTCCTTAATTTTCCTTTCTTTCCTTTAACTCCTATCTGCTGCAAATCTCTATGCCCTAGTAGAGAACAGAAAAAACAAATGAAACATTAAAATAACCACACAAGACTGTTGTAATTAAATGACCTGATAACAAGGAATAAACTCTGTATGCATCTGTAAAGCTCTCTGTAAAATTATGGTATTGTTATGGGAGAATGACATTCTTGGGAAGACTGGATAACACAGAGGTTAAGAACCTGAACCTTGGCATAGAAAAAACAAGAGTTTCAATCCTACATGCTGTGTGATCATGGACACAGTAAATTTTCCAAGTTGAAATTTCCTCATCTGTAAAATACAACATGTGGGTGTTCATTGGAAGGACTGATGCTAAAGCTGAAACTCCAATACTTTGACTACCTCATGCGACGAGGTGACTCACTGGAAAAGAGTCTGATGCTGGGAGGGATTGGGGGTGGGAGGAGACGGGGACGACGGAGAATGAGCTGGCTGGATGGCATCACCGACTTGATGGACATGAGTTTGAGTGAACTCCGGGAATTGGTGATGGACAGGGAGGCCTGGCGTGCTGTGGTTCATGGGGTCGCAAAGAGTTGGACACGACTGAGCGACTGAACTGAACTGAACTGAATAAATTATATAAATCAAAGAGCTGTTGTGAAGATTCCCTGAGTGAGATTATATATGTAAAATGTTAGGCACGAATGCCTAGCATTTCATAAATGCTAGATAGCTATAGGACTTCCCTGGTGGTGCAGTGGTTAAGACTTCACCTTCCAATACAGAAAACATGGGATGGATCCCTGGTTGGAATCCCACATGCCTCCTGGCCATGAAACCGGAAGCAATATTGTAACAAATTCAATAAAGACTTTAAAAATGGTCCACATCAAAAAAATCTTAAAAAAAAATAAAAAAGGTTAGCTGTCATTGTTATTGTTAAGGAAGACAGAGTAGCTTGGACTATTATCATTTCATTTTTATTGTTTAACAGTAATAACGCAAAGGAAGCAAAGGTCAGTGGGTGTTGAAGGAGTCAAGACTTCTGAGGTGTGTCAATTTCCTCTGAAGAAAGGCTTTCTTGAAAGTAGAGGCGTTAACTGTGCCCCAGTAGAGTTAATGGTGAAAGTTCAAGCTCTTGAGCATTCTTTTCTGACTGTGAGCTGTGTGAAGGCAGGAATTACATTGAATTCATCTTTGTACCCCATATCTTAATTACTTGTGCTTAGTATAGCAGAGAACTAGACAGATGAAATGAATTTGTTTATATTGCCTTGAATTCAACCTTGCAAAGGAAAAAGCCATGAGTCTGCTTTCCTGAGAGTTTTTAAGGTCTTGCTGGAGCTAAGTTGGGAGGATACAACCAAAAAAAGGGCCCAAGGGCTTGGAATTCCAGCTCAAATCCCCTGTTCCACCACAAGCTGCCTCTGGATTTCAGAGGCCCTCCATTACTGACTAGGTGGCCTTAGGTCCCTTGAAGCTGGAATTAAAGATAGCCCGTGTGCAATATTTGGATAAGTGCCTTAATAACGTGGACTCTAAAGATCATAAGGCAATAAGAATGTTCCATTTAGCTTATTTTTGCTGTGTGCTTATCAGAGCTTGGAGCACATGGTCCAGGACATTCAGATGGCTGGGGTTAAAATGATTAAAGGGTGTGGAGCCTGCATTTGGCTTAATGCTGCTAAGAAATTCCTTGGCTAAATAATAATAATGATAATCTTTCTTTTCTTCTTTTTATACATTTGTATAAGTTGATCGAAAAAAAATTCTTTGCAGTTCAAGATGGAGTTTTCTTTTTCCTTTCCTCTCTGTCTCGGGGACTTTATCTGATTTTAATCAGCACTGGCTTGATATGATTTGAAACAGCTGAGGCTGAAATGCCCTTAAAAAAATATCTGAAGTTAGAACTGTTGAAACTCCCTACCTCTTCTACTCCCCTTGTCCAAGGCAGTATGTGCTATTAAGTGTAAAATATTTGGGATTATGAATTTACCCTTAAAACTTTTCAGTGCCCTGCAGAGTTTTCTCAGCAATTTGAAAGTCCTGTTAACCATAATATAGCCAGTTCTTGATTATTCACAAAAAAGGAAATGAATAGTGGCACAGATAATCCAAAACAGAAAAACAATCAAAATGTTTCTTATATTTTACTTTGGAATGCTTTGTATGGCTTTTGGGGATTCAGATTTTCCTTCCCAGGGATGTTGCACTCAGGAAAAAGTTAAAATGAGTTTGCATTCCCTAAGCCCACACTAAATAGCTGAAGGGGGATGTGGCCCAGCCACATGCTGGGTGGCAAGGAGAAGGAGCCTGAAATCGAGGGGAAAGAATTCCACTGATAACCTAGAAGTGGAAAATGCCCATATGAATAATTAAGTGCTGACTGGAATATAATTCAGTCTTGTAAATTAGTGTGGACAATTTTCCACCCTACATTTTTGAAAAATCAGGTTATTCTCTTCAGTGGAGTTACACTGGTAGTTAAAACAAATGACCTCAGCGCTCTTTATTGCTCCCAGTCCATTGGCACTGGCACTGTGTGGAATCAGGACCTATTGCTAATACCGTGGGGAGTTAGTCCTTAGTAATGCACACCAGCCCCATCCCACACCATCTTCAGCTGAACAAACATAGGTTTATAAAATGCCAGACGCTATACTAAACATCATCTCATCCACTAGGATGGTTATCGTTTTTGGTCCTGTTTTACAGATAAGAAGACTAAGGCTTGGACATGTCCATTACTGATTTAAGATCACAAAGTTCGTCACTGGGAGAGACTACATTTGAGCCCAAGTCTCTCTTACCTAGTTTAGGATAAGGAAGGGCAAAAAGTAGAAACAATTTTCAAAAGGAGGTTTAGTGAATGAATGAATGGAAGTTAGTGGCTAACCACAATGGAGTGTGGGTGATGTTACTTCAGGACCAGGTACAAGTGCCATGGAGATAGGTCTTAATGGTTGAACAGCACTTTTTTGAGAGCTCTGAAATGGACAGGATGGGATTCTCAGTGGCTGGAATAACTTTGGCAGGAACATACAGGTTAGAAAACACCAGACATATTCACAGAACCATGAGCTGGTCTGAAAAAAGAATTTGCTTAAGGTGAAGAGATGTTAAAGCTATGGTTTTTCATGTATGGATGTCAGAGTTAGACTGTAAAGAAAGTTGAACACCAAAGAATTGATGCTTTTGAATTGTGGTGTTGGAGAAGACTCTTGAGAGTCCCTTGGACTGCAAGGAGATCAAAACAGTCAATCCTAAAGGAAATCATAATATTCATTGGAAGGACTGATGCTGAAGCTGAAGCTTCAATACTTTGGCCACCTGATGTGAAGGACTGACTCATTGGCAAAGACCCCGATGCTGGGAAAGATTGAGGGCAGGAAGAGAAGGGGTCGACAGAGAATGAGATGGTTGGATGGCATCACTGACTTGATGGACATGAGTTTGAGCAAGCTCCGGGAGTTGGTGGTGGACAGGGAGGCCTGGCGTGCTGCAGTCCATGGGGTCGTAAAGAGTTGAACATGACCGAGTGACTGAGTGAAGAGATGTTAACAAAAATGAAAATAATAACAAATGAAAAGAAGCGTCTAAATAGCATAAAAGTCACGCCATAAAAGTTAGTGTGAACAGGAACAGGAGAGAAAAGAGTAGGTGAGGAAGCCTGGTTTTGAACCCCCTTCATGTTTTTCCGTGTTTGAAAAAGTGTCAGTGCTCACTCTGTTATCTAGTGCAGGACAATGAGTGCATCTTTCAGTAATTTTAGTGTTGGGAAGAGAAGAGGAAAATACGTGAAGATAAAGAATCAGTTGGGTCAAAGTCACCCAATTGGCCAATTGGATCCCCAAACTCAGGTCTCCTGACCCCTACCCTAGAGATCTTCCAGTGGCCAGGCTGGCTTTGGGGGTACCTTGTTAGCACTCAGGCTAAGCCTCTGGGAAGCCTCATAGTAGCTTTTGGGAAGAAAGTAGGAACTCCAGGATGCCTCAGAAATAACTCAAGGTTTATATATTTTCAATTAGTTCGGGAAATTTCCACAGTCGTCTTAGGTAAATCACGTTCTTTTTCACAGGATGACTCTTTTGTCTGCTCTTGATTGTTTCCCACCATCCATCAAACCTGAGTTACTTCCTCTGTAAACTTGCAGGATCATGGAGTGGTTTATCTCTGGGTGCCATCTTCTGGGTCTCTGCCTCTCCAGTCTTTGGAGTCTTATACATCGGTGGGCCCCATTCCTTGTTCTAGGAACAGTTTTTCATCACTTTGGACATGACCTCAATAAAAGTGGTCCCTGAACTCTGGGTCCTTGGCATACGGTTCTACTTTTCCTCCCATAGTGGATGCTGTGTTCCTTTTAGAACCAAGGTGCTCTAGCTACCTAAAGTGTTGCCACCTGCTTCCTACAACTGAGCCTTCACTGGAAATTGCTTTCTGTCAAAGGAGACTTCCTTGCCCAAGGTCATGTCCCCTCTCTAGAGAGGTGCACATCTAATGACTGCCCAGATCTGATACCACAGTTCCAGACAACCATTCATAGCTTATCAGTGCTCCAGATTTCCCTGTGGCATCAGTTAGGCCCACCCTTATGAATGCAGCCCTTTGCCCAGTACTGCTTCCCTTCCTTAAAGGGTACCATTCTCGAAAGCATGCCTAAAAAACTCATCACCTGAAAAATCTCCTCTCTAGATTCATTTTTCAAAAGAACTGATATATGGCATTCCCATCTCTCTAGACTTATTGTGACTTCTGTGTTGGCATTGTAGTCACCTGTCCCATAGCAAAAGGAAAACAAACTTTGAAGTGTTCAGAGACCAAGTTTTTGGTGGATTACACACATCAAGTAAGGTCTGCAGTCCAGTTTCTCCATCTTCTTGACCTGGAGGAAGAAATTTATTATCCCTATGTACTCTTCAAAATAGATAGTAACCTATAGGTTGGGGGTGATGGGGAAGAAAAATGAACAGATGGCTAAGCAAGTCCTGGAAGACCATTAAGTTCAATGGGAACACTTAAACTCTGTGGTGAAAGCTCTGAAATCTAGGGCTCCATAAGACTGAGGTTCTACAGCCCACTTCCTTGGAGGTAGTTTTGAAAATACCCTTTGCTTCATTTCCTGTGGATTATGCAACCACAGAATTCCTCCAGGGACTCAGCCACACCCCAACTCTTAGCCTAAATCACTGAGTTTGACACAGATTCACAGGAATTTGGCAAGGAGCTCACCCAATTTTTCTATCTCAAATTGAATCCAAATGTTGCCTAGGTTGGCTGAGAGTTCAGTCGGAAGAGAAGGAAGCCCAGGCCCATCAACTGCTAAATGGTGATATTTAAAACTCAAACAAGTTTGGCTTGGCTTTAAGAGTGAGAGGAAGTTTCAAGCCATAGTATATGATATAAGCCCTGGTCTGACTCAAAACAGTTTCCAATTTTTTCTGTTCTTGTTTCAGACCTGGGTCTGCTGCTAAGGTACACAAGGCGCTGTGCTCATTCCAAATGCCAAGGCCATTAGCAGGGAGCTTCAGGCTCCCATGGGGTCAAGGCGTAGTGGAGAAGTAAATTCTCATCCTCTGATACTTGAACTCTCTCTGGAACAGAGCAAGCCTTGACAGCAGATGGAAAGGGCGGATGTTGGAGAAGTACTAGGGAAATCCCTTGTTCAGCTCCTGTGAAGAGTCCAGCATGGAGCTGGCTACTCTGATTAAATTCTCCCTCTTTCCTCTGGGTATTCAGAGAGTGCTGGACTCCTGCTTCCTGGAGTAGTGACAATGGCTATGACATGGAGTACTGATTTGGGCAAAACTGTAAGTTAGGGACAATTAGGTTTTGCTGCTCACATAAAACTTTCTATCAAAACTTCTCCTTTAAAACTTCTTATTCAGAATTTTTTTTTCACCCCAAAATCCTCCATCACAATATCCACTGTTTCCAGGCCTCATCTACTCCTCCTCCATGGCACTAGCACTCAACCCTGGGCTGGCCTTTCCCAAGCAGTGTTACTTCCTCTGGATCTTGTTCCCTACCCCACCCGACACGCTTGTCTCCACCTGATCCCTCTCTATTTCCCACCACAGTTAAGCTTCAGCTTTCATAGATACTGTCTCCTAAGGCCCTATGAGCAAAACGCTGGGAAGTGAAGGACAGGGAAGCCTGGCAGGCTGCAGTCCATAGGGTCCCAAAGAATCACGACTCAGCTACTGAACAACAACATGGGAAAACTTTCATAACCATAACCCACTAAACTGTTGTCAAAATATGTATGTGTCTTGATCTTGTCACTTACACGGCAAGGATCATCAGGTAAGCCATTTTGATTCTTTAAGCTTCAGTCACTTAACCTCTAAAATAGAGATGAGAAACACTTAATCCATAGCATCTCAGATTAAAATGAACTCCCATCAAACTGTTTGTCTTCTGAACCAAGATGAAGTACCCCTTCTCTATGCTACTGTGTCAACCTGTAATTCTTGTAATTCAAGAAGCATGTAACTTTGCATCTCAATTGCCTTTTTCCTCTGGGAAAGGACATACAGCTGATCACACTTGAAGGCCAGTGCCTCACACAATGTCAGGCATGGAGTTGGTGCTCCAAACGTGTGTGTTCAATGTATGGGCCACCTCTGAGAGAATTTATAAATAGCCGAGGTTGTTTCTCCCAGAGAGCGTGTTTATATTGGAACAGGGTCCTTTTGGGACCGCGTCTTTCCTGGAGGAGAGACCATAATGGAAATGTCAGGTGCAGGGTGATATTGGAAAGCAGGTGGGGTTCATGTTGTCCCTTGAATAACTCCATGTAGGTGGCCTCTAGCAGGCATCCAGCTGGCCCTGGGCCTGTGCACCTGAAGGGGGATATATGAGACTCTTGAAATTTCCTGCTCCAATTCAGTGAAACCAGTTTGGCTCAGTTTTCACCTCCAAGCTGGGATCAACTGTTGCCCAAGTGTGGAGAGAAGAGGAGAAATGTTTCGCTCCCTCCCTTGACTTTTTTCCTTGCCTCAATTCCTCTCTTCTCACATTCTTCATGGAAGCTTAAACGACATTCCCAGGGCAAAGTCCTGTCCTGGTTCCCAGCAGCCGGCACAGCTGTGGGCTCTGCCACTGCTCACAGCCACTCACGGTGGGTACCAAAGGTTCTTGGTGGGGGGCACCAATGATGGGAGGAGGTGAAGAGGAATGGGATGCAGGGCACGTGTGATATGGGAGACGCCCGTGTTCACAGAGCAAAGTGATGTTGTACAGAAGGCCTGGCTCTGTTAATGAGCCTGGTAGAAGGACAGAAAGGAAATGCACTACTTCTGTTATGCCTTTGGGGGAATGGTTTTCCATGTGTCTGCCTCACATTTTTTACGTCTGGCAAGCAGGAGCAGTGACTGCCTTCATTCCATCTTTTCAAGGATGTCTCTACAGCAAATAGCATCGAAAGAAAGCAAGAGCCTGGAGCACAGGGCAGGTATGCTGACTCTTCATTAGACAAAACTGGGGTTCTCTAAGCTCAGCTCCTCTCCTGTAGTACACCCCACAGTGTGCTCAGCCACCACCTGGCTCTCTTCCCATTGCCCTGTGGAATTAGGACCTGGGGAAACAATGCAAATATGATGCTACTCATGTTGCTTGCTGCACTACAAGTAATCAAGTCCTCCTTCTCTGATCCAGGAGAGTCTCGCACATTTTTTTCAGCATCCATGAAAACATGCCAGGTTAACTTGTAAGCTTAAAAGTACGTAATGTTTCAGATCCTTCACGGTTCTTGACAAGCCTCTTTCCTCTCTGTGTAGAGGCAGCAATGAAAGAATTCTGCCCTATTTGGGGTTTTGGGAGCCCTATCTGCCCTGCGAAAAGCAGAGAGAGAGAAAGATAAAAGAGCACCTAATGACTGAATGTCCTATTTGCCATGCTGGACTAGGTTAAGCTGAGTCTTTCATCCATTAGTTCATTTAACCTTCACAATAACCCTGAGGATAGGCATATCCTACCCATTTTGCAGATGAGGAATCCTAGCCTCTGTGAGGTGAGGTGTCTTTCCAAGGTCACACCCAGGTTAAGTGTAGATGCAGAACTTAAACCTAGGCCTGTGTTTGCTAGGAGAGCCTCTGACTCCACCATTCTGAAAAGTCAGTCAGTTCTTTCTGTTGATTAGGTCACCAGCCCACGATAACTTGAAGATGCCAGCAAGACTAAAATCATTCCTCTCCCCCAGTCTGTCATCTGCCTCATGATTTTGCCTAGTTGTACCCCTGGATATTCTCCTTTACTCCCAGCTTAGCAGAGAACTTCTTACTTTTTAAATTGGCTCTAGACTCCTACCTTCTCTTTTTCTAGGACCCCAGCCTCCCACCGATGTCAAGCTTACGTTTTAGCCTTGATCTTCTTGATCCTGGCTACTGCCCTGTTTTTGTTTTTTTTCCTACTCAGAAGGAAGGATGTGAAACAATTTCTCTGATATCGCACAGAACCCATAACACTCTCCAGACTTCACAGTTCTAAAGAATCTTGTTTGGTTTTCAGATGTGACTGGAGTGATTTGCGCGCGGATGCTTAGACTGGCCATCTGCTCCGAGGCTGCTCAGGAAGACCCACCCATGTGCTCTCCTGCCGCAGACTAGCCTGCTCTGCCTGCAGCTGTGGGTTTCCAGGACCTCGTACGTATGCCACACTGTTTGAAGCCGAGCTTCAAGGAATCACAAGAACATTTGCCTGGACCTGCTACACAGCCTAAATGCAACATGAGCTGACCTTGTCTTATAGGAAGTGGGTCAGGGAACAGACGTCTTTTTGGTGTAGCGCTGGCTTCCCAGGTGGCATTAGTGGTAAAGAACCTGCCTGCCAATGCAGGAGACTTAAGAGACACAGGTTAGATCCCTGGGTTGGGAAGATCCCCACTCCAGGATTCTTGCCTGGAGAATCCCCTGGACAGAGGAGCCTGGCAGGCTACAGTCCATGGGGTCACAAAGAGTCAGACATGACTGAAGCGACCTAGCACACACATAAGTGTTTGTTTATCAGTTAAGAGGGGAAAGCATCAGGCAGGTGAAATACACATATGAGGACAAGGGATTCAGAAAAATGAACAGCTCTTTCCATTGAGAGGGTCTGCTGAGCCCTCAGGCTTCAGGACTTCACCGCTACTTCCTCTGTCTCAGGCTCAATAGCAGTGGATCACCAGGTTCTTATGGGAGCTTTCATGAGGGTTAGAGTTCACTCATAAAAAGAAATGTTGTGAATCATCTAAATGTTTGAACAAGGATATGTATGTTTCCTCATGGAATAGGCTTAGTTCAGCAACAAACTGACCTAGCTGACCTAAATCTAATGCTCTGAGGAAGAAAACAGCCACCTACCCTAGAATACCATCCAAACACTCAATTAGCCATGGATATTTTAAAGCACTTATCAGCACTGCCTAGACTCAGGGTAAGCAGATTTTGAAATAAAAAGGATGAAGAAACATCAACCATGGTTTATGGAGCTCATAACCTAATGGAAGAGAAAGATAGTCATACTTGAAATAACCTACACCAGACTGTAGGTTAAATTACACATTTGAGGAGCAGAGATGATAAACAGATGCTGCAAAAGTTGTGAAAAAGTATCATTAGTCTGCTAGTTACTAAGCCTCTACATTGGGGTGACATGTTGAAAACCCACATCTATTTCAGTCCCACACAGGCACCTCAAAAATCCCTCTTACTGCCTCCTCTTTCTCCTTTCTGAACCTAATGTCAGCACCTTTAAGTCTTTATCAATTCATATTTAAGTTTTAAAAGCTCCTCATCTGTCTCCTTTTCGGCCTCTTCCCACTTCAATTCATGGGGAGTGAAAATTAAGCTTTGGAAAGCACAACTCCTATGATCCTTCCCTGTCCAAAACTCTCCTGGATGCTAATTTCCAAATTGAAATAAAATAAAAATTTGAGAATTGGCTTGGAAGAAGAATCCAGGTTTGAGATCATCCGGGTTTAGTTCTAGGATGGTAACAGTGGAAAAGGGAAAGAAAGAAAGGAGAAGAGAAGCAAGATTTGATGTTTGGAAGGTAGGGGGTGACAGCAAGTAGCATGACTCAGAACAATGGGCTGAAATCTAGAAGACTGGAAGGTGGGCAGAGAGCAAATATAGAGAAGAGCGCGTTTCCAAGGAGAGATATAGGGCTTTAGAAACATCATCCACTATTTGGAATGCACTGAATAGGACCTCTGAGGTGTTCAGTAGATGTTTGTTGAATGAATAAAAAAAAAGAGTGAACAGCCCCCTTAATTTTGTCATATTCATTGAATTTTATCTTTACAACTCTGTTCAATGGTTACTATTATTACCTCTGTGTTACTGAAGTCTAAACCGAGGCTCAGGGCAGTTGTATGATTCTCCCAGGATCCCACAGTGATGCGTAGCAGTGCTCAAAATTGAAGCCAGATCAGTGCAAGGCTGAAATCTATCTATCATGATGCCCTCTGGAAATATCTGAGTCCAGGACACAAAAAAATTGGGGCTGGGAAGATAGGTCACAACTATCTGTGGGATTTGTTTACAAAAAGGTGATTTTTCATAACTGAAGCCAGGACCATGAATGAGACCCTACAGGACTGTTGTAAATGTCTTTGACCTGAGCAATGGAGAAGCCCAAACTTAGATAAGGGAAGAAAGAGAAACCCCTGAGAACAGCAGAGAAAATCAGAGGAGAACCAACAGAAGAAGAATGGAAGCGAGAGAGAAAGGAAATTTGTTGTGAATATAGGGTCCGCAATGTCAAAAACTGCAGGAGTGTCTCTGAAGGGAATGATGAGGCGTATGATTTGAGTGAAAGATCACATCAGATCACCTGGGTTAAAACCAGCCATTGCTTTAACCTTGAGCAAGTTGCCTTAACTATATGAAATCTGTTGCTTATCAAATGGCCACCATACATGGAATAAAGGACCTAATACCAGGCTTGGCATCATGGAACAGATCATTGACATTTATAAGGCACCAGGTACTGATCTAAGCATTCAACGTGTATAGATTCATTTAAGCCATATAACAACCTTGCTGCCTGCATGCTAAGTCACTTCAGTAGTGTCCGACTCTGCCACCCTATGCATTATAGCCCGCCAGGCTCCTCCGTTCATGGGATTCTCCAGGCAAGAATACTTGAATGGGTTGCCACTTCCTCCTCCAGGAGGTCTTCCCAACCCAGGTGTCAAACCCACGTCTCTTAGGTCTCCTGTATTGGCAGGTGGGTTCTTTACCATCAGCACCACCTGGGAAACCCAACAACTTTGCTAGCTGGGTTCTATTGTTGTCAACTTCAATTTGTAAATAAGGAGACACAGGTTTAGAGACTGTAAGTAATTCCTTCGGAGAAGGCAATGGCAAGCCACTCCAGTACTCTTGCCTAGAAAATCCCATGGACGGAGGAGCCTGGCAGGCTGCAGTCCATGGGGTTACTACGAGTCAGACATGACTGAGCGACTTCACTTTCCCTTTTCACTTTCACACATTGGAGAAGGAAATGGCAACCCACTCCAGTGTTCTTGCCTGGAGACTCCCATGGACAGGGGAGCCTGATGGGCTGCCGTCTATGGGGTCACACAGAGTCGGACACGACTGAAGTGACTTAGCAGCAGCAGCAGCAAGTAATTCCTTAACAGCTTGTGAGTGGTAGAAGCTGGTGTTTAAATCCAACCATTCTGTTCCTAGAGTCTATGCTCTTAACCACCACGTTCTGCTGAACTTTGTTGAGTAAATTACCCCTAGGTCCTTTCCCTTCGAGAACAAGTGAGCTACATTAATTTTTTAAAGTAGGAAGATTAAAAGTATTTAGACTTGGGGTGAGCAAATGAAGTACTATAGGCCAAATATGGTGAGGCCCACAAGCTAACAATGTTTTTTTTTAAGTGATTGAAAAAAATTTTAAATAATATTTTGAGACATGTTAAAATTATATACAATTCAAATTTTAATTTCCACCAATAAAGTTTTATTGGAACACAAGTATATCCATTTATGTGTCTCTAGGCCCATTTTGTGCTATAAGAGCAACATTGAATAATTGTGAGAGAGACCCTACAGCCTCCTAACCCTAAAATATTTACTATCTGACACTTTGCAGGAAAAGTTTGCTGATCCCCTACTATAGCCCAAAACTCTTTGGCGAATGAACAGAAGTAGATTTAAGAGCTTGAATTTCTCAGGAATGTTGTTGCCCTTCACCCCTCCTCTCAGTGCCAGCTGCACTGCATTAGGAGGTGGGGTGGGCGTGGGGAGGAAAGAAACCTCTGACCTGGTAGTTTGTTGCATTTCTTGGGTGGAGCAGGAAGGTGGAAGGATGCTTGCTGGTGAAGGTGAAACTTTCCTTTTCAGTCCTGAGTCACAGCCAGTTGAGTTTATCCCTTTTTGGCTGCGGAATGGTAACTTTTAATGCCCATAGTAAGTTCTAACGCTCCACAGTCAGGGGAGGGGAGGCCTAGCTAAGGCGCCTTAAGAGGTGTATTCTCCCAAAGGCTACACCAGGAGCCCAAAGCTTAGACGTGTCCCTGCTCTTCACTGGGGAATGACAGTGCCTCTAGGTCACTGTATGGGGTCGGGAGCCAGTTCACCTGGGTTCTAAGCTGAGATTTGTCAGCAAACCTCCAGCATGATGGCACCAAGTGGATTTCTTCCCTTTCACCTTGCTTAACATAACAAATGGAAATCAGATGCTTATCAGCTTCTTCGGTGTGTTCATGCATTCAGCCTATAAGGTAACATAAACAAGAGGGTGATAAGAATGACAGGAATATTTTTGCTATTTTTAAAATTTTTCTGAAATTGTGGCAATGTATCTATGAATGCTAAGTCACTTCTGTTGTGTTTGACTCTTTGCGACCCCATGGACTATAGCCCACCAGGCTCCTCTGTCCATGGGGACTCTCCAGGCAAGAATACTGGAGTGGGTTGCCAAGCCCTCCTCCAGGGGATCTTCCTAACCCAGGAATCAAATTCCACATCACTTGCATCTCCTGCATTGGCAAACAGGTTCTTTACCACTAGCCCCACCTTATAACGTAACATTTACCATTTTAACCGTGTTTAAGGGAACAGTTCTGTGACATTAAGCACACTCACACTGTTGTGTAACCATCACCACCATCCACCTCCAGAATTATTTCATCTTCCCCAGCTGAAACTCTTTAGCCACTGAACAGAAACTCCCTGTTTTTCCTCCTTCCAGAGACCAACAACCATCTCTTCCTGCCACTTTGATTTAGACTTCTCTGGATATCTCAGGTAAGTGGATCCATTCATTATATATCCTTTTGCATCTGGCTTATTTCATTTAGAATGATGTCTTTAATGTTCACCCATGTTGTAGCTCATGTCAGTTCCTTTCCTTTTTAAGGCTTATCGAATATAAGGCTGGTATTTGATTTATATAATTTTGTTTATCCATTCATCTGGCAGTGGACACGAGAGTTTTCTATGTTTTGGTTGCTGTGAATATAATGCTGCTGTTAACATGAGCATAAAAATATCTAAGTCTCTGATTTCACTTCTTTTGGATATCTATCCCAAAGTGGAATTGTTGGGTCATGTGGTAACTCTTTTTAATTTTCGGTGAAACCATAATGGTGTGTCATAATGGCTTCACCATTTTGCACCAATTTTCAGTGAAACCATATGGTGTGTCATAATGGCTGCACCATTTTGCATTCCCACAAGCAGCGCACAATTTCCCCACATCCAATTATTGCCAATAATTCTTATTTTCTCTTTTGCTTTTTATGTTTTTTTTAAATAGTAGCCATCTTGATGGGTGTGAAGTGGTATTTTATTGTAGATTTGCAATTTCCTTGGGATATTGAGCATCTTCTCATGTGCTTATTGGCCAGTTGTATGTCTTCTTTAGAGAAATGTATCTGTTCAAGTTGTTGTCCATTTTTAAATTGGATTGTTTCTGGTGACTGTTGAGTCGTCAGAGTTCTTTCTGCCTTCTGAATATTAACCTTCTATCAGACACATGACATGTGAGTACTTGTTCCATTCCATGGGTTGCCTTTCATTCTGCTGATGGTGTCCTTTGCGTAAAACTTTCTGATTTTGATATAGTTCAATTTATCTATTTTTCTTGTAGTTATTGCCTGTGTTTCTGGTATTATATCCAAGAAATTATTGCCAAATCCAATGTTATGAAGCTTTTTTCCTGTGTTTACTTCTAAGAGTTTTATGATTTTAGCTCTTACATTTAGGTCTTTATTCCATTTTGGATTGATTTTTATTTATGGTATAAAGTAAGTGTTCAGTTTCATTCTTTTGCACATGGATGTTCAGTTTCCCTAACAACATTTATTGAAAACAGTGTCCTTTCTCCACTGAATGGTCTTGGAACCCTTATCAAAAATTTTTGACCGTATATGTAAAGGTTTATTTCTGAGTTGGCTTGAGTTTTGATATTAGCAGACATGTCTCTTCAATAAAGACCTAAGTTGTATAAACTTTCCACAGAAGATCTAATTAAAGAATCAATGCATTCACCTGATTAGAACCTTGGTTGTAGCTCATCTCATGTTAGAATTTCAAATGCATGAATCTGTATCACCAGTAGTTTGTGAGTTCCCAGAGAACAGGAACTCTCTTATAACTCAAATTTAAACTTAATCTATATGTATTGTTTGTCTGTGTCCAGTATCATGACAACAGTAATGATAAGTAAACTTTATTTAAGAGCTTGCAAATTAGTAAACACATGGATATTTTTTTGTAGGAAAACTCCAGAAGATAAAGTAGGAGGACAAAAATGGACATGGTGACATCCAATGTCCAGCATGGTTCAGTAGCTGCGTCTTGGAGAAGAGAGAGAACTTTCTCAGAGGTGGTCATACTTCTGCTGTGTTTTGAAGAATGGTTAAGAGTTTGCCTGATTAAAAAAAGGCAGAGGTCATAGGGACATTCAAAACAGAGGAATGTCCCACACCTGTCGATTTGGAGTGCGGGCCGGCAGCATGGTCGTTGGAAGACTGCTACATATATTACAAGGCCAAGAGGGTTGGGAGAAGAGCCTAAAGGTGTAGGCAAGTGATCAGGCCCAGAATTTGAACTTTATTGTGAGTGTGATTGGCAGGATTTACATGTCTGTCCTTTGGACTTGTTCTTAGCGCCTATTGTTGTTTATTGAACTGATTTTAGTCTACAGAACAGTGTTTTGTGTTTCTTTTCCTTCTCAAACATTTCCTCTTTCTCTTTTTATTTTCCTTTCCTTTTTTCCCCTTTTCCCTCTTTCTAATATGATTTTGATGGCTTCACTATTTTTTCTTGGATCAATGTCTCAACTATAAAAGAATATAAACTATACCAGGGCTTGAATTTAGACAAAAAACAACAAAAAAGTGAACTCTTATAAGAAATCATTGAAACTACTTAGGTTAGGCTCAGCTGAACTTCCAAATGTGTTTCAAATTAGGTCGTCTCAACCATGACTGCAAGTTCAAAACATTCAAAGCAACCTTATTGGAATTGGAACAAGGCATATTTGGTTTCCTCTA
Organism: Moschus berezovskii; assembly: GCF_049115385.1. NCBI lineage: Eukaryota > Metazoa > Chordata > Mammalia > Artiodactyla > Moschidae > Moschus > Moschus berezovskii. The sequence continues at coordinate 36,940,078 of NC_142473.1, read as the reverse complement.
AAGGATTTTTAAAAGTGGAGTTAAGAGCAGAGATCTCAAATGTAAAAATACATGAAAAGAAAGCCCGTAAGCAAATTGTCCTCATAACAAATGGCATTAAAACTTCCAAACTCTCAAAAGCCATGGTCTCTTAGGAACATCTCACTTATTGGAACAAAGCCTGTGCAGCACCCTGATTTATCTGAGCAGAGCCGGTCAGGTTCAAGTGAGCCGAGGAAGCATTTGGAACCATCAAAGCACATGAAAGGTCTAGGAACTCAGGTTTTGCTCTTATTTTATACAACATACAAGCAAACTGGGTAGTCTAGTTTCTTACTAGCACAGACGAGGAATAGTATATACAGGTCACCAAAAAGAGATGTCTAGAAACGGGCCCAAGCTCAAGGATTCTTTTGAGGGGAAAAAAAAAAAGTGTTGGTTTAACAAGAAGACAGAAAAATTCAAAGTAAAAAGCTACAAACTATAGAAGAAAACCCACATACAACATATAAAGCATCCTTGAATTATTTAGTAAGGAAGAAGAGGCCTACACCCCTCAGGAGTTTCTGGCCCATTGCCAAAGGAAGGCACAGAATCAAAGCTGATGTTCATAATGATTCCTTACCTTCATACAGTTATACCTGTACTTTAAAAATTTAGGCCCACAAAGCAGTGAAGAAGAGCTAGTCTGGAAAACTTATTTCTGCCGAGATAACTGTACCTCATTCTGCTATGATGCCAGTTAAATGAAGCATCAGGTCACCTCACCTAATATTAGCATAATTGCCTACTTAAACCAAAAACCTTTATAATTAGAGACCTTATATAATTCTCCCATAGCCTAAAATATGATCTTAGTCAAGTCTCAGTCTCCTTATCTAAAAAATGATGATACTAAGTATGTCATAGATCTGTTGTGAAGACAGAGATAATTAATGTATGATAACTAGCAATTTACATAATCAATACTTCGTAAGTGCTAAATATGACTACTACTAGTACAACTACTGTTGCTCTTTTAAAAAATTTTTATTAATTTATTTTTTGATTGTGCTGGATCATCGTTGTTTTGTGTAGGCTTTCTCTAGTTGAGGCAAGTGGAGGCTACTCTTCTCGTGTCTGTGGCTTCTCTTTTGGAGCACAGGCTCTAGGCGCAGGCTTCAGTAGTTGCAGCTCATGGGCTCTAGAGCACAGACTCTGTAGTTGTGGTGCATGGGCTTAGTTGCTCTGTAGCTTGTGCAATCTTAGTTCCCCAAGCAGGAATCAAACCTGCATTCCCTGCATTGGCAGGCAGATTTTTATCCACTGTGCCACCAGGGAAGTCCTGTTGTTGATCTCACAGGACTGTACCTGGGTTCTTATCCTGACTCCACCATTTATGACTCAATGTACATAAGTTTGAGCAAACTCTGGGAGATAGTAAAGAACAGGGAAGCCTGCCATGCTGCAGTTCATGGGGTCCCAAAGAGTCGGACACAACTTTGTGACAGAACAATAGCAACAACCATTTATGAGCTATAAGATCTTGAAAACCTCACTTTACTTCTTTCTGCTTCACTTTTCTCATCTGAAAAATGGAAACAAGTTATGTAATATCTACCTCAGGAGCTGCTACAAGGATTAAATGTGATACTATCTGAAACATGCTTAAGTTAGGGACAGGCACAGAGTAAGGATTTAAATAGTATTATCTGTAATTATAATACAGATAATTATAATACAACCTCTTCAACTGAAGAAGCTGAAGTTGAATAGTTCTATGAAGACCTACAGGACCTTCTAGAACTAACACCCAAAAAAGCTGTTCTTTTCATTATAGTGGACTGGAATGCAAAAGTAGGAAGTCAAGAGACATCTGGAGTAACAGGCAAATTTGGCCTTGGGGTACAAAATGAAGGAGGACAAAGGCTAACATAGTTTTGCCAAGAGAACGCACTGGTCATAGCAAACACTCTCTTCCAACAAGATGAGAAGACTACACATGGACATCACCAGATGGTCAATACCGAAATAAGATTGACTATATTCGTTGCAGCCAAGGATGGAGAAGCTCTATACAGTCAGCAAAGACAAGACTGGGAGCTGACTGTGGCTCAGATCATGAACTCCTTATTGCAAAATTTAGACTTAAAGAAAGTAGGGAAAACCACTAGATCATTCAGGTATGACCTACATCAAATCCCTTATGATTATACAGTGGAAGTGAGAAATAGATTTAAGAGATTAGATCTGATACACAGAGTGCCTGAAGAACTATGGACGGAGGTTTGTGGCATTGTACAGGAGGCACAGATCAAGACCATCCCAAGAAAAAGAAATGCAAAAAGGCAAAATGGTTGGCTGAGGAGGCCTTACAAATAGCTGAGAAAAGAAGAGAAGCTAAAGGCAAAGGAGAAAAGGAAAGATATACCTATTTGAATGCAGAGTTCCAAAGAATAGCAAGGAAAGATAACGCCTTCCTCAGCAATCAATGCAAAGAAATAGAGGAAAACAATAGAATGGGAAAGACTAGAGATCTCTTTAATAAAATTAGAGATATCAAGGGAAATTTTCATGCAAAGATGGCCACAATAAAGGACAGAAATTATATGGACCTAAAGAAACAGAAGATATTAAGAAGAGGTGGCAAGAATACACATAAGAACTATACAAAAAAGATCTTCATGACCCAGATAATCATGATGGTGTGATCACTCACCTAGAGCCAGACATCCTGGAATGCGAAGTCAAGCAGTCCTTAGGAAGCATCACTACGAACAAAGCTAGTGGAGGTGATGGATTTCCAGTTGAGCTATTTCAAATTCTGAAAGATGATGCTGTGAAAGTGCTGCACTCAATATGCCAGCAAATTTGGAAAACTCAGCAATGGCCACAGGACTGGAAAAGGTCAGTTTTCATTGCAATGCCAAAGAATGTTCAATTGTACTCATCTCACACGCTAGCAAAGCAATGCTCAAAATTCTCCAAGCCAGGCTTCAACAGTATGTGAACTGTGAATTTCCAGATATTCAAGCTGGATTTAGGAAAGGTGAAGGAACCACAGATCAAATTGCCAACATCCGTTCGATCATCGAAAAAGCAAGAGACTTCCAGAAAAACATCTATTTCTGCTTTATTGACTATGCCAAAGCTTTTGACTGTGTGGATCACAATAAACTGTAGAAAATTCTGAAAGAGATGGGAATACCAGACCACCTGACCTGCCTCTTGAGAAACCTGTATGCAGGTCAGGAAGCAACAGTCAGAACTGTACATGGAACAACAGACTGGTTCCAAATAGGAAAAGGAGTATGTTAAGGCTGTATATTGTCACTTGGCTTATTTAACTTATATGCAGAGTACATCATGAGGAATGTTGGGCTGGAAGAAGCACAAGCTGGAATCAAGACTGTAGGGAGAAATATCAATAACCTCAAATGTGTAGATGACACTACCTTTATGGCAGAAGGTGAAGAGGAACTAAAGAGCCTCTAAATGAAAGTGAAAGAGGAAAGTGAAAAAGTTGGCTTAAAGCTCAACATTCAGAAAACTAAGATCATGGCATCTGGTCCCATCACTTCATGGCAAAGATGGGGAAACAGTAGAAACAGTGGCTGACTTTATTTTTTGGGCTCCAAAATCACTGCAGATGGTGACTGCAGCCATGAAACTAAAAGACGCTCACTCTTTGGAAGGAAAGCTATGAGTAACCTAGACAGCATATTAAAAAGCAGAGACATTACTTTGCCAACAAAGATCTGTCTAGTTAAAGCCATGGTTTTCCCAGTGGTCATGTATGGATGTGAGAGTTGAACTGTAAAGTTCAACTGAGTGCTGTGGTGTTGGAAAAGATTCTTGAGAGTCCCTTGTACTACAAGGAGATCAAACCAGTCACTCCTAAAATAAATCAGTTCTGAATATTCATTGGAAGGATTGATGCTGAAGCTGAAACGACAATACTTTGGTCACTTGTGGCAAAGGACTCCTTGGAAAAGACCCTGATGATGGGAAAGATTGAAGGCAGGAGGAGAAGGGGATGACAGAGGATGAGATGGTTGGATGGTATCACCGATCAATGGACATGAGTTTGAGTAAGCTCTGGGAGTTGGTGATGGTCAGGGAGGCCTGGAGTGCTGCAGTCTATGGGGTCGCAAAGAGTCAGACATGACTGAATGACTGAACTGACTGATGATCTGTAATTATTACTGCTGCCATTGTTATCTTCCATTTTCCTTTTAAGAATGCTTGTTCTCAAAGAGTAGTCTGGGGATGCATGGTGGTCCCTTTTGCAGGCAGCCCAGGGGATCCAAACTGTTTTCACAGTAACTGTAAAATATTGTGCGTCTTTTTCACTCCTTGAATATGCAGTGTGAGGTTACCCAAGACAACATGAAGTTTGATATCTTAAGTTAAATGCAGTCACACATTTGAGACAATAGAGATTTGCAAAACTGTGAAACAATGTTCTCTATTGTTTTTAGCAAAATATAATTATTTTTCCAAAAATGTGTTTTAGGGAAACCTATAATGGGTTTCGGAGAAGGCAATGGCAAGCCACTCCAGTACTCTTGCCTAGAAAATCCCATGGATGGAGGAGCCTGGTGGGCTGCAGTCCGTGGGGTCGCTAGGGGTTGGACACGACTGAGCGATTTCACTTTCACTTTCCACTTTCACACATTGGAGAAGGAAATGGCAACCCACTCCAGTGTTCTTGCCTGGAGAATCCCAGGGACGGGGGAGCCTGGTGGGCTTCCGTCTGTGGGGTCACACAGAGTTGGACACGACTGAAGTGACTTAGCAGCAGCATAATGGGTTTATTGTCATTATTTTTAAGTGAGTCAATCTTAATGCTTAATTTTAATTTTGAATATGGTAAATATTGATAGATAAGGAAAATTCTTCAGGTATCTCTAAGAGGGTAAAGGGTCCTGATACAGCACAGCTTGAGAACCACTGTCTTAGCACAAAAAGCTTCAGAGTTGTTGACATCCTTCAAGATCACTTTCTTGAGATTTGAGTAGAGGTAGAATCAAGTCTCAACCAAAGTTTTCTGATAATGAAACCTGTTGATAATTATAATATGTCACACTCCAAGGGTTGTAGAACTCCTCCATGGGGAGGGGGCCAATGGTTATTACGATGCTTTTGTAGTTGAGTATGGTTGCAGAGTTCTGTGTGGCTAACTTAACAAGACTACCCTCGACAATGTATTCAATGCTATAGATGTTTTTTAGTGTCTTAAATTCTATTCCATGTGGCCAACCACTGCAGCACTCAATTCACAGGCAGTTCTCATCTGGTGATTAAGAGGAGGCTGCTGCTGCTAAGTCACTTCAGTCGTGTCCGACTCTGTGTGACCCCATAGACGGAAGCCCACCAGGCTCCCCCATCCCTGGGATTCTCCAGGCAAGAACACTGGAGTGGGTTGCCATTTCCTTCTCCAATGTGTGAAAGTGGAAAGTGAAAAGTGAAAGTGAAGTCGCTCAGTCGTGTCCGACCCTTAGCGACCCCACGGACTGCAGCCTACCAGGCTCCTCCATCCATGGGATTTTCTAGGCAATAGTACTGGAGTGGCTTGCCATTGCCTTCTCCGTAAGAGGAGGCACCTAGTGTTAATACTCTTGAGTTGTGGCTTTAGAGTCCAAACTGATTCCCATCACGGGTTTTCAGTCTCAAATGTCAGGCGAGAATTCTCACCCATTTGTAAGCCACTTTAAATACGCTTCTCAGGACTTCAAGAACTAATCCCTGAAGAAACTGGGTCAGGTTCTTCCCAATCCTGTCCCCGTACCACAGATAGCTAAGCTTCAGTCTTAGGAAATACTCTGGGACACCAGGGCATACTTAAAGGAGGGAAAATAAACGGACAGACTTGCACAGAAGACATATGTGGTCTGTCTTCCAATAAGCATTTGATACTTGAGTATATTTCACTGGAACAAATTGGTTTAAGTATGTACGATTCCAACTTAGGGTTCCCACCATTGTTCTGATGAAAAGTTGACACCTGCTATGTTAAGACCTTTTGTCTCAGAGGCTTCAGATTTTTGCACACATATACACATGCCTATATAATGCATTTGGTTGGATTGGACTGAAATCTTCAGTAGTAATTAAAAGAGTTTGGCTTATGGGGCGATGTCACAGGTTTGCATGCATTATGCAGAATTTTCTAAGTGCAATCAGTTTTTGGAAATTGAATTGGTTTATTTCAATCCAATGCTTATTTGACATAAATGTCACATTTATGCTGAAGAGTCATATCATTCTTCTATTCCTGCTCCAATAATGTTAATTCTTAAAGTGTTACTGTACATAGGCTGTGACTACAGGATGCCAAATATCCATCTGGAGATAAGAAACCTTTATTTTATTATCCCAATGTTCCTAAATCTAATATTTGAGAAGATGGAGTTAAATTACCTGGATGTTTAACTAGTTTCATTTATGGCTAGATGCCGCAGTGTTGTCGAAAAACAGAAATAAGTAATATGAAATGAAAATCATTTTCCCCGAACTGTATGGCACCACAGAAATAAACAACCCTCCTCCAATATTTTGCTCAATTTAATAATCTCAACCAAATGTTATCAGATCAGTTTGTGTGCGGAACACAATGTGCCAAACAAAATAAATTGACTATTTTACTGTTGAAATAATGTGAAAGGAGTGTGGGCTTGGGGAAAGGAGCATTGGGTTATGCGAAGGCGGTTCAGTTCTCTCCTCCTCCTCCAGGGAGGGTTTGAGCAGATCTGGCTGTTTCTAGCAACAGAGCAGGGACACTGTTCCTCTTATCTTTGGCTCCTCCTGGGATGCCGTCAACCCAGCCAGTGGTTTCGGAATAAAGGCGTACAAGGTTGTGCTTACTTATAGCACAGTATTCTTCTTCCCTCAGTTTCCCAGCTAGTGTCTTAGGGCTCTCTGGAAACACTCCAGGCTCTAGGGATAATCCATTCATTGACTCCTCCTCACCACTTTAAAAAATTTTGTTAATATATTTATCTCTCTATTATCTTGTTTATTTAGGTGCATCGGGTCTTAGCTATGGCATGCCGGATCTTTTGTTGCGGCACACGGGCTTCTCTAGTTGCATAGCACAGTCTCTAGAGCTCACAGGCTTAGCTGCCCCATAGCACTTGAAATCTTAGTTCCCCAACCAGAGATCAAACCCACGTCCCCTGCATTGCAAGGTGGATTCTTCACCACTGGACCACTAGGGCAGTCCCCTCATCACTACCTTAATGTAAGACCTGGAAATTCAAGCAGCAGAGCACCATACTACTGATCCTGGGTATTGATTTATCTTGTCCTGAGCAAACTCAGGGAGGTACTGAAGGACAGGGAAGCCTGGCATGCTGCAGTTCATGGGGTTACAAAGAGTCAGACATGACGGAGCAACTAAACAACAGCAACAACAGAGAAGTACCCAGTTGAGAACCTTCCTAGGACACCAGACTACACAACAGGAGCAAAACCCCATGAAAACTGTCCAGTCTCCCGATATATGCTGCTAAGGCTTTGAAGTATTCTGAGATTTCCATTTAATTCCATTTTTGTCCTGCTTAGAGTTTGACTTCATTATTCCCCTGCTCTAATCAGATCAACAATGTTCAAATGGAAGTTCAAAGTTAGCCATTTTTGATAAATCAGGAAAAATATTAAAGTATTATCATGTTTCCAAGCACTACTGTTTTCCAAGCTAGCGGGGCCATCTGAGCCACAAAGTGGAGTTGGCTTAATGATCCCATTAAATAATTTATGTCTGGATGGTCTTGGTCTTTGTCTCAAATGGGTGAAGATAGAAATTTAGGTGGAGCTTTTCAGATAAACAGTGCTGGTACATTGCCAAAAATAGACATACTTACTCATCCCTCCCTAATGAAATCGAAAGACAGACATGTTATACATTTATGCAATTTAATTCAACACTTAAGCCATTTAACCCATATTTCTTGGGTGCCTAATGTGTGTTAATTTTGGAAAATGAGAGTTAAGTAAGACTTACTTTAAGGCGCTCACAGTCTAAGTAAAAGACATAAAAACAAACAATTTCCTACCTGTGTAGTTTATGCCTGAGATATAGGTATGCCTGCATCTTTTGGGAACATGAAGGGTGATATTTTTCTTCATTAAGATTACAATTAACAAGCACTACACACACACATATACATACACACACACAAATATATATATATGGTACCCAGTAGAAATAGACTAAGAATTATGGGAACTGCCTTGTTCCTTCCCAATTCTTCATTGCCAAGGCTGCAATGATTAATCTTGAGAAAAGCTACAGTTTAGCACCTGTTGAACGATATTAGAGGAAATCATCTGTGTTGCAAATAGAGAATATGTTAGGGAGGCTGGACTCAAATGGCTCCAGGTTTTGATATCTTTCTCCTTCTGTTTTAGCAGACAAATAATCTGTTGCAACTTTGCTGCTTCTCTTCCCTTGCTTGGCTCTGTTCCCGTGCACCATTTTGTTCTAGGGGATGCCTAAACTGATTCTGCAGCGTTAGCCAAAACAAATGAGGAGCTTGGCTCTGGGTCTGGTCGCAGCAGCTGCTATGATTGAAGTTCTCTGCACCTAAAGACAGTGGGGCAGCTTTCCGTTTGACAGATGAACACATTTTCATTACTAGAGAAACAGGAAACATGGCATACTGGGCCGAAAGGGGAAAAAAAGAAATATTTGGGAAGTCGCTTTGTTCTTTCTTCTATCAATTGTGGTTATTTTCCAGTTGAAATGTTGGTGAGGAGGTTGACCGAGTGGGAGCCTCATACCCAAGCGTCAGGCTTCTCTTCCCTTCAGCCTGTAACTGGGAGCTGACAGCTGCGTGGTTTTCTGACCTCAGGTTACCTCAACCAGAAAAATCCTTTTGCAGATAGGCTCTGGGAGGCCCTTTCTGCTCATGCATGCAGCACAGGGCAGGGGAAGGCTGGGAGGTCTAGGGGAACCCATGTATAAAGGAAAAGGAAAGCAACATTTGACTGTATCCATTGATTCACTCATACAGTGGAGCTGAACTGTCAAGTGGGTATTTGAAGGCTTTCAGAAAGCTACTGGAGACTTCCAGGGTGATTTGGAAGCTTGTGGCTGACTCAGCTGCAGGGGGACTGGATACAGGTTCTTTAGAAAATAGAGCACATCTCTAGTGGGGTGACCTTATGACAGCCTTTCCTTGATCCCTTCATTCTCAGATTCTTTTTATTAAAATGGTAGCCTTGAGAGGCAAGCTTGATTCCCAGGTTTTGTGTATTGAGGCTCTGGGTAAAGCTTAGTACCATCCAGTGATAATGGAAATCCAAAAAGCAGAGGAAAAGTATGGGAAGGAGAGTGGAAGAAAAGAAATGTGTAAATCTAAGGGGTGAAGTTGCACATGAAATGGTGAAAATAAGTATTAAATAATAATAAGTATTAGGGGATGTCTTCTGAGATGAGAGAAGTTGAGAATTGTCCCAAACACATGATTGCTGGACACTTGTTTACAATGATCACAGTACCAGGAACCTCCTGGCTACTGTGGAATCTGTTGAAGAAGTTAGCCAGTCAAGGCAGCTAATGTATGTTGATCAACAGCTACTTGTCAGACACTGTGCTTGGGGCTTTGTATAGGTTGGTTCATTCAGATTATCCCATAAGATGTTATGGAAAAACCCAGCAAACCTTTTGGCCAACCCAATACAATGACGTACCTACAACAGCACAGGGGGTAGGCATTCATTATTTCGTTGTATACATAAAGAAGCTGAGACTTGGGATGTCTTAGGTCACACAGTTAAGTGACAAAGTAAGACTTGCAACCCAGTTCTTTGTACTTCCAAAGCAATCTTGGAGTTTGCAAGTTTCTTCTACCCACATAACCCTGCTTTATCTCACCTACAGCCTTGCTAACCTTTAGTATTCTTTCCTTCTTGGCCTGGACAAAGTCACCAATCTCACTACACAGGACCCCAGACTGCTGGTAATTGATGGGAATTGGCACATGAGATGAATCCTATTTGTAATCCTTGGGTCAGGGTGGGAGGAGGGGAACTGATTCTGCTGTCCGATTTATTTACCAAAGATTTCCAATATAGCAGGATGTGCATTGTACACATGTATGTCATGTGTTCATGACCTTGATTATTGGATTCCTTGAGGATTCACAAGGACTCTCTCACTTTGACATTCTTGTCACATGACATGCATAATCCTTTGTCTCTGGTCTTCAGGCTAAAGACTCAGACTTGCTCATCCAAAAAATCAAGTCCCTTCCTGTCTGTTAATTCTGTGTTCATAAAAGCATTTGATAAACATAAAAGCGTTTGATGAATAAAAGCTAATTAGTGGTGGTGTCTATTATGCTGGAAATGTTAGGGTACTTAGTTGAGGTTCTGCAGTAAGTAAGTTACAAAACCAAGCAAAAAATTCAACTTTTCTGTTCCCCAATGAAGTCCATCCTCTTATAGATCAAGATTTTGAAAAGTCACATCTCAGAGAGGTGTAAGTTTCAGTTACAGCTTCACAGGATTCCTTAGGGTTTCACCTCAAGTTTAATTGTTCTCATGAAAGTGCTACATCTAAAATAAGCTTCTGGTAGGCTTTTTTCCCCTCTTATTTTAGTTCCTTTCTTTCTTTTTATCTCTAAATTACCCTTTTAACTTTGCTCTTGCAAATGAATTTGTTCCCAAGTGCAACCAAGGTCATTTTGTGAGAAAGGTATATGTGCAAATGTTTCCTATAAACAGAAAACTAGGTGTATGAATTACTAAACTTATCAGACTCAATTTCTACATTAGTGGTACGTGAGATCAGTGTCCACCTCTCAAGGCACTGATTGTGGGAATTGCTTTATATAAAGCATCTAAACATGCCATAATACATAGTACATATTTAGCAAATGTTAGCTTATCATTAATATTGACATGAATTTTGTGTGTGTGCGCTAAGTCGATTCATTTGTGTCTGAGTCTTTGTGACCCTATGGACTGTAGCCCTCCAGGCTCCTGTCTCTGGGATTCTCCAGGCAAGAATACTGGAGTGGGTTTCCATGCCCTCCTCCAGGAAATCTTCCTGACCCAGCGATTGAACTTGAGTCTCCTATGGCTCCTGCATTGGGAGGCAGGTTCTTTACCAATAAAGTGTGTAAAGAATGACATAAAAAGGGTAAAGAAAAGTACTACCACCATAACTTCTAAATCTTACTGTATACATTATTATTTTTGTACCTATGATTTCCTTGTACCATAGATTTTTGATTACAGACTAGGTTTACTTGACGTCTATCTATCTAAAATCCATCTGTCTATCATTGGGCAAGTCAAGGTCAACTATTGTGCCTACCATGACCACAGCCTTTTCTCAGGGAGACCTCTTCCCAAAGGACCAAAGGAGCATCCTGGAGAGCCATATTTTCAACCCAGTGGTCCTGTGTCCAGCTTCACTAAGTCTGAATAACAGACTTGAGAGTAATCAATCCATAGATTGGCGGGTGGCCTGTGAAATCTCTATTCAGGAATAAGCTAAACAATTAACAATCCTCTCAGTTCTGCAGTGTGTCTTGGGAATTGTGGAGATTAGGCTTTGCACAGTAAGATTTTGAAGGAGACAGAGAGAGCTCATGAAGTACAGTGAGGCCATAACCTGATGTGTGAGAAACAGAAGCTAAAATTTAGCTACTTCTGATGGCCGTCTCTCCACGGCCTCCAGTTATAAATTCCATGCACTCGTGTCCCCCTCATCCCAATGGTGAAGCTCCTCTTGAGTGGCTTTGAATTCCCAGCCGCTTTTCTCATGTCATGTCTTGGTTGCAGAGACTTAGAGCTCCTCTCAGGTCCAGCTGTTAACTTGCTTCAGCAGTCACTGCTCTATCATCAAAGGCCATATTGGTGCTGGAATTTCTCTGTGAAGCATGCAGTCCCCCAGACAGCATATGACAAATTAGAAGACGATGCATTCTGTTTTGAACTCCTCTCAGCTCATCTGGTATTTCTGTCGCGGATTCTACTATCCTGTTATCTCCAACCAGAGCTGGGACATGGGCCACTTCTCAGGGACTGAAGGGCATGCCTGTTAATCTACCCCGTCTTCCTTCTTTGATCAAACTGTTCTTAAACAATGGTTCCTAGTGTTTTCACACAGTCTACCTTACTCTGTGGCTTATGGTGCATGTAACCGTGGGATTTTGTTTGTTTTGTGGTTACCTTCAAGTTTGCAACGTCCATTTGTAACTAATGCAAATCCATGTTCAAAGAATACTATACTCCTTCATAGGTAGTGCAAGTACCTTATAACAGAGTATTCTCAATTCTTTCCTCCTGTCCCTTAAAGCATTGCTGTATTTTATTTCACTTAGAGATAGACTGTAATTTCCAGACACATTGTCACTATTATTATTTTGGACAAGTTATTATCTGTTAGATCAATTAAGAAAATATTTCATTTTACCTTCATTTATTCTTTCCCTAATATTTTTCTCTTCTTTATGTAGGTATAGGTTTGTGACCTCTATCATTTTTCTTCTCTCTGGTAATTTCTTTTAACATGCCTTACTTGGCAGATCCGCTAGAAACAAAATCTCTAAGTTTTTGTTTGTCTGAAAGCATCTTTATTTCTCGTTTACTTCTGAAGGTTAATTTTACTAGACGTGGGATTCTAGTTGGTGGGGATTTTTTTAAAACACTCTCAATATTTCACTTTACTTCCCTTTTGTCTTGTTTGTGAAGAAAAGTTTCGTGTTATTTTTGTCTACTTTTCCTCTGTAAGTGAGGTGAAGTTTTCCCCTTCTGATTCTTTCAAGATTTTGTCTTTTTTTTTTTTTTGGTATTTATCATGGTTGGTGTTGTGTGAGTTTCCTAGATCTGTGGTTTGGTGCCTGTTGTTTATTGTGGAAAATGCTTGTCCAATATTACTTCAAATATTTTCTTTCTCTCTCTTTCCTTTCTTCCCCCTTTCCTTTCCTTCTTCCTTTCTCTCTTTTATCTCCTTCTGGTATTCTCACTATGCTTCTGACATGTTTTGTAATTGTCCTACAATTTTTGAATATTCTTTTCCACTTTTTTCTCTCTTCTCTTTATGTTTTAACTTTTGCCGTTTGAAGTACTGACGTATCCTCAAGTTGACTGCGTCTTTCCTCAGCCATGCTGATGAGCCTATAAAGGCGTTCTTCATTTCTGCTCCAGTGTTTCTAGCATTTCTCTGAGCCTTCCTTAGACTTCCTATCTCTCTCTGCTTATGTTACCCATCTGTTCTTGCTGTATTTCGAATCTTCTAGGCCTTGCCTCTTCCACATTGAAAGCCAAGGAAGTCAGTCCTTCTCTTAGTTAAAATATATAGTCCTTGCAATAAAAGTCATGGCTTTCAAAACCATTTTCCCTACTTTAGATCCACCCACATTTACATAAGAGCTCCAAGGTGAAGAATTTAACTCTTTCTTGGGTAACAGCCTTTTCTAAAGGCAATAGGGTAAGTTCTTGAGGATGCTTGAATCGTTCGACGCTGGGGAAGATAAGGTAAACAGACTTCAGTTTTAAAATAGCCTCTTACTACGTTTTGCTTCTTAAGGGATTTGTAAAACCTGGAACACTCACACTGCACTGACCCAGCTGAGAAATAAGACAGCCCTGACCATTGCTGGGAACATGAGACAGAAGGAGCATCTCCACCCCAACCCTGGGCATTATTTACAGCTCATTTACCCATTTATTTGGTCAATCGATTTACACCCTGGTGGTTGTAAGAAATAGAAGGAAACCCAGACATAACCCACTTCTTTCCCAAAAAAAAAAAAAACAGAAAAATTTGATACTGTACTTGGGATTGAGGAAAACTAATTGATTTGACAGCTAATCTAAAACTCAGGGAAAAATCAATATAGAACCAAATAATCTCATCTGTAATTTTGTATGCTCTTCCCCCTAGTAAGTTGATTGTATAGCATGTGTCATCTATTTTAGATGGGAATGTTACCAACTATAATGCTTGTGTTGATATTTCAAACAGATTCTAATCTTATTTCAGTAATAGCTTCTGTCATTCCTAGCAACACATATGCCATAACATTCTTGGTTGCATTGACAGAAATATTAATGTGCTCAGATTTCATATTATTTGGACCACTATATGTCTCTTTCTTAGTGTTTGGTTGCTTTTGATATGTACACAGTGTTAGAGCCTGGCTTCCCAATCCCAGTGCTTTAGGTATTATTCATGAGTAGGATCTGTCTTCTCATCTCTGTGTGATTTGGGTCTTCTCTAGCAGAAAACTTATCTACAATTCTTTGGATTTCTTCTTTAAACTTAATACTTTCCCATCTTCTGTGACTCAGATACTGGGTTGGCCAAAAAGGTAAAAAAAAAAAAAAAAACCCAATATTTTTTTTGGCCAGCCCGATACCTGAGTCCTCATCTTCATTTTATTCCCTTAGAGCTATTGCCTGTCAGATTGGAATGGATTTATTGTCTACATATCAATTTGATGTTTGAAACTTTCATACTCCTTCTCTGCCAAATTCCTACTCTGTCCTTAAACTCGTTGCCTTCCAATTCTATCTTCCATTTCTTCCTGTGCTATTACTATTACATAGACCTTTCATGAGCAGATATATTTCAATGTAGTTTTTACCTTTTACTCTAGTTGCACTTTTTAGTGTCATTTGGAACAATCCAAATCTTCCTTCTACTCCATAACCTTTTAGGTATTTAAAATAGCTACCAGGAGCATTTACTTCTCTGGGCTAAATATCCTTAGTTCCTTTTATCATTAACTATAGAATAGAGTTTTGAATAGCTTTATCATCTAGTTGGTGACTCACCATACATTTGAATTACACACCCACATTTTGGAAGTGATATTAGGAAATTTCCCCCATTTTGGCATCAGAATCCAGACTGGAATGATTAAATATGTTAGAGATGTCCATATACTCTTAAATGAAGCTTTAGAAAAGTAAAAACAAAAAAGATTAATAAGGATAGGGGTTAAATGAGATTCACTAATTCATACAATAGAATAAAATCTCATGCAATTTTCTGTAAATTTGATAATGAACATTTTTAGATGTCATGAAACACTGATGATCAAGCTCAGTCAGTCTGGGACCCTGTAAGTACCATGGGAGTGCTCTGGAAGGCTTGGCGAATTATCTAGGAGACTCCATGATGATTTCAGTGTCCTTAGTGGAGATTTGGTTGAGGGTGGTGGGGAAAGGCAGTAAAATTAGAAATAGAAACTAAAGGATTTATCTTAAAACTCAGTCAGCATAGTATAGTATGTTTTTACTTACATTGTGTAGTACAGATCAGTTCATGTAATAAGGTTCTCGAGTTGGTGATGGACAGGGAGGCCTGGCGTGCTGTGATTCATGGGGTCGCAAAGAGTCGAACACGACTGAGCGACTGAACTGAACTGAACTGAAAAGATACTTTTGGGCTTCCCAGATTGCACTAGCGGTAAAGAAACTGCCTGCCAATGCAGGGGATATAAGAAATGTGGGTTTGAGCCCTGGGTTGGGGAGATCCCCTGGAGGGCATGAAAACCCACTCCAGCATTCTTGCCTGGAGAATCCCATGGACAGAGGAGCCTTGTGGGCTACAGTCCAAGGTTTCAAAGAGTTAGACATGACTGAAGCGACTTAGCATGCATGCGAAGATACTGTTACTCACACTTCACCTAAGATTAAGAAGTTATCCATTGTCCATATCAGAGATTATTGTATTTTGTTTCTTTTTTAAAATTTATTTATTTATTTTAAGTGGAGGATAATTGCAATATTTTGATGGTTTTTGCCATAATTGACATGAATCAGTCACATATGTCTCCCCATCCTAAAACTTCTTCCCACCTTCTTCCCCACCCCATCCCTCTGGGTTGTCCTAGAGCACCAACTTTGAGTGTCCTGCTTCATGCATTGAACTTGCACTGGTCATCTGTTTTACATATGGTAATATACATGTTTCAATACTATTCTCTCAAATCATCCCATCCTTGCCCTCCAAAGAGTGCAAAAGTCTGTTATTTACATCTGTGTCTCTTTTTCTGCCTTGCATATAGGATCATCATTACTGTCTTTTCTAAATTCCATATATATACATTAATATACAGTATTGGTATTTCTCTTTCTGACTTACTTCACTCTGTAAATTGGTTCCAGTTTCGTACACCTCATTAGAACTGACTCAAATGTGTTCTTTTTTTTATAGCTGAGTAATATTCCATAGTGTATATGTACACAGCTTTCTTATCCATTCGTCTGCCAGTGGACATCTAGGTTACATCCATGTCCTAGATATTGTAAACAGTGCTGCAATGAACATTGGGAGTACATGTTTCTCTTTCAATTCTGGTTTCCTCGGGGTGTATGCTCAGCAGTGGGATTGCTAGGTGGGGGGTTGTATGGCAGTTCTATTACCAGTTTGTTAAGGAATCTCCACACTGTTCTCCACAGTGGCTGTACTAGTTTGCATTCCCACCAACAGTGTAAGAGGGTTCCCTTTTCTTCACACCCTTTCCAGCATTTATTGTTTGTATATTTTTTGATGGTGTGGCCATTCTGACCAGTGTGAGATGATACCTCATTGTGGTTTTGATTTGCATTTCTCTGATAATGAGTGATTTAGGTCTGAATGGTCTAGTGGTTTTCCCTACTTTCTTTAAGTCTGAATTTGGCTATAAGGAGTTCATGATCTGAGCCACAGTCAGCTCCTGGTCTTGTTTTTGCTAACTGTATAGAGCTTCTCCATCTTTAGCTGCAAAGAATATAATCAATCTGATTTCGGTGTTGACCATTTGGTGATGTCCATGTGTGGAGTCTTCTCTTGTGTTATTGAAAGAGGGCGTTTGCTATGACCAGTGCGTTCTCTTGGCAAAACTATTAGCCTTTGCCCTGCTTCATTCCATGCTCCAAGGCCAAATTTGCCTGTTACTCCAGGTGTTTCTTGACTTCCTACTTTTGCATTCCAGTCCCCTATAATGAAAAGGACATCTTTTGGGGGTGTTTGTTCTAAAAGGTCTTGTAGGTCTTCATAGAACCATTTAACTTCAGCTTCTTCAGTGTTACTGGTTGGGGCATAGGCTTGGATTACTGTAATATTGAATGGTTTGCCTTGGAAACGAAAGAGATCATTCTCTCATTTTTGAGATTGCATCCAAGTGCTGCATTTCACACTCTTTTGTTGACCATGATGGCTACTCCATCGACTCGATGGACACGAGTTTGAGTGAACTACGGGAGTTGGTGATGGACAGGGAGGCCTGGCGTGCTGTGATTCATGGGGTCGCAAAGAGTCGGACATGACTGAGCGACTGAACTGAACTGAATAATGAGTGATGTTGAGCATCTTTTCATGTGTTCATTAGCCATCTGTATGCCTTCTTTGGTGAAATGTCTGTTTAGTTCTTTTGCCCACTTTTGATTGGGCTGTTCATTTTTCTGGTATTTTGCTTCATGAGCTACTTGTATATTTTGGAGGTTAATTATTTGTCAGTTGTTTCATTTGCTATTATTTTCTCCCATTCTGAAGGCTGCCTTTCCACCTTGCTTATTGTTTCCTTCATTGTGCAAAAGCTTTTAAGTTTGATTAGGTCCCTTTGTTTAGTTTTGTTTTTATTTCTGTTACTCTGGGAGGTGGGTCATAGAGGATCTTGCTGTGATTTATGTCAGAGAGTGTTCTGCCTATGCTTTCTTCTAAGAGTTTCATAGTTTCTAGTCTTACATTTAGATCTTTAATCCATTTTGAGTTTACTTTTGTGTATGGTGTTAGAAATAGTTCTAGTTTCATTCTTTATGTGATTGGCCAGTTTTACCAGCACTACTTGTTAAAGAGACTGTCTTTTCTCCATTGTATATTTTTGCTTCCTTTGTCAAAGATAAGGTGTCCACAGGTGCATGGATTTATCCATGTCAGAGACGATTATTTTTGTTTAGGGTAGCTTTAGAACATGATGGAGATTCTGAAAAGTAAAAACCACCCTCCCACCAAGACACCTACTGGGGCCACCATTACTCTGATTCTTCATGTTAATTGCTTTTGTCCCAAGTGATTCTGCTTTGGGTGTACCCTGATTATAAAAAAAAATATGCAAAAATCCATCAATCTTCATGATGCAGTTGTTTAACGTTTACTTGAAACAGCAAGACTTACAGGGGGTGTAGAGAAATACTTCTGATATGTACTATGAAGAGTCTGCTAGTAATTACTTTTTATTCTGGAAATAATTTGTTCTCCCGAAGTGCTTCTGCATTTTACTGTCTCTGTGTCTGTCTTTTTCTCAGATGCCTCTCTGTTCTGTCTGTATTGTGTTTCCAGAAGGAAAGAATATTCTGTTCATTTTAGTCCCAAATTGGTCATTTCCAGGCCAAAAAAAAAAAAGTGCTCTCATCACAGTAACATTTATCCCCAAACACTTTTAAACATTCTTCCTGGCTACAGCTGTTCACAATTTGACTCTTGAATCATTCCAGGCTCATTAATCCTAAGACTGCACATGTGATGCTTTTGAAGTATGGTATCTAGAACAAAATCCAATACCACAGGTGAGATCTGATCCTAGCTTTCTCTTAGCTTGAAAGTCATGTGAATTACACTTGGAAGGCTATTTTGGACTTGAGGCACTGATGACAGATTGCCTTTAGTAAGCATCCTCTGGAAATAGAACATTATGTTCAGCCTTGGAGCATCAACAGACTTATAGACAGACGTGGAGAAGGCAGAGAATCGTCCCTTAAGAACTGCCATGCAAGACATAGCTGGAAACCAAGTTGCCACTTGCAGCTTAATCATAAGGCCATCACCTGGTGAAATCCCACCTACTGGTATCTGCACAACCATTGACCCATAGAGAGATACAAGCTCAGCATGTCAAGATTCATATAGACCCCTGATACATTACATATAGACCCCTGTTTAGGGGCAGTTTGGAAGTACAAACATTTTCTTAGGGCCTTCAGTGTGCCAGCACTACCTTATTGAATTTTCAGGATGATTCTCCAAGTTTGCATTGTTCTTGTTTTATAAATGAGGACACTGAGTTTCAAAGGTTGAGCAGCATGCATTTGAATAACTGGCAGGGCCAGGATTAAAACTCAGGTATTTTACACAAAGCCCAAACTCTCTCCCTGAAACATGCTTCCCAGGAAGTTGCCTGTGTACAAAGTGAAAATCATGTTCTTGATAGAGTGTTAGCCAACATACTTTCATTAAAAGTAACTAACAATGGAAACAGTTCATAATTCTTAATTGTTGCAATGATTGTGAACTGAAATGTATTCAATTTTACCATATTGTTACTCAGCAGATATTAGCCAGTTATTGTAGGCACATATTGCCCTGCGGTCATTGGTATTTCCTCTCCTGTGTACCTCATGTGAACTGTTTATGACTTCACAGGTGGTGCTGCATCATTAATGCGTGTAAATTTAGTAGGCATTTTCCCCACCATTCATTCTGCCCTGGAAATTCTTGTTTCTTGTACTAAAGTGAAGGGTCCCTTTGCCCTTTTCAGTGTTGACAAGATGCTGAGGCAGAGTCCTTACCTTAACAGACTTCTAAAGCAGATAGAAAGCTTTGATGCAAAGATATCTATAAATGTGCCAGGAATCATAGACATTAGAGCTAGAAGGCACTTTCAATGTTGTCTACTCAAGCATCCCATTTTAATCAGTAAGGGAACCAGAGAAACCTATAAATAGAATGTTCTAATAGCACCAACCCTATGTAGGATGACTGTGTCGTTTATTTGAAGAAGAAAAGGTGTGCTAACTGACAGGAATGCTAGGAAGTGAGCAGTGTCCTGTGCAAGCCAGTCTGTAGCTATTCTAGCCTCTTTGAACTTTTTATAATAATGAGATAAGATGGCATATGTGAAAACACTTGGATTGAAACCTGGCATATACATGGAAAGTGTACATAAATTTTTCCCTGAATCTGAAGTCCAGGTGCCCAGGAAATCAGGCAATTTGGGAGTTAGGCATAGGTGTTCTAACTTCTCAAGTTAAGAGTCAGCAGTACCAAGTGAAATAAATGCAAACCTAAAGTGACACTGAAGCGTCAGGTTTTATTCCTGCGTATCTTACTTTTTGTTTTTGTGTTGAATCTAACATAGCAAAACTTCCTGTCATTTTTTTCTCCCATTTTATAGTTTGACCAAATTATCCCATGGCTTTAAGATAGAAACACATTAGTAAACAGCTACGCAGACTAATAATCCTGCCTGCCGGAAGGAAGGAAAAGATAAAGGAAGGCAGGGAGGGGAGGAGAGATGAGGAAGAGGGATGGTGAGACCAGTCGTTTCTGAAGATACAAGATTCTGTGGCATCTGTACCCAGATAAGATGCTACACATTTTATACATGGCTTCTTAAAAAGGAAACAAGATTGAGTACAGATTTTTAGCTTAAAAACAATAGACTTACAATTACCCCCATTCTACTGCCTTTTCACTGTGTAGGGGTCATCACTACATCTTTGTTTCATTCCAATTATTTATTTAATGCAGCCGGCTTTCAGAGCCCTTGAATTCACTCCTCCTCCACTTTTGCCATAAGAATAACTACAATTCGTTCTTTCATTGATGGCAAAAAAAAAGTGAAGGACCTGGGACTTTCTCCAGGGTTAAATTATGAGCGCCCAAGAGTAGTTAGGGCTTCCCTGATGGTTCAGTGGGTAAAGAATCCACCTGCAATGTAGGAGAGACAGGGGACATGGGTTCGATCTCTGGGTCAAGAAGATCCCCTGGAGTGAAAAATGGCAATCCACTTCAGTATTCTTGCTTGGGAAATTCCATGGACAGAGGAGCCTGGTGGGCTACAGTCCATGGGATCACAGAGTCGGACGTGACTGAGCACAAGCACGTGCACGCGCAGATGCATGCGCCTGCGCGTGCGCACACATGTACATACACATACACTAGTTAAGAAGTGATATGCTAGACACTGATTTTCTAGTTTATGTCATTAGAAGTTCCAAGTTATCTAAAGAGACACAGAAGCATTCGCTTGTCTGCTTCTGAATGCGAGATGTTGTCTCCAAGATATTTCGGGTTGAAATCTTATCCCTAAAAATGCAACACAATACCACTTCTATTCCATGCCATTTCTCCAATGGCAATGAGGAGGTGAAACTTCAAATGTTATCCAGGCTGTGAAATCTGGCCCTTCTCCTGTTCCGACCTTTTCATTATTCTTTGTTCTGACTGACTGGTCATTGCCAGCCCCTTCTGCAGGTTGGTTGTATTCTAAGGGCTGGAAGACAAGAATCGCCAGCTAATCAACATACCAACTATAGAAAAGGTGAAAAACAGCTGCCTTTCCCTATAACCACCCCCAGTGCACGCACTTCAACTTACACAGAAACTGGCTCCACTTTAGAAATGACCTGTACTAGTTTTAGTCCAGTTCAGAGAAATAAGGAATTTGAATAATACCAATCATTTCCCTCTAGCGAACTAAAGTGAGAAAAATTATCTTCTGACACATCGTAAGACTGTAACTCTTGAAGGGCCCTGTGTCTGATTTATAATCAACTCAGGATATTATTTTCAACTGTAACTCTTAAGATTTTCTTTTCCAGTAAGAATCCTCAAATAAGATTTGCCCCCAGTGACTGAATTTTCCTACCTTCAGTTTGAGAATGTTATTCCTAAATTGAGTTTTCTTTTTCTTCTGTCTTTGAATTATATGTTCCGGTTTACATTTGCTCCCAAGTACAGTAAAAAATAATGGTAAAAATAAGCAGTTAAATGAAAAAGTCTTTTATTTTCATGGTGACATATATTTTACAAAGCATATTGCTTTAGTCAGGATAGGATAGTTTAAGCAGTAGTAACAAATTAATCCCCAAATCTCAGTTCTTAACACTCAAAAACTTTATTTCTTGTCACATGATAATATCCAGTGTGGCTTAGCTGGAGGCTGGGTTCCATATTAGCTCACAAATCACAGGCTTATGACAACACCAGCATCTTAACACATGCCTTTGGAGTTTGCTGTGCCAGCCATAGATGACACTTATTCTTCTGTGTTTTGGCCTAAATTGAAAATGCATTGCTTCTGCTCATAGCACATTGGTGAGAATCTATCACGTTGCCCACCTGGGGTGAAAATATAGGTGATCACCTGGATGTTCCCTAAGCAACAGATGTCTCTGCCACACACGTTTATGTCAGTGTCTTCACTTAAGCATAATAACCTTGAAAAGGGTGATAATCTTGCTACTGCTAACAACAGAGAAGCTATTTATCATTTCCCAATTGTGTATGAGCAATGAATTCTTGCAACCTCATTGGACTCTTCTGGAAATTGAGTCCTGTGAAAGGACAGGGGGAGGGGAGAACCAGCCTCAGAATGTGTGGCAGCTCTGAGCATCTCCGCCAGCCCAGGCTACGCCAAGGGAAAGACTGACCAGAGAGGAATCTTGCATTGGGCAGAAATGGCCAGGCCCTAGTACTCATGCCATGCTCACTTGTTGGCTGGGAACCCATATTCTTGGCTTGAACAATGAGGCAGACCCCAAAGGCACTGCAGCTGCCACAGATAGCTATTCTGAGAGCAGTAGGTGAGCTGGAAGACGTACTTGGGGTTCCTGTTGTCAAGACTTCCTGGCACTCTAGCAAGCCCTGATAGCTACAGCAGAACTTTCAGAGTAATT
The DNA here is from genome assembly GCF_049115385.1 of Moschus berezovskii. Classification (NCBI taxonomy): domain Eukaryota; kingdom Metazoa; phylum Chordata; class Mammalia; order Artiodactyla; family Moschidae; genus Moschus; species Moschus berezovskii. The sequence continues at coordinate 36,917,494 of NC_142473.1, read as the reverse complement.
ATTCTATTAGGAACTGGGTAATAAACTTCAGAAAAAAAGGAGGGAATAGTAATGGGGGGAGGGAGAATATTTAGATCAAAAAGTCAGGAGAGGGCCGTTCTCACTTCACTGCCATTAACTAGCTGTGTGACCTCCAGCCCTGTCCCTGAACTCACTGTGCCTTTATTTTCTAGTCAAAGTTAGATGACTGGACTCGATCAGTGGTTTTCTTAAACTTTACTGTGTTTCACAATCACCCAAGGGCTTGTAAAAACACAGATCTCTGGTCCCACACCCAGAATTTCTGTTCTGAGAAATCTTGAGTGAGGCTGGAGATGGTCTTTCTAACAAGTTCCCAGGCTCTGCTGTTGGTTGGGAGCCCACACTTTGAGGAACACTAGACTAGACCTTGATGCTGGGAAAGATTGAGGGCAGGAGGAGAAGGGGGTGACAGAGGATGAGACGGTTGGATGGCATCGGTGACTCAACGAACAGGAGTTTCAGCAAACTCAGGAGAGAGTGAAGAACAGGGAAGCCTGGTGTGCCACAGTCCATTGGTTCCCAAAGAGTCGGACACAACTTAGCAGCTGAACTGAACGGAACAACTGAACAACAATAATACTAGATGCTCTCCAGCGTCATTTCAAACTCATAAATACTATGTGCTTGTGGTTTACTACATGACTTGAAAGCGACCACTGCTACAGTTACTTATATCCACCTCTTCCTGCCCCTTTATGAACTAATGTAAATTTATTGCCTTTATTATTGCCAGGAGAAATATCAATAACCTCAGATATGCAGATGACACCACTCTTATGGCAGAAAGTAATGAACTAAAGACCCTCTTGATGAAAGTGAAAGGGGAGAGTGAAAAAGTTGACTTAAAACTCAACATTCAGAAAACTAAGATCATGGCATCCAGTTCCATCACTTCATGGCAAATAGATGGGGAAACAGTGGCTGACTTTATTTTTGGGGGCTCCAAAATCACTGCAGGTGATGACTGCAGCCATGAAATTAAAAGACGCTTACTCCTTGGAAGGAAAGTTATGGGCAACCTTGACAGCATGTTGAAAAGCAGAGATATTACTTTGTCAACAAAGGTCCGTCTAGTCAAGGCTATGGTTTTTCCAGTGGTCATGTATGGATGTGAGTTGGACTATAACGAAAGCTGAATGCCAGAGAATTGATGCTTTTGAACTGTGGTGTTGGAGAAGACTCTTGAAAGTCCCTTGGACTGCAAGGAGATCCAACCAGTCCATCCTAAAGGACATCAGTTGACTCATTGGAAAAGACCCTGATGCTGGGAAAGATTGAGGGCAGGAGGAGAAGGAAATGACAGAGGATGAGATGGTTGGATGGCATCACCGACTCAATGGACATGGGTTTGGGTGAACTCTAGGAGTTGGTGATGGACAGGGAGGCCTGGCATGCTGTGGTTCATGGGGGCTCAAAGAGTCAGATATGACTGAGTGACTGAACTGAGCTATCTATATAATAATTGTATTGATAATAAATCATTAAATAAAAAATATCTAATGATTTCTTACCATGTGATGGATATTGTGCCAAATACAAAGAAAGTATCCTTTATAATTTGAGTTAAAATACTGACAGAAGAGCCATCATCCTCATCATTGATGACATGTATTGAATATACACAATGTCCTGGACTCTGCTAGCTCCCTAGGTCTGTTATCTCATTAGTATGAGTATATGATTAACTATGATGTTAAGAGAGTTATAAGGAAGGAGCAGTAACATATGTCTTCAGTGCAGATAGATGAAGTAGGGGGGAAGAAGCTGTGCAAGGAGTAACATGAGCAGTCTGGCAGCCATGGGGAAATGGTGAAGTCTTAGCCTAGACTAAAGGTGTTTTGGGGGTGAGAAGGCAATGCTGTTTGTGTGAGTGGGAGAAAGGAATGGAATAAATTCAGACACGCAGTTCGAGTCTTTGAAGCTCACATATTTGACAACCTTAGCTTAGAGGAGTCTACTACATCACGTGGTGTGTAAGTAAACACCAGTTGGTTATTTTACTGGAGGGAAAAGAAGAGAGAGAGGTTAAGAGTGGAGGACCTGGCTCAGTTCTGCTAAAGTGTCACCTGTGCAGCCTTGAGCAAGTCACTGAGCACTCTCAGCATCCTGCTCCCATCTCTGCAAGAATGTGGCACTCACCGTGCCTGTCTTAAAGGATGGTGAGTATAAGGCAAGAGCACTTCGTGCATCTCAGTCTCTGCACATCAGCATGACATTATTAACAAGCAAGCTGTATTGTATTTTTAGATTTTTCAAAACAGTTCCAGCTTTCCGCTTTGGTGACGAGTTTCACTCTTTGCCCAAAGACCAGAATGCCTGTGGAGAATGGTCTGGCCTTTATCCACTTGTCTGTGGGGGTGTCGTGCATTTTAGGAATGTAGAAAAGGAATCCTCTGTATTGTGACTTAACATCACAGGAGTTCCCCACCCACATGAGGTCGGTTGTCTTCTCCCAGCTAACTGCAAATAGGAGACTCCCAGAGAGTTGGTCCATGTGATGTTCTGTGGTGTAGGACAATAAAAGGATGACAAGACATGGTTGGCCAAAACATGTTGTAACTGTAACTGACATATCCCAGGAGCTCAACTAGCTTCTTTCTCTGGTTGAAGCCTAAAGGAACAAAGGAAGGAAGAGGAGAATCCAATTCAAGTTAAAAAATGCAGCTCAACTAAGGTCAAGAAAGATTCCTTGTTCTAGGAATCTTTCATTAACCACTTGAAGGCAGGTTCAGAATGGGTTAATATATGCCTTGACCTCTGGCATTAGAAAGATATTGGCAAGGGAAAATCATATTCTTAGCCACAGAAAAAGCAAGACACTTTGTCTACACTTCAATTAACAGATGTGTATACAGTTGATATTTCGAAAATTGAGTGTGTTCACAAGAGCTGTGGAAGCTGGTTATTTTGGGATACTTTGCTTTTATGGGTTATCATTACCTTAAGCAGATGGATAAATTAAATTTGAAGACATCCAAAGACTGGATTGTAGGAAATAATTCAAAATTCAGAGGGGACTGTTCTCAGAGTAGATAGTTTCAATTTACATTTGATTTTAGAGTTTTATCCTAAATTATTTTCAGTATATTTACCTATGCATTAGTAATTTGTTGGAATGAATATTAAAATAGACCAACCTTCTCTGTGTTCTCAATGCCTCAAGTGGAATAAAGGTGGTTGAGAATTCCTTTTTGGACTCATAAAGTGTAAGATGACTAATACACATTCAAGTGAAGTGTGGAGTATATGAAAAACCTTAAAAGCCATTCCTTCAACACTCAATTGTCTCCTGAGCCAGAGTCTTATACTCTTAGCCATGAGGGATCTAGACATCTCCACACCTCTTCTTGGATGCTCCATTATCACAGCAAACCTAGTGTATCTGAAACAAAACTCATTTTCTGCTTCAACATATTGGCTTTATTTTTGCCATCTCTGTTTCTGCTGTTGATTTCATTGTTTTCTAAGGCACCTAGGTCCTAAGCCTCACAGGTAATCTAGGCTCATCTCTTTCCCTTTCTACCTAGATCAACCACAGATCAGTCTTAGCTTTGTAATGACCATCCTGTAATCTCTTCTCTTTCCAATTCATCTGTTGCTTCTCTGGTTTAGTCCAATATCCCCAGGTTTTCTTTACATCTAGAAACCAGCCATCTTGACTACAGACTCTCTCAGCCTTTAGTTCATTCTTTGTATTACTTCCATGTTGATCTTTCAAAGCTAGTGCTCTGCAGGTATCCTCTTTCAACTCAAAATTATTTCTTGACTCACCATTTTTGGTAGAGACTATTAGATGACTCTCAGTGTCCAGCAATCCATGCATTATTTCTTAGGAACAAAACGCTAGACCATCTGCTCAACTCAGAAACTCACCTTTCCCAGGTTTCCTAGCAGTTGCATTATATCATGTGACCAAGTTCTGCTCCATGAGACATAAGCAGAATCTTATGTGTCTTTTGCGTTGTTTCTTTCAAAAGGAGCAAGTTCTTGACATTTCCCTTTCTGATGCTGGAATGTGACCATATTGCTGGAACTCCAGTAACTGTTCTGAATGATAATATTGAGGGTGGATGTTAGCTCTGAACGTGGTTAAACAGAAAGACAGAAAGAGATGAGTCTCTGACTTCATGGAACTGTCATACCAAGCCTGGACTAATTCTGGACTTTTTTTATTTACAGGGAAAAATAAATATATGTATATATTTAATCCACTATCCTAAAGGTGTGTTACTTACAGGTGAATGCAAATCTGGACCAGTATCTGCAGGATACAGGCAGTTCTTAATATTTACTGTAGAAACTTGGACTGCCTCTAAGCCTATTTATACAATGTTTCTTCTCCAGTAACATTCCTTCTGATCAAGCTGTTATACTCCAAATATGCTATGCATTCTCATGTTCGTGGCATTTAATACCTCAGGGACCCTGACTTTCATTTAGTTCCATAGCACCTATTAAATATTTTGCATTGAAATGCAAATAAATGACAAAATAATAGACTTTCCAAAATGGAAGGGATTTAAATTTTATCTAATTCAAAAATTTCTATATAGTGAAGGAAAATTCTCTGTATCTTTGGTGCTCATAGTATATTTGCTGACTGGCAGCATTTTAAAAGACTGTGGGTGATTCAAATGCATCTTTGAGTTTGAGGAGCATCTCATCTGTAGCATCTCTAATCACATGTCATTCAACTGCTCCTTAAGTTGCTCACAAATATATAAAGCACCTTAGCTTGTGCCTGAACAGCTGTAATTGCTAGCAAGCCATTCTGCAGCACAAGCTACAAACTGGTTCCTTGGAATTTCACTGTGACTTCCCTATTTCTGGATTCTAGAATAATGATAAATATGGCATATTAATAACAATAAATAAACACCACAATAATTTTAAGATAGTTCTCATTGGGTTAAACCTCTTTTCAAAGGTGAACAACTCATTTGAATTGGCATTCTTCACCTAACCTGATTTTTAGACATTTTGTCTGTTTTAATTTGATGATCTGTTAGTGCCCTAATTAAAATACAAAACCAGAATTCAGTATTATTCCCTGAATGTGTGAAACTAAATGCTGCAAGAAACAATGAACCCTAACTCCCTAAATCTGTAGCCTATTACATGCAAAGTTCAGTCCATCAGCATAGTTTTGATGATGTTCTGATATTTTTATTTATATAAATATTATAAAAATTATTTTTGAATTAAAGTATGCCTTAAAGACAGAAATATAGATCAATGGAACAAATAGAAAGCCCAGAGATAAATCCACGCACCTATGGACACCTTATCTTTGACAAAGGAGGCAAGAATATAAAATGGAGAAAAGACAGTCTCTTTAACAAGTGGTCCTGGGAAAACTGGTCAGCCACTTGTAAAAGAATGAAACTAGAACACTTCCTAACACCATACACAAAAATAAACTCAAAATGGATTAGAGAGCTAAATGTAAGACCAGAAACTATAAAACTCATAGAGGAGAACATAGGCAAAACACTCTCCGACATAAATCACAGCAGGATCCTCCAAGACCCACCTCCCAGAATATTGGAAATAAAAGCAAAAATAAGCATGGGACCTAATTAAAATTAAAAGCTTTTGCACAGGAAAGGAAACTATAAGCAAGGTGAAAAGACAGCCTTCAGAATGGGAGAAAATAATAGCAAATGAAGTAACTGATAAAGGATTAATTTCCAAAATATACAAGCATCTCCTGCAGCTCAATTCCAGAAAAATAAATGACCCAATCAAAAAATGGGCCAAAGAACTAAACAGACATTTCTCTAAAGAAGACATAAAGATGGCTAACAAACACATGAAAAAATGCTCAACATCCCTCATAATCAGAGAGATGCAAATCAAAACCACAATGAGATACCATTTTACACCAGTCAGAATGGCCGCTATCCAAAAGTCTACATGCAATAAATGCTGGAGAGGGTGTGGAGAGAAGGGAATCCTCTTAGACTGTTGGTGGGAATGCAAACTGGTACAGCCACTATGGAGAACAGTGCGGAGATTCCTCAAAAAACTGGAAATAGAACTGCCATATGATCAAGCAATCACACTCCTGGGCATACACACTGAGGAAACCAGAATTGAAAGAGACACATGTACTCCAATGTTCATTGCAGCACTGTTTATAATAGCCAGGACATGGAAGCAACCTAGATGTCCATCTGCTGACGAATGGACAAGAAATCTTTGGTACATATACACAATGGAGTATTACTCAGCCATTAAAAAGAATGCATTTGAATCAGTTCTAATGAGGTGGATGAAACTGGAGCCTATTATATAGAGTGAAGTAAGCCAGAAAGAAAAACACCAATACAGTACACTAATGCATATATATGGAATTTAGAAAGATGGTAATGATAACCCTGTATATGAGACAGCAAAAGAGACACAGATGTATAGAACAGTCTTTGGGACTCTGAGGGAGAGGGTGAGGGTGGGATGATTTGGGAGAATGGCATTGAAACATGTATGTTGTCATATGTGAAACGAATCACCAGTTCAGGGTCGATGCATGTTACAGGATGCTCGGGGTTGGTATGCGGGGATGACCCAGAGGGAGGATAAAGGGAGGAGGGAGGTGGGAGAGGGGTTCAGGAGGGGGAACTCATGTACACCCGGTGTGGATTCATGTCAATGTATGGCAAAACCAACCAATATAATATTGTAAAATAATTAGCCTCCAATAAAAAATAAATTAAAAAAAATAAAAAGGGGGGCTTCCCAGGTGGCACAGTGGTAAAGAATCCACCTGCCAATGCAGGAGATGCCAGATATGTGGGTTTGATCCCTGGTTTTGGAAGATGCCCTGGAGGAGGAAATGGCAACCCACTCCAGTATTTTTACTGGGAAAATCCCGTGGACAGAGGAGTCTGTCCATGGGATCCCAAAGTCAGACATGACAGCAACTGAGCACACATATGCTGAAAAGTGTCAGAAATCACATCTTGTTTGTTATTTGTTTTAATAGGGAAGATCTGTGTGTGAGTCAAGATCTCGTTTTATTTTTCTTTCTGGAGTTTCCTCTGCTACCACCAAAACCTAAAATTTCTGTGTGTGTGTATGTATATGCTTGAACTCTCTTCAGTATAAGTCTATTTTTACCTTCCTGTAGGACACTTTCTTTTGAGGAACTTCTCTGAACCTCTAACTCAACAGCCTTAGCTAACTTATCTTTCCGCCCTTTTTGTAGTTATGAATATATGCTTTACTACACTTTTAGAGGGAGGTCTCCTTGACAGATGGAATTCATATTTCCCATAACACCAAGCACAATGAACAACTTACACTAGACACTAAAGAAATATCTTTAAATGAATGATTCACTGTTTATCCACTGGAACACAGGACATTACTAGGTTAGACTTCAGCAGAATGATCTGGGATAGACAAATGAGTAAAATACCAGCATTCCTCTTGCTATCTTTAGGTGAAATGTATAGCTCCCTCTGGGACTGTCCCAACAAAGGAGCTGACCCAGTTTAATAGAGTATAAATATAGTGTGTTCCCAAAAAGTCCCCAAACACTAGATACACAAAAGTGTGTCCTCAGTGTTTCAAGTGGTACAACGAATACAGATTGACCCACTTAAAATGAGCCTTTTTACACAAAGTGATTTCTATTCAAACTAGGACCATCCAGCAAAATGCTTGTATCTGTGGTCCAGGGTGATTCCTTTCCTTTACTCTGGATTTTGAATTCAGAGATTTTGAAGAATTTGTGTTTACCCAAATTAAAAATCAAGGCCAGGAGAAAGCAGACAGTGACAACAATTTTTTTTTAAACAAAAATGCAGTTCTTAACAAGAAATAGAGGTAAATGTAGATGAAGATAAACCTCTCACTTTAACATTTTCCATCATTTTTATCCTCTTAGTTTGTACAGCCTCACTCAGGACACTATTTTTATTTTCCAGATATTTTGTCTGAGGTTAGAAAGCTGTCAGTGGGAAAATATTTTTGTCCTGATCATGGTTTCAAGGACTATTCATCAACATCAGTACCTGGGGAAAAAATACCATCATGTATTTCCTCCTAGTTGTAGAATATTAAGGAAAAAATGGACCAGTTTGCTGAAATAGACAAGCATACATCTTAAGATGTATTAGTCTTATCTTGCTCTAATTAAATAAGCAAGATTTTATAAGAATATTAGTGGCACATCTTAGATCTAGGGGATGTTTGCACCTACCCTCTGTTATCCCCTAAACTTACCCCAGCAAGGAGAAGTTCTAGTATAATAATTGGTAGAGGGTGGAGTTTTTTTTTTTTTTTTTTGCATTGTTCTCTCTTCTGACTATTCCTCCCACAACCCTTGTATTCTCAAGTTGACTGAGGCCATCTCCCACTTGAGAGGGCTCCACTTCCTTGGAAGGACCAGTAGGATTGAAGGGCAGTGCAGAACAATGAGGAATGGAATTAAATAACCGGTCAGCTCATCTCTAGCCTTAGGAACCAGGGCACCCTTTCCCCTGCGCCACTTTGAAGTAGTAAAAGCAAGCTAAATGAAAAAAGCAGTCTCCTATTGATGGAAGATTTGGGTTGCTTCCAATCTCTTGCTATTACTAACAATGCTGCAATAGATATTCGTGAATATCATTTTGCATGTGTCCTAGTATAACTCTAGGATACATTCCCAGAAGTGAAATGGCTGGGTCAAAGGGCATATGCATTTGTGATTTTAATAGATATTACTAAATTGCCCTCCCTAGGGGTTGTAACCATTTACATTCCCACCAGCAATATACGAAAGTCACTCTTTTCCTTGAGCCTCACAGAGAGATTGCATCACGCTTTTGGATTTTTGACAATCTGATAAGTGAAAAAGAGTAGTTTAGTGTAGTTTTAAAACTGCATTTTACTTATGAGTAGTTTCATGTATTTAAAAGTAATTTATACTTCCTTTTATATTCTTTGCTCATTTTCTTACTGGCTTTCATCAAAATGTAGGAGCTCTTTATGTATTTGGGAGATAAATTCCTTTTTTGGGTATTTGTTGGAAATATTTTAACTCAGTTTTAATATTTATATTTTTCTTTGTTTAATGCTATTCTTTCATGCTTAAATTTTCTTTTAATTTCATGTAGTCAAATACAACAATTTAAAAAATTGGGATATTTTGGTTTATATTTAGATTGGCTTTTCCCTACCCAAGCCTATGATGGAATCCTTCCATGTTTTATTTCAGTATTTTTATGGTTTCATGTTTTATATTTAAATCTTGATCCATTTGGAATTTATCCTTGTTTGAAGTATGATATGTGAATCTCATTGTTTCAAAAACATTTATTGACTGCTCTGTTTCCCTCTCATGAAATCAAATAGATAATTTCTCTTCCTTGCTTTTCCATTTCAGGAATTCTCTAAATATTGTTTTATATGAATTTTTAAAATTAACTAGTTTAAAAAAATATTGGTAATCTTAATGGGATTACATTATTTTTAATTAGATTAGATAAAATTGACATCTTTATGATCTTGGTTTGTAAAATATATGTCTTTCCATTTGCTAAATTTTGCTATTTCTAGTTAATTTTTAAAAGTTTCCTTAATATGTCTTGTGTTAATTTTCTTAGGCATTTTATCTTTTTGTATTGCTATTATAAATGGGATTTTTTTTCTTTCATTAAATGTTCCAGCTGGCTATTGTTTACATAGATGAGAATCATTGATTAATTCGTATTAATTGTATATCTGCACTGGCTTGTTTTTTTGTTTATATTTCATTCAGTTTATTCTCTTGGGTTTTTTCAGGTTATCATCAAACACCTTCAAGTACTGGGTTGTATGTCTTCTTCCTTGTTCCCAGTTTTGTACTTCTAGATTTTTTTTTCTCTTCCTATTGTGTTGGCTAGTACCTCCTGCTGCTGCTGCTGCTGCTAAGTCGCTTCAGTCGTGTCCGACTCTGTGCGACCCCCTAGACGGCAGCCCACCAGGCTCCCCCGTCCCTGGGATTCTCCAGGCAAGAACACTGGAGTGGGTTGCCATTGCCTTCTCCAAGTACCTCCTATACAGTGTTAAGTAATAGTGATGATGGTGGACCCATTCTTTATGTTTTTAGTGGGAATTCCTCTATGGAATTGCAATTAAGAATGATGGTTGATTGGGGCTAAGATGGAAATATTTAATTATATTAAGAAGGTACCTAACCCTTTTATTGAGTTTTTTTAAAATCAAGAAAGAATGATGAATTTAAAAAAAATCAGGTTTATTGAAGTATAATTTTCATGCAGTAAAATTAAGATTTTTAGGTCTAGAGCTTGGAATATTATGACTAATGTATTACAGTTCACTAATTATGAACACATTAAAGATATGGAATACCTTTGACACCACAAAAAGTTTCCTTGTGACATTTATAATCAATTTCTCCAACATCCTCACCCCTGTCAACCCTGATCTGATATTTTTACCCATGATTTTGCTTTATCCAGAATAAATGAAATTATACCATATATAACTTTTTTGTATCTTCCTCCTTTTATATTCTTTTGAAATAGTCATATTACTGTATTTATGAATAGTTTTTTTTTTTTTTATTGAAGAGTCTACTGTATGGATGTACCACATTTTGTTTATCCATTCACCGGTTGACAAACATTTGGAATGTTTCTAGATTTCAGCTTGTTATAAATAACCTACATATCTTTGTGTGTACTAATGCTTTCATTTATTTGAGGTAAATACTTAAAAGTGAAGAATATGAGTTGTACAGTAAGTGTGTGTTTAACAGATATTTCCAAACCATTTTCCCAAGTAGTTATATAATTTTGCATTCAAACCAACAATATATGAAAATTACAGTCAATACGTAGTCCTTCCAACCCCTTGTTTTGTCTTTCTTTGGGGGTGGGGTGGGGGGGAGTCATTTTGTAGGTGTCTAGCAGTATCTCATTGTGACTTTAATTTGCATTTCCTTAATGATTAATAATGTTAAACATCTTTTCATGTGCTTATTTGCCATCTGTATCTTCTCTTTGGTGAAATATCTGTTCAAATATTTTGCCCATCTTTTAATTGGGACTTTTATCTTCTAATTATTTGAACAGCTTAATGAAGTATAATTAAAAAACAGTAGACTGCATGTATTAAAAGTACACAAATTGATAAGTTTTGACAGATGTATATAACCATTACCAAAATCAGGATAATGAATATATCTATTACCCCTAAATGTTTCTTCTTGACCCATTATAATTCTCTCTTCCACACTTTCCAACTCTAACCCTCATCCCCAGGCAAAAAAGGACGTTCTCTGCCCCTGGAGATTAGGTTGCATTTTCTAGAATTTTATGTAAATGGAATCATGCAACACATACTCTTTTTTCTTTTAGGGTGGCTTCTTTCATTGGCATAATTATTTTGAGATAAGTCTATGTTGTTCCATGGATTAATAGTTGAAAGTCACTCAGTCGTGTCCAACTCTTTGTGACCCCAGGGACTATACAGACCGTGGAATTCTCCAGGCTAGGATACTGGAGTGGGTAGCCTTTCCCTTCTCCAGGGGATCTTCCCAACCCAGGAATCGAACCCAGGTCTCCTGCATTGTGGGCAGCTTTTTTACCAGCTGAGCCACAAGGGAAGCCCCTATGTTGCTGAGTAGCATTCAAATACAAATGAACCATAATTTAATTATCCATTTGTCTGTTGGTGGACCTTTGATTTATTTCCACGTCTTGAAATTTATGTACAAATTCTTGTGTGAACATATATTTTCAGTTGTCACGGGTATGTATCTGTGAGTGGAATTGTTATATCACATGGTTACTTTAAGTTTTTGAGAAACTCCAACAAAAGTTCTTCCACAGCAGCGGCACTGTTTTATATTCCCACCAGCAATGTACAGGGATCCAGTTTGTCTACATCCTTGCCACATGTATTTGCCTTTATATTTTTTAAACTAATTTTTATTAGAGCATAGTTGCTTTACAGTGTTTGCTTGAATCAGCCATACATACACATTGATCTCCTCTTTTATGGTTTTCCTTCCCATCTAGGTCACCACAGGGCACTGAGTAGAGTTCCCTGTGCTGTGCTGTATGATCTCATTAATTATCTATTTTATACATAGGATCAACCATGTATGTATGTCAATCCCAACTCCCAATTTATCCCACGCCACTTCCTACTTGGTATCCATGTGTTTTTCTCTACATCTGTTGTCTATTTCTGCTTTGCAAATAGAGATAATGCCCATTCTGTGCATTATCCTTTCAATTTGTGGACAGTGTCCTTTGATTCACAAAAATTTTTAGTTTTATTGAAGTCTGGTTTATCTGTTTCCTCTTTGGTTATTTACTTTAAGTGACATGTTTAACAAACCACTGTGCGTGCATGCTAAATAGTGTCAGTCATGTCCAACTCTTTGCCACACTATGGACTGTAGCCTGCCAGGCTCCTCTGTCCATGGGATTCTCCAGGCAAGAATACTGGAGTTGGATGCCATGCCCCTTCCAGGGGATCTTCCTGACTTGGGGATTGAACCCACGTCTCTTACATCTTCTGCAATGACAGGCAAGTTCTTTACCACTAGCACCACCTTGACCTAATCCAGAGTCACAGAAATTTACTTCTATGTGTTCTTCAGAGGGTTTATGGTTTTAATTTTACATGTAGGTCTGATGTATCTGAGTTGATTTTTGTAAATGGTGTAAGGTAGGTTTCCAGTGTCTTTTGCATGTGGATATCCACTTGTTCCGGCACCATTTGTTATAAAGTCTATTCTTTTTCTCAGTTGTTTAGCACTCCAGTCATAAGTCAACTGACCACAAATATATAGGTTTACTTCTTATTTGTAGTTTATTGATCTTTATGTCTTTCTATGCCAGTTCTACACTGGCATAAAATTGGTATAGCTGTGCTTTACTGAGTTTTGAAATCAGGCAGTGTGACTCCTCCTGTGTTTTCTCTAAGTGTCTTGGATATTCTTGTTTCTTCACGTGTTCATGTGTATTTTTACATTAAAAGACATTGGAATTTTGATAGTTTTCCTCAGATCTGTAGATCAATTTGGAGAGCATTACTGTAAATAATGTAATATATTCCAATCCATGAAACATGAGGCATCTATTTATTTAGGTTTTTTATTAATTGGAGGATAATTGCTTTACAATATTGTATTGGTCTCTGTCATACATCAACATGAATTAGCCACGGGTGTATATATATTTCAGTCAGTTCAGTTCAGTCGCTCAATCGTGTTCGACTCTTTGGGACCCCATGAATTGCAGCACGCCAGGCCGCCCTGTCCATCACCAACTTCCGGAGTTCACCCAAACTCAGGTGTTCTTTAATTTCTTTCAACAAAGTTTTGTGGATTTTTAGTGTGCAATTATCAAGCTACTTGTGCTAAATTTATTCCTAAGTATTTTATTTTTATGCTGTTGTAAATTAATTATTTTCTTAATTTAATTTTTGGAATGTTCACTACAAAGGTATAAAAATACAACTAATTTTTGTATATTGATCTTATATTCTGCAACTTCACTAAAACTGTCTCTATATTTATAAGGGATATTGGTTTACATATTTTTCCGGCAATATCTGTTTCTGCTTTTGATGCATGAATAATATTCAATACATAGAATGAATTGGAAAGTGTTCCCTTCTATTTTTTGGAAGAATTTAAGAAATATCGATGTTAATTTTTAATTAAATGTTTGGTAGAATTCACTGTAAAGACATCTAGCCCTGGACTTTTCTTTGGGGGAAATTTTTTTTATTACTAATTCATTCTCTTCCATTGTTATATATAGGTCCATAGATTCGATTTTTCCTTCTTATGTTAGTATTAGTAGTTTGTGTATTTCTAAAAATTTTTTCTGTTTCATGTAGGCTACTTAGGTTTGGGGCTTCCCAGATGGCTCAGTGGTAAAGAATATGCCTGCCAAGCAGGAGATGCTGGTTCTATCCCTGGGTCAGGAAGATCCCCTAGAGAAGGAAATGGCAATCCACTCCAGTATTCTTGCCTGGGAAATCCCATGGCCAGAGGAGTCTGGTGGGCTGCAGTCCATGAGGTTGCAAAAAGAGTTGAACACGACTTAGAGACTAAACAACAACAACTTATGTTTTATCTATGTTAATTATTCATATTCTTCTCTTTTAATCCTTTTTACTTCTAAAATATTAGTAGTAATGTCTTCACCAATTTTAATTATTTCAGTTTTCTCACTTTTTTTCTTGGTTGGTCTATCTAATTTTCTTGGTCTTTTCAAAGAACTAATCTGGGTTTCATTAATTTTTTCCTACTGTGTTTCTGTATTCTGTTTCGTTGATTTCTGTACTAATTTTATTACTTTCTTCCTTTTGCTTTCTTTGGATTTACTTTTCATTTAAGTTAAAAATACATTTGTTACTTCATAGTGTCTGTGGGTCAGGAATTTGGGCATAGTCTAGCTGGGTTCTCTGCTCAGGGTCTCAGAAAGCTGTAAGTGGAGTGTTGACAGGGATCACACACTCATCTAAGGCTCACTTATAGTCCTTTTCCAAACTCTTCAGTTCAGTTCAGTTCAGTCGCTCAGTCATGTCCGACTCTCCACGACCCCATGAATCACAGCACGCCAGGCCTCCCTGTCCATCACCAACTCCCGGAGTTCACTCAAACTTATGTCCACAGAGTCGGTGATGCCATCCAGCCATCTCACTCTCGGTCGTCCCCTTCTCCTCCCGTCCACAACCTTTCCCAGCATCAGAGTCTTTTCCAGTGAGTCAACTCGTCGCATGAGGTGGCCAAAGTATTGCAGCTTCAGCCTTAGCATCAGTCCTTCCAATGAACACCCAGGATTGATCTCCCTTAGAATGGACTGGTTGGATCTCCTGGCGGTACAAAGGACTCTCAAGAGTCTTCTCCAACACCACAGTTCAAAAGCATCAATTCTTCGGCGATCAGCTTTCTTCACAGTCCAACTCTCACATCCATACATGACCATGGGAAAAACCATAGCCTTGACTAGACGGACCTTTGTTGGCAAAGAAATGTCTCTGCTTTTCAATATATTATCAAGGTTGGTCATAACTTTTCTTCCAAGGAGTAAGCGTCTTTTAATTTCATGGCTGCAATCAGCATCTGCAGTGATTTTGGAGCCCAAAAAAATAAAGTCTGACACTGTTTCCACTGTTTTTCCATCTATTTCCCATGAAGTGATGGGACCAGATGCCATGATCTTTGTTTTCTGAATGGTGAGCTTCAAGCCAACCTTTTCACTCTCCTCTTTCACTTTCATCAAGAGGCTTTTGAGTTCCTCTTCACTTTCTGCCATAACGGTGGTGTCATCTGCATATCTGAGATTATTGATATTTCTCCCAGCAATCTTGATTCCAGCTTGTGCTTCTTCCAGCCCAGCGTTCCTCATGATGTATTCTGCATACAAGTTAAATAAGCAGGGTGACAATATACAGCCTTGACGCACTCCTTTTCTTATTTGGAACCAGTCTGTTGTTCCATGTACAGTTCTGACTGTTGCTTCCTGACCTGCATACAGGTTTCTCAAGAGGCAGGTCAGGTGGTCTGGGATTCCCATCTCTTTCAGAATGTTCCACAGTTTATTGTGATTCACACAGTGAAAGGCTTTGGCATAGTCAATGAAGCAGAAATAGATGTTTTTCTGGAAGTCTCTTGCTTTCTCCATGATCCAGCGGATGTTGGCAATTTGATCTCTGGTGCCTCTGCCTTTTCTAAAACCTGCTTGAACATCTGGGAGTTCACGGTTCACATATTGCTAAAGCCTGGCTTGGAGAATTTTGAGCATTCCAAACTCTTAAGTGATTGGAAATGTGAATTTCCAATGTGATATCCATTTTCTTGTTAGCTATAGATCAGAACCACCCTCAGGTCCTGAAGTCTACTCTCTGATCCTTAGTATAAAGGTCTTGTCTCTCAAAACATGGCAAAATTTGCTCTTCTTTTTTAAAGTGGAAGTTTAGGTTATTGATTTGAGATCTTTCATCTTTTGTAATGTAGATTTTTACAGGTGTAGATTTTCCTTTAAGAATAGCTTTAACTGCACCCCAGAAGTTTTGGTATGGTTGTGCTTTCACCTTTATTCATCTCAAGAGTATTTTCTAACTTCATTTGTGATATCTTCTTTGACATGTTGGTCATTTAGGTCTATGTCACATATGTGTGAATATATGAGTTTGTTGCTAATTTCTAATTTCTTTCTGTAATGGTCAGAGAATGATGTCACTACTTTTAAATATTTTTTGAGACTTGTTTTATTGTTTAACATCTGGTTATCCTAGAGAATGTTTCATGTGCTTAGAAAAGAATATTTGTTCTGCTATTTATAAAATTGTTTAATTGAAGGATAATTGCTTTAAAATATAGTGTTGGTTTCTGCCGTACATCAACATCAATCAGCCATAAGTATATCTATGTCCTCTCCCTCTTGAACCTCCTTCCTACCTCCCACCCTATCCCACCCTTTTAGGTTGTCACAGAGCTCTGGTTTGAGTTCCTCGAGTCATACAGAAAATTTCCACTGGCTATTTTATATATGGTAGTGTATATGTTTTCATGCTGCTCTCTCCATTGTCCTTCCCCCTTTCCCAAGTCCAAAAGTCTGTTCTCCATGTCTGCATGTTCTGCGATATTTAAGTGGAGTGTTCTGTCCATATCTGTTAGGTCTAGTTGGTTCATAGTGCTGTTCCAGTCATCTCTTTCTTTGCTAGTTCTCTGTCTAGTTGTTCTAATCATCATTTAAAATGAGGCATTGAAGTTGTCAATTATTATCGTTGAATTGTCTTTTTCTCTCTAAATTATGCTAGTATTTGCCCTACTGTTAGGTATTTATATGTTTATGATTATTAT
Organism: Moschus berezovskii; assembly: GCF_049115385.1. Taxonomy (NCBI): domain Eukaryota; kingdom Metazoa; phylum Chordata; class Mammalia; order Artiodactyla; family Moschidae; genus Moschus; species Moschus berezovskii. Next base: position 36,900,651 of record NC_142473.1, on the reverse strand, counting down.
ATTTTCTTGATGGATGGACATTTTTATCATTAAAAAATATCCTTCTTTGTTTTTCATAACAGTTTTTGTCTTAAACTTTTTTCTGATATTAGTGTAGTCACTCAAACTCTCTTTTGGCTACTATGTGCATGGAACATGTATTTTCCAACCTTTTATTTTCGTCCAGTTTGTATCTCTGAATCTAAACTGTGTCTTTTGTGGATAGAATATATTTTGATCATGTTTTTTTTTGAGGTTGTGCTCAGGAGATTAAACAATGCAATTTGATTGTGTCTTTCAATATATACTATATACATATGTACATACATGGCAAGATAGATAAGAGGGAATACAATTGAATGAGAACAAATTGTAACAGGGACCTGGAACAAGAGAATTTCTTTGAGTGGATGCTAGATATAGTTCTGATCTTTCTTCCAGTTCATGGCAAAAGGCAGCTAGAGGATTATACAGTTTTCAATGTGTAACTGAAGGACTGGCAAGATCAAAAATGGAAAGTAGAACATGCTTGGGAAAGAACAATTGCCTCTGGACCATAAGCTCAGCAAATTCCAGGCTTAGTTTGATGATTTTTAAATACATTCTGCCAAGCTATGCTTTTTAATTGAAGAGTTTAATCTAGTTATATTTAATCAAATTATTGACTAGACAGGATTTATGTCTGTATTGTATTGTTTTCCCTGTGTCTAATACATTTTATTCTTCCTCCTTCCTCCATAATGCCATCTTCTATGTTAAAAAATATTTCAAAAAAAAAAATATTTCCTAGAATGCATTCCTTTGTCTCTTTTACTATTTTGAGTTATTTTCTTAGAAGTTGCACTAGGAATTAACATTCTCATTTAAACTATCTAGTTCAAATCTACAATTTAATTTCAATAGTATATGTTATGGATTGAATGAATTATATCTCCCCCAAATTAATATTTTGAAGGTCTAACCTGCAATGCAACTGAACATGGAAAAAGGCCTCTAAGGAGGTAATCAAGGTTAAATAAGGTCATAAGAGTGGTTTCTTAATTTGATAGGACGGGTATCCTTAGAGGAAGAGACACCAGAGGGCTCTCTCCTTGTGTACACAGAGTAAAGGACATGTGATGACACAGTGAGAGGCTAGCTGTCTACATGGCAGGAAGAGAAGCTTCACCGGAAACCAATTCTGATACCACCTTGATCTTGGAATTCTAGCCTTTAGAACTATAAGAAAATAAATTTCTAATACTTTGGCCACCTCATGCGACGAGTTGACTCACTGGAAAAGACTCTGATGCTGGGAGGGATTGGGGGCAGGAGGAGAAGGGGACGACAGAGAATGAGACAGGTGGATGGCATCACCGACTCTATGGACATGAGTTTGAGTGTACTCTGGGAGTTGGTGATGGACAGGGAGGCCTGGCGTGCTGTGATTCATGGGGTCGCGGAGAGTCGGACAAGACTGAGCGACTGAACCGAACTGAACCTAGTCTGTGATAATCTGTGGCAGCCTAAACAGACTAACACAGTTTACAAAAACTTGGCTCCTGTACGGCTCCATTCCTAGCTCCTCCTTATGCTGTTATTTTGCAACTTACACAATCTTTATATTGTGTGCCTATAAACACAGATTTATAATTATTGCTCTATGCAGTTGTCTTTTCAATTAGATAGGAGTTACAAACTAATGCATTTATATTGTCTTTTGTTTCTTCATGTGAATCTGAATTACATCTAGGATTCTTTCATTTCACCCTGAGAGATTTCATTTAATATTTCTTGATGTAAGATCTAGCAAAAAATTCTAGATTATCTGGGAATCTCTTAATTTCTCCCTCTTTTCTGAGGAATGATTTTTCTGGCTGTAGGTTTATGGTTGACAGGTTTTTTGTTTGTTTTTCTTTCATCATCTTGAATATACTATTCCACTGCCTTCTGGCCACCATGATTTCTGATGAGAAATCAACAATGAATCTTATTAAGTCTTCCTTGTAAGCAATGAGTCACTTCTTTCTTGTTGCTTTCAAGAATTCTTCTTTCCTTCCTTTTTACTATCAACAATATGATAATGATATGTCTAGGTGTGGTTCTTTTTTAATTTATCCTAGTAAAAGTTTGTTGAACTTCCTGGATGTGTAGATTAATGATTTTCATCCAGTTTGGGAAGTTTTTAGTAATATTTCTTTAATTGTCTTCTGTTTCTTTCTTCTTTCTTCCTTCTTTTGCAGTTCCCATTATTCATGTTAGTCTTGATGATGTCCCAAAGGCCTCTAAGACTGTGTGGTTTTTCTTGATTCTTCCTCTGCCCCATTTCCTCAGATTGGATAACTTCCGTTAATTTACCTTCAAGTTTACTAATTCTTCCACTGGTGCAAATCTGTTGAGTGTTTCTATTGAATTTTATTTTCAACTGTTGTATTTTTCAATTCCAAAATTGTTATTTTGTTCTTTCTAAATAATTTCTCTCTCTCTATTAATACTCTCTATTTGGTAAAACATAATGCTCATTTTTTCCTTCCATCCTTTAGACATGATTTTTTTTTTTTAAGTTCTTTGCACATTTAAAAAATGGCTGTTTTAAGATCTATGTCTGCTAAATCCAATTTCTGGACCTCCTCAGCAGTTTCTATTGTCTGTTTTTTCCCCTGGATACGAACCATACTTACTTCTTTCCATGTTTCATAAACTTTTATTGAAAACTGAACATTTTTGAATAATAGAATATGGCCACTCTCGAAATCAGATTTTCCTCTTTGTTCAGGCTTGTTGTTTTTGCTTGTTCACATACTGTTCTGAACTAATTTTATAAATTCTTGATTTTAATGAAGTCCACTTAATCAGTTTTTTATATTATGGATGATGCATTTGGTGTCATACAAATCTTTGCCTAATCCAGTGTTCTATATTTTTTATTTAGACTTTTTATAGTTTGGGGCTCTTAAAGCTTTTAAAAAATAATTTTAGATTTTTATCTTGGTCTATGATCCATTTGATTTAGTTTTTGTAAATACAATGTATGAATTGAAGGTTTGTTTCTTTGCTTGCTTGCATAGGAATATCTGATTCTTCCAGAACCTTTGTTGGAAAGACTGTTATTTTTCTACTGACTTGCCTTGCACCTTTATCTAAATTCAGTTGACCAATGTAGGCATTTCAGAACTCCCTCTCTTATTCCATTTATCTATTTTTAGGTTATCTTTGTAGCAAAACATTGTTTTGACTCTTGTCAGTTCAGTTTTGAACTCAGGTCATGTAAGTCTTCCTGCTTTATGCCTTCTTAAAGTTATGCTATTTTAAAGTTGTCATGGCTATTCCAAGTTACTTATATTACCAAACAAATTTCAGAATCCATTAAAAATACCTGTAAATCACGTATTTTATTAGTATTTCATTGTATATATACACAGTTCAATTTTGGGAGAATTAATTTCTTAACAATATTGATTGTCCTAATCTATGAAGACAGTCTATTTCAGTTAATTTCTAAATTTTGATGTATGTTTATAGCTTAGAGTGTGATCTGTTTTGTTGACTGTTTAATGTATTCTTTAAAAAGAATGAGTATTCTGTTGTTTAGGTAAAATATTCTATATATATATATATATCACTTCGGTCAAGTCAGTAGTTCAGATTTCATATTTCCTTACTGATTTTCCTTCTGCATACTTATGAGAGAAGAGTATTGATTTCTCCAAATATAGCTGTGGATTTGTCTATTTCTCCTCTTAGTACTATCAATTTTTGTTGTGTTTTTTGCAGTATTCTTTTATTATCAAATAGTATAATCTTTAATACCATGTAATGTCTCTTTATCCCTAATAATACTACTTGTTCTGAAGTCTACTTTGTCTCTTGTATTAGTAAAGAGACATTAATAACCATTCTGGCTATTAAAAAACAGTTTAAATTAGTAATTTCATGAACTATTATTTCCATCCTTTTGCTTTTAACTTATCTAAGTTTTTATTATTTTAAAAAGGTTTCTTGTAAATAACACATAGTTGAGTCTTGTGGTTTTAGCCAATAAGGCAATCACTGTCTCTTAATTGAAATGATTAGAACATTGATATTTATGTGCTGCTAGCCACTCCAGTACTATTGCCTAGAAAATCCCATGGATGGAGGAGCCTGGTAGGCTGCAGTCCGTGGGGTCGCTAAGGGTTGGACACGACTGAGCGACTTCACTTTCACTTTTCACTTTCATGCATTGGAGAAGGAAATGGCAACCCACTCCAGTGTTCTTGCCTGGAGAATCCCAGGGACGGGGGAGCCTGGTGGGCTTCCGTCTCTGGGGTTGCACAGAGTCGGACACGACTGAAGTGACTTAGCAGCAGCAGCATGACTCAGTTTAAGTGTAAAACCTTGCAAATTTCTATTTGTTGCCACAGTTTTTTGTTTCCTTTTTTTTGACTTCCTTTTCATTAGTTGAGTTTGATTCCGTTTTATCTCTGTTATTAGCTTATTAGTTATGGCTCATTTTCAGAAAAAGAAAATTAGTGATTGCTTTAGAGAAGTGGTTCTCAACGGGAGAAATTCTGCCTTCTACAGGACATTTGGCAGTGTTTGAACCCATTTTTCATCATCAAAACTGTGAGGGTTCTTATGGCATCTAGTGGGCAGAGGCCCAGAGTGCATCTTAACATCCCACAATACACAGGGCGGCCCTTCACAGCAAAGAATCATCTGCCCACCCCCCCACCCCCCACCTAAGTCAGCAGTATCTAGGTTGAGAAATGTTGTCCTAGGATATACAATACACATATTTAAAGTACAACAGTCTATCTTCAAATAATAATTTATCACTTCAGGTGTAATTTAAGACTCTTAAAGTGATTTACTTCAACTTTCTTCTTCCCATCCTTTATGTTATTGTGCATCACTCCGTTTTCAACGTCTGACTTGACAACTTTCAAGCCTACCACTTCTCTTTCTCCTTATGCCCCATCCTGTGTGTGTTGATGAGAAAATTTTGAAATTTTTGGCACCAGTGGGAATTTCAAACTATGCAAGCCTTGGCCTCTTTATAGAAATTCCCACCTCAATCCCATCCCCTAAACATCATAGAACCTGTGCAGGTCTCTTTTCCTTCACTTTCCTGAACCAATTCAGATTGCTTTGGGAGTCCTGCATGACCTCCTTAACAGAGTTTTAATACATGCTCAATAGACTTTTTCAAGCCCTCTCAGTGTGTAACAGGTGTCATTGTCATTGGACTCAACATCCAAATCAACTTTTGGATGTGTACTGCTCTATCTCTTGACAATGAGTCGTATTTTCCTTGTTATTTGTCTCATAGTTATTTATCGAATGCCAGACATACATGTGGAAGAACAGTAAATATAGAGGTGAATAGCATTCATGTCCAGAAATGGTCACGTCGCTCCTGTCAGGTGATTTGTGTGTGTCTATAGAGGTGTTTTATTTCAACGCTGTCAGTAACTGGACTGAGTTTGTATTTTACTGTTGCTTGCAGAATCCTCAACCCATGATAGCCTTCACATTCCCCTGGTTATGGGCTTCTTCTGTCTTGTGGGACCTGCAGGTGAGCTCTTCTCCTAGGTTTCAACCATCCTTGTGTCTGTGGCTTAGAAGAGATCTCTGTCCACGTTGTTTCACCATCTTCAGGGTAAACTTTCTGTCTTACTGCTAGCTCATGTTGGGGTAAGGTGCTGGTTGTCAGTTCTAGTTCTGACTGTTCTGTCAGTCTTGTTTATCTATGAATACATGATCTGACTCTCCTTAAACCTACTAAGATGAGAAAGTAAGTCAAGGAATTTTGTAATACTGAACAAATTTCACATTCCTTCAGTAAACCCCACTTAGTCATTGCACTATTTTAAAATATTTCCACCAGCTTCTTATAAATATTTTAGTTAGAATATTTGAAAAATACTTATAAAGGGTATTGATTTGTAACTTTTCAATGCAGTATTTGCTTGAAAAATATTTTGAAATTTAGTGTTCAGCTTCTTAAGTTCACTTGCAAAATTTCCTAATTTTCCCATTCTTTGGAATAGTTTAACATTAGAATTACATACTTTTTAAAGTTTTGACAGCATTCTTCTATAAAACATACAACGCCTGGTACTTTTTTTTATGGGTGCATCTTCTAGGGGACGTTGATTCACTTAGATTTTTTATTTCTTCTAGGGTCAGGATTGGCAAATCATAGTTTCCTAAATCTAACTTGCATAAAACTGAACAAAGTCCTTTCTTAAGAGTACTTTAATTTTTAATGCTTATGTAATTCTTTGTTTTTTTGGTTTGGTTTTAAATTTGTACTTTCTCCCTGTTTTCACTGATTAGGTTAAATTGTATTTTAATTTTTTAGTGAAAGTGCTAACTTTTTAAGATATTAATTTGTTTTTCTGTTTTCTAACCCCTTAATATCTGATTTTATTTTTTAAATTCCATCCTTCTGCTTAACGTAAGCTTCACATAAGCTTATTTTGTGGTGTTTAATTTGCTATAACACATTTCATTTTTATGTTTTATGAATTATATTTTCTATAGTGTTCATCCTTCAACATGCTTCTTATAATTTTGGTTTTGTGTGATGAAAATTTTCCCTTTACTATATTCTTAAGTTCTGCTACTTCATATTTTATCTCCTCCTGTCATCTCTTCTCTGGATTCTTGTATTTTGCCTTGCATCTCCTTTTTAAAGACAATAGTTCTTGTATGTTGTTTCATCACTTTTAATTTGTGGTCACATGTTTCATCTGCTCTGTTGCAGCATTGGCTGACGAGTATTCTTGGTCTGTTGGTTAAGTTTTTGTTTTCAACATATATGATACACCTTAAATTTATTTTTGTGTGTAGTATAAGGTAGAGTTCCAGTATTATGTTTATTTTTGGCATATATTTATCCAGTTGTAACAGCAAAATTTGTTGAAAGGATCTTTCATTCTCCCTTTGATTCAGCCTTAGCACTACTATCAAAAATAATTGACTGTATATATATATGAGTCTCTTTTACAACCGTATTCTGTTCCATCGGTTTCTGTGCTTATTATTTGTTGTTTAGTTACTCAGTTGTGTCCGACTCTTCGTGACCCCGTGTACTATACAGTCAGTGGAATTCTACAGGCCAGAATACTGAAGTGGGTCACTATTCCCTTATCCAGGGGATCTTCCCAACCCAGGTCTCCCACACTGCAGGTGGCTTCTTTACCAGCTGAGTGACAAGGGAAGCAGTAATATGTTCAGTTCAGTTCAGTTCAGTCACTCAGTCGTGTCCGACTCTCTGCGACCCCATGAATCACAGCACACCAGGCCTCCCTGTCCATCACCAACTCCCGGAGTTCACTCAAACTCATGTCCACAGAGTTGGTGATGCCATCCAGCCATCTCATTCTCGGTCGTCCCCTTCTCCTCCCGCCCCTAACCTTTCCCAGCATAAGAGTCTTTTCCAGTGAGTCAACTCATCGCATGAGGTGGCCAAAGTATTGCAGTTTCAGCTTTAGCATCAGTCCTTCCAATGAACACCCAGGATTGATCTCCCTTAGAATGGACTGGTTGGATCTCCTTGCAGTGCAAGGGACTCTCAAGAGTCTTCTCCAGCACCACAGTTCAAAAGCATCAATTCTTCGGCTATCAGCTTTCTTCACAGTCCACTCTCACATCCATACATGACCACGGGAAAAACCCTAGCCTTGACTAGACGGTCCTTTGCTGGCAAAGTAATGTCTCTGCTTTTTAATATGCTATCTAGGTTGGTCATAACTTTCCTTCCAAGGAGTAAGCGTCTTTTAATTTCATGGCTGCAATCAGCATCCACAGTGATTTTGGAGCCCAAAAAAATAAAGTCTGACACTGTTTCCACTGTTTTTCCATCTATTTCCCATGAAGTGATGGGACCAGATGCCATGATCTTTGTTTTCTGAATGTTGAGCTTGAAGCCAACCTTTTCAGTCTCCTCTTTCACTTTCATCAAGAGGTTTTTGAGTTCCTCTTCACTTTCTGCCATAAGGATAGTGTCATCTGCATATCTGAGGTTATTGATATTTCTCCCAGCAATCTTGATTCCAGCTTGTGCTTCTTCCAGCCCAGCATTCCTCATAATGTACTGTGCATATAAGTTAAATAAGCAGGGTGACAATATACAGCCTTGACGTACTCCTTTTCCTATTTGGAACCAGTCTGTTGCTCCATGTACAGTTCTTACTGTTGCTTCCTGACCTGCATACAGGTTTCTCAAGAGGCAGGTCAGGTGGTCTGGTATTCCCCATCTCTTTCAGAATTTTCCACAGTTTATTGTGATCCACACAGTCAAAGGCTTTGTCATAGTCAATGAAGCAGAAATAGATGTTTTTCTGGAAGTCTCTTGCTTTCTCCATGATCCAGCGGATGTTGGCAATTTGATCTCTGGTGCCTCTGCCTTTTCTAAAACCTGCCTGAACATCTGGGAGTTCACGGTTCACATATTGCTGAAGCCTGGCTTGGAGAATTTTGAGCATGACTTGACTAGTGTTTGAGATGAGTGCAATTGTCCGGTAGTTTGAGCATTCTTTGGCATTGCCTTTCTTTGGGACTGGAATGAAGACTGACCTTTTCCAGTCCTGTGGCCACTGCTGAGTTTTCCAAATTTGCTGGCATATTGAGTGCAGCACTTTCACAGCATCATCTTTCAGGATTTGAAATAGCTCAACTGGAATTCCATCACCTCCACTAGCTTTGTTCGTAGTGATGCTTTCTAAGGCCCACTTGACTTCACATTTCAAGATGTCTGGCTCTAGGTCAGTGATCACGTTATCGTGACTATCTTGGTTGTGAAGATCTTTTTTGTACAGTTCTTCTGTGTATTCTTGCCACCTCTTCTTAATATCTTCTGCCTCTGTTAGGTCCATACCATTTCTGTCCTTTATCGAGCCCATCTTTGCATGACATGTTCCCTTGGAATCTCTAATCTTCTTGAAGAGATCTCTTGTTTTTCCTATTCTGTTGTTTTCCTCTATTTCTTTGCATGGATCGCTGAGGAAGGCTTTCTTATCTCTCCTTGCTATTCTTTGGAACTCTGCATTCAGATGCTTATATCTTTCCTTTTCTCTTTTGCTTTTCGCCTCTCTTCTTTTCACAGCTATTTGTAAGGCCTCCTCAGACAGCCATTTCGCTTTTTTGCATTTCTTTTCCATGGGGATGGTCTTCGTCCCTGTCTCCTGTACAATGTCATGAACCTCCATCCAGAGTTCATCAGGCACTCTATCTATCAGATCTAGTCCCTTAAATCTGTTTCTCACTTCCACTGTATAATCATAAGGGATTTGATTTAGGTCATATCTGAATGGTCTAGTGGTTTTCCCTACTTTCTTCAATTTCAGTCTGAATTTGGCACGATCTGAGCCACAGTCAGCTCCTGGTCTTGTCATGGTCAACAAGAGTCCGAAATGCAGTACTTGGATGCAATCTTAAAAATGACAGAATGATTTCTGTTCGTTTCCAAGGCAAGCCATCAATATTACAGTAATCCAGGCCTATGCCCCAACCAGTAATGCTGAAGAAGCCGAAGTTGAACGGTTCTATGAAGACCTACAAGACTTTTTAGAACTAACACCCAAAAAAGATGTCCTTTTCATTATAGGGGATTGGAATGCAAAAGTAGGAAGTCAAGAAACACCTGGAGTAACAGGCAAATTTGGTCTTGGAGCACGGAATGAAGCAGGACAAAGGCTAGTAGAGTTTTGTCAAGAGAACGTACTGGTCATAGCAAACACCCTCTTCCAGCAACACAAGGGAAGACTCTACACATGGACATCACCAGATGGTCAACACTGAAATCAGATTGATTATATTCTTTGCAGCCAAAGATGGAGAAGCTGTATGCAGTTAGCAAAAATAAGTTCAGGAGTAAATCTTAAATAGTGTAATCTTCTAGACTTTTCCTTCTTCTTGAGATTGACTTGTCTGTTCTTGGTTCTTTGCATTTCTATCTTAATTTTAGAATCAACTTGTTTATTTCAATCAAAGATACTGCTGGGATTTTTATTGAGATTGTGTTTGATTAATAGATCAATTTGAGAAGACCAGCAAATTTGAGTTTTCCAATTCACAAACATGGCATATCTCTCCATTATACGGAATTGTGTTTTTTATAATAGGTTTTTGTTTTTGTGGGTAAATTTTAGTATTTTGCACATAGATTTTTATTATGGCATCATTCTATCAGTGGTTTTCCAGATTCTTTGTTATTATTTATATTAAATGAATTGGATTTTCCTAGACCTGCTCTTTGAAAGAAGTTCCTATAGAGGGAAAGATAATATGGGAGCCTTATAATTGGTACAGAAATAGATTGGTTTCTACAAATAAGATTGTTTTATTCTTTATATGTAAACAGACTTTTCTGTTTAGTTTGTTTGTATTTTAGTTATATTGACTTCAGTCACCAAGGCACCCCACCCTAGTTCCTGACCCCATTTGGCTAAAAAAATGGAGTAGGTCTCTCCCCTTTAAGAAGATATTTTCACTACCTTTTTTTCGTAAGGTTTTTATCCCTGGGTACTCTTTCTATGCTTTATTTTTCATGGCTTCATTACAATATTAGCACCTGTTGGCAGCAGTCCCTACACAATTTTTCTGATCTGTGTATTATCCTTTAATATAGTTGCCTTTAACATGGAATTTTCAGAGTTTTTCTTTTTTGTTTCATAAGACTTCTAGGGCAAAGTAGGGGGTAGAGATACTGAGTTATGTAACCATGTTAATGTGAGAGGCCTGAATTTTAGTTCTTGAAAATGACATTTAAAACAATATGTCAAACTTCCTAAACAAACTTATAAAGGAAATTCACTTTGTAATAAAATTAGAAACTATATCATAATGCTCTCAATATAGAAGCCAGGAATTCTGTTTCTAAACAAGAGATACTCTTTTCCAAACCGTATTTTTGTAGCTATAAAGGCCTATATTATTATAAAGGATCAAAACTGAATTAATCTGAGCAATCCAATAAAGCAAAACTCCTTCATTATTTCAATTTTTCTAAGATTCTTTTAGCCTCTAGTCTCTTAGATTCATAGGATTTTAGAATTTTAGAGCTTGTAGAGATATTAGAGTTAATTTTGTGGGAAATTGAAATAAAGGACCTTGATCTAGAGGCCACTACTGAGTGGCAGAACCATAGCATTTGTGTAACCCAATTCTCTGCCATTGATTCTTATGTTGATAACTGCAGGCCTTTTTATTACTTGTTTCTGGTGAATTTATCCCTTCAAATTTACTTCTACTAAATTATCAAAGATAATTTTATTTAATGTAGATGTGAGAAAACAGATTTGAGTTGGATAAATCTGTATACTTCTGTTAATAACAGAACTAGGTCTAGAAGATTCACTAAAGAAGAAATTCTCAATGATTCAAAGATGTGAGCGTTAGAATAATCCATTCAGTTCAGTTCAGTTCAGTCGCTCAGTTGTGTCCGACTCTTTGCGACTCCGTGAATCACAGCACGCCAGGCCTCCCTGTCCATCACCAGCTCCCGTAGTTCACTCAAACTCATGTCCATCGAGTCGGTGATGCCATCCAGCCATCTCATTCTCTGTCGTCCCCGTCTCCTCCCACCCCCAATCCCTCCTAGCATCAGACTCTTTTACAGTGAGTCAACTCATTGCATGACGTGGCCAAAGTATTGCAGTTTCAGCTTTAGCATCAGTCCTTCCAATAAACACCCAGGATTGATCTCCTTTAGAATGGACTGGTTGGATCTCCCTGCAGTCCAAGGGACTCTCAAGAGGCTTCTCCAGCACCACAGTTCAAAAGCATCAATTCTTTGGTGATCAGCTTTCTTCACAGTCCAACTCTCACATCCATACATGACCATGGGAAAAACCATAGCCTTGACTAGACAGACCTTGGTTGGCAAAGTAATGTCTCTGCTTTTTAATATGCTGTCTAGGTTGGTCATAACTTTCCTTCCAAGGAGTAAGCATCTTTTAATTTCATGGCTGCAATCAGCATCTGCAGTGATTTTGGAGCCCAAAAAAATAGAGTCTGACACTGTTTCCACTGTTTCCCCATCTATTTCCCATGAAGCGATGGGACCAGATGCCATGATCTTTGTTTTCTGAATGCTGAGCTTCAAGCCAAACTTTTCACTCTCCTCTTTCATTTTCATCAAGAGGCTTTTGAGTTCCTCTTCACTTTCTGCCATAAGGGTGGTGTCATCTGCATATCTGAGGTTATTGATATTTCTCCCAGCAATCTTGATTCCAGCTTGTGCTTCTTCCAGCCCAGCGTTCCTCATGATGTACTCTGCATATAAGTTAAATAAGCAGGGTGACAATATACAACCTTGACGTACTCCTTTTCCTATTTGGAACCAGTCTGTTGTTCCATGTCCAGTTCTAACTGTTGCTTCCTGACCTGAATACAAGTTTCTCAAGAGGCAGGTCAGGTGGTCTGGTATTCCCATCTCTTTTAGAATGTTCCACAGTTTCTTTTGATCCACACAGTCAAAGGCTTTGGCATAGTCAATGAAGCAGAAATAGATGTTTTCTGGAACTCTTTTGCTTTCTCCATGATCCAGCGGATGTTGGCAATTTGATCTCTGGTTCCTCTGCCTTTTCTAAAACCTGCTTGAACATCCAGAAGTTCATGGTTCACATATTGCTGAAGCCTGGCTTGGAGAATTTTGAGCATGACTTGACTAGTGTGTGAGATGAGTGCAACTGTGCGGTAGTTTGAGCATTCTTTGGCATTGGGTTTGGAATGAAGACTGACCTTTTCCAGTCCTGTGGCCACTGCTGAGTTTTCCAAATTTGCTGGCATATTGAGTGCAGCACTTTCACAGCATCATCTTTCAGGATTTGAAATAGCTCAACTGGAATTCCATCACCTCCACTAGCTTTGTTCATAGTGATGCTCTCTAAGGTCCACTTGACTTCACATTCCAACATGCCTGACTCCAGGTGAGTGATCATGCCATTGTGATTATCTTCGTCGTGAAGATCTTTTTTGTACAGTTCTTCTGTGAATAATCCTTAGAAACCCCTATTTCCTCCTGCTGCTGCTGCTGCTAAGTCACTTCAGTCCTGTCCAACTCTGTGCGACCCCATAGACGGCAGCCCACCAGGCTCCCCTGTCCCTGGGATTCTCCACAATAACACTGGAGTGGGTTGCCATTTCCTTCTCCAATGCATGAAAGTGAAAGGTGGAGGTGAAAGGTGAAAGCAAAGTTGCTCAATCATGTCCAACTCTTAGTGACCCCATGGACTGCATCCTACCAGGCTCCTCCGTCCATGCTAGTGTATACATTTATTTCTTTTGTGGGAAGGTTTTTTCGAATAGCTGCGATTGCTTTAATTTTGAAACCCTAAGAATCAAGAATCTGAGTGTGCAGTACATTAGTCATTACCCATCAAGCTAGCTCATTGGTAACTGCTCCACGAATACTAATGGTTTTTCACCATCAACAGATCATGTTGAGAGTAGTGCTTGCTTTGGTGCTCCACCTTCCTTTTCTTCTTTCCTGACTTTCCTTGCCACCTTCTTCGGGTATCCAGCTTCACATGAGACTAGGAGCAGCTGATGCTCCCTAAAGCAGTGGCACGCCAAGACTATGGGAGGCAGGACGAGGTGAGAGACATCAGGTAAGGATGCGGCAGGAGTAGGCAAGACGGAGGGGGTCGTCAGAACTGGAAGTTAAAAGAAACCTAGGGATACAGTAACAAGAGATTCCCAGATCACGTACATTCTGTCTGTGATGCAAGCCTGGGAAGATAAGGACTCAAACAGATAGCAAGCACAGAAAACCCAAAGCCCAAAATGATTGAAAACATGCTTGAAACTGTGGTCAGTACCAGTCTCAAGGAGAAACTAGCTTAGGGTCTGTGGGTACAAGGCCACCATTTTGTGCAACTCAGGGGAGCATCATTCTTTGTTTTGGCTGTGCTGGGTCTCTGTTGTGGCACATGGGTTCTTTGTTGCTGCGCATGGGCTTTCTCTATTTGCAGCGAGCAGGGGACACTCTATTTGCAGTGCATGGGCTTCTCATTGCAGTAGTTTCTCTTGTTGCAGAGCACGGCCTCTAGGATGTGTGGGCTCAGTAGTTGATTGTGGTCCATGGCCTTAGTTGCCCCACAGCATTTAGGATCTTAGTTTCCAGACCAGTGATGGAACCTGTATCCCCTGCGTTGACAGGTGGATTCTTAAGCACTGGACCACCAGGGAAATCCCATCGTTCTTATTCCCTACTGTGAAGAGAACGTCAGCAACATTAGGGAACTGACTAATATCTTTAAAAGATTCAAGATGAAAGACGGGATCTTTCCCTCTAACATGTACTATCAAATATACTCTGGGGAGAAATCCTGAAATTCACTAAGTTTCTGTCTCCCCAGGACAGTGTGGACTGCAGTCAAAGTAATAAGCTAAAGAACTTAACCTTCACCTAACAGAAGCATTGTGGGCAGGCAGTGACCTGGACCATTTCTGTGCTCCCTGACACTGCTGAGTGAGTGTCCTGCTGCCTGGGAGCCTCAGTACCAAGTTTGGTAATTGTAGAGTCTTTGGGAGGGCACCCCCCTACTCAGTGCCTCAGTTCAATACACACGCCTTTAATTTGGTGTTTTTTAAATTCAGCTCCAAGGCTGTCGTCAGCCATTTCTCCCTCTTTCCTTTAACACTGACCACCTTGTTCCCTTTTATACCCTGAACAGAGCCAGGCAGTGTGCATTGAAATCCAACATCCTTTGTGTTGTTTGAGAAATCTGAGGCTGACATCTCCGGGGCTTTTTTGTTTTTCTTGCTTCTCTCTGCCATGACCTGCCAACTCCTTTTGGCACTCCTGGGCTTTCGTCTGTCCCGTATCAATTGCTACCCTTCTGTTTGTTTGTGGGATGGTAAGGATGAACCCTGCAGCACAATGACACTGGCTTTGGACATGGTCAGGTCAGCCTCCAACCTGGGCATGTAGGTCCAAGGTATTTCACCAAACCAGGGTTGTTGTTGCATCGGCGGCTTATAAAGGAGCCAATTGATTTTTTTTCCAGACTGCTAGTCTGAATTCACAAGGTCTTTTCTGGGATTTCATTCTGCTGCTTTAAATGCTCTTTTTTTCTGCTTCTTTCCCATCTTAGACCTTGTGGTCCTCAGGTACCCAGTTTGCTAATTACCCCCATTGCTGGCACCTGACAGCAGGTGGCCGCAGTTCTGTTAATTATGTCCCCAGGCTTAGGAATTCTCTTGTAATGACATCCAATCATCTACCTCTGACTCGTGGGCAGAAAGCAGGTTGCAGGCATGCTTCTCTTCCCCTGAGCTCTTAAAATCTATTCTTCTGGCCTAGCACCTTAAGATTCATATGCCATGCCTTGAAGGTATATGATAGAGTAGCCGACTCCGTGCATTTTACAGCATCTGGTTTGGCACAGGTATTGAAGGATCAAATGCAGGGAGATTCAAGGACCAGCCAGCACCAAATCGCCTTACCAGTCACACACCCCTGCTGAGAACGTGTTACCAGAGGCTGCTGGCAGACCTGTTGTAGATTAAGGCCCTTCTCTTGTCTCCTTCCATCCCATGACCCCAGTGTAAACTGTCCTTTAGCCCAGAAATTGCAGTTTTCCATAAAGAGTGCAATAAAGGTTAAAGAAAGCCATGATTAATTCCTTCCTATGGAAATGAAAGAGACTGTGGTGTAGGATATCAGAGGCCTAGGTTTCCAGAGAACTAGATTTGAATCAGTTATAATATTCATTCTATGAGGGACTGGTCCTCTGTTTTCATCCACAAAATGGGGGAAATATTTAATATCTAGTCCTTCTTTGCAAGTGAAGTTTGAAGTGGGGCCAAGAGACTCCATGTGCAGTATTTACAGAAGGTTTGGTTTTCCATGGAGACAGATGCTGTTTTGTATATATGTAAACACAAAGATATGTAGATATACAGACAGTTTCTCATTGATTATTTCAAGATACTGGAAGACATGAATTGTGGGTAAGGAGAACTGTTGAGCAGGGAGTTTTAGTCAATTTGTAGGTAGTTTAAAGCAATTGTGATGGATGTGGGAAAAGAAATCAATGGAGAACCATCAATAGGGACTTCACTGTAAATACAATGTCCTAACAGCCTGACTAGTCATCAGAAATACTGCCTATCAGTAACACGGGCAAATTAAAAGAGGCAATAAGACCTTTGCATATAAGTCATAAAAATAAAATAAAACACACACTTTGTTTCACAAATGATGAGGCAAGCATGCGGGGAGGGGACAGGCAACAGACAACATTAGTCCTGGTTCTAGTCTGCAGTTATTGGTTCGGCCAAGAAGTTCTTGCAGGTTTTCTATAAGATGCTTTGGAAAAACCGAAACAAACTTTTGGCCAACTGATACAATCACAATTTCCATTTGCATAAAAGATTTTATTGCAATTCACTCTCATAAATAAGAAAGCCAGGTCAGGTTCCCTTTTTATATAAGAGGAAGCTGGCTCAGAGGGTTCATTCAGAATCACAGGATGTACACACAGGAAGTTCAGACTTAATCCCAGATCATTCTTTCTGATGCAGGATGCTTTCTACTTGTCCACCCTTGCTGTAGGCATTAGGTGTTTTCTTCAAGCCTCAGTTCTGTCCTTATACAGTGTTCTCTGTCTTCAGAGAATCTTTTTCTCACTGGCTTTTCTTTAAGGACTTGGGAGCCTGGTGGGCTTCCGTCTATGGGGTCACACAGAGTCGGACACGACTGAAGTAACTTAGCAGCAGCAGCAGCAGCAAAGTAGGCTCACTTAATGCCTATTCTTTAGAAACAAGACCTTCCTCTTGAGTCAGCAAATGCCCCAGGGCTGCCCTGAACATCCTGATGTATCATTTGGCCCCTGGTGGGTCTCCAAATCCTCTCTTCAGCTGCTTCTACCTGAGACGCCTTCCAGCCTGGAATTTCTGGTCATTGCTCAATCAAAGGTAAGCCCACAGAAAGAGGGTGATAACAAGTAACTTCCCAGGTGGCGCTAATAGTAAAGGACCCACCTGCCAATACAGGAGACTCAAGAGATGTGGGTTTGATCCCTGGGTTGGGAAGATCTAGATCTCCTGGAGGAGGAAATGGCAACCCCCTCCTGTATTCTTGCCTGGAAAATTCTATGGACAGAGGAGTCTGGTGGGCTACAGTCTATAGGGTCACAAAAGAGTTGAACACTGTTGTGCACACACGCACACACACAACAAATAACTTGAGAAGATGCATTAAACAGACACATCCTACAATTCCTGGCAACTCTGCACTCTCCGCTTCCAACTACAGACCAGCCCTGCTTTTAAATAATTTTGATTTTCTTGCTCAGCTCACTGACTTTTTGCCATCAGTCACATTCACACTGATAAAATAACTCTCAAGAGGGATTTTTAATTTGTGTTCCTTGTGGCCAGATCTCCTCTTTCATGCTTCCATGTCTAGTTATTGAACTCTTTGCTCTATTTCTTTCTCTCAGGTTGTTGGAAATCCTCTCAATCAATGAATTATCCACCTCCTGCTTGCCAATATATTTGGGAGCTTTGTGCTCTCCAGCAGATCAGAGACGGACATGAAGGATGCCATTAAATGTGCAGGCCAGTAAATACACCTATATGACGAACTTTGTGTCCATTCATTGTGCTATGGTTGGATATAGGGAAAAATTGTCCCCATGTTAGGTTCCTTCCATCCCATACCCATCATAATTTTTCCTGACCCCCGTGGAGACTGAGGAAAGGTGGCAGTGGTAAGGATTTATTGCTCTTCCTTGATATGTGTGAATAAATTGCACCATTCCAGCAAGATCTGGACTCATACAACAGACTCTCCCTGCCGGCTTGGCTGTGTTCTCTGTTCCGCAGACGACAAAGGATGACAGGTTGTAAGTTTCAGCATCAGAAGAGAGCAACTGGCTTCCGTTGGCAGTCTCACTTGTTAACTGGCATCTCCGAGAAACAAGATTCCCTGGGTCATCTGAGGACAGGCAGGAGCTGATGAGTTTAAGACGCGGCAGCAAAGAAGGGGTTGATGGCAGTTCTGTAGCCCTGCAGCACCTTAGTCTCCCTCTCCCTCTGCCCTTTCTCCTCTCTAGGGCTCTCATCCCTTCTCTCAGCCTCACCCTGGTTAGAAGGATCGGGTCATAAGAAATATAATAAAAAGCACTCCCATTTCCTAAATAGGTTGGCTTCATGGAAAGGAACCCAGCCCAGCCTTTGTGACTACATAAGTTACCTGCCCAGTAAATGCCTTCTATCTTCTGCAGCAAACCTAGCCAGCTTGGGAGCATCTGTTCCTAGTAAGGAATAAAGTATACCTCTCTGATTTTTTTTGGTAGAAGACTCCCAAATACTTAATTTTAATTCAATAGGTATACCTGGGGCTGATTCATGTTGATATATGGCAAAAACCATCACAATATTATAAAGTAATTATCCTCTAAATAAATAACTTTATATAAAATTTAAAAAAAAAAATATTATAAGTCTAGCTAGGTCATAAATTATCTTTAATAAATGTTTTTTCCCAAAAGCACTTAAACAATAAATCAACTATACCTCAATAAAATTAAAAAAAAAAAAAGAAGATAAACAGAAAAGAAAAGCAAGCCAGAAAAAAAAAATTCTGGATGGACCCATATTAATGGTAGCCAGGCTTTTAGATTTCACTTAAAACAAAAATGATATTTTTTTAAAAAATGCATTCAGTAAAGAGGGTCAACTTTTTATTTGCCAGGTAAAAGCAAATGCCCTTTATGACTGCTGTCATATCAATACATAAAGGTAATTTTAAAACCAATAACTCTGGAAAGAGTATAGTCTTAAAAAAACAAACCAAGAAGAACTTCCAAAGAAGTGAAAATCAGCAGCCTTATACCAACTTCAACGGACAAACAAAAACAAACACCATTTATTTGGGAATGATTTTAGATCTGCAGAAAAATTGCAGAGGTGATACAGAGTTCCCATATACCCTCACTCCATTTCTAGGTCAGGTTTAACACTTAGCTACATTTAGACTACTGCAGTAGCATCTCTCCTCCTCATAGCATAAGTCCTCGACTCCCATATGGTGCCTTAGTCCTGTCTTGGGTGTTAGGCTAAGCCTGACCAGCATAGTAGGGATTTGCACAGACCCAGTCATGTATTTTGGCAGCTCCAAGAAATAAGAGTTGACCTTGTGGACAGCCAAGCCAGCCCTTGGGTCCCAGATCTGAGCCAATGACACACTGAACGTCTACCTCATTCACAGGAGCACTGTCCCCTTTAAGCTTCCATCAGAATCCCTGAGTCAGGAACCATGGGCTTTCCTCCCAGCTTAGGGAATAACTCAGTCACTTGCTCTTAACTTTTGCCTGTCTTATCTCTAGCTCCCAGGGGCTGTACCCTGCTTCTGCCTTTATTTATCCTGATATTGTCTATGGACCTGGATCACTACTAAAAATCGGGTCTGCTGGTATCACACTTTTTACGTTTTGTGTCCTGGCTGCTGGACTAAGCTTTCTCTTGACCCCGACTCTCTTGAATGAACTAGTCTAGGGCCGTGTCCACATGCTTCTGGGGCTTCTTGAAATCTGCTGAAACTGACCAGGCCACACTTGATTACATCATGAGTTATGATAATATTTAACTTTATTCAGTCATTTTTATGCAAACATTTGCAACCTGTCACTTTTTAGGCTCTATTATGAAGGTTTATGGAGATAAATAATAAAGCCTTTCTTTCAGAGAACTCACAATCTAGCAGAAGGTATAGGTGAGAAAAGTGAGGATTTCCATATGACAGTCATTAGTATCAGAAAGCTGGCGCAGGGTAAGTGACTAGGTAAGACTCAATCCCATATGAAGGGACACACAGAATAGCAGGTTTGAAGAGAACAAAAGACAGTTTGGGGGCTTCCCTCATGGCTCAGTAGTAAAGAATCCACCTGCTAATGCAGGAGACATGGGTTCAATCCCTGATCTGAGAAGATCCCACATGCTATGGAGCCGCTAAGCCCATGCACCACAACAGCTATTGAGCCTGTGCTCTAGAGCCTGGGAGCTGCAGCTACTGAGCCTGAGTGCTACAACTCCTGAAGCCGGTGCACCCTAGAGCCTGTGCTCCACAAGAGAAACCACTGCGGTGAAAAGCCCGCGCACTGCAGCTAGAGAGTAGCCCCCACTTGCCACGACTAGAGAAAAGCATGCATAGCAATGAAGACACAGCATAGCCAAATATAAACAAATAGATATTATTTTAAGAAGTGTCATGTGGGATATATTTGAAATAACAACAGGACACCCAGATGAAGATGCACATTATTCATTGAAAAGAGAAGCCTGGGCAGAGGAGAGACCTGTAGGCTGAACTTCTGCTGGTTTGTCAGAATACAAAGGCAAATTGAATTCTAAGGCCACTCAGATATCATGGATAGAAGGAAAAGAGGGCTTAAAAAAGGGACCTGGAAGAAATCAGCACTTAAGGGGTACAAAGGACAATATCAAGCAATTTCAAAAAGTACGCTTCCAATGCAAAGCATGGGGGAAGAGGTGTTTATTCACATCCTCTCTTCCTGAACCTTAGCTCTCCTTGTATTCTGAAATCTGCTCAGGCAGATGGCCATTGGGTATCACTCTGCTGTTGCTGAAACAAAGAGCAGGAAAGCCCAGTGTCATGGCCTCTGCTATGAAGGCATCAGAATACTCATTCTCCTCCAGTTTATTCTGGATATTGGCGAAGTTGAAGGAGAAGCCAGGCATATCCACAGCCCCTGAATAGATTTCACTACCCTTGTCCATAATGTGGAGGTAAGATTTGGGTCATTCAAAGGTTCCTAGATAGCTCAGTTGGTAAAGAATCCACCTGCAATGCAGGAGACCCTGGGTTTGATTCCTGGGTTGGGAAGATCCCCTGGAGAAGGGATAGACTACCCACTCCAGTATTTAGGGGCTTCCTTTATGGCTCAGCTGGTAAAGAATCTGCCTGCAATGTGAGAGACCTGGGTTCAATCCCTGGGTTGGGAAGATCCCCTAGAGAAGAGAAAGGCTACCTGCTCCAGTATTCTGGCCTGGAGAATTCCATGGACTGTACAGTCCATGGGGTCAGAAAGAGTTGGACATGACTGAGTGGCTTTCACTTTCTTCAGTGGCATTCTGAGAAAGGCATTCTGTGCTCCTGAGACAGAGGTTCCCTGAGTATCACCAAAGAGTGATTGGAACTGGTAAATGTTCAGGTTCCCAAAGAGCTTCCAATATAATAAGGACCCCCCAAAGAGCCTAATGCATAAAGGATAAACTCCACAGTCTGTACTTGGAAACTAGAGACATTTTTATATGAAATCTGTATCCAGCAAGAAAAAAAAAAAAAGATGAAAATGTGCAATTGTAGTGATGATGCCCAGAAGTATAACAAACACCTTGAAGCATCCAGCTTATTCCTTGTGTTGAATGAACTGATCAATGATTAATAATGAACATTGTTTTCAAGCTCCAGACTATGCAGCTAGATACCCAACAGCAGTATTATTATTGTCCTGTGGATGCTGTTGGCTCCCTCTTTTCAAAGCAAGTCTGAAACACATACGTGAACCTTAGCTGTTTCTCTGGGAAATTCAAGAACACAATGTGGGTTCCACTGGGATCTCCTATCTGCATGTAGACCTTTCTTTAAAATCTCTTAAGTCTCCAGCAACAGATTAGTTGTTCTCACTGGGCTATCAGGCCACTTCTTTCCATCCAACCTGAAGGAGGTTCTCATAGAGGCATTTTTAAGTGGCAAAGATGAATTAATGTCGGACATGACTTGGCAACTGAAAAACAACAACCGGGCTATCTAAAGACGAATAGTGAAGACTACCCTTGTCCTGTTAATTAGAGAAGACCAGAGCCTTGATAAGGTACCCTGTGTCTGTGTGACCAGATATCCTGGAAAAGGTTCACCTAGAGACAAAATATAGGAACCAATTCCTGCTGACAGTGGGATCCACTGATGCTGTGAGTTGTGGGGAGAAGGCTGGAAACTGGAGGAAAGTCCGAGAACTGTATGTAAGAATATCCTTTCTGGAGTGCAAACTTGTTCATACCAGTCTTATGAGCTGCCACAATTATTTGTCCTAAAATGTTTCTGCAATTTTATACCCTGAGAATAAGGGAAGAAAATTCATTATTTAATTTGATCTTAGCATTCCTATAAGGAACAGATATCAACATGCCTAATTTTTGGAAGGGGAAGCAGAAACTAGATTTATTTATCCAACAAATATCTACTGAACACTATTAAGTACCAACATCTACTATGTGACGAGTATAAGATCTGATCTTTGCTCTTACACAGATTGCAAATTGAGAGAGGAAGAAGTAAGCAAGTAAAGACAATTTCAAATTTTTAACCATGCAAAAGGGTAATGGATACCGTAGATTCTATTGTTTGTTTGCTTTCTTCCAATTTTTTTGCTGCCCATCTTTCTTGTGTCATTTCCTAAGGGGCACCTCTCTGATGCTTTCCCTGTGGGAAGAATATTCTTACCTCACTGAGATCAAGTTTAGATCTATGATGTGCTTTGACCAATGAACCATGAGTGGAAGTGATCTATTCCATATCCAGGCAAAAGTTTAAAGAGTCACATTGTGGTTTTGCCATTGCCTTGTTTCTCTCTGGGTTGAGAGTAGAGTGTTCCAGATAGAGGCTGCCACATCACTGACTCAATGGACATGAGTTTGAGTAAACTCCAGGAGTTGGTGATGGACAGGGAGGCTTGGCAAGCTGCAGTCCATGGGGTTGCAAAGAGTCGGACTTGACTGAGCAACTGAACTGAAATGAAGACAGCACATGGAGGATAACCTCAGCCTTCCCACCGCCAATGTGAATAAGACAAAAATGAGAATCGAACTCTTTGTTTCTGGAAGCCACTAAGAACTGTGCTTGTTAGGCAGTATAACCTAGAGAAATCTGTTTAGCTCAATGAGTGTATTTGTGTGTTGGGGTGAGGGATAGAAGAAGACTTTGGGGGATGGGCTCTGAAAGCTTGCTTAGGAGCCAACATTTTATGAATCTGAGGTCACTGTGTACGCAACACAGTAACTACATTTTCCCAAGTCTGTATAGGCCATTTCTCCACCATTGACATTATTTGCAAAAGGGCTGGATTCTGAGTAAAATTCACAGAGCACATAATGGAAAGATGCATAACTGAATTTCTGTGTAGATTTAGGAAAATTTCAAACAATTTCTCACACAGTTATGTTTGGATTAAGTCTAAAGGGTGTTTTGCCTCAAGCTCCTTGTTTCTTAATTTTAAGTCTGTATGAATCTTTAGGAAAACGGAATCCATATGTTTCTCATTCATTTACCCTTACCTCATCAAAATACAGTTTGAAAGAGTCACTTGATGTTTTAAACTCTTGAAATCATATTTTCCAATTTGGGATGCTGCCTTTCCTGTGGTCAGCACCTCAAAGGAAGAAAATATGTTCGTCCTTTTGGGGTGTGGTGAGGTCCCCAGCTCAGACTACTTCTCCCTCTTGGCCACAATGAAAAGTCCTCCAAACGTGGCCTCTGTTTTCATCACTGCATTGCAATCTGCCAAACTAAACCACAATGTCCAGCCAATGGAACGAGACATATTTCTTTCAAGAAAATGAAAGATTCAAAACCAAGGGTCCAACATGTCACCAGGCATCTCCTCTTTTCATTGAACCAATCATTCTCTTTGCAACCAGATCAGCTTCAGTACTTTATATCCTATTTCTAGCTAATAAGAAAAGTAATTTCGAAATCTTCCTTCTTCACTATTTGGGAAAACATGAAACATTTTTATCATGTCCTAACTAGCCCTTTGTCCTTCATTCTAGCTTATTATTTTCATCTCTCTCCCTTAATGTCAAGCTACTTGTAATTTCCCAAACAAGACCTATTTCTGCAGGTTTCTGAGTGCTGTTCTCAGTAACTGGATGTCTTTACCCCCTGGTCAGATGCCTTCTTGCTCTTCTTCCAGGTTCTGCTGGGACGTGTCTTGCTCTGTGATCTCCCTGCAGTTTCGTGCTTCATGTCTAGTGCTCTCACGTGGCCATTCACACACTTCCATTAACGTTTCTCTCATGGCGTTATAATTATTCATATGCAGAGTAATCTCCTCCAATAGATTGTGTTCTACTTGAGGGCAGGGGACAGGTCTTTTTTATTTTTGTTTCCATGGCATTGCCAGAATAAGAGGCCTTAATCATAGTTTGCCAGTTGACTATGGGGTTAAATACTTACATGGCTGCTGCTGCTAAAGTCACTTCAGTCGTGTCCGACTCTGTGCGACCCCATAGATGGCAGCCCAGCAGGCTCCCCCGTCCCTGGGATTCTCCAGGCAAGAACACTGGAGTGGGTTGCCATTGCCTTCTCCAATGTGTGAAAGTGAAAAGTGAAAGTGAAGTCGCTCAGTCGTGTCTGACCCTTAGCAACCCCACAGACTGCAGCCTACCAGGCTCCTCCATCCATGGGATTTTCTAGGCAAGAGTACTGGAGTGGCTTGCCATTGCCTTCTTCGACTTACATGGCTAAATGACGTTTAATAGTCATGGTTATATTTTTACTGCTCTGAGAGAGTATATATTCTGGTTTGGAGAAGTGGGATTCAGAATTTCACACATACTAAAAAAATCAGCATTTAGTATTTTTTCAAATTATTATATAAAAAAAATACTTCTACTGAAATGAAAAAGTAGGAGGAAAGCCGGTTAATTATCCAGAAAATTTGACAGTGTAGCCTGGATAGGGTGGGCGGTGAGCCCTATGCCGCTCTCTAGGTCTGCAATATTCCACGTTAATTGTGCTTTTATAATATTTCTGAGGTTTTGTTTTGTTGTTTTTCTACCCCCTACTTCTCTAGGCCTTGCTGCTAACCCAATTTAAGTTTCAGAAAGTGCTAAATTTTCAACAATTGAAGGCATATATTCTGGGAGAAACTAAGGGGAAGGGCAGGTAGATTTTTTTTATTGGGGCTTGGTTACTTTACAGTGTTGTTAGTTTCTGAATCTGCTACACATGTACATATATCCCCACCCTCCCACCTCCTCACCCATCTAGGACAGAGTACTGTGCTGAGCTCCCTGTGCGATACAGTATGTTCCCACTAGCTATCTGTTTTGCACATGGCAGATTTTTTCCTGACCTTTGTATATCTAAATATGTTGTTGTTCAGTCACCAAGTCGTGTCTGACTCTTTGTGATCCCTTGGATTGCTTTCTCGTCATTCATCAACTCCTGGAATTTGTTCAAATTCATGTCCGTTGAGTCAGTGATTCTATCCAACCATCTCATCTTCATACGTGTGAGATATATACATACATGTGAGATATATTTATATCTAGTATACCTATATCTATATCACATGTATATATATGTATACATCATATGACTACAGATATATCTCACATGTATATGTAAACACATAAATATGTGTATTACATCTGTGGCTATACAGCCCATGGGGTCACAAAGATTTGGACATGATTGAGCAACTGAGCATCCACACAATACATATATATAAAGAGAGAGAGAAAAAATATGTGAGTGTGCTTGTGTGTCCCTGTTCATTTGACCTTGGGTGTGCATATATTTACAGGTCAATTTAAATCCAAACTGCCTAATTATGGTGTTGCCTTAAAGGAGAACTCTAGATTTACATTGTGTAGAAGACAAAAAGAATTTCATGAATTAAGCACCCATTGTTACAGTAATAAGCATAGTAGAAGCTGGTTGGATTCTGGCCTTAGTATTTTGAGCAGCAGAAAGAAGAAATAGATGAATTTTTTAATGAGAAGCTAAGCAAATAATTCAAGCAAAATATGGGTGTCTTTTCTTGAAACAATAAAAAGATTCAATCAAAAACTTCCTTCCCTTGCCTCAAACCTTTGAGAATCTCTCGCAGAATTTGTTTTGTTAAAACCACGGATTGAGGAGCAGTCAGGGGAAAGGTAGGGGGATAAACTTCATGGAGTATTTCACAGTCAGAAAATCTTAGCTCACATTAAAACTGTGAGCACCAGGAAGTATGAAACACTGATTCTTATCTCCTAAAGAGTTTTACTGTCATCAATGCCCAGAATAAGCTGATGAGTTGAGAGTGGGTGACCTTAATAGATATAACTGTGTATGAGTTCATTGTACCATGAAATTAAATTTTAAATCTGAATTGATGAACAAAAATGCTGGTTTGATATTTTTGAACAATAGCTTGAATAGTTTTGTAACTCTTTCCTTTCCAAGAAAATTGATATGAATTTGGGACTGTGCAAGGAAGATTCCTGGTTCTGAAGATTATATCTGAGTTCTTCCACTAATTGGTAAATTATAATTATTTCAGTAAACTGGCAAATCCAATGGCCTCTTCTTAACCCACTACCTACCTGCTGTCTCTTGGAATTGACCATTATTAACCCTTATGACAGAAAGTGAAGAGGAACTCAAAAGCCTCTTGATGAAAGTGAAAGAGGAGACTGAAAAGATTGGCTTGAAGCTCAACATTCAGAAAACAAAGATCATGGTATCTGGTCCCATCACTTCATGGGAAATAGATGGAAAAACAGTGGAAACAGTGTCAGACTTTATTTTTTGGGGCTCCAAAATCACCTCAGATGCTGATTGCAGCCATGAAATTAAAAGATGCTTACTCCTTGGAAGGAAAGTTATGACCAACCTAGACAGCATATTAAAAAGCAGAGACATTACTTTGCCAACAAAGGTCCATCTAGTCAAGGCTATGGTTTTTCCCTTGGTCATGTATGGATGTGAGAGTTGGACTGTGAAGAAAGCTGATCGCCGAAGAATTGATGCTTTTGAACTGTGGTGCTGGAGAAGACTCTTCAGAGTCCCTTGGACTGCAAGGAGATCCAACCAGTCCATTCTAAAGGAGATCAATCCTGGGTGTTCATTGGAAGGACTGATGCTAAAGCTGAAACTGCAATACTTTGGCCATCTCATGCGACGAGTTGACTCACTAGAAAAGACTCTGATGCTGGGAAAGGTTGGGGGCGGGAGGAGAAGGGGATGACAGAGAATGAGGTGGCTGGATGGCATCACCAACTCTATGGACATGAGTTTGAGTGAACTCCGGGAGTTGGTGATTGACAGGGAGGCCTGGCGTGCTGTGATTCATGGGGTCGCAGAGAGTCAGACACGACTGAGTGACTGAACTGAACTGAACCATTATCTTCTGCTTGAGTATCTCCTTTCTGGCTTCAGGACACAGGCTCCTCCTACTGTTTGGTTGACTCCTTTGTTCTATTTGCTGTTTTCCTCCATGTTACCCAAGCAGCCCTTATCTTATTCCGCTGCCACTATCTCCTTTTTTTTTCTTTTTATTTTCTTTTATTATATTGGTTGGTTTTGCCATACGCTGACATGAATCCGCCCCGGGTGTACATGAGTTCCCCTTCCTGAACCCCCCTCCCACCTCCCTCTTCCCCTTATCCTCCCTCTGGGTCATCCCCACGCACCAGCCCCGAGCATCCTGTATCATGCGTCAAACCTGGACTGGTGATTTGTTTCACATATGATAATATACATGTTTCAATGCCATTCTCCCAAATCATCCCACCCTCGTCCTCTCCCACAGAGTCCAAAAGACTGTTGTATACATCTGTGTCTCTTTTGCTGTCTTGTATACAGGGTTAAGGTTACCATCTTTCTAAATTCCATATATATGTGTTAGTATACTGTATTGATGTTTTTCTTTCTGGCTTACTTCACTCTGTATAATAGGCTCCAGTTTCATCCACCTCATTAGAACTGATTCAAATGCATTCTTTTTAGTGGCTGAGTAATACTCCATTGTGTATACGTACCAAAGATTTCTTATCCATCCATCTGCAGATGGACATCTAGGTTGCTTCCATGTCCTGGCTATTATAAACAGTGCTGCGATGAACATTGGAGTACATGTGTCTCTTTCAATTCTGGTTTCCTCAGTGTGTATGACCAGGAGTGCGATTGATGTGTCTTATGGCAGCTCTATTTCCAGTTTTTTAAGGAATCTCTGCACTGTTCTCCATAGTGGCTGTACTAGTTTGCATTCCCACCAACAGTCTAAGAGGGTTCCTTTTTCTCCACACCCTCTCCAGCATTTATTGCATGTAGACTTTTGAATAGCAGCCATTCTGACTGGTGTGAAATGGTATCTCATTGTGGTTTTGATTTGTATCTCTCTGATTATGAGGGATGTTGAGCATTTTTTCATGTGTTTGTTAGCCATCTGCATGTCTTCTTTGGAGAAATGTCTGTTTAGTTCTTTGCCCCATTTTTTGATTGGGTCATTTATTTTTCTGGAATTGAGCTGCAGGAGCTGCTTGTATATTTTGGAGATTAATTCTTTGTCAGTTGTTTCATTTGCTATTAATTTCTCCCATTCTGAAGGCTGTCTTTTCACCTTGCTTATAGTTTCCTTTGCTGTGCAGAAGCTTTTAATTTTAATTAGGTCCCATTTGTTTATTTTTGCTTTTATTTCCAATATTCTGGGAGGTGGGTCATGGAGGATCCTGCTGTGATTTATGTCGGAGAGTGTTTTGCCTATGTTCTCCTCTAGGAGTTTTATAGTTTCTAGTCTTACATTTAGATTTTTAATCCATTTTGAATTTATTTTTGTGTATGGTGTTAGGAAGTGTTCTAGTTTCATTCTTTTACAAGTGGCTGACCAGTTTTCCCAGGACCACTTGTTAAAGAGACTGTCTTTTCTCCATTTAATATTCTTGCCTCCTTTGTCAAAGATAAGGTGTCCATAGGTGTGTGGATTTATCTCTGGGCTTTCTATTTTGTTCCATTAATCTATATTTCTGTCTTTATGCCAGTACCATACTGTCTTGATGACTGTGGCTTTGTAGTAGAGCTTGAAGTCTGGCAGGTTGATTCCCCCCGTTCCATTCTTCTTCCTCAAGATTGCTTTGGCTATTCAAGGTTTTTTGTATTTCCATACAAATTGTGAGGTTATTTGTTCTAGTTCTTTGAAAAATATCGTTGGTAGCTTGATAGGGATTGCATTGAATGTATAAATTACTTTGGGTAGTATACTCATTTTCACAATATTTATTCTTCCAATCCACGAACACGGTATATTTCTCCATCTATCACTGTCCTCTTTGATTATTTTCACCAATGTTTTATAGTTTTCTATGTACAGGTCTTTTTTTTCTTTAGGTAGATATATTCCTAAGTATTTTATTCTTTTCATTGCAACAGTGAATGGAATAGTTTCCTTAATTTCTCTATTTTCTCATTATTAGTGTATAGGAATGCAAGGGATTTCTGTGTGTTGATTTTATATCCTGCAACTTTACTGTATTCATTGATTAGCTCTAGTAATTTTCTGGTAGACTCTTTAGGGTTTTCTGTGTAGAGGATCATGTCATCAGCGAACAGTGAAAGTTTTACTTCTTCTTTTCCAATTTGGATTCCTTTTATGTCTTTTTCTGCTCTGATTGCTGTGGCCAAAACTTCCAGAACTATGTTGAATAGTAGTGGTGAGAGTGGGCACCCTTGTCTTGTTCCAAACTCTGCCAGAAAATTGCTGAGGAAGGGAAACTTCCAAACTCATTCTATGAGGCCACCATCACCCTAATCCCAAAGCCTGGTAAAGATCCCACAAAAAAAGAAAACTGCAGGCCAATATCACTGATGAACATAGATGCAAAAATCCTTAACAAAAATTTTAGCAATCAGAATGCAACAACACATTAAGAAGATCATACATCATGACCAAGTGGGCTTTATCCCAGGAATGCAAGGATTCTTCAATATCCGCAAATCAATCGATGTAACATACCACATTAACAAACTGAAAAATAAAAATCATATGATTATCTCAATAGATGCAGAGAAAGCCTTCGACAAAATTCAACATCCATTTATGATAAAAAAAAAAACCCTCCAGAAGGTGGGAATAGAAGGAACATACCTCAACGTAATAAAAGCTATATATGACAAACCCACAGCAAACATTATCCTCAATGGTGAAAACCTGAAAGCCACTATCTCCTTTATCCCCCTGGCAGTCTCGTTCCTTCTTCTGTGTTTAGTCATCACTGCTTTATATGACTCCCAAGTCTATACTTTCTCTTTTTTTAGATATTTGTTTGGCTGCTCTACGTCTCAGTTGCAACGTGCAGGATCTTCGTTGGGGCTTGTGAACTGTTAGTTGCAGCATTTGGGACCTAGCTCCCGGACCAGGGATCAAAGCCAGGCCCTGTGCATTGGGGGCACCGAGTTTTAGCCCCTGGATCACCCGGGAAGTACCTCCCAAATCTAAATTGCTATATGACCTCTTATCTGAGTAGACATCCCATATTTTTATTTACCTTCTTGACAGTACCACATGGATGCTTTCCTAGCATCTCACATCAGTAAAATTAAAACCCAAATCATCACCAGTTCCCCAAGCCTGTATCTTATCTTGACTTCCCCATAAAAGAGCAAGACACATAGGAAATAGAATTCAGAAACTGCCAAGTTCTGAGCAGTGAAGAGACGGAATTGGGAGGTGGAAGGTATTACTAAAACTGTGTCCTTACAGAGTATTTCAGGATTGTCTCTTCACTTATGGTTTTACTTATTCTCCATTTACTCACCTATTTATTTATTAATTTATTGAGTCATCTATCCATCCCTCCCTTCATCATTCATTTAGTAAGCTTTCATTACATTCCTTTTATTTGTCAGATGCACAAACACAAGTAAGACACAGTCCCTGATTTTGAGGAATTTCATAGGAAGATAAAAATGGCATTACATTTTCCAGATACTGATAGAAATATTTGAAATTTGGGACACCAAGTATGAGATGGTCTGTCATTGAGAAGAGAGAAGCTCAGGAAGTCTGCAAAAATGGGGGGCATGAGGCACATCTTATTAATAAAAGATGAGTTGATGTTCATCATGTACACAGGCCCCAGCTGCTGCATAACAGACACCAGGATCTGAAACGGCCTTGTGTCCGGAAGAGGCAGAGGGTGGAAGACACTGAAAGTTGGAATTTAAGAGGTAGGCAAGGCCAAATGGTGAAGATGCTGGTGCTCACCATGCATAGGCATGAGAGTTTTATCCTGGAGTCCTCTGGGAATCACTGAAGAGTTTGGGTTTGGGGTTTGGCAGCTGGGAAGGTACAGCTTCTGTACCTTGGGCTCCTGCTGCCACAATCCTGCCCAATTTTAGTATTTATTGTTCTGGCTTTAGTCTTTGACCGAGGAGAGAACAGCCTCCCCTTCTTGCTTCTGCTCCTCCCAACTCTTGGAATAGCTGCAATAGTTTCTAGTTTTCAAATTGAACTTTACTAAGAGCTAAGGGGAAATAAAAGGAAATTGTTGCAGAAATGTCATCTGTAGAACAATAATCTAGTTTCCGAAGTACAGATGTATGAGTCAACCATGCTGCTAGAAAGAGCAAAGAGGTTCACGTGGTTTCCAAATCTCTTTCTCTTTTGGATTTTTTGTTATTGGAATATAATTGCATTACAATGTTGTATTAGTCTCTGCTGTACAATAGAGTGAATCAGCTGTATGTATCCATATATCCCCTCCCTTTAAAAGCTCCTCCCAGCCCATCGAGGTCATCACAGAGCCCTGAGTTGAGCTTCATGTGCTATACAGCAATTCCCACTAGCTGTCTGTTTTACACATGGTAGTGTGTGCATGTCAACGCTCCCATCCCAATTCATCCCATTCTCTACTCCTCCACCACTGTGTCCACATGTCCATTCTCTATATCTGTGTCTCTATTCCTGCCCTGCACATAGGCTCATCTCTACCTTTTTTCTGGATTCCACATATATACATTAACATACAATATTTGTTTTTCTCTTCCTGACTCACTTCACTCTGTGTGACAGACTCTAGGTCCATCCATATCTACATAGATGACCCTATTTTGTTCCTCTTTATGGCTGAGTAATATTCCATTGTGTATATGTGCCACAGATTCTTTATCCAGTCTTCTGTTGACAGACATTTAGGTTGCTTCCATGTCCTGGCAAATCTCTCTCTGCTGTTCATACTACTCTTTCCACCAGTGTTATTACTTTAACCACCATTGCTGCTGTTCCCATCACCATCACACATGTTAACAGTTTAGCAGCTCACGTATACTAAGTATATATATTATGCCAATCACTATGCTGTTGCCTTATTGAAAACATCTCCTTTAATCCCCATCAAAAATAAAATGGATGAAACATTTATCAATATTCCATTTTATACATAAGGAAACTAAAACTCAGATGGAAGTAAAGGGGCATCTCCAAGCCCACATCAAGTAAGTCTTAGAATAAGTGGTCCCTATCCGCTAGTACCAGCAGGTTCAAAGGGTTTTACTGTCATCCTTGGCAACCAGAGTCATTCATGCCAGGGTGCACCATGGCTCACACTAAATAACTGCTGGACACACCCAGCCTCTTGTCTTTTCTGTTGGTAAGTGTCTTCTGTTTAATTCCTTTGCCCAGTAGAGTACTTTACTGGGATGGTAGAGTAATTGCTCTCATCAAAGCAAGTTCCCAGAGCTAAGACTTGTCACTCTCTTGCACAGAGCATTTGATGGGGAAGAATGGGTGGGAGAGGTGTTGATCTGACAGGTGGTCACTTATATGTGTGTATCAGTGTATATGTATGTATCAGTGTATATGTATGTATGCATACTTATATGTATGTGGCTCAAAGAAAAAATTAATAGATGGGGTTCAAAGTGTGTTTCACTTCTTGTCATTCCCTTGGATGAGGGCTTATGGGGTAGAGGGAAGTAGTAGACAGACAACTGCAACCTTCCTTGTGTGGTTTTGAGAGGATTCTTCATGCATTGTTGAGGTTTTTTTTTAACTTATTTCCAATAATTGAACCAACCAAATTAGCTTCAGATGTTAAATAAAATCATCAAATCAGTTTTGGATTTAGTATAACACTGTCCATGCTAGGGATTCTCAAAAACCACTGACTATCTCCAGGACCTACTTTCAGAGGACTTGGAACTAGAGTTGAAGGCTGACTTCCCTTTCCTGAGAACATGAAGATTCTGGTGATGATTCATCATTAACATGTATAGAGCATAAGCCATGTTCTAGGCACATCTGCAAATGTTTTCATAATCACCCTATAATATAGTAATTATTATCCTCATTTCTTTTTTTAATTTTTGTATTTTAATTGAAGGATAATTGCTTTACAATGTTGTATTGGTTTCTGCTGTACAACAATCTGAATCAGCTATCGTTGTTCAATTGCCAAATCATGTCCAACTCTTTGCGACCCCAGGAACTGCAGCACACCAGGCTTCCCTGTTCTTCACTATCTCCTGGAGTTTGCTCAGACTCACGTCCATTGATTCAGTGATTCCATCCAACCATCTTGTTCTCTGTCGTCCCCTTCTCCTCTTGCCTCAATCTTTCTCAGCCTCAGGGTCTTTTCCAATAGTCAGCCCTTCACATCAGGTGGCCAAAGTATTGGAGCTTCAGCATCAGTCCTTGTAATAATATTCAGGATTGATTTCCTTTTGGATTGACTGGTTTGACCTCCTTTCTATCCAAAGGACTCTTAAGAGTTCCCCAGCACCGCAGTTCGAAAGCATCAATTCTTTGTTGCTCAGCCTTCTTCATGGTCCCATTCTCCTTACATGACTACCGGAAAAAAGTCTACATATATCCCCTTCCTCTTGAGCCTCTCTCCCATCCCAACCCTCAAAGTTGTCACAGAATCCCGAGCTGAGCTCCCTGTGTTACACAGCAGCTTCCTACTAGCTACCTGTTTTACACATGGTACTGTATTTATGTCAGTGCCACTGTCTCAATTTGACCCACTCTCTCCTTCCCCGCTTTATCCACAAGTCCATTCTCTATGCCTGTGTCTCTCTTCCTGCCCTGCAAATAGGTTCTTCAGTACCATTTTTCTAGATCCCATATATGTCCGTGTTAATATATGATATTTGTTTTTCTCTTTCTGACTTCCTTCACTCTGTATACCATCCCCATTTCTGAGATGAATACATTGAACTTTTGGTAGTTCAGTGGCTGACTCAGTGTCACATATTTAAGTGTGACAGTCACTCAGTCGTGTCCAACTCTTTGCAACCATACAGTCCATGGAATTCTCCAAGCCAGAATACTAGAGTGGGTAGCCTTTCCCTACTCCAGCGAATCTTCCCAACCCAGGGATCGAACCCAGGTCTCCCACATTGCAGGCGGGTTTTCTACCAGCTGAGCCACAAGGAAAGCCCCACATATTTCAGAGGCAGAGCTGAATTTCAAAACTAGGTCAGACTACCTTTCATGCTTCACATCAGCAAGTCAGTATGCAGAGATACCTGGACCTCCCTTGATGTCTAAAACCTAGGGATGCTGTTTTCCATCAGTACACCTGTTATGTCTTCTCCTCTTTGTGGTCAGCCCCACCCCACAACCCACTGTATCATAGATTTAGACTCTGTCTATACCTTCTCAGGTGATTTAGAATCTCTCACACTGACCACAACTTATTATCACCTCTATATCAATTATCCTCTGCCTCTTGTTTATCTTTCCAGTTCAACCTGAAATTAAAGATATTGACTCCAGCCTTACACTTTTAACGTACAAAATCTCACAGCCTCTTTCTACACAAAGCTCCACACTTCCCAGCAAGGACTCTGCGTTGTATTATGTGCCACCCACCATGCCCACCTTGGAACCGTTTCTTATTTCCCTGCCTTATTCAGCAGCCACCCGTAACTGACCCATAAAAAGAGACTAATGAAATAGACAATGTGGCAATGTTAATGAGAAAGCAAAAACCAGGCATTTTGAAGAAAAGTCCGAATGGCAAAGAGCCGTCAGTAATTTTGTTCCAGAGGCACTGACTTCACTTGTAAACATCATAGCTAATCAAATTAGAAGTTTCTTTCCTTGCTTTGTGTGTGTGTGTAATTATTTATTTGAACATGGAATCTTTAGAGAGTGCAAAAGAAACAGCTCTTCCTTCCCAAATCAAATGGTGTAGGGCAACTATTGCAAATAAACCCATTTTCTTAGATCATCTGAAGGTTCCAACTCTTCCTTGGTGCTCAAGTGCAGAGCTGCTCAAGGAAGATGAAGCATCCACCCAGTTCTTTGCCAAGCGAACAATTATTTATAGCCCTGAGAGTTTTCTGAAGTGCAAGCAATAATAACGGCTTATATCATCACCACTACCCTCACGGTCTCATCTTCTTTGGCACTTTACAGTGTTATCACAAAATGTCTCCACACTTAATTTATCCCTTGATCCTTATTAAAACCACTGTGTGAATTAGGTATTGCTGACCCCAATTTCACATAAGGGAATGGAGCCTCAAGGAGGACAGACTACAGAGAATGAAATCTGTGCTAATTCCCAGGCCTCCTGACTTCTAGGCCAGTCTTATTACATCATACCTTACTGGGTAGTCAGGGCTAAATTACACTTACATGGGTGAGCAATGTGACAAAGTGGGAATGACCAATAATTTTGGAGGCTGATTCCTTGAGATTCACATCTTAGCTTTGGTGCTTGCTATTTGTGTGGCCTTGGACTAGTTACTTGAGATTTAGTTTCCTCACGTATAAACTGGAGCTAAAATGACTATCCACAATACTGAGGCGAAGGTTAAATAAAATAATGCTATAGAGTACTCTGGCTCAACACAAAGCAGGTGTTTAATAAGTGGGAGGCTTTTTTTTCTTTTAATTTCAAGATGTCCACCATCTACTTTCTTTCTATTGAGAGATATAAAAGCTTTGAAAGGAAAATTAAAAAAAAATAACATTTCTCTGAAAAACTTAAGTAGACTTTGAACTAATCTTGTGTTTTTATCTTTTAAAAAATGTTTTTTACTCAATTTTTTTCACCTTAGTTAAAAAATTTATGCTTGCTGTAGAAATATTACTGTTTTTGCCACCACAGACCCCAAGGGTATATTACATAATATTCAACATATCACCTTCTTTCTAAAATTCAAAATATTCTGTATTCTGAAGTATTAGCTGTCCATGAAGATATTGATAAGTGACTGTGAGTCCACTCTTCCATACTGGTGATGCTAGCATTAGGAAAGGCTACTAGTATTTCTGTTATTCCTGATCCTTTGGTGTTTGCTTCTTTTACCTATGGGGGTTGGGCTGTCTTGCCCGTGGGTGTGGAGTTCTGGAGGCCTGGTGCCGGAATGGAGGAAATAAGCTGTAAGTGTTAGCCACAGGGATGGTTAGACCAAGGTAGGTTGGAGAGAGGTAAGGCCTGAATGCCTGAGAAAGTGAGCAAGGATGCTGAGTGCAGGGGCCAGGAAAGGGAGCTGTACCAGGGCAGGCCCTCTGCGAAGCAGATACCAAACAGAATGAAACCTGCAAGAGATTTAGTGGAGGTAACACGTGGACATGATAAGGCAGCACAAATAAGCAGGGGCAGACTTGAGATCACGATTCTGGGCTGACACCTGTGAAAGGAGAACGAGAAGAAGTGAGGGTGAGGTGGGAAGACTCAAGTGGCCCCAGAGCACAGAGAATGTCGCAGGCAGGCTGATGGGAGCCCCCACCGCAGGTTCACTAGGGGAGGACTGCTCAGGGCAGAAACAGCCCTGTGCTGTCACCTCCTGTGATCAGTCATTGGCTGGGAGCACCCCGTAGGGACTGTGGTCTTGGCACCATCACTGGGGAGGACCCAGAGGGGCAGCATCTGGAGGTTGTCAGGCAGGTGCTCTCCTTGTGGTGGTTCTTTGAAAGGTAGGTCTGAGCAGCGAATCTTTCTGTGCTGTGCTTAGTCATGTCTGTAGCCTGCCAGGCTCCTTTGTCCATAGGGATTCTCCAGGCCAGAATGCTGGAGTGGGTTGCCATGCCCTCCTCCAGGAGATCTTCCCAACCCAGGGATCATACCCAGGTCTCCAGCATTGCAGACCAATTCTTTACCATCTGAGCCATCAGAGAAGCCCAAGAATACTGGAGTGGGTAGCCTATCCCTTCTCCAGGGGAACTTCCCAACCCAGGGATCAAACCAGAGGCTCCTGCATTGCAGGCAGATTCTTTACCAGCTGAGCTACTGGAAAATCCCCATGCCTCCAGGGGAGACTGCAACCTGAACCCAGTGCCTTAGACCACTTAGGATGCCACAAAAGTCAGACTTCATCAGAGAAGGCATGCTGAATCTGGCCCAAAATGTATTAGAATTAGGGGAAATTAGAATCAAGTGAATGGGAACATATCATATTAAAATTATAAAACAATTTCTAAAGCCCTCAGAGGAGATCCAGATGTTACCTCTTTGGCTGGTGGGTCTGTGCATCAGCCCAACTAACATGGGTGCCAGGGCAGAGTTCCCAAGGCGTTGGGAATTGTCTCCAGTTCATCCCGCCATACCCGGAAAAGAAAAATCATTGAGTCATCCACACAGTTCCCTGCGGTCAGCTAGGGCAATCAATCACTCCACAGTTCCTCCCTTTCAGTCCTTCTGAGAATGCTGCTTGTGGGGTTCCAATGCCCTGCTCACAGCAGGCCCCTGCAGGCACAGTCCATGTCCTAGTACAAAGACTGGAAATCATTGCTTCCTAGGTCTGATAGCTCCACTCAATGCGGAAGGCCGTCTTAGTCCCTTTCCCCACATGGAGCTTTTCTATCAGTTTCTAACTTCCACAGAATGTTCACCTAAGAAGAAAGATTTGGGGGTCTTCCTCTGAGCTGAAGATCACAAAGCTGGTCATTACACAGGGCAAGGAAACCTGCTGGAACCGGCAGACAACACACTTCAAGGGAGCAGAAATCTGAGTCAAAAGGTGTTTTCTTCAGAAATCAATACTAATATATTTAGTGCTATTGAGCATCATTAAATATGTATTGGTTCTTTTTATTCTCAGCTCAGAATTGTCCTAAATGTATTCTGCATGCAAATGAGTATTTACAGCTGATGCGTTAATGCCGTCTCCAAGCACCAGGTGTGTGTCCAATCTCAAGTTCATTGACAGAATGAGGAGTCGATGATCTGTACTGAGTTGTCGTCATATGGCTGTTGCACACCTCATCATGGAATTCTCTCCTGTTGACCAGTCACATGCCCTCCCAGTGCCAGTGGAAATTGAGAATGAACATTGAGTAAGAGCTATGGTACCCTATAAGCAAGAGTAGTATTTGGATGCTGGCATTTGGAGACCGGAAGTGAAATGCATAGAGCACTTCTACAGATAGCCCCATTTGGTTCTCCCTACAGCCTGTGTCTGCACCCCAGCTCCCTGCACAGAGTGGCTCAGGTCTACTTGGGCTGAAGAAGAAAGAGATGACTCTCTAACTCCAGAAACAAGACCAAGTGATAAGTGTATCTATAAAGTAAAGGAGATATATTCTATCATCTTTGAGATCTCTTTTAAGGCAAAAGCCTTAAGAGACTTATAAGTAAAAATTCAGAAGGTAATTATATTTAAAAAAAAAAAAAAAAGACCAAGTCCAGGTGTTCAGCCCCTGCCAGGGTTCTATCAGTGGGTTTATATAGAAGTTTAAGTTCCACATACAGATGTAACCATTTGAGTTTCAACTGGAAAATTCTTTTTTTTCCCCCTGGTATAGACTATGTAATAGCTCTGTCCCTATAAGAGAAGGGAACTCTAGAAGATTTCATTGATAAAGCATGAAATTTGGAGTCACAGACTTGCGATCAAATTCTGCCTGTCCTGCCTCATAGCTCTCTGCCTTGCTGCATCTATAAAACTGATGCAATGACTATGGGCCTCGCATGACTGATATGAAACCTAAATGTGAGAACTGAAACAAACTGCTTGCTAACAGAATGTGATAGAAAAATGGCAGTTTCCCCCATACCCAAGGCCAGAATCGGAATGGATTCTCTCATCTCTGTGATGCTCCTTAATTTAGGAAGATGAATGAACTGGGCTTTATGGGGTCATGGGAGACACCGGTAAAACCAAAATATTGGGTTGGCCAAAAAATCTGTTGGGGTTTTTCCATAAGATATTACAGAAAAATGTGATGAACTTTTTGGCCAACTCAATAGAAGAGAATGGAGTTCCTTAAGCATGTGATGAAACCCCAGAGAATATCATAATCAAAACTAAAAATCAGCACCACTCTTCTCCAGCATGGCACACCTCTCTGAGAGGAAACTTTGCACACAAGAGGCAATGGAGCATTCTCACATACCTCCAGCAGCTGCACTAATACATGGATCCAACGACAGATTACACAGTCCTGGAGCCAACAGCCAATACTTAGCATCAACTCGGAGAGATTTGCACATAAATAATAGTAAAGTTTAAGAACCGTTCTACTGTCTCGGGAAGAATGCCTAGACCCACATGATAGCATAGGAGCTAAAATACAACAGGTTTTAAAAATGAATTATATTAGTCATCTATTGCGTGTCACCTTTTATTTCAAACTCAGAGGGCTAAAACAGTAGACATTATCTCAGCTTATGTATGTGGTCCACAAACCCAGGAGCAGTTTAGCTGTGAGTATCTTGCGAGTTGAAGTCCTGGCATTGGCTGGGGTCACAGTTAACTCCAAGCTTGACTGGGGGAAGGATCCCATTCTGAGATCACTCATATGCTCGCTGGCACTCCCCACAGTTCTCTGTAGGCTGCCTGAGTGCCCTCATACCATCACTGCTCATGAGAGGACAGCTGACCTCTCTCAGAACAAGGGACTCAGAGGTTTGGGAAGTGTACCCAAGACAGAATGCACAATCTTCTTGTTCCCTAGTATTACAAGTGACATCTAATGATTTCTACACTATTCGACTCACCAGAAGTGAAGACACTAAGTGTAATCTACACGCAGGTGAAGAAGAAGGAAGGTCCATCTCTTAAGCAAGAGAGAATCGAAGAAAGTCAACAAAACTTTAAAACCAGCACATGTATTTAAAGGAAGAATTCAATGAAGAAATTGAATTGGTAGTCATGCAAAGATCTCGAATGGGAGACAGTGAAATCTGAATGGACTCTGTTCATTTCAAATAAAGAGTTGGTGAGGTTCTCAAACTGTCTGGGTGAGCCTGCTGTGTGCATAGAATACGCTTTCTCTTCCCTCTGGGATCAGAGCTGCAGACTAACTTTTCTAACCTCCTTTATAGGTACCTGGGATGGTGAGTCTGAGTTCTGGCCAATGAAATATACAGAAGAGATTTCTACCCTTTCTAGGCTTCTCCATAAAAAAAGAAAAAGCTTTTTACACATACTCTTTTTGTCTCTACTGAATGGAGATATTGATTGGCAATGACTTAGGACTTAGCAGAGGATGGAACCATAGAAAAAGGAACCTTGATTGCATGTGTGCTCAGTTGTGTCCAACTCTTTATGACCTGATGGGCTGTAGTCTACCAGGATCCTCTGTCCAGCTGGAGTGGGTTGCCAATTTCCTACTCCAGGAGATTTTCCCAACCCAGGGATCAAACCCATGTCTCCTTGAGTCTCCTATATTGATAGGCAGATTCTTTACCTCTAGCGCCACCTGGGAAGCCCAAGAGAAAGGAGCCCAGGTCCCTAAAGAAGCTGTTGGAAGTTTGCCTAATAAGCACATTTGATTTGAATCTATATGAACAAAACTAAATTTTTATTTGTTAAACCTTTGGAGCTTGGGAAGTTGTTTGTTACAGCAGCTAGAATAACTTATTCTATTTCACTGTCTTACAAGGGAACTAGTTCAAAGGTAATAGATGAAATAATGTTGAGTCTCTAACATGAATTAATACAATTATATTCATGAAAAGGCTTTTTTAAAAATCCAAGAGTAAACATATAAAATTGTTATTTAAAACATCTGTGCACCCTATAACTGATACATTGCTATTATTACTTTGATTCTTAGAATATAATCTGGGGAAAAGACCAGGAACTTTTGCTTCCAAAAGTTTTGTGCTTTGTAATATGGAGTCCATCCTAGGACATAAAATTATCAACCAATAGAACATATTTAATCTCCTTGGCTTTGGGGAAAATTGGCTAGTAAGCAACATAGTATAATGGATAAAGGTATATAGTCTTTGGAGTTGCACAGACCTGGTATC
Organism: Moschus berezovskii; assembly: GCF_049115385.1. Lineage (NCBI taxonomy): Eukaryota > Metazoa > Chordata > Mammalia > Artiodactyla > Moschidae > Moschus > Moschus berezovskii. The sequence continues at coordinate 36,859,749 of NC_142473.1, read as the reverse complement.
CTTTCTGTTCCACCACTTTTAACTTATATAGCCTTAAATTTCTTACTCAATTTATTTGAGTAAGTTTCCTGATCTATAAAATGATGATGATGATAACAACTGTATAATTTGCCTGATAAGAATCCAGTGATAATTAGCTGACATCTCTGTAAAGTGCAGAAACTACACAGTGTTCAAAAAGTGTAAGCTGTTATTACTATCATTGTTGCATTTATGTTATTTTGGGCAGGGACAGTAATACTTTGCTAGTCTCTTGCTTTTTGGGGAGAAATAAAGGTTACAAATAAGATAGAAGTAAAGATTATAACTAATTGAAGAGTCAAAAATACCTAACTTACTAAGCCTAATGGCAACAGTCTCCTGCAAGTCGTATGAGAAAATTTTACTTACTGTGACAAATGAATTTTGTAGGAAAACAGAAGATGTAATATACCCAAAACTTATTTGCCAGATACAAAAGTTTTCAGTCAAAACCCAGGCAAGGGATAAATCACTTAGACATCCCTATTACTTAGATTGTTCTCTGGTTACAAAGAACGGTGAAGAGAACCCAGTGAGGTGGCTTGCTTGCCACGGCTGTCCCCGGAAAGAGCAAGTGGTGGGTCCATTGTATTCAGAGGGAATAGACAGCTCAGGTATGCATCATGCAGGTGTCACAGTGAGGAGAGGGAGTGGTCCATGCTAACAGACAGTACAAGCTCGGGAAGAAATTGAGATAATTTTCAAAGTTTTGTTGGCAGTATTATTGTAGGAGTTCAGTCTACCAGGCCAGGTCAATGCAGCAAGCTGTGAAGACCCCATGCTCTGGCCAAGCAGGTGGAGTCTGAGGCAAGGCAAACTTGGAACTGAGGTTGGAAGGGAAATTGAGGCAGAAAGACAGTTGTATGGTCTGGGCCAATAGGGATGACTGAGTTTGGGGAGTGGGGAATGGATGTGAAGTAATACTGTGACTGCCTTGGCACGCCAGGAGCCATATCAAGTTGGCAAACGTCTGTCAGACCTAGGGATCTTGATTCACTTTTTTCAGAAGCCAGAAATGCCCAGGGCCTGTAGGGAAGCCTCATCAAAAATAGAGACTTGACCTCACTCTGTGTAACAGTCTCGAGCCCATCTGCATCGCTACAAATGACCCAGTTTTCTTCCTTTTTATGGCTAATATTCCGTTGTATATGGACCACATCTTCTTTCCATTCATCTATTGTTGGACATTTAGGTTCACAGTGAAGCAGGTCAGAAAGAGAAAAACAAATATCGCATTGTATTGCGTATAAATAGAATCTAGAAAAGTGGTACAGATGAGGCTGTTTCCAGGGCAGGAATAGAGACACGGATGTAGAGAACAGACATGTGGATACACAGGGGAGGCAGGGAGGGCGGGAGAAATGGAGAGTACCACTGACATACATGCAGTGCTGCTGCTGCTGCGTCGCTTCAGCCGTGTCCGACTCTGTGCGACCCCACAGACGGCAGCCCACCAGGCTCCCCCGTCCCTGGGATTCTCCAGGCAGGAACACTGGAGTGGGTTGCCATTTCCTTCTCCAGTGCATGAAAGCGAAAAGCGAAAGTGAAGTCGCTCAGTCATGTCTGACTCTTCGCGACCCCATGGACTGCAGCCTACCAGGCTCCCCCGTCCATGGGATTTTTCAGGCAAGAGTACTGGAGTGGGGTGCCATTGCCTTCTCCGATATGTGCACTAGCATAAGTAAAATAGATAGCTAGTGGAAAGCTGCTGTACAGCACAGGGAGCTCAGCTCACTGTTCTGTGATGCCTTAGAGAGGTGCGATGAGGATGAGGTGGAAGGGAGGGGATATAGAGGTAATTCACTTCATTGTACAACAGAAACTAACACAACACTGTAAAGCAATCATACTCCAATTAAAAATAAATTTTAAAAGATAGATAAGCTAAGGGAAGTTAAAGAAGCCTCATTCAGAGTAAGTTCAGTCACTCAGTCATATCTGACTCTTTGCAACCCCATGGAATGCAGCATACCAGGCTTCCCTGTCCTTCACTGACTGCTGGAGCTTATTTAAACTCACGTCCTTTGAGTCGGTGATGCCATCCAACCATCTCATCCTCTGTCGTCCCCTTCTCCTCCTGCCTTCAATCTTTCCCAACATCAGGGTCTTTTCCAATGAGTCAGTTCTTCGCACCAGGTGGCCAAAATATTGGAGTTTCAGCTTCAGCATCAATCTTTCCAATGAATATTCAGAACTTATTTCCTTTAGGATTGACTGGTTTGATCTCCTTGCAGTCCAAGGGGCTCTCAAGAGTCTGCTCCAACACCACAGTTCAAAAGCATCAATTCTTCAGCGCTCAGCTTTCTTTATAGTCCAACTCTGACATCCACACATGACTACTGGAAAAACCATGGCTTTGACTAGATGGACCTTTGTAGGCTAAGTTTTGTCTCTGCCTTTTAATATGCTATCTAGTTTGGTTATAGCTTTTCTTCCAAGGAACAAGCTTCTTTTAATTTCATGGCTGTAGACACCATTTGATTTTGGAGCCCCCAAAAATAAAGTCTCCCTGTTTCCATTGTTTCCCCATCTATTTGCCATGAAGTGATGGGACCAGATTTCATGGTCTTAGTTTTCTGAATGTTGAGTTTTAAGCCAACTTTTTCACTCTCCTCTTTCACCTTCATCTAGAGGCTCTTTAGTTCTTCTTTGCCTTCTGCCATAAGGGTGGTGTCATCTGCACATCTGAAGTTATTGATGTTTCTACCTGCAATCTTGATTCCAGCTTGTGGTTCATCCAGCCTGGCATTTCACATGATGTACTCTGCATATAAATTAAATAAGCAGGGTGACAATACTATACAGCCTTGACATACTCCTTTCATAATTTGGAACCAGTCCATTGTTTCATGTCTGGTTCTAACTGCTGTTTCTTGACCTGCATACAGATTTCTGAGGAGGCAGGTCTGGTATTCCCATCTCTTGAAGAATTTTCGATAGCTTGTTGTGATCCACACAGTCAAAGGCTTTGGTGTAGTAAAGAAAGCAGAAGTAGGCGTTTTTCTGAAATTCTCTTGCTTTTTTGATGATCCATTGGATTTTGGCAATTTGATCTCTGGTTCCTCTACCTTTTCTAAATCCAGCTTGAATATCTCGAAGTTCATGGTTCACGCACTGTCGAAGCCTGGCTTGGAGAATTTTGAGCATTACTTTGTTAGAGTGTGAGATGAGTGCAATTGTGCGGTAGTTTGAACATTCTTTCGCATTGCCTTTCTTTGGGATTGGAATGAAAACTGAACTTTTCCAGTTTTGTGGCCACTGCTGAGTTTTCCAAATTTGCTGGCGTCCTAAGGCCCAGGTGGCTTTGCATTCCAGGATGTCTGGCTCTAGGTGAGTGATCACACCATTGTGATTATCTGGGTCATGAAGATTAGTTTTGCATATTTCTTCTGTGTATTCTTGCCACTCCTTCTTAATATCTTCTGCTTCTGTTAGGTCCGTACCATTTCTGTCCTTTATTGTGCCCATCATTGCATGAAATATTCCCTTTGTATCTCTAATTTTCTTGATGAGATCTCTAGTCTTTCCCATTCTATTGTTTTCCTCTATTTCTTTTCATTGAACGCTGAGGAAGGCTTTCTTGTCTCTCCTTGCTATTCTTAGGAACTCTCCATTCAAATGGGTATATCCTTCCTTTTCTCCTTTACCTTTAGCTTTTCTTCTTTTCTCAGCTATTTGCAAGGCCTCCTCAGACAATCATTTTGCCTTTTTGCATTTCTTTTTTTGGGGGATGGTCTTGACCACTGCCTCCTGTACAATGACATGAACCTTTGTCCAAATGAAAAGGCAAAAAGTATGACACTGAAAGATGAACTCCCCAGGTCAGTAGGTGCCCAATATTCTACTGGAGAAGAGTGGAGAAATAAGGGAGCCTAGGACCAGGGACTAATAGTTACCTGAAAAGCTCTGAGCAAGTTGAAGAGGACACACCTAAATGATAAAAGCTATGATCCACAATGACAAATTCCCATGACTCTATGCACTAAATGATGCAGCTTCAAGATTCAGAGACAAAGTCTACAGAAATTACAAGAAACTCATCAGTAGAGAGAGATTTTTTAGGCCTCTCTGAGTTAATGATAGACCAAGAGACATTACTACAGACAAAATTCTTTGGTCAAAATGTAATAAAATTAAAACTGGGAAAAAAGAAACCTACCATCTAGGAAATTTAGAAACTTTAAATAATTCTTGAGTCAAGGAAACAATCAAGGTAAGAATTGATACCTGTGTAGAAAATAATACCAAGCTCTACAGTGTGTGATAAAATTAGAGCAAAACTCAGTGGAATATTCCTGGCTTAATATTGTTTATATTAATAAAAGAAAGATTCTAAAAGATTGAATTTAGTATGAAACTCAAGAAATCAGGGAGAACTCAAGAAGTCAGGGGAAAAAGTAATCCAGAAGAACCAAAATAGAAATAAAAGCAGAAATTTAAAAGGAAAACCAGAAAGAGTAGAATAAATAAATATACTCAAGAAATAGATCAGTAACATACAGTATTTGTCTTTTTCTGTCTAACTTATTTCACTAAGCATGTTACCCTCCAGAACCATCTGTGTTGTTGCAAAGGGTAAAATTTCATTCTTGTTGATGGCTGAGTAATATTTCACATCTTCTTTATCCACTTATCTGTTCATGGACACTTAGGTTGCTTCCATATTTTGACTATTATAAATAATGCTACTATGAACACTGAAGTGCATGTATCTTTTTTAAATAATGGGAGGAAGCACAAGATAGGGGTAGGAGACCAAGAGATATAAACTACTATGTATGAAATAAAACAGATACAAGGCTATATTACACAGCACAGGACATATGGCTAAGATTTTATAAATGGAGTATAACTTATAAAATAGTGAATCACTATGTTGCACACCCACTGTTAATATTGTAAACGAACTATGTTTTAAGTTTGAAAAAAAAAAAAAACCTTTAGAAAAGTAAAAGAAAATAGATTAAACATTACCTAATATAGGGCTTCCCTGGTGGGTCAGTGGTAAAGAATCCTCCTGCCGGTGCAGGAGACATACGTTTGATTCCTGGGTCAAGAAGATCCTCTGGAGAAGGAAACGACAACCCACTGCAGTGTTCCTGTCTGGAGAATCCCATGGACAGAGGAGCCTGATGGCTACATACAATCCATGGGGTCACAAAGAGTTGGACATGACTATGACTAAACAACAACAAATCAAAGCACAAGTGTATAAATTAAGAAATAAGAATAAATAACCACAAATAAAGAAGGAAATAATTAATAACTACTTTGCTCAGCTGTTTGCAGAAAAATATGAGAATCTAATTGAAAATGGATACTTTTCTGGGAAACTATAAATTGCCAAAGCTAATTCCTGAAGAGATCAAAAGTTTAAAACTACCAATATTCATAAAATACAAATTTGAAAGAACTAGACCTGGATATTTTCACAAATGAATTCCACCAAACTTTAAAAACAGATGGTTTCAGTGTTATTTAAAGCCTTGTTATTCAGAGTGATTGAGGACCAGCAGATGGGTGTCACCTGGGAGCTAGTGTGTAATACACTTTCAGGTTCCATTGCAAACCTGCTGAAGGGAAATCTGGTTTTAACAAGATTCCTTGGAGATTGCACACCCATTAAATTTTGAGAAAACAGATTTATACCAAGGAATAGGTCATGGGCCAAATTCAGTTCACCTATTCTTTTCATAAATAAAGTTTTATTGGAATACAGTCACACTCATTTGTTTCTGCTTTCCCAGTACACTGCTAAGCTGAATATCAGGGGACTGATATCATTCAGCCAACAAGGCATAATATATTTACTCTCTGACCTTTTGTTGAAAAAGTTTTCCTACTTTGATTTACACTGCTGCAGGACATTGGAAAAAAATGAGAAAATCTTCCACTTCTATTGATTACAAAAACATCAGCTAGATCACAGAAACCTCAGACTTAGCCAATATTTCATGAGCAATAGATAGCAAAATAAGATCATTCTCATCTATGAATATCAATGCAAAGGTACAGTCCTGTTAAAATAATTCAGAAAAATCATAATACTCAGATATTTTAAAGGAAATTGACAAAGTTCAATATCATTATTGATTTTTAAAATACTGTTAATAAGAGGATAATAAATGAATAGATGTCCTTCAGTTCAGTTCAGTCGCTCAGTCGTGTCCGACTCTCCGCGACCCCATGAATCACAGCACGCCAGGCCTCCCTGTCCATCACCAACTCCTGGACTACACTCAAACTCATGTCCACAGAGTCGGTGATGCCATCCAGTCATCTCATTCTCGGTCGTCCCCTTCTCCTCCCGCCCCCAACCTTTCCCAGCATCAGAGTCTTTTCCAGTGAGTCAACTCGTCGCATGAGGTGGCCAAAGTATTGCAGTTTCAGCTTTAGCATCAGATGTCCCTAGCAAAACAAAATTCATGAATTTCATCCTAAATGGGGCAACAGGCTTGGTGGGGAAGCAGTAAGTTCAGTTCAGTCGCTCAGTCGTGTCCGACTCTCCGCGACCCCATGAATCACAGCACGCCAGGCCTCCCTATCCACCACCAACTCCCGGAGTACACTCAAACTCATGTCCACAGAGTCGGTGATGCCATCCAGCCATCTCATTCTCTGTCGTCCCATTCTCCTCCCGCCCCCAACCTTTCCCAGCATCAGAGTCTTTTCCAGTGAGTCAACTCGTCACATGAGGTGGCCAAAGTATTGGAGTTCCAGCTTTAGCATCAGTCCTTCCAATGAACACCCAGGATTGATCTCCTTTAGAATGGACTGGTTGGATCTCCTTGCAGTATAAGGGACTCTCAAGAGTCTTCTCCAACACCACAGTTCAAAAGCATCGATTCTTCGGCGATCAGCTTTCTTCACAGTCCAACTCTCACATCCATACATGACCACGGGAAAAACCATTGCCTTGACTAGACGGACTTTGGTTGGCAAAGTAATGTCTCTGCTTTTTAATATACTATCAAGGTTGGTCATAACTTTCCTTCCAAGGAGCAAGCGTCTTTTAATTTCATGGCTGCAATCAGCATCTGCAGTGATTTTGGAGCCCCAAAAAATAAAGTCTGACACTGTTTCCACTGTTTTCCCATCTATTTCCCATGAAGTGATGGGACCAGATGCCATGATCTTTGTTTTCTGAATATTGAGCTTCAAGCCAACCTTTCCACTCTCCTCTTTCACTTTCATCAAGAGGCTTTTGAGTTCCTCTTCACTTTCTTCCATTAGGGTAGTATCATCTGCATATCTGAGGTTATTGATATTTCTCCCGGCAATCTTGATTCCAGCTTGTGCTTCTTCCAGCCCAGTGTTCCTCATGATGTACTCTGCATATAAGTTAAATAAGCAGGGTGACAATATACAGCCTTGACGTACACCTTTTCCTATTTGGAACCAGTCTGTTGTTCCATGTACAGTTCTGACTGTTGCTTCCTGACCTGCATACAGGTTTCTCAAGAGGCAGGTCAGGTGGTCTGGTATTCCCATCTCTTTCAGAATGCTCCACAGTTTATTGTGATCCACACAGTCAAAGGCTTTAGCATAGTCAATGAAGCAGAAATAGATGTTTTTCTGGAACTCTCTTGCTTTCTCCATGATCCAGCGGATGTTGGCAATTTGATCTCTGGTGCCTCTGCCTTTTCTAAAACCTGCTTGAACATCTGGGAGTTCACGGTTCACATACTGCTGAAGCCTGGCTTGGAGAATTTTGAGCATGACTTTACTAGCGTGTGAGATGAGTGCAATTGTGCAGTAGTTTGAGCATTCTTTGGCATTGCCTTTCTTTGGGATTGGAATGAAGACTGACCTCTTCCAGTCCTGTGGCCACTGCTGAGTTTTCCAAATCTGCTGGCATATTGAGTGCAACACTTTCACAGCATCATCTTTCAAGACTTGAAATAGCTGTAAAGTGATTTTTAAAAAGTCAAGACCATTATCATTGTATGTAGACAATATTATGATTCTTAAGTAACACAAGAGGATCAACAAGAGGGAAAAACACTATGACGAACAGTAAATCAGTTCAGGAAGATCCATGTATTAGTTATCTCTTGCTGTGTGACAAATTATCCCAAAATTGAGTAGCTTAAAACAATATGCATTTATTGTCTTATACAGTTTCTGAGGGTTGGACTCCAGGAACAGCTCAGCCGGGAAGTTCTGTTTCGGGGTCCCACAAGAGGTTACGGTCATGTTGTTGGCCAGGGTTACAAGCATCTGAAGGCTTGTCAGGGCCTGGAGGATTTACATCACTCACATGGCTGTGGGCAGGGGTTCTCCGTTTCTCACTGAACATTGGTCCCTGCTCTTTCCCACATGGGCCTCTCTACAGAGTTACCTGAACATAGTAGCTGGTTTCCAGAGAAAATGCAAGAGAGCAGGAAGCCATGGTGCCTCTTGTGATCTAGTTTATGAAATGGCACACCATCCCTTCTGCACTGGAAGTGACACACTAATTGTATACACTCAGTGAAAGAGTGATCAAGGTCCACCTCTTATGAGGACATATTAAAAGATGCGATACCATCATGGCGCCATGTCATATGCCATTATGGTACCACTTCTGTATTCTTGAATCCCATGGACAGAGGAGCCTGGTGGGCTGTAGTCCATGGGGTTGCACAAAGTTGGACATGACTGAAGTGACTTAGCATGCATGCACATGATATATAATTCATATACAAAATCGACACACAACCTTCCTAACAGGACACTTTTATAATATAATGGACATAAAACAAATCAAAAAGTGTACAAAAGATATGAACAAGCAATTAATTTTTTAAAAAGAAACCTATATTGTTAATGGGGCTTCCCTGGTGGCGCAAATGGTAAACAATCTGCCTGTGATGCCTGGATCTGGAAGATCCCCTGAGAAGGGAATGGCTATCCACTCCAGTATTCTTGCCTGAAGAATTCCATGGACAGAGGAGCCTGGGCAGGCTACAGTCCAGGGGGTCGCAGAGTCAGACATGACTAAGCGTGTAAGTCAGACGTATTGTTAATGAGCATATGAAAGATGCTGCAACTCATTAACAGAGAAATTCAATTATGTTTGATATTTTTGATACCCCTCAGATCGGAAAACAGTTAACATTTTATGATACCAAGTGAAAGCCAGGATGTGGGACATAGGAAACTCCCAAACATAGCTGGTAGAAGCATAGCACTTTCAACACAACTTGACACTAGCTGGTAAGTTTGGTGAATTGCCCCACCAGCATTCAATTCCACTCCCAAAGAACCTCTTTCTCTGTGTACAAGATCTGTACAAGAATGTTCCTAGCATTATTGTTTCAGTAGGAAAAAGAGAAAAAGAATACCCTAAATGTACATTTCCAGGAGGATGTACATGAATGAACTAGAATTATACATATCAGTATATATTAATTCTCACAAACATATTGGGCAACCAAAGCAAGATGCAGAAGAATACGTGTATGCAAAGATTAAAAATATGCAAAACAATTCCATGTGTTAAGAATACATCCTAACGTAGTAAAAATACTTTAAAAATATATAGCAATGATACACACCAAATGCAGACGATGATTACTTCTAAGAAAGAATGAAAAGAATGTGATGTAGAAATATAGATGGGGAGTTCAACTTTATAAGTAATGTTCTACTTATTAAACTAGTAGACACTTGGCAACTGTTTTATTATTTCTTATGCCTTTAAAAATTATCTTTTCATAATATATTTCATAATAAAAAGTTTAAAGAAAATGTAATAGAAGAAAATATCCCTTTTTAAATGACAGCAAGGGAAGAAGTTAAAATACCTAAGAATTTCAGATAATCTCAGAATGGAAGAATGAAATAATGTCATTTGCAGCAGCAAGGATGGGCCTGGAGATCATCATACTAAGCAAAGACAGATATCATATGATATCACTTATATGCAGATTATTTTTGAAAAATGATACTGATGAACTTATTTACAAAACAGAAACAGACTCACAGACTTAGAGAATGAACTTACAGTTACCAGGGAGGGATAGTTTGGGAGTTGGGGACTGCCATGTATACACTGGTACTTTAAGATAGAGATCCAGCAAGGCTACTGTATGGCACAGGGAACTCTGCTCAATATTCTGTCATAACCTAAATGGGAAACGAATTTGAAAAAGAATTGATCAATGTATGTGTAATCACTTTACTGTAAACCTGAAACTAACAACAACATTGTTAATCAACTAGGCTCCAATATAAAATGAAAGTTTCTTTAAAAATTTCAGGATGGAGAAATGATACATAGAACTACATTTTTTGGCATGTAAATGAAATACGGTATTAATGCAGTGTACTTAGTCATTCAGTTGTGTCCGAGTGTTTTGTATCATAGCCCACCAGGCTTCTTTATCCATGGGATTTCCCAGGCAGGAATACTGGAGTGGGGTGCCATTTCCTCCTCCAGGGGATCTTCCTCACTCTGAGATCAGACTCTCATCTCCTGTGTCTCCTGTATCGCAGGCAGATTCTTTACCTGCTGGGCTATCTGGGAAGCCCAAATGTTGGGCTTGGGAAGACCCTCTGGAAGAGAAAATGACAATCACTCCAGTATATTTTCCTGGAAAATCCCATGGACAGAAGAGCCTGGTGGATTATGGTCCAGTGAGTCTCAAGGAGTTGGACACGACTGAGTGACTAAGCACAGCACAAAATGAAATATAAATAAAACTTAAAGATGAACAAAAACTGGAAAAAATATTCCCATATTCCAAAGGGCTAATCCCTTTAATACATACAGACCGTCTTGTTAAAAGTCCTGTGACCAATAACCCAGAACAGTAATAGACTAAAGTCATGAACTGACAAATTCACAGAAATATAAATAGTGTTTAAATAGATGAGAAATGCAAGTGGAAACCATGAAATAATATGTTTGCCAGTCAGACTGTCAAAGATGAAAATGTTGATGATGATACAGGAAGGGAGTCAGTCTCACATGTGTTTGCCCAAATTGTATGGGAGGGTTTGTTGTCAGATTGTCTACAGAGGAGCATATGTAATGATCTATCAAAATGTAAACAGTCCACATCCTCTGACCTAGAAATTTCACCTCTATAAATTTTTCCTGGTGATACACTCGCACATGTGTGAAATGATTTATTACATTGTTTGTAATTGCAAAAAATGGCAACAAATTAATATCCCTTGATAGGGGCTTGATAAAATAAAATATGATACATTCATGGAATTGAATACCAGGTAGTGGTTTTAAAGTGAGGTCATCTCTTTGTGTATATTGGAGAGCCACAAGACAAATCATAGAGCAAAAAATGATGTGTGGAATAGTGGAATAATGTGTGGAATAAATGCTTCCATTTACAGAGGGGGAGAAAAGAATAGTGTATAATACATATACGCTTATTTATACATAGAAAAATCCTGAAAGGAGAGGAATAGAACTAAGAACTGGGACTGCCTCCAGTAGCACTGTGGTAGTATGGAAGAACCTTGAATTATATGAAAAACAACAACATCAAAAAAAACAAACTCTAAAACTTAAGATGCTAAAGACATCTGATCTAATTTAGCACCAAGGTATAAATTGTAAAACCCTCAGTGCTGGCCATTTGAAAGTAGAGAAATGTTGCTGATGTGCAATTCTGGACCTAATTACTTTCTTGCTAACTGCTAAACATTTCTCACTAATGGTCCTGCTACACAGCCAGTCAGAGAGAGGAGGAGAAAGAGAGAAATACGGCTTCTTATCCACACGGCCCCACCAATCCAATCAGCATCCTGGAACTGCTTACCTTGTGCTTCCTGAGTCATTTCTAATGAGAGATAATGATAGCAAGGTGGGAGGTCTCAGGTGGATTTGGGGAAGGATGCCAGAATGTAGGCCAAGTCCATTTTGATTCATTGCACATCGAACTTTTCACTTCCTTTGCACATTCACAGCTATTATTGGAATTTGGGGAGCAAATACAAGCCTGTTGGCAAAACTGGCTACAGATCCCTGTGATATGACTTGATACTGGAGATATAGATGGAGGGAGACAAATGCCATCTTCTGGGAGATGCTCAGAGACACCCTTGCTCTCAGGGATTTAGCGGTGCACACTCTGGGAGCAGGGCAGGGGCTCAAGGGTGGGCAGGGAAGACAGTGCTTACCAAAAGTTGTAAAGTATGCCCATAGGTTTACTGCATATTGAGGGGAATGTAAAGTGAGTAAAGCTGGTAGGGGGAGGTATTCACTGGCAAATTTTTGTGACTCTGGAAACACAAGGGAAGCTACATGATTTATTTTATAGTCAACAGAAATGTTGAACACAGCACATCTGCTCTGTCCTTACAATGGATCTGGTACTTTTCTGGGTTTGGGGCGATATGTCAGAACAAAAGGCAGCCTTGCCCCTTGTGCTGATTGCATTCTAGTGGCCATGGCAGGGGGCTGGAAATGCAGATGATACACTAAATAAGTGGTGGGGCTTCCCAGGTGGTGCACTATAAAGAATCTGCCTCCCAATGCAGGAGATGCAGGAGACGGGGGTTCAAACGATGGGTCAGGAAGATCCCCTGCAGTGAGAAATGGCAACCCACTCCAATATTCTTGCCTGGAAAATCCCATGGACAGAGGAGCCTGGTGGCCTGCAGTCTATGGGGTCTTAAATAGTCAGACACGACTAAGTGACTGAGCATGGCACAGCACATAATAAAGGCACCTATGAGATGATGTTAGGTAATGTACAATCTAGGGCTTCTCTGGTGGCTCAGATGGTAACAAATCCGCCTGTAACGCAGGAGACCCAGGTTTGATCCCTGGGTTGGGAAGAATGAACCATCCCTGGGTCAATTTTCAATGGTAAGGGAAGAGAAAGACAAGTAGTGAGAGAGCAGTTTGTTTATTTAAAACATTTTTCTTAAACTTTGCTTTTGGCAGCACTGGATCTTTGTTGCTGCGCACGGGCTTTGTCTAGTTGTGGTGAGCCGGGGCTATTCTGTCGCACAGTGCATGGGCTTCGCATCACAGTGGCTTCCGTTGTTATGGAGCATGGGCTCTAGGCATTCCGGCTGCAGTAGTTGCGGAGTTGCCCCACAGTGTATAGGATCTTAGTTACTAAACCAGGGACTGAACCCATGTCCCCTGCATTGGCAGGTGAATTCTTAACCCCTGGACAACCACAGCCATCCCGAGAGAGTATTTTAGATTCTATTTTAGACAAGTGGTCAGGGAGGCCTCTCTGTTAAGGTGTCTGATAATGTGACATTTGATTAGAGACCTGAGAAAGTTAAGAAGCAAGCCATGAAGGTATACAGGGAAATGCAAAGGCCTTGAGGCTGAAGCATGACTTTCCCCACACAGATAAAGGAATAGTGTTCAGAAAATACTGATGAGAAGCAATTGAAACAAAAACATACCTTCCCTATGATTATGTATGCATATATCAGAAAAGACTGTGTGTGTGTGTGTGTTAGTTGTTCAGTTGTGTCCGACTCTTTGTGACTCCATGGACTGTAGCCCACCAGGCTCCTCTGTCCATGGGATTTCCCAGGCAAGAATACTGGAGTTGGTTGCCATTCTCTTCTCCAGAGGATCTTCCCGACTCAGGGATTGAACCCTGGTCTCCTTCATTGCAGGTGGATTCTTCACCATCTGAGTCACCAGGAAATACATATCAGAAAAGACTCCTAAAAAGATATATATCCTTGTTGCTTCAATGAAGGGCTAAAGACCATTTCTCAATGACAGGCAGTATCTTCTAATTCCTTGTCTCTGATCCAGCCATACTTGGCATGTATAGAATTTTGGTATATAAATAAACAGTATCTGGTGACTGAATGAGTGATTTTTTTGAGAATATTTTATTCATCATTTTAAAAAGTAAAACAAAATGGCTGTTTTTGAAGAATCAAGTTTGTAACAGCACATGGCATCACAGGGTTTCTCAGAAAGACATGACTTTAGCTCTGGGCTAGCCCAAGATGTCTGTCATTGGGCAAGAAGAGAGAAAGCTAAATTTAACTGATTGCCTAATATCTGCTATGAATTCGTATGTGCATTGTTATGAGTATAGTTGTTCACATCTTGCAGTTAGAACAATGAGGCCAGGGAAATTTAGTTTCTAGCCCATGGACACAAGACCAGTAGACAATAGAGCTGAAAACCAGATCTTCTGCCTCCAAGTTTGACCTCTGATGATCACAGCTATGGCGGGTAGGGGTGGGGGTCTACTCCAGACCTCTTCCCTCATATCCCGTGGTTCACGAGTACCAGTTCTTGGTCCCCGGTATTCTCCATGCTCCTTGATTTTCTCAAATGCTTCAAGTGAGGCACATCTGGGGAGCTATCCCCTCATTTATCCCCATGTCTGATCTTTTCATCCAAAGCTCACCATTATCCTCTTACTAGAGGTGTAACTCTTGGCAAGTCATTTCACCTCTCTGAGTTTTATTTTTGTCATGTTTTAATGGATGTAACTGTGTATTGAAATTGTGGTGCAGAGGCATTGGAATCATGCAGTCAAGTCTTTGGACCATTGTCTGATATTTGTGGCAGATACTCAGTAAACAGCAGGTGAATCTGTGTGTGACCGTCTTGTGTCTGGATCCAGCTAATGATTGACTCACCTGATGAAGGAATCCTGGATTGGTTGCTAGTGATGATAAGAGCATAAAAATAGTGTGCTTCCCCCAAAACATTTTCAACTCAACATAACTCAGATTAATTGCTGATGATGTGAAAGCCAATCCCAGTTCACCAGAAAAGACCTTGTTGACTTCCCTTAACTTGTCATTCAGTGGGAAAGCAGCCCATTTGTTCCGAATTCATTTGGCCATGACTTAGGCTCAGAGTAAATCTAATTTGTAGATTGTCATAAATTGAATAAAACCCTCCTGCTAAGAAGACACCAGTCCGCATATGTAGCCCTCAAACTTAAGGTTTGGGGTGAAAAAAAAAACTCTTTAGAATAGTCTGGAAATAAGTCTAGTGAGCCTTGTTTTCTGAAATCTAAGATTTGCCTTTTTATAGAGTAGTTTTATTTACATCAGTTTTCCTTGGTGCCTCAGATGGTAAAGAATCTACCTGTAATGCAGGAGACCCAGGTTCAATCCCTGGGTCAGGAAGATCCTCTGGAGAAGGGATTGGCAACCCACTCTAGTCTTCTTGCCTGGGAAATCCCATGGACAGAGGAGCCTGGTGGGCTACAGTCCATGGAGTCACAAAGAGTCAGACACAACTGAGGAACTAACACTTGATTTACTTCATCTTCTTCACTGACAACAGGGGAAGGGGGTAGATAGGGAGCCTAACAGGTGAGCATGACAGTTTGCTAGCACTTCCACAATAAAGAACTACAAACTGGAGGGCTTAAAACAGATTTTTGACCTCACAGTTCTAGACTTTTGAAGTCAAGGTCTCAGCAGGACCATATTCCTCTGAAATTTGTAGGGGATGCTCCTTCCTTGCCTCTCCTGGTTCCTGGTGTTTTTCTGCCATGCTTGGCATTCCTGGACTTACAGATGCCTCACTATTGTCACATGGCCACCTAGACCCTGTGTGTCTCCCCTCTTCTGAAGGACACTAGCTATACTGGATGAAAGGCTCACTTTACTCCACTCCAACTTCATCTTAACTAATTGAAGCTGCAATAAGCCTTTTTCCAAATAAAGTCATGTTCTGCAGTATCAGGACATATCTCTTTGAAGGACACAATTCAGCCTGTAACATTGGGTCACTAACCTTCCGTGAAACCTAGAGGGACACAGGGCTGGAAAGCCAGCCAGGTGATTTTAGTTGCAGAGGAACTGTGCCATGTATCTCAGAGCCGATGGTATTATGAGTGGGCTGGAGGTCACTTCTCCCCTTCTTTCTCACTGTAGAGGCTTGATTCTGCAGATGTTGCAAGTCTAAAGCTGGGTGACACCATCCAGGTGACCTAGAGCCATAGATATACAACTTTGGGAACCAAAGTGAATGACCTTTTCTCTTTCCATTTTAATAGCCAGATTTTTATTTCAGTCCTATGTGTGAGAAATATTAAGTGTGGTTAGCACTGATGATCCTACTTTTATTAGGTTGAATGAAGTTTCCATTTTAGAGATGAAAAATGGTCAAGTATTGGCATTTTCACATGGTTTGACCTTTGTATTCCATTAGATGCTGTCATGAATAAGTGCCACTTGGCCCTGATTATTGAAATTGGTCCCAAGACTTTGAATTTTACACTGGGTCCAATCCTCCCCTTAGAATGTATTTGCCCCACTATGCATAGCATAATACCTATGCTATGCATAGCATACCCTATAAAAGGTACACACTCAGAATGAAATGGCTGGATGGCATCATTGACTTAATGGACATGAGTTTGGGAGATAGTGAAGGACAGGGAAGCCTGGTGTGCTGCAGGTCACAAAGATTTGGACATGACTGAGCAACTGAATACAACAATAAAGCAGAAAAGAAGCAAGGATTTGGGGATTCAGAAAGATCTGGATTCAAATTACTCCTCTATAGCTAAGATTTGACTTTAGAGGGCCAGTTATGTCTCAGAATCCTTATTTGTAAAATGAGGGCAAATCCTTATAGAATTTTAAAAAATTATTTGGCTGAATCAAATCTTGGTTGCAGAAAGTGGGATCTTTTGTTGCGTCATGTGGGCTTTTTCTAGTTGTGGTGTATGGGCTTAGTTGCCCTGTGGCATGTGGGATCTTAGTTTCCTGATCAGGGATCGAATCTGTGTCCCATGCATTGGAAAGCAGATACTTAACCACTGGATTACCAGGGAAGTCCCACTTTATAGGGTTATTGTGAGGATTAAATTATTTATGTGTTTAATTTATGTACTTCCAGAATTTTGGGGATTTCCTGCAATAAGAATTTGCCTGCATTGAGGGAAACCTGGGTTCGATTCCTGGGTGGGGAAGATCCAGTGGAGAAAGGAATGACTACCCATTCCAGTATTCTTGCCTGGAGAATTCTATGCACAGGGGAGCCTGGCAGGCTACAGTCCATGGGGTTACAAAGAATCTGACACGGCTGAGTGACTAACATTTTCACCAGCACATAATAGATGTTCAACAAATTTTGATTTCTTATACTAATGACTTCCATCACCTCTACTTGTAATCCCTCATAATCCCAGGAACTGCTCAGAGATAAACAGAGCCAATGGGAAAACCTGCAGACCTAATCCAGGTAACTAAAGATTACATAATAATGGGACAAATGGACTACTTGGCATGTACCCTATTCTTCTGGATCCAATAACAGACACCAGCCTCAAAAAATATACCTTGAAAGCTATTTCCTGAAAGACACCATCATTATGTAGTCTTTTTTCATCTCACAATGACTAAATTCCATTTGAATTGCATACGTGATACACCTGTGTTTATACCAAGTGTCATTTTCTAGCATAGTAGTTCTCAACCTTTTTTTCCCATGGGGACACTCATGACATCAAGATAAATTAGCATATATGGCACATTCTTCAGGGACTTTTCAGAAAATATCAAATTCCCTATAACTACATTTTTCTAAAGCGTACTGGAAAGGATATGATGAGGGTTGCATTCTAGAGATAACCTCTCTAGATTTTTTCCAATTAAATTTTCTACCAGCTTGAGCAAATTATCCACAAGTGCTATACTTGTAACCCACCTGAAACGTATATGGTAAAGTCTGAGGTTGAGAGTCAGTCTTCTAAGAGATGCTGTTATCATGACCACTCAGAATGGTTCAAACATGCCAAAGCCACTAGACAATTCAGCTCTGAAGAGACAATTACAGTTCCCTACATCTCATTTAGATACTTCTAGGTGCTCTGACCCAGAGTGAACACACAGTCAGGATAATTGTATGCGCATAGCAAACAAATGGATCTATTTCAATGACAGTGTATTGGTACAAGTGGTACTCCTGCCTCTGTGTCACAGAGGCAAAGCAGTAAGGTAGAAATAAAGCCACTCCAGGCTCCTTGTCCTCCAGGATATTCCATATACGCAATATTGCTACTGATATGATCAATGATATCCAACCACCAGAAGCAGCCTGCCCCATCTTTATGCACTTAAGCATTCTGTTCAGCTAAATTTGGTCAAAGACATTTATTACCAGTCGTAAGTAATGCAACCATGGAGGGTGCTACCTGGGGCCACTGGAAGCCTGCCATGGTTTACAGCCCTTGGAACAGACTCAGACATTGTAAGTTAAAAAAAAAAAAATACTCTTTAAGCCAATCCCAAACCTTTTATAATTTAAATTCTAATAAATCACACCTCCTAAATCTTCCCAGAGGCAGGACTCAGGAAAGATTTCCCCTCTCTCTCTGTCTGCCAAAGAGCCTCTTAATAAGGGAGAGAGATGCAGAAAAAGCACAATGGTGTTTCAGCTGTGCTCAGGGTTAGGATAGGGAGTCTAAGATTTGGCCAGTCCTTAAGACAAGGAGGCCAGGCATCAGATAGGGCTAGATAGAACAAAAGGGAAATGGAAATGGGAGCCTGTTACTTCCCAGCTTTAACTCTCAGTGGCTCTCTATCACCTCTAACATAAGTCCATATGCTGAGCATGCTGTGTATACACAGGACAGTCCCAGCTCCAGCCATGCCTGATACATTGACTACAGCAAGTACTCACCTGTGTGTGTGTGTGTGTGTGTGTGTGTGTGTGTGTACTGTGACTGTTTGTCTGTCTTCCCTCTTAAAGTGTGTGATCCTGCAGGGAGGGATCTTAGCTTAGTAAACTTTAATCCTTAGTACCTATCCAGAAGTCCAATAGGTGCTTAATCAATTCTGAAAAAATTAGGGAAATGACCATAAGCTAACTGAACTGAACTGAAAGCTATACAGAAGCTAAAGGGTCCAAGTCGAGAGATGTGAATGTCAGGTTTTGCACTGTCTGAAGAACTCATGGGTCTGTCCTTCTCCTCTGCCAGGCACTCTCAGCTATTTCAGGGAAGGTGATTATAAAATGTGACTATGAAATAATGCTGTATTCTCTTCCCCACAAATGTACTACGATCTGTGATCCCTTCTGAGCATTCTCCTCAGCAGACTATGTGTGTATTTTTATGTTTTTAATTTAAATTTATTTAATTTTAATTGGAAGATAATTGCTTTACAATATTGTGTTGGTTTCTGCCATATATCAACAGGAATTGGCCAAAGGTATATGTATGTCTTCTCCCTCTTGATTCTTCCTCCCACCCCTTCCCACCCCAAGAGGTTGTCCCATGTGTGTACTTTTAAATGGCTGCATTTGCTCCAAAAGCCTCTTGGAACTGTGGTCAGATTCAGTTTATAAACCATAAAAGAAGACCAGTGTAATTCCTTTATATGCACATTATTTCCAAAACAATGTTCCCCCAGCTTGATTGCCCACCATATACATGGGATACAGCTTCAGGAAAACTTTTAATACCTTACCACAAGAAATCCACCCTCTGAAGATGAAGATGTGCCACATTTGAAGATATTTAAGACAGAGTGCCAAGAGTGTCCTCATAAGATTCTAAATTAGAGGTCCCAAAACGCCTTGAGCAATTTTTCATTATCTTGGAAATAAGTGTACATCTATCAAGGAGATTAATTTGGAGTCTATAGAACAGCTTTGCTGCTGCTGCTAAGTCACTTCAGTCATATCCGACTCTGTGTGACCCCATAGACAGAAGCCCACCAGGCTCCCCCATCCCTGGGATTCTCCAGGCAAGAACACTGGAGTGGGTTGCCATTTCCTTCTCCAATGTGTGAAAGTGAAAAGTGAAAGTGAAGTCGCTCAGTCGTGTCCGACCCTTAGCGACCTCACGGACTGCAGCCCACCAGGCTCCTCCATCCATGGGATTTTCTAGGCAAGAGTACTGGAGTGGCTTGCCATTGCCTTCTCCGATAGAACAGCTTTAGGATTTTCTAATCTAATGTTCTCCTTTAAAATCACCAGAATTTATTTGTGCTTACTATGATTTACTTTTGAGTGTTTACTATGACCAAGGATTGCATGTGTGTGTGAATGTATGTATGTACATATGGGTATTCTTATTGAATCCTCCCAACAATTATATAAAACTAGCAACAACAATAGCAATAGTTAGCATTTGCTGAGTGCTTACTATGGGTCAGGCATGAACTAAGGGATTTTTCATTTTAATTCCCATTTTATAGACAAGTAAACTGAGTTACAGAGAGACGTGAAGCACTTTCCTAATGGCACAAAGTCCATAGAGAAAAGCTGAGATTCATGTACAGATTTGTCTGACTTGTTTTTGACTACTCTGATACATGCTGTGTTTTAAGCTCTGCTCTTAAACCCTGTGATCTGACCTCTGCATTTTAATTAAAATATCAGGAATGTATGTGATCTATATCTTCTGGCTTTCCAGGTGATGCTAGTGGTAAAGAATCCACCTGCTAATGCAGGAGACACAAGAGATGTGAGTTCAATCCCTGGGTTGGGAAGATCCACTGGAGCAGGAAATGGCAACCCACTCCAGTATTCTTGCCTGGGAAATGCCATGGACAGAGAAGCCTGGCAGGCTACAATCTATAAGGTTGCAAAGAGTCGGACACAACTAAGCACTCAATCAATGCTCCTAACTCATATTTCGATATGTATGGCTCGATAAATACTAGTTGAATGAATAAACCTATGTCAGTGGCTGTGATCCAACCAACACCAGGCAGAAAGGCAAGAAGAACAACAGTCCCATGTGATACAAGCTGGTTCAGCTTATCTCACCACAAAACTAAAGCCACACTCATAGCAAAGAGCAGTGGGTGTTAGAGAAAGTGTTTGGATGTCTTCCTGCCCTGGCTGCAGCATGCAGCATTGTGATTTTTTTGGTATTTAATTCCCAGTAAACCCCTGCAGGGCCCTGGGCCTCAGTACCCTCATCTATGTGCCTGGAATGGCTATATTCCTCGCTCTTCTTTAGCCTTGCCCTCTGCATATTTATAAAATGTCTAGAATCCTGGTATCCTATAAAAATGCAAAGTACGATTATTATTAATGATACAGTTAGCAAGAAGGACATTTGTTATTTCTACTCAATTGGTTTCCCCCAGGAACAGAAACAATTTTTTTTTTGGGGGGGGGGACATAGTATTAATGTGCCGTCTTTGCAAGTTTGGTCATCTGTCATTTGCTTTGGGGGGAAAGTTGTGCCCTTGTTTCAGGCAGCACCGGGCCTTTTCCTCTGCAACGTTGGACACTATCCGAGCACAAGTTGCTTCATGGTCTAGATGAAACCAGGGGTCTTTATTTGATTTCTGGTATCAGGAAACAATTTATTAGGATCAAGGCAGTTAGGCTACGAGACTTCCTTTCTTGCCTGGGTAGTCACTAGTTGAACAGGCAGCCTTGGCTCATAAATCTAGTTTTATTTCCCCATCTATTCACCTGGAACTAAGTGATTTTTTTGAAGGCAAAGGGGAGAACACATTTCCTTATGTAAGCACTCTTCCTCCGGCTCGTAATCACCATTGTTTCTTAGACAAGCTGGCGAGCGGGCTGAAGTAAGGAGCCATTTCCAGTCCATGCATCACACTTGTATTTTCAGAGTTTACAGAAAAATACTGCAACCAATTTGGGATTTCCCTGTAATGATCCACTTCCTCGAAATAAATCAGAACGGATTCAAATGCGCCTTTCAGAGACAAAAGGGCTTTCTGCAAATATCTCTTTCCCTGTGCCCTTCAGAAACTACCTTGTCTTTCTTTCGGGCCCCCATCCCCCGCTCCCACCCTCCCTCAAGCCCCCCACCCCGCCTTCCCCTCCTTCTTAAGAAGACTTTCCCAGGTCCCTCTTGGCTGTGGTTGAACGACGTTGGCTCCTGTCCATGCCGCAACAAAGACCTGGCATTCCAGCTGTCTGAGTCTAATCTCCAGTGTCAGCTCTCGTTAATGTGTGCGCGTGAAATCAGAGGGGGCAGAGCTGCACGGAATATTAAAACCATGATCAGAATTCCGCTGAAATGCTGAGAGTCTGCAAGCACCATTAGAGGAGGCTGTCAAATCAAGGCTTCGCATTAAATAAAAGAAAAGATTTCTATCAGAGGAAAGTACAATCAGTGAATCGCTGAGCTAAATTAGCATTTTTTCAATTGGAGATCGAAGTTGATTTATTGTTCTACACGACATTAATGTAACTATGTGCTTGACCTGCTAAGGCAGCTAATTTTTCATTTAAATGGTTTCTTTCCTTCCCGGTGCAAAGGCTGCAATCATATTTCAACTTTGCAGAGTGATCAGAAAAGTCGTGGAATGCGGCAGAAATGTCTTAGGGCAGCCTCCCCTCCCCTTCCTCTCCTTTTTTCCAACTCCAGCGCCTTCCTTCTTCCCTCCCCTTCCCCCTCCTAACCTCATGGCTGGTGGTCAAGGTCACAGAGGAAGAGTAATCTCAAAGCCACCAACTTCAAAGCTGCCATCAAAGAAGCCCCCACGTAGCCACTGAATTAAAAGGGAGTGGGGGAGGGGCTCTGGGCCCTGGCGTTCATCTCTGCAAGAAAGGGCCCCCTAACTGCCCCACTGGTACAACCCAACCTGGGGTGCCCTCTGTCCAGTTCTCCCCAGTTCTCCCCTGCCAGCCTCTCAGTACGGGCCTCTTCCCAACCTCCCCAGCCCCCTCCCCACACACACAGCGCCTGAAGATAATATACATTTCCAATTAGCAGAGCACATTGTGGTCATGTTCTCTTTTACGGCCCTAACTATCTTCCTTTTGCTAAAAAGCTGGGCCTTCATTAATGAAATCCTGCAGTTCTGTTAATCCGAGATACAATGCTCCTTTTCTCTCTCAGGCTCTCCCGAACATAAAAACTGCAGTTACTTCAGCTCCCTCTTCTGTTTAGATTCCTTGTCATTCGTCTTTCGTTACATACCTGATGTAGCACAGTAGCGGTCGAAGTTCCTGGACATAGAGGGAAAGGACGCAATTATGTTCCTTTCCCAATCAGCCTGTTTGCAAAGGCAGCTGGCATTTTCTGGGTCCCCCCCCCCACTTTCTAAAGTTCATTGATTTTAATCTCTGGAAGTTGATGAATATATTTTAGGGTACTTTTGGGGCCCTAACATTTAGCTAGCTTGTTAGATTTAAAACTAGCTGGGAGTTCTGGAAGGACTGTGATAAATGAGATTTCAGCATTTCTCTGCAGTTCCTCTTATGAAGTAATTCATTGTATCCCACAGTGAGAAAAAGGCAGGCCTTGGAGGTGGGTGGTGGAGCTGGTATTTGCCATCCTTTACCAATAGAGAGACATTACTTTGCCAACAAAGGTCCGTCTAGTCAAAGTCATGGGTTTTCCAGTAGTCATGTATGGATGTGAGAGTTGGACTATAGGGAAAGCTGAGTGCCAAAGAATTGATACTTTTGAACTGCGGTGTTAGAGAAGACTCTTGAGGGTCTCTTGGATAGCAAGGAGATCCAGCCAGTCCATCCTAAAGGAAATCAGTCCTGAACACTCATTGGAAGGACTGATGCTGAAGCTGAAACTCCAATACTTTGGCCACCTGATGCGAAGAACTGACTCATTGGAAAAGACCTGGATGCTGGGAAAGATTGAAGGCAGGAGGAGAAGGGGACGACAGAGGATGAGATGGTTGGATGGCATCACTGACTCAATGGACATGAGTTTGGGTAAGCTCTGGGAGTTGGTGATGGACAGAGAAGCCTGGCGTGCTGCAGTCCCTGGGGTCACACAGACACGACTGAGGGGCTGAACTGAACCAATACAAATATTAACTTTTAAGACAAAACAGACACTGGATCAATAACTAGCATTTATATTTTATCTCTTTTCCTTCTACCACCAAATATGCACCTTATGAAATGACAAATGGAGTAAAGTTCTATATCTGTGGGAGGTCTGCGGGCATTGTCAGTCCTGTAGTTCTGAAGGACCGTAGGGTATCAGGCAAAGAAACAGCACAGTCACTGTGCAGGGCTCTCTGTGGACAGGAGGCAGAGCATGACCCCCATTCTCCACCCCTCTGGTGTCTGACACAGCTGGAGTCACTCTGAGGGTCAGAGGAATAGAGGCAACCTCCCCTCCCACTTCCATCACAATTGGACCTAACTAGCCCCCCTTGGTCAGCAGATACTACAGAATGAATGCTCAGTGTTCTGCTCCTTGCTCTGACCCAGTGAGAGGGCTTCTGTATAGGCCAAAGGTGAGGGTCTTGACAAAGACTGCTTAGGTAACTGCTGGAGACACGCAGTACTGGTTTCTACGTACCTGTTGCCATTTTGTCCAAGTTGCTCACCCTTGCTCATCTCACACTCCCTTTTGAAAGCTACCTCATCTCTTCCTCATGTGGATTATCACTCAAAATAGCTACTGTAAAAATTGAATGTGGATTTCATTCTCCAAAGGCAATAAGAGTGTGTGGTCACTAAATACAGAAAAAGCTTCACACTGGTCATTTGTTTCTGTCCTGGTTTGTCCCCACCGTGGTTCTATAGTGAGAGTCAGTGTCATTGACCAGGGATCCCCCCATCGCCTGACAACCCACATTCATTAGCCATGAGGTGTCATCACTGCACATGGCTCTCTTATTTCCCATCTGCAGGGCAATCCCATGACACAGCCAGCCTCCTGAAGGACCCAGATGCAAAACTCAATGATTTCCTGCTCTGAGTACTTCCGTGGTCACTTGCACCTTTCCTTTACAGGATAATCTCCTTCTGAATATAAGTTTTATTCATGGAATTAAGGACTGTCAGATAATTTGGGTCCCTTCTGGTTCACTAGTGCACAAAACAGAAACCCAGTCCCTGGAAGAGATAATACAGACACTTTGTCAGTCAACCCACATGACTTGCAATACCTTGGGAGCCCAGCAAGCAACAGGCACATCGAAGACTAGGAGAGACCAGGTCTGGATGTCCTGTCTGGGCAGGAAACCTGAAAGGAGAACCAATTTGGTAGCAGAGGCAGACTCTGTGGAATGTGGCCAGACTACCCAAGACACTATGGTCAAAGAGCCTGGTATTAGAAATTCTTAGCACCAGAAATACAACCTAGTGAGCATTTAGAAGGAGGACAGGGCGGAGGGTGAGGTTATGAGATCAACCCATTCCCCACAAAAGTTTGGCAGACCGAATCTGTCCTAGAGAGAAGAACACTGTGATGAGTAAAGCGACAGTAGAGACCTGCCATCCACTGGGTTTCGGGGGACAAGACCTAGTCTGTAAGGAAAATAAAACTGTTAGAATAGATGTGTGGAAAGACTAAGAAACACACTAAAGCAGTAGCCCTAGCCTGAGAAGCAGTCCTCATTTGCTTCTTCATCTTAGAAAAGGCATCCTACTAGTTCTCCCACATACGGTGGGATTAAATTGTGAGAATTAAATGCTTTGAGATTATATCCACATCTGTGTATGTGTGTGTGCATGTTAGATTACACCTGCACAGTGAAAGCCATAATGGTATTTGACACCAACGAAATACTCAGAGCTCATCCCACGGGTATCATTTAGTTTTTAAAACAAAAGAATGAAACATTTATTAAGTCAGTCGCATAGGATGCTAGATTCTTCCATGTGTTATTTACTTAATTTATTCTCACAACGCTCATTCAGTCATCACAGCAACCCTGCAAGGGGTGTATGTTTACCTCTCCTTTCAAAGTTAAGGAAATGGAAGATAGGGGAGACCGAGTGACTCTTTCCAGGAAAGACACCCAAGCATGGTAAAACTATTGAAACTCAAAGTTGTAGGATCTAACTCCAAATGACTCACTCTTTAAAATACTAGGAGGATTTGAATCATCTATTCTCAACAGTGGCTTTTTGTAAAAGTGAACCTCAAAGCATTCAGAACATAAATATGATGGAAAGAACCATCAATAATGCAATATCAGAGTACACTCCAGATAAGAATTATTTTATTTGGAGAATAATAACGACTACCTAACATCTCTTGAATAGGTGTCTTAAGTGCCATGTAGTGTTCCACATATGTAATTGCAGGTATTAATACATTTAATCTTCACACCAACCCTGTGAAATATGCTCTATTATCATCCCCATTTTAAAGATGAGGAAACCTAGGCACAGATATATCAAATAACTTCCCCAAAGTAAAGCCAACCTAATCTGAACTTCAAATTCCACACTCCTAGTCACCATGCTCTCCTGCCCTAGAGGAGAATGTAGCATAATTCCTTGTCATTATTCTAGTTCATTAAAAGAATTCTTGAGAAAGGCACATTGGAGCCCTGCAGCTATGGTTTGAGTCAAAAGAGATTTTCAGTGCAAAAGTTACAAACTTAATTATAAAGCTCCCTTTTATGAGGTTTAGGCCACTAATAGACTTTTTCCTCCTGTTAGAATTTTCCCTGAATTAGGGAAGATCTGGTCCTACAAGTTTGGGGGAAGTAGTGGGGGGAAATAAAGACAGGAGAGATAAGGTGATAGTCAACACTTGGATCAGAAACCTACTGTGGAACTTCAGAATAGAAGCACCATGCTGTTGGAGCCCTGCTAAAAGGTGACTCATCTCACCGTGAGAAGTCCTGGTGAGGAAGTGAAAGCAAGGGCTGCTTGACAACTGGCCTTTTAGGAATGGGAGCGATTACCATAGGGGGAGAGCAGCGTGAACTCTGTCCCCGGCTGAGAACAATACGGGAGCAGAAGCAGAGAAATTACGAGCTCCTAAAAGACAGGCTATCCAGAGGGCTCATCTCTGTGTCCTTCACTGTGCCTCCCCTAGTGCCTGGCTCTGCTTGGATCACAGTAGATGCACAATAAATGCTGAGTGAATTGGACGGCGCATGTTTTCATGCATGCGTGAACGAATGAAATCACAGTGCAGGCCATGTCCAAGTCATAGCAAGTCATCCCATATGGCTGAAGTTGGTCTCCCAGAGCATTTTTATGGATCCCAGAGAGGAGTTTCAACAATGAGCAGATCTGGTTGCTGGGGCCTGGGTCGCCCGTCTCTCGCCGTGCCACAGCATCATCGCGATGTGTGAGAGATTTGTTTGGAGTGGGGGAAGCATATTTTTGTTTGCATTTGCTTAGCACGTTGCTGTTGCACATTTTGCTATGAGATGTAAAGTCATCTGCATGCGCCGGTTGTGCAGTGAGAGAAGAGTCAAAACAAGCTTCAGGCGGGGTGTCAGCCACATGGCCCAGGCAGACTGTCATCCTCTTTGCCCGTGGTTGCTGCCACCTCCTCTCTCCATTTTTCTGACTCTCTTTCTTGTTCCTGAATCCCCACACCTGCATATGCAGCACACCTCAATGTCCAAGGGTCTAATTTCTAATTAGCTTAATTATATGTCAGCGTCTATACAGACTGAAGATCCAAATCCACCAGGATGGTAGTGCCTCCAGCATTCATCCCTGTGGATGAACAACTTTGCATAAGTCTTGACAGGAAGTAAGTGTGGGTGAAGAACCCTCAGGAAACCATCCTACCTTGCATCATGCCATCTCTTAAAAAATAAATTTAGCGGTGTGCACAAGCCAAAGCATCATATTTTATCTCTTTTTATCATCTAGGAATACTCCCTTCTCTCAGTTCCATCTCTATCCTGAGTTACAAATGGGACAATAACATCCAGGGTCAACATCAAGATCATTCATGTCCTGAAGCACACAGGCTCATGTTACTGACAGAGATAACTGATACAAAGGGAACAAGTTATTAATTTGGAGTTAAGGAGACTTCATTTTGGGTACCCAGTTTGTGAAATTTTGGGTCAATCAAATTAAGTTTTTCCAAACTTATAGGTAATAGAAGAGTCATAATAACATCACAAGGTTGAAGTAAAGACAATTCATACTCATTCATTTATTCAAATAAGCTTTAGTTAGTGCTCATTTTATGCCAGATGTGACACCAAGCTTGAGATGGAGCAGATGGCAAAGCTGACTTAGTTTCTGTCCTTAAAGCCTACAGGAAAAACAGATCATCACAGGTGTGATGATGGCTAGGAAAGAAAAGCATAGGTGCTTGGAAGGGTGCATTAGCCAAGAGGAAAAAGAACATGAGAAGGTTCTGTGCCACCCAAAGCATGATGCATTCATGGAGATGAAAAAAAAACATGGTTGGAAGAAAGATCATGGATAATGCATGTGAGGGAGCTCAGTAAGCAGAAAGGTACTCCGCAGATATGAAGGGATTTCATGCTAATAGAGGCTGTGTCTTTTGGGAAAAAAATCATCTCCAATGAAGTTCCTAGTAGATTGGCAAAGGAGATGTTTAGAGACAAGAAGCAAGGAGTACTTCCACTTCTCAAGTCTCATCTTGTAGACAAGCATCTACAGAATGTAGACCCACAGCAGAATGTAGAACAGGAGCACCCGGCCCACATGTACTTCTCTCCCGCCACGTTGAGGTCCTGCCATCCAGCACTCATACTTGTCCATTCATTTTGCCTTTGTTTTAAAACACCAAACCTGGTGAGAATAGATTTGCTCACATACCGTGTACAAGGACACATCGAAAGTCACACACTAGTAAGTGGTTCAGAAGTCCCCCCTTGGTACAGGACTCTCACAGCCTTTGGAAGATGCTCATTGTAGGCTTTGACCATTCATGACTGGTTAATCATCTACATGTTAAGAAGTTACTTTCTGCTTCCAGAGAATCAGAGATCTTTGGAAAAGATAGAGAGTCTTCTAGGACCCCTCCTACCCAGTTCAGGTGTCTCTTCTGCAACAGCCCCAACAGGTAGTCAGTCAGTCTCTGCATGGACACTTCCAATGACTGGAGCACTAAGTGCCTTGCAAACCACCCGCTTCATGGTTGAGCCAGTTCATACTGGCTGCTCCATGCATTGGTCTTAGCTCTTCCTCCACTAACCCAGAGATAACTGTTCCTTCATTCAGCATGGATTTATTGAGTGTATTCCTGGCTCCCTATTATGTGGCATGATTCCATACAAAGACATGTAGAACAAGGTTTCCTTCTCAAAATGTCTACCATCTAGTGGACTTGGTCCACTCCCTGTGTTTGCCTGGATTGCCACAATAAAGTACCATCAATTGGGAGGCTTAAACAACAGAAATCTATATTCTCTCAGTTCTTGGAACTAGCAGTCTGAAATGAAGATGTCAGCAGGGTTGCTTCTCCTGAGGTTTCTTCCATTGGCTTGGATACATCATCTTCCTTTTCTGTGTCTTTGTCTGGTCTTTCTTCTCTTCGTGTAGGTCTGTGTCCATATCTCCTATTCTTGTGAGGACACCAGTCTTGTTGGATTAGGGTGCACCCTAATGACCTCATTTTAACATAACTACTACTTTACAGATCCTATCTGCAAATAGGTTCATCTGTACCATTTTTCTAGATTCCACATATATGTGTCCATATACAATGTTTGTTGTTCTCTTTCTGACTTACTCCACTCTGTATAACAGACTCTGGTTTCACCCATAATCTCTGCAGATGACTCAGTTCCATCCTTTTTATGGCTCTGTAGTATTCCAATGTTGGAGAAGGCAACGGCACCCCACTCCAGTACTCTTGCCTGGAAAATCCCATGGATGGAGGAGCCTGGTAGGCTGCAGTCCATGGGGTTGCAAAGGGTCGGACATGACTGAGCGGCTTCACTTTCACTTATCACTTGCATGCATTGGAGAAGGAAATGGCAACCCACTCCAGTGTTCTTGCCTGGAGAATCCCAGGGACGGGGGAGCCTGGTGGGCTGCCGTCTATGGGCTCGCACATAGTCGGACAGACTGAAGCGACTTAGCAGCAGCAGCAGCAGTATTCCAGTGTGTATTCCAAGATGTGTACCACATCTTCTTTATCCATTCATCTGTCAGTGAACATTTAGGTTGCTTGCATGTCCTGGCTATTATAAATAGTGCTGCAGTGAACACTGGGGTGCATGTGTCTTTTTAAACTATGGTTTTCTCAGGGTATATGCCAGTAGTAGGATGCAAACATAGAGAACGGAAGAGTGGGGCAGGTGGGGTGGGATGAATTGGGAGATTGGGATTGATACACCACCATGTGTAAAATAGATAGCTAGTGGGAACCTGCTGTATAGTACAGGGAGCTCAGCTCAGTGCTCTGTGATGACTTAGATGGGTGGGATGGAGGTTCAAGAAGGAGAGGATATATGTATACATGTAGCTGATTCATGTTGCTGTACAGCAGAAACCAACACAACATTGTAAAGCAACTATACCCCAGTAAAATAAGACCCTATCTGCAAAAACAATCCCATTCTGAGGTTATGGGAGGTAGATCTTCATGTGAACTTGGAAAGAAACACACAATTCAACCCATAACACTCCCCTTTGCTCATGCAACTCTAGATACATGTCATGTACTGCGCTCAGTACAAGAATACTGGAGTGGGTTACCATTTCCTACTCTAGGAGATCTTCCCTACCCAGAGACTGAACCCACATCTCCTGTATTTCCTGCACTGGCAGGTGGATTCTTTACCACTGAGCCATCTGGAAGCCATATCCTTTAGCTGAGCTGCTTCTTCTTGAGGGTTGACATTCTCAGTTTCTTTGACTTTGACTTTTTATTCCACTATATGTCACCAAACCTGTCACTGTGTTTGTTATTTTCCCATAGAGACACTTTCATTTATTATTGTATCCACTAAAATGTCAGGTCCAAAAGGACACAGGCAACTGGATTGTTGTCTCCCTATACCTGGTGAAACTATCAGCATAGTGTTTGATAAGTTATATGTTTTGGTAACTGTCTTGTACAATTATTCTTAATGACTTTGAAAACAACCAAAATTCTTGGACATTGTAAACTATTGTTTGTTATATACCCTTTTGTTTTTAATCAGTTGTTTCTTTGAGGCAAAGTGTGAAATTTTGTGTTTATGAATGAGTTGATAAGGATAGGAATGTAAACAGTCTGAAGGCAGACAACTAGAAATAATATGTCCAGCTTGCCAGCCTTCTATTAATCAAAGCCTTTGAAAATATGGTTTAGTCAGTCAAGAGTCTAGCTAATTACATTGTCATTGTATGGGTGTGCTTAGTCACTCAGTTGTGTCTGACTCTGCAACCCGTGACTGTAGCTTGCTAGGCTTCTTTGTCCATAGGCTTTTCCAGGCAAGAATACTACAGTAGGTTGCCATTTCCTGCTCAGGGAATCTTCCTGACCCAGGGACTGACCCCATGTCTCCTGTGTCTCCTGCATTGGCAGCAGATTGGGCCCATGTTACTCCATGTCTGCTTGGAACCAATTGTCAAGCACCTTAACATTCAAATACATGTCTCTGTGGCAGTGTTCCCCAAAAATGTGTGTCAAGGAACACCTGGTCCTTTGGAGTTTTCCAGTTAAAAGTGATCAAAAAAACAGTATGACTATCCCTACTTGAAAATGACTAAGCTAAATTGTCACATAAAAAGCTATTAGGTATTCTAGGGTAAAGAAACATGTTTAACTTTTTATAACACAGTGCCTCATAAACTTATTTGACATGAGGCATTTGGTGGCTGAGTGGTAAAGAATCTGCCTGCAGTGCAAGAGACACAGGTTTGATTACTGGGTTGGGAATATCCCTGGAGAAGAAGTGGCAACCCACTCCAGTATTCTTACCTGGGAAATCTCATGGACAGAGGAGCCTGGCAGGTTACAGCCAATGGGGTTGCAAAGAGTCAGACACAACTTAGCCACCAAACAACATCCACAGAACTAGTTTCTGTGCAATGTACTGTTGTTTGTTTTCAAATGTCTTATTTATTTATATGGCTGCATTAGGCCTTAGTTGCAGCACATGGGATATTCAGTCTTTGTTGTGGCATGCAAGATCTTTAATTGTGGAATGCAAACTCTTAGTTGTGGCATATGGGATCTAGTTCCCTGACCAGGGATCGAACCCGGGTCCCCTCCACTGGGAGTGTGGAGTCCCAGCCACTGGACCACCAGGGAGGTCCCTGTGCAATGTACTTTGGGAAACACTAGTCTCTAAGCTGAGCTAAGTTTTACCAATAGAGTTTTTTTTCTTTTTTTTTTTTTTTCCATTGATTTCACTTAGCCTCCTTGCTGCTGCTGCTGCTAAGTCGCTTCAGTCGTGTCCGACTTTGTGCGACCCCATAGACAGCAGCCCACTAGGCTCCTCTGTCCCTGGGATTCTCCAGGCAAGAATACTGGAGTGGGTTGCCATTTCCATCTCCACTTAGCCTCCTTATAGCCAAGCAAATGCCAAAACATTCCTTCAACAGTTCTCCCTCTGTCCTCTGGGCCTATCCTTTTAATTTTATTTTTTATTTTCTTGTATTTTTCCTTTTTTTCCCGTTTTACACATATATAGCACTTCCACTAGTTTCCTTAAAAACATGCAAGTAGCAGATCATTACAGGCTAATGGAACTCATCATCGGGCTGCGTACTCCATGTGGGGTCTTGAGCAATGTGAGGTAAGAGGTTGTGATTAAAGTTTAGAGGAAGACCAGATTGCTGGGGGCAACTAGAGTTGGCATTCAGTCATAATAGAAGGCATGGCCAAATTGCCAGTGCTGGAGGTCAATGAGGAAGGAAGGAAGAGAGAAAATTCCAGGAAATTTTTACTCTGCACTGGACACTGTACTATGTTCTGGCCATTACAAACAAACAATCCATGTTTCCGTAGAGTTCATTGGCCATGGGAGAGATAAATAGGTAAACAAATATAAGTCAGGGTCATATAAATATTATATAATGGTGGGTTTAAGATGTAATTGGAGCAAAGGAGGAAAAAATAGGAACTCTGTCCAGAGAGTCTCACTCTTGCCTCCATTTTCAACCTTAAATATAAAAGGACTTTGACAGTGTCAGTGATTGAGAATCCATCAGAAAGGGTAAGGGACTCATGTAATTGGATATCTCCAGTGCACTCAGCATCCCACCTGAAAACTTTGTGTCTGAGTCAGGGAGAGTCAGGAAGCCCAGAGTCAAGGAACTAGCAAAGATAATGTCATAAAGCCCCTAAAAACAAAGACTTCCTGGTTTGATGATTCTGAATAGTGATTCTGCTTAATTAACTGCTAGTTTCCGGTACTTGGCATTTGAGTGACCCTTTACAGTTCACAGACTGCATTTACACATCTTAATCTCAACAATCCTGCAAGATTGTTCAGACTGTCCCAATTTATAGATGAGGGAAAAGCAGTTCAATGAGACCAAGTCATACACAGGACATCCCACGGCAAGTGGAAGGAAAGAAAAATGAACTCCCAGCTTGTTCAGACGTCAAATCCATTTTTTTTTCGATATTGAGGAAATGCCTGAGAGTATAAGAGAAATAGCAGAGGAAACACTTGTCAAATAATAATATTCCCAAAGGTATATGATAAGGGGGGGACCAGCCGAAGAACACGAAATGGAGACAGTCCCTAACCTGGATAATAAAGGAAGAGCTTCATGAGAACTTGTCCTTTCAAAAGTTCAAAGTAATCTAAGGACAGCCATATTCCAATAATAGGCCCCAAGTAAAGAGCAACCCTACTTTTATTTAGAAAAGTGAATTGTCCAAAGGTATTTTCTAGGCTGGAGATAAAGCTCCATCTGCCTGTTGCATCAGCTCAGGTACAGTCAGGGCCGCCAGCTCCTACTCATCTGCTGTGACTCACTAGGTAGATGTCCTCTCCCACCCAGAGTAGAGTGATCAATGGAAGATAAGACATTTCTTCAAAACAGGTTACCCTTCATACCATGCTGCTTTAAAAAATTTTTTTTAAAAATCTTTATTGGCATATGGTTGCTTTACAATGTGTTCAGTTCTACTGTACAGCACAGTGAATCTGCTGTATGTATACATATATCCCTTCTTTTTTTGATTTCCTTCCCATTTAGATCACCACAGAGCACTGAGTGGAGTTCTTGGTGCTATACTCATTAATTATCTATTTTATGCATAGTATCAATAGTGTTTTTATGTCAGTCCCAATCTCCCAATTCATCTCATCACCCAGACTTTCCCCCTTGGTATCCATACATTTGTTCTTTACATATGTGTCTCTCTTCTGCTTTGTAAATAATATCGTCTAAGCCAGTTTTTTCAGGTTCCACATGATAGCAAAGAGAAACCAGGATGTGAATGCCAATGGCTGGCACCTCAGGCTCCATCAGTTCTTTTTATCTTTTCATTGAGAAAGATGAAAAAAGAGAGCATGCGATAGAGGTGAGTTACCGTAACCTTTCACAGCCTCTTGCCTAGCCCATCTTCCTCCTCCCTCTCGCATTCTCTGTGTTCTTGGCATAATTCTTTCCCAACAGCTCCCTTGAGCACCTTTCTGCTCATTATTTTATTTTACCTGCCTAGATAAATCTCCAGATGATTCACTCCCTCTAAAACCCACCTACTCTAACATTGTCAGGGGATTCCTACAATGAACAATCAAGCATTTGCCTGGAGGACTAGTGGACTAGATTTCTTCTGTTTTAATTTATAACATGAAATAAGGAGCTTAATCTACACCAGGCTCTTGGGAACCCCACTTAATAGACTGTGCATCAGGGAACTTTCCACAGACTGCTTTGGAAGATGTCTTCCATGCTACTGGAATATTCTCTGACCAACTAACTGATTGCTGATGTCTGTTTCATGCCTCAGTGACTTGTTGTTGACCTGGGTTCATTCTCTCATTCAGCTTATTGAATACTTTTTATGAGACAGGTTGTTATCAAAAGGCTATTTGTACCTTCATCAGAGGATGGGCATAGAAGGAAGGGCATACAGTATGTAATTCATCCGTTTTTCTTAGTCCTAATATTTGTGAACAATTGTTCAGAGAGGTCCATAGGAGGTCCACCACATAGTGATGTGGCCAGAACACCCTGCAAGAAAAAAGATGAAAGAAAATAATTTTCTCCTTCTTAAATATGGTCCAGTCTTCAAAATTCACTGAAAATAGGAACTGATGCTTTCTGTGGATAGCTATTGGAGATATAAACAGAATGAATGTTGTCATCCTCAGAAAGATAAGATAATCCTATAAAGCAGTACTTCTACTTGAACAGCATTTAGATGTCTTTTTAGAGGGAAACAACTGTCATGTAGCCACATGTTGACTCCAATTCATTTTATTTTAATGTTTCTTAGATATATATAACCATCAAACTAAGCATAAACTCCTTATGCATATTAACCCTTAAGCAATACAGTCAAAATTAATTTGCAAATAAAACTAAACTAATACAAGAATCATTAGCATTAGTTTAGTATGACATATGACAACTTGGTAAAATTAATTTCTGCTCAGAATGTGACTGTGATTCCAAGTGCTATGGTGTATGTACTCGCTTTTAAGTTTGGTCTGCCTCTGCTGTCACCTGTTATGCAGTGACCCCATCCCTACAGTACTTCTCTCTGAAAATTCTGAGAAGCCACAACTTCTTTAGTATACATTGAAGTCCTCTGGTTTTCACTACAGTGCAAGTGAATTCTACCTCACCCCCTTCTCATTAGTGAAACATACCACTTGGCTCCAACACAAATGCAATTGGAGCTCTGGAATCACATCAGTTCAGTCGCTCAGTCATGTCCGACTCTTTGCGTCTGGAATCAGGTAGCAGTTGTCAATTCTGAGGTCTTTCAGATGCCCCAGAATATGTGAATGTGTGTTTTTTAGATCATCAAACTGAAAATATAGAAAATTTCTAATTAAGTACCATATGTAAAATAGATAGCTGGTGGGAAGCTGCTATATAGCACAGGGAGCTCAGCTCAGTGCTCTGTGATGACTTAGAGGGGTCGGATGGAGGAAGGGAGGTCCAAGAGGGAGAGGATATATGTGTACATAGAGCTGACTCACTTCATTGTACAGCAGAAACTAACACGATGTTGGAAAACAATTATACTCCAATTAAAACATTTTTTAATGTTTTTTGACTTTCTAAGAATATGCCTCTATCCTCCCACAGAGATTCCACATATTCCTGCTCGACAAATATGGCCAGAGAACCATCTGAATTTTTTCTGTCAGAGCCCGTAATGACACAGGTCCTGTACCACTGTCCAGAAAGAGTTGACCCTGCTTCCATCACATAGATGGAAGTCAGGAGGGATGAGGAAAAAGGCATGTCTGCTCAGACTGAGCCATCTCCAGAATCTTCCAGATGGAAATCAGGCAGAAACTCAACTCATTTGGAATATTTTGCACTTGCCACAAATGGCTGAGAGACTATTATGATCTAACCCTGTGTAGGATGCTTTTATGGGATGTTATAAAAGAGAAAATACATACACACTGGCTAACAAGAGAGACGGGATGACATAATGGCCTATTTCATCTGCAATTTCAGTGATTATATAAATGATGAATAAAATCCAACTACAAGTGCTTTTTTATTATCTTCTCGTTGGTGTAAGATCTGAAAGCTTGACCCCTGGAAAGTAATAGCCTCTTTCAG
Source organism: Moschus berezovskii (assembly GCF_049115385.1). Lineage (NCBI taxonomy): Eukaryota > Metazoa > Chordata > Mammalia > Artiodactyla > Moschidae > Moschus > Moschus berezovskii. The sequence continues at coordinate 36,823,457 of NC_142473.1, read as the reverse complement.
ATGTATCCAGAGCTGGAATAAAGCTGGGAATCTGGACTTTGACCTGACGCTCTTAAACAGAATGCAGCTTATCACTCCCCTGAGGGACAGAGAGAGTTTTACAATGAGATCATCTTACGCTGGAGGAGTTGTATGGATGACTCTTAAAAGTCAATGTAATCTACCCCAAAATGGCTTCTACTGGGGGCGGCTGAAATATCAGATTGTCAGTGCTGAATTGTTCACCAGAGGCCCCCTACTTTGCCTAGGATAGAGAAGGGTGGAGGTCAAGCTGCTGATACTCGTGTCCTGGAAGCAGGGGGTTCTGTCTCTGTCTTGAGGTCACTAGATAGAACAAGACCTGAGTCATTCTCCCTGAAAGTGTTTGAGCTCAGATCAAGTCTCTTGTTCAGTCACGTCTGACTCTTTGCGACCTCATGGACTGCAACACACCAGACTTTCCTGTCCTTCACCATCTCCCAGAGTTTGCTTAAACTCATGTCCATTTAGTCAGTGATGCCATCCGACCATCTCATTCTCTGTCATTCCCATCCCCTTCTCCTCCTGCCTTCAGTCTTTCCCATCACCAGGATCTTTTCCAATGAGTCAGTTTTTCACATCAGTTGGCCAAAGTATTGGAGCTTCAGCATCAGTCCTTCCAATGAATATTCAGGGTTGCTTTCCTTTAGGATTGACTGGTTTGATCTCCTTGCAGTCCAAAGGATTCTCAAGGGTCTTCTTCAACACCACAATTCAAAAGTATCAATCCTTCTGTGCTCAGGATGCTTTATGGTCCAACTCTCACATCCACGCATGACTACTGGAAAAACCATAGCTTTGACTATGCAGACCTTTGGTGGCAAAGTAATGTCTCTGCTTTTTAATGTGCTGTCTAGGTTTGATCAAGTCCTAAAAGCCAGCAAACCAATTACTGGGCAAACTACCTACATCACATTAGAGGACATCACATTAGATGTCCTCCAGCAAGGGTGTCCAGAATCTGGGTTCTTCCCAATAAAATGGAATCTCTGGAGTAATACCCTTGCTGGTCTACATCCCTGAGGGAAGTTACATGTGTGGCTGAGCTTGTTTATACCTGTTGTCTGTCAGGCATTTGTAGTTGAAATCAGAATCACTTCAGATGCTACCTGATCGAACCAGTAACTTCTTTCAGTAACTTTTCAGTAACTTTCTCTCAGTGACTTCTGCCTATCTCAAAACTCATGAATCATCCAGATAACTTGGGGCTTTATCCCCTATCAATGGATTCTGCTAATGTGCACAGATAGGAGAAGGCAGATTAAAGCAACCTTTCCGGGTAGAAGTAGGCAGTTGAGAGAAAGTGTTTGCAGATGTCTCACACCTCTGATGGTGATACACAGCATCCATTAGTGAGACACCTAATCATCTGTAGCTGTCAAATCCAAACTGCCTTCTTTTAAGAGCCAATTTGTTTTCTTGCCAGATCAATGCTCTTATCTGTAATTGTGTGGACCACCAGCAACAGCCAATAACCAGTTAACATGCAATTCAATTTCGGAAGAAAAGAAATGTCTTAATTCAAACATTTATTGTACAAGTGTGAAATGCCCTTAGTGAAATTAATGGTGGCTGAGTGACTATAACTTATAAATCAGTTTGCCTGACTGGAGCAAAGTGATAGAAGGAAATAATATAGACTGTGGAACAGATGAACACAACTTTGCTCAGTCTTTTGATTTTTAACTCTGGGTCTGCTGCCATTACTATGTTCTATTGATAATGGTTGTCAGCATGCCTAGATCTTATCTAGTATAACAGCTGGAACAACAGTCCAAGTTTCCAGTGCTCCCACCAACCGTAACTTCTCATTACTCCCTCCTCTACTCTAGCCTTGGTCCCCTAACAGCTGTCTTCACATGTCCATTAATCCTATCATGAGACCCCATCCTCCATTTTTCATTTGAAATGTATGCAATGGAAGATTTCTACCTTCTGAGACACTCTTGTGTTATACAGAGGCGGTGCTCTGATTCACAGTTTTTTAAATAGCCAAATCATATCTCTGTACCATGCTGCAATACTCCAGTACTCTTTACCATGCTCCAATACATTTGCTCGTGAAGCATAACATCACTGAAAGTGCCCTAAGCAGGTAGGATTTTCAATTGAAAATAGAGAATAACAAGCTGTTCACTAAGCCTGTATCCTCTTTTTGCTTGCCACACAGCCGGACCATACCTGCTCTTTCTTTTCTGCTTGATGTGGCCATGTGACTGAGTTCAAGCCAGTGGAGTCTGAAGCTAAGTGAACCTTAGTGAAGATGGGCTTGAACGCTTGGTCCTAAGAAATCTTTCACATACCATTCTTCTTGTTCTTTCCTCTTCTAGTAACTTGACACAGATTAATAATGACAGTTTTGGAAGCCACAGTGTTGATGATGCAATAGTGGATGGAAGAAATACGAGTCCTTGAATCACCATTTGGGAGAGAGTTGGGCATCAATTAGGAACACCTATGTTATTCTTTATCTGAAAGCAAAGTAAACTCCTTTGGTGTTTGAACCTTTATGTAATTTGGGGTTTACTTGTTACAGCAGCAATCATAAATATCAATGATAACAGTGTGTTCTACTGAATATAATGAGAAAGGAAAGTGATATTTCAAGATTCCTAACAGCTTTAGGATATTTTTCTCCCCAAATGAGTGTCTTTAAAGAACAATAATAGCTTCCTTAGGTTTGAGATTCAAGTTCCTTGTCTGAGCACAAAAAAGAGAAAAGAATTTTGGACTAAATCTTCCTGAACCCATATCGTGTTACTATTTTGTTTTTTTACTCACATAATCTCCTTTTTTGGGGGGGGGCGGGGAGGAAATACAAAGCATAGGGCCATACAATGAAAAGTCTTTTTCCAAGTAGAGTGGAGAATAGTAAGGAAGCCAAGTCAACGTAGAAACAAATAAATACAAAATCTATTAGAATGAAACCAACTAGTTACACCTGGCTTTAACATTGCTTTGGGGCTTTTTATTGCTGCAAAGAAGTATGAAATAAAATGGTATATTATGAAAAGAGGGAAGGGTAGAGGGAAATCTTGAGGAAGGAAGGGAGGAGGGCAGATACAGTGTTGAAACTCAAGTAGGAAACAAAGTGACATTTAGCATTGGTTCCATGACTTTCTAACCAGTCAACGCTGATAGATTGTGACCCCACCTGTTAACGAAAAGAGCTGCTGTTTGCTTCCTGCTTACTCAACTCTTGCTCCTCTAACAGCAAATGAATCTCACATGTACATAGACACATACTCCCACACAAGCACACTTCCAGACAGTGGGTCATAATTTCCTTCCGTATTAATTCCAAGAATTGCCACACTGTTAAAGTCTGTCTTCCAAATAAACTTAACCTTCATGTGTAAGTGATTTGACATTACATCTTTTCCTATTAATGAAAAAAAATTTTTTTTTCTACAGTCACCCATCTTCCAAACTAATCCCAGGTATAAAATGTAAATTACATTAAGTGTTTAAACTATTCCAGACACACCTTAATCCGATAATCCTTTCTTAACTCAGGAAGGGTCTTAAAAGATGGACTGCCATTTATCAACCCAAGAGAGCTGAGACCCACAATTCTACAATATGCTGTTCTCATGAGTGGCTCCCCTGGTTGGCATGATACCACAAAGCACTGCGGAATGCCAAACACCCAGTTCTTTGGATTAAACGCACAGCAATTCCGTGAAGTTTTTTGTTCTGAGTTGAGAGAATGGTTGTGTAGTGACTCACACTTCTTCAGACTTAGCAGAGTAACATTATGTCAAGTATTTCATGAAATGCTCTCTCTTCCCGTCTATCCCTTCCTCTCCCCCTCTGTCTCTCCCTCTTTCTCTCTCTCTAAGGAATGATTTAAGGGGATTCGTGAATCTTCCTTCAACCTTAAGCTAAAATTTAGCTTTAATCTCTAACATTAAAAAGATTAAAAAAAACAAAACAAAAACCTGAACCTTATGGAGAAATCTGGTCCATAGCTAAAAGGATTTCGTAACAAGAAAGGTCCTCTGACTTTACACTGATCAGATTCCAACCACAGTTCTAGGCATCGGAAGTGGAGAAAGAAGATGTCGTAGGACTTGGCCATGCCTTCTCTCTCAGGTTTCACTGCTTTTTACCCAGCATTGACATAAGGTTAAGAAGGACTGGAGCCCCCAGGAGCTCTGAGTTTGACTGTCACTGGCCCATGAGCATTCTCTCTTGAGCTGTTTAATCAGACACAAAAGAATAAGTCTCTGACCTCCGAGTGGAAGGCTCCAAGGCTATGTTCTAGACTCAGGGAATAGAATTGAATATGAAAATCACTTAGGACACATGATTCACATTTCTTCCCATTTGCCTATTTGTTTAGTCCCTTGTTTCATTCCACAAAGTATTGAATCAGATACTGGGGTAGAGAAACTTTATCAATGTAAATTTATGAAATAAAATCAGAAGTCAGAGTGAAAAAAAAGGCAGTACAAATACACTAACCATAAAGTATATGCCATGGCAGACAGAGTCATTTTTGGTCCTGGCCAAAAGAAACTATTATCAGGAATGTTCTTCAAGCTTTTGGTCTGACTGACATTTTTAAAATTTTAGAACATGAAGAAAATGTAAAAATTTTTAAATAATTTGTAAACCTCTCACAAATTGATTTAGAATTGTTAATATTTTGGTGTGCTTACTCTTAGCTTTTCTCTTTCTCTCCCTCTGTATATATAAATATAAATTATATTATGTGCATTCTTCCACATCATTAACTATTTTATGCAAACGTGATTTGTAATGGTCTGAAAAATGTTACCTCATATGGACATATTATAATTATGCCAGACTCTTATTTATTATTAGACATTTTGATTGCTTCTAATAATTTGCTATAATAAACTCATGATGGAGGGCCTTATATATAATCTTTTCAGACATTTCTCATAATTTCCTGAGGATATAGTCTTATGAGTGGAATTATCAGGAACAATGGTAAAAATTTCTGTGTGGTTCTTTATTTTCAAATCACTTTCTAGAACATCAGTAGCCATTTTCATTTTAACAATGATTCATAAGAGCATTTTCTCAAAATTCTCTTTGAAATAAATTACTATTTTTAAAAATTTCATTAGTTTGATAGGTGGAAAATAGTATTTCATTATATTTCTTTTCTTCTGATTTCTGGTGTAATGGAATACTTTGCTTCTTATACTCGTTAAGGATTTGTTTTCGTTTTTAGAGTGTGTTAGTCGCTCAATTGTGTCCAACTCTTTACGACCTCATGGACTTTAGCCTGCTAGGCTCCTCTGTCCATGGGATTTCCCAGGCAAGAATACTGGAGTGGGTTGCCATTCTCTTCTCCAGGGGATCTTCCAGACCCAGGGATCAAACCTGAATCTTCTGCATTGTAGGCGGAGTCTTTACTGTCTGAGGAGGATAGCCTGTTTATGTGCATGGTGCTTGACCAGTTTGGGTTTAATTTTTAATATGTTTTCATTGATTTTTTTTGTTTTTTTAATATAAATTTTTCCCATATTATAGTTCATTATATTCATACAATGCTTTAAGCAAGTTCTTTTATTCTTTATATTTTCTGCTGCTGCTGCTAAGTCACAAATATTTATAATACAAAGTATTTGAATATCATATATGTACTTTGAGATCCACCACTTGACCCAGTGCTAGATTATTATAAATTATTCTAATTCTAAAATATTTTGGAAGATATATCAAGTTTCTTCCTTTTGAATAATTTTACTTATTTGTTTCATATATAAGCATCTTCCCTCTTACAAACTCCTGTCAGTTTTAATGAGCTAGATATTTGTAAATTGTAATTGGTTTAAGATACAGACTTTTTCATATTAAGAAAGCATACCTTTTATTCTACTTCACTATAGTTTTCTTTTTCAATATTAGATACTAAATTTTATCAGATATGATTGATATGGTCATGCAGCCTTTCATGGTTTGACTTATGGAGAGACATAGCATTTAAACAGACTTGGATTCTTTGATTCAGGAATTTACTCTTCCATGTCAAAAAAATATTTTTTTTTTAGCCATACTATTTAACTTCATTTATTAGTCTGTTTTGTTTATTACTTGTTTTTTAATTAATTATTTAATTGGAGGATAATTACTTTACAATATTGTGGTTTCTGCCATACATGGACATAAATCAGCCACAGGTGCACATGTGTCCTCCCATCCTGAACGCCCTTCCACCTCCCTCCCCACCCCAGCACTGGCTTTGAGTGCCCTGCTTCATGCATGGAACTTGCACTGGTCATCTATTTTGCATATGGTATACCTCATGCGACGAGTTGACTTATTGGAAAAGACTCTGATGCTGGGAAAGGTTGGGGGCGGGAGGAGAAGGGGACGACAGAGAATGAGATGGCTGGATGGCATCACCGACTCTGTGGACATGAGTTTGAGTGAACTCCGGGAATTGGTGATGGACAGGGAGGCCTGGCGTGCTGTGATTCATGGGGTCGTGGAGAGTCGGACACGACTGAGCGACTGAACTGAACTGAACTGAACTGAACTGAACTGAATATACATGTTTCAGTGTTATCCTCTCATATCATCCCACCCTTGCCTTCTCCCACAGAGTCCATAAGTCTGTTCTTTACATCTGTGTCTCTTTTGCTGCCTTGCATATAGGATGGTCATTACCGTCTTTCTAAATTCCATATATATGCATTAATATGCTGTATTGGTGTTTCTCTTTCTAACTTATTTCACCTCATTAGAACTGACTCAAATGCATTCCTTTTTATCGCTGAGTAATATTCCATTGTGTATTTAATTATTAGTGTTTTAGTTTGGACTTTTTATATCCATATTCATGATGTGAAATTTCACAGTATTATTATATGCAATATAGATAAGATTTTTGATATCAGTTTATAGTAAATAAATTAGAAATGTTCATTTATTAAATTTATTTAGGTTATTATTTAATTTATTTAGTAAAGGAATTAAATATGTTCACTATTTTCTCTGTTCTTGAATTTGCAGTTCACATTACTTTTAGCATTTTAGAGAACTCATCAGTAGGAATCTCTGTCCCTAAAACTTTTATTTGATAGAATAATTCCTTAATAATTCTTTGAAATGTTTGCCATATTATTTCATCTGTTCAAAATTTCCATTCTCTTTGAATCAACTTTGATAATTTGTAAGCCCCCTAGATATTTACCATTGTAAATATGGTAAATATTTACAAGTATTTCAAAGTACTGTGAAGTTTCACATATATCATTTTCATTAAATGATGTTTAATATGACATATATACGTATGCAGCATTACATATTTTTTCGTTCATTTGTTTTAAATGTGTTGCATTTTTTTCTTTACTTCCTGATGAAAATTTCCTCTGCTGACTTTTTATGATTTCCAATTTACTTATTTCTGTTGTTATCTTTACTTTTTTCTTCCTTCTACTTTCCTTAGATTGATTGAAGTTTTCTATCTACTTGAAAAAATGATCATGTATTTTTCATAACTCAGTCACTTTAGGCAATGAATTACTTCTAATTAGAACTTTGGCCATATCCCATAAGTTTTGGTAAACAGGTTTTATTGTCATCATTGGACTGCAATTTTAATTTTTATTTCTTCTTTGATATACTCATTCAAGGATGATTTAACGTGCTTTTGTGAACCATCTTCCCCCTAAGCACACATACAGCACTCCTTGGTCTTTGTTAAAATGACCTGAACTTTTAAGGTATTTTTCAAGAATATTTTCAATATTCTTGATTTCTGTCCTCAATTTTATAACCAAATATATTACAAGTTATATCATCAAACCCAGTGTTCTGCTATCTAAAAATGTAAACAATTGTATTACTTGAACTATTCTTGATCCCATCATATTTTAGAAATTAATAGTTCTTTATAACCTTTGTCTTGGTGCTATTTGGTGCTGTGAGATAAACCATCAGACTGGTAGCACTGAATTAGTCTGTCCAGCAAGCAAGTTTTAAGCCATATACTACAGAGATTCTAATTGAAAGCAGCAGCAGCTATTCCATTGGCATCATATTTACCAATACAGTACAATTTTACCACATTTGACACAATACCCTTTCATCAAGTTAACCAAATTTCCTTCAAAACTCAGAAAAAAAATCAGCTAAAGTTTCTCCCTCTCCATAAGTTCAGTTCAGTTCAGTTCAGTCACTCAGTCGTGTCCGACTCTTTGTGACCCCATGAATCACAGCACGCCAGGCCTCCCTGTCCATCACCAACTCCCGGAGTTCACTCAAACTCATGTCCATCGAGTTGGTGATGCCATCCAGCCAACTCATGCTCTGTCATCCCCTTCTCCTCCTGCCCCCAATCCCTCCCAGCATCAGAGTCTTTTCCAGTGAGTCAACTCGTCGCATGAGGTGGCCAAAGTATTGGAGTTTCAGCTTTAGCATCAGTCCTTCCAATGAACACCCAGGATTGATCTCCTTTAGAATGGACTGGTTGGATCTCCTTGCAGTATAAGGGACTCTCAAGAGTCTTCTCCAGCACCACAGTTCAAAAGCAACAATTCTTCGGTGATCAGCTTTCTTCACAGTCCAACTCTCACATCCATACATGACCACTGGAAAAACCATAGCCTTGACTAGACAGACCTTTGTTGGCAAAGTAATGTCTCTGCTTTTTAATATGCTATCTAGGTTGGTCATAACTTTCCTTCCAAGGAGCAAGCGTCTTTTAATTTCATGCTTGCAATCAGCATCTGCAGTGATTTTGGAACCCAAAAAAATAAAGTCTGACACTGTTTCCCTAACTATTTCCCATGAAGTGATGGGACCAGATGCCATGATCTTTGTTTTCTGAATGTTGAGCTTCAAGCCAACCTTTTCACTCTCCTCTTTCACTTTCATCAAGAGGCTTTTGAGTTCCTCTTCACTTTCTGCCATAAGGGTAGTGTCATCTGCATATCTGAGGTTATTGATATTTCTCCCAGCAATCTTGATTCAAGCTTGTGCTTCTTCCAGCCCAGCATTCCTCATGATGTACTCTGCATATAAGTTAAATAAGCAGGGTGACAATATACAACCTTGACGTACTCCTTTTCCTATCTGGAACCAGTCTGTTGTTCCATGTCCAGTTCTAACTGTTGCTTCCTGACCTGCATACAGGTTTCTCAAGAGGCAGGTCAGGTAGTCTGGTATTCCCATCTCTTTCAGAATTTTCCACAGTTTATTGTGATCCACATAGTCAAAGGCTTTGTCATAGTCAATGAAGCAGAAATAGATGGTTTTCTGGAATTTTCTTGCTTTCTCCATGATCCAGCGGATGTTGGCAATTTGATCTCTGGTTCCTCTGCCTTCTCTAAAAGCTGCTTGAACATCTGCAAGTTCACGGTTCACGTACTGCTGAAGCCTGGCTTGGAGAATTTTGAGCATGACTTTACTAGCGTGTGAGATGAGTGCAATTGTGCAGTAGTTCCAGCTTTCTCGAAAGTCCCCTCAGGACTTCCCTGAGCATTCTCTACACATAATTATCCCACCATGTGTCCTGTTGGTTTCCTATGACTGTTTCTCAGCTAAGCATTTTGTGAGTAGTGCCTAGCTTAGTGCCTGGGAATTTATAGATGGTTGATGAAGATTTTATTAAATGATTTAAAGTAATAAAAGGGGCATCCCAAGTGTGGCACAGTGATAAGGAATCTGCCTGCTAATGCAGGAGACGCAAGAGGTGTGAGTTCAACCCCTGGTTGGGAATATCCCCTGGAGTAGGAAATGGCAAAAATTCCATGGACAGAGGAGACTGGTGGGCTACAGTCCATGAGTCACAAAGAGTCAGACAAAACTGAGTGATTGAATAGGCACGCACGATAAAAGGAATACTCAAATAAGCAAGTAACTGTTGTCTGTTTGTTCATCTCCTCTGATTGACTCTTTAGTTTTAGTGTTGAAAAGAGAAAAAGTCTGCAGGGACCTCCTTGTGAAGTCAGAATGAGACCTCCCCATGAACTCAGAAAGGAGAGCAGAGCTCCAGGAGGGTGGTCACCTTTGGTGTACGGACAATGGCTGTAGGACATTGTGAGATACTGGGAACTTTGTAACTGCCCCCATCTGTTATTATCAGTTTACCCTCTCCCATTATTTCCCCCAGTGGCAGTTTTCAGCAACACATTCATCAGAGGATGGTCTCTGCATACTTGAAGAGGTCCATGCTGCAGCTCCTCCCTCCCCAGTCTTCCCTGACCACTGGCTTGAGAGTAACTCCCTCCATCTCTGAACTTCTTCCCCACTCAATGACCTTACTAGATGCTTGGCTTCTAACACTTACTGCTTTCTACTATATTTTTCTGGTTTAACAGAGTTTCAGGATTTTTGAGGATGAATGGAAAACTGCTTTTTCCTTCCCCAAAGTTTCTAGCAAGACATTTTGCACATTGTTATATATTGAGTGAGCATATTAATGCATGTGTGTATATACATGGGCATAGGAGTGTGTGTGTATGGAATTGCACACCCCACAAATACCCATTTCAAAATCTTCCTCCCCAGACAAAATCAAGGGGAATGTGGGGAAATTTTGTGCAGGGAGGATCAGAAATTTCCCCAAACACCTGCAACCTCACTTCCTTCCACTCTACTTTAAAATCCAGAAACAACATACCAAAAACTTTGCCTCATTCAGGAAAGATAAATGCAACCAGTTATAAATATGTAACAAAATATTTCTGCGCTTCCTCAAATTAAGATTGGAAAATTTCTGGTTCCTGGAGAAAGCTTAAAACACTATCCCATTGTTGTCAATAGTCAAGGGAAACTCCCTGTAATGAGCGTGTATCCCACTACCTCCCCTATAGATACATAGACATGCAAGTATCTGGAACCAAGAATGACACACATAAGCCCAGGCACACTTGTGCACCCACAGACGTGCACACATATATGTACATTCTTCTCACTGACTTGGGAGGTCCCTCCCTGACAGAGGAAGGATAGAACTCAAGGGCTGTTGGAGCACAGTAAGTTTCTAACACCAGCTGCCATCAAGCACTGGTCCAGACAGGCAGAAGGACCATGTGGCTGAATTTCAGGGTAATTAAGAATGTAAATGGAAGCCCTCAGTGCCACTGGGCACTTAGCAGCATGTGCAAAATTCTCCCAGCAGGTACCCAGGTGGGCATGAGGCCAACAGCCTTCCCACCCCCTGCCACTTTTGGCAAGTGAGGCTGAGCTGCTCTGGGGAACGTAAATGCAAGAGCAGTGGTGGCAAGGCAGATTCTCATTAGAGAGCCAACACGTTTTGCTCTCCATGCTGTCATATTGGTGGCATGCTGTTCTCTCCTTAATCTGTCGGCTCTCCATCACAGTCTGTTGGGGTAACCCCCTTTATTCCTGGCCAGATTATCTGCACAAATAGTTGAGAGGGAGATTTGGTTGGCAGCAGGGGCCTCCTGATTTCTCATTATCTGACCTAAGCCTGCTGCCGTGGTGGGCAGCTGGTTATTCCAGGTAGGGCATTATTCTGGGTCTCCTTCACCTTTCATCACTTCTGTCCCTCAATTTCTGATGGGGGTCCATGGTCACAGAACCCTTCCCCAGCTTCAGAGAATAGTAGAACTTGGGAGTCAAGAATTTTACCTCCTGTTAATGTCCCTTGCTTCTCATCTTAACTCAGAAACACCTTCAAGAAGAATTAATAAATAATGTCACTGATGGTAGAATTTTAGGTTTTGTGGTCACTGGGCAAGGGAACAAATTTTGGAAGGCAGTCTTCCCAGAGCTTCTTGGCTATTTGTAGGATTCACTCTGATATTTTTGTCCCTTTTTCGACAAGCATTATCTTGGTCCTCAAGTTTCTGTGGGATAGTTTTTTTGAACTAAGGTTTTTAGAAACTGTGCCTAAGGATCCAGAGTTCATCAAAATAAGAGTTAAAAAATATTACAAGGTCAGCTTTTTGATACATTTTTCTCCAGAAATACAGACTTGCACATTCATCTGCGTATAGGACACACCCTCCTAGATTTCCATAGTTACTCACAAGCAACACCCAACTACCTTGTGTCCCAAGGCCCCTTCTCCTTGAGAACTCCCTATATAAAGCTACCAGAATCACCATCCACCAGGCTGGCCAAGTCAGAAACCCAGACTTCATCATTCATCTGGACTTTGACCTTGACTACCTAAAATTAATTAACTATTAAGATCCATCTGTTCTATAGCCTTCCTCACATTTCCACCAAACACAGTCATTACATCACTCCAAAAAACCATCAGGCATAACTTGACTGTCATTGTCATTCTGCTCTTATCTTCCAGCGCTAGCACAATTTTCAGGAGAAACAGGACGATAATGTGGTGGTTGCTTTATTAGAAGTAAGAGCAGAGTACAAAAGGAACATAGAGGGGGGACAATTCCTTCTAGCTTTGATGGGCACAGGCTTTTGAGAAATACTTTGAGACAGAGATAAAATATTTTCAAAGATAAATACTGGCTAGAAAAGGACACTCGGTGGAAGAAATTGCAGTAAAAGTATGGGTGTTTTCCAAAATCAGAGTAGTCTAGACTGAATAGTCGTATAGGCTGTGTGTTAGTTTTCTAAGACTGCCATAACAAGGCATCACAGGGATGGGGTGGCTTAAACAATAGAAGTTTATTTTCTTACAATTCTGGTAGCAGCTAGAAGTCCAAGATCAAGGTGCATAGGGTTGGTTTCTTATGAAGCCTTTCTCTTTGGCTTATAGATGGCTGTCTTGTCTCTATTTCTTCACATGGTCTTTCTCTGTAAGTATATGTGACACACACATGATTTCCTTATTTTTTTTTTTTTTTGGTAAGCAGTGAAGCCAATTTGTTTTTCCATCTTGAGAAATACGGCCCGTTTGTTTACTTTTTAGGGTGTACAACTTGATTTAATATACATATATGTTGTAAAATGATTACCACAATCAAGTTAATTAACACATCCATCATCTCACATGATTACCTTTGTGTGTGTGGTAAGAACACTTAAGATAAACCCTCATAGCAGTTTTAAGTATATAATAGAGTATTACGAGCTACAGTCACCATGTTGGAAATTTGTACTCCCTTGACTAACATCCCCCCACCGCTAGCCCCTGGAAACCACTATTCTACTCTCCGATTCTATGGATATGACTTTTTTAAGATTCAACATGTAAGTGAGATGTTGCCATATTTGTTTATCTGTGTCTGGCTTATTTTACTTAGCATGATGTCCTCCAGGTTTATCCATGTTGTTGCAAATGACATTATTCCTTTCTATTTATGGCTGAATAATATTCCACCATGTATATACAGCACATTTTCTTTGTTGATGGATCCATTGACAAGTTGTTTCTGTATCTTGGCTATTGTGAATAATGCTGCAGTGACTGCAGGAATGTAGATACCTTTTTGAAATTCTGATTTCATTTTCTTTGGATGTATACCCAGATGTGAGATTGACGAAACATATTGTAGTTCTGTTTTTTATTTTTTGAGACGTCTCCATACTGTTTTCCGTGGTGGTCGTAACAGCTTGCATCTCTACCAACAATGTACAAGTGTTCGCTTTCCTCCACGTCCTTGCCAACCCTTATTATCTCTTGTCTTTTTGCTAATAGCTATCCTAATAGATGTGAACTGACATCTCACTTTGGTTTTGATTTGCCTTTCTCTGATAATTGTGTTGAACACCTTTTCTTATAGCTGTTGGCCATTTGTATGTCTTCTTTGGGAAAATGTCTATTTAAGTCTTTTGCCAAACTTTTAATCAGCTTATTTTACTTTAGTTATCGAGCTGTATGAGTTCATTATATATTTTGGATGTTAACTGCTTATCAGATATATGGTTTGAAAACATTTTATCCCATTTCATAGATTGCCCCTTTTCATTCTGTTGAATGTTTGCTGTAAAAGAATCTTTTTTGGTATAATGTAGTCCCATTCATTTATTTATTGTTGCTTGTGCTTTTAGTGTTATAGCTAAAAAATCATTGCCAAGATTAATGTTAAGGTTACCCTATGTTTTGTTCTGTGTGGTTTATGGTTTCAGGTCTTCCATTTAAGTCCTTAATCCATTTTGAGTTAATTTTGTGGTATAAAATAGGATCCAATTTCACTGTTTTACATGTGGCTGTCCAATTTTCCCAATACCTTTTGTTGAAGAGTCTTTTCTTTCCCCATTATATATTCTTGATACTCATTAAAAATAAGTTGACCATACATGTGTGGGTTTATTTCTGAACTCCCTGTTCTGTTCCATTGGTCTATGTGTCTGTTCTTATGCCAGTACCATACTGCTTTGATTATTACTGTTTTATAATATGGATTGAAATCAAATGTGATGCCTCCAACTTTGTTCAACTTTCTCAGTATTGCTTAGACTGTTCAGTTTGTACATGGTTCCATAGGAATTGTAGGGTTATTTTTTTCTGTATCTATGAAAAATGTGTGGTATTTTTGATAGGGATTGCACTGAATCTATAGATCACTTTAGGTAGTATAGACATTTTAATAATATTATTTCAGTCCATAAGCACAGGCTATCCTTCCATTTGTATCTTTTTTGATTTCTTTCATCATCATCTTATAATTTTCAGTGTACAGCTCTTTCACCTTCTTGGTCAATTTTATTCCTAAGTATTCTATTACTTTTGATGCTACTGTAAATAGAATTGTTTCCTTAATTTTTCTTTTGGACAGTCAATTGTTAGTGTACTTAACTGCTTCATTTTATAAAAACACCGGTCTATTAGGTTAAGGCCCTAATAGCTCTATTTTTAACTTAATTTCCTCTCTTCAGGACCTGATCTCCAAATATTGTCACATTCTGGGACTTAAGATTTCAACATGAATTTGCAGGGAGACAAAATTATCCCATAAAGGGCTGTTATATTTCAGAGTTTTGGAGGAACCAGGCTAGAAAGGCAAGAAGAAGTCAAATTGTAAAGAACTTTGAAGTAAGGAATTTGGACATTTTTCTGAACTAATAATCAGTTCAAAAGAGTTTTCAGCAAGGGTGTGCCTTGATCAGATGTGCATCTAAGATGACTGTCAATAGAGGTCAATAGTCCGGACAAAGGGAAAATTTGGAGATATTAATAGGTCAGTAAGGAGTCTGCCAGGGAAGGCAATGGCAAGCCACTCCAGTACTCTTGCCTAGAAAATCCCATGGATGGAGGAGCCTGGTAGGCTGCAGTCCATGGGGTCCCTACGAGTCAGACATGACTGAGCGGCTTCACTTTCACTTTTCATTTTCACACATTGGAGAAGGAAATGGCAACCCACTCCAGTGTTCTTGCCTGGAGAATCCCAGGGATGGGGGAGCCTGGTGGGCTGCCGTCTATGGGGTCACACAGAGTCGGACACGACTGAAGTGACTTAGAAGCAGCAGCAGCAGCAAGGAGTCTGCTGTAGTGAGGTGAGGTAAGATGATGAAGGTTAGAGTGAAAACACTGCTTATGCAGGGCAGCAAAGGATGATAAACTTGAGAGACATTTTGTTCAGGGTTGAGAGGACCTGAATGGGAAACCTCAAAATCCCAGGTCTCTAGCCTGATTTACTGAGGAGAGTAATGTAATGAATTAAAACCAAGAACACACGTTGAGTCTGAGGTGCTATAGTCTATCCAAGTGAAAACATCCCGGAGGTGTGGCTCTGCCTTCCAGGAGAGGGAACTGAGCTGAAGGTACAGTTGATGTTATTGCTGAGATCAGGCTAGGAGTGTGCATTGGCCAAGAAAAAACACACATCTTAAAAAAAGGAACCATGGAGAAATGCAGAACTATGGGGCAGGTGGAAAAGAAGAGAAAGCAGAAAGAAAGGAGGAAAAACAGAAAAAAAAAATAGAGTTCCAGTTGTCACACAGGAGAGAGTCAACAAAAAGAAATCAGAAAGTCAATCAAAAACAACAGAGTAAGAGAATTTAAAAGAAAGCATTGAAGTTGGGCTCCAGAAGAGAAGTTATGGTGGAGGAGTGGAAATAGAAATCGAACTGCAATAGGTTTGGGGCTTTCCCAGTGAGGAATCCACCTGCCAATGCAGGAGATACAGGAGGTGCGGGTTGGACCTCTGGGTCAGTGATACCCCTGGAGGAGGGCCTGACAACCCACTCCAGTATCCTTGCCTGGAGAATCTCATGGACAGAGGACTAGAGGAGTCCAAGGGGTCACAAAGAGTCGGACATGACTAAAGCAACTGAGCACACAGCAGATTTGAAAGTGAGGGGAAATCTGGGGTAGGAAGACAGAATTAGATCATTTCTGGAAGCATGGCTATGAAGAGAGGAAGGAACTGAGAAGTAGTTGATGGGGGAGTTACATTGATATCTTGCCCTCCCAGCCTGGTTTCCATACCCACAGAGTAAACAACTGCCTGATAGAGAACTTCATCCCACACCTTCAGCCAGAGGCACAAGCTGTGTGACCTCTACTTAGTTTGCCACAAGGCTTTCCTTTGTGCCCCCATGGTGATTATACATCTGTCTCAGGGTCTCTATGTATACGGTTCTTATTAAAAAGCTTGCCTTCCCATATTACACCATTAATGGACTGCAAGGAGATCCAACCAATCCATTCTAGAGGAGATCAATCCTGGGTGTTCATTGGAAGGACTGATGCTAAAGCTGAAACTCCAATACTTTGGCCACCTCATGCGACGAGTTGACTCACTGGAAAAGACTCTGATGCTGGGAGCGATTGGGGGTAGGAGGAGAAGGGGACGACAGAGAATGAGGTGGCTGGATGGCATCACCGACTCGATGGAAATGAGTTTGAGTGAACTCCGGGAGTTGGTGATGGACAGGGAGGCCTTTCGTGTTGTGGTTCATGGGGTCGCTAAGAGTCGGACACAACTGAGCAACTGAAATGAACTGAACTGAACTGAATGCCTCAGTGGCAGAAATTGTCTGATTCATCATTTTACTCTCTGCCTTGTATCTATGTTATCGATATACAAAGAAGAGAGAGAGGGAGGGAAGAATAACAGTGTTAACACTTGAGCATTTATTCTGGGCCAGGTGCTCTGCAGAGTATCTTTTTTGAATTAATCTTTACATCAGCCCTATGAGACAATTATGATTATCTCCATTTTGCAGCTGAAGAAACTGAGGCATCCATGTAACTGGCCTGTCCAAAGTCATGTAGTTAGCAAACAGCTGAGTGTGCCCCTGAACTCGGGCATTTAGTATCAAAAGCCTGTATTCTTAACTGTGCAAAAATCAGCTACATTATTTTTAAAATTTGACCTATATAAGTGGATACCCTGGAAATACTTTGAAATGTTTATTTCCTAAAAGAAGAAAAGCAAACAGCAACCAGAGCTACATTGGATATGCTGAATTGTATTTCAGTTGCCTTGTGTGGTGCAAAGCAGAGCATATGATCATCCCGTCACTCCTGTAGTGTTGCGTTATGTTCAGCTGTCAGGTTAGATGGTTTCCTAAATCAACCAGTCACAGACCATCACCTAAAATATTTTTCACTGTCAAGTTCTAGAGCATAAAATTAGCCTTTATTGCTTTGACTATTACTGATTTCGAAGGCCAAAGAATGATTGTGTAGCAAAGGTAAGCTGAGACTTGAAGGGATCCTCGGATGAAATACATTTTTGTGATGGTTTGCATTTGAGCACTGCTGTGAAGGAATCATCAGGACCCTAAGATATTTCCTTAGGGCTGGGAAGGCTGGGCATAAGCATGCTGGTCACATGACTCTCTTCACCCTCAGCACGTCTTCCCATGAGCCAGGCCACTTCACTGAGTCTGGGCCCAAGCAGTAGACACAAAGGGAAGTCTTAGCCCAGACAGCCCCCTTAGGTGCTGAAATCCTGGGGATCTCTGGGGTGAGAATCAAGGTGCTTCCTGGGAAGCCTCCAAAATAGTCTCTCCCGTGGGCTTCCCTGATAGCTTAGTTGGAAGAGAATCCTCCTGCAATGCAGGAGACCCTGGTTCAATTCCTGGGTTGGGAAGATCCCCTGGAGAAGGGTGGGCTACCCACTACAGTATTATGGCCTACAGAATTCCACAGACTGTATAGCCCATGGGGTCGCAAAGATTCGGACACAGCTGAGCAACTTTCACTTTCATTTTTCATGAATCATATAAGGAGGAAGTAAGTTAAGTCAGTGGCTTCTCCTTTAGATGATACGTGTTTTTAGTATAAAGAGACTGCCAGCTCCATTCATAACCTCATAGCTTGAGATGAAAGAAAAGGTCAGATCATGTTTCAACTTCTCTTCTTTGAAGACACCTAGGCTTTGGTGATCTTTTACTAATTATCACTGCCCTCATTACCCAGGCCTCAGATGGATTTCTGTACTACAGTTGTCACAGTGGGTTCAGTGAAAAATCTCAAGGTAAAGATACCCTTTGGATGACGGGGTGGAGAATGCAAAGCTGGCCTGCCCCTCAGCAAGTGGATACTTTCCTGAATGAGGACCATGTCTAGCTGAAGGCTATCTGTGAAGCCTCATGTCCTGTACCACCCCACCCCGCCCCCACCAACAGTCCTTCTTTGACTTGGATACTACTTTAATCCTTCACTTTACAGATAACAAAACTATAGCTTCACAAGATTAACTGTCCTTACAGGATGGATTGTGTCCTCCCCAAAAGATACGGTGAAGTCTTAACCCACAATTCCTGTGCATCTGACCTTATTTGGAATTAGCGTCTTTGGAGATGCAGCCAAGTTCAGATGAGGTCGTTAAGGTGGGCCCTAATCCAAGATCACACCAGTCAATCCTGAAAGAAATCAACCCTGAATACTCATTGAAAGGACTGATGCTGAAACTCCAATATTTTGGCCACCTGATGCAAAGAGCCAACTTATTAGAAAAGATCCTAATGCTGAGAAAGATTGAAGGCAGGAGAAGGTGGTGACAAGGGATGAGATGGCTGGATGGCATCACCAACTCAATGGATGTGAGTTGAGCAAACTCCAGGAGATGGTGAAGGACAGGGAGGCCTGGTGTGCTGCAGTCCACGGGGTCACAAAGAGCCGGACAGCACTTAGCGACTGAACAACAACAAATTCGAACACAGACAGACATGCACAGAAAGGAGACAATGTGGAGACACAGAGCGAGAAGACGGCCTTGTGACAATGCAGGCAGAGACTGCACTGGTGCCCCCCAAGTCAAGAAATGCCAAGGGCTACAAATACCAGGAGCTAGGAGAGACAAGAAGGAATCTCCTCCCAGACCCTTCTGGGATCTGGCCTTGTGACACCTTGATGTTTCGACGTCAAGCCTCCAGACCTGTGAGACAATAAATTTCAGTGGTTTTTGGCCATCCTAGTTTATGGTCCTTTGTTACAGAAAGCCTAGAAACCTGGTATGACTGCCATACCCAAAATCTCAGAACTAGTCACCTCCAGAATCAGATTTGATTCTGGTTCAAAATCATGAATCAGAATCAAGATTCACCTCCAGAATCATGTCTGTCTGGCCCCAATGCCAATGGACTAAGGCAGCATCAAGTATGAACAATCAATTCCACCTCTTTTACAGAGAAAGTGCCCTTGAAGTCTGCTTCCGAGGATGAGGATGAATTTGTTAGATGAGGAAGGGAAGAAAGAGAAATTCAGGAGCACAAAAGACATGAAAAGAGGACTCTGTGCTTTGAGAATAAACATGACTGTTGCATGGGGTGGAGGAGATGTGTATGGCCAGGAAGTGTGACGGTGAGAAACACCTCCATCTTCTGGGAAAGCCCTGGATGCATACTTGCAGGTGGGATTCCACATTAGAGGAGCATCCAACATGATGGGATGGCTACAGTCTGTGCCCAAATCTGCTGCCCTGCAACTTGATATTATAAATCAAACTTTAAATGGTCATAAATCTTTGTAACACAGTCAATGCTAGACTTAGCCAGGGTGAGCTGGAAGATTCCATTAGCAAAGGAATCTACCAGATAAGGAACGTTTTCCTTCCTTGTCATTAAGCACTGTCTCTTAATTAAGTTGTCTTCCGCCCACCCTATCAGACAGAAATTCCAAAAAGTCCTTTTCCAGGAAAATGCTTATTTCTGTTCCCATCTCCTCCACAGCCACCTCCCTCCCTTTCTCCACCCCTCACCTCCAAAAACATCTCTCTTAGTAATGGGCTAATGCCTGGAGGTAAATAAGCCAAGGGACTAGGGAGAGGGCACCTTTTATCTCAACACTGATGTAGGTGTGTGTGCCCAGAAGGACATGGCCCCAACCCCAGGCAGGTGCAGAGACAGGGCTCAGAGCATGAATCACAGACTCGATCAAGCCAAACTTTGTGATAAGTGCAGGGAATCCTTTAATCTTGCAGAGACAGAGAGGAGGTCATACACTAGTTATTAGTGGTAGCACTGTGGCACCTCTGGATTCCAGGCTTTGCCTTGTTTCTACCAATAAAGACTCTTTTATTGAACACTGTACATTTTGATCCAATTCAGGTAAAGTTAATCTCAGTTCAGTTCAGTTCAGTCGCTCAGTCGTGTCCAACTCTCCGCGACCCCATGAATCACAGCACGCCAGGCCTCCCTGTCCATCACCAACTCCCGGAGTTCACTCAAACTCATGTCCACAGAGTCGGTGATGCCATCCAGCCATCTCATTCTCCGTCGTCCCCTTCTCCTCCCACCCCCAACCTTTCCCAGCATCAGACTCTTTTCCAGTGAGTCAACTCGTCGCATGAGGTGGCCAAAGTATTGCAGTTTCAGCTTTAGCATCAGTCCCTCCAATGAACATCCAGGATTGATCTCCTTTAGAATGAACTGGTTGGATCTCCTTGCAGTATAAGGGACTCTCAAGAGTCTTCTCCAACACCACAGTTCAAAAACATCGATTCTTCGGTGATCAGCTTTCTTCACAGTCCGACTCTCACATCCATACACGACCATGGGAAAAACTATTGCCTTGACTAGACGGACCTTGGTTGGCAAAGTAATGTCTCTGCTTTTTAATATACTATCAAGGTTGGTCATAACTTTCCTTCCAAAGAGCAAGCGTCTTTTAATTTCATGGCTGCAATCAGCATCTGTAGTGATTTTGGAGCCCAAAAAAATAAAGTCTGACACTGTTTCCAGTAAGGCCAATTTCTTTGTTTTGGCCACACCATGTGGCATGTGGGATCTTAGTTCCCCAAACCGGCACCACCTGCCTTGGAAACACAGAGTCTCAACCACTGGACAGCCAGGGAAGTCCCCTCTCATAGCCATTTATAACATCTCTTCCTCGTTCCCTGCCTCATACCCAGGCGATCTCAAAGGGCTATCCATTCTTTCTTGTTTTTTCCTACCTCTCTCTCTCTATCCATTTCCAAAGTGTAGGTGACACTCACCTCCTCATTTTTACAGTCACAGCTCCTGCATCGCCTCTCTTGCACACACACCCCTGCCCTCCCCCCTCCCCTCCCACCCTGTGCCAGCAGACTCAGGCACTTCCTTCCCACTGTTTTAGCCGCACAGATTCAGATCAGCTATCAGGAGATTTATCACACTATGCTGTAATTATGTATTTACTTTCCTCAGTGGTGGTCTAACAAGCCACCTCAAAACTCAGTGGCTTGAAACAACAATTTTTTTTTTTAATTACTGAAATTTATTTTATTTTTTTAAATTTTTATTTAATAAATGGTACAAAGCACAATGCCAAAAACATTAACAGTTAAAATTTCACCAAATGAAAAAATACTATTGAATACACAGTTGTAAAAAGCTACATTAAGTTATTTTACAACTGCCTCAAGCTGCAAAAAGAAAAAAACCCCAATGCCATTATTATCATTCTCGCTCACACAGTTCTGGGGTTTCACTGGACTCAGCTATGTCGTTGCCATTGGGTCTCTCCACAACCACTATCAGAGTAGGGACATCAGTAGTATTCAAGTTTGGATTGGGATTGTCTCCAAGGCTTTGTTACACACGAGGCTGATGCCAAGGATGAAAAACTCCCAACAGCTGGGGCCTTTTGGGTAGGCCTCCATCTCTCTTCGGTCTATCCTCATGGTCTGTCCTTCACGGCAGCTTTGGAGTAGTCACACACCTTGCCTGGCTACTCAGGACTCCCAGAGGATTGTCCCAAAAGACAGCAAACTAGGCAAAAACTTATTACCTTTTATCACCTAGCCTCGTCTCACTGTGCCACTTTCGCCATAGTCCTAGACCACCCATATGCAGAGGAAAGGGAATAGAATCCATCTCTCAATCCCATAGAGGAGTATCAAATCACAATATAAGAAGAGCACAAAGGATGAGGTACATCCATTCACGTGGCCATCTTTAGAAAATACAGCCTACCACAGTTATAAACCCAGGGCTTGGCAAAATGCCTGGCATTTAATGTTTTCTCTCTAAATATAAATGGCTGATTGAATGGATGACGCTTATCCCCGCCCCCATGTAGACCTTATTATCTTATGCCCAGCTCTATTCTTGCCTTTCTCTCTAGCCCTTTCTCCATTCAATTTATCCTTTACCCGACTTTCTGAAGAACTGTCTTTTAAAATCCTGCATGTCTTGTTTTCAAAGGTTCCAGTAGCTCTCAGTTGCTTATGGCAGTATGATGATATTGTCTTAGCTTGTGATTCTGTAGTGTTTCTGTGAAAATGGCTCAGTGATACATACCCATATACATATTTCAATTTATCTCTGGACTGAAAGAATAATATGTCTGGTATGTGTATGTGTTGCTGCTGCTGCTGCTGTCGCTTCAGTCGTGTCCGACTCTGTGCAACCCCATAGATGGCAGCCCAACAGGCTCCACTGTCCCTGGGATTCTCCAGGCAAGCACGCTGGAGTGGGTTGCCATTTCCTTCTCCAATGCATGAAAGTGGAAAGTGAAAGTGAAGTCGCTCAGTCGTGTCCGACTCTTCGCGACCCTGTGGACTGCAGCTTGCTGTCTTCCAAACGTGCAACGTCTGTTGTCTACAGAAATTGTCCTGAGTTCAGGGCTATTGTTGTTGTTCAGTCACTCAGTCATGTCCAACTTTTTGCCACCCTGTGGACTGTAGCACACCAGGCTTCCCTGTCCTTCACCATCTCTTGGAGCTTGGTCAAACTCATGTCCATTGAGGTCAGTGATGCCATCCAATCATCTCATCCTCTATCATCCCCTTCTCCTCCTGCCTTCAGTCTTTCCCAGCATCAGGGTCTTTTCCATTGAGTGGCATCAGGTGGCCAAAGTATTGGAGCTTCAGCATCAGGCCTTCCAATGAATACTCAGGACTGATTTTCTTTAGGATTAAGTGGTTTGATCTCCTTACAGTCCAAGGGATTCTCAAGAGTCTTCTCCAACACCACAGTTCAAAAATATCAATTCTTCAGTGCTCAGCTTTCTCAACTCTCACATCCGTACTTGACTACTGGAAAAACCATATCTTTGACTATGTGGACCTTTGTTGGCAAAGTAATGTCTTCTGCTTTTTAATGTTATGTTTGTCATAGCTTTTCTTCCAAAGAGAAAGCATCTTTTAATTTCATGGTATCATAGTGATGGATTAAAATATCATGTTTAATTCTGCTTCCTCTTGTAGTCCCACAAAAACAATAGCAGAAGGCTAGAAAGAACACACGTTCTTATAAGACTGGACTGAAAAGTGGTAAAACGTCAAATTTTTTGATAGAAAGCCAACAGAGAGCATTAACTGACTCGGGATTTGCAGTGTTGAAGCTGCTTTGCACCAAAAAAAAACTTGATTAGGGCTGAGGAATTGGAAATTCCAAATGCCTCTGAAATTGAGGAAGAAGCTGGGGTTGAACAATTAAGATGAGTGAAAAGTCTACATAAGAAGTAGACTAAAGGTAGAAGATTAAATGCTTATTTTCTTGGAGAGGATGAAACAGGATAACTGTGGACACAGAAGAGCAGGCAAGTTGATTATGTGATGTGTGAGTAAGAAGAGGGGATATAATAAAGACCTACCCATGGAACAGTGAGATACCTGGGCACCTTGTCCTGCTAGCCTCATAAATATTAACAGATAAGTTTTGACCCATGTACCCATTACTCAAACCAGCCAAGAAATTGGTGGAGTAGAAGGTGTACCCAGATGATTAAGGGGAAATGTCAGAAAGCAGGATCTAGGAAGCATCAGGTCCTGATTGACACAGAGACCCAGAGGGCTACAGAAATGTGTCCCAGAAAAACATGAAACAGCGAGTTCCTGGTATGTTTTAACAAAGTTCTGAGAAAAGACTTAGCCCTTAAGTAAAACCTGAGGGTAAGTTTTCGAGCACATTGAAAATAAGTTTTAAAATAGAATAAAATAGTACAGTTGTTAATTCCAGGGTAGAAATGTTGTAATCCCAGTATACTACATGGCTCAGCCATAAATGAAATGTACATAGTCATCGCTGTAAAATTTAAAAATTAAGTTTAGAAAAATAAAAGGAGAAAGAGAAGGAAGGGAAGGAATGGGGGAAAAGGGAGGATGAAAAAGAAATCCTTCTCAAGTGTTATGTACATTAAAAAGTTTTGGAAGCTCTTGCCTATGAGATCAAATGTAAATCCTTCGGCATGACACTTAAGGTCTTTCAGAATTGTATGTGTGTGTTTGAGTTGCTCAGTCATGTCCAGCTCATTGCGACCCCATGGACTGTAGCCTGCCAGGCTCCTCTGTCCATGGAATTCTCTAGGCAAGAATACTGGAGTGGGTTGCCATTCTGATTCATGCTCACTGCTGATCAATAATACCTGATATTTTCATACTCTACGCCATGCTCATCTTTACCCTCCTAACCTGGCATTTTCCCTTTACCTACCTTCTCCAAATCTTATCCATCTTCTAACATCACTTATACCCTTACCACCTCCATAAAGCCTTTCTTGACCATCCCCCCAAAAAGGGATCTTTTCCTTCTCTGTTACTGGCTGGATCCAGTTAATTGGGCTCTTTGCACTTCAGCTTTCAAAGCATTATGTTCTATGAAAGGGGCTTGCAAGTTCCTCAAGGACAGATTCTCCCACAGTGGCTCATGTGGTGCTACAGATCTGTTTACATGGTAAGAACATTAACATTTTTTGAACAAATTAATAATTAAGCTACTCCTCCTTCTGTCTCTTTCATGCTAGGCTTTTGTTGTTCCTTCCGCTAAGCATCAGGGATTTGTTGTAACTTTCCATTGATCTCCTCTGCTTGTGTTGCTGGGCTGTGGATACTGACTCAGTCACTGCTTGGGTGCTCTGCCCCCTCCACGGTCAGAGCTCAGGTGAGGAAGGTTTGGATGCAGATAGAGTAACCACACCACGATGCTTTATTGGTGTTTATACTACTCTGGTACATTTCTTCCGACCAAAACCGAGTGGGACCAGAAATGGCAGGTGCAGGACTGTAGCCAAATTCTTAACTCCATTTAAGGGAAATAAGAGGAAAAGCAACAGGACTATCAACTCTTTCAAAATGGTTCTGGTCTCATACAGACCCTTTCCAGTTAGATCCCAGGCATATTCTTGCTCAGAGACCTCACACCAGCAGCACCCACCTTTTCTAAGGCCATCTGCTTGGCCCTCTAAGTACATCCTCTATCCACCCCCTTTTTGTATTCCTTGGTGCTGAGATCCCCCTGAGCCTGTCCCTGTAGCCAACACACTCCATCTCTGATTCTACTTGTCAGATTCCGTCCTCTGAAGAGCAAGCAGACAATGAGGGTGACAGTTTCCCTTAAAGGAACAGTGATATAAGTAAGTAAGTATTACTTGCCTGTTAAGTAAGTAAGTGTTAGTAGCTCAGTTGTGTCCGACTCTTTGCAACCCCATGGACTGAAGCCTGCCAGGCTCCCCTGTCCAAGGAATTCTCCAGGCAAGAATACTGGAGTGGGTTACCATTCCCTTCTCCAGGAGATCTTCCTGACCCAGGGATATTGAACCTGGGTCTCCCACATTGCAGGCAGATTCTTTGCTGTCTAAGCCACCAGGGGCTAAAATGCCTATTCTGTGGCCACAGAGTCTTATTTCTGGGTCACAGAGTCCTAGAATCTTAGAATTGAAAGAGACCCTCACAGTCATCTGGATGATCTCCCTACTCTGCTGCATATGATGACAAATCTCTTCAGCTTGTCTGACTTGTGCATTGCACCACTCCTGCTCACATTCTACCATCCAGAGGAGGGGCCTCCCTCAGGAAGTCATTGACGAGAGACCTAGAAACAGGACAGGAAGATCTGTGGGCAGAGGGGTGATTGAAGGGTTTGCCTTAAATGTGATAGTTCTTTATTTTGGGTTGGCCAAAGGTTCATTCGGGAACATCTTATGGAAAAACCTGAACAACATTTTTGGCCGACCGCAGTATTTTATAATCACAAACCCCCAAGAGAATATGAAGCAAGCTTTTAGGTCATCTCCTCCAGAAAAGAGCACAGAAACATATTTTGAACATAATTTTCAAAGGTTCAAAGACTCCTCAAACACATCTATAGATGCCAAGTTAAGAATCCCTAACTTAATGTTGTTTTTGAGAACCAAGCAAATGAGCTTTGTCCACGGACTAACGTGTTTTTGGGTTAAGTCACTTCAGTTGTGTCTGACTCTGTGTGACCCTTGGACTGTAGCCTGCTAGGCTCCTCTGTCCATGGCATTCTCCAGTCCAGAATACTGAAGTGATTTGCTGTGCTGTCCTTCAGTGGATCTTCCTGACCAAGGAATCGAACCTGCATTTCTTGTGTCTCCTGTATAACAGGCAGGTTCTTTACCACTAGCACCACATGAAGTGAAAGTCCTTCCATCTTGTCCGACTCTTTGTGACCCCATGGACTGTACAGTCCATGGAATTCTCCAGGCCAGAATACTGGAGTGGGTAGCTGTTCCCTTCTCCAGGGGATCTTCCCAACCCAGAGATTGAACCCAGGTCTTCTGCATTGCAAGTGGATTCTTTACTAGCTGAGCCACCAGGGAAGGCTACCCACTCCAGTATTGTGACCTGGATCCATGGAGTTGCAAAGTCAGACACGACTAAGTGACTTTCACTGGAGCAAATTAGCACCACCTAATAATAATTAAATAAGTCTGACCTGAGCAGAGACATTACTTTGCCAACCAAGGTCCGTCTAGTCAAGGCTATGGTTTTTCCAGTGGTCATGTATGGATGTGAGAGTTGGACTGTGAAGAAAGCTGATCGCTGAAGAATTGATGCTTTTGAAGTGTGGTGTTGGAGAAGACTCTTGAGAGTCCCTTGGACTGCAAGGAGATCCAACCAATCCATTCTAAAGGAAATCAGTCCTGGGTGTTCATTGGAAGGACTGATGCTAAAGCTGAAGCTCCAATATTTTGGCCACCTCATGTGAAGAGTTGACTCACTGGAAAAGACTCTGATGCTGGGAGGGATTGGGGGCAGGAGGAGGAGGGGACGACAGAGAATGAGATGGCTGGATGGCATCACTGATTTGATGGACATGAGTTTGAGTGAACTCTGGGAGTTGGTGATGGACAGGGAGGCCTGGCATGCTGTGATTCATGGGGTCGCAAAGAGTCGGACACGACTGAGCGACTGAACTGAACTGATCTGACCTGAGCCGGGCAGGGGTCAAACCTTGGAAACTCAACATTTATCATAAATTGTATCACTTCCTATCACTCTCATCACCCACCTGGATCAACTGTATCTCAGAGATACTAAGAAAGTTTAAAAAAAAAACAAAAAAAAGAAAAAAATGAGGCAGCCTTGCAAGTTATTTTGTGGGCCTGTGTCTTTCCTTGATATACCTTCCACACTGTGTGGTGAAATGAGATATTCTTCACCATTGTGTGTTGGCAACTCCTGAGCTTCTGAAGGTTCATGATTCTCTGGGCTCAGAGCTCACACATGTTGCACTTTCAAAAGCTTCATTTCACTTTTGTTTGAAGTTTTTCCCAATGACTTTGAATTAAGTATATTCTCTGTTGGCAGGAATGAGATAATTGGGAAAGGTTTTTATACATTCTTACTCATGGTTAGATAGCATACTGACTCAATGGACACGATTTGAGCAAACTCCAGGAGATAGTAAACCATGGGGAGCCTGGTATGCTGCAGTCCATGGGGTTGCAAAGATTTGTGCACAACTTAGCAACTGAACAACAACTCACAAAACCAATATGGTTTGCTGATTGTTGGAAGCCTTATGGTGGTAGCTGCAAAGCAAAACCCACAGTTAAGTACTCCCTGTAAAAACAACCTTGGGAAGGTCATGTGGCATCATTTCAGTTCAGTTCAGTCGCTCAGTCGTGTCCAACTCTTTGCGACCCCATGAACCACAGCACGACAGGCCTCCCTGTTCATCACCAACTCCCTGAGTCTACCCAGACCCATGTCCATCAAGTCGGTGATGCCATCCAACCATCTCATCCTCTGTTGTCCCCTTTTCTTCCTGCCCTCAATCTTTCCCAGCATCAGGGTCTTTTTAAATGAGTCAGCTCTTCGCGTGAGGTGGCCAAAGTATTGGCGTTTCAGCTTCAACATCAGTCCTTCCAATGAACACCCAGGACTGATCTCCTTTAGAATGGACTGGTTGGATCTCCTTGCAGTCCAAAGGACTCTCAAGAGTCTTCTCCAACACCACAGTTCAGAAGCATCAATTCTTCGGTGATCAGCTTTCTTCACAGTCCAACTCTCACATCCATACATGACTACTGGAAAAACCATAGTCTTCACTAGATAGATCTTTGTTGGCAAAGTAATGTCTCTATCTATGTTGGTCATAAATTTCCTTCCAAGAAGTGTCTTTTAATTTCATGGCTGCAGTCACCATCTGCAGTGATTTTGGAGCCCAGAAAAATAAAGTCAGCCACTGTTTCCACTGTTTCCCCATCTATTTCCCATGAAGTGATGGGACCAGATGCCATGATCTTAGTTTTCTGAATGTTGAGCTTTAAGTCAACTTTTTCACTCTCCTCTTTCACTATCATCAAGAGGCTCTTTAGTTCTTCACTTTTTGCCATAAGGGTGGTGTCATCTGCATATCTGAGGTTATTGATATTTCTCCCAACAATCTTGATTCCAGCTTGTGCTTCCTCCAGCCCAGTGTTTCTCATGATGCACTCTGCATATAAGTTAAATAAGCAGGGTGAGAATATACAGCCTTGACGTACTCCTTTTCCTATTTGGAACCAGTCTGTTGTTCCATGTCCAGTTTTAACTGTTGCTTCCTGACCTGCATACAGGTTTCTCAAGAGGCAGATCAGGTGGCCTGGTATGCCCATCTCTTTCAGAATTTTCCACAGTTTATTGTGATCCACACAGTCAAAGGCTTTGGCATAGTCAATGAAGCAAAAATAGATCTTTTTTATGGAACTCTCTTGCTTTTTCCATGATCCAGCAGATGTTGGCAATTTGATCTCTGGTTCTCTGCCTTTTCTAAAACCAGCTGGAACATCTGGAAGTTATTCCATCATATATTTGGGCTGTGAAAGCTCTCTTGGGCTTCCCAGGAGGCACAGTGGTAAAGAATCAACCTATCCATGCAGGAGACGCAGGAGATGGGGTTCGATCCCTGGGTTGGGAAAATTCCCTGGAGGAGGAAATGGCAACCAGCGCCAGCATTCTTGCCTGGGAAATCCCGTGGACAGAGGAGCTTGGCAGGTTATAGTCCACAGGGTCACCAAGAGTCAGACATGACTGAGCATACCCACAAGCTTTCTTAGGTGTCAGGATGTTACTCCTGGGAGTGCTTTCCACAGAACTCCACAGATAGAGAGTCAGCCCCATACTGACCCCTTCCCGTATGAAACAATGTTGACTGCTGGACCAGATGTTTGGGAAGGGGAGAGGTGTTGGGATGATTATCAGGGTCTAGTATATGAGTCATTTCTTACCAGCCCTGAAAAGAAGTGTTCTATTATCCAAGGTGAGAGGAGACAAGAAGCAGATCGTTTTTCTCAATATTAACTCCTTGGTCTGAAAGGAACTAATCCATTCTTCTGCCTCCAGGCAACAGGGCATTCAGATAGATCAAGTTTTTGTTCTTTTTTTTCCCTGCATTTCCAAAGGACATTCCAGCCTTCCTTAACCTTGCATTCCAGAGCTTCACAGAGCCTGTACTCAGGAAATACTTCCTCAGGTTTAGCTTAAATCCTTCTCCCTGCAACAGGAGACCACTGCTGTCCTCTGAGGATTCAGAGAACAGCTGCCTGGCCCCTTGCCAGTCCCACCATCCCACGTTCCCATTGTTCCGGGGAGGAAACAGCTCTGGGCATGTGTTGATTGGCTCCTTACCACCCAGTGGGAACCCAGGCATAAACCCCAGGCTCCTCTGAGGGGTTACTTTGCATACTTGGGGCACTGTTCTCCCAGGACTCTAAAATGATCACAAATGACTTATCAGCCTCTGCAAACAAAAGTCTCTGCAGGGGCTTTGAGAGATGACAGAAAAGAATGCTTCGCATCTTTATGGTGCTTTACCTAGCATTTGTACACAGACAAGTTCCACTCTAGGTAAAATAACCATCATTGTAAAGATAAGGAAATGGCTCGACCAACACTGGCAAAGATTAGAACAGGGGAAACCAAGAGCTGGACCTGAAATCATGATGCGTCAACACTCCACTGCACCAGAGGTGCTTCCTAGGGAGAAAATAAAGCCCTGGTTCACTGACCATATATGTCTTATCTTTGCAATTCTTAGTCTGAGGAAAAGAGAGGCAAATATGCTGCAAGAAGGGGGACCCCTTCCAGGGCCCGAGAGTGGGCTCTTGTCTAACACTCTGAAGTGAATTGTTAAGAGGAGACACATGTGCTAACAAAGCAACTGCTGTGGGTAGCTGGGTGGAGAGCAGGCAGGTAAGGGAACCCAGGAGAACTACTCTGCCACGTGGCTCACAGACTCAGGTTTTATGGTAATGGGGTTAGTTTCTGTGTTGTCTCTGACCAATCATTCTGACTCAGGGTCCTTCCTGGTGGCATGTACATTGCTCAGCCAAGATGGATTCCAGTGAGAAGGATTCTGGGAGGTTGATAGGATGTGTGGGCTGGCATCTCTCTTCTCTTTAATAGTTTATTTCTTGTTGGTTGTGCTGGGTCTCTGTTGCTGCAAGCAGGCTTCCTCTAGTCGTGGTGAGTTGTGGGGCTACTCTTTGTTGTGGAGCACGGGCTCTAGAGCACTTGGGTTTCAGTAGTTGTGGCTCTTGGGCTCTAAAGCGTGGGCTTAGTAGTTGGAGCAAGTGGGCTTTAGTTGCCCCATGTTATGTGGAATCTTCCAGAACCAGGGATCGAACCCATGTCCCCTGAATTGGCAGGAGGATTCGTATCCATTGTATCACCAGGGAAGTCCTCTCTCCTTCTGACCTTCCCCAAATTCTTCTGGTTGGTGACAACTTGTTAATTCCTCATTCCTCACCAGGACCTCCTGTTGTTAAGAGAGCTCGTACAAGTGGCTGCCATCTCGTCTGACTGGGGCAGGCAGTTTCAATCAGTGTTTCCCCCTAACAGATATGCAAGGAATTGGCCTTGAAGACTCATTGAAAACTGTGAACATATGGAAAGTCTTTCTTCAGTCACAAGAATTGTGGAATTGGTGGTGGAGTAGGAAGCAGGAAAGGGACCCCACATCCCAGGGTGAGCAGAGGGGCTGTGGAGGGAGATAGATCTGATTTCCAGCTTCAGCTCCATACGTGCAATATGACACAGACAGATTTCACTCAACTCTGAGCTTCTGCTGCATTACGTATGGAATCAGAATAATCATACCATTTTCACCGGGTTGTTTTGAAGAGTAAAGGAAATAATATAAAGTGCTTAATGCAGGGTCTGACAGGAAGTGCAAAAGAAATGTTATTTATTTTGTAGAGCAAATTGAGCAATGAGATCGAAAGAAGTTAAATTAGGAAAGGTTTCATGGAGGGAATAAGAGTGGGGTCAGAATTTGAAAGCAGGATTGGGGCTTGGTGAACAAGATTAGAGACAGGGCATTATTTCTTTGCCCTCAGGTTCCCAAAGGCACAGATATGTCAGTCTTTGAATGTGGATGCCCAAACTGTCTGTCTCCATGGACTTTCCCATTTTTAAACACACCGAGGAATGGTAAAATAGCAGAATGTCATCAGAGAGTCTGTGGATGGATGGCTTATAGGAGATGTGGGGAGATGCCAGCATTAAAGCGAAGCCTATCCTAGAATGAAGAATAACTTCAGTGTAACTCCATTAAAAATTGAATGTGCTGTAATGTTGAGCTATTCTTAGTGTGGATAACTGCTTAAAAGGTTAAGTTTAATGGCTTGGCTTGCTTGCCATAGATCTGCTGCTTCTGATATAGATGAGAGAGATGACCTCTTCAACACTCTACAAATTATTGGAAATAGGGAGATTGCAATTCTTGGAACTTTCCTATTGATTGGTTAAGTAAATCATCTGCTAAATAGAAATCTAATTTGAAAGGTATACATTTAATAGAATTAATAAGTGAACTGATTAGGCAGAATGTTAGAAGGAACCCCAAAATGCCTTCATTGATTGGAAAAGTATCAACTGGGCCCCAACGAGGAAGGATCCAGGAGGGTTCTTTACCACTAGCGCCACCTGGGAAGCCCAAAGATAATAATTACTAGGCTCATTTTACAAAGAATTCAGCCCAGTGGCATGCGCTTCCCAGGTGGCGCTAGTGGTAAAGAATCCAATTCCAAGTGTAGGAGACAAAAGTTCAGTCCCTGGATGGGGAAGATCCCCTGGAGGAGGAAATGACAACTCACTCCAGTATTCTTGCTGGGAGAATCCCATGGACAGAGGAACCTGGTGTATTAGAGTCCATGGGGTTGCAAAGAGTTGGGCGTGACTGAGCATCTGAGCAGCAGGAGCCGAGTAGCATAGCTGATTTTAACCCAGCTCTGACTGACTCCAAAGTCTGACTCCATGGTCTTTCCACCTCGCAGGTTTGCCTCAAGAAAATGGAATATTATTTAATTTTACTGAGAGATTATACTCCATGTTTGGGACCAGAATAAGCTAGGGCTAGCAAAGTTGTATCCAGATCATGAAGAGTGTGTAATCAGAGTGTAATGTTAAAAGATGAATAGGCAATGGGCAAAGAGGGTTTTAGAGTCAGGGTGAGGGTGCAGAATAATCAGGATTTTCTTTTCTACTTTTAAGAGTGTAATTCAATATAGGAGAGAGTAGGAGATATGAAAAGCAAATAGGAGGAGACAAGTCCTAGTTCTAGCAAGTTAGTAATGAAGTTTTTTTAAATTCAATTTTATTTTTTATACAATTTTAAGAGATGGGAATACCAGACCACCTCACCTGCCTCTTGAGAAACCTATATGCAGCTCAGGAAACAGTTAGAACTGGACATGGAACAACAGACTGGTTCCAAACAGGAAAAGGAGTACGTCAAGGCTGTATATTCTCACCCTGCTTATTTAACTTATATGCAGAGTACATCATGAGAAATGCTGGGCTAGATGAAGCACAAGCTGGAATCAAGATTGCCAGGAGAAATATCAATAACCTCACATATGCAGATGACACCACCCTTATGGCAGAAAGTGAAGAAGAACTAAAGAGCCTCTTGATGAAAGTGAAAGAGGACAGTGAAAAAGTTGGCTTAAAGCTCAACATTCAGAAAACTAAGATCATGGAATCTGGTCCCATCACTTCATGGCAAATAGATGGGGAAACAGTGGAAACAGTGTCAGACTTTATTTTTTTGGGTTCCAAAATCACTGCAGATGCTGATTGCAAGCATGAAATTAAAAGACGCTTGCTCCTTGAAAGGAAAGTTATGACCAGCCTAGACAGCATATTAAAAAGCAGAGATATTACTTTGCCAATTGACTAGATGGACAAAGGTCTGTCTACGCAAGACTATGGCTTTTCCAGTGGTCATATATGGATGTGAGAGTTGGATTATAAAGAGAGCTGAGCACTGAAGAATTGATGGTTTTGAACTGTGGTGTTGGAGAAGACTCTTGAGAGTCCCTTGGACTGCAAGAAGATCCAACCAGTCCATCCTAAAGGAGATCAGTCCCGGGTGTTCATTGGAAGGACTGATGTTGAAACCAACTGAAGCTGAAACTCCAATACTTTGGCCACCTGATGCGAAGAGCTGACTCATTTGAAAAGACCCTGATGCTGGGAAAGATTGAGGGCGAGAGGAGAAGGGGATGACAGAGGATGAGATGGTTGGATGGCATCACCACTAGTTTGTTCTCTATATTTCTTGAGTTGCTTTTTGTTATATTCACTAGTTTGTTGTACTTCTTAGCTTCTACATATAAGTGATATCATACAATATCGGTCTTTCTCTCTCTCTAACTTGTTTCACTAAGCATAATGCCCTCCAAGTCATCCCTTTCGCTGCAAATGACAAAATTTCATTCTTTTTATGACTGAGTAGTATTCCACTGTATGAGTGTCCATGTGGGTGTGTGCATGTATATATATATTTTCCCTATTGATTCATCTGTTGGTGATGAATGTTGGTGGACACTAAGATTGCTTCCATATGTTGGTGATTGTAAATAATGCTGCTATGAACACTGAGGTACATGTATCTTTTCAAATTAGTATTTTTGTTTTTTTGTTTGTTTCTGGATATATACTCAGGAGTGGAACTGCTGAGTATATGGTAGTTCTGGTTTTAGTTTTATGAGAAATCTCCATGCTGTTTTCCACAATGACTGCATTAATTTACATTCCCACCAACAGTGTACAAGGGTTCCTTTTTTCCCACATCTTTGCTACCATTTGTTGTTTGTCTTCTTTTTGATGATAGCCATGCTGATAGCTCTGAGGTAATATCTCATTTTGGTTTTGATTTGTGTTTTCTTGATGATCAGTGATGGTGAGCATCTTTTCCTGTACCTTTTGGTCATTTGCATTTCCTCTTTGGCAAAACATCTATTCAGATCCGTCCATTTGCAATTGAGTTGTGTGTTTATTTGATGTTTAGTTGTATGAGCTGTTTATATATGTTGGATATTAATCCCTTATCAGTCATATCATTAGCAAATATTTTCTCCCATTCAGTAGGTTGTCTTTTCACTTTGCCAATGGTTTCCTTTGCTGTGCAGAAGGTTTTAAGTTTAATTAGGTCTCAT
The DNA here is from genome assembly GCF_049115385.1 of Moschus berezovskii. NCBI lineage: Eukaryota > Metazoa > Chordata > Mammalia > Artiodactyla > Moschidae > Moschus > Moschus berezovskii. The sequence continues at coordinate 36,788,521 of NC_142473.1, read as the reverse complement.
TTGTTAATTTTTGCTTTTAAATCCTTACTTTGGAGATGGATCCAAAAAAATATTGCTGTGATTTATGTGAAAAATTGTTTAGCCTATGTTTTCCTCTAGTTTTATGGTGTATGGTCTTACATTTAGGTCTTTAATCAATTTTTGGTTTATGTTTTATAAGGTGTTAGAAAATGTTAGTAATAAAGATGTGAACCAAGATGGTAATGAAAAGACCTGCAAAAAAGAGGCACATTCTCTTTTCCAAAAATAGCCATAACAATATTTACCATCCCACATGTTCTTCCAGTAACTTGTCATTCCCCTTCAAGAGGTAGAATCTGTGACTCCTCCCCATAAACAAGGCAAGGCTTTGTAACTGCCTCAACTAACAGAGTATGACAAAAGTGACATTATGTGACTTCCAAGGTTAGGTCACAAAAAGTGGTATTGCTGCTATCTGGTTCTCCCTCTCTCTGGATACTTGTTCTTGGAAGCCAGTTATTGTACTACAAGAAAGACGAGGCAACACAGAGAGGTCTGTGTGGAGAGAAACTAGGGCCCTAGCCATTGGCCCCAGCTGAGCTTCTTTCCAACATCAAGCAGCAACTAATGGCCATATGGAAGTAAATCTTTCAGCTCTCAGTTGAGCTACCCAGATGAAGCCACATGGAGCAAAGACAAGACTTCCAAACTGAGCTTTGCCCCAGTTGCAAATTTAAGGGCAAAATAAATTATTGGTATTGTTTTAGTAAACTAAGTGTTGGGGTGACTTGCTATGCAGCAATAGATTGTTGTTGTTTTGTTGCTAAGTTGTGTCTAACTTTTTTCAACCCCATGAACTGTATAGCCCACCAGACTCCTCTATCTATGAGATTTTTCAGGCAAGAATACTGGAGTATGTTGCCATTTCCTTCTCCAGGGGATCTTCCCGACCCGGGGATCGAAACCACATCTCCTGGATTAGCAGGCGGGTTCTTTACCACTGAGCCAACAGGGAAATGCAGCAATGGATCACCAGGACAAAAAGGGCCAGTGGAAGAAAGAATTACTGGTGTAGCAACCAACAGGCATACTGATGAATCCTGGTCAAATGGTTACAAAGGTCGGTTTCATTTACTTGATTGTGCCTCCATTGCTCTGATGATTGAAGATTTTTAGAGCTGGGAAATATGTGCATCTAGATAACAAAGTACTAATCATAGCATTTATATAGTATCCACTGTAAATGGTGGAGATTGTGATTCAGATAACTGTCCATAATGTTGAAGGATCCAATGGAAAACAAATCTGTGTTGGGAGTCTATTATATTTCAGGCAAAATGTTAGATTTTCCACCTGCCTTTTCTCACCGAATCTTCACAAAACTCCTCTAAAATTTTACTGTTATTTTACAGGATCAGAACAGGTTAAAAAATTGACCTTTTAAAAAAATCATCTCATGCCAGTGAGTGGTAGGGGCAAGATTCAAGCTCAAGTCTGATTCCGGAACTGTTTATTTCACTGCATTGTCCTACATAATTGTCAAAGGTGATTTCTCTTTGTTTTTCACACATGTGCTGTCAATGGTCTTTGAGTTATTCAGAATGGATTCCTTTTTCCTCAGCAACAGCATGTTTATTTACCCTTCTTGGCTACTATTTTTTACAAAAGGAATTTGCATTCCTGGTGCATACACAACCCAATGGTGTTGAAGGCAGATGGTCCACAAGTATGCTGTGAGACATGGGGAATCAAAATTAAAAGAACATTTTGTCACAGTTTATGGAGTGCTGTGGTGCTTTGTATATGCGTACATACAGTGGAGTGTATGTCTTAAAAAGAAGTGGCTTCTTTATTAAGTTGGCTATTATCTTTATTAAAGGTATTCTTTCAATCAAAGCTAAGACATTTTACCCAATGCATGAGTGTCTTATAAGTCGAGTTCAGAACCCAGCATGAGTTGCACAAAAATATGCAAATGGTTGCCCTGATCATTCTGCTTTAGAATTCTGTTGGGGGCATGTGATTGTTTGAATGGGGAGGGTTCCCTGAGTCATTTCTTGGAGGGAAAAGATGTACAGAGGGCATGAGCTGCTAGTCTCTACCTCTGAAAGTCAGAGGGTTCAGTGAGCAGGGGAAATGGACATTTAAGCTCTTCCATTCTGTCCTGGTACAGCCACTGCACATGGTGCCTTTGCTCACGTCATTAACCCCCTGTTTTTCTTATTAGTTCCTGGGGGATAATAACACCAAGCCAGCCCTGCTGAAAACAAGTCAGTTCTTCAGAAAAAGTCATCAGTGTTTGTGCAAACCCAAGTCCTTTCTTATAAACAACACTCTCTTTTCCCGTTTCTTCCCCTGACAGCAATGCATTTCTTTCCTCAGCATGCCATTTTCAAAACCTTTGACATTTCACTGCTCCTCATCATTGCCTTCATTGGGGATCATGCCAATTTGTCAGTTTTAATCTGTCCAAAAACCTGCATCTGCCAGCATAAACCTTTTTATTTCTTACATGTTGATACAAAGATTTCACACATTGATTTTTGCATAGCTCTGATTTCATGCAAGCTAAGCAAACAATGACAGGTTGGTACTTGAGGTAATGAATGCTCTATCAGATTAATACAAATCAATGGCATTGGCAAGTTTCAGATGAGGCACAGGGGGTGGGGTCTGGAGAGCAAGAGCTGCCAGAACAAGACAGATGGTCAGAAGCTGACACTCTTACCTCTTTATCTTGATGGGCTCATTAGCAGATTTCTCTCCTTTGGGTCTTATTTGAGTTTCTTGGCTTTAAATGGCACCCCACCATCTTGGAAAAAAACTGATGTACCCTTTTCATGACCTGGCATAGAGGACCTTCTAGTGTCGAAGGTCTATTTATTTAGCAGCTTGGAGGGCTAGAGCTTGGGTAAATGGATACCAGAATTCACCGTTTATCAAATAGGACCATTGGGGTCCAAAGAGTCAATATATCTCTGGGAAGAAGCTACTTTTCTAAAAACTATCATTTATTGAATGTCAAATCCTATACCAGGCACATTACTTTAATTCTCACAATAACTCTAGGAGGTAGACTTCATTATTTTTAATCCTTGTTCTTATTGTTGCTATGCTGTTTAAGTAAGAAATGGAGGATTACATAATCTGTCCAAGGGACACAGCTGGAGAATGGAAAAGGCAGCACCTGACTCTGGTCTGTAGAATCTGAAGCCCTGGGGTTAACCACTGGTCTCATGTACAGAAGCAAATGGCTAAGTCTGTGGGCAGCTTACTTGGTCCTGAACTGGTGCTTCTCCTTTTCCCCTTTCCCCACCCCTTTCTTCCAGAAGATGTCAAAGACTCAGCTCTCTCTCTTCTCCCTTCAGGAAAACATACCTCCATCCTCAGGTTCTTTCCCCTCTAAAGCTGGCAGTGCAGGAGAGTATAGTAACCTTGGCTCCCCTCTTTCCTACACTTCCTCCAGATGACCACCAACACAGGACAAGAACAATAGATAATCAAAAGATTTCAGAAGTCCTATGGGGTTTTTATAGTCATTGATTCATCAGATAGAGGTCTTGACTTCCTATTTATTTATTCTTTTCCATTATAGTTTACTAAAAGATACTGAATATAGTTCCCTGTGCTATACAGTAGGACTTTGTTGTTCATTTACTTTATATATAGTAGTTTGTATCTGCTAACCTCAAATTCCTAACTTATCTGTCCTGCCTTTCCCCTTTGGTAACCATAAGTTTGTTTTCTACGTCTATGGGTCTGTTTCTGTTTCCTAAATAAGTTCATTTCTTCATTTTTTAGATTCCACATAGAAGTGATATCACATGATACTTGTCTTCCTCTGTCTGACATACATCACTTAGTATTGATAATCTCTCAGTCCATCCATGTTGTTGCAAACAGCATTATTTCATTCTTTTTTTTTAGTGACTGATACGCCATTGTTATGGATGTACCACATCTTCTTGATCCTTTCATCTGTTGATGGACACTTAGATTGCTTCCATGTCTTGGCTATTGTAACCATTGCTGCTATGAATAGTGGAATGCATGTATCTTTTTGAATTAGTATTCATCTTTTCCAGATTTATGCTCAGGAGTGGGATTTCTGGGTTATATAGCAACACTATCTTTAGTGTTTCAAGGAACCTCCATACCATTCTTCAGAGTAGCTGTGCCAATTTACATTCCCACCGACAGTGTAGGAGGGTTCCTTTTTCTCCACACCCTCTCCAGCATGTATTATTTGTAGACTGCTTAATGATGGCCATTCTGAGTGGTGTGAAGTGACACTTCATTGGAGTTTTGATTTGCAGTTCTATAATAATTAGTAATGTTGAACATCTTTTTATTTGTCTGTTGGCCATCTGTATGTCTTCTTTGGAGAAATGTCTAGGTCTTCTGCCCAGTTTGTGATTGGGTTGTTTGTTTTATGATGCTGTATGAGCTGTTACTATTGTATATTTTGGAAATTAAGTTATCAGTCACATCATTTGCAAATGTTTTCTCCCACTCTGTTGACTGTCTTTTCATATTATTTATGGTTTTCTTGTCTATGCAAAAACTTGTAAGTTTGAGATCCCATTTGTTTATTTTTGCCTTTATTTCTGGGGGACTGATCTAAGAAAACATTGTTATGATTTATATCAGAATGATTTGTCTATGTTCTCTTCTAAGAGTATTACTGTGTCATGTCTTATATTTAAGTTTTTAATATAAGTTTTGAGTTTACTTTTGTATATGGTGTTCTGACTTCATTGATTTACACACACTTGTCCAGCTGTCCAGCTTTCCCAACACCACTTGCTGAAGAGATTCTATTTTCTCCATTGTTTATTCTTGCCTCCTTTGTTGAACATTAGTTGTGTGTTCAGTTCAGTTTAGTCGCTCAGTCATGTCTGACTCTTTGCAACCCCATGGACTGCAGCACGCCAGGCTTCCCTGTGCATCACCAACTCCTGGAATTTACTCAAACTCTGTCCATTGAGTCGGCGATGCCATCCAACCATCTCATCCTCTGTCTTCCCTCTCTCCTCCACCTTCAATATTTCCCAGCATCAGGGTCTTTTCAAACGAGTCAGTTCTTCGCATCAGGTGGCCAGAGTATTGGAGTTTCAGCTTCAGCATCAGTCCTTCCAGTGAATACTCAGGACTGATTTCCTTTAGGATGAATAAGATACAGTTTCCCCCTCAGACAGTCTCTCCCATCAGGAAGCTTCTATAAGCCTCTTATCCTTCTCCATCAGAGGGCAGACAGACTGAAAACCACAACCACAGAAAACTAACCAATCTGATCACATGGACCACAGCCTTCTCTAACTCAGTGAAACTATGAGCCATGCTGTGTGGGGCCACCCAAGATGGATGGGTCATGGTGGAGAGGTCTGACAAAATGAGGTCCACTGGAGAAGGGAATGACAAACCACTTCAGTATTCTTGCCTTCAGAACCCCATGAACAGTATGAAAAGGCAAAAAAAGTTGTGTGTAGGTATATGGCTTTGTTTCTGGGCACTCTTCTGTCCCGTTGATCCATATATCTGTTTTTGTGCCAGTGCTATACCATTTGAGTTTCTATTAGTTTTGTAGTATTGCATGAAGTCTGGGAGGGTTATGCCACCAGCTTTATTATTTTTCCTAAGGATTTCTTTGGTAATTTTGGGTCTTTTATGGTTCCATATAAATTTTAGGATTATTTGTTCTAGTTCTGTGAAAAATGTCATGGATTATTTGATATGGATCATATTAAATCTGTAGATTGCTTTCAGTAGTATGGCCATTTTAGCAATATTAATTCCTCCAATTCAAGAGCATGGGATATCTTTCCATTTCTTTGAAACATCTTCAGTTTTTTTTTAATCAGTGTTTTATAGTTCTCAGGGTATAATTCTTTCACCTCCTTGGTCAGGTGTATTCCTCAGCATTTTATTTTTTTATGCTCTTTTAAAAGTGATTTTTTAAAACTATCCCTTTCAGATATTTCATTGTTACTGTAAAGAAATACAATAGCTTTAAGCATGTTAATTCTGAATTCTGCTACCTTCCTGAATTCACTTATCAGTCCTAATAGTTTCTGTGTGGAGTGTTTGGGGTTTTTAATACATACAGTATCAGGTCATCTGCATGTAATGATATTTTTACCTCTTCCCTTCCAATCTGGATGTCTTTTATTTCTTTTTATTGTTTGATTGTTGTGGCTAAGACTTCCAATGCTATGTTAACACATTACTGACCAGGAGATTTTTGCAGAAACTAATGCTTGTGGCTGGCAATTTGTTATGTAAGCTAATGTTGGAAAGTCTCCAGTCAATAACGTTCAGGTAACAAAAATGTATTAATACATCTCTGGTCAATAATGTTTTAAATAGAAGTGATAGTGGGCATCCTTATCTTGTTCCAGAGGTTAGCAGGAAGACTTTCTGCTTTTGAGCATTTAGTATCATGTTGACTATGATTTTGTCATAAATAATTTTTATTATGTTGAGATATGTTCCTTCTATACACACTTTGGTGAGAGGTTTTGTTTTTTTAACCATAAATGGATGTTGAATTTTATCAAATGTTTTTTCTGCATATATGAAGATGATCATGTGACTTTTGTTTTTTATTGATGTGATGTATCACATTGATTGATTGATTTACATATATCAAAGCATCTTGGTGATTCTGGGTTGAATCCAACTTGATCATGGTGTATGATCTTTTTTATGTGTTGTTGGACTCATTTGCTAGTATTTTGTTGAGAATTTTTGCACCTATCATCAAAGACACTGGCCTGTAATTTTTTTTTTTTGGTAGTGTCTTTATCTAGTTTTGGTATCAGGGTGATGGTGGATTCATAGAAAGAGTTTGGAAGTGTTCTCTCCTCTTCAGTCTTTTGGAAGAGTTTGGGAAGGGTTGGTATAAGTTCTTTGTACAATTGTTAGACTCCCTCTGTGAAGCTATACGGTCCTGGACTTTCGTTAGCAGAATTTTTTAAAATTACAAATTCTCTCTCACTTCCTGTGGTTGGTCTGTTTATTTATGTCTTCTTGATTCACTTTTGGTAGGCTATTTGTTTCAAGAAACTTGTCCATTTCTTCCAGGTTTTGCAGTATTTTACCATATAATTGTTCATAATATTCTTATGGATTTTTTTGTATTTCTGTGGTGTTGGTTATTTCTTCTCTTTCATTCCTTTTTTTGTTTATTTTGTTCCTCTATCTTTTCTTCTTGGTGAATCTAGAGAGAAGTTTGTCAATTTTGTTTACCCTTTCAAAAAAAACCGGCTCTTGGATTTATTATTTTCAATTTTTAAAAATCTCTATTTTATTTATTTCCTAATATTTATTACTTCCTTCCTTCTATGGAAAATAATAAAGTTTTGTTTGTCTTCTTTTGTTTGTTCTTCTAATTCTTTTAGGTAGTGAATTAGGTTATATATTTGAGATTTTTCTTGTTTTTTGAGGAAGGCATGTATCACTGTGAACTTACCTACTAGAACTGCTTTTGCTGCACCCATAGATTTTGTATGCTTGTGTTTTTGTATGCTTGTCACTGTCTCAAGATATTTTTTAATTTCCTCTTTGATTTCATTGTTGACCCATTGGGTTTTTAGGAGCATGTCATTTAGGGGCTTCCCTGATAGCTCAGTTGGTAAAGAATCTGCCTGCAATGCAGGAACCCCAGTTTGATTCCTGGGTTGGGAACATCTGCTGGAGAAGAGATAGGCTACTCACTCCAGTATTCTTGGGATTCCCTTGTGGTTCAGCTGATAAAGAATCCACCTGCAGAGACCTGGGTTTGATCCCTGGGTTGGGAAGATCCCCTGAAGAGGGGAAAGGCTACCCACTCCAGTATTCTGGCCTGGAGAATTCCATGGACTGTATAGTCCATGGGGTCACAAAAGGTCAAACACGACGGAGCGACTTTCACTTAGTCTCTGGGTTTTCATTTTTTTTTTTTCTCATTTCTATTTCTGTGATTGATTTTTAGTTTCATGCTACTATGGTCAGGAAAGATACTTGATATAATTTATATCCTCTTAAATTTGTTGAGGCTTGTTTTATGACCTGCTATGCAGTCTATCTTAGAGAATTTTCTATGTGCACCTGAAAAGAATGTGTATTTTGTATTTTTCAGATATAATGTCCTGAAAGCATCAATTAAGTCTGATTGTTCTATTTTGTCATTTAGGATCTCTGATGCCTTAGTGATTATGTCTGGAAGATCGGTCTATTGATGTCAGTGGAGTGTTAAAGTGTCCTGCTATTAATTTATTTCTATTAGCTTCTCCTTTTACATCCATTAGTATTTGTATTTGGAGAAGGCAATGGCAAGCCACTCCAGTACTCTTGCCTAGAAAATTGCATGGACAGAGGAGCCTGGTAGGCTGCAGTCCATGGGGTCGCTACTAGTCGGACACGACTGAGCGACTTCACTTTCACTTTTCAGTTTCACACATTGGAGAAGGAAATGGCAACCCACTCCAGTGTTCTTGCCTGGAGAATCCCAGGGACGGCGGAGCCTGGTCGGCTGCCGTCTATGGGGTCGCACAGAGTCGGACACGACTGAAGTGACTTAGCAGCAGCAGTATTTGTATTATGAAGTTGCTGCTGCTGCTGCTAAGTCACTTCAGTTGTGTCCCTATATTGAATGCATGGGTGTTAATGAGTATGATATCCTTCTTGTATCGATCCTTTCATCACTATATAATGTGTTTTTTTTTTCCTTTAAGACCTTTGTTTTAAAGGCTGCTTTGTCTAAGTTTTGCTATGCTCACTTTCTTGTCGTGAAATATCTTTTTTCATCCCTTCACTTTCAATCTATGGTGTGTCCTTCACCCTAAAGTGGGTCCTTTGTAGGAAGCATATTGTAGGCTCTTGTTTTATTATCTAATCAGCCACTCTTTGTCTTTTGATCAGAGCATTTAGTCCATTGTTATCTAAGGTAATTATTGACATGTATTTATTGCCATTTTAAATATTGCTTTCCAGTTGATTTTGTATTTCTTTGTTCCTTTCGTTATTTTTTCTTTTGTGGTTTGATGGTTTTCTGTTATGGTTTGAATTCTCTTATTTTTGTTTTTTGTGAATCTGTTGTTTGCTTTGAGTTGTGGTTACAATGATTTTGAAGTATGTTAACCCATTACTACATTTACTTGTTTTATTTTGGTAGTCATATAGGCTTAAACACATTCTAAAAAAAAAAAATCTACATTTTCTTACTCTCTGCCCCACATTTTATGATCTTTGATACCCTCTTTAACATCTTAATGTTCATCCTATTTTTTCTTCATTGTAGTTATCATTGCTTTCACAATTAAAAAAAAATCTATATCTTGGTTTATTTAAATGATTTACTTTCCAATTGTGATTCTGTCTTTGCTATAGATTCTTGCTGCTCTTCTATTTAGGGAAGACCTTTCACTATTTCTTTTAGTATATGTTTAGTATTGCTATATTCTTTTAGTTTCTGCTTTTCTGATAAATGTATTCTCTCTCCTATTCTAAATGATAATCTTGCTGGGTAGATTCCTATGTTACAGGTATTTTCCTTCCAGGAGTTTGAATATATCTTGCCACCTTCTTCTAGTCTGCAGTGTTTCTGTAGAGAAATCAGCTGACAGCCCGATGGGGGTTCTGTTGTAACTATTTTTTTCTCTTTGCTTTTTGAATCCTGTCTTTAACTTTTGTCATTTTAATTATAATATATCTTAGTGTATGTCTGTTTGGGTTCATCTTGTTTGGTGCTTCCTGTACCTGGATAATTATTTCCTTCTTTAGGTCTAGGAAGTTTTTAGTCACAATTTCTACAAATACATTTTTATCCCCTTTCTCTTTCTTTTTCTTCTGTGATCCCTAATATGTGTATACTTTATCTCATAGTCTCATATTGCTTTTATTTATTTATTATTTTGGTTTGGATTTCAGTCTGCTGTTCTGATAGGCTGATTTTCAGTATTCTATCTTCCAGATTACTTGTTCCTCCTTCTACAATATTAGCTTGTTATTTATTGCCTTTAGTTCAGCTCTCATCATGGCAAGTGAATTTTCTAATTTTGATTGACTCCTCTTTATTGTTTCCAGTTCCTTGTTACAGGGATCTGCATTTCTGTTGTTTGCATGTGTGTGCATGTGTGCTAAGTCGCTTCAGTGATGTCCAACTCATTGTGAATCTATAGACTGTATGTCATCAGGCTTCTCTGTCCATGGGATTCTCCAGGTAAGAATACTGGAATGGGTTGCCATGCCCTCCTCCAGGGGATCTTTCCCACCCAGGGATCAAATCTGTATCTCTGTCTCCTGCATTGGCAGGTGGGTTCTTTACCACTAGTTCCACCTGGTCTTTCTTAATTCATTCAGTATGTTTATTACCTTCTTTTTGAATTTGGGATTTGGTAGACTGGAGAGGTCTATTTTGTTTGTTCTTTTAGGGGATTTTTCCTTGTTCTCTTAATTGGGAGTGGCTCCTCTGTTTCTTCATTTAGTTCTATTTCTGTGACTCTATGAATTTAGGGAAAATGGTTATCTACTGTGATTTTTATGTGGCAGTTTCGCTGAGTAGCCTGCATGAGTCTAACATTTTTGGTGCCAGGGCTGTTTTTAGTATGGATGCCTGCCAAATATTTCCTTGGTATGTGCTGGCTGTCATCTCCTTGACAGGTGGTGTGATTGGTGTTGTGCTGATCAGAGTCTGCACTGGATGTTGAGTAGGGCCTGCTCTTTGCTCTGTGGTTGCCACATCTCTGTGGAGGCAGAGTCTGTTCCCAAGTTGCTGGTCCATCCCAACAGGATAGCCATAACCCCTATACCCTCCAAGGCAATATGCTTTGATGTTTTAAGGAGAAAGGGTATGTCGCTGGAACTACCTATTCAGCAGCATCTCCTAAGTAGTCAATCAAAAAAAGGTCCTGAATATTGAGGTTCAAACACCAGTGTTTTCCCAGGCCTGTATCCTTGATAAGCCTACCGTCATCACAAGGTAGAAGTCCATAAGATCCTGGCCCATGCCAGAATTACAGTGAGGGAGCTTTCTTTCCTCCAAGGATCTTCCTTTGACCTCTCAAGTCCGACCCAGATAGTGATCGACTGGATTCTGGGAAATACTTCAGCATAAGCTTAATGGGGCAGACCATGAAGCCACTAAAATGACAGTCACCACAAAACCCAAAGGAGTCACAGTGATCATAGAAGCCCTCTACTGGCCCTTGGCCAGTAGCAAGGGCAACATTTTGTTGTTGTTGAAGAGGGTACCTGTCCTTACCCATCATGCTGGACTCACTCTCAGAGCAAGAGAGTCTGTCCCAGGTAGAAAAACTCTTTGCAGACCTCACCTCAGCTACCCCAGGTGGTGGCCTCACAGTGCAACACATAGCTTGAAATAACTTGTTATGGCCAGATGTGTCTTTTCCACACAGACTTCCAGGGATATCAGCTACATGGACAGAGATATCTCATTTGAGGCTGTCAGATCAAAAGCGGCAACATCAGTGACTTTGTTCTTGTAGCCATTCTCTGGCGTACAATTCCACTCACCTGGGGATGTGGAGTGAGAGAGGATGAGGAAGAAGGAGGCAATATTCATTAAAGAGCCTGCTGCTCAGCGTTCTTATTCCAATTGAATATTTTAACTCCCGATGTAAGCTTGAGAAGTCTGTGAGTCTCTCAAGGCCTCAGTATATCTATCTGTAAAATGGAACTGCCTTTACATCATAGGATGTTCAAGAGTATGAGGAAGGTACTAAGAAGTAGGATTTTATAGAAGTTTGCGGGTGGAGTGATTCCTGCTTGTGTTACAGCTTTTTCTACAATTTTGATTACTCACCAGTGTATCCCCAGGACCCAGCAAAGTGAAGAACACTTAGTTGGCCTTCTATATGCATCAAATGAAAAAAGTGAATGACTGAAGTTTGCAGTCATTCATTCAAGGGCTGAAGTGAATTCACTGAATTGTGTCCAACTCTTTGCGACCCCATGGACTGTAGCCTACCAGGCTCCTCCATGGGATTTTCCAGGCAAGAATACTGGAGTTGGTTGCCATTTCCTTCTCCAGAGGATCTTCCTGACCCAGGGATCGAACCCGGGTCTCCTGCAGTGTAGGCAGACGCTTTACCATCTGAGCCACAAGGGAAGCCCTTATTCATTTAAGGGCTATGTATGAGTTTTTAAGAGATAGGTAAGTAACTGTAGTTCTCTTTTCTCTTCTGCTTCTCTATGCCCTTCCCCAGTGCTCAGTTTACAAACACCTCATCTTGGACAAACATCAGTGGCTACTACCCCTACCCCTCCATTAAGTTGGCTGTGTAGTACAAGTTGTATGTGGCTGTCTTGGGGTACTCAGAAAAGTTAAATGGTGGCTCTTAACACCATCCTAACCCTGGAGTTTGGGGTATGGATGGGGAGGAAAAGGTGGATTCACAAGTTGGGGTAAGAAGTCTTGGGCCCACTAGCCTCCTCCAAGAAATCTACAGTTTGCCCAAACTCAGGCCAGGACTTGCTCTTTTTTTTATAGTGTTGCATTTTTTTTTTCCAGGTGTACAGCACAGTGATTCTGAGAATCACACACACACATATGTATCTTTTTCAGATTATTTTCCATTATAGGTTATTACAACATGTTGAATATAGTTCCCTGAACTATACAGTAGGAACTTTTTGTTTATTTTATATAAAGTAGCAGAGGCACCAGAGATCAAATTGCCAACATCCGCTGGATCATGGAGAAAGCAAGAGAGTTCCAGAAAAACATCTATTTCTGCTTCATTGACTATGCCAAAGCCTTTGACTGTGTGGATCACAGTAAACTGTGGAAAATTCTGAAAGAGATGGTAATCCCAGACCACCTGACCTGCCTCTTGAGAAACCTGTACGCAGGTCAGGAAGCAACAGTCAGAACTGGTCATGGAACAACAGACTGGTTCCAAATAGGAAAAGGAGTGCGTCAAGGCTGTATATTGTCACCTTGCTTATTTAACTTATATGCAGAGTACATCATGAGGAACGTTGGGCTGGAAGAAGCACAGGCTGGAATCAAGATTGCCGGGAGAAATATCAATAATCTCAGATATGCAGATGACACTACCCTTATGGCAGAAAGTGAAGAGGAACTCAAAAGCCTCTTGATGAAAGTGAAAGAGGAGAGTGAAAAGGTTGGCTTGAAGCTCAACATTCAGAAAACAAAGATCATGGCATCTGGTCCCATCGCTTCATGGGAAATAGATGGAAAAACAGTGGAAATAGTGTCAGACTTTGTTTTTTGGGGCTCCAAAATCACTGCAGATGCTGATTGCAGCCATGAAATTAAAAGACGCTTACTCCTTGGAAGGAAAGTTATGATCAACCTTGATAATACATTAAAAAGCAGAGACATTACTTTGCCAACCAAGGTCCGTCTAGTCAAGGCTATGGTTTTTCCCGTGGTCATGTATGGATGTGAGAGTTGGACTGTGAAGAAAGCTGATTGCCGAAGAATTGATGCTTTTGAACTGTGGTGTTGGAGAAGACTCTTGAGAGTCCCTTGTACCGCAAGGAGATCCAACCAGTCCATTCTAAGGGAGATCGATCCTGGGTGTTCATTGGAAGCACTAATGCTAAAGCTGAAACTGCAATACTTTGGCCACCTCATGCGACGAGTTGACTCACTGGAAAAGACTCTGATGCTGGGAAGGGTTGGGGGCAGGAGGAGAAGGGGACGACAGAGAATGAGATGGCTGGATGGCATCACCGACTCTGTAGACATGAGTTTGAGTGAACTCCGGGAGTTGGTGATGGACAGGGAGGCCTGGCGTGCTGTGATTCATGGGGTCGTGGAGAGTCGGACACGACTGAGTGACTGAACTGAACTGAGCTTCTGCTAATACCAAACTCATGATTTATCCCTGCCCTTTCCACTTTGATAACCATGTTTTTTCTATGTGAGTCTATTTCTGTTTTGTAAATAAATTGATTTTGTATCTTTTTATAGATTCCATACCTAAGTGATAATTGTACTTGTCTTTTCCTGTCTTCATATGATAATCTGTAGGTCTGTCCATGTTGCTAGAATTGGCATTATTTCATTCTTTTTTTATGGCTGGGAATATTCCATTCTATGCATATATACTGTATCTTCTTTATCCATTCATCTGTCAACAGATATTTAGGTTGCTTCCATGCCTTAACTATTGTAAATAGTGCCTCTATGAACATTGGGGTGCATGGACCTTTTCAATTAGAATTTTCATCTTTTCTGGATATATGCCCTGGAGTGGGATTGCTAGATCATATGGTAACTCTATTTTGTTATTTTTAAGGGACCTTCATACTGTTCTCTATAGTGACTGCACCAATTTATATTCCCACCAACAGTTGTAGGAAGGTTCCCTTTTCTGCATAACCTCCTCAGAATTAACTGTTTGTAGACTTTTTGATAATGGCCATTCTGACTGGTGTAAGGTGATACTGCATTGTAGTTTTGATTTGCATTTCTGTAATAACTAGAGGTGTTGATATTCTTATCATGTGCAAATTAGCCATCTCCTGTGGAGAAATGTCTACTTTAGGTCTTCTGCCTATTTTTTGATTGGGTTGTTTCTTTTTTGATATTGAGTTGTATGAGCTATTTATATGATTTTGAAATTAAACCCTGTTGGTTGCATGATTTGCAAATATTTTCTTACATAAGTTGTCTTTTCATCTGGTTTATGGTTTGCTTTGCTGTGCAAAATCCTATAAGTTTAATAAGGTCCCATTTGAAATCCTATAATTTTAATAAGGCCCCATTTGTTTATTTTTGCTTTTATTTCCATTATTCTAGGAGACAGATCCAAAAAATATTGATGCAATTTATGTGAGAATGTTCTACCTGTTATGTTTTCCTCTTGGAGTTTTATAGTATCTGGTCTTACATTTAGGCCTTTAATCCATTTTATTTTTGTATATGATTGTTAGAGAATGTTCTGACTTCATTACTTTACATGTAGCTGTCCAGTTTTACCAGCACCACTTATTGAAGAGACTCTCTTTTCTCCATTGTATAGTCTTTCCTCCTTTGTCATAGATTAATTGACTGTAAGTTCATGGGTTTATTTTTGGGCTTTCTCTCCTGTTCCATTGACCTTTGCATCTGTTTTTGTTCCAGTACCAAACTATTTTGATTAGTGTAGGTCTCAAGTCAGTGAGCATGATCCCTCCAGCTCTGTTCTTTCTCAGGATTGTTTCAGCTATTTTGGGTCTTTTGTATTTCCATATAAAATTTAAAATTATTTTTTCTATTTCTGTGAAATCTAGTTCTGTTTTAAATAAAAGTGACAAGTATGGGAATCCTTATCCTGTTCCTGATCTTAAAGGGGATGCTTTCAGTTTTTCACCATTGAGTATGATGATGGCTGTGCGTTTGTCATATATGGCCTTTATTATGTTAAGGTTTGTTCCCTCACAAGAGAAGACTCTATACATGGACATTACCATATGGTCAATACCAAAATCAGATTGATTATATTCTTTGTAGCCAGAGATGGAGAAGCTGTATACAGTCAGCAAAAATTAAGACCGGGAGCTAACTATGCCTCAGATCATGAACTTCTTATTGAAAAATTCAGAATTAAATTGAAGAAAGTAGGGAAAATCACTAGACCATTCAGGTATGTCCTAAATCAAATGCCTTATGACTATACAGTGAAAGTTACAAATATATTCAAGGGATTAGATCTGATAGAGTACCTGAAGAACTATGGACGGAGGTTCATGATATTGTACAGGAGACAGGGATCAAGACTATCTGCAAGCAAAATAAATGCAAAAAAGAAAAATGGCTGTCTGAGGAGGCCTTACAAACAGCTGTGAAAAGAAGAGAAGTGAAAAGCAAAGGAGAAAAAGAAAGATATACCCATTTGAATGCAGATTTCCAAAGAATAGTAAGGAGAGACAAGAAAGCCTTCCTCAGTCAGTGATGAGTACAAAGAAATAGAGGAAAACAATAGAATAGGAAAGACTACAGATCTCTTCAAGAAAATTAGAGATACCAAGGGAACATTTCATGCAAAGAGGGGCACAATAAAGGACAGAAATGGTATGAACCTAACAGAAACAGAAGATATTAAGAAGAGGTGGCAAGAATACACAGAAAAACTATACAAAAAAGATCTTCACAATTCAGTTAATCACGATGGTATGATCACTGACCTAGAGCCAGACATCCTGAAATGTGAAGTCAAGTGGGCCTTAGGAAGCATTACTATGAACAAAGCTAGTGGAGGTGATGGAATTCCAGTTGAGCTATTTCAAATCCTAAAAGATGATGCTGTGAAAGTGCTGCACTCAGTATGCCAGCAAATTTGGAAAACTCAGCAATGGCCACAGGACTGGAAAATGTCAGTTTTCATTCCAATCCCAAAGAAAGGCAATGCCAAAGAATGCTCAAACTATCACACAATTGTACTCATCTCACACGCTAGTAAAGTCATGCTCAAAATTCTCCAAGCCAGGCTTCAGCAATATGTGAACTGTGAACTTCCAGATGTTCAAGCTAGATTTAGAGAAGGCAGAGGAACCAGAGATCAAATTGCAAACATCTGCTGGATCATGGAAAAAGCAAGAGAGTTCCAGAAAAACATCTATTTCTGCTTTATTGACTATGCCAAAGCCTTTGACTGTGTGGATCACAAGAAACTGTGGAAAATTCTTAAACAGATGGGAATACCAGACCACCTGACCTGCCTCTTGAGAAACCTGTATGCAGGTCAGGAAGCAACAGTTAGAACTGGACATGGAACAACAAACTGGTTCCAAATTATGAAAGGACTACGTGGAGGCTGTATATTGTCATCCTGCTTATTTAACTTATGTGCAGAGTATATCATGAGAAAAGCTGACCTGGATGAAGCACAAGTTGGAATCAAGATTGCTGGGAAATATATCAATAACCTCAGATATGCAGATGACACCACCCTTATGGCAGAAAGTGAAGAAAAACTAAAGAGTCTCTTGATGAATGTGAAGAGAAGAGTGAAAAAGTTGCATTAAAACTCAGCATTCAGATGATTAAGATCATGGCATCTGGTCCCATCACTTTATAACAAATAGATGGCGAAACAGTGGAAACAGTGGCTGACTTTATTTTTTAATCTCTGCAGATGGTGATTACAGCCATGAAATTAAAAGACGCTTACACCTTAGAAGAAAAGTTATGTCCAGCCTAGACAATATATTAAAATTCAGAGACATTACTTTGCCAACAAAGGTCCATCTAGTCAAAGCTATGGTTTTCCAAGTAGTCATGTATGGATGTGAGAGTTGGACTATAAAGAAAGCTGAACGCAGAAGAATTTATGCTTTTAAACTGTAGTATTGGAGAAGACTCCTGAGAGTCCCTTGGACTGCAAGGAGATCTAACCAGTCCATCCTAAAGGAGATCAGTCCTGGAAGGACTGATGTTGAAGCTGAAATTCCAATACTTTGGCTACCTGATGAGAAGAACTGACTCATTTGAAAAGTTTCTGATGCTGGGGAAGATTGAAGGCAGGATGAGAAGGGAACGACAGAAGATGAGTTGGTTGGATGGCATCACCAACTCAATAGACATGAGTTTGAGTAAACTCCGGGAGTTGGTGATGGACCGGGAGGCCGGCGTGCTGCAGTCCATGTGGTCGCAGAGTTGGACATCACTGAGCGACTGCACTTTTTTCCCTCTATGCCCACTTTCTGGAGAGTTTTTATCATAAGTGTTCATCAAATTTTGTCAAAAGTTTTTTCTGCATCTATTGAGGTGATTGTATGGTATTCATTCTTCAGTTTGTAGATGTGGTATATAGCATGTTAATTAATTTCCAGATATTAAAAAGTCTTTGCATCCCTGGGATCCTATTGCTTCCTGATTCAGTCTTGAGAGATTGCACCTTTCAAAGAAATTGTCCATTTCTTCTAGGTTGTCCATTTTGTTGGCATTCAGTTCAGTTCAGTCACTCAGTCGTGTCCAACTCCGCGACCCCATGAATCACAGCACACCAGGCCTCCCTGTCCGTCACCAACTCCCGGAGCTCACTCAAACTCATGTCCACAGAGTCGGTGATGCCATCCAGCCATCTCATTCTCAGTCGTCCCCTTCTTCTCCCGCCCCCAACCTTTCCCAGCATCAGAGTCTTTTCCAGTGAGTCAACTCGTCGCATGAGGTGGCCAAAGTATTGCAGTTTCAGCTTCAGCATCAGTCCCTCCAATGAACACCCAGGATCGATCTCCCTTAGAATGGACTGGTTGGATCTCCTTGTGGTACAAGGGACTTTCAAGAGTCTTCTCCAACACCACAGTTCAAAAGCATTAATTCTTCGGTGATCAGCCTTCTTCACAGTCCAACTCTCACATCCATACATGACCACGGGAAAAACCATAGCTTTGACTAGACTGACCTTTGTTGGCAAAGTAATGTCTCTGCTTTTTAATATACTATCAAGGTTGGTCATAACTTTCCTTCCAAGGAATAAACGTCTTTTAATTTCATGGCTGCAATCAGCATCCACAGTGATTTTGGAGCCCAAAAATATAAAGTCTGACACTGTTTCCACTGTTTTGCCATCTATTTCCCATGAAGTGATGGGACCAGATGCCATGATCTTTGTTTTCTGAATATTGAGCTTCAAGCCAACCTTTTCACTCTCCTCTTTCACTTTGTTGGCATTACATTGTTCATACCTTAAAATCCTTTGTATTTTTATGGTATCAGTTATAACTTCTTTTTCATTTCTGATTTTATTGACTTGGGCCCTCATCTTTTTTCCTTAATGAATCTGGCTAAAGGTTTATCAATTTTGTGTTATCTTTTCAAAGACCTGCTTTTTGTTTCATTGATCTTTTCTATTATTTTTTTTTTAGTTTATAATTCATTTATTTCTGCTCTGATCTTTATGATTTCTTTCCTTCTACCTTTGTGTTTTTTCATTTTTCTTTCTCTAGTTGCTTTAGCTGTAAGGTTAATGCTGTTATTCAGTCACTCAATTGTGTCTGACTCTTTGCGACCCCATGGACTGCAACACACCAGGCTTCCATGTCCTTCACCATCTCCCAGAGCTTGCTGAAACTCATGTCCATTGAGTTGGTGATGCCATCCAACCATCTCATTCTCTATTGTCCCTTTCTCCTCCTGCATTCAATCTTTTCCAGCATCGGGGTCCTTTCTAATGAGTAGGTTCTTCACATCAGGTAACCAAAGTATTGCAGCTTCAGCTTCAACATCAGTCCTGCCAATGAATATTCAGGGTTGATTTCCTTTAGGATTGACTGCTTTGATCTCCATGCAGTATAAGGGACTGTCAAGGCTCTCCTCTAAAACCACATTCGAAAGTATCAATTCTTCAGCACTCAGTCTTTTTTTATGGTCCAACTCTCACATCCATACAAGACTACTGGAAAAATCATAGCTTTGATTAGACAGACCTTTGTTGGCAAAGTAACGTTTATGCTTTTTAATATGCTGTCTAGGTCGGTCATAGCTTTTCTTCCAAGGAGCATCTTTTAATTTCATGGCTTCAGTCACCATCTTTAGTGATTTTGGAGCCCAAGAAAATAAAGTCTGTCACTGTTTCTGCTGTTTACCCATCTATTTGCCATGAAGTGATGGGACCAGATGCCATGATCTTCAGTTTTTGAATGTTGAGTTTTAAGACAACATTTTCACTCTCCTCTTTCACTTTCATTAAGACATTCTTTTGTTCCTCTTCACTTTCTGCCATAAGAGTAGTGTTATCTGCATATCTGAGGTTGCTGATAGTTCTCCTGGCAGTCTTGATTCCAGATTGCCTGGCATTTCACACGTATTCTGCATATTAAATAAGCAAGGTGACAATATACAACCTTGACGTATTCCTTTTCCTATTTGGAACCAGTCCATTGTTCCATGTCTGGTTCTAGCTGTGGCTTCTTGGCACGCATAAAGGTTTAACAGGTGGCAGGTAAGGTGTTCTTGTATTGCCATTTTTTAAAGAGTTTTTCCACAGTTTGTCATGATCCACACAGTAAAAGGCTTTAGCATAATTGGTGAAGCAGAAGTAGATATTTTTCTGGAATTCTCTTGCTTTTTCTATGATCCAACAGATATCAGCAATATGATCTCTGATTCCTCTGCCTTTTCTAAATCCAGCTTGTACATCTGAAAGTTCTAGGTTCACATACTGTTGAAGCCTAGCTTGAAGGATTTTGAGCATTACTTTGCTAGCATGTGAAATGAGTGCAATTGTGTGGCAGTTTGAGCATTCTTTGGCATTGCCCTTCTTTGGGAATGGAATGAAAACTGACCGTTTTCAGTCTCATGGCCACTGCTGAATTTTCAAAATTTATTGGCATATTGAGTGCAGCACTTTCACAGCATCATCTTTTAGGATTTAAAATAGCTCAGCTGGAATTCCATCACCTCCACTAGTTTTGTTTGTAGTGATGCTTCCTAAGGCCCACTTGACTTCACACTCCAAGATGTCTGGCTCTAGGTGAGTGATCACACCATTGTAGTTATCTGGGTCATGAAGATCTTTTTTGCATAGTTCTTCTGTGTATTCTTGCCATCTCTTCTTAATATCTTCTGCTTCTGTTAGGACCATACCATTTCTGTCTTTTATTGTGCCTATCTTTGCACGAAATGTTCCCTTGGTAACTCCAACTTTCTTGAAGAGATTTCTAGTCTTTCCCATTCTATTGTTTTCCTCTATTTCTTTCCATTGTACACTTAGGAAAGCTTTCTTGTCTCTCCTTGTTATTCTTTGGAACTCTGCATTCAGATGGGTATATCTTTCCTTTTTTCCTTTGCCTTTTGCTTCTCTTTTTTCTCAGTTATTTGTAAGGCCTCCTCAGATAACCATTTTGCCTTTATACATTTCTTTTTCTTAGGGGTGGTATTGATCACTGCCTCCTGTACAATGTTATGAACCTCCATCCATAGTTTTTCAGGCACTCTGTCAGATCTAATCCCTTGAATCTACTTGTCACCTCCACTGTATAGTCGTAAGGGATTTGATTTAGGTCATACCTGCATGGTCTAGTGGTTTTCCCTGGTTTCTTCAATTTAAGTCTGAGTTTTTCAACAAGGAGTTCATGATTTGAGCAACAGTCAGTTCCTGGTCTTGTTTTTGCTAACCGTATAGAGCTTCTCCATCTTCAGCAGCAAAGAATCTTATCAGTCTGATTTTGGTATTGACCATCTGGTGATGTCCATGTGTAGAGTTATCTCTTGTGTTTTTGGAAGAGGGTGTTTGCTATAACCAATGTGTTCTCTTGGAAAAACTCTGTTAGCCTTTGCCCTGCTTCATTTTATACTCCAAGGCCAAATTTGTGTTACTTCGGGTATCTCTTGACTTCTACTTTTGCATTCCAGTCCCCTATGATGAAAAAGGACATCTTTTTTTGGTGTTAGTTCTAGATGGTCTTGTAGGTCTTCATAGAACCATTCAACTTCAGCTTCTTCAACATTAGTGGTTGGGGCATAGACTTGGATTACTGTGATACTAAATGGTTTCCTTGGAAATGAACAGAGATCATTCTGTTGTTTTTGAGATTGCACCCAAGCACTGCATTTCAGACTCTTGTTGACCATGAGGGTTACTCCATTTCTTCTAAGGGATTCTTGCCCACAGTAGCAGATATAATGGTCATCTAGTTAAATTCACCCATATCAGTCCATTTTAGTTCACTGATTCCTAAAATGTCAGTGTTCACTCTTGCCATCTTCTGATTGACCACTTCCAATTTACATTGATTCACGGTCCTAATATTACAGGTCCTTATGCAATATTGCTCTTTATAGCATTAGACTTTCACCACCAATCACATCCACAACTGGGCATTGTTTCCACTTTGGCTCAGCCTCTTCATTCTTTCTGGAGTTATTTCTTCACTCTTCTCCAGTAACATATTGGGCACCTACCAACCTGGAGAGTTTATCTTTCAGTGTCCTATTTTTTTTTTGCCTTTTCATATTGTCCGTGGGGTTCTCAAGACAAGAATGTTGAAATGGTTTGCCCTTCCCTTCTCCAGTGCACTATCAGAACTCTTGAATGTGACCCATCCATCTTGGGTGTCCCTACACAGGATTGCTCATAGTTTCATTGGGTTAGACAAGGCTGTGATCCATGAGAAGTTTCCTCCATGTTACTAAGAGGTAGGAAGGTAATAGTGTCAGTTATTTATCTATTGTCTGTCATTCCCATGCCTGACCTTCCATACACTGCTCAGACTTTTGTGCAACTGCCTTTCTAATGGGTTCTGCATACTAGGAGTAGAGAAAAGTTATTATTATCCCTCCTTTTCTTCTTTGGCTTCTGGCAGCAACTGTGGAAGTGGCTTCATTGCTTTGATGATTCTAACTTTGGTGTCAGCAATCCTTCTTTGGTGGCTCTGGTAGTAACCATATGGTTCTCTCTACTGGATCAACATGGTCTATGCCATGGCGTCAGTATCAGCAGCTGCTACTATCTTCCATGGTCACAGCACTGTACTAACTAGCACAGCAGTCAAGGCATTCTGAACTCTGGAAACACCAATTCCTTCCCTTTTTTCTTTAGCTATATTTCCTTCCTGTAGTAACTAACTTCTGGGTTAACTCTTTTTCCACCTTTTCCTGATTTTGTCTCTTCAAGTCTTTTATAACTAGTTCTCTGTGTTAATGCCTTCTATTTGTTTTTCATGTTGTATCTTGTCTGATACACAAAAAATTCATAGGTAGAAAACAATTTTATCATTTCCCCCCAAAAGAAGGAAATATAAAACATTAAATTAACAAATACATTATTTCCCATAAGTTAAATAAGCATTACCTTGTTGATCATAATATTAGAACACTATTTATACATTTTTCTCACATTAAAACGTGTGTCCATATATGATAGGCTGTTGCTTTTGGAACTGATTATATATATACACGTCATCTTAAATTAATTCTGAGTTGTTTTACATCTGAACTCTTTATACTTTCTTAACCATTTGATACATTTTGTGCTACAGTGTACCAAGTTAAATGTAATATTTCCATGTACACATAAAAATGTCTTCTTCTCTGATCCATTGTGGATGTATAGTATGGCCTAGACTTAAAGTGAAGCAAACTTAAGAAATGAGTAACTCTTGCACTCCTGCTAGCAAATCTCTGGATGAATGACATCATCTAGAAACCATTTATTTGAAAGTTTTAAGAGTTTTTATCTAAATATTAATCAGCAAGAAACTAGCTAATGACTGATAATTGATCCAGCCATCCGTCCAGCACAAAGCTATGGGATCACTGAAGATGATATTCATCTGTAATCATTAACATTGCAAGATGTTTACAATACATTGCTGAGTGAAGCAATTGGTTATAAAAGTTTTTATCATATGACTGAATTTTTGTTTAAAAATATCTGTATGGTTTAAAATTTTCTTTTTACTGAGCTTATTTTCTATAATGAAAATATATTAATCTTATTTATATGAAAAAAAATTAAGTTAGTTAAAAGACAAATCAGCATGCTCCATGGTATAGGATTTTGGCCTGAAGAGCTGTTCAGGGGTGATGAGAGAAGCAAGGAGAATTAAATAATACCCATTCCTTCCAGATTGGCAGGTGCGCCCTTGCATTATGGGAGCAAGGTACGTGTGTGAGGTTCTGTCCAACTCAGGATTCTGAGATCCAAACTAAAATGCAATTCAAAGAAAATTTATTGGTGATCATCCTCTGCCATGACCTATATCAGGTCCTAGAAGGAGGGAGATGGAGGCCAGTGCCTGCCCTCTGTACCTATTATTTGGTCGAGAGGTTGATGCTAGCTTTGGAGCAGAAAGATTTCTCTTTGAACCATGCCTCTGCCCCTCACTAGCTGTGCAAATTTGGGGAATTTTCTTCTCCTCCTTAAAGGTGAAAAATCTGAAAATTAAAGAGAAGGTAATAATTCTTCCTTTTCTTTGTTGTTTGGAGGATTCAATAGAATTATAAAATAATCTAAGAGGGAGGGAGGAAAGGAAGAATAGAGAAAGGCAGAGAGGGAAAGAGTCATTCATTTTCTAGGCCAGTTTTTAGGCTTTTCAAGATGAGAAAAGTCGATAAAAATGAAGGGGAAAAAAGATCCTTACCTAAGGAGGATTCCCAGACTTTAAGAGTGCAGCATTGGTTACAAGTTAATGACATATATAAATCAGATAATTTTGTAGTACCTCCTCATGGTTTTTGCCTTTTGTGAGCACACAGGGCCTTATCAGAGTCAGATTTTCCATGTAAACTGTGTGTGACTGAAGGACAAAGGACCTGCTCAGTCCATCTTTCCCAGTCAGTCAGTTCAGTCAGTTCGTCGCTCAGTTGTGTCCGATTCTTTGCGACCCCATGAATCACAGCACGCCGGGCCTCCCTGTCCATCACCAACACCCGGAGTTCACTCAAACTCACGTCCATCAAGTCGGTGATGCCATTCAGCCATCTCATTCTCTGTCGTCCCCTTCTCCTCCCGCCCCCAATCCTTCCCAGCATCAGAGTCTTTTTCCAGTGAGTCAACACTTCGCATGAGGTGGCCAAAGTATTGGAGCTTCAGCATCAGTCCTTCCAATGAACACCCAGGACTGATCTCCTTTAGGATTGACTGGTTGGATCTCCTTGGAGTCCAAGGGACTCTCAAGAGTCTTCTCCAACACCACAGTTCAAAAGCATCAATTCTTCAGCAATCAGCTTTCTTCACAGTCCAACTCTCACATCCATACATGACCACTGGAAAAACCATAGCCTTGACTAGACAGACCTTGGTTGGCAAAGTAACGTCTCTGCTTTTTAATATGCTGTCTAGGTTGGTCATAACTTTCCTTCCAAGGAGTAAGTGTCTTTTAATTTCATGGCTGCAATCAGCATCCGCAGTGATTTTGGAGCCCCCAAAAATAAAGTCTGACACTGTTTCCACTGTTTCTCCATCTACTTGCCATGAAGTGATGGGACCAGATGCCATGATCTTAGTTTCCTGAATGTTGAGCTTCAAGCCAACTTTGTCACTCTCCTCTTTCACTTTCATCAAGAGGCTTTTGAGTTCCTCTTCACTTTCTGCCATAAGGGTGGTGTCATCTGCATATCTGAGGTTATTGATATTTCTCCCAGCAATCTTGATTACAGCTTGTGCTTCTTCCAGCCCAGCATTCCTCATGATGTACTCTGCATATAAGTTAAATAAGCAGGGTGACAGTATACAGCCTTGATGTACTCCTTTTCCTATTTGGAGCCACTCTGTTGTTCCATGTCCAGTTCTAACTGTTGCTTCCTGACCTGCATGTAGTTTCTCAGAGGCAGGTCAGGTGGTCTGGTATTCCCATCTCTTTCAGAATTTTCCACAGTTTATTGTGATCCACACAGTCAAAGGCTTTGGCATAGTCAATAAAGCAGAAATAGTTGTTTTTCTGGAACTCTCTTGCTTTCTCCATGATCCAGAGGATATTGGCAATTTGATTTCTGGTTCCTCTGCTTTTTCTAAAACCAGCTTGACCATCTGGAAGTTCACGGTTCATGTATTGCTGAAGCCTGGCTTGGAGAATTTTGAGTATGACTTTACTAGCGTGTGAGATGAGTGCAACTGTGCGGTAGTTTGAGCATTCTGTGGCATTGCCTTTTTTGGGACTGGAATGAAAACTGACATTTTCCAGTCCTGTGGCCATTGCTGAGTTTTCCAAATTTGCTGGCATATTGAGTGCAGCACTTTCACAGCATCATCTTTTAGGATTTGAAGTAGTTCATCTAGAATTCCATCACCTCCACTAGCTTTGTTCGTAGTGATGCTTTCTAGGACCCACTTGACTTCACATTTCAGGATGTCTGGCTCTAGGTGAGTGAACAGGCCATCGTGATTATCTTGGTTGTGAAGATCTTTTTTGTACAATTCTTCTGTGTATTCTTGCCACCTCTTCTTAATATCTTCTGCTTCTGTTAGGTCATTTCTGTCCTTTAGCGAGCCCATCTTTGCATGAAATGTTCCCTTGGTATCTAATCTTTCTTGAAGAGATCTCTTGTCTTTCCTATTCTGTTGTTTTCCTCTATTTCTTTGCATTGATTGCTGAGGAAGGCTTTCTTATCTCTCCTTGCTATTCTTTGGAACTCTGCATTCAGATGCTTATATCTTTCTTTTTCTCCTTTGCTTTTCACTTCTCTTCTTTTCACAGCTATTTGTAAGGCCTCCTCAGACAGCCATTTTGTTTTTTTTCATTTCTTTTCCATGGGGATGGTCTTGGTCCCTGTCTCCTGTACAATGTCATGAACCTCCGTCCAGAGTTCATCAGGCACTCTATCAGATCTAGTCCCTTAAATCTATTTCTCACTTCCACTGTATAATCATAAGGGATTTGATTTAGGTCATATCTGAATGGTCTAGTGGTTTTCCCTACTTTCTTCAATTTCAGTCTGAATTTGGCAATAAGGAGTTCATGATGTGAGCCACAGTCAGCTCCCAGTCTTGTTTTTGCTAACGGTATAGACCTTCTCCATCTTTGGCTGCCACAAATATAATCAATCTGATTTCGGTGTTGACCATCTGGTGATGTCCATGTGTAGAGTCTTCTCTTGTGTTGTTGGAAGAGGGTGTTTGCTATGACCAGTGTGTTCTCTTCACAAAACTCTATTAGCCTTTGCCCTGCCTCATTCCATGCTCCAAGGCCAAATTTGCCTGTTACTCCAGGTGTTTCTTGATTTCCTACCTTTGCATTTCAGTCCCCTATAATAAAAAGGACATCTTTTTTGGGTGTTAGTTCTAGAAGGTCTTGTAGGTCTTCATAGAACCGTTCAACTTCAGCTTCTTCAGCATTACTGGTTGGGGCATAGGCTTGGATTACTGTAATATTGAATGGTTTGCCTTGGAAACGAACAGAGATCATTCTGTCGTTTTTGAGATTGCATCCAAGTACTGCATTTTGGACTCTTTTGTTGACCATAATGGTGACTCCATTTCTTCTAAGGGATTCCTTCCCACAGTAGTAGATATAATGGTCATCTGACTTAAATTCACCCATTCCAGTCCATTTTAGTTCACTGATTCCTAGAATATCAACGTTCACTCTTGCCATCTCCTGTTTGACCACTTCCAATTTACCTTGATTCATGGACCTAACATTCCAGGTTCCTATGCAATATTGCTCTTTACAGCACTGGACCTTGCTTCTATCACCAGTCACCTCCACAACTGGGTATTGTTTTTGCTTTGGCTCCATCCCTTCATTCTTTCTGGAGTCATTTCTCCACTGATCTCCAGTAGCATACTGGGCACCTACCAACCTGGGGAATTCCTCATTCAGTATTCTATCATTTTGCCTTTTCATACTATTCATGGGGTTCTCAAGGCAAGTATACTGAAGTGATTTGCCATTCCCTTCTCCAGTGGATCACATGCTGTCAGACCTCTCCACCATGACCCATCCGTCTTGGGTGGCCCCACACGGCATGGCTTAGTTTCATTGAGTTAGACAGGGCTGTGGTCCGTGTGGTCAGATCGACTAGTTTTCTGTGATTATGATTTCAGTGTGTCTGCCCTCTGATGCCCCCTCCCAATACCTACCGTCTTATTTGGTTTCTCTTACCTTGGTCGTGGGGTATCTCTTCATGGCTGCTCCAGCAAAGCACAGCCACTGCTCCTTACCTTGGACAAGGGGTATCTCCTCATGGCCGCCCCTCCTGACCTTGAACGTGGTCTCTTTTCCAGAGACCCCAGATAATGGGAAAGCAGTGGGAGATGGAAGAACCATGGTCCACCGAGTCTGCCTCACAGATACAGAGTAGACAGCACTGAGGGATGCGGGCAGCAAGGAAGACTGGGAAGGGAGCGGATTACTTGGCCACAGTAAATTATTTCTGCCCAATAGAGAAATTGTAATTTCTACATTTTTCTAAAACAAATATGTAGAAAAAATGTATGTGAATAACTTTTCTATGAGTTTCAGTTATCTTCTGGGATTACAACTGGAGGACAAAGTCCTATTCTCACCCCTCATTCTCCTTGACCAAATGCTCTGTTGAAGAGAGAAATGCAATGACCTAAAGACAGTATCAAACACCAATCAATGTCCCATATATATCCTGACATCTTTTTGCTCTTGGAAGTCTTACCTCACCAACTGCTGTTGTTCAGTTGCCTAGTCACATCCGACTCCTTGTGACCCCATGGACTGCAGCACGCCAGGTTTCTGTGTCCCTTACCGTCTCCCAGAGTTGAAATCAAGAGTCCTGTCTTCATATCCATTTGTAGGAATTCTTAGCACAGTGCTGGTCTCAACAAAACAGTACTTGGAGGGTTCACCAATAGTCATCTCTCACCAAAATTATTCCATTATTTATGTTTACATTGTAGAATTACGAGCCAACCATGATAAATCAAAATAATAGGCTTTCAATTGGCTAAATAGATTCACCAGTAAACGAATCAGCCTTATTCGCTTTGATGTAGATAAAACATGTGTTCCCATTATTTTAAGACATTGATATGAACGAGAGATAAAGTCAAACCAAAGGCCATGCCTTCAGCACTGGAGGAAGGACAAGTTAATTTAAAAGCAAACCCAGTCAGTCAAGCTTTGTGCCAGCTCCTTGGGAGATTATGAAGCACAACTTCCCTGTTCTCAAGAAGCTTTGAGTCAAGTTAAAGACTCAAGAAACTCACAGCAATTAGGTAACAATAGATACTATACATTCAAAACGAGTCTTTTCAGTTAGAAGGACTCCTTTTAAAAGTAACTAATTTAGTAAATCAGGCAAAGGTATAACCAAAAATTAAAAATTGTAAGTCTTATAATCAGAGATAAAGACTGTTAACATTTTAGTATATCTTCATCCAGATTGTTTTTGTACAAATAACAGGTATTTTCAATAAAGTAAGATCGCATCATAAAACTTTTTAACTTATTAGTTATACTCAACATTATGGAAAAAATGGACAATTTTCTTACCAAATTGGAGATTACACAAAGTTAGGAAGGAGAGCCATTGCTGAAAGAATCATCATCTAGAAAGATCTTGCCAGAAGACAATATGGGCCAAACTCACAGGATTAAATTGAACAGAGATGTCTTTCAAGTCCTTAACTTAGATTGCAAGTCTATCGATCTTAGTTGACTGCAAGCATGATAGGTATCAACAGTGTCACTGGCTTTCAAAATGCTAATGTAAGCTAGGGTGTTTGAACAAAAGCACCGTACCCGATAAAAGAAAGGAAAAGTCCTTTCTAGGTTGTGTGGTCTGACTGTATCTTGAGTTCTACAGTCAGTTTTATGACTCAAGTTGGTCAAAAGGACAGTAAGTGAGATGGAAATTGTTGAGTCATAATTACAAGAACTAGAGGTGCTTGGAGAAGGACATGGCAACCCACGCCAGTGTTCTTGCCTGGAGAATCCCAGGGATGGGGGCGCCTGGTGGGCTGCCGTCTATGGGGTCGCACAGAGTCAGACACGACTGAAGCAACTTAGCAGCAGCAGCAGCAGCAGCAGAGGTGCTTAGCTGGAAAAGAGAAGACTTTGAGGCTCTGTGTGTGCATGTGTGATTGTGTACATGTATGTGTGTGGAAATTTTACATACATACAGAGTTCTATATTGTAAAAGAACAATGTGATATATTTTGTGTAACTTCAGACGGCAAAAATAGCTGGACAGTTCTGAGATCATCCTCATAGCACTGAACAGAGGAATACCTTTTCATCCATCCACGCTGTCCAACAGTGGAACAGGTTGTCTTTATGATGGTAAGTTCCCCTTTTCAAGTATCTCTTCTTACTCCCTAACTTTATTTTTCAAGGCAGTTTATCTCTGTGTCACTATATACCTGTCCAAGCTCCTGTGATTCTGAGTGCTGTTTAAGGAAGATTAGGCCAGCAAGAGGACTTCCTTGGTAGCTCAGATGGTAAAGAATCTGCCTGCAATGCAGGAGACCCGGATTCAATCCCTGGGTTGGGAAGATCACCTGGAGAAGGAAATGGCTACCCACTCCAGAATTCTTGCCTGGAAAAGTCCATGGACAGAGGAGCCTGGCAGGCTATAGTCCATGGGGTCACAAAGAGTGGGACACGACTGAGCGCACAGACCAACAGAGTGTGCAAGGAATAGGATGTAAACAGAGAAGTAAGACAACAGAATGCAGGAAACCAGCATAGAAAATGTTTCTCTCACCAAGTCTTCATTCTTCTCTCCTCTTCTGCCCACGAAGAAAAAACATACCAGAAGAACAGAAGAGGAAAAGATATAGTCAAAGGATCAGCAGCGGAGACATTGGAAAAAGCAGGACCTCACACTGGAAAGCCTCAAAAGGAAGTGAAAAGCAGGAGCCAAACTGCTGGGCCCACAGTGGGTGGAATGAAGAAGATAGATGGTTGTAGAAGAGATAACTAACGAGGCTCTGATAACTCTAATTTGCTGGGCCTTGGTGAGCTTTGCCTACGCTTCAACTAAATGGAAATATAAATAGCTGAGAAAGAAGCCAGTGGATGGGAACTGACATAATGGACTATTGACTCTCTGAGATATAAGGGACCTTCTTAAAAGCATAATATTTTACGTGGTCATTTGTCAGGCTTCCTCTGGGTGAGCAAGCTCCTTTGGGGGAGGTAAGTGGATTGGCTAATCTTAGTGTTTTGTTTAAAGTACACCCTTTAATATACACCTAATACATTGTGTTAGAGATCAGTTAGCTTCACTGAGCAGACGGGGAGCAAAAAAGACATAGGCACCCACCCACCCTCCTCTTTCTCCCAAGGGGCTTTACCAGGTGAGTGCCAAATAAAAGATCTAATACCTACTTTCTTCTCCGTTCCACTAGCCTTGCCAGACCATCAAGATCCCCGTCTGAAAGAACCAAGCCAGTCTTCTCTTCCTGCCCTCACAGAGTGGAGTTAGTCCACAGGCCATCCAGGCATTTACCCAGTGGATGCCACCTCCTATAAATCACTCCACCCTGATTGTCTCCACATGCATATACCCTCAGCTCTATGAACCTGTATCTTCCACCTCTGGGCTCAGTGCTGGGGGTGGGGGGTGTGTTTCCTTTATGTCCCAGCCCAAAGTGATCGTCCGCCCCACTCCCCCATACCCTTACTGTCTTCGCCAGCAGTCTTTAGTGGACTTGGAACTTGTTAAAAAACAAAAAACAACCGAGAAGCAAAGGCCCCAACTCAGAATTTCCAGGAATACAGCCTGAGACTCTGTCCTTTCACAAGCCCCCAGCTGACTCTGATGCACAGCATTATTTGCAAACTTGGGTTCTGGGTGATGGTTTAGGATTTCCTATAAGTTGCTATGTATTGTATGTTAATTATGCTTGAGATAGGTCTAAGCCTCCAGAAGTAAATCATGATCTCCTAGACTGGGACCATCACTTACGTTCCTTGATATTTCCCTTCCCTGACACAAGAAGTGGTGCTCAGAAAATGACTTTGATGATACGAGAAACTGGGTTTTGTCCATTTTATAGAATGACAGTTTGAGGACATGCTGGTTTAACATGATACCATCACAAAGCCTATTGTCTCCAAGCACCCCTCACTTAAAGACTTACCCTACAGATTGGAATTTTGAGAATTTTCCAGCCAGCTTTCCCTCCCCTGGCTGTCTGCTATCCTCACATCCAATATCATGGTGGTAATGCTCTCACTTCCACAGCAACTTATTCCTGTTACTTCTGATACCATCTCTGTGAAACAATTTCTTAAATGTAAAATTATTGTGTAATAAAAGTTCTCACCAAAGTCCTTTGTTCTCTATTACTTCATCTCCTAAGAGAAGAGAAATCTAGTTTAGAGGAAAAAGGCAATGTAAGCATTTGGATCTATATAAAAGATCCAGAAATGTGTAAAAAGCTGCCTTTGGTTGGAAACATATAGATATATCCACTGACATAACTTAAGTGGTGGGTCATGTAAATCCATGAAGAAAGAGGACACATGTGTTGGAAAATAATGAATTCTGAGGTCATCTTCATACACACCTTCATCTAATGGATGAGAATTCAATGACTTCAAGGTAATTGAGCATGTGTCATGGGAGTCTCAAAATCTGAACTGACAATGTGAAGCATGTTTTTTGCTGAGAACATAAGATGAATGATTGTATAGAAAGTTTTTCTGGTTCACACTTTCACTCACACTGGGGCACAAATAAACAACAATTCCATTCAAGCCTATCTGCACCCATGAAAGAGCAAAGCTACAAAAAGTCACAGAAATGTTCTTTTTTTTTATGTTCCTGACATTTAATTATTATTTTTCGGTAAGCAGAAGGGCTAGTGGCTATTTGCTATTAAAACAGTTTCAATAGACAAATTCCTACATATTGACTAAAAAGCGAATTTTTCCGATACAGATGAACTGCTGTCTGTGAAAACTGACCAGTAGAGATCCAACCCACTCTGAGATGCAACACAAGCTTTGCTTCCCCTTCAAGGTGGAGTCCAGAGCCTGTCTTGACAAATAGGGACACAGCCTCTCTTCATTCGTATTTCCAAACCTTCAAATAAAGTCTTGCCAGAAAGTCTTCTGGTTCTCTCCACTCAATTTGCCATCTCTGCCTACAGTTGCTTCCCCGGTGGCTCAGTGGTAAGGAATCCGCCTGCAATGCAGGAGCCATAGGAGACTCAGGTATGATCCCTGGGTCAGGAAGATCTCCTGGAGAAGGAAATGGCAACCCACTCCAGTATTCTTGCCTGGAGAATCCCATGGACCAGAGGAGCCTGGTGGGCATCGCAGAGAGTTGGACACGACTGAAGCGACTCAGCACATGCTTCTGGTTTTGCATACTCTCTTTCCCCACCTCTGTTCCTCTCTGAATTTTACTTATGTTTCAAGGTTTGGCTCAGGTCACGTCTCTTTGATTGGGGTTTCTCCAGCAACTTATCCTCCAACTAATCACCTCAATCTTTCAAATGCTGCAACATTGAGACAACAACATGGATTATCCCTGCTTTTCTTTTTTTTTTTTAAGTCTTAATTGAAGTTTTTACAATATTGCTTCTGTTTTATGTTTTTAGTTTTATTTTTTTGGCTACTGGGGCATGTGGGATCTTAGCTTTCCAACCAGGGATGGAACCCAGCCCCCTGCATTGGAGGGTGAAGTCCTAATCACTGGACTGCCAGGGAAGTTCCTTGCCTTGTTTTTCATCACTAAGTATTTGTGTTTTATTCACAGTGAGCACAGATACCTGCATTTCATTATCAGACAGGTACTCCTTCCACAGGTACAACTCCTTGGTAGTTGTCTGATCCTGAGCAAAGTATGCCTCAGTTCCCATTCTATAAGGTGGGAATAACAGAACGCCACCCTCACAGAGTCACAGTGAAGACAGATAAAAATCATGGTCTGTTCACGGTTAACTATTATCATTATTACTGGTGCCTAACGCAGATGCCTGGCTCACTGGCATACCCAGTGGCCTCATGATGCACAATGATACCCCTGACTGTGGTGACCTCGGTCTCTAGCATCTAATCTATGAACTTTCTGTAACCTTCTCAAAGCTTAGAGTGAAAGAACATATTTCCATACATACATAACACTCACATTTATATATAACTGAGGCAATGGCAACCCACTCCAGTTCTCTTGCCTGGAAAATCCCATGGACGGGGGAGCCTGGTAGGCTGCAGTCCATGGGGTCACTAAGAGTCGGACACGACTGAGCGACTGCATTTTCACTTTTCACTTTCATGCACTGGAGAAGGAAATGGCAACCCACTCCAGTGTTCTTGCCTGGAGAATCCCAGGGAAGGGGGAGCCTGGTGGGCTGCCGTCTATGGGGTTGCACAGAGTCAGACATGACTGAAGCGACTTAGCAGCAGCAGCAGCAGCAACAACCCATATATAATACATCTTCCTACATTCCAAAATTAAATAATTAAAATGAAATCCAAGTCATCAAACAAAATTAAACTGGCTAAATGCTGAGGACTATGGATGCATCCCTTTGGTATTTCTCTGAGCCTACTGAAAATGCCACCTGGGCAGGCGGTTTTATCATTCAACTTATCTATCACCTGGAGATTTGGAATGCAGATCTTTAGTTGTTTAGATCTGCCTTTACTTGTAGGCAGCCTTGGAGATGTGTATACAAGGGTAGAGGTCTCTGTCTAAATCACAGTCCTCATTTGCCTGTGGAGATGACATACACAGTTGCTGTCAGAGAGTTACTGCTCTGAGATAAGGCTGCGAACATCTCTATTAGAGAGGAACCTACCTGTGGTCCTGTTATGGAGTCAGTCTTGCCCCTTCAAAATTCACAGGTTATAGCACTTAATCCCCAATATGGATGTATTGGGAGATGAGAGCTTTAGGGAGACAACTAAGGTTAAATGAGGTCATAAGAGCCAGGCCCTAATCCAATATGACTGGTGTCCTTATAAGAGGAGACAGACACCAGGGATGCCTGTGCACAGAGAAAATTTAGCGATGTAAATATACTACAAGAAGGTGACCTTCTGCAAGCTAAAGGGAGAGTCCCCAGGATAAGTCCACCATGCCAGCACCTTGATCTTGGACTTTCAGCCTCCAGAACTATGGGAAAACAAATTTCTTTTAAGTCAACCAGTCTATAGTATTATATATGGTTATGGCAGCCCTAGCTGACTGACAGAGTTATGGATCCCACAAATGATAAATTCTCCATATTTTAACAGTAATGTCCTCAAATAGACCAGTGAGTGAGACCCCTGACCATCACAAAGGAGAGCAGAAGATAGCGCTGGAACCCAAAACAGGCCAGCTGGGGGGGAAGAAGGGGTACTGAGGGTAGGTAGAGAAGAACAGTCCAGCATACAGAGGGTTGCCACGGGAAGACAGGTGGGGACAGGATTCTGAAGTGGGCAGCCCTGTGCAGCTCCTGCTTGGAGATACTATAGGGCTTCTACAATGAGCAGGTCAGAGAGGGTGGAACAAGAGACCCACTTCCCTTCCAGGGTTGACTGGAACCACGGGGGCAGTGTGGGACCAAGATATTAGAACCCAACTGGGCTGCTTCCCCTTCACTGTGGCTCTTGCCTTGCAAAGCTCTCGTTATCAAAGCCCGATTTCTAGGAACAGATTCTGATCTGATTCAGTGGCTACACTTAAGCTGCACACTTGAAGTAATTAACTCTGTTGACCGGAAGTGTTGTACTATCAAATCAGTGGGCTATCTCAGTACACTCTAAGGCACTTCTCTATGGTTCCTTAACATGTTTAAGAAAAAGATAGACAGCAATCACATGATGAGGTCAGGGCTTGAAGAGGATAAGAACTGCAGGGCATAGGGTTCAGGGAATTTTTAAAACTATTTTCATTCTACCTACATTTCCAAGTATATATAAACAGCACTCAATACCTCTACCACAGAACGGTTAAATGGATCTGGTCTGGGAGTCCAGAGACCTGAGTTCAAGGCATGTCTTTGCAGATAA
Source organism: Moschus berezovskii (assembly GCF_049115385.1). Taxonomy (NCBI): domain Eukaryota; kingdom Metazoa; phylum Chordata; class Mammalia; order Artiodactyla; family Moschidae; genus Moschus; species Moschus berezovskii. The sequence goes on along the minus strand of NC_142473.1, from coordinate 36,753,235 downwards.
CTTCTAAATTAATGGGTTTCTTTTTTTTTAACACTATAAGTCACCAACAGTGTAGGAGAGTTCCCTTTTCTCCACATCCTCTCCAGCATTTATCATTTGTAGACTTTTTGATGATGGCCATTCTGACTGGTGGAAGGTGATACCTCATCATAGTTTTGATTTGCAAAGTGAAGTGAAGTTGCTTAGTCGTGTCTAACTCTTTGTGACCCCATGGACTGTAGCCTACCAGGCTCCTCTGTCCATGGAATTTTCCAGGCAAGAATATTGGGGTGGGTTGCCATTTCCTTCTCCAGGGGATCTTCCCAACCCAGGGATCAAACCTGGGTCTCCTGCATTGTAGGCAGACGCTTTTGCCGTCTGAGCCACCAGGGAAGTTGCAGTTCTCTAATAATTCGTGATGTTGAGTATCTTTTCATGTGCTTTTTCACATGGACCTCCAGTCTTGTAGATCCATATTTCTTTAAGAATCAAGTATGAGGATTTAATGTGGTGAGATACACAGAGAGGCCAGGATCTGGAAATCTGTATTCCAACCCCTGAACTTCCTTACTAGCTCTGCAGCCTGTGGCATCTGGCCCCTTTTCCTGTCTAGGCCTCAGTTTCTTTGTCTTTAAATAATACAGATAAACTTTCCCATCTGTAAATTCCTTTCGGTTCCAGAGTTCTGCAATGCCACAGGGGAAAAAATGTTGGGGGCGAAACCAGATTGTGTGTGTGTGTGTGTGTGTGTGTGTGTGTACACATGCAGACACTCCCTCAGCTCTGTAAGTGGTAAGTGGTAATGCAGGGTGTTCACTAAAATCATACAATCATTCTAGATTTATCTGTTTGACTATATGCAGCAGTCACTCATTGCTACAGCATCTCTACCCACACATAATATAATGGTAACCAACAAAATGTGTGACATTAGCTTAATAGTGAAAATATACATGTGGAGTGGAGGAAAGCCCACTCAGAGGGGTAGTTGGAGGAGGGAGACTTTGTTAATGCAAATAAAAAATCTGCCCCATTCTCCCCTCTGGCTGCACTGAAATCCTGGGTACTGTGTGTCACACTGAGAACTCACCACACAACGGGCTGCATTCACTGCTTTGGCAGTAGGATACAATGCCCATCCTGAAATCTGGTCAACCTGACACAGCATCCGCCACAGATTAAATAAAAATTTACCAGGTAAAAGCCAACTGTGATAAACTCTCCAACAAACAAGAAGATTTGGAAAAGTATATTAAAATTAAAAAAAAATTGCCTAGCCAAAACAAGGCAGCCATTGAAGTTTACCAACCAGCTCCTTTAATTAAGGACCGTCTCCTTAAATTACATTCATTTCTCTTACCCCTTTCAGGACAATCCAGGTTGAATAATATGTTTGTTTCTGGCTGAAGAGGTGCCAAGTTGAGAGGTAGTTTTGGGTTAATAAAACTGATCTGAGCTATCAACCAGAAATCTTGTCTACTTTTAGAGACCAAGAGAAGCTGGTTTAACCTTGATTTTCAAGTATGAGAGGACAACCTAATCTACAGTTTTAAAGAGTATGTAAGAAAAGTGAGAAATAAGAGTAAATGATATTTAACAGGCAACCCAATCAAAAAATGGGCAGAAGATCTAAACAGACATTTCTCCAAAGACATACAGAAGACCAAAAAGCACATGAAAAGATGCTCAACATCACTAATTATTAGAGAACTGCAAATCAAAACAGCAATGAGGTATCTCACCTTACACAGTGAGACTAGCCGTCATCAAAAAGTCTACAAATAATAAATGCTGGAGAGGGTGTGGAGAAAAGGGAGCCCTACTACACTGTCGGTAGGAATATAAGTTGGTACAGCCACTATGGAGAACAATATGGAGGTTCCTTAAACTAAAAATAGAGTTACTATATGATCCTGCAATCCTACTCTTGGGTATATATCCAGAAAAGATGAAAATTCTAATTCAAAAAGATAAATGCCCCCTAATGTTCACAGCAGCACTATTGACAGTAGCCAAGACATGGAAACAGCCTAAATCCATTAACGCATGAATGGATAAAGATGTGGTACATATATATAATGGAATATTCCGTTCCATTCTGTCGCTCAGTCGTGTCCGACTCTATGCGACCCCGTGGACTGTAGCCTACCAGGCTTCTCCGTCCATGGGATTCTCCAGGCAAGAATACTGGAGTGGGTTACCGTTTCCTTCTCCAGGGGATCTTCCCGACCCAGGGATCGAACCCAGGTCTCCCGAGTTGGAGGCAGACGCTTTAACCTCTGAGCCACCAAGGAAGCCCAATGGAATATTACTCAGTCATAAAAATGAAATAATGGCATTTGCAGCACCATGGATGAACCTAGAGAGTATCATACTAAGTGAAGTCAGACAAGGACACATCACATGATATCACTTATATGTGGAATCTAAAAAATGATGCAAATGAAGTTATTTACAAAACAGGAACAGACTCAGTGAATTCAAAAACAAACTTAGAGTTACCGAAGGGAAAAGGTAAAGGAGAAGGGATAAATTAGGAATTAACATAGGCACACTTACTGTATATAAGTTCGATAATCAACAAGGACCTTCTGTACAGCACAGGGAACTCTACCCAATATTTTGAAATAACCTAAATGGGGAAGATTTTGAAAAAGAACAGATACACGTCTAACTGAATTGCTTTGCTATACACCTGAAACTAACACAACATTGTTAACCAACTATTCTCGACTATAAAATAAAGTAGTTTTTAAAAGAACATTCTAAATAAATGGGATAGGGAAGGGGAGGGTCAAGATAGGGGCAGGAAACAAACGGATCCAAACTGCTCTGTGTAGGATAAATAAGCTACAAAGATATATTTTATAGAACCAGGAATATAGCCAATATTTTATAACTTTAAATGGAGTGTAATCTACAAAATTATTGAATCACTATGTGGTACATGTGAAACTAATAAAACATTGTAAATCAGCTCTACTTCAAACAGATCATTCAAAAAAATGTTAAAAACAATAAATGGCATTCAGATCTACTTCTCTGTTCCTTGCTTCTCCTACCCACCCTAACATTGTACTAACATTTGGGTCTCCTTGCTGTCCAGTGTGGCCTGTGCAGAGCTGCCAGACAAAGCATTCGAGAAACAGATTGTTTTTCTTTCCTACCCAAGAACTAGCGATGGCTTCTCATTATCAGTTAGGAAGAAGAAAAATCCCATTCAACACTGATAGAGCCTTGAACAATCACTTGCTTTATCTCCCTGTCCTCATTTCCCATCTCCAAAGCCCAGCTCCAATTAACTTTCCCCATGACCCTTGGGTGCCAGCTAGTCTCTTCTTTGTCACCCACAGTCACAGACTTTCTCACGTGCGTCCCCTTGCTCATGCTGGTTTCTATTTTACTTGTCCAGTTCACTGCCGTAGCTTCAGCTTCTAGCAGAAAATCAGGGAGAAGATACATGATAAGTGCATGCTGAAAAAAACAAAAGAATTAAAAGGCATGGACAACCATTCCATTGCTTTTTTCTAGTCTAGACCCTAATGATTCCTGCAGGCCACTTCAAGTACAAATTGCTGTGTGAATCCCTCAACTCTCCATCCCACACAAACCTCTTCTTTCCCTCAAAGTTATGGGAGAATTATTAGCCCTTAGGACTAATTTGACTGCTTCCTATATTTCTCCAGTGTCTAACCTAGAGCTGGATTCTCAGTGTGTGCATGCTCAGTTGTGTCAGACTCCTTGTGACCCCATGGACTGTAGCCCACCAGGCTCCTCTGTCCATGGAACTTTCCAGGCAAGAATACTGGAGTAGATTGCCATTTCCTACTCCAGGGGACGAAGCCACCTTTCTTACATCATCTGCATTGGCAGGCTGATTCTTTACCACTAGGCCTCCTGGGAACCCTAGAGTCTCAGTGGATTCCCCAATTTTCCATATGGAGGAAAGGACTGCAGTTAGTATGTAGCAGACCTCGGTGCTGTATTGAACTTTCAGTGTGGTCTAAATTGACTTGCAATCTTCTGTCTCCTCTTCCTGAATTGTGTGATGTGGTCCTCATCTGCCCTCCCTATGCTATCTCTGAAGTTTGATGCTATGTTCAGAGGTCAGGGATTGGAGCCAGGCTGTCTTGGCTCATATCCCAGTTACGTTATGTCCTATCTGTGTGACTCTGGGAAAATTACTTAACTCCTCTGTGTTCTCAGTTACTTTATCATAGCCTTAATGTGAAGGTTAAAAAAAAATTAAAATGTGTCAACTGCTTTGAACATGGCCTGGTACATCAAATGCCAAATTAATACTGGCTATTATTCTATCCTAACTACACTAGCCTTCAATACACTTTCTCCTTTCTACCGCAAAACTTTCCCACACGGGACTCCTATCTACCTGCACTCTTCTGAGTTCATCCTTTTCTTTAAGATAAATGGGATCTTGTCAAGGGGGCCATTCCTGACTTGTCTGCATTCTGGATTAAGTCTCTTCTGATGTGTCCCCCTTCAGTTCAGTTGCTCAGTTGTGTGTGATTCTTTGCGACCCCATGAACCACAGCACACCAGGCCTCCCTGTCCATCACCAACTCCCGGAGTCCACCCAAACCCATGTCCATCGAGTCGGTGATGCCATCCAACCATCTCATCCTCTGTCATCCCCTTCTCCTCCTGCCCGCAATCTTTCCCAGCATCAGGGTCTTTTCTAATGAATCAGCTCTCCGCATCAGGTGGCCAAAGTATTGGAGCTTCAGTGTCAACATCAGTCCTTCCAATGAACACCTAGGACTGATCTCCTTTAGGATGGACTGGTTGGATCTCCTTGAAGTCCAAGGGACTCTCAAGAGTCTTCTCCAGCACCACAGTTCAAAAGCATCAATTCTTCAGCAATCAGCTTTCTTTATAGTCCAACTCTCACACCCATACATGACTACTGGAAAAACCATAGCCTTGACTAGATGGACCTTTGTTGGCAAAGTAATGTCTCTGCTTTTTAATATGCTGTCTAGGTTGGTTATAACTTTCCTTCCAAGGAGCAAGCGTCTTTTAATTTCATGACTGCAATCACCATCCGCAGTGATTTTGGAGCCCAGAAAAATAAAGTCAGCCATGGTTTCCACTGTTTCCCCATCTATTTGCCCCCTAGGCCCATACATATCAGTACCACACTCATCACGTTTGCAATCTATGTAAGAGACACTGGTGTGATCTCTGGGTCAGGAAGATCCCTTGGAGAAGGGCATGGAAACCCACTTCAGTATTCATGCCTGGAGAATCCCATGGACAGAGGAGCCTGGCAGGCTACAGTCCATGGGGTCGCAAAGAGTCAGACACGACTAAAGTGACTGAGCACACACACACCGTGTGTTCCCCTAGCCCCCTGTATATCAGTACCACACTCACCATGTTTGCAATTTCTTGTTCCACAAACAACATTGAGGTTGGACAATACACTTCAAAGGTATGAAGGGGAAATATTTCTCTTTTACATCCTCAGATACCCAGCATCCAGCGCGGAGATGACAAATACTTATTGGGTATAAATGAATCAATGAACAAACTATAAAAGGGTATTGGAGAAGCTTCATGGGCGCGACGGGCCCAGACTTTGGGACAGGGTTACATCCAATAATGAAATTATGAGAAGCAAAATAAAGTAGATTAGATTAGCTGTCTGGAGGCCAGACAGAAAATGGGTATTTAGGAAACTGGAGAAACACCTAAATGTAGGCTCAGTTGGCCAGGGTACACTGGCCTTTCCCATTAGCTCTGCAGAACAGGCAGGCAGAGAGCTTAGCAGTGCATTGGACAACAGATAGTGGGTTGGCCAAAAAATTCGTTCAGGTGTTTCCATACCATCTTACGGACAAACCTCAGTGAACTTTTGGGCAACCCAGAATTTTTGCCATCTATGATAAATCACCGTGGCACAGAGCCCCAAAGCTTTCCTCTCCAAAGGGAACGAAGGATCCAAGTCTCCTGGACAGTTTAGTGACGCCTCCTTTCAGGACCTGCCTAAATAGCAATGACCCCCACCCCCACCACCACCACCATGTCTTGGCCTCTTTTCACTTTTCTATCTGGCTGAAGGTGGAGGAAGTTAAGTAGGTTAGCAATACAGGGCAGAAAGTAGTAGAGATGAAAATACACATTCATGGCTACACAAAGCCCCTTCCCCCCATCTACTTCTAATAGTTCAGCATTAAACATTGAAGAAGTGAACTTGCTCAGTGCCACGATCACCCACAGCACAGGGTCTGAAACACACTCACACATTTCCAAGCCTCCTAATTAATCAGAGGAAGTTAGAAACGCATGCCAGTGGAGACACCTCTAACAAGTTCATCTTAAAGGAGTTAAAGAAACGTGTTGATTTGGAGCAAGGCAGGAGCCCTCACGGAGAAGGCAATGGCAACCCACTCCAGTACTCTTGCCTGGAAAATCCCATGGGTGGAGGAGCCTGGTAGGCTGTAGTCCATGGGGTCGCGAAGAGTCGGACACGACTGAGCGACTTCACTTTCACTTTTCACTTTCACTTTTCACTTTCATGCATTGGAGAAGGAAATGGCAGTTCATTCCAGTGTTCTTGCCTGGAGAATCCCAGAGACGGCGGAGCCTCGTGGGCTACCATCTATGGGGTCGCACAGAGTCGGACACGACTGAAGTGACTTAGCAGCAGGAGCCCTCACAATAAAGACAATGTATTCAGTGCATGGAGGTGGTTCTGCTGCGAAGGGAGAGAGAAGTTCGGGATGTAGACATGGCCTCCTGGGGGACTTGCCTTTCTGCAGAATTACCACCTCAAAACTTGCCCCATCACACTGTCTTTACAGTCTCTCATTTGGACACAGCAGGACAGTCCCTACACCTGTGTTTCAGGTTTGTTTCCTCCACCCCTGCAGGTGGACCAGATCCTGGGGCATGGAGTGTGGTGAAGACAGCAGCGCAGACAGGAAGGGAGCAGAGTCCTGCAATGTCCACGATGCTTGCACAGAGAGGAGGAAACCCGCCCGCCTGGCTTCAGCACCATGGGGGAGGAGGGCGAAAGAGTGAACGGTAATTCATGGTGACCCCCTTTGGGAAGAACCTCAGTGTTTGATCTGGAAACCATTTCATAATTCTTTTGATGGCTTCGAGGAGAGAATGGGTAAAAAGTCAACTTCCCTTCTGAGTCTTTTATGAAGAGTAAATCAAATTCAACTGGGCACATTCTTGAGCTAGCAAGTCCCCCTTCCTGGGACCCAGAGATGAAGTCTGTGATGGAGAGAATTCAATCAACATGAGGAAATGGGACCTGTTTGGAACCTGAGATCCCAACGTGCTCTCCTCTCTGAAGAGAACCTGACTGTGCCCTGAAACTGTCATAAGCACCTGTCAGAGGAGACTTGCCTCTGAAGGCAGGTGCTGAGCCTGTCCTGACCCCAGGATGGCAGTGCACGTCCCTCTCCAAGAAACTGCCCTGGGCTGGAAGACGAGAAAGTAGACAAAGCGCCTAATGAAGCAGCAGAATGAGGCTAGCTGCCTTTCCCAGCTGGGTTCCACCAGTGTCTTTTTTTGTTTTGGCTGCCTTTCCCAGCTGGATCTTAGATTCAGTACACAGGTTTGGTTGCCCTGTGGCATACAGGATCTTAGTTCCCTGACCAGAGACCAAACCCACGTCCCCTGCCTTGCAAGGCAATTCTTAACCACTGGACCACCAGGGAAGTCCCCTGCCAGTGTCTAAGTGATCTGGTGCAAAGTATCTTCTTTCTAGGCCTCAGGTACCCATTCTGTTCGATGGGATAACACTGTCACTCTTGCCTTACTCAGCATCTAGATGCCAACATCTCACCTGCAAGCCAACTCCACAGCTGTATGGAAGGGTCTGCCCTTCAGCCCCAGGTGATACAGTATCAGAAGGGCTAACTGGCATTTCCACTCAGAGGTTGCTTTAAACACAAAGTAAACTTTTTATCCAAGTAACTAATGGCCTATAAAGAGAGAAAATCAATACTGCTAATAATAGCTTTTAAAATATTTTAAATTTGATCCTCTGTGTGCACATTCAGTTCAGTTCAGTTCAGTCGCTCAGTCGTGTCCGACTCTCCGCGACCCCATGAATCACAGCACGCCAGGCTTCCCTGTCCATCTCTAACTCCCAGAGTTCACTCAAACTCATGTCCACAGAGTCGGTGATGCCATCCAGCCATCTCATTCTCTGTCGTCCCCGTCTCCTCCTGCCCCCAACCTTTCCCAACATCAGAGTCTTTTCCAGTGAGTCAACTCGTTGCATGAGGTGGCCAAAGTATTGGAGTTTCAGCTTTAGCATCAGTCCTTCCAATGAACACCCAGGATTGATCTCCTTTAGAATGGACTGGTTGGATCTCCTTGCAGTCCAAGGGACTCTCAAGAGTCTTCTCCAACACCACAGTTCAAAAGCATCAATTCTTCGGCAATCAGCTTTCTTCACAGTCCAACTCTCACATCCATACATGACCACGGGAAAAACCATAGCCTTGACTAGACGGACCTTTGTTGGCAAAGTAATGTCTCTGCTTTTTAATATATTATCAAGGTTGATCATAACTTTCCTTCCAAGGAGTAAGCGTCTTTTAATTTCATGGCTGCAATCAGCATCTGCAGTGATTTTGGAGCCCAAAAATATGTCTGACACTGTTTCCACTGTTTTTCCATCTATTTCCCATGAAGTGATGGGACCAGATGCCATGATCTTTGTTTTCTGAATGTTGAGCTTCAAGCCAACTTTTTCACTCTCCTCTTTCACTTTCATCAAGAGGTTTTTGAGTTCCTCTTCACTTTCTGCCATAAGGGTAGTGTCATCTGCATATCTGAGGTTATTGATATTTCTCCCAGCAATCTTGATTCCAGCTTGTGCTTCTTCCAGCCCAGTGTTCCTCATGATGTACTCTGCATATAAGTATGCAGGTCAGGAAGCAACAGTCAGAACTGTACATGGAACAACAGACTGGTTCCAAATAGGAAAAGGAGTGCGTCAAGGCTGTATATTGTCACCTGTATATTGTCTGCTTATTTAACTTATATGCAGAGTGTGCACATTACCTACTGAAAAATAATTATGAACATCTCAAAAGTCTAAGCAATAATTTGAAAGCTTTTCCACTAATTTTTAAGGGATTATTGTATTGTTGTTGATCAATTGCTAAGTTACTTTGATTCTTTGCAATCCCATGGATTGCACCATGCTAGGCTTCCCTATCCTTCATTATATCCCAGAATTTGGTCAAATTCATGTCCATTGACTCAGTGATGCTATCTAACCATCCTATCCTCTGCTGCTCCCTTCTCTTTTTACCTTTAATTTTTCCCAACATCAGGATCTTTTCCAGTGAGTTGGCTCTTCACATCAGATCCAACTTTGCTATTCTTGAAGTATGAAAGTAAAAAGTGAAAGTCGTTCAGTTGTGTCCAACTCTTTGTAACCCCATAGACTATACAGTCCATGGGATGCTCCAGGCCAGAATGCTGGAGTACATAGCCTTTCCCTTCTCCAGGGGATCTTCCCAACCCAGGGATCGAACCCAGTCTCCCGCATTGCAGGCGGATTCTTTACCAGCTGAGCCACAAGGGAAGCCCAATAGCAAGGCTTAATTTTATATACCTATTTTGGTTATATTTACTCTTTATAATTTATCAGCACTCTTACTTTATAATCAATAACCTTTCTCCAAATATTTGTATACCCCAGGGGTTTCTGCTGCCCAGCTGATGGGGTGTACCTTTCACTCTTCTTCAGTCTAGGTTTTTACCTGTTACCAAAATGGTCTCTTCCCAGCTTTTGTCCACAGAGAAAAGGAAAAGCTTGCTTCCATTTTTTAAATTAACTTTCTGATTCTCACTTCATGCCTCCTCACTTATTATATTCAATTCAGTTCAATTCAACCAGCACTGATTGAGCCCCCAGTACGTATCAGGAACTTTGCTGGCACCTGGCTCTAAAGAGATAGGTAAAGCACAGCCTGGCCTTCCAGGGGTTTATGGTCTAGTGATGCTTTTGAACTGTGGTACTAGAGAAGAAACTCAAGAGTCCCTTGGACTGCAAGGAGATCAAATCAGTCAATCCTAAAGGAAATCAACCCTGAATATTCATTGGAAGGAACCGTTGCTGAACCTTCAATACTTTGGCCATCTGATGCCAAGAGCCAACTCATTGGAAAAGACCCTGATACTGGGAAAGACTGAAGGCAGGAGGAGAAGGGAATGACAGAGGATGAGATGGTTGGATAGCATCATCAACTCAATGGACATGAGTTTGAACAAACTCCAGGAGATAGTGAAGGACAGGGAAGCCTGGCGTGCTGCAGTCCATTGGGTCACAATGAGTCGGACACAACTTAGCAACTGAACAACAACATAGTCTATGGAGGAAAATACCTGTCACCAACCTTCTGTCCAGCTAAAAGGGATGTTAGGGATCTTTACAATAAAGCCCTTCAATTTACAGAAGCTGCTACAAACATCCAGCAAGGTCAAGTGATTCACCTTCCAAGTTCTGAGCAAAGACAGGAGTTTAGAGCCCACATGCCAGTGGGGGAATGAAAACAAAAACTTCTCTGCCTTTCTTTATCCAGGATGTGAGACCAGTCACTGTTTTATGACTCTGATAATCCGGATAAGTCACTAACAAGTGATTTTAAGATACATATACTTGAGATTTCCCTGGTGGTCCAGTGGCTCAGACTTCTAGCTCCCAATGCAGGGGGCCCGGGTTCAATGCCTGATCAGGGAACTAGATCCCACATGCTGCAACTAAACATTCACATCTACAACTAAAGCTCTCTCATACTGCAACAAAGATCACAGATATGGGGCCACAACTAAGCCCCAATGCAGCCAAATATTTTTTGAAAAAATACATAAACTTAAAATCCAACATTTTGTACCTTAGAAATTTGTATTTGACGTTTAGGAACTTTGAAACTATTTGGCCCAGGCAAATATTTCATCTCCTAATCCCCCTGTTTCCTGCCTTTTAGCCTTCTTTGTTTGTTCTTAAATGTTAGCTGTAAGTGGGGTATCCAGCCAGACCCAATCTTTTCCTTTTTTAAGGTTTGAAAACCATTTTTATTTTTAGGTTGCAAAGATTATAAATGACTTTTTAAAGTTTCCTTGCTAATAATAATAATAATTGATACACAAAAAAACCCTGCATATATTTAACATATACAATTTGGTGAGTTTGATCACAAACCCAAAAATGCCTAGGAAACCACCACCACATCCATCACTCCAAAAGTTTCCTTGTGTCCTTTTTTTTTTGATCAGAACACTTGAGATTGCTCTCTTAACAAAATGTAAGTGCACAATACAGTAGTTTTAAGTATAGGCACTATATTTTATAACACATCCTCAGAGCACATTCATCTTGTGTGACTGAAACTCCATTCCCTATTGATCCCATCCCTCAGGACCTAGTCACCACCATTCTATCCTCTGCCTCTATGAATCTGACTGTTTTACCTTTCTCACATACATGATAACATGCAGTGTTTGTCCTTCTGTAACTGGTTTATTTCACTTAGCATAGTGTCCTCTGGGTTTATCCCTGTTGTCCAAATTAGCAAGATTCCCTTTTTTTAAAAGGCTGAATGATATTTCATTGTGTGTATATACCTAATTTCTTGATCCATTCATTGGGGGTATTTTTATATCTTAGCTATTGGGAGTAGCACTGCAGTGAACGTCAGAGTACAGGTATTTCTTCAAGATCCTGATTTGAATTTTGGTGGGGTATATACCCAAAGGTGGGATGGTTTTTCCCGTGGTCATGTTTGGTTGTGAGAGGTGGACTGTGAAGAAAGCTGATTGCCGAAGAATTGATGCTTTTGAACTGTGGTGCTGGAGAAGACTCTTGAGAGTCCCTTGGACTGCAAGGAGATCCAACCAGTCCATCCTAAAGGAGATCAATCCTGGGTGTTCATTGGAAGGACTGATGCTAAAACTGAAACTCCAATACTTTGGCCACCTCATGCGACGAGTTGACTCACTGGAAAAGACTCTGATGCTGGGAGGGATTGGGGGCAGGAGGAGAAGGGGACGACAGAGAATGAGATGGATGGATGGCATCACCAGCTCGATGGACATGGATTTGAGTGAACTCCGGAAGTTGGTGATAGACAGGGAGGCCTGGCGTGCTGTGATTCATGGGGTCGCAAAGAGTCGGACACGACTGAACGACTGAACAGATGGTAGTCTTATGTTTAATTTTTAGAGGAACTGCGATACTGCTCTCCATAGTAGCCATATCATTTTACGTTCTTACCAACAGCATAAATGGGTCCCAGTTTCTCTGCATTCTCACCAACACTTGTTATCTTCTGCTTTCCGATGGCCTTATCACCTGTCTGTGCATACCTCTTTATCTGCATGCTATTTCCAGGGTGTTCTCGAAGGAAGCCTAGCTAGCCAGTGATTCCTACCACATATTAAGCACACTGAGGACAGAACCGTCTCTACTATTTCCTGAGGCTGTCCTCTGCTGTATCTACCACTTTATGGAGGGTCCTTTCCTATAAGATCCAGGCTTTTAACCAGGCTGAAATTTTAAAGCACAACCAACCAGTCAGACTTGGCCTGTCTCAAGGGGCTGCTTCTGCTGACCCCTCTCATGTGTTCCTGTTTAGAAGCACCTCACCCCCGTAGCCCTGGAGTGATCGCAGAATATATGAAACAGCCTTCAGGGACTTGTTTAAAACCTTTTGTGTCCATAAATTCAGAGCAAATAATAGCCCATTCCATAAATGTCATGAGGCCTTAGAGATTATCTCATCCAATTACAGACAACTAAGGCTCAGAGAGGTGAAATGAATTGCCCAAATGTATATAGCTTTTTGGTGACAGAAGCAAGTTTAGAATCAAGTTTCTTGAAACCCACTGCAATACAGTTTCCAATACATTATATTTCTATTCAAATTAAAAATATAGAAGTAGTGATGAATTAGTAATGACTATTTACAGAGTGCTAGAAAGCAAATGCTAGGTGCTGTGGGGGATACAAAAATTTACGAATAAGATGAGGCTTTCCTGGTGGCTCAGCGGTAAAGAATCCACCTGCCGGGGCACGGAACACAGGTTCGATCCGTGGTCTGGGAAGATCCCACACGCTACAAAGCAACTGTGTCCATGTACCACAATACTGGGGCTGTGCTCTAGAGCATGGGAGCCACGTGAGCCACAGCTACTGAAGCCCCTACGCGTAGAGCCCCTGCTCTACAAGAAAGAGAAGCCACCACGATAAGAAGCCTGGACGCGCCAGGTACGAGTAGCCCCCACTCTCCACAACTAGAAAAAAAGCCCACACAACAACAAAGACCCAGTGCAACCAAAAATAAAAAAAGAACTTTTTAATCTTTAAAAAAATGAATAATATGAACTTCCCATCCACTGGGGTCTCATAGCCAAGAAGAGAGACAGCTCTGTAATTCAAGGCAATTTACAGAAAACTACCATAGAGATTAATCTGGAAGAGGTTGGGAGATGAGAAAGGGAGTAGTTTTGGCTGTAGAGATTTAAGAAACCTAATGGAGAAGGTGTGTTTTGAGCTGAGCTTTAAACGATGAGTAGAATTGTGTTAGAGGCTGTGGAGATGGAAGACATTCTAGAGCAGTGGTCCCATCCTTTTTGGCACCAGGGACAGGTATCGTGGAAGACAATTTTTTCATAGACCAGGGAGGTGAAATGGGGGATTTAAGATGATTCAGGCACGTTACATTCATTGTGCACTTTATCTCTATTATTATTATTACATCAGCTCCACCTCGGGTCATCAGACATTAGATTCTGGAGGCTGGGGACCCTTGCTCTAGAGGATCAGGACACAGCAGTAGAGGCAGGTAGGTTTCTGAGCTCCCCTCTGATTTCACCAGTTAATGAGCGAAGGCAGCATCTGAATTCCTAGTGACTGGATGCAAGGCTTGGCACTCTGGGCTGAGCTTGGAAGTCCAGCCTCTGACCCAAATCCAGTAGCTGCATGGACCATGGGGTTTACCAATTGGTCAGAAACCTAGATTGTCTGGGTTCCTATCCTTTCCCCATCAGTTACAAGCCATACTACTTTGTGCAAGTTATTTCAACTTTCTCTGCCTCAGTTTCCTCATCTGTAAAGTGGGCATTATAAAACTATCTGATAAATTTGTCACAAGAATTAATTTAAAGTGCTAAGAACAATGTTTGGGATATGGTAAGGCTATGGATTTTCCAGTGGTCATGTATGGATGTGAGAGTTGGACTGTGAAGAAAGCTGATTGCCGAAGAATTGATGCTTTTGAACTGTGGTGTTGGAGAAGACTCTTGAGAGTCACTTATACTGCAAGGAGATCCAACCAGTCCATCCTAAAGGAGATCAGTCCTGGGTGTTCATTGGAAGGACTGATGCTAAAGCTGAAACTCCAATACTTTGGCCACCTGATGCGAAGAGTTGACTCACTGGAAAAGACTCTGATGCTGGGAGGGATTGAGGGCAGGAGGAGAAGGGGACGACAGAGAATGAGATGGCTGGATGGCATCACCGACTCGATGGACATGGGTTTGAGTGAACTCCGGGAGTTGGTGATAGACAGGGAGGCCTGGTGTGCTGTGATTCATGGGGTCGCAAAGAGTCGGACATGACTGAGCGACTGAACTGAACTGAAGTGCTAGATAAATGTTCATTTAAACAGTCCAATCTACTGAATGTAGTAGGTTCTTTCAGATCAAAGATTCTCTGTGGAGCCAAAGAAAAACTGTGAAGAGTTTCTAAGCTGTTACTCAAATAAGAAGGAAGAGAGAAATACCTTGGTATCAAATTCTGTGATGAATTCATGCAAAAAAAGATGCTTGGGGTAGAGTGGCCATCATCGTTGCCCCATTGCCCTGATTCACTTCTGCCAGGAGATCCCAAACACCCGCGGTGACCCCACGTGATGCCCCTTACCCTGAGATGATGGGTTTGGCCTTACCCGGAACCAGTCTGCTCTTGGTAATGCACTGAAGTCATTTGGGAGCTCGATTCTCCATGGCTCAGAATAGATCCTGACCTCGTTGTGGGCTCCTTGCACTAATGGTTTCGTGTATTCCAGATTGCATTACTACCAGGAATCGATTTTTCAGCTCTTTAAAAACAGTCTATTTTGGTCATCTTCCCCCTGCTCTTAGAGATGTATTTATTTCCCAGAAAGTGTAGTGACTCTTAGACAAAATAAATTCTGATTACTGAAATGGAAGCAATCTGTTATCCAACTGTCGGGAAAGCTGGGAGGTTTTCCTTGGGAAATTCTTTTGTAGGTCAAAGCAAAGGAAATTCATGTCTCTAACGTGGAGGCCCAAAGTGAAAGAAATAGTGTACCATCCAACTGAGATTTAAGAACTTCTGTAAAAGCTGTCAGATACATAAAGCTCAATAGTTGATACAGTGGCACTATCCAATATGATAGCCACTAACTGTACATGATTGTTAAAGCATTGAACTGTGGCTGATGTGACTGAGGCATTTCTAATTTTATGGAATTTTAACTAATTTTAATTTAAAAACCAGTATTAGATTCAGTTACTGAAAAACTTTTTTAAGTCTGGGAAAATTGGAGGATCCAGTACATCCAGTTACTCAACTGTAAATATTATGCAATCTAAATACATGTCAGGTATTTTTGATTAAAATATAGCATCCAAATTGAGACATGTTGTAAGTATTATGCTGGATTCAAAACCTTAGCATAAACAAAAGAATGTGAAATATATCCTTAATATTTTTTTTTCAAATGGGAAACTTGTTGAAATTATAGTATTTTATGTTGAATTGACTAAAATATATAATTAAAGTTAAATTTACCAGACTCTTCTTACTTTTATTTAAAATAGCTTAGAAAAAATTAAGTTACTTCTGTGGCTCACATTATGTTTCTTTTGGACAGCACTGTTGTAAAGCAGTTTTACAAATACCAACCTAGTCCTTTTCTATAACCCCATGAGTTGCTTAAAACAAGTACCATTATTCCTGTTTTAAAGATATGGAAACAAAGGTTCAGGTAGTTGTAGGTTAGCAAGCTTTGGGTAGTTTGCCTATTTCCTCTTCATATATTTGGACTTCTGTGTTTCTAGTTTGTTCATTTGTGTAGTATTTCTTTGGCTTTTCTTTTTTTTTTTAACTTATTGTGTTTGAGGTCTCCTTTTTCCATGCTTCAAGGTTGAATTCTTTCTTCCTTTTGGTTTCTGCCCTCCTAAGGTTGATCCAGTGGTTTGTGTAAGCTTCCTATAGGGTAAGATTTGTGCTGAGTTTTTGTTTGCTTATTTGTTTTTCCTCTGATGGACAAGGCTGAATAAGGTGGTAATCCTGTCTGCCGATGATTGGGTTTGTATTTTTGTTTTGTTTGTTGTTTAGATGAGGTATCCTGCACAGGGTGCTACTGGTGGTTGGGTGAGACCAGGTCTTATATTCAAGTGGTTTCCTGTGTGTGAGTTCTCACTATTTGATACTCCCAAGAAGGCAATGGCAACCCACTCCAGTACTCTCGCCTGGAAAATCCCATGGGCGGAGGAGCCTGGTAGGCTGCAGTCCATGGGATCGCGAAGAGTTGGACACGACTGAGTGTCTTCACTTTCACTTTTCACTTTCACGCATTGGAGAAGGAAATGGCAACCCACTGCAGTGTTCTTGCCTGGAGAATCCCAGGGATGGGGGAGCCTGGTGGGCTGCCGTCTATGGGGTCATACAGAGTCAGACACGACTGAAGTGACTTAGCAGCAGCAGCAGCAGCAGGTTAGTTCTCTAGTCATCTAGGATCTTGGAATCAGTGCTCCCACTCCAAAGGCTCAGGGCTTGATCTTCTGGAATCAGACTGTTTGAATTCAAATTCCACCTTCACGTTTGCTAACTTTATAAATTTCAGCTGATTCTTTGACTTCTTTACACTTCAGTTATCTCATCATGGGAAGAAACTCATGATGTGCTGTCAAGGAGAATCTGTGCATCCGAAGATCTGCCTGCATTGGAGAATAGAGGAGTAACCTGTGCTCAGAGCTTCTTTGACAATCTCTTCAATGACTATCTGATTCACTAGCAAGCCGGAATGAGAGCCAGACCCTGACCCCAGGGTTTCTGATTAAAATCCAGGGCTCTTCCAATGCACTGGGTTGACCTGAAACCACAGATGAAGCTTAAGAAAAGTCTCTTGGATTCTTAAACCGAACCTGTTAATTCTGTACTAAGCAACTAATGGGAAACTAACATACCTTAAAAGAGCAACATAGCCCACACAAAGGTCAAATGAGCATGCATACATAGAAACAACTGCATATGTGCACTGCAATTATTTGGCCTCCATGTCTGCTTGGGGATCCTTCAGCAAGCATTTCCATGCTGTAAACAGGGTATTCAATGTATCATATGCCCTTCCTCTGTATCATGTAGATAAATCTGGACAGAGAGATTTGCCCAATAATTGCAAATCCAATAGCAAGCTGACTAACTAGAGAAAGTTAAAGATGTAGGGTGTACATAACACAAAGAGGAAAACTATATGGAACCACAGAGTAAAACAAAAAATGTCCAACTAATTAATTGAAAAAATAACACTTTGAAGAAGATGATAAAAAATAGAACTTAAAAAATGAAGAACAACAACATGAATTACAGTAGTAAACTGTCACTTCTCTCTCCAACAACTAATAGGAAGCACTTTAAAGGAACACGTTAAACTACCTATTAAACTATTTAGCTGCAAAATGTATTTGCCTGTGGGAAATGCTATAGGACAAAAACAACATACTTCAAAAGAAATACAAAAGAAATGGACATTAACATGGAGATTTTAAAAGTCTTAAAAGACACACAATTTCAACTTGTGAATCTTGTTTGAATCCTGATTTTTAAAAGAAAAAATTTAAAATTTAATCGGTTGGATATTTGAACAATGGATATTTGATGGGGAGGAATTATTGTTGAATTTTTTAGATATGATCATGGAGTTGTAATTTTTAAAATAGGCTCTATGTTTTAAGAGCACATCTTACATTTATAAAATATTTACAAATAATATCTGCCTTAGATTTGCTTCAAAGTACTATAAGAGAGGTTGAAACTCTGGCACAACCCTAAATTACTGATATTTCTATACAGATAAAAAGAACTGAAAACAGAAGGATATAATACCAGTGACCCTTGGTACAGACTCAGTTTTCTTTTAAAAAGTTTGCTACTCAAGATTTCTGAGATTTCTGTTTGGGCCAATGATAGAGTAAGTGGTATTAGACTAGATCTCTTACTTTAATAACTAGAAAATTGGTCAAAAATAGGAGATAAATACAGACTATAACCCTAAAAGAAAAGAAAAAAATAAAGTAAGCTCAACAATTGTTTTTGCTTTTTGTCTGAAGACATATTCCAGTACACAAAGCTAGGAGGCAGGTCCCTTAGCAGAAAAAAGCATTCTTGTTGAGTTGATGAGACAGAGCTCCAAGTGTGGGGAAGCTGAGGTGGCTGGAATGGGCAAGTTGGAGTACTTGAGAGAAGGGAGTTATGCTGAGAAAGACCTCCAGAAATCTGGACAGAGATCTCGACTTTTATATGAATACTAAACTATGGATGTGTAGCATAAACCTACATGACCTTGGTAAAGAACAACACTAAGGGGCAATCAATTACCAGGGAACTATAAACCGAACAGTTTCTAGGATTCACTCAGGACTGGGAGACATTCAAATTACATCCTAACAAGTGAGAAAAACGTCATTAAACACTTAAGAGAATTTCATAGAGACACAGAAATATCCTGCCTTAGTGATGAGACTAAAATCACTCTAGAGTAAAAGCTCCAAAATCACTGTAACTAGGCTTAAAAACAAACCTCAAGGAATCAGTCTGATCCAGAAGTAAATTAACTACTTGCCAGAATAAAACCTAACACTGTTAAATAAAGGTAACAAAATCCAGATGCTCAACAAATATCATCTGAGGTCTCACATCCAATCAAGCATTTCTAGACATATGGAGAAGGAAAATGTTACTTCTACCCAGCAACAAAATCAGGCATTGGAAACAGATCCAGAAGATCTAGAAATGATATGTACATCATAAAATGCTCAACATCACTATTAGAGAAACGCAAATTAAAACAACAATGAGGTACCACCACACACTGCTCAGAATGGCCATCATTAAAAAGTCTACAAATAGCAAATACTGGAGAAGATGTGGAGAAAAGGGAACTTTCCTGCACTGTTTGTGGGAATGTGAGTTGGTACAGCAACTATGGAAAACAATATGGAGGTTTCTCAGAAAACTAAAAATAGAATTACCATAGATCCAGCACTCACACTCCTGGAAATATACCTGGACAAAATTAAAAAAGATTTAATTATGTGCACCCCAATGTTCACTGCAGCACTATTTACATAGCCAGGATGTGGAAGCAACCTAAATGTCCATCAACAGAGGAATGGATAAGAAGATGCAGTACATATAGACAAAGGAATAATAGCCATATAAAGGAACAAAATTGAGCCATTTGCAGGGATGTTGATGGACCTAGAGACTGTCATACTGAGTAAAGTGAGTCAGAAAGAGAAAAACAAATATTGTATGTTAGTGCATATATATGAAGTCTAGAAAATGGTATACAGATTTATAACTTAATTGCAAAGCAGAAATAGACATAGTGAAGACATAGTTAAATTGCTCAGTTGTGTCCGACTCTTTGTGACCCCCTGGACAGTAGCCTGCACCAGGCTCCTCAGTCCATGGGATTTTCTAGGCAAGAGGACTGGAGTGGGTTGCCATTTCCTTCTCCAGGGAATCTTCCTGACCCAGGGATCGAACCCAGGTCTCCTGCATTGAAAGACAGATGCTTTACTGTCTGAGCCACCAGGTAAGTCAACAAAGGTATGGACACCAAGGGAGTAAGGGGGGCCAGGTTGGATGGATTGGGAGATTGGGATTGGCATATATACATTGAAAGTGAAAGTGAAGTCGCTCAGTCGTTCCCGACTCTTTGCGACCCCGTAGACTGTAGCCCACTAGGCTCCTCTGTCCATGGGATTCTCCAGGCAAGAATACTGGAGTGGGTTGCCATTTCCCTCTCCAGGGTATACTTTCCAACCCAGGGATCGAACCCAGGTCTCCCGCAGTGCAGGCAGACGCTTTAACCTCTGAGCCACCAGGGAAGCCCATATATACATTGCTGCTGCGTCACTTCAGTCGTGTCCGACTCTGTGTGACCCCATAGACGGAAGCCCACCAGGCTCCCCCGTCCCTGGGATTCTCCAGGCAAGAACACTGGAGTGGGTTGCCATTTCCCTCTCCAATGTGTGAAAGTGGAAAGTGAAAAGTGAAAGTGAAGTCGCTCAGTCGTGTCCGACCCTTAGCGACCCCACGGACTGCAGCCTACCAGGCTCCTCCATCCATGGGATTTTCTAGGCAATAGTACTGGAGTGGCTTGCCATTGCCTTCTCCGATACATATATACATTACTGTGTATAAAAAAAATAATTAGAGCCAACTGTATAGCACAGGAGACTCTACTCAATGCTCTCTGGTGACCTAAATGGAAAGGAAATCCAAGGAAATGGGATAAAAGTATATGTGTGGCTGAGTCACTTTGCTGTACAGCAGAAACAAACACATTGTAAAGCAACTATACTCCAGTAAAAAAGAAAAAAGTACATGCACCCCTATGTTCATAGCAGCACTGTTCAAAACAGCCAAAACATGGAAACAAGCTAAATTGTTATAAACAGATGAATGAATAAAGAAGTTGTGGTGCATGTATACACTTGAATACTGGGGCGGGAGGAGAAGGGGACGACCGAGAATGAGATGGCTGGATGGCATCACCGACTCTGTGGACATGGGTTTGAGTGAACTCCGGGAGCTGGTGATGGACAGGGAGGCCTGGCGTGCTGTGATTCATGGGGTCGCAAAGAGTCGGACACGACTGAGCGACTGAACTGAACTGAACCTTAAAGACGGAGAAGGAAATGGCAACCCACTCCGGTATTGCTGCCTAGAGAATTCCGCGGACAGAGGAGCCTGGTGGGCTGCCGTCTATGGGATCGCACAGAGTCAGACACGACTGAAGCAACTTAACAGCAACAGCAGCAGCAACCTTAAAGAATGCCATTTGCAGCAACATGGATGCAACTAGAGATTGTGATACTAAATGAAGTGAGTCAGAAAGAGAAAGACAAGTATATGGTATCACTGATTTGTGGAGTAAACTATGGCACGAATGAACCCGTCTACAAAACAGAAATAGACTCATAGACATAGAGAACAGCCTTGTGGTTGCCAAGGGGGAGGGAGGGAGGGAGAGAGATGGATTGGGCATTTGGGGTTCGTAGATGCAAACTGTTACATATAGAATGGATAAACAACAAGGTCCTAATGTATATCAGAGGGAACTATATTGAATTTCCTGTGCTAAACCATAATGGAAAAACATATATATATAAAAGACTGTCTATATGTGTATAACTGAGTCACTGTGCTACACAGCAGAGGTTGCTCAACATCACAAATCAACTATACTTCAATGAAAATGTTTTAAAGAAATTCTATATGTCAAAGGAGAAATAACTATAGAAGGAATAAAGGGATGGAGCAAAAGCAAAATCAATACCCAGTTGTGGATGTGACCAGTGACAGAAGCAAGGTCCGGTGCTGTAAAGAGCACTATTGCATAGGAACCTGGAATGTTAGGTCCATGAATCAAGGCAAATTGGAAGTGGTCAAACAGGAGATGGCAAGAGTGAACGTCGACATTCTAGGAATCAGTGAATTAAAATGGACTGGAATGGGTGAATTTAACTCAGATGACCATTATATCTACTACTGTGGGCAGGAATCCCTTAGAAGAAATGGAGTAGCCATCATGGTCAACAAAAGAGTCCGAAATGCAGTACTTGGATGCAATCTTAAAAATGACAGGATGATTTCTGTTCGTTTCCAAGGCAAAACATTCAATATTACAGTAATCCAGGCCTATGCCCCAACCAGTAATGCTGAAGAAGCTGAAGTTAATCGGTTCTATGAAGACCTACAAGACCTTTTAGAACTAACACCCAAAAAAGATGTCCTTTTCATTATAGGGGAATGGAATGCAAAAGTAGGAAGTCAAGAAACACCTGGAGTAACTGGCAAATTTGGCCTTGGAGCACGGAATGAAGCAGGGCAAAGGCTAATAGAGTTTTGTCAAGAGAATTCACTGGTCATAGCAAACACCCTCTTCCAACAAACAAGAGAAGACTCTACACATGGACATCACCAGATGGTCAACACCGAAATCAGATTGATTATATTCTTTGCAGCCAAAGATGGAGAAGCTGTATACAGTTAGCAAAAACAAGACCAGGAGCTGACTGTGGCTCAGATCATGAACTCCTTATTGCGAAGTTCAGACTTAAATTGAAGAAAGTAGGGAAAACCACTAGACCATTCAGATATGACCTCAATCAAATCCCTTATGATTATACAGTGTAAGTGAGAAATAGATTTAAGGGACTAGATCTGATAGATAGAGTGCCTGATGAACTCTGGACGGAGGTTCGTGACATTGTACAGGAGACAGGGACCAAGACCATCCCCATGGAAAAGAAATGCAAAAGAGCGAAATGGCTGTCTGAGGAGGCCTTACAAATAGCTGTGAAAAGAAGAGAAGCGAAAAGCAAAGGAGAAAAGGAAAGATATAAGCATCTGAATGCAGAGTTCCAAAGAATAGCAAGGAGAGATAAGAAAGACTTCCTCAGTGATCAATGCAAAGAAATAGAGGAAAACAACAGAATAGGAAAAACAAGAGACCTCTTCAAGAAAATTAGAGATTCCAAGGGAACATTTCATGCAAAGATGGGCTCGATAAAGGACAGAAATGGTATGGACCTAACAGAAGCAGAAGATATTAAGAAGAGGTGGCAAGAATACACAGAAGAACTGTACAAAAAAGATCTTCACGACCAAGATAGTCACGATAACGTGATCACTGACCTAGAGCCAGACATCTTGGAATGTGAAGTCAAGTGGGCCTTAGAAAGCATCACTACTAACAAAGCTAGTGGAGGTGATGGAATTCCAGTTGAGCTATTACAAGTCTTGAAAGATGATGCTGTGAAAGTGCTGCACTCAATATGCCAGCAGATTTGGAAAACTCAGCAGTGGCCACAGGACTGGAAGAGGTCAGTCTTCCTTCCAATCCCAAAGAAAGGCAATGCCAAAGAATGCTCAAACTACCGGACAATTGCCCTCATCTCACACACTAGCAAAGTCATGCTCAAAATTCTCCAAGCCAGGCTTCAGCAATATGTAAACCGTGAACTCCCAGATGTTCAAGCAGGTTTTAGAAAAGGCAGAGGCACCAGAGATCAAATTGCCAACATCCGCTGGATCATGGAGAAAGCAAGAGAGTTTCAGAAAAACATCTATTTCTGCTTCATTGACTATGCCAAAGCCTTTGACTGTGTGGATCACAATAAACTGTGGAACATTCTGAAAGAGATGGGAATCCCAGACCACCTGACCTGCCTCTTGAGAAACCTGGATGCAGGTCAGGAAGCAACAGTTAGAACTGGACATGGAACAACAGACTGGTTCCAAATAGGAAAAGGTGTACGTCAAGGTTGTATATTGTCACCTTGCTTATTTAACTTATATGCAGAGTACATCATGAGGAACGCTGGGCTGGAAGAAGCACAAGCTGGAATCAAGATTGCTGGGAGAAATATCAATAACCTCAGATATGCAGATGACACCACCCTTATGGCAGAAAGTGAAAAGGAACTCAAAAGCCTCTTGATGAAAGTGAAAGAGGAGAGTGAAAAGGTTGGTTTGAAGCTCAACATTCAGAAAACAAAGATCATGGCATCTGGTCCCATCACTTCATGGGAAATAGATGGAAAAACAGTGGAAACAGTGTCAGACTTTGTTTTTTTGGGCTCCAAAATCACTGCAGATGCTGATTGCAGCCATGAAATTAAAAGACGCTTGCTCCTTGGAAGGAAAGTTATGACCAACCTTGATAGTATATTAAAAAGCAGAGACATTACTTTGCCAACCAAGGTCCGTCTAGTCAAGGCAATGGTTTTTCCCGTGGTCATGTATGGATGTGAGAGTTGGACTGTGAAGAAGGCTGATCGCCGAAGAATTGATGCTTTTGAACTGTGGTGTTGGAGAAGACTCTTGAGAGTCCCTTATACTGCAAGGAGATCCAACGAGTCCATTCTAAAGGAGATCAATCCTGGATGTTCATTGGAGGGACTGATGCTAAAGCTGAAACTGCAATACTTTGGCCACCTCATGCGACGAGTTGACTCACTGGAAAAGACTCTGATGCTGGGAAAGGTTGGGGGCGGGAGGAGAAGGGGACGACGGAGAATGAGATGGCTGGATGGCATCACCGACTCTGTGGACATGAGTTTGAGTGTACTCCGGGAGTTGGTGATGGACAGGGAGGCCTGGCATGCTGTGATTCATGGGGTCGCGGAGAGTCGGACACGACTGAGCGACTGAACTGAACTGAACTGATATGTCAAAGTTAGCAGAAAACACTTAATAACTACTATTATAAATATATAAAAGACTATAAAGGGGGCTTCCTTGGTGGTCCAATGGTTAAGAATCACCTTGCAATGCAGGGGACACAGGTTCCATCCCTGGTCCAGGAAGATCCCACATGCCAAAGGGCAACTAATCCTGTGAGCCGCAAATACTGAGCCCATGTGCAGCAGCTACTGAAGCCTCCATTCCCTAGAGCCCATGCTCTGCAGTAAGAGAAGCCACCGCAACGAGAAGCCCACGCACTGCAACTAGAGAGTAGCTCCTATCTCCGCAACTGGAGAAAAGCCTGTGCATAGCAACAAAGACCCAGCACAGCCAAAAATAAAGTTGTTTTTTTAAGAATTCAAAGGGGAACATGAACACAAAGGAAACTTTATGCTGCTTGTGGACATAAGTCTAGGAAAGCCAAATATAATCTATAGTGACAGAAGGCAGATCAGTGGTTGCCTAGGGGTGCTGATGGGACATTGATTTGAATGAGGTTCTGGGAGGTTTTTTTTCAGTGATGGAATATTCTATAACTCAATTGTGGTGGTGATTATACTCAAATTTCATCAAAATATACAAATGAGTGCATTTTATTAGGTATGTAAATCAGAGCTCAAAGAAAAAGTTGATTTAAAATGCTCAAGAAATAAATAAAAACAAGCAGAGGAAAGTGAATGAGGGTGCAAGTGGGCATAGATTGGCCTTAAGTTGACGATTTTGGAGGCTGGATGATGGCTACAGGGTATGTGCTGTTTTTCAAAATTTCCTATAATAATAAAAAAAAGGTTTTTATTTTGAAGAGGAAAAATCAACTGCTCGTTCTGAGAGAACATTGAAGATGATTGTTTTCACCTCTCCATGAGCCTTTTTACTTTCTAAACATCTAAACATTTGTTTTTCTTTTATAGCCCCAATTCCCGTTTCATTCTCATAACCTCCTCAAAGACACCCACTCTAAGTCATTCACATTCTTGCATATTTGTGTAAATTTGAAAAATAGTATTTCCTTTGGTATATTTGTATTTTCAGGTTGTGTATATTGTATTGTACAACAGATCTCACTCATTCTGTTTCTTGTTTCATTCAACACTATTTAGGGCTTCCCAGGTGGCGCTAGTGGTAAAGAACTCGCCTGCAAATGCAGGAAATTTAAGAGATGCAGGTTCCATCCCTGGGTTGGGAAGATCCGCTGGAGGAGGGCATGGCAACCTACTCCAGTATTCTTGCCTGAAGAATCCCATGGACAGAGGAGCTTGGCAGGCTACAATCTATAGGTTTACAAAGAGTTGAACACAATTGAAGTGACACTATTTAGGAGCTATATGTATCTCTTCCTATCGTACAGACTTTTGAAAGGGTTTTACATGTTTCTTCTCTTAGTGAAGGACACCTCAATTGTCTTCTATTGCTCACTTACACCAAAAAACATCAAAAAAAATTTCTTGTACATGTCTTATGTGTCTATGTCCTGTTTTTTTCTGTGGAATTTAGCCAGTAACAGAAATGTTGAATCTTTAGCTATATACACACCTATTTTCCAGTAAGAACTCCTTCCACAAAACCTTCAAATGACTTCCCATCTTACTCAGAGTGCAACCCAAAGTCTTCACATACATACAATGCCCTTGTTATCTGCCCCTATTTATCTCTCTTACTTCATTTCCTCTTATTCTCCCCTTACTTCCTCAGATCAAGCCATACCAACCTTGCTGTTTCTCAAACACCTTAAGCATGGTCTCAATTCAGGTCTTTGTGTTTGCTGTTGACTCTGGCTTGAACTCACTTCTCCAGGATTACATGGCTTACCCTCACAGGTCTGAGCTCCAACCTCTCCTTCTCAGTGAAATCTTCCCTAGCCACTGCATTAAAATTATAACTGTTTCCTTTTCCTCTAGCCATCTCCTAACACATTATCCTATCTTTCTTTTCTCCATGCTGTTTACCATCATCTGACACATGTTCCTTTTATGTTTGATTTTATCATCTTCTCTCTCCACTAGATGATAAGCTTAATGAAGGCAAACACTTTTATATTTTTTCACTCACTGTTGACTTCCTCAGCATCTAAGATAGTTTCTGGTCCATTTTTAATACTCAAAATATTAATTAATTGAAATACTGCCAGATTAATTTCTAGAATGGCTATACCAATTTTCATTACTGAGAGAAACATGAAAATTTGTATTCACCTCATTCTAGTCAAATATTTGGTATTGTATAACTTCCTAATGTTTACCAATCTGCTGGATATTAAATGTTACTATATTTTTGTTTTGATTTTATTTTTTCTAATTACTAGTGAAGTTGAGCATTTCCTTATATATTTGCTGGGTATGTGAACTTTCTGTGACTATGCAACTTAATACACTTCCCATTTTTAAACTGGGTTTCTCATTTGTAATGTTGATTAGCAAAGTTCATTGACTCTTTGATCTTTCTAGATATTAACCTATCAATTTTGACACCAAAATCTCTCTCCCAATCTGTTACCCATCTGATTCAAGGTGTTCTGTTAATTTTGTTTATGGTGTCCTTGGTGGAACAATAATAATTTATTTCGATGTACTCAGACTCATCATTTTTTGTCTTATAATTTTTACTTTTTAAATTAACTTTCAGTTCAGTTCAGTCGCATCCGACTCTTTGCGACCCCATGAATCACACATCACCAACTCCCGGAGTTCACTCAAACTCATGTCCATTGAGTTGGTGATGCCATCCAGCCATCTCATTCTGTCGTCCCTGTCTCCTCCCACCCCCAATCCCTCCTAGCATCAGAGTCTTTTCCAGTGAGTCAACACGTCGCATGAGGTGGCCAAAGTATTGGAGTTTCAGCTTTAGCATCAGTCCTTCCAATGAACACTCAGGATTGATCTCCTCCAGAATGGATTGGTTGGATCTCCTTGCAGTCCAAGGGACTCTCAAGAGTCTTCTCCTGAAGTACAATTTACATACGTCAATGTACCTTTCATGTGCCCAGTTCAATTATAGTTGTTTATTTGCTGAGTCATGCTCCGACTCTTTGAACCCCATGGACTTTCGCCCACAGGCTCCTCTGTCTATGGGATTTCCCAGGCAAGAATACCGTAGTAGGCTGCCATTTCCTTCTCCAAGAAATCTTCCCAACCTAGGAATTGAACCCATGTCTCCTGCTTGGCAGGTGAATTCTTTACTGTTGAGCCACCTGGGAAACCCTGCACAGTTCAATAATTTTTGAAATAAATCACCTATGTAACTACATACAATCAAGACACATGTTCATCACTTCAAAAAACTCTTTCATACCTGACTTTAAAAGTCAGTACCTCACCCTTGGTCTCAAGAAACCACTGATCTACTGTTATTGTAGTTTAATTTAGCATGTTCTAGAAATTTATATAGGCTTCCCTGGTGGCTCAGAGGTTAAAGCATCTGCTTCCACTGAGGGAGACCCAGGTTCGATCCCTGGCTCGGGAAGATCCCCTGACATGAGTCATAGCACATATACTTTTTTGTATTGCTTATTTTAACCAGCATAAGGTTTTGGGGCTCTAAGCTGTGTGCTTTAGTGTATTTATCCATTCTCCTGCTGATGTATATTTGAGTTGTTTCCAGTTTGGAGCTTTTATAAATAAGGCCTGAGAACATTCATGTACAAGTATTTGTGTGAATATATGTTTTAATTTAACTAGGGTAAATACCCAGGACAGGAATTGTTAGGTCATAAGCTAATCATATGTTTAACTTCATAAGAAAGTGCCAAACATTTATTCCAAGTGGTTTTACTCAGATCTACCAATTTTCCACTAGCTATGTTTTGCTTCTGAGGTCTTATTAAGAAGTTCTTTCTCACTTCAAGGTCACAAATACAGTCTGATTTTTTTTTTTTCTATTAGCTCTGCAGTTTCATATTTTACATTTAAATTTTAATTTGTCTTCCACTCACTTTTGTAAATGGCATGAGGTAAAAATCAAATTTTATTATTCTGTAAAAAGTGAGCCAGTTTTACTTGCACTATACATTTTATGATAAATCCTTTCCCCACTGATTTTACTGACACCTCCATAATATATCTTTTCTATAGATACACACGCTCTGTGTTTAAACTATATATTCTGTTTTGTCTGTTCTTGTACCAGTATATCCTTTTGTTTTAAATTCATATGCCTTATAGTATCTTATAGATCATACAGTAGTCACATCTCTTTGATTTGTTTTATGAAAGTTGACTGAGCCCAGGCCTCATTCATTCATGAATCCTAATTTAAATTAACTTTGGCTTTCCCCCAAAAATATCTTACTGGAAATTTAATTAATTTTAATATCACTGAATATAGAATAAATTTGAAAAAATATTGCGTATTAACTCATTCCATCTACAAATATAGTTTATATAACCCTTCTGGACTTTTCTGGTGGCTCAGATGGTAAAGAATCCACCTGCAATGTGGGAGACCTGGGTTCAATTCCTGGGTTGGGAAGATCTCCTGGAGGAGGGCATGGCAACCCACTCCAATATTCTTGCCTGGAGAATCCCCATGGACAGAGGAACCTGGTGGGCTATAGTCCATGGGGTCGCAGGGTTGGACACGACTGAGTGACTAAGCACAATAACTCTTCTATATTCTTATGAGTTTTCAAATATCTCATATGAAGCATTAGAGTTCAGTACCTCATAAATTTCCATGATATTCTAAATGCTATTTTATTTTCTATTTTTGTAATTGTTTAATACTTACATAGATTTTATAGAACTCTTATTAATACTAATACCTGATTTTGTAATATTTTCTCTGTTGATAATCTTATCATCTGTGAATAACAAGTTTTATTTTTCCTTTTCCTAATTTTATACATTTTCCTTCTTTTTCTTTACATATTATATTTTCCAAAGCCTCTAGTACTGTTTTGAGCAGTAAAAATGATCATAGGTATTCTTGTTTTATTCCTATGCATAAAAAAATTTCCTGTTGAACATGTTTGATGTGTTTTTAACTCATTTATCATATTAATGTTCTCTTTAACTCCTATTATTTGATAGTTTTAAATTAAAAGTAGATTTTAAACGTGGTCATACTTTTTTTCCTGAATCTACTGAGATAATCACATGACTTTTTTTTCTTCCATTTAAGGTAAAAATCCTACTTTATTAATGAGCCATTTTTAAAAAATACACTGTTTATTTCAGTCCGTGTAAGCTTACATCTTTGCATTTGTGTTCATAAATAAAACAGATCTATAATTTTCTTTTATGGTGCTGCCTTTACCTGGAGTTTGGATTTAAGGTTCCATTTCCCTCTGAATGTGACTGGGAAAAATATCTGACCTTGTGTGTTATATAAAACAAGAATGATCTCTTCCTTGAGCTCACCTGTAAATTCTCTGAGTACTTGGATTTTTTTTCTGGGGGGGTTGGAGGGAGGGGACATCTGTGGACAATAATAAATATTTAACCAGTCATTCAAGTCCCAGAAGGAAAGGAGAAAGAAAGTGAGGTTGAAAAAATACCTGAGAAATATGGCCTAAAATTTATCAATTTTGGTGAAAGATATAAACCTGTAGACTCAAGAGACTGAGTGAATCCCAGGCAAAATAAACTCCAAAACTCCACATCAAGAACATCATAATCAAACATTCAAAAACTGAAAGCAAGGAAAATAATCTTGACTGCAGAGAGAAATTTTGCATTACCTATACAAGAAAATTTGAATGATGACAGATTTCCTACCCATGGAGGCCGTAAAGAAGTGGCACAACATTTTTCAAGTCTTGAACGAACTGTCACCTCAGAATTATGTATTCAGTGAAAATATCCTTCAGTAAGAATGGTGAAATAATGGTATTCTCAAATGAAGAAAAGCAAAGAGAATTTATTGTCAGCAGATCTACTGGAGAAGGAAATGACAACCCACTCCAGTATTCTTGACTGGAGAATCTGGACCGAGGAGCCTGGCAGGCTACGGTCCATAGGGTCGCAAAGAATTGGACACAACTGAAGCAACTGAGCATACAGTACACAGACCTACTTTGAAAATATGGCTAAGGAAACTCTTAAGACAAAAAAGGAAATAATAAGAGAAGGAAACTATTAGCATTAGGGGGGTTCCCAGTTAGCTCAGTGGTAAGAAAATCTTCCTGCAATACATGAAACTGAGGTTCAATCCCTGGGTGGGAAGATCCCCTGGAGAAGGAAATGGCAACCCACTCCAGCATTCTTGCCTGGGAAATCCCAAGGACTGAAGAGCTTGGCAGTCATGGAATCAAAAGAGTTGGACACAAATTGGCAACTACACAACAAAACTACCCATTAGCATTAGAAAAAAAAAAGCAATAGCAAGAGCAAATATATGGATAGATATAACGTATGATTTTTCACCTCTTGATATGATTGTATTGATAATTAAAATTATAACATTGTCTTATATAGTTTTCAATGTAACATTAAGACAATTATATCAGGTAATAACTGTAAATGGAAAGTAACTTTTAAAATTGTAAAAAATATTTTTTTAATTAAAAAAGCTATATTATAAAGGCAAGAGGGGAAGTGAACGCATGGATGATTAGGTATTTACAATTCTATTTGAAGTGGCAAAATGTTGATACTAGCAGACTGCAAAAAAGCTATACATATTCCTGAAGCAACCATTAAAATAACTATAGAGAGATACTAGAAGAATAACAGTGAAAAAACAAAACTTATGGGTAAATTAAAATAGAAGTGTTTAAAAGTTCAGGTATCCCACATAAAGATAGGAGAATGTAAAAAAACAGGAATGTAAAACAGAAGGAATCAAAAAGTTAAATGGTGGGTGTAAATCACTGTGTCAGAAAATTTATTAAAAGTGAATTTTCTAAAGATACCAAAAAATGTGGTGGTGGAGTAGAGGTATCAAAATTCAATCATATGCTATCTATAAGAAACTCATTTCAAATATAATTATAGCAGTAGATTAATGATAAACAGGGAAAAACACACAAACATAAAACGAAGGAAAGCTGAAGAGACTATATTAATATGAGACAAAATAATCTTTGGAGCACAGAAAATTACCAGAGACAAAAACATTACATAATGATAAGCAAGTTAATTCACTAAGAAGATATAATCTTAAATGTATATGTACCAAAAAAAGAGAGCTGTAAAATGCCTGAAGCAAAAACAGAACAGAGAAATAGAAAAATTTAAATATATCGTTGGAGTCTTCAGAACCTCTCTCAGTAATCGAACCAGCATGTCAGCATGACTGCAGAAAAATGGAATACCTTCAACTAATGAGAAGAAAGGTTTACAGACACTCCCCAACATGAACAGAATATACATTATTTTCAACTGCTCATGGAACATTCAAGAATATTAATTTAAAAAGATACATGCACCCAATGTTCTTAGCAGCCAATAGCCAAGATATGAAAGCAACTTAAGTGTCCATTGACAGATGAATGGATAAAGAGAATATGGTATATGTATGAAAAGAACGAAATTTTGCCATTTGCAACAACATGAAAGGACCTGGAGGGTCTTACGCTAAGTGGAATAAGTCAGGCAAAGACAATGTTGTGTATTATTACTTAGATGTGAAATCTAAAAAATAAAACGAAGGAATATAACAAAACAGACTCACAGATATAGAGAACAAATGAGTGGTTGTCACTAGGGAGAGGGAAGGGAGGAGGTGCAAAACAACATTAGGGGGTTAAGAATTACAAACTATTATGTGTAAAATAAATGAGTTGCAATAATATGTTGCACAGCATAGGACAAATAGACATATCTGATAATAACTTTAAGTGGAGTTATTTATGTAAATAACTTTTATACACTATAAAAGTTTTGAATCACTGTGTTATACACCTGAACTAATATAATACTGCAAATCAACTATACTTCAGTTAGAAAAAAACAGATGTATTAGTTTAAAACATACTATATATATACATGGGCTTCCCTGCTGACTCGATGGTAAAGAATCTGCCTGCTAATGCAGGAGACATAGCTTTGATTCCTGGGTCAGAAAGATCCCCTGCAGAAGAAAACGGCAACCCACTCTAGTATCCCTGCCTGGGAAATCCCATGGCCAGAGCAGCCTGGCAGTCTACCAGTCCACGGGTCACGAAGAGTCAGACATGACTTAGCGACTGAGCATGCACACATATATATCAACAGACATATATAATATGCAGTCTATGTATCATATTACAGAACACAGTTGGCCCTTGAACAACATGGGTTTGAACTGCATGAGTTCTTTATATGTGGATTTTTTTTATAGTAAATACTACAATACTGTGTAATCCCAGGTTAGTTGAATCAGCAATTGC
Source organism: Moschus berezovskii (assembly GCF_049115385.1). Lineage (NCBI taxonomy): Eukaryota > Metazoa > Chordata > Mammalia > Artiodactyla > Moschidae > Moschus > Moschus berezovskii. Next base: position 36,720,443 of record NC_142473.1, on the reverse strand, counting down.
AGAAACACAGATACAGAGGGGTGACTAAAAAGTTATATGCGGATTTTCAAACATGCATAGGGTTGGCGCCCCTAACTGCTGTGTTATTCAAGAATCAACTGTGTGTGTGTGTGTGTATACATTACAGGTGTGAGAAACTGACTCACACAATCATGCAATTATATAGGCTGGAGAAGTCCCACATCTGCCTTCTGTCAGCTCAGGACTCAGGAAAACTGGCGACCTAATCCAGTCTTAATCTGAAGGCTTGAGAATCAGGACCATCAAGGGCACTAAGGGTCAACATTTCAACTCAAGCAGTTAGGTGTGAAGGGTTGAATTCTTTCTCTTTCCACCTACATCTTCTGTTCAGGCTCTTAACAGAATGAATGATGCCCACCACTGTGGACGGCAAGTCAATTTACTGAATCCATCAATCTAAATGCTAATTTCAACCATAAACATTTTCACAGACACAACTAGAAATAATATTTAACCAAATATCTGGTCATCCCATGATCCAGTCAAATTGACACATAAAATTAACTTTTATTTTTTGTAAATTAATTTATTTAATTGGAGGCTAATTAGTTTACAATATTGTAGTGGTTTTTGCCATACACTCACATGAATCAGCCATGGGTGTACATGTATTCCCCATCCTGAAACCCCCTCCCTCCTTCCTCCCCATCCCATCCCTCAGGGGCATCTCAGTGCACTGGCTTTGAGTGCCCTGTCTCATGCATTGAACCTGGACGGGCGATCTATTGCACATATGATAATATACATGTCTCAATGCTATTCTCTCAAATCATCCCACCCTCACCCTCTCCCACCGAGTCCAAAAGTCTGTTCTTTACCTCTGTGTCTCTTTTGCTGTCTCGCATATAGGGTCATCGTTACCATCTTTCTAAATTCCATATATATGCGTTAATATACTATATTGGTGTTATTCTTTCTGACTTACTTCACTCTGTATAATAGGCTCCAGTTTCATCCACCTCATTAGAACTGATTCCAATGTATTCTTTTAATAACTGAGTAATATTCCTTTGTGTATATGTACCACAGCTTTCTTATCCATTTGTCTGCCGATGGACATCTAGGTTGCTTCCATGTCCTAGCTATTGTAAACAGTGCTTCAGTGAACATTGGGGTACACACGTCTCTTTCAATTCTGGTTTCCTTGGTGTGTATGCCCAGCAGTGGGATTGCTGGGTCATATGGCAGTTCTATTTCCAGCTTTTTAAGGAATCTCTACACTGTTCTCCATAGTGGCTGTACTAGTCTGCATTCCTACCAACAGTGTAAGAAGGTTCCTTTTACTCCGCACCCTCTCCAGCATTTATTGTTTGTAGACTTTTAGATAACAGCCATTCTGACTGGCATAAGATGGTACTTCATTGTGGTTTTGATTTGCATTTCTCTGATAATGAGTGATGTTGAGCATCTTTTCATGTGTTTGTTAGCCATCTGTATGTCTTCTCTGGAGAAATGTCTATTTAGTTCTTTGGCCCATTTTTTGATTGGGTTGTTTATTTTTCTGGAATTGAGCTGCATGAGCTGCTTGTATATTTTTTAGACTAATTCTTTGTCAGTTGCTTCATTTGCTATTATTTTCTCCCATTCTGAAGTCTGTCTTTTCACCTTGCTTATAGTTTCCTTCGTTGTGCAAAGTCTTTTATGTTTAATTAGGTCCCATTTGTTTATTTTTGCTTTTATTTCCCGGAGAAGGCAATGTCAAGCCACTCCAGTACTATTGCCTAGAAAATCCCATGGATGGAGGAGCCTGGTCGGCTGCAGTCCGTGGGGTCGCTGAGGGTCAGACATGACTGAGTGACTTCACTTTCACTTTTCACTTTCACACATTGGAGAAGGAAATGGCAACCCACTCCAGTGTTCTTGCCTGGAGAATCCTAGGGATGGGGGAGCCTGGTGGGCTTCCGTCTATGGGGTCACACAGAGTCGGACACGACTGAAGTGACTTAGCAGCAGCAGCTTTTATTTCCATTACTCTGGAAGGTGGGTCATAGAGGACCCTGCTGAGATTTATGTCAGAGAGTCTTTTGCCAATGTCTTCCTCTAGGAGTTTTATAGTTTCTGGTCTTACATTTAGATCTTTAATCCATTTTGAGTTTATTTTTGTGTATGGTGTTAGAAAGTGTTCTAGTTTCATTCTTTTACAAGTGGATGACCAGTTTAACCAGCACCACTTGTTAAAGAGATTGTCTTTTCTCCACTTAGATTCTTGCCTCCTTTGTCAAAGATAAGGTGTCCATAGGTGCGTGGATTTATCTCTGGGCTTTCTATTTTGTTCCATTGATCTATATTTCTGTCTTTGTGCCAGTACCATACTGTCTTGATGACAGTAGCTTTGTAGTAGAGCCTGAAGTCATGCAGGTTGATTCCTCCAGTTCATTTCTTCTTTCTCGAGATTGCTCTGGCTATTCGAGGTTTTCTGTATTTCCATACAAATTGTGAAATTATTTGTTCTAGTTCTCTGAAAAATACCATTGGTAGCTTGATAGGGATTGCATTAAATCTATAGATTGATTTGGATAGTATACTTATTTTCACTATATTGACTTTTCTGATCCATGAACATGGTCTATTTCTCCATCTGTTCATGTCATCTTTGATTTCTTTTATCAGTGTTTTATAGTTTTCTATATATAGGTCTTTTGTTTCTTTAGGTAGATTTATTCCTTTTTTAAAAATTCTATTTATTTTTAAATTTTTTAACTTTTATTTATTTTTTTTATTGGAGGCTAATTACTTTACAATATTATATTGGTTGGTTTTGCCATACATTGACATGAATCCGCCCTGGGTGTACGTGTGTTCCCCTTCTTGAGCCCCCCTCCCACCTCCCTCCTCCCCTTATCCCACCCCTCCTCCCTCTGGGTCATCCCTATACACCAGCCCCGAGCACCCTGTATCATGTGTTGAACCTGGACTGGTGATTCGTTTCACATATGATAATATACATGTTTCAATGCCATTCTCCCAAATCATCCCACCCTCACCCTCTCCCACAGAGTCCCAAAGGCTGTTCTATACACCTGTGTCTCTTTTGTTGTCTCGTATACAAGGTTAAGGTTACCCTCTTTCTAAATTCCATATATATGCGCTAGTGTACTGTATTGATGTTTTTCTTTATGGCTTACTTCACTCTGTATAATAGGCTCCAGTTTCATCCACCTCATTAGAACTGATTCAAATGTATTCTTTTTAATGGATGAGTAATACTCCATTGTGTATATGTACCAAAGCTTTCTTATCCATTCGTCTGCAGACGGACATCTAGGTTTATTCCTAAGTATTTTATTCTTTTCATTGCAATGGTGAGTGGAATTGTTTCCTTAATTTCTCTTTCTGTTTTATCATTGTTAGTGTATAGGAATGCAAGGGATTTCTGTGTGTTAATTTTACATCCTGCAAATTTACTATATTTGTTGATTAGCTCTAGTAATTTTCTGGTGGTGTCTTTAGGGTTTTCTATGTAGAGGATCATGTCGTCTGCAAACAATGAGAGTTTTACTTCTTCTTTTCCAATCTGGATTCCTTTTATTCCTTTTTCTTCTTTGATTGCTGTGTCTAAAACTTCCAAAACTATGTTGAATAGTAGTGGTGAGAGTGGGCACCCTTGTCTTGTTCCTGACTTTAGGGGAAATGCTTTCAATTTTTCACCATTGAGGATAATGTTTGCTGTGGGTTTATCATATATAGCTTTTACTGTGTTGAGGTATGTTCCTTCTATGCCTACTTTCTGGAGGGTTTTTATCATAAATGGATGTTGAATTTTGTCAAAGGCTTCTTCTGCATCTATTGAGATTATCATATGGTTTTTATCTTTCAATTTGTTAATGTGGTGTATCACATAGATTGATTTGCGAATATTAAAGAATCCTTGCATCCCTGGGATAAAGCCCACTTGACATGATATATGATCTTTTCAATATGTTGCTGGATTCTGTCTGCTAGAATTTTGTTGAGGATTTTTGCATCTATGTTCATCAGTGATATTGGCCTGTAGTTATTACCATAGATAATGTACTTGAAGAGAAGTAAAATTTTCTCAGTTGCATCTGACTCATTGTCACCCCATCAACTGTAGCCTGCCAGGCTCCTCCATTCATGGAATTCTCCAGGCAAGAATACTGGAGTGGGTTGCCATTTCTTTCTCCAGGGCATCTTCCCAACCCAGGAATTGAACCCAGGTCTCCTGCATTGCAGGCAGACTCTTTAACATCTGATCCACTATACCCTAAGTCATAAAATGAACATTAATAAATTTTAAAGAACTGAAATAATGCAAACTATATTACTGTCACAGAACCAAACCAGAAATCAATGCAAGAAATATAAAAGTCCAAACACTTGGAAATTAAATAACATATTTCTAAATAAATCAAGGCTCAAACAGGAAATCTCAAAACAAATTTTAAAATATATTGAACTGAATTCAAATGAAAATACGACATATCAAAAGACATGGGAAGCAGCTAAAGCAGTCCTTAATGAAAATTTATAGCACCAAAGGATTATATTGCAAAATAAAAGTGTATCAAATAATATTCTGAAAATCCACCTCAAAAAATTAAAAAAAAAAAGTCCAAAGCAAAAGGAAAGGAGGGGATAATAAAGTGAAGAAAGCAATAAAATTTAAAGCAACAGAGAAAAATCAATCAAATTAAAATTGAATTCTAAAAAATTAGTTAATCTGTAAACCTGACAAAAAAACATACATTACCAATATTTGGAATAAAGGAGGGACTATCACTATAGTTCTCACAGACATTGAAAGGTTAATAGAATATTAAAATATCTCCACACACATAAATTTGACAGTTTAGATAAACTTATCTGATTCCTCAAAAATCATACAGTACACCAAACTCACCTAAAACAAAATAGATAACCTGTACAGTCCTATAACATTAAAGAAATTGAATTCATAATTTATAAAAAGGAAAACTACAGATAATACCCCTCTAAACAAAGATGCAAAAAATCCTCATCAAAATATTGGCAAATCCAGAAACACATAATAGTAATATAGTATAGTACTACACTATGGGGCTTCCCTTGTGGCTCAGCTGGTAAAGAATCCACCTACAGAGAGAACAAGATGGCGGAGGAGTAGGTGGACGTGAAGTACATCTCTCTCCACGGATACATCAGAAATACACCTTCAGACCCAGAAGTGTATGCAGAACATGAGAGGGGACAGGAGACCAAAGGAAAAGACAAAACTCGGTAGGATGAGCTAGGGGGAAAAATAGGGGTGTTAGTAGAACTAGACCTACCCTCGGTGGGTGGGGGAACTGAGGCAGGGGTCTGATCCCCACATTAGGGGCAATTGTCTGAGTCAGAGGAAAACATTTAAGGCTGAGAGTAAAACAGCTGAGCTGTGGCAGCCTAGATGGAATGAGAATCAGACAGTCCTTGCCACAGCCACACATACCCCGGACAGGGATGCAGGTCCCCTGGAAGGCGCAGTGCCTGGGAGCTGGAGTTTAGGGATTGTGGAGCAATCCCAGGGCGAGGGCTGCTGTTGACTGCGGAGAGACAGATGGAGAGGATGTGAAGAAGGAGATTGTGGAAGGAAATGCCTGTGGAGGAAAGCTGGGCAGCCATGGAAGCAAGGCGATACTGCTGAGTCACACTTAAGGGATGGAGCCATCACCACAGCCCATCTCTCCCCACACGCCAGCATCGGCAGCTGAACAATAGAGAGGCTGGCCCATCAAATACCTGACACACTGAACTACAGAGCAGGACCCTACCTAGGGTGCCCCTTTAAGTGACTGATATGCGAAACTACAGAGTAGGACCCCAGCCAGGGGGGCCCATCTATGTGCCTGACACGTGGAACAACAAAGAAGGACCCCAGGCAAGGGAGCCCTCTAAGTGCCTGAACTGATGGAGCTATGGAGAAAGACTGGCTAAAGAGGCCTTCTGATCACCAGCTACAACAGGCTGGAAAAAAGACTCTGATAGGGCCATAACTCCTGTGGCGGAGGCAGTCAATGTCCCTGCACACTTGTTGCTGCCAGGGTCCCTGCAAGCCAAGCAGCTGCACCACCTTCACACACAACTCTCACTGGGGCAGAGCTGCCACAGGGAAAAAATCTTACACCTCTGTGCACAGGGTCTCACACAAGCACACCGTAGAGTTAGTAAAGTAGAAAACATGCATACTGAGAAAGCAGAGAAGCTAGAGCTCTGAGTGTTCTTACCTTGTCCTGAAGATCCCAGACAAACCCCCAAGGTGATAGCTTATGGTGAATGGTGTTGGATTCATGAGCTCCAACGAAGAAGATTTAACTTCTGGACCAGGGACCAGGCTTGATCACTCAAGAGCTTTTGTGTAGCAGGGTTTTATTAAAGTGAAAAAGCGACAGAGAAAGCTTATGACATAGACATCAGAAGGGGGATGGAGAGTTCCCCCCTGCTAGTCTTTAGCAAGGAAGTTATATACTTTTTACACTAGTTATTATAATAAATCAAAAGAACGTGCCAAGATTGTAAAGATCTTACTAGAACCACTCCCATAATTTACATTTTAAGATAACAGGATTAGCCAGAAGGTTCTCAGCAAGGAGAAACTGTCCTTAAGCAGGATACATTGTCATTATATAATCCCTAGTGCAGAGTTTAAACTGAGTTGTTTGTTGTTCAGTTCCAGGCTTAAAGAAAAAATGTTTTATGTGAATAAGATTAAGGAATGTAGAGGGAAAAAAAAGTTTGTCCTTTCCTCCTCCTCGAGAATTTCAGACCCTGATCTCCTCTTCAAGAGTCCCAGACCCCTCTCTCCTCGAGGACCCCAGACTTCTTATCAACCTGCCTAGGAATTGACTCTGTCAGTAATGTAGTAGTGTCTGACTCTTTGTGACCCTATAGACTGTTGCCTGCCAAGTTTCTCTGTCAGGGAGGGGGATTCTCCAGGCAAGCATACTGGAGCGTATTGGCCAATACTGGTTGCCATACCTTTCTAGAGCACTGTATTTCCTGCTGCCCTAACCACCAACTCCCCTGAGTACCTGGTGCTGCCAGAACCCCTGCGATCCAAGCAGCTGCACCACCTCTACACCTGGCCCTCACAGGAGCAAACCCAAGTCCTCCAGGACAGCCTCAAGAGCAAACCCCAATGGACAACCTACATGCAGAGGTGGAAATAAAACCGCAGTTGAAACCCAGGGGCAGTGTGTCTAGGAAAAAGACCCAAAATCTTCCCACCAGCTGTACAAGCTGAAGATTAAATCCACACAATCAACTAGGCCAACTCTGTGTCTGTGGAATATATAAAAGGTCATTGAGAGCTCCCACAAAAGAAAACGCACTAGCTTTGATAGCTGTGGACATTGGAGACAAGAACACAGAGGGTAGGACCAGATTATAATCTGAGCTGCCCCCACAGCAGGTCCAGAGATCAGTACAGCATTAGAGAGCATCCTAGGGAGGTGAGGTGGACTGTGACTCCCAGCGAGGGAAAGGACTCTGACAGCAGTGACTCAAGAAAAACATTTATTATTCTTATGTTTTGCCTTGTTCTGTAGATTCTTTTGGATTTTTTTCTTTTTTTTCCTCTTCTGCTCCCCTTCTGTTGTAGTTGTCATTTTTATTAGCACTATGAAATCTAATTAAGCTTTTGAGCTTTTTTTCCCTCAGTCACATTTTTTTATTTTTGTTATAAACCTCTGCCTCTACATTGGGCTTTTGCAATTATGTGGAGTTCCCCCTCCAACCTTTTATTCTTTTCTCTTTTTTCAATTTTAGTTTTTTAAGCCTATTATTATTTTTATTTATTTCATTCCTTTGCTTGCTTTTCCTACTGTTCTTTTCCCCTTGAAGATAATCTTTAATGTATATAAATCTTCTTTATCTACCTCTGTTTAAGTTTGCATATCTATTCTTTCCTTTCCTTCTTTCTTTTCCTCTCAACATATTTGTTAGTTTTATATTCATTGCTTTATTCCCCAATTGGCATCTTGCTTTTGTTTTGTTTTCCATTTTGTGCTTTAGTTAGTTTTGTTCTAGCAGATATAATTTTTGGTTTCCTTTGTTCACTGGGTCAATCTATTGTACTTTATTTTTGTTGGACTGTTTTGATTTTGCTTCTGGACATATATGTATATGTGTATATTCAATCACACTTTTTATTATTTTTTTAAACCTCTGCCTCTACATTGGGCTTTTGCAGTTCTGCAGAGTTTTCCTCCCCCCGCCTTTTTCTTTTTCCGTTTTTTTCCTCTTTTTTATAATTTTAATTTTCTATTTTTTAAAATGTATTATATTTTTTCTACATTTATTCCTTTGTCTGCCTTTCCTACTCTTCTTTTCCCATTGCAGTTAATCTTTAATGTATATAAATCTTCATCTACCTCTATTTAACTTTGCATATCTAGTCTTTCTTTTCTTTCTTGTCAACATATTTGTTAGTTTTGTTTTCATTGCTTTATTCCCTACTTGGTACCTTGCTTTAGTTTTGTTTTCCAATTTGTGCTTTAGTTAGTTTTGTTCTTAACAATCCTACCTCATGAAAAAAGAAAAACGTCAAATACACAACCTAACTTTACACCTAAAACAACTGGAAAAAGAAGAATGAAAAAAAACCCCAAAATTAGTAGAAGGAAAGAAATCATAAAGATCTGAGCAGAAATAAATGAAAAAGAAATGAAAGAAACAATAGTGAAGATTAATAAAACTAAAAGCTGTTTCTTTGAGAAGATAAACAAAATTGACAAACATTTGGCCAGACTCAAGAAAAAAATAAGAATCAAATCAGCAAAATTAAAAATGAAAAAGGAGAGGTTACAACAGAAAATGCAGAAATACAAAAGATTATAAGAGACTATTATGAACAACTACATGGCAATAAAATAGATAACCTGGAAGAAATGGTCAGATTCTTAGAAAAGTTCAATCTTCCAAGACTGAGCCAGGAAGAAATAGAAACTATGAACAACACAGTTACAGGCACTAAAATTGAAGCTGTGATCAAAAATCTCCCGAAAAACAAAAGCCCAGGACCAGATGGCTTCACAGGAGAATTCTATCAAGCATTTAGAGAAGAGCTAACGCCTATCCTTCTAAAACTCTTTGAAAAAACTTGCAGCGGAAGAAGCACTTCCAAACTTATTCTACAAGGCCACCATCACCCTGATACCAAAACCAGACAAAGACAGCACAGAAAAAGAAAACTACAGGCCAACATCACTGACGAACATAGATGCAAAAATCCTCAACAAAATTTTAGCAAAGAGTATTCAATGATGCTTTAAAAAGCTCATACACCATCAAGTTGGGTTTATTCCAGGGATGCAAGGATTCTTCAATATATGCAAATCAATCAATGTGATACACCATATTAACAAATTGAAAGATAAAAACCATATGATAACTGTTTATAATAGCCAGGACATGGAAGCAACCTAGATGTCCATCTGCAGACGAATGGATAAGAAAGCTTTGGTACATATACACAATGGAGTGTTATTCAGCCATTAAAAAGAATACATTTGAATCAGTTCTAATGAGGTGGATGAAACTGGAGCCTATTATACAGAGTGAAGTAAGCCAGAAAGAAAAACACCAATACAGTATACTAACGCATATATATGGAATTTAGAAAGATGCAAATGATAACCCTGTATACGAAACAGCAAAAGAGACACAGATGTATAGAACAGTCTTTGGGACTCTGTGGGAGAGGGTGAGGGTGGGATGATTTGGGAGAATGGCATTGAAACACGTATGTTGTCATATGTGAAACGAATCACCAGTTCAGGGTCGATGCATGTTATAGGATGCTCGGGGCTGGCGTGCGGGGATGACCCAGAGGGAGGATAAAGGGAGGAGGGAGGTGGGAGGGGGGTTCAGGAGGGGGAACTTATGTAAACCCGGGGCGAATTCATGTCAATGTATGGCAAAACCAACCAATATAATATTGTAAAATAATTTGCCTCCAATAAAAAATAAATTAATTACTTTAAAAAAACCATATGATAATCTCAATAGATGCAGAAAAAGCCTTTCACAAAATTCAGCACCGATTTATGATTAAAACTTTTCAAAAAATGTGCATAAAAGGAACCTACCTCAACATAGTAAAGGCATTGTATGGTAAGCCTACAGCAAACATTATTCTCAACGGTGAAAAACTGAAAACATTCCCCCTAAGATCAGGAACAAGACAAGGGTGTCCACTTTCACCACTATTATTCAACATAGTTCTGAAGTCCTAGCTACAGCAATCAGAGAAGAAAAAGAAATAAAAGGAATCCAGATCAGAAAAGAAGAAGTAAAGCTCTCACTGTTTGCAGATGACATGACACTGTACATAGAAAACCCTAAATATAGTATCAAAAATTACTAGAGCTAATCAGTGCATTTAGCAAAGTTTCAGGATACAAAATCAATACATAGAAATCCCTTGCATTTATATATACTAACAATGAAAAATCAGAAAGAGAAATTAAGGAGTCAATCCAATTCACCACTGCAACAAAAAGAATTAATTATCAAGGAATAAACTTACCTAAGGAGACAAACTGTACACAGAAAATTATAAAACACTAATAAAAGAAATCAAAGATGATATAGACAGATGGAGAGATATTCCATGTTCCTGGGTAGGAAGAATCAATATTGTGAAAATGACTATATTACCAAATGCAACCTACAGATTCAATGTGATCCCTATCAAATTTCCAATAGCATTTTTCACAGAACTAGAGCAAAAAATTTCACAATTCATATGGAAACACAAAAGACCTCAAATAGCCAAAGCAGTCTTGAGAAAGAAGAATGGAGCTGGAGGAATCAACCGTTCTGACTTCAGATTATACTACAAAGCTACAGTCATCAAGACAGTATTGTACTGGCACAAAAACAGAAATATAGACCAATGGAACAAGATAGAAAGCCCAGAAATAAACCCATGCACCAATGGGTACCTTATTTTTGACAAAGAAGGCAAGAATATACAATGGGGCAAAGACAGCCTCTTCAATAAATGGTGCTGGGAAGAGTGGACAGCTACATGTAAAAGAATGAAATTAGCACACTTCCTAACACCACACACAAAGATAAACTCAAAATGGATGAAAGACCTAAATGTAAGACCAGAAACTATAAAACTCTTAGAGGAAAACATAGGCAGAATATTCAATGAGGTAAATCAAAGGAAGATCCTCTATGACACACCTCCTAGAGTAATGGAAATAAAAACAAAAGTAAACAAGTGGGACCTGATTAAACTTAAAAGCTTTTGCACAGTAAAGGAAACTATAAGCAAGGTGAAAAGACAACCCTCAGAATGGGAGAAAATAATAGCAAAGGAAACAACTGACAAAGGATTAATTTCCAAAATATACAAGCAGCTCATACAACTCAATGCCAGAAAAACAAACAACCCAACCCCAAAGTGGGAAAAAGACCTAAACAGACATTTCTCCAAAGAAGACACATAGATGGATAACAAACACATGAAAAGATGCTCAATATCACTCATTATTAGAGAAATGCAAATCAAAACTACAATGAGATATCACCTCACACCAGTCAGAATAGATATCATCAAAAAGTCTACAAACAGTAAATGCTGGAGATGTTGTGGAGAAAAGAGAACACTCTTGCACTGTTGGTGGGAATGTAAACTGATATAGCCACTATGGAAGACAGAATGGAGATTCCTTAAAATCTAAGAATAAAACCACCATATGACCCAGCAATCCCTCTCCTAGGCATACACCCTGAGCAAACCAAAATTGGAAAAGACACATGTATCCCATTGTTCATTGCAGCAGTATTTACAACAGCTAGAACACAGAGGCAACCTAGATGTCCATCAATAGATGAATGGATAAAGAAGCTGTGGTTCATATACACAATGGGATACTGTGTAATCAAGCATAAAAAGGAATGCATTTGAGTCAGTTCTGGTGAGGTGAATGAACCTAGAACCTGTTATACAGAGTGAAATGAGTCAGAAAGAGAGAGGCAAATATTGTATTCTAACGCACATATACAGAATCTAGAAAAATGGTTCTGAAGAATTTACTTACAGGGCAGCAATGGAGAAAGAGACATAGAGAACAGACTTGTGGACACGGGGAGAGGGGAGGAGAGGGTGAAATGTATGAAAAAGTAACATGGAAACTTACATTACCATGTGTAAAAGAGATAGCCAATGGGACTTTGCTGTATGGCTCAGGAAACTCAAACAGGGGCTCTGCATCAACCTAGAGGTGTGGGATGGGTAGGAAGGTGGGAGGGAGGTTCTAAAGGGAGGGGCTATATGTATACCTGTGGCTGATTCATGTTGAGGTTTGACAGAAAACAACAAAATTCTGTAAAGCAATTATCCTCCAATTAAAAAATAAATTAATAAAAAAAAGTTAAAGGCAAAAAATAAGAAAAGAATCTACCTGCAATGTGGGAGACCTGGGTTCGATCCCTGGATAGGGAAGATCTACTGGAGAAGGGAAAGACTACCCACTCCAGTATTCTGGCCTGGAGAATTCCATGGACTACAGTCCATGGGGTCACAAAGAGCCAGAAACGACTTATTGACTTTCACACCATGACCAAGAGGGGTACAGTCCAGAAATCAAGATTGACTCAGTATTTGATAATCAGCCAGAATAATCCAGCCTGCTTATTTAACTTATATGCAGAGTACATCATGAGGAACGCTGGGCTGAAAGAAGCACAAGCTGGAATCAAGATTGCTGGGAGAAATATCAATAACCTCAGATATGCAGATGACACTACCCTTATGGCAGAAAGTGAAGAGGAACTCAAAAGCCTCTTGATGAAAGTGAAAGAGGAGAGTGAAAAAGTTGGCTTGAAGCTCAACATTCAGAAAACTAAGATCATGGCATCTGGTCCCATCACTTCATGGGAAATAGATGGGGAAACAGTGTCAGACTTTATTTTTTTGGGCTCCAAAATCACTGCGGATGCAGACTGCAGCCATGAAATTAAAAGACACTTACTCCTTGGAAAGAAAGTTATGACCAACCTAGACAGCATATTAAAAAGCAGAGACATTACTTTGCCAACCAAGGTCCGTCTAGTCAAGGCAATGGTTTTTCCCGTGGTCATGTATGGATGTGAGAGTTGGACTGTGAAGAAAGCTGATCGTCGAAGAATTGATGCTTTTGAACTGTGGTGCTGGAGAAGACTCTTGAGAGTCCCTTGGACTGCAAGGAGATCCAACCAGTCCATTCTAAAGGAGCTCAGTCCTGGGTGTTCATTGGAAGGACTGATGCTGAAGCTGAAACTCCAATACTTTGGCCACTTCATGCGACGAGTTGACTCACTGGAAAAGACTCTGATGCTGGGAGGGATTGGGGACAGGAGGAGAAGGGGACGACAGATAATGAGATGGCTGGATGGTATCACCGACTCGATGGACATGAGTTTGACTGAACTCCGGGAGTTGGTGATGGACAGGGAGGCCTGGCATGCTGTGATTCATGGGGTCGCAAAGAGTCGGACGCGACTGAGCTGAACTGAACTGAACTAAAAGGAGAAAAATAATATGATAGTATCAGTTGATTCAGAAAAAAAGCGTTTGACAAATTTTAATACTATTCATAATAAACTCTCACAAAAGTAGGAATAGAATAAAACTTTCTCAATCTGATAAAGACTTGATGTTAACCTGAAATTAATGTCATACTTAATGGTAAAAGAGTTCTTTCACCAATTATGATCAACTATAAAGTCTGTTCTAATCACTAGCCAACAAAGTCAAGCAGGAAAAGGAAATGAAAGGAAGGAAGAAATCATATTTTTCTCTATTTTCAGATGACATGATTTCCTACATGGAAAACTCCAATAATCTACCAAAAACACCCAAAAAACCAACTCACGGAACTAAAGAGTTTCATAAGGTCACAGGGCCAAGGTCAACACGCAAATTCAACATATTTAGATATTGACATGGGCTTCCCTGGTGGCTCAGCTGGTAAAGATTCCGATCTTGGCAATGAAAAATTGGAAAATAAAATTTAAAACATCAAACAATTACAGTCACCACCAAATGAAATATGAAGTTATAAATCTAGTAAAACATATGTAGAATCTCTAAGTTAAAACCTAGAAAATGCTAAATGAAAGAAGTCAATATTTAAATAAATGAAAAGTTTCACTATATTCAGGGATGAGAAGACTCAAATAATAAACTATCAATTTTCCCTAAATTTATCTATGGACTTAACACAATTTCTATCAAAAATCCAGAAGACGTAAATAAGCTGATGCTAAAATTTATATAAAAGATAAAGAAACTACAACAAAAGCACTATTTAAGAGTGAATATAGAGGAATAACATGACCTGATTTTGACTTAATATGTAGATAAAATAATCAAAACAGTGTGGTATTGGCAAAGGGACAGTCACATAGATTAATGGAGCAAAGTAAAGAATCCAAATTAGACCCACACTTTTATGGCCAACTAATTTTTAACAAAATGCAAAAGCATTTCAATAAAGGAAGGATGCATTTTCAGCAAATGTTGGAATAATTAAACATTCATAGGCAAAACAAAACATTCATACCTTATGCAGAAATTACTCAAAATGGATCATTTATCTATGTGCAAAATCACTGCAGATGCTGATTGCAGCCATGAAATTAAAAGATGCTTACTCCTTGGAAGGAAAGTTATGACCAACCTAGACAGCATATTAAAAAGCAGAGACATTACTTTGCCAACAAAGGTCCATCTAGTCAAGGCTATGGTTTTTCCCGTGGTCATGTATGGATGTGAAAGTTGAACTGTGAAGAAAGCTGATCGTCGAAGAATTGATGCTTTTGAACTGTGGTGCTGGAGAAGACTCTTGAGAGTCCCTTGGACTGCAAGGAGATCCAACCAGTCCATTCTGAAGGAGATCAGTCCTGGGTGTTCATTGGAAAGACTGATGCTAAAGCTGAAACTGCAATACTTTGGCCACTTCATGCGAAGAGTTGACTCACTGGAAAAGACTCTAATGCTGGGAGGGATTGGGGGCAGGAGGAGAAGGGGACGACAGAGAATGAGATGGCTGGATGGCATTACCGACTCGATGGAGGTGGGTTTGAGTGAATTCTGGGAGTTGGTGATGGACAGGGAGGCCTGGCATGCTGATTCACAGGGTCGCAAAGAGTCGAACACAACTGAGTGACTGAACTGAACTGAAGTGCAACACCTAAAACTATAACACTTTCAGAGAGAAACACTGTAGAAAATCTTTATGATGAAGGATTAAGTCAATAAATTGGGCTTCATCAAAATTTAAAATATTTGCTGTTTGGAAGACCTCTTAAGAGTATGAAAAGACAAATCATAGATAAGAAGAAAATATTTACAAATCATATGTCTAACAATGGTTTCCAGGATATATAAAGAATGAACATACTCATATAACTTGTCTAGATCAATAAATCAAACATGACTAGTATCCAGAATTTCTTGTTATGCTTTGTCTGAATCGCTGGTGTTTTCTTCAAAGATTACTCTCATTATAGAGATGAGAAAACTCTAGCTCAGAAAGGGGGAGAGATTTGCCTAAGCACACATAACAAATGGTACAGCTGGTTTTCAAATCTGAGTCTCCTAAAGACTGAGGTTTTATTTCATGTTAGCGATCTTTCTCCTATTATTAGCTGCATATTCATACTTCATATCTTCCCAAAGTTAATGCCAATTGTTCACTTATATTGATATTTTAGGGATTAGCAAATGGAGTCAGGTGACTTCATCTGGTCTCCTTGCCATATACAGAAACTTTAAGTTACAACTGCATATATTTCTTCATTCATTCACTACCATATGCTCTGAGAGGGAAAAAAGAATTAAATATAGCCTCTATCTACCAGGAAAGTGATTGCAAAAACTGCTGACTAAAGTGGAATGATGTGAGTACTAAATTAAAATATGAACTCACCTCACTGCCCTTCAATTTCTCCTACACATGGCCAACAGAGTAATCTTTCCTCCCAAATAACTTTATTCTCTTCCCATCACATACTACCTACAGGATAAATTCCACATTCCCTTGCCTGGCATCTGACTTCTGCAGAACTCCACAGGCAGAATCCTCACCCCCTGTAGTGTTGAAACCAGATATACCTGCGTTTGAATGCCATGTCTATCCCTTACTAAATGTCTGGGCTTTGAGCAAATGATTTACCCACTCTCAATTTCAGTGTCCATATTTATAATCAGAGATAACTATCTTCACAGAGTCTGTAAGGTAAAAGGAGATAACATACACAATGCCCTTTGCCCAGTGCTTAGCACAGTATTTTGTCAGTGTTAACCATTAGATATGGAATCATTTTGAGCTGCTTATAATTCTCCAAATCCAATGTTATCCAACAATTATTGGGTTGGCCAAAAAGTTCATTTGAGGTTTTCCACAGCAAGACGAACAAATTTTTTGGCCAACAAATTCTTTTCTTTGGCATGGTCTGCTCAGCCTCTGTCTCTCATCATTTTCTGTTTGGTTAATTTCTGCCTAAAATAGAAACCTTTGAATTTTATGTCCCCAGTGAGGAGATTGAGGAGAGATGCTCCCTATTTAAGAGAAGGAGGAGAGTTTTCCAAGATCTCAAGTACAGAGCTGGACCTCATGGTGTCCTACTGAGGTTTCTATTTAGTGTGAGCTCTAAAAAATAACCAGATAATAGAACTTCAAAAAAAAAAAAAAAAGGTAGACGTCTATGTATACCCACATCTGGAAAGAAAAGGCACAGGCGCTCCTCGATGCAAGAATTAAGCTGGTATTTGTATTATGGTGATTGGCTTTACCTTCTCATTTTTGCATAATCTCTTTTTCAATGCTGAGAAGTGTAATTTCCCTTCAGTTCATAGAATAGTACTTGGAGAAGACAGAGAGGAAGTCTCTGCATTTTGTGAAAGAGAAAATTACCGGCACCCCTTTTGTTCCCTTAGGCAGGATTTGGATGGATTACTCATACTTAAAAAGGAAGGCGGCTTTTAACCTTAAAAAGAAAAAAAGAAGAAAAGAAAAAGGAAAACTCCTTGCATTAACACAGCGCATTGACATGTTACTAAATCTGAGGAATTTTGAAGGATAAATTCCCAGACTTTATCCAAAACATGAAACAAATTCTTCAAACAAGAGCTGCCAAGCTCATCAGCTTGTTCAGATCCCTGCAACTTTGGTCTCACCAAACTGCTCGCTTAGCCCCTTGATTGGCTGATTTAACCCCTCCAGCCTGATTGGGGTGGTGGGCATGGGGGCCTCCTGGAGGGAGACTGTTCACCAAGCTCAGAGCCTTGGCCCCTTTTGGAAGATCAGACTTCTGGAATCGATTTGGGTCCAGAATTGCATTACCCAAGGAATGTGGAGTATGCACAGTCCTTGATGACTTGTGAACCACACTTCCTGAAGCTGGCCACCAGCCAGAGCCGAGGCCATCAGCATTTTGAAAATGAATTCTTTCTGAGACAAAGAACAATCCGCCCAATTTCTG
Source organism: Moschus berezovskii (assembly GCF_049115385.1). NCBI lineage: Eukaryota > Metazoa > Chordata > Mammalia > Artiodactyla > Moschidae > Moschus > Moschus berezovskii. The sequence continues at coordinate 36,702,965 of NC_142473.1, read as the reverse complement.
AAATCACTGAAGTAGAAAGCTTGCCTGTCTGTAACCTAAAACCTGGCTGACATTTAGACTCCTTTGTGTTTTCTAGGAGATGAGGGGATCAGATGTCACCCCAAAACGTCTTTCCCTCTCAACAGGCAGGCATTGCAAGGCATTACATATCCTGGGATTGTATCTTGCTGACTACTTAACTGCTCTACTCAAAGATTGTTTCTCTGTACAAAACACTGCCCACTAACTGCTCAAAAGACTCGACAGGCAGCGCTAGGTGTGGTAAGGAAAGACAAAGAGATGTGATGATTCTCTGTCTCCAACAACTTAAAGTCTAGGGGCAAGAGGAGCCAAGGATCTGTGAAGGATGCTTCAAAGTCCAAAGAAAGCAATGGTTTGGAGGGGTATCCTGCAGAGGTTTTGTAGGAAAGGGTGCATTGTGGAGACATGACTAGAAACAAGGAGAACATTCCAGCTGTTGAGGAAAGATGGGGATGCAGACTCAGAAGTGGAAGTCAACAAAATTAGCTGTCGGTGTGCAGCTGGAGTGGAGAAATCCTAGCCTGGGATTATGGCAAGATATGCATAGGAGAGGGGGAGGTGGTGGTGGAAAGAGACACATGTGGGGGTTTAACCTTGTTTTATTTTTGCAAGTAGATGATAATTATTGTATGGTTATTTTCTTACTCTCTACTTAGCAAGGAGTATTTTCACCTGATGTCTTTCTGATTATCTTATTTCATTTCTTTCTTGTTTGCATCATTTCCTTCAAAGTCAAAGTTACATCCCCTGAAAATGTGCTCTTGACCCATAAAAATCACTTTGGCTCTCAAATTCTACAATACAAGTCACCACACTAAGTAGTTCTCCTTTATGCAAGGGGAGAAGTCTGTCTTTTTGAATCAGGGGATGCATGCATGGGACAGTCCCAACAGTTGTATAATTGATTATCTAACACTCTTCAGGCATATCTGACACTTTTACTCCCCCATTTCCAAATTTCGGCAACTTAGATGGTAATAATGATGATACTTTACCATCAATGCACATTTTCACATTTATTTCCTATTGAATTCCCCTTTCTGTTTATGAAGAGGGCTAAGCAATGGCAAGCCACTCCAGTACTCTTGCCTAGAAAATCCCATGGATGGAGGAGCCTGGTGGGCTGCAGTCTGTGGGGTCGCTAAGGGTCGGACACGACTGAGCGACTTCACTTTCACTTTTCACTTTCACACATTGGAGAAGGAAATGGCAATCCATTCCAGTGTTCTTGCCTGGAAAATCCCAGGGACGGGGGAGCCTGGTGGGCTTCCGTCTATGGGGTCACACAGTCAGACACGACTGAAGTGACTTAGCAGTAGCAACAGCAAGAAAAATCTTCCTGAAATGTAAATATTTTCTATTCCTTAGTGTCAAAATTACAAATCTATTCATAGCCAACTCATCATATCAATAATAAAAAGTAACACTCTCAAAGCATATTGAGGTGCTAGTGAAGCTAGTGTCTCCCAGTAAACCCCTAATATTGATCCCAATGAATTGGATCACACCAATTACAAGGGCTTCCCTCATAACACAGTTGGTAAAGAATCTGTCTGCGATGCAGGAGACCCCGGTTCGATTCCTGGGTTGGAACAATCCTCTAGAGAAGGGATAGGCTATCCTCTCCAGTATTCTGGCCTGGGGAATTCCATGGACTGTAGTCCATTGGCTCTCAAAGAGGCAGACATGACTGAGTGACTTTCACTTCACCAAATTACAAGGGAGGGCTTCCCAGGTTGTGCAGTGGTAAAGAACCCATCCGCCAAGGCAGGAAACTCAAGAGACTTGAGTTTGATCCCTGGGTCAGGACGTTCCCCTGAAGGAGGGCATGGCAGCCCACACCAGTATTCTTGCCTGGAAAATTCCATGGAGCGTGGTAGGCTATAGTCCATGGGGTTGCAAAGAGTTGGACACAACTCAGTGATTGAGCATGCACAGAATTACAAGGGAAACCAGGGTCAGCCTGACAGAATCATTCCAAGTTGAATTAATCTATGAGTTTTCAAAATTTCTGCTTCTTAAAATAACACAAGAACTGTTATTTTTTTTAAACCCTGTTTCTAGACAGAGTTTAACCAATGAAATTAAGTTAGCTTGAGTATACATTCTTTAAGGCTATGCAAAATGTCTAGCATGGTCCTTTGGTGAACAAATTAGGGAATAGGTAAATGAATGATGGCTTTAAAAAAAAAAAAAAATGATGCTTTTTTTCATTAGTCAGGGATGGGCCAAACAATATGAACTGGTTGGAGATGGTAGTAAACAAAACTGGTTAAATCACTCAGTGTATCTTAAGGTGGTATTAACCAGAGTGTTGTAGAAAATCATTAACCCACTGGATCATAAATTGAGGTAATTATAATTGTTATCATCATGGACTACTGCCAACTGATTCAACTAACTTTCCACTGAACAGTGTATTTCATGGATTTTGAAAGACCCCAACATTTCACAACATGTCTCCCCAGCCGGGAAGTCCCCTTAAAGATAATCTGATCTAGGCCACATGCTTAGAAGGAAAAAACAAATGCCAAGGGAAGTGCTATAACTTGCCCAAAGTCACATGTTTACAACAGAGCATGAAAGGTCTTCTCCTTCTATAATAATAATAATTATAATGCTCCTTCAACTGCTCCAGGGCTCCATGCTATGCGCTCATGAGAAGGAAGAAGAGCCAGGCCAAGGGGAGTTGAGGACCCCAGGATGCTGAACCCAAAAGGTCTACTGAGGGCTGAGATGGCTGTTGCTTTAGAAACAATTGAGCAGTTACTGAGGAATGTTAAACTGGGATGCACAAAGCCAAGAGATCCTGTCCAGGTGAAGTAAAATGTAAGAAAAGCCTTGTTGGTGAAAACATGGAGAGGGAACATCACTGGAATCCATTCAGTAACCTCCACTGCTGCAAAGATCTGCCCAAACGCAGCAACATCAGAGGAATCTGAGTTTCTTCTGCAATTTGTAGAAGGATAAAGTGGCTCATGAGAGTTTCATAGCTGACATGACTGAGTGAGACACCATGATTTCCAGGGCTGCCAGAGCAAAAATAAAACCGAGGACCGCAAAGAAATGACAGGGTGCTCAGATCCAAGCAGAACAAAAGGGCAGAGAATTGCCAGGAGTTGTTTTAAAAGAAAAATATCTTCACCCTAGTGTCAAGGATATAAAATCACACACAAAAAAAGAAAAGAGATTGTGTTAAGATTTATCTTGACACGTTATTGTGGCAGATAAAGGCAAGGCAGCAAAGAGTGCTATGAAGGAGAGGATTAAACAGTTTTCATAGCATGAAAAATGGGACTGAAGTGGAATGTGAAGGAAAGGTTTCCATCTCAGGCCAGAGTTTGGGAGAGAGAATGTCTCTGTAACCTGCAGGGAGGAAGCAACATTCCAGGGGCTAGGGTCAGTGGAACCCTGGAATGAGAAGGATTTCTCCCCGTTTTTTTTTCCTCCTTGAAGCCTTGGCTTCCAGAATTTCATCCACCCTTGGACCTGCAACACCATTTCTCCTGAATCCTCATCATCTCTTCCCAGTCTCACTTCGTAACCAGCATAAAGTTAAAGGAGTCATTCCTTGGCACAGCTCATCAGCTTTGTCTGTCCAAGGCTGAAGACTCACTTCAAGACCAAAGGCATTAGGAAGTTGCTGACAACTCTACCTATGAATGCTAGTCCTTGGTGTTCCTGAGAAACCATAACATAATACTATTAATGGTGACATATATGATCTAGCGTATGCCCACTCCTGGGCATATATCCAGAGAAAACTACAATTCAAAAGATACATGCACCCCAACGTTTACTGCAGCACTATCTACAGTAATCAGGACAGGGAAGCATCCTAAATGTCCAACGATAGAGGAATGGATAAAAAAGATGTGGTACATATATACAATGGAATATTACTCAGCCATAAAAAAGATGCAACTCATTTACAGCAACATGGATGGACCTACAGATTATTGTACTAAGTGTAAGTCAGACTGAGAAAGACATTTCATATGATATCAAAGATGTCATATAATATTGCTTACATGTGGAATCTAAAAATGTGTTGCAAATGAACTATAAAACATAAATAGACTCACAGACTCTGGAAACAAATTTATGGTTACCAAATGGGGACAATTGGGGGCAGGGATAAATTAGGTGTTTGAGATTAGCATATACACACTGCTGTGTATTAAATAATCAACAAAGACCTACTGTATAGCACAGAGAACTGTACTCAATATTCTGTAATATCTTAAATGGGAAAAGAATCCGAAAAAAAATGGATATATGTATATATTTTGCTGCACACCTGAAACTAATACACATTGAAATCAACTATACTCTAACATAAAATAAAAATTAAATTGAAAAAATGGTCACCAAATAATTTGAGATTATTAAGGAGGAAATATACCTATTTCCAAAGTAGTCACAGGAAGAGGGGAGAGAGAAGAGTTTCTCCTGCTGCTGCTGCTGCTGCTGAGTCACTTCAGTCGTGTCCGACTCTGTGTGACCCCATAGACGGAAGCCCACCAGGCTCCCCCATCCCTGGGATTCTCTAGGCAAGAACACTGGAGTGGGTTGCCATTTCCTTCTCCTAGTCAGCAATTATTGATGTCCTCCCACAAAAAAACTTCTTTTTAGTCCTTTGGGAAGTGTTAGCTTCCAACTCTTGAGAATGGAGCAGAGGTGTGCAAAGTAACACCAGCCCAGTGGCATTAGTTTTATTTCCATTCTCTCCAATACCACTGAATAGTTTCTTGGCTGATAAAAGTCAGTTTTCAAATTCCCCCAATGAAAAATTTTCTGAATGTGACTTCTGAATACACATTAATGTTGACAAGTTGGACTACCTGGCCTATTACACTGTCAGTCCAAAAAAAAAAAAGACTAACACTTATTCTTGAAGTCAAAGTCGCTAACTCATGTCCAACTCTTTGCGACCCCACGGACTATACAGTTCATGGAATTCTCTAGGCCAGAATACTGGAGTGAGAAGCCTTTCCCTTCTCCAGAAGATCTTCCCAACCCAGAGATCGAACCCAGGTCTCCCACACTGCAGGCAGATTCTTTACCAGCTGAACCACAAGGGAAGCCCAACAATACTGGAGTGGTTAGCCTATGCCTTCTCCAGCGGATCTTCCAGACCGAGGAATCGAACCAGAGTCTCCTGCATTGCAGGTGGATTCTTTGCCAACTGAGCTATCGGAGAAGCCCATAATCTTAGAATGAGCCAATTTTCTGACTCTGGTAAGTGACTAACATGAAAGACCCAATATATATCACATTTGCCCTCAAATTTTGATAATACCAAATGATGTCCCCAAGAGATGTCCAAAGAAGAAAGGAAAAATAGAGATGCCACAGATGCTGCATAGAATAAAGCTGAAAACCAACATTTCAAGCATTGTCACCTCTTAGGAAGGTTATTCAGTTTTTTTTAAACTGTCACTGATCACTTATTTTGTGCCAGGTGATACAAAGTTAATGATTGTTATTCTTGCCTCAAGAAGTTCATAGTGTAAAGAAGATGGTGAAGTAATCAGACAATTCTAATTCAGAACTGAGTGCTTGCCCCACCACAGCCCAACACTTCCTCAAAGCATTGGACAAATTCTCAGTTCAGGAATCAGCTCACACCAGTTCCTTGAACAGTTGGATCTGCAACTGGAAACCACAAGATTAGGGGTGAAATTTCGTTCAGACGTCTCTGTAACAGCTACTCAAGCCATCAGCGGACCCCAGAAGAAGGCTGGAGCTGCTCTGGAAAGTCTGCTGCCAAAGCCACTTGCTGACTTTGTGTCCTCGGCACTAACATCACACCTCCTCAGCATCTCAGGGCAGGGCCCAGTTCTGACATTTTCACACTCAGAGCCAGTCAGACGCAGAAACTAATGTTTGTGTTGCTGACATGTCATCCTCTTTCATCCCTCTGACATCAGCCAGTCTGCTGTGTCTTTCCTCCAACAGCCCTCAGTGTGGATCACCAGGCGCTTAAAAAATAAGACAGGAAGTAACGCTTGTGTCATGGAGACCATCCACAGGAGATGAGTAATTTGTGGGGTAATACTAGTTGTTCTAAGTGTCCTCATCCCCTCCTCTCCTGCTTTCAAGTTTCTCAGCCCATGTATTTGATTCCCCCACACCCTTTGGCTGATGAAGAGAATCCTGGAGAAGCTGGCTTTTTGCTCCTTTCAAGGACACGACAGCCTTTGCCTCCAACCTGCTAGCCCTTCACTCAGGAAATCATTACTTTGCTTCGTTGTCTCCCATTAGAAGTTTCCCCTCACAGTTTCCTTCTCAGGGTAATCACCTCAGATGCCTGAAAGGCACTCTAGACACTTGGGAATGTTTGAATACTGAGTGCGAAGACCCAGATCACAAGAGTCTCTTGAGAAGACACTCAAGAGAAGACATGTCTTAACTTCAAAGTGTACAAAACACGGTTCTTCCTCTTCAAGTTAAAAATCCTTTCATACTTTACCCAATATGTGTACAGTTTCTATAACTATTACAGAAAGAGCTCAAGTTTCATCTCTCTTTTAGATGCCATTTAAAACTTTTTCTTAACATAAAGATAAACAAGATCAATGATCCCACCCTTCAGAGATAGTAAACCATTGCTCAGATTCTCTTTTCTTCCTATTACTCTGTAATTGGCAGCTGGAAGCTTATGCTGAGGGCAAAGACCAATCAAGTACCCCAAGTTTCCGCCCACCTCCCCACCAAAAAAGCTGTAATCGTTAGGAGTGAGGTATCTCCTGACAGTTCTCTGCCCCAGTCATGCAACACGCATGCTGTATAGACTGTATATACAAACACATGCTGTATAGACTGATGGGTGCATAAAAAGATCACTAACAGAAAGAAGGATTTGGGTTAGGATTCAAAGAATTGACTAGAAATACGATTCACAAGCCTCATGGGGAGTGTGTGGCATTTTCTCATCCTTTTCTTTGAGACAGAAGACCTAGTTCTCCCACCAGGCCAGTGCGGGAAGAAGCTCCAAATGGCATGCATAGAGCAAGAAGGAAAAAAACAGTGCTTTGGGCTAAAGCTTTGCAATTGCTGGGGTGAAGGAAGATTGGAGATGAGCATTAAATTGGAAATTAAATTGAAATTTTAAAACAAATTAAATTCCCTGGATGGGACTGTACTTGCTAGTAACTGAAAATGAATCGGAGCAGTATCTGCCCAAGACATTGTGAAGAGGCAAAAAAAAGAGAAGTTTCAACATCTTCACATGAAGGGTTTTAATGCTCTTGAGGGAGCTTCTGTCCATAGAAAAGATTATTTTTGGTTTAAAAGGTTTGACTGATATTCAATTTACTTAACTTATAAATTCAAACACCCCATTAAGTTCAAATTACAAATCTTATAGAGTCATTTATATGTCTGATAAGTTTAACAATAATTTTTAAGGATCTATAAATAATGTTTGTTCCCACTTATGACTATAGTTAATTAGGCACTTTATGTTAAGCTAAATTTGTAGATGTAATATATTCTGATTCCTTTCTAATACTCAGTTCTGTGACTCCACAAACACAACCTTTATGAGTACTAAATAATTCTTATGTATATTAAATAATTCTTATAATTTAAAAATATGGTGACCCTAAGATCTTCTTATATAGACTAATACTTTGCATAACATTTCAACTCAAAACTGCAAGTCTAAATTAATTACTCAATCATATTATTCAAATTGAAGTTATAATGCAATGAATCTAAGAGATATGTTCTATAAAACATTTAAAGTATATGAAATATATTATGTATGCAAGTCCTTTATTATTACAAAATTATTAATATTATGGGTTTTAGTCCTTAAATATTTCTATCCTTCATTTAATATTTTCCTAGGACTAAGAGATGGACCATCATTCAAGGAAAACAGTTACTTGAGTTTGCCTACGTATGAAGCAGGACACATGATTCCTTATAACCAGAGATCCTGGCTGGGAAGAAATCTTGCCACCATGGATGTCTACTGATAACAATTCTTCTCAGGTACCCCAACTATAACACAAAACCCCCTCTTTGAAGTGTTATAAAAAGCTTTTGATTCTCTGACTACTCTCAGAAATGCACATCTTTCTTCTAAACTTGATTAGAATTTTCATTTTTCTCCCTCTCAATTGAGAAAAATGTATTTTCATCTAAATCTAAAGAACTCTGTGCTCGATGGGACCCTTCAGGTAAGTGAGAATGTTTTCTAATTGTTAATGACTGAAAATGAAGAGTTAAAATCTTTCTAATTATAGATTTGCTGATTTCCCCTAGTAGTTCTGTCCATTTTGTACTTTATATATTAATATTTTTAAGACTGTGTTATTAGGCACTTGTGAATTTAAAATTGTTACATGTTGGACTCACAGATTTAGAGAACGAATTTATGGTTATCAAGAGGGGAAGAATTGGGGGAAGAGATAGGGAGTTTCGGATTGACATATACATAGTGCTATATTTAAAATGGATAACCAGCAAGGACCTACTGTATAGCACAGGGAACTCTGCTCAATGTTATGTGGCAGCCTGGATGGGAGGGGAGTTTAGGGGAGAATGGATACACGTATAGAATTGATTCTATTAATTGTGGTGCTGGGGAAGACTCTTGAGAGTCCTTTGGACAGTAAGGAGATCAAAACAATCAATCCTAAAGGAAATCAACCCTGAATATTCATTGGAAGTACTGCTGCTGAAGCTGAAGCTCCAATACTTTGGCCACCTGATGCGAAGAGCTGACTTATTTGAAAATACCCTGATGCTGGGAAAGATTGAGGGCAGGAAGAGAAGGGGACAACAGAGGATGAGATGGTTGGATGACATCATCAACTCAATGGACATGAGTTTGGGTAAACTCCGGGAGTTGGTGATGGACAGGGAGGCCTGGCCTGCTGCGGTCCATGGGGTCGCAAAGAGTCAGACGTGACTGAACTGCACTGAATGCCAAAGAGATGCTCTTTCTTATTATCTTACGTAAACTCTATTGTATTGATATTAACAAAGCTACATATTTCCTATTTCTGATTTGTATTTACATGGTATCTCTCTTTCCAAAGTTTTTATTTAATCTTTTTATATCATTGATTTTAAGTGTGCCTCTTGAAGACAGTATGCATTCAAATTAGTTTTAATTTGGAGAATTTATTTTCATTAATGTAATCACTCATATATTTGTACTTAAATTTAGTATCTTATTTTGCTTATTTTGTCCTGTTTGTTCATCTCTCTTTCACTTTCCTTTCTATTATTTTTAAGTAGATTATATATTATCTCATCATTTCTTTCCTATGTTTGGAAGTAACATACTAGATTTCTCTAAGTAGTTAACCTAAAGCTAATAAATACCTTTATCCTCATCCTGGACAATAGAAAGATTGTGGACCTTATAACTATTTTCCCCCAGATGTATATAATGATATTGCCATGTATTTTTAATTCTATGATTTTTTAAGTCATAAATCAATATTATTTTTGCTTTATACTAATTTACATTTACCATATATTTACTATTGTCTTTACTCTTCTTTCATTTTAGAACTTCTATCTAAAATAAATCTTCTCTCTGCATGAAAAATACATTTTAGAACATCCTTTAGAGAAGGTGTACCAGTGACAAACTCAGTTTTTGTTTCTTTGAAAATACCTTTATTTAGTTTCCTCTTGAAAGATACTTTCCCTGAATAAGACATACTCAGCTGCTGCATTAAATTGAGAATAATATTCCACTTCCTGGTGGCTCAAATGGTAAAGAATTCACCTGTAATGCAGGAGACACAGATTAGATCCCTGGGGTAGGAAGATCCCCTGGAGAAGGGAACGGCTGTCCACTCCAGTATTCTTGCTGGGAAATCAGATGGACAGAGGAGGCTGGTGGACTACAGTTCATGGGGTCACAAAGAGTTGGACACGACTAAGCGACTAACACTTTCATTTTTCCTTTGCACCTTCTGGTTTACATTTTGGCTACTAAGGAGTCAATTTCAGACTAATTCTTATTTCTTTAAAAATAATATATCTTTTTGCTCTGACTGCTTTTAAGAGTTTTCTCTGTATTTCTGATGTTGTGCAGTTTCAGTATGTTGTATGCAGCAGGTTTTTTGTTTTTTTTTAATCCTATTGGGATTTATTGGGCCTTTTAAAGTGACTATTTGGGACCCCATAGAATTGTGGTTCATGAAACTACACAGTCCACAGAATTCTCCAGGCCAGAATACTGGAGTGGGTAGCCGTTCCCTTCTCCAGGGGATCTTCCCAACACAGGAATCAAACCCAGGTCTCCCGCATTGCAGGCAGATTCTTTACCAGCTGAGCCACAGGGGAAGCCCTTTAAAACTGTGGTTTGATGTTTTCTGGATGTTCTAAAATTTTTTTCAACCATTCTGTCTTTAAGTACTGCCTCTATCCCATTTTCTCTCTTCTGTATTTTTGGAGAAACATTCAAGTTCTTAGCCCTTCGTACTCTGTCCTAAATGTCTCTTATTCTTTCTTCTGTGTTTTCTTTTTGTTGCCTAATATTGCATACTGTATAATTTCTTCTGGCTTATCTTCCAGTTTGCTAATTATTGTTTCTTCAGTTGTGGCTAATCTATTGCTCAGCCACTGAGATTTTAAGTTATGGTATCTGTATTTCTAGGGGTATTCTCAGAGAAGGCAATGGCAAGCCACTCCAGTACTCTTACCTAGAAAATCCCATAGATGAAGAAGCCTGGTAGGCTGCAGTCTGTGGGGTCGTTAAGGGTTGGACACGACTGAGCGATTTCACTTTCACTTTTCACTTTCACACATTGGAGAAGGAAATGGCAACCCACTCCAGTGTTCTTGCCTGGAGAATCCCAGGGATGGGGGAGCCTGGTGAGCTGCCGTTTATGGGGTCACACAGAGTCGGACACGACTGAAGTGACTTAGCAGCAGCAGCAGCAGTATTCTACTTGGTTTTTCATCAAATTTGTGATATCATTTTTAGTATCCTATAATTGAAGCCATTTCTAAACTTTTCTTCTGTTTCTTGAAGCATATAAGGGTTCTTTTATAGGTTGTGTATGATATTTCAGTATCTAAATCTTTACATAAATTTTCTCATCTTGGTCTGTTTTGTTTCTGTCAATTCTTATTCATGTCAGTTTGGTGTTTGTTGGCTTAGTTATCTCTGACAGCATGCTAGTCTTTGTACCTGAAAAAAAGATTCAAACCTGCACCTTCTACTTAGCAGTGGATTGTTTACCACTGAGCCACCTGGGAAGCCCTATTGCTCCTATGAGACTTCTCATCTTCTTGGACTCTGGGTTTTATTTCTATACCCTACATCTCATATCAAAACAATAGTTTACATGATCAAGGACATCTTTGGGGCAAAAGAAACTTCCAGATTCAGCTTCTCTTACAAGCTTCTCTTATTGGGTTCTCGATATTTACTTTTTTCCCATGGGAAAGTTCGTCTGCATAAGCTAGAGACAAAGACCCTTGAGTTTAATGGGATTTTTGCTTAATTCAGTTATTACTTGGGTCATACAACTCTTAAAGATATTTTAAAATACAGTTAGTTGAATTTGATTTTTCACATGGCTTTAGAGGACTTAAAGTCCCAAATTATGAAGACTTTCTTCAGTTATAATGAGCTATAGACTATGATTGGAGGTAATAAATGGAGGGGAAAAAAGCATTTATAGTTGTGTACCACCAAATACTACAGGTGAGACAAAATGCTCCTAAAAATATATTAAGTCAGGAGCATTTGTCTCATAAATTTACTTTGAATTATTTATTTTTAATGTCTCTATGGTATCTACTTATATAACTAAACCACAATTATTTATTCGCCTTTAGTCAACCACTGTATTTCCCAGTTTTTCACTACAATAACTAACATTGTGGTGTGTTTGTACATAAATTTCTGCAAAATTCTCTGATTTTTTGTTCAATAAGCAAATCTTGAAATGAGATTACTTGATCAAGGAATGTGAGCATATATGACTCTCAACAAACACTGCCAAATCACCCTCCAGTGAGGTGACTCCAGTTTCACTTGCCAGAAATAAGACCTGAGTTTCTGTTTAAATAATCTTTACCAGCACTGATTATTGCCACTGAAAAATATATGCACTTGCTTATTAGGAAGGTGAGAAAAAGAAATATTTTGTTGTTTTAATACCAATTTCTTTCATTATTATGAACTTGAACTTTTTATCTAAGCAATAAGCATAGATAAGCAATTAGCTTATCTAATTGCTTATTCCAATAAGCAAGTAGCCATTGGAATTTCTCTTATAAATTATCTGTTCACTTCCTGTGCAATTTCTAAACTTGAATGTTTATCTTGTTCCTTACTACATTAACTTTACTAGTTAAATTACTGCAATGCTTTATAAAGCATACTGATGCACTGGCTTTCACACAATTTGCAAATATTTTTATACTTTGTTTGCTTTTCAGACTGATTTACAATACTTTGTCACATAGTTTTGTGGTCAAATATCCTAATTTTTTCCTTTATGGTTTCAAAAACGATGATCAATAATGATGATTATCAGAATAGTCACCATATAAATTATTATATCAATAATTTTTGAAGACCAAGAACAGACAAAAAGCAATCTTGAGAAAAGAACATTGACGGACCTACATTTCTTGATTCCATTACACCATTCAGGTATGACCTAAATCAAATCCCTTACTATTATATAGCGGAAGTGACAAATAGAGTCAAGGGATTAGATCTGATAGACAGAGTGCCTGAAGAACTAAGGATGGAGGTTCATAACTTTGTACAGGAGGTAGTGATCAAAACCATCCCCAAGAAAAAGAAAAGCAAAAAGGCAAAATGGTTGTCTGAAGAGGCCTTACAAATAGCTGAGAAAAGAAGAGAACCAACAGGCAAAGAGGAAAAGGAAAGATATACCCATCTGAACACAGAGTTCCAGAGATTAGTGAGGAAAGATAAGAAAGCCTTTTTGAGTGAACAATACAAAGAAATGCAAAGAAAACAATAGAATGGGAAAGACTAGAGATCTCTTCAAGAAAATTAGAGATACCAAGGGAACATTTCATGCAAAGATAAAGGACAGAATAAAGGACAGAAAGCATACGGACCTAACAGAAGCAGAAGATGTTATGAAGAGGTGGCAAGAATACACAGAAGAAATATACAAAAAAGATCTTAATGACCCAGATAACCACAATGGTATGATCACTCACCTAGAGCCAGACATCTTGGAGTGTGAAGTCAAGTGGGCCTTAGGAAGCATCACTGCTAACAAAGCTAGTGGAGGTGATGGAATTCCAGCTGAATTATTTCAAATCCTTAAAAATGATACTGTTAAAGTGCTACATGAAAATTTGAAAAACTCAGCAGTGGCCACAGGACTAGAAAAGGTCAGTTTTCAATCCCATCCCAAAGAAAGGCAATGCCAAAGAATGGTGAAACTACTGCACAATTGCACTCATTTCACATGATAGCAAAGTAATGCTCAAAATCCTTCAAGATAGGCTCCAACATTATGTGAACCAAAAACTTCCGGATGTACAAGCTGGATTTAGAAAAGGCAGAGGAAGCAGAGATCAAATTGCCAACATCCACTGGATCATAGAAAAAGCTAGAGAATTCCAGAAAAACATCTATTTCTGCTTCATCGACTACACTAAAGCCTTTGACTATGTGGATCACAACAAACTGTGGAAAATTCTGAAAGAAATGGGAATACCAGACCATCTGACCTGCCTCTTGAGAAACCTGTATGCAGTCAAGCAGCAACAGTTAGAACCAGACATGGAACAATGGACTGAAAAAGGAGCTTGGAACAATTGGGAAAGAAGTACGTCAAAGCTATATATTGACACCTTGTTTATTTAACTTATATGAAGAGTACACATGTGAAATGCTAGGCTGGATGAATCACAAGCTGGAATCAAGATTGCTGGGAAAAGTATCAATAACCTCAGCTATGCAGATGACACCACCCTTATGGCAGAAAGCAAAGAGGAACTAAAGAGCCTCTTGATGAAGGTAAAAGAGGAAAGTGAAAAAGCTTAAAACTCAGCATTCAAAAAACAGATCATGGCTTCCGGTCCCGTCACTTCAATGCAAATAGATGGGGAAACAACAAAAAGAGTGACAGACTTTATTTTCTTGGGCTCCAAAATCACTGTGGATGGTGACTGCAGCCATGAAATTAAAAGGTGCATGCTCCTTGGAAGAAAAGCAATGACAAAATTAGACAGTGTATTAAGATGCAGAGACATTACTTTGCCTACAAAGGTCTGTATAGTCAAAGCTATGGTTTTTCCAGTAGTTCATGTATGGATGTGAGAGCTGGACAATTAAAAAGGCTGAGGGCCAAAGAATTGATGCCAGCATCACAACTAAACTGTGATGCTGCAGAAGACTTTTGAGAGTCCCTTGGACAGCAAGATCAAACCAGTCAATCCTAAAGGAAATCAACCCTGAATATTCACTGGGAGAACTGATGTGAAGCTCCAATACTTTAGCCACCTGATGCAAAGAGCTGACTCATTGAAAAAGACCCTGATGCTGGGAAAGATTGAAGACAGGAGGAGAAGGGGATGACAGAAGACAAGGTGGTTGGATGGCATCACCAACTCAATGGATGTGAGTTTGAGCGAACTCCAGGAGATGGTAAAGGACAGGGAAGCCTGGTGTGCTTCAGTCCCTGGGGTTTCAAAAAGCTGGACACAACTGAACAATAGCATTTCTTGATTCCAAAGTGTACTACAAAGCTACAGTAATCAAAATACTGTGTTAATGGCATAAATATAGATATATAAACCAATGGAATAGAATTAGGCTGGAAGTACACCCTTACAGTTAAGACAAGGATGCCAAGATTTAAATGGAGAAATAATGGTCTTTTTAACAAATGGTGCTGGAAAAAATTAATATCTACATTTAAAAGAATAAAATTGGACCTCTTCCTTACACCATACATGAAATTAACTCAAAATAGACTATAGACATGAATGTTAGAACTGAAACTATAAAACTTTTTATAAAAGGGAGAAAATCTTTATGACCTTGGGTTCGGTTCAGTTCAGTTCAGTCGCTCAGTCGTGTCCGACTCTCCGCGACCCCATGAATCACAGCATGCCAGGCCTCCCTGTCCATCACCAACTCCCGGAGTTCACTCAAACTCATTTTTCAGATACAACACCAAAAACAAAACAAAATACCAAAAGAGAAAATTAGATAAATTTGACTTGGTAGATATTTTTAAGAAACCTTTGTGCTGCAAATGAAATCATCAAGAAAGTGAAAAGACAAACCCACAAAATGGGGAAAAATATTTGCAAATCAGATATTTGATAAGGGACTACCATTGAATATCCACAGGATGGGTAAATCAGAAAGACAGACAAGAATGTGAATTAGATTGAAGCTCTCATCCATTGCTGGTCAGAATTTTAAATACGAAGGATGCTTTGGTCTAGAAATCTCCAAAGATGTTAAACATACAGTTACCATATGACCTAACCCTTCAACTCCCAGGTATATACTCAAGAGAAAGAAAAATGTATGCATATACATGCATATCAAAACAGCATGAACAAAAGTAGAAATAACACAAATGTCCATTAACTGATAAATGAATAAACAAACTATAGTATATCTATATAATGAAATATCATTTGAGAACAAAAGGAAGTGAAATACTGTTACATGTTGCAACATGAATGTACCTTAAAAACATCATGCCAAGTGAAAAAAGCCAGACACACAAAAAATGTATGTTATGTGAGTCCATTTATATTAAATTCCCAGAATAGGCAAATCTATAAAGACAGAAAGTTGATTAATTATTGTCAGAGGGTATGGGAGATGGAAATGTGGAGTGACCACTAATGAGCATGGAGTTTCTTTCTGGAAAGATAAAAAACTTTAAAATTAGCTTCTGGCAATGGTTTCAGAACCCTATGAGTATACTGAAAACCATTGAATTCTACATTTTAAATAGTAAATAGTACGGTATATGAATTGCATTTCAATAAAGCTGTTAGATATAAATGTTGAAAAGCAATTTGATAAACTTCTAAATCTATGAATGATAGAAACAAACTTTGCAAGGTGAGACTTAATTCATTAAGTCTTTAATTGTGTTAATTCATTAACACAATAAATACATCAAACTAATATCATATTTCAATATACTTAATGGTGAACTACTAGAGGCACTCATTAAAAGAATAAAGAAACTACACAAGTATTTGATATATTTCTGAAATACAGAACTAAGGCAATAAAGCATAAAAAAGTAATGAAGTCTATATTTTTAACATTCTTAAATGGTATTATTACTTATATACAAATTTTAATAAAAAAGAAATAACATAAACTCCACTCAAGTTCTTCCAAAAAATAGAAGCAATTGAAATACTCTCCAACTCACTGCATGAAGACAGCATTACTCTTATTCCAAAACAAAAACATTACAAGAAAACTATAGTACAATTGATCCCATGAACAAGTTGCAAAAATTCTTCAAAAATGTGAATAAATCAAATATAACAATATGTAAAAAAGATAATACATTATGATCAAGAGAGGTTTATCTTAGAAATCCCAGGCTGGCTCAATAGTCAAATATAAATCAATGTAATTCACTATATCAACAGACTAAAATGGAAAATATATGATGACCTCAACATGCGTACAAAAGACACTTAACAAAATGCAACATTCTTTCATGATAAAAAATTCTCAATAATTTATATACAAAACTTTAAAAGCATTAGGCTGAATGCTTTCTTCTTAAATTTTGGACAAGGCAAGGATGTCTTCTCTCACTACTCCTATTCAACATCATACTGAAGGTCTTAGCCAGTCCATAGATGAGAAAAATAAACAAAAGTTGTAAAATATTGGAAAGAACTATTTCTATTCACAGATGATATTTTTTTAAAAAAGCTACTAGAATCAATAGGTGAGTTTAGGAAGGTTTCAGGTTAATATAAAAAACATTTTTATGTCTACATACTACTAACAGATAATTGGAAATTGAATATTTTCAAAATACCATTTACAAGATCACCAAAAAAACAAACACCACGTAACACTGGGTATGCATGTGTACATGCTAAGTCACTTCAGTCATATCTGACTCTTTGAAACCCCATGGACTGTAGCCCTCCAGGCTCCTCTGTCCATGGGATTCTCTAGGCAAGAATACTAGAATGGGTTGCCATTTCCTTTTCCAGGGCATCTTCCCATCTTCCCCACCCAGGGATCGAACATGCATCTCTTAAGTTTCCTGCTTTGGCAGGTAGGTTCTTTACCACTAGCACCACCTAGGAAGCCCAATATTGGGTATAAGTGTTTCTAAAAATATGTGCTAACTCTGAATACTAACTATTGAAAAATATTGTGAAAGAAATCAAAGATCTAAATAAATGGAGATGCATATCATACTCATGGGTTGGAAAACCTGTATTGTTAAGATTTCAATTCTCCTTGGTTGTCTAGATTCAGCACTACTCATACATCTTTAGGACATCATTTCCTTTCACTGATCAGGGAGAATGTTCACTGCAATAATTCTTAAACTTTTGGGAGTTACATATCTTTCAAGAAAAGCATAAAATATTTAAAGCAGAAAGTAACTAGGGAGGATATCCTTAATGCCACAGGACATGAACAGGAAGAAACAGATATCTATGGTTCATATTGTTAAGGAAAATCAGAACTGAGTCCTTGGAGATCAACTTCCCCAGTATCCTAGTATTAGAAACAAGAAAGTTGGGACAAAGAGAGCTGACGCAACTTGCTAAAAGTTGTACAGACTCAACATTTGTGGCAAGGCCCTCCAAAAAGAAATTTTCTGACTGCCTCCGTTCCGTTCCGTCGCTCAGTCGTGTCCGACTCTTTGCGACCCCGTGGACTGTAACCTACCAGGCTTCTCTGTCCATGGGATTCTCCAGGCAAGAATACTGGAGTGGGTTACCATTTCCTTCTCCAGGGGATCTTCCCAACCCAGGGAAAGAACCCGGGTCTCCCGCATTGGAGGCAGATGCTTTAACCTCTGAGCCACCAGGGAAGCCCAAAATCTAATGACTTTTCCAAAAATAATAAACTGGGCTTCCCTCGTGGCTCATATGGTAAGAATCTGCCTGCAATGCGAGAGACCAGAGTTCATTCCCTAGGTTGGAAAGATTCCCCTGGAGAAGGGAATGGCTACCCACATCAGTATTGTTGCCTAGAGAATTCCATGGACAGAGAAGCCTGGTGGGCTACAGTCCACAATAAATTACATGTTTATAAAAATTATTTCTACCTGTCTAGAGCACCTTGAAGCTTGGAATAATGACCCTTTGTCACCCTGCAGCACTTGTATGTAGTAGAAAGGCTGTAATATTACACTAAATTGAGTTCAAAGAAATGTATAATGAATTAGCCTGTACTCAGCTATTTATAGTTGTCTATTTTCAGGTCAAAGTTATCTAGATTATCTGGAACCACAAAAGTGCTCTACATCACCAATGGTTAAGTAATGGATAAAAAAGGGGGGAAAAAGTAATTCAGACTCATTGCTACCAAGATTTAGAGGCCCTGCCAGAAATTAGTGCCCCTGTTAAGCCCCATCAATAAGAGGAGAGAACTTGATGAAAGAAGTTGTTCAGGGTCATTGCAAGGCTTTTGAAGAGGAGCTATTCCCTGCCTCATCTTAGAGGAATTTTTCCCCATAGCTAGGAAAGAACCACTTTGCAAAGTTTCAAGGTATCAGTAAAAGATGACAAGTATTTAATAATTCCACTTCTGGGCATCTGCTTCACATGGGTTGGCCTCCTGGATGTAGTGGAAACAAGAACTCTGGAGAGATGACAAGGCAGGAGACTACCAGTGAGTGGGGACAGAAGTGGCATCCTTTGTTCTCAGTTTTGAAGAGATTCAAAAAATAATCCCACATGTCTGAGGGCCACAGTGAGCTGGAGAGATTAAGTACTACAGTCTCCCTACAACTGACACAGCAGGTTGAGGACTGCAGAACAGCAGGGAAGTGAAGCCTGGGACCACCTCCTGGGAGTCAGCAGGAAGATACAGCCAAGTCCTACAAGACATCACCTATGACTAGGGAAGCTGCCTTGGGAGGAGTTCCTCATCAGTAAGGCCTATGAGGGCAACCATCCACGTACTGAGAGTTCCCAGACAAGGAGCTAGAACAGCATCAGGACCACCCCAGGGCAGGGCTGCAACACTGCCCAGGCGAAGAGCAAAGTTATCTTCTTTTTCTCTTTCTCCTATGCCAACACCTGAGAAACCATTGCCAGGGGTAGGGAAAGGGTAGAGCTACCCAAGAGCCAGGCCATACAACCCTCACTCTTCCTCCACGACAGTGAAGTCCCAGCACTAGGTGGAAGAGGAAAGATCACTTTGGATAGAATATGAGATGGAAGTTTTAAGACGAAAGTACTGCATCTCAGCAACAGATATCAAACCATTTATATATCCCAAAGCAGAAGAGGCTAGAGAAAGGCCAAGATAACATTAGGTGGGTCACTATCTAGGATGAAAAGAAAATTCAACTTTACACCAATACTACTTTGGCCACCTGATGTGAAGAGCTGACTCATCGGAAAAAATCCTGATGCTGGGGAAGATTGGGGGCAGGAGAAGTGGAGGAGAGAGGATGAAATGGTGGGATGGCATCACTGACTCAATAGGCATGCATTTGAGCAAACTCAGGGAGACTGTGAAAGACAGGGAAACCTGGTGTGCTGCAGTTCATGAGGTCCCAAAAAGTTGGACATGACTTAGTGACTGAACAACCTTACACAGAGACCAGTTATAGAAAAATTAAACCCATTCAAATTTAAATCTCCAACAAAATGGAATAAATTGTTTATGTATATTAATGTATTTTATATAAATATAATAGTAAAAGATTAAGTTTTAACCTTCCCTAGCCTCCTTCCACGGAGAAGGCAATGGCAAGCCACTCCAGTACTATTGCCTGGAGAATCCCATGGATTGGAGGAGCCTGGTAGGCTGCAGTCCGTGGGGTCGCTAAGGGTCAGACATGACTGAGCGACTTCACTTTCACTTTTCACTTTCACACATTGGAGAAGGAAATGGCAACCCACTCCAGTGTTCTTGCTTGGAGAATCCCAGGGACGGGGGAGCCTGGTGGGCTTCCGTCTATGGGGTCACACAGAGTCGGACACGACTGAAGTGACTTAGCAGCAGCAGCAGCAGCAGCAGCCTCTTTCCATGGAGAAGGAAATGGCAACCCACTCCAGTGTTCTTGCCTGGAGAATCCCAGGGAAGGGGGAGCCTGGTGGGCTTCCATCTATGGGGTCACACAGAGTCGGACACGACTGAAGTGACTTAGCAGCCTCTTTCCATGTACCTCGTTCTTAAATAAAAATTGACCAGGGAGAGGCGGGTGGGGAAATCAGGTCTTTCAAACACCTTCATTGATCCCAGCCTTGGCTATGACAAATTTTTACATAAAACTTTTCATCCAGCTTCCAATCATACAAGTTTTATGTCTTTGACTCATTTTTCCTTTTACAACCTCATTTAGCCCTTAGACCCAGCATTTGGCTCCACTTCCCTGGATATGACCTTTTGGTTTTCTTTCTTCAACTATGATTCATATTTTCCCTCCACTTCCAGAATCATCATTCATCCTAGGTCAACATCTCACCTGATTTGGTTTGACATCTGGGCTCACAGGCTACAGTGCCACTGGTCTGCCAAATTTCCCATTAGTTTTGATTTAGTCCAGATCTAAGGAGTCATACCATGCCAGAACATAAGGAGGCTCTTTCACCAGAGAGACAGACTTGTTGGGTTTATCCTTAGATCCTAAGTTACTGTTTGGTGCTCTCTCCAGAGTCCCGATATTCCCATACCTTAGGAGTCATTGACAGGGCTTCCCTGCTGTCTCAGATGGTAAAGAATCTGCCTGCGATGCAGAACTGGGTTCGATCCCTGGGTCAGGAAGATCCCCGGGAAAGGAAATGGCTATTCACTCCAGTATTCTTGCCTGGAGAATCCCATGGACAGAGGAGCCTGGCAAACTGCAGTCTGTGGGGTCACAAAGAGTCTGACACGACTGAGTGATGAAGCACAAGGAGTCATTGGTCAGAATGTATCACACAGGGTTAGCCTCAGGACCAAGCTCTGTCCAACGTTGATAGCTAACAGAAACACTGTCTAGTAGAAACCCATAGTTTCATTGGCAATCAGAAAATTCATTCAAGGGACTTCCCCGGTGGTCCAGGGGTTAAGAATCTGCCTTCTGATGTAGGGGACATGGGTTCTGTCACTGGGCAGGGAACTAAGATCCCACATGCTATGGGGCAACTAAGTTAGCATGCAACAAAGTCAACTAGGACCTGACTTAGCAAAATCAACAAATATTTTTTATAAAAGAAAATTCATTCAAATTGAGGATTTATAGATAGGGACTTACCAAAAAGTACCATAAAGATTAATGCTAACTAAAAGTAAACAGAAATGTAAACTTATTTACCAATCTTACAGAGGTACAACTTTTTCTTTGAATACAGATCTGCTGATCAATGTTCTGCCTAGCTTTTACTGCATAAATAATGCACTATGCATTTAAGGAGAGAGAACCTTCCCCTCAGTTTTGCTGTGAACTTTAAACTGGTCTTGAAAAATAAAGTCTTAATTTTTAAAGTGTATTATTTATGCAATAGTTGGAATCATACAATATCTAACCTTTTCAATTGGCTTTTTTCACATTGTAATATGCTGTTAGGTTTTTGTGGCTTGGGAGCTCATTTCTTTTTAGTGATGAATAATATTCCATTGTCAGGAGAAAACATGTTTATTTACCTACTCACCTACTGAAGGACATCTTAGTTACTTCCAAGTTTTTGGGATTACAAATAAAGTTGCAATAAATATCAATGTGTAGGTATTTATGTGGACATATGTTTTCAATTCCTTTGGGTAAATACCAAGGGGTTCAGTTATTAGATTGTATCATAAGAATATATTTAGTTTTATGAAGACACAAACAAACAAGCAAACTGCTATACCATTTTGTATTCCCACCAGCAGTGTTTAAGTTCTTTTTGCTCCACATTTTCACTAGCACTTAGTGTTGTCGCTGTTCTGAATTTTGGCCATTCTAATAGGTATCTAATGGTTTCTCATTATTATTTTAATTTGCACTTCCCTGATGATATATGATATGGAGCATCTTTTTATGCAATTATTTTCCATCCATATAGCTACTTTGGTGAAGTGTCTAGTAATGTCTTTGGTACAGTTTTTTTTTTTTTTTTGGATTTAAAGGCAGGTCTTTTATTTTTTAACATTTTTAAAATTTATTTTTGTACAATTTTAAAGGTTACACTCCATTTACAGTTATTATAGAACATTTGCTATATTCCCCATATTGTATAATATGTCCTTGAATCCTACTGTGTATCCGATAGTTTCCCTCCCCCTACCCACTGGTAGCCACTAGTTTGCTCTCTATACCTGCAAGTCTGCTTCTTTTTTTGATATGTTACTAGTTTCTTGTATCTTTTAGATTCCACATATAAGTGGTATCATACAGTATTTGTCTTTCTTTGTTGGACTTATTTCACTTAGCAAATACTTTCACTTAGCATGGTGAAACTTCTTTTTTTTTGTTTTTTGGGTTTTTTTTTGTAATTAATTTATTTTTTATTGGAGGCAAATTATTTTACAATATTATATTGGTTGGTTTTGCCATACATTGACATGAATTCGCCCCGGGTTTACATAAGTTCCCCCTCCTGAACCCCCCTCCCACCTCCCTCCTCCCTTTATCCTCCCTCTGGGTCATCCCCGCATGCCAGCCCCGAGCATCCTATAACATGCATTGACCCTGAACTAGTGATTCATTTCACATATGACAACATACGTGTTTCAATGCCATTCTCCCAAATCATCCCACCCTCACCCTCTCCCACAGAGTCCCAAAGACTGATCTATACATCTGTGTCTCTTTTGCTGTCTCGTATACAGGGTTATCATTTGCATCTTTCTAAATTCCATATATATGCGTTAGTATGCTGTATTGGTGTTTTTCTTTCTGGCTTACTTCACTCTGTGTAATAGGCTCCAGTTTCATCCACCTCATTAGAACTGATTCAAATGTATTCTTTTTAATGGCTGAATAATACTCCATTGTGTATATGTACCAAAGCTTTCTTATCCATTCGTCTGCAGATGGACATCTAGGTTGCTTCCATGTCCTGGCTATTATAAACAGTGCTGCAGTGAACATTGGAGTACATTCCTCGGTGTGTATGCCCAGGAGTGCGATTGCTGGATCATAGTACAGTTTTTAATCAGGTTTCTTTCCTTTCTTGAATTTTTATATATTTTGGATAATAGGTCTTTATCAGATATGTCTTTTGAAAAAATTTACTTTCAGTCTGTGGTTTGTCTTCTCATTCTCTTGACATTGTCCTTTGTAGAGCAGACATTTTTAATTTTAGTAAAGCCCAGCTTATCAATTATTTCTCTCATGGATTGTGCCTTTAGTGTTGTATCTAAAAAGTCATTGCCAGGGACTTCTCTGGTGGTCCAGTGGTTAAGACTCCATGCTTCCACTACAGCGGGGGGCAGTTCCTGGTCAAGGAACTGAGATCCCACACCCAAAATGCCCCATGGTGCGGTCAGTAAATAAATACATAAAATAAAAATTAAAAAGGCACTGCCATACTTAATGGAGAAGGCAATGGCGCCCCATTCCAGTACTCTTGCCTGGAAAATCCTGTGGACGGAGGAGCCTGGTATGCTGCAGTCCATGGGGTCGCTAAGAGTCGGACACGACTGAGTGACTTCACTTTCCCTTTTACCTTTCATGCATTGGAGAAGGAAATGGCAACACACTCCAGTGTTCTTGCCTGGTGAATCCCAGGGATGCGGGAGCCTGGTGGGCTGCCGTCTCTGGGGTCGCACACCGTCAGATACGACTGAAGCGACTTAGCAGCAACAGCAGCAGCCATACTCAAGGTCAAGTAGGTTTCACCTGTGCTATCTTCTATGAGTTTTATAGTTTTATCTTACTTTGAGTTCTGTGATCCATTTTGACTTAATTTTCATAAAGGGTGTAAGATCTGTGTCTACATGTTTTTTCCATGTGACTACCCTTCAGGATTGTATGGGCCACTCCGGGTTTGTGTCTTTCCATGTGTAGATTGTTGATATCCACAGGAACTTACTGGAATTTTAATTGGGATTGCATGGGACCTATAGATCAAGTTGAGAAAAACTGACAGCTTGACAATTAACTGATTTCAAATGTTGAACCAGTTCATACCTGGGATAAATTCTACTCATTCAAGATATATAAACCTTTCAGGGTTTCCCCAGTGGCTCAAGAACCTGCCTAGCAATGCAGGAAACACAGATTCCATCCCTGGGTTGGGAAGATTCCCCTAGAGGAGGAAATGGCAACCCACTCCTGTATTTTTGCCTGGGAAATTCCATGGACAGAGGAGCCTTGCAGGCTAACAGTCCAAAGGGTCGCAGAAAGTCAGACACAACTGAGCAACTAAGCATGCATGCACAAACCTTTTAATGTTGAGCTGGCTAAAAAGTTGGTTTGGGTTTTTCTGTAACATCTTATGGAAAAACCTGAAAAAACTT
The DNA here is from genome assembly GCF_049115385.1 of Moschus berezovskii. NCBI lineage: Eukaryota > Metazoa > Chordata > Mammalia > Artiodactyla > Moschidae > Moschus > Moschus berezovskii. Next base: position 36,678,337 of record NC_142473.1, on the reverse strand, counting down.
TTTGGCCAACCCAACCCATCATTACATTCGATTTGTTAAAGTTTTGTTGAGAATTTGCGTCTATGTTTATGAGAGGTATTAGTCTACAGTTTTCTGTTTTCTTGTGATGTCTTTGGTTGGGGTACTAAGGTAATGCTGGCCTCAAAGAATAAGTTTGAGTTAGGAAATATCCTATCTTGATCCCCTGAAAGAGGGTGTAGAGTTGTTGTATCAATTGTTCTTTACATGTTTGGCAGAATTCACCAATGAACTCATCAGGGCCTGGGGTTTCTGTTTTGGAAAGTTATTAATCATTAATTTAACGTCTTTGATATAAGCCTATCCAGATTGTCTGTTTCTTCTGAGTTGTGGAAAATTGTGTTTTTCAAGAAATTGGTCCATTTCATCTAAGTTGTGCAAGTTTGTGAGCATAACGTTGTTCGTAGCATTTCTTCATTTCTCATTTAATATCCATAGGCTCTTTAGTGATGTTCCTCTTTCATTGCTGACTTTATTGTGTCCTATTTTTTTCTTAGTTAGCCTGGCTAGATGCTCACCAATTTTATCAATCTTTTCTAAGAAGCAGCCTTTGGTTTTCTTGGTTATGATTTCCTGTTTTCAGTTTGATTGCTGCTCTAATTCTATTTCCTTTTCCTTGGTCTGAAATTAATTTGCTCTTCTTTTTCTAGTTTTAAGGAGACTTAGATAACTGATTTTAGATTTTTCTTTTCTAATATATGCATTCATATATTAGAATGCTATAAATTTCCCTCCAAATACTCCTGCCTCTGCATCTTATCAAAACACAGTGATAAGTAGTATTTTTATTTTCATTTAATTAAAAATATTTTTCAATTTCTCAAGATTGCTTCTTTGACCCATGTTCTATGTAGATATATGTTGTTTAATTTTCACAGATTTGGGGATTTTCCAGTTATCTTTCTGTTCTCAGTTTAATTCCATTGTGGTCTGACAGCAGGCATTGTATGATTTCTATTCTTTTTAATTCCATTGTGGTCTGACAGCAGGCATTGTATGATTTCTATTCTTTTTAATGTGTTAAGGTGTGTTTTATGGCTCAGGATATAGTCTATCTCAGTGAGTGTTCCATGTGAACTTGTAAAGGATGTGTAATCTGCTGTTGCTGGTTGAAAAACCAATATACTTTTAAAGCATTACATACAATCTCCAGTTTTTATTTCTTTAAAGTGAAGCCAGAACTTAAAGTTATATGTGCTGTGTTGTGCTTAGTCACTCAGTTGTGTCTGACTCTTTGCGACCCCATGGACTATAGCCCACCAGGCTCCTCTGTCCGTGAGGATTCTCCAGGAAAGAATACTGGAGTGGGTTGCCAGGACCTCCTCCAGGGGATCTTCCCAATCCAGGGATTGAACGCAGGTTTCCCACATTGCAGACAGATTTTTTACTATCTGAACCACCAGGGAAGCTCAAAGTTGTGTGTAAAGAAAGCTAAATGTAGAATTTTAGATTTTAAAGTCAGAATTCTCATGGTTGTCTCACCCATACCTAATCAATAGTAATCTTTGGAAGCAATGTGTCTTTATTTAATCTTTTGAAAATATTTTAATTCTGCTTTCATATCAGTTCAGTTCAGTTGTGTCCAACTCTTTGCAACCCCATAAACCGCAGCATGCCCGGCCTCCCTGTCCATCACCAACTCCCATAGTCTACCCAAACCCATGTCCATTGAGTTGGTGATGCCATCCAACCATTTCATCCTCTGTCATCCCCTTCTCCCGCCCCCAACCTTTCCCAGCATCAGGGTCTTTTCTAATGAGTCAGCTCTTCGCATCAGGTGGCCTAAGTATTGGAATTTCAGTTTCAACATCAGTCCTACCAATGAACACCCAGGATTGATTTCCCTTAGGATGGACTGGTTGGATCTCCTTGCAGTCCAAGGGACTCTCAAGAGTCTTCTCCAGCACCACAGTTCAAAAGCATCAATTCTTCAGTGCTCAGCTTTCTTCATAGTTCAACTCTCACATCCATACATGACCACTGGAAAAACTATAGCCTTGACTAGACGGGCCTTTGTTGGCAAAGTAATGTCTCTGCTTTTTAATATGCTGTCTAGGTTGGTCATAACTTTCCTTCCAAGGAGTAAGTGTCTTTTAATTTCATGGCTACAATCACCATCTGCAGTGATTTTGGAGCCCAGAAAAATTCCTTTTTACGTGCATGTTGTGCTATGTACTAAGTTGCTTCAGTCCTGTCTGACTCTGTATGACCTCATGGACTGTAGTCCACCAGGCTCCTCTGTCCATGGGATTACCCAAGCAAGAATACTTAAATGGGTTGCTATGTCCTCCTCCAGGGGATCTTCCCAACCCAGGGATCAAACCTGCATTTCTTAAGTCTCCTGCTTTAGCCAGCAGGTTCTTTACCACTAGCGCCACCTGGGAAGCTTTTCAAAGTATAGTCTGTTGCTTTGTATAATATCAATTTAAATTTTATAGTTATAACTTCAAGTACAACTGGAATAAATAGGTTTGAGAATAAATTCAACTGACCTGACTCTTAGTGAAAACATAATTTTTCTGAACAGAACTGTATAGCCTTACTATAAAGTAGACTACTAGTTTTAAGTACTCACTGTGTGGCAAGCCACTCCAGTACTCTTGCCTAGAAAATTCCATGGATGGAGGAGCCTGGTAGGCTGCAGTCCCTGGGGTCGCTAAGGGTCGGACACGACTGAGCGACTTCACTTTTACACATTGGAGAAGAAAATGGCAACCCACTCCAGTGTTCTTGACTGGAGAATCCCAGGTACGGGGGAGCCTGGTGGGCTTCCACCTATGGGGTCACACAGAGTCGGACACGACGGAAGTGACTTAGCAGCAGCAGTGCTATGAACATCATTCAGAATGTCTTATATAGGAAGTGAAGAATGTTCATTAACCCAATAAGTCAATTAACAAAGGTATTTTAAAAGAGCTCTTACTGGGACTAACTTGGTGGTCCAGTGATTGAGAATCTACCTTCCAATGCAGGGGACATGGGTTTGGTCCCTGGTCAGGGAACTAAGATCCCACATGCCCCCTACAACTACTGAGCTCATTCACTCCAGAGCCCATGCTCCACAACAAAAGAAACTCACACACTTCAATGTGAGCCCACTTGCCATGATGACACAGTGCAGCAAAAAAAGAAAAAAGTGCTTACTATACACAATAATATTGATACTCTATAAAATTCTTCAAGCTTTATAACATGCTATCACATGCATTACCAGACACACACATATAACATTCTTCGCAAATCCTTTTTTTATCAAATGTTTACTAAATGAACAAACAACACTCAAACCAGCTCATGAATGGTTATTTTTATAATTTATTAGGATTGGGGTGTCTGTATAGCTTTGATATTTCTCCAAACAATTTCCTGGAAATATTCCTCTCTTCAAAAAGTGAGACAATTTAAGGTTTGTACTAATTATAAGGAAATAAGAAGAATTGAAATCACACAAAAAAGAAATGATAGTATATTGAAAATTAAGATATATATAAAGAAAAGTGCATTTAATGTCTTAAAATCGGGTGAGTCTTCATGAAAGATGAGCAACCTCTCTATATATTAAACTTTGAGTTTTTATTCATAGTCATTTTGTGAAAACTTTGAATTCTTATGATTCATTTATGATTTCAACTGCGAGAGGGTGGGGGTAGAAGAAAAGGCAGTTCCTCCAAAGTGAATGACGCAAACAGAATATAGGAAAGTATAGAATGTTTTACAACAGAGGGTTTGTGGCAAGGCAAAGAGGAGAGGAAATTCGAAGAGATGGTTTAGAAGCATGCTGTAGAGCAAAACTCCAACTGTCCAGGAGGAAAACAGGGGGAACCCAACAGCCCATTCCTGACAGACAGATAAGTAACTCTCTCCAAAAGCCACCAACATAGATTTTATTGGGTTTAGATTTTCTGAAGCAAACTGAGAAAGATTTATCTTTTCTGAGTCTAGTGGTTTTAAGTTTTTGAAACCAAAGCCTCAAAGACAGAAAAACAGAATCGCTAGACAGTTGGGGCCACCCAAGCAAAGGCCTGAAGCCTCCAACCAAGCCGTTTATTCTGGTCATGTTTCGGGGCAAAAAACAGTTGTTTGGGATGAAAACTTGGGATTCCAGAACAAGTGTAAAGTAATATAGATATATTGTTACTAAGGAAAATTTTGTTTTCATAGTGATCAAGGTTTCCAATCATTAAAACGGTGATCAAGTGTTATTACTAGGGATCTTTTTGGCACAATGGGCGTAGTTCTCAGTGGACTATGTGGATGATCTATCCTTCTCTCCATAGGATATTTTAGAATTTAGTTTACTATAAAATATGAACTCTAAAGTTAATAAACAGGGTGGCATGTGGTGCCAAGGATTAAATATTTACTGGTAAAATATACAGTGATGAAAAGGATTTTCAAACAGGCCATAAATCAAATGGTCTGAGCTCTGCATTAAATATTATTTTTACCAGGGGAAAAAATAAAACTCAGCCCAAGGAAAAAAATTAACCCATTGTTGTAGCTTCCTGGGGCTGAATGTTTGAGGATTATCAAACACTTGTTTTCGAAACTGGGTAAATGACAGAGAGATTTTTATGAAATGATTCACTTGTTTGGTGAAATAAAGAATGCTAACCTCCCATCCTTTACTCAGCCTTAATTGCTTCTTTGCCAGGACTCTTCCATCCAGCCTGTCCTATTCCACATGTCTTGTTTACCATCAGGAGTTCTACAGTACAGTGGTTAAGAGCACTACAGCCAGTCCGTCTGGGTTCAAATTCTGACTCTGACAATTCCTAGCTGTGTTATTTAAACTCTCTGTTCTTCAGTGTACTCATCCAAAAAATGAATATGTTAATAGTACATCATAGGCTTCCATATGAATTAATATACGTGTATACATACATCACGTAAGATGTGGTCTAGAAAATAATAGATTCTCCATATTACTGTCCTTCATCCTCTTTAATTATTCAATATTAGCCATCTTTCAAAATCCAACTTAATTCTTCAATGAGCATTTTTTTTTTGATCAATGAAAACCTTCCCTAAGTGTGCATCGCCTCTTAGGCTTTTACCTCTTTTAATATCTAATTACTTATTATGCACGATTTCAAATTGGTTCAATCTCCTAGAAAGAGGGGGACTGTTTTTTCAAATCACTTTCAACTAGATGGTGGTGGTTTAGTCACTAAATCATGTCCGACTCTTGTGACCCCATGGACTATAACCTGTCAGGCTCCTCTGTCCATGGGATTCTCCAGGCAAGAATACTGGAGTGGGTTGCCATTTCCTTCTCTAGGGGATCTTCCCAACCTGGGAATTGAACCCGGGTTTCCCGCATTGTAGGCAGATTCTTTACCAACTGAGCTATAAGTGAAGCCCCTCAACTAGATATGCCTCCAGAAAAAGCAGTGTATCAATTGTATATGCCCACTGCAGTGGCAAAGAATCCACCTGCCAATGCAGGAAACACAGGTTCCATCCCCAGGTCAGGAAGATCCCCTGGAAATGACAACTCACTTCAGTATTCTCACCTGGAAAATTCCACGGACAGAGGAGCCTGACAGTTGCAGTTGGGGTTGCAGTCCATGGGGTTGCAAAGTGTCGGGCATGACTGAACGCACATACACACACATTTTGCAGTTATGGAAAGTCTGGTATGTGCATTCTGCTGAAAACTGAACACAGCTTCCCTTCTCTGGCTTCAAGAGTGAAGGAGGTGTGCATGCAGAGTGTAAAGCATGTTCCCTGTGTTGGCTAACCCTTGGTCTGAACAGATCTGCTCTCGATAAACTGTTACTTAAGATGGATGGATGAATAAATGGATGGACCTACATGAGACCTGAGGGAAGGGGAAAGTCCTGCCGAACAAAAGAGAAGAGCTTGCCTCTGGAAATGATTTACTACACAAAGCAGAAGTAACACTGGGAAGATATCTGCTTCACATTATGTGGAAGGCGAAGGAAAAGACTATAAAAGAAGAAGGACTGGGGATGAAAAATCCAACAGGCAAGATGCTGGTTAGGAATATCAAGTCAAGCAAGACAGTCATCGGAAGAAGTGAAGACAGACAGAGGAGGAGATAGGAAAAACAGATTCTACAATACTGCTCTGCATTTTATTTCTATTTCCTTTAAACCAGTGCTCATGGAGAGCGGCTCAGTGATATTCTCCATCTGAGACTTATGTTCCTAATTAGACTCATTTACGCAACGACATTAAGAACTGGCAACTGGTGGAGGCAATAGAAAGAAATGGAACAGTCGAAGGTCAATGCTTTGCCTGGGTAAATAAAGATAGTAAGAATGGCTGTGTCAGATGCTCTTCTGTTTCTTTTCTCAGTGTGGAGACAAGAATCAGACTCAATGCAATCTCAGGATCATAGATCTTGATCAAGAATATTTTAGACATGCTCCTGCTTCAGGATAGGGAAGCCTTCTGTTACGTCATATCCAAAAGATAATTTTCCTTCTTGGTCTCCAGAGAGGCAGATTCTCATTTTATAAATAGGTTCTGCAAATGGACCTATTCTGCTGATCATATTTGTACTGAAACCCTAGATTCCACAAAGAGGTTTTCCTAAGAAGTGTAACTAAGGTACAGACTGGTGGTGAAATCTTATAAAAAAAAAACACTGGTTGCAGGTTCATCTGTACTATTAGTATTTTTCTAGATTTCACACACATAGGACCCTGCAGTATAGCACAGGGAGCTCAGCTTGGTGCTTTGTGATGACCTACAGGGGTGCAATGACGGTGGGGTGGAAGGCAGACCCAAGAGGGAGGAGATATATGTATATATATAGCTGATTCACTTCATTGTACAGCAGAAACTAGTGACACTATAAAGCAATTATATTCCAATTTTTTAAAAAGTCACTGGATGGAAAGTTCTAAGACCTGAACAGTAGTTCCATGCTTTTCTGTTAATTTTTTTCAGGGATTCTGTCCACATCACCAGGTTTCTGAGGTTTGGTTTCCAGAGCCTGAAAAGGATGAGTATAAATCTTATCACCCAAAACAAAAGTGGCAAACCATGAACCCGTTACCAGGACTTTATAAGGCACAAAGCACTTTTGGTGTATGTATCATTTCTTCTAAAGATGACAGATTTGAATGGTGAGTAGTTAAAAGGTAAACTTCAAAAAATTAACAGTGGAAGTTCAGGTGAGGATAGAAATAATGCAAATATGCTAGCTGTTGCCCTCTTCAGCACCACTTCCTACATTCTCATCCAATGCCTCTTGCAAATTAAACTCCTATAAATATTTGCTCTTCCAAGTTAATTTCAGAGTTTCCTGAATTCTTTTATGCATTTTGGGATATATTTTTACCTGTTTCTGTTTGACCACATCAATACACATTCCAAAACGTTTTCCCCCAGAGGGAATAACCCATGATCCGGCAATCACAAAACAGTCCACAGAACCCAGAGCTGAAGATGATGACCTCAATGATGATGAAAATAATAACACTTTATTGAAGATGGTAACACTTAAGGATGGAATCCTGTCATGTATTTCCAAAGGGAGGTGACTCTCCAGCCTTCTTTGTGACCTGATTTTCCAAATCTGCTATGAGGTTCCACTTAAACACACAACAGACGCACACAAAGCCTCAGCAATTGCCAAACTATACTCCTTTAACTAGCAAACTAAATCTGAAAGCCTTAGGCAAAAGTTTTCATAAAGCGCATTGGGGAAAAATGCCAGTTTCGATGATGGTAGACGTTTTGATTAGGGGTTTGCCCACATCTTAAATAAATAAATAATGACCCCCCCTTACCACCCAGAATGGTTTTCCTTTGGATGCAATTATTACTCAATGGAAAGGCAAACACTGACGTTCAGAGTTTTCTATGCCTTGATATTAACCCGTGGCTTCTCCTTGGTTCTACTTCATGCCATTTTATGTGCTCTCCCCTCAGCTGAGAGAGACCCCCTACCATCTCTCTGCCTCCTGATAAGTTCCTCATCCATCTTCACATCTCTCTTCTCTAAGGAGCTGCTTCCGGCTTTCTCATCATGGTCTTTCACCCTAGCCTGCATCTCTAACCCTACTGTATATCACAGTTCATCTCACAAGGCAAGAGTGCTAGCCTTGAAGTCAAGATTCCAGGCTTTGAGGCTTCTCTGGTGGTTCAGTGGTTAGGACTCCATGCTTCTGCTCCCAGGGGCATGGGTTTGATTCCTGATTTGGAAACTAAGATCCTGCATGCTGTGTGGCCAAAAAAAAAAAATTTTTTTTTAATTCTTTTTAAAGGGAGGGAGTCAAGAAGGAAGAAGGGAAGGATAGAGGGAGGGAAGAAGGAAAGGAGGAAGAAAGGAAGGAAGAGGCAAGAAAAAGAAAGGCTTCAAATCCAGGCTTACTTGGGCAGGTTACTTAGCCTCCTGCCTCATCTGTAAATTGGATTAATAATAACTGCCTCCTTGAGGTGTGTTGAATAAAAAGACAATCTGCATCCAGGGTTTTGTGTGGTGTGAGACAAAACAGGCAATACAGCACTTATTTTCATCACAGTTTTTTTATTCAGGTCTATTTTGTTCACCTTTGTATCCCCAGCACCTAACATGGTACCTAGCAGAGCACAGGCACTTAAAAATTTTTTTTCATTTAACAAATGATGAATATGTACAGTGCTTCATACTTTAAAAAGAATTTTCACACATGTGGTCTCACTGGCACTTTCCACCAGCCCTCGGACAGAAGTGAGGACTTCTCAGACAAAGCTAAAGGACTTCTCCTTGGGAGAAACACTTTTTCGTGTGTCCACATACAACTGCCCATCATGGAACACCTTCAGAGCTCAAGGATGATCATAGGACCATACTGGACCAAATAAATCATTTCTGGGGATGTGCACTTTGAAAAAAACACCAAGGGGCAAAAAACACATGGAATGATCCCAGTGGTCATTGTATGGATGTGAGAGTTGGACTATAAAGAAAGTTGAGCACCAAAGAATTGATGCTTTTGAACTATGGTGTTGGAGAAGACTCTTGAGAGTCCCATGGACTGCAAGGAGATCCAACCAGTCCATCCTAAAGGAAATCAGTCCTGAATATTCATTGGAAGGACTGATGCTAAAGCTGAAACTCCAATACGTTGGCCACCTGATGCAAAGAACTGACTCATTGGAAAAGACCCTGATACTGGGAGAGAGTGAAGGCAGGAGGAGAAGGGAACGACAGGATGAGATGGCACTGACTCTAAGGACATTGAGTTTAAGTTAGCTCCGGGAGTTGGTGATGGAGAGGGAAGCCTGGCGTGCTGCAGTCTATGGGGTCTCAAAGCGCTGGACATGACTGAGCAACTGAACTGAACTGAACTGATCCCAGTCAATGGAGCACTGCTAGAAAACTTACCCAGGCCTAGAACTGACATTCCAGAAGCTGCCCATTCCCAGTCCTTGCTGTAGAGTTTCAGTTCTTTCTCAACAATGTTACAGAGTCAACTGATACAGGAGACAGAGCATTGAACTGGGCGTCACCAGCCTAGAGTTCTAGGTCTGTCTCTGCCATTAATAACAGGGCAAATCTCTTCTCTTTTAGCCTGAATTCCAAAATCAATTAAATGGGAACAAGATTCCCTGTTCTGCTTACCTCATTGGGGTGTTGCAGTAACCCCAATGAGGGTGAGAGGTAATCCTCTCACCAAGGAGAGGATTTGGGCTATGAGATTTTGTAAACTAGGAACTAATGTAAAGCATTAGTATTCCCCACTTCCAGAGCAGTAGACCACTTCCTTGGTGTGGAAGATAAAAAATTAGGCCTGACCTGGCACATTTCTGTTCCAGGACCTGAGAGTGGGCTCTTGTCTAACACTCGGAAATGAATTATCTGAGGAGACACACAGGCCAACAAAGAGAAAGACTTATGAGAAGGGGTCCTCGGGCAGAGAGCAGCAGGGTAAGGGAACCCAGGAGAACTGTTTTGCCACATGGCTCGCGTGGCAGAAGTCTTGGGTTTTATGGTGATGGGGTTAGCTTTCTGGGTTGTCTCTGGCCAGTCATCTTACTTGTGCCATATTTGGTCCAATTCCTGGTGGCCCCTGCGTCTCTCAGCCAAGATGATTTCCAGCGTGAGGGTTTCTGAGGTTGGCAGGACATATTATGGGCTGGTGTCTCTCTCCTCCTTTTGGCCCCTCCCGTGTGCTTCTAACTGGTGGTAGCTTGTCAGTTCTGTGTTCCTTATCAGGACCTCCTGTGGTGAGATCACTCACGCAAGCAGTCATTATCGTGCCTGGCCAAGGTGGGTCGTTTCAGTCCCTGATTCCCTAACATTTCCACGTGCCCAATACCTAATAAGAACATTCTCTCTTACTCTTTTCAGGGTCTCACCTTGTGCCCTGACCCTTTTGCTTTTGACACACCTCAGAGCTCCTTCCTGACCCACTGCTCATCTCCTTGGCCCTCAGCCCCTAGACACACTTCCTGTCTGTAGCCTGAGATTCTCTCATCACCCTGGCTTTATGTGATCCTCCTCCTCTAGCATTGCTAGCTTTGAACCAGGAGAGTAGCAGGCTCTTTGGCTTTTCTGAGCATTTAGTATGTGGCAAGGGTGGGCATACAGACCTGAGGCCCAGGCCAGCCCACATGGTCAAGGGGAAACTGCTCCTTCAGTCCTTTAGTGACCTCTTTATCCTTCTTGCTCAGAGCATATTTTTAAAAGCTTTTTCCATTACCTAATAAGTTTCAGTGACGAAGTTCAAAAGCCCAGCCTGGGGACAGTTCATGCTGGGAAGGGTTATTAGCTTTCTGTAGCTATATTAGTTTTCGTATTGATGAGGAAACGCCAATGAAGTCAAATCACTGGGCAGTGTTCCCAGAGCTCAAGCCACTTTTTCTTTTTTTTCTAGAAAAACTGAATGGAGAGAAACTAGATTTCCTTCTCGTGCCTAGGGGCAAATATCTTGCTGGCCAAGGGCGGGGGTGCTTCTTGGACCCCCTGCCATTCTTTTAGAACATTCTTTGGTTTCAGGGGGTTTGCCCCATTTCTGCTGTTGAGCCCACAAAAGGCATCTTTTAGGTCTTAAGAGAGAAAAGTTGCAAGTCAGAAGGAATCCTAGGGTGAGGTGGTCTTCGGAGAATAAAACAGCCAGGTAATTTGGTTCTTTAAGTTCTACTGGGGGGTCTGGTTCCCTCAGGTAAAGGACGAAGGCAGCAGAGGCCCAGGACAAGCCACTGCAGAAGCAGACGCCCTCTCCCAACTAGCCTTCCCTCCTGTGGCCTCAGGCCTGCGAGCCAGAGTTCACTTCTCCGGGATCCCTCACTGTCCAGCTGTCCAGCTGTCTGCAGCTGTGTGCCTTCCAGCAACTCACAGCTGGCTTTGCAGAGAGAAATGGCCTCTCTCTAAGGCGGTTTACCAGAAGAGATTGCTTCAGATGTGCAGTTTGTTACAACACGATTCTAAAAGAGCAGCCATTAAATGCCACGGATCGCAATGTTACATAGAAAAGGTGAGCACTGCCTAGTGACTCACTACATCAGATGACTGCTCAGTAAGTGGCAGATTTTTCCTTCATTTATTTCTTATTTTATTTATCTTGGCTGTAGCACAGGGTGTATCGGATCTTAGTGCCCGGACCAAGGATTGAACTCACACCATTGGCAGAGAAGGCGTGGAGTCCTAACCACCGGACTGCCAGGGAATTCCCTTCCTTTATCTCTTTGTCTCTTCTACATGTTAGGCATGCTGACATGCAGAAAAGTTGCAGATACTGTAAAGCATCTTCCCCGGCGAGGGTATGGGGGGCGGCATGGCAGTTCTAGACAGTTCATCCCATGTGCTCATGTATGCCTGCGTGGTGTCTACATGCATGTGTCTGCACTCTTGGGGACCTGAGTGTGTGGAGGAAACTTCCCAGGGGTATAATGCCTCCGAAGTTCCATGTGTGCAGACACAAAACACACTTTAGTTTCCTAACACTGATCAGCTCTCTACTACATTTGAAGTTCAAGGTCCTGTAGGAGAAGAAAGAGTTCAAGGGACTTTTCCTCCAGAAAGCAGTCTGGGAGTTGAGTTTCAAGCTTTTATGAGGTAGATTGAGTTGGGTTCAAGATAATAACTCAGTTAGAAATCCTGGTGCAAACAACAGTTCACGCTGTATTCCATTTTCATTTAAATCAGAACAGCCTTTGCTTTCCAGGCTATTCTTTCTGGTAACTGCATTTCAACTCTTGACTTCAGGTTGCTTTGAGTATGAAGCTCACACACCCAGGGGAATCTCACTGCATAAACAACAGGGTTTCTTGTTGTTTAAAATTGCTTTAAAGGCTATAAGTTTCCAACCTGCCTGTTTTTGAAGCTTAAGTTCATCTCTATGTGAGGCTGTTTTTTCAGAGCTCCGTAATTCTAACAGACAGTGGTGAGAAATTTTGAAACATGCATTTATATTATATTAGTTCCTTCTATCCTTTCCCTCATTAACTCAGCCTCCTGGGATCTCAGGCTATGGATCCTTACCATTTCTTTCTCTTTTTCCCTCCCTCCTTCCTTCTCCTCTCTCCTCTTTCCTTCTTTCCTGCATCTTCATACTCTCTGTCTTTCTTGAGCACTGGCTTCTGTCTCTGGGCACAGCCTTCGTTCAGCCAGGTTATATAACACTAGGCAGCCTGCTCTCTGTCCCTCCATGAAATACCATCCAAGTACATTTTCCCTCCAATTTAACTCTTCAAAAGTAGCAGGGCTCAGGGAGAGTGGGAGAGCCAGGAATGAGGGAAAATAGAGACAAAAGAACTTGTCTGGCAGAGTCACAGGCACCCTAACAGTAAATCTCGCCAAGCCCTTTTCGAATCTGGAATGATTTTCATGCAGCTGAAGAAGGTCGGCTGTTGAGCTGTTCCTTCCGCCTTCCTTGATCCTCTCTCCTCTCACCCCTCTCCTGCCCCCGCCTCCCGTCCCCACTGAGCAGAGAAACAGTGCACTCAGTCACTTAAAAGAAGGAAATGGATAAAGTAAGAAAGGAGCTGAAAACCTAAGGGAAAACAATACAACATCTTGCAATCTGGGAGTCAGGTATGGAACCCAGAAGCTCTGTGGTTAATATCCTCCCCGCCTTGCAAACCCTTTGTCTTCCTGAGCCCCTGGGCACTGGCCCACTCAGCACTAGGGCTGGGACTTCTGTTATCCCTGGTCGGCCCTCAGCCCTGGTGGATTCCACCTACATTCCTTTAATTGCCCTTGTGGGGAGGGGGAGGCAGGGCAGACCCTGGGGACTGTCAGACACACAACACCGCTCTCTGCCACCACAGCTAAGATGTGAGCCCCTTCGTTTTGAAGTCTGCCCAAAGTCACAGAGTTGAAATGCCTGAATTTAATACCACTTCCCTCACCACACTCTCAGCCAAATGTCCTTGGCTTTTCAATAGACCTAACCTCTTGGCACTATTGAGTCTTGATGTTTTGCATTCTTTTTTTCTTACATATTTAACCCTCAACTCGCCCTTCTCTGACTAAAGCTTTGTCAGTTACACCAATGCCTTCCTTCCTGGGAAGAGATCCTGCCTTCTTCCCTCTGTTCCATCATCTTTTCTTTCTTTAGTTGTTTGGGGAGGGGGAGAGGAAGCAATGGAGGAATCCTTGGAAACTGTGCCCAGGGACATGTCAACTCAGGAGTGTTTCCAATGTGGATGGGGGTATTCGGGGAGGTAGCACAGGGGATGGCTTAGCCACTCTGCCCAGGGAACAAAATTCTCTTTCCTTACCACGCCCCAATTCTTTTTTGCTATATTTGTTGAAGTAGCCTCAGAAAGCTACAATCTGATCCTTGTCTCCAGGCTCGTCTCAGGCTCTGGCACGGAGCACAGTCTTCAAGTGTTGCCCCTTGAGTAGCAAAATGGGCTTATTGTTGAGTTGTCCCCTTGTGCCCTAATGAATGCCCTTCTGGAGACCTTTTCTTGGCCAGTGTCTACCGTGGTCAAGTCCCTTCGTTTACTGCCAGCTAGGACTGGTGCTAATTTTTAAAGTTTAGATGCTTGTCATAGCTTTGCCTCCACTCTAACCAGCCTGGGTTTCTTTCTCCTAAGAAGTCCAATGGACTTGCCAAAGGGCACAGACAGTCTTAGTGAAGACTGACACACAGACCCTACTTGTTTGCACATAGAGTGTATATCTCAATGAAGACAGCAAATCAATTACTCTAAGTGAACCAGCAAATGTGATTTTATATATCTAAGTATTTTTCCCAAAACTAGCCTGTTGTGAAATCATAGAATCGGTCCAATCATGCTTTGGGTTTTTTTGGTTTGCCTATTTTGGTTTTGTCCTTATAAAGTGGAGTTTACTCTTAAAACACAAGTTAATCTTTCTCGATCTCCATGTTTATTGAGCTAGAAGGCCTCCGATAGAGTTTCTCTGCAATGAGCATGTTACATTTCATACTTTATACATACTATCAATAGTGATTATTACCATGCTTATTGTTTAGTTGCTAAGTCATGTCTGACTCTAAGACCCCATGAACTATAGCCCACCAGGCTCCTCTTTCCATAGGATTTCCTAGCAAAGAACACTGGAGTGGGTTGCCATTTCCTTCTCCAGGGGATCTTCCTGACCTAGAGATCAAACTCACATCTCGTGCATTGCAGGCAGATTCTTTACTGCTAAGCCACCAGGGAAGCCCAAGAAATTTCTATACATCATCCATAAGGCTAAGAAGAGTTGGGCACCACTAATCAATGGAGCACACATGATGAATCATGCCACATACTGAGGAATTTGTACACATTAGCTTATTTAATCTCCAAATAATCCTATAAAGCTGGGACTCTACTAGTTAGTTTGTAGATGTGGAAAGTGAGGCCCATTTATGTAATGGCTATAGTTGTTCACCTGTAACTTCAACCATCTTGTGAGATGTGGAACATTCCCTTCCTTACCCTTCAATCCCCCACAGGGCATATATCATCTTCTCTTCACATGGTGGATGCCAGATTAAGAGCTGTGAATGTCCATTTCCAAAGAAGAAAAAATTTAAACCAAAGACCAAGAGACAATCAAGGCAGATTGTACTATGGTTGCTTCCAAACTGATTGCTTTAGATCCCCACAAACCACTTGAACAGAGTGGTTTTCATTCTGCAAGAAGCTGACAGTGAATTTTGTGGTGTCGCACATCTTAAGTCTCAGCTCTACAATTGGGGATTCCAAACTAATGGCTATGAACTATAAAAGCAGACATTAATATCCTCTGTCAGCTAAAAACATTGCCTTTCTCATGGCTCAAAGTATGAACTTCAAGTCTATGTGAGAAAGAAGTACCTGAATTGGTTTATTATATCTGCAGGAGTCATCAAGCCAAGCAAATTCTGGGTGTTTACTTTGGTCCAGGGCCCCGCACACCAGTTCCTGGTTAGATAGCTACTTATGCCTAGAAACTCAGACATCATTAACATTAAGTCTACCTTAATGCCAACGAAGGCCCTTGGCATTAAGGACCTTCATATGCTTGAAGTTTCTCTCCCTTTCCATCCCTCCCTTCATTGATTAGAACAAGATGACTAAAAAAGAAAATTACAGGTCAGTATCACTGATGAACATAGATGCAAAAATACTCAACAAAAATTCTAGCAAACCAACCCAACAACACATTAAAAGGTTCATACACCATGATCAAATGGGATTTATCTCAGGGATACTTCAATATCTGCAAATCAATCAGTGTGACATACCACGTTAGCAAACTGAAGAATAACAACCATATGATAAACAGATGAAGAAAAAGCTTTTGACAAAACTCAATGCCCATTTATGATTTAAAATAAAAGCTCTTCAGAAGTCAGCATAGTGGGCACTGAACATAATAAAGGCTGTATATGACAAATCCACAGCTAACATAATTCTCAATGGTGAAAAACTGAAAGTGATCCAAGATCAGGAACAAAACAAGAATATCTACTCTCACCACTTTTGTTCAACATAGTTTTGGAAGTCTTAGCTATAGCAATCAGAGAAGGAAAAGAGATCAAAGGAATCCAAATTGGAAAAGAAGTAAAACTATCACTGTTTGCAGATGACATGATACAATACATTGAAAGTCTTATAGGATGCTACCAGAAAACGACTAGATCTCATCAATGAGTTTGGTAAATTTGCAAGATACAAAATTAGCACACAGAAATTTCTTGCATTCCTATACACTAACAACAAAAATAAGAAAGAGAAATTAAGGAAACAATCCCATTTACTATCACATCAAAAAGAATAAAATACCTAGGAATCAACCTACTTAAGGAGGAAAAGATCTGTATCCTGAAAACTACAACATGCTGATGAAAGAAATCAAAGATGACACAAACAGATGAAAAGATATACCATGTTCTTAAATAAGAAGAATCAAGTGTCAAAATGACTGCCAAAGGCAATCTACAGATTCAATGCAATCCCTATCAAATTACCAAGGGCATTTTTCACAGAACTAGAGAAAAAAAAAGTTTTTAATTTGTATGGAAAGACAAAACCTTGAATAGCCAAAGAAATTCTGAGAAAGAAAAACAAAGCTGGAAGAATCAGGCTCCCTGACCTCAGACTAAGTTACGACAAAGCTACAGTAATCAAAAGAGTATGGTACTGGTGCAAAAACAGAAATATAGATGGATGTAACAGGATAGAAAGCCCAGAAATAAACTCACACACCTATGGTCCATTAACCTAGGACAAAGGAGGCAAGAATACATAATGGAGAAAAGACAATCTCTTCAATAAGTGGTGCTGGGAAAACTGTAAGCCACATGTAAATAAATGAAATTAGAACACTCTCTAACACTATACACAAAAATAAACTCAAAATGGATCAAAGACCTAAATGTAAAGCCAGAAACTATAAAACTTAGAGGAAAACATAGGCAGAACACTTTAACATAAATTTCAGTAAGATCTATTTTGATCCACCTCCTAGAGTAATGAAAATAAAATCAAAGATAATTAAACTTAAAAGCTTTTGCACAGCAAAGGAAATCACAAGCAAAACAAGAAGACAACCTACAGAATGGGAAAAAATATTTGCAAACAAAGCAACTTACGATTGATCTCCAAAATATACAAAGAGCTCATGCAGCTCTATGTCAAAAAAATAAATAAAATCCAATCCAAAAAATGGGAAGAAAATCTAAATAGATTTCTCCAAAGAGGACATATAGATGGCCAAAAATCACGTGAAAAGATGCTCAGTGTCACTAATTATCAGGGAAATACACATCAGAACTACAGTGACGTATCACCTCACATGGGTCAGAATGGTCATCATCAAAAAGTCTACTGACAATAAGTGCTGGAGAGGGTGTGGAGAAAAGGGAGCCCTCCTTCACTGCTGGTGGGAATGTAAATTGGTACAGCCACTGTGGAAAATAGTATGGAGGCTCCTTAAAAAACTAAGAATAGAACTACTGTTTGATCCAGCAATCCCACCCCTGGGCATAGATCCAGAGAAAGTCATACTTTGAAACTACATGCTTCCCAATATTCATTGCAGCACTGTTTACAATAGGCAAGATATGGAAGAAACCTAAATGCCCGTCAATAGAAGGATGGATAAAGAAGATGTGGTACATATATACAATGGAATATTATTCAGCCATAAAAAGAATGAAATCATGCAATTTGCAGCAACATGGATGGACCTAGAGATTATCATACTAAGTGAAGTCAGACAGAAAAAGACAAATATCATCTGAAATCACTCATCTGTGGAATCTAATTTTTTAAATGATGCAAATAAATTTATTCACTAAACAAAAACAGACTCACAGATTTCTAAATCAAACTTATGATTACCAAAGGGGAAAAATGGGGGAAGGAGTAAATTAAGAGCCTGGGATTAACATATATATACACTACCATATAAAAAATAGATAACCAACAAGGACCTACTGTACAGCACAGGGAGCGCTACTCAATATTCTGTAATGACCTGTATGGGTAAAGAATCTGAAAAAGAATGAATATATGTGTATGTATAACTAAATCACTTTGCTGTACACCTGAATCTAACACAACATTATAAATCAACTATACTACAATTAAAAAAAGAATAATATGACCAAAGAAAACACAGGGTCTAGCCAATGTCCAGTGCTTCAGAATTGAGTGGAGACTGTGAAATTGTGGTCTTTATATTTTACCAGTTTATTAGAAATCATTAGTGTATTCCTGAATTACATCTCAGATTTCCTCTTGGCTCCATTTCCAACTTAGGCTCAAACGTAGCCCCATACCAAGTTCTCTAGATAAGGTGAAGGTACTTGCTTCAACCCATAGAGAATAATTAATTTGGTTTCACCCCTAGATGTAGAGTTTATCACCAGCTAAATATCTCCAGTGCAATCTGTTGGCTGCTGCTGCTGCTGCTGCTGCTAAGTCACTTCAGTCATGTCCGACTCTGTGTGACCCCATAGACGGAAGCCCACCAGGCTCCCCCGTCCCTGGGATTCTCCAGGCAAGAACACTGGAGTGGGTTGCCATTTCCTTCTCCAATGTGTGAAAGTGAAAAGTGAAGTCGCTCAGTCGTGTCCGACCCTTAGCGACCCCACGGACTGCAGCCTACCAGGCTCCTCCATCCATGGGATTTTCTAGGCAAGAGTACTGGAGTGGCTTGCCATTGCCTTCTCCGCAGAGTCTACCAAATGCCAGAGTTGGATGCTGAGAAACAAAAAGGGCAGAGGAAAGAGGAAAGGCCTCTCTGGGGGAAACTCAGTTATTCCAAGATTCTTCTAAGAAATAGTCAATACCAATAGTGCCCTTTACTGGGACAAGAACCAGAAGACACCAGAAGGTGAAGTGGTCCTAACACCCAGGAGGCTTTAAGACTAAGAGAGTGGCCTGAGCCTATGCTCAGGATAGGATAAATAGGATGCACCTCCATAAAAAAAACACAGGACACAATGAAAACATGACTTAAATAAATTGCAAATTATATGCATAAGTTGTCTCTGTCTACCCAGAGATGAAATCAGACCATGAGCTAAAGCATGGAGCCAGAGAGCATGTCATTTCATCACCTTGGCATACTTTCTAGACTCTTCAGTTTGAACAACTCATATAAGTTTACAACAAGGAAGAAAATAAAATATTTCCCTCAAAGAGGTGACTATAGGTTCACCGTCCTCCAGAGCATTCTTCTATTAAGGTCACGGTCACACTATACTGTGTCATTCTCTGACCTCACTTCTCCAAACTCTGGGTTTTGTTTTGTTTTTTCCATATTCACATGGAATCTCTACCATCCTTTCTTGCAACTGTTATTTATTCTGAACTCTGTGCTCCAGAAAACTGACATTTGGGATGCAAAGTGATCTGGATCTTCCTAATGTGTTGTTCTCCCTTCAATCCCAGTTAGGTGGTTTGGACCTGGCCCCCATCCCTATTGCTGGCCTGCTTACCTGATCAAAGAGGAAGACACCATTAAGTAGGTCTCAGAATGGAATCTCAAGGGAAAGATGCAATGACCTTGATACATACATAAGAAAAGAAGCCGAAACAGAAGCTGTGATGCAAACCTACCAAAAATGATATCAAAGGCTGAGCAGAGAGGAATCCACAGGAATTGAGATACAGATGTGGAGGAGACCTTTAAAATCCCTACTCCAGCCATGCTGGTCACTTTTACTTACAATGAAGCACCAAGGAGGCCTTTTAAAAGACCAAAACTGGAGTATGAGAACCCTGGTTAGGAAATCATGATGATTCCCATCATGGTCTCTCGCCAACTAGGTGATCTTGTAATTTGTGGAGTTACAGGTTCCTATCTGGAAATGGGGATAATCCTACCAACGTCACAGGAATATTTCAAGGTTTAAATGAGATCACGACATGAGCACTGCTATAGTACCTATGATATGCCAGACGTCAATAAACTGTTTATGACGTAACTTGCCCAAGGTCACGTGGCTAGGAAGTTGTAACTTGTGGTAACTTGAAACCAAGAAGGGTGGTTCCAGTCTGAGTTCTTATCTACCACGCCTCTTGAGAGAATGTCCATAAACCACTCAACCCAGTACCCGGGATGTTATCATCGTGTTGTACATGTCAGCTATCATTTTATTGTTTTTTTTCTTAGGGTATAAGAAAAACCTTGTCAGTAGAGACTGGGGGAGGAACTGGAGACTCTGAAATGCAGTATCTGGAGCTCTGCATGCCAGAAGTGTTGTTTGGGAAAGAATTCAGAGAGGACTCAAAGAAATGTGATGGAGCTGTTCCCTGGAGCTGTGTCTAGCTCACACAGGTGTTCCTGGGTTAGCAGCATCGTCTCTTCTGTTTTCTAAGACTGACACAGAGCTCCACGTCTAGTGGGGAATTGTAGATGACACTCATCCTCTCATTTTATACACGTAAATTGAAATGTAAGTTACAGCATTTTATTATAGAAGCTTTGCAAATCAGCAGCAGAGCTGATACTTGAATAAGTCTCCTGATGCCCAGGATAATGCCTTGTCTCTTAAACCTAGAGCCAATATATAGTGGCTTTCCCAGATTTCAAAATGCCTTGTCCATTGTGTGTGTAAGTGCTGTCCTCTTGGCTAAATAAGCAATTCAATTATTGATTTGGAAAATAACGATTACGACAATGATTCATCACAGGGAAGACAGTTATACAACCTCTCTCTCCATTTCCTTCTAATGGCCTGTGGGACTGTGGGGTGGTGGTGCTGGGGGTGGTGGTGGTGCTTAAAATCAAAAGGTCCCTAATTACCTACCACAGTCCTCTGGGTCTTCGATGGTCCTGAGGTTTGAGGACCTGTTTGCCAATGTGGAGACCCCAAAAGCTGATGCTGAATTAGGTCACTCAAGTGCTTCAGAGGGGACGTGAAACACTGAAATTAGGGACCTCCTTCCACTCCCTGCAAAAGATCCTTTGCCTTTAAGGGCTCCTTTTAACAGCCAGCGAGTTTTCTCTGATCCTCCTTAATAAAGTGCCCCAGCAGCAGCGCTCCCCTTCCTTATTTGAGGTCTGTGCAGTCTCATTAAATTTGATGTGTCGCAGAGGGCTTAGTTACGTGAAAGGGAGGCAGTGGGGACAGAGCTGGAGGCTGCCAGCTCTCCTAAGGAAACGTAATTCATCACGGCTTCTCAAAATGGACGCCCCTCTGGCTTCCTGCTCCATTGATTTCTCCCCCTTTGCAAGTAACAAGTGAAGGGCCAGCTCAGCCTGCAGATTTAACCCTTATTAACAGTCGTTTAAATTAGAGATGCGGTTTGATGGAGAGACAGGAGCCTTCCTAGATTCCCCCCTCAAAGGAAACGGAGAAGAGATGATTAAAGATGAAAGCACACTAGGCTGGCTGTGCGGCATCTATCCCCATCTGAGGAGGGGCTAGCACCTCTATTAAGTAGTTTATCCAAATAATGTGCACCTACTTTTCCCTGATTAAATATTCATGGCCCACTCCTCCTTCCCCAGCCCCTTTTGAAAGAGTAATGGAGGAAGGAGAATTTGCTGTTCTACACAAAGTGATGAACAGGAGGACAGTGGCAGACCACCAGCCTGCTAGACCACTGCCTTCTCGACAGGACCGATCCAGAACATCTAGGATGACCTGCCTGGCTGTAGGCTCCCCTAAGACCTCACAGTGAAAAGAGATGCTCTGGTGCTCCTGCATGGCTGGCTGGACCTGAAGAAGACCCACCTGGTGTGGGAACAGAGCTTGCAGAAAAGAGACCAGACTGACTCATGATGCAAATACCCAGCTTCATCTCCATCTGTGGGGGCTAGTGTGTGCAGGGGCCACGCAAGCTAGTGAGGGAGCAAAACTGAAAGGTCAAGGTGCAAGGGCAAGACTTCGGTAAAGGGAAGATGAACATGTCCAGGATTAGGCTGCCCATTCCAGCCTCTCTCCCTGTTTTACGTGCATCCTTGTAACGCCTCAGATTCCCTGGTGTTCTTAGCAGTGACATCGTCATTGTTCCTATAAATTTCTACCTTAAGGAAAAAAACTTGGGGCATCACACCAAGGACAGCAGACTAAGCAAGACCTAGCTGCCCACTGGGAAAATGAACCATGGAAAAAGACCATCTTAGGGAAGGGTGGGGACAAAGTGTCCCTCAAGCAGCAAAGCCCACTTTTTTCAGATTTATGCTTCTCCACCTCCACTAACAACCCTCATCTTCCCTTTAAACATAAAGAAAATAATCCCCCTGAATTGGGGTCATATCCTTTGGAAAACACAGCCACACCTACACTGCTGTAAAAACGAAAAGCATCAAGGTACCTCTCTCGTGCTCGTACTGTGTATTCTCCTGACTTGTAGCATCTAACTCAAGGAATCTAAAGAGGAACATTCTAGGACAGAAACAAAGTAAGACAGGCCCCACTACACTGACAGCACTAGTATTGTATTAACAATGATGTCAGCTCTATTTTTATTTTACTTTCAACAGAAGTATGTAGATTTTTCTGGAGTCTAAATTTTATAAAGGCAACTCATAGTGCACAAACCTTACTACACCCAAGTTTCGACTCTACCAAGAGAATTCTCCCTACCCTACCTCCCAAGTCTTAAAATAGGACAGAAATATATAGAACTCGTGGGAGTATCCCTCCACATCCCCCTCAATTCACTCTGGTGAGTTTTCTGCAGGTTTTTCTGGAAGACTCCAAGTACACACAGAGTTCAGTTATAAACAGGGTTTTCTTCAAACTGTTTTCAAACCAAGTTTCAAAATAATCACAGTGTCAGAGAAAGTTACTGCCAGCTTGCTCTCACCATTACGTGGGGAACATCGGAAATATAGGTTTTCCATGTTGCTTTTTTTTTTTTTTTTACTAATTGACACCATCATCAGGGAAGTGAGCCAAGATGAAGCGTTGGGAAAATAAAGTATAAATTTCCTATGTACGTCCAGTCCAGGGGCAGATGAAGGGAGGTGCATGCTGTATGAGCTGCCAAGAACGTTCAGGTTCAGAACAAGTGTCCAAGCAAGACACAGACTTGGCAAGAGCCTTTTCCTCTTAATTTCATACTCTCGAGTATGTGCAGGGAAATGTAAGTCCCCCTCTTTTTATTTTTACTGAGACGCTTTCCCTTTCTAGAACATCCAAGCCTTGCTTTACAAGCACGTACCACATGAACAAGGCGCTAATCATGTTAAGGAAAACTTCCTGCCAAGGAAATTACTCCCACAGCAGTAAGAAGTTGTGCGTTGTGAGGTGGGCACTTTAAGAGGTCTTTTGCTCCTCTACAGCCTGCACTCCCACAGTGAAATACTTCTCTGACCCCTGAAAATGAGAATGTACAGAATGATAAAAGAGGGTACTAGGGAAGGAAAGAAAAAAAGACTGATATTGCTAAGCACTTAGTATGGCCCGGAAAGTGCTGAAGAAATATACACAGTGTTGTTTATTTCATCTTTGCAACAGTGCTATGTCATCAGTTATCTTCCCCCTCCCCACCGCCCACTTAAAGATGAAGACCCTGAGGACCAGAAGGGTTGGGTAAACTTCTCCAACGTCAAAGTGGCTGAGTGAGGACTAGGATCACAACATATCTAATTTTGAAGCAGCTTTTTTTTCACTATATGATACTATTGCTAACAGCAAGGGTCTTCAAAACCACAGAACCAATCGCTACAGAAATCACTGAATCGTAAGAACAAGAAACTTGATCCTTAGCTCAGACTTGCTTCCGAAGATAGCAGAGTGGCCAATGCTGTGTTTACTTTAAAATGTTTGTTTGTTCCATTACTTCTAAAATGAGTCCAGTAGTAGTAGTGAAGTCGCTCAGTCGTGTCCGACTCGCTGCGACCCCATGGACTGTAGCCCACCAGGCTCCTCCCTCTATGGGATTCTCCAGGCAAGAGTACTGGAGTGGGTTGCCATTTCCTTCTCCAGGGGATCTGCCCGACCCAGGGATTGAACCCGGGTCTCCCGCATTCCAGGCAGACGCTTTAACCTCTGAGCCACCAGGTCTAGCACCCTCCTATTATAACTGTTCATTCAGTGCCATACACAGTCAGACACAAGCCATACAGTGCACCACTGATGGCAGTAAAAAGGATCAATTATATGGACAAATTATTTCAACCAAAATTTACTTGTGCTAACTATACTGCAAAGACCTTAGGGTTAAAAAATTCATACAGGCATAGCCCCAGCATGGCCTCCTATCTCCACTCATGGTATCTTCTGCCTGCTTTCTACCCAGTAACATTACTGTCATCGGAAGCTGAGAAATCAAGGCAAAGACGGACATAAACAGATATTCACATAACACAGTAGGGAGGCGCTCTGAATCCCCGCTGTGGAGGCAGACTATCTGGTCTGCCCTCTCCTTCCCTTACCACGAACACAAGTCCCAAACCTTTCCCTAGCCCCAAACTCAATCTAAGTTCAGCTCCAGTCTCCCTACAGCTAGTCCACCCACCTTGCTTCCTTCCCCTGCTTTCCCTTTCAGTCACCCCCCACCTAACAGCCCAATCATTTTCCATCCACCCACATATTCCATACCATCTTTTCAGCCAGTCTCTTCTTTGGCATCCTGTGGAATCCCACTTAAAGAGCAAATTTCTTCATGGCTGTAGATCCTTGCACCAGTGTTCTTTCCATCTCACTATCAAATGAAAATGTGGCTTTCCTTTCATTGTAAATAGCCCTCAACCCCGTTTCCCAAAGTTGTTTTCTCTACCCTGACCCCAACTCAGAGACAGTAAGTAACACTTGCTTTCAACCTACCTTGCAGGGTGTTGTCCTGTAGCCACTACCCAAGAGCCCTTCTCCTTTACAACTCTCTTCCCTCACTCCTCAATGTACCCTTCTAACCCTTAACCGAGAGCACGTGTTCACCCAAGACTCCATGTACTTTTATTGATGACTGATGACCTAAGCCTCTCATGATCTGAACCTTCTCAATGTCAATGATTTTTACCTCCTTTCTGTTTCTCACCCAAAAAAAGCAGTGGCTCTCAAAAGCTTGGTTCTTGGACCACGAGCATCAACATCACCTGAAACTTGTTAGCAAGGCAAATTTCAGGCTTCCCTGTTGGCTCAGTGGTAAAGAATCTGCCTGCCAATGCAGAAGACTCTGATTGGAACCTTGATCCGGGAGGATCCAGCATGCCACAGGGCAGTTAAGCCCGAAAGCCACAACTACTGAGCCTGCGTGCTCCACAGCAAGCGAAGCCACCACAGTGAGAGTTGTTGCCCTGCAACAAAGAGTAGCCCCTGCCTGCAACTAGAGAAAAGCTGGCATAGCAATGAAGACTCAGCACAGCTAAAAATAATTTTGTTTTAAATACAAATCTCAGGTCCAGCCTAGACCTATTGATTTAGAGTCTTTAGCGGGGCAGGGATAGCAACCTGTGCTTTAACAAGCCCTCCAGGTGATTCTGATGCACAAATTTTGAGAACCACTAATGCAGAGGTTGACCCCACTGTAGGTCATCCCATCAATTGAAGCTTCTTGACTCTTAAGAGCTCTGCTTCACCCACTTGTGATCGTGTTTCCTATTCTCTCAACCTTGCTAATCTAATATTTGCCAATGTCTGTAGGTCTAGAGCCTCTTCTGGCCTCACCTTTACCCGGTGTGGACTCTGGTCAGCATTTCCCTGATGCCTCTAACCTTGCAATAGCTACTTAACTGGTAGCCCCTACCCCTTGGACTTTTGGCACAAGCTGTGAAATTGTGCTGAATCCAAGCTAGCCCTCTTACCTGGCTGCTGCTGGTGGTTTATAATGAGAGGATTCATTTCTTTTGAATGTGTTAATTTTTTCTTTGCAGTATTTCTAACATGTATCCCTTTCTTTAATACTGGCATTTCCACCTCGTCTTTCACACTTTCAGCCAATGGTTTTGATTCTTCCTAAGAAAAAGTTGGGGCTTCACCAGTGGCTCAGTGGTAAAGAATCCACCAGCAATGCAGGAGCCACAAGAGACATGGGTTCAATCCCTGGATCAGGAAGATCCCCAGAGGAGGGCATGGCAACCCACTCCAGCATTCTTGCCTGGAGAATCCCCATGGACAGAGGAGCTTAGCAGGCTACAGTCTATAGGATCGCAAAGAGTCAGACATGACTGAAGTGACTTAGCACAAATGCATGCAAGAAAAATTCACCCACCCAGTTTTCCTCAAATTCCACCCATTGCTCTCCAAATCATCTTGATAGCTGCTCCTGCAGACTCTGAAGAGGCAGCCTCCTCCTCTCTTATGCTCTGAATCTTCTGCCTGATGACTCCACCAGAACCTTGCTCCTCAGGAATGCCAGAGGAATGCAGGGCCTCCGAGAAGGGAAGTTCAAGACCATGTCTCGCCAGAGGGCAGAGGGGGTTGTCAATGATTAATAGTGTCATGTGCCAGAAATAGATCCAAGATAACGAAACTGGAGAGAGGTTGTTTTGTTTGGGCCATTACTAGATAACTGGTTTCAGAATTGCTATTTTAGTAGAGAGGTGAGGACAGAAGACAGATTGCAGGAGGTTAATTAAGAGAACCAAGTAAGGGTGAATATGGCCCACCATTAGGAGAAATGTAGCTATGCAGCAAAAATGGAAAGCTGAAATGTAGCTACGGAAACTGAGGACTCCATGCACAGTCTTTTTTTTTTTTTTTTTGAACAGAGGAAAATTTATGCGTCGAACCTGGACTGGTCACTTATGATAATATACATGCTACAATTCCATTCTCTCCAATCATTCCACCTTCACCCTCTCCCACAGAGTCCCAAAGACTGTTCCATGCACAGTCTTCTCTCTACCATTAGTGAGATGTGTGTTTGCACTGTGCAAAGGAAAAGCAGCCAGTAGAGAGGGACAGAATAAAGACACTGAGATGGGATAATAAAGGAGAAAGGTCCTGCAAGGGACCCAAAAACAGGGAGTAGAGAGCAAAATCGGAGTCTATTCATCAGGATTCTTAGCTGCAAATGTCTCCATCAGCTAACTTGGGCCAAAACAGAAATAGACTGGCTCTCACGATTAGCAAGAGGAAAAGTATAAAAAGAGACCCTGTAGCCAGAGAGCTGATGTTTCCAGGACCACTGTCTCATCTTGGGTGCACTGCGCGTGTATTCCTTACGCTCTCCCATGAAGACAAGCACAGGCTAGACTCATTCCTGGGCTGCTCTTGGCATTTATGTTTCCAACTTTCCCACCAGAAAAGAGAGCATTTCTCCTCAGCTCCAATCAAATGCCATCAAAACTCTGATGGGGCCAATCTAAGTTCCATGCCCAGTCCTATGGTCAGGGAAAGAGGGAGAAGACAGCGTGTTAGGGGTCATAACAAACATATGCAAGGAAGAGAAGGAACTCTTCTTCACTTTCCCACGCAAGGTATGATGCCTTGATCTACAGACTAGGAAGAAATGAGCTATAGGACAGACAGACACAACCAATGTCAGGAACACAGGCATCTCTTCTGCCACCAGATTGGGTGTGAAGATATATATATGTGTATTGTATTATATATAAAGGAAATCTCTGATGGCTCAGCAGTAAAGAATCTGCCTGCAATGTAGGAGACGTGGGTTCGATCCTTGGGTCAGAAAGATCCTCTGGAGGAAGAAATGGCCACCCACTCCAGTATTCCATGGACAGGGAAGCCTGGTGGGCTACATTCCATGGGGTTGCAAAGAGCTGGACACTACTGAGTGACTAAACCACTACATATTATACACACACACACACACACACACACACACACATGTAATGCATGTGTCCATATGTATAGTTTTACAGTTACAGAAGTATATCCCAGGCCAGGTGCTCTGAAAGCAGATGCTGAGATTGTTTGGTTTGAAAGATGTTTATCAGGGATCCACGCCTGTGAAAGGAAAGAAGAATCCATACTTTTCAGAGGGCAAGGTAAAACTGGAATGCAGACCACCTTCCACCCAGAGGAGCACTCAAGAGTGAGTGTTGCTAGTCAGAGTGCTCTGGCATCAGTTAGAAAGAATTGATGTGCTGGGGCTCTTATACCCTTGGGTCGCTCAGTCTTTAGATGGGGACTCTCCCGGGGAATGTATGATCTCAGGGGTCACACTCTCTATAACTGAGGCAGACCCAGAAGATGCTGACAGCTGAAAGCAGCTCTCTGTATTCCCCATGACAGGGCAGTGAGTCCTTCCCTTAAAGAGAGAGCTCAATGGTGCTCTTATGGTCTTCTTATGTACCATACAAGAGTGGAAGAATAGGGGAATCTCAAGGCAATGAAACTCCTCTGAGCGATGCTATCGTGGAAGATACACATCATTGTACACTTGTCCAAACACATAGAAAGTACAGCACCAAGTGTGAATCCTAATAATAACTATGGACTTTGGATGATAGCAATGCATCAGTGTAGGTTCATCAAGTGTAACAAAGGCACTGCTCTGGTTGGGAGACTATGCATATGTGGGCAGGAAATGTATGGGAAATCTTTGTAATTTTCCTCTTGATTTTGCTGTGATCCTGAAATTACTCTTTAAAAAGTCTATAAATAATTGTTAAAGAATTTATATAGGAAAAAAAAACTTAGGTCAAACACCCACAGAGTGGAGTGTGGTCCTTTTACTGTGTCAATGCTGGTATGAAAGTAGCAAGGCTAAGCAGACGGTATCTGGACTGAAGTTAGCCTCCAGGGAGTTCATAAAAGAAATTCTGAATTTTAACATGGCTAGGTGTCATAAATTAAAAATGCAAGTAAATTTCTTCAGGTGCCTCTTAAAAAGAGGTGGAGTCTATGTCCCCTTCCCTGGAACTGAGGCTGGCCTGTAATGGTCTTGATCTCTAGAATATGTCAGAGGAGACACTGTGTTATTTCCAGGCCTGGAGAAGAACTTGGTTCTGAGAGCCCTGAGGTATCAAGTGAGAAGTCCAGTTACCCCAATGGTAAGATCACAGACAGTGGTGCAGTGGTAAAGAATCTACCTGCAATGCAGGAGACATGGGTTTGATTCCTGGGTGGGAAAGATCCCCTGGAGAAGGAAATGGCAACCCACTCCAGTATTCTTGCCTGGGAAATCCCATGGACAGAGGAACCTGTTGGGCTCTAGTCCAGGGGGTCACAAAAGAGTCAGACACAACTGCGCAACTAAGCAACAAAGATCACATGACTTGGAGGACATGGGGAACAATAATGACAAGAAAACCCAGGCTATTAATGACAAGGCCACCAGCAAGGACCCACTGAATTCAGATGGCCTGCATGTGTGTCAGTCTGTGTCATCAGTATTTTGAGGCCCCCTCATATGATGCTGTGCCACTGAGGAGTAGAATCAGGGTGTACTCAGCTGTGGTGGATACCACCGCAGGTCAAGGCATTAAGACATCAAATGTTAATGGGAAATGCAGGAACAAAGACATGGATGTGGTAAAATGGTGAATGTGAAGGTAGAGTCTTGGCATCTAGATGAAAGTAAAGATCAGAATCTTAGGGAGTGGTTGTAAGTAAAAGAGTTTATTCATCACTCATTTATTCACTTAACAAATACTTCCTGAGTCTCTACCATGTGCCAGGTATTATTCAAAACTGCTTGGTGTCTCTACCTGAGAGTGAGCAAGAGTAGGAAGAGAAAATGAAATTAAGACCTAGACAGCATATTAAAAAGCAGAGACATTACTTTGCCAACCAAGGTCCGTCTAGTCAAGGCTATGGTTTTTCCCGTGGTCATGTATGGATGTGAAAGTTGGACTGTGAAGAAAGCTGATCGCCGAAGAATTGATGCTTTTGAACTGTGGTGCTGGAGAAGACTCTTGAGAGTCCCTTGGACTGCAAGGAGATCCAACCAGTCCGTTCTAAAGGAGATCAATCCTGGGTGTTCATTGGAAGGACTGATGCTAAAGCTGAAACTCCAATACTTTGGCCACCTGATGCGATGAGTTGACTCACTGGAAAAGAGTCTGATGCTAGGAGGGATTGGGGACGGGAGGAGAAGGGGACAACAGAGAATGAGATGGCTGGATGGCATCACCGACTCTGTGGACATGAGTTTGAGTGAACTCCGGGAGTTGGTGATGGACAGGGAGGCCTGGCGTGCTGTGATTCATGGGGTTGCAAAGAGTCGGACACAACTGAGCAACTGAACTGAACTGAACTGAACTGAAGAGGGATTGGGGCAGGAGGAGAAGGGGATGACAGAGAATGAGATGGCTGGATGGCATCACTGACTCGATGGACATGAGTTTGAGTGAACTCCGGGATTGGTGAAAGACAGGGAGGCCTGGCGTGCTGTGATTCATGGGGTCGCAAAGAGTCGGACACGACTGAGCGACTGAACTAACTAAGAGAATTAGAAACTTGTGAACAGTATGGTCCTGCATCAGGCATGGGATTGAGTTATGTGTCCATTGCCAATAAGAAACAAGGATTTATCCATGATCCAAAAGGATACATGCCCCTCAGTGTTCACTGAAGCACTGTTTACAATAGCCAAGACATGGAAGCAACCTAAATGTCCATCAACAGAGGAATAGATAAAGAAGATGTGGTACATATCTATAATGGAATACTACTCAGCCATTAAAAAGAATGAAATAATGTCATTTGCTGCAACAGGATAGACCTAGAGATTGTCATACTGAGAGAAATAAGTCAGAGAAGAATTATCTCATAACATCCTTTATATGAGGAATCTAAAATGAAATGATACAAATGAACTTACAAAGCAGAGAGACTCACAGACTTAGAGAACAAACTTATGGTTGCCAGGGGAGAAGTACGAGGGGAAGGTATAGTTAGGGAGTTTGGGATGGACATGTACGCACTGCTTTATTTAAAATGGATAATCAAGAAGGACCTACTGTATGGCACAGGGAACTCTGGTCAATGTTATGTGGCAGACTGGATGGGAGGAGAATGTGGGGGAGCATGGATACATGTATTAATATATGTATGGCTCAGTCACTTCACTGTTCACCTTAAACTATCACAACATTATTAATTAGCTATACCCTAATATAAAATAAAAAGTTTTTTAAAAAGAATCATTTCCTAATTACTTAAACACATTATAAAAAACAATGTGTATAAAGACTCTGTTTGATTCCTAGTATAGACTGGCCTCTGAAATATACCATGTTCAGAAGAATTTTAAATAATTTTTAATGATCCAGGCCCTATACAGACCCTGTAGAAAACCTGACTCTGACCACTGCTATAAATCAAGAATGATTAACTTAACCTTTCTGTACTTCTGTGTAATTATCCATGGCAGATATGGTCCTGACCACTCCTGTTCTGAGCACTTATTAATTCCACTCACTCAGTAAACATTTACTGAATCCCCCACTTTGTGCTTGATGCTGGGCTGGGCCCAGTAGAAACAATGGTCATTAACACAAGGTTGTTTATCTTCAAGAAAATCTTCGTTTAGTATGTGAGATCGGCCCATAATCTGTACTCACAATATAGTGTGCCAAGAATTAGGATTATGAAGACCTGCTATTCATAGTACATGTTCAACTAGTCAGCCATACTATTATTTTTGGAAAGACTGAAGAGAAGTTACATTAATTGAATGTCTACTAATTGCTCTTTATTTTATATAGATCATCTCATTTACTCCTCACAAGAGTTCTACAATAGATATCATTTGCCCCAGGCCCTAAGGCTCAAAAAAGAAAGCTAGCTACTCAGGGGTAGATGTTTAGAAAGGCTACACTACGACCCAGCAATCCCACTACTGGGCATATACTCTGAGAAAACCATAATTCAAAAAGACAAAGACTCCCAATATTCATTGCAGCACTATCTACAATAGCCAAGACATGGAAGCAACCTAAATGCCCATGACAGATGAACGGTTAAAGAAGATGTTGTGAATGTATGAAGATATGGTGTGTGTGTGTATATATATATACACACACATACACACACACACACAGTGGACTGTTACTCAGCCATAAAAAGGAACAAAATTGGGTCATTTGTAAAAATATGGATGAACCTAGAGTCTGTCATACAGAATGAAATGAAGAGAGAAAAACAAATACTGTATATTAACGCATATGTGTGGGATCTAGAAATATAGTACAGATGAACCTACTTGTAGGGGAGGAATAAAGATGTAGAGAATGGACTTGAGGGGAAGAAGAGAGTGGGATGAATTGAGAGAGTACTCCTGATGTATATACACTACCACATGTAAAAAGATAGCCAGTGGGAAGCTGCTGTGTAGCACACAGAGCTCAGCTTGGCACTCTGTGATGACCTAGACAGCTGGGGTGGGGATGGGTGGAAGGAAGGTCCGAGAGAGGGGACATACGTATACTTAGAGTTGACTCTACACATGGACATCACCAGATAGTCAACACCGAAATCAGATTGGTTATATTCTTTGCAGCCAAAGATGGAGAAACTCTATACAGTCAGCAAAGACAAGACCGGGAGCTGACTGTGGCTCAGATCATGAACTCCTTATTGCAAAATTCAGACTTAAATTGAAGCAAGTGGGGAAAACCAGTAGACCATTCAGGTATGACCCAAATCAAATCCCTTATGACTATACAGTGGAAGGGAGAAATAGATTTAAGGAACTAGATCTGATAGAGTGCCTGATGAACTATGGATGGAGGTTCTTGACATTGTATAGAAGACAGGAATCAAGACCATCCCCAAGAAAAAGAAATGCAAAAAAGCAAAATGGTTGTCAGAGGAGGCCTTACAAATAGCTGTGAAAAGAAGAGATGTGAAAAGCAAAAGAGAAAATGAAAGATATACCCATTTGAATGCAGAGTTTCAAAGAATAGCAAGAAGAGATAAGAAAGCCTTCCTCAGTGATCAACGCAAAGATATAGAGGAAAACAACAGAACGGGAAAGACTAGAGATCTCTTCAAGAAAATTAGAGATACCAAGGGAATATTTTATCCTAAGATGGGCTCAATAAAGAACAGAAATGGTACGGACCTAGCAGAAGATATTAAGAAGAGGTGGCAAGAATACACAGAAGAAATGTACAAAAAAGATCTTCACGACCAAGATAATCACAATGGTGTGACCACTCGCACTCACCTAGAGCCGGACATCCTGGAATATGAAGTCAGGTGAGCCTTAGGAAGCATCACTACGAACAAAGCTAGTGGAGGTGATGGAATTCCAGTTGAGCTATTTCAAATCCTGAAAGATGATGCTGTGAAAGTGCTGCACTCAATATGCCAGCAAATTTGGAAAACTCAGCAGTGGCCACAGGACTGGAAAAGGTCAGTTTTCATTCCAATCCCAAAGAAAGGCAATGCCAAAGAATGCTCAAAATACTGCACAATTGCACTCATCTCACACGCTAGTAAAGTCATGCTCAAAATTCTCCAAGCCAGGCCTCAGCAATACGTGAACCATGAACTTCCAGTTGTTCAAGCTGGATTTAGAAAAGGCAGAGGAACCAGAGATCAAATTGCAAGCATCTGCTAGATCATGGAAAAAGCAAGAGAGTTCCAGAAAAACATCTATTTCTACTTTATTGCCTATGCCAAAGCCTTTGACTGTGTGGATCACAATAAACTGTGGAACATTCTTCAAGAGATGGGAATACCAGACCACCTGACCTGCCTCTTGAGAAACCTGTATAGAGGTCAGGAAGCAACAGTTAGAACTGGATAATGGAACAGACTGGTTCCAAATAGGAAAAAGGAGTATGTCAAGGCTGTATATTATCACCCTGCTTATTTAACTTATATGCAGAGTACATCATCAGGAGAAACACTGGGCTGGAGGAAGCACAAGCTGGAATCAAGATTGCCGGGAGAAATATCAATAACCTCAGATATACAGATGACACCACTCTTATGGCATAAAGTGAAGAAGAACTAAAGAGTCTCTTGGTGAAAGTGAAAGAGGAGAGTGAAAAAGTTGGCTTAAAACTCAACATTCAGAAAACTAAGATCATGGCATCTGGTCCCATTCAGTTCAGTTCAGTTCAGTTCAGTCACTCAGTCGTGTCCGACTCTTTGCAACCCCATGAATCACAGCATGCCAGGCCTCCCTGTCCATCACCAACTCCCGGAGTTCACTCAGACTCATGTCCATCGAGTCGGTGATGCCATCCAGTCATCTCATTCTCTGTCGTCCCGGTCTCCTCCCACCCCCAATCCCTCCCAGCATCAGACTCTTTTCCAGTGAGTCAACTCGTCACATGAGGTGGCCAAAGTATTGGAGTTTCAGCTTCAGCATCAGTCCTTCCAATGAAAACCCAGGATTACTTCATGGCAAATAGATGGGGAAACAGTAGAAACAGTGGCTGACTTTATTTTTTGGGGCTCCAAAATCACTGCAGATGGTGACTGAAGCCGTGAAATTAAAAGACGCTTACTCCTTAGAAGGAAAGTTATGACCAACCTAGACAGCATATTGAAAAGCAGGGACATTACTTTGCCAACAAAGGTCCATCTAGCCAAGGCTATGGTTTTTCCAGCAGTCACGTATGGATGTGAGAGTTGGACTATAAAGAAAGCTGAGTGCCGAGGAATTGATGCTTTTGAACTGTGCTGTTGGAGAAGACACTTGAGAGCCCCTTGGACTGCAAGGAGATCCAATCAGTCCATCCTAAAAGAGATCAG
This sequence comes from Moschus berezovskii, assembly GCF_049115385.1. Taxonomy (NCBI): domain Eukaryota; kingdom Metazoa; phylum Chordata; class Mammalia; order Artiodactyla; family Moschidae; genus Moschus; species Moschus berezovskii. The sequence continues at coordinate 36,643,883 of NC_142473.1, read as the reverse complement.
TCCTGGGAGTTCATTGGAAGGACTGATGCTGAGGCTGAAACTCCAATACTTTGGCCACCTGATGCAAAGAACTGACTCATTGGAAAAGACCCTGATGCTGGGAAAGATTGAGGGCAGGAGGAGAAGGGGACGACAGAGGATGAGATGGCTGGATGGCATCACCGACTCAATGGTCATGGGTTTGGGTAGACTCCGGGAGTTGGTGATGGACAGGGAGGCCTGGCGTGCTTCTGTTCATGGGGTCGCAAAGAGTCAGACACGAGTCAGCAATTGAACTGAACTGAGAACTGATTCATGTTGTTGTACAACAGAAACTAACACAACATTATAAAGCAGTTATAAATCAATAAATTTTTTTTTCCTTTAAAAAAAGGCTTGACTAAGATCTCTCTCCCCAAGACCCAGCTATTTTCCAATCCCCTGAAGCCTCCTGGGGTGCTACATTTATTTGTGTATGTCTATCTGTTAGATTGGGTTGTATTCATTTTAAGGGTGTGAATATTGCCTAACTAATGACTTTCCTCCTATGCCAAATTACATATTTGCTGGTCAGCAGATATACATTTCTTAACCAAAACATAGTACGAGTTTCACCAAAAGATGCTCCCTAGAAAAACATAACTGGCATTGAGTTATTACTTTAAGACAGAAAAAAAAAAATGAATGAACGAGAGACTGTATGAATGAATAAATGAAGCATAATGAAGGCTGAACTTGCTGTCAGCTCAGGGCCCTTGCATCTGCTGGTCCCCAGTTGGGGATGGTTTTCCCCTCACATTGTTCCATGACTTGCTTCCTCAACACTCTTCAGTTCTCAGCTCAAGTGTCACCTTATCAGCACCCCCTTCACTGGTCACCCTATGTAAATAGCAACTACCCCTCCAGCTGTCACCTCCACATCCCTGTCCACCCCCAGCTTTTTCACAGCACTTACCACCCCCTGACCTTTGGTCTATCTGCCAGTTTTTCCTGCCTGTCCTTCCGTGGGAGCACACACCCCACCTTAGCAGAAGCTGTTTCTCTCCTGTGTGCTCCTGTAGCCCTGGTGTTGTAAGTGTTCAATTAATATCTGTTCCAGGAATGAATGTAACCCTCAAGTCTGAAGAGATCAAATTCTTTCCTTATCTTTTCTCTTGTTTTGCCTGGAAAATGAAATACTTTGATCAACACTTCAAGCAGTGCTGTGTTGCAAAAGTATCATCTTCCTGTAAAAACTGCTATGAGGTTGTCTTTTCTTTTCTGTCTTTGTTCTGTGAAGAGAGGATGGGGTTTTGTTGGGATATGTTGCTACTTTCCCCATCTGCAGAAGCATGTCCAGCCTCTCCTCAGTCAGTTGAAAGGTGCTTTCTATTCCCTAAGAGGAAAGCGTTTTGACTCTCTCCACTTCTACTTTCCTCCTTATGACCACTCGATTTGGGTGGTGGTTTGGAAGTTAAGTGAAGGATTGTTTTAGCCCTTGTAATATTGGAAGAGGAAAAAGAAACTCTGAAGGTTAATGTTGACTTCCAAGCAGGACAAAAGAGGAGCAAACAACTCAATTCCAGTTTTCCCTGTCTCCTGCAGATAAATCACAATAAAAATTCTTTCACTATAAAAGAAGGCCCTTCACTATCTTATGCAGGCTTTTTTTTTTTGTCTTAGATAATTAGAGAAAGCACTCATTTCACCATTGAAACATAATGCCGTAATAATATTCATCGCAGTGGAATTTTACCTTATGATAATATTATCTAGTGGCAACCAATCTCATTCCCCAACTCTCTGTGTCTCTAATTACTTGGAGAAATATCCTAACATTGTGATGTTTCAGGGTAGGTCCTATGTGACTAGGGTGCTAACAGACTTTAATACAGAACCTTTGGGATTAAAATAAACCATGAGCTACTGAGCACATACTCAAAGCTGAAATAGTAATAGCACTTTATGTGACATTTCACTTTTGTTGCTTTATTGTCACCACCCCTTGCGTTAGAAAAAAGTCAGAATTGGAAATTTTCCCCAAATTGCAGGTGAGGTTCCAAGATCAACATCATTTTATGGTCACACAGCTAGAGAGATACAGCCAAAACCCAAGCTCTGGTCTTTGGGCTCCTGTGACCTCCTTGACTTGCTCTAAACAGCCCATAAAAAGGGAAACCATGGCATGGACTGCAGACTCTCCCCTTTGGGATCTGATTGCTGGATCTCCAAGTCAACAACATATCACAATGTTGACTATATTGGGAAAACGAAAAACTTGTGGAGACAATTGAAGATGAGGACAAAAATGGGAATTGTGACCCCTGTGACTTCTGGAGGGAAAGCCCTAAATCAGGGACTTCCCTGGTGGGCCAGTGGCTAAGTCTCCATGCTCCCAATGCAGAGGACCTGGGTTCGATCCCTGGTCAGGAAACTAGGTCCCACATGCCACAACAAGAGTTCACATGCCACAACTAAAGATCTCATGTGCCACAGTTAAGACCCAACTTCTCGGGTGGCTCAGTAACTTCTCGGGTGGCTCAGTGGTAAAGAATTCGCCTGCCAATGCAGGAAACGCAAGAGATGTGTGTTCGAACCCTCGGTCAGGAAGAGCCCCTGGAGTAGGAAATGGCAACCCACTCCAGTATTCTTATCTCGGAAATCCCATGGACAGAGGAGCCTGGCGGGCTACAGTACATGGAGTCACAAAGAGTTGGACATGACTGAGCACCACCACCACCAAATAAACAAATAAATACAAGAAAATAACAAAAGAAAGAAAGAAAACCCTGAATCACATACTGAACAGAGAAAGTACAAGTCCCCAAATGAGCTAGCTGCCAGAGGAGCTCGATTTTGGGACCAGCTAAGTATTTACTCTGAAACCCTCATGGATTTAGCAATAAATCATTGTTTCTCTTTTTAAACTTCTTTCTCTGCAAAGAGGAGTTATTTCTTTTATGATTAATAGTTCCCTGAAACTATTCATGTGGGCGCATTTCTTTATCGCCTCTCTCTTCTCTCGCTCTCCCTCCCCCGTCTCCTCCCCGCTTTCACCTCCTTTCTCCCTCCTTCCCCCCTACTTTGTTCTTTTTATCACAGCTTTTCAATCCTCAGTCTTGCAATGGGATATTACTTTCTATTACAGCATTAAAAATTACTATAAAAGTGGCATCTTACAACAACACTAATATATCATTCCAAAGTTTCTACACATCAGAAGTCTGGGCAGAGTGTGGCTTCATTTCCTTGCACAGGGTCTCAGTGGGCTGAAATTGAGGTACCACCTGGGGCTGCAGTTCTCTTCTGGGTCCTCTTCCAAGATCACTGGTTGTTGGAAGAATCCATGTCCTTGAGCCACTGGACAGAGGTGCTGCTTTTCCTGTTACCTGCCAGCCAAGGACTGCTCTCCCTGACCGCTTCTTATCATCTGCCCCCATAAGTGATTCAGAATGCAATGCTTGCATCCTTCCAGAGCAGCTGGAGTCTGTCTGACTTCCTTTTCCACAACCAGCTGGAGAAAACTCTTTGCTTTTAAAGAGCCGGTGTGATGAGGTCAGACCATCCAATGTTCCATGTAGAAACACCTAGGCACTGGAGTAGATTCTGTCCTAGTCCCCATTCCAGCACTGATGCAGGGTGCCCACGCAAGGGGCATGGGAAATCCTGGGACCCATCTGAGAACTCTGCCTACCACTCAGCAGCTTTATACTCCATGTGTGTGTCTCTGTTGTACGCACAAAAGTATTTTTCTGTCTTTCCAAGAGATGATTCTGCCCTCCAACTTAAACCACTCTTCATTGTTCTCTGAGAAGCTGTGCTGTGCTCTGCTCAGTCCCTCCCTCAGTCATATCTGAGTGACCCCATGGGGTATAGCCCACCAGGTTCCTCTATCCATGGGATTTTCCAGGCAAGGATACTGGAATGGGCTGCTATTTCCTATTCCAGGGTCTGAGAAGCCAGTTTCCTGAACCTCCTAACTCTCTGACCACCCCTCTGTCAGCTGCTATGTTGGTTCCTCCTCATCCTCCAGCATCTAAACATTGAAGATGCCCAGCACTCTAACCTCACCTCTTTATCTAAAGCCTTCCCCAGAGATCTCACCTCACCCTAGAGTTTGAAGTACCATCTCTATATGATGGCTACCTAATTTATCCTCAAAGCTCAGACCTCTCACCCTGAATTCCTGACTCACATACCCAATTGCTTCCTTAACATCATCACTTCTGGTCCAATAGGAATATCCAACTTAATACTTCTATAAATAAACTTGATTCTGACCTTCCTCAAAGTCTTTCTCTTCATGTCGTCCTTGATTTAATCAGTGGCAATGCCACCATGTTTAACTCCCTTTTCTCTTACATACCCAAGAGTCAAAGTCCCTTGGCTCCGCCTTTAAAATATGTACAGAATCTGGCAGTTGCTTACCTCTACTGCTAACAAGGGCGTTCCTGGTGGCCCAGTGGTATAGAACCCACCTGCCAATATGGGAGACATGGGCTCAATCCCTGGATCAGGAAGATCCCTTGGAGAAGGAAATGGTAACCCACTTCAGTATTCTTGAGAAATTCCAAGCCCAGAGGAGCTTGGTGGGCTACAGTCTGTGGGGTCAAAAAAGAGTCAGCACGACTTAGTGACTAAACAAAACAGCAACTGCTAACAAGCTACCTTGCCTAGAGTTTTGCAATAGACACCTAACCACCTTATTTTTATCTTTATATGCCCCCCTTCAATCTCTGGGTTGGGAAGATCCCCTGCAGAAGGGAATGGCTATCCACTCCAGTATGCTTGCTTGGTGAATCCCATGTACAGAGGAGCTTGGCTAACTAATGTCTGTGGAGTTGCAAAGTTTGCACACGACTGAGCAACTAACACTTCATTCTACCTCCCTACTCCAATCTATTTACCACACAGTAGCTGAAGAGACTCCTTAAATATCATGTCTGACGTGCCATCTCTCTGCTGACAACGTTTCAGTGGCTTCTCATCTCATCCCAAGGAAAGGCTGAAGTCTTCGTTGTGTGATTTGGCCCCCTTGCATCTTAGGAGATCTGCTCGTCCTCACCCCACTGCACCGCAATACCCTCCTATACAAGCCAAGTGTGCTCTATCCACAGAGCCTTTGGACATTCTCCTCCTGTTGCTCTTCCAAATACCCATCAGACTCATTTCCTCACTCTTTTCTTCTCTGCTCAAGTAATAAGAGAGAGAATTTCCCTAATAACCTACTATAAAAGAACACCACTCTTGGGATTCCTGTACCCTCTTTAACTTTCTTCATGGCACTATCACCTCCTGATAAATGAAGTAACACATCATAGACGTTTTATTTCCCATCACTGCATTAAAATATAGACCCCATGATAGCAGGAACTTGGTCACTTCACTGCTGTGTCCTAGAGCTTCAATTAATAGTATCAGGAACATAATAAGTATTCAAGGAATATTTATTCAATGAGTAAAAATTTCAATCACACATCAGAAAGTATAAATTTTCTCTACTTTTTTTTGGTAGAAAATACTGTGGTGGCAAGAAGGCGGCTTAGGATAACCTTGTAACTCTCTTTAGAGAAGGGGTCCTCAACCTCTGGGATCTAATGCCTGATGATGTGAAGTGGAGCTGATGTAATAATAAGAGAAATAAAGTGCACAGTAAATGTAATAAGCTTGAATCATCCTGAAACCCTCCCCACCCCAGTCCTGGTCCATTGAAAAACCGTCTTGCACAAAACTGGTCCCTGGTGCCAAAAAGGATGGGGACTGCTGCTTTAAAGAATGACCAAATTCGACCCTTACAACATCAGGGTGAGGACAAAGGAAGGCCTTCATGGAAGAAAGATATTCAAATGAGCTATGTATTTTCTTTCATCTCAAGCGTTAGAAAGTTGGGTCATGTGTCATCATTCTTGATGGAAACCAGGGAGGTTTTGCCTCCCTATCCTTTGTTTCACAAGCTGAACTAGATTCCAAACTCTCTCTCTTTGTTCTTATGACTCTCTGCCATGCCTGCCCTCACCTCAACTTCCCAGAACTCCATCCATCCTGCAGGGTCTACCTGAAGCACCATCTTCATCATCAGAGATTTCCTGATTGCCCCATGTCGTGACCCACTCCTGCCTCGAGCCTCCCCGAGTGCCTCATCTTACTAGGCAACCACCGTGTACTTTCTGACGCCTTTCTCCTCCCACATGTCCAAGCTTAGAGGGTATGGTATTGTGATACTTATCTCTCCTCCATAGCACTTAGCACCATGTCTCACCAGCAAAGATGCTCATTATATGTTTGTGGAATGAGATTGGATTGGTTCAAATAATTATATGTCTTTGGGAAATCAGGCATTTAACTAGCAAACTGTCTAATTGCACTTCCAGGCCTCAGGGACTGAGCGACAGTCGTCTGAACCTCTGGCACTGAGTTTGCAGGCCTGACACTGCAGTTACCTGTCCAGCTTGCTAAGAGAGAGCTCCTAACCAACTGAGGATTCTACAATTTCATCGAATGCAAGGGGCGTTCAAAAATGATCAAGGGGAAAAGTCCTCTTTATCAAGAGTGCATTAAATTTTCTACCTCTTTTCCATTTCATGCTCACTCATTGTATTTTTTTAAATGTACTTTTAAAATCTTTGTGAAAGCAATGTCTTTTCTATTCAAGTGGAATAATACAATTCACCTGGCGCTGCCCATGGTCCCTTCGATGCTTCCCAGGGACACAGCAAAGGGCTACTTCCCTTTACAGCCTTTGATTTGTTCCTTCTACATCCTGTAATTTCCATCCACACCAGAGAGCCAAGTGCTGTGTGAGGCTAATTAAACACTATAATTATCCATGAGCTATGGCCCAGAAGCAGAGAGAAAATCTAACACATGTCTGATTGTAATATCAGGTAAATACTCAGATGTGTGACTAGTGAAATGCAAAATATTCTATTCATTTAATATTCTTGATGAATAGTGAATTAGTCTAATCACATTAGCTATTCTATTCATTTATTAGGTGAGAGTGATTAGAAGTGAATAGCTGCGGAAAAAAACCCTCTCAAGTTGCAAAAATTAGACTTCTATAGTTTTATTATGTTTATTTTCAACGGAGGGTAATTGTCTGTAGCTTTCCCTGAGACTAGTCTACACCCCTCCCTTATCTTTGTCCCTTGAAAAACTGAGTGCAGATTACAAGGGCAAAGAGAGCACGAGACAAGGCAGAGCCGGCATACACGTTCTCACACAGAGCATACAGACGTGAAAAATATTCCATACGAACACTGCAGTTCCAAGGACATAACCAAACTATTTTTCTTTTATTTTTTATTGCAGTATAATTGAAATACAATAATAGGCATAAATCTTGCCACTATGGAAAACAGTATGGAGGTACTTCAAACAACTAAAAATAGAACTACCATGTGATCCAGCAATTCCACTCCAGGGGGTGGGGCTGTGTGTGTATATGAAGAAAATGAAGACACTAATTTGAAAAGATATGTGTACCCCAGTGTTCATTGCAGCATTATTTACAACAGCCAAGATATGGAAATGACTTAAGTGTCCTCAACAGATGAATGGATAAAGATGTATACATATTCATATACACACATATACATACGGATACACATACACAATGGAATATTACTCAGCCATAAAAAAGAATGAATTCCCACCATTTGCAACTATGTAGATGGACCTAGAGAGTATTATGCTTAGTGCAATATGTTGAACAGAGAAAAACAAATATTCCATTTTATCACTTATTTGTGGAATCTGAAAAAATAAGACAAATGCAAAAAAAAAAAACAACAGAAACAGACTCAGATATAGAAAACAAACTAGTGGCTACCAGTGTGGAGAAGGCAGAGGGAGGGACAAGGTAGGAGTAGGAATTAAGAGATACAAACTACTATGTATAAAATAAATAAGCAAGAAGAATATATTTCCCAGCACAGGGAAAGATAGCCATGATTTTATAGTAACTTTCAGTCAGTTCAGTTCAGATCAGTCGCTCAGTTGTGTCCGACTCTCCGCGACCCCATGAATCACAGCACGCCAGGCCTCCCTGTCCATCACCAACTCCCGGAGTTCACTCAAACTCATGTCCACAGAGTCGGTGATGCCATCCAGCCATCTCTTTCTCCGTCGTCCCCTTCTCCTCCCGCCCCCAACCTTTCCCAGCATCAGAGTCTTTTCCAGTGAGTCAACTCGTCGCATGAGGTGGCCTAAGTATTGCAGTTTCAGCTTTAGCATCAGTCCCTCCAATGAACATCCAGGATTGATCTCCTTTAGAATGGACTGGTTGGATCTCCTTGCAGTATAAGGGACTTTCAAGAGTCTTCTCCAACACCACAGTTCAAAAGCATCGATTCTTCGGCGATCAGCTTTCTTCACAGTCCAACTCTCACATCCATATAATCTGTAAAAATGCTGAATCACTATGTTGTACACCTGAAACTAATATGATATTCTAAATCAACTATATTCAATAAAAATCATAAAACTTAAGTATGCAGCTCAATGAATTTTTACCTATATAGATGCCCACGTAAGATATAGTTCAAAACACACATTTCCTAGAAAAGGTCCCTTGTTCCTTTCTTAGTCAATGAGAAAACAGAGAGAAATCTAAATCCAGATCTGTAAATCCAGACAGATTATATCCTGGAGTGTGAAGAAACTCAGAGGTGCTGTCAGAGCCACCCTCTTTTTTAAAGAACTGTGGAAAGAACCAGAGATGTTTACCGTGAAGTAGCAAAGACCTGAGAGGAAGGGCAGGATAGCACTCTAGGGATGAAACCAGCTCTGTGGCTCCAGACAATGGATTCACAGCCAGGGGTGGGGTAGGGAGGTTACAGTGAATGTGGCTCCTGGCCTGTCAGTTTCACTTTGTTCATTAATTCACTTATTCAACAGGTAATTACTGAGACGCTACTATGTGCTGGACATTGTACTCAGTGCTAGTAAATATAACAGTAAACAAAGCTCCTGATGCCATAGCTTGTATTTGTGGGAGTAAACAATAAGTAAATAAAGAAACATACAATATGTCAGGTTTGATAAGTGCCATAAAAATAAGTCCACATAGAGGCTATAGGTTTCCTTAGTGGCTCAGTGATAAAGAATCCGCCTGGCCACACAGGAGATACAAGTTTGATCCCTGGGTCAGGAAGATCTCCTGGAGGAGGAAACGGCAACCCCACTCCAATATTCTTGCCTGGGAAATCCCATGGACAGAGGAGCCTGGTGGGCTACAGTTCATGGGGTCGCAAGAGTTGGACACAACTTAGTGACTAAACCACCACCACTACCCAAGAGGCTATAAAGAGATATGGGAGGGTTCTTCTGATCTCTCAGAGACTGGGTTCAGATCTCTGAGAAGGTCTCTTCTCTGAAGAGACGGAATGATCCACTTAGATACCTTGGTGGTGGGGTAGAGAAAGGGAGGGATTCATGTGAATACAAAGGAGGAAGATGGTCCAGGTGGAGAAAGCAGCATCGACAAAGGTCCTCAGGTGGGTGCATATTTCACCACAGGGAATAGCAAGGAGATGATGACCAAAGTCAGACCAGCATACCCAGGGGTGAATAAGGAAATTGACGAACACTACATTTGCACCTTAATCTGCTGGAGACAGATTGTATAGGATCTTAGGTCCTTAATAGTACTTTGCTTTTTACTCTAAGATGGGAAGCTATGGGAAGCTATTAAGCAGAAGAGAGATATGATATGACTAATGTTTTAAGAGGATCGATCTAGACCGTGTCCTGAGAATAAATAATAGTTGAATGGAGAAGGAAGTAAGGAGACAGGAGGCTGTTAAATTAGCCTACATGAGAGAGGATGGTGAGCTGGACTAGACTCAGTGTGTCAGTAGAATAGTGAGAAGCAGTGGTAGATTGGATATAGCTTTGAAAGTAGAGCCGATGGCATTTGCCATTGGGTTGGACATAGACTGTAATAACAAACAATCTGTCGAAGATGATCCCAAGGTTTTAGAGATGAGTAAAGTAAAGGCCTGGCATGCTGTGATTCATGGGGTTGCAAAGAGTCAGACACGACTGAGCAACTGAACTGAACTGAAAGTAAAGCATGTAACTGTCATTTATTGAAATGGCAAGAACTTCACAATGGCAGATTTCAAGGAAAAATAAAAAGTTTGCTTTGGGACATGATGAGTTTGAGATGTCTATTAGACATTTAAGCAGAGTTGTTGTGTGAGCAGTTGGCTATAAGAGTCTGGCTTTCAGGAGCCAGGGCAGAAAGGGATATAGAAATTGGGGAGTTAGTTTGTAAAAGGTATTTTAAATCATAGGATTAGATATATCCCTCTTTCCTTTTGCTAAGCGTGTAAAAATTGAGAACTGATCCCTGTGACACTAAAAGATTTTGAGTTCATGAGGAGGAGAATGAACTCTATGAAAAAAAAAAAAGATTTAGGAGGAACTGCCAGTGAAATGAAGAGAACCCAGAGGAAGTGGTACCCGAGGGACTAGTGAAGAACATGCTTCGAGTGATCAACTGTAGCGAAGGCAGCTAACAGACCAAGCAAGATGCTGGCTGGAGACACATACCCCAGTGTTCATAGCAGCACTATTTACAATAGCCAACACATAGAAAACCAACTTATGGTTACCAAGGTGGAAAGGGTCGGGAGTTGAACTGGGAATTTGGAATAAACAGATATATACTACTCTATATAAAATAGATAAGCAACAAGGACCTACTATACATCAAAGGGAACTATATTCAATATCTTGTAAAAATCTATAATGAAAAAGAATCTGAAAAAGGATATATATATATGTATAAAAAACTGAAACTTTTCTATCAACTTGAAACAATGTAAATCAACTACACTTCAATAAAAAAATAAATTTTTAAAAAGAAAGAAATTTTAGTATACCTTCCATGAACTTTCAGATGTTCAAGCTGGTTTTAGAAAAGGCAGAGGAACCAGAGATCAAATTGCCAACATCCGCTGGATCATGGAAAAAGCAAGAGAGTTCCAGAAAAACATCTATTTCTGCTTCTTTGACTATGTCAAAGCCTTTGACTGTGTGGATCACAATAAACTGTGGAAAATTCTGAAGGAGATGGGAATACCAGACCACCTGACCTGCCTCTTGGGAAACCTGTATGCAAGTCAGGAAGCAACAGTTAGAACTGGACATAGAACAACAGACTGGTTCCAAATAGGCAAAGGAGTACGTCAAGACTGTATATTGTCACCCTGCTTATTTAACTTATATGCAGAGTACATCATGAGGAACACTGGGCTGGAAGAAGCACAAGCTGGAATCAAGATTGCCGGGAGAAATATCAATAACCTCAGATATGCAGATGACACCACCCTTATGGCAGAAAGTGAGGAGGAACTAAAAAGCCTCTTGATGGAAGTGAAAGACAAGAGTGAAAAGTTGGCTTGAAGCTCAACATTCAGAAAACTAAGATCATGGCATCTGGTCCCATCACTTCATGGGAAATAGATGGGGAAACAGTAGAAACAGTGTCAGACTTTATTTTTTTGGGCTCCAAAATCACTGAGGATGCTGATTGCAAGCATGAAATTAAAAGATGCTTACTCCTTGGAAGGAAAGTTATGACCAACCTAGATAGCATATTAAAAAGCAGAGACATTACTTTGTCAACAAAGGTCCGTCTAGTCAAGGCTATGGTTTTTCCCGTGGTCATGTGTAGATGTGAGAGTTGGACTGTGAAGAAAGCTGATTGCCGAAGAATTGATGCTTTTGAACTGTGGTGCTGGAGAAGACTCTTGAGAGTCCGTTGGACTGCAAGAAGATCCAACCAGTCCATTCTAAAGGAGATCAGTCCTGGGTGTTCATTGGAAGGACTGATGCTGAAGCTGAAGCTCCAGTACTTTGGCCACCTCATGTGAAGTGTTGACTCACTGGAAAAGATTCTGATGCTGGGAGGGATTGGGGGCAGGAGGAGAAGGGGACAACAGAGAATGAGATGGCAGGATGGCATCACCAACTCGATGGACATGAGTTTGAGTGAACTCCGGGAGTTGGTGATGGACAGGGAGGCCTGGCGTGATTCATGGGGTCACAAAGAGTTGGACATGACTGAGCGACTGAACTGAACTGAACTGAACTGAAGGAAAAAAAAAAAAAAGATGGCGCCTGAGAATCACCTGTAACTTCTGGCAGCTCAAAGGTCTTCAGTGATCTGGGCTAGAACCATAGAGGTGTTGTGGAAACAAAGACCCAGCTGGAGGGGATTTAAGAAAGAACTGGAGGAGAAATTATGGAGACAGAATGTACAGGAAACTCTCTTACTGGGTTTTGCCATAGAGAAGACAGGAATGAGGTAATAATAACTGCAGGGGGCATGGGGTAAAGGAAGATGGTTTGGGGCGGTGGTTTGGTTTAAAGATGGGAACAATTCCATCATGTTTTCATGTGGCAAGAATGATCTAGTAGAGCATGTTACGTGTTAGTATGGGGGACAGTGGGAGAACTGCTCAAGGCACATCCTGGAATAAAGCAGAGGACAGGAGTCCTAGCACACAAGTAGGAGGGGTTCCGTAGAGCCAACCAGAGTCATTCTCAGCTTATATGCTCTGTGTCTTGCAGTTCCACACAGAATTTCACTAGCAGAAACATGAGTGTTTTACTGGTAATGTTAAAAAAATTGATAATTATTTGTTTTATTTATTTCTCACATATTCCTCTGAGCCATTTTACCCCCATCTTGCTAATAAGAAAGGCTTATAAAAGTTATATGACTTGGGATTAACATACATACACTACTATATATATAATAGATGGTCAATAAGGACCTACTGTATAGCACAGGGAGCTAAACTCAATATTCTCTAATAACTTACATGGGAAAAGAATCTAAGAACAGATATATGTGTGTATGTGTATATATATATATATATAACTGAATCATTTTGCTGTATACCACACTGTTAATCAACTATACCCAACATAAAAAATTAAATTTAAAAAGTTAAAAATAATAGGAACAAAAAAAGTTTTATGATTTCATCAAGTTCTCAAAGCTTATGTGAAAACCAGCTATGAGACTAGGTCTAGGTGGGATTCCCTTAGTGGTTCAATGGCTAAGACTGTGCTACCAATGCAGGCAGCCCAGGTTCAATCCCTGGTCAGGGAATTAAACCCCACGTGCAACTAAAGATCACTCATGCCACAAAGACTGAAGATCTCACGTGCTGCAACTAAGACCCACCATAGCCAAATTAATAAATATTAAAAAAAAAAAAAACCTAGGTCTGGCTGATTCCAAAGACCATAAATATCCCACAACATCAGAGCCTAGAATCCCCTCCAGAGGGTCCACCAGCTAATGAGAAACGGACATCATCATTTTCAGATGTCAGGTGAAGAAAAGCACAATTAACATAAGCCTAAAGAATCCCACACACAAGCTTCAAGGAAGCAAGAGTAAGTTATGAGCCTGGCCCCTCTGCAGTGAAGCCTTTGGGGAAGATATGGTTTAGTCAGTAGATGTTAAAGTAGAGAGTGATGGAGGCTTCAGTGAATGACAACATGATAGGAACGTCCTGAGAAGAGCTGGTCATTAAAGTAGAGCTGATGAGTCCCATGTGGTTGGGAGGGAGCAAATGTTTCCACTTGAAAGTGGGGCGGTAGAAGTTGAGAAAAGCATTATGGGACTTCTTTGGGTTTCCAGTCCCCTCAATGAACATTTACTAAGCACCTACTATGTCCACAGCACAAGACTTCAGGAGATGAAGAAGAGCAGTCCTCCTTCCAAAAAGTTATACAATGAACAATTCGAATTCAGTATAAGCATTCCAAATAGCTGTATGAGTCAGGGTTCTCCAGGGAAGCAGAATCAGCAATACATAGGGATACAGATATAGATCAGATGTATATGTTTAAATATATATATATATACACAAATATATATGTGATTTATTTCAAGGAATATGGGGCAGGCCAATAACCTGGAAACTTGGGCAGAAGTTGATGCAGTCTTGAGGCAGAATTTTTTTTTCTTCTCTGAGAAACCTCAGGGTTTTCTCTTTGGACCTTCAACTGATTGGACAAGGCCCACCCACATTATTCAGGGTAATCTACTCAGTCAGTCAACTGTAGCTGGTAACCATATTTACAAAATACCCATCCTGTCAACACAAGGATTAGTGTTTGACTAAATAACTGGGTGTTCTAGCCCAGCCAAGCTGACACATAACACTAACCATCACAGTATCCTATTAGTTCCCAGACTTTTCATAGAAGACAAAAGCAGGTACTTTGCCTTTTAGAATTGCTCTTGCAAGATTGATCAGATGTTGAGCTATAGACCAGTGAGGGGCCAGAGGAGGGGCTGTCTCTGAGCCACTATTAAGCGTGGTTTTTAAAGGTTCTAATTCATTCTAATTAATTTTTATTGTGCAGAGGCAGAAGGCTGGTGGAATGAAAGGGAGTAATTTCACAAGTCAAAATAACAAGTAAATACAAATAGTCCCCAACTTCCCACCACCTCCAGGTCTCGCCTCCAGGAATGAAACACAGCCCTGAGCTCCTGTTGCTTCCCCAGCAGCCCTGGCTCTTGGCTCCTCCTTCCCACCAGTTTTCCAGGAAACCAACCTGGTTTCAAATGTCCCTGATCCCAAGGGCCCCCTTCTCCTGCAGGAGACGATGTCAGAGCCTTTGTCTATTAGATGGAGTGTAGATTTCGGGCATTAACAGTCCTCCCACACAAAGTGGGGGATTCACCGCAGAGTGGGCTGGGGAGAGAAGCCCATCTTGGTTGTGCTTGTTGCAAACAATGAAACAGTTCAAGGAGGCTCTTTGTTCATCTTCAGGCTTGGAGCCCTGGTGAGCTGAGCAGCGCAGGCGCGTGTGCCGGATATTAAGTCTCATTTCAAAGCTGCGGAGCTGACAGGGTGACCTGACGGGGTGACGTGGGAGCCGGCAGGATGCTGCAAGTGGGAGGCTGGGATTCAGTCTGAGCATCCAGATGGAGGGACTGGAGATGTAGATGAAGGCGAGGCCCTGGGCTGTAGGTTATTTTCTTTTTCGGAGAATGAAGCCTGAAAGGAGGACTTGACTTTCTCTGGCCTGAAATCCAGTGTTGGGGTTTCAGAAGCCTTGAGTAATGACTGGTGTAGGTTTCTCATGGAGGACTCATTTATCTAGGTGCCAGTAGGTGAGCCTGGCTTCCCAAGCTTGAAAATTTAGATTTATTGGGTGCCAGAAATTGGACTGGACACCATTTAATAGGCCCATGCACCATGAAGGTGAGGGTGGGAGGATAAGAGTCAAGAGGGTAGAATGGATGGGGAAAGGACTCAGTGGGAAGAAAAACAGCAAAATCTGATCAACACCGTAAAATGCTGGCCACGGCGGGCGGGGAACACAAGACTCCGGAGAAACCGGTGGTTTCTGAACAGAGCCGAAATCAGATAAAACCTGCGGGAAGAGAGAGATGGAGGAGAGGGAAAGAATTAGTCTCTGGGAACTTAAGGAATGGGTTTGTTGGAGAGGGAGGGAGGGAGAGGAGAGATGGGGAGAGAGGGAAAGAGGAAGAGAGAGGAGAGAGACAGGTTTCTGAACTCTACAGAATGCAAAACTGCTTTTAGAATGTGGATCGATTAAAAAAGCCATTTGCTGGCTACAAAATATATACATATACATATACACACACACACACAGAGACATATCTTGTTCAGCCCCTTGCCCTGAAACAGAAGAAAAGCTTTGGGATTTATGGATTGTGGATTTACATAGAGAGGCCCTGGAATATATAAATACTCGCCTGACTTCTAATGTGCAGAGAAAGGCTGAGTGAGGCACGTTTGCAGGAGGGAAGAAGCAGAGGGAAGTGAAACCCAAACCCTGGGCTCCATGCCTCATTCCCCAAGCGAACACGGGGAATGCATACTCCTTCTCTGCATGCTTCAATTTCTTCATGATTTTTATCCATTTTCTCCCTGGGGCTGGGGAAGCGGTGTAAAAATGACTTCTCAGGCTTTGAGACTTTAAACAAAAAAAACTGTGTAATGCAACACAGCTGATCTGAATCTCTCTACTCACCAACGTGGATGTTCATTCAATATTTATCATGTTTCTTCTCTGTGCAAGGCACTACTTTAGATTCACAGGTGGAAATGTACATAGTAAGCACTTCATTCATTCAACAAATATAATACCCAGGTGGAAATAACCATCACTTCCCTCAGAGTGCGTCCGTCCTTGTGGGGAGAAGTGGGCAGGAATATTCGCGTGCATGACATGCTGGAGACATGAAGGAGGGCAAGCTGAGTTAAACCAAAGAATCATAGGCACCTTCCTGGAGGAGGTGACTTTATAGGCTGTGGCCCCTGGCATTCACCAGTGGTCTGCTGAAAATCACTTTTCTTAGTCAACAACCCAGATGTTTCGGCTCCATGTCAGCACACATGCAGGCATTTGGAAATGCCTGGATTTCTGGTGATTGGATCCAAATGCCCACCAGCACTTGTGGGAAGGAGAGTAGGCATGTACCTTGTAAATAATGCAAGCCTGGATCGTGTAGTAATTGTTTTTATGAGCCATTCTTCTTCCACCAGGACACAGATCATCAAAATTCTTCACTATTTATTATACATCAGTTTATTACTTGCCCTCAATTACGTGGTGAAATTTATATCTTTGCACACGACCGAGGTGGTGGGCCCCATGGCCCAAGGCAATTAGATAAGGCCTTAAAGAAATCAGACTGTGAACAAGGTAGAAGTTTAATAAAATTTGAAACCCACAGCTGTCAAGCTACATGCAGCCCTGTGGTCACAAATATCAGGCAAACACCATTACAGAATTGGTCAGGGTAAGGACAGCTTTGCATCCCATTTTGTGGACAGTTTTAAAGACTTTTGGTGCATATGTGTGTGTGCATGTTCATGTATGTACATACGTGTGTGTTAGTCGCTCAGTTGTGTCCGACTCATTGCAATCCCATGGACTGTAGCTCTCCAGGCTCCTCTGTCCATGGGATTCTCCAGGCAAGAATATTCGAAGTGGGTTGCCAGTCCCTTCTCCACAGAATATTCCCAACCCAGGAATCAAACCTAGGTCTCCCACACTGCAGGCAGATTCTTTACCATCTGAGCCACCTGGGAAGCCCATGTGTATACATACACACATACATATATCTGCATATGAAGATGGTATATTTATATTGTATTTATATTGATACAGGAAGGGAATGGCAATCCACTCCAATATTCTTGCCTGGAGAATCCCATGGACAGAGGAGCCTGTCAGATTATAGTCCATAGGGTTGCAAAGAGTTGAACACGTCTCAAGCAACTTAGTATGCATGCACAGGGATGGGCTAAAGAGAGGAAAGTGACATTGCAGAGGCAATGATTCCTTTCAGCCTCCCCAGCCACGTGGTCCCTTATTTTCCCCCTCCCTGGAAAAGCCCCTGCAGAAGGAAATGGCAACCCACTCCAGTATTCTTCCCTGGAAATCCCATGGACAGAGAAGCCTGGAAGGCTACAGTCCATGAGGTTGCAAGAGAGCCAGATATGACTTAGTGACTAAACAATAACAACAAAATCACCATCTTATCCCACACAAACCCCAACCATCTTATCCCATGGCTCCAGAGATTGCACACCCCTTACATCAGTATTCCCTTTCCAGCCCAGAGAAACCTACTCTCTTATTCCTATTTCACATAAATGTCCTTCCCATGAAATATTTTAATTTAAACCACTAAGGTAGCCAAAAGATAAAGTCCAGATGATGATAGAACTTCAGGAATGAATTGGCAACAAGTCAAACGTAGGTGTGTGAGCAAAAGAAACAGCAGAGACTTTCCCGGCCAGGGGAAACACACAACAAAGAAATGATGAGTCTGCACACCTGGATAGGAGCTTCGGTACTAATTCCTGCTGCTGCTAAGTCACTTCAGTTGTTTCCGACTCTGTGTGACCCCATGGACTTCAGCCCACCAGGCTCCCCCATCCCTGGGATTCTCCAGGCAAGAACACTGGAGTGGGTTGCTATTTCCTTCTCCAATGCATGAAAGTGAAAAAGTGAAAGTTAAGTTGCTCAGTCATGTCCGACTCTTAGCAACCCCATGGACTTCAGCCCACCAGACTCCTCCGTCCATGGGATTTTCCAGGCAAGAGCACTGGAGTGGGGTGCCATTGCCTTCTCCCTAATTCCTGCTACATCAGGGAAAAGACTTTCATTTTCTTGCTTGGAATCGGTCTCTTTTCTGTCTCCCAGAGCCTTTTGTAATTGCCTAAATAGATACTTATCAGACTGCATAATCATTTATTAGTTACTACAAATAATGTTGCAACATTATTAGTCACAATCAATCTTCTCGGCCATCTGCCCTTCTAGATGGTGAGCTCTTCAACCAAGGGGACCATGTCTTCCCAGGTTCTAGAACAATGCCTTGCTTGTGGTAAGTGCCCCACATGGAAAGCTTTTCAGTGAGTTTAACTATTCTGAGTCAACTACTCACCTGCAAAATGCAAGTTTCTCCACTCATCCATCCATTTATTTAGTCACCATTTACTGGACAGCCTGCTAGATGAAGTGCTGTAGGAGGCATACAAATGCATAATCTAGGAACTTATCTAAAATAACAGTCCCTGCTTACCTCCCAGAACCATAGAGAAGAACAAAGAGGCCATGTGTATAAATGAGCTTTGGAAACTGTACTCGCTACCCGAGGTAAGGGGTCATCTTCTTTCTCAATCATTGCCTGTGTCGTGCTGATGCTATGAGCCCTCCTGGCCCTGCAAGGGTTATTTTTGCAGACTTCCCCTGACTCCCTTCTTTGTAGCTCCCAACAGATGTATTAAGTGTAATCTTGGAACTGTTCCAGGTTCCCTCTTTAAGACTCAGAATGTTCAATATTTCCTGCACGCAGCAGGCGCTCTGGGCTGGCACCATGCCAGACACTCTGTAGGGCTCATTCCCCAAGTATCACTGGTGTCTGGGTCTCAGCCCCAACTTGTCCAGGCTGTTGCATTGAGCCTGCTTGTGAAGCAGGCACAAAACCCCAGCAGAAGCTGCCCCTGTAGCCTCACCAGTTTGTTTCTGAGATAACCTGCAGACTGACTCCCTCTGAAGCACCAGCTGAGGACAGGAAGACCCACTGCCCACTGCCCCTCTGTTTCCTGACTCAGCCTGAGCCCTGCTGGAGGCAAGTGGAGTATTGGAGCTGCCCTGAGGCTCTGGCTTGGTTGACAGTGGAACAAGCACTTTAGAGAAGTATCCACAGGAAAATAGGTTAACAGCAGCAAACCGAGTCTCCTGGATGCTTGCTGAGCTGGTATGACAGGAGTTAACCCCAGGTCACCATGTGGCTGACAAGACCTCATCTGGTTCTGCAGTGAGAAGAGCCTTCTTGTGACTGTTCAGGGCTAATGTCTCCTCCTTCGTGTGGCAGCAGGATAAATGGAGTCCACATCCTTCTCCAAAACTGACAGGGGGAGAGGGGTTCTAAGGCATCTTTGGGAGCACTTCCATGTGGACACATCATCCCCACCCCTCCTCATTCTTCCCACTTTTTAATTAATTTGCATAATCACTAGCACTGGTTGAACACATGTGACACACTCAGGACACATGGTTGCTTTTAAACAGGAACCAGTTTTGTGCTTTTAAATGTAATCTTTTCCCCTTTCCCCAACCTTTGTCTTTCTTTTCATCAAGTCTCCCATCCTCTCATTCTATTTCTTTTTTCTCCAACCCTCCCACACTTGGTGAATTCCATAGACACTGTGACCTCCCCTCCATACCCAACCCTCCTCCCCAACCACATCAATCTGATCCAACAAGTAGATTCTACAGAAGAGAAGAAGGAAACTAAGATTCACATAGCTCCTTTGAGGTGCCAGGCAGAGTGTAAAATGCAGAATACAGACAGACAAGCTCTGCTGCACACCCAGAGCTCATGTGGAGCCTGGGAACCAAGCTACTGCTACACCACCTATGTAACACCCAGACCTATTAAGGCAGGAAAACACATCCCACAAATACAGGGTAAGAGCTGCTTCCCGGTGGTGCAAATGGTAAAGAATCTGCCTGCCCATGCAGGAGACACAAGAGACATGGGTTCGATCCCTGGGTTGAGAAGATTCCCTGGAGGAGGAAATGGCAACCCACTCCAGTATTCTTGCCTGGGAAATTCCATAGGCAGAGGAGCCTGGCAGGCTACAGTCCATGGGGCTGCAAAGAATCGAACACGACTGAGCACTGAGAAAAGCTACAGAGGCCCATAAAAGGCCTGAGATCCAGAGTCCAGCTAGTAGGAGATTCTTGTACAGCTGAGAGATGGCTACCTTTTCTTGTGGAAAGAATTGCAGTCCCAGGTGCAAGCTGAAGCTCTGGCTTAACTGATCTTTGCTAAACTGGAATTTCTTCTGCTCCTCAGTTTCCTCATGTATAAACTAGGACAATTGCACCAAATAACCTATTATATCTCTAGCTCTGAAACACGTCTCATCTGAGAATCTTTCTCTGATCCTTGCCTTGTGACCCACATCACAATAAAACTGTATTAAAATAGACTGTGAGAACAGGTAGATGTCAGCTGTATTTTGTCAGGAGATCAGATCTCTGAATTCTTGTCATAACAGTCTGCGTTTGGAGCTATAACGGTTTGTAATGGTATATTAGCATATGTCTGGCTACTGAAATCAGTGCTTCTCTCAGTACTTGGGTCCATGCTACTTGTAAAGACAGACTGTTATTCATTGTGTAGTCATCCTTACTGGAACCCCGTTCAGATAAAGCTTGAGCTGCTTGAGCTAATGAGAGAGACCTTTTATCAAACCCTGGAGGTCAGCAGATGTGGGCTTTATGGGAAAAGTGAAAGAATGGGGGAAATTCCATCATGGTCATGAAAAGGCACTTCCAGTAAACTCTTATCCATCAGGGGAGACTAACGGGTTGTCCTGGTCGGTGGCCTAGAGAGTCTTTATAGATGCTGCATGGATGATCGATTTTCAAAGGTTGAAAGAAACATGGAAATACACCAAAAAGTTGCTATGAATATGTTAATCATCTCTGAGAATTCCATAAAACCCTGGTGCTGTCATTATATAGCAAACGAGAATGATCAAATTTAGGATATAATTGTTGCAAAAATAATGGGCCTCCTGCTTATCAATCCTATTACTTTGGGGGAAAAATAGTATTACCAAACATAATTTGGGTTTCCTCTCAATTTCCAATGACTGCCCTTTTCCTGCTCCACGCAGTCATGTCCATTTCTAGAAAAAGAGTTCCCCACTCGCACACCTGTGCATCTTTTCTCCTATCTCTCACTGCCCTACTTCCCTATTTGCCAGTTCATCTATAGTCTACTTCATGAACCGTCCATTATATCTGTCCCCAAAGATGGGCGGGATTGTTCCCATTTCCCAACTCTCACAGCTCTTTGTTTTCAACTCCCTTAAGGCATTTATCAATAATGTACTCTGGGACCACATGAATCTGTCTAGTTCTGGCACTTCCCTTTAGAGAAAGTTTGACATATAGTCTCCCTAAGGGCATAAATGTTCTCATTTGGCTTGCACCTATTGGTAGGAATAGACACATGGTACTAGTCATCAGAATTTTTAAATTTTGAAAGCATACATGATGGTCTGTATTCCTTATCTTTGACTTGCCTGAGAGCATCTTGTGGGCAGCATTGTGTCTAAGCAAACCGCATTTCTGTTCCCAGCACAGAGCCTGGCATACAGTGGGGAAAAATCAATATTGGCTGAATTAAACATTATAAGAGGACACGTTGGTGCATTCACACGTTAGAAGAATATTAGAGATGGAAATATCACCAAGTTACAGCTCCCACTTTCAACTCAGAAATAAAAAACACATTTTACACTGGAAAGAGAATCAGCGGCATATACAATCTTGTTTGCAAGCTCAGATGGTCTCCTTTGATTAAGAACTACCTTGAGCTATAATCATTCAGGAATTTGTTGACAAATGACAGTATCACTTTGGTTGTTTACAGTTGTAGGTATTCATTCATTCAACCAATATTACTGAGCATCAGCTATGAGCTAGAAGTTGTTAACATTTTAGGACTGCAGCCATGTAATAAGGTAAGGTAACCTCCTCATGGAGGCTGTATTCTAGAGGAGGAAACAGCATAAGAAAGGACACAGATAAGAAATATGGTTAAGTGATACAAAGAAAGTAAATCAGGGCGATGATAACAAAACTGATGGGAAGGTCACCATTTTAGGAAGGATGGATGGTTGGAGAAGGTTGTTTGGAAGAGATGACTATTCAAATTGAAGGAGATTATTAAGTGATCCATGAAAGTATGTGAGGGGAAAAGTATTCAAGGCAAAGAGGACAGCATGTGCAAAGGCACTGAGGCAAGAGACTACTTGGTGTGGTTTGAGAAAGAGAATAAAAGAGGAAGATAGTGTAGTAGACAGGACTGAACAGGGATGAGGTTAGGGCAAGTGCAAGAGATGAGCTCAGAGCAGTAGCAGTGAGCCATGGTGGCTCAGTGGATAAAGAATCTGCCTGCAGTGCAGGAGATGCAAGCTTGATCCCTGGGTCGGGAAGTTC
The DNA here is from genome assembly GCF_049115385.1 of Moschus berezovskii. Classification (NCBI taxonomy): domain Eukaryota; kingdom Metazoa; phylum Chordata; class Mammalia; order Artiodactyla; family Moschidae; genus Moschus; species Moschus berezovskii. The sequence continues at coordinate 36,621,380 of NC_142473.1, read as the reverse complement.
CCCTGGAGGAGGGCATGGCAACCCACTCCAGTATTCTTGCCTGGAAAATCCTATGGACAAAGGAGCTTGGCAGGCTACAGCCCATGGGCTCACAAAGAGTCAGACACAACTGGAGTGACTAAGCACACACAGAGATTAGGAACTTAGGATATGGTAAGATTTGGATGTTACCCTAAGATGGATGCTTTTGGAGGAGATGGAACTGATACGTGACATGACCTGACCTACATTTAAAAAGCATCACTAGGGCTGCTATGTTGAAACAAACTGGGAGAAGGCAAGTAAAACTTGTCTAGTTTGGAGACACTGGAGTCAGTTGGGAGGCTACTGTAACAATTCAGGGTGTGGATAACCTAGAATAAGCTGGTGGATGGTGAGATGATAAGAAGTGATTGAGTCCTGGATATGTATTTGACAACAGAGCTATTTTGTTGAAGAACTGGATATGAAGTCAGAGAGAAAAACTCCAAGGTTCTTAGCCTCATCAGTTGGAAGAAGAGAGCTGCCATTTACTGAGATGGAGTAGATTGTGGGAGAGGTTTTGTGGTGAGGGAGTTCAGTTTGGTATATATTAATTTGGGGATACCTATTAGTCATACCCAGAGTTGCTATGTTGAAACAAACATATGGCAAAAATATTAGGGCAAATAATCTGAGATTTGAAAAGGTCAAGAACATAAAGCCAATCATATTGCAAAAAAAAATGTCTTTTGTCTAGGAGGATGGAGAAAAGGAAGAAGGGGGACATGAAAATGGACAAACAGGTGGAAACACATCTCCAGCTCCCTGGATCCCATTGTGCTCAGGTACCTGGCAGCCATGTTGGATAGTGTCAGTCACCTCTTCTAAATTCGCAGCAGGAACTTATATCATCAGCTGATAGCTGTTTCCCCATTGAGACTGGAGTGCTTAACAGCTACAACATGCTTTGTCAGCTTTTCAATTTGGCCTCTTTAACAGAGGCTTGAAAATTGGTGGGAAGTGGCTTTTACACCAAAGTGAAACTTAGCTGTTTAATTTCACCCAACTACTTTTTACTTAGCACCTACTCAAGCTGGGTACTATGCTGACTGGTGCAAGGTTACAACTTTAAAAAAAAAGAATAGAACTTGCTTCCATGGAACACAATCTAAGTCAGTGGTTCTCAACTACTTTTCCCCCGCAGGGGGCATGTGGTGATGCCCGGAAACACTTTCGATTGTCACTACTAAGGGAGGGCATTACTGGCATCTAATATATAGAGGCTAGAGATGCTAACGGAGAAGGCAACGGCAAGCCACTCCAGTACTCTTGCCTAGAAAGTCCCATGGATGGAGGAGCCTGGTAGGCTGCAGTCCACGGGGTCGCTAAGGGTCGGACACGGCTGAGCGACTTCACTTTCACTTTTCACTTTCACACATTGGAGAAGGAAATGGCAACCCACTCCAGTGTTCTTGCCTGGAGAATCCCAGGGACGGGGGAGCCTGGTGGGCTTCCGTCTATGGGGTCACACAGAGTCGGACAAGACTGAAGTGACTTAGCAGAGATGCTAAACATCCTCTAGTGCACAGGTCTGCTGCTCATCTCAAAGAATTATCTAAAATGTTAATAGTGCCAAGATCAAGAAACTAAACTAAAGGCCATAACCACACATATAAGGAATAACTTTAGTACAAGACAGACCGTGATAAACAACAATTCATGTTTCTGGGGATCCTTCAAGCTTTGGCGAGAGATAAAGCATTGTAGATTAGTCAATCCTAAAGAAAATCAACCCTGAATATTCATTGGAAGGACTGATGCTGAAGCTCCAATACTTTGGCCACCTGATGCAAAGAGTTGACTCATTGGGAAAGATCCTGATACTGGGAAAGATTGAGGGCAAAAGGAGAAGAGGGTGGCAGAGGATGAGATGGCTAGATAGCATCACTGACTCAATGGACATGAATCTGAGAAGACCGTGGGAGATAGTGGAGGACAGAGGAGCTTGGCACGCTGTAGTCCATAGGGTCATAAAGAGTCAGACATGACTTAGAGACTAAACAACAAGCATCTTAGATTCACTAGCAAGATGCCTCTAGCGGTCCTGGAAATTATATCTGGGGAAAACAGAGCTCCAGCAAGTTCCTGCATGGGTATACATATGTGTCCATATAGCCACATAGAGGTAACAAGGGTCTTTTGTATATACAATTACATTCCATCCTCACGACAACTCTATTCAGAGGTCTTCCATCTATTCAAATAATTGTGACTGAAGAACTATTTGGAAAGACTATTCTCTCCAACAGAGAAAGACAGGGACCTCAGCCCAGCCAATCAAACAGCCAAATTGACCCTGACAGTCACTGATGTTAGGTGCCCCAGACAGACGTCCATTATTCCTCAACAACCATCTTAAGCCAACGGAGTCAGTATTCACACTTCCAGTTCAGATTTGGAAACTGAAGTTCAGTGACATGACTAAGATCCCACTGCTCCTAACTTGCAGTGATTTGGCTCAAAACTCACCCTTCTGACTCTAGATGCAGAAATCTTTCTACTACAAGAAGCTACTTCTTTCTGTAATAACTATAGGTGTCAACACCATTACGGAGCTTAACAACTCACAAAGTGATTTCCATGGAAGTCTTTTTTTTTCTCCCCAAGTATTTCTGTGGGCAAATGCATGGGAAGGAGTGGAAAATGCATTTGGAGTTTAGCCTGAAGGAGAGAAAGAGTCCTCACCTGTATTTTTATCAGCCGTATCATATCTTTTTACGTTCATACATAAATCATGCAGGACATGCAGCTAGAGGGCCACCTGGCATCAAGATGGAATCAAACTAAAGGGTTTCTTCAGTAGCACCATGCATTGCATTTATGTACCTTAAAAAAAACACTCAGGGGAATTCATTCAAGTATGGTAATGGCTTAAAATGACCAGGTTAAAACTGAGCCACGTGATTTTATTTAAATACAGATGGTCAGGTTTTGTTTATATCTACAGAGCAAACTGCTGATGCAAAGTGGGATCCTATACATACAAGCCAGCAAAGCCATTTTAGAACCCAGAGTTTGAAAGAGTCTATATAAATGTAAATTACCAACCAAAGGGAGCATAAAATCCATAGATGGGAAAATGAGACTACTGTCTTCTGTCATCCAGCTCAGATTGACCATGTGGGCTCACATGACTTTCTCTCATTTGGGGAGTCTCTGGAGCATGGATTTAGCTGAGTTTCTGCATGCCAGCATTTCAGCTGGCGGAGATCTGGTGACCTGTGTTTCTTCTGGGGTAATTTGTCAATTCTGAGGGTGGGGGTTCAGATGTTGCAGAGACACTGAGTCCTCATGCATATGCTTTGTCATCCCAGCATGACTTTCATCCCTCAAATTCTCCAACAGGAATTTTCCAGGCAAATTCTGGGAGTGGGTTGGCCCATTGTTTCAGCCTAATAGCTAGTAAGCCCTCTTTGTTCAGGGCCAAAACTGAGCCCTAGTTGGAAATGAAATGCTTCTGAAAGCTGCCTTAACAATTTTCCTCCTGTTGTGTTTCCCTAGGGATCCTGTAGGAACCATTCCCTAAATGGGACCCTGGGGCATGAAAGAAGTTCAGGTGAGCTTCTCCAAGCCAATCCTTCTCAACTTGGAAGGATGGAGCCCACAGTAGGTAGAGGATTGATAGAAAGAGAATGACCACAGATGGCTCAGAGTTCCGTGCAGGAAGAACCCAGAAAGGAACAATCTAGCTAAATGAAATTGTTTTCTTCCTTTCAAACCATGGTATATTAATTGGGTACACATCGGTCCACTTAATACCAATTGACATTAAGCAATTTACCATTTGATGGCAATTGAAAAACCCAAGCTTACTGCTCCAAATTCCCTTGATTGTTCTGAACAGATTTCCCATCCTAAAGTGGAAACGGATTTAATTTGATCTCTTCGGTCTGTTCACCATTATGTGTAAAAGAGTATTGCTGGTACCAGGAAACCAGGGGCTACCTGGGCAGTGGAGTGTTCAAAACAGAGACATTCAGTCCTTGGAGAAGATTCAAAAGAAGAAGTCACTATATAGTTGTGGTGATGGCTACAGACCCGGGGTAACATGGCTGTTCTTTGTAGTTGTTGATTTCTCAATGTTTTGATTTCTTCTTTTTTTCTGTCCTATTTCCTTCACACCAGAGGAGCTAAAAGTTGAAAAACATCCTAGAAAGCAATGTAATTCAGCTCTGTCACATCTCAAAAAAAAATAATAATAAAATCTGTTCTCTTTTCCTTTTTCCTATGTCTTTTTTATTCTCTTCCATCCCCATTCCTACCCCAGCTCAGAGCTCTAGAGGCAAAGAGGTAATGGAAAGAACATGTAATCTTATACTAAAGGACTTGAGTTCAGATGATGCATTTCTACCACTTAACTTCTCAGGACCTCAGTTTCTTTGTCAGTAAAGAGGAATAAAGGTCCACCTCCCAGAATTTTTGCAAGATGGTGGTAGAATAACTTATGCAAAAGCACCTTAAAATCTGCAAAGGAACATGACGTGGAAGACATTGCCTGACCAAAAGCCCCCTGGAAGGAGATCAGCCAAATGGGTCAAATGTTGAAAGCCAGGCAAGGAACAAATTTTGAGCAGTTGGCAGTAAGAACCATAGCACCCTAGTTCTCTCCACTCAAACCTGAAACTAAAGAAAGACCAGGGATTAGAAGCCTGAAAATATTTGCAGATGTTTGGCATGGCTGTGGTTAGCCTTTTGACTTTTGGAACAAGTAATATCTAGGGATATTTGTTTCACTTGTTTTTCTTTTAACTAACTTGTCAAGCATATTGTTTGCAAACTTTTTAAATTCTAAAGATCTATTTTACAAAAAGCTATCTAATCACTTATCTGAAAAAAAGGCAAATATGGCCTTGCAGACTTGCCCTGTAATTATACTTTAAAGTGAGATACACAAAGCCATAATCTCTATTCTGTTGGCAATGTACCCAAATCCTTTATTAAAGTGTTTAAAGAAATAGGTGCCATTGGCCCTTTCACAAGTATAGGCATAAATGAAATAACATATAACCAGATCATACTAGAAGCAACCCTGGACTAGGAGACACAAAGTATCGCTCCTTGTTAGCTGTGTGACTTGGAGCAAGTTACTTTACCTCTCTGAGCTTCAGAGAGGTAAATGGAGATGCAGAGTGGGGACAATGACCCCAGGAATAAACACAATTATATCATTCAGGTCTCAGCTCAAGTGTTTCCTGCTCAGAGGGACAATCAGTTCAGTTCAGTTCAGTCGCTCAGTCGTGTCCGACTCTTTGCGACCCCATGAATCACAGAACACCAGGCTTCCCTGTCCATCACCAACTCCCGCAGTTCACTCAAACTCATGTCCATCGAGCTGGTGATGCCATCCAGCCATCTCATTCTCTGTCGTCCCCGTCTCCTCCCGCCCCCAATCCCTCCCAGCATCAGAGTCTTTTCCAGTATAGTGGATGCTCAGATACCTGCCCCCTGACTTTCAGGACTGATGCATCAGCCCCCTGATTGCTGAGTACTGGCCACTCACAGCTGGATCCCTTCATAGATTGCCCTCAGCAGTCCACGTCATCCAAGATCTTCTTCTCCGCCACCAAAGATAGCTCATATACAATACTAGCCAATAAGAAGGTTGAAACATTACCATATGTAAAAGAGATAGCTAATGAGAAGTTACTGTATAACCCAGGGAGCTCAACCTGGTGCTCTGTGATGACCTAGGGGGTGGGACAGGGTGGGTGTGGGTGAGAGGTTCAAGAGGAAGGGGACATATGTACACTTATAGCTGATTCACACTGTTGTATAGCAGAAACCAACACAACATTGTAAAGCAATTATCCTCCAATTGAAAATAAATTGTTTAAAAAATGAGGCCTCAAGTTCATCCCTCAAGCACCAATTCAGAATACCCTTCAGGGCTGCTGCTGTTCAGCTGCTCAGTTGTGTCCGACTACTTGCCACCCCCTGGACTGCAACACGCCAGGCTTCCCTGTCCTTCACTATCTCCTGGAGTTTGCTCAAATTTATGTCCATTGCGCCGATGATTCCATCCAACCATCTCATCCTCTGTCGCCCACTTCTTCTCCTGCCCTCAATCTTTCCCAGCATCAGATTCTTTTCCAATGAATGGGCTCTTTGCACCAGGTGGACAAAGTATTGGAGCTTCACCTTCACCAGCTCCAAAGTGCCCTGCAGCCTTGGGAGTTTGAGGCTTTGCTGTGATTATGTAACAGCCCAACTTCTTCCTCTTCCCTATCCTGCTTCCTGTATTCCCCCATGAATACTGATCCTAAAAGAGCTCCACAATAAACTCTCTGTGTGCTCAACTCCATCTGAGTCATCTTCACAAAAAACCTGACCTACAACACAGGTGCTTCCTGGCCACATATTCTCTGGTCACTCTCTATCCCATTGCTCTTGTCACTATCTGAAAAAAAGACCATTTACTGGCACATAGATTGTCTGACCCCTCCCCACTAGAATATATGCTCCCTAAGGGAGCATATCTTTTTCTGTGTCTTGCCCACTTTGTCTCCCTAGGGCCTAACCCTCAGTAGGCACTCACTAAATGCTTGTAGAATAAAAGAATTTCAGATATTCAGACCTTCCAGTTCAGCAAATACCTGTACAAATGTTAGCTTATATATTTTTAAGAACTTGGTTTGTGCTTTAGAAAGGATAAATTAAAGATAACTGATAAACAGGACTCACCCAGTGAATCACTTATCAACAAATTAATGTATCTTGCCTCAGTTGACATTCCTGTTCCCAAACTAATGACATACTTATTTAACTGTCTCCATCATGTGCCCTCAATATATCCAAATGTATTTTTCAAACATGAAAAAAAGCAACTTGAAAAAATTGGACGCAATCGCAGTGCATTTGTAGGCACCAGCAAATATCATTTGTATAAACTAACAGCTCATAATTAAGGAAGCAGCCATCAATAAAATGAAAAGATGATTAGTCCAAAGACAAAAAGTTTCATTATAGACAAGAGTGATACATGTGTTGATATTTGTAAGCCTCTGGACATAAAGGCTTCAAGTCAGAAGATCTGAGCTGCAGTCCAAGCTCTGCCTCGAGCTCATCAAGTGACCAGGGTCAAGTCACTGCATCTTGCTGGTCCTGAATGTTCTCATCCATGAAGTGAGAAAGATATTCTCTTCATCCCTTTGCATTTTGGAATTCTGCATGCCTATATTAGGTGATTAATGTATATCCATGATACACTGATGTCAAAGAAGACAACACAGACTATACTATCAACTATATTTAGCATGATGCTAGGAAGTCTCATAGGGGCTTCCCGTGGCTCAATTCAATTCAGTCACTCAGTCGTGACCTACTCTTTGAGACCCCAAGGACTGCAGCATGCCAGGCTTCCCTGTCCATCACAAAATCCTGGAGCTAACTCAACTCATGTCCATCGGGTCGGTGATGCCATCCAACCATCTCATCCTCTGTTGTCCCCTTCTCCTCCCACCTTCAATCTTTCCCAGCATCAGGGTCTTTTTCCAATGAGTCAGTTCTTCACATCAGGTGGCCAAAGTACTGGAGTTTCAGCTTCAGTATCAGTCCTTCCAATGAATATTCAGAACTGATTTCCTTTAGGATGGACTGGCTGGATCTCCTTGCAGTCCAAGAGACTTCCAAGAGTCTTCTCCAACACCACAGTTCAAAAACATCATTCTTCAGTGCTCAACTTTCTTTGCAGTCTAATTCTCACATCCATACATGACTACCGGAAAAACCATAGCCTTGACTAGACAGACCTTTGTTGGCAAAGTAATGTCTCTGCTTTCTATTATGCTGTCTAGGTTGATCATAGCTTTTCTTCCAAGGAGCAAGTGTCTTTTAATTTCATGGCTGCAGTCACCATCTGCAGTGATTCTGGAGCCCAAGAAAATAAAGTCTCTCACTGTTTCCATTGTTTCTTCATCTATTTGCTATGAAATGATGGCATGATCAGATGCCAAGATCTTAGTTTTCTGAATGTTGAGTTTTAAGCCAACTTTTTTATTCTCCTCTTTCACTTTCATCAAGAGGCTCTTTTGTTCTTCTTCACTTTCTGCCATAAGGGTGATGTCATCTGTGTATCTGAGGTTATTGATATTTCTCCCAGTAATCTTGATTCCAGCTTGTGCTTCATCCAGCCCGGCATTTCACATGATGTACTCTGCATATAAGTTAAATAAGCAGAGTGATAATATACAGCCTTGACATACACCTTTCCTAATTTGGAACAAGTCTATTGTTCCATGTCCAGTTCTAACTGCTGCTTCTTGACGTGCATACAGATTTCTTAGGAGGCAGGTCAGGCGGTCTGGTATTCCCATCTCTTGAAGAATTTTCCACTATTTGTTGTGATCCACAGAGTCAAAGGCTTTGGCGTAGTCAATAAAGCAAAAGTAGATGTTTCTCTGGAACTCTCTTGCTTTTTCGATGATCCAACAGATGTTGGCAATTTGATCTCTGGTTCCTCTGCCTTTTCCAAATCCAGTTTGAACATCTGGAAGTTCACAGTTCATGTACTGTTGAAGCCTGGCTTAGAGAATTTTCAATATTACTTTGCTAGCATGTGAGATGAGTGCAATTCTGTAGTAGCTTGAATATTCTTCAGCATTGTCTTTCTTTGGGATTGGAATGAAAACTGACCTTTTCCAGTCCTGTGGACACTGCTGAGTTTTCCAAATTTGCTGGCATATTGAGTGCAGCACTTTCACAGCATCATCTTTCAGGATTTGAAATAGTTCAGGTGGAATTTCATCATCTCCACTCACTTTGTTCGTAGTGATGCTTCCTAAGGCCCACTTGACTTCACATTCCAAGATGTCCAGCTCTAGGTGAGTGATCACACCATCATGATTATCTGGGTCATGAAGATCTTTTTTGCATAGTTCTTCTGTGTATTCTTGCCACCTCTTCTTAATATTTTCTGCTTCCTTTGGGTCCATACCGTTTCTGTCCTTTACTGTGCCTGTCGTTGCATGAAATGTTCCCTCGGTATCTCTAATTTTCTTGAAGAGATCTCTAGTCTTTCCCATTCTATTATTTTCCTTTTTGTTTACATTGATCACTGAGGAAGGCTTTCTTATCTCTTCTTGCTATTCTTTGCAACTCTGCATTCAAATGAGTCTATCTTTCCTTTTCTCCTGTGCCTTTAACTTATCCTCTTTTCTCAGCTATTTGTAAGGCCTTCTCAGACAACCATTTTGCCTTTTTGAATTTCTTTTTCTTGGGAATGGTCTTGATCACTGCCTCTTATATAATGTCACAAACCTCCATCCATAGTTCTTCAGGCACTCTATCAGATCTAATCCCTTGAATCTATTTGTCACTTCCACTGTATAATCATAAGAGATTTGATTTAGGTCATACCTGAATGATCTAGTGGTTTTCCCTACTTTCTTCAATTTAAGTCTGAATTTGGCAATAATCATGATCGGAGCCACAGTCAGCTCCTGGTCTTGTTTTTGCTAACTTTATAGAGCTTCCCCATCTTTGGCTGCAAAGAATATAATCAATCTGGTTTCGGTTATTGAACATCTGGTGATGTCCGTGTGTAGAGTCTTCTCTTGTGTTGTTGGAAGTAGGCACTTGCTATGACCAGTATGTTCTCTTGGCAAAACTGTGTTAGCCTTTGACCTGCTTTGTTTTGTACTCCAAGGCCAAATCTGCCTGTTACTCAGGTATCTCTTGACTCCCTACTTTTGCATTCCAGTCCCCTATAATGAAAAGGACATCTTTTTTTGGTGTTAGTTCTAGAAGGTCTTGTAGCTCTTCATAGAACCATTCAACTTCAGCTTCTTCAGAATTACTGGTCAGGGCATAGACCTGGATTACTATGATACTGAATGGTTTGCCTTGAAAACAGAGATCATTCTGTCATTTCTGAGATTGCATCCAAGTTCTGCATTTCAGACTCTTTTGGTGACTATGATGGCTACTCCATTTCTTCTAAGGGATTCCTTCCCACAGTAGTAGATATAATGGTCATCCGAGTTAAATTCCCCCATTCCAGTCCATTTTAGTTCACTGATAGCTAAAATGTCGATGTTCACTCTTGCCATCTCCTGTTGGACCACTTCCAATTTGCCTTAATTCATGTACCTAACATTCCAGGTTCCTATGCAATTTTGCTCTTTACAGCATCGAACTTTACTCCCATCACCAGTAACATCCATAACTGGGTGTTGTTTTTGCTTTGGCTCTGTCTCTTAATTCTTTCTAGAGTTATTTCTCCACTGAACTCCCGTAGCATATTGGGCACCTACCAACCTTGGGAGTTCATCTTTCAATGTCCTATCTTTTTGCCTTTTCATGCTGTTCATGGGGTTCTGAAGGCAAGAATACTGAAGTGGTTTGCCATTCCCTTCTCCAGTGGACCAACTTTTGTCAGAGCTCTCCACCATGACCCGTCCATCTTGGGTGGCCCTACATGGCATAGCTCAGATGCCATGAGAGTTAGACAAGGCTGTGGTCCGTGGGATCAGTTTGGTCAGTTTTCTGTGACTGTGGTTTCATTCTGTCTGCCCTCTGATGGAGAAGGATAAGAGGCTTATGGAAGCTTCCTGCTGGGAGAGACTGACTGGGAGGGAAACGGGTCTTGTTCTGATGGGAGGGGCCATGCTCAGTAAATCTTTAATCCAGTTTTCTGTTGATGGGCAGGGCTGTGGTCAAACTATGGTGGAGGTGATGAAGATAATGGCCACCTCCTTTGAAAGGTCCCTCTACGCACTGCCACACTCAGTGCTCCGGACACCGCAGCAGGCCACCACCGACCCCCGCTTCCGCCGGAGACTCCCGGACACTCACAGGCAAGTCTGGGCCAGTCTCTTGTGGGGTCCCTGATCCTTTCTCCTGGGTCATGGTGCACGCAAGGTTCTGTTTGTGCCCTCCAAGAGTCTGTTTCCCCAGTCCTGTGTAAGTTCTGGTGGCTCTATTGTGAGAGGTTAATGGCGATCTCCTCCAAGAGGGCTTATGCCATACTCCGGTCTTGCTGCACCCAGAGTCCCTGCCCCTGCAGCAGGCCACTGCTGACCCGTACCTTCACAGGAGATACCCCTGTGGCTCAGTGGTAAAGAATCTGCCTGCCAATGTAGGAGACGTGTGTTCAGTCCCTGGGTCAAGAAAATCCCCTGGAGGAGGAAATGGCAACCCACTCCAGTATTCTTGCCTTGGAAATCCCATGGATAGAGAAGCCTGGCAACTACAGCCCCTGGGGTTGCAAAGACTTAGGAACTAAATAACAGCAGCAACAAGAGAGAAAAGAGTCAGAGTACCACTCAGACACAAAAGTTATGCTCAAGTCCTCTTAGCCAGCAGGTCTAAAATGTGTGTCTGCTGCCTCTACCAGCTCAGCCCCTGGGTAGGGAAGATCCCCTGGAGGAGGAAATGGCAATACACACTCCAGTATTCTTTCCCGGAAAAATCCCACGGAAAGAGGAGCCTGGTGGGATACAGTCTCTGGAATTGCAAAGAGTCAGACACAATTGAATGACTGAGCAGCAGCAGCAGCAAGCCTCATAACCTATAGGATATTTGTGGAAAAAAGTAGAGAACTTATGTATAATTACCTATTTTACTAAGTTCAAGGTCATACTTTTTAAATTATTTTGATTTTCCATGGGAATGATCAATCATTTCATGAGATTTAAAGGCAAATAAGCTTGAGGCCACTGGATGATAGAATGTGTGTGACTATGTTTGACCGAGGGGATGGGATCTTCTCTTCTGGACCTAGGCAAGCAGTGTTTTTAAGAATGTTTCCTCCAAAACTACTCTGAGCAGTGCAGTGATCGTCTTGCCTCGAGTGTGTGAACCAAGTGAGAAGGTACAGACTCCACCTGCTGGCTCAGAAGACTGTGACTTCACAGCGCCTCTCTCCTTCCTCCATCCTGTCACTGCGGTGCCCTTCAGTGGGCCACCCTCTGCCCTCTTCTCTGCAGCCTCATCTCAGATGATGGTGTCATCCACCTACACAGCTAGATTACGTACAAGTGGCTTCCATGACGCTATCTCTAGCCTGGACCTCTCAATTTATAAAACTCCTAATTGCCTGCTGGGAGCTTCATTTAGCTACCTCAACACCCCCAACTCATATCAAATCAGAGCTAAACCTTTTCTTTATCATCTGTGTTTACCTCAAACATCTGTTGCTTCTCACTTTCATCCTTGAGCTTATGGTAGCACTCATTCAAGTTATTGCTTCCTGAATCTAAATATTCACTAAATTCTCCCCTTTTCCCTTTCACTGTCTTCTGCATGACTGATTTCCACTGCTTCCACATTAATAGAAAGCTTGAAGAAGACTACCCATTCAATAGTCAATAGCACTTATGTTCCTATTCTAAAAGTTTAAATAGACAATAGTATGAAAAAGCATAGACCCAACTCACTTATAAACATAGATAAGGCAATATTAAATAAAATATTAGCAAGGCAAATCAAGCAATGAACAAAAAGGACTTTGTGACAAATTGGATTTATGCCAGGAATTCGTATACAGCTGAACATTAGAAATTTTATTTCTATATAATTCTTTACACTAGCAGACTAAAGGAGAAAAACAATATGCTAATACTCACAGGAAAATATTAAATATCAGGAAAATATTAAAAATTGACAGAATTCAACACTTGTAATTTAAAAAGAAAAGTTTAGTGAACTAAGAAGAGAGCTTTTTACATCTACTAAAAACTTCCCTCAAATGTCATTTTTAACATCACATATTAAAAATTTCATAGGAAAGATGTGGAAATTCCCACTATTGACACTTGTATAGTAGAAGTTCTAAGAAGGACAGTAAGAAGAGCCAAAGAAATAGTAGGTATAAGAATTGAAAAGGAAAACAAAACTACTCATATTTGCAGTTGATATGATTTCCCCCATAGAACAATAAAACAAAAGAATCTATAGGAAAAAAATAATAGATTTAATAAGAGCAGTCAATAAAATTGTTGAATATAGTATAAATATACAAAAATTAATTCCATTTCCTTATAAATTAAGCAAAAATAACAATAAATATAATTTCACAATTACCATTTACAAGACCCAATATAAAGTACCAAATAATCCCACAGAAAATGTACAAACTGTTTAAACATAAAGTACTATTGAAAAAACACTTAACAGATCTAAACAAATAGAAAGATATACCAAGTTCATGGATGAAAATACTCAATAACTTAAATGTGTCTATTATTCCCAAATTAATCTATACATTCAAAAAACTCTAATCAAAGTCCTAACAGAATGTGCATGGAACTTGAAAAGTCAAATTCTACAGATTCATGACAGAACAAAGGGTGAAGAAAAGGCCAAGACACTTGAAAAAGACTTGCCCAGATTTTGAGACTAGCATTGTGGGTTGGGAAAAGGGATGGACAAATTGAAAAAAAAAAACAAACATGTTTTAGTGTGAAAAAAAGTAAAAACAGGTTTTTGGGTTCAAAAACAGATTTGTATATATGAGGAAACTTCATATATAATAGAGAAAACACTGCCAATCAGTGGGGGGGCGGGAAATAGGCTATTCAATAAATGGTGCTAGCATAACTATTATGCTATTAAAAAAAAACACATATTTCTACCTCACTCCACACACATAAAAAGTCACTTAAAACAAAAATATAAACATTAAACAGTTTGAAAGAGTTTTAGAATATATTCATGATGTGATGGGGAAGAATCCTTAAATACCCAAAGTGTAAAACCCATGAAAGAAAAGATTGATTAATCTATCTTACAATTAAAGTAGTCTGTCCTCCCTCAAAGGACATAATTGGAGGCAGTTTGGGTTATGGCAGGGTGAAGTAGCTCTTCAAAAATAAGTATAACAGTGCTGGACAAAATTCTCAAAACCATTCACTTCAAAGCTCTGGAAATTAACCAAAAGTAGGTAATGAATTGAAAAGCATTTATTCTTGAAATATGCTGGATATTTTGGTGTGAACAATAGGGATGCATGGTCTTCTCCTATTTCTTGCCACAGCTTGGTTGGTAAGAACTTTAGTTTGGCCCATGCTGGGCTAGCTGAAAAACCAGCAGCTTTGCTGCCAGAGGAATCCAGCTGAATTCTGAGAGAAATAAATGGGGAAAAAAACCACAACCGCTTGCTAGTTCAAGACTGCAACCTTAGATGTGGTGAGAAGTAGACCAGTCAGGAACTTAATGGACAGATCCAGGAAATCAGGAAGCCACACATGAGCTAAAAGGAACTTCCCACACATACATGAGTGACTGCAAAACTATATGTGCAAAGAAGATCTGAGAAAGGCTGGAGATAAATTCTAAGGAAGACCTGAGAACTGGCCACATGTGTAAATGATTTCTCAATTCGCACACGGATCAGTCAGCACAGAGTAAAAGCCTTTCCCAAACAAGCAAGTCCCTGCCCACTCACTAGCTGGCCACTAAGCTACGCAGACATGGGGGCAGGGGGTGCCTCTAGGAAGCCAGAGGCTTCCATAGTAGCTCAGCAGTAAAGAATCTACCTGCAATGCAGGAGACACGGCTTTGACCTCTGGGTGGGTAAAATTCCCTAGAGAAAGAAATGGTAACCCACTCCAATATTCTTGCCTGGGGAATCCCATGGACAGACTGCAGCCTGGTGGGCTACAGTCCACGGGTCTCAAAGAGTCCGACAGAACTGAGCACATGTACACACACACCAGGAAGCCAGAATACAGCAAATTTAAAAATTCAGTAAATACCTCAGTGACTACACGTCTTAGGGGAAATAGTTCCTCCACATCCTCACCAACACTTGGTATTGTTAATCTTCTTGATACAGCCATTCTAGTGGGTATTAGTGTGATGTCATTGTGCCCTTAATATACATTTTATTATTGACTGATAATGCTGGGCATGTTTTCATGTTCTTATTAACCATTCACATGTCTTCTTTAGTGAGATGTCTATTCAAATCATTCACCCATTTAAAAAAATACATACACTGCTGGCAGGGATAAAAAATGGTATGACCATTTTGTAAAATAGTTTGGTAGTTTCTTACAAAATTAAACATAGAATAAACATACAAGTCAGCAATTCCACTCTGAATATCTACCCAAAAGACATCAAGATATATACTGACACCAAAATTTATACACAAATGTTCACAACAACATTATTCATAATGAAAGCTGGGAACAATTCAACTGATGGGTGGGGATAAGCAAAATGTGGTATAGCCATACAATGGAGTGTTATCCACCAAAAAAAGAGGAAAAACTACTGTTACCTGCCACATCCTGAGCGAACTTCTAAAATATTATACTGGATGAAAAAAGCCAGAGACAAAAACTATGTATCATATACTTCCACTTATATGACAACTTTAGAAAAAGCTAAACTAGAAACTCAGTGCAAACCCGTGGAAGGTAAGATTGACTGAAAATGGGCAAAATGTTACTCTTGGGGGTGATGAAAATGCCCTAAAATTGGATTGTAGCAATAGTTGCCTAATCATAAATTTTCTAAAACAAATCAATCAGTACTTATGATAAGCAAATATTGTGGCATACAAATTATATTTCAACAGAGTTTGTTTTGTGGTTTTTTTTTTCAGGTCATCATTGAAAAATAAGTTACAGATTGAGAGAAGATATTTGAAATTTATATAATCATAGAAGGATTAGAATTAAGGATATATATCCATTCCTCTGTTGATGAACAGTTAAATTGTTTCCATGTCTGGCTACTGTTGCTGCTGCTGCTGCTGCTGCTAAGTCACTTCAGTCGTGTCCGACTCTGTGTGACCCCATAGACGGAAGCCCACCAGGCTCCCCCATCCCTGGGATTCAGTGCTAAATGTCCATTGACAGAGGAACAAATTAAAAAGATGCGGTACATATAAACAATGGAATGTTACTCAGCTATTAAAAAGAATGAAATAATGCCATTTGCAGTAGAATGGATGAATCCAGAGACAGTCTCACTGAGTGAAGTCAGACAGAGAAATACCATATGACAACCCTTCTTCATGGAATTTAAAAACAAATGATACAAATAGACTTACAAAAGAGAAATAGACTCGCAGACTTAGAAAATGATCTTCTGGTTGTCAGGGGAAAGGATGGGGGAAAAGGACAGTTAGGGAGTCTGAGATGGACAGGTACACACTGGTGTATATAAAATGGATAACCAACAAGGACCTAATCTATGGCACATGGAACTCTGCTTAGTTATGTGGCAGCCAGGATGGGAGGGGAGTTGGGGAAGAATGGATACATGTATATATATGGCTGAGTTACAGATTTTGCCATCTGTTATAAACTGGTATGTGTAATTTAACCAGAACCATGAGAAAGTTGGTATTGTGTGAATTCTGAGGCACTTTCGACATGTTGTAGGAGTGATGCGACTTTCTTGAGTTTTACACATTCATAAGTGAATGGTCTGTATCTCGTGCCTTTGTTGGTTTTCTGTGAGCTGTAGTTTCTGGGAAGTGAGCAGCTCTCATTCCTGTAATTCTTGTAACCCAGTTATTCGTGTGCCTCCTTCATGAGGATTCAGTGCGGCTGTGGTACTGTTATCCCTCTGATAGGAACTCTAACTCAGTGTAAAGCCCCAAAGATCTGTTACTTATTTTTATTTTATATTGTACTATATTTTATTTACAGTGTTATGTTTGTTTCAGGTGTATAGCAAAGTGATACAGTCATATATATATATGTATATATATGAATTAACAAAAGCAGTTCCGGTCTTTTGATGGGAAGCTCGTGGTTTATAATATAAATGGCATTATTTTGAGAGAGGGATAACTCAGGTATGGTATTGGGTTTTCTTTTTGCAGCTTGAGGCAGTTGTAAAATAATTTAATGTAGCTTTTTGCAACTGTGTATTCTATAGTATTTTTTTCATTTGGTGAAATTTTAACTGTTAATGTTTTTGGTATTGTGCTTTGTACCATTTATTAAATAAAAATTATTTAAATTGAAAAAAAACTTGTAAGATCATTTTATCAATTATGTTATGAACGTCAGGGTAAATATCTTTAGTTCAATCAGTCAGTTCAGTTGCTCAGTCGTTTCCCACTCTTTGCAACCCCATGGACTGCAGCACACCAGGTTTCCCTGTCCCTCATCAACTCCCAGAGCTTACTCAAACTCATGTCCATCAAGTCGGTGATGCTATCCAACCATTTCATCCTCTGTCATCCCCTTCTCCTCCCACCTTCAGTCTTTCCCAGCATCAGGGTCCTTTTCCATGAGGCAGTTCTTCACATCAGGTGGCCCAAGTATTGGAGTTTCAGCTTCAGCATCAGTCCTTCCAATGAATACTCAGGACTGATTTCCTTTAGGATGGACTGGTTGGATCTCCTTGCAGGCCAAGGGACCCTCAAGAGTCTTCTCCAACACCACAGTTCAAAAGCATCAAATCTTCAGCGATCAGCTTTCTTTATAGTCCAATTCTCACATCCATACTTGACTACTGGAAAACCCATAGCTTTGACTAGATGGACCTTTGTTGGCAAAGTAACGTCTCTGCTTTTTAATATGCTGTCTAGGTTGGTTATAGCTTTTCTTCCAAGGAGCAAGTGTCTTTTAATTTCATGGCTGCAGTCACCATCTGCAGTGATTCTGGAGCCCAAGACAATAAAGTCTCTCATTGTTTCCATTGTTTCCCCATCTATTTGCCATGAAGTGATGGGACTGGATGCCATGATCTCAGTTTTCTGAATGTCGAGTTTTAAGCCAACTTTTCACTGTCCTCTTTCACTTTCATCAAGCAGCTCTTTAGTTCTTCACTTGCTGCCATAAGGGTGATGTCATCTGCATATCTGAGGTTATTGATATTTCTCCTGGCAATCTTGATTCCAGCTTTTGCTTTCTCCAGCCCAGCATTTTGCATGATGTACTCTGCATATAAGTTAAATAAGCACAGTGAACAATATACAGCCTTGACATACTCCTTTCCCAATTTGGAACCAGTGTGTTGTTCCATGTCCATTTCTAACTGTTGCTTCTTGATCTGCATACAGATTTCTCAAGGAGGCAGGTCAGATGGTCTGGTATTCCCATCTCTTTAACAATTTTCCAGTTTGTTGTGACCCACATAGTCAAAGTCTTTGGTGTAGTCAATAAGCAGAAGTAGATGTTTTTCTGGAAGTTTCTTGCTTTTTTGATGATCCCACGGATATTGACAATTTGATCTCTGGTTCCTCTGCCTTTTCTAAATCCAGCTTGAACATCTGGAAGTTCACGGTTCACGTACTGTTGAAGCCTGGCTTGGAGAATTTTGAGCATTATTTTGCTAATGTGTGAGATGAGTGCAATTGTGCAGTAGTAAATATCTTGGCCCTTTCTAAATTTTGCAAAGGCGCTCATGGCAGACAAGGTTAAAATGTGGCTTATTTCTGAGTAGGATGGAATATCCTCCTATTACAATGGATGTCAGGCTGAAAATTTGGTTGGTTTGGGTGAGCCCTAATTTAAATTTAAAATTGTCTAAATGGACATTCCAGACTTAGGTCAGAATTGGGATCTACACAGAGCCAATAGGGGGCTTCCCTTGTGGCTCAGCTGGTAAAGAATCTGCCTGCAATGCAGGAGACCTGGGTTCTATCCCCAGGTTGGGAAGATCCCCTGGCGAAGAGAAAGGCTACCCAATTCAGTTTTCTGGCCTGGAGAATTACATGGACTGTATAGTCCAAGGGGTCACAAAGAGTCGGACACAACTGAAAGACTTTCATTTTCACTTTCAGAGCCAGCAGGAACTTTGCATGGAGCAGAAAGCCTGGATAGGGAAGGGAGGATCTTATCTCTAATCCTGGCTTGGCCACTAGCTTGCTATACTAATCTATGAAGTCCCTTCCCAGATTCCAAAATGTCCACAGACTCAATGATCCACCTGTTTGAGATCTGAGATTCTCAGGTTCATCATCTCTTTCTCAAAGCCTGGTTGTAGAAATTATCTTCCTCTCGGTCTATTGACATGCCTTGAGAACAGAGAGATCTGTATTGAACACAGGAGAGAGAACTGGGCAAAAATGATGTATGGGAGACAGGGAATGAAAAGAGGAATTAGAAGATTCATACAAATCATAAATGCATAAAAACTGGGATGTATTTTAAAATGGCATTGAATTGGAATGGATACATTAAAATCAGGCCTTCCCAAGTTTATGGAAGTATAAAGTTGGATACCTACTCTATAGTCTTAGCTCTTGGACTTAACTAGCTGTGTTAACTCTGTTCCCTTGTTAGTCTGTATTTTCTTCTCTAACAAGGTGTTGGGGTCAGATGATTTCTGAGCAAAATAATATGATGAATTAAAGTAAGGATGAATAGGATGTAATGAATGTCTAAACCTTGCCATGGTTAGAAATGGGCAGGGGTTCCATCCGAGAGCCTCCCTGTTCTCCTGAGAGTGTGCCCTGTCAGACTTCCCAGACTCTGCTGGCATCGCCAAAAGGCTGCTGGGAATTCCTCTGCACTGCCTTGTTCCAAAATGAACTCCCAGGAGATTGAGGGGATGGAGGAGGGTGCCAGTTTAAAGCAGGTCTGATATGATCCAGGACCTGATAGGGTTTCAGCTGCCTGCTTCTCTGGCAATTTGCAGAGAAATTAAAGAGATTTTTTTTGGTAGAGGTTAAATGGTTCAAGTCCTAGGGAGGGGATGCTGTTGCTCAGAAAGAAACACAAAGACAAGATTCATCTTGCTCAAGAATTATAAATAGAACAGTCAGATTAGATTCGGCCGAGGAATGGGGGCACCATGAAGGAGCCAAGTTCTCTCCGAATAAAGAGGCAAAGCTCCAAAGACTCCCAAAGCAGGCTTTCAAAAGGGGGAAAAAAAAGAAAAGATGAGAAAGAAGAAAACTTCAAAAAATGGGCCTTTTCTTCTAACCCGCAACTTCTTTTCAGGCAAGAAGACAAAATCATCAGTTCCTGAAAGAGAGATTAAAAGTAAATTATCACCCCATAAGGAGTCGTTCACTGTAAAAGGAATGAAAATAGTTTACTGCTCTACGGAAAATACAGGCTGCTTCCAAACTTTAGGTTAAAAACTTGGCAAAGGCAGCTTGGCCTCCCTGTGATTCTGTCTCAGAGATGTTTATCCAGCGGATGGAGATACTGAGATGGGCCTGGTCCTCAGGTTTATTTTTTGTTCCGCATAAGGTTTCCATCAGATACAGTCTGGAAACTGGTGCAAGCCAGGAGGCTGCTGGAGGAAAGCCCTGATTTAGCTGCATCAGGCCCTGCTTACACCAGGAATCTGCTTGGTGAGAGCAAATCAGGAGTGCAGAGACCAAGAAGGAAGCAGCGATTAGAGCTGGTGGAGGGCATTTGGAGCTGGTTCCAAATTGGGAAAGGAGTACATCAAAGCTGTATATTGTTACCCTGCTTATTTAACTTATATGCAGAGTACATCATGTGAAATGCCAGGCTGGATGAAGCACAAGCTGGAATCAAGATTGCCGGGAGAAATATCAAAACCTCAGATATGCAGATGACACCACCATTACGGCAGAAAGTGAAGAAGAACTAAAGAGCCTCTTGATGAATGTGAAGAGGAGAGTGAAAAGTTGGCTTAAAACTCAACATTCTAAAAACTAAGATCATGGTATCCGGTCTCATTATTTCATGGCAAATAGATGGGGAAACAGTGAGAGGCTTTATTGTCTTGGGCTCCAGAATCACTGCAGATGGTGACTGCAGCCATGAAATTAAAAGACACTTGCTCCTTGGAAGAAAAGCTATGACCAACCTAGACAGCATATTAAAAAGCAGAGATGTTACTTTGCCAACAAAGGTCCATCTAGTCAAAGCTGTGGGTTTTCCAGTAGTCCCGTATGGATGTGAGAGTTGGACTATAAAGAAAGCTGAGCACTGAAGATTTGATGCTTTTGAACTGTGATGTTGGAGAAGACTCTTGAGGGTCCCTTGGCCTGCAAGGAGATCCAACCAGTCCATCCTAAAGGAAATCAGTCCTGAGTATTCATTGGAAGGACTGATGCTGAAGCTGAAACGCCAATACTTTGGCCACCTGATGTGAAGAACTGCCTCATGGGAAAAGACCCTGATGCTGGGAAAGACTGAAGGTGGGAGGAGAAGGGGATGACAGAGGATGAGATGGTTGGATGGCATCACTGACTCTATGGACCTGAGTTTGAGTAAGCTCCAGGAGTTGGTGATAACAAGACAGGGAAACCTGGTGTGCTGCAGTCCATGGGGTTGCAAAGAGTGGGACACAACTGAGCGACTGAACTGGAGGGCATGTTTTTGTTTAGTCGCTAAGTCAAGTCTGACTCTGTGAGCCCAGGCTCCTCTGTCCATGGGATTTCCCAGGCAAGAATACTGGAGTAGGTTGCCATTTCTATTCTAGGGGATCTTCCTGACCCAGGGATAAAACCTGTGTTTCCTCTTTTGCAAGCGGATTCTTTTACCAATGAGCCAGCCAGGGAGCCTGGTGGATTACATAGTGGCTCCCAACTCAAAAGACCGTCTTTCAAGGTCCACTTCTAGTGTTAAAAGCCATATGGTCTTAGACAAGTCACTCAGGCTCTCGGAGCGACAGGTTCCCCATGTGTTCATCAGTGAGTCTGGCTTCCACCTATAGCTCAGAGTTGTTTGAAAGAAGTAATATAAAATATAAGCTCTGTAGAAATGCCGTCAGTAGTCTAGAAGAAAACAGATCCTTTCAAGGGGACTGTAAGGGCTTCCTACAGAACCATAGGTAAAATGTGCTGCTCAGTCATATTATAAATTTCCTGTTCTTCTCACAATGTCATCTAAATAAATACTGCCAGTCTCTCCTCTTCTAAAGGGAAGTCCACAGAGACAGTGAAACACAGAGATGATTAAGAGCGTGGGTTTTGGATTAAGACAAGCTAGAACTTGAATCCCTCTTGTCTCAATCATTAGGAACATAACACTGGAAAAGTTTTCTTCAGCTATCTGTATATCCATTTACTTCACTGGAAAATGGATATAATGCTGGCCTCCCAGGTTTGCTACAAGGATTCATAAAAAGCAAAAATGTATGCAAACCCCATAGCACATGTTCAATAAAGTGTGGTAGGGTTTTGAATCATCACTATCATAGTCACCAATTTTACTATCTCTGAACTAAATCAGGACGAGTTCTCCTCAAAGTTGGAAAATGCACATTTCCAGATTTCAAAACTTACTACTCACAAATTTGACAACTTAGATGAAATAGGTCAGTTCCTTGAGAAATAAAAACAAACATAACTCACCTAATATGAAATAGGTAAGTTAAATATCTCTTTGTTTTTCCAGTAGTCATGTATGGATGTGAGAGTTGGACTATAAAGAAAGCTGAGCACCAAAGAACGGATGCTTTTGAACTATGGTGTTGGAGAAGACTCTTGAGAGTCCCTTGGACTGCAAGGAGATCCAACCAGTCCATCCTGAAGGAAATCAGTACTGAATATTCATTGTCAGGACTGATGTTGAACCTGAAACTCCAATACTTTGGCCACCTGATGTGAAGAGCTGACTCATTTGAAAAGACCCTAATGCTGGGAAAGATTGAAGGCAGGAGGAGAAGGGGATGACAGAGGATGAGATGGTTGGATGGCATCACTGACTCAATGGACATGAGTTTGAGTAAGCTCTGGGAGTTGGTGATGAACAAGGAGGCCTGGCATGCTGAGGTCCATGGGGTCACGGAGTTTGACACGACTGAGTGCCTGAACTGAACTGAACTGATAATATAAAGGAAATTGAATTTGTAAGAAAATATCCACAAAGAATTCTCCCAAACATTTAAAGAAGAATTAACATCAATTCTACACAATCTCTTCCAGAAAATAGAATAAGAGAAAACATTGCACATTTTGTGAAGCTAATATTTCCATTATTCCAAACTCAAAGACAGTACATAAACCCAAAACTACAATCTGAATACCCATCAAGAATATTTGTGTATAACAGATTCCTTTTGCTGTATACCTGAAACACATCATAAATCAACTATGCCCAATAAAATTTTTTAGAAGAATATGAACACAAAAATTCTTTAAAATATTAAATATAATTCAGAAATCATAAAAATATTTAAACACATGGGCCAAGTGGAATTTATTCCAGAGATGCTAGGTCAGTTCAATTTTCAAATTATCAATCCATGCAATTCATCATATTCATGGGATAAAGCAGTAAACTCACATGATCCTATCAATCAATTAATAAAAAGCAGCTGATAAAATTTAATATCCGTTACTAATT
Source organism: Moschus berezovskii (assembly GCF_049115385.1). NCBI lineage: Eukaryota > Metazoa > Chordata > Mammalia > Artiodactyla > Moschidae > Moschus > Moschus berezovskii. Next base: position 36,598,176 of record NC_142473.1, on the reverse strand, counting down.
TTTAAATAGGGTTAAGAGAACTTTAGAAAATTGATAAAGACCATCTACAACAAATCTATGGCTAATATTACATTTAATAGAGAAAGACAACTCTTTTCTCCTAAGATCAGGAATTAAGTCATGATATCTACTCTCTAGGCTTAATCAACATAGTGTGGAAGTTCTGAATAATACAGTAGGTGAGAAAAGGAAATAAAGGCATACAAATTGGAAAGGAAAAAGTAAAACTGTCCATATTTACAGATGGCATGCTTGTCTGTATAGGAAATCTCAAGAGATCTATTGAAAAAAACTCCTAGAAAAAATAAGTTCAGCAACGTTGCAGAATACAAGATAAACATAAATTTATACATATATAACATTTATTTTTGCATATGCCAAAGCCTTTGACTGTGTGGATCACAATAAACAGTGGAACATTCTGAAAGAGATGGGAATACCAGACCACCTGACCTGCCTCTTGAGAAACCTGTATGCAGGTCAGGAAGCAACAGTCAGAACTGTACATAGAACAACAGACTGGTTCCAAATAGGAAAAGGTGTACGTCAAGGTTGTATATTGTCACCCTGCTTATTTAACTTATATGCAGAGTACATCATGAGGAACACGCTGGGCTGGAAGAAGCACAAGCTGGAATCAAGATTGCCGGGAGAAATATCAATAACCTCAGATATGCAGATGACACTACCCTAATGGCAGAAAGTGAAGAGGAACTCAAAAGCCTCTTGGTAAAAGTGAAAGAGGAGAGTGAAAAGGTTGGCTTGAAGCTCAACATTCAGAAAACGAAGATCATGGCATCTGGTCCCATCACTTCATGGGAAATAGATGGGAAAACAGTGGAAAACAGTGTCAGACTTTATTTTTTGGGGCTCCAAAATCACTGCAGATGCTGATTGCAGCCATGAAATTAAAAGACGCTTGCTCCTTGGAAGGAAAGTTATGACCAACCTTGATAGTATATTGAAAAGCAGAGACATTACTTTGCCAACCAAAGTCCGTCTAGTCAAGGCAATGGTTTTTCCTGTGGTCATGTATGGATGTGAGAGTTGGACTGTGAAGAAAGCTGATCGCCGAAGAATCGATGCTTTTGAACTGTGGTGTTGGAGAAGACTCTTGAGAGTCCCTTATACTGCAAGGAGATCCAACCAGTCCATTCTAAAGGAGATCAATCCTGGGTGTTCATTGGAAGGACTGATGCTAAAGCTGAAACTGCAATACTTTGGCCACCTCATGAGACGAGTTGACTCACTGGAAAAGACTCTGATGCTGGGAAAGGTTGGGGGCGGGAGGAGAAGGGGACGACGGAGAATGAGATGGCTGGATGGCATCACCGACTCTGTGGACATGAGTTTGAGTGTACTCCGGGAGTTGGTGATGGATAGGGAGGCCTGGCGTGCTGTGATTCATGGGGTCGCGGAGAGTCGGACACAACTGAGCGACTGAACTGAACTGAACATTTATTTTTATATTTCTATAGCAATGAATACATGGGCACTGAAATTACAATACCATTTCAATCATTACAAAAAATTAAATACTTGTGTGTAAATCTAACAAAACATGTTCAGTACTTGTACCCTAACAAGCACAAAACAATGATGGAAGAAATAAAATAAAATATAAATAAATGAAGTGATATATGGTATTCATGGATTAGAAGACTTTAACATAGTAAAAGCCACCATTTTTTCCCAACTTTATGTAGAGATTTAATGCAGATCCCACCAAAACTATAGAAAGCTTTTAAAAATATAGACAAGATTATTCTAAAATTTATACGAAAAGGCAAACTAAAATAGCTAAAAAAGCTTTGAAAAGGGGGAATAAAATGAACTCAGTCTACCTGATTTCAAAACTTGTTATATAGCTACAGTAGTCAAAACTGTGGTACTGGCAGAGGAATAAACACGAATATCAGTGGGATAAAGAAACCAGAAATAGACTTGCATGGGTATGCTCAGCTGAGTTTTGATAAAAGTACAAAAGCAATTCAATAGTGGAAAGAGTGGCTTTTCAATAAACAATGTTGAAACAATTAGACATCTATAGGCAAGAAAGAGGAGACGAGGAGAAGGTGGAGGAGTTAAAGAAGGAGGAGGGGGAGAAGGAGGAGAGCCTTGACCTAAGTCTTACTCTTTAAACAAAAATTAAGTCAAAATGGATCACAGACTGAAACATAAAAAAAAAAAATTATAATTAAAAAAAAAAAAAAGGAGAAAATCTTTAGGACCCAGGGCTAGACAAAGAGACCCCAGACTTGAAACCAAAAGGACAATCCATGAAAAGAAAATTTGATAATTCCACAAATATTCACTGAAACTTTAGTAATAATAGTGTAAAACTGGCAACAACCCAGGTTTCCTTCAACAGGTAAATGGTTAAACAACTTAGGGTACATTCATACCATGGAATACTACCTAACATCAAAAAAGAATAAATTATTGATACACACAAAACATGAATGAAATTCCAGAGCATTACCTACTGTAGGAGTCCATGTATATAAAATTCTTAATATGTCAAAATTATAGAAATGGAGAATAGATCAATGGCGGCCAAAGGTTAAGGAAGGGTGGAAGTGGGAGGATAGTGAGTGTGACTATCCAAGGGCAGCATGAGAGACCCTTGGGATGATGGAATCTTGACTACATCAACACCAGTATCCTGACTGTGATATTGCACTAGTTTGTTCTGCAAGACGTTACTACTGGCTGAAAACGGACCAGGGTTATGTGGGATCACTCTGTATTATTTCTTGCAACTGGATGTGAATCTACAATTACCTGAAAATTAAAAGTTTCATTTTTTTCAAAGAAAGTAATTTTAGAAAATTTGGACTATACACACACACACACACACACACACACACATATACACACCATGATGAAAGTGCACATTTACTGCATGGTATTAAAGAAAATGGGCTTCCCTGATGGCTCAGAGATAAAGAATCCCCCTGCAATGCAGGAGACTCAGGTTCGATCCCTGGGTCAGAGAGATCCCCTAGAAAAGGAAATGGCAACCCACTCCAGTATTCTTGCCTGGGGAAACCCTAAGGACAGAAGAGCCTGACGGGCTGCAGTCCATGGTGTCACAAAGAGTCAGACATGACTTAGCAACTAAACAACAACAAAATATATGTGTACATGTGCACAAAAATAATAAAAATTATGTGTTTTGCCACCACTCACAGATAACCACTTAATTATTTTTTCTTAAATAATTTTGATAATTTTTCACTCCCTTTTTTTCCTTCTGTTTCTTTGGCTACACTGGGTCTTCGTTGCAGCACACAGGTCCAACTATAAAGTTATATGCAAATTTTTCCATGTCCCAACCTCCATGTTGTTTAAGGGTCAACTGTATATGTATGATAAGGCAATCCAAAAGGCAGGTTCCAGACACCAGAATAGCCAGTGTTTTAGTTTGAGCTCAAGTCCAGTGCCCCAGCTCCAGGCAGTCAGGCCGGAGGAGTTCCCTCTTACTCATGGGAGGGCCAGTCCTTTGTTCTATTCAGGTCTTCAACTGTTTGGAAAGACACTTGCTCCTTGGAAGAAAAGCTATGACAAACCTAGACAGCGTATTAAAAAGCAGAGACATCACTTTACTTAGACAAAGGTCCGTATAGTCAAAGTTATGATTTTTGCAGTAGTTGTAAACAGATGTGAGGGTTGGACCATAAAGAAGGCTGAGCGCTGAAGAATTGATGCCTTCAAACTGTGGTGCTGGAGAAAACTCTTGAGAGTCCCTGGGGCAACAAGGAGATCAAACCAGTCAATCCTAAAGGAGATCAGTCCTGAATAATCACTGGAAGGGCTGAAGCTCCAATACTTTGGCCACCCAATGCGAAGAGCTGATTCATTGGAAAAAACCTGACTTAGTCTCATGATTCAAATGTTAATCTCATCTAGAAACACCCTCATCGACACACCCAGAATAACATCTGACTGTGTCTACTCAAACTGACACATAAAATTAACTATCACATGGCCTGATGCCATGCTCTGTCCCACCAGTGAATTCCTAACCCTGTTCTCCCAACTCTGGCCAATTTCCTGAGCGGTTTCTCATCTAAATACAGACAAGACCAAAATCGGCTTTATTTATAAGAGCCAGTGAGATCACGGCCGTGATTCTGTGGACCTTGGCTGTAGTATTTTTCAGCCAAATATCCTACATCTGGAATATATCTCAAGAGAGTTATTACTAAGTGGAAGTACCAGGGAGGGTGAAATACCACACAGGGAATGGGCCGTTAGTTTTGTGATGTATGAGTGACGTGGCGCAGCAGCAAAGTCATGGTGGGGTTGCCCACACACACACACGCCCACATACACACACAAAAGGGCCTTGTGAGCTGTCATGCTAGCTGTTTGCCCACTTGTGTAGTAATGAACAACTCAGTGTTGGTGTTGCAGACCAACCCTGGGACATTTTAAATGGACCTGTTCTGCAGAAAACTGCCACCCTCCCTGCCACCATTCTGTGCCTCAACTTCTTCAACTATAAAATGGGTATCTTCGGTTTGTCTTTGGTTCATAGATGTATTAAGAAGTGTAGTGATGTCTCCACAGTGCTTCAGCTCCTTACCAAAAAACTGTATAAATAAAGCAAAGGCCATTGCGTAAGAAACAATTTCTAGTTCATTAATCACCCACATCCTTACGAGACTCTCTGTAAATATTTAACAAAAGTAGACAAGTGGTTGGCAACTTATGAGGATTCAGCTTGCAACAGAGTGCTAAAAGAAAAGAACTCATAGAAAACCAAGACTCAGATGGAACACCTGATAAAAGGATTCTATTTTGGCCATTCAGTTCCACTAGGCTAGAAAACAATTCCCAATAGCATATTTTCCAACACACACTCATCTATTCTATGGCCCAGCAATTCTACTCCTGGCATTCACCCAAAATAAATAAAAACATGTGTCCAAAAAAAATTGCACAAATATATTAGCAGCCTTACTCATAGTACCCCAAATCTAGAAAAAACCTAAATGCCAATTAACAAGTGAATGGATTAAACAGATTGTGGTATATTCATACAACAGCAAAAGTTCTTAGAAATATAACAGAACTACACAATAATACGGGCTTCCCTGGTAGCTCAGTGGTAAAGAATCCGCCTGCAATGCAGGAGCGTGCCTGCATGCTAAGCTGCTTCAGTTGTGTCCAACTCTTTGCAACCCCATGGACTGTAGCTTGCCAGGCTACTCTGTCCATGGGACTCTCCAGGCAAGAATACTGGAGAGGGTTTCCATGCCCTCCTCCAGGGGATCTTCCCTAATACAGGGATTGAACCCACATCTCTTATGTCTCCTGCATTGACAAGTGGGTTCCTTTACTACTAGTGCCACCTCAGAAGCCTGCAATGCAGGAGACACGGGTTCAATCAAAGGGTCGGGAAGATACCCCTGGAGAAGGGAATGGCAACCCACACCAGTATTCTTGCCTGGGAAATCCCATGGACAGAGGAGCCTGGTGGGCTACAGTCCATAGAATCGCAAGAGTCAGACACAACTTAGTGACTCAATAACAACAAAATAATACAACACGCACAAAAAAGGAATACATGAACTAGTGATATAGGTAACCACATAAATAGATCCTAAAGCAGTATGTGGAGCCCAAGAAACCAGACACAAAAGAGTACATACTATCCCATTCCATTTACACAAAGTTGGGAACAGGCAAAATTAATCTACTGTCAGAAAAATCAGAACAGGGGTATAAATGGCAGTGGGGGTGGGATTAGAGATAGTGGGAAAGTAAATAGCTAGAAGGAGACATGAAGGCATTTTCTGAGATAATGGAGATTTTTTGTATCTGGTTTGGGGTCGATGGTTTCACAGGTGTACACAATGACTGAACTCAAACTGAACCTCTAAGACTGGCGCATACTATTGTATGTAAATTACGTCTTAATAAACAAACAGGTTTTTAAAAATTGTCAGACTCACCCATGTTCAGGGGCAGGAAAACTTTATCCCCACTGAATAAATTACGAATGGGCGGTGGGAAACAAAGTACAGTTCTGTTTTGATCACATCCTTCGATTGTGCTTGTTGAAGATATCAGCGAAACATACTACCTATTTTGTCCAAGAAAAGCAGAAAGGAAGGAAGAAAAGAGATGTCTGACACCCTCTCTGACTTTTCCTGTTTAATAAACTTATTTCCGTCCCCCTCAACTCCATTGTTGTAGCTATTCGGTATCTTGAGCCATTCACCTCTTGTTTCATCCCAGGCACCTGATGCTCTCCTGGGTGGCCCTGGGGTGGTTGGCTTAGTGGGGAGAAAGCCCTGGGGCGAGTGAAGGATGATACACAAAACTGTATGTAATTGAGGATTGATTTACGCCGTACCAGTTTTAAGTGTCAAAATTAGAAGAAAAAAAAAAATCTCTCCAAGAAGAACTAGGGGACAGCTTCATTGAGGCAATGAGATGAGTATACTTTGAAGAAATGGGAGAATTGTAATCAGTGAAGACACAAAGGAAGGCAATTTCCTAAGGGGGATCACAACGAAAGGCTCAGAATCAGAAAAGCACCAAGCATGTCAGGGAAATATAAAGGATGAATGATAACTATTATCTGTTGAATGTCTTTGCTTTGTCACCAATAGATGTAAGCACTTATCTCCTTCTGTAAACTTAGGGACAGCTCCCCATTATACAGATAAGAAGAGGAAGACAGAGGGAAACCAGGGAACTTCCTCAAGCTCTCCTAGCTAACAAATGCAGAGCTAGACTTTGAATCCAAGTTCAAGTTCATAACTCAAGCATGAGCAAATTACACCTAACCCCATTGCCAAGGTCCATGGAGTTGAGACTGCAACAGAGGTCTTCAGGCCTTTTTAGCAAAAGGAAGGCTATCAATTAATTAACTAGTTAATTAAAACAAAGCTAAGAGGACAGGGAGCTCAGCTCCACACTCTGTAATGACCAGAGGGGTGGGATGGGGTTGGGGGTGGGAGGGAACCTCAAGGGGGAGAGGATTATGTGCCTACCCATGATTGATTCACAATGTTGTACAGCAGAAAATAATACAACACTGTAAAGCAATTATATTTCAATAAAAATAAACTATAAAGAAAAGAGCTAAGTGGTTATTTGGACATATTGAGGTGCTATAGAATGAAAAGTTGGGGGTTCTGGAACATAGAAAACGTTGAGTAACAAGTTTAGAAGTATCCATTTTATTGTAGTACAGAGAAATTATTTAAGTTCTTGGAGAAAAACCATGTGAACGTGCAAGAAATGTTTTAATAAGATGGTTCTGGTCCTGATAAATGGGGCGAGCTAGGCAGAACCAATAGTAGGAAAAACAGGTAAGAGGATATTAGAATACTGTGCTAATTCAAATAAGGGACCGTTTCAAGATCTATATTAAGGAACAGTAACAAAAAAAGAATAAAAAAGTATTCAAGAGACATCAAAAAAGAAATATGGTGTCCAATAGGATGAAGAGCTGAGAAAAATGAGCTAGGAAAAGAGAAGAGGGTTCTCAGGGTCAAGGTTTGGGAAAAACTCATTTCTGCTACAGAAGTCAGGAAACAGAGTTGGAAGGAGAGGGGAGTGGGCAGCTCATCAAGACATTATATTTAGGGTTTAGATCTGATGGGACAGACAGACAAGGTGAGATCTGTGTGTCAATGGAAGATCAAGGGGGGACTGGAATCAGAAAACCAAACTATTGGCAATAGACCCACCTGATCAAGAGCTTAGACTCGAGTCACAGCAGACCAGGATTCAACATCTACAGCTCTCTTAGCCTCAGTTCTTCCTATAAAAATGAAATAATTAATGTACCTGTTTCATGGGGTTGATGGGAGGATTAAAAATGCATAATAAGTGCTTCACAAATGTCAGCTCTAGTTTTGGAGGCATGCATTTATTTGGGGAAAGAGAAGAGGAAGGGAAGCCTGAAAACTCAGAAAAAGTTGGAAAACAGTGCCCTGTGACATATGCCCAGGGGGTCTTGAGAGATTGATAAACAAGGGAGGGTGGAGTCATAATGGACCACTGACATTGGCAATCAGGAGACTAAAGGAGGCAAAAGTCAGGCTTTAGGGGATTCAAGGGTCATTGAAAAATGTCACAATGGAGACAGCAGATGTAGAAGAATAAGAAAGGCATTAGAAGGAAAGATACTAGAAAAAGAACAACTCAAGTGAAGATGCATTGACAATATCAGGAAGAGCAGACTATGGGTGAGAGTATAAGTAAACCAAGAAAATTTCCAGTGGAAATACATACATACATATATATATATATATATATATATATATATATACTTAAGAAAAAATGATAATTAAGGGGAAAAACTCCATATAGAAGCAGAGAGTAGTGCAGTCAAGGAGAGACATGGATGGGGACTTCTCTGGTGATCCAATGGCTAAGATTCCACGCTCCCTATGCAAACGGCCTGGGTTTGATCCCTGGTCAGGGAACTAAGAGCTCACATGCCACAACTAAAGATCCTATCTGCACCAACTAAGACATGGTGCAGCCAAATAAATAATTTTTTAAAAAAACTGTTACTAAATAAATGAAAGAGACATGGGTGAATTAGCCTGAGCGATGAAAAGGGAAATCGCTTACCTGGGGAAGACAGAGAAGAGACACAAAGAGAGAAGGAGGTGTAAGAAGAAGAAAAAAGACTTTGGTACCCTGGGGTTCTGTGGATGGTGGAGGAAGATTTGACCCCAAGGGTAAACCATGGCAGTCCTTTGGATTCACTTGTAATAAGCACGATGAGTGGCTTCAGGCCAGACAGAAACAAGCCAACCATACTCCTCATTCCCAGTGGGCTCCAACTTGAATATATACACACGGTCTTGCTGTCTAAGGCAGAACATCTTTGTCATATACCATTACACGGAACACACATAGACCATTCTAGCATCTTTCCTCCATCGTCTTCTCTGGAAAGTATTGTTCCAGATGCCTATAAAAAGGATTGCCAAGTAGTCTCTTAAGCCCCCAGTAGATGTTGCAAAGTGAAGATTGTAGGCTTCCTGAGGGGTATGCCTCCACCGAGCACCCTTTGGATCAGTGATTCCTGTGGAAACTGTAAATGCCCCCATTCTCTGATGGATGTAGCTTTGAAGACTTAGTCTCATGGGGACCTAATTTAACATTTGGCAATCTACTGGAGTATGTGGTACAATGGCATTTTCATGGCTTCATTATTTAAAGGGAAATTCATTATGTGCAATGGAAACAAATAAAACTCTATTTCTGACATTTCTAAATCTGAACCCTGAACTCTCAATAAACCTTCCAGTTTCAAAATAATTATTTAAGCAAAGCCCTGGTGTATTCACTCTAAACCATTGAGCAGGGCTCCTAATGGTTGGTGATGCAGTCTCCAAGGGTGAGACTTGAGTATTGGAACTTCCCTGAAGAATATTAAGTAGTCCCCTTCCTTGCAACCCATTAAAGGCAATCTTGTCCTCACAGGCCTCAATCAAATTTGCACAGCAATTAGTCCTACACAGGGTTTGATACATTTCTTAATTATAAAACAACTTTGTACTCTATTGGCCCTTTCAGATGGGTTAAGAGAACATTAATTACCTCCTCCTGAGACATCAAAGAGGTTTTTTTTTAAATTCCCATCTTAGGAATGAATAAAGCAAGATATGGAGAGGAACTAATAATATCTATTGCACCTACTAGGTGCTGCACTCTATTGGGCGTGACTTACTCGTGTGAATAAGTCTATGGGTAAATTATTAACCCTGTTTTGCCAATGAGAAAACACATTTGGAAAAGTTAGATGACCTGTTGTAGTCACATGACTCAGTAAGTCCGACTACCCTGAAAATCGAGGTTGGGATCATGGTACCCTCAAGGGTAAATCCCCTGATTTTTTTTTAATTGTTACCCATCACACACTTTTGAGCACCTCTGTATATCAAGACAGTGTGCTAAGTGCAGTGAAAAATGAACTGACTCGGTCCTCATTCCTGGAGCAAACAAGAAACAAACAAGAAACCGCTCTATCCTGCTTCTGGGATCAAGCCGGCCAGAGCGCTGGGGGTGGACAGAGTAGGGACCCACCCAGCTCAGCCTGGTGGGTGCGGGCTCCAGAGTTCACACAATCCAAGGTGGGGACCCGAATCCCCTGGAAATCGCCACCTCTCCCTTTCTCCCTCGTCTTGGACATCACTCAGGGAAGGAAACTGAAACTTATCAGGAGCCAGCCCCGCCAGAAAAAGCACCTAGGTGCTCTCAGGCCATTGGCCTTGGCGTCAGAACATGCCAACCAACCGCTTTCTTCGCATCCTCTGACTCAGGCCATCAGCCCAGCACCCCCGCCCCACCCCACCGTGCTCTCCGCAGCATCCCTCCCCCACCTCCATTCCAGTCTAGATATTTTTTTCTTTGTAATCTTCCTAAATTGCGCATTTCATAAGACCTTCAGGAAAAAAAAGTCAGGAAATGAGGTTTAGAGGAAGACGTTGGAGGACAGTGCCGGGGGGAGGGAGGGGGAGAGGCGGAGGGAAGCAAGCTCTAGGAGAGCAAGTCTTTCATTATCACGACCTGTTAGGCGCACGTCTTCTCCCTCGCCCTGCGCCACCCTCTCGCTGGATGCGAGCCATCCTCAGGGCTAATGAGCAGAGCGCAGGAGACAACTAATCCTAATGCAATTACCGCTCGCCAGCACTGAGATAGGTTTGAGGCGCTCCCCGCGTGCCCCACAGCCGGAGACAGGCTTGAGCAGATGTGCCGGAGCCTCCCGTCTGAGACGTTTTGACAGCTGTATACAGTCCCGTGCCCCCTCCCCCTGACAGCATCCCGGGAGAGTGATCTTTTCCCAGCGAGTCCCCAAGCAGCCTGCTGGAGGTGAACTGAAATCTTAGCAGCTTGGGGGAAGCTCCAGTCGGGCCGTGCACGATCGCTGCTATTTCCAGGGCGGTGATGGAAACAGCCAGAGACACAAGCCCCTGCTCTCAGCCGCTCCCCCCACCCCCGCGGCTTCCTGAGAGCTTACGGGGTGTTTCAACTGCAGTGAAAAATTATAGCGCGCGCGGGCCGGGCCCGCTCCTGGCGGAGCTCGCGCTCCCGTGATAGGGGGGTGGTTTGCAACACACACACGTTCCTTTGTTTGGCGGGACCACGTGCTCCGTTTGCACAGCAGCATGTGGTACCACTGGAGGAAATCGAACCAACACTGAAAGTTCAAGGAACAGCCAAGCTCTGCTGGGAAGCGGCTGGGCCGAGGCCGGGGTGAAATGGTGAGGCAGGAGGCAGGCCGACTCACTCCCGGGGAAAGCCGTGGGGGTGGAGGGGCGAAAGGCTCTTATGGGAAAAAAGGGACTGCGGGAGGTCGAAGTGGACTCTGATGATGATAATAATCTCTTGCATTTGAAAGAGCTTTCTAGTTGATAAAGCTTTCTCTCAACTTTTATCTCATTTAATCCTTACAAAAACATATGATGCCAAAGTGCCTCTCCTTCCGGAGAATAGAGAGGGAGAGGGGAAGGGCTGATGCCCCTGAACCCTTGACCGAATGGTCTGACCTTCCACGAGGCCCGGCAGGGCAGCTCCAAACGCGGCTGATGGCAAAATGCGTGGAACAACAGCTTGCCTCTCTCTCTTTCCCTCTCATTCCCCCTAACCCTTCCTCCTTCCCTTTCTTCCCCTCCCTCTCTCCCCAGCTCTCCATCCCATTTTTTAAACTTACAAGAACAATACACACTTGTGGGTTTTTTGGGTTTTTTTTTTTTTTTAAGCCAAATAAGACAAGAAATGAATGAAATATGAGGATGCAGAAAGGAAATGTTTCAAAAATCCAGGTTCCCAAATATAGCCATGGTTAAGAATTTCAGTCCTTTCCTTTTTTCATGTCTACCTGAACATATTTATACAAGTTATAAATACTTACATTTTTATTTTTTTAAGGGGGAAATCTTACTACATTTTGTTGTTCAGTCGCTAAGTCATCTTACGACATATACCACTCAGTTAAATTTGTTCAATTTAGCAATGTATCAAAGGATATCTTTCTGACACAGAATATACAAATCTACCCCACTGTCCTTTTTAATAGCTACATACTATTTCTTTGTATGAGTGTACCATTATTTAACTGCATGAGCTGATTGTTTCCAGTTTTATTAAAACATTGCCACACTAAACATATACATGAATATATCTCATATATTCATAAATGAATATACTCTATAACCTTATATGAATATACACTGCACATTGTGAAAGTATTATTTTAGGATAAATTCCTGAAATTGCTAATCCAAAGCAGAGTTGGGTCAAAGGTAAAGCACATTTTAAATTTCAGTAGGCATGGCTAAATTATTCAAAAATAATGTTACACTAATCTACAACACATGTAAGAAAGTTAACTGTTAGTGTACGATGGTTAATGTATAAAAGTTAACTGTTTCCACACACACCTGACCTGGGTATTTTTAAGTCTTTGAATTCTTGCTAATTCAACAGAATGAAAATCTGATGTTTTTAAGAGTGAGGGTGAGCATATTATGATATTTTATTTTTACTGACCATTTGTTATTTTTCTTCTATAAGTTGTATCTTTTACCCATTTTCCATTGGTTTACTTATCTTTTCATACTGATTTGAAGAAATTCTTTTGAATAATTTATAAAAGATGTTTCTCAATTTTCTACCTTTTTACCTCTGTAAATACAAAAATGTTAAATGCTTAATGTAGCTAAATCTGTCAGTTTTTATGATTTCTTGGTTTCTTATCAAGCTTAGAAAAACTTTTTAAAACATCCAAATGTTTTAAATATTCTGCTACATTTTATTTATGATAATAATGATGTAGATATTTGCTGAGCAGGTATCACATACCAGACACTATTTTAGAAGCTGGGTGTGTAGACATAGCTCCTGAATTCATGGAGCTTATTTTCCACTGTGGGAAATAGACAATAAACAAACCAACAAATGAATGAATAAGTAACTACAATTCAAAGTACTCTGAAGAATTAATGGAAAATAATGGAGAGTACTACTTTGGTATAATGATTACAGATGGTGAGATATAAACTAAAAGCTTTAAGAGATGAGAAATAACCAGTCATAGAGATAACATTCCAGGCAGAAGGAACAATATATACAAAGGTCCTAAGTAGGAGAATAATTTTGGAGTATTTGAGAAACCTAAAGGAGGCCGCTGTCACTGGAATATGGAGGAATGCAGTGAGTCAGAAAATAAAGAGCCTTGTAGAGCAAGATGCGGAGAAGGCAATAGCAAGCCACTCCAGTACTCTTGCCTAGAAAATCCCATGGATGGAGGAGCCTGGTAGGCTGCAGTCCGCGGGGTCGCTAAGGGTTGGACACGACTGAGCGACTTCACTTTCCCTTTTCACTTTCCACTTTCACACATTGGAGAAGGAAATGGCAACCCACTCCAGTGTTCTTGCCTGGAGAATCCCAGGGAAGGGGGAGCCTGGTGGGCTTCCGTCTATGGGGTCACACAGAGTCAGACACGACTGAAGTGACTTAGCAGCAGCAGCAGAGCAAGATGAGAAAGAAGTTAGGAAGTGCCTTACAGAAACAGTAAGATATCAGTTTTACTCTAAATGCATTGTGAAGTCACTGAATGTTTAAGGGAAGAAATTCATGATCTAATTTATGTTTTTATGTTTTGAGTTATTTAAAAGAATGACCTGGGTTCCTTGAGAATGATATAAAAAAATAGGGGGAGACTCCATGAAATTAAAAGACGCTTACTCCTTGGAAGGAAAGTTATGACCAACCTAGATAGTATATTAAAAAGCAGAGACATTACTTTGCCAACAAAGGTCCATCTAGTCAAGGCTATGGTTTTTCCACTGGTCATGTATGGATGTGAGAGTTGGACTGTGAAGAAAGCTGATCACCGAAGAATTGATACTTTTGAACTGTGGTGTTGGAGAAGACTCTTGAGAGTCCCTTGGACTGCAAGGAGATCAATCCTGGGTGTTCATTGGAAGGACTGATGCTAAAGCTGAAACTCCAATACTTTGGCCACCTCAGGCGAAGAGTTGACTCACTGGAAAAGACTCTGATGCTGGGAAGGATTGGGGGCGGGAGGAGAAGGGGACGACAGAGGATGAGATGGCTGGATGGCATCACCGACTCTGTGGACATGAGTTTGAGTGAACTCCGGGAGGTGGTGATGGACAGGGAGGCCTGGCGTGCTGTGATTCATGGGGTCGCAGAGTCGGACACGACTGAGCGACTGAACTGAACTGAAGAAGGAATCTGACAGAGAGATGGAAAGATTCAAGATTCATTTGGGAAGGGCACTGAGATGATTTACTGATGGAGTGGATGTGGGTGATGAGAGAGAAGTAGGATTCCACATGATGTCTAAGTTCTTTCCTGAGAAGTGTAAATTAGAGATGATGTGGGGGAAGGGAGAGTCTAAGTATCCTACTCAACCCACTGAGTTCAAGATAATCATAAGATATTCAAGTAGGTATTAACGGTTGGTAGCACAAAACTAGGGCTTCCCCAATGGCTAAGCAGTAAAGAATCTGCCTGCAATGCAGGAGACACAGGAGATGCAGGTTCAATCACTGGCTCAGGAAGACCCCCTGGAGAAGGAAATAGCAACCCACTCCAGTCTTCTTGCCTGAAAAATCCCATGGACAGAGGAGCCTGGTGGTCTACAGTCCATGGGGTTGCAAAGAGTCGGACAGTACTGAGCAGAGAGAGCACTACACTGGAGCTATTGGAGAAGACCAGGTAGGAGGTAAAATTTTGGAAATGGCTAGCCACTAGCTATTTAGATCCAGGAAAAGTGTGTACCAAAAAGAACTGGGGGCCTGGTGCAAGTCTTATTTCCTTATGAAAACTTCCATATTTGGAGTTGAAAGGAGGAGGGTAAGCCAGCAAAAGAAACTGAGAAACAGTCAAGGACATAAGGCAGAAAAGTAGGAGAGATTGATATCTCAGAGATTAAGAGAAGAGGAAAAGGAAACAGCATCTGATGCTGAGGAGAGACAGAGAGATGCCATAATATATGAAGACCAAAAATAATCCATTAGACCTGGCAAGAGAGAGATTATTGATGCTATGGATCATAACAGTTTTAGTAGAAGGAGGAAGCAGAAGCTATAATTTGAGAACCATGGCAACTTCCCAAGAGAAAACTTGAAATTTAATAGGGACTTCTGCGGATATAATGCCTTGATCTGGTATTTTCAAGCTTAAGTGTGGGCCATTTTTTAATTTGTTACAATATTGCTTCTGTTTTAGGTTTTTGGGGGGGCATGTGAGATCTTAGCTTCCCAATCAGGGGTCAAACCTGTACCCCCTGCACTGGAAGGTGGATTCATAACCACTGGACCACCAGGGAAGTCTTCTAGGGTCACTATTTCAAATATTAATAAGTTCTTCAGGCAATTCTGATACAAAGTCTGAGAATCAGTGGCTTACCCAATAGGAGATTTCTCAAAATGGAATTTTAGATTCTATGTCTGATTGAAAGAGGAAAGTTTTGAGGACAGGAAGCCTTTCTGGGCCTTTCAGATCCTGTCACATGAACAGCTGCCTAGTCTTTTACAGAAATAGTAGCTGTACCTGAACATACATCGGATTCACTAAATTTAAGCTGAACTCCCTACTTTCCCTGCCTGTTTGGATATAACCACAGGTAGACCTGAATAAGCTTTCATAGATGAAATTCCTTTAAAAAAAAAAGATCTCCCCAGAATTCAAAAATGCCTCTTTTTCATTGTTCTTTTTTATTTAAAAAAAATAATGATTTTTGATCGGAGGATAATTGCTTTACGATGTTGTGTTGGTTTCTGCCATACATCAGCGTAAATCAGCCATAAGTATACCCTCCTGAGTCTCCTTCCCACCTCCCCTTTCCCAGCCCTCTAGGTCATCACAGAGCACCAGGCTGAGCTCCCTGTGTTATACAGCAACTTCCCAATAGCTGTCTGTTTTACACACTGTAATGTATATGTTTTAATGCCATTGTCTCCATTTGTCCTACCCTCGTCTTCCTCCGCTATGAGAACAAGTCTGTTCTCTTCATCTGTGTTCCTCTGTTTTTCTAATTGACTAGATGGTCTAAAACTGAGACCATGGCCATAAAGGCAAAACAACTTTTGATTTGGGAATTTAGAGTCAACTTCCTTTTATTTGATAACCACACTCTAGGCAAGCACTTTTACATTAACATTATCTCAATGAATCCTTGCATGACCCTTTTGAGGCAATTACTTTTATTTCTACTTTATGGATAAGAAACTGTGACTGGAATAAGTGGTAGTGAAATAAGTTATTACAGATGTCTCAAAAATAGCATTCCTCAGCTATGTATAGATTTGACTGTGTTATCCCAACTATAGAAAGAAAAATGGTTCATTATCCAAAAAGTTCTGACTTTTGCCTTATCTTACCTTCCTGGCCTGCTGTGTAGATCAGGTTGTTAACAGGCCAGGCTCCACTACCAGCTGGGTATTTATTGTGTCCCAGCTTGGTCATGAAGTGCAATGCAGTGGGGTGTGTATGCATCCACTTGAACTCTGGGGTTCAAATCCTGGCCCTGCCCTTAGTAACTGTTGCCTTGGACAAATTATTTAGCCTTTCTGAGCTTTGTCTTCCTCATGTGTAAATCAAGGAGCTCTGAAAAGGATGTTGTACTACATGATATGTGTTACAAACATGGTATGCTCAATGCTCAGTAGCTATTATTATTTTTACCAAACTCCATTACACCCCTCATTCAAATCTCAGTTCCACCCCAAATCTCCTGTAAGATTCATTTCTAAAATCCTTTTTTGGAGGGGTACTACTATTATTTCTTATTTTTCTTCAGCCCCTGGAGGGGTTATTTCAGCCATATCTGCCCCTCTCCTGAGTTCCACAGAGCCACCACCCCTTCATAAGATCTGATTTTGGATCCTGAGAGTAACACAGCATTCAGACTATTTTTATATTTAGCATTCATAAACTTTTTCTAAAGCCATCATTAATATGGGCACAGTCATCCAGGAAGATTGAGGAAAGTGAAGAGCTTTGGCAAAATTAACAACTTCATAAGGAATACATAGTCAAATCTTTAGTATCTAAAAATATAATATTTTTAAACAAAATGAGAAGAAATGGGAATTTAAATGAAAGAACATGGAAAAAACAACCAGTGAAAGAGAGATAAACAGTTTACCAGACAAAGAGTTCAAGGCACAAGTAATAAGAATGCCAAAGAAACAGACTCACAGACACAAAGAACAAACCAGGAGGAAGGAGGAAGGTGGGAGGGGTGAAACAGGCATAGGGAATTAAAAGGTACAAACTACTGTATATAAAAGAAACTACAAGGATGTATTGTACAATACAGAGAATATAGCTCATATTTTATAACAACTATAAATGGAATATAACCTTTAAATTTTTAAATCACTATGTTGTACACCTGAAACTTACATAATATTGTTTATCAATTATGCCTCATAAAAAAGTAAAAAGAATGCTAACTGAACTTGGCAAAAGAATTGGTGAACATGGGGAATTTTAACAAGGAGCTAGAAAATATTAAAAAGGAACCAGAGAGCTGAAGAATATAATAACTGAACTGAAAAACACACTAAAAGTAATTAACAGCAGACAGTGGAGAAGGAAATGGCAACCCACTCCAGTGTTGTTGCCTGGAGAATCCCAGGGACGGCAGAGCCTGGTCGACTGCCATCTACGGGGTCGCACAGAGTCAGACACGACTGAAGCGACTTAGCAGCAGCAGCAGCAGCAGCTGATACAGACAAATGCATACATGACCTGGAAGACAGAATAATGGAAATCACCCAATCAGAATAGCAAAAAGAAAAGCAAATTTTTAAAAATGAGGAGAGTTTAAGGAACCTCTGCAACAACATCAATAGTACTTATAGGGGTCTTAGAAGGAGATGAGCGAGACAAAGCAGTCAAAAATATATTTGATGAAATTATGTCTGAAAAATTCTTAAACCTGAAGAAGCAAACAGATATCCAGGTATAGAAACCACAGAGAATCCCAAAGACAATGAACCCAAACAGAAACACACCAAGACATACCGTAATTAAAATGGCAAAAGTTAAAGAGAGAACTCTAAAAATAGCAACAGAAAAACAGTCACATACAAGGGAACCCCCATAATGCTATCAGCTAATTTTTCTACAGAATCTTTGCAAGTCAGAAGGGAGTGGCATGATATATTTAAAGTGCTGAAAGGGAAAAACCTACAACCTAGGATACTCTACCCGGCAAACTTATCATTCAGAATCTAAGAAGAGAGAAAGAACTTTCCAGGCAAGCAAAAACTAGAAGAGTTCATCAATACTAAAGTGACCCTAAAAGAAGTGTGAAAGGGTCTTCTCTAAGTAGAAAAGGAAAGGCTACTATGGGAAGCAGGAATTTACAGGAAAGGAAAAATCCCATTAGTAAAGGCAAATATATAGTAAAGGCTGTAGATCAATCACTTAAATAAGCTAGTATGTGTATGCATGCTAAGTCGATTCAGTTGTGTTGGACTCTTTGTGACCCTTTGGACTGTAGCTTGCCAGGCCCCTCTGTCCACGGGATTCTCCAGGCAAGAATACTGGAGTCAATTGCCATGTCCTTCTCCAGGGGATCTTCCAGACCCAGGGATCAAACCCACATCTCTTGCATTTCCTGTATTGGCAGGTGGATTCTTTACCACTAGCGCCACCTGAGAAGTCCCAAACAAGCTAGTACAAAAATTAAAAGACAAAAATTGTATAAAATCAATTATAACTACTATAAAAAGTTATGGGTAAACATGGATATATAAAATACAACATCAAAAAGGCAAAATGGGGTAGGGGAGTAAAACTACAGTATTTTCCACAACATCCCTATTACATGGTCGTGTAAACAATGGTTGGGTCCTTCAAGAGATGGAGGACTCGAGTAGTCCAATCATTCCATAGCCTTGATTAGGAGAAGCATCTTCCTAAGGCCATTCAATTCTAACTCCTATTGCTTTCATCCTACCCCTAAGGATCATAAAGAACTAGACTTTCAGATTTCTAGCAGACCTAGCAGAAAGTTCTTGAGTTTTCTCTCTTCCATTTACATATCCCCAGATCCTTCAGTTACTCTTTATGTAATATGGTGGTTTTTTTTTTTTTTTTGGTTTCTTCTTCATCATGTTCCCACCATTCTCCAAATACATTACTTATCATTTTTCCCTTTTAAGGTAGGTACCCAAAACTAAATGCAAATATGAGGTTTAACCAGCACAGAGAACAAGCTTATCCCCACCTCTGTTCTAAGCACTGTTTCTTTTTAAAAAATATTTATTCATTTGACTGCACCAGGTCTTAGTTGGTTGTTGCATGAAGGATCTAGTTCCATAACCCAGGCCCCCTGCTTTGGGAACATGGAGTCTGAGCCACTGGACTACCATGGAAGTCCCTGAACACTGTTTCTTTCACCCAATTAACATTGTATGCATTTAGATACACCCAATGTGGAAGGTGGAAGCAAGGTGAGGTCCATTTCCTTGAAACAGTACCGTTCCTCCTAAGTATTAATACAGCTGTGGCGATCTGGGGATTTTCTGCAGCAGATGAAAGTTTCCTAATCACCGGCTTTATGGGCAATTAAAAGCATCTGAAGTGGCTTCTTGATTCCTGTTTTGAAGTCAGCAGTTCCAGGGTAGCCTCCCAATTCCTCTCCCTCCTGATCATGGCAGAAATAGAAGCTCCCTTGGCAGAGCAATTCTACTGTATTGGTCTGAGAGTCATTCCCAGAGGCCCAACCTAGAGTTTGCTCCTCCAGGACATGCAACAATTGTGTAATTACCTAGATGTGCTCAGGTCACTCAGTCGTGTCCTACTCTTTGCAACCCCATGGACTGTAGCCTGCCAGGCTCCTTTTGTCCATGGAAATTTTTAGGCAAGAAATATTGGAGAGGGTTGCCATTTTCCTCCTCCAGGGGATCTTCCAGACCTAGGGATCAAACCTAAGTCTCATGGGCAGGCAGAGTCTTTACCATTAGTGGCACCTGGGAAGAAGCCCAACCTAATTCCAAACGTTAAGTCTCCTGTTGCTTGAAATGGACAGAGTGCTATGATCCCTGCGATTGTATGCTAACCATTTTGAACAATGAATAGGATTTCATGACACAGAAAAATTCTAGCAATTGAAAGTGTTGCTTTATATTCATGTGTATATAATATCCAGGGGACTGGAGTATGGATGGACAGATGGTTGGACTTGTGGATGAGTGGATACAGGAAACGCTATCTTCCTGTCTCCATATGTTTACCCCATAGAGTCACAGGGTAGCCACACTGGCTGGCATCTTATTACTGATAAACATCTGTAGTTTGGCTACCATTATAAATCACACTGTACTGGTCAAGACTGTTGGTTACCAGGGACATAAACATACCTGAAAACGATTCAAGCAAAAGAGAAGGATGAATAAAATCAACAGCAGAAAGCAATGCATATGGCCTTCAGTTCAGTTCAGTTCAGTCGCTCAGTCGTGTCCGACTCTCCGCGACCCCATGAATCACAGCACGCCAGGCCTCCCTGTCCATCACCAACTCCCAGAGTTCACTCAAACTCATGTCCACAGAGTCGGTGATGCCATCCAGCCATCTCATTCTCCGTCGTCCCCTTCTCCTCCCGCCCCCAACCTTTCCCAGCATCAGAGTCTTTTCCAGTGAGTCAACTCATCGCATGAGGTGGCCAAAGTATTGCAGCTTCAGCTTTAGCATATGGCCTTAGGGACAACTAAACCAAGGACCAAATGTTCTAAGAAGTCTCTTCATCTCTTATCTCTGCACCTCTCTAAATATTAGATTTATTCTCCCAAACTGGCTTACCTAACACGGCTGCCAGTTATTCCAGATGTATACTCCAAATGTTCCAAAATCAGAGATGAAAATGAAGGCCCTTGTCTCTCAACTGAAATTTGAGAAAAACCAAAATGAAAAATCTGAACATGGTTTGGATCCTACGCTCATCCCTTGGACCATTACTATGGCCCAGGAAAAAGGTCCTATGCCCGGATAGGGATCCTGGATCACACAATCATCTCTGAACCTGGAGAGAGGAATCTATTAGCAGGAGGAGACGAGAATAGACACTGAGCCCACAGAGCAAGGCTCACCCCCAAACCTGAAAATGTTCTGAGTGATTCACTAATTGTAGCTGTTAACGCTTTTAGATGTTCACTCCTCTCAGAGGATTTAAAATCACTCACACATTCCTTACATTGAGAAATCTGTCCTAGTATTACCACTCTGGTGAACATGTTTCTGGAAGATTTCATCCATGGAGGATTTGGGTCATAAGGCACTTATCTCAAGGTCAGTTATTTGTCTACATCAACCACTTAAAATCTAGAAATAAGAAAAAATAGCCTTTGAATAGGTAGTAGAGGTATTTTAAAAATCAAGTTATAGCGATGATGAAAAAGTTCTGGAAATAAGAACTAGTCATGTTCACACATTATGAATATGCTTAATGCTACTAAACTGTGCACTTTAAAAAATTTAATTGTGAATTATCAAATCTCATGCATATTTTGCCACAATAAAAATTTTTTAATAAAGCTATGCATCTTATTCATCCATTCACGAACTGATTTATTTTACTTTAGTCCCGGGAAATCTAGAATGTACAGACATATCTATGGAATAATGGGATCCAAAATGCTAGAGTTGGAAAGAGCTCAATGCACTCAGCTCTCCAAGCGGAAATCCACAATGCCATAGAAATTTCTGGGCTCAAAGTGTTAGCATAGATCATCTAGTTAATCCTCCACTTGTCACTAAAGAGCATTTCACTCCATCCATCCAGGACACCTAATTCATCCTAGACACAGATGCTCAACTGGTTTAGAAATGCCGCTGACAGTAATTGCCCTCCCTAGGCTTCATAAGCAAAACTTAGGTGCAGCCCAGACTGGAAAGAAATTCTCACGGGAAGGAAGCTGGTACAATGCCCCCACCCACTGCCACATCATGATGAGCCAATAGGCGTAAACACTATTAGAAGAAAAATGAAGGCTTCCATGCTCTTAACCTTAAGAACCTGAGACTGTTCTGTAAGCAAAAGAAGGAAGCCTAATGTTTTTCTTCCCTAAATAACAGGGAATGACAAGCTCATAGAAGGCTAAGTTGACCTGGTGAAGTTGTCTGTGATCATTGGAAGTTCTAGAAACAGAGAGATTAAAAAGTCAAGGCTATGGTCCTATTTCACTCTGTCAGAGCTTTAGGCTTTTAGATAAATATTCATGTCTCCAGTGAGACAAAGGCTGTCATGGAGAAGCCAGCCTTCCAGAATGAATCAGACATTTTTACAGAATTGGGTTAAGTTGTACATACTCTGTGGTCAGTTGGCCGTAGTCTGTTATCTTTCACATCTTTCTCATTTTTAGCTCTCCTGGAACCTCTTTCTTTTGTCAAAAAAATTGGGGGTGGGGGAGTTTATTGTTTATTCACATTACATTACAGAGAAATAAGAAAGTAAACTAGAAAAAAGAAAGCAAAAATCCCTATTCTTTTATTAGATATTTATTGAAGGCTCACTACATGCCAAGCTGATATGACAGTTATCTATCACCATAACAAAATACCTCAAATCGTAGTTGCTTAAACAACCGTTTAATCTCATCCAGAAATTTGTGGATCAAGAATTGGAGGATGACTCAGCTGAATACACTTGGTATTTGCTGGGCTGGTAGGCTGAAGAGGTGACTTTTAAGATGGCTAGAACCTCAGTGCTCCTTGGCCATCCTGTCTCTCTCTCTCCCCTTCCCTCTACCTCTCCCTCCCCATAATGTCCCATTCTCTAGAGCTACTCCACTTAGCCCTAGGGGAGTGTGAATTTCTCACAGCATGGTCACCTCACAGTAGTCATACAAATTAGCCGATGACTAACTTCCCCACAAGAAGTGTTACAAGAAATCCAAGTGAAAGCCTTAGAATTCCCTGAAGAACTTCTGCTACATTTTATCGGTGAAAATGAGTCATTAAAACCAATCTGGGTACAGGGTGAGGAAAAGAATAGAATCCACCTCTCCATGGGGCTGTGGCAAGCCAAAGAGGGAACTGAAGACTCGATGGCGGCCATCTTAGAGAAAGGCTATCACACCCGGTGCTGTAAGAACCTCCAGACAGTCTCTTCCCATAGAAAGAACAGGGGACACACACACACAGAGACACACACACACAGACCCTCCCACCCACCCACCCACCCACAGGTCATCACAGGGATACAGAGGTAAGCTGTGGAATAGGAGCACATAGAAGGAGAACCCAACCCAGACTTGAGAGGTCAAGAAAGGATTTCTGGAGTAGAAAATACCGAACGTGAGCTCTGAGCCAAACTTGAGGGGACTGTGTGAATAGATGAACAGCAGAGACAGTGTTCTAAAAGTTGGGAATGCTATTCTGCAAAGCTCAGGAGAAAGAGAGAAGGAGCATTTGCATCCAAAAATCTGAAATAATTCCAATATGTCCAAACAGTAGGGTGAAAGGGTATGAATGTTGAAAGATGATGTTGAAGAGAAGAGACCAGAACATAAATCCCCAACATTTTCTATGTAAAGGCAAATGTGCATTTAATATATATATATATAGTACAAAAATGGGTTCATGCCATTCACAAGATTTTGTGGTATACATTTTATCACTTTATGTTAACATCTGTTCCTTCTCAATAAATACTTCTAAAATATCACTTTAAATAAATGTATAATAGTCACTTATTAGTTCTATGTTCCCTTATTTGGGCTTCCCTCATAGCTTAGTTGGTGAAGAATCCACCTGTAATGCAGGCAGGAGACACTGGTTCAATTACTGGGTCAGGAAGATCCACTGGTGAAGGGATAGGCTACCCACTCCAGTATTCTTGGGCTTCCCTTGTGGCTCAGCTGGTAAAGAATCTGCCTGCAATGAGGGAGACCTGGGTTCGATCTCTGGGTAGGGAAGATCTCCTGGAGAACACCCCAGTTTTCTGGCCTGGAGAATTCCATGGATTGTATAGTCCAGGGGGTCCCAAAGAGTTGGACACAACTGAGCGACTTTCACTTTTGTGTTACCTTATTTAACCAGTCTCTCATTGCAGGATATGTAGAGTATTTCCAATTTCTTTTTACATTTATCTTCATAGCTAAATCTTAACGATTTTAGTGATAACTTCCTAGATACCAAATTTCTGGTTCAACATATATGAATACTTTTAAGGTTTTTGATACATAGTGCCAACTCATTTTCCAGAAATGTATTAATGTTTAAAACCCCACCAGAAATGTAAGAGAGTACCTATTTCCCTATATGCTCTCCATCAATAGGAAAAATCATTTTGTTTCTATTTTTACCAACTTGATAAGTTTCCATGTACATTTCTGTAATTACTGGGGAAATGGAACTTCTTGTATGTGGGTAGTTCTTTTTCTGTAGGCATCTTCAGATCACAAACTTATAAAAAATAGGTAAATGGCTAGGCTTCAAACTTTCAAATGTTATGAAAACAAAATTTAATCTGCTAGTAAATTTAGTTTGACAATACTTCTCTGTCTTTCCTCTCACCTACTTCTGTATTTGACCTGTTCTAAAATAGTGACTTGGTATAGAAGGAGGAGAGAGAGTCAAGAGTTGTGACAGATCAGAGACCCAGGCTAAGTTCAATTTCAATTAAAGAGGTGAAGTGGGGTGAGTTGGGGGGAGCTTGTTTCATTCACAATAACTCATTGGTTCCCTCTTTTAATGCATTTAATGATCCTGTGAGCTTAATGACTGTTGCAATTAAAGTCACCCTGCTTAAGCATTGTGAATTACATTATGCTTGTTAGAGGCTGCCTTTGATAAAACATTATAGCAAGTCATCTCTTTTACATCATAACTCATTTTAAATATTGCTTTTCCATATCTGTCCTTGCCCAGTTGATTTATTGCCTGGTACTCCCAAGAAGTGTGTAATAAAAAGAAAGGTAGGATATTAGTCCTTATCCAGACTTCTTCCAGAGTCTGGATAAGGAGGTAGCTAAAGGACAGGTGGTTTTCTGATTGGTTAGCCTAAAAATGGAGAGGGAAGTGAGGGTGGCAATCAGGAACTAAAGTCAACAAGTTATACAAAATGAAAATATTAGCTTTTTATGGCCTCTTTGCCCTTCCTTCCTTTGATGGAAAATCAACAAAAGCCAGGTCTCCACTAGGAAGACTTGAGAGATTTACTTATCCAGATAAACCAGGGAATGAATCTGAGAGCAAGAATGGGGACTGGGAAATATTGCAAGACTGCCTTTGTCTACTTAACTTTATCAAGGGAAATTCTGATATAGGTATTTGAAATCAAAACTGAACAATATTGTGGTGAAATTGACAAATGTTGGTTATTTAAAACAAAAAAAAAAGACCCTCGAATCCAGGATGCTTTTTTAAAGTACCCTCCACCCTTATCCCCAAATTATAGGAATTGTTGTTCTCATTCTCTTCTTTATTTTGCTTCAGGAAGCCAAGACCAAGGCCCCTGGGCATTCAAGTCAACTGATGCCTAGTGTTATTTTATTATAAATTCATAACCTTTTATCCAAAACCTTTGTCCTTACTTATAACATTCAAAAAGGATGCATTTGGAGTCGGAAAGATATTGGTTGTATTAGATATAATAAAGCACAATGATTTCACTCTGATTAGTCTCAAATGAAAACACATAGGTAGAAAAATGTCTTGGGGTACACTTTCAAGTTCTTGGAGACCAGTGGAGTATTCCCCCCGTATATTGTTTGTCACTTACAACTGGCTCCTCTGTGATAATATCCATAAATAACAGAATAAAGGGTGATCCAATTCACACAAAATCTTGAGCCTACAGATATAGAGTTCACAAATCTCTGTGCAATACCATGCTATCAAAATTACCTTTTGAGACACAGAGTGGTTTATCAGAAAATGCACTACACCAGAAACAAGAGCTGAATTGGAGACCAGTGTTTGACACTACCCTGTTATCTCTCCTTAGAATTATTTTAATTTCAACAGACCTCAGTTTCCTCATCTGTAACAAGAAAGATTCAACTGTAACATTTCCAATCCCTTTGAACTCTTAATGATTTGCTGTTCTGGTCACTTTTGATGAATTCTGTGATTTAGTAACTTTTCCTTTCAAGATATTCTTCCAAGAAAATACTCATTCTGAAAGTATTTGTCCTCTCACTACTTAAAAAAGAAAAGAATGATTTAAAAGCTTTAGAAGAAAGTCAGATAATAATACATACACACACACACACACACCCCTTTAACTTAGTTTTAAGTTTCTAATTCAACTTGGGGCAGGGCAGGGGGGATTGGTAATATAGTAACACAATGGACCTAGATTTATTTTTCAATTTTTAATATACGCTTATTATTCAATTTTAATATACTTCCTTACATTCCTGTGGTCTATAGAAGACTCTTTCCTTCCTAAATTCCTATAGTAGACACCTTAGATATATCAGATGCCTAAATTCTATTGTTCCTTGGGAAGTTGTTACAACAACAACTCACACTTGTATACCACTTTGTATTATTTAAAGTTAATGTCATTCACATCAGGATTATAATAGCGGCACTAGGTCATCCTTTCAGAATAGAGCACCTATAATTTCATCACTACAGAACCTCTAGAAATAAGTTACAAATATTAAATAAGTATCACGTGTTAAAATCTAGTTGATCTAAAAATGCCTTTTTTAGAAAAAAAGCACAACTGACCAAACAATTTAAGTTCTAAAATATAGAGTTAATACAATGAAATGGGCACACAATACTCATTAATAAATATACATGTAATTGTTATTCCACAAATAAATTTGGAAAAATGCACCCAGACCCTTAAAAATATTTGTAGCTTAGTGATTCATCTTTTATTAATATATTCTAAGGGAAAATCTGAAACACAAATATTTTTTAAAGAACTTATGTGAATCTTTTATAATGAGGGAAAATTGGATCCAATCTAAGTGACAAGTATAAGGTAATGATTTAGTAAATTAGGATGTATCCATATGATGGAATATTTTGTAGTCATGAAAAATATATTTTGTCAGAATTTCTGATGTCATGGAAAAGCACCTCTGATGTTCCATTAAGTGAAAAATGTCATAAAATTATATGTTAAAACTTAATCTCAAAATTACATGCCCAATAAAAATAGAACAAAGTATCTCAATATTGTATTATTATTATTAATATTTTCTCCTTTGAGGTTTTTTGCAGTTTCCAAATTTTACACATCGGGTCCTTATTGTTTTACAAATAAGAAAAAAATATACCCAAAGAAGTGAAAAAACTAAAATTAAAAACAGCTTGTATGGTGAGACCTTGAGGAGCCAAAATGCTCAGAGGGATGAAATGTTTCAGTGGATTGAATGTTGTGACAGACTAGAGATTAATTAGGAACCCTTTTTGAATATTTTCTCTGAAAATCAAGTACTCAGCCAACAATTATTTTCCAAATACTTATTCCACACTTCCTTCAGGACTCTGCAGGCTGTACTTGCCCACTTCAGCCCAGGCACCTTGCAGAGATTCCAAACCACTCATATTCCATGAGTGAGTACAAATGTATCAGGCAGCCTCCGTGCTGGCCAGTGGGGAAACCTGGTGAAATACACTAGGTACCTTGCCTGGCAGGGCTACACTTCTAGAAGAAGTCTATGAAAATTCACTCTGAAATAGAGGTGCAAATGTTTTTAAAAAAAGGGAGGGAATGAGTTTCTGAAGAAAAATTGTAGAAGTAACTTTCCCTGAGTTCAAGAAAGGGAGAAGAACCAAATCAATAAAATTAGAAATGAAAATGGAGAGATCACAACTGACAACACAGAAATACAAAGGATTATTAGAGAATACTATCAGCAATTATATGGCAATAAAATGAATAACCTGGAAGAAATGGACAAATTCCTAGAAAAGTACAACTTTCCAAAACTGAACCAGGAAAAAATAGAAAATCTGAACAAACCCATCACAAGCACGGAAATTGAAACTGTAATCAAAAATCTCCCACCAAACAAAAGCCCAGGTCCAGACGGCTTCACAGCTGAATTCTACCAAAAATTTAGAGAAGAGCTAACACCTATTCTACTCAAACTCTTCCAGAAAATAGCTGAGGAAGGGAAACTTCCAAACTCATTCTATGAGGCCACCATCACCCTAATCCCAAAACCTGGTAAAGACCCCACAAAAAAAGAAAACTATAGGCCAATATCACTGATGAACATAGATGCAAAAATCCTTAACAAAATTCTAGCAATCAGAATCCAACAACACATTAAGAAGATCATATATCATGACCAAGTGGGCTTTATCCCAGGAATGCAAGGATTCTTCAATATACGCAAATCAATCAACGTAATACACCACATTAACAAACTGAAAAATAAAAATCATATGATTATCTCAATAGATGCAGAGAAAGCCTTCGACAAAATTCAACATCCATTTTTGATAAAAACTCTCCAGAAAGTGGGAATTGAAGGGACATACCTCAACATAATAAAAGCTATATATGACAAACCCACAGCAAACATTATCCTCAATGGTGAAAAACTGAAAGCATTTCCCCTAAAGTCAGGAACAAGACAAGGGTGCCCACTCTCACCACTACTATTCAACATAGTTCTGGAAGTTTTGGCCACAGCAATCAGAGCAGAAAAAGACATAAAAGGAATACAAATTGGAAAAGAAGAACTAAAGCTTTCACTGTTCGCTGATGACATGATCCTCTACACAGAAAACCCTAAAGACTCTACCAGAAAACTACTAGAGCTAATCAATGATTACAGCAAAGTTGCAGGATATAAAATCAACACACAGAAATCCCTTGCATTCCTATACACTAATAATGAGAAAATAGAAAGAGAAATTAAGGAAACTATTCCATTCACTGTTGCAATGAAAACAATTAAATACTTAGGAATATATCTACCTAAGGAAACAAAAGACTTGTACATAGAAAACTATAAAACACTAGTGAAAGTAATCAAAGAGGACATGAATAGATGGAGAAATATACCGTGTTCGTGGATTGGAAGAATAAATATTGTAAAAATGAGTATACTACCCAAAGTAATTTATACATTCAATGCAATCCCTATCAAGCTACCAACAATATTTTTCACAGAACTAGAACAAATAATCTCACAATTTGTATGGAAATACAAAAAACCTCGAATAGCCAAAGCAATCTTGAGGAAGAAGAATGAAACTGGGGGAATTAACCTGCCGGACTTCAGGCTCTATTACAAAGCCACAGTCATCAAGACAGTATGGTACTGGCATAAAGACAGAAATATAGATCAATGGAACAAAATAGAAAGCCCAGAGATAAACCCACGCTCCTATGGACACCTTATCTTCGACAAAGGAGGCAAGAATATAAAATGGAGAAAAGACAGTCTCTTTAACAAGTGGTGCTGGGAAAACTGGTCAGCCACTTGTAAAAGAATGAAACTAGAACACTTCCTAACACCATACACCAAAATAAACTCAAAATGGATTAAAGATCTAAATGTAAGACCAGAAACTATAAAACTCCTAGAGGAGAATGTAGGCAAAACACTCTCCGACATAAATCACAGCAGGATCCTCCAAGACCCACCTCCCAGAATATTGGAAATAAAAGCAAAAATAAACAAATGGGACCTAATTAAAATCAAAAGCTTCTGCACAGCAAAGGAAACTCTAAGCAAGGTGAGAAGACAACCTTCAGAATGGGAGACAATAATAGCAAATGAAGCAACTGATAAAGGATTAATCTCCAAATTATACAAGCAGCTCCTGCAGCTTAATTCCAGAAAACTAAGTGACCCAATCAAAAAATGGGCCAAAGAACTAAACAGACATTTCTCCAAAGAAGACATAAAGATGGCTAATAAACACATGAAAAAAGGCTCAACATCCCTCATCATCAGAGAAATGCAAATCAAAACCACAATGAGATACCATTTCACACCAGTCAGAATGGCTGCTATCCAAAAGTCTACATGCAATAAGTGCTGGAGAGGGTGTGGAGAGAAGGGAACCCTCTTACACTGTTGGTGGGAATGCAAACTAGTACAGCCACTATGGAGAACAGTGTGGAGATTCCTCAGAAAACTGGAAATAGAACTGCCATATGATCCAGCGATCGCACTCCTGGGCATACACACCGAGGAAACCAGAATTGAAAGAGACACATGTACTCCAATGTTCATTGCAGCACTGTTTATAATAGCCAGGACATGGAAGCAACCTAGATGTCCATCTGCAGATGAATGGATAAGAAAGCTTTGGTACATATACACAATGGAGTATTTCTCAGCCATCAAAAAGAATGCATTTGAATCAGTTTTAATGAGGTGGATGAAATTGGAGCCAATTATACAGAGTGAAGTAAGCCAGAAAGAAGAACATCAATACCGTATATTAACGCATATATATGGAATTTAGAAAAATGGTAACCTGAACCCTGTATAAGAGACTGCAAAAGAGACATAGGCATTTAGAACAGTCTTTGGGACTCTGTGGGAGAGGGTGAAGGTGGAATGATTGGAGAGAATGGAATTGTAGCATGTATATTATCATAAGTGACCAGTCCAGGTTCGACGCATAAATTTTCCTCTGTTCAAAAAAAAAAAAGAATTTGTAAATCTGAAAAAAAAAAAGAAATTACTTCACAGGACAAAAGGGAGCCCTGCACGATGGGCAGGATTCCAACAGGAAATTAAAGAATCACCTTCACCCCTCCCAAGGCTGGAGAATCAAGATGGACAAAAGCACAGAGGCTGAAGGGAAGGAGGGGGCAGGTCTGGGCTCAAGGAGAGGGCTTCGCGGGAAGAGCGAGGGGTCTCTTGGGGAATGGTGGGGCATGGTTTTCTCAGGGGCATTTGATTCACCTTCTAAATCAGTAACTAACGGACACAACTGGGCCCTTGCTCAATTGTTGTAGGTATTTTGGTGCCTCAATCATCCATGGGAAGATTTAAAAACCACAATACACTTCCATAAGTGCACACATGGTCAGAGGCATAAGATACTGTTCTGAATAATAACTGTAACCCCTTCCCTTTGCAGAGCACCTTTCCATTTACAAAGCTTTTCCCTAGGGTTTATCTCCTTTGCTCTTCACAGCCACCCAATGAGACAAGCATTACTAAGACCACTTTACCGATAAGGAAACACTCAGAGATCTGATGGGTCATCCCTCGTAAGTGACAGTGGGGTGGTTGCAAACCTTCCAACTCCATTGCATTGCTTTCTGTAGTGCAGCCGCCTTTGAACCAGAGACACACCCTAGAAATCCAGTTCTCTTTTACCTCGTATCGGACTTTCATGTTAATCATTGTCATCGTCTTCTTTCTTCTTGGATTATAGAGTACAGAGGGTTCTGTTTAGACTGGGTTTGGATTCTTCAAAGCAATTCTCTACTTTCAAAGTGCTTTCACACCTCATTTATCCTTACAACTTTTCAGGTAATTCAGACAAATTGAAAACTTTAGTCTAAATACACTAACGACAGAATGGGACCCAGAGAGGGGAGGAATAGGGAGGGAGGAGAGGCAGTAGGAGGGAGCAACTTCTACTCAACTTTTTCGTTTCCTTTGTGCTACACAGACTTGGAAAGAAAAAGGTCTTACCCCCACTGAGGATGTTAAAATGTACTTGTACTTCTGTCCTTCCCAAGTTGACAGACTCCTGGAAATATAAGAGGTATAAAATCCCTTTTTATGAGTTCCATTTCTGTTGCACCACTTTTATTACTGAAGCCTTTTTCAACATTTGGCTCCATAAGAAAAACTGTTCTGTCATATGGTTTCAAGTAATCCTCACACTTCTAAAATCGAATATGGCTGCCAACTAATATCGCAAGAACTAAATAGATGACATCTGGAAAGGAGGATTTTCAAACCCACTGTTCATTACCCCCACCTGTGCCTTTACAGGCAGCGTGAAAACAAGAGGTGAGGTAGCAAAGGGATTCTCTGAAACTTTGAAGGAATATATCGGGGAAGAGTACATGTTAAAAATCAGATTTATCTTCTGTGTTATCCTGATTTACCAGATGCATTTCCACCAGGGAGAGAGAAGCAGAAGGTTGTATTATTAAGCCAGTGAGTTCAGGATGTGTTTACAACCAAACATCTCCCCTCAATACAAATCCTATTGCTCAAAGCATCAGTCTGACTGTGGCATTGAGCTAGGATTTAATGAACACACAAACCAATGATACCTACTAAACATCTCCAGTGTCCCTGCTCTGTGAAAATCATGGCTCCATGTAACTTTGGGAAAGCCATTTAGTATTTCCTATATCATGCGTCCTCGTCTGAGAAATTAGGATGCTAATAATACCAGCCCTTCCAAATATACGGCATTACTGTGAAGCTCAAATAAGTAATAGATGTGGAAGGGATTTATACACTCTAAAGTGCCAGGGAGGTGCAAAGTCACGTGATCATACAATGAAGCATGGGGTCTGACCCTCGCTCACAAGAAGCTCACAACTAATTTAGAGGAACAAAGCATAAACATAACATATGCAAGTAACAGCATATGGATTAAACAATAGAAAAGACAACACGACAAGTGGTTTGGCAATATAATATGTAATTATGTGTGAGGGAGAGGTAACAATCACAGCAAGAAGTAGTGATGTGGACAGGCTTTGTGGGAGAAGCAACTTTGGCCTTGGAGGGTGGCGAGGTTGAACAAGAAGCATAGGATAACAGACCTGCAGTGAACGAACCTGAGCTCCTTCCCCAGATCCAGGTAAAGACACACTGGATTGGAATTCACAAACCACTCCAGCAAGTGGTCTGTAACTCTCTGAGGTCATCCCAGTGAGGCTCCACCATCATCAAGATCCAGAGTGGGCTTTAAAAGAAGCCCCTGGGCATTGCCATAGTGGTTCGGCTTGGAATTATTCCCTGCCCTATAACCAAAAACCACCCACAAGCTCCTCTTCACTGCACGCACCCCTATGCACACTCACGTCACCCTGTTAAACCGCAGGGTGTCTTCCTGGAAGTGAATGTAGTCACCTAGCATCGCATTCTTGCCTGGAGAATCCCCACAGACAGAGGAGTTCGGCGGACTTCAGTCCACGGGGTCACAAAGAGTCGGACATGACTGAGCAACTAAGCACAGCACAGCACTGCATTCCCTATATGAGACAATCGCAGCATGTTCTACCGTGGTTAGCAAACTCAGTTCCAAGAAATGCAGAAGCAAAGATAAAGAGAAAACAAAAGCTGTGTCTCCTTTCAGAACCGTTCACTTAGCAACGGCTGTGGCCGAGAAGTCCGCTTATTTGTGAGGCATGTACTGGGCCAAAGGCTACAGTCAGGAGGCTGGGAAGTGTGTCTGTGAGTTGCTCAGAGCGAGGTGCTAATGCGGCCAAGTTCAGAGGCTCAGTCTCTTGCCCATTCATTTCACAAACCAAAAAGCAGTTAAGTGTCACTGTTTGCTGGACATCGTGAGTAGAAGCCCATCCGATCATCCCACTGGTGCAAAGTATGGGTCATGACATAGTTCAGAACAAGGTGCAAATGGCTTCATCCAGCACATGGCTGTGCCTAGAGGCCTGGAAAGGGAGTCAGAGACCTGAGTGCAAGTCAACCCCTTCCTCCTCGCTCCTGATTGCTTTTCCCCACTGGTCCAGTCACTGACACTTGATATGTCAAAGACATGTCTAATCCACGTCTTCCCTTGAGCTCGGCCGCCTCCTCTGCTGCCCTTCCATCTCTCTGATGCACAGCATTGATCTAAACCTGCTCCTTTCTTCAGGACTTAAATTTTAATGCCTGCCTCCTCTGTAGGGCTGTCTTGATGTTCCAAGGCTCATGCTGTCCCACTGTCTGAACTCCCGACATACTCATGCTGCCTTTCATTTGGGCCCTGGGATTACTCCCTTGAGTTTGCACAGTGTTTTGTACAGAGTAAGCTTTTTTCAAATGTTTAAGAAATAAATTCTGATTACAAATGGTAGGAATAGGGGGTGGCTAGACGCTTACTCCTTGGAAGGAAAGTTATGACCAACCTAGACAGCATATTAAAAAGCAGAGACATTACTTTTCCAACAAAGGTCCATCTAGTCAAGGCTATGGTTTTTCCAGTGGTCATGTATGGATGTGAGAGTTGGACTGTGAAGAAGGCTGATCGCCAAAGAATTGATGCTTTTGAACTGTGGTGCTGGAGAAGACTCTTGAGAGTCCCTTGGACTGCAAGGAGACCCAACCAGTTCACTCTAAAGGAGCTCAGTCCTGGGTGTTCATTGGAAGGACTGATGCTGAAGCTGAAACTCCAATACTTTGGCCACCTCATGCGAAGAGTTGACTCACTGGAAAAGACTCTGATGCTGGGAGGGACTGGGGGCAGGAGGAGAAGGGGATGACAGAGGATGAGATGGCTGGATAGCATCACCGACTTGATGGACATGAGTTTGGGTGAACTCCGGGAGCTGGTGATGGACAGGGAGTCCATCATGGGGTCACATGGGGAGACCCATTCATGGGGTCACAAAGAGTTGGACACGACTGAGTGACTTAACTGAACTGAACTGAAAGAAAGCAGAAGGAAACTTTGTTTTGGGCTTATCTGTTTGGGGTGTAAATGCCTTACCTCCCCAAACAGAGTCAGTAATGATAGTGGTAACAGTAGAAGGTGGAAGAGTAACAGCATATTAGCCCTTGCGTGCGTGCTAAGTTGCTTCAGTCATGTCCAACTCTTTGTGACCCGATGGACCATAGCCCCCCAGGTTCCTCATTCAATGGGATCCTCCAGGCAAGAATACTGGAGTGGGTTGCCATACCCTCCTCCAGGGGATCTTCCTGACCCAGGGATCAAACCCTCATCTCTTATGTCTCTTGCATTGACAAGCAGGTTCTTCTGACATAAATCACAGCAAGATGGTCTACGACACACCTCCTAGAGTAATGGAAATAAAAACAAACAAATGGGACCTTATTAAACTTAAAAGCTTTTGCACAATGAAGGAAACTATAAGCAAGGTGGAAAGGCAGCCTTCAGAATGGGAGAAAAGAGTAGCAGATGAAACAACTGACAAAGAATTAATCTCCAAAATATACAAGCAGCTCAAGAAGCTCAATACCAGGAACACGAACAACCCGGTCAAAAAGTGGGCGAAAGAACTAAACAGACATTTCTCCAAAGAAGACATACAGATGGCTAATAAACACATGAAAAGATGCTCAACATTGCTCAATATTAGAGAAATGCAAATCAAAACCACAATGAGGTATCATCTCATGCCGGTCAGAATTGCCATCATCAAAAAGTCTACAAACAATAAATGCTGGAAAGGGTGTGGAGAAAAGGGAATCCTCTTACACTGTTGGTGGGAATACAAGCTTTTACAGCCACTATGGAGAACAGTGTGGAGATTTCTTATAAAACTGGGAATAGAACTGCCATATGACCCAGCAATCCCAGTACTAGGCATACACACTGAGGAAACCACAATTGAAAGAGACACATGAACCCCAGTGTTCACTGCAGCACTGTTTACAACAGCTAGGACATGGAAGCAACCTAGATGTCCATCAGCAGATGAACGTATAAGGACGTTGTGATACATATACACAATGGAATATTACTCAGCTATTAAAAAAGAATGCATTTGAGTCGGTTCTAATGAGGTGGCTGAAACTTGAGCCTATTATTACTTTACAGAGTGAAGTAAGTCAGAAAGAGAAACACCAATACTGTACGTTAAGGCATATATATGGAATTTAGAAAGATGGTCACAATGATCCTATATATAAGGCAGAAAAGAGAGACATGTAAATAACAGACTTATGGACTCTGTGGGAGAAGGCGAGGGTGGGATGATTTGAGAGAACAGCACTGAAACGTGTATATTACCATATGTAAAACAGATGACCAGTGCAAATTCGATGCATAAAGCAGGGCACTCAAAGCTGGTGCTCTGGGACAACCCAGAGGGGTGGGGGTAGGGAGGAAGGTGGATGGGGGATGACATGTGCACCCATAGCTGATTCATGTCAATGTATGGTAAAAACCATCACAATATTGTAAAGTAATTATCCTTCAATTAAAATTAATTAATTAATTATTTTAAAAAGACAACTGGGTTCTTTACTACTAGTGCCACCTGGGCCCTTGGTGTCTTAATAATTTTAGGTAGGTGAAAAACACCCGGCTGTACCAGCATAGAGAAGGAAAACCAGCTAAGCAACTGAAGCCCTTGCCTAAGGAATCTGAATAAACAAACTGGACAGGGAAATACAGATCTTCGAGGCATAAAAATGAGAGAATCATCATTTCCTCTCTTTCCCTCTTCTCCAAAATCTAGTCACAGGTTTTGTTGATTCTCCCTCTAAAATGTTCCCCACACCTATCCCCACTTTAAATGATCCTCAAGCCCTTATTCTACCTTCTCTGGACTGTTCCAGACACTCTTGCCTAGGCTCCATCGACTCTCTGTTCCCCTTTGATTAATACATCATTTCAAGGCCAACCATGACTTTATAACTCTCTTGTCTGAACACATCAGTCCTGTGCTGCTAAGCCATGAATGCCTGCCCACTCCAATCCCTTAAGGGTACAGGCTGTATGCCTTAGCATGGCTTCCTAATTCGGCCCCAAACCACATTTCCAGTTTTATTTCTCCCAATGGTCCCTCACATCCTATTATCTAGACCTACCCAACTGGTTATGAAGCTTCAACCATAGGGTATTTTCTTTTCTTACATCCCCATGGCTTTGTACATGGTGCTTTCTCTGCTTTGCCCCTTCCCCCAACATATTCCCACGCATCCCATAAACACCAGCTTAAAAGTTACTTCCTGGGATTTGCCTGGTGGTCCACTGGCTAAGACCCAAGTTCTCCCAGTGCAGGGGGTCTGGGTTCAATCCCTGGTCAGGGAACTAGATCCCACATACTACAACTAAAGATCCTGTATGCTGCAACTAAGATCCGGCGCAGTGAAATATATATATATACGCATGTGTGTGTGTATGTTACTTCCTCCTGGCTACTTCTCTGACTATGGCTCCATCCTGTCCCCAACTCTTTCCTTAGCTTCCTCAGAGAAGACTAACACCATTGTCTGCTCACTATACAATCCCATCAAACTGAGTTCTTGCTGAGATGGGGCTGGGTTTTATTTCTCTCTACATCCTGAGTGCCCAGTACACAGAGGGTACTCATAAAACTGTCTGTTGCGTGTGGAATAGATTAACCCAGGTGGGCTGCCCACCCCCATCAAATCCACATTCTGTTCTGCCTTGTCCCAACAGTTGTAATCTTTGCCTTCCCCATATTTCACTGTGATGTATTAACAAGGAACAAAAGATGAGTGAAAGTGAAACAGCAGGGATGAACAGAGAGTACCAGGTCACTAGCAAATCATTTTATTTTTTTTTGCAATCGAACGAAGTGTTTCTAGATCACATCTGTGTGTCCTCATTCACTGTCCTTTTTTCTCTTCTCCAGTGTCCAGTAAGTCCCAGATCTCATTGGTTCTCCCTCTAAAATGTCTCCCACATCTTATTCTCAAGCCCTAGCCATATCTTACCTGGGACAAACCAGGAGAATTCTTGTAAACTGAAACTCCTGGAAATGTTTTCTGATTCATAGTCTTCCTTTGTTTTAGAAACAGTACCTAGAATACTTTCTTCCCTTGAGAAGAAAATGGCAACCCACTCTAGTATTCTTGCCTGGGAAATCCCATGGACAGGGGAGCCTGGCGGGCTACAGTCCATGGGGTCACAGAGTTGGATATGACTTAGCAACTAAACAAACACCTAGAATGCTTTCTTGACTCTTACTTCTCCTTTAATGGCTTCATGGTACTTTCAAAGCCATCAGGATAAGAGAGAGGACACCAATTATGCAACCAGACAAAGAGCTTTTAGTTCCACCTCATCTGCTAATACGCTGTGTGACTTTAGTCAACACACTTTCCCTCTCTTGTCCTCAACTTCCTTCTCTAGTGTCAACGTGGAAAAAAAAGTTCTCAAAACCAAGTAACCTCTGCAGTGCTCTCCTACGAGAAGGTGCTTGCTGAGCAATTTTCCAGCTCTAACACTTTTTCTGCTTGCTTGCTTCTCCGCCCTCCCCCTTTCACACATGCCAGTACCAGGTCTGACCAAAGCCTCAACATTTTACTAGAATTTATTTCCATGATTACCTTTGTGTCAAGACCTCCTACCAGAAATAGGAAGGGTGAATATGAAAGACCTATTTCCCTTCCATTGTGTTTCCTCCTCCCCTCTGTAGTGAAAATGGCCTGTTTGGAGAAGCCAAAATGCTTTTGAATTGAATTCACCAAAGTAATATACACAAGGTTTTAATTTACAGTTTGGGGTCTCCAGGCCCCTGCATATGAGTTCTATAAATAAGACGCGTTGCTACAATAAGTCCCATTGGGAGAGGCTGGCCTTAGAACGAGAACAGCTGTAGAGCTATAATCCAACAAAGTCAGCTTCTGAATCAGATATGAATTATTGGTTCAGTCACAAAGCTATGGATATGCTTTCCCCCACAGGCACTCACATATGGCCTTTGGCAGAAATGAAAATATCTTTTCCCTCCATTACTGGGTTGGTTAATAATGAACCTTTATTCCTGTGCCTTAACTTCCTTTCTCTTTGTTCTCATTCTAATTTCCTCCAAGGCCTCCAACAGCCATGGATACAAGGTGATGCTAAGAGCTCTTGGGAATATTTTAGAGCTAAGGGAGCCAAAAGAGCTGTTCTCAGCCCTGTTTGTACACCGGGATCTTTCAAAAATCCCACTCTCCACACTGCACCTCAGACCAAAAAATTGGAAACAGGGTACGGGACTGAGGCATTGGTATTTTTTTAAGCACTGAAGTGATTCCAGTATACAGTCCACACTAAAACCACTATTTTAAAATCAATTCTGTCTCAAACCACAGGAGCTTTTCTCCCCATCCCCAAACAATATGTAGGAAATATGGATACAAAAGACTTCCTTCATAAAGCTGACTTCTGTGGAATCTTCAAGTCCAAAGACCAAGGCTTGTCTTCTAAATCAAGGTGCATAGCTAAAACTGAAAAAAATTTACCCTACTTCCCTAATTTCGCTTTGCTGACAAAAGTCTGTATAGTCCAAGCTATGGTTTTTCCAAGAGTCTTATACAGATGTAAGAGCTGGACTATAAAGAGCAGGACTATAATTCTTTGAGTGCCAAAGAATTAATGCTTTTGAACTGTGGGCTAGAGAAGACCCTTGAGAGTCCTTGGACTGCAAGGAGATCAAACCAGTCAATCCTAAAGGAAATTAACCCTGAATATTCATTGGAAGGACTGATGCTGAAGCTCCAATTTTTTGGCCACCTGATGCACAAAGCCAACTCATTGGAAAGGCCCTGGTGCTGGGAAAGATTGAGGGCAAGAGGAGAAGGAGGCAACAGAGGATGAGATGGTTGGATGGCATCCTGGACTCAATTGACATGAGTTCAAGCAAACTCCTGGAAGTTTGTGAAGGACAGGGAAGTCTGGTGTGCTGCAGTCCATGGGATCGCAAAGAGTTGGATACGACTTAGCAACTGAACAACAATAACCATAATTTCTGGAGTGTCAGCTTTCTGATCCTTGAAGCATTTGGTTGTGAAGCTCCAAGGCTAACAAAGAACAATGAAAAATGAACAAGAACAGAAAAGTTAGGAATAGGATCGTGTGTTTCTAGCACTACTCCTACTGGGAAAGAGTCTGTTTAAATGCTGGAGCTTTATTTGCTCATCTGCAAACTGAATATGGAAGTTGGTGAAATATAGCCTTTACGAAGTTTCCTCCACCATTCTCCTGGTGCTATTAGATTGATCAAAATGTGTAAATGGCTTGTTGTTGTTGTGTAGTTGCTAAGTCATGTGTGACTCTTTTGAAACCCCGTGGACTGCAGCCCGCCAGTCTCCTCTGTCCGTGGGATTTCCCAGCAAGAATACTGGAGTGGGTTGCCATGTACTGCTGTGCCCTCTTCCAGGAGATCTTTCTGACTCAGGGATCGAACCCACATCTCTTACATCTCCTGCACTGGCAGGTGGGTTCTTTACCACTAGCACCACCTGGGAAGCCCCTTATGTATACAGGGTATGTTGTGTCGTGATGTCTGCAAATGAACTTCATATGATTCAATAGAAAAAGGCAGATAAGACCAATAGGGCTAAATGGTAATAATTATTGAATCTGGGTGCTGGGTATATAGATTATGCCCTATTCTTTCAATTTTCCTAAATGCTCAAAAATTTTATAATAAAAGTTTAACTAAAAAAAGCAAGCAAGAAAAACTACAGGTCCACATTGCAGTGAGGAATTTGGATTTCATCTCATAGTTGATGAAGGATATTAATCAGTGCTCTCACATGACTATCCTTTAGTTTTTGAAGGCTGCCTTTGACAGCAGGCTGGAGGATGCCTTGAAAGAGACAAACCTTGGAGACAAGCGAAGCTAATAGGAAAAGTAGCAAAAGTACAGGTGAGAAGATGAGACCTAAATTCAGGCGAGAACAGTGGGACTAGAGAGGAAGTAACTTTAAATCATTTGGTTATGTATCCTGATTTCTTCCTGGTCTTTGAATCTTGATTTTTGTCTGTTTGGTTGGCTGGTTAGTTTGAGTTATATTTCTTAAACATGAATTGAGTACGCCCATGCTTTCACTTATATCAAGTCTCACCACACCCCCTGAAATACAGGTATCAGTATCTCACTTTTACTAAAGAGGAAACTGACTCAGAGAGGTTAAGTAACTCTCCCAATGCCACACAGCTAAAGGCTAGCCTCGTGCCCAGATTTTCTGGCTCCAAGTCAAGTGCTCTACCAACTGCACTCCACATAAGTAGACTCATTCTACTTCTTTCCCGTGGCAGACTGAAGCCTGGCAGACAATTTGCCTGGGCATAACTTAAGTGGCTCACAAGGCAGCTGAGGCGGGGAGCCTGGCTTTGAAGTCTGAGCAACCTGGGTCTGATTCCCGGCCTTGGACAAGAACCCTGGAGCCTCAATGTCCCCATCAGTCACAGCATCATGGTGCAGGTTTGCTCTCAAGTTGCCTGCAGTAAATGAGATCAGAGTCCCCAGTACTAGGCCTGGTACACAGTCTGTTCTCAAGAAATGGCACCAATTTTTCCCCAGAATAGTCACGAAAGGGTCAAGCCATCACCAGAAGAGATGTTGTATATTTGACTCAGGAATGTGGTCACAGGGCAGGACGCAGACATAAACTAGGTTCAGGAAAAAAAAAAAAAAAAGTTTCACATGGTTTTAATAGTCTGTTGTCACCTCGGAAACAGTTTTCCCCCTTCCACTTATGTCACTAAGGTAACTGGTGAAAACACCCCCTTACTCCCTCCCCAAGCAAGCTTACTAGCAAGCCCAGGAGATCCTTGTGCTAAGCTATTTTACAGGAGTTTTCTGTTCTTTCCTTTTCCCCCCCTCTCCTTTCACGCTAGAATTAAGGAACCTGTAACTTGCTGCTTATCTCATTATCTCCTGCCTTGAATTTTAATGTGTTGCTTCTAAAAAGACCTCATTGATATTCCAGTTATGTATGTGTTTGTTTGTGTCTCTTGGGAAAATTTGCCACCGATCTTCCAAGTTGAGCACCAGTGTGCTCACAGCTCAAAGGTGGAGCTCGCGTTTGTAAAAGAAAAAGAAAAAAAAAAATTGAGATGGTTTGAGGATTTTGCATCTATAAGAAGCTGTAAATGGAGCAGCTCAAGAGCCTCAGTCCAAAACCATGCACAAAAAATCAGATGAAGAATTGGGTGTCTTCCTGGTATTCTGGGTTATGTCGATGAATAATTCAAGCCTACAGGCTCTTAAAAGGACACAGTTACCTGGTTTTCCAGATAATTAGAGACCACCCCTGACAAAAAGGTTTTAACCTAATTTAATCAGATAATTAACCAGATCACCCAGAAAAGAGCAAGCTTTTTTATCCTGCCTAAATTATCCGGAGTTTCATCGTTATTAAGTAACTGACAACCTCTACTTCCTGTTATGTTGAGTCTACAGCCGTGGATGGAGCTAAATCAAGCTTCAAGTTAAGAGGTGACAAGAACAGGATAACAAGAAATCATTCTTACAAAATCTTGTTGCCTTTTTCAAGTGTTATAGATCCTGGCTACTTCCATACAAAGTACAATGTGAGGCTTAGGGAAGTATCTGTAACAAAACAAAAGTCCTGCCATGAGGACAATCCAGACATGGTTGAGGCCTAGTTTTACTGACTTTGCACAGATCGGATTACTTAAATAATGGCTTGCTTCATATTACTTTGCTATGTATTAATGTTAGGAGATAGAAGTCGATGTAGCATTCTTGTTATGCAGCTGATGAAATTTTCTCAATTTATTCATCACCTTTTCTTCCCCAGAACAATGCATTGAGATCTTTGAGGTGGCCATTGCTGATAATAATGACATATTTACTGAATACCAAACACATGCCCGGTTGTCAGGCTTCATTATTTCATTTAAACATAGAAAAGGCCCTTCAAGGTAGGCTTGTTTTGTTTTTGAAATTAAAGTTTCTTATTTACATAAAGTGAAATGGTCTTGGGATGTGTATATATATTTATTTATTTACTCACACTTAGATACACACAGAGATACATTTACAAGTATATACATTGCTGTTTTTCAGTCACTAAGTTGTGTCCAATTTTTTGACTGTAGCATGCCAGGGTTCCCTGTCCTTCACTATGTCCTGGAGTTTGCTTAAGTTCATGTACATTGAGTTGGTGATGCTATCTAACCATCTCATCCTCTGCCACCCCATTCTCCTTTTGCCTTCAATCTTTCCCAGCATCAGGGTCTTTTCCAATGAGTCAGCTCTTCAAATCAGGTGGCCAAAGTATTAGAGCTTCAGCTTCAGCGTCAGTCCTTCCAGTGATTATTCAGGGTTGATTTCCTTGAGGATTGACTAGTTTGATCTCCTTGCTGTCCAAGGGACTCTCAACAGTCTTCTCTAGCACCACAGTTCAAAAGCATCAGTTTTTTGGCACTCAGCCTTCTTTATGGTCCAGCTGTCACATCCATACATGACTATGGGAAAAGCCACAGCTTTGACTGTCAATTGGCAAAGTGATATCTTTATTTTTAATACACTATCTAGGTTTGTCATAGCTTTCCTTCAAGTGGGAAGCGTCTTTTAATTTCATGGCTGCATTAACCATCTGTAGTGATTTCGGAGCCCAAGAAAATAAAATCCATCACTGGTTCCAGTTTTTCCTCTTCTATTTGCCATGAAGTAATGGGACTAAATACCAGATCTTAGTTTTTTGACTGTTGAGTTTCAAGCTAGCTTTTTCACTCTCCTCTTCCACCTTCATCAAGAGGCTCTTTAGTTCCTCTTCACTCTCTGCCATTAGCATGCTATCATCTGCATAACTGAGGTTGTTGGTATTTCTCCTGGCAATCTTGATTCCAGCTTGTGATTCATCCATCCCAGCATTTTCATGTACTCTGCATGTAAGTTAAATAAGTAGGGTGACAATATACAGCCCTGACATACTCCTTTCCCAATTTTGAACCAGTCTGTTGTTCCATGAATGGTTCTAACTATTGCTTCTTGACCTGAATACAGGTTTCTCAGGAGACAGGTAAGGTGGTCTGCTATTCCCATCTCATTAAGAATCATATATATCATATACGTATTTAATATTGATGTATACATATCTATCGGAGAAGGCAATGGCAAGCTACTCCAGTACTATTGCCTAGAAAATCCCCTGGATGGAGGAGCCTGGTAGGCTGAAGTCCGTGGGGTCGCTAAGGGTCGGACACAACTGAGCAACTTCACTTTCACACATTGGAGAAGGAAATGGCAACCCACTCCAGTGTTCTTGCCTGGAGAATCCCAGGGATGGGGGAGCCTGGTGGGCTTCCGTCTATGGGGTCACACAGAGTCGGACACGACTGAAGTGACGCAGCAGCAGCAGCAGCAGCAGCATACATATCTATAACCTGTGTAGATTTATGTAACCATCACCACAATCATAACTGATTCATTGAGGAAACTGAGGTTATGTTGCTTTGAAATCCAGGTCTCTTTATCCTTAGCTCAGCATTTTCTCCATTTCTCTACATCAGCTTCCTACCCCATAAATATTCTCTGGTCCATTCAAGCAGTTCTCCTCATCATTCCTTATCATTCCATGTACTTATCTTCCCCTGGCAGCAAGGGAGGTTTTTATTATCCCCAGTTTACTAAGGAGGACACTGTGGTTTGGGGCGGTGTGGGTGGCGGCAGGCGGTGTACTCAGCCTGGATTAATTGCAGACTGGATGCCCTCTGTACTTGGTCCTGGGTCCCCTCAGAAAGAGCACTGCTATGGGAACATAAATGTTTACTACTCTCAGCCTGGCTATGTCGCACTTTCAAAAGTATTGACAACAGGACAGTAAGAACAACTAGGAAAATGTTGGAAAACAAAATTTATCACAGTTTTCAACTTTTCCAAGGGAAATAATAGGTGGGAGAGCTTGTTAATTAAAACCACCCTTGTTGGAGTTGATGTGGATTTAATTCTAGATTGCTGGCTTATTGGCTGTGTGATCTTCAACAAATTACTCTAACATTTAAAAAACATTTATTTATTTTAATTTGGCTGCACAGGGTCTTAGTTGTGGTATGTGGAATCGAGCTCACTGACCAGGGATTGAACCCAGGCCCCCTGCACTGGCAGTGCAGAGTCAGC
The DNA here is from genome assembly GCF_049115385.1 of Moschus berezovskii. Taxonomy (NCBI): domain Eukaryota; kingdom Metazoa; phylum Chordata; class Mammalia; order Artiodactyla; family Moschidae; genus Moschus; species Moschus berezovskii. The sequence goes on along the minus strand of NC_142473.1, from coordinate 36,553,490 downwards.
CACTGGACCACCAGGGAAGTCCCTACTCTTTCTCACCTTAAGTGCTCTCTTTTATAAAATGGAACGCTGTTGCAAGTATTAAAGAGATGATGTTTATAAAAAGAGCAAAATAATGCCAGTTATAGTAACATGGATGCAACTAGAGATTACCATACCAAGTCAGAAGAGAATGACAATACCATATGTATCACTTATATGTGGAACTTAAAATATGACACAAATGAGCCCACTTATGAAGCAGAAACAGCATCTTGGACATAGAGAACAGATTTGGTGGTCGCCAAGAGGAAGGGAGTTGCAGGAGGAATAGAGTGGGAAGTTGGGGTTAGCAGATACAAGCTTTTCCATAGAGTGGATAAACTAGGTCCCACTGTATAGCACAGAGAACTATATTCAATATCCTATGATAAACCATAATGGAAAAGAATATTTTAAAAAGAATGTATACATATGCATAACTGAGTCATTTTGCTATACAGCAGAAATTTAACACAACATTGTAAATACTTCAATAAAAATATTAAAACTAAAATATTGAATTATATGTTGAACACCTGAAATTAATAAAATACTGTATATCAACTATACTTTAATAATAAAATTTAAAAAGATTGAGGCACGCACATTGTCTGTACACAGTAAGCACTTAATGTTATTATTAAACATGGAGGAAAACAATCATTTCTAGAAATGCAATTATTTCTCAATAACCGATGATCTGCATAACTTAGTGACAATTCACATTGATGTCACTGGGCACTGTTTAAAGTGTTTTGTAAATGTTAATTTGTTTCATACTTGCAATAATCCTCCAAGGTTAACAACAGTTACAGGGTTTTTAACAACTTGGATTTTTTATTTATTTATTTTTGGCCATGCTACACAGCATGTAGGATCTTAGTTCCCTGACAGGAAATCAAACCCGTGTCCCACCCTCTATATATAACAAAGCTGCATTCAAATCCAAGGAGTCTAGCTCCAGAGTCATAATTCTGGTCACTACATTCTATTGCTTCCCATAACTGAAGAAGAGCAGGATTTTTACTACAGTTTCAAGTCATCTCATCACCATGACCACTGTCCTCTTTCAGCTCAGAGTCCTAGCCATTGTTTCTCTTGTTTGCTCAGTTCTTAAGCTTCCCCCATCTTTGAGGGCACTGATATATATGGAAATTCTGACTATAATTTCTTAGGTTCAACCATTTTCCGTTTGTTCCCTTGTGCTAGCTGAATCAGTAACAAGAGACAAAAAAAAATTTTCTACGTAGCCACAGATTCTACCCATCCGTGGGGTTGCAATGGGATATTCACAAAGGAACTTATTTTGCCTTGACAAGAAGGCGTGGAAGAGAGCCAGATGTCCCATTAAAAGTCCTTTCGAACCTAAATGAGTTTGTGACGATGTGTGTTTATACGTGTGAGGATAAAACATACTGTGAGCATCCCTTCTCCTAGCGTATAAGCTGTTATCTGAGAATGAGACACTTCAGGAGGCTAATTAAGCACTGGAGGCTGTCTACACAGGCAGAGCCGAGTGGAGATCTGGGGCCCTCCCCAGCCCCCAACCACACACACACATAAGCAAAACCCTGCTAAATCATCCAGGAAAGCTGATTTCATCTGATGATGCTTCAACATCAACTTCATTTTGCCTCTAAAGACAAAGTATTTTTATATTTTTCAGGTGCCCGGCCTTCCAGGTACCCAGCCAGGTAAGTCCCAGCTTATTCTGTTGCAATGGCCCTCTCAGTACTTCTGAACGTACCTCTGGCTCTGTCCCTCAGCTCAGATAGGCTGGGCCACCACAACCCCCACACCGATTCTCAGAGCCTTCCTGTACCAGCCGCAGCCATTTTGTCATTTAATAGCAAGCATTTAAAAGGAAAAAAAAAAATCAAGGTGAAAGAGAATCACATTAAAAGTCGACTCCATATTTTATATAAAGATGTTATTTTTTAGTGGTTATTTATGATCATTGGCCTTTTTGGATTAATTATGGCACCGCTTTTGTAAGTGGCAGGAGCAATCTGTCACCCAGAATTACACAGAAGGCCACCCAAGCTCCGTGTTTCCTGTTATCCGGCTGTAAATCAGTGTAACTTGCAAGGGAGCATGCCGCACCACACCGATGGCCGGCCCGTCCTCTGTCACAATCAACGCCGTGCCCACCATTCCCCTGTTCTTGCTCCCCAAAGGGTCCTGAAAGAGGATTTGTCCAGGATCGCCACAGCCCCACAGCCTGCTGACTTTATAAAGAGACGAGGTGAAGTAACACTTTTCTTTTTAATACCCCGCGGTGTGGAACTGAAATTGCAGCCTGCTTCTATTTTCAGAGGCCTCCTTGGTAAGAGAATGTTTTTATCTGGAGATACAATGACCGTGGCCCATGCTCTGCCGTTCCCATGAAGGCCTTGCCAAAGTCCATGAATGCTCGCTTTATGAATTGGTCTTGCAGGTGTTCAGGGGGGTATGTAATCACGAATGAATGGTCGAAAAACACAGAAAGTCTCCGCAGCCTCTGGCACCAAGAGCCGCTGGGCTTTATGATTCTGTGAGAAAACGCACATGCATCAAGAGCATTCCCTGGGTGCCAGGGTTGCCTGAGGCCAAATATTTGTCACAGTTCATCCCTGGGCTGGTGGTACATTCCAGAAAAGAAGGGATCTGTAGCTGCCCGATGGACCAAGAAGTTGGTTGCTCTCACATGCTTTTCCTGCTCTCACTTGCTACAGGCATCATGTGGACCAAGGCACTGTCTTTCTGCACAGGGGCTACCCAGCCGGCTAGAGAGCCTGGAGATTCTAGGAAGACCTCATGGACACCCACCCAGGTGAGCCCGCAGCCCAGTCACAGAAGGCATCGGAAGGTCAAGATCAAATGCCCTCAGAGAATTTGTGCATATCCTTAGGCAGGGGCACGACTAGAGCTGTGGGGAGTCAAGAACAGAGTAGCTGGGGGGCTCCCCTGGTGGTCCAGGGGTTGACACCTCCCAGTGCAGGGGATGTAGATTCCATCGCTGGTCCGGGGCTAAGATCCCACATGCCCTGTAGCCAAAAAACCAAAACATTAAATAAAAAACAAAAACAAAAACAGAACTTTAAGTGGAACTATATATGTAACTTTGTTCTGTATTTTCCAAGTCTCCTGTACATCATACTTCCACAATTTAAAGTAGAGAAAAAAAACCAGAAGCAGTATTGTAACAAATGCAATACTTTTTAAAAAATGGTCTGCAGTATTGTAACAAATTCAATAAAGACAAACGGTCTGCATCAAAAAAAACCTTGAAAAAGAAAGAAAAGAGTATTTTCTCAAGCAGGCTGAGAAGGAGGAGACTGGAAAGGGGTGTCCTCTGACTAGGGACCTGGGGAGCCCAAAGCTTTAGATCTAAATTGAATCTCTTGTATCCCCGCCACCCATGAAGACAGAGCTGAGCATCAGTGATAGAGGGGAGAAGGTCACTATGAGCTCATTTAGGCTGTCCTTGCCGGCCTCAGCCCCAGGGAGACAGCAAAGATGTGGAAGAAGATTTCTGTCCGCTCTCTTACTCTGTCCATCCCTCCCATCTCCTCCAGGCCCTGTCTAAGCTGCCAACTGGGAAAAAGTCTCCGAGGGGGAACTCCATCAGCTCTCCCCCGCTCTGGAAGGATGCAAAAGATGTTGGGGATTTGCTGAGAGATTTCCAACTTTTTTTTTAAACCAGTTCAGACTCAGGGCCCTAGAGAAAGATAGGAGCCTAGCCTGGGAAAAATAGGATACTGGCCAGTAATAGGTGGTACCTCTCGGGAGCGTCCACGGCCAGGAGCAGCCCAAGTCCCTGGCACAGAGCATCTCAAGAGGCAGTGGTGAAAGAAAGTGAGAGTTGACAGGATGACGGGGTGCTGGCCTGGAGAGGGAAGCTTCTATTCTTCCAGCATCTGGAATTGAGAGCACCCTCATAATCACAGCTGGCAGGAAGAGCAGAGCTAGAACTGGAGTTCAGAAGCTTAGCTGTCAAGGCCACTCAAACACTGGGGAAAAAAGCAAACAACTCCTGTGATTAAGGGGTTAAAGATATGGGAGCTACAAAGATAGCAGACTCACAAAATAACCCACCTTCCCTGGCTTTTCTTAAGTATGTAAGCCTTTACCATCTGAGCTAACAGGGAAGCCTTGGCTTTTCATACCTCTGCTAATTCATGGTATACCAACATTTCCTATCACCTACACTGACACCCAAGATGCCAAAACTGTCCCCATGGACTAACCTCCTAGTTATAGTTAAGGGGAAGAGGAAGTCTGAATTAGTTACATTTCAGAAGCACAAATGAAGACATTCCATTTCCAAAAATATTCCCAACTTGGCTCTTCTGACGCCATAAATTCCACAATCTGAAATGTATTCCTTTGGTTTAACCCAACATTAAGCTACCATAAACATTAATTTATTCAGCAAATATCTACTGAATACCTTCTTTGTTGTCATGCTCTTTACTGGCATTAGATAAATGGGGAAAATAACATGGTCAAGTTTTCTGCTCTCGTGGCACTTAAATTAATCTCTATCAGTCCTTTAAGAATGAGCTTAATCATTTCCTGAAAGCACATTTCAATAGAAGGAAACTAAGTGAGACCACCTAAAGGGAAGCAGGATTGAGATGGGCTGTCCCTGAACATAAGGGCAAAAAGGATGAAATGTAGTGGAACAAGAGCCACTGAGAATAAATTTCATTCATTCATCCATCCATTCCACAAATAGATTTTAAGCACTTCAGAGCCAGATACTGAGGGCCAATCATTAAATAAGACAGACACAGCCCCTGTCCTGAAGGAGCTTATATCTAGTTTGGGAGACACATTGGTAACAGGTAAGACAATCTGACTAGTACTAGTCAGGGGTCGCACAGAGTCGGACACGACTGAAGCGACTTAGCAGCAGCAGTCAGGGTAGACACAGGGCACTAAAAGGGCACAAAAAGCAGACTTAGAGGGACTTCCCTGGTGGTCCAGTGGCTAAGACTCCACACTCCCAACGCAGGGGGCCTGGGTGCAATCCTTGGTCCAGGAACTAGATCCCACATGCCACTACTAAAGATCTCATGTGCTGCAACTAAGGCCCAGTGAAGACAAATAAATAAGTGTTTAAAAAAAAAAAAACAGCAAACTTGGAGAAAGGGATGGATCAACAGAAGGAACAGAAGGTTCTTGAAGGGAGTAAAAGCACAGGAGTGAGGGTAGGGCTTCAGCATTCCTGACAAAGGGAATTGCTTATGCAAAGTCCCTACAGAGGACCACTCTGCTCCCAGATCCAATGCTGCAACGTGGAACATCAAAGTATAGGTAAGATGAGACTGCAGGTTCCCTTGTGGGTCTAAGCCAGAAGTTGGCTAAAGTTGGCCAGATAGTAAAAATTGTAGGCTTGTGGCCCATGTGATCGATCACAACTACTCAACTCTGCCACTGCAACAGGAACTTGCCATAAGCAATATGGAAACAAATGGATGCAACAGTGCTCTTTTCTTAAAAAAAAAATATTATTGGAATATAATTACAATATGGGGAGTTTCTGATGCACGATGAAGTGAATCAACTTTGTGAAAGTGTAAGTCACTCAGTCATGTCCGACTCTTTTGCAATCCCATGGACTGTAGCCCACCAGGTTCCATGTCCATGGAATTATCCAGGCAAGAATACTGGAGTGGGTAGCCATTCCCTTCTCCAGAGGATCTTCCTGAGACAGGGATTAAACCCAGGTGTCCTGCACTGCAGGCAGATTCTTTACCATCTGAGCCACCAGGGAAGCCCAAATCAGCTGTAAGTATACATACATCCTCACCCTCTTGGACCTTTCTCCAACCTCCCTGCCCCATCCCACTCACCTAGGTCATCACGGAGCACTGAACTGAGCTCCCTGTGCTCTACAGCATCATCCCACCAGCTATCTATTTTACACATGCTAGTGTATTTATGTCAACCCCAATTTCCCAATTTGTCCCAGCATTCCCACCATGCCCCCATCCCCATGATGTCTACTTGTCCATTCTCTACATTGGCATCTCCATTCATGCCCTGGAAATAGGTTCATCTGTACCATTTTTCCAGATTCTGCAACTGTGTTTCAATAACACTATTAAAAGAAGAAGCAATGGGCTGGATTTGGCCCATAAGCCATAGTCTTTCAACCCCTGGTCTAACCAAGACTTGGAGTCAAACAGAGGCAGCTAAGGAAATTTTCGAACAGGGGTGGGCCTCCCTGGAGAGGGTAAAATTTGTGGGAAAAGAGTACGAGGCATGGAGCTAAAACATCTGAACTTGTGTCTTGGTCAGAGCACAAACTCTAGAATAGTGTCTTCCTCATCTTTAAGATGAAAGAGTAGAATAAGATGGTCTTTAGGGCTTCTTCTCGGAAAGTCTAAAACAAGGCTACTTAACCTGGCACAGGAGCCCCAAGGAATCTATGGGTGATATTGAACCATTCGTGAATATAGATGAAAAGGCACAAAATTTTTAGTTTTATTTATTTCCAACTGACAATATGGTGTTTGTCTCAATGACAAGTGTAGTCAACCAGCTACAGTCATATTAGTGGTACCTATTATTTTGTGTCCAAGAGCAATCACAGATATTTTCCTAGCATGTTACACTTGTAACAATGTTGAAATAGCAGCTGTATTCCTCACTTCTTTGAATTTATGATAGCTATTGGATTTGCAACTGAGCTTTGTTATTTAAAATGTGAATAGAGAAATATATAATATCTATGGATATTTTTTATATTTGAAAACTATATTTCAATACAGTTTGTTTTCCCTGTAATCCTATATAATTTATTTTGCCCTTCAAAAATCAGTCTTCTGAGGAGTCTCTCCCCCCAAATGGTTAACAACTCCTAATCTAGAGTTAATGAATTATCAATTTATATCTATCCTACTGGCAAAATATTCTAAAAAAAAAAATCCTTTTCAGGGGAAGATGTGGCAGGGGAATGCTTTCTTATGTAGCTGGAAAAAATTGAGAATTGTAACAGACTTTTTAAAAAGTAATGTGGCAATATTTCTTAAAATTTCAAAATGCATATATATGCTATAATGTCATTCCTGGGAACTTAACTAATATGAACACCCCTCAAAGGAAAAGACAGATTGGCAGTATTGTTCAAAAGTTCAAAAATGAACAAACAACCCTAGAAACAGAGTGAATGCCTATTGCCAAGAAGAAAGTTGGGAAGCAATGATCTATCCACACTCAGGTGGAATGCTATGTAGTCATTAAAAAGGATGATTTCGAGCTCTAAGAGCTGATCTGCTGGGATTGCATGGAAGAATCACTGAATGAGGAAAGTGACCCAATTTTATTTCACTTAATTAAAATACACCTTGATAAAGGAGTGCTGTATGTGTATATGTTACTACATGAGCATGGAGAAAAGCAAAGAAAGATATTAGGGTTTTCTTGTGGGTTACGTGGGAGAAGGTGATGTGAATGGACCGGGGAAGGGGAGGAAGGAGCCAAGAAAAACAGAAACATGCTCAGGAGAGCAAAGAGTATTATAATTTCATTTTGTGTTTATGCAAAATTATGTTTGTAGGGTTAGAAAAGAAATAGTTTCCTCTGCCCCTCAGAAAACCCTGTGATATCAGGTAAATATTGGCTGAGCTCAGCTTTTCTGGTTTACTGTCAATATATTGAGTATCTTTAGAATCCTGCTTTGTTCTCAACAATGCCTGACATCTTCTGGCAGCATATTTGGGGATTGAAATGATAAATCACAATACCCAGCACGGTTTTATTTCCCAAACGACTATGTCTATTTTGATATAAACAACTCATTCATTCATTCAGAGAGAATCATAAGGGCCAAGGATGACGCTACAATCTGAGGATAAACAGGATAGAGAGAACAGGAAAGGAGGAGTATTTGATATTCTTTACTGTTTCTAGTTAGTTTCTTTGGGGTGTTTGTTCACTAAAGTCAAACATATATTTTTTCTCATTTCCTCTACTTACTCCTTTGCCAACTTGGCCAACTCTCATAAAGATAAGATCCATGCCCAGGACGTCACAGATAACAGCAGAGACTCACAGAGCAACAAATTCAGGTCCACTTGTGGCTCCTTTCAAGGCCAGGAGGGCGTGGCATTGGCTCTGGCCAGTCGCCATCTTGCCCAGTGACCTACAAGCTCAGGAATCTGATTAGGCCACTTTGCAGAGGCTGTCCACGCCACCAACTGCCCATCAGTTTCTGTTCTGACGGCCAAGAACGAGAACAAAAGAAGTGAAATGCCAGCAGCTTTCAGTCTCCTCACTCGATTCGATGGCCTTCTTGCTTTTTTACCTCCCCAGATCTATTTCGGGAACTGTTTAACCAAAAGAAGCTGATTCTCTCAAAGAGCCTCTTCTTAACCCTCAGGAAGACAAAGGCTCTCACCGTTTTCTGCTTGCAGAGTGGAGGATGAGAAATAACTCTAGACATCCTGGATTCACTAGTACAGGTGGCAGCCACTACCACCTAATAATCATTACAGTTCCTTACGGCAGTGCCACACATTTCAAAGTGTTTCCATCTGCACAATAAAATCTCGTAAGAGACAGGAAACACAGGCAGTATTATTGGCAGGAGGCGAAGAATCTGAATCTAGGTGTAGGTAAGTAAGTGCAGGAGAAGATAAACTAGGAATACAGGAATTAGGAGTCCAATCCAGGTCTTTCGAATAGCAACACAGGAGCAATCAGCATTTTCCAGAAAATAAATTGGTATATATCAGCCCTGCCCAGACACAGAACGTGAGGCACACATGTAAGTTACAAATTTTCCAGTAGCCACATAACAAAGAGAAACAGGTGAAATTAATTTTAGTGTTTTTGATGTAACCCAACATTGTCTAAATATTATCACTGCATCATGCAATCAATATAAAAATTTTAATGAGCTACTCTGGCCTCTTTTGTACTAAGTCTTGGAAATCTGTTGTGCGTTTTATCACTAGAAGACGGCTGAATTCGGACTAGCCCCATTTCAAGTATGTAATAACCACATGTGGCTGATGACTACCATATAGGACAGCTCACAGATGTAGCCAAAGGGAGAAAACTAAGATGATAGGTGCTAGTGCAAATCCAGTGGAATTCATTTAAAAGGGAAATTGGTTTGTGGAAGTGTTTCGGCAGAAAAGGTGCTGAGGAAAGCCAGCATTAGCCCAAAATGTGGAATCCAGCATCACGGGAAACCCAGGAAAACAGTGTCTGGCCGTAAGTCATAGAATCAAGGACTTCCCTGGTGGCTCAGTTGTAAAGAATCTGCCTGCCAACGGAGAAGACACAAGGACGTGGGTTTGTGACTTCCTGATCCCTGGCTCAGGAAGATCTCCTCGAGGAGGAAATGGCAACCCACTCCAGTATTTTTGCCTGGAAAATTCCATGGACTGGGGAGCCTGGCGGGGTCACAAAAGAGTCAGGAACAACTTAGCGACTGAGCAACAATAGAAGCAAGGTCTGGAAAGGTTAGGGAGAAGTGTTCCCTCCAGGAGGGAAGCAGAAGCAGACATACAGGGGGCTTATAAACCCCTGTCAATGAGAAACCAGCTCCACAATAATTTTAAACCACAGTGAGCCCTGACAGGAAACTGACCTAGTAAACCAGACAAATTACTACTGCAGCCAGTCCTGCCTGCTCTCCCTCCATCCTCCCCCCACCCCACCATGAAACTCGAGCTTTTTGGATGCTTCTGCTCAGCTTTCTGAAGGGTAAGAGAGAGAAGGCACACAGAGAGTCTGTGAGAGCTCAGATAGCCCAAGCCACAAGTCCTGGAGGACTAGGTCATCTGTCTGAGAGCAAGTACCTGTGTGTGCTTTTGATCTCGACTTGCTGGGTGTCTCTGAACTGGTTGGTTCCCCTCTCTGACCTCTCAGTTATTAGGAAGTGCCCATCATAATGCCTGATCATGGGACTTTCCTGGTAATCCAGTGGCTAAGATTCACACTCGCAATGCAGGAGGCATAGGTTCAATCCTCAGTCATGGAACTGGATCCCACATGCCACAACTAAGATCCAGGGCAGCCAAATAAATAAAGATTTAAAAGATAAATAAAATAATGTCTGGTCATCTGGGACCGCATCTGTTCAGGACAGTGAGTTCTCTGGTAGCGAAAACCATTTGTTGCCATACTATGCAAGCTACCTTTGGATAAAAAGGCCTGCGGTAGTCACACTGGAACACTTGGGACTTGATTCCTGGCAAGGAGACCAGAGGCACACAGGAGAAACCACTGGCAAATGAAAATTTTAATATAAAATCTAAAACTTGGGATCTTCTGAGAAAATAGATTTTGGAGGCATCAGCAAGCCAAAAGGGTGAGAAATAGACTCCGGGACTCATGTTTACTCCACCTCTGTCTTCAGGGTAGACAGGAAGCCTGTGCACCTGCTGGATGATTACAAACAAGAAACTAAACTCAGACAAAAGTGGAGTCCCAACAGTCTTAAAACAGGGCACTTGGGATTATTCAAATAGCATGAACCTGCTCAGTTTGGAGCAGTGCCAGCACCTCTCTGAACCCCAGTATGTATCTACAACACAAGTTAAGATGCCCTCTGCCTCCGGTGTTCTCTGACTCTATTTCTGAGTCCTCTGTATATTCTGCCTGTGCCACAGGCTCTTAAACAGACACTGAAGGGACAAGTCAGCATATTCCATGCAGGACAGCAAGGGGACTCTGATCACTTTGTCCTGACGCTTGCTTAAAATGCCAAGGTGCTGAGATCCACCCTATGGGAAGGACCAGCGAGGCAGGCTCATGCTGGAGCAGCACAGAGTGGAAAAGAAGGAGCCCCATCATTTAGCTTTCCCGGTGGCTCAGATGGTAAGGAATCTGCCTGCAATCAGGATACCTGGGTTCAACCCCTGGGTCAGGAAGATCCCCTGGAGAAGGCCATGGCAGCCCACTCCAGTATTTGTGCCTGGAGAATCCCATGGACAAAGGAGCCTGGAGGGCTACAGTCCATGGATTGCAAACAGTCAGATGCGACTGAGTGACTAACACACACACACACACGCGCGCGTGCGCACACACATACATACACCATTTAGAGAGCTCCGGAGTCTTCACCAATTCATGTACGGCTGCTCCCCCCTCCCCACCCCCGCTTCTACCTGCACCTGGGTCCCGAGCGCCAGTGCTGGGCTCCTTCCAGTCCATTTGTGTCCCCTCGATCTGTGGAATTTCTCAAAAGCTCCAGATTTTCTGGCTGGTTTAACAGCCTTATGGAGGGGTTAAAATCTCAAATTTAAACTGTCAAAGCTGTTTAGGGTCAAACAAAGCCTCAATCATCTAACTGAATCCAGGTTCCTCTCAAAGATGCAACTGAACAACATCATCATTTGGTTTTTGCAAACTCCCCCTTTTCTGTTGATGCTAAGAAACCTTGACAATATCCTAGAAGGCAACTAAACATGCAATGAAAATAAAGTCAATGTAATTTCTTAGCAACACCTCATGCTCTAGTTCACATCAGTCAGGGGAGGTCAAAACAGTGATTTCTGAAGGGACCTGCTCTAACATAACCTGCCAAGACCAGGCTGGGAGAGGCTGTCAGGACACCCACATTTCTCGTGTCTTCACCCTGATTGCTGATAAAAAACTGAGTGGTTTTCTTGAAACTCTGAGCCTCCATCTCACTATTTGTAAAATGGAGAAAGCAGCTTATTTTCTGCCTAACAAACAGTATCAATAATCTAATACTGGAAAAATCGGGAGGGAAAAACAGCAGAATAATAAGGATTGTGTTGCTGCTGCTGCTGCTAAGTCACTTCAGTCGTGTCCGACTCTGTGTGACCCCATAGACGGAACCCCACCAGGCTCCCCCGTCCCTGGGATTCTCCAGGCAAGAACACTGGAGTGGGTTGCCATTTCCTTCTCCAATGTGTGAAAGTGAAAAGGGAAAGTGAAGTCGCTCAGTCGTGTCTGACCCTTAGCGACCCCACGGACTGCAGCCTACCAGGCTCCTCCATCCATGGGATTTTCCAGGCAACAGTACTGGAGTGGCTTGCCATTGCCTTCTCCGAAGGATTGTGTTAGACATATATATATTCTTTTTCATATTCTTCCCATTATGGTTTATCACAGGTTATTGAACATAACTTCATGTTCTATACAATAGGATCTTGTTTATCCATCCTATGGAGAATAATTTGCATCTACTAATCCTAACTCCCAATCTTTGCTATACAGCGAAAATTACACACAACATTGCACATCAACTATACTTCAACAAAATTCTAAATACATATATAAAAATAAGAAGGGCTATGATAGGATTATAGATGGATTTTTTTCTATCCTTTATTTTCCAATAGTTTTGAAATTTGATTATACTACTTAAAGAAAAATTTTAATGTATTGTAAAACTTAACATAAAGTAACTTGAAATTGATGAACTCCATTTGAGGGTAAATTGCAGTCAATTCTTAATTATCTTGTGTCACTGAATCACAGAGTATTTTGCCTATACTCAATTTTTTTAAATCCAAGTGGGACTCCCCCTGGTCACTAAGAACCCCTCTGTGGTTGCCTTAATCAATCCACTCATCAAAAAATGTAAATGTACATAATATTTATATTGGGAACTGTAAACTCAGCATTGTGGAAAACACTTGGGAAATATGAAGGGCTCTGGTCCTGTCCTGTCACAAAGATGTTAGGAAAATAAGACTAATATGTGACAGAATATTGTACAAGTGACCAAACTGTGGCTACGACTAAAGAGCCAGGCTGCAGGGAATAAACTCTAGAGATAAATGAATACCCAAGGTGACCAATGCCAATGTTATGGAAAATTGAGACTAAGTGAAATCTTGAAAAATAGATAATATCTATCTGTGAGATAGAAAGGAGAGGGGAGAGTCCTAGGAGCAAAAGCAATAAAACAGGAAAGAAAACTAATATTTGCTGACACCTACAATCCAAAGGGCACTGTTGTAGGTCCTTCATTAAGTAATCTGGTGGATTCCATACAGACAGCATGGGAGGAAGTCTTTCTTAGTAACCCCATTGGACAGACAAGCAAACTGAGCCTCCATCATTGTGCTATGTTCAAGGAATAATACAGAAACCTGCCTGATTATAGGTGGCAGTTGTGCCTGGTGGCATAATGGAGCATAACCTAGAAGGAAGAGGGGCCAGACGATAGAATTATGCCTTCATTATGGCAGCCACAAGCCAACATGCCTACTCATAACTGGAGACAGCTGGTGTGGCTGAGGAATCGAAGCAGGGTGAAATATTTTTCTGTTAAACAAAACTTTACTCTCTGGTATGACCACATTTCACTTCAACCTTTAAAAATGCAGCTTCCAAATTGAGATGTGTTATAAGTATGAAATACATGATGAATTTCAAACACTGCATGTGAGAAAGGAATGTAAAATAATTCATGAATAATTTTTAAGATTGATTAAATGTTAAAATAAGAATGTTTTATATACATTAGGGTAAAATAATATATGGTAATAAAAACATTTCACTTATTTCTTTTCATGCTTTTAATATGGCTGCTAGAAAATCTCGTTACAAATGTGACTCTCATTTCATACAGTGTAGTAGCACTGACACAGAGCTTTGAAACCCTGCGCATCAGTAAAATACATGTTAGATGCCACATTTTTCTTTTACTGTTAGCCTGAGCTAACATTCCCTTGGATTATAAATTAAAATATTCTCCCAGTGATTTTAATTGCCTCATGTTTAGGATCACATGTAATTTTTTTCATATATTACACTTTGCAAGAAAGCATTTTCACACATACTATGTGAACCCCTCTATCTCTGTGATGAGATAGAGCAAGTGAAATTGTCCCTATTACAGAGCAGGACACCAAGCCCAGTTAATCCATTTGCTAGTGAAGGGAAGAGAGGGTTTCAGCAATTTCAGCACCAATTTCTCATCTTTCCTTGGCCAGAGGCTACCTTAATACCCACTTGTCCCCATCACTCTCACTTGCAAATCCCTGGGAGGTCTCCCCAAGCAGTAATATTGCTCAACAAAGGAGTCCAGGTGGACTTCTAGGACGTTTTCTGTGCTGTGCTTAGTCGCTCATTCGTGTCCAACTCTTTACTACCCCATGGACTATAGCCCACCAGGCTTCTCTGTCCATGGGATTCTCCAGGCAAGAATACTAGAGTGGGTGGCCTATCCCTTCTCCAGGGAATCTTCCCAACCCAGGAAGTGAATCGGGGTTTCCTGCATTGCAGGCAGATTCTTCACCAGCTGATCTACCAGGGAAGCCTAAGGACGTTTTCTACCAACACCAAATGTAGCAATGCATTAACTCTCAGTAGGCAAGAATTGTTACAGTCTCTGCGCCTCAGGTGCAGGCCTTCTGGATGCTCATACATGGATATACAACCAGCTGCATGTCCATCCCCTGCGACTCCAGCAGGCATCTGGGAGCTGGCTGTACTGCTTCGCACTGCTTCAACAGGCTGTTCAAACAAGTGCTTCCAGACAGCAAGAAACCACCAGGACCATGTGTCCCTCTTCTCTCATGTTAATAAACTGGCAACTTACCCAAGACCTGCTCTGATGTGCACAACAGCCTCCTGACTACTGATGCTCTGATTGCTTGCCCAGCTCTCTGTCTCCCACAGCACCCTATCAATAATTCCTGGCACAACAGAGGGGTTTAATAAAGGTCTACTTTGACAGGTGGTGGACAGAGTAAAGTCAGCAGCTTTAAAAAAATTTTTTTTATTAATTTTGTTACCTTTGGCTGTGCTGGGTCTTTGCTGCTGCATGAGAGCTTTCTCTATGTGTAGAGGGCAAGGGCTATTCTCCAGTTGTGGGATGTGAGCTTCTTGTTGCAGTGGCTTCTCTTATCACAGAGTATAGGCTCTAGGGCTTGTGGTCTTGCAGCTTGACAGCTCTAGAGAGCAGTCTGAACAGCTGTGGTGCATGGGCTCAGTTGCTCTATGGCATGTGGGATCTACCCAGACCAGGGATCAAACCCATGTCCCCTGCATTGGCAGGAGGATTCTTATCCACTGTACCATTTGGGAAGTCCAGCAGCTTCTTTTTAATGTAAATCCAGGGAGGCTCTGTGGTTCAGAGGAGGTTAAGAGTAGCCATGTTGGTTACTGGTCCAAAGTATATGTGTTTTGACTAGATGGGAGCTTGAGCCAAGGTTCTGATTCAGCGGCTTGGTGCCTGTGTGACTTTGGACAGGTTGCATAACCTTTCTGAGCTTCATTTCCCTATTATTAAAATGGGGATTATAATAATGGTTGGAGTTGGTACCTATGGCTGTAGAGGTGAGGTAGGGCTCCAGTCTAGCTGGCACTCTTATCACCAGGCCACGTACCATGGTATAAGGCAGTGTGGGCCAGAAAAGAGGGTCACCGTTTTCCAAACCACCCAGAGATGGTATCTATCCATTGAGCCTGAGCCTCCAAGTCTACCCAGTGTTTTTACTGTTGTGAAAATTCACTGTGCTATGTGATGCAGGGAGTACTCAGTAAGAAATGGCTGTCTCTCCGGATGCCATCATTTAGGGTCTGATAAAACACTTTCCGCATTTGATGTCATGGAAAGGAGATGACAGACTGGGGCTCACAGCCTGGTTCACCCATTTCATTTGTGTCTGCTGAGCTTCTGTTTCTCACTTGTAAAACTGGGACAAGAATAAAATAGGACTTCTGTGAGAATGCCAGCAAAGGGTATACGGTAGAGTGGTGGGCATATGGCAGCCTTGTGATCATTTTGAATGACCTTCCCACTTGCTGAGAGAGAGAGGGAAGGCTCAAAGGGAGAGGGACCTGAACATCACACTGATCTCCCTGACTTTCTCTCCTTTACTGATTCTTGATTCCTATGCTACCACCCATCTATACACAACGCGGAGGCTTACCACCTTGTGTTTGTCCATTAGAGAATTCATCTACTAACAGAGCTTCAATCTCTACATCTTTGCACATGGCACCCAACTTTTTCCTTGACTGTAATCACCCAAGTTGTAGCCACATTGCTCGAACTGTCTGCTAGGTGTTTTAATCTGGGAGATCAATCAGCTCATATTAAATTCAACTTGGGCAGAAACATATTGACCATCTTCCTTCCAAACTCTCCAAATATCCTCCTCTCTTCTCTATCAACTGGTGACCTCGCTCCTTATTTCACTGAGGTAGCAGCAATCAAAAGAGAACTTCTACAAGTCCCACCACCAAATCTACTAACCTAGTTGTACCCGCAATCACATCATTGCCTGGAATAGCAGCATCCCCATTATCTGTGGGGTACACATTCCAAGACCACAGTGGATGCCTGAAACCATGAATTCTACCAAACCCTGTACAAACTATGTTTTTTCCTATACATGCATACCTGTGATAAAATTTAATTTACAAGTTAGGTACAGTAAGAGATGAATAACAATAATACAGAAAATATACAACAATATACTATAATAAAAGTTACGTGAATGTGGTCTCTTACTGGAATATCTTACTGGACTGTCCTCACCTTTTCTGTGATGATGTAAGTTGACAGCACACCTGCATGATGAGATGAACTGAGGTGAATGAGGTAGGTGTTGTGAAGCAGCGTCACGCTGCTCTTGACCTGAGGCTACATCAGGAGGAGGACCATCTGCTCTCAGTGAACCTGGATCATCAGTCATGACAATGTTGAGGTCAGATGTCAAGAACAGACTGTGTCAATGTCAGGGATCCCAGGTAGGATAGAGTGGGATGGCCTAAGATGTCATCATCCTACTCAGAATTGGGTGCAACTTACAACTTACGAACTGTTTATGTCTAGAATTTTTCTATTTGAGATTTCTAGACCATAGTTGACCACGGATAACTGAAACCACAAAAAGCAAACCTTCAGATGGTCGTGGGGTAGAGGGGTCTACTGCATCCTTCTTACCATAGTGAATTACCCCTGCTCCTGTCTCCCAGGACAGCCCCTTCAGTTCTCATCCTTCATCAATCCTGTCCTCTCTCCTTAATAATTCCTTCCCAAATGGACTATTCTCACCCCCTTAACCTATAAACTTATCAGCAAATCCCCTTCCCATTAAAAACTCCCTTGACCCCACATCACCTCCATTCCTCTGCTCACTTTCCTAAAAGACATTCTCAAAATAATTGGGATCTGTGTTGTCTCTACGCTTCTCTCATTTTTTTTCTAGAATCAACTTCTACTAGTCTTTTTGGTCACCATCATCCAAGAGAATTGTTCTTGTCACCAAGGACCTCCAAATTGTCAAATCTAGTGGCAACTTCTAGCCCTCACATTACTTAAGATTGGCATTTGACATAATTGTTCTTTCTTGAAACACTTTTTTTCATCTGGCCTCTACCATGGATCTCCCTTGAATCTCTCCAGTTCATTTTCTATTCTTGCTCAGTTTTCTTTGCTGGTTCTTCATCATCTTTTCAACCTCCCAATCTTAGAACACATGATTCTTTTTCTCTTCTCACTCTCCTGGTAATCTCATCCAGCCTCGTGGATTTCAAAGGTATCTAGACACCAAAATATATTGCATAGGAACCTGGAATGTTAGGTCCATGAATCAAGGCAAATTGGAAGTGGTCAAACAGGATGTGGCAAGAGTGAACGTAGACATTCTAGGGATCAGTGAACTAAAATGGACTGGAATGGGTGAATTAAACTAGATGACCTTTATATCTGCTACTGTGGGCAAGAATCCCTTAGAAGAAATGGAGTAGCCATCATGGTCAACAAAAGAGTCTGAAATTCTGTACTTGGATGCAATCTCAAAAACGACAGAATGATCTCTATTCATTTCCAAGACAAACCATTCAATATTACAGTAATCCAAGCCTACGCCCCAACCAGTAATGCTGAAGAAGCCGAATTTGAATGGTTCTATGAAGACTTCTAGAACTAACACCCAAAAAAGATGTCCTTTTCATCATAGGGGACTGGAATGCAAAAGTAGGAAGTCAAGAAACACCTGGAGTAACAGGCAAATTTGGCCTTGGAGCACGGAATGAAGCAGGGCAAAGGCTAATAGAGTTTTGCCAAGAGAATGCACTGGTCATAGCAAACACCCTCTTCCAACAACACAAGAGAAGACTCTACACATGGACATCACCAGATGGTCAACACCGAAACCAGATTGATTATATTCTTTGCAGCGAAAGATGGAGAAGTTCTATATAGTTAGCAAAAAAAAGACCAGAAGCTGACTGTGGCTCAGATCATGAACTCCTTATTGCCAAATTCAGACTGAAATTGAAGAAAGTAGGGAAAACCACTAGACCATTCAGATATGACCTAAATCAAATCCCTTATGATTATACAGTGGAAGTGAGAAATAGATTTAAGGGACTAGATCTGATTGATAGAGTGCCTGATGATCTATGGATGGAGGTTCGTGACATTGTACAGGAGACAGGGACCAAGACCATCCCCATGGAAAAGAAATGCAAAAAAGCAAAATGGCAGTCTGAGGAGGCCTTACAAACAGCTGTGAAAAGAAGAGAAGTGAAAAGCAAAGGAGAAAAGGAAAGATATGAGCATCTGAATGCAGAGTTCCAAAGAATAGCAAGGAGAGATAAGAAAGCCTTCCTCAGCGATCAATGCAAAGAAATAGAGGAAAACAACAGAATAGGAAAGAAAAGAGATCTCTTCAAGAAAATTAGAGATACCAAGGGAACATTTCATGCAAAGGTGGGCTCGATAAAGGACAGAAATGGTATGGACCTAACAGAAGCAGAAGATATTAAGAAGAGGTAGCAAGAATACACAGAAGAACTGTACAAAAAAGATCTTCATGACCAAAATAATCATGATGGTGTGATCACTCACCTGGAGCCAGACATCTTGGAATGTGAAGTCAAGTGGGCCTTAGAGAGCATCACTATGAACAAAGCTAGTGGAGGTGATGGAATTCCAGTTGAGCTATTTCAAATCCTGAAAGATGATGCTGTGAAAGTGCTGCACTCAATATGCCAGCAAATTTGGAAAATTCAGCAGTGGCCACAGGACTGGAAAAGGTCAGTCTTCATTCCAATCCCAAAGAAAGGCAATGCCAAAGAATGCTCAAACTACCGCACAATTGCACTCAACTACACGTTAGTAAAGTCATGCTCAAAATTCTCCAAGCCAGGCTTCAGCAATACATAAACTGTGAACTTCCAGATGTTCAAGCTGGTTTTAGAAAAGGCAGAGGAACCAGAGATCAAATTCCCAACATCTGCTGGATCATGGAAAAAGCAAGAGAGTTCCAGAAAAACATCTCTTTCTGCTTGATTGGCTATGCCAAAGCCTTTGACTGTGTGGATCACATCAAACTGTGGAAAATCCTGAAAGAGATGGGAATCCCAGACCACCTGACCTGCCTCTTGAGAAACCTGTATGCAGGTCAGGAAGCAACAGTTAGAACTGGACATGGAACAACAGACTGGTTCCAAATAGGGAAAGGAGTACATCAAGGCCGTATACTGTCACCCTGCTTATTTAACTTCTATGCAGAGTACATCATGAGGTACGCTGTGCTGGAAGAAGCACAAGCTGGAATCAAGATTGCCGGGAGAAATATCAATAACCTCAGATAGGCAGATGACACCACCCTTATGGCAGAAAGTGAATAGGAACTAAAAAGCGTCTTGATGAAAGTGAAAGAGGAGAGTGAAAAGGTTGGCTTGAAGCTCACCATTCAGAAAACTAAGATCATGGCATCTGGTCCCATCACTTCATGGGAAATAGATGGGGAAACAGTGGAAACAGTGTCAGACTTTATTTTGGGGGGCTCCAAAATCACTGCAGATGCTGAATGCAGCCATGAAATTAAAAGATGCTTACTCCTTGGAAGGAAAGTTATGACCAACCTAGATAGCATATTAAAAAGCAGAGACATTACTTTGCCAACAAAGGTCCGCCTAGTCAAGGCTATGATTTTTCCAGTGGTCATGTATGGATGTGAGAGTTGGACTGTGAAGAAAGCTGATTGCTGAAGAATTGATGCTTTTGAACTGTGGTGTTGGAGAAGACTCTTGGGAGTCCCTTGGACTGCAAGGAGATCCAACCAGTCCATTCTAAAGGAAATCAATCCTGGGTGTTCACTGGAAGGACTGATGCTAAAGCTGAAGCTCCAATACTTTGGCCACCTCATGCCAAGAGTTGAGTCACTTGAAAAGCCTCTGATGTTGGGAGGGATTGGGTGCAGGAGGAGAAGGGGACGGCAGAGAATGAGATGGCTGGATGGCATCACCGACTTGATGGAGGTGGTTTTGAGTGAACTCCAGGAGTTGGTGATGGACAGGGAGGCCTGGTGAGCTGTGATTCATGGGGTCGAAAAGAGTCGGACACGACTGAGTGACTGAACTGAATTGAGACACCAAAAATCCAAAAATTGCATTTGCAGGTTAGAATGCATCTCAAAACTTCACAAATTCACATATACAACTGCCTACTTGATATTTTTTCTTACCAGTCTCAAATTTAATATATCCATTTTAGACACAACTTCCAATACACACACACACATGCCTGCTTTTCCCCAAAATATCTCCATTTCAGTTTCTCAAGCCAAAAATCTTACAGATAACCTTGACATCTCTCCATCTCTTATACCTAAAATCCGAATCATCAGTTCTACTTTCAAAAAATATTCAGAAGGTAATTCTTAACATTTCTGTCACTATCACCCTAATCTAAGCCACCATCCTGTATTCCTATCTGCACATCAGCATAATAACTTCCAACAAGATTCCTGGCTTCTCCCATTAAAGTTTATCTTCCCCACAGCAGACAGAAATATGCCTTCAAAATAAGTCAGATCATAACACTCTTCTGTTCAAACCTTCCAATGGCTTCCCCTCAGAGCAAAATTTAAGGTCCTTTCCATGACCTACTAGCTTCCACATAACCTCCAGAGAAGTTCCTGCTACATTTTTCTGATCTCATGGTCATTGCCTGTGCTACAATCTCCTGGCCACATGTATGACCTCCTTGCTGTTCTACAAATATGCCATGCCTATTCCTACCTCAAATCCATTCTATTTGCATGGTCATAGAGAGCTGTACGGCCTGTCCACTCCCTGGTTTCTCGCCCCAAAGGCCAACTTGTCAAAGAGGTTCCCCCTGATTGCTGCATACAAATAATACACATCAGACCATCATTCTTTTATTCCTTACTGGACTCTTTTCTCCAACATACACCCACCACCATTTGACATGTTATATGCACATGTGAGTTTTTGTTTATCTTTTTATTGAAGGATAATTGCTTTACAGAATTTTGTTGTTTTCTGTCAAACCTCAACATGAATCAGCCATAGGTATACATATATTCCCTTCCTTTTGAATCTTCCTTCCATCTTCTGCCCCATCGCACCCTCTATGTTGATACAGAGCCCCTGTTTGAATTTCCTGAGCCATACAGCAAATTCCCATTGGCTATCTATTTTACATATGGTAGTGTAAGCTTCCCATGTTACTCTTTCCATCCATCTCACCCTCTCCTCCCCTCTCCCCATGTCCATAAGTCTATTTCTCCATTGCTGCCCTGTATAATAAATTCTTCAGTACCATTTTTCTAGATTCTGTATATGTGCGTTAGAATTTTATATTTATCTTTCTCTTTCTGACTCACTTCACTCTGGATAACAGGTTCTAGGTTCATCCACCTCATCAGAAGTGACTCATGTGCATTCCTTTCTATAACTGAGTAATATTCCATAGTGTATATGTACCACAGCTTCTTTATCCTTCCATCTGTCAATGGACATCTAGGCTGCTTCCATGTCTTAGCTATTGCAAATACTGCTGCAATGAACAATGGGATACATGTGTCTTTTCCAATTTTGGTTTGCTCAGGGTATATGCCTAGGAGTGGGATTGCTGGGTCATATGGTGGTTTTATTCCTAGATTTTAAGGAATCTCCATACTGTCTTCCATAGCGGCTATATCAGTTTACATTCCCATCAAGAGTGCAAGACTGTTCTCTTTTCTCCACAACATCTCCAGCACTTATTGTTTGTAGACTTTGATGATGGCCATTTTGACTGGTGATATTTCATTGTGGTTTTGATTTGCATTTCTCTGTGGTGTTGGAGAAGACTCTTGAGAGTCCCTTGGACTGCAAGGAGATCCAACCAGTCCATTCTAAAGGAAATCAATCCTGGGTGTTCACTGGAAGGACTGATGCTAAAGCTGAAACTCCAATACTTTGGCCACCTCATGTGAAGAGTTGACTCACTGGAAAAGACTCTGATGCTGGGAGGGATTGGGGGTGGGAGGAGAAGGGGACGACAGAGAATGAGATGGCTGGATGGCATCACCGACTCTGTGGACATGAGTTTGAGTGAACTCTGGGAGTTGGTGATGGACAGGGAGGCCTGGCGTGCTGCGATTGATGGGGTCACAAAGAGTCGGACATGACTGAGCAACTTAACTGAACTGAATAATGAGTGTGTTGAGCATCTTTTCATGTATTTGTTAGCCATCTGTATGTCTTCTTTGGAGAAACATCTGTTTACGTCTTTTTCTCACTTTGGGGTTGGATTGTTTGTTTTTCTGGCATTGAGTTGTATGAGCTGCTTGTATATTTTGGAAATTAATCCTTTGCCAGTTGTTTGCTATTATTTTCTCCCATTCTGAAGGTTGTCTTTTCATCTTGCTTATAGTTTCCTTTGCTGTGAAAAAGCTTTTAAGTTTAATCAGGTCCCACTTGTTTACTTTTGTTTTTATTTCCGTTACTCTAGGAGGTGGGTCATAGAGGATCTTGCTTTGATTTATCTCATCAATTGTTCTGTTTTCCTCTAAGAGTTTTATAGTTTCTGGTCTTACATTTAGGTCTTTCATCCATTTTGAGTTTATCTTTGAGTGTGGTGTTAGGAAGTGTGCTAATTTCATTCTTTTACATGTAGCTGTCCACTCTTCCCAGCACCACTTATTGAAGAGGCTATCTTTGCCTTATTGTATATTCTTGCCTCCTTTGTCAAAAATATGGTACCCATAGGGGCATGGGTTTATTTCTGGGCTGTCTGTCTTGTTCCATTGGTCTATGTTTCTGTTCTTGTGCCAGTACCATACTGTCTTGATGACTGTAGCTTTGCAGTATAATCTGAAGTCGGGACAGTTGATTCCTCCAGCTCCATTCTTCTTTCTCAAGACTGCTTTAGCTATTTGGGATCTTTTGTGTTTCCATGTGAATTGTTAAAATTTTTGTTCTAGTTCTGAAAAAAATGCCATTGGTAATTTGATAGGGATTGCATTGAATCTGTAGATTGCATTTGGTAATACAATCATTTTCACAATATTGATTCTTCCTACCCAGGAACATGGAGTATCTCTCCATCTGTTTATGTCATCTTTGATTTCTTTTATTAGTGTCTTATAATTTTCTGTGTACAGCCTGTCTCCTTAGGTAAGTTTATTCCTAGATGTTTAATTCTTTGTGTTGCAATGGTGAATGGGATTGATGCCTTAATTTCTCTTTCTGGGAAAGAAAGATTTTTCATTGTTAGTATATATAAATGCAAGGGATTTCTGTGTATTGATTTTGTATCCTGCAGCTTTGCTAAATTCACTGATTAGCTCTAGTAATTTTCGATACTATCTTTAGGGTTTTCTGTGTACAGGATCATGTCATCTGCAAACAGTGAGAGCTTTACTTTTTCTTTTCTGATCTGGATTCCTTTTCTTTTTCTTCTTTGATGGCTGTACCTAGGACTTTCAAAACTATGTTGAATAATAATGGTGAAAGTGGACACCCTTGTCTTGTTTCTGATCTTAGGGGGAAGGTTTTCAGTTTTTCACCATTGACAATGATGTTTGCTGTAGGCTTATCATATATGGCCTTTACTATGTTGAGGTAGGTTCCTTCTATGCCCATTTTTTGGAAGAGTTTTAAAAAATCATAAATGGGTGCTGAATTTTGTGAAAGGCTTTTTCTTCATCTATTGAGATGATCATATGATTTTTATCTTTCAATTTGTTAATATGGTATATCACATTGATTGATTTGCATATATCAAAGGATCCTTGTACTCCTGGAGTAAACCCAACTTGATCATGGCATATGAGCTTTTTGATGTGTTGCTGAATTCTGTTTGCTAAAGTTTTGTTGAGGATTTTTGCATCTGTGTTCATCAGTGATGTTGGCCTGTAGTTTTCTTTTTCTGTGTTGTCTTTGTCTGGTTTTGGTATCAGGGTGATGGTGGCCTCATAGAATGAGTTTGCAAGTGCTCCTTCCTCTGCAAATTTTTGAAAAAATATAGAAGGATAGGCATTAGCTCTTCTCTAAATGTTTGATAGAAATCTCCTGTGAAGCCATGTGGTCCTGGGCTTTTGTTTTTTGGGAGATTTTTGATCACAGCTTCAATTTCAGAGCTTATAATTGGGTTGCTCATAATTAATGTTTCTTCCTGGTTCAGTCTTGGAAGATTGAACTTTTCTACGAATCTGTCCATTTCTTCCAGGTGATCCATTTTATGGCCACATTGTTGTTCATAATAGTCTCTTATAATCCTTTCTGTTTCTGCATTGTCTGTTGTAACCTCTGCTTTTTCATTTCTAATTTTGTTGATTTGATTCTTCTTTTTTTCTTGATGAGTCCGGCTAAAGGTTAGTCAATTTTATTTATCTTCTCAAAGAACCAGCCTTTAGTTTTATTAATCTTTACTATTGTTTCTTTCATTTCTTTTTATTTCTGTTCAGATCATTATGATTTCTTTCCTTCTACTAGTTTTGGGGTTTTTTTTTTTGTTGTTGTTGTTCTACTTTTTCCAGTTGTTTTAGGTGTAAAATTAAGTTGTCTATTCAATATTTTTCTTGTTTCTTGAGGTAGGATTGTATCATTATAAACTTCCCTCTTAGAACTGCTATTGCTGCATCCCGTAGGTTTTGACTTGTCCTGTTTTCATTGTCGTTTGTTTCTAGAAAATTTTCAATTTCCCTTTTGATTTCTTCATTAACCTGTTGGTTATTTAGAAACATGTTGTTTAATCTCCATGTGTTTGGGTTTCTTACAATTTTTTTCTTGTAATTGATATCTAGTCTCATAGCGTTGTGGTCAGAGAAGATGCTTGATATGATTTCAATTTTCTTAAATTTACTGAGGCTTGATTTGTAACCCAAGATGTGGTCTATCCTGGAGAATGTTCCATGTGCACTTGAGAAGAAGGTGTATTCTTCTGCATTTGGATGGAATGTCCTGACGATATTAATGAGATCCATTTCATGTAATGTATCATTTAAGACTTGTGTTTCCTTATTAATTTTCTGTTTGATGATCTGTCCATTGGTGTGAGTGGGGTGTTAGTCTCCTACTATTATTGTGTTACTGTCAGTTTCTCCTTTTATGTCTGTTAGTGTTTGTCTTACGTATTGAGGTGCTCCTATGTTGGGTGCATAGATATTTACAATTGTTACGTCATCTTCTTGGATTGATCCCTTGATCACTATGTAGTGTCCTTCCTTATCTCTTGTAATCTTTATTTTAAGGTCTATTTTGTCTGATACGAGGATTGCTACTCCAGCTTTCTTTTGCTTCCTATTTGCATGGAATATATTTTTCCATCCCCTCACTTTCAGTCTATATGTGTCTTTAGGTCTGAAGTGGATTTCTTGCAGACAGTTATATATGGGTTTGTATTTATATTCATTCAGCCAGTCTGTGTCTTTTGGTTAGAGCATTTAATCCATTTAAAGTAAATATTGATATGTATGTTCCTATTGCCATTGTCTTAATTGTTTGGGGTTGATTTTGTAGATCTTTTTCCTTCTCTTGTATTTCTTGACTTTATAAGTTCCTTTAACATTTGTTGTAAAGCTGGTTTGGTGGTCCTGAATTCTCTTAACTTTTGCTTGTCTGAAAAGCTTTTTATTTCTCCATCAATTCTGAATGAGATCCTTGCCAGGTACAGTAATCTTGGTTGTAGATTTTTCCCTTTCAGTGCTTTAAACATATCCTGCCATTCCCTTCTGGCCTGCAGAGTTTTTGCCAAAAGATCAGCTGTTAAGTGTATGGGGTTTCCCTTGAATGTTACTTGTTGCTTCTCCCTGGATGCTTTTAATATTTTTTCTTCGTGTTTAGTCTTTGCTAGTTTGATTAGTATGTGTCTTGGTGTATTTCTCCTTGGGTTTATTCTTTATGGGACTCTTTTTGCCTCTTGGACTTGATTAACTATTTCCTTTTCTATGTTGGGGAAATTTTCAACTATAATCTCTTCAAAAATTTTCTCATACTCTTTCTTTTTCTCTTCTTCTTCTGGGACCCCTATAATTCGAATGTTGGTGCATTTCATATTGTCCCAGAGGTCTCTGAGACTATCCTCAGTTCTTTTCATTCTTTTTTATTTTATTTTGCTCTTCAGAAGTTATTTCCACCATTTTATCTTCCAGCTCACTGATTCGTTCTTCTGCTTCAGATATTCTGCTATTGATGCCTTCTCGAGTATTTTTAATTTCAGTAATTGCATTGCCTCTGCATGTTTATTCTTTAATTCTTCTAGGTCTTTGTTAAATTGATTCTTGCATTTTCTCCATTTTGTTTTCAGGGTTTTTTTTTTTTTATCATCTTTACTATCATTATTCTGAATTCTTTTCAGGTAGTTTGCCTATTTTCTCTTCATTTATTTGGACTTCTGTGTTTCTAGTTTATTCCTTCATTTGTGTAGGATTTCTCTGCCTTTCATTATTTTTTTAAAACTTATTGTGTTTGAGGTCTCCTTTTCCCAGGCTTCAAGGTTGAATTCTTTCTTCCTTTTGGCTTCTGTCCTCCTAAGGTTGGTCCAGTGGTTTGTGCAAGCTTCATAAGGGTGAGATTTGTGCTGAGTTTTTGGTTATTTGTTTGTTTTTCCTCTGATGGCCAAGGCTGAGTGAGGTGGTAATCCTTTCTGCTGATGATTGGGTTTGTATTTTTGTTTTGTTTGTTGTTCAGATAAGATATCCTGCACAGCGTGCTTCTGGTGGTTGGGTGAAGCCAGGTCTTGTATTCCAGTGGTTTCTTTTTGTGTGAGTTCTCACCATTTGATAGCCCCTCATGTTAGTTCTCTAGTAGTCTAGGGTAGTGGAGTCAGTGCTTCCAGTCCACAGGCTCAGGGCTTGATCTCTGGTCAGGAACGAAAATTCCACAAGTGGTTTGTTATGGCGTTCTGTTCTGTTCTGTTCAGTCACTCAGTCATGTCCGACTCTTTGCGACCCCGTGGACTGTAGCCTACCAGGCTTCTCCATCCATGGGATTCTCCAGGCAAGAATACTGGAGTGGGTTACCATTTCCTTCTCCAGGGGATCTTCCCAACCCAGGGATCGAACCTGGGTCTCCCGCATTGGAGGCAGACGCGTTAACCTCTGAGCCACCAGGGTTAAGTGAGATTAAAACAAATATCCAAAAATGAGAAACCAAAGATGAACCCCAGACAAATGGCAGTTACAAAATCAGGCAAATATTAAAATAATGGAATATACACATATACATAAATACTGATGAGCAAAAGTCAAACCAGTCCAACAAAAATAAAGTAAAATAGATTGACCTGAAAAACAAAGGAAATAAAAAATTATATTTACCAGTTAAGAACAAAACTAACTAAAGCACAGACTGGAAAACAAAAGTAAAGCAAGGTGCCAAGTGGAGAATAAAGCAATGAAAATAAAATTAACAAATATGTTGAGAGGAAAGGAAAGAAAGAATAAATATGCAAAGTTAAATAGAGGTAGATGAAGATTTATATACATTTAAGATTAACTGCAAGGGGAAAAGAATAGTAGGAAAGGCATAGAAAGGAATAAATATAGAAAAATATAATAGGTTTTAAAAAATTAAAACTTAAAATTATAGAAAAGAGGAAAGAAAAGAAAACACGAAAGAAAAAAGGAAAACTCCACAGATCTGCTAAAGCCCAATGTAGAGGTAGAGGTTTACAAAAACAATAAAAATGTGACTGAATATACACATATACATATATACCCATAAGCAAAATCAAAACAGCCCAAGAAAAATAAAGTACAATAGACTGACCCAGTGAAAAAAGGGAACCAAAAATTATGTCAGAACAAAACTAACTAAAGCACAAGCTGGAAAACAAAACTAACAAGGTGCCAAGTGGGGAACAAAGCAATGAAAATAAAATTAACAAATACGTTGAGAAGAAAGGAAAGAAAAAAATGAAATAAGAGATATGCAAAGTTAAAAAGAGATAGATAAAGAAGATTTGTATATATTAAAGATTTAACTGCAAGGGTAAAAGAACAGTAGGAAAAGCAAACAAAGGTATAAATGTAGGAAAAATAATAATAGGTTTAAAAAATTAAAATTAAAAAAAGAGAAAAGAAAAAAAAAAGGAAAGCTCCCCAGAACTGTAAAAGCCCAATATAGAGGCAGAGGTTTATAACAACAATAAAAAATGTGACTGAGAAAAAAATAAATAAATTTTAAAAAAATTTAAAAGCTTAATTAGATTTCATAGTGCCAATAAAATTGACAACTACAATGGGGTGGGGGTGGAGAAGAAAGAAAAGAAAAAAATCCAAAAGAATCTACAGAGCAAGTCAAAACATAAGAATAATAAATGTTTTTCTTGAGTCACTGCTGTCAGAGTCCTTGCCCTCACTGGGAGTCACAGTCCACCTCACCTCCTTAGGATGCCCTCTAACACTGTGCTGATCTCTGGACCTGCTGTGGGGGCAACTCTGATTCTAATCTGGTCCCACCCCTCTGTGTTCTTGCCTCCATTGTCCACAGCTATCAGAACTAGTGTGTTTTCTTTTGTGGGAACTCTAAATGACCTTTTAAATATTCCATAGACACAGAGTCTGTCTAGTTGACCGTGTGGATTTAATCTGCAGCTTGTACAGCGGGTGGGAAGGTTTTGGGTCTTCTTCCTTAGTCACACTGCCCTTGGGTTTCAATTGTGGTTTTATTTCCACCTCTGCACATGGGTCATCCACTGGGATTTGCTCCTGAGGCTGTCCTGGAGGACTTGGGTTTGCCCCTGTGAGGGCCAGGTGTAAAGGTGGTGCAGTTGTTTGGGTCACAGGGGTTCTGGCCGCAGCAGGTACTCAGGGGAGTTGGTGGCTAGGGCAGCAGGAACTATAGTGCTCTAGAAGGGTAGAGCAACCAATATTGGCCAATATGCTCCAGTATTCTTGCCTGGAGAAAGCCCCTCCCTCACAGAGAAGCCTGGCAGGCCACAGTCTACAGGGTCACAAAGAGTTGGACACTACCAAAGTCCCTGCGTGCCTAGATGCAAGATTTTTTCCCTGTGGCAGATCTGCCCCAGTGAGAGTTGAGCATGAAGGTGGTGCAGCTACTTGGCTTATAGGGACCCTGGCGGCCCCAAGTGTTCAGGGACATGGACTGCCTCTGCCCCAGGAGTTATGGCCCTATCAAAGTGTTTTTTCTAGCCTTTTGCGGCTGGTAATCAGAAGGCCTCTTTGGCCAGTCTTTCTCCATAGCTCTGCCCATACAGGCATTTAGAGGGCTTCCTTGCCTGGGGTCCTTCTCTGTTGTTTGGCGTCAGGCACATAGAGGGGACCCCCTGGCTAGGGTCTTACTCTGTATTTTGGCGTGTCAAACACTTAAACGGGCACCCTGAGTGGGGTCCTACTCTACAGTTCAGTGCATCAGGCCTTTGATGGGCCACCCTCTCTATTGTTTAGCTGCCAAGGCTGGCGTGTCAGGGGAGAGAGGCTATGGCTCTCTTAAATGTGACTCAGCAGTATCACCTTGCTTCCATAACTGCCTGGCTTTTCTCCACAGGCATTTCCCGCCACAATCTCCTCCCTCACATCCTTTCCATCCATCTCTCCGCACTCAACAGCGGCCCTTGCCAGGGAATTGCTCCACAATCCCTAAATTCCAGCTCCCAGCTGCTGCACCTTCCAGAGGATCTGCATCCCTGTCTGGGGTATATATGGCTGTGGCAAGGCTGTGGAATTCTCATTCCATCTAGGCTGCCACAGATCAGCTGTTTCATACTCAGTCTTAAACGTTTCTCCTCTGACTCAGACAACTGCCCCAATGTGGGGAATCGGACCCCTATTTCAGTTCCCCCACCTGCCGAGGGCAGGTCCAGTCCTATTAACACTCTTGTTTTCCCCCCTAGTTCCTTATTCCTACCAAGTTTTGCGTGGGTCTGTATATTCTTTTCCTCTGGTCAGGTACTCCTGTCAACTCTCAGCTGGTGTTCTGCATGTACTTCTGTGTCTGAAGGTGCATTCCTGATGTATCCGTGGAGAGAGATGTACTCCACATCCACCTACTCCTCCGCCCTCTTGTTCTTTCCCCCCACGTGATTACTTTCAGTTGGGTGTCCCAGCTGGCCCAGTGGGAAAGAATCTGCTTGCCAAAGCTGGAGATGCAAGAGATGTAGGTTCAATCCCTGGGTTGGGAATATACTCTGGAGGATGAAATGGCAACCCAGTTCACTATTCTTGCCTGGAAATCCCATGGACAGAGGAGCCGGGTGGGCTACAGTCCTCGGGGTCGCAAAGAATCAGGCACAACTGAGCACGCGCACACACACACTTCTCCTACTAGAATTTAAGCTCTGTGAGAGTAGAGGCTTTGCTTCTGTTCACTGCTGCATCCTCACACATAATAACTGATTAAGAAGTGTTTTTAAATGTTTATTTATTTGGTCTTAGTTGTGGCAGCTGGGCTCTTCCTTGCAGGGCTTGGGCTTTTCTGAAGTTGTGGCATGCAGGCTTAGCTGCCCCTTGGCATATGGGATTTTTGTTCCCCAACCAGAGACAGGGCCCATGTCCCCTGCACTGGAAGGCAGATTCTTACCTAATGGGCCACTAGAGAAGTCCCAAGAATTTTAAGAATTGTTTTAATGTGTCACATTATTTATAACTCATCTTAATCCATAAATAATGAGGGTGATGCCATGGACTATAGCCCACCAGGCTCCTCTGTCCATGGAATTCTCTAGGCAACAATACTGGAGTGGGTAGCCATTTCCTTCTCCAGGAGGTTTTGACTACACTAAAGCCTTTGACTGTGTGGATTACAACAAACTGTGGAAAATTCTTCAAGAAATGGGAATACCAGACCACCTTACCTTCCACCTGAGAAACCTGTATACAGGGCAAGAAGCAACAGTTAGAACCAGACATAGAACAACCAACTGGTTCCAAATTGGGAAAGGAGTATGTCAAGGCTGTATACTGTCACCCTGCTTATTTAACTTATATGCAGAGTACATCATGCAAAATGCCAGGCTGGAAGAAGCACAATCTGGAATCAAGATTGCCGGGAGAAATATCAATAACCTCAGATATGCAGATGACACCACCCATATGGCAGAAAGCAGAGAGGAACTAAAGAGCCTCTTGATGAAAGTGCAAGAGGACAGTGAAAAAGCCAACTTAAAATTCAGCATTCAAAAAACCTAAGATCACGGCATCCAGTCCCATCACTTCATGGCAAATAGATGTGGAAACAATGACAGACTTTATTTTCTTGGGCTCCAAAATCACTGTGGATGGTGACTGAAGCCACAAAATTAAAAAACACTTCCTCCTTGGAAGGAAAGTTATGACAAACCTAGACAGCGTGTTAAAAAGCTGAGGCATCACTCTGCCAACAAAGGTCCGTATGGTCAAAGCTATGGTTTTTTCCAGTAGTCATGCACAGATGTGAAAGTTGGACTACAAAGAAGACTGAGCGCCAAAAAATTGATGCTTCCAAATTGTGGTGCTGGAGAAGACTCTCGAGAGTCCCTTGGACAGCAAGGAGACCAAACAAGTCAATCCTAAGGGAAATCAACGCTGAATATTCATTGGAAGGACTGATGCTGAAGTTACAATACTTTGGCCACCTGATGTGAAGACTCACTGGAAAAGGCCCTGATGCTGGGAAAGACTGAAAGCAGGAGAAGGGGGCAACAGAGGAGGAGATGGTTGGATGGCATCACCAACTCAACGGACATGAGTTTGAGCAAACTCCAGCAAATAGTGAAGGATAGGGAAACCTGGCATGCTGCAGTCCACAGGGTTACAAAGGGTCAGTTCAGTTCAGTTCAATCACTCAGTCGTGTCCAACTCTTTGCAACCCCATGAATCACAGCACGCCAGGCCTCCCTGTCCATCACCAAATCCCGGAGTTCACTCAAACTCATCTCCATCGAGTCGGTGATGCCATCCAGCCATCTCATTCTCTGTCGTCTCCTTCTCCTCCCACCCCCAATCCCTCCCAGCATCAGAGTCTTTTCCAGTGAGTCAACTCGTCGCATGAGGTGGCCAAAGTATTGCAGTTTCAGCTTTAGCATCAGTCCTTCCAGTGAACACCCAGGACTGATCTCCTTTAAAATAGACTGGTTGGATCTCCTTGCAGTCCAAGGCACTCTCAAGAGTTGTCTCCAACACCACAGTTCAAAAGCATCAATTCTTTGGCGATCAGCTTTCTTCACAGTCCAACTCTCACATCCATACATGACCACTGGAAAAACCATAGCCTTGACTAGACAGACCTTTGACAAAGGGTCAGACACAACTTAACAATTGAACAACAAGACCATGAATGTTGCCCATAACCCTTTCAGGACCCTTCACATACTACAGGACAAACTTAAAACTTAACTCAGCTTTTATGGCCCACCATGATCTGGTGATGCCTACCTCATGGTCTCCCGTTCTGTATATGCCTTTCTCCTGCCTGCTTCCACTTCTGCTGTTCTTCACTCTCTTGGGACACCTTCTCTCATCTACTTCCCAAAATCTACCCACCCTTCAAAGTCTGAATCAAGCCCCACTTCTCTCTTTCAAGGGCTCTCCTAATCATGCTACCCAAAATGAATATCCTCTGCTCTGTCTTCCCATTGGTCTTACTGTTGGCATTAGTCATTTGGCATTTAGCACACCCTTGTATGCTTGTTTTCCTACAAGGGACATTCACTTGTAGGGTTTCCCAGGTGACGCTGTGGTAAAGAATCCACCTGCCAATGCAGGAGATGTGGATTCAATCCTTGGGTTGAGAAGATCCCAAGGATCTTGGGAGTTGGAAATGGCAATTCACTCCAGTATTCTTGCCTGGAAAATTCCATGGACAGAGGAGCCTGACAGTCTACAGTCCACGGGGTCACAAAAGAATCAGACATGACTGAACACACACACAGCATGATATTCACTTATTATTATTCAACAGATAGTTATCTCATAAAATCTCTATCATATATTAGTGATACTCTATTTCCATACTTAAAAGTTGATCAATTTGATCTATTTGTCTATGTTATAAACTCTTTGGGGAAGAAAATTAAGATTTTAACCTTATTTGAATGGTCTGTGAATATATATATGTATAAATGAAAAAGAATGTGGCCAGTTTCATGCCTCTGTATTGTTATACATATTGTTCCATTAGCCTGGAATGCCCTTGCTCCAGCTCTTATTATCCCCATCTGTCAGGCAAACTCTTCCTCATCTTTAAATAGAAGAGTCAGGCTGATCTGTCCTTAATCTGGGTCTCCTCTGCCTCTAACATATTGCTCTTGTCTGGGTCTCATGATTTTCTTGTCTGTCTTGTTTGGTGAATGACTTCCCCTCCTAAAACCACTAACAATAATATTCTATGGTATATTTAAGTACTTTCCATTCTTCACAAGAAAAGCACTAATTAAATCCATGCAGGTGTTGTACTCATTGTTTTGCCAAATATATCTATGAACTTTAAGTGCACATTCTCATGATTAGTTCCTTATGTATCCAAAATGTTTCCTCTTTTTTACTCTCACAACATCCATCTGAAGTTGCCATGAAACATCCCCATGTTGCATTTGAATTAATGAGTTCCACAGTTTTGTGTCTCTGTTGTTGTTTTAATATTGTTCTACTTGCCTGCAATGCCTTAAGACTAGAAAGAGATGGAGTGAATTAATCAGTAGAACATACTCCATAAACACTAAAATTCCCCATATTGTTGCTCATATTTGCCATTCCTTAGGTATCACAGATGATATTTAGAAGTAAAGAAGAATTAAGAAGCTTGATTATAATACAAATTCTAAGAAATTATGAAGACTGATAAAGATGATGCTAAGGATAACTTACAGTGGCTAACCTGGCATTTTCTAAGCAAGCTACCTCGATTTGAATTCCAGCTCCACTTTTTTCTAGTTGAGTCCCTTGGGTGTTATTTTATCTCTCTTATTCTCAATTCCTTTGTCTAGTGTCTACCTTGTAAAGATAACAGAAGAAATTGATAGCATTGTGATGAATAAAAAAGATAATGTACATAAAATACTTAACATGCTACCTGGCACAAAATAAGCATTCTATAAGTAAACTGATGCTATTTGTAAATATTATTATATCAAAAGACTAGAAATAGACAAATATTTTCATAATTGAAAAGAAAAATTCTGGAAACAGCTTAATAGTAAACGTCATATAGGCAGAATCTTCGAAAATATTAAAGAATAAAGAGAAAGGTTAGGTTAGTGTGTTCATTATAAATGAAGACTAAGTCCACTTATCTTGTTTCCTAGTTGAAAAGGATTATTAGAGCAATTATGTACAAATGAATGTACTGTATCTTCATTTTTTGTAATGTTTTATACTTTTGGTCATTTCTTTAGAAGAATACATACAAAATGAGAATTCTGTTATGCAACCTGGTTAAAAATGTATCAGTTGCCCTCCTATGGTAAATAACTAGAAAACTAGACAAAAGCAAGGAAAACTATCATTTTTTCAGACATTAGAAGAGAGACAGTGCTTGATTGTGATCCCTAAGAAAAGAGATACAAGCTAGACGAGTCCTGTGGTAAGCTAGGCATTCTGTCTGAAATCATTTTCAAGGTCGCGGTACGGAGAGAAGCAGCCCAAGCAAAGCACAGTAGTCTTGCTGAACTGAGGAAATAGAGATCGTTGAGGTAGCTAGAATTTGTGGAATAGAATACCATAGAAAAGGAATCTAAGAAGGAAAGAGATCCAGATATTTGCATAGCAATCCTCTTGAGTCTTTCACTAAGTACTCAGCTTCACAAGCTCAAGAAGAAATGGTATGAGGTCAGGCAAAGAACAAATACTGAGCAGATGAAAGCTAAACATTTCTAGAGCTCACATGAGGCTAGGAGATAGTCAAGTTCCAACCAGCCCCCGTTGAGAAAATGTGTTGATCCTTGGGGACATTCAGCAGAGACTGAGAATGGTCATAACTTAGTTATGGTTAAATTATCCCATGGATAAATTTTAAAATAAATAAGTCCACTTTAAAAAATTATTTAAAAGGATCAGACTGTTCCACAAATAACCTAATGGCCTGCCAAAAGAAGACTGACCATTCCTTTAAAAAAAACAATATATAACTGAACAGTGTTACAATCACAATCTCCAACACCAGTTGCCCAACACCAAGAACTGCTATGGGATAAATAACCCATAATCAGTAATATTTTGAAAAATAACAGTAAAAACGGTGACCGAACAAACAAACAATGGAGGTAGCAGATGAAAACTTTAAATGTATATGTGTTTGAAGATTTAAAGGAAAACATAAAAGTAATGAGATAAATTAAAGATATAAAAAGAAGCATAATGAAACTTCCAGAGCTGAAAAATATATCTGATATTAAAAATTCATTAAGTGTACTTACTTAATAGCAGATTAAATACTGCAGGAGAAAAAAAAAGACCAATGAGCTTTTAGACAAGAAGCAGAAAGAGAACAAAAGATTGAAAAAATTGCTTACAATATCAACTCTGAAGATAATATAAATCAGTCTAATATATGTGTAATTGGAGTCCCACAAAGGGAAGCATAAAAGAATATTTAAATAAATAAGCCAAAATTTATCCAACTTGGTAAAAATTATAAACCCACAGATCAAAAACATCCAACAAAGAGCAAGTAGAAAGGGAAAATATTAGAAATATCATAGTGAAATTAATATAAGTCATAGGTAATGAGAAAATTGCAAAAGCATCCAGAAGAAAAAGACATATCCAAAGGCAAATAATGGCTGCAGACTTTCCTTAGAAATAATGTAAGCCAGAAGGCAATTGAATGACACATTAAACAATCAAGTATTCTGTATTTATTGATAATATTCCTTAAAAATAGAAGCAAAATAAAGACTTTTTTAAAAAAAAAAGCTAAAAAGAAATGTCACCAGCATATCTGCATTCCAAAAAAATGTTAATGAAATTCAGACTGAAAAAAAACTGACACTAGATGGAAACTCAGACCAACATAAAGAAATGAAGAATGCTGAACTAGTAAATGTATAAGTAAACACAAAATATATTTAAATAGCTTGGATTTAAATTAAAACATTCCCCCAAATAAACTGCAACCTGAAATGATTTCACTGGTGAGTTCTAACAAACCTGTAAGAAATAATAACCATCTCACAAAAACTTTTTCAGAAAGCAGAAAAAGAGGGAACATTTACCAACTCATTTTATAGCAATATTTACAGCAATATTAAATTAAATAGAAATTGCAGGGAAAAATTTCAAACCAATATCGATCAAAAATACAGACACAAAAAACTTGACAAGATATTAGCAAATTGAAATCAGTGATGTATAAAAATAAGTGTGTCATGACTAAATGAGGTGTATACCAAGAATGCAATGTTTATTTAATATTTTAAATTCAACCACTAATATCTACAATAAAAAATAAAGAAAAAAATTTTATAATTGTCTATATTTCTCATAGAATTTGATAAGCAGATTCTAAAATCTATATGGAAATGCCAAGAGTCTTTGATATATATGGTATAATTTTAGATAAAGAACAAAGTTGGAAGATTATATTGGTTTCAGATTTACTATAAAGTTACACTAAACAGTGCAACGCAGGATTGGTGTAAGGGTAACTATACAAATCAGTGGAGAATACAGAAGGTCCAGAAATAGACCCACACATTATTTGGTCAGTTGGTTTTTCAACATTTGGGGCAGTTAATTCAAACAACTGAATTAGCAAGGTAATTCAATGGAGGAAACAGACTTTTCAAAAACTTGTGTTAGAATAACAGGAATTTGTGCAGAAAATCATAAATCTTGACTTTTACATCACACACAAAAAGGAACTCAGAATCAATCAGAGAAATGATACAAATGTAATCACAAATCAGAAACAGACTCACAGACTCAGAGAAGGAAATTATGATAGCCAGGGGGAAGGATGGAGGGAAAGGAGAGTTAGGAAGTTTGGGATGGACATGTACACACTGCTGTATTTAAAATGGATCACTAGCAAAGACCTTCTGTTGGACAGGGAACTCTTCTTGATGTTATGTGGCAGCCTGGATGGGAGGGGAGTTTGAGGGAGAATGGATATATGTATATGTATAGGTGAGTTGCTCTGCTGTGTACCCAAAAATATTATAGCATTGTTGATAAGCTATATGTGCATGTATGTGTTCAGTTGTGTCCAACTCTTTGCAACTCCATGGACTGTAGACCCCCCAGGTTCCTCTGTCCATGTGATTTTCCAGGGAAGAATACTGGAGTGGGTTGTCATTTCCTTCTCCAATTCATCAGCTACACTCCAATATAAAATAAAAAGTTTAAAAATAATAAATGAATCTGAACCTAAAGCATTCAGAAGAAAAAGACATATTACAACTACAAAACTTTAAGAAGGAAACATGGGAGGAAACTCTTATCACTCTTAGGGTAGCAATAATTTCTCAGGGCAAATAATGTATTCACCATAAAAAATGATATATTACATCCATCAAATTTTAAATTTCTGTTCTGTTATTTGAAAGACACTGTTGAGAAAATAAAAAGAAAAGCCACAGACTAGGAGATAAGAGGTAGATACAGATTTCTCTTTCTTTACAGTTTGATATGATGAATACAAACAACCAGATTTAAAAATGGACACAAAAAATTTGAACGGACAATTCACAAATGATGATATATGAATGGCCAGTAAGCTTATGAAGAAAAGCTCAAAATCATTAGTCGTCATCAAAATAAAAATCCACTGTACAATAAGATACCACTACACCCAACAACAGGTGTTACTGAGCGTCTAAAACTGGAACTCTCATACATCGCTGGTGGAAGCACAAAATAGGACAACTCTTTGGAAAACTGCTTGACAGTTTCAAATAAAGTTAAGCACACACTTACCTTAAGCCCCAACAATCCCACTCGTAGGCATTTACCCAAGAGAAATGCAAGACATGTTCATATGAAGACTTGTACAGAAATGTTTGAGACTGATATTTAACCACAATATCCCAAATTGGAGATAATTCAAACATCCATCAACAGATGAATGAATAAATTGTGACAGATTTATATAAGGGACTACTCTTCAGTAATTAAAAAAAAAACTAACTACTAAACTACTAATGTATGCTACCACAAGAACAAATCTCAAATATGTAACACTGAGTAATAATAGCCAGATACAAACAGTACACCCTGGATGAAAATTCTAGAACAAGCAACATTGTACCGATCAGGCTTATGGTTGCCTAGGTCCAAGAGGGGTGAAGATTGACTGCAAAGAGACGTGTTAAGTAATGAAAATGTTCTAGACCTTGATGGTGGTGGTGCTGACATGAGTCCATACATTTGTCAAAACTCAAAACTGCCCACTTCAAATGAGTTCATTTTAATGCATGTAACTTACATGTAAGTTATACCTCAATAATGTTGATTTTAAGTAATCAAAAAAGATCATATAAATTGGATTAAAAGTTTTGGACTTTTTCCTCAAACTTGCCTGCTTATGCAGTCTTATATAGCAAGAAATCATGTTTATCATATGGATTGGTGACACATAGTTGGGTGAGCGTCTTGTTTGTCCAAAAAATATTCTTTAAGCACCTACCGTATGCTAAGTATTTAAGGCTATAATGGTGAAGGAAAAAAAAAATAAGGTTTCTATTATCATGGTACGATAGTCTCATGGCTGCTGCTGCTGCTGCTAAGTCGCTTCAGTCGTATCCGACTGTGTGCGACCCCACAGATGGCAGCCCACCAGGCTCCCCCGTCCCTGGGATTCTCCAGGCAAGAACACTGGAGTGGGTTGCCATTTCCTTCTCCAATGCATGAAAGTGAAAAGTGAAAGTGAAGTTGCTCAGTTGTGTCCGAGGCACAATTAATTATATATTAATTAAATAAGTGGAATGCACAATTTTAAGCTGAAAAGCTGAACAGCTCTGTGAGAACATACGGAAAGGAACCTGGCTGAGACTAAAGAGGGCAGAAGAGGCTTCCCCAAGGCTCCCATCCAGTTGGGAGCCTGAGGATGAATGGGTAGGCTCTATCTAATGGAAGGGTGCACTTTGCATTAGGAAGTCCCTAAGTGGGGGAAGGAAGCATATTGAAGCGACTAGAGGAAATAACTTGTGATGAGCCCCAAGAACAAGAGAAACAGTTGAACAAGAGGAAGCACAAAAGACAGGGAGCCAGGTGACAGGACATCCTGAGAACAAAGAAAGCCTCGGAGGGGTCCTGGGCAGGACCAATGAGGCCAGACCCTACAGTGGTGGTCCAGTGTTGATACAAGCATCCAGGTGAGATGACTGAGTGGCCACAGAAAGGCAGAGAAGTGCACGTATTTGCTAAATAGGAGGCAACAGGTAGTTCTTGGTGCAAGTTAAACTTGGGAGATAAGGGAGAAGGAGGGTTGCTCAGGATGCCAGCCAAGTTTCCACCTTGGATGTTTCTAGGGATGGAAGCATTCTTCACTGAGATGACTACACAAAGGTGAAGAAGCAAATCGAGGGGAGGGTGGAGAAGACGGGAGAAGCGCAGAATCTAAAGTACGTACAGGGACTTCCTTGGTGTTCCAGCAGTTAAGAATCTTCCTGCCAATGCTGGAGACAGGAGTTTGATCCCTGGTCCGGGAAGAGCCCACATACACAAGGGCAGTTAAGCCCTCACCACAACTACTGAGCCCATACTGGAGAGCCCAGGAGCTGAAACTACTGAGCCCACATGCCCTAAAGCCTGTGCTCCGCAACAAGAGAAGCCCTTGTACCGCAACCGGAGAGTAGCCCCTGCTCACCACAACTAAAGAAAACCTACCTGCAGCAACAAAGACCCAGTGCAGCCAAAATCAAATAAATTAATTAAATTTTTTAATATCTGAAGTACCTAGAGGACCCTGATATGGGAAGTCCCAATTACTGGAACTCCCTGAAGTGTGGGAGAGCTGGGCTTAACTGTACTAGGTTATCCGGATAGAATAAATTACCAAAGCCTATGAGATCACCAAAGCAGAGGTTTCAGGGAATAGGGCTCAGGATAGAGCCCAGAGGACAGCCAGCAGGTAAGACTCCTCCAGAGGAAGCAGATTCCACCAAGAACAGTGATCGAAGGAGCACCCAAGAGGCTGGAGAACAGACCAACTTTACACCACAGGAGCCAAGGATGGGAAGAGAGCTTTTCAAGGAGGATGCAACTGGGGACAGCTCGCTTAACTCAAGGATCCAGACTCACCCAAGAGACCAGTGGGAAGGTACTGACATCTCACCTGACTGACTAGTTCAAGCACCTTCCAAGAACCATCTGATTTGATCTCCACAACAGCCACAATGGGGAGCAGCCGAAACAGCACTGCTGTAACTCTCCTGCCGGAGCCGGAACTAACAGGAGACCCCAGGCTACCTTCCTCTACTGCCTTCTCCTCCGCCCAGTCCAGTCCAACCATCACTTCGTCCAAACTGCCCCCTCCTCGTCCCTGCAATTCTCTGCACCACGGAACGTGTGGCATAGAGCAAGATATCTGAGGCTCTGGACCTCTGGGTCTCCGTCCTGGCCCACCCTGAAGCCAGGTGACTCTCAGGCCAGAAGAGCACGAGGCAGCTGTCCAGTAGCTCCCAGGGAATGAACATCCTTCCTGCAGACACCGTCGCAGCGCCCCCCGCAGCCCCGCCCCTCCAGGATGTGTCATTATTCCACAGTTCGCTGCAGAACTTTAGCTGGAGGAGTTATTATCTCTGCAACGTGTAGGGAGCAGGGGAATGGGGTTGGACAAGGTGGCGGGGGTGAGGGGAGGGTGGTGGGAAGGGGACATCTCTAGCTCAGCCCGCTGCACTTCCTCCTCTCCCTCAGGTTGGCACCCTCCCTTTCCTTCCCCGGCCTTATATAGTCATGCGGTTTCACAAGCCCCAACGCAGAGAGTCTGCCAACCCCTCTAACCACTCCGCTGCCAAGGCAATGGTAGAGGCGAGCTGCAAACTCTGCACCGGAGCCAGGCACCGAATGTATCTATTTTCTGCTTCTCCGGCAAGGCGCCCGAGGTGGCCTGAGGGCCCGGGGGCCCTTCCCCAGTGCGTGCCACAGGCACCACATAGATGCTTACAGGACACCGGGATGGCGGGTGGAGGGGAACCTTGGGCCGCGGAGCAAGCGGTGCACTTGGACACCGGCAGGTGCGAACCTCCGCCCTCGCCCTCTCCCCGCCAAGCGCCGCTGCGGCTCTTTGTGTCTGCGGCTCTGCGCTAGACTGGGTGGGGTGGGCAAACCGGAAGCGGCAAATCGGCGTCTGGGTCTTGAAAAATGCCTAGAAGGGTGGACATTTTCATTAGAAACCCTCGCACACTTGGAGAGAACAAGTCTGCCTGCCCAGAGGCCTTCCCCTCCCGGGCCCCATCGTTCCTCCCCCAGCCCACTGCCTATCGCCTAGCCTCCCCCTCGGCGGTCATCTGGATCTCGTTGTTCTTGCATTTCCCCAGCCGCCTATCTGCATTTGCAGCCGTGCACGCGCGCAGACACACCCGTGCTCACCGCACCCACCCTGCGGCCCCCTTAGCGACCTCCTCACACAGCTCACAGATTCGTAAGGTAATTCCTTCCCTGGCTCCAACCCCCGTAACAGAATGAGCCCTTTATTCCAAAGTAGGAATAGAAAGGGCCTTGGGTGTAGTTAACAGGAGCAAGAGAAGCCACCACGAAGGCTTTGTGTCTGGGAGAGTGGGTGGGCAGTTTCTGTGGTTTGGGATATTTTAACTGAATCGCCCCCCCCCCAATATAGTATATGAACAATCTATGTCTCCACTTTGGGGGCTTCCCTGAAAGAAGAGGGTTAAAAGGAATGTTCAGAGAACACAGTTAACAAAACGATTTTCCCTCACTTCACCTAATGGCCTTTTACTGCACACTGTTACTGTTCATTAGCTATTTTATAAATGTGAACCCAAGTGCTGAAATAACAGAGGCAAAAATCTAGGACGTTGTCGCTTTAAGACTCTAGACTAAAACACCTTAAATGAACTCTGCAGCAGACGAAGAAAAAAAAAAAAGTCCCTTCTCTGGCCCTTGCTGCTTTTGCCATTATTCATGATGTAATTTTTCAGGTGTTAGTTTGGCAGAGAAAGATTGGAACTGGGCTTGTTGCTAGGACATGAATGAAGGAGCGGAATCCCATTGGTTCTCTGGAACTTCACAGGAACCAATGGGAATGAAGGGGATGGAGGTGGAGGGGGCGGGGAGTCACACACACAAAAAAGACTCTCCGGCTGGACTACTATTATTTGCGATGTTAAAGTGGGGTACTGTAAATTTATCGGGGGAGGCGGTTACGTCTGTTTTAGAGGTGTAGGTGGGTAGTGTTGTCTGAGGGGCTAAAGCTGCAGAATGAGCAATTAAGGGGCAGCTTTGTCCACAGTGTCCTGGGTTTCACTAACAGCTCACAGTCACCAGCAGTCTGGAGTAGTAGGCAAGCGAGAGCTGGAGCCGGGAGGTGGGAGCGTGGGTGGAGCGGGGCTGCAGGCTTTCTTTGGTCTTAATCACCATTAGGTGAACCCCAAACAACCTTTAGCAATGTAAGTGAAACAGTTTCGTGTAAGTAAAGGGGGGTGGGGGGACACTCATCACGTTCTCCGCCCAAGGCTTCGGACCTCCCAACCTCCCAACTCGCTGCCAGGCCTCAGCGCAGGTCTGGTAACAACCACGTGTAGGCATAGTTCGGCACAGAATGTCACTGGGCATCCAGACCCGGGCTATAAAACATTCACCCACTTAAGCCCTTTGAGTCTCAGCCTGCCGGCTAGCAAAGTAAGCAGTTTTGTGTGCCAATCATATTCAGCGGCTGGATTTTAGGCAGTTCCTTGCAAACCTACGCAGGAAGAAAAGCTTTGATTCCTGCAGGGCCCCTTCTTTCCCTCCATTGACGGCAGACTTGACAAGCATCCACCTCCCTTGCCATATTCCATTGTCTGGGTTCAGGCTGTAACCCACACCTTTTCTTTAATAAATGTACAGGGTGTGCGCTGGGTGACTTGAAACACGCATGCAATAAACTCACTTCTTATTGGGTTACAGACCTAGCCAGTTTATTTACACCCTGGAGGGGGCTCTGCCTCTTGCCAGATTCCTAACTTCAGAGATTCTGTGGCTGGAATCCAGCAACATAAAAGGATTTCTCCTTGTAATCAGAGGACTTCCTAAGACCACAGGCAGTTTCAACCAATTAATATCTCTGATTGCCAGAGAACATTTTAGGAGACTCAGAAGTACCAGGAGGGTTTTCAACCATAAGCCTTTATTGGATTCATGGCAGGAATTGATCTGATTATTGATTTCTTTCTTGTGGATTTCTGTGACTTCCCAAGATTTGGGGGGAAAGAGGGTGGG
Organism: Moschus berezovskii; assembly: GCF_049115385.1. Lineage (NCBI taxonomy): Eukaryota > Metazoa > Chordata > Mammalia > Artiodactyla > Moschidae > Moschus > Moschus berezovskii. The sequence goes on along the minus strand of NC_142473.1, from coordinate 36,509,976 downwards.
ACATGAACAGTAAAATGGGAGGAGATAAAAGCAAAAAGAAAGATTTTTAAACAGGTCTTTTTCTTTCAGCCACACAAATCCCAGTCTCTGCCTCCATCCACCCCTCAGTATTGATAGAGAACACAGCTCCAAGTGCAGACCTTAATTGCAATGCTTCAGGTGACAGGTAGCTTATATGCTTCAGTTCAAAGCCAAAGTGGAGGCTGAATAAATCTGATTTCAAACAGTCAGCATTTCAAAATAAAAGCGTTCAAACTTAAGCCCCAAACAGGAGGCCTCTTTGCAGTCTTTCACCAGGAATCCTGTGAGATGTACTTCAGTCAAGGTCTCCACTCAAATCTCACTTTGTTCTCAGTCCTCGTAAAACCTCAGACTGCTTACAAAGCTGCCCCGCCTGAACCAAGCAGAGGCTCCAGAGACTAGTGCCAGGGAGTGTGAAATGCATGGGAACGAAGTCACAGGCAGCCAGCCCTCACTGAGGGGTGGGGGGCAAGGCAGCCTCCAAGGGGGACAGAATGTCCCAGAAAAGAACAAGGAAGGTTACATGGTGTCCTCCTTCATTATATCTCAATGCACTAATTAATTGGGGGCCCTTTTATATTTATTAGGAAAATGGATAAAAATCATAAAATCTGAGCTCTCCCTTTCAGGGAATAAAAAGAGGGGTGGGGAGAAGGGGAGAGGGAAGAAGGGAGGGAGGGAGAGGGAAGAGGAGAGAGGGAGGGAGAAATATGGGGCCAGTTAAGCAATCAATATTAGAACTCTCTCGTTTAAGTAGTACAGACTGTATTCAAGGCCAGGCTCTAATTTCAAGCCTTTGCATATCCAATTTATGTATTATTTCTGCTTTATTTGACTATGCCAAAACCTTTGACTGTGTGGATCACAAGAAACTATGGAAACTTCTGAAAGAGATGGGAATACTAGATCATCTGACCTGCCTCTTGAGAAACCTGTATGCAGGTCAGGAAGCAACAGTTAGAACTGGACATGGAACAACAGACTGGTTCCAAACAGGAAAAGGAGTACATCAAGGCTGTATATTGTCACCCTGCTTATTTAACTTATATGCAGAGTACATCATGAGAAACTCTGGGCTGGAGGAAGCACAAGCTGGAATCAAGATTGCCAGGAGAAATATCAATAACCTCAGATATGCAGATGACACCACCCTTATGGCAGAAAGAAGAACTAAAGGGCCTCTTGATGAAAGTGAAAGAGGAGAGTGAAAAAGTTGGCTTAAAGCTCAACATTCAGAAAACTAAGATCGTGGCATCCAGTCCCATCACTTCATGGCAAACAGATAGGGAAACAGTGGAAACAGTGGCTGACTTTATTTGGGGGGCTCCGAAATCACTGCAAATGGTGATTGCAGCCATGAAATTAAAAGACGCTTACTCCTTGGAAGGAAAGTTATGACCAACCTAGACAGCATATTAAAAAGCAGAGACATCACTTTGCCAACCAAGGTTCGTCTGGTCAAGGCTATGGTTTTTCCAGTGGTCATGTATGGATGTGAGAGTTGGACTGTAAAGAAAGCTGAGTGCTGAAGAATTGATGCTTTTGAACTGTGGTGTTGGAGAAGACTCTTGAGAGTCCCTTGGACTGCAAGGAGATCCAACCAGTCCATCCTAAAGGAGATCAGTCCTGGGTGTTCATTGGAGGGACTGATGTTGAAGCTGAAACTCCAATACTTTGGCCACCTCATGCGAAGAGCTGACTCATTGGAAAAGACCCTGTTGCTGGGAAAGATTGAGGGCAGGAGGATAAGGGGACGACAGAGGATGAGATGGTTGGATGGCATCACTGACTCAATGGACATGGGTTTGGGTGGACTCCGGGAGTTGGTGATGGACAGGGAGGCCTGGCGCACTGCGGTTCATGGGGTTGCAAAGAGTCGGACATGACTGAGCAACTGAACTGAACTGAAACCCTATATAAGGGCTCCCCAGGTAGTTCAGTGGTAAAGAATCTGCCTGCCAATGCAGGAGACACAGGTTTGATCCCTGGGTTGGGAAGATCCCTTGGAGAAGGAAATGGCAACCCACTCCAGTATTCTTACCTGAGAAATCTCATGGACAGAGGAGCCTGGCAGGCTACAGTCCTTGGGGTCACAAAAGAGTTTGGCACAACTTAGCAACTAAACAACAACATAAGGGCTTCCCAAGTGGCTCAGTGGTAAAGAATTTGCCTGCCAATGCAGGAGACATGGTTTCCATCCCTGGGTCAAGAAGATCCCCTAGAGAAGGAAATGGCAACCCATTCTACTATTCTTGCCTAGGAAATCCCATGGACAGAGGAGCCTGGTGGGCTACAGCCCATGGGGTTGCAAAACAACTGAACATGACTTGGTGAATAAAACAGCAACTCTATATAAAAGCATTGTTGGGATAGTTGGCAGTCCAACAGTTAAGACCTTGTACTTCCATTATTGTAGGGGAAGTTTAATCCCTAGTCAGGGAACTAAGATCTTACATGCCACGAGGTATGGCCAAAAGATAAAAAAAAAAAAAAACAAAAAAACAATAAAAACTAAAATAAAAGCATTGTCATTCCTTGGTGCAAAGAACTAACAAAGGCCTCTGAAAGTAAAGAGATCTGCTTAGTGACCACCCCCTGCAGTCTGCCTGGATCTGGAGCCTTGAGGGGACACCCCCACTCTGAGCAGGAAAGGACCCTCTACCCACAAACTTCAGAAAGGAGAATATTTTCATTGCCACTGTGTGAACTGTAAGCTTTCCTGCAAGGGAAGCAAATTTTATTGATTGTACAATAAAAGCTATTGTCACTCCCAGTATATTCATCATGACTCAGAAAAATGCAAAAATATTGACTTGCTCTAAATAGCATTTTACTTTTGTCTCCAGACAGTTTTTAAGACAGAATGACCAGAGATAGTTTTGTTAACCAGTCACAGGGAGGAAATGTGACAGAAGAGATGCAAGTTATGGCTATAATCTAAGCCACCATTTGTGAATGACAGAGAACTCTCAGGGAAGAATACACATCTCGGATGTTATGAAAGAGTTAACCTGGACTATTCAATATAATAAAAAAAAAATTCCTGAAAACTCCCAACAGTACCTACAGTAACAAGAAAATAACAAAGCTCACTGACACATCTGAAAAGAAGGTGATTAATTAAAGTAATTAGGCTGCACTGAATTATTAAAATATGAAATCTTCTGTAGGGATGACCAAAAAAGGCAGAACATTTTTACAGTTCAAAAATTAAAACCATATTCCGGTTCATTAGCTGAGATGGGAACTCACACGTTTTAGCCTACAGTCTCATTCACAGATGTGTAAGTGTCTAATATTGCACACCTTTGTAATGGTTCTTGTAAAAATAAAAAAGAAAACAACAACCTGAATTCAATTATTTGATGGCGTGTAGGGCAGGGGAGATCTTATGAAAGAATGACAACCAGCCTTTCAGGTTTACTGTGAAAATGCCCCCAGGCTTTGAAATGCCAGGTGTGTTGGGGCCTGTGACAAGAGTCAGACCAGGGACAGTGAAGGGCAGAGAGGCACCTCCTGACACATTCCTCAGCTGTGTCTTCAAAGCAGTTGATGTCTCTCTCCTTCCTACTAAATCAAATCGAACTCCTTGGCTTGACATTAAAATCCCTCACCGAGTGATGCTCTTCCCCATCCATCCTGACCCTAGGAGACCGGTTCCAGGTGAGCCAGTCAAATCCCACTACCTCTTCCAAACCAAATTCACTCCTCCTTCTATATCCCAGGCAGCTTGTCCTCTGCCTAGAATGTCCTTAATTTCTCTCTGATCCACCCTAGTCACCCCACCTCTCAGAACCTAGCTTCAGGTACCCACAAAGCCTTCTGCTTTTTTCTCCTAGATCTTCACACACACGACCTAAGCTGTCTATTATGTGTGCGTGCATGCGTGATCATCAGTGTCTGACTCTCTGCAACCCCATGGACTGTAGCCCACCAGGCTCCTCTGTCCATGGGATTTCCCAGGCGTGAATACTGGAGTGGGTTGCCATTTCCTTCTCCAGAGGATCTTCCTGACCCAGGAATCAAACTGTCTCCTTTGGCTCCTGCATTGGCTGGTGGATTCTTTACCACTGAGCCACCTGGGAAGCCCAACTTGTCTATGACTTTATTGCAAATCTGATCAAGCCTTGCCCCTGCTTTAAAACCTTCCATGGAACACTCTGCCTTCAGAATAGATGCTCAGGCAAATTCGATCCTCTGAAATCTGGCCCTTGCCTATTCCCCCAACCAGTGGATAGTGGTGGTTACCACTTTGGAGCCAGACTGCCTGGGTGAGGACCCAACTTTGCGATACTCGGGTGTGACCTTGGGTGATTACTTCACATCCTTGAGCCTCAGTTTTGACAAAGGATTATTGAGATGATTACAGACTTAATACATGTGAGGCACTTAGAATGGAACCTGGCATATTCTTGGCACTGCCTGTGTATTTCTTATTACCATTATCATTAATATTATTTCTCCTCCTCACAAATCCTGCCCTCCAGCAAACTCTTCACTATTCTACTTGGCTTTCCCACCAGCATCCATTGTTTAAAGTCTATCAAAACCTACTAATCCCCAGGCCCCACTCTAATACCGTATTCTTCACAATTCTGTCCTGAATTCAGCCCCACTAATCTATCAGGCCTGAATGTCCTCCAGCACATGGTCTGTGTTTCCCTGATGAGGCTTAGCATCACATCATCCGCTTTGTATCCCAGCTTTGCACAGTAATCAAGGGAAGAGGTTGTATCTCTCTTAATATCCACTCCCCACCTGTAGCAGAAACTTAGCGCTCATCAAATATTCCAGATGTTCCATGTTTTCCAGCCTCTCTCACATAATTCTGAGGTCATATGACTAGTTTAAGTCAACAAACTATAAGCTAAGTGGCAGATGTCACTTCTGGGCTGCAGGTTGAAAGCCAGTATGCCTCATCCATCTTTCTCTTCCCTTCCTTGGAAACCCTTAGGTCACATGTCTCCCCAAAGTGCAACTGCAAGATGGCAAGCTTCTGTTCATAGAGGTCCCTGAAAGACTGCATGGAGCCTTGTCAGATGTGTTACCTGAGCAGGAAATAAACCTTTGCTGTGTTAAAACTCTGAAATGTGGGCTTTGTTTTGTTGTTGTTGAAAGATGATGCTGTGAAAGTGCTGCACTCAATATGCCAGCAGATTTGGAAAACTCAGCAGTGGCCACAGCACTGGAAAAGGTCAGTCTTCATTCCAATCCCAAAGAAAGGCAATGCCAAAGAATGCTCAAACTACTGCACAATTGCACTCATCTCACACGCTAGTAAAGTCATGCTCAAAATTCTCCAAGCCAGGCTTCAGCAATATGTAAACCGTGAACTCCCAGATGTTCAAGCAGGTTTTAGAAAAGGCAGAGGCACCAGAGATCAAATTGCCAGCATCCGCTGGATCATGGAGAAAGCAAGAGAGTTCCAGAAAAACATCTATTTCTGCTTCATTGACTATGCCAAAGCCTTTGACTGTGTGGATCACAATAAACTGTGGAGCATTCTGAAAGAGATGGGAATCCCAGACCACCTGACCTGCCTCTTGAGAAACCTGTATGCAGGTCAGGAAGCAACAGTCAGAACTGTACATGGAACAACAGACTGGTTCCAAATAGGAAAAGGTGTACGTCAAGGTTGTATATTGTCACCCTGCTTATTTAACTTATATGCAGAGTACATCATGAGGAACGCTGGGCTGGAAGAAGCACAGGCTGGAATCAAGATTGCCGGGAGAAATATCAATAACCTCAGATATGCAGATGACACTACCCTTATGGCAGAAAGTGAAGAGGAACTCAAAAGCCTCTTGATGAAAATGAAAGAGGAGAGTGAAAAGGTTGGCTTGAAGCTCAACATTCAGAAAACAAAGATCATGGCATCTGGTCCCATCACTTCATGGGAAATAGATGGAAAAACAGTGGAAACAGTGTCAGACTTTATTTTTTTGGGCTCCAAAATCACTGCAGATGCTGATTGCAGCCATGAAATTAAAAGACACTTGCTCCTTGGAAGGAAAGTTATGACCAACCTTGATAGTATATTGAAAAGCAGAGACATTACTTTGCCAACCAAGGTCCGTCTAGTCAAGGCAGTGGTTTTTCCCGTGGTCATGTATGGATGTGAGAGTTGGACTGTGAAGAAAGCTGATCGCCGAAGAATCGATGCTTTTGAACTGTGGTGTTGGAGAAGACTCTTGAGAGTCCCTTGTACTGCAAGGAGATCCAACCAGTCCATTCTAAAGGAGATCAATCCTGGGTGTTCATTGGAAGGACTGATGCTAAAGCTGAAACTCCAATACTTTGGCCACCTCATGCGACGAGTTGACTCACTGGAAAAGACTCTGATGCTGGGAAAGGTTGGGGGCGGGAGGAGAAGGGGACGACAGAGAATGAGATGGCTGGATGGCATCACCGACTCTGTGGACACAAGTTTGAGTGTACTCCGGGAGTTGGTGATGGATAGGGAGGCCTGGCGTGCTGTGATTCATGGGGTCGCGGAGAGTCGGACACGACTGAGCGACTGATCTGATCTGATCTGATCTGACTGTCTGACTCTTTGCGACCCCATGGACTATAGCCCACCAGGCTCCTCGGTCCATGGGATTTCCCAGGCAAGAATACTGGAGTGGGTAGCCCTTCCCTTCTCCAAGGGATTTTCCTGACCCAGGGATCAAACCCACATCTCCTGCTGCAAGCAGATTCTTTACTACTGTGCCACTTCAGCATAGCCTAACTTATTCTATTGTACCACCTCCACTTTTCAACCCTAGATATGGGAAATTTAGCACACAGTGGGTATATAACATTCAAATACTGAATGAATAATGGACAAAATGAATAACACAGACAATTAACTCTTTACCTAAATGCACACCCTTTGTGGGTTTTCTCTGTTGGCCAAAGAATCTAGCATAGCACTGAACAAGTGCTCAGTAAGACCTGGTGATGAATGAAGGGTCAGCTTCTGTTCACCAGCTCATGAGAATCCACCCCATCTGAGAGCAGGGCTTGGTAGTAAGAACCGATTTCTCTGGAACTGCTACTGACTCGATGCCCTGTCAGGGTTTAGTGAGAGGACGACTGAGCCATGCGGTGACCATCTCAGCTCCATAGTTCTTCAGTCAAGATGAAAAGAGATAACTGCTTTTCAACACATTTTAACCCACAACTCATTAGTCAAGATTTTATTAGGACTTTTGCTAAGCAGCTTATTGTACAAACATTCACTTTCTAAACATGAAAGTCTAATGAATATTTCTGAAGATTGCCCCTTTTGTTCCCCCTTTGTGTGCTCTAAGGATTCTGACACACACTGGATTGATAGAGATGTTGCTGAGCACCTTTAACAGCGCAGTATTCTGCCATCTCCCTCCCAGAAGGATGGATCAGGAGTCACATGTGATTGCTCTACCCTCAAAGAACCTCAGCCTTTAGTGAAACAAAGAACCAGGCTCAAGTCCCAGATCCATCCAGAAGGTAACATCACTTTATGCCTCAGTTACCATCTGTAAAAAGGGAGGGTAAAAAGGGTCCTCTTTCTTTCCCTTTCCACTAGGATAACAAGGGATGCAATGGGAAAATGGGTTTTCTTGTTGGTTTCTTAACAAAAGCCCCCATTCCCTAGAACTTTCATTATAAATATGCTGGTAAAAATCTACCTTTTAGGGCTATCCATATATCCTAGACAACATATTAAAAAGCAGAGACATCACTTTGCTGACAAAGGTCCATATAGTCAAAGCTATGGTTTTTCTATTAGTCACGTACAGATGTGAGACCATAAAGAAGGCTGAGCACTAAAGAATTGATGCTTCTGAATTGTGGTGCTGGAGAAGACTCTTGAGAGTCCCTTGGACAACAAGGAGATCAAACTAGTCAATCCTAAAGGAAATCAACCCTAAATATTCACTGGAAGGACTGATGATGAAGCTGAAGCTCAAATACACTGGCCACCTGATGTGAAAAGCTGACTCATTGGAAAAGACCCTGATGTTAGGAAAGATTGAGGGCAGGAGGAGAAGGGGCTGACAGAGGATGAGATGGTTGGATGGCATCATTGACACAATAGACATGAGTTTGAGCAAGCTCCAGGAGATGGTGAGGGACAGAAAAGCCTGGCATGCTGCAGTCCATGAGACTGCAAAGAGTCTGACACGACATAGCAACTGAACAACATATATCTGGATTGCATGTTTTATCTCCCAATGAGCATGTGACACTCAGAAATCTAGGCATCACGGTCCTCTTCGTCATCAGAGACATGGAAATTTTTCCCACATAAGCAAAGACTAAGATACAATAGAAGCAACTCAACCCAGAAGGGTAAACTTTGGGGTTTCTCTTTGGGAGTTAAAGAAAAAGCATTAGTTACGAGGAGGCATATTTATTCAGTTCAGCTGGGGCAAGCTTTGCACTCTAGGGTCATGCCATAAAACCAAGATGCCATAAACCCGAAGTCATCTCTTCCACTTGAAATAGGAAAAAAGGCTGAACTTCTTTAGTGGGAGGATTGTTCAAGAATAGACATCATCTGGGGTGAGATCAACCAACTAAACTGGGTTCCTTTCTAGAAGTGTATACAGAGCATCCAGGATTCAGGTAATTACCATCATCCTGACTTGGAAAATCCACCCATGGTAGATTAGGCTATGGGTCCCAGGCATCTCTCAACTCTCTGTTTAATTGATTTTCTCCTGAGCCAGCTGCTCTCAGAGCCTCTAAATGCCAGTTTGTCCTATGGGGCATTGCCCCTGAGTGGACAGAACCAGCTTAGAGCTGCCAAGGCTACCAGGATGTCTGACTGCTCTAAACCCCTACATGGGCAAGTTCAGGACATCTCAGAGGGGAAGGACTGGCTTAAGGCGAGCCCTATCAGCCAGCAGAGATGGGCTCATCAGGTCACTGCTTAAAATGTAACAGGGAAGCAAAGCTGGTCTCTTGAGCCAGGTGGGAGCCAAGGCTGGTAATTAAGAGGTAAGTGACACTGGAGCCAGTGGGCTGGGAATTAACCAAGCAGATGGTGGAGGTGGAAGAGCAGTTGCTCGGCAGCCAAGTGCCCCTGTGCACAAATGACATTGCTGGTTAAGTGTCCTACCAAGGCTTCGGCTCTTTGACACAGCATTGCAAATATCTTGCCTCCTGCTGTATGGAGACAGGTCATACCCCCTCCTTCATTTACCGAAACTCATGTCAGAAGCAGTGCCTATCTCAGCCATAGAGGTCTCTGCTTCAGTTCAGTTCAGTCGCTCAGTCGTGTCCGACTCTCCGCGACCCCATGAATCACAGCACGCCAGGCCTCCCTGTCCATCACCAACTCCCGGAGTTCACCCAAACTCATGTCCACAGAGTCGGTGATGCCATCCAGCCATCTCATTCTCTGTCGTCCCCGTCTCCTCCCGCCCCCAACCTTTCCTAGCATCAGAGACCTTTCCAGTGAGTCAATTCGTCACATAAGGTGGCCAAAGTATTGCAGTTTCAGCTTTAGCATCAGTCCTTCCAATGAACACCCAGGATTGATCTCCTTTAGAATGGACTGGTTGGATCTCCTTGCAGTACAAGGGACTCTCAAGAGTCTCCTCCAGCACCACAGTTCAAAAGCATCAATTCTTCGGCGATCAGCTTTCTTCACAGTCCAACACTCACATCCATACATGACCACGGGAAAAACCATAGCCTTGACTAGACGGACCTTGGTTGGCAAAGTAATGTCTCTGCTTTTTAATATACTATAGGGCATCTTATTCTGCTTAATCTTTGAGATTTTTTTCCCCCATTCATTAGATGATGAGCAAGTACCAACCATGTGTCTGGCTTTGTGCTATACCCTAGTGACTCTAAAATAAATAAGACATGATTCCTGCATTCAAGAAGTTCAGTCTATTAAGAGAGACAGTATCACTCAGATGATATGGTTTCCAGGAGAGAAACTTGGCATGGCTGACCCCTGATTTCCTCTGAACACGGTCTTCTCTGGCTCCAAGAATGCCACACTCACCTGCTTTTCCACCTCAAACCATGACTTCTCCATCTCAGTTTCCTTTACTAGATCTCTTCCTCCATATTTCTCCATTTCAGAAAGTCTCAACATTTCTTCCCTAGCCTTCTCTCCTGTGGGTGCTGTCTGATCTGGTCACTTTAAATACCATGTACACACTGACAATTCCTGAATGTCTGTCCACACCCAGCCTAGACTTTTCCCCTGAGCTCTATTTTGTACTTGCAGTTGCTCCCTGGCATGTATGCTTGCTTGGATGCCTGATAAACATCCCAAACTTTATTATTTACCTATTGACTTCCCCCTCCCCCAAATCTGCTCCCACCTCCAGCACCAAACCATCCCTCCCTTATAGTAGATGGAAAAATTCAATTGCTCAAATAGAAAACCCCAAAGTTACCCTTCCTTCTTCCCCAGTCCAACAATAAATCCAGAATAAAATCCACAACCTGCTGCTTCTCATTACCTCTCCTGCTCTTATTCTCATCATGGCTGTGGACAGTATTCTCAGATTATGCATGTATGCAACTTTTTCCATATAATTTCAGAGGTTTCATGGGGAAGGGGTTTATCAATCGATTCCAGGTTAAGAACCCAGGTCGTTGGCTGCTATAAAAGAATGTTTCTATCTGTTTAACAGTTTTAGATGTTAAGCTACTTAAGGACAGGAATCCTTCATGTAATTATCTCAGTAGGGCACCTGGCACAGTGCCTCATACAGCTAATCCCTTAATGAAATCTTTTCGAATATAACATGGAGAAGAAAATGAAGCATCCATTCAATAAATATTTATTGAACACATACCATGTGCAGGACTTGTGCTGGTTGTCATGGGGTTTACAAAGATTCAGGCAAAACGAGATGAAAGTGAGCTAACAACACAATAATGGCAAGGACAGAAAGGAGACGCTGCAATTGCAGCTTCAGGGTCCAGCGTTAGCAAGATGTAGGGGTGAACAGGACAAGATGGGCTTGTTGAAAATCAAGGCAGTCCAGGGCTTCCCTGATGGCTCAGAGGGTAAAGAATTCGCCTGCAATCCAGAGATCTGGGTTTGATCCCTGGGTTGGGAAGATCTCCTGGTGAAGGAAATGGCAACGCACTCCACTATTCTTGCCTGGGAAATCCCTTGGCCAGAGGAGCCTGGGGGGCTACAGTCTGTGGGGTTGCAAAGAGTTAGACATGATTGACACTAACACTTTCACTTTCAAGGCTGTCCAGTGTGGCTGAAACAAAGGGGATTTTACAGGGGCTTAGTGGGGCCGAAGCTGGGAGGTGAAGAGCAGAGGAAAGAACTCTCAAGCAGCACGTTCTTATGGCTGAGTTGGCAGGAAGGATAATTTGGCACTATTTTTTAAAATTGGAATATGGCTGCTTTGCAACATTGTGTTAGCTTCTGCCACACAACAGCATGAATCAGCTATCAGTTCAGTTCAGTTCATTTGCTCAGTCGTGTCCGACTCTGCGACCCCATGGATCACAGCACGCCAGGCCTCCCTGTCCATCACCAACTCCCGGAGTTCACTCAAACTCAAGTCCATCGAGTCGGTGATGAATCAGCTATAAGTGTACATATATCTCCTCCGTCTTCAGCTTCTCTCCCCCTTACCTCCCATCCCTCCCCTCTAGGCCGTTACAGAGCACCAGGCTGAGCCCCCTGTGCTACACAGTGACATATACCGCTAGCTCTCTATTTTACACATGGCAGTGTATATGTGTCAATGCTCCTCTCTCTGTTCATCCCGCCCTCTCCTCTCCCACTGTGTCCACAAGTCTGTTCACTATGTAGGTATCTCAAAAAAATATCAAAGCATTGAAAGGTTCCATAGAACCTCATTTATTGCCCCATTTTCATGTTGGAAGAGGGAATATGGTTTAGGCCAAACCACTTGGAGGGTAGTGGGGCACTGGAGTCCTCAGAGAGCACTGGAGCACTGAGGCGCCGAGTTGTGTACGTCTCACAAGTGATGGCCTTCTAGCAAGACTGCAAGCTCTTTGAGGGTGACAATAATAAATTATCATTACTGCAGTCACTGAGAGCTTACAAACCAGGTTGACATGCATTTATATTTGAGTGCTTTGGGTCTTTGTTGCTGTGAACAGGCTTTCTCTATTAGTAGTTGTGGCAAGGGGGTCTACTCTTCGCTGTGGTGGCTTCTCTTGTTGCAGAGCCTGGGCTCTAGGGGACTCCGGCTTCAGGAGTTGTGGTTCATGATCTTAGTTGCTCCAAGCCACATGGGATCGTCCCAGATCAGGGATCACATACATGTCCTCTGTACTGGCAGGCAGATTCTTAACCACTGGACCACCAGGGAGACCTGTATGCTTTTTTTTAATCTTTAAACTTGAGAGAGCTGTTATTCTATCCACACTTTGCAAGGAAGAAATTCAAACTGAAAGAAAGAAAAGGGAGCAGGAACTCACGTTATTGAGTATCTACCAAGTATATGGGTTTGTAAAACATTTCACTTACTCTTCCTTGAAATGCCACAAAATAGTATGAACATTCCTGACTGACAGGTATAGACACCGAAGTGCAGAAAAGTTGAAGAACTTGCTGATACACAGGTAATACAACCAGTCTATGAGGATGGGGCTGGCTGGCTTACCACTAGCAATGAGTACAGGCCAGGCATCTGGCAGACATTGAATAAATACAACCTGAATTAGTGGATTAAAGGATGGCAGGGTTGATAGTGGGATGAAATGGCTTGTGGGGAGCCCCTTCTTTATTACACAAAACACAGAACCTTCTAGAGTCACAGTAACTCAAGAAAAGCCCCCCCATAGGAAAATAATCTGGGAAATTTGAGAAAAATTAACTTCAAACTTGTCACTCCCTTTCACCTAGAGGCATTGGAGTTCCCATACACAAAGCTTACCTACCATTTTCCTCTAGCCACTTAGCGAATCCTGCTTGTCTATCTTTTAATAGGTCTTTACCAAGTGCCCACTATTTCAACTCTGTTCTGATGAACTGTGGACCCTTGGCATCCAAGCCAAGGAAAGAGAAATGTCCCCAAATAATGAAAGTAGACCATTTATAGCCTTCTTATCACCAGACCTCTGAATGGCAGGCAGAAGAATGGCTGTTTCTGAAGCCAGAGAATTTAGACAGAATATTTATAAGGGAAAAGGCATCTTACAAAATTTAATTTACAGACTTCTTTTACGTAGCACCTTTCATTTAAGATACTCAACTGAATATAATCTCTTATTCCACCCATACTCCTCCTTCCTGGGATTTCCCTCTCTCTACTAATTTATCTGATAGAATCTTAGGGTGAAATCAGTTCTCCAGTCCTACACAAAGTGGGGGCAGAGATGGGTTACAGATCTAGAGAGCCCTGAGGAGAAGGGTCAATGTCTAACATTTAATTTCACACGCTCATAGCAGCTGGCACAGTGTCTTATTCATGAAAATTGCTCAATTAATAAACTGAATTCCACTGAATTGAAGTGACCCAGAATGGCTCTATGTACAGTACTCAGAAGAGGGTATGGTATGTGATTCTTTGGGCACAGACTTAGTCATCTGTAGGGGGAAGACTCTTGTGCTTCTAGTTTAGGAAGATGGAAAAAAGATAAGAAGTCAAATGATAACCCTGTATACAAGACAGCAAAAGAGACACAGATGTATAGAACAGTCTTTGGGACTCTGTGGGAGAGGGTGAGGGTGGGATGTTTTGGGAGAATGGCATTGAAACATGTATATTATCATATGTGAAACGAATCGCCAGTTCAGGGTCGATGCATGTTACAGGATGCTCGGGGCTGGTATGCGGGGATGACCCAGAGGGAGGATAAGGGGAGGAGGGAGGTGGGAGGGGGGTTCGGGAGGGGGAACTCATGTACACCCGGGGCAGATTCATGTCAATGTATGGCAAAACCAACCAATATAATATCATAAAATAATTAGCCTCCAATAAAAATAAAAATAAAAAAAAGATAAGAAGTCTTCTCTGTCTCAGGGTGGAAAATCCCTAAACCAAATCAGGTAGTTAATGGACTCAGTCACCAAAGCCACTTCATGTTGTTCTTCATGAGATTTAAGCTGCTATTGGATCCAGCATGAAACTTTTATTTTCTACAAGAATCCCACAGTCATGATCAGCTCAGTCCTGAATTTAGAAAGCACTGGAGACTCATTGCCTACCCTACAGAGACAGAGCCTGGGGCTGGGGGTGGGGGGTGGGTATCAGGGACAGAGAGAATATTTTGAAAACAGTAATCAAGGAACCATTGCCAGGACAAAACATACAAGCCAACACAATTACCCACCATCTGTTATAGGGACTAAGGATGGTTATTTAGTGATCAGAACAGACCCCATGGTTCCTGGCCTGGGCTCTTCGTGGAAACTGCTCTGTGTTCTGAAGTGTTTTTGTTGTTGTTGTTGTTTTTTAATATTTATTAGACTGTGCCAGGGCTTAGTTGCAACACATGAGAATCTTTAGTTGCAGTATATGGGATCTAGTTCCCTGACCAGGGATTGAACCTGGGCCCCCTGCCTTGGGAGTGTGGAGTCTCAGCCTCCGGACCACTAGGGAGGTCCAGAAGTTGGTTCTTTTGCCTCTATGGTGTGTAACACAGAGGTGAAATGGCCATGCCTCTGTAGATGTGATGACAATGCATTTCCCATACAGACAGAACAGGAATACAACTCTAGTAATCCTCTGATTTTAATTAGTGTTTGTTGCCTATGTAGTGGACCTGCTAGTGAAAAGGGCCGCCTGTAAGAGCAAAGTCTGATTACTAAGGTTTATGACTCAACTCCTTTCCCAAGCTCTGCGTTGACACAATTTAAAATCCCACTGCAGTTTCAAAGAGAGAGTTGATCTCTTTTACATGCATTGGAAAAGCAACTCCCCAGAGGAACACAACTGGAGACTGTCACTGTCTAAGGAGCCACACTTAAAACTCATACGAATACAAATAAGGCCAGAGATGGCACTTCAGTAAGGCATACTGTGTGACCTACTTATGGCTGGTTGTTCCTACAGAAATCATCAATTCTCAATTAGACACTCAAATAAGGGACTGAGGGTGCAGAGATCTAAAGGAATGCCAATTCAAAGATGGTCCTCTTTGCCCACTGCTTCATCCACTAATTTTTTCATTAAGCATTTATTGAGGACCTACTAAGTACCAGGCAGCACACTAAGTCCTAGAGATTCAAACAAAGACGTGGTACTTGCCCTTAAAATATTCATGATCTAGTAGGGACTAAGAAAACAATCACAGTGCAATAGGATAAATACCATATAAAAAACAGAGGTACACAGATTTGCTGAGAACATAAGAGGAATGCTCTTCTCTTCTGCCCTAGTGATGCCCCACTGAGTTTAATCCATCAGAGGTGGGTCCCTGGTATGAGTTGGGCAGCAGCCAGTCCGCTTTCCTGCAGCCATGATCCATGGAGCCAGCAAACCAAGCTAATTTGAGTAAACCAATGAACCCTGAGAACAATGACTGGCTATGGTAGCAAGCAGTTTGAGGCAAGGATTGGGAGCTGAATCACTGGACTGAAAATCCAAAAAAGGAAACAGATAAGGAGCAAGTGGGTTAATTCTAGAGAAAGTAGTTGCAACTGGCTATTATCAAGAATGGCCTTCCATGCGCCTCACTACATGGTCGATGAGCATGAGTTATTGCCAGGAATAGGAAAGAGTTACTAATTCTATCTACAGAGGGTGGAGAACATTTTAGAGTTGTCATATATGCTTGTTTTGAAGAATCACGACAAGTTTGCCATAGAAAATTCATTAATTAGATAACCAAGATGATGCCTAAGAGGTGACACCAATGGTAAAGAACCCACCTGCCAATGCAGGAGACATAAGAGACACAGGTTCGATCCCTGGGTTAGAGCATGAAAACCCAATCCAGTATTCCTGCCTCGAGAATTCCATGGACGGAGGAGCCTGACAGGCTATGGTACATAGGATCACAAAGGGTCAGACATGACTGAATCAACTTACCACCATGCTGATACCTATATGGTAGACAGCTGTGGATGTAAGATGAATGTATTTCATTTATCTTTTCTTGGGAAGGTCAGATTTGGAAATTTTTCCTATGGCATTCAAGGCCACCTATCTTCTGATGTCAATTAATATTTACATTCCAGGGCATCCCTCACACATTTATTATCTTCCAATTATACTGGATGAAGTTCAGTTTTGTAACTTTGCTTCTATTGTCCCCTCAGCCTAAAATCACCTCCCTTACCTCTTTCCTACTGAAATTGTACACATCTTTCTATACCCAACTCAAGTTCTACCACAGAAAGAAGACCTCCCTCCCCACCACCAACACCCAAGGGAAAATGAGTCATTCTGCATTCTGGGCTTCCAAGACTTACTACTTACACCTCCACTGGCCATCCATTCCGCTCTGCCTTGGATTAAACACAGTGATTCACATGTCTTTTGGCCCTTGTGTGTTCAGTCACTCCGTCGCATTTGATTCTTTGTGACCCCATGGACTGTAGCCCACTGTACTCTGCCCATGGAATTTTCCAGGCAAGAGTACTGGAGTGGGTTGTCATGTTTGCCCTTGGTAAAGAATAAATGGTAAGTAAATGATAAAATCCTTGAGGACACAGGTACTTCCTTTTGGTCTTTTTAATTTTGAAAATTTTTCATCTATAGAAAAATTGAAGAACGAGTCAATGAACATTCAATATACTCTACCCTTGATTTACCCTTCCCTGGTGGCTCAGAGGTTAAAGCGTCTGCCTCCAATGTGGGAGACCTGGGTTCGATCCCTGGGTCGGGAAGATCCCCTGGAGAAGGAAATGGTAACCCACTCCAGTATTCTTGCCTGGAGAATCCCATGGATGGAGAAGCCTGGTAGGCTACAGTCCACAGGGTCGCATAGAGTTGGACATGACTGAGCGACGGAACGGAACGGAACATTATTGCACATTTGCCTGTTTTTTCTCCTTGAATCATTGGGAAGACAAGTTGCAAACAAAACAACACTCATCCCTAAGTCAGCATGCCTCTAAGGATGAGGACTTTCTCCTATAAAACCACAATACTATGATTACATCTAAAAAATTACCAATAATCCCATTATGCAGTCTACATTCAGATTTCCCTAATTGTCTTGAAAATGTTTCTTATAACCTTTCCCTCTTGGATCTAGCATCCAAGATCACGTTACATTACATTTCATTATAATGCTTCATTATACACATTACATTTCATTATAATGCTTCCTTGGTCTCTTTTAATCTGGAAGAGTTGCTCTTGGGTATAAGCTTTTCTTACCCTATTTTTTTTTTAACATACTAAGAACTTCATAAATGCTTAATGATGCCAGGTGGACAAATGAACACCAGTGATGCAAGATCTCTGGATAGTTCCTCCAAGAAGGGACAGAATTCTACTGAAGCGACTTACAAGTGTCCTTTGTGAAATCACCAGGTAGGGGACCAAATCGTTGTCTGCCTGTGGCTGCTTATCCTCAGATTTCCATTTTAATCATCATGAACTAGTTCTTAGGCCACTGAAGAAATGGCTCCAGAGTAACTGACTTACGGAGAGAACAGACTCTGGCCCCTCACATCTGGTTAAAGATGGGAGCAGTGATTCCCTGCCTCTGGTGGAATGTCACAGTGAGAAGAGGTCTCAGAGGTGATGTCCAGGAGAGAGAACTCAGGCCCAGAAAGGGCAAGGGCTCCTTCAAGGTCACACAGGAAACCTACAACTTCCTTTCTACTTGACCTGGTTACCACTATGAGAGCCTGAATCTTTGCCTGTCTTGTTTTCAGTGACTTCTGGTCATTCACTCACCCTACAAGAATCACAGATCTCAGAGTAGTCAAGGCACACCTATTCTCTGAAACCTTACCTCAAGGAATGAGTTAGTGATTATTTCTTCCCGTGCACAATGGAGTGATTTCAGAGGGTGCTTGTTGCCCCCAGTGGGGAAAGACTGAGAAGCAAACAGCATCATAAACAGTCACAAAGGAGGCTGGCAAGAGCCAAGCCCTGGGTCTCAGCAGGGTGAGAGGTGGGACGGCTCATTGGCTTCATCTCTGCCATCTACTTCACCCTAAACATGAGACTGAACTTTCCAAGGGCCCTCTTGCCTCACCCATAAAAACAGATCACCGCAGAGCAGTTATCACATGATGGCCATTTGCAAGTGTGAAGCCCATTTGGAAACATAAGTGATAAAAGAGAGAAATCAGGGTGCTATTCAAGCCAGAAAAACTGAAAATTTCTCGGGAAGTATTTGCTCTTTCCCAGTTTCTTAGAGGCCACAGTGACACAGGTTTGTGGGTGGTCACTGGAGAGTTTCATTGAACAGGGCAAAGTGACAGGAGTAGGGATGTGACTGTCTCAGTAATTGGAGGAAGAACTTTGACCATCACTGAGAAGCCAGAAGTATTATACAGAGATTCCAGACTTGAACTTGTGTGATCTTGTCTGAACCCTTAAAGTTTCCTTCTAGGAACCTCATCTGTAAACAAAGGAAGCTGGGAGAGAATCTGATTTTTCTTTTTTTTTACTTTCAAGTAGTGTACATTACAATCATCTGGGGGAGGGGATTTAAAATTATGATGCCTAAAAAAAAAAAATTAAATTATGATTTCTGTCTCCCACCTCTTTTCCATTTTGATTTCAACATCTCTGGGGTAACATCTAGGTGATTCTTAAGTAGCCAGGTCTGAGCAGTCTGGATTACAGAACCTCCAAAAGCTGATTCTCAGAAGAGAATAGAGTGGCAGTGGAGAGAAATACTGGAATTTCTCAACTATTACTGGTGTACAAAGACCATGGTGAGTATTGTGCTCACATGGCTGCCTGGCTGGATTATTTCCCCAAGCCGAGCATCTGCTAGGACCAAGTGTGGCTCTTACCACTGACAATTAGCATCTCCCCAGCAACCTGTAGGGACACATGCATTTTCCAAACTGAGAGGAAAAGAGGTGGCAGCTTGGACCTCTAAACATTCTGCTGGTGTTTTCCAGCACTGTGGAGGTCCCACTGGTGGCTCAGCGGTAAAAGAATCCGCTTGCCAATGAAGGAGACATGGGTTCCGTCCCTGGATCAGGAAGATCCCCTGAAAAGGAAATGGCAACCCACTCCAGTATTCTTGCCTGGGAAATCTCATGGACAGAGAAGCCTAGAGGTCTATATTGCCCATGGGGTCTCAAAGAGTCAGACACGACTTAGAGACTAAACAACAGCAACAACATCATCATCCTTCCTATGTCTAATCCAGGCGGTGGGGTGGCCGCTGGAGTGGGGAGGGAGGAACCCAGGTCCCAGCCACATCTAACAAGATGGCCGATCAGCCTGCCTGCCTGCTGCCAGCACCAGCCACCAGCTTCCGACACGCAGGACACGCAGCATCTGCCAGACGATTGCTGTCTTTTGATCAGGAGCGTGTCGAGCCTGAGGCCTGCAGGGAAATGGCCAGGCTCCCCGTAGTCGGCTAGCAGGAAGCTCTCTGCAACCTTGAAAGAGGTACTTGAAGAATCTGAGCACGGACTGAAAAAGTAGGGTGCAGGCGGGAGGAGAAGGATTGCCCGACAGAGGTTGTCTCCTAATACCAGGCTATTCCATCTCCACTAAGGGAAGCAAGACACCCTTTCGTGTCTGTCTGGTCATCGGAGCAGGATTCCTGAGCTGCCTTGTCATATGTGATACTCTGCCCCCGGGCGCAGTGAATCTTAGCCTCAACTGACCTGTCTATAAAACCCGAGACCCCCAGAGCAGGTGCCCGGCATCCGGGGTGCTTGACAGTGTCTCCAGAGTATGGCAGTGACCAAGTGCAGCAGGGCTGTTTACAAGGCACTTGAGGCCTCTGGCCGGTCCCCTGTCCAGACGCCTTCAGGCCGTGCCGCGCTTTCTAACTGGGTCCTCCAGGCCCTTTGGCTGGTATCCTCAGGCAACTCAGTCTGTGTCCTGAGTTGGTGACTGGGGTGCCCTTCCCAGCTGTGTGTTAAAATACAGCCCCCACCCCGCCCCGGCCCCCTTCCTGAGCAGCCAGGCCAAGTGTATGCAGAGGCCCATCCACAGGCAGATAGCTTGCGTTTTGTGTCTCACAATAGCAGCTACGTGATTAGAAGGGCTCTTCTCTTAGAAAACCAAATGCCCACCAAAGTTCTGCTTATTTGCTCTAACCTTCAAAGAGCCCAGAGGTCCCTTCCTAGTTCAACAAATAAATCCAGTTCCATTCTAGCAGACTTCGACCCACAAAGTTCTATTGTTACGCCTTCCCCGAATTTCCCCTGTTCTGTCCCTCTCGGCCACCTCAGCCCCAGGCGGCTCACCCTTCTTTCATTTGGGGGATAAATCAGCCTCTGGGTTTTTGTGTGCGTGGGTTTTTTTTTTAATTCTTTCAAAGGGTAAGGAATGTTGACACCCCCTGAAACATGCCTCTGATGTCTGGTTAGACTTCAGACGGCTGTATTTGAACGTGTGCTGACGCAATCGGGCAGATTGGGTTAAACCAAATATTACAATTGCAAGAACTCATCTGGAACTAATAATTTTGAGGCCACTGAAAGTAACAGGGCCCGGCTTTGGGGCTGGCCAGCGGCAGAGACCAGGCCGGGCCGATGCTGCCACCTGCCGGGGGTTCGGGGAACAGGGCGCGCCGCCCCGGCCTTCCTGTTTTGTTCTGGACGCACTGGCTCCCACGCACACGATCCCCAGCCAGCCAGACCAAGGCTATTTTAAAAAACTAGCGCCTCTCCCCAATCCTTGGTGTAAAGATAGCTAGACTTGCCGCCCTGGCTTTGTGCTGGGGGGGGGAGGGAAAAAAAAGGCAGTCTCCCAATTATAAGAGCCAGGACTGGCTACAAAGGCAGTTGCAGTTGGACCCATGTACCCTTGGATTCAACAGACCTTATGTCAGTGGCTCACTTAGGAGGAAGGCTCGTTCAAGTCAGAATTTTTATTTTGCGGGGGATGAAGGGAACGCACAACTCTGGGTTATGTCGGCACACTGCTGAACTGCAAGTCACATGCCAGATCCAGAAATGATGAAAACATCTGTTTTCGCTTTAGACCAGGGAGGCTCTGGCGGTGGGGAGGGGCGGGAGAGAGAAGGGAAGGGCTTTGCTCACCAGCGCCATCTGCTGAGCCTGGTGTCGAAGCGCATGCACGCCAAGCACAATGCGGGTTGTTGCTCACCCCCGGAAGGGGGAGATCAACAGGTGGAGGGGGGAGGCAGGGGTCTCGGGCTCAGCGATCACTCTCCTTGGCGGACAGCCTTGATTTTGCCCTAGAGACCTTGCAATTCCATATTGGCCTGGAGTGTTCACAACAAAGAGCTTTGTCCCTGGGGACTGCTCTGGGGCAGAAGAGGAGGAAAAGAGAAGCAGCAAATGAATTCCCAGGTTGGGAAGGATGGAGGTGAAGGGGGAAGGGAATAAGCTCGTTGGTGGTTTGCAGACAGTAAAATTTGCTGTTCCTTCTGGCTGAAGTCTACCAGAACAAAGGAACTGCACCTCGTCTCTAGGAAAACTCCCAGATGTACTTCCCCCGAGCCGTCCTTCTTTGCTGCCATGATGGCGTGTACTCTGCATGCTTACAGAGACCGTCCTGGTCAGGCCGGGCACATCAACGCTTAAACGAGAAATTCACCCAGCCCAGTATGAATGGAGCACTGGGGATGGGCTCTGAATAGAAGCCATACTGACAGCCAAGTCACCGCATTTTTTCACTGTTCAAATATTTACTGCCTGCCTGCTAGGTGCCCGGCACTCACTCACTCAGCACAACTATCTGTCATACAGTTTTTAAAACAATACAAATATGTCAGAGGAAGTCGTGTGTTTAATGTCGAGTGAGCCCAAGACAATGACAGCGGTGAGTTCAGAGAGGGGAGGGGATTCCAGACCCTCGGTCAACTTTTTCTCAGTGTTTGGGGGCAATTCTGAGAAGTCCGATTCTCCCAGTCATTCCTTGTGTAGTCTAATCCCCTAAACAACTGATTTCAGTCGACGTGACTCAGCCTTGACCTCCATTCATTCAGCCGTAAATCCTTCTCTCCAGTTCCTGGGGAGCTCTTTGCCAGAGGACAGCCCTCCCAGGGGACCATCCAAGCTTCATCCTATCACCCAAAATCAGAATCAAGTGGGTCCTAAACTTGACTCCCAGTCTATCCTTGGGAGAAGCAAAATTCCAAAATACAACTAGGTGAATAGAGCTTCCCAACAAGACACAGGCTGTAAGGGCATAGTCTACAGGAGAAAGAACTTTGGTCAAATAGAAAGCTCCAGGCCGGCAGCTCTCAACATGCATTTGCTGAACACACCTTTAGCTTTTCTACTGCCTACTTCTGAGGTTCCCAGAAGAGGAAAATCTGCTAATATAGACCGGAATAAATTGCTCATCTTTTCCAAAACTCTTCAGTTCAAAGGGAAACTGAGGTTCTCTATTAGGGCTCATTCCTTCCTGTTCTTTCATTTCACTCCCAAATAAATATAGAAAAGAGCTGCCTTTTACAAAGGTTTTTCGAGCATGGACCATTCTCCTTGCTTGGCGTCTTGCAAATAAACACAGGACTTTTCTTCACCACAATTTGGTGTCAGTAAATTGGTTCTGTTGTACAGCAGGTAAGTGGACCCCAGTTTGGTTCAGTAACACTACCATCTAAGAGGTAAGTCAGAAAAAGGTTCATTCCCATTTCACAGATGGACAAATAATATGAGAACCACCTCAGTCCTCAGAGATCTTGCCCTACACTAGCTGCATCTCCAACGCCCATATCTGTTTCTATGGGACCTAAGTTCTTCAGTAGTTAGGGCCCAATTCATCCTCAAAGCTACCTACAAGACAAAGCCACCTTGCTCTGGAGATGGAAAATTACTAGTTCAAGAGAAGCATGCAAATTTATACAGTCAACTTTAGTTTTTGTTGCAGGCCTTCAGAGATTAGAAGAGACTTTATTTTAGTCTAGTTTGATACTTATTTGCTTTGCACAGTTCTGATTAATTTTCTTTTTAAAAATAAACTGAGGCAATCTGGTCACTGGGCCATAGTTCCTTTCTGGACATTTCCCTTGACTTCTTATTTCTACCTGGTTTTGCAACAAGTCTGTATTTTGATCATTGGGAGGGGGGAGTGGGGGGGAGCTGCATCTAGAATTTGTTATGCCACAGGAACATCTTTGAGCTCAGAAGTTTGGGTGTTTTGACAACACTCGGCCAAATAAAATCTCTGAACTAAACTCAAAAAATAAAGTAGAAAAGCTGCAAGTGAAAAGACGTGGCATGAAAATAACAGCAGTCATTCTCTGCTTTACCAGGTATAAGATGCCAGTCTTCCCAACTATTCCTCCAGTCCTTCCTTTTCCTCGTTATAAAAATAAACTCTATGGCCCCACTTCACTCCATACATCTCGGTGTCATTCTGTTTGCACAAGAGAAATAACCTTTGTTCAAAGCTCCGCTTTTCTAAGCTGTGCTGAATTCTGCAAGATCACTCTCCACACACAAGATTAGCACCTCCTTGCCTGCTCCAAATAAGACTATCATCCAAAAGCTGCTTTTTAAATAGAGGCTTCTTTTATGCTTAAATTCCTAAATAAAAGAAACATCCATGCTACTGTTACTCTCCCCAGTTAAATCCGATTTGCAAGATGTGCTGCTCTCCTCAAAAATCTGGGTGTGAGCTGGAGTCTGAGCTTGGGAACACATTTGGGATTCTCCAGTCATTCTCTATCTGGAGAGCCCTCCAGTGGCCAAAATTATACCTGATCTAAACAAAGACCCCCAAAGCGAGTGGTTACAACAAAGGGGGGGGATGGACATTTGCCTACCATTGAAAAGGCTGCCTGTAAACCCCACAGTTTGCCCCGGAGAGGTGTGTCTCATTTAAAGAAAGTCAAGACAGAATACCAGCTCACGAATAGAAGATATTTGCATGACAAAAGGATCCTTCAGTCAATTAAAAAAAAGAGGCAGGTTTGAACTCCATGAAATGACAGCTCCCTCTAATTTCTTTAAGATTCTATTGAATTTGCAGAAAACAGATTGACACAAATTTCCAGAATGCATCTGGGGCATAAAACACACGGTCTATGTGAACTCCATTTGCACTACTCAACCCACCTCACCCCCATTGCCGTGTCTGAAAACCTCATAAACACCCTGTCCATGAGACACAGGAGAAAGTGGGGGTCAGGTCACCTGGTAAGACCTGAACACTCTGTGCAAGGTCCTCTGAGTCCAGAGCTGCCTTTCTGGAGCACTATGAGAAAAACAAGCAGTTGTTCCAGTTGGCTTCCCTCTCGACTTGGAAGGTACTGCTGGTGTTCCAGAAGACTCCAGAAGCTTTTCCAGAAGCAGCTCTGCCACATAATAGAATGTCATTGAAACTGAGCACCCCTTGGGTACAAAGGGCCCCCCACACTACACATATGTACATAGACAGACACACACACCTGTTTCTTATTTGCAATAAAAAAAAAAAACTTTTCCTCTCCTAAGCCTTTGCTGCGTTCCAAAGAGCAGATTCAAGCAATTACCAATTAGGAAAGTGAGGGAATGCAGAAAGGAAGGAAAAGCAGCCAGGAGACAATAATTCAGCAATAAAACAGAGTCCTTAGTCCCTCCTCAAGGGACATGCCCAACATCGAACGCAAGTGTCTAAGTTGTTCTGCGGGAACCCAGGTGGAGGTTGGTGACTACTTGCTGACCACAAGCATTCAGACCCCAGAGGGCATGGAACCAGAGGGGTGATGATGGAGATTTCTGAAGCACAGCCTCTTCCTCACCACCAACCAGTCAGAAGAAAGCCATGCCTCCTGCAGCTTTCACCCTAAATGTTGCCTTTAAAACCCTTCCCTGAAAACCACCAGGGAGTTTGGGTCTTTTGAGCATGGGTTGCCCGTTCTCCTTGCTTGGCATCCCACCATAAACCATTCTCTGCTCCAAGAGCCAACCTATCCGTTTGTCAGGCCTCGCTCTGCTTTGAGCACACAGACTTGGCTTCAACCATATACCCCTCACCCGGAACCCTCCCCAACTCCCGCAGCAGCCGCTGCACCCAACTTACCTCCTCCTGCCACAGACCACAATCTTCACACACTTGGTCTCCCCACACCAGCTGGGCAAACTCCTACTCCTTCGCAAGGCCTCGGTCACGTGCCAACTCCACTGGGCACCTTCCGCAACTTCCCCAACCCTACAGCTGTTCCATCCCCTTCAATTCCCATAGCATCACACCGCTGCCTCTGTCACAGCACCAGGCAGTGCTGAGCCCTTCAGCTTGTGGATGGCGGAGGGCCTAGCACCTCCTTTGTCTGGACATCCCCAGTGCTTAGCATGGGTGCTGCAGAGTGGACATGGAGGGGTTGACGTTAATGCCAGCGTCCCCTCCCCAGGGCCACTGCATGTCACTGCCAGGTGCTGAGAGAGGCAGAGTGGGAGTCCCTCCCTCCCAGTGGCGTGTGCTGGTGATGGGGGACATCCTCCCCTCCCCAGCCTCTCCCTCCAGGTCAGGCACCCACCATCCACCAGTCCCCCGTCTGCATCCCATCCAGTGGCCTGGGTTCTCTCTCTGCACTTTCAGCCGCAGCAGCAAACATTATGGAGCAGCAAGTGTAACCAAATCAAATTTGTGTCCACTCACCTTCCATGCAGTGACGCCCATCCCCATGCCTGGTTGTGGGGAAATTAATCTCAAAACTCAAAAACCCGAGCTTCCCAATGGTGTCCAAGGAAGGGTTTTTTTTTTTTTTTTTTTAAAGGTAACGTTTGGGGGCGGGGGCTGTAGGGGGCGTGACTTTCTTCTGATTGGTTGATGGTGCAGGTAAATGTGTTATTCAGGGGATTTTAGTCGTTAACCTCCTGGTTTCAATCAGTCTCCTGCTTGTGACCAGCAGGTTATCACTCTCCTCCACCTGGGTAGGGGTCTTAGTTCCTGCTAATCAACTCAAAGATCCACATCAGGTTTTGTGTATATTCCTCCAGGAGGAATTAGGACTCTGCTGAACCATTACCATGACTTTTCTTGCATAACTGATTTCCCTTCGTTTCTGCTTGACCTCACCTCCCTAATTAGTAAATGCTTAAATCTGCTCTTTGGAACTCAGGAAAGGCTTAGGAAACTAAAGCCTTTTTCTACAAGCAAGAGTCATGGGACATGGAGGGCCCCATAGGTTCCTGCCCTTTTTTGATACCCCTCAATTTTGAGGGGAACAGGGATGGGACCAGAAGAGTAACCGAGTTTTGCGTAGAGACATTAATCATCAACTCAGCAGGGGGAGATGATGTGACGGGGACTCGGTTTGAAGGAGACTCGGTTTTACAAGTATCCATCTGGATGCTGTGCAAGGTTGGGCCCGGCTCACGCTAGGTCTCTCGATATTATAGACAGAGGAGCCTAAAGATGACTCCTCCACACCCTAACGCCCTGCTCATCCTACACTAACCCACTGCTGCTGCTGCTGCTGCTAAGTCGCTTCAGTCGTGTCTGACTCTGTGCGACCCCATAGATGGCAGCCCACCAGGCTCCCCCGTCCCTGGGATTCTCCAGGCACTGGTCTCATCTAAAATCAGGGTCTGCCTCGCAGGGCTGCGGGGAGGACAAGAGTCATTCTTCTAGAGAGCGTTCATGGTCATGACATTGCATAGGCGTTACCTAATGTATCTAATTATCTAATTTCATCCTAGCAGCAATCCTATGAGGTAGGTGCTAAAGGATCTTTATTTACAGGTGAAGGAACAGCAGGTGCAACAGGGAACATGACACTCAGAGTCATCAGCTCCCCAGGGAGGGTTCCAGCTCAGGCTGGCTGAGCTCAGATCCTTGACCACATGCAATTCTGCATGGAGGGCTGTCAGGCACAGAGCAAGAGCCCCAAATTGTGGGTCATGGTGCCTCCCTTGCAGCAAATGCTCCTTCCTGGGAGGGCACCTGAGGGTTCCAACCTGCCCCTCATGCTTATCCCACACTCATCATCTTCAGGTGTTACTTTGAGATCTCACTTCTGACATCTCTTTCTCTCCCACGCTTTTATCTCCATCAACCCCTTTCACTCTGATCATTCTAGATGTACTTCTCCAGCCAACATCTCCAGCCCAGCTTAGTCTCTGAGCTCCAAAAACTGCCTAAACCTCACTCCTACATGCCCAGTGCTCCCTTCTGAGTTCTATTGTTTCCCCCATAGCACTTAACGCCTTCCAAGTACTACATCATTTAATAATCTCTTGCATCTCCCTCTGCTTGAATCTAAGTTGCACCCAGTATGCATGTGTGCTGAGTCATTTCAGTGTGTCTGACTCTTTGTGACCCCATGGACTGTAGCCTGCTGGGCTCCTCTGTCCATTGGATTCTCCAGACAAGAGTACTGGAGTGGGTTGCCATGCCCTCCTTCAGGGGATCTTCCCAACCTAGGGATCAAACCCATGTCTCTTATGTCTCCTGCATTAGCAGGTGGGTTCTTTACCACTAGTGCCATCCAGGAAGCCAAGCTGCACCCAGACACAGGGGTTTTGCTTGTTCTGTTCACTGCAGTATCTCCAGCACCTGGAAGGCACCTAGTACATAGTAGTCACTCAATAAATGTCTGCTCGATGAAAGAAGCCAGCTATCAACTAGTTGCCTCTGCCTGGATGTGCCATTAGCCCTTCAAACTTAACACGTCCAGGGACTTTCCTGGTGGTTCAGTGGCTAAGACTTCATGCTCCCAATGTAGGGGCCCTGGGTTCGATCCTTCATCAGGGAACCAGATCCCACATGCCACAAGTAAGAGTTTGCATGCCATGGCTAAAGATCCCATGTGCAACAACCAAGTCCCAGTGCAGGCAAATAAATAAAAATAATTTTTTTTAATGTCCAAACAAGAATTCAAGAACCTTCCTAGCCCGTTTTCTCCCTACCTTTCCTGTCCTGGTGAAAAGCATCAGGCAGCCACAGGATCTGACATGCAAAATCACCCTGAACATTGCCCTCCCTTTCTGACCCCATCTCTTACAGGAGCTGCATGCATCCTCTGTGAATTGAGTTCTCTCTTTAGCCTTATCGGAGAAGGCAATGGCAAGCCACTCCAGTACTGTTGCCTGGAGGATCCCATGAATGGAGGAGCCTGGTGGGCTGCAGTCCGTGGGGTCACTAGGGGTCGGACACGGCTGAGCGACTTCACTTTCACTTTTCACACTTTGGAGAAGGAAATGGCAACCCACTCCAGTGTTCTTGCCTGGAGAATCCCAGGGACGGGAGAGCCTGGTGGGCTTCCGTCTACGGGGTCGCAGAGTCAGACACGACTGAAGTGACTTAGCAGCAGCAGCAGCAGCAGCTTGGGGATCAGTGTAAGACTGAAGTGTATGGTACAAATGGTGGTCAGAAACCAGTCACAAGAGAAATTAGCCTGGACCAGTATTACCATCTTCTGAACATAGCCTCCTTCCTCTGATCACCTGCTGAAGCTAAACTCCCACAGCATCTTCCAGTGTAAAAGCTTTGGCGTGTTTGTTTCTTTAAACCTCCAGCACCCTGTAGCATTAGCTTTGGTTCCACTGCATTTGATGGATGAGAAAACTATGGCACTAAGGAGGCTGGACAAATTGTCTCTGTGGTCACGTGGCCGGACCTGCAGCACCAGGCCGCCATGCCCTTGCCCTGCTCTTTCTGCAGTTACACCTATCTAACTGGGCTAGGATTCGTCCACTCATCCTTCCGTCCATTGAGGAAGTGTACAGACTTTCCTGGCAGTCCAGTGGTTGAGACTTCTTGCTTCTACCGCAGGGGGCATGGGTTTGATTGATTCCTGGTCAGGGAACTAAGATCCAGCAGAAGCTCAAAGGAAACAAGGTATCACATTGTTCATAAAATGTGGATACGCAACCAATGAGATCTGGATGGCATCACCGATTCAATGGATATGCACTTGGGCAAACTCCGGGAGATAGTGAGGGACAGGGAGGCCTGGCATGCTGCAGTCCAAGGAGTCACAAAGAGTCGGACACAACTTAGTGACTGAACCACAACACAACCAATGATACAGTCTCCTACCTCAAGTATGGTTTCTCTTAGCTTCTCTTAGAAGCTGAACTGCAGCCTCCTACCTCCCGCAGTGTAATCATGGGATTCCCCTAGCATAGACATGACCTCAGGCTTTTAGAATTAAGATGGATTAGCTTCCCAATTAGCTGGCCTCAGTTTTCACTTTCATGAAATCACATGTGCCATTTGCACAAGACTCATGAGCGACTTCCCAACCTTGAGCTTTTATTCTCTGTTGCTCCAGAGGGCAAGCATCCTATCCATCTTCATTATTCTCCCAGTGGTTGATGCAGGAAGTAGTCCAGAGGAAGTGCTCCAATAGTATTTGTTTTTTTTAATGTGAACAGTGTATTCTTTTTATATATAATTTATCTATTTAGTTTTGGCTGTGCTCATCCTTTGCTGCTGAGAGGGCTTTTTCTCGTTGTGCTGCGTGGGGGCTACTCTTTGTTGCAGCGCGCCAGCTTCTCATCGTTGTTATGATTTTCTTGTTGTGATGCATGGGCTCTAGGGCGCACAGGCCTCAGCAGCTGCGGCTCCTGGGCTCTAAAGCACAGGCTCAATAGTTGCAGCGCATGGGCTTAGCTGCTCCGCGGCATGTGGGATCTTACCAGACCTGGGATCGAACCTGTCTCCTGCGTTGGCAGGCGGATTCCTTACCACTGAGCCACCAGGGAAGCCACAATAGTATTTTTTGAATGAGTGTTACTCTGGGGTCCAGCAATCAGTGCTTGACTGGCCAGGGAGGTTTTTTATCCTAGTTATAAAATGTGATACATGTTTACTGCAGACATTTTAGGAAACTTAGAAAAACACAAAGAAAATTTTGAATGCCCCTAATTTATCACCAGGAATCTGCTATTAATATTGTAATGAAACTATAAATTCTGGGAATAGGCTGTTTAGGTTTAAATCATGGGTCTGCAACTTGCTAGTTTAAGAACAATGGAAAAGTTACCTTCCCTTTTGTGGTCTGAGTATAATTATTTTTTGGTCATTCTATTAACTTAAGTGTATAATTCAAGTGTAGCACTTAATACATTCACAATTTTGTGCAACCTTACATCACTGTGTAGTTCTGTAACATTTTTCAAATTGGAGTATACTTGCTTTACAATGTTGTGTTAGTTTCTGCTGTACAATAATAGGAATCAATAATATATAATCAATAATTCAATAATGTGAAATCAGCTACATATACACACCTATTTCTTCCCTCTTGAGCCTCCCTCCCACTCCTCTAGGTCATCACAGAGCCTTGCCAGCCTCGAGCTTGAGACCTAACATTAACCTTTGATTCCCTCAGGAACTGCCCCAAACCTCAGAATTCTCTCTTCTTCCTACCTGATCTCTCTGCATCTTAGAGACCTGCAGACATTAACAAGAGATTCCAATAGGGGGCTTGGCTTCTATTCACACAAAATCCACATGTTCTACCCTCCAGCCCCTGTGTATCTGGGCAATGCAGTTTAATATTTAGGAAAACTATTGTGCCACTGAACACATCCCAGTTGAAATGGAGAAAGTGTTCATCATCCAACACTAAATACCTCCAAATCTCCCTCCAAGTCCTTCTTTTCTTCCTACGCCATCCCCCAGAAACTCACAAAGTGATCCCACCACCTTGCTTTAGACCATACACTTCTCCTCTTTAAAGCTTAGACACAGCCCTCTTGGCTACTACTCAGATCACTCTGGGACCAAATACACTCCATATGACAACCATGTTTGCAAAGCATCTTCAGCTTATGTGTCTGACTCATGCTCACTTATGTCTACTTAAGCTGCCCATTTTCTTTGATGAGAAGTACTGTAGCTGTTCATCCCATATTTCGAGCAACCAAAAACTCAACAGGGAAAACTTAGTGAGCCAGAGATGACGAAGTGACTCAAACAAACCCTCCTATGAGTTTCATTAGTGTGGCAGATGAGTCAGAGCACTTGACTGTGATGAAACGTAAAAATGCCATTGAGGGCATGGTGGTCCTCTGATGCCGCTGGTCCTCAGACTATGTCTGTGTCAAAACTGCTTACAGGGACAAAAGGGAAGAGAGTATCGCTCTGTTTTTGAGATCTGCAAAGTCACCTTTGTGGTTGGAATCAAGACTGAACAGGAGTAGCAGAGCCTTGGGAACTTTCCCACATGAACTTAGTCATATTCACAACAGAATTGTAACCAGATACAACTGCTCATATAAAATAAAGTGATAATGGTATCTCTGCGATTAGCAGGAATGCTCATTTCCTTCTTGGTGCTTCTTTCATTTTCCCCAAATTTCTAGAGTGGATATAAAGGCCTTTTATAATCCAAAAAATAATGCTAAATTGGTTAAAATACATTCTATATGTTTACACCCAAATCGGGCTCTCCAAGGGTCACTTGGAGTGTTTGAAAGACTTAAAAGCACAGATTCAGAAACCAGCCCTGCCTCTCCCTGTTGTGTACTTGGGCAAATTTCTTAATCTTTCTGTGCTTTGGTTCCCTTGTCTATTGTTGTCGTTGCTTTAGTCTTGAAGTTGTGTCCGACTGACCCCAAGACTCTCTTGCCAGGCTCCTCTGTCCGTGGGATTCCCCAGGCAAGAATACTGGAGGGGGTTGCCATTTCCTTCTCCAGGAGATCTTCCTGAGCCAGGGATCAAACCAATATTTCCTGCATCTCCTGCACTGGCAGGCAGATTCTTTACCACTGATCCACCAGGGAAGCCCTTCCTTATCTATGAGAATAATAGTATCCTCTTTATAGAATTATTGTGAGGATTCAACGGGTTCATATACAAGAAACCCCCAGAACAATGCCTGGCATAAAACAACTACTTATTTGCTATTGTGATTTATTCCCATAGGACTACCATTACTCAAAATGTTTTTGGACTATCTTTTGGGAATTCTGTGTTCAGGGTCTTAAACGCATTCCCTTGAATCATTTCAATGTGAATAAAATTTCCTCCCTTGAAGATGTGCTGATTCTTGGAAGTTGTCAAGTTGTTTGGTGTTCTAAGTAAGGTGTGTTTATGAAATCAAGAGCTTGATGTTCTTGCACTGCTCATCTATTGTCTATGAAGAGTTCCATAAAAGATATGTGCATACATACCCCTAGATAATTCAATACCACCTAGGGTGTAATCAATTCCTGGGTAACTAATAGATTCCACTTCTGCTACAGAGACGAAAAAATAAAGTTTAAATACGAGACCTCTTCATTCAATTATCTTGAAGGCTTTATGTAAAACCAAAGGGCAAATTTCCTAAAAGGCTGATTTACATTTAAATTCAAGCCTTTTTTTCTTCCTCAGAGTTTGTGGATGCTGAGTTTTAAGTATGATATGTCATTGTTTTCACACAAATATTCCCAAACATTACCAGTTGTCATTTGTCATTAAATAGAGTTGCGACATGACAATGATAAGATTAGCATATTTTAAAGCGTTCACTTTTAAACTTCATTGTTCTTCTGTAAATTGTTGCAGGTTCAAATTACCCTACACATAATCTTTTTTTAAAAAATTAATGGTGCACTGGCATCCAAGCCAGTTAGGGTTGTATGAAAAGAATGACAGCTACTCCTTTTGCTGGGACCCTAAACCCACAGATGGAGAAGCCTGGTGGGCTATAGTCCATGGGGTTGCAAAGAGTTGGACACAACTGAGAGGCTAACACTAACGGTCCTGTGTAAGTCTACCTAGCACACTAACAGAACATGGTGCAATCGTGGGCCCCACCCTATACAGAAATAAAGGTGAGTAGAATGTGCACTGAACGCGGATCCCTCTGGCGGCTCAGTGGTTAGGACTTGGCACTTTCACCGCTGTGAGCCCGGGCTCCATCTCTGGTTGGGGAACTAAAATGCCACAAGCCACACAGAGTGGCCCAAAGAACAGGGGTAAAAAAAAACATGCACTGAACATCCTTTCCTAAGACGCAAAGGATTTGATAAAAATCTAACTGGGTTGTTACAAAGCAAAAGAATCCTTTGTGTTTCCGATTACTGAATTCTTTAAAAAAAATTTTTTCCCCAATTCTATAAAAAAAAGGCTTCATTGATCTAGTACCAGTAGGGAATATTGTGTTCCACATAAATGATTTTGCAAAGAAATTTAAATTTACCTGTCTCCAAATGTCATTTTCAATCTTTCCAGTGGAAATCGTTCAAAAAGGAATTACCTCTACCCTTGAATTCCTTAAACAGTATTACTATTACAGACCTCTAACATGGTACCAAGGGCAAAGTAGCATGGTAAAAAAAACAAACAAGAATGGGCTAAATCTAGAGTAGAGACTTGATTCTGCCACTTACTACATGTGAGATCTTGGATGAGTCACTCGTCCTCTCTTATGACCAACTGTCCTCATCTCTTAACACACTGTGGTGACCTGAGAGGCAAGAAAGTCCAAAAGCGATGGGGTATAGGCATGCATGTGACTGATTCATTTTGCTGTTACAGTAGGAACGGACACAATTCATGCTCATGCTTAGTCCTGTCCGACTCTTTGTGACCCCACGGACTGTAGTCCACCAGGCTCCTCTGTCCACGGGATTTTTCAGGCAAGAATACTGGAATGAGTTGCCATTTCCTCCTCCAGGGGATCTTCCTGACCCAGGGATTGAACCCATTTCTCTGGCATCTTCTGCACTGGCAGGTGGATTCTTTTACCACCAAGACACCTGGGAAGAATTGTAAAGCAACTATACTCCAATAACAATTAATTTTTTAAAATTATCTAAATCACAGGATCAACTTTAGGATTAAAAAAAAAACATTTTAGAGTTTAGCACAGCAACTGGCAAAGAACAGGTGCCAAACATCAGGAAACTATTATTATTTTAATCAAATGGGCTATAGGACATGTAGGACTCTGTCCCTTTGGGGCCAACCAGGGCTCTACTAAATAGCCCCAAAATCTTTTGTTGAATTCCTTTATCTCTAATAGAGGTTTTCTGATAGTCTACATTTTCTGATAGCTTTTCAACTTTGTTGTTAGGGCTTCAGCCTTGGTAGTCTCCTTCTGTTTTTAACTGGAACTGGAGATTCATAGGCAACACAAGTAGGCAGAGTTTGGGAGCTACCCTGTGGGCCCAAGGACTCAAAACCAGCGTCCTTTCAGAGTTACTTTCAAACCAACACACAATGGAATCACCTTAGAGAAATAACCGCTCTCAAGCCAAGAAGGTATCATAGCCCAGTCTGAATGCAGTTAACATCACTACAGAATGTTTCGGTGCAGAGAGGCATGAACTCAACTGCATAACAAAAAGATAAGTCAGGGTGGCAAACACAGGTGGTGCCCAAGCCCAGTCCAGGGGAAACTTCAGCAAAGAGACAACAAGGATTAAGACCCCATTGGTAGTGGGAGGGAGGTTCAGGAGGGGATATATGTATATCTAGGGCTGATTCATGTTGATGTATAGCAGAAACCAACACAACATTGTAAAGCAATAAAGCAATCATCCTTCAATCAAAAAAAAAAAAGACCACACTGGAAGGACTTCCCTGGCAGTGCAGTGGTTAAGAGATTTTGCCTTCCAGTCAGGGAAACTAAGATCCCACATACCATGTGGTCAAAAAACCCAAAATATGAAACATAAGCAATGTTATAACACGTTCAATGAAGACTTAAAAATTTGTCCACATGAAAGAAAAAAATCTTAAAACAAAAACGGACCCAACTGGCAAGACCTTTTTAAATAGAAATGGACACAGGGAATGACCTGTATCAAGGTTTCAAATATTAAGTTCATATGGAGTAGATTATTCCTCTAGTGGACTGTCAATCACTCATTGTTGCCCATTCAGGATTCACTGGATAACCGCTATTTATGCCCAGCCCCTCCCACTTTTTCTCTGCACCCCAGCTCACCAAACAACCTTCTTGTTGCAACTGGCTCCTCCCAGTAGAGCTCCCGATGCAGGGAGAATGCTCGGGGCACACTCACCTGCTAAGAGATAGGGCAATTTCCTGAGGTTAGTTCATGCATGGGCATTTTGTCATGAATCAGTCTCATGAGCTTATTGAAGGTGCATTTGTCCTCAAGAGACTGAACTATCTAAGCCTGGAAACCTAAGGACACTATGACCAGTGGGTAGCTATCCCCTTGGGATTTTCCCGGGCATGAGACACTGGATTGAGGGTGTTCATCCTGACAGTGAATGGTGACAGGAGGCAGACGGCACAGTGATACAGAACAGGAGTATTGTTCTACTGAAGGATGGTTTTGGCATTTTACTTTCTGGTTAAGCAAATTCCTTAACTTCTCTGAGCCTGTTTTTCCTCATCTACCAAACAGGATGATAAAACTTCAGAGATTGATTTTTGGCCCAATATTTAAACAAAGAGCAACATCCCGGAAGAAGTTACACCAGAATATCTGCCCTGTCCCGCCTGTTCCATACTACCTCCCCAGCCCTGACTCTGCAGGTCCACCTGCTTTTCATCACCAATCAGAGGCAAGTGCAGCATCCTTCTCCGACTTTGTTGCCTCCAGAAGCCTTCCAAAAGTGTTCTCTACACACAGCTCATCACACTGCTTCTCATCTCCTCTCAGATTTGAAAACTGCCCTCTTAGCAAATCGTCTCCTAGGAAAGGTAGTTACGGCTTTAAGGGAGCCACATTAGTCTTCGCCGCTGTGGAACAATTTTATTTACTTCAAAACAGCCATCACGTCTCCCCCCGGCTTCAGCCACTGCAAAGACATCGTGTTCTTCAACGATCCACTGTCTGAGAACCAGCTTGTTAATAACAAAATTATTCCAGGTCTCAGTGTTCTTTCATCTATGAAATAAACATGCTTTTAAAACATGACAAATCAAACGGTGTTTGGAGACCATATTAACCATCTTCACTGCACTCCAAAGAACAACTCGAGACGCGTAAAGTGGATTTTCAAAGAAGTGTTTTCTTGACCCAGTTAAATTTTTATTCAGTGAAAAAAGTTGACATTGAGACAAAAATGATCTTAAGACTGTGTGACAATAGAGTAAAATCTTCAGCATAAACCAGTGATTCGGAAACTTATCAAGGCAACTGAAATCATAAATATCTAATTTCACTTTGGAGAGAAACAAGTACACAGTGTTTCACTTGAAGAGCAGAGTAGGCCTTTATTTTGCTGCAAATACTTTCGATTTTTGCCTAAAGGTTCTAATAATTCATAACAAGAGGTTTTAAGTGTGAAATGACATGGAATATCAGAGAACAATGTTACATCTCAGCATTCATATTTGTTCCATTTGAGCTATTACACAGGAAACTAATACCATTCTCAGGTTACTTGGCTCTGATGATTTAATTCAAAATATGGCTGCTCAAAATTAGTGGGCAGAAACATACATACAACCCATCCTCTCTCAAACCGTGTTCACTGGGGGTACCCCTTCTGAAAACACGTTTATCGTCCATGTACCCAACAGCACACACAGTCTCTTGCTATCTGCTCCTACCTCAGACTTGCATAGAAAGTAGTCTATATAAACTTAATGCACTGGCTTTAATTACACAAAAATTGTACCTGAAAGACAGCACACACTTCCTTTAAGAAAAATAATGCAATAGCAATGTCATGATACTATCCCCACACGAGTGGAGATTCTGCACAGAGTTTTATTCAGAGTCAATTCCTAAAATCAATATGGAGGTGGCATCCAGTTTGCTGACTTGCCTGGGTCTTTTCTCAGAGGGACTCCCCCCCAAATTCTGCAAAGAAGAGAAACATCTCAGGGATTCACCGTGACATTCTCAGTGGGAAAGTGACCAACCTATCCTGAGAGGATGGGGTTTCTGCCCTTAGGGAAGCGCTGAGAACATGATCTCACTAGATGGAGAGTGACCACTGGGTGAATATTCAGAGGAAGGGTTCTCCAGTCTTCCTGCTCCAAATGTCCTTCCATGGTTGAAGCAGAGCTTCATCAAGTGGGTCACACATGAACATGCAGCTGTGTCCCACATGTGTCCCCCTAAAATATCCCATAGTACTAACACAGATGTACCCTCTTCCCCAAATCAGAAGTTTCAACCAGTTACCCAGCTTCGTAACTATACACCCAGCTTGCCAGGGCAGCCAGCAGTCATGGGAGCATCTCTCACCTGTCTGGAAAAGGTTCTGCATAGGCATGGCTTCTCCCTGGACTCCTCTACAGGACTCTACTCTCTGTTATTTCATCCACACAGACCCACATCTCCTAAGGCTCAAGGGGCAGTCAATCCATCCAGGGCAAAACCAGCTTCCAGAGAAAATCTGTATACAGTTCCCCTGCCCGCCATATTATAGTGGTCCACTGGCGGTCCGTTGTCGTCCACGTGGATGTGGGCTTCTGACATTCTAATGCATCCTGGGAGAAAACAAAGCCTTGCATCCTGTACAGTGTGAACTCTGGAGGTGGCATCTCCAACGAGGTATGAAAGCCCCTTCTTCAGGGGCTTCAATTGGTCACAGTGAAGACAGTTATCTGGTCACCTTCAAAGGCTCCACAGAGTCTCTGCTCTCATTTCCTCTTGTCCCTCCCACCTCAGGACTCTCACAGACGGCATATATACATCAAAACTTCACAAAGCTATGCAGAGCGAGGTGACAGTGCGTGCTTCAATAGTTCATAAAAATATACAATTTACACATAGCTGCATCTGTCTAGCTTAGTCTTCAGGAACTTAGCTCTTCTGTTTATATAAAATACTCTAGCCCTAAAAGGCTGCTTGTTCTCAAACAGCCCAGTGGCATTTTCCAAGGAGAGGGTGATGGCCAGTCTATACAGTACGGTGCACTAAGCATTGGCAGGCACTGGGAACAAGACTCGGATGCTCAGAAATATCTCAAGTTGCCAACTGGAGATATGTGCTCGGTAGAAAGGCTTGCCTATGGAAGAACTAAATATAAAATCTCAGCGCCTTTGATATCAGCTTTCACAAATGCCCCCCAAATTTGGCAGGAAAAGAAAAACTTTCTAGTGGTTCGATTAAATGACTTGCCTCCCACGAGATCATTCATCTTTCAGTTACTTAAAGTGCTTATTTAAATGGGAAGGTGGTAGGGCTTGGAGCTTTGAACGAAACTCCAAGGTAAGACACAAGATAAAGCCAAAGAAATTCCAGTTTTTCAAAACATAACACAGGAAAGAGAAGGAAATCATGCTGGAAGAAGGCTAGTCATTTACCACCATTCGCAACATCCTAACATCTACAGTTGAAAATACTCCTCAAGCAAAACATATATATACACAAATAAAAATTTTTTTAACTAAAAAAACACTTTAATTGGCTCTTTGTTTCCCAAACACTCCACAAGTAGAATAAAACTATGTTGTCAGCCAAGAATGATACTCTTGGTTAAAAGAAAGCAAAGACTTGTGAGAGGGTGATGTGTTGCATCAAAGAGGAGATGGGGTTTTGACAAAGCCTGCAGGTGAGGGACACGATGCCAAAGCATGGCTTTGGAATAGCCCCAGAGCTCACTGCTTCTCAGCTGGGAAGAACTTCTGCAGTGAGGTGCATACAGTAGCCATCACAACAATAGGTCTCAAGAGCGGGCATCAGTCCCCACTGGATCTCACATACCTACCAAGAGGCCATGGTCTGAATACAGGGGAGGCACTGAAGGGAGAAGGACATAGCCCAGCTTATCTTACAAAGAACATCAATTCTAGCACTGCTGCTACAGTGAGCAAGATTGAATGGTCTCAAATTCACACATCTCCTGGAAGAGTGCATAGCATTTTCTCTTAAAATTGGGCAGGGGTGCAGGCGAGGGAGGTGGAAGAAGAGAATTTAAAAAAAAAAAAAAGAGAGAGAGAAGGCACTGACCCAATTCAAAGTGACTGCATATATCAGTGTGGATTTTTAAGGACAGGAAGTGGCCACCTCAACACAAACATAAAACTTTCCATTTGAGATTCTTCAGTGCTAAGTAAAAGTGAACCAAAAAAAATAAAATAAAATCCCCCCAAAAGGAAAAATTAGGTACCCTATCTGCCAGTGTAATTATCATGGCACAGATCTAGAATTCTCTCCCACAGCCAGAGTAATTTTTTGCAATGACAATGATACCAGTGGAGAATAAAGCAGTGCTATCATTTTGTAGCTGTGAAAGCCACGTCTTGCACAGAGGTGTGTGCAGTGAGAGTCCATACATTAGCATAAGAGAAAAAGTACTGCTTGCAGGGCTTCCCAAGCTACAGCTCTGTTTAGGGCGGAAATGGAGCAATGACTCAACAGGCTCTTCTGCCAAACACCATCGTGTGACACACGAGTGAATAAAAATGGATTGTTTCCGGAATGGCAACAAAACTGCTTCTGCTCCTCATCGTCCAACCCTGCAGGCAGGGGCGCTCATAAATTTTGTGGTGTCAGATGACCACTGAAGCCTGGCCCTACACAGAGTCCCAATAAATTAACAAAATAAAAGAAATGCCCCCCCTTCATACACCCAAACACTTTTGTATAAACTACCTGCAAACAAAAATTTAAATTTGAGCTTACTTTCAAGGAGGAGGGGTTCTACCCATCACTCTCTCTTGAAGTCTTTATTAAATACATTTCTGCATCTTAGAAAAATAAAAAGAATGGCCAATTTATTGAACCAAAATTATCTCACAGACTTAAAAGCATGCCCAGTAAGCACAGCCCTGTAAGACTATATTAATATCAAATCAAAGCAATTTGGTTACTAAAATCAACCTGGTTTGAAGTTCACAGTTGATTACGACAAAGTTTATTCATTCCTTTCTTTCCTTTTTTTTTTTTTTTTGTTTTGTTTTTGGCCCATATAAAAATAACATATTGCAACTCAAAGTGCATCTTTTAAAATAAACCATCAACTATCTTTATCAAATAAAATATTTACAACATTTGGTTTCTAGTGAGGAAAGCTCTTTCAGGCTATCACCATGGGGACATCGTCGGAAAATCCAGTTATCATCGGAGCATCTTCATCGTCCTCCCCTAAAGGCAAGACAGTCAGTCTTTGGTGAGTTCCGGGGCACTTCTGCCTGAACCCAACCTCCCACCGCTGACCCCCATCCCTACATCACAAGCCCCAGCTAGAAAAGTCAGCAGCAGAGCCAGCCAGGCACAAGAATCAGTGCTGAAACCAGCCCAGCTTCTGACATTTTTGAGTCACCTGTTCCCCATCAACAGGTGGCCAACCGTCTTTTCATGGTAGCTTGAACTTAACCAAAAAAGGAAAGTAAATTTAAAGAGGGGGGGATCTTATTATCCGTCCCAAACTCCAATGGGTGGCTTAGGTGCCCCAGTTTGGTTATCCACACCCTACGCTAGCATGGTGAAAGTCATCATATGTTTCATACACACTGGGTTGGCCAAAAAGTTCCTTTGGGTTTTACAGGTGTGTCAAGTATACCTATTAATTGTAGTAACTCACAAAGATATAACCAAAATTCATCTTTGGCTGGCCAAAATAAAAATTGCTGGTCATAGGCATTAGTTTTGCAAAAATCCCCCAGTCAGTAATGAGTTAATTGTATTTATTAAGTAGTTCATTCCCTCCATGAGCATTTTGGATTTTGGAATTTGAGCATGCAAACATTTATATAAGAACGGGGACATTTCCTTCTCTTCCCCAGGTCATATACCACCGATATGTAAAAGAAGAATGGCCAGTGAGGCTGTGCTACCCACGGGAGAGAGAAACAGTATGACGGGAAGGGTAATTTGGACAGAGACCGATGAAGTAAGCATGGCTTTTTGTCAGTCAAGACAAACATCTCCAAAGATGTCAGACCTCTGCATGTGAGGGATGAGAGGGGTCGGAAG
Organism: Moschus berezovskii; assembly: GCF_049115385.1. Classification (NCBI taxonomy): domain Eukaryota; kingdom Metazoa; phylum Chordata; class Mammalia; order Artiodactyla; family Moschidae; genus Moschus; species Moschus berezovskii. The sequence continues at coordinate 36,469,223 of NC_142473.1, read as the reverse complement.
TTCCTGAGAATCTGCTGCCACTTTGGGAACACCCAAAGCCCAGGCAGGGTCTGCCCATCCTTTGTGTATAAGGCAAGCTCCCACCTGTCCTTTGACAGAACTCCCTGTCTTGAGCATGCTATCAAAAAGTTTTGTTCAGTTGCTCAGTCGTGTCCAATTCTTTTGTGACCCTATAGGCTGTAGCCCACCAGGCTCCTCTGTCCATGGGCTTTCCCAGGCAAGAATACTGGAGTGCATTGCCATTTCCTTCTCCAGGGGATCTTCCCAGACCAGGGATCAAACCCACATCTCCTGCATTGGCAGATGCATTCTTTACCACTGAGCCACCAGGGAAGCCCCCACTGAACAGAGGACTGTTATTTTAATTGAGAAGCAATTGCAAAGTAAAGGGCTCCAACTGATTCACCACAAAGCAGTGGGATCATCAGTTAATGAAGAACTTGGCTAGCGTCAAAAGATGAGCTCAAGGTAGGCAATTCCTCAGCAAGCCCCTGGCCTTGTGGGGTCTGCTCCGGGAGGGAGAACCTTGCACCCTGTCCCACTCACCCAGGTCATCCCCCGAGGAGAAGATGGCCGAGCCCAGCCTGGAACTGTAGTGGCTGTTGGCAAAAGCCGTGAAGCTGCTCTGTAGCCTCCGATGCTTTGTGTATAGGATGGCGAACCCAACGCCCAGGCTCAGCAGGATCAGGAATAAGATGGGGACCACCACGGCAGCTACATCGGTAGATCTGGCAGCCTGGATCACTGATGCATCGCCACCTGCCAAAGCAAGACAACAACCCATAAGGCCCCCATGGGAGGGCAGGAAAAGGGACCAGGCATCCCCTTGCCGCCCCAGCTACCCAAATGATGCCAAGAGTCTGCAGCAGCTCCCTGAATCGCCTGTCCCATGTGGCACGTTCCTGCACGTGACACCCGAATGTTTCCCAACTCCTCACCACGAGCTGATGGAGGACAGGCCTCATGCGTGCAAATACGGTAATTACATCAGGCTCCTAATCACTGCCTCGTTGGTTATTTAGATAATCTCTTGGAAGGGAGACCTTTGTTGGGGTATCAACACTGATTTCATTAGCATTATTACTTAAGACCACTTGCTTGCCTTACATAAGAGGATGTGAAATCAGACCACTAATTAACGAGATTGCAATTATTTCCCCCTACTTGGCACCAAAGTCACTCTGAACTGCAATTACCTGAAGCTCCATTAAGTGATACAAACGAGATTCCTTTACTGCAATACTGACTTAACAGCTCGTGAAGTTTTATGAGGTTTATTTTTTTACTTAAAAGAGAAAGAGGGAATCTTTCCATATACATTTAACATTTTTTAAAAGCTCTCTTCAGACTCGGAGAATCTGGGTAGCCCTGGCTGGAGCCATGTCCCAGAACCTACACACCATTCTCATTTTCGGCGGCTTCATCTCCCTGATCGGCGCCACCTTCTACCCCATCTACTTCCGGCCCTTAATGCGGCTGGAGGAGTACAAGAAGGAACAAGCCATAAATCGAGCTGGTATTGTTCAAGAAGAGGTGCAGCCACCAGGGTTGAAAGTGTGGTCGGATCCCTTTGGCCAGAAATGAGAAGACTAACACCACCTCTAATTATGAAAGTAGATTCATGCTTTCAGTTCTGCAGCAAGTGCAATAAGTCACCTGGCTAGAGAACGCTGGCTGGAGCAGAAAACTCTAGCAGGCCGTAAAGAGTCCTGTGCATGAGGATTACGTCCCTTCTTAAAAGAACCATGGAACAAATCATACTATTAGGAGGGTTTTCATGATTTGGTTTCCTCTCTAAAAAGGAAGCTGTCTCACTCAGATGGACTTGAAGGCTATCTACATATTATTCAGTCTCTACCTCTTAGCCAGCCAAGCTGTGATATGAATACAAGCAACCAGTAGACTGGGGAAGATTCTAGACTGTTTTGCCATTCTCCAAATAGGAAATTTCAGGGGAAAACTACTATATTGAGCAGCCTCATAGGGCTCATTGAAAATGTTCGGTTCAGTTCAGTTCAGTCGCTCAGTCGTGTCCGACTCTCCGCGACCCCATGAATCACAGCACGCCAGGCCTCCCTGTCCATCACCAACTCCTGGAGTTCACTCAAACTCATGTCCATCGAGTCGGTGATGTCATCCAGCTATCTATCTCATTCTCTGTCGTCCCCGTCTCCTCCTGCCCCAATCCCTCCCAGCATCAGAGTCTTTTCCAGTGAGTCAACTCGTCGCATGAGGTGGCCAAAGCAGCAGAGACATTACTTTGCCAACAAAGGTCCATCTAGTCAAGGCTATGGTTTTTCCAGTGGTCATGTATGGATGTGAGAGTTGGACTGTGAGGAAGGCTGAGCGCCAAAGAATTGATGCTTTGGAACTGTGGTGCTGGAGAAGACTCTTGAGAGTCCCTTGGACTGCAAGGAGATCCAACCAGTCCATTCTAAAGGAGATCAATCCTGGGTGTTCATTGGAAGGACTGATGCTAAAGCTGAAACAAGTTGATAAAACTCTTTGAAGACAAGGTACATTGTACTCTTTAAGAATAAATAGTTCAACTCTACTGTCTCATTAGGAAGGTTGCTGCATGAGAAATAAATAAATTTGAAGCAAACTAAAAAATAAAATAAAAGCTCTCTGCAAAGCCTTTTGGGTGTCTATCACCTGTCAGTGATACTCCCTTCCCACTGTCTTCAACAAATACTAGCTTTGTCATGATGCACTGATACAGCTGTAGCAAAAGGACTCTGTTGGGTTTGCGCCAGTCTTTCTGGAAAGGGCACTTTGTATGGCAGAAATCCTGCAGAAAGTCTGACCTGCGGGAGGAACACAGTCATGTGAGTCAGTTTTAGCTAAGGAAGCAAAGTGGACTTCCTTGGTCTCCATGAGAAGCCTCATGAGGTTTGATGCTGTTTCTTGGTGCAGGGTGAGGAGATGGAGCCAGGCCTCCTGCTCATGCGGAAAGTTCAGTACTTACACAGGGGTTCATCACAACAGGTCCCCATAAAGATGAGCCAGAGAACAGCCATTTCCTGCAAGCCTTATATAACAATTCAATATCCCTGTCTTTCATTTCCTTCACTATTGACTTTACTAGACAAAACTTGCCCCAATCTCAATCACGTGTCCCAGCCTAATCTCAACTGTGAAGCGGTAAACAGGGGGAAAGCTCTGGGCTGGAGCAGTCAAGAGGAAGCCAGCACGGCGGAGGCGACAGAAATGGAGGCGTTCCCACCCCCACCCACCTCCAAGGGGATGTGAATATCACAGGGCAGGATGTGGTCCAAGGAAACGTCTACCCAAGCAATTCTCCCACCTGACAATCCTGGCTTTACAAAGGCAGCTGGAACATGTCCTCAAGGCAGTTTCCCCCAAAGTCTATTTCACAGGTTGCTACTTGGTTTTACTTAAAAAGGAGGCTCTGTTTAAGAAACACTAAGACAAGAATCTGGTTGGTTGTTTTCTGTAGGAACTTTACAGAACTGCGAACAGGCTACAATTCTCCAAAGGGATGTGATGTACCAGGTTTTCCTTTTTTTTTTTAATTTTTATTTATTTATTTTTGGACCCCCTGGGCCTTTATTGCTGGGCATGGGCTTTCTCTAGCTGTGGCGAGTGGGGGCTACTTTCCAGTTGCAATACGTGGGTTTCTTATCACAGTGGCTTCTCTGTTGCAGTGCATGGGCTCTAGGCACACAGGCTTTAGCAGTTGCATTGCTCGGGCTTAAGAGTTGCACCACTCGTGCTCTAGAGGGCGGGCTCAGTAGCTGTGTGTGGTGCATGGGTTTGGTTGCTCCTCGGCATGTGGAATCTTCCTGGCCCAGGGATGGAACCTGCGTCTCCTGCACTGTCAGGCAGGTTCCCATCCACTGCGTCACTAGGAAAGACCCAAGGTCTCCTTCTTTTAGAGAGATGCCAAGGATAGGTTATTCCACTAGAAGCCACCCTGGGAAGGGTGATAGAACAGACAACAGGTCTAACATAAGACTCTGAGCTCAAGCACTGGTTGGTTGTTGGCTAGGAGTAAGTGGAAATAAACAGACCAGTGATAAAACATCTTTGAAATCCCGGGTAAGCTATTATGACCTGAGCAGAATTTCTGTGTAAATGGGAGGTTCCTCTCCCTTGCCATAAGCATAGCCCCACACTGCTGTCTGTGAGTGTCCAGAAGACAGAGATCCCAGACTGACCTCAAGATCTGATCTGAGGGTGACAGCAAAGATGAAGGGAAGGCTGGGAAGTCAGTGACGTTGTGATGAGATAATCTATTGACTTGGAAAATCATGGGGAATATTAGCATACTAGAGGTTCTGAAAGGTCTCCAGAAAATAAAAACAAAACTCATTAAGCTATGGCTTCCCAAACAGAATCTCCTTTTTAAACAAAACATTTCCTTTCTTCTGACTTACATTCAGAATATGGTCACCTTGTAACCCTAGCACCTCACACCATACCTGACTAGGGAAGGATTTGTTAAATAAATCAATGGATGATTAAGCTGATGCATAAACGATTTTCTTCAGCACTGCAAAAATATTTCAAATGCATTTTCAGAAAGGCACATGTTCATCAAGGGCTTCCCAGGTGGCGCTAGGGGTAAAGAACCTGCCTGCCAATGTAGGAGACAGGAGACGCGGGTTCGATCTCCAGGTCAGGAAGATCCCCTGGGGGAGGGCATGGAAACCCACTCCAGTATTCTTGCCTGGAGAATACCATGGACTGAGGAGCCTGGAGGGCTATAGTCCATAGGCTCGCAAAGAGTCTGATATGACTGAAGTGACTGAGCACGCACGGACACGTTCATCAAACCACACTACATCCTTGATATATTTCCTGGGAAATAGTAGCAACAGTGACTTACCAGACCCCAACTCATCATAAAGCAGGACAGCAGGCTCCCCACAAATCTGGCTGCCGAAAAGACATCGTGCTTGGACAGTGAAAGTATAATTATGACCCAATTTCAGGTTGGAAATTTTAAAGAAATTGTCAGTAGTATTCCCAAGGTAAGCCGAGATATTCATGACACTATCGAACATGTGTATCTCGTAGCCCTGAAAACAAACACAGGGGGACTGCTCAGGAAGTTAAACGTGGAAACCGACAGCTTCTATTATAGGTTACAACTTTATATGAGCTCCTTCCTGCAGGGATTTATAGAGGTTAAAGCATTTTGAGTTTCCTACCAGTACTTTATACATTATCACTGAGATTAGATTCAGAAAATGGGCATTTTCTCATCCCCAAAGTCTAAAATAACTACCACATCCGCTTCTGAGCCACATAGCAGAAGTGGAAAAACAAAAGTCATTTTAACAAACACTGATTTTTCAAAGTTCTGGTTGGTTCACTCATTTCCAGGAATGTTTAACATGCCACAAAGAATCCATACAATTAAAGCAACAGTTCACTGTAACAGGATTGGACTAATCCAGGTAGCAGTGGATTCCAGCCATGAGGTAAAAAAAAAGAAGGAATTTGCAATAGTGAAAACGAGACATCGCTCCTTAAAACAGCCTGAGGGAACTCCACTGTTAGCTGCCGGCTCACTTCCTATCTCCTTTCTTTCTGACTCTTCCAAGCTGATCTTAGCCCCAGTCCAGCCTGGCCTTGAACCCAGAAGCACTGCAGCAGCTCAGATCTATTCACTGGGGGAGTTTGGAATAAACCTCCTACTTAGACCAATTCAGGGCGAGTCCTTGGCTCCTGTGCAGGAAAAGTCCCTCCTGGAACAGCCCGAACCCAGCATGCGGGCTGGGATCAGGACTGACTTCCAGACTTCTAGGTCAATCTCCAAGTTTTCCAGCGTCAGAGCTACCGGCACCTCCTCTGTCCCCGCAAAACCCCTTCTCTCTCTCTCTACTCACATATTGGGCCCCACGGCATAATCATGATCCCCTGGTTCTTGTTCTGTTGACCTGCACCTTCTCTGAACTCCAAGTCAGGTAGCAGGAAGAAGGACCTGTCCAGCTTAGGTCAGAACCCTCCGATGGGAATGGAACACGGACTGCAAGCCCAACCTTTATAAAGCTGGGCTCCTGCCATCATGACAACTGGGTGTCCTGGACCACCTGCCTGGAGTCTCCATTCCTACATCCTTGTTTATAAACTAGTAACTAGCATTTATTATCTTCTATCTAACATATATGTGATATAGGACATTTGTAAAACACCTAAAGGTATTTTTAAAAAAACGGAAAAAGATACAAATGTTAGCCACCCAAAATTTACTGGACTGATCCTTTTCTGGTGGGCATTAGGGTGTCTCTTCTTAATTACTGTCATAAATAAAATTCTTTATGCACATTTGTTTCCTTAGAGTAAAATCCTAGAAGAATTACTGGATCAAAGGATGTCATATTTTCAATGTTTCTGATACCTACTTAAGTGCCTTACAGAAGGTGGAGCCCATTCTTTCTCCCAGGGGGCTCCTCTTTCCAGCTATGACTCTCTTACTGGTACTATCCCTCCCCAAAACTTTTGTCAATGTAATGGGAAAGCACTGTATCTTTGCTGCAAGTTTAGATTTCTAGTGGGGCTGAAACTATTTTCTTTTGCTCACTGTTGCTTGAAACTTTTAACTTTGTTACCTGTACCTTATTCAAAATGAGAATAAGCTGACCCTTGAACAATGTGGCAGTTGGGGCTCTGACCCTCAAAAATCTGAGAATGACTTAGAGTGCATCCTCTGGATTCGTGGTTCTGTATCTTTGGATTCAACTATCTGCAGATTGTCTGGTATATTAAGTCCCCTACACATGAACGAGTTCCATTCAGAGAGTGCGTTTGTAAGTCCAATTTGTTTGTTAAGTTCAACAAAGTTAGCCCAGGTACCCGACTAACACAATTGGCTCTCTACCACTACTTTTATACTTCCTTCCGGACATTCCAGGGCTGCCCTGGTGGCTTAGTCAGTGAACAATCTGCCTGCAATGTAAGTGACCTGGGTTCAATCGCTGTGTTGAAAAGATCCCCTGGAGAAGGAAATGGCAACCACTCCAGTATTCTTGCCTGGGAAATCCCATGGACAAAGGAGCCTGGCGGGCTATAGTCCAAGGGGTCACAAAGAGTCGGACATAACTTAGCGACTAAACCATCCACATCTGGACGTTCTGGGCTGGAAATAAAGATGCTGTACTACTATACTCTATACAGTGAAAAGTGAAAGTGTTAGTCACTCGGTCGTGTCCAACTCTTTACGACCCCATGGAAGGCCCACCAGCCTTCTCAGTCCATGGAATTCTCCAGGCAAGAATACTAGAGTGGGTACCAATTCCCTTCTAAAAGGGATCTTTCTGACCCAGGGATTGAACCTGGGTCCCTTGCATTGAAGGCAGATTCTTTACCATCTGAGCTACCAGCGAAGCCCACTCTATACTGTAAAGTACACAAAAGCACAACCACTTGTAGAGGATGCAAACATGTGACAACCCATACCAGACATGTGAACTAATTAACGTGACTGGACATGTGAACCCACGTTCTCATCTTTGGAAGTTCACAATCTGAAAGTTCATATGCAGGGGACTTACTGTGTTGCAGGTTATCTGTGGACGTGCATAATTCAACTCTGTATTTTTCAAGGGTCGTATTTCTGTTTTGAATTTGTTTGAAAGCCTCTTTACACTTATGTATATTAACCATTTATATGTCACCGTTGTGAGAGTTGTGAAGAATTTTCACATTTAATTTCTCTTTGCTTCTGGCATTATACTGTGAAGATTTAAAGCCTCTGGGGTCTTTGCAGACATCATACCCCACAAAAGTCATTGATTTTTACTGTGTCTCTATTTAGCTCATGCTCTGCTCACACAGGAGCCAAGCAGCTTCATTCAAGACCCTTGGGTGGCAAATCTGTTTCCAGGTGCCACATGCCTCCTCCTATCTCCTGCTGTGAATATAGTAATTGCCCTGCTAATAACAAAACATGGTGCTTTTTGTATGGCAACAGACTATCTTCAAGCACTTCCTGTTCACTGGAAAGAAACTGATGAGATTCCAGGTTGGCAGTGCAGCTCGGTTACCCTGTACTGAAGCCATACCATAGCCCTGCCCTCAGACTATCTGGGAAAGATGGGCCCTGGGTGCCAGTGCTGAGTCCCAGTCAAAACCTAGGATGCACAGCGAGGACTCCAGCCCATTTCCCTCTCTTTCAGAGGACGACCAGTTCATGACTGAAAAGTGCTTAGTGCAGAGATTCACATCTTTAATGGGCAGGATAAACATTTGGCTAATTAGCAGTCCCATCGAAAATGGTCCGTTAATTCTCACGTTCACTCCCCTGCCCTATTCTTTCTTTTGACTCCATCTATGCCAGCAGGCTGTTAACGAGCTCATCTCCAAAATGGCATTTCAATTAGATTTCCAAAGCCATTGAAAAGGAGGGAGGAACTTACCCTGCTTTCATTAAAATACTTTTCTTTCAAAGCTAGGCTTTTCCAAAACAGAAGGACGTGGTCATTTTCTGTTATGATTTTTAAGGCATCAGGTGCTAATAAGGAAACTGAAAATGAAAGATGAAATAGGAGACAGTTAGTGGCTACACATGTGAGTCTCTGCTTTCCTGTCCATCAAAGGTGGATGAAATAACACTAACCCTAGAAGAACTGGTTGAGGAAGAAAAAAAAAACACACATATATCCACTTAGTATAGAGCCTAGCACATTCTAGACACTCTTTAACTGACATCTACTTTGTTGTTGTAATGTCTTTAGCCAAGAAATTTGGATGGCATCTAATTTGGTAGCCCTTAGACCAAAAGATGGTCAAAAACAAATGGGGATGGGGTGAGGCTGGACTAGTTCAAAGCCTGCCTGCACTTCTGTTCTGGTTCCAGTCTGCTTTCCTGCCCCAAATTCCAGAGGGGCTCAGTGAGGGCCTAGAGAGCTCAGCCTGAAGACAGAGCTCCGGAATGACCACAAAGTATGTTCCAGGCCCACAGTCCACACTGGCAGCCTCTGATACCGTCACTCCTGATGTCGTCTGCTGCTGTCCAAATAACTGGGCTTACTACCTGCTCTATGAACCTGAACCTGACCTGAGCCAGCCTAGGGCGGGCAGCAAATCACCCTTTAAAGTGTTACCTAATTCCTGGTCTCTGATCGTTTCTGCATCTGATATCACCCTAGAAACCATGATGACTTCAGTCCAGGTACACAGATGCAACGTTTGGCTTTAAGGAGCAAAGATTCAGTGTCATTTCCTAACTTTCTTGAAAATGTCAAAGCCAGCTAGGGGAAGGGAGACCACAGGGGACAGAGAGTATAGAAAATGACAGCCACTCCCCTGCCCGTGGTGCCCCTGCCACCACCCTGCAGCCCAGAGCCTGGGACCCCTGCACAGCTCTGCCCCATCCAGGATATGGAGGGTCATCTTTGCACTTCCTGGGAAAGTCCTGATGGAAGTCCCATGTCCTCGAAAAAATAAAAGAGGAAAAAAAAGAAATGCCACACCTCTAGAAGTCCTATGGTGTGTGCCCTGCTGTGTGAGAAGGCCTCTAATCTCTCGCCAGCTTACCTGTGGTAATTTTGATACTGGAGTCTTTGCTCATGTTCCCCAGCTGGACAATGATGTGATATTTTCCTCCAGGCTCCAACTTGTTCAGCGTGTATTCCACGGTACTGTTGCGGGATTTCACCTTGTAGCTCCTTTCACTCTTTCTTATTAGATCTTTAACTGCAATTGCATATAACTGGGGCAAGAAAAAGACATCTTAATGGTAATCAGAAACCTGGCCTTTTCTACTCTTTGAAGTTCAGTGGCGGCCCATGTGACAGAAGTATGTCAGTGGCTGTGACCCCCAAAAATAATATTTTGGGCCACAACATCTGACTCTGTTCTTTGGAAAGCCTCTGGGGTGGTCAGGTCCAACTTTACAATAAGTATTCATGCACAGAACTGTGCACAGAATTATCAGTATGATCCCAAAAAACCACCCACCCCTGGGATGGCAGGGAGGGCGAGGAGATAGAGGTCAAAGCAGCCTGGGAAAGTGAAAGTGGGAGATGTTTCTAGAATAAATGCCTCTTCTTTTAGGGCCAGTTGTTATGTTGCTAAGTTGTATCAGATTCTTGCAACCCCAAGGACTGCAGCCCGCCAGAATCCTCTGTCCATGGGATTTCCCAGGCAAGAATCCTGGAGTGAGTTGCCATTTCCTTCTCCAGGGGATCTTCTGAACCCAGGGATCCTGGAGTGAGTTGCCATTTCCTTCTCCAGGGGATCTTCTGAACCCAGGGATCAAATTCGTGCCTTCTGCATTGGCCAATGGATTCTTTACCACTGAGCCATCAGGGAGCCCTCTCTTAGGGCAGGTGCCAGTAAACTTTTTTTATAAAGGTTCAGACAGTAAATATCTTAGGCCTTGAAGGTTAGATGGTATGTACCACAATTACTCAACTCTCGTTTGTGGCATGAAAGCAGCCATAGATAACATGTAAACAAATGGGTATAACTTGGTTCTAATAAAACTTTATTTAGAAAAACAGGCAGTGGGCTAGATTTAACCTGCAGGCCAACTGTTGGTGAAGGTAGAGAAAAGGAGGAACAAACCAATACAGTAGCCAGGACATAACAACAAAGAGGGGATACCTATAAGGACCCTGTCTTTGGCGAGGCAGAAATGGGGGGGAACCTCCCGCTGAGCTCTACGCACCAGGCCTAGGTTTCCTGCCCCCAGACCAAACCACATCCAGAATAAGCTAGGTCGCCTGGCCCACTCACCAGGTCCTGGTCCGGAGAATCGTACGGGGATTCCCACTTGATGACAGCAGAGGTTTTGCCCATATGGACCATGTGCAGGTGACGGGGAGGAAGCCGGCTATCCGGGATCATCCTCACCACGACATAGTCAGAGGACGGCCCCTGGTAAGGCACCACCACCCGGACCTGAAACAAACACCACGCAAACTCACACAGTGGTCAGCAAACCATTTTTTCCCCAACAACACAGTGACACACGTACACAATTAAAATTCAAGGCACACAAAAGATGCAGGATAAGTCCCCACCTACCCCAATTCTCCCATCCATTTCCCACAGGCAGTACTAGTAATGATTTTACATGCTTCATTCCAGAAATGTCCTATGCAAATATAAGCACAGATACACACAGATGGGAGGGTATGTATGTATAGATACATATATACATACATGTGTGTGCTCATACATGTGCGTGCTTATGCATGTGTAACTTACTGTCCTTAACTTTTTTACAGAAATGGAAAACCATTACACACATAATTATGCTCTTTGGTTCTTTTACTTAATAATGCAGCTTGGGGATTTTTCCAGATCAGTACATTTAGTTTGTTGTATTTGTGTTGGATGACTGCCCTGTACTCCATCTCAAAGATAAGCCATAATACTTTTAACTAGTCTTCTCCTGATAGATGTTTGTTTCAAATCTTTTGTTTTCACAAGTAATAGTAGTCCAAACATGATTTTCCATATACCTTGGCACACATGTAAAAGCATGGCTAAATTCCTGGAAGTGGAATCTGATACAAGCTTTCATCTATTCCTGAGACCCATTTACCAAGTTCCTAGTCCTGCACAAGGGAGCTGCAGATGGTTAAATGGCCGCCCATTCTGTGCTTCAAGTAAAAACCTGACGCTTGTGGAGAACCATCCTCTCATCTGTCTCCTTCCCTCCTCCCACCCCCTCACTCTCAAAGCACACGTGCACACGCACACACACACGGATCCTGGAATCTGCATCTCCAGCTCCCCAAGTCCTAGGTCTGAGCTTGGAGCCCAGCAATTAAGACCTCCTCAAAAAATAAAACATTCCTCTGTGCTCCTGGCATTAGGAAACTTACCAGAAACAAATATTGCTCGTCCCCACTGACAAGGACTGTTCTGTTGTGCTGCGAAGTAGTCAAGCTCTTGGGGTTGCGATAGAGGTCAAGAAAGGACGTGGCATAGAAGATACCGTAAACCTGTAAAAGGAGAGAGCAGAAAAGGGCACCAGTTCAACGGCCGGTGACCTCACTCTCATGAAAGCCCTGATTTAAAACCCTGGGAACCGCTCCACAGGAGCTCACAAAGAAGTCTTCATTCGGCATCTGTTGCATCAGCGTTTACAGAGAAGGCACCCTGGGCCAGGCTGCAGCTTCCCACCTACGAAGATAAACAAGACGCGGTCTCTGCCCTCAGAGCTCGCTTAGCCAGGCAAAGGAGAAAAACAGATTTATAAATAAGTTGTAAATACGAAACCCCTGGAAGCTATAGCAGAAGACTGCAGGATAAGCTGGGGAAAGGAGGGAATGACCAAGAAGCGGGGACAGTCCTCTAGTGTGATGGGGGTGGCAAGTGTGCAAGCTGGTGGAGAGCACGTGTGAAGCGAGGGCGGGCACTGCCGGCTGCCCAGCAGGTCCCTGTCCTCCCCTCCTCCTGCAGCAGAATCCTGGTTCCTAGTGAGAGTTGCTACTTGGAAACATGCCTGCATCCCACCTCCCTCCTCCCGGCAGGAGAGGCCAGGTGACAGGGATGCTCAACAAGATGTCAGCAGACATCCTGGGCGGGACCTCAGTGGGGCTCATGGAAACGCAGGGAGAGCACTTCCTCCTTCCCACTGCCTGGAATACACACGGCGATGTGGTCCAGTCCGAGCACTGGACTGCAAGCCCCGGCCACCCACAGGCCAGGGTGGCAGGGAACTGGCTGCTGTTGTTGTTCAGTCACTAAGTTGTGTCCAACTCTTTGCAACCTCATGGGCTGCAGCACGCCAGGCTTCCCTGTCCTTCACCATCTCCTGGGGTTTGCTCAAACTCATGTCCATTGAATCAGTGATGCCATCCAACCATCTCATTCTCTGTCGCCCCCCCTTCTGCTTTTGCCCTCAATCTTTTCCAATGAGTCAGCTCTTTGCATCAGGTGGCCAAAGTATTGGAGCTTCAGCATCAGTCCTTCCAATGAATATTCAGATTTAATTTCCTTTAGGATCGACTGGTTTCACCTCCCTGCTGTCCAAAGGACTCTCAAGAGTCTTCTCCAACACCACAGTTTGAAAGCATCAATTCTTCAGTGCTCACCCTTCTTTATGGTCCGACTCTCGCATCCATATAAGAAAAACCACAGCTTTGACTATACAGACCTCTGTCGGTAGGGCCTAGGAAATGGATCAAACCATGTTGCTGACATAGAAGCCCTGGATGGCTGAACTCCAAACTCTGAACAACTCATAATTAGGAGGGAAATAAACTGTTCAAAGCCACTCCTGTTCTATGTGGCCATTCTTAACCCTAAGTGATATACATGGAGTTTAAAGCAGGAGGTGGGAGTCTGATGGCCCTTGTAGCGGGAAAAGTGAAGGCTGAGAGTGTTTATAATAGGGTAAGTGTGAGGAAGCTTTCTTTGTAAGGTAGAGACAGATGGCATTTTCTCCATGAGCATATGAGCAGGCAAGACAGGGGACTTGAAAACCGTACAGGTCCAGAAGCCCTGGAAGTACAGGAAACCCATCAGGGATTCTCATGTCCCAGATAAACAAATAGGGAAGGAGCAGCAATAGGGGAACGAGCAAGTTCAGACGGGAGAGCAGAGGGGGACCCAAGGTGCATGCAGGTCTGACCCTGGAGAGGATGGGCCTGTGGCCACCACGTGGTAGAGGGTCCAGCCAAGAGCCAGGAAAGGGGACCCCAGAGCCTAGGGAGCCAGGGTGTAAGAAGGCCACACTTGACAGTGATGGGAACAGCTCCTGTCGGGGAGACAACAACTCCGTGTGAGATTCCAGCATCCACAGTGAGCTGGAGACAGGTGGGAGCTGAGAGCTTCGTTCAGGGTACTCCACAGGCCCCTGACCCTTGGAAGGCTACCATGAGTGCAAGCAGACTCTCAGCATGGAGGCGGCTCCTTCTCAAAGTTCACATGTGATAAGACGCCAAAATCAGACCAGTGCTCTGTACACAACGGCCCACTCTGTGCAGACGGCTGGGTGTGACAGGCAGGCAGGCCTGAGTGGGGCACATAAACCAGGGACAGAGGCCCCTCTCTGAGGAGGGTCCAGCTCCAGGTAAAACGGAGCCCAGGGGCTGGCTCTGGGCATCTCATCCCCATCCCTGCCTCAGAGTGAGGTTCAAGAGAGACAGAAGCGCCCAAGCTGTTACTCCAGCTGGACCTGAGCTCTAACTCAGTCTGCTGCTTACTAACCCTTGACTGCGGCCAGTGACCTCACCCCTCCGAGCCATGGTCTCCTTACTGGCAGAGCAGAAACATTTACCCCACAGAGCTGATAAAGGCAGGAAGTAGGAGACCGTGGATTGAGGGTGGGCATCATGCCTAGCACACAGTAGGTGCTCAACAACTCTCACCTCCCCTTCCTTCTTCACGGCTGAGCTCACAATTACTGGCAAACCTTGGTTCTTTCCCCATGAACCAGTCCTGCCCCCCAGTGCCCACTGGATGTGCCCTCAAAAGACAAAGGACAATTCCTCCTCACCAGTCACTGAGGATTCTTACAGATTTAGTCCCACACACTTTTCCACTTGAAAAACTCAGAAAATGACCCTTCCCTTCAAGATCTTATCAACTAGTTAGGGAGATGAGAGTAGACAGAAGATATCAAATCAGATTCGCAGTGTCTGATGAAACAGGCTGCATGGCACCAACTCTAAGGATTCAGTTCTTAAGGGAAGGAGACCGAGTAGAAGAGCTAGGATTTGACTGCACAGCAGGAGGGGGAAGGATTCCAGGGAAGACAGAACAGAAGCCATGGCGCAGAGGCAGGAGGTAGATGAAAACAGCCCTAGGAAGGTGTGCCTAAAAGCAAAGGAAGGCGCGCACTGGGGCAGGTGGGAAAGCAAAACCAGACTCAAAAAGAAGCATGGATCTAATCCCAGTGCATCAAATGCATTCAAATAAATAAATAAAAGAAACAAAAAGACCCACGTACAAGTGCAGTGGGGGCCCTGGAATGAATAGGGAGGCATGTCTGGCGAGGGGGCACCTGAGAAGGCAACCTGTGGGTGGGGGATCCCCTGGGTGGGGAGGGGCGAGAGGAACCTGGGCATGGTTCTCAGGTGTGATTCTCATTGTCAGGGCAACTGACTTCTCACCCATCCCCAGGTAAGACACCCCCCACACACACAGTGCCTGATCAGGAATGTGATCCCTCTTCATACTCAGCTTAAACAACAGGGGTTCTTTCTTCTTAGACGCCAGGCCAGGTTGTAGAAAGGGATGTCAGGTGTCTCTCGGCGGTAATCCAGAGCTGACCAAGAGGGTAGCTTGTGTGCGGGATAAGGAATAAAGAGCAGTGACAGAGGAAGCCCTGGGGGCGTCCGGTGGTCTAGTGCCAGGGGAGGGTCCATCCTCACTCTGCAGAGGTCATCCAGGCTGACTTACCACATTCCTGGGGCCGGTCCAGGTGCATTCCACTGCCGTCTGATTGATGGCCTTGGCTTTGAGGCTTGGGGCGGGCGGGCGGACACCCCTGGTTGTGACACGCTTGAATGCCAGAGGACTGTCCCCCAAGTCGGTCTTGGCCCAGGCAGAAATCTCATAGGGCGTATGAGCTGTCAGGTTGCCAACTGGGGAAACAGGGACAAAGGGTTGGAGCAGTGGTCTTTATATGCATACTCTATTTTAAAATTAAAAACAAATTCTGAAACACGTATGTTGTCATATGTGAAACGAATCACTAGTTCAGGGTCGATGCATGTTATAGGATGCTCGGGGCTGGCGTGCGGGGATGACCCAGAGGGAGGATAAAGGGAGGAGGGAGGTGGGAAGGGGGTTCAGGAGGGGGAACTTATGTAAACCTGGGGCGAATTCATGTCAATGTATGGCAAAACCAACCAATATAATATTGCAAAATAATTTGCCTCCAATAAAAAATAATTTAAAAAAAAACAAATTTTCTTCTTTTGTACATGTCTTTATATGTACACCTTATTTTTTACATTTTTTTTCCTTTTTGATCTTTTGACTGTGCCATGCAGCATGTAGGATCTCAGCTCCTCAACCAGGGATCGAACTCTCACCCACTGTGTTAGCAGCGTGGAATCTAAACACCTGGACCACCAGGGAAGTCCACCCATTTTTTTCAATGTAACCTCTCCATTTAATTGAGTCCCTCATGTTGTAGAATGTTTATTATTTTATGAATTCACTTGGCATGATTTATTAATGAATACTGCAAATAACACAGCGCATGGGCATGGAAAAATTCCTTTAAAGCCGACCATCTGTGGATATAAATTGGTATGATCCTTGTGGAGAGCCATTTGGCCTTGTGAGGGTCTAGAAATCCTTCATAACCTTCAATCCAGGTACAAGAGAGGGATCCAAAAATTTGTGCAATCAGGATTCTGTCACCATATTTGTTTCAGCAGAAAAAAATATAATCATCTGATCACCCAGCGACAAGGCAACAGTTAAATGAGGTGCATCCATGAACTTCATGTGCATTCCATGAACACAGCCACAATAAGCTGTTTCCAAGAATACACAGTGCGACTAGAAAATTCTGTGATTTAGGTTCAGTAAAAAAGGCAGGAGGTAAAAGTATATATAGTTATAAGGAAGTCAATGAGGAGGAAAAGGACGAAGTTAGGAGATACTCAAAATTATTAATAAAAGTGGTTTCCCTAGGAAGTGAAATTATAGGAATTCAAAAATTTCATTATACATAATTTTGTTTTCTAAATTTTCTGTAATAAAGATGTGCTCCTTTCTAAGCAGGAAAAATGTCATCAGAAACTAAACGAGCAGTGAGCCATAAGAAGGATACGCTTAATGGGAATTAAACATTGAAAATGTAATGTTGTAAATCACTGTTATCATTGTAAATCAACTATATTTCAGTAGAAATAAATATCAAGCAGAAAAAAAAGAAGGATATGCTAAGAGGACAGCCTCTGGGGTCAGGAGAACTTAGGTTCAAGGCCTGACTCTATGCTTCATGGCTGCAGAAGCCAAGAACGAAGTCTTCAAACTCTCCAAGTCCATATCCTTGTTGGTAAGATGCAGAAGAACAGCACTTACGGTGGCTGACTGCTGCAGGGAATAAAAAAGAAAATGCTCCTCAACAAGTGCTTTGCATGACCGCTGGTGGGAAGCAGGCCCTTTGTGGGTCTCAGGCAATGGCTGGTAGGACTTTTGGCCCCGACTCTGCCAGTTTCTCTTGGTGTGATGTGGGGGCAATGAGATCGCAGCCTTTGGAATTAGAGGTGTGGCTTCCAATCCCAGCTCTGCTGCCTTCTAAGGGAACCACTCGATCCCTGAACCTTATGTTCTGATCCATAAAATGAGGATATCCTGCAGCATCATTTTTTGAGGTGTCAGGTAAAAAAACACACACAGAGTGCCTGCCAGGTAAATGCTTGCACACACTAAGTACCCAATGATAGCTTTACTCTTGCATAACCTCCTTGGGCAACCTATGTATGTGTATACATATATTATAAAATACTTGTTAGGATTGGAAGTACTTTGTAAACAGGTTAGAAGGGAAAAGAAGCTCTCATGTCCTCCTCAACACTCACATGCAGCCTTGGCCATTGAAGGTTTTGTCTTAGAAGCAATTAAAATCCTTCCTTTGGCCTATTTTCAGATATGAGGACTTTGAGACTCACTATTTGCACAGATCCAAGAGGAACTGGAACCCCTTCTTCTCTCAGTCTGTTGGCCCATTTGTTCAACAAATATTTACAAAATGTCAATTACGCAGCAGCCCTACACCACCTTGTATTAATAGCAGCAAAAGAGGAGAGAAGCAGGGGAGTGAAAAGAGAGGTAACTAATCCCGAGAATTCTTTGGGGAGGGAAAAACATCCTCTGTAAAAGGTTAATCTGACTTCTTTCCAGCGTTTCATCCTTTTTAAGCCTCCAACTTCCCTGAAGAGCCATCAGATTAGAAGGGGGATTTGGGGAACCACCCGGTAGATTCCTCACCTGGGCTCAGGAGCCACTGATAGGATCCTCCATGGACAACACGGGCCCACTCAGAACGGCTGCAGAGAAGACCCCTCGCCTTTCCCGGCCCCCCACACAAGCTCTACTGCCAGGAAAGCCTCAGTCCAGCCTTCCGCCTTAATGCTTACACACCGGCTAGCTCCAGGACGCTACCTTTCTGTGACAAGACGGTCCCTCGGAAGTTCAACGTTCTCTTCTCCTGTCTGTGGGTGTCAAACGACCAGAAGAGGTTCACCACATAGCCATTCACCTGCCAAGAGTCAAGAGCCATGTTACATGGGCAGTACACATGCACAGACCTCACCAGACACGAAACGCAGAACTTTTCTGCTGTTCCTTGGGTATCTCCCTTCTTACAAAGAATGGGCTGGTCCTTTGGATCCTTAGAGCAGTTCTATTTGCGCTAACACTGAACACTCCTACTCCTCCCTACTTTTAAAAATGAATGTGAAACAATTTATAATATAAAATATAGATTCTATTGTGTATTAACATATATATATATATATACACACATATATATGCAATCTAGAAAAATGTTACTGCTGAACCTATTTGCAGGACGGGAACAGAGACGCAGACGTGGAGAATGAACTGTGGATACAGGGCAGAAGGAGAGGATGGGACAAACATATACACACCAGCATGTGAAAAACAGCCAGCCAGTGGGAAGTTGCTGTACAGCACAGAGAGGTCACCTCAGTGCTCTGTGATGACCTAGAGGGGTGGGATGAAAGGAGGGAGGCTCAAGAGAGAGAGGATATATGTACACATATAATTGATTCATGTTAATGTACAGCAGAAACTAACACAATTAGACTCCAATTTAAAAATATTTTTAAATAGAGTCAATGAAACAAAAAAAATTAATGCAAAATAAAAGGACAAGAACCAACTAAAAAGGAAAAAAGAAGAAAAACTGAAAAGGTAATTAGATTACAGTAATTAAGGATCCATCTTAGCTCAGAGGGGTGTCCCTGGTGGCTGAGCAGTAAAGAATCCATCTGCCATGCAGGAGCTGCAGGTTCAATCCCTGGGTCAGGAAGATCTCCTAGAGAAGGGCATGGCAACCCACCCCAGTATTCTAGCCAGGAGAATCCCATAGACAGAGGAGCCTGGCGGGCTATAGTCCATAGGATCGAAAAGAGTCGGGCACGGCTAAAGCAACTTAGCACACACACATGCATGCTTAGCTCAAGCAATCCTTGCAGTCAAGGCCAAGAGGTCACAACAAAGGTGGCTTGGTCAGATCTCATGGGCTTCTCCAGGCAAGAATGCTTAAGTGGGTTGCCATTCTCTTCTCCAGGGGATCTTCCTGACCCAGAATCAAATCCAGGTCTCCCACACTGCAGGCAGATTCTTTACCGTCTGAGCCACCAGGGAAGCCCCCACTGTCTAACATAAGCTAATATATCCATGAGTCAGGAAAGACTACCTCTTCTGAGTCCTGAGCTCACAGAAAGATTTGACCTAAAGGTCTTTACAAATATTAGACAATGACCCAAATGAAAATGTGTTCAAGACCAAAGCCTAGAGATACAAGGTCTACGCAAGGCCATTTTTGGCATCAGCGGTCCCGGAGGCCAAGAGCACTGAGACCACACTGTAGCTCAGTCAATGGCACGAGGACTCTGCAGGCCTTTGGTCCCAACACAACTTCACAGCCTGGGACGGATGCGAGGAAGAACAGACAGGAAAAAACACCATGGAAGGTGAATGGCAACTTGGGAAACCAGGGGACACAGACAACTACAGGGAAGGTGGCCACGCTGATGGACCAAGCAGAGGGGATGAAGGTGCTGGAAGGGGAAGGGCACTGGGCGCACATATGTGTCCGAAGTATCTGACTCTTCCCTAAGACCCTCTTCCATTGAGGGAACCTCTGCATTAGTGCTCAGCAACCAGGAAATCCAATAAAGCTGAAAATTACAGGGCAAACATATTCTGTTAACACCAACTCTTTATTTGCACTGTAGCTGTGAACCATTTAATTATATGGTTAAAAAAAAAAAAAGGCACCAGGCTGAGGCAGAATAATTACATGGGAAGACTCCAGTTGTTCTTCGTGGGGGAAGGAGCCAACCTAGGTGTGGTATTTTAGCTCCGCTGGAACAAGTCATTCTTTTCTCTTAATCTTCCTGTCCTCTGCTCTATCGGTTCCCACGCAAAGTAAAGCCCCACCCGACTGCTGGTTTGAAATGTCCACATTACCTTGATGTCCGTGTCCATGGAGAGGGTAAAGCTTAGAAAATTTTCACCGTAGCTGTCAATGCGGATGTCTGGTGGTGGGATCACTGAGAACAAAAAAGGGATTCAAAGAGAGAAACCACGTGATGAAAAGTGAAGAAGGCAGGACTTCACAGTTTTCAACTCAAGGGACAAAGCGATCTTTCAGTTGGGAAAGAAAAGGCATTGCTTTGGCAGTTCTGACTCTTCTATCGCTTTTACCACAGTTGTCCTGAGGCTGGGTTGGGTCCACAGTTGCCCGGTGAAAGCAGAACTATCTCGGCTGGGTCAGCTATCCTGGCAATTAGGTCAAGCAAAAAAGTTCCATTATGTAAATGCCCCAAGTCAGTCCAGCTTCAGCCTGGTTCTGAAGAGTCTGGGGGTCACACGGAACCACCTTTACTGGCACCGATAAAGTCTCAGTGGCCTCAGGTCCTTTTTGAAGGTTGACAGCATACTAAATCTTAAGTCCTAACTTGTAGATGTACGTGGGACGAAATGGAAAGAATCTGGGCCCTGGAATTCAAATTCCTGTTGAGACACTTAGCAACCGTGTGCCCTGGGGCAAGTTACCTGTCCTTGCTAAACCTGGAGATACCATCTGTACTTCACTGAGATGGCAAAATTCACTAAAATAATATGTGTCTTGATACTCAAAGTCCCCTTTCTCTCTTTCCGGTAAAGTCCCACCCACGACAGATTAAAGAGCTGATGAGATACCGGCATCCTCATAAAGACCAGAGCTTGGGGCGTCCCTGGTGGTCCAGTGGTTAAGAATCTGCCTTGTAATGCAGGGGATGTGGGTTCAGTCCTGGTCGGGGAACTAAGGCTCCACATGCCCTGGAGCAACTAAGCCCACGCACTACAACTAGGGAATCTGTGCACCCCAACAGAACATCCTGTATGCCACAATTAAGACTCCATGCTGCCTAATTAATTAAAAAAAAAGTGACCAGAGCTCGGCCTGGGAGCTAAAGGGGCAAGAAAAGGGTAGCAGAGAGAAAAAGATTCTTCTTGGCTCAAGTGAATAGCACCACGCTGGTCATTTTGAATGTCTACCCACCAGAAACCCAACAGTGTCCTGCAGGTGTAACCTAAGAGGGCTTGATGGGGTCAGCATCATCAGAATATAATATTCAAATGAATTAGATTCTCAGCACATGTGCCTTTTATATCAGCAAGGCAAGAAAGACCCAAAGGAGTAGCTAAGACTTGGCGGCAAAGAGATGGTTCAAACATTACAGGAGTCTCTCTAGATGTTCAATAAAAGTGGGCTTGAGGAAAACATAGCATGCAGAAGAAGAAAGGGTATTAGGAGTTGCAGGCAGCCAGCTCAGAGCAAAATAGTCCAGGTGCTGCTATAAACCTGACCTGAGTTATAATCATAGTGGTGGGAGTTACAGCACAATCCTCTCCAAGTCCCAGTTTTCTCAGCTACCAAATGAGTGTAAGAATACTTATAGGGTTGATAAGGATTAAGAGAGATAAATTCCTATAAAAACAACCTGCAAGGTGCTTGCTGCAGTGCTCAAAATATGGTGGCTGCTGTTACCATTAACCCACTGTGTCCACTAATGACGGTGGTGATTCTAGGTGATGCTCCTGCTGTTTCAAACTCCATCTTCTTACATTACTAGGACCCGAGGTCACAGACAGATCATAACTCCACGCACAGTTGCCTTCTAACCAATACACATATGAGGAGTGGAGGTTCATCCTAAAAATCATTGTTGCTGCTGTTTAATCGCTAAGTCATGTCTGACTCTTTGCGACCCCATGGACTTGTAGCCTGCCAGGTTCCTCTATCCATGGGATTTCCCAAGCAAGAATACTGGAGTGGATTTCTATTTCCTTCTCCAGGAGATCTTCCCGACCCAGGGATCGAACCCAGGTCTCCTGAGAGAAGCAACACCCAACCACTGACATTTTCAAATGCAGGTGTGAACTGCGATGAGGAATTCAAGATGCTCCCTGTTTTTCTGATGACTTTCCAATGTCCCTCCTTTTCAGTAGGTATGGTCAGTATATTCCGACTGATTGCAGAGGAAAATAATACCACAGTCAAAACTCTAGGGGGGGAGCTTCTTTGGTGGCGCAGTGGTAAACAATCTACCTGCCAATACAGGAGAACAGGGGTCCGATGCCTGGTCCAGGAAGATCCCACATGCTGCAGAACAACTAAGCCACAGCTACTGAGCCTGTGCTCGACAGCCCACAAGCTGCAACAACTGAAGCCCATGTACCCTAGAGCCCATTCTCTGCAACAAGAAGCTATTGCAACGAGAAGCCCAAGCACAGCACCATAGAGTAGTCTTTGCTTGCTGCAACCAGAGAAAAACCCTTGCAACAACAAAGACCCAGCACAGCCAAAAATAACAACAAAACGCAACTCTAAGAAGTGTGAACTCAGCACACATTTTCCAACATGTACAATCTCCCTGCTTCACGGGCTGGCTGGCTTCACGATGTTCAGCTTGGCCCCGGCCCTGATCTCAACCACCCCATGTTTTTAAAGGCAACCAGACAGTGACTCTTTAAGACCCAGAGCCTATTTCTCACAGGCTCAGGTTAAAGCAAAATCCCCCGATCACATTCCTGGTGGCATTTCCAGCTTTCGTAACCGCCCGCCAATCCAGAAACGAAAGCGCCAAGGCTAAGATCAGGAAGATGAACTGGTGCGTCTCCCACGGAGCGCCAGAGCCTTCCGTCCACCTGCTTCAGTTCCCTCACTCATCCCTGATTTCACTGGCAGCACATGTGAGGCCCACGTGCCGGGTGAGGAGTCCCGCCCAGGAGGCGGGCCCTGCAGTGGTTCAGGGCGCAGGTTCTCAGCAGATCAGGTTCCAGCCCCAGCTCTGTGTGCAAACGACACAACCTTTCCATCCCCTTATCTGTCCTCACAGTTGTTCTGAAGGCTCAATGAGATAAGCTGGTATATGCAGAGCAGCTTCCAGGTCCATGACTTCGATCAGCTCTAGCAACA
The DNA here is from genome assembly GCF_049115385.1 of Moschus berezovskii. Lineage (NCBI taxonomy): Eukaryota > Metazoa > Chordata > Mammalia > Artiodactyla > Moschidae > Moschus > Moschus berezovskii. The sequence continues at coordinate 36,446,110 of NC_142473.1, read as the reverse complement.
GAAAGACAGAAACTGCCACCTACGTGTTGTTGGTGGCTTCCCCAGGGCAGTAACAAGTGTAGGCATGGCACTCTCTTACAACACCCTACAGATGAAATGGACAAGACCATCTTTATCTTGGTTGAGAAAGGAGGACTCCTTATGTTATGGATACTCCGCCTGAGAAGCAGAGCCGGGCATGACGGCCTTCAGAAATCCACCGGTATGCTTTGGTTACAACAGATGCCCCGTTCTACATAGGAGGAGGAATGATCAACGGGCCCCCCAGAAAGACCTCATGTCTAAAGCACAACAGAGACACCCAGAGAAGTTCACCTGTCGTAGGGAGGGAGGCTGTGTGAACTATTCTGATCTATGCGTCTTCATTTGCCAGTCACACAGAGTTTTTTCTAAGGGTTTCTATCTTCTCTACATCTGTAAATGCTGGAATCATTTACCTTGTCCTTTTATGGTGGTAATGGATTTAGAATCGCTCCAATTTCCTATTCCACGACTGGTCACCGCAGCCACCTTTCAAATCAGAGCGTGAATTAGTATGAAATAAAGGCAACGTGCCACACAGCGAGAATCACAAGTGGGCAAAAGGGATGAGGCTTTGGCAATATGGGTGGAAGAAATACACACAGAGGGATGCAAGATAGCCTGCAAGGGAAATAAGACAGGGAAAGAGAGCACAGGAGAGAACCTGGGGAAAGGGAATTGTGACAAAGCTGAAATTACGAAATTTCTGCTGATTGACAGGTGTCAAAGTTTTTCTAAAGGGCAGGGGTGTGAGAGGGAGTGCGTGCGTGCATGCATGTGTATGTCCATATATATGCATAATCGTACACAGGTACAAGACTCTCAGTGTAAGAGAGCTTGTGAATGCACTCAATGGTCTCCAAACATGTTTTGCACAAACTCTTTTTTCTACTGAAGATGTTGACAATCTACTTCATAAGAACTCTAGAAGATCATTTCATAAATGCCACTTATCACAGCTCTGTCTCTCCCTGCAGCTAAAGCTAAGCAGAAAAGAGGTGGGTGCAAAAGAAATTGGAACTGGAACACTAGCAGAATATCTGGGTTAACAGCAGGGAGAGCCGCATTAATAATCAATTCTCAGTTATTTGAATGAAGGCTGATTTTGAGTTCTCTATGTGACCTTGGTTTGAGACTAAAAGAAAACATGAGCTCCCAGAGCAAGGGGCTGGGTATTGAGTAGACCACTAGTCAGCACCTCGTAAAAGAAGGCACGGAGTTCTCATGAAAGTGCAGCTAACTCCCCATGTTCCCAGGCCACCCAGCCAGATGGCTGAAACGTGTGCAAACACTCACTCTGACAGTGTACTGAGTGTTGACCAGTAGGTTCCTTATTTCTGTAAAGTTGCTAAGAGCTCTCTGGGAGGCCCACATCTTGGAACCACTCCTGCTGTATTCTACCTAAAGAGAGAGAAGAATAAAAATAAAAATACTATACCATGAACAGGTACCAAAGGTCTGGGCATCGTAACACCTTGGCAGGAGGAGAGAGGGGAAGGGGGAACGCAAAGTGTCCCAGCGGATGGATGATTATAAGGCAGTACCTAACCAAGTCCTCATCACACAGAACGTGATTCTGCTCCAGGAGACCTGGCCATCTCCCATGCTCACCCACACGCACTTTCACTCCTGGGAGGAACTTACGATGTACTCCCGAACGAGGCCGTGGGTATGGACGGGAGGGGCCCAGAGGCCCATGATCACTCCTTCCACTTCCCTGTGGAGTGACAGCTGAAGGTTTTGAGGGGCGTCTGGCACTGGAAAAGAAGCCACGTGGGGTTAAAATCCATCTGCATCCTTGTCAGGGAGGAATTTCCCTGAGCCTAAAACACATAGGAGAAAGAATCCAGGGCCAGCAGGGGACCTGTGCACCAGAAACGGCTCTTAGCTTGTTCTTCCCACTGATGGAACATCTTTCCTCCCTGCTGTCCACCCGTCAGACCAACAATGGTTCAGAGAGTCTGACATAGGCTGGGGGCTCCTGAGGGCTGCAGGACTTAATCACCTGGGTAGGTTAAGTCAGCACTGGCCCTGGACTTCCAGGCTGAGACCTTGATTGTCACAGGCAGCTGCCCTGAACTCTCATATTTACATATATGTGCGTGGGTGCTAAGTTGCTTAGTTGTGTCTGACTCTTTGCAACCTATGGACTGTAGTTGCTGTCCATGGGATACTCCATGCAAGAGGACTAGAGTGGATTGCCATGCCCTCCTCCAGGGGATCTTTCCAACCCAGGGACCGAAGCCACATCTCTTGTCTCCTGTATTGGCAGGAGGGTTCTTTACCACTAGCGCCACCTGGGAAGTTCATTTATATATATGTGTGTATATATACATACAAACACACACACACAGAGATACATATACATTTTTATATGTATATACACATACATGTATTTCTTAGATTCTTTTCCTCTATAGATTATTACACTACACTAAGTATAGTTCCCTGTACTATGCAGTAGGCCCTTGCTTATTTGTTTTGTAGTGTCTATGTGTTACAGAAGCAGTGTCTACCTGTTAATCCCAACCTCCTAATTTATTGCTCATTGTTCATAAGTTGCTAAGGCATAAGTCATTAAGTCAGGTCAGACTCTTTGTGACCCCATGGACTGCAGCATGCCAGACTTCCCTGTCCGTCACTACCTACTAGAGTTTCTTAAGCCCTCAAAGTATGCCTCCCCTCAATTCCCCTGGGGTTCCCCTGGCTTCTGTGTTTGTGCGTCTGTTTCTGTTTCATGACTAAGTTCATTTGTGCCATTTTCTCTATTCCACGGGTGAGCATCGTCCTGTGATGTTTGTCTGTCTCTGTCTGGTGGCCTTCACGTAGTAAGTACGTCCTCATTTTCCAGCAAGACCATCTTCTAGATCTCCTTCCCCAGGCCTGGACTTCTGCAAGGAGCCCTGTGTCCTTTTACTGAAGAATGGCATTGGAAACCTTGATCTGAGTGACAGGTGTGCTCAACGCTATCAAAGTTTTTCTGGGCCTTCCCAGTTGAGGAAACAAGGAAATGCATGCGGTATACTAACTTGTGCAGATACATATACCGATCAAGATTCTATGTGTAACCACATGCATGCACATTAAGATAAACATGAGTTCATATTAACATCTCCAAATGTAAACACGGTTCTGACAGCAACTGAGAATGAAAAGTTCACAAAACCTGGGGAGCAAAGGTCATGGGAACAAGCGCAGTCACCCAATGTCAACTAGTGTGAAGAAAGGAGGAAGTAGGGAAATCTATAACCCTCGAGCTTTGGTAAATTTCCTTACAGTATGCCCAAAATATTTCTGCCATGCTTCATATGTTAATGATGGTGATCTCCTAAGCATTAAATACTGGGAAATACCTAGAGACGGAAGGCAGAGACAGAAATTAGATAAGAAATGCAAAAGAGGGCAGGGATGGGGAGATTAAATTAACTTCCTAAGAGAGAAAAACACTATGCGTGGTGATCGGTTTGTAATTACACAAATATCGAATCACTATGTCGTACATTTGGAACCAACACAGTGTTGTGGGTTAATTATACTTCAATTAAAAAAAAAAATCGTGTTAAGATGTCAAAAACAAATGTATGGTTACGAAAGAGGAAAGAGGTCAAGGGATAAAGGAGGGTTTGAGGACTAACAGATATACACTGCTCTATATAAAATGGCTTCCCAAGTGGCCCTAGTCATAAAGGACACGCCTGCCGATGCGGGAAGCATAAGAGACGCGGGTTCAATCCCTGGATTGGGAAGATTCCCCTGGGGAAGGAAATGGCAACCCACTCCAGTATTCTTGCATGGGAAACCCCATGGACAGAGGAGCCTGGCAAGCTACAGTCCATAGGGTCACAAAGAGTTGGGCAGAGTTGAAGCAATAACCAACAAGGACCTACTGTACAGCACTGGGAACTACATTCAATATCTTGTAATAGCCTATAAAGGAAAAGAATCTGAAAGAGAAGAGAGATATGTATGTATAACTCAATCACTCTGCTGTACACCTACCTAAAACACTATATATCAACTATACTTCAAACAGCAGGACTGCGCTTTTTTAAAAAGTTACGTGATATAATAAGGAGAACGACTCAGCCAGGACTGTAAACTAGGCACACAGGCAGCACACGCAGTGATGTGGCCCTGCTCCTGAGCATTCTGGGAAACTCCTGACAATCCACAGAAGGGCTTGTCCCTGTGGCACTCACGTCCTTCAGGAGTCCTCAGGGTCACGAACTCGTTGGTACTGTGCACCTTGCTCAGACACTGGACCTGGACTTTGACCTGATATGTGGTGTCTGGCTTCAGGACTTTCAGTACTGTGCTCGTTTTATTGCTGTGGGTCTCCAGAGTGTTCCATATGCTCTCTCCAACCACCCTGGCCAAGAGAACAAAAAGAGCGTTGCATCAAAACAGCATGGGCTGGCCAAGATGTCTGGACCCATCAACGGAGTTGCTCGGTGCACACACAAGAGTCTATGGAATACCCGGTGGCAATGAAAACACCATTTTCTGCTCCCGTGGTAAAGAAGGGACCCACCTGTAGTAGGCATTATACACACAAGAAGCAGAGGGCATCTTCTTGGGCCGTATCCAGGTCAAAGTTACATCCCCAGAGAAGTCTGCCGTCCACTGAAGATTCTGTATTTTGTACACATTTAATTCCTCTAGAGAGAGAAAAGGGGGAAAAAGCAAGCGATATTTTACAAATCCTTGCATTTCAAAGGACACAGGAGGTTCCTTGGTTTCAGGCAGACCTACTGGGCTCTGCATGATCTGGCCACCATCATCTTAAAACACCCCAGAAAAAAACAACAAAAAAAGAGCTCAAACCTTCCTATCCACCCTTCCCCAGGCTCTCCTAAATTTCTGGCTGTGATATTTCTCCTTGCACTTCACCTCCTTGTCTGCACTGAGACAAGCCTGATTCTCAACAGAGAATACCACAAATCCAAGGACACTGTCATGGCGGGATCTATGACTGCTAGAGACTGAGATGCTTGTGTGCCCCAGGATCCATATGCTGATGCTTCAGCCCCAATGTGATGGTACTGGGAGGCGGGTCCTCGGGAGGAGACTAGGTCCTAAGGACGGAGCCCTCGTGAATGAGGCTAGTCTTTTCATAAAAAGAGACCCCAGAGCACTTCCTTCCACTGTGGGACTACACGGAGAACATGGCTGTCTGTGGACCAGCAGAGGGGCGCTCACCAGACACTGAATCTGCTGGGCTTTGGTCTCAGACTTTCCAGCCTCCAGAACTGTGAGAGCTATGTTTCTGCTGCTTTCATGCCACCCAGTCAGAGATATTCTGTGATAACAGCCCCCAAAAGATTGCTAAATGCATTTCAGACAGAAGCTGGAGTTCACCCCACCACAAAGCCTGAGGCACTGCAGAAGCAACCATGCCTCAACAAGAGGTGGTGATGGGTTAGTTGCTCAGTGCTGTCCTACTCTTTGAGACCCCATGGACTGTAGCCCGCCAGGCTCCTCTGTCTGTGGAACTCTCCAGGAAAGAATACTGGAGTGGGTTGCCATGCCCTCCTCCAGGGAATCTCCCCAATCTAGGGATGGAACCTGGGTCTCCTGCATTGCAGAGGCAGAGTCTTTATTGTCTGAGCTACCAGAGAAGCCCACCAACACAAGGACTAAAGCAAAACACAAAATAAAAACCCCAGTCTCGACCAGCATTTCCCTGAGAGGGGCAAGGTGAGTTGGAGGTCGTATCAGAGGTGGGACAGGCCTCCTCTGGAGCTCCAACAGTGAGCGAGAACCTTGGCATGTTCAGACTGAGGCAGAGCTCAAAGAGGTTCTGCCCTGGGCCCCGCCCAGCAGGGTGGAGGACGAGCCCAGGGTCCTGGGGGGCCACACTCACCGCTGCAGGCACGCTCGTCACTCTCGTCCGAGCAGTCCAAGAAGCCGTCACAGCGCTCTGAGAGCATGATGCAGGCCTCACCATCCTGGCATTGGAACTCCAGGGCCGTGCAGATCAGGGTGCTGTGCGTGGCTGCAACACGCAAGGGTCCACAGTCACCAAAGTGTTCCCAGGTTCTGGGAAAGGGAACTCATCAACTAGCGCTCCCCACCCATGCAAATACGCACACGACGTTCCATACAATCACTCCATCCACACGAAAAGGAAGCCAAACAGACCACTAAACCAGGGTGGTGACCCAACACCAGAGAATCTACTAACAACGGCTCTTTATAGTCTTCTGGGGAACTTGTGAAGCACAGAGGTTTGCTCCAAACCTCCTGAGGCAGAAACACAGCACTGGGCACGCGCAGGATTTACAAGCTCCACAGTGATTCCTCAGCACTGGCCAGCCCTGAGAACTTCTGTTCTAGAACTAGATAATCCTGTTTTCTGGCTGAGGCACTGCACCCACTTCTGAAAACCAACATTTCATTGACAGGCAGATTCTTTACCACTGAGCCACCAGGGAAGCTCTTAGAAAAGATTTTAGAACCACTAGTGAACAGCCTCAGAAGCCCAAGATGGGATTCATCCACCTATTTATCTATCCATCCATCCATCGAACTTTTAGGGAGGTTCTATCATGAATCATATATTGTTTAAGACGCTAAGGATATGGTGATATGTGAAACAAAGGACCTACCCTCACAGAGCTTACTGAGAAAAATGGCAAACAAGTAAACAAACAAATGCACTATTTTAGACAGGGACAGGAACCACAAAGAAACACACTGAGAGTAACTGGAAGAGAGTGACGGGGATTTTATACAGGAGTCAGGGAAGGACTCCATGCTCAGAGGGGACTGTTACGGAAAACACCAAGATCCCCATCACAGAATTACCACCACCCCCCGCCCCCGCACTTGGTAAGAACACGGTAAAATGTAATCAAAAAACAGACGAACAGTAAAGCTGAAAGATGTCTTTAGGAAACATCTCAATATTTTCAAAGGAAGAAAACATGATTTTTAGAAACTGGGAATAAGGTTGTCTGAAAATTCTTAAACTGGTTCTTAAACAGATGATTAATGGGCACTTAAAACAGAATGTAGTGGCCTTCAGGGGCCAGCTTCTCTAAGAAGAGGCATGTCATGCTAATCTCATTTCCTTTGTTGATGGGGTTATCCGATTAACGGATTGAGGAAAATTGTAGATAGAGCACATCTTGACTTGAAGCCGCTTAACCAAGCAACTTCCTTATGTACAAGGCAGATTTAAAATAGGCAAAAGATATTTATTTAAAGAACATCCATTATTGAATTAGTCTCACCCAGGAGGAAGGTCCTATTTCATTTCCTCTTTGTTAATTTCGGTTAATGTTCTTCTTACCGTACTTATCTGGCTCAGATGTTCCTACTACAGTTTTGGTTGAGTGTTGGATCAATCTGCCCTGTTATGTGAATGTCCCAAAGGTCCACTTTGTTCAGTCTTTTCATGTAAGTGCAGGATTTTATGCTAATCTCCACTTAATTTCTCTGTGTTATTTTGGAGTATTCCTCCCTACAAGAACTTTCCACACGGTATGATGAGAAGATCATGGTTTTGTATAAAGAAAATACTAAGTAAATGCCCCAATCTGCTGCAGATGAGGTGACCCTCTTTGAAGCTTAACTTTCCTATCTTTAAAATGGAGGTATAAGGCCAGAATTTATTAATATGAGACACAAAGCACGAGCACGAGCTGTCCTGCTCTCCTGGAGCCTCCCCAGGGGCAGACGGCCCTGCCAACCACTCACGGCAGTTGGCCTCGTCCTGGCCATCCTGGCAATCCCGGCGGCCGTCACAGCGCCTCCAGTTGGGGATACACTTCTTCGGTTGGTGGCACTCGAATTCAAACCTGTCACACCGCCCGAGCTGGGTAGGAGTGGAGGCAGCAGTCACATTGGCTAGAAGAAAAAGTTTTTAAAATTCACTTTTTTAACACTGAGGCCAGCAAAAGCGACCTGTTAGATGTGCTGGGGATGTCGGTGCTCTGGGAATTTCAACGGGAACCCAAACAGACACGTGAGCTCTGGTGAAGACGGCAGGTTGATAAGACACGAGCATCTTATCCTGCTTCTCTCCAGGGAAGCCCCTGACGAAGACAAAAGCAACAGAACCTTGGAAACTGGGAAGCTGACAGACAGGGCTGAGTGGCTACAGACTTCAGAGTAGAGGGGACTCTATCCTGGGCTGTCACAGGAGAAAGCTAAGCTCCATTAAGACCAACCTCACAGAATTTGCAAACAGACTGGAAAATGGTATCCTTTGGCCAGGAGAGAAAAGGGTGAAAAATATACAAGGGAGCCGCTGAAAGATGCTGAAGCAGCAGTGAGACTCCCCACATCCCCGCCTCACTATCCCCACAAGACAATCAGTCAACCTGTCATTCACATGGGGAGCTCCTGGCTATTCTGATTCTGTATTTTTATAAATATAGAAAAAATATATATAAACACATAAGATATTCTACTCTTTTTAGAAACAACCCAAGTGATTCCCTACAGGTGTTCTACATGCTGTAATGCAAGAAATAGTGATGACATATTGGCATCCCATGCTTCCGTCTGCCCTGATGGACAGTAGGCTTCACAGAAGGCAAGAAGGGGGCTGACATCAAGGGGGACAGGGCAAAAGTTCTGCTGGAGGACTCTAAGTAAACAAGCGGCAGGTCTGTCCACGCTAAGTGGGGAGCCCAGTGTACGAAAGTGAGAAGTCATGGCAAGCACGAAGGGTTGAACAGGGTTCAAACAGGGCCTTGAAAATAGGACTCAAGGGTTAGGGTCTATCTTCTGGACAAGAAGACAAGCAGAAACCAGTGATGAGTCTTTTAAAAAGTTACATTTTTTTAAAATATTTTCTTGATGTGGACCATTTTTAAAGTCTTTATGGAATTATTACAGTATAGCTTCTGTTTTTTACATTTTGGTTTGGTTTTTGGCCACAAAGCATGTAGGATCTTAGCTCCCCAACTAGGGACTGAACTTGAGACCCCTGCATTGGAAGATGAAGTTTTAACCAGTGGACTGCCAGGGAAATCCCACCACTCATGACTTTAAACAAAGAAGAGATGGGATGAAAACAGTCTTAAAGGATCTAGGAATTTGCTGAAAAGAATTACGTAAACCGCGGCAAGTGATGATCTATTCTCTTATTATAACTGACTCTGAAATGGAAACCTTTGAGAAAAAGACACAGTTCTGCCTGCAGTTACGGGGGCGCCTTGAAGAGGGTCTCACGGTTTATCCCGGCTTCCAGCAACAAGGTGAAAGTACAGACCTCCAGGTGCCTTGCCATGTTCAGCCACTAGATGGCAATGCTTACCCATCTGTTAATAGGATGGCTGCCAACTAGCAAATCGGAGGCTTCATTCAGTCGCTCAGTCCTGTCCAACTCTTTGTGACCCCATGAATCATGCACGCCAGGCTTCCATGTCCATCACCAACTCCCAGAGTTCACTCATACTCATGTCCATCAAGTCGGTGATGCCATCCAGCCATCTCATTCTCTGTCGTCCCCTTCTCCTCCCGCCCCTAATCCCTCCCAGCATCAGACTCTTTTCCAGTGAGTCAACTCGTCGCATGAGGTGGCCAAAGTATTGCAGTTTCAGCTTCAGCATCAGTCCTTCCAATGAACACCCAGGACTCATCTCCTTTAGAATGGACTGGTTGGATCTCCTTGCAGTCCAAGGGACTCTCAAGAGTCTTCTCTAGCACCACAGTTCAAAAGCATCAATTCTTCGGCGATCAGCTTTCTTCACAGTCCAACTCTCACATCCATACATGACCACTGCAAAAACCATAGCCTTGACTAGACGGACCTTGGTTGGCAAAGAAATGTCTCTGCTTTTTAATATGCTGTCTAGGTTGGTCATAACTTTCCTTCCAAGGAGTAAGTGTCTTTTAATTTCATGGCTGCAATCAGCATCCGCAGTGATTTTGGAGCCCAGAAAAATAAAGTCTGACACTGTTTCCACTGTTTTCCCATCTATTTCCCATGAAGTGATGGGATCAGATGCCATGATCTTAGTTTTCTGAATGTTGAGCTTCAAGCCAACCTTTTCACTCTCCTCTTTCACTTTCATCAAGAGGCTTTTTAGTTCCTCTTCACTTTCTGCCATAAGGGTGGTGTCATCTGCATATCTGAGGTTATTGATATTTCTCCCGGCAATCTTGATTCCAGCTTGTGCTTCTTCCAGCCCAGCATTCCTCATGATGTACTCTGCATAGAAGTTAAATAAGCAGGGTGGCAATATACAACCTTTGATGTGCTCCTTTTCCTATCTGGAACCAGTCTGTTGTTCCATGTCCAGTTCTAACTGTTGCTTCCTGACCTGCATACAGGTTTCTCCAGAGGCAGGTCAGGTGGTCTGGTATTCCCATCTCTTTCAGAATTTTCCACAGTTTATTGTGATCCACACAGTCAAAGGCTTTGGCATAGTCAATGAAGCAGAAATAGATGTTTTTCTGGAAGTCTCTTGCTTTCTCCATCATCCAGAGGATGTTGGCAATTTGATCTCTGGTTCCTCTGCCTTTTCTTAAACCAGCTTGAACATCTGGAAGTTCACAGTTCATGTATTGCTGAAGCCTGGCTTGGAGAATTTTGAGTATGACTTTACTAGCGTGTGAGATGAGTGCAATTGTGCAGTAGTTTGAGCATTCTTTGGCATTGCCTTTCTTTGGGACTGGAATGAAGACTGACCTTTTCCAGGCCTGTGGCCACTGCTGAGTTTTCCAAATTTGCTGGCATATTGAGTGCAGCACTGTCACAGCATCATCTTTCAGGATTTGAAATAGCTCAACTGGAATTCCATCACCTCCACGAGCTTTGTTCATAGTGATGCTTTCTAAGGCCCACTTGACTTTGCATTCCAAGATGTCTGGTTCTAGGTGAGTGATCACACCAGCGTGATTATCTTGGTTGTGAAGATCTTTTTTGTACAGTTCTTCTGTGTATTCTTGCCACCTCTTCTTAATATCTTCTGTTTCTGTTAGGTCCATACCATTTCTGTCCTTTATCGAGCCCATCTTTGCATGAAATGCTCCCTTGGTATCTCTAATTTTCTTGAAGAGATCTCTTGTCATTCCTATTCTGTTGTTTTCCTCTATTTCTTTGCATTGATTGCTGAGGAAGGCTTTCTTATCTCTCCTTGTTATTCTTTGGAACTCTGCATTCAGATGCTTATATCTTTCCTTTTCTCCTTTGCTTTTCGCTTCTCTTCTTTTTACAGCTATTTGTAATGCCTCCTCAGACAGCCATTTTGCTTTTTACATTTCTTTTCCATGGGGATGGTCTTGGTCCCTGTCTCCCGTACAAAGTCATGAACCTCCGTCCATAGTTCATCAGGCACTCTATCTATCAGATCTAGGAGAGTTTAATACAGTACAAGCCCCATGGTAACCTCCTGGAAGTGGAAGCAACCAAGGTGGCTAGCTGGTCCCTGCAGAAAGACAGAGGGCAGTGAGGGAAGATGACTTTTGAGTGCCCAGGGATCTCCCTGTTCTGGAGGTGAGAAGGGGCCTGGCCACAGAGCAGAGTCCCCAGGGGCCGAGCACTGCCCTCGGCCACCCACGGTGCAGCCTCAAAGGTCCTCTCCTTGAAGCAGGTGCCCCGGGTCTGGGCTGGGGCCACACTTACCGGGCGAGGGGCAAGCCTCCTCGTCCGAGCCGTCTATACAGTCTCGATATCCGTCGCACACCCAGCTGTCCATCACGCAGGCCCCACTGCTGCAGCGGTAGTAATTGGGCAGACATGTGGAGGGCCCGGGAGTTGGAGAGGGAAGAACATGTGAATCTGAGGAAAACACCAAGCAAGGAAAACCAAAATGTTACAGGAAGCTTGAGCTCAGACCCCAACGTGTCCCAGACCAGTATGATGCCCCAGGTTTCGCTGTGCAGCTGGGCGGTAGTAGGGTGGGGGACTGTGTGCCAGGACTGTTCTGAGCAGTGGTTCATCTAAAAATCACGTATGGAGGGCTATCAGGACACACTGTGTTCCCTTCCCTCCCATGGAGTGGATTCACCTTACTCATTATATTTTCCTTGGGCTAGTATTCAGATGTATTTGCTTTTGCAGGGCCTTATGCAGGCTGGCGGAAGGAAGGGGACTCGGAAGGCACAGGGCAGATGGGAGAATTAATTCCTATCCAGGTTAAACCTGTTCTGGTTCACTCAACCCCAACCACCTCAAGAGCAGCTCAGGGACAAGAACATCAAAGAGGAAAGGGACGACCCTGTGTGCACTCCGGTGGCCCCTCAGCGGGTATCATATACACATGTATGCTTCATGGCCCACGTGTCACCCAGAGCGCCTGTTACAATGCAGGACACGTTGCCGGAAGGAGGCCTCAGGTGGGGTCAGAGGCTGCTATTTCTAACAAGGAGCTGTGGGTCTGCAGCCCATACTCGTGGGGCCAGGCTCTCAAGTTCCCACTGTGCCCTGGAAAGAATAACCCTGGGAACAGGAGAGGCCAACTCTGCTGATTTCACAATGGGAGGGGGGAGAGAAAACAACTCAGTTACCCGCCCGACCCACCCACCCAAAATCACTGCCGAAGCCAGACTCTGAAGAGACAGGTGAGTTCTATGTGGCCTGGGTCGGGCCATCCCCGACCCTCACCTCCACAGTCCTTCTCGTCAGACCAGTCCCCGCAGTCGTTCTCCCGGTCGCATTTCCACCTGTTGGGGATGCAGTGCCCGTTCTCGCACTGGAACTGGAAGTAGCGGGAGCAGGTGGGGGCCTCGGTGGGGTTTTCTGGGGGATGAACCGCAGGGTCAGTTGGAGGGCCTGCACGGCGTGAACACAGACCTCCAAGGACCCACAGGCTCCTCACCCACGCCCCAGGACAGCCCGCGCAACCCTCCCAGAGAAGGACAAAGCAGCTTCCTGGACCAGAGGGAGACCAAGAGCATATCCACAAACCGGACAAAAGCTCGCCTCCCCGGACCTGAGGTCATATTCTCTGACCTATGCTTCTACATCTTGCAAATGACACCCGAGTGGTTTTTTTTTTTAATATTTATCCTTTTATTATTTTACTTATTTATGTGTCTGCACCAGGTCTCAGTTGCAGCACATGGGATCTTATAGTTCTAATCTTATGCAAACTCTTAGTTGAGGCATGTGGGACCTAGTTGCCGGACCAGGGATGGAACCTGGGCCCCTTGCATTGGGAGCACAGAGTCTTAGCCACTGGACCACCAGGGAAGTCTGGATACCTAAGTTTGAATTTTGATATTCTACTGAAGGAATGACCTAACTGTTGATGATAACCCAATGGTAACAACGATTCCATCATGCTGTGACATCTGTAAGATTTAGGGGGCAGGGGAAATATACTCCAAAATATTAACCATAACTCCTCTACCATATTCCTTATACACAATGTCAACTTCTTAAATGGAGAAAGAAAATAGAAAAAATATACCCTAACCTCTGCTGGTGGAGAAGGAAATGGCAACCCACTCCAGTATTCTTGCCCAAAATATCCCACGGACAGAAGAGGCTGGTGGGCTATAGTCCATGGCATTGCTAAGAGTTGGGCATGACTTAGTGACTAAACCAACCATCCAACCTCTGCTAGGGGGTAGGTTCTCACTTTAAGACTCAATTTGTTACATGCAGATTCAAGACCTGGAAGGGACTGTGGCTGAAAAGGGAGAAGGCAAACCCAAGCACCATGTGACCTGGAGCCTGGGACACCCGGGGACAGAGCTTGAGGGCTCCTCACCACAGTTGGCTTCGTCGGAGTCATCACCGCAGTCATCCATCCCATCACACTTCCAGATCAAACTGATGCACACTCCGTTCTGACACTGGAAGCTGAACTCGTCACACACCTTGTGGAACTCGGGGTCTCGGGCTAGGGAAGGAACCAACATGCACAAGTCCAGATTACTTCTACACTGGAGAGCTCAACGCGGCACTGTTGTTTGGAAACAAGAGGCAAAAACAAAGGCCCTCCACCAAGAGATGGCCTGGCTGGAGGATTCCTCGAAAGCAAGTCGAAGGCCTGGCCCCCGGCAGCTCAGACTGCAACGACATCTGCAGATAAGGTATTTAAATGGGTAATTAAGCTAACATGAAGTCATTACATTAGGACGGAGCCCTAGTCTAACAGGACTGGTGTTCTCCTAAGGAGAGTAAGTGAGGACTCAGACAGAGGATGGCCATCTACAAGCCAAGGAGAGGCGCCTCAGAGAAAACCAACCCTGCCACCACCTTAACCCCTGATCTGCAGCCCCCAGAACTGTGCGAGATTAAGCCCCCCAACCCAGGCTGTGGTCTTCTGTTTGGGCAGCCCAAGCAGACTGATGCAAATCCCTACTATCATGCAGGCAGGGCAGTCTTAGGGACAGGGCTGTAGCCGTGAACGAGACAAGGACCTGCTCTCAGGCACACACAGAGCAGGCCAGCTGGGGGAGGCAGCCCACAAAATAACTGCAGTGTGCAGAGTGGAGGTGAGTGGGTAAAGACACTGCGGCAAGGTGAGGGGGCCACTCCGGGGGCATAATAAAGGCTGTGGGAGGAGGTGACACGTGGGCCAAGATCGCCATCACCCTCGATCCCCCCTCTTGAGCTGCGTACCAGCAACTAACAAGCAAGCTTCCGAAGCAACCAAGGTGAGCCTTTCTTAGAAAAGGCAAGTCTGGACCCTCACTGGAGACCTGCAAAGTGGATGAAGGCACATGCCCAGGGTGGCCCACCCCCTGAGTCTCTCCAGTGCCCCTGACTCACAGCAGCCTGCGAACTCCGGGTCCTCGTCGGAGCCATCCCGGCACTGGATGATGCCGTCACACACCATGGACTGGAAGAGGCACTGCTGTCGGTTCTTACACACGAAGTCCATAAAGCGAGTACACAGGGGCTCTGAAAGCGACCAGCGAGGGGAAGGCCGTGAGCCCCTGGAGCCGGGGACCTCGTGGGCCACGGCAAGATATGCTCTGACTGGACACGCATTCAGGAGCCGGGGGTAATGAGCACCACCGCCAAGCCTGAGCTCTGAGCAGACCCTGAGCTCCAGGACCTCGTTAAACTCCCAGCACAACATGATGAGAGGTTTCACTGCCCTGTTTCCCAAATGAAGCACAGGGGATGGCAACGTTATGCATTTTGCCAAAGGCACACAGCTGATGAGGGTGGAGCCAAAACTGAAACCCAGAACTGCCTGACATCACAGCCCAGGATCTTAACCGCGATCAACATAACACTGACTCTCGAACATGGGGCCTGGCAAACTCCTCTATGGAGGACCAGTGTTACCCGCTGAACTGTACCTGCCGCCAATTTATATGCTGAAGCCCTAATCTCCAACATGACTGGATTTGGAGAAAGGGCAGTAATTTTTTTAATTAATTTTTTTTTTGGCTGTGCCACATGCCATATGGGATCTTAGTTCCCTGACCAGGAACTGAACTTATGCCTCTTGCATTGGCAGCACAAAGTCTTAACCACTGGACTTCCAAGGAAGTTCCCTGATAGAGCTTTAAAGAGGAAATCCAGGGTAAGGGAGGTAGATAAGGTTAAAAGGATCTATAGGAGTAGTGTCCTTCTAAGAAGCACCAGAGATGCAGGCAAAGACGCCACGTAAGGACATGGGAAGAAGGTGGCCTTTACGCCTGAACTGCCACACTAACTCATCCTTGGATCTCCAGCTTGCTTTTCCCAAGGATGAGCACCACTGACCCCAGACTACCTTTTGGGGTCCAAAAACACGGCATATAAAGGGTTATTGTGCCTAAAACTGTTAGCTGAGTGATAATCAGCAACTAGTAAAACCAATGAAGAAGGAGAAATAAGTGTCCAATTCCAGATCACTGGTCCATTCGCAGGACATACTGCAGCTGAACAGTGATGACTGTGGACCATGACCTAATTCCACGATCACCCACCATGGCCCCCTCTTCCTCTCCGTCACCTAAACCACGCCTCTCTGCCTCCACCCCTCTCAGGGTCCTGGCCAAGCAGGACCTGACGCAGGCAGGTACCAGGGGAGAAGAGGATTTAGCCCAACTTGAGGACTCACCGCAGTGCCGTTCATCCGAGCCGTCCGAGCAGTCGTGCAGACCGTCGCAGTGTTTGCTGGATGGGATGCAGGTGCCATTTGGGCAGCGGAACCCGTTGCACTTCTTCTCTGGAAAGTGGTTCAAAGAGCAGCAGATGGAGGAGACAGGCAAGACATTCACATCACCGCGGCACGGATATTTATACCTACGTGTGTGTCTCCCTGTGGAGGGCTGTCACAATTACAGACATACACATACTCTGACCCAGAATTGTAACCTACCCGCATGAGTGAAAGTAACAGAGGAACACGATTATTCACTGCAGCACTGTTTGTGACAGGCTGAAAACCACCTACTTATCCATTTTCCAGTGGTCATGTATGGATGTGAGAGTTGGACTGTGAAGAAAGCTGATCCCCGAACAATTGATGCTTTTGAACTGTGGTGTTGGAGAAGACTCTTGAGAGTCCCTTGGACTGCAAGGAGATCCAACCAGTCCATTCTAAAGATCAGTCCTGAGTATTCACCGGAAGGACTGATGCTAAAGCTGAAACTCCAATACTTTGGTCACCTCGTGCGAAGAGTTGACTCACTGGAAAAGACCCTAAAGCTGGGAGGGATTGGGGGCGGGAGGAGAAGGGGACGACAGAGAATCAGATGGCTGGATGGCATCACTGACTCGATGGACATTGGGTTTGAGTGAACTCCGGGAGCTGGTAATGGACAGGGAGGCCTGGCGTGCTGTGATTCATGGGGTTACAAAGAGTCGGTCACAACTGAGCGACTGAACTGAACTGAACTGATCCATCTGCAGGGGACTGTGAAATAAACTACTGTACGCAGGAACGCTAGACTGGTATGAAGAGACTGAAGAAGTACTCGGTAAAAACATGTCCTAGATAGACAGCTTGCTGAAAAACCAAGGTACCAAACAACGCGCATGGCATACTCTATGTGTAAAAATAGGACAAGTACATGTCGTATATTTAAATTTGCATGCAAGCACAAAAATATCCTGAAAAGACACACAGAAAAGCGGGGAAACTGGCAGATGGGAGAAAAACAGCACTGTTTAATCGCTTATAGTTTTCCATTGTGAACCATGTGGATGTGTTATCTACTCAAAACATTTTTTTTTTTTTTAATGAAAAGTAAAATGGGAATACCAGACCACCTGACCTGCCTCTGGAGAAACCTGTATGCACATCAGGAAGCAACAGTTAGAACTGGACATGGAACAACAGACTGGTTCCAAATAGAAAAAGGAGTATGTCAAGGTTGTATCTTGTCACCCTGCTTATTTAACTTATATTCAGAGTACATCATGAGGAATGCTGGGCTGGAAGAAGCACAAGCTGGAATCAAGATTGCCAGGAGAAATATCAATAACCTCATCTATGCAGATGACACCACCCTTATGGCAGAAAGTGAAGAAGAACTAAAGAGCTTCTTGATGAAAGTGAAAGAGGAGAGTAAAAAAGTTGGCTTAAAGCTCAACATTCAGAAAACTAAGATCATGGCATCTGGTCCCATCACTTCATGGGAAATAGATGGGGAAACAGTTTCAGACTTTATTTTTTGGGGCTTCACAATCACTGCAGATGGTGATTGCAGCCATAAAATTAAAAGACGCTTACTCCTTGGAAGGAAAGTTATGACCAACCTAGATAGCATATTAAAAAGCAGAGACATTACTTTGCCAAAAAAGGTCTGTCTAGTCAAGGCTATGGTTTTTCCCGTGGTCATGTATGGATGTGAGAGTTGGACTGTGAAGAAAGCTGATTGCCGAAGAATTGATGCTTTTGAACTGTGGTGCTGGAGAAGACTCTTGAGAGTCCCTTGGACTGCAAGGAGATCCACCCAGTCCATTCTAAAGGAGATCAATCCTGGGTGTTCATTGGAAGGACTGATGCTAAACCTGAAACTCTAACACTTTAGCCACCTCATGCGAAGAGTTGACTCACTGGAAAAGACCCTGATGCTGGGAGGTTTTGAGGGCAGGAGGAGAAGGGGATGACAGAGGATGAGATGGCTGGATGGCATCACCAACTCGATGGAGGTAAATTTGAGTGAACTCCGGGAGTTGGTGATGGACAGGGAGGCCTGGCGTGCTGTGATTCATGGGGTCACAAAGAGTCGGACACGACTGAGCTACTGAACTGAACTGAAAATGAAAGCACCAAGTGGATGGAAAAAAGGAGGACATGCACCCTGATTTTACGGACCCTGGGGTTTTTTAAGCTCTCTTACATCACTCACCATTTTAATTTTTCAGGTATTCTAAACCAAAGCCCTTTTGAAGAAACTTTACCCCATAAATGTTAAGAATCTTAGGTTTTCCACTTGGTGTAGAACTTTCAGTACTAGGTCATCCATTCTCCTGAACAGAAAGCAACTGCCAGACATTTGGCTTAAGAATCACTTCTAGTAGGTCAGTTGTAAACACAACTCTTGGCAGAATAGTTTCAGGAGGATCAGGGATAAGGCAAGAAAATGTGTTTTAATCCTGTAAAAAGTCATCATCCCCAGGACACTGTTCAAAGGACATCAAAAGAGAATCAGTAAATGAGTACCACGAGATGGGGAAATAGCTTTCGGCATAAGAAGGTTTTTCGAAAGTATAAAATTTAAATTGTACAAGACAAGTTACCACTCACTCAAGTCAAAAGATAAAATCAACGGAGGCTTGGGGAAACATCCAATATGCTACTAATGGAGATCCTTTTGGTATAATCACTTGGAAATAACATCCAGAAACAACAAGAATCATGGAAATGGATCAGAACCTCTTCCATATGGAGGGATATACCCCAGGAAGTAGTATCTCAAGGGAAAACTAAGCTTTCATTTCCAAGGACATGAACAGTTTTTCCGACACACAACAGTGCAAAACTGATATTACCCCACCAGGCAGCGACTAAGTAAACTATGTCTCAGCAATAATACAAAGAGGATGGGCATCTGCCATGAAAATGCTAACTACAGAAAAACACAGACATATGGAAACAACTTTAACACTGTGCCATGAGAAGAGCAGAACATACAGCAGCACGCAGACAATGACTGCGATTCCACGTAAATTAGGGATACAAGGTATGAAATAATAGAAAATACGGATATTGTCTCTGCCCTTGGTTTCTGCCATAAGGCTCCTAATGAACGAATGGGCTCAGTCACTCAGTCATGCCCGACTCTGGACCCACTGACGTAGCCTGTCAGGCTCCTCTACCTATGGAATTTTCCAGGCAAGAATACTGGCATGGGTGCCATTCCTCCTGCAGAGGTTCTTTGTGACCCAGGGATCGAACCCACGTCCCCTGGTTGGCAGGTGGGTTGTTTACTGCTGAGCCACCAAGGAAGTGCAGGATTAACATGTACACACTGCTGTCTATAAAACAGACAACTAAAAAGGACCTACTCATAGCACAGGAAATTATACTCAGAATCCTGGAATAACCTATATGGAGAAAGAGTCTGAAAAAGAATGTACATATATATGCATATATATATGTGTAACTGAATCAAGCTTCCCTGGTGGCTCAGTGGTAAAGAATCCACCTTCCAAGCAGGAGACATGGGTTCGATCCCTGCATTGGGAAGAACTCCTGGAGAATAGCAGCCCACTCCAGTGTTCTTGCCTGGAAAATCCCATGAACAGGGTAGCCTGATGGGCTACAGTCCATGGAGTTGAGAGGAGTTGGACACGACTTAGTGACTAAACAACAACAAAACAGAATCACTTTGCACTAACACAACACTGTAAATCAGCGATACGCCAATATAAAATATATATTTAATTTGGTGTGAAAAAGCATTTTATATGTTTGTGTGGCAACTATTTTATGCTTTATTTCTATTAACTATCTCAGAATCCTTCTTTAAATCAACTACACTGAAAAACTTCTGGCTTATGAGAGGTATCCATTTTCCTAAGGGACCATCACAGCAACCTCTCAGCCATAAAGTATGCCATTCATACAGAAACTGCTGGCTAATTTCTGGCAGAGCACTGGTAATGCGACCCTATTTAATGTTCTGGGTGGGTTAGTGGGTTTCCCGTTTCTTTTCTTGTTTTTATGGAGGCAACCTGCTTGCACAAGAATTAAAATGACAGGACGTGCTGGTGGCTCAATGATAAAGAATCCACCTGCCAATGCAGGGGACACGGGTCCGATCCCTGGTCTGGGAAGATTACTCAGAGCGACTAAGCCTGTGTGTGCCACACCTACTAGAGTCCACGGGCAGCAGCTTTGGAAAGCCGCACGCCTGAAGCCTGTGCTCCAGAAAACAAAAGAAGCCGCCACAATGAGACGCCCAAGCACCTCAATAAAGAGCAGCCCCCTCTTGCCTCAACTAGAGAAAGGCTGTGCAAACAACGAAGACCCAGTGCAGCCCAAAGTAAATAAATAAATAATAATAAAAATAACTAAAATCACACAGCCCAGGCCTGCACATCGAACAGCCGTGCCACACGCAAGTGTGAGCTCACTAGTGCGCACCAGGCACAGCAGGGACTCTGGTCCATCTCCTGGTCCATCCATTGCCCCTCTTCCCGAACAGCAGATATGGGAGACGTGTGGGTTGGGGCCAAAGCATCTGCACTTACCACAGTTGACCGGATCCTCGTCAGAGCCGTCTTGGCAATCCATGTCACCATCACACGCCCAGCGCTGGGGGATGCAGTGCCCATTTCGACACTGAAAGTTGGAGGCCTCACAGGTGTGATAGATGGCTGCCAGGAAAACAGGAGAGAAAAATAGTCAAGGCCTCCTTCACCTCCGCAGGCCCATCACCCTCAGCAGCCGACTGCAAAGGAGGCACGTTCTAACAGGTATGACGGGGGACCACCCTAAAGGCAGAATGCAGCCTCCTGAAGGGCCATCAGCTCGAGCCTCGGGGTTTATCATTGTTACACAAGCACAGATGTACACGTTAAAAACTCAGTCACTTTCACAGCAACCTGTGAGGTCAGGAGTACTCCCCATTTATAGATAAGAACGAGGTTTAGGACTCTCAGAAGGTCACGGAGAGTAACAAAGATAATGAAGTAATAGCACCAGGGCTGTCCAAGTCCAAAGCCTGGGCTTTCTCCAGTCCAGCTGGCTACTTAATCTTCTTACTCCTCCAGATTCTGCTGGACAAGAAGAGGCAGTGGGTGCTCGGGGCACTGGGTCCTAGACCTGCTCAAGACACTGCAGGGACCTTGATGTCATCATCTGCATTGATACCTAAAGAGCCCTGTAAGTTGTGAAAGGCCCTGATTTTATAATTCTAAATGAAGTGCCCAATTTCATAAGTGGAAAACGTCTAATCCAAAGAGCATAAAAAATGCATCTAAAATCACAAAGAAAGCAGGCCCAGAAACCTAGAATTCCTTAACTCTCTGGATAGCCAAGAGTGACATCTACCAGCTAATAATACATGGCATCCTCTACAATCATTAAAAAAAATAAATAAAAAGGCCAGGGAAATAGTCACTGTTATAACTGAACAGGCTCAATCGCATACACGGGCTGAGGCCACCTGGAAGTCATTTAGAAAATGTCAAAACTTCAGTCAGAGACTATTTCAGGTGCCTAATATCTGCCTGCAACCCAAGCAACACTACTGGCTGCCTTCTCCATCAGATTTCCCTTCCCTCCTCTGATGCAGGGAGCAGTGTGTGTCTGTTCACTGCTGAATGCAAGCCAGGGCTGGCCTTGTTTGCAACCAGCATGAAATAACATAACCACGACAGACGGGCTCTCTTGGTTGAACTGTGTGGATAGCGTGTCCTTGTGACAGAAGCAAGCAAAACAAACAAAAGTGGGTTGTTGAGTGCAAACCATAGTTACCTATTCAGTTGAGATGGTTGCTAATAAGTGACTCAAGGGCTGGGAAAATGGGCTTCCAATGCCCTCTAGAATTGCTACTGCATTTGAGGCTCTTTTGGGTAATAGTCTGAAATACAAAGCCCCTGATTTTTCAAACCACTTTACAACAAAAGGTGGTCCATCGTCTGTTGTCTTCTCAGAGATCAATGCTATGTCCAGTCACATGCAAATAAATCTACAGGACATTTCAATATTTTACAATATTGGCAGTCAGGATCCATTAAACATCTTTTTAAAATATACTTATCTCTGATAAGAAATATAAATGTGTCCCTGCATGTTAGATGAGCTTTGCCCCGGTAACAGGCATTGCCTGGAATACTTCTGATTTATTGGTTTTACAAATCTGATAGCCCTTTAAAAAATTCCTCACCAAAGCCTTGCTCGCTATCATAAAAGATACTGTCACCTAAACCACTGCCGCACTGAAATACTCACTATTATTCAGCCCATGGATTTCAATTGAAAACAATTTCAGAGTGCTAATGGAGTTTCCAAGTGGACAACGCTGAAGGGCATGTTTGACATCTCCAGATTCTATCACTGATGCTGAGCTGAGAAAGACTAATTAATTTGCACAATTTCATTCAAGTGGCCAGGAAGGGCTGGAATGCTTAACATAGTCTCTTTTTCTGTCTTCTGAGTAACTTACTAGCTCTCTGACATTGAGTGTCTGATGTATGATATATGTTCAATTGATAATATTTAACTGTACGGATGAAAGAGATGGATTTTAAAATAGACTAAAGAATTTGAGGCAGATAAAAAAGAATCCTTTGCATAGCAGGGTCCATCATGACTCTAAGAATAGAAGGGCTACTGGGGCAAATGATCATGAAAATTAGAATATCAGAGTTTCTAATAAAGGCCATTATCCTCTGCTTACTCTTTGACATGAACACATCTCTCCTGACTCAGCAAGACCCTCTGTGACACCTGATCAAAAACATTAGCCAAATAAAAGTGGAGCAGAAGAGATGAGTTAATTACTGTGACAAGAAAAGCACAGCCTTATAAAACAGTGGACTCTTAGAAAATGAAGGAGGAAAAAAAAGGCTAGTATCAACACAACTCGAATGATTAATAATGTAAAAAATAACATAAAGCATAAAGGACAGTAAAAAATAAAAGGCAAATCTGAAAAAGAAGCAAATAGAAATTCTAGATATAAAAAATAAAGTCATGGAAATAAAAACAGGTCAGTGGATATGTGAAATAGGAGATTAGATTCAGCTGAAAAGAGGACTGTTGAACTGGAAGAGAAATCTGAGGAAGTACCTCAGAGTCATAAGGAGACAGCAGATCTAAAAACCAAAGGCATCATCAGAATGAGAAAGTCCAGCGAATGGCTGCTGCTAAAGACAAGAGAAGACAAAGTAGCAAACGGACAAAGAAGAAAAGATAGTGGCTGCAGCTTCCCAGAGCTAATGAAAAACATAAATCCCCAGATTTTAGAAGGACAACAAACAGGATAAATAAAAATAATTTCACGCCTAGGTAGGTGAAGCTGAGTAACAAACAAAACATAAAAAACCTAAAGGCAACTAGAGAGAGAAGAATGTCAGTTATTATTGGAACAGATAATCTGACAGGAGACTTGAAATCAACACAAAAGAGGCCAGAAAGAAATGGAATAACTCCACCAACATACTTAGGGAAAATTACTACAAATCTAGAAACCCAGATGCATCGATTTCAGCATTGAGAATGAAAGGAAGGCTTGTGTATATAAACAAAAACTTTAAGTTTACGACTCATAGACTCTGCCACGAAACACTGAAGGATGAACACAGGAAGGAAGCAGCAAACACAAGAAGGTGAAGTGACAGACAGGTAGGTACCTATAAATAAGTTTGGTTACTAAAAGAGAACAACGATGACTGACTTTAGGATTCTTTTTTTAATGTAAAATTAAACTATGAAGTATTTTGCGGGTTTATTTTGGGTGGCAATGGGAGCCATACCATGCAGCATGTGGGTTCCTAGTTCCCCGACTAGGGATTGAGTCCAAGCTCCCTGCATTGGAAAGGTGGAGTCTCAACCATTGGACCGACTGCCAGGGAAGTCCTCGTGTTTTAAAATACTAAATATATGCTGAGTTTGTCAATATTGGCATTATGGGCAGAGACTGGAATCAAGGCAGGTCCAGGAGAGGGGAAAGGTATTAGGAATATGTATAAGATGTCTAGGGCAACAGCTAAAAGAACAGAAATGAAATGTTTAAGTTCCAAATCAGTGCAGGGGGGATAAAAGGCTCAGTTCCATGGAAAGCCAAACAAGGGAGGGGAAGAGCCACGAAAAGGCCCAGTACAGACCACGCATGAGAGCTGAAGCCCACAAGAAGTCAGCAGGCCTCGACCCATTTATTCAGCTCCGCACGTGAGTGCACATACCACCTCCAACTAATCTACGGATGAAGATGGACAATCGCCTTTAAGAGGTCTGGAAGCACAGCCATTGGAACAAGGCTGCAGCGGCCGTGTAGGCACTCTACATTTCCCCATGCAGCCCTGCCAGAGGAAGCCAGAGATAAAACCAGGGTCAGGGACAAGCCTACCCACAGAAAAGAAGCTGTTAATTCACTGTGGAAGACCAGCTCACGCAGCTGAAACACAAGCTTGACTCATGTGGTTGTGCTAATAATATGTCCAGTCATCATGAAACGTACAGTTGGAAATGCCCAGAAGCACCCCTCTAATTTGTCAATCAATGATCCACCCAAATCCAAAGCTTCCAAACAGCCCTTGTGTGCTTTCTGGACTGACAGCGGTTCCTTCCAAGACCTTGTTTATCCCTCCTTCTGCAAGCCAGGCTTTCAAAGAAAGCAATACCTGCAGCCTTTCCAGAAGCAGAGGGGCACACAATAAGACTGTGCCAGAGAGGACACAGGGATGGGGAATTTACGAGGTGGGCAGGAATCTGGTAACATCACAGATTGCCCAGTGTGATATATTTGGCTTTTGAGTCGGTCCATTTATTCCTTAAAGCCACATAAGGTCACCTCTAAAATAAAACGGAGTATTACAGTTGTGTCAAATAACCCAGTCAACAAAGGTTCTCTGAACTGGGCATCGGGAGAACATAAAGGAGTAAAAGATCATTTCTGTCCTTCACAAACCAAATCTAAACCAAAGCAGACCACAAGAGCGGGATATAAAAGCAGATCTACTTTTTTCGCTTTTAGAAATTAGGGAGCATGCTCTGAGATCCTGGCTGCTGGATAGTGTAGGAACTGCCAGGATACTGCTGCAGTCAGGACAATTAAGATATGGGAATGAGGGACTTCCCTGGTGGGTCAGTGATTAGGACTTTGCCTTCCAATACAGCGGGTGCAGGTTTGATCCCTGGTCAGGGAGCTAGGATCCCATGCGGCCAAAAAAAACAAAACATGGGACAGAAGCAGTGTTGTAGCAGATTTAATAAAGACTTTTAAAAAAGGTCCACAACAACAACAAAAAATCTTTAAGAAAAAGAAAAAGGAATGAAAAGTGATTTAATTCACAAGCGTGAAGATCCATTAACAATAGATGGCAAAAGGAAGCCTGAAATACCAGATCTGCCCTCATTTGCCACAAAAAGGTGAAAGGAAACATCTTTATCCCCATCACTGGAGGGATTGAAGGTAGAATTGAGCAACAATTTCTGAAGGAGGGTGCAGAGAAAATTTACTCATCAGCTAGTAGGATTTGTTTTTCCGCCTCTACAACTGCCCCAGCTCCTTGCTCTCCCCGACTCCACCGTAATGTACATGCCCTTGTTTGTTCATTTATTCACAAAAATAGTGGCGTGAGCATGAGTGAACCTAACACCAGCAGAAGAATTAGAATCTTAGACCACTCAGCCTTCTTCTCATAGTCTGCTGCTGTTTCTAACTTTATCTTTAACGAAATCTTACCCCAAACGGGTACAAGCACAATTTAAGTTTTCACGGTTTAGGGAACGTCTTGATGCTCCATTCCAAAACATGAGCTAGTTCACTGCTCCTCAAGGTATGGGTCCCTAGAACAGGGGCCAGTCTGTAAACTCTTTGCTACTGGTTCCTAGGAAAATAAACTTGAGCCAAAATGTAAAACAACTGTATCACTCATGACATTGCTCAGTTAATAATCTTCCATAGCAAGACTTTCTCAGTGAAGGAAGCAAAGAGCTGGTAACATTTTGGCACAAGGTGATCACAGACCTGCTCTTAGTTTCTAAGGTCCCTTTCTCAGAGCCTTGATTCTGTGATCATGTAGGGCGATAATGCTACCCACCATACGAACAGGTTGAGTGCAGCTTAGGGAGCCCAGGAAATACTGACCAGTGCAGTTGGCTTCATCAGACCAGTCCCTGCAGTCGTTGTCACCATCACACACCCAGGAGGAGCGGATGCACATGCCAGAGCTGCAGCTGTACTCGTCACCCCGACACCGGTGCATCTCTGCAGGTGAGACCACAGACCACGATGTGAGCGCAAAAGCTTGCCCCGAATTCTGTCTCTGACGTCAGGGCTCCTGGTAGTCAGAGATGCACCCAATATCCCCACCATCACTGATGATCCAGAATGCACGCAGGAAGACTTAAAGCAGGGATGGAAAATCATGAGGAATGCTGCCCAAGTAGAGCTTGCCCTCTGGACCTGTAGATTTTGCATCCATGGATTAAACCAACCATGCACCGTATATTTCCCAGGTAGCTGAGTGATAAAGCATCTGCCTGCCAAACAGGAGACTCACTTTCAGTCCCTGGATTGGGAATATGCCCTGGAGTAGGAAATGGCAACCCACTCCAGTATTCTTGCCAGGAAAATCCCATGGACAGAGGAGCCTGGCAGATACAGTCCATGGGGCCACAAAGAATCAGACTCGATCTAGTGACTGAACAACAAACAACAGCATTGGGTACTACATTTATGATCCATGGTTGGGTGAATCTGTGGATGCAGAATCCGCGGACGTGGAGGGCCAACTATAGGACTTGAGCCTCCACGGATCTCGGAACCTATGGTGGGTCCTGGCACTGACGCCCTGTGGATACCCAGGGACAAGTGTAGTGCACTGTGAATGGAGCACAGGTGTGCGGAGACCCTGACACCTCACACTCAAGGCCTCCAGGCAACAAAGGTATTGTCCATTTATCTTGGCACACTTTACAAATATTTTCTATGCTTCCCATGATGGGCAGAAGGCTGGGGAAGCAATGCTCTGGTTGCCCAGAAATCCACAATTTCCGAAGATCGAGAGACAGAGCCTGTGGTCTCAGAAAAGGAGTGATGAGAACCTCGAAAGTGCAGATCAGTGTGAGGTGCTCAGCTCAGGAAAAGCAAGACCAGTGCTGAGCTCTCTGAACGGAGAGGCTAGGGGCTTTCCATGAGCAGAGCTCCAGGGATGCTGGCCGGCGGGCTGTCTCGGGGAGGGTAGGGGCTGGAGGCAAATGAACCCGGGCAGTGTGACCAAGATAGGAAAGGCGGCGATACTGGCAGAATCTTGTGTAGACCCTGGGGACAGCAGCAGCACAGGACTTTTACACGGAACTGTAAAGAGTCCAGGAAAACAGGAGCAGCCAAGACGACTGGGGGCGCAGGGTGGCGGCCTCAGTGAGAGAGGCTGATGGTGAACTGGGGAAGCAGATATTCACGGGGGACACAGTCTGGAGACTCTCAGAGAGGACCCGGATCTGAGGAGGGGACCACCCGAGACCCTGAGGTGGATTCAGGATGCACCAGCATGAACTGGCCACAAGCAGAGGCTCTGAGGGACAGACACCGTTTAATGCTCAAATGTGTGTCCAGTGGCGGGCTGGGAGGACACCTGATAAATGGGTGACCACGTGGTGATCCCTCCTTGAGAGCAAAACCGGCCACACACACCTGAGCCCTCTGAGTGCAGACGGGACAGGGAGGGATGAAGGGAAGACTGTGAACCCCAAGGACTGTTTCCTGGAACTTTGTGTTTTACAAAAATGAAGGAAAACGATGTAACCACCCCCCATAAAACTGCTCTGAAGGTTCCCCATATTTCAGTCCCGGTGAGTCAAACCCCTGCCCACAGTGACTCGGGCCCATCCGGAAGCACAGGCCCAGCTGGACCAGACCTGCCCTGTGGACAGAGGGACCCTCACGGGGCCTCGCTGACCCTTCATAGCAATGGGGTCAGCGTCTGGGCCCCAGGCTGACTCCCCTCCAGGCTGGGACACTCTGAGTATTGCACTCTGTTCCCTCCCACAATGATCAGTAGTTACGGGCTTGGTACCAGAGCCCATCAACTAAGACAGGCCTCCTACAACTGACAGGAGAGGATTATGCAACAAGAAGGGCATATGAAACACGGTTCCAACTCCCTTTTCTGACACAAACTAACAGAATCCCCCTGAACAAGCCCCCTGACCTCAGAGGACCTCCGTTGTTTCACCTGGAAATCAAAGGACTGAAGTAGAGAATCCCACCACTGCTTCAGTTCCAACACACCATTTTCCTAAATAAAAATTTCCATCCAGAAAGCAGGTGCTCAAATAATGTTTGTGCCATCTGCTGACTTCTAACAGGGTTTCCTGAATTACATGAATTTTTAAAAAAAAGAATTCACAAAGGTATATAGCTCTGGGTCTACAAGAGGCTCATCTAACAGCCACCCAGAAATGTGGGCTAAGGCTGCAGAGCCATTAATAAACGCCCGAGCTCATTAGGAATCTTCCCGACTCTGACACGTGCGCAGCAGCACTGCAGAATGCAGCAAGTTCCATCCCTTTATGAATGAATCACTCCTGCCATGCGTATGGAGCTGGCCATGCGACTGACGTCACAAATCCCACAGTGATGTCCAGAAACCCCCCCGTTCCAACCCTCCCCACAAGCAAAAGTGCGGCCCCTTCTGAACGCCATGCCCCCTTACCACAGTGACTTTCATCGCTATTGTCACCACAGTCATCCTCAAGGTCACACTTGTAGGAGAGGGGGATACAGGTCCCAGACTCATGGCAGCGGAACTGGGTGTCCAGATCACAGACGGTGGTTGCTAAGTTGGGAAAGAGAGACAACAGGCTCATTAGATCCAATCAGCTCCCCCCAGACTTCCCACTGGAAAGTGAAGGAAGCAGGTTTTCATTGTAATATGAATTTCAACAACAGAATTGAAACTTCAACGTACAGAAAAACTTAACTGCATGATAGCCTGAAATTTACAGCCAAGGGACATAAAGGCCTATCTTTTCATGGACGGCTTCCAGATGCCAATGGGGCTGGGGAAAGTGAGAAGCCGTCATCTAGCTGGGAGATGGTGTGATGCATTAGATAAGCCCCTAAGACCACCCCCACAGATGTGATGGTGTCTTTCTAAATAACTAGCAGATATACCATTATCCGGAAAACTACCATTAGGAAGCCCACTTTAACCCACAAAGCTGGCCCCTCACCATACAGATGACAGAGGGAGGGTGGAGAGAAACTCCTACAGCAGGAGCAGGGGCCCTGCTGTCAGGCGGGACTGGTTTCAAATCTTGGCTCTATTTCTTCCTTCAGAAATTAATGAGCCTCAGTTTCCTCCACAGGAAAAGGAAGGTAAGGTAACGTGAGCAGGCACTTGTGATGACAAACACAATGACGAGAGATGGGGATTAATTCTACTACCCACAATTCACTCTACCCAACCCCTCTGGGCCTCCGTTCCCACTACCGTGAAATGGAGACAATCCCTACCCTCCTGGCATTACTATGAAAGTCAATGAGGAAACAACTTTGAGACCAGCGCCCATCATAGGATGAAATACTATGGGCTCTAAACAAATGCAACTTCTCTTCCCACGCCCTTCTGCTCAGAATGGGAACATAATTTCTCCCTCTTCTCAATAGAAATGATCCAGGTTTAGGCATAAGCCATAGAACCCTGCAGAAAAGGTGTCAGGAAAGAAGGCTGCTCCCAGGAATAGAACAGAATCCTGCAAAGAAAGTGGAGGGGGGGTGCCAGGAGGTGAGAAGTGGGTGGCAACCCCACAATCAGACACCCCTGGCAGCTCTTATTTGAGGCTCCGTTTCTTCTCCGTAATTGAGCTTGTGGTGGGAGGCAGAGGATGAATGCAAAAACGGCAAGACTGCAGAGGATTTACATCAAAACTCCCAGCGCCTGACCACCACCCTGGGCAGGAGCCTGCCCAAGAGGAAAGGGGATCTGCCAACAGAATCCCTCCCACAACTGCCTCTGTCTCCACGCCTCTCCTCTTCCCTGGCAGCTGACGGGAGCGGGGGGCCTCCAGACAGCGCTGCCCAGCCACAGCCTGACCCCTCCTGTAGCCTTGCCTGGACCAGCAAGCCTCTCACCCTCCTCCTTGATGACAGAGGCCCTCAGGAAGGCTCAGATGAGCACCGCTCTGCTGGCTCCCAGACTCCACATTTCATCCCCTGCGTCCCTCAGCTCCACCACATCCGACTAGTTGGGACCCGAGCACATGGAATCATGAGAAAGCAGAGCAGAACTGATGCTTTCAAACTGCAGTGCTAGGAAGACTCTTGAGAGTCACCTGGACTGCAAGGAGATCAAACCAGTTCATCCTAAAGGGAATCAACTCTGAATATTCATTGGAAGGACTGATGCTGAACTCCAATACTTTGGCTGCCTGAGGCCAACAGCCGATTTACTGGAAAAGACTGAGGATAAGAGGAGAAGGGGACGACAGAGGACAAGATGGCTGGATGGACATGAGTTTGAGCAAACTCCAAGAGACAGTGAAGGCCAGGAAGGCCTGGCGTGCTGCAGCCCATGGGGCTGCAAAGAGTCAGACATGACTGAGTGACTGCACAACAATAAGAGCAGAAAGCGAGGCCCAGGGTCGTGGGAGGGGCAATTACAGCTGACATTTGCACCAAACCAGGAGGAGGGCAGAGCTGGCTGCAAAATTCAGCCCACGGAGAAGCATAAACTCTTCAGGGAAACCTGCGAGCTCAGGGCCTGGTGGGGAGGAGATGGAGGGAAACTTCCTAGCAAAACACTGAACCAACGGGAGAGCCCACCACGTACATCTAGTAGAAACCAAAGCCCAGGGACCCAAAGAGGAACCCCTTGCCAACGGACATGAGGCCATTCAATTTACAGCTCTCTGCTCCCACTATGTCTCATCACGTCTGGTCAATTTTCTTGCACCGTGTTAATTCTAAAGATGTGTCTCCTTGCCCACCCTGTTCCATAACAAACTCCTTTCCAGCATCGGCTCTAACGATGTTAATATTAACTAATGTTTTCAAGGAGCTTTGGCTATTTCCTCACAAATATCACACCTTCCTGAGACCCTGGTAAGCAGAGGAGGTTTGATCAATGCCCCTTTTGCAGAAAGGAAGAATACACAGAGAGGCTACTGCTCTTGAAATTAATGAGATTTTTATCTAATACTCCTCTCCCTGGGGATGAAAGGTGGCCTCTGAAGCCAAGGAAAAATGATTAAGGAAGGTTTGGTAATAACCTCCAACACGCTAGAAAAGGCAATTCAAGGGACTGCAGGGCCCAGGTGAGCTGAACAAGTTGACTGCTTCTAAAGTGGCTTTCTGGAAGGAGCAGCATGGGAACTGGCCCAGGCTCTGCAGATAGCTGGTGAAATAACATACACCAGGGGCAAGGAGGTACGAGACAGGACCCAGCCATCAATCTGTGCTTACAACACAAAATGATAAATGAGCTTATGGATTTCCAAAGGCAAAATATTCAAAAGAGAAGGCTTCAGATGGGTGTCTGGCTTCCCTGCTCCAGCCTTTCTCCCATCTCATTCATTCTGCCCACGTCTTATCTTTCCGAAGGCAAAGTCTAAGCCTGTCATTTCAAGGGTTGCAAGCTGTTCTTTTCATAAAATTCAAAGGTCTCGTGCACCCGCTCACCCTCCTACTTGCCCCCACTGCTCCTACTTGAGTTCTTCATGACCCATGCCACTTTTCTGCCCATACCACACACACACCAACCTCAGGGCTTTCATCCATACGAAAGCCTTGCCTGGAACTTTCCTCCCTCCAGCTCTGCTTGGCTCCCCTCTGCCCACTTTTCCTAAGACCCTCCCAAGGTCCGACCTGGGTACCATTCTTAAGGCTCGTTAAGGCTCGTGGCGCCGCCCCATTACAGGACCCATGGCTCACATGAGCTTGGTTGGCTACTTCTGACCACTCCCTTCAGACTGTAAACTCTTGTGTCCACTTTAATCACCAGTTTATCTCCAAACCCAGCACAGAGCCTGGAACACCAGGGTCCTCAGTATACACCTGTTGAGTGAACAGGTCAACATGTTACTGACTGACACCTCCTTAGGAGATGATGTCAAAGCCACTAAAAATTAACTGAAGAAAAGACGGCCAAATCTGCAGTAAACAGAGTATCCACTATAACCAGCTATTTGTCCTAAACTCTGCTAAACAGAATCACATACTTTAATAGTTAGACCTTAGAAATTACGTATTCCAAAGATGACACCGACATGCACACAAACCAATGTTCCCACATTGCAGGCCAAACCTGGCATCACCACTCAGAGGTTGTTCAGAGTTTGAATAACCTCTCCTGAGCCTGGCAGGCAGCTGGCATCCCCTGATTGGAGGTAACAAGGGAAAAACTTGTTCCCCATCCCTGACAAGGCTGAACACTGAATTTAAATACAAGGGCTATCACCCCGTCACCTGTTTCTGGTCACCAGCTCTATCTCTGGGAAAGGGCCACAGTCAGAACCCAGACTGCCTGTCTCCCAAACCAGCTCAGTTTCAACCATGCGATGCTTATTTGTAAATCTCTTGTAGTGAGTACCTAGCTTACTCACGTGGGTTTGCTTTTAAATAATAATATATATCTAATGTGTTCACGTGCATGCTCAGTCCTTCACTTGTGTCCGACTCTTTTGCAACGTCATGCACTGTAGCCCGCCAGGCTCCTCTGTCCATGGGATCTCCCAGGCAAGAATACTGGAGTGGGCTGCCATTTCCTCCTCCAGAGGATCTTCCCAACCCAGACACTGAATCTGTGTCTCCTGCACTGGCAGGCGGATTCTTCACCACTGAGCCACCTGGAAATTGCACATATGTAATAGGGTATGGAGGGAAAATGGCAACCCACTCCAGTGTTCTTGCCTGGAGAATCCCAGGGACGGGGAAGCCTGGTGGGCTGCCGTCTATGGGGTCACACAGAGTCGGACACGACTGAAGCGACTTAGCAGCAGCAGTTAGCAATAGGGTATGGAAGTATGTTTTCTCTAGCCACTTAAATGGGCATGACTGATCACGGGGGCCCTAAACTCCAGGCCCCACCCAGGAGGTGCTGACTGGCTGACTGTACCAGGAAATGCCCATCCTCCCAAACCTCTGCCCAGCGGGGACTCACGGCAGTTTCTCTCGTCACTCATGTCTCCGCAGTCATTGTCAAAATCACACCACCAGATGCTGTTGATACACTTCCCGTTGCTGCACCGATACTGGTTGCGGAGACAGGTGTTCTCTGGCCATGGAGGGAGGCAGGGGAGAAAATGAAACCAACATCACTCTTCCTGCTGGACCGTAAGACTTTCTGTTCTGAGTTTCCATTCATCTTCCTCAAATAACACGCCTCAGACGGCAAACGGGAAGCAGGATGCTTTGCACAGGTGCCCGCAGGGAAACCAGCATCCAAGGAGACCTCCTTCTCTCCTCTTTTAATTAAAATTGAAGGAGGAGGTGCCTCTAGGAGCAGCAGAGGGGGTTACAATGATGAAAAAGGAGACTGATGGCATCAGGTGGATCTAGCGGGTATAGACGTATAAAAACTATCAAATATTAATTCCAGGGGCTTTCGTGGCCATTCAGTGGCTAACACTTTGCACTTCCAGTGGTTAATACTTTGCAGGGGGTGTGAGTTCAATCCCCAATCTATGATCCCACATGCAACAGCCATAAGAAGAAAAAAAAAAAAATTAACTCCACAAGGAGTTCCTTAAGGGACTGTGTAGCCATTGAAGACAAATGAAGTGAAAGTTGCTCAGTCATGTCTGACTCTTTGCGATCCTATGGAAATCTCTAGGCCAGAATACTGGAGTCAGCAGCCTTTCCCTTAGGGGATCTTCCCAACCCAGGGATTGAACCCAGGTCTTCGGCATTGTAGGCAAATTCTTTACCAGCTGAGCCACAAGTGAAGCCTGTGTAGCCATTATCCAAACATACATATTCAGTATATCTATACCTATGCAGTTTACCTATACCTTAATAGTATATCTATACCTGTTCAGTTCATCTATACCTATACAGTTTATATACACATATTCAGTATATCTGTACCTATAGATTATAGTTTATATATGGTCATATATATTCATGTGTGTTCAATTTAACAACCAGGAGGATCATGGAGATTTGCTTTACATATTTTTGAGGATTTTTTCCTACCCCATGACTCCTTCAAAGTGAGCAGTTATAATTCCTCACACAGGGGAAAAAAAAAAAAAAGTGCACTGTTTAGTCACCTGGGTTAAGAACACATGATGACCGGCCTCCTGTCTGGATTAAGTAAAGGCTTTTGGACAGGGATACAGAAAGGCCCTTTTCTCCTCCTCCTGGAATTCAGTGTTAACCTCATTTCTTTCCAAACAACTTTAAGATGATGACCAGAGCCTGAAAGAGTGCCCCCGTGTCTTAGACAAAAAGGCTCATCTTTTTTTCATCTGTATTTCTTAAGAGGGCCCAGAAGGCCACTTTGCAGTTTTTGCTTCCCTGGACTCAAAGGCTGCTGTGAGAGGCTAAGTTATGATTACAAAGCAAATATAAGCTTGAGAATAAGGAAAGGTAGGAATCCAGACCATGTTCATCAAAGGGATACTTTGTGGCAAGGCCCCTCCAGGGGCTCACCTCCCCGAAAGAAATGTGAAGCTGGGGACTGGGGAAGTGGTGAAAGGAAAAACTAGACAGGAAAGAAAGACGTAACAAGTTTTCAAAGTGACATGTTAGAATTTGTGTGCTCAGATTCCAAGGGGGAGTGGGGTGAGGCTGCTGTAGACATCTGGCTGAGGCTTAAGAGGAAAGACTGGAAGTGCTTTGCAAAATTGGTCAGAAAGTTCTGAAGTCAGGGTGGTCCAACTGTACCCTGCACCCTTACAGAAGCGGGAGGATCTGGGGATGACTGGTGTGGCGTGGACGAGGAGAGAAGGAGGCAGAAAAAGAAAAGAAAAGTGCACTCACAGGAAGGTCTGCATCCCCCGACATTTAACCCACAAGTAACTCATCTGTAAAAGAACAGCATGGGCCTGTTCTGGATGAGGACTGAGGGACCACGGGCCTTGGAAGGTGAACTAGGATGCCCGTGTCTAGAGGGTTTTATTGTCTACCTTGGGCATTTTCAATAACCCCAAACACAAGTGCATCAAGGACACACTGAAGGGGTTGGATGGGCAGAAAAGGAAGAAGGGGGCGTACCTTCTTTGACGCACGTGTGGTTCTTCTGCTGGTAGCCATGAGGGCACTCGCACATCAGGTCCCCGGACGGGAGGACACTGCTGGACACACCGTCTGGACACCTGCAGCTCCTGCTGCCTTCGGCCTTGGGCAGGCATAGCAGGCTGCAAGGCCGGGATGCACAGGCGTTGCTTCCTGGAGAGGAGACAGGTGACAGCAGCCAGGTTAGCAGACACCAGGGGGCGCCAAACACAGGCCTGAGACCCTGGGATCCTTTCACAGACTCGCAGACCCCATGAAAAGCAGCTCAGGAAGAGAAAGGTGAGCGGGGGCCCCAGCTGGATCGGAAGGCCCCGAAACGAAGCCCACTGGGAATTTGGATGGAGGACGCTGAGACGCCACTAGGAGGGTGGTCGCCTGGGGGTGTCTCAGGGGAGGCAAGGCAAAAACCTGTGCAAGTCAGAGGCGGGCAGGTAAGATCAGTCCGCAGCATCAGGAGGATGAAGCCGACTTGGGAAGAGAAGAAAGGACGACATCGGTACCCAGGGTGCGGGGGTTGTGCGGCTCGGCCAGGCCTGGCCCCTGTCCCCATCAGGGGGGCACACCTGTGCCTCCTCTCTTGGGTTCCTTCCCATCTCCCTTCACTCTTTCCATAGCACTTTTAGCTTGAGTGGTTTTCTGTGCCTTGTGACCCAAAAGCCCTTAACTAGAACATACATCCAAGTACCTGCAGGCCCCAGACAAAAATCTGAGTCTGCCTCCTTAATTCCTTTGTGCTGTTAGAGCACAGCTGCTGAGCTCAATGAGGAACCGACCAGATACCCACTAGACAATAAATCCACATGCAATGGGCCCATATAAGGACCAGCTAATGTTGATCGAGTCCACTATTTCCAATCTTTTCTGTGGTTCGGGCTTCCCAAAGAGAATGCCAGCTAGAGTTCACACAATACATCACTGCACTCTGGAGAGAGGACGTTTGTGGATGCACAGTGACGGAGGTGTCTTCTATCCCCTGCATCCTTCTGGGAAGGAGACAGAGGAGCCATAACAGAGGAAACCATTTCCCAACGGCTGAAAATGTGATACAATGATCAAGCAATGTGAAAGTCATGTAAACTAAAAAATGTGTGCTTTTCTTTTTGCCTGTGACTACTCATAATCAGGGAGAAGGCAATGGCAACCCACTCCAGTACTCTTGCCTGGAAAATCCCATGGACAGAGGAGCCTGGTAGGCTGTGGTCCATGGGGTTGCTAAGAGTTGGACACAACTGAGTGACTGCACTTTTCACTTTCATGCGTTGGAGAAGGAAATGGCAGCCCACTCCAGTGTTCTTGCCTGGAGAATCCCAGGGACGGCGGAGCCTGGTAGGCTGCCGTCTATGGGGTCGCACAGAGTCGGACACGACTGAAGCGACTTAGCAGCAGCAGCAGCAACTCATAATCAAAACTAAATAGGGGCTTCCCTGGTGGCTCAGTAGTTAAGAATCCACCAGGGCTCGTTCCCTGATCCAGGATGACCCCACATGCTGTGGAGCAACTAAGCCCACGCACCACAACTATTGGAGCCCACATGCCTAGAGACTGCACTCCTCAACAAGAGAAGCCACCTCAATGAGAAGCCCGCGCGCCACACTAGAGAAGAGCCCAGGAAACAACAAAAACCCAACTGTGCTAGGTAGCTTCCTTCGTGTCTGACTCTTTGTGACACCGTGGACTACAGCCTGCCAGGCTCCTCTGTCCGTGGGATTCTCCAGAGAAGAATACTCGAGTAGATTACCACTTCCTCCTCCAAGGGATCTTCCCAACTCAGGGATTGAACCCGTGTCTCTTATGTCTCTTGCACTGGCAGCTAGTGTCCTTCCCACCAGCGCCACCTGGGAAGTCCAACAAAGACCCAGCACAGCCAAAAATAAATAAATAAATTTTTTTTTTTAATTGGGGAAAATAAATGTAAACACTTGGGTAAAACTCAGCTGATAAAGATTCCTCAGCTGTGCCCTCTCAGGGACAGAGGACCCCACCAGAATCAAATCTAAGTAATCTGTTTCCAGCCAGCCAAAGTTTAACCTATGCCATCCTGGCCTGCAGGTTGGGAAACAGGGTTCATTCATGACAACTGGTAATGAGACGAGTGACGACATACTCGTAAGTTGCAAATGTGTCGGCATCTCCTTGGTGTTTAACTGGTGTGCTAAGTCGCTTCAGTCGTGTCTGACTCTGTGCAACCCCAGAGACGGCCTCCCACCAGGCTCCTCCGTCCCTGGCATTCTCCAGGCAAGAACACTGGAGTGGGTTGCCATTTCCTTCTCCAATGCATGAAAGTGAAAATGAAGTCGCTCAGTCGTGTCCGACTCTTAGCAACCTCATGGACTGCAGCCTACCAGGCTCCTCCGTCCATGGGATTATCCAGGCAAGAGTACTGGAGTGGGGTGCCATTGCCTTCTCCGATTAACTGGTGTAAACTACACGTAAAAAATAAAATTCCCATGATACAGCAAGAGTATTGCTTTGATGCTAAGGATCCAAGAGCACAAGGCATTACCAAGTAGATAAAATACACACAACCAGGGGGAGATCTGCTTGATGAGACATTCAAAGGGGCCTGCAACTGACTCCATCAACCGATAGGCTGGATCATCACAGTGAGTAACCTGCTGATGGGAGCACAAATGCCAGGAACCAGCTCCCTCTCATCTGTTCCGTGGGCAGATGCCTGTCCCTTTATCTCAAATGCACCTGCCGTGGGCTGCAGGAGGGAATGCCGAACTGCCAATAACAAAAACAACCCCATCTGGGGTTCTGGAACATGTTCTTTGTATTCAAAGGACACCATGTCATTCAACGTTCCATGAAATTGAACAATAATAGAATATTTAACAAATACTCATCAACAGGAGTATTTTCACACAGACTCTGTCTGTAAAATAGCATGAATGACATTTTCACATGCAGGGTAAGTTTTTCCACCCAAAGAAGAAAACTGAAAGTACAGAACCCAAGGGGAGCTGCAGTATTTCTGGAGACTGGCCCCCACAGGCATGAATGAAACTATAATCTGAGGGACTCGGCCAGGAACAAACCCCAAACCAGGCAACTAAGTCACTGATCCTAAAGGAGTAGGCAGGGCAGGCACGTGTGGGCAGGTCCAAAGCCATAACACAGGGACTTCCCTGGTGGGCCAGTGGCTAAGACTCTGCACTCCTAATGCACAGGGCCTGAGTTCGATACCTGGCCAGAGAACTAGATCCCACATGCTGCAACTAAAGGCTCCGAGAGCTGCAACTAAGACCTGGGAGAGCCAAATGAATGAATGAATGAAGAAAAAAAATATATATATATATATATATATTTTAAATAAACACACAGAGCCACAGTACAGAAAATGGGAGCACTGGTCACAGAGAGCCTGGGAGACCATGAAGGACACTGTGGCAGAGCTCCATCAGAACACAGCCAGAGACCCCTCCCCTGGGACACCACGGCCTTGTGTGGGCCAGGTGAGCCGTGTGAAGACTGGACAGCTGACAGCCTCCGTCTCCAAAGATGTCCCTTTCGAAGACCAAACCTTTAGTTCCGTGAGGCCTTCGTGGGGCATATCCAGGACATTTACAGATTTCCTCTTTGGAAAATTCCTCCAGAACCCTCTGAGGAGCCAACGCTGCTATTATCTGGCTTAACCATCCACACACTCGACAATATCAAAATCAGATCCACTCCGTATGGTAAATAGTTACCCTCATGATAGATATTGAAAACTATGTGTTTACTGCAGGCTCTGAAGGAACATTCCAAGAACTCCAAAACAGTTTAACCCACTGCAGCATCAACTGAACACACTAGCAGCCCTGCTGAGAGAGTTGTTCAAAGAAAAGAACACTCTCTCAGTTCAGTCGCTCAGTCGTGTCCGACTCTCCGCAACCCCATGAATCACAGCACGCCAGGCCTCCCTGTCCATCACCAACTCCCGGAGTTCACCCAAACTCATGTCCATCGAGTTGGTGATGCCATCCAGCCAACTCATTCTCTGTCATCCCCTTGTCCTCCCGCCCCCGATCACTCCCAGCATCAGAGTCTTTTCCAGTGAGTCAACTCGTCGCATGAGGTGGCCAAAGTATTGCAGCTTCAGCTTTAGCATCAGTCCTTCCAATGGACACCCAGGATCGATCTCCCCTAGAATGGCCTGGTTGGATCTCCTTGCAGTCCAAGGGACTCTCAAGAGTCTTCTCCAGCACCACAGTTCAAAAGCATCAATTCTTCGGCCATCAGCTTTCTTCACAGTCCAACTCTCACATCCATACATGACCACGGGAAAAACCATAGCCTTGACTAGACGGACCTTGGTTGGCAAAGTAATGTCTCTGCTTTTTAATATGCTATCTAGGTTGGTCATAACTTTCCTTCCAAGGAGTAAGTGTCTTTTAATTTCCTGGCTACAATCATCATCTGCAGTGATTTTGGAGCCCAAATAAATAAAGTCTGACACTGTTTCCACTGTTTCCCCATCTATTTCCCATGAAGTGATGGGACCAGATGCCATGATCTTCGTTTTCTGAATGTTGAGCTTCAAGCCAAACTTTTCACTCTCCTCTTTCACTTTCATCAAGAGGCCTTTGAGTTCTTCTTCACTTTCTGCCATAAGGGTGGTGTCATCTGCATATCTGAGGTTATTGATATTTCTCCTGGCAATCTTGATTCCAGCTTGTGCTTCTTCCAGCCCAGCGTTCCTCATGATGTACTCTGCATATAAGTTAAATAAGCAGGGTGACAATATACAACCTTGACAGACTCCTTTTCCTATTTGGAACCAGTCTGTTGTTCCATGTCCAGTTCTAACTGTTGCTTCCTGAGCTGCATACAGGTTTCTCAAGAGGCAGGTCAAGTGGTCTGGGATTCCCATCTCTTTCAGAATTTTCCACAGTTTATTGTGATCCACACAGTCAAAGGCTTTGGCATAGTCAATGAAGCAGAAATAGATGTTTTTCTGGAACTCTCTTGCTTTCTCCATGATCCAGCGGATGTTGGCAATTTGATCTCTGGTTCCTCTGCCTTTTCTAAAACCAGCTTGAACATCTGGAAGTTCACAGTTCACATATTGCTGAAGTCTGGCTTGGAGAATTTGAGCATGACTTTACTAGCGTGTGAGATGAGTGCAATTGTGCGGTAGTTTGGGCATTCTTTGGCATTGCCTTTCTTTGAGAACACTCTCTATGAAGAGTAAATTCCAGGAACACTGTGTAAGGAACAACCAGGTATGAAGACAAAAAAAAAAAAATGCACCTGCTTATAACTAAATATTCTGAATTGATGAACACTGCAAGTGAACAAAATTCCCATCATCCCAAACAAGAACCCACTAAAACCTATGGCTCCTACACCACTGTCATGCACCAGGGCACTGCTAATCCAAAGGGTGACAGGTGGAACAGAGACTGGTGCTTTCTTGGAAGGTCAAGCTCTGAAGTCAACTAGGCCACAGTTCAGATTCTCACCACTAACTAAATGTGTGATGGAGATAAGTTACTGAACCTGATTTCCGGGTTCTCATCCGTAAAACGGGACTATTAATAACACACTTGGGGGAAACTGTTAAATCATAACGACTCTGATGTGATCCCCATGGACTGAAGCCCGCCAGGCTCCTCTGTCCAAAGGATTTCCCAAGCAAGCATACTGGAGTGAGTTGCCATTTCACTCTCCAAACTGAGGTTATACACGCCCACTAAGGAAATCAGTGTGGTGCTTATGACACAGCAAAATCCCTTAGAGTAAATGTCCTTTATCACTGCTGTTATTACCTTACACGTGGCTTGGACAAAGTCCTGGATTGTCAGGAGCAGACAATAGAGGTAATAAAGCTTGCTTAGCACTGGGGATGGCCAATACCATCATACGTTTGCTACGCTGTCAATGTCCAACAGAGCAGGCAGGATGGAGCAAACAAGTTCAAGGCCAAGAGGCACCCACTTCACACAGGCAGTGCTGGCAGCCAGAGGCCACTGGAAATGCTTTAACTCATACAGGCCTGAGAGATGACAAACGTGCTTCCCTGGCCTTGCATCTGTGGGCAGGGAGTCCCCTGGAGGCAGAAGACAGGCCGGTATTTCCCCATGATGACTTATTTAAATTAGCCAGAGTAGCCTCTGGGTCACAGGGGTCCCAGCCTGGCAGCTGGGATGAAGTGACCAGCCAAGAGGTGTGAAACCAGTGTTCTCCAGTTCATTTGAACATGGAGCTGCAGGAGCTGAGGCCGTGTGCTCTGCCAACAGGTGCTCACAAGCACATGTCAAAACACAGACCTGCTCTACCAGATGGGGAGGTAACCTGGAGAAATGTTGATTGTTCCCTCGGCTTGCTGGTGGGGCGGATCAGTAGGGGTGGGTGTCCTCCGTCAAAAGCCCTGAGATTTCAACCACTAAAGCTGGAAAGCAGGATTCCTCTCTCCCTATCTCATTTATTTCTTTTGTATTTTTTTGGTTTTTGTCTCTTTCTTCCTATTTCAAAACAGGCACCTCCTCTAGGAAATAATGTGACTTCTTCATTTTATGGCAGAAATGGAACAAAAAACGCAGCTCCTAAATAAGAGAGGGGCCTTTGGGAAAGCTAATTCATATGTGAGATTCCATCCCCTAATCGAGAAACCACGATCCTAATACCAGCCCTGCCCACCTCACAGGCCAGCTGCGAAGGCACAACAATAATACAGACTTCCATCTCTAGGATTCTTTATAGTTTTCTAAGTGTGTTCTCAT
Source organism: Moschus berezovskii (assembly GCF_049115385.1). Classification (NCBI taxonomy): domain Eukaryota; kingdom Metazoa; phylum Chordata; class Mammalia; order Artiodactyla; family Moschidae; genus Moschus; species Moschus berezovskii. Next base: position 36,404,165 of record NC_142473.1, on the reverse strand, counting down.
GCTCCCCTCTCCAGTCCCAAAAGCACAGCAGTGATATATATAACCGTATTACTTCCCCTGAGAGTCAATTTTCTCTTAGCATGGGGCCAGCCAAAAACCACAAGACAACATCAATGTTCTAGTTCAAAACAGGAAACCCAGCAGTCTGTCAATAAAGGGCTGTCAGCAGACCCAGGATGCTACTGAGTCCTGCTGAGATAAAGAAGATTCTTCTTAAAGGGACTATTCTTCTGGGTGGTGGGGGGGCAGGTGCCCTAATCCCTCTCCTCCATAATTAATAGTGTGACTGGGAAATCAACAAAGGGAACGGGCAATGAAGAAGGAAGAAGGCATCCTACTGATGGTCTCAGATACCAGGACAGCCAGGCAGAGCCTGGCAGCAGATCTTGAAGCCTCACCACATCATCTTTCAGACATTCTCTACAGGACCTGGCAAGGCTTCCCCTGCCCCATCTCTTCTTTTAGCAACTATGAAGTGAGCAGCAAGTGACTGCTGAGCACTGGTAAGATTACTGAGCAAAAAAACAAAAAAAAAGACAGAACCTCCTTCTTCATGGGGTTTAGAGTTTCAAAGTGAGGACAAGAAATAAGTCATCCTATAACTAGACTCTGCCATGCAAGAGAAGCAGGTTTCAATGAGCAATCCATCATCTGAGCAACCAGAGAAGACCTGACTCCTATCGGGAACCAGCATTGGCTGTGCACCCAGCACAGCATGGCTCCCTGTCCGGGTGCCAAACGGGGATGCAGTGCACGCTGGGCCTCTCGGGCTGCAAGAGAAGCCACACCGCCCAGCAGTCAGGGGCCAAAGGCAGGAGGAGGGTGTAATTACCCACCAAACACCAGCATTTCAGGCAGGCAAAGACACGCTGTCTTCCAGCTGTTTGTGTATCATTAGAAAAGAAATTAAGATGTCATTAGGAAGAAATTAAATAATGTGCATGTTGTCGTGACAACAAAGACACAGGCTGCCAGATCCTGCTTCAGCAGGGATTGCCCACACCCAGCCCCTTTCGAGTGATCAACGTGACAGAGATGAAGGAGGGCATGCTGCCTTACCAGTTGTCTTGCCCCGGTAGAAAATCTTCAAGTCCATGGGCCCCGTGAGCCGGCTCGCCAGAATGGCCATGTCGGACCCACTGTATTTGGAAGCTCGGAAGATGCTGAGCTGTGACCAGTCATCCCAGTATATCTCATTCTAAAAAGATGAGATAAGATTCGCTCATTAGTCAGCTCTTCTGTTTTTCACTCAGAACCCACATTAAAAATAAGAACTCCATTGTGCAGTGGACACCGAACATTCACTGGGGGAATGATCAGTGTGAGCAAGATGCCAGTTAAAGGCAGGAGTCAGTGCTTTTATCCAAACCTCACCAATATCCACACTGAAGGAACTGCCCCAAAGAAACTATCCGATGAGCTTTCGAGTTTGACCACAAGCTCAACCCTTGAGTTCAAAATCTGAAGAACTACTTTATGTTGCAGGGTTGAAGCACAAGTGGCAAGGCCCCCAGGAGGCAAGGTGGGGCTCATCTCAAGACATCAGGGAATGAAGAGAGCAAACTCACAACAGACAGGAACTCAGAGCCCAACGGAGGCTACCAACACTGAAAGGCAAGCCAGGAATTTTCATCAGATGCAACCTTCAACTTTCAACCTTTTGAAACGAGAATGATAAGCACCCTGGATCCCTGGCAGCTGGGTCTGGAATCCCTCCCTAGGGGCCAAAAGAAACTACCTCCAATTCAGAAACGAGCTGATTTTCTACAAGTTAGATAAGCATCTCAGTAAAAACCCAGAGACAGCAGGCTCTTTGCCTCAGTCTGCTCCTCGCCTACGTAGACAGGTTGCCCAATGCTGGGGAACAGGTGAAGTCCCACCTTAAAGACAGCAATAGCATAGGGGTGCGGAAGGTTGTCCAGGATGACGGAGCGCTGCTGGCCACTGAAAGTGATCCGCTCAATGCAGTCCAGGTAGGCATCCGTCCAGTAGATCCACTGCTCGTCCACGGCGATGCCATTGGGCCACTTCACATCCTCTGATACAAGGCGGTAGGCAGCCGAACCATCCATGTTGCTTCGATAAATGCCAGGCCTCAGGTCACCCCAGTCGGTCCAGAACATCACTCTGGGCAAAACCAGGGAAAAACACACATCCCATCGGAATGGGGAGCATGCGTGCTCAGTCGCTTCAGTCCTGTCTGACTCTTTGCGACCCCATGGACCACAGCCCACCAGGCTCCTGTCCGTGGGATTCTCCAGGCAAGAATACTGGAGTGGGTTGCCATGCCCTTCTCCAGGGGATCTTCCCCACCCAGGGATGGAACCCGCATCTCCTACACTGCAGGCAGATTCTTTACCACTGAGCCGTTGGGGAAAGAATGGGGAGATGGAGGCTCAAATACTCCTCCAAAGTGGCAAGCATTCGGCCAGTTAGTTCAGCCTTGTTATTGTAATCTCTAATTATACTGCTTAAAGCCAGTTAACTACCTGACCCAGAAATTCTTTTACTGGAATTTATCTATGGATAGAATCAAGTTATGCAATGAGAGTGTACAAACATGTTCATCATCAGCATTGTTCACATTTGTTGTTGTTTAGCCATTAAATTGTGTCAGACTCTTTGCGACCCCATGGACAGTGGCCCACCAGGCTTCTCTGTCCATGGGACTTCCCAGGCAAGAATACTGGAGAGGGTTGCCATTTCATTCTCCAGGGGATCTTCTTGACCCAGGGATCAAACCCAGGTCTCCTGAAATGCAGGTGGATTTTTTACCATTGAGTCACCTGGGAAGCCCATTGTCTACACTAGCAAAAAATATACACTATAGATAGGTGTGCATACATATATATATATAAGTGTGTGGGGGGGGATATATACATATATGTATACACAAAAATATCAATCTGTAAATTGTTACATTGTGGTACATACAAAAGAACAGTAAAATGTCTAAAGATCTATATGTGTTCAGATTAAGAAGTCTTCCAACCGTATTAATTTTTTTAAAACATGCAGAATAGTAAATATCCTATGATCCTCTTCGATGCATGTGTGTGCATATGTGTCTCTGTGTGTTAAAGGGTGTACACATGTACATGGGGAAAAAAACTCTGAATGAGACACAATATTAACCCTGATTACCCCAGAAAATGTGAAAGGGAAAAGAACAAATATTTTTCATTTCATAAATTTCTACTTTCTTTTAATATTTTTAACCAAGTGCATATGTTACTTTCAGAAATTTTCTTTTAAAAACTGACTTCTCAATCATAAATGCTAGAAAGCCTAATCCAGAATTTCCCTTTTTAGGTATGTTTCCTTAAGTTAGCAATAAGCTAATAAGAAGCACCTCTGCATTTCCCATTTTCCAGTTTGCATGCAAACTGCTGGTAAGAAAACACAAGCTGGGGGCAGGAAAAAGAGAAGGAATGGTTTAAATATTTGTATCACGTGAAACTCAAGATAAAGGCTCCTTACAATATTCAAGCAGGGCTGACTATGTCCAGAGAGACTTTAAATACTACTTTCTGTTAGGGAAACATCCCACAGCGGCGAGACATCTGGGTGCCTAAACAGACTGTGATGCTTGCTAACAGAAAGGGGATGGAGTGTTCTGCTCAGGATGACTAAGCTACGGTTCCAAGACTTGCAGGTCCTAGATTATTTCAACCACAATGATCACAAACAAGTTTTTGTTCAGGAGTTTGCATTTCCAAGAGACTCTGTCTGTGGCAGCCCTGGACCCACATGGATCTTCTCTGGGACCACACTTACCCATCTTGGGGCACGAGGACCAGAGCCCTGGGTCGATCGAGCACAGAGGAATTGACAATGGTGAGGCGGAAGTCGCCGTCTGGATGCCCCACCTGACAAATAAAGGGAGGGAAAGGCTAAGAGGGGTCTGAGCTCCTTATAAGACCCACGCTGCAAAGTTTCCTTCTTGGTTCCCACCTACAGCCATCTATGGTGGCTGGATTCCCCTGCAGACTGATCTGGGAAACTTGCCCCGCTCTCCAGACAGATTGAGTTGTTCCCTCCTCTGGCCCAGGCGGCAATTCTCACCGGGTCTGACCGAGGAGCCAGCATCACCTGCACCCCCAGTTCTGGGGGTGTGATGACCTGCACAAAGTAAGTGTTCGCTGCGTGTTTATTTACTCCACCTGCCTCTGCCACTCCAAGCACCAAAGCCACCAATGTCTCTGCTTTATCCACCAAACACATTCTCAATGTCCCCACCTCACCAAGTCAGAGTTCCCAGATTCTTTACTCTCCACATTCTCTCTCCTCCATGTCAGCCCCTACAACCTCAGGGAGACTGGTCTGCTCAGGGATCCCCAAGCCTGATATACCCACTCCTGTCTGCTCCTGCCATGTATCCCCTCAAGACCTGTCCTCTGCTTTTTAGTCAAATCCTATCCTTCCTTCAAAATATCCCTCCTCTGCTAACCTTTCTGATCCACCTTGATCAATGGGCATCCATAGTTCTCATCACTGACTCTTTCACCATTTCACACACAGTATTTGAGTTTATGCTGTGAGCCTATAGACACTCAAGATTTACCTGCATCCTTCTAGCAAAGCGCTGAGCACACTCAATTAAAAAAAGAGAGAGGAAGAGTAACGACAAGACCACCGACGCACAGCTCAGATCGTGCCCCGTGCTATGCATCCTTCCACCCTTTCTCTCAACCATCCCATGAGGGGAACACTCCAATGATCCCTGCTCGGTCAGAGCTCAGCTCAGATGTCACCTCAAAGACACCTCCTCTCCCCCGTCACGCAATCACATACCCTGCGTGATGCTCACTGCAGCACATGGCACCAACAGGACAGACAGACTTTTTTCTTTGTTATTTTGCTTCCTCCACTAAAACCTAATCTCAGCACAGGGACCTGCATGTCGTGCCTCCTGTTGTATCATCATGATGTAAAACCAGACCTGGCACACAGTGTGCCAGGACACAGCACCTGCCAAATGACTGGCTGAACAATGGAATCTTCAGCTTACGGATGAGGAAACTGAAGCTTAGCGGGGATAAGATACTAGCTTGAGTCATTTAGCTACCAGAATAAGGACTAGGGGACTTCTCTCTGGTCCAGTGGCTAGGATCCCAAACTCCCAATGCAGGGGGCCAGGGTTCGATCCCTGGTCAGGGAACTAGATCCCACATGTTGTAACTAAGAGCTCACACGCCTTCAGCTAAAGATCCCGCAGGCCGCAACGAAAGAAGATCCTGAGTGCTGCAACTAAGATCTGGTGTAGCCAAATAAATACTTTTTTAAAATTAAAAAAAAAAAGGGATAAAGACTGAACCCAGGTCCGTCTCTTGAGTTTGTGGCTTTGGCTGTGTGATTTGTCCTGTCTCTCTGGGTCTCCCTGTTTCCATTGCGCCTTACACATAACCCACAAGTCATGCCTCCCCAGAAGTCAGTGCCCCAGGGCCCCAGCAGAGATATGCAGGAGTTGAGCATGCCTAGGAGCCCATGATCTCTTACCCGTCTCGGCCCTGCACAGCTCAGTGCAGACAGGTGAAGTGAGGAGGTGAGAGGGCCCACCTCACAGGGCGGCTGAGAGAAGCGAATCAGAGAATTCATGCAAAGTGGTAGTGACAGGGAACGACCACATGAGGATGGCACCCACGTTACAACCACAGTGAGGATGGCAGTCACAACATTATCTCCATTACACTAAAAGCATAACACTGGAGTGTGGATGTCACAGCATTATAGTAACGCTATGGCATCATTATCGTCACGGTTACTACGCTATGCGGCTGCTAGCCCGAGTACAAGTGCTCAGGTATCTTAATGAAACCTCTGTTTGACAGATGCAGGCATCCTGTTTGCACATGGGACCCCCCCTGCAATTCTCAGGGAATCTCCAGAGGAGCTGGACACACTGGCTTCCCGCTCTGTGTCAAATCTGGCTCCCAGCCCAGCGCCTCCCTGCTTGCTTAATCACAGACAGCACAGAAGGCATGTACCTCAATCTTTTTGAAGCCAGAATCCACCCAGTAAAGTAACTGGCTGAGGGGTTCAAAAGCCAAGGCTTCTACTGTCTCCAGGCCAGAACTGATGATCACCTCCTGCCCCGAACTCCCGTTCAAACAGAGGCGCTGAAGAGACAGGAAGAAGAAGAAACACTGTGAAACGCTCACATCACCTCCCCCCAAATCAGTCCCATTGATGGGAACCTGCTTATTCAACTGGCTTGACTGGCGAGGGCAGTGTTCCACATGCATGAAGCCGTTTTTCACTAAAAGCATTTCTTAAATGGGTTACAGCTTCCTGTTTGAAGCAGGGTAACTTAACAGAACCGAGTCATCTATATCTTCCTGCACGATGGCCATGAACACTGATCACTGAGCTATGTCTTATCACAATGAGGCAGAGATGACCAAGATGCATGAGTCTGCTTGCTTTTAAAATAAATGAAACCAGGCTGCTGGTATTTTTAAGATCCTGTGTCCTTCCTCCCTCAGAGGCTCCAAGTGGTCAGGTGCCACTGCTCGGACGGCTACGGGCAGCAGCCCCTTCCCCCACCTCCCTGTCCCCACCTCCTCGAATACCCAGGCCCTGTAAAATTTCTATTGGGTTGGAAGTCCAGATAAAACTTGTTAGAATTGCTTTTCTAAAAGGATTAAATAGGCAATGAAAAAAGATCAAAGAGCTCTCTTTAAAATGCACGGGTCTACAAGTATGGCCATTTATCTGGCCTGCCCAGCGATCTTTACAGCTTACTTTCTGGTTCATGACTGTGCTCGGAATAGCTGAAGTGGATAATTACGTGAACTACAGAGAAGTCAAGAGTTACTATATCAGGGCTTGAAAAGAAGGACACGAACGGGGCAGTGGCTATGATAGTAGGGACGAAGAGGGCTACATACTGAGCCCTAAAATCTTCCCAGCAGGAAAAGGGAGACCTCACTTACAAGCAAAAAGGCAGATTTGAGGGCTCCCTCTGTTTTTCCTATAAGGACAGAGGTAGGCAGGGAAAGAAAATACTAGAACAGAAAACTGGAATGTCATCCATTGACCCTGAGACGAGATAAAACTTAAAAACCTCAAATACCCATATCCTTAGAACACTCTGAAATAGGTTTACCTGGACTCAGCAGTCGCAAGGCAGGGCCCACACAAGCAGACCCTGGGAAGACGCACCTGGATGACGTCCAAGGCCAGGTCGGACCAGTACAAGCAGTTGCGCTCATAGTCGAAGTCCAGGGCCACCGCCGACCGCAGCCCAGTGAGAGGCAACTGCTCGGTGGCCCCCGAGGCCAGGTCGTAGCGATGGATGGACTTGCGCATGGCGTATAAGATGAACTCGTTCTCCTCTGCACAGACACACAAGACAAGAGGGCGGGTGGGCCTGGGGGTGCTGAAGGGGTCCTCGCACGTCCGACCTACCTCTTTCTCACCCGTAAGCCTCAGAGCCATGGACAGCACAAGGCGTGAATCAAGTGCGAACTTAGGGATCGTGACTTAGAAGGACGGTAAAGCAATAACATTTCTGCCTTGGCCAAGCTACTCAGACATCCATGAATCTCTACTTTTTACTGCTACATTTTTTCCCCCAATTCTGTGTCCTCCCCAGCCCTGCCCTCCATAGTAGGCATGCTCCAATATCCAGCTTCAGAGCTCAACCTAAAAGTTTTGGTCACATATGAAAATAGTCATACCACTCAGCACGTTCCTCCTCATCACAGGACAGACTGCATCATGTGGCACTGTAATCTCACTGACTAGGGAACTTTTCACTGAAGACTTTTGGCTAAGTTTTCTAATCTATTTGCTCACCCATTCAATATTGTTTATAATGACAGAGCAATCATATCAACCTATTCTATTTTCAAAGTAATAATATATATGTTCCTGGCCACCTACAGAATGTATTACAACACAATCATCATGAAGATTCTACTTCTACTTAAATACTTACACAACATACATACTATGTATCAGGAATTGTTTGATCCCAGTAACAACTGTAAAATGGGCTTCCCTGGTGGCTAAGACGTGAAAGATTTGCCTGCAATGCAGGAGACTCAGGTTCGATCCCTGGGTTGGGAAGATCCCCTGGAGAAAAGAAGGACTATCCTTTCCAGTATTCTTGCCAGGAGAACTCCGTGGACAGAGGGGCCAAGTGGGCTACAGTCCACAGGGTCACAGAGTCAGAGATGACTAAGTGAGCTTGAGAGAGAGAGAACAACTGCCTAATGGAAAAACTATTAACTCGATTTCACAAATAAGAAAGTTGAGAGCAGAGGTTAAGTAACCCATGCAAGGTCACACAACTGGTAAGTGGCAGAACCAAGAACCGAGCTCCAGTGTTCTGGATCCAGAGTCTAAGCTTTAACACCCAAGGCTGTCTCTCAAGACAGAGAAACAGAAGCTCAGAGTGCTTGAGAGACTGATTGAACGCCAGACAACTAAGAACAGGAAGAGCTGGAGCTCTTGGTGGCCTCTCTCTTCCTCTGAGGGACCATCCTGGAAAACATCTGGAGTTTCCCAAGAGAATGAAAAGTAGCAACACACCCGCATCCATTTCTGAGGTGTCCATTGTGACAATATATTGCATCTGCAAGTGACAAATCTGGATCCCTCTGCTGCAAGCCTGCATGTTGACGGTTGTTTTTTTTTTTTGTTTTTCCTCTCTCTCATTCCTTTCTTCAAACATATGTTAGCCACCTCTGCTTTATAAAGCTCCAGTATAAATAATGCACTCAAAAACTTAAATCTACCTATAACTTTTTTTTTTTAACCAAAGGTAAATCTGCCCTCTTTTCCTTTGGTCTCACTTCAAAAGGCTCTAAGCTACTACATGATAGCGAATCACTCCCCTTGGTTTTCAAGGAAACCAGCCCACTGTAATTCCCAGGAGACCAGGCCGTCAGATGAAAAGTGCTGAGTTTGTAAACAGCGCTGGAATCACAGGCTTGTTGTGGCAGTGCCACAGGGAGCTGTGGAGACTCAGTCACAGCAGCAAGCCCTCTGCCCCACCTCTGTCCAGCATTTAGAAACCTCTTTCTATGCTTTGGGATTTTTTCTTCTAACCGACAGTGCCTTTTGAGTACAGAAACACCCGCCTTAGGATAGGGAGTAGAGAAACAGACAGCATGCTGTGTGTTAGAAAAGAAATAGAATTGGTCAATCCCAGGCATACATAAATAAGCCCAGCCTAGGAATGTGTGTCATTATTCTAATCTTGAAGGAAGAAAAATTTCTTCACTTTTAAAAACCCTTGCAGATGACCAGATTATCTCATCTTTGCAAACATATTATGGTTCCATGTTAGTCCTATGAAATATCTTCTCCTTTCGTGGTACATTCCTGCCTTTGCTCCAAGCTTTGGGAAAAAAAAAGTTTAGAAGGTAACCTATCCTATCCTACAACCTTCCCTGGTGGCTCAGATGCCTAGAATGTGGGAGACCTGGGTTCAATCCCTGGGTCGGGAAGATCTTCTGAAGAAAGAAATGGCAACCCATTCCAGTACTCTTGCCTGGGAAATCCCATGGATGGAGCAGGATAGTAGGCTAAAGTCCACAGGGTGGCAAAGAGTTGGACACGACACGGCTGAGCGACTTCACTCACTACCCTACAAGGGCTTCCTAGGTGGCACTAGAGGTAAAGACCCCACCTGCCAATGCAGGAGACATAAGAGGCACTGGTTTGATTTCTAGGTCAGGTCAGGAAGATCCCCTGGAGGAGGGCATGGCAATCCACTCCAGTATTCTTGCCTGGAGAATTCCATGGACAGAGGAGCCTGGCAGGCTATGGTCCGTGGGGTCACTGAAGTGACTTTGCACACATACACGCTACACTACAAACAAGATTTTTCTTTCTTATTCCCTATTCTATCCTCTCCTATCTGAAGAGGAAATAGCTTTCCTACCATTTTAGACAGCTCTAAACAAACTGTTTTGTCCCTCGCTGACATCTTCAGAAATATTTATCACCAAAGTACATGCTCCAGCCCCTGATGAGCGATCACTCAAACCCTGTGCACCCAGGCCCTCATCAGTAACAGCTCTCGTGAGGGGACTATCTGAGTATTATCTGCTCATTTGTGGTAATCTGCTGAAGCCGTGTTCTTTTTAAGTCTCCACGGTGAGGGATGTTAATTACTTGGCTAACGATGGAAGATTAAATTAAGGGACTAATGAGCTTAGCGTGAAAAACACCAGGGCAAACTGGCAAGCAGTGAGCAAGCGGGAGGGCTGTTCTCCCCACCCACGCAGGACGAAGCAGTTCTCTCATGATTCACGCGGCCCTGATGGCTGCTCCACTGGACGCCACCTCTGCTGAGGGAGTCTGCCCTAATCATGCACCTTTCCCAAAAGGCACAAGCAGGAAGGAGGGCTCAGGGGGAAGAGAAGCCCTGTATGAATAAGACTAGAATAGAGTAAAGAAAGAAAAGGTGCTAAGAGCTCAGCTCTTCATTAAGGTATCATAATTTCACGTGTGCGTATGGGCATGCTAAGTCGCATCAGTCATGTCGACTCTTTGCAACCCTATGAACTGCAGCCCACCAGGTTCCTCTGTCCATAGGATTCTCCAGGCAAGAACACTAGAATGGACTGCCAAGCCCTCCTCCAGGGGATCTTCCCAGTATACTACAAATACCTCAATATGAACCGTCACCACCGTGTCAGCTTGAAATGTTTGGGACACACTATATCTTGACAGCATATTCACTTGCTCCAAAGGTTTCCCCTAACAAGCCTGCATAAGGATGCATGCTCAAAGAATGGGTATGATGCTAGACAGATGGTCAAGCAAGAGCATGGGGCTTAGAGTCTGAACTTTAGCTCTGTCGCTGACCAGATATGAGACCTTAAATAAACCATTTGACTCTCTCCTCTAAATATGCTTCTTCACATTAAAAAGAATGGAGCTAATAAAATCTGCTTCACTGGGTAGTTATAAAGATTAAATTGATAACATATGGAAAAGTGAATTAAAATGTGTAAAATTCCATTAAAATATCAGTCACAATTATCATTACAAAAATGAAGACAGACCACTGAGCTACCTCCCAGAAAGCCACGAGTCTGTTTCTATGACAAATGGATCAAGAAGAACACCGAAGGCCTATGGGTGTCCCTCAGCACCTCCTCGCTTAACATACAACATATGCCAAATAAACATCTTTCAACGAACAAAAGGGATTTCCCTCCAACGTCTGCCATTCCTATAAGAGCACAAGGCCATAAATAAATGTCATTTAGAGACCACGGTTTGGGACAGACAGGAGCTCTGAGAGGCCTGTAATCTCCATTCTTTCTCTCCATTAAGTTGGAAGGGCCGGGTGAGATCACAGTAACGCTTCAACAATGTCTCAGCGAGACAAAGGGAAGAAACCACGTCTCTTACCTGCCAAGGGGCACGGCACCAGCTCTCCTTCCAGGCGCATTTCGACATCTCCTCCACTGCAGGTGTCCCCAGAAATCTTCCGATAGCTGTCACCACCCCCCCGCAAAAGCAAGAAGTCAGAAACATCAAAGTACAGTCATGAAGGAACACGGACATTAGAGTTTATCTATTCATTTTCCTACAGAGCACGGAGGAGGATGCTGACTCCCGCTGAGCTGCTTCTGTCTGTAAAGCAATTAGGCAGCCCAGCATTCTGAAGCACGGTCCTAGGTGGGTTTCACATGAACTGTTGACCCTTGAACAACTTGAAGGTTAGGGGCACTGACACCCCTCCAACAGGTAAAAATCTGCATAACTGCTCTCTCTCCCTCAAAATCAAAGGAATTCATAAATGACTCACCCAAAGGTAGGAAACTCAAACAGTCTGAAGAGAATTGGGACTAGAATCCTAGTTCTTTTGATTCTATGTATTGTGATGTCTAATCAGCCACAAACATTTCCCCACACTTAGTTAATTAAGATCTGTAAAATGAAAATATGGGTACTACATTTATTGATTAAAATCCACCTATAAGTGAGCCTGTGCATTTCAAATGTGTATTGTTCCAGGGTCAACTGTATCTCTTCAACATGCCACTCTGAAGACGTGCATTGGCTGAAGTTTATGACTTAAGAAGCAACTGGAATTTCAGAGAAGCTTACAGACTTGCACTGTTTCCCCATGGAGGGGTGGAGTAGGGAGAAGAGTCTGTGAACATCACAATGTTAACTTTTGCTCTAGCTGCCTGAAAGATGCTCACGTGGAACTCTCACTGAGAGCATGAAAGGAGCCCAGGTGGCCCCTACACTCTCCATGCCAAGCAGACCTGATGTGCCCCGGACATGGCGACCATGACCTACCCTCTAGTTCTCCTGTAAGTAGAACCCACAGGACAAGGCACGGGAGGGGCATATGAATTCCCAGAAAACTCCGGATCCGGAACACAAACCTCCAGTGACAAATCTTCACTCATCTTGAAGCCGAAGTCACTGCAAAGACAATCGGGGCTTGTCAAGGCTGTTGGTTTACACACTTCAGGTATTTAAGCCCCTCCCGTGTGACATCTACCCTATTGCCCAACACCAGCTTTATAAATCACTTAGGGACTTCCCTGGTGCTCTAGTTAAGAATCCACCTTGCAAGGCAGGGGATGTGGGTTCGCTCCCTGGTCGGGGAACTAGGATCCCACATGCCTCAGTGCAACCAAGCCCTTGGGCCACAACTACCGAGTCTGAGCACTGCGACTAGAGAGCGAGCCTGTGTCCTGCAACAAAGATCGCACATGTCACAACCAAGATGCAATAATGCTGAATAACCTAAATATACACATATTTAAGTTGCTTAACGTGTCCCTTTAACACTCACTTTTTTACACCAGTACATTTCAAAAAACCTTTGTATCAGAGCCATAATTGGAAAACCACTATCCATGCCATAAATAGACAAAAACGAGACAGATCATGATATCCAAAACAAAATAATACTGCATTTTTTAGCTGGATCCAGTTCCCCACCCAAAGACTCTGTGCCTGCCCTCTTTTTTGTTAAAATGAATCAGCAAATGTGAAAAGTTTGCTGCATCTTACCCAGTGAGACTTTCTCCTTGACACTATTGGGAGAATTAAAAGAGAAATTTAAAAGAATAGTCTTTTTTCTAAACTAAGGATTTCCTGTTATTTAAGATCATGTCCACTTACGACCTAAAATCACCCTGGCTTCCTCCTCACGTACTTTGGGACTTAGTCCTTTAGTCCATGAGACCTCCTGCTTGTGGGGACCACATCTCTGCCACTCCCACCTGCTAGCCGGGTAAAGCCCTGGGGTAGGAAGCAGGAGTCCCAGGTCTAGTCTTGGCTCTGTCCTGTTACTGCTGGTCAATGCCTGAGCTGACAGCTCTGAAGTGAGGCAGATGTAATATGTACTTCCCGAGGTCTGGCCCAAACCATCAGCTAGAAATCCAAAGGCACTTTCCAGGTTGGTGTGCTTTACCCAAAAGGTTTCATTTACTCTATTACATGTCACACCTTCTCTAGGGAAAGTATTAACAGGGACATGGCAAAGCAGTTCACGTGTACATTACGTCACAGTCCACACCAAACCCTCAACAGAGAATTATTCAGAAGGGAGGAGTTTTATTACTGTACCGAACAGGTCCCACTTGTTAAATCAGGCAAATTTTTACGGAGTGGCTGCTTTCAGTCTTTTGGGGGACTAGGCAATAGCCAACTACCCTTCATAGGCAGTTTCTTCAAACTGTAGGTCATAAACTAGTGAACCTGTGAAAGCACACTGGAGGGTCTGGACCTGCTTCCTCCCCTCCCCACAAAGAAGAGAAGACTGCAAAACTCATCGCACTTGAAAGTAAGCCTTAGCTCACAAAAGTTTTGTTTATACAGATGTGTGCCTGTGTCTACATACACAAATATGTATAGATAAAGAGGCATACCATGGAATACACTGCTTACTGGAGACTGCAGTCAAGAGTTTGAAAACCACTGTTATTGGCAACATTGGGGAATATAAAGATGTAAAAGAAACTTTTGATGCTTTTGAACTGTGGTGCTAGAGAAGACTCTTGAGAGTCCCTTGGACAGCAAGGAGATCAAACCAGTCAATCCTACAAGAAATCAACCCCGAATATTCATTGGAAGGACCAATGCTGAAGCTGAAGTTCCAATACTTTGGCCACCTGATGCAAAAAGCCAGCCCACTGGAAAAGACTCTGATGCTGGGAAAGATTGAGGGCAGGAGGAGAAGGGGACGACAGAGGATGAGGTGGCTGGATGGCATCACCGACTCAATGGACATGAGTTTGAGCAAACTCTGGGAGATGGTGAAGGACAGGGAAGCCTGGCGTGCTGCAGTCCATGGGGTCACAAAGAGGCAGACACGACTGGGTGAATGAACAACAGCAGCAGCAAATTACAGTCTCCTCTTTCCTATCAATAATCCCAGGGAAAACATTCCTCCTCCAAGGTACCTGCATCTTTCCATCTCCCACTATAATTACTTGTGTACGTATTGCTTCTTCCACATTCTCAGGCAACGCCTGAGATATTTCACTCAAGGACTAGTGAATAAACAAATATACATATCTATGTACATTTACACACACACAAATATATATGTGTGCATGCATGTGAAGTTGCCTCAGTCATGTCCGGCTCTTTGCAACCCCATGGACTGTAGTCCATCAGGCTCTCTGTTCATGGGATTCTCCAGGCAAGAGTACTGGAGTGGTTTGCCATGGGATGGGTTCCATTTCCTGGGATGTTCCCGACCCAGGGATCGAACCCATGTCTCTGGTGTTTCCTATACTGGCAGGAAGATTCTTTACCACTAGCACCACCTGGGAAGCCCATATATATAAAATACACACACACCCTTGTTTCAGATAAAGAAACAAATTTCCTTGAACATAGGGCTCCTAAGGAAAAGGAGTTATCCACAATGGAACCTTCAGCATGTTCCTTTCTTGGCTTGCCCTTGTGGAAATAAATCCCAGAGTAATCTATTCCTATATAAATTACTGCAGCTTGCTTGGGGGGGGAGGGGGTAGTCACACCTCTATCACATCACACAGCTGAAACAACCAAATGGAAAAACCAACATAAAAAGTGCCCAGCACAGCTCCTGGCTCCTAAGAGCTGCTTAATAAATACTTGTTTCCTGTGAGCCGCTCCCTTTCTTCAGGGGAAGGCATATGCCCCAGCCTGCTGCCCACACTGCTGAGGGACCAGAAGAGCACTGGGTCCCTGGCACGGATGGACAACCAACCATTCGTAGTCCTCTCGGGTGCAGGAGCAGTTGGACACGACCACCGGCCGGTCGAAGTCTTCTCCGTTAAAGCACGTGGCATGGGGGGTCCTCCGTTTGAAAACAGTCTTGTGCCCCAGCAGACACTCGTTGCCCCGCTCATCAGATGGGGACCACAGCTTGTAGTCGTTCTCCGTGCAAGGGACCCCTGAGGAGGAGGAAACGTAGCATTACGGGCATGCCCACGCAGGGTTTCCTGTCCTGCCTGCCCCGTGGCCCAGCCACCCACTTCCTGGGCCTCTCGTTGCCGCCCAGCGAGCGCACAGGCCCCTGGAGCCCCCCTGACCCTCTCGCCGGCTGGCTCTGGGGCCAGGCAGCACCTGCCTCTAGTGTCCTCAGAAACACAGATGTCCGCCTGAGAAAGCTGGGATGGAGCAAGCCCCCCTGGCGCTCAGTCGAAACTTCTGAAAGATTTGAGTAGATTCCACAGTTTCCTTTAGATCTAGGTCCCCAGAGGTATTTGTCTCTGGGGAGTTAGGTCAAGGCTGGACTCCCGAGAGGTGGCCTCACTGAGGAGTACTGTTCCCTGTCAGATTCCCAAGACGGCATGGACGCAGCTGTAGTGTGGCCCATGAGCAAGAGAATCCACTGTAACTGCTTGGAAGGTGCAGGACCTTCGTGGAAGGAGGCAGAGAATTGGTCAGACAACCTGGACGGTCACTCCATCTACCCACATCCACTCAAAATTTTAAAAGAGTGGTTTCTACAAGAATTCCAAAGTACACCAATGTCTATCATGCTCAAAATTCTCCAAGCCAGGCTTCAGCAGTATGTGAACCGTGAACTTCCAGATGTTCAAGCAGGTTTTAGAAAAGGCAGAGGCACCAGAGATCAAATTGCCAACATCCGCTGGATCATGGAGAAAGCAAGAGAGTTCCAGAAAAACATCTATTTCTGCTTCATTGACTATGCCAAAGCCTTTGACTGTGTGGATCACAATAAACTGTGGAACATTCTGAAAGAGATGGGAATCCCAGACCACCTGACCTGCCTCTTGAGAAACCTGTATGCCGGTCAGGAAGCAACAGTCAGAACTGGACATGGAATAACAGACTGGTTCCAAATAGGAAAAGGAGTGCGTCAAGGCTGTATATTGTCACCTTGCTTATTTAACTTATATGCAGAGTACATCATGAGGAACACAGGGCTGGAAGAAGCACAAGCTGGAATCAAGATTGCTGGAAGAAATATCAATAATCTCAGATATGCAGATGACACTACCCTTATGGCAGAAAGTGAAGAGGAACTCAAAAGCCTCTTGATGAAAGTGAAAGAGGAGAGTTAAAAGGTTGACTTGAAGCTCAACATTCAGAAAACAAAGATCATGGCATCTGGTCCCATCACTTCATGGGAAATAGATGGAAAAACAGTGGAAACAGTGTCAGACTTTATTTTTTTGGGCTCCAAAATCACTGCAGATGCTGACTGCAGCCATGAAATTAAAAGAGGCTTACTCCTTGGGAGGAAAGTTATGACCAACCTTGATAATATATTAAAAAGCAGAGACATTACTTTGCCAACAAAGGTCCGTCTAGTCAAGGCTATGGTCTTTCCCGTGGTCATGTATGGATGTGAGAGTTGGACTGTGAAGAAAGCTGATCGCCGAAGAATTGATGCTTTTGAACTGTGGTGTTGGAGAAGACTCTTGAGAGTCCCTTGGACTGCAAGGAGATCCAACCAGTCCATTCTAAGGGAGATCGATCCTGGGTGTTCATTGGAAGGACTGATGCTAAAGCTGAAACTGCAATACTTTGGCCACCTCATGCGACGAGTTGACTCAATAGAAAAGACTCTGATGCTGGGAAAGTTTGGGGGCGGGAGGAGAAGGGGACAACCGAGAAGGAGATGGCTGGATGGTATCACCGACTCTGTGGACATGAGTTTGAGTGAACTCCGGGAGTTGGTGATGGATAGGGAGGCCTGGCGTGCTGTGATTCATGGGATCGCAGAGAGTCGGACATGACTGAGCGACTGAACCGAACTGAACTGAACTGATATCTTTTTTACATGTGCATCTTTGGTTAGATTAAACGCTGCCTGGAACAGATGAACTACTATCAACTCAACGCCATCCCAATCAGCATTTACTAAACCCTTACTGACTGTAAGGCTATCAGGCCGTCTAGTGGGTAGAAGATGCACAGAGCAGGTTCTTATGCCTAAAGACCTATGATCCAGTTGATGAGAGACGACACACAAAGCATGGCAGATACAAATCTATAATCCAAGGTGTGAAGTGTACATGTCCGCTCTGGACACAGAGAAGAGGGCAGAGGTCTGGTTGGGTTATTAGCAGCCAAGTGCACTGGGTCCTGATCCATGAAAAGGATTTCAACTAGCAGAAATTGAATGGGTAGCCCACAGAGCATTCCAGGCAGCTAGAATAACAGCAGCCACGGCAGAGAAGGAGCAGAGGGCAGGGTTACGTGGGGGCAAGAAGGAAGAAGGATGCTGCGGAGGTTTACTCTCCTTGCTTTCTTACTGGCAGGTCCTCGGCCTGGGCCAGCAGATGGAGACGAGATCCCAGACAGCTGTGAGAGGAGGCTGCACCATTCGTAGCAGTTACCCACTGAATGTGCCAAACTGGAACTGCTAGTTTGGAAGAATAGTTTTCAAGCATTTATTCATTCACCTGTTCAGCACACATACACCTAAACCCAGCCTGTGCCCACGACTGCACAGGAAATGAGGATACAGAGAACGCATGGCCCTGTTACGAAGGGCCTGAGTAACTGCCTCTGACTCTCACTCACTTACTGTATACGCGCTGTCTTCAATGGATTACAGACCCTTCTGCAACTATCTAACCTCATGTCAATCCAAAAAAGAGAAGATCTATGTACACGAATAGTTGATTCACTTTGCTGTACAGTACAAACTAACACAGCATTGTAAAGCAACCACACTCCAATCTTTAAAAAAAGGTACTTCCATAAAAAGGGCCAAGGAGGCAGGGGCTTACCCAAGGCATTTGTGGCATTGACCTGGAGGATCAGCCAGCTGTGGATGTTCTCCTTGTTGGAGCCGAAGATGGTGAAGACAGTGCTCTTCTCGCCAGGCTCCGTGAGGAGCCCGTACACAAACAGCGGGTTCTCCGAGAAGACGAACGTTTTCCAGGTCTCCCCTTCATTGGTGCTGTACCTGCCCAGATGGAAGAAGAGGATCCTTGCAGTTAAAGTCTGGGGCCAAGACCTTGGTTTCCAGATAACAGTCACCTGTAACAGGAACCGGGGCTCCTTGGGGCAGCAGCGGATCCCGGGATAACACCAGGGAAGTTTAAGGTTGTGCTGGAAAGCGTGGAAATGCTCAGAGATTGATGCTGTCGATGTGAAAGGAAACAGGAGCCAGCTCCATGGGGCTCCAACTGGCCAGGCTGGGACAATGTGAACTTAAAAAAGAGAGAAATGATGGTAACAGATAATACACTGAATGAAACAGGGCATGGGTCTGTACTTGATAAAGAAAAAAGGGAAGAGAAGGGAAATTATTATATCACTGTACTACCTAACAACTGTTAAAAAAAAAACAATGACAGAAAGAGAAAAGTGACTGTGCTATAACCCCACTCCAACAACCAAGTCAGACAAGATTACCTCTGGATGCCGGAAACACTGGCTGAAAGAATGCTGGGGGCCAGAGCTTCCACATGGTCTAAAGACACCAACTCACTCACGGCAAAGGAGGAAATGTAATTTACAGTGGATGATCGGAGTTAACACTCTTGCAAGTTTAGCAGCACTCGAAGTGGGACAAGACAAGCTGATATCAGGTACCTCTCAGATAAAGCACTGAGCATGATGCATTATCTAGGCAAGAGTCCATGCAACTGGATGAATTGACAATGTGGAATGTTCCATGTGACAACTGGCCTGGAATCTTCAAAACGTCAAGGCTATCAAAAACCAACGGAACAACCCAAGAAGCAGAGGACTTGTTATAGATTAAAAAAAGACTAAAGACAAATGTAAACCCTGACTGAACCCTAGATTAGAGAAAAAAAAAAAAATCAACAGCTACAAATAATATAGGACAACTGAGAAAATATAACAGCCTACAAGTAATACTTAGAGTAATGCCATCATCATTGGCATTGGACGGCATCACCAATTCAATGGACATGAACTTGAAACTCCAGGAGATGGTGAAGGATAGGGAAGCCTGGCATGCTGCAGTCCACTGGGTTATGAAAAGTCAGACACAACTTGGTGACTGAACAACAAAATAAGTCATACTCAGTTCATGGCCATTTGCTTGGGCATGATAACCTCATTCTGACTGTGTAGGAGAAGACCTTTATTTATTTAAGATATGCGTATCGAGCTATGAAGGGGTACAATATCTGCAACTATTTTTCAAATGATTTCCCCCAAAACGGAGGGATAGATGGATAGAAAGATGGTAGACAGGATAAACAGATGACAAAAGCAAAGCAAACAAAACATTAACAACTGGTGATGATTACATGAAGTGTAAGTGAAGGTAACGTACTTTTTCATACAACTTTTACAACTTTCCCCATAGTCTCAAAAATTAAAAGTTGGATGAAAGTGTGTCCTGAGAAAAGGCAGACTACATCAGAAAAAGTGTGCAAGTCCTCTTGGGAAAAAAAGCAGCACTGAATTCAATGTATTGATTAAATTAACTTTTGTTTTAAAGAGGAGGAGGAGAGGAAAACGTGCCTGGTATTGGCTTCATCACCCGGCAAGCTGGTGAGATGCTCACCATAAGAAACCTGTCAACTAGAGTGGGTTCAATTAGGATCACAGAGCTACTGGGTCTCCCCGAAATCCAATTTAAACACAGAACTTTTCTTTCACTTTTCTCAAGTTTTTGAGATTGTACTTTTACTCAGGATCTTAATACTTGATGTAAATCTTTTTGCGTCATTCAATTCAAGCACTTCCTCTTGAGATTACTAAAACTGGTACTTATGCAAGAAGGCTACGGGTTAAACCGTGGTCATGGTGGGGGTGGGGTTGGGACAGGGCAGAGGAGACTGAGCGATCTCCGAGGAGAAATTCTCTTCCGGCTGATGTGCTTCTGGTTTAAGCTAACCTGATGCAGATAAGGAGATAAGTTAACAAGAAGTCTCCTTCTTGCGACAGGGTGATGAGCTAAAGGCTTTCAAGCTCAGTCACATCTGACTCTTATAGACCCCATGGGCAGTAGCCCACCAGAATCCTCTGTCCATGAAATTTTCTAGGCTAGAATACTGGAGTGGGTTGCCATTTCCTACTCCAGGAGATCCTCCCAACCCGAGAATCAAACCTGTTCCTCCTACATCTCCTGAACTGCAGGCAGATTCTTTACCACTGTGTCACCTGGGAACCAAAGGCTCAGTAGCATCTTTAAAGCTACCTGAACCCGCAGAGTCGGTCTATCAACCAAACACGATGGGAGCTATCCCTCTGCTCTGTGATCACAGTGGAAGTCTGTCTACTTGCACACCATGTAGGTAATTCTGCTGAACAGCTCCTCGAACCCAAGATAACCTCAGGAAATGAATCATCCCATTTCTTGAGAAGTTCCCAGCAGACTCTGACAACAACATATTACTGAGACTAAAAGCAGGTGCTCGGCTGAGTGCAGCTTTAAGAATAAACTGTGCCCTTAGAAAACAGCGCTTTTTCAGAATTTTGCAGAAAGGGCAGTCACATCATCAGCTCAACAGTTAAGGGAACATCTTTTCTGGGCTGAATTCTGATCTCTGAAGGAGAAATTGCATTGGTGAAGTGAAAATGACAAGAACCTTGCAAGAAAACAAACCAAGACATCTTTATATTCCTAACAGGCATGGAAGAGGACGGAGGGCCTCCGCCCTGAGGAAAGGAGAATTCAAAACATTCAAATAAAATACAGACATAATCTCATGGCCAAAACTCTCAAAAAGATGAGACTACATACACAATGATGATGATAATATAATATAACCAAGATCCACTAAATAAGGGATGCAGGGGTAGAAACTCAAAACACAAATCCATGGTTCCACAGAAAGGCCCTGATGAGCTCAGACTTTTAAGGAACATATTCAAGATGAGAAAAGAGTCATATAACCAAGGGCAAAAATTTAAAGAGCCGTAGCAATCTGCTAATTAATTTTAGCTGTAATTCTTCGCACTAGTAATCTGCAGGAACATTGACCAAACAGCTCAAGCTCAAACTAAGCCAAAGATAATGCTTCAAATTACCAAAATAATTGGCAGATTAGTGGGCAGTGGGACATGGGTTGGTTACCCAGCAAGTTCTAAAAAGAATCAGAATGGAATGGGATCATCTATCTGATGTTTAATGGTATAAATAGCAATGACAGGGAAAAGCAGAAGAGGTTAGTCAATTTCTATGTTGGGTTTATCTTTATTAAGGAGAATGATCTTCAAACTGGACAAAGCAGGGAAAAAAAGGAAGTTAAAGGAAAATGAATATGAAATGAAGCACATTTGAGGGAACTGAAAGATTTAAAGGAATGATTGCAAAGTTCCTTTAAATAATCTCTAAAAAGAACCATGAGAACAGATAAAGATCTCAAAACTAGATGAGAAAAAAGTAGTTTTATTTCCCTTAAGAAGAAAAAGTGGTTTCAAGAATGGACTATGAAACAGCTGATTTGAGAGAACTTAGATACAAAGGAAAGTGGAGCTGGGAATGCACACGGTTTCACACACAAGTCACAACAAACGAACCCTGTTTCTTTTTCTCGGGGTTAATTCTTGATTCGAGAACAAGGTAATGATAAGGGTGTACTTTTCATAAGGATATTCGTGGCAGTGGGCTGAGGGGACAGTACTGACTGCAGAGGGGCATGTGGATATTTTCTGGGATGATGGAAAAGTTCTCCATCTTGACATGCAACCTTCAGAATGGATGAAATGGTGTATTTAAGATAAGAGCATCTCATGGTGTATAAAGGATATCTCAATTAAAAACATAATATAGTAGAAGCTACCAGCTTGACAAGGCTCTCAAAGGGTAAAAACAGTTTTAGGTTTTCATTAACAGAAATCAAGTCTCTAGGATCATGTGGGTATCAATGCCAATGGGATATGTGTTTCAGGCCGCTGGAGGCAGACCAGGCCCCCTCATCTTAAGCCCTGATAGTGTGAGAAGGACCCAAGGGAGAACCTAGAGGGTGCAGATTCAGGATCCTACGCACTGGAGGTAAGGAACTGGGGCTGTCTGCCATGGACGGGCTCTCCGGAGAACAGGGAGGGATCCTCAAGCATCTGAAAGGCTTTCAGCAAAAGAGGAAATACCTGTTGGGTGAGTCTCTTGGAAGCAGAGCTGAGCCTACCGCATAGAAATGAGAGTGAGGAAGATTTAGGCTCTCTCTGACCTGAGAATTTCCACTTGTAAGGGGATGGATAAATAGAGTGCGTGAACACATGAACAACAAATTGTCCCAAGGTGAAACGGAAGCTTTTTATTTTTCAATTTGGCGAAGTCTCCATCACTAGAATTATTCAAGCAAAGACTGGGTGATCATCCATCACTGATGACAGGCAATTCTTGCAATAGATGGCGGAAGACAGAACTAGAAGATGTAATGTTGCCAGATTCCTGCTGCGTATCTCCCTGTGGACATCCCACAGCCATGTCAGTTCATCCTGTCCTCATCTGCACTCATCCCCCAGTCTTTCCAGCCGACTCCTTTTCCTCTGCTTTTCTGTGAATGACATGGTCATCTTGACCTGTCACCCCCTGCCCCCAGCCCCTGCAAACTGTCTGGTCAAAAAGCAACTTCTACAGGCTTAGTCCTGAAAATGCTTGGTCCCCATCTAAGCAACATCTCTCACCTCCAGTCTTTGCCCTTTGAAAATTCATGTTCCTGGGTTTCCCTGGTGGCTCAATGGTAAAGAATCCATCTATCAATGCAGGGGACATGGGTTCGATCCCTGGTCTGAGAAGATTCCACATGCCTCGGAGCAACTAAGCCCATGAACCACAACGTTGAGCCTGTGCTCTAGAGCTCAGGAGCCAGTTACTGAGCCCTTGAGCTCCACAGCCCATGCTCCTCAATCAAAGAAGCCACAGCAATGAGAAGCCCAGGCACTGCAATTAGAAAGTAGCTCCTGCTCACCCCAACTAGAGGAGAGCCTGTGCAGCAACAAAGACCCAGCATGGCCAAAAATAAATAATAAATCAAAATTTTAAAACATTCATGCTCCTTAACCTTGCCAGAGCCAACTTTCTCTACAAGCCATGTCATTCTCCTATTTAAAACCCTTGAAGGGACCCCATCACTTCAAAGCCAAGTCCAATCTCTCCGGTAAAGCACATAAAAGTACTGGGGGGTCCTGGACCCTTCTCACACACCTACCTCAGGTCTCAACCCTCACACATCCACCCTGAGATCTACATTCCATCAACACTGAAGACTTGCACCTTCCACTGATTCATGTTGGTCTCCCCTAAAGCTCTTTCTCGGAGAAGGCAATGGCAAGCCACTCCAGTACTCTTGCCTAGAAAATCCCATGGATGGAGGAGCCTGGTAGGCTGCAGTCCCTGGGGTCGCTAAGGGTCGGACATGACTGAGCGACTTCACTTTCACTTTTCACTTTCACACATTGGAGAAGGAAATGGCAACCCACTCCAGTGTTCTTGCCGGGAGAATCCCAGGGACAGGGGACCCTCGTGGGCTTCCATCTATGGGGTCACACAGAGTCAGACACGACTGAAGTGACTTAGCAGCAGCAGCAAAGCTCTTTCTGACCCTGGGACAGCACCCCAGCATTGTTATTTACCCTTGAAGTGTCAGCCCAAGGTTCCTCTCCTCCCAGAAGCCTGCCTGGCCCTCCTTCTGTGGTTTCCCCTAGGACTCTGCACTCCCCTGTACTTTATACCTGTAACCCAGCAAGACCCCATGATGCCTCCCCAGGCAAACCCCTTCCCCCGGTTCTCTGCTGCAGCTCCTTTCTGAAATACCTAGATAAGAGTATCTGATGCACATTTCCTGAGCTGTTTTACAGATGCTAAAACTACCACCAAATGGAAGATGTTAACAACTTGATGACAATGAGCATAGCTACTGAAGCCTAAGGATGGATAATGTGAACCCCTGTGACACCACATTGTTACCTCAATATCAAGCAATCAGAGAACTTCGCAGGGCAGGTGTGTGTGTCTGTCTCTGTATGTGTGTGTATGTGTTCTCAGTTATGTCGACTCTTTCAACGCTATGGACTATAGCCCAGCAAGCTCCTCTGTCCATGCAGTTCTCCAGGCAAAAATACTGGAGTGGGTTGCCATTTCCTGATCCAGGGATCAAACCTGCATCTCTTCTCCCCTGCATTGGCAGGCAGATTCTTAACCACTAATGCCACCAGGAAAGCCACATCTGGTCTTTACACACTGCTACATTTAAAATGGATAACCAACAAGGACCAACTGTATACCACAGGGAACTCTTCTCAATGTTATGTGGCAGCCTGGATGGGAAAAGACTTTGGGGGAGAATGGAATATGTATGACTGAGTCCCTTCATTGTCCACCTGAAACTATCACAATATTGTTAATCAGCTATACTCCTACACAAAATAAAAATTTTTTTTAAAAATGCTCTCCTGAAACCCATCAGGGAGCTCAAGCTTTTTGAGCACTGGTTGTCCTGGACTCCTTGTCTGATGCCTTACAATAAATGCTGCTCTTTCCTTCACCACAACCCAATGTCAGTAGATGGGTGAACAGACCCAAATTTGGTTCGGTAACATACCTACTTATTTAATGACCTGATTTTTCAGTATCTTCTATGACAGCTACCATTTATCAGGAATAAGACTTCTTACTCACTTTTCTGCCCCTAGCACACAGAAGGGCATTAATTAATATTTCATGTTAAAGGAAATTAAATGAACTGCATTTTATATATATACATATTAACCCCATTTGTCAGTTTCTCAACAGTTAAAGACTGATAAGAACACCTCTTCCTCTATAACTCAAGGGGCTGAAGAAATCACATGGTGAAAATCAAGTGGGGGTGACTCAACCATCAAAGTTACTATGAGATCAGGTTCTACAACCAAACAAACTGGTTATCTGCCACCTCCCACATTCTGGAACTGTGGGGCTGCTTCCAGAACTCAGGTCTAGAAAAGAAAGCTGCTCTGCTGGGCGGAGTCTTTGCAGTGGCTTTTCAGGACTCACAGAGGGAAACCCTATGAAATCTGAAATCTCCTATGAGGAAAGAAGCTTTGGGGAACGTCCAAGGTATTATTAGTAACTACTAATAATATCCTTATGCTGATAGGCGAACCACCAGGAAGAAACAAAACTGATTGTGTCCCTCTAGATTAGACCGACAAGCTAGGGTTTGGGTTTGTTTTTGGTCAGAGTGTAAAAACACAACACCCGCCCTCTCTGACCCACAAACCCCTGAGCAGGGTCACGGTGACAGCATGCAGAATGAAGGGGTAAGGGACTCCCAGAAGAAGTTCCTATTTACTCATTTCAGGCATGCAGGAGCAAAAACAAACTGTTCCTCTTCTTACTCTCAATTTCAATTAACAACAAAGAAAACAGCCTCAGTGGAGAATCTCAGCAGAAGATGAAACAAGTAACTGTAAACTCTTAGTTAGCTGTGCTAATTAGGGAGAGAAAGATATGAATAATTAAAAAAAAAAAAACCACCTAAACTTAATTCTTACATTAAGAAAGGTTCCAACCTCTGTTCCACTAAACCTCTTACTAAAGTTAGATGTTAACCCTTACTCCCTAAGGTTGGGTAAGCTTTGTGTCTCTCCCTCCAGCTGGTTCAGAAACACCTCAGAGCCACAGTGGGGCTGGCCGGCTCCCAAAGGATGCCTCACTAACCTCTGTATCCTCTCTTCCTAGAACAACAACTGGCTTCTCACGGATATTCAACAAATGTTTGTGCAACTGACCTAAAATGATGCCTAACAGAAATATGTTCAGTTTCTGTCCAGCGTGAACCTGAACTCCTAACAGTCACATTCTCAGCAGGCTGCAGACATCTGGGGGCCCCCGCCATGCACATTTGTGTTCCAGGGATTGTCATTTACCACAGAATACCACAGAACTGCCCCCGATCCCCAGGGGTTTGTAAGACTGTTATGCTACCCCACCCCTTCCAGTTTTATTAACCGGGAAAAAAATTAAGCAGCACTGGAACACTAAGTGTGCATGACCTATTTATCGAACAATCAAACATTTACTAAGTGCCTGCTAGCCTGCGTAGAATAGAAAGCCTTGTCTACAAAGACCGTGTTAATGAGTTGAGGAATTCAGGCATATGATGAAAAGGTAACTAACAAATGGAGGCAGTACATGATGAATGCCAAATCAACGAGACAGCTGTTGATAAATGTCATGAGATGCGAAGCAGGGAGCCAAGGTCTTGGCTGGGGATACCAGATTTAGAAGGGTCTGAAGCCCTAGACCAGCAACAGAAGTCCAGTTGAGTCAGAAGGAGCCTCCATTCACGTGGTTTAAAGATCTGAACTAATTACAATAGGATTTTCTGCTTCTCTTCTGATGAGGTGGATAGCACACAGGTCAAAAGCAGAGCAACAGGAGAAGCAAGGGGAAAAAAAAGCTCTGTGAGCAACATACAAATGCCAGGTGGCTGCACTACACAGGTTTTGGCCCAGCTCAGACTGATATTTGGGACACATGCACCTGTCAATAGGAGGCCTGAACATATTCTCAATTTGCAAACGCGTTATTTGAACCATACCTACAGACACCTCCAAATGAGCTGGGCAAACAAAGGAACACTAGAGAGCCCATCTCCCACATGTCTACGACCCCAGAGGCACTGTTCAATGTCGGCAGCGGGCACTGTGATCTTCTGGCAGCAGGTCTCATTTCCTGATCGTGTTTTGCTGCAGCTAGCGAGCAATGACTCTGCGTTCCCTGAGCACATATGCACCGACAGATGGTGTAAGAGGACCAGAATCACGTTAACTGCTTCAGAAAAGCTAGTTTGGAATGCAAATACAGTCTGGAGAAGAGTTAAACGGGGAAAATCAGAAGTGTGTCTCTGCAGTCTGACTGCCACACACAGAATGAAATGCATTCCCAGGTGGTCAAACTACCACGGAAGTCCCCTACCATACTCCTCCCAGAGTGTCCTGGATGTCACATTGTGTACTTATGTATCTTAGCACTAGAGGATGAACTCCCTGAGAGTGGAGGAAAACATCCTATTTCTCTTTAGACACACGTCACCCAGCACCATCAGTGCTTGAGAAATGTGTGAGATGGGAATTAATAAATTAACGGATAAACAGGGACTTCCCTGGTTGCCCAGTGGTTAAGACTCCATGCTCCCAATGCAGGAGGCATGGGTTTGATCCCTGGTCAGGGAACTAAGATCTTGCATGCCACATGGCATGGCCAAAAGGAAAAAAAAAATACAAGCTACAGAAAAATTAATGGATAAATAAATGATGACATGAATGCAGGAAGCAGGTGCCCTCTGACTGTCCTCCTCTTTACAAACATCAATCTGAACGTGGACACAGCATGCTGCGTACAAAGAGGGCTTCTTCTGACTCCTGGCTCTAAAGAGCCTCTGACCAGAGCTGCATGGACCAGAGAACAGCCGGGTGAACGGCAGAATGCCAGGACTTTGTTTCTCCCTGTTTCTTGGAGGCCAGGCTGCTCAGCACAAGTCCAACTACCCTCAAGAGAAAGAAACCAGCTGTTAAGATCTCTTTTTTCAAACTGCCCACCTCTCTGTATTGCTGCTGGTCCTACTTCTAAAAGGAGTAAAGGAAAAGAAGGCTTTCTTCCTTGCATTAAATGAGATGATTATAGAAGCCCTCTCCTCCTCCTCCAGCAATCTGTCTCATGAATTCAGGCCCCATAACAAGAAGAAGTGAGAGCTAGTCTACCCCCACCTAATCTTGACAAAATTAACATTTGACACAACTCGGACAAAAGTAATATAAGAACTGGTTCTGATAACATCAGATTCAAGAAGGAAAAAGTAACTAACTCTTGACATTTTTGCTTTTCAGAGGAATGTACCACAAATAATACAGAATGTAATTTAAAGACCTGAATGCTAGTCTTGCCTGTTATGAACTAAGAGGGGATCTAGAGCAAGGTACTGTACTTTCTGAGCCTCTATTTTCTCATCTATAAAATGAAGCCATTAACCCCAAATGTCCTTTGCAGGTCTATCTTTAAAAACCCCAGAACCAAAGGTTATCAAAGTAAAAGTCACCTGGTTATCAAATAACATGCATTCCTGAAATTATTACTCATGTACTATTAATTATTATTATTACTCATTCTATGAATAACTGTCACACACAAAGCTAAGAAAGACAAATTGAAGAGCCTCCAATTAATTTTTTAGTCATTATTACCTTATATTTTATAATATAGAGCTGCACTTTTTCAAATCAATAAAATTATTTATTTTGTTCCTCTCTGAGATAGGAAGGGCGGATTTTCAGTCCCACTTTATAAACAAGAAAAGTTTAAATAATCTCCTTAGTCACAAATCATGCACTCAATAACCAGTGAAACAAATAATCCACTTATAATCACAGAGTTAAATTTCGGGAAGAACAGTATGATGTTAAAAAGCTTCATCAAAAAATCCAGAAATTAATCATACTAAGTGAAGTAAGCCAAAGAGAGAAAGATAAATATTGTATGATATCACTTATACCTAGACTCTAAAAATGATACCAACGAACTTATTTACAAGACAGAAACCGACTCATAGACACAGAGAACAAATTTATAGTTCCCAAAGCAGGAGCAGGGATAAATTAGGACTTTGGGATTAAAATACACACATTACTTTGCATAAAATAAACAACAAGGACCTACGGCATAGAACAGGCAACGATACAGTAAGTCCCCTACATACAAACCTTCGAGTTGCGAACTTTCAAAGATGCGAAAATGCACGTGGTTCCATTAAGGAACCAGAACCTGAGCCATCAACATCAGGCATGAATGAAATTGCAGCTCGCCCTCCGTCTCCTGTTGCTGACGATCCTTCAGCTCCACCATCTCCCACCTCCTCTCCCTCCTCCAGCTGGTAACTCTTCTTGCCTGTTCACTCGATGCCAGCCCCTGTATGCCAGCTGCTGTACCGCACTACTGTGCTTTTCAAGGTACTAAACTGTAAGACTTAAAATGCGGTCTTCATTTTTGTGTTTGCTTTTTATGTATTACTTGTAGGAAAAGTGTCAGAGACCTATTATAATACAGTGCTAAATAGCCGGCTGTGTTAGTTGGGTATACCGAGGCTAACTTTGCTGGACTTAGGAACAAACTGCTCTCAGAACGTGCAACTTGTTCATATGTAGGGGCCTTACTGTACTCACTATTTTATAATAACCTATAATGCAAAAGAATATAAAAAAAGAATATATATAACTTATATATATGTATATATGTATAACTGCTGCACACCTGAAACAGACATAACATTGTAAATCAATCAACTGTATTTCAATAGCATTTTTTTAAGGCTCCACGGAGACACTTACTTCAGCTCGTTGGTTTCCATGCCCTGGGCAATGGCCATGATGATGCCGCCATGGTCCCCCCATGTGTAGTAGTGAGGTCCGGGAAGAGCCTAGAGAGACAGACAGAAAGTCAGTGCTCATGCCACTGCCAGGGAGGTGGCCAGGAAGAAACAGTGAACACCTTACACACACGCACAGGCACACACACAGCAGGGATGTCACCACTTGAATACAAACCTCAATTCTCAGATCACTTCACATCCATTATCGCACCTGCTCCACACAGCCCCAGGGAGGAACAGAGCAAGAACTCACATCCCAATTTTTAAATTTCCTTTATATATACCCAGCCGCACTGGGTCTCCGGTGCTGCAGGTGGGCTTTCTCTAGGTGCGGGGGGTGGCGGGGTTGCTCTCTAGCTGTGGGGGGTGGCGGGGTTATTCTCTAGTTAAGGGGGGTAGCTGCGGGGGGTGGCGGGGTTGCTCTCTACCTGCGGGGAGTGGCGGGGTTACCCTCTACCTGTGGGGAGTGGCGGGCTTGCTCTCTAGCTGCGGGGGGTGGGCTTCTCATTGGGGTGGCATGGGGGTTCACCAGTTGTGGTGCACAGGCTTAAGTTGCCCCAAGGCATATGGAATCTTCCCAGACCAGGGACTGAACCTGGGTCCCCTGCACTGGACAGTGGATTCTTAACCAGTAGACCATCAGAGAAGTCCCAGATTTTTTTTTGCCAAATGAAAAAAACTAGAGTTTCTATTAAAAATGGCAGACTATAAACAGCAAAGGTAGGAATCAAACTCAAATCTCTGACCTTCACCAAGCTATGATTAAAAATTAACCAACTAGGGACTTCTCTGGTGGTCCAGTGGTTAAGGATCTGCCTTCCAATGCAGAGGACACAGGTTTGAACCCTGATCAGGGAACTAAGATACGACACGCTGAGGGGCAAATTATCCCATGCACCACAACTACGGAGCCTGCACACTCTAGAGCCTGTGCGCCTCAATGAGACCCAGCACAGCCCCCCAAAACACACAATTAACCGACTGGAATTCTGGTTCTACTGTGACAGAATAAGCCCACTACAGCCCATCTTTCCTACTAATTACAAATAAAAACCTTTAGACAAAACACAAAAAGACAGCTACCTGAGGATGCTGAAAACTAAACAAAATCAGGCAGCTTGTGAAGGGGACTAAAAACCTGGAGAAGCTACCCAAATGACTGAGGCTTCCTGGTACACCTCTGCCCCGAGGGAATGCCCCAGCCTAGGATACTGCATTCCCAGGCACGTGGCTAAAGTTTTATAGAAACTTTCTGCTTCAGAAGACAGGAAAATAAGCTCCTGAAGGATGGAGAGAATATAGATGGAATCCCAGAGAGGGGAGTTTGAGGAACTAAACCCTCTAATTCTGTGTATAGACTCAGACAGATTTCAGCTTGACCCCTAAGCTGTATGTGTGTGCAATAGACCCAAACCAGCACAGAAAAGACTCAGCAACCTGAACCAAGGTTTCCACAGAATGTAAGATGGAACTTACAGTCCGGATCTGAATAGGTTCATTACATGCTAAAATAAAAATTGCCACATCCTCCAGAAGATTTCATTTCGTGTCCCGGATACAATCCAAAAATCACTCAACATACATACAGATCAGGAAAATGTCTCCAATCCTCCATGGAAAAGACAATCAATGGGTGCCAAGCTCAAGACAATCCAAAGGCTGGAATTACCAAATGCTATAAACCAGTTATAACTGTGTATCATAATGTAAAGGAAAACACACCTGAAATGAGCACAAGACAAGAATTCTTCCCAGGGAAGTGGAAACTACTTTTTTTAAAAAAAAAAAAGGAAAGAATTCTAGAACAGGAAAATGAAATGTTTGAAATAGGAAAGTCACTGATGGGCTCAATGACAGAATAGAAATGACAAAGGAATTAGTAAATTCAAACATGAATATACAGGAGTAAAAATGACCTATTTTAAAGAATGTACAGAATAAAAGACTTAAAAGAGAAAAGCCCCAAAGATTTGTGGGACAAAAAGGTCTAACAGGTATAACTGGAGGCCATGATGAACAGGAGAAAGGAACCGAAGCAAAAAAAATTTTGAAAAAGTAACGGTTGAAAATTTCCCAAATTTGATGAAAGAGATAAATTTATAGATTCAAGATAAGTGTCCCCCAAAACACTAAACACAAAGAAAATTATACCTAGAAACATCATAACAAAACTGCTGAAAACCAAAGATAAGAAAACAATATCAAAGTATCTTAAGAAAAATGACATGATACATACATAAAAATGATAACCAATGAGTACAGATTTCACATCAGAAGACAGTACATCTTCAAAGCACAGAGCACCTCGGAGATACTGCAGGTTCAGTTCCAGACCACCACAAAGACACAAACCACCATGAACCAAATCACATAGTTTTTTGGTTTCTCAGTGCTTATTAAAGCTATGTCTGCACTAAACTACAGTCTAGTAAGTGTACAATAGCATTATGTCTAAATAAAACAATGTACATACTTTAATTTTAAAATGTTTTATTGCTCAATGGAGTAGAACAGAAAGCCTTAAAATAGACTCACACATATATGGCCAATTGATTTTCAAACAGGCACCAAGGCAATTCAATGGAAGAAAGAGAAGTCTTTCCAACAGGGGATACTGGACCAACTGAACGTCTATAAGGAAAAATGAGTATCAACCCTTCTCTCATACCAGATACACAAATTAATTCAAAATAGATCATAAACCTAAAGTCTAAAACTATAAAAACCTGCAAAAGAATAAATAGGGGACAAACTGCAACCGTGGAAAGGACAAACATCTCTCAGAACAACAAAGAGCATAAAACACTGAAGAAAAGAACTGATAAATTAGACTTCATCAAAAGTAAAAACATCGACTCTTCAAAAGACACCATGAAGAAAATTTTAAAAAACAAGCCAGTTCTATTTCCAGTATTTTGAGGAATCTCCACACTGTTCTCCATAGTGGCCGTACTAGTTTGCATTTCCACCAACAGTGTAAGAGGGTTCCCTTCTCTCCACACCCTCTCCAGCATTTACTGCATGTAGACTTTTGGATAGCAGCCATTCTGACTGGTGTGAAATGGTACCTCATTGTGGTTTTGATTTCCATTTCTCTGATTATGAGGGATGTTGAGCATTTTTTCATGTGTTTGTTAGCCATCTTTATGTCTTCTTTGGAGAAATGTCTGTTTAGTTCTTTCGCCCATTTTTTGATTGGGTCATTTATTTTTCTGGAATTGAGCTGCAGGAGCTGCTTGTATATTTTGAAGATTAATCCTTTATCAGTTGCTTCATTTGTTATTATTTTCTCCCATTTTGAAGGCTGTCTTTTCACCTTGCTTATAGTTTCCTTTGCTGTGCAGAAGCTTTTGATTTTAATTAGGTCCCATTTGTTTATTTTTGCTTTTATTTCCAATATTCTGGGAGGTGGGTCTTGGAGGATCCTGCTGTGATTTATGTCAGAGAGTGTTTTGCCTACGCTCTCCATATGATCCAGCAATCTCACTCCTGGGCATACACACCGAGGAAACCAGAATTGAAAGAGACACATGTACTCCAATGTTCACTGCAGCACTGTTTATAATAGTCAGGACATGGAAGGAACCTAGATGTCTATCTGCAGACGAATGGATAAGAAAGCTTTGGTACATATACACAATGGAGTATTCAGTTCAGTTCAGTCGCTCAGTCGTGTCTGACTCTTTGCGACCCCATGAATCACAGCACGTCAGGCCTCCCTGTCCATCACCAACTCCCGGAGTTCACTCAAACTCATGTCCATCGAGTTGGTGATGCCATCCAGCCATCTCATTCTCTGTTATCCCTGTCTCCTCCCTCCCCCAATCCTTCCCAGCATCAGAGTCTTTTCCAGTGAGTCAACTCTTCGCATGAGTTGGCCAAAGTATTGGAGTTTCAGCTTTAGCATCAGTCCTTCCAATGAACACCCAGGATTGATCTCCTTTAGAATGGACTGGTTGGATCTCCTTGCAGTACTCAGACATTAAAAAGAATGCATTTGAACCAGTTCTAATGAGGAGGATGAAACTAGAGCCTATTATACAGAGTGAAGTAAGCCAAAAAGAAAAACACCAATACAATATACTAACGCATTTATATGGAATTGAGAAAGATACAAATGATAACCCTGTATACGAGATAGCAAAAGAGACACAGATGTATAAAACAGTCTTTGGGACTCTGGGAGAGGGTGAGGGTGGGATGGTTTGGGAGAATGGCATTGAAACATGTATATTATCATATGTGAAACGAATCGCCAGTTTAGGGTCGATGCATGTTACAGGATGCTCGGGGCTGGTATGCAGGGATGACCCAGAGGGAGGATAAGGGGAGGAGGGAGGTGGGAGGGGGGTTCAGGAGGGGGAACTCATGTACACCCGGGGCGGATTCATGTCAATGTATGGCAAAACCAACCAATATAATATTGTAAAATAATTAGCCTCCAATTGAAAAAAATAGAAAATGATTCTCTAACATTAAAAAAAAAAAAAGCCACAGGCTGAAAAAATATTTATAACACACATAAAAAGACTTAAATGCAGAATATTTTTTTTTTTTCAGAAAAACCTCTTACAGCTCAATAAGACAACCTAATTCTTTAAAACAGGTAAAATATCTGAACAGACACTTCAAAAAAGGAGATTTTTAAATGGCCAATGAGCACATGAAAAGAAGTTCAACATCATTAGTCAAAGAAATGCCAATTAAAACTACAATGAGATATCAAATGCACTTATTAAAGTGCCTAAAATTTAAAATGCTGACCTTATCAAGTGTTGGCAAGCATCTGAAGCAATCAGAACTCACACACTGCTGGTGGAAATGTGAAATGGTACCTCCACTTTGGAATACAATTTGATATTTTAAAACAATTTGGTAATTCCTTTAAAAGTTAGACATATACCAATTAGGTTGCCCACTCTTTCCTTCCTGCAGTATCTACCCAAGAGAAATTAAATATATATGTCCACCTAAAATACACGTAATTAAATGTCTGTAACAACTACATTGTAATCAGCAGAAATGAGAACGTCCATCAACTGACAAATGGATAAAGAAATTGTGGAATATCCCCACAATGGGATACTAAGCAACAATAAATAAAGGAAAGAACCGCTGATAAATGAAACATGAAAGAACCTCAAAATCCTCACAATGAGAGCTAGCAGCCAGGCCAAAAGACTGCACAGTGTATGAGTTCATTTACACAGAATTCTAGAAAATGTTAATAATCTGGAGGGATGAGGGCAGACAGAGGGAAGAATCACAAAGGAGACAGAAAGATACTCTGGTGGGGCGATGAAGCGGTCTTACTGTGATGCGCTGGTGAAGAGGTAGCGAGGGTGATCGATTCTGATCAAATTATACACTTCAAATACGTGCAGTTTATCGTACCTCTACATGCCTCAATAAAGTTGTTGTTGTTTTTTAAGGACCTCTATGAATCTAACAGAACGTGATCCACTGGAGAAGGGGATGGCAAACCACTTCAG
The DNA here is from genome assembly GCF_049115385.1 of Moschus berezovskii. Taxonomy (NCBI): domain Eukaryota; kingdom Metazoa; phylum Chordata; class Mammalia; order Artiodactyla; family Moschidae; genus Moschus; species Moschus berezovskii. The sequence goes on along the minus strand of NC_142473.1, from coordinate 36,368,926 downwards.
TATACTTGCCTTGAGAACCCCAAGAACAGTTTCAAAAGGCAAAATGATAGGATACTGAATGAGGAATTCCCCAGGTCGGTAGGTGCCCAGTATGCTACTGGAGATCAGTGGAGGAATAACTCCAGAAAGAATGAAGGGATGGAGCAAAAGCAAAACCAATACACAGTAGTGGATGTGACTGGTGATAGAAGCAAGGTCCGGTGCTGTAAAGAGCAATATTGCATAGGAACCTGGAATGTTAGGTCCATGAATCAAGGCAAATTGGAAGTGGTCAAACAGGAGATGACAAGAGTGAACGTCAACATTCTAGGAATCAGTGAACTAAAATGGACTGGAATGGGTGAATTTAACTCAGATGACCATTATATCTACTACTGTGGGCAGGAATCCCTTAGAAGAAATGGAGTAGCCATCATGGTCAACAAAAGAGTTCAAAATGCAGTACTTGGATGCAATCTTAAAAATGACAGAATGATTTCTGTTCGTTTCCAAGGCAGACCATTCAGTATTACAGTAATCCAGGCCTATGCCCCAACCAGTAATGTTGAAGAAGCCGGAGTTGAACGGTTCTATGAAGACCTACAAGACCTTTTAGAACTAACACCCAAAAAAGATGTCCTTTTCATTATAGGGGACTGGAATGAAAAAGTAGGAAGTCAAGAAACACCTGGAGTAACAGGTAAATTTGGCCTTGGAGCACAAAATGAAGCAGGGCAAAGGCTAATAGAGTTTTGCCAAGAGAACGCACTGGTCATAGCAAATACCCTCTTCTAACAACACAAGAGAAGACTCTACACATGGACATCACCAGATGGTCAACACCGAAATCAGACTGATTATATTCTTTGCAGCCAAAGATGGAGAAGCTCTAATCAGTTAGCAAATCAAGACCAGGAGCTGACTGTGGCTAAGATCATGAACTCCTTATTGCCAAATTCAGACTGAAATTGAAGAAAGTAGGGAAAACCACTAGACCATTCAGATATGACCTAAGTCAAATCCCTTATGATTATTCAGTGGAAGTGAGAAATAGATTTAAGGGACTAGATCTGATAGACGGAGTGCCAGATGAACTCTGGACGGAGGTTTGTGACATTGTACAGGAGACAGGGACCAAGACCATCCCCATGGAAATGAAATGCAAAAAAGCAAAATGGCTGTCTGAGGAAGCCTTACAAATAGCTGTGAAAAGAAGAGAAGCGAAAAGCAAAGGAGAAAAGGAAAGATATAAGCATCTGAATGCAAGTTCCAAAGAATAGCAAGGAAAGATAAGAAGGCCTTCCTCAGTGATCAACACAAATAGAGGAAAACAACAGAATAGGAAAAACAAGAGATCTTTTCAAGAAAATTAGAGATACTAAGGGAACATTTCATGCAAAGATGGTCTCGATAAAGGACAGAAATGGTATGGATCTAAGAGAAGCAGAAGATATTAAGAGGTGGCAAGAATACACAGAAGAACTGTACAAAAAAGATCTTCACGACGAAGACAATCACAATGGCGTGATCACTCACATGGAACCAGACATCTTGGAATGCGAAGTCAAGTGGGTTTTAGAGAGCATCACTACGAACAAAGCTAGTGGAGGTGATGGAATTCCAGTTGAGCTATTTCAAATCCTGAAAGATGATGTTGTGAAAGTGCTGCACTCAATATGCCAGCAAATTTGGAAAACTCAGCAGTGGCCACAGCACTGGAAAAGGTCAGTCTTCATTCCAATCCCAAAGAAAGGCAATGCCAAAGAATGCTCAAACTACTGCACAGTTGCACTCATCTCACACGCTAATAAAGTCATGCTCAAAATTCTCCAAGCCAGGCTTCAGCAATATGTGAACCGTGAACTTCCAGATGTTCAAGCAGGTTTTAGAAAAGGCAGAGGAACCAGAGATCAAATTGCCAACATCAGCTGGATCATGGAAAAACCAAGAGCGTTCCAAAAAAACATCTATTTCTGCTTCTTTGACTATGCCAAAGCCTTTGACTGTGTGGATCACAATAAACTGTGGAACATTCTGAAAGAGACAGGAATCCCAGACCACCTCACCTGCCTCTTGAGAAACCTGTATACAGGCGAGGAAGCAACAGTTAGAATTGGACATGGAACAACAGACTGGTACCAAATAGGAAAAGGAGTACGTCAAGGTTGTGTATTGTCACCCTGCTTATTTAATTTATATGCAGAGTACATCATGAGGAACGCTGGATTGTAAGAAGCACCAGCTGGAATCAAGATTGCTGGGAGAAATATCAATAACCTCAGATATGCAGATGACACCACCCTTATGGCAGAAAGTGAAGAGGAATTCAAAGGCCTCTTGATGAAAGTGAAAGAGGAGAGTGAAAAGTTTGGCTTGAAGCTCAACATTCAGAAAACGAAGATCATGGCATCTGATCCCATCACTTCATGGGAAATAGATGGGGAAACAGTGGAAACAGTGGCTGATTTTATTTTTTGGGGTCCAAAATCACTGCAGATGCTGACTGCAGCCATGAAATTAAAAGATGCTTACTCCTTGGAAGGAAAGTTATGACCAACCTAGATAGCATATTAAAAAGCAGAGACATTACTTTGCCAACCAAGGTCCATCTAGTCAAGGCTATGGTTTTTCCCGTGGTCATGTATGGATGTGAGAGTTGGACTGTGAAGAAAGCTGATCGCCGAAGAATCGATGCTTTTGAACTGTGGTGTTGGAGAAGACTCTTGAGAGTCCCTTGGACTGCAAGGAGATCCAACCAGTCCATTCTGGGGGAGATCAATCCTGGGTGTTCATTGGAAGGACTGATGCTAAAGCTGAAATTTCAATACTTTGGCCACCTCATGCAAAGAGTTGACTCACTGGAAAAGACTCTGATGCTGGGAGGGATTGGGGGCGGGAGGAGACAGGGACGACAGAGAATGAGATGGCTAGATGGCATCACCGACTCGATGGACATGAGTTTGAGTGAACTCCGGGATTTGTGATGGACAGGGAGGCCTGGCGTGCTGTGATTCATGGGGTCACAAAGAGTCGGACAGGACTGAGCGACTGAACTGAACTGATGAATCTGAGGATTTGCCCACCTAATTAGTAGTAGGAACAGAAGGGGAACAAGAATTCTAGTCATCAGTTTTCTTGGCAGCCTCTGTCAACTGCATGCCATTTCTTTCGCAGGCCACCATCACATCAATCCCCTTCACACGGTCGAGACTGTCCCTCTTAAGAGAAGGCTGCCCACGGGGACTCAGATGCCCCCTCTCACAGACATCTCAATCTTTTCATCCACTCGTTAGTTCTCTGCTAGTTCCAAAACTATGGTCCCTCGTGGGACGGCCACCTCTTGGCAGGCGGGGAGCGTGCCCGGCGGGAGGCAGTGACAGCTGCTCCCACATCAGCCAGACGACCCCACTTCCCTGCAGGAGGAACAAGACACCGCTTTCTCCCCAGAAGGAAATCGCTTACAGATGTTCAAATTCCAGATTACACCAACATCAGAAGGTACAAACCAACCACAAGCCTATCTGCAGAGAAAAGAACACCCAATTTCAAAAGGAATGTCCGGCTCCAGGGAAGAGGAAAGCCACTGCTTAATCGTTCCCTTGGGGGCGGGACGAGGATGCCCCCAAAATTCCAAATTGTTCACACGTTTTTGACTTAACCGTCTCCTTCATCCAAATACAGAATTATGTTCTCTATCATGCTGTAGAGCTGTATTTCTTTCTCCCTCCCTCTCTCTCTCTCTCACACACACACACACACGATGTCTGGGTCCTACATCTCTCAGCTGGAGGAATGGTGAGCCCTACCCCAAATGAGATAAGGTATGTGACAGGCCTCTGTAAACTGCAAAGACCCAAATAAATGTTGGGTATGGCTACTGCTTCACGTACTTATGCTATGAAAGTGCACAAGTCGCATTGCCAGGAAGGGCGCCGTGAGTATGGGAGCTGTCTACTGGCTCTGCTGACAACCCCTCAGCCATCCTGAGGTCACGCCCAGCCGGCAGGAGATCTGGGGAGGTTCTACCCCAGCAGCTCCCCATATGGGCAGCAGAGCATCGCCAACGGCAGCACCTACAGAACAAGACCAGATGCCTGTATCCCTGGTGAGGGAAAAAACACTTCTTTGTTTTACAAGTTTGGAAATTCCCTAATGTCCAAGGCTGAATTAGCATTTTGGGACTAGAGTACTAGCCCTTCAGAACCGGTATAATTGATTCCTGAGGATCCAAATTTAGTCACACGAACTTAAGGCAGACACAGCTTCCCTCCACAGCACAGAACGTGCCATAGCACAGAATGAAGTGAAGGCCCCAGTGATGGGGGGACGGGCTTGACTTAAACCTTCAATAGCACGCAAAGAAAAGTAAGTAACTAGGTTCAGACATAATACCACTACATTACAATTTGCTGATGGATTCAGCAAACCCTTACTGAGCACCCGGTGTCCATACTAGACGCTGTTAGTCCCAGGGGTAAAGAAGTGACAAAACAGACACTTCTTTATCCTCATGGAACCTGTCATCTTGGAATGTTTATACAAATTCACAGTTGTTGTTTTTTTTAAGTCTGTTTTTGATTCAAAGTAACATTTTTAGCAAAATCACGAGCCCACATTATGGATGGAGTGTGATAACAAATCAGTGCGGCTGACCCTGTGTGTGGATCTGGGTATCACTCTGAATTTCACAACCACACTTGACTTTGTGGGCCGCCCACCACAGGCCATGCATGTCCCTGACACATTAAGACACGGCCCACGTTCTCACACTAACAAGGACAGGGGTGTGGGGTGAGGGAGCTGACCTCTCGCCACCGGGCTCCAGCACTGCTGGAGATATATACGTTGGTCTTGCTCGCCAGGTTCTTCCCCACTGAACCTAAAAGGCAAGAAGAGCAATTACTCCTAAGGTCAAGAATACGTCAGTCTATAACCTGGCCCAACCAGAACTGCTGAGTTCTCTAGCCACCAGGACATCTCAGGACCACGAACAGCCAAGGGCTGTCCTAGGTGGCGGGGGTCCCTGTGCATGCGGCTGCATGTAAGCCAGCAGCTAAACCCGTCAGTGACGACAGGCAAAGTCAACTCACCGGTGGCGATGATGAGGCCGGGCGCCGACTCCTTGGACAGGATGGGCATCCTCCGTAACTGGAGGCTCAGCAGCTGGCTGAGCCGCTGGGCCAGGTGGAGGGAGCAGCCCTGGGAGAGCTGCAACACAAGTTCAGTTGCTGTTATCACGGGACATGCCCCCGAGTCTCCCTCTAAAGGCCGAGGCTTCCTGTGCCCACACTGCACTTGGCACAAAGGAAGGAGACTTGGCCCAAAGGAGACCAGAGCCACAGTCAGGCTGTCCCCACCCTCGCCCCAGATGGACACAATCATCTGAACCATGTAAATGCCACTCATGGGAGAAAACAAAAAGATACTAAGGAAAAAAGTTCCTTCTGAGACTCTCAGAGAACAACAGTTAGAAATCAGAGCTATATATAAACAGGTAATCTCAGTTCAGTTGCTCAGTCGTGTCTGACTCTTTGCGACCCCATGGACTGCAGCACGACAGGCCTTCCTGTCCATCATCAACCTACAAGGAATTACTGTAAAGCACGGAGAACTATACTTAGTGCCAAAAAGGGAAAAGAATCTAAAAGAGTATATACAGATATATATCTATGTATGTATGCTTAACTGAATCACTTTGCTGTATGCCTGAAACTAACACAACATTGTAAATCAACTATAAGTCAATGAAAATTCTGAAAGAAAGAAGTCAATGCCAACTTAAGTAGATGTGAAAGCTATCCCTCTCTCAGAGTTACCCAGCATTTCTCTCATGTCACTCAAAGAAATGAAATGATTTCACGGTACTTATTTTCTAAGTCACTAGAGATGCATTTCAAATATGATTTAAGCAACTCAGTCAGAAGGAAAACCAGGACTCAAAAGCCAGAAAGTCTTACTGATACACTTCCAGATGTACAACATATGAGATATAAACACCAAAAGATCCACATGAAATTTTTTTAAGTAGTCTGCATTTGTACAGAAAGTCTTCAGGTGTCCTCTGCAAGACTTGAAGTTATTCCAACTGGCCTCCAATACTTATGTTCAAATTTCAATAGTTCTGCAAACAAGGTCTTTTGCTATAGGATCAGGTCATGCCCAATTCTCCAGCCAGAAACTGATTCTCAAATGTTACTTAGCCTCATCTAGTATGCTAGATAGAGCATCTCTATTTGTGCTTATTTTACAGGTCAAAACTGACATGATTTGCTAGATATACTTACTTTTATAACAAAAGGATTTCTCTAATGAATATCTGTCTTAAAATAAGAAGGGGGGACCTTTACCGGCGGTCCGGTGTTTAACACTCTGCACTTCCAATGCAGGGGGCACGCATTTTGATTCCTGGTCAGGGGACTAGATCCCACATGTCACAACTAAGACTTAACACAGACAAAAAAATTAATTTTTCTAAAAGAAAAAGAAAATGGAAGTGTAGGGCATCATATAAAGCCAGGGATCACGGTCATTGACTTCTTTCCAGGACAAAGGAAGTGGCTGCTTGGGTGAATGGGAACCCTGAATGAGGCCAAATAACACATTTGAGGATCGTGAGCTTTTTAGATGAAGCCACACGTAAGGAAAATGGTAGAATCCTAAATTATATTCAGGAAAGAATTTTATAAGACATTCCTCAGAAATAATAACTTATGGCATAGGTTCCCAAACTTTCCAGGTTCCCAACACAACCAGTGTCTCAGTAAATTATTTTTATAACAGCCTCAGATCAGAAGAAATACTAATATTTGTTTTTTACCACAGTTAAGTCCAAACAACCTAATAAGTACATATCCTAATAATTTAGCAGCAGCAGTTTGAAATAATATTGTACGTGTTTATATTTAAGCTGAAAAAATCATAAAACTTTGAAAGTGAAGTCGCTCAGTCGTGTCCGACTCTTTGCGACCCTGTGGACTGTAGTCTACAGGCTCTTCCATCCTTGGGATTCTCCAGGCAAGAATACTGGAGTGGGTTGCCATTTTCTTCTCCAGGTGATCTTCCCGACCCAGGGATCAAACCCGGGTCTCCTGCATTGCAGGCAGATGCTTTAACCTCTGAGCCACCAGGGAAAATCATTTCATCCTTATATAACCACAATTACTTAATAACAGGATGTAAACACCTGCTAGGCACAGCACAGCTTCTCAAACTTCAGAATCTAAGCAGATACCACTACTACCATTTCCTAAACCAGATCGATTTTCTTACTTGCTTTTCACCATGTAAACAGCCAAGTAAGAGTCCAGCTTCACAAAGATATGTCATCCAAAGACATATAGCATGAGCTAATGTTGAAACTATGAACTAATCCAAGAGAGTAAATTCACATGGTGACCAACGGACGTCAAGTACCCTTCAAAAATTTAAAATACCCCATGGTGCCCCTATGGGCTCCATCTATGGGGTCACACAGAGTCGGACACGACTGAAGTGACTTAGCAGCAGCATGGTGCCCCTGCGAGTTCATTACAGCACCCCAAGATAACTTGGTGCAGAGTTTCAGAAGAGTAAGAGTAGAACCACAGTTATAAGTGTTTCAGGAGGGGGAACTCATGTACACCCGGGGCGGATTCATGTCAATGTATGGCAAAACCAACCAACATAATATTGTAAAATAATTAGCCTCCATAAAAAATAAATAAAAAGAAAAAAAATAAAAAATTTAAAAAAAATAAAAACTGGGTTATTTATAAAATAAAATAAAACAATCCAAACAAGAGCGCAGCATCTATACCTCACAGTTGATTTTCTCTCCATATTCGGTGAAGGCTGGGGCCTGAAGGAATTCCCAGGTCCCGCCTTTGTCAAAGGTGATAACGGATCTCATGTTCTCCTCATTCATGGAGCCACTGATGAGAGTAGCAATGTAGACCCCCTGTAACCCCTCCACTCGGTGGAAGTCAGCAAATGGTTCATTGGCAAAATACCTACAATAAGAGAAAATAAACGGTGTTATTTGCTAGGGATATTTTTATTTTAAATAACAAAATTTAACCACTTTTTAAGATTTTTTTTTAATGCGGACAATTTTTATAGACTTGATTGACTCTGTTACAACATTACTTCTGTTTTATGTTTTGGCTTTCTGGCCGCAAGCCATGTGGGATCTCAGCTCCTCAACCAGGGACTGAAACTGCACCTTCCCTGCACTAGAAGGCGAAGTCTCAACCCCTGGACCACCAAGGAAGTCCCCACAAAATTTAACCGTTTCAAAGAAGATTCACTGGCATTAAGAATCTTCCTAATGTTATGCAACCATCATCACTATGTAGTCCCAGAACATTTCCATCATTCCAAAGGGAAACCCTGTACCCATTGGTAGTCACACCCCACTTTTCCTTCCCATTCCAGATGCTGGCAATGACCGATCAGTTTCCTGTCTCTATTTGTTGCTGCTATTCACTCGCTAAATCGAGTCCAACTCTTTGTGACCCCATGGACTGCAGCATGCCAGGTTTCCCTGTCCTTCACTGTCTCCCGAGTTTGCTCAGACTCACATCCATTGAGTCAGTGATGCCATCTAGCCATCTCACCCTCTGTTGTCCCCTTCTCCTCCCGCCGTCAATCTTTCCCAGCATCAGGGTCTTTTCCAATGAGTCAGCTCTTTGTATCAGGTGGCCAAAGTATTGGAGCTTCAGCATCAGTCCTTCCAAAGAATATTCATGACTGATTTCCTTTAGGATAGACTGGTTTGATCTCCCTGAAGTCCAAGGGACTCTCAAGAGTTTTCTCCAGAACCACAGCTCGAAAGCATCAATTCTTCACCACTCAGCCTTCTTCATGGTCCAACTCTCACATCCGTACACAACTACTGGAAAAACCATAGCTTTGATTTGCCTATTCTGGATATTTGATATAAATGTAGCTATATAATATATGACTTTGTATCTGGTTACTTTCCCTTACTATAATGTTTTCAAGGTTCATCCATGTTGTATTGGTACTGTACTCCTTCCTATGGCTGAATAAACTGCCTTTTTTTTTTTAACTTTGAATGCCAAGATGCTCATCTGATCAATTACTCCTCACGTGGGGTTCATAATGATAAATATAACACAGAAAAGTTGATGTGAGAGTTCCATTTATTTCTCCACTAACGATATTGACCCCAAATCATCCAGTGAGCCTGGATAAACAGGAAACAATAAACCAAACTTCAGTTCAGTTCAGTTCAGTCGCTCAGTCGTGTCCAACTCTTTGCAACCCCATGAATCACAGCACGCCAGGCCTCCCTCTCCATCACCAACTCCCGGAGTTCACGCAAACTCATGTCCATCGAGTCGGTGATGCCTCCCAGCATCAGAGTCTTTTCCAGTGAGTCAACTCGTCACATGAGGTGGCCAAAGTACTGGAGTTTCAGCTTTACCATCAGTCCTTCCAATGAACACCCAGGATTGATCTCCTTTAGAATGGACTGGTTGGATCTCCTTGCAGTCCAAGGGACTCGCAAGAGTCTTCTCCAGCACCACAGTTCCAGATACTAATTACAGTACTGGCCTGTTCATAATAGCCAAGACATGAAAACAACCTAAATGTCCATCAACAGATGAATGTTTAGAGAAGAGTGGTACATATATACAATGGAATACTACTCAGCCATAAAAAAGGAATGAAATAATGTCATCTGCAGCAACATGGATGGACCCAGAGATGAACATAAGCGAAGTAAGTTAGAAAGAGAATGACAAATACCACTTGCATGTGGAATCTAAAATATGACACAAACAAATCTATGAAATAAAAACAGACTCACAGACATGGAAAACAGACCTGTGGCTGCTGACAGGGATGGGATAGGGAAAGATTGAGAGCTTGGGGTTAGCAGATGCAAACTACTATATGTATATAGGCTGGATAAAGAACAGAGGTCTAACTGTATAGCACAGGGAACTATAGTCAATATACTGCGAGAAACTAAAATGGAAAAGAATATGTGTGTGTGTGTGTTTGTGTGCGTGTATGTATATTAATGAATCACTCTGTCATACAGCAGAAATTAAGACAACACTGTAAATCAACTAGACTTCAATTAAAAAAAAATTATAGTGTAGTGCTGGGGCTTACAATTTAACGCAGTCGACAGAAATATAACTAAGGGGTTACACTGTCCAGATACTTACAGCTAATCAGCCAACACCTTGATCAGACAGAAGCCCATAGGATTTGTCAGGGAACAGAGCAGAAGCCTTCCCAAAGACACAGTAGATCCAACAAGGATGGCTCTGGAAACCTTGAGGTTATGCTTATTAACAGAGAAACAAAGACAAAGACCTCTCTGGCCTTAACTGCTCTGCTCAGACCCTGCAACTTCCCTGAGCAGTAGTTTTGCACTAACATGGTACACGTTCTAAGGACAGATCCCCAAGAAAGGCTAGCCACAGTTCACACGTGGCTTTTTAAAACTGGAAGCATGTCCTTTATTTGGAGAGCTCTGAGCCACCAGGCTTTATTAATTAAAGACCAAAAAAAAAAAAAACACAGAACTGCACTTTGCTGTTATCTGTCATATAAATCTGAAGCAGAAAGACTGTCTCACCAGTTCAGACAGATGCACACAGCAATGGCAGAGGCACCCCGCCTGAGAGACAGAGCCAGGTCCTCCAGAAAACACTGTGTTGAGACCAAATGTTCTGACACGTGGTTTCCTTAGTTCCGGTTTAGTTGGTTTTTGCTTGCTTCTGCAGGAATCAGCTCAGGTCTGCCCTCTATTCACACGACTCTCCGGCTTCTGATCCTATTGTGAGGGTCACCACGAGCTTCTTCCAGTTTATCTGGGAGGTCTGAGTTTCTCTCGTCTCGAGGAGCCCTGTTTCTCTCCCTGGTCTTTCTCCTGGCGTTTTATCTTTTCAATCCAAGCAGAAGCCTGTCCCCTGTACCTCCACACTCCTCCAGGCCCCAGTCCATCCTGTCATCTCTCTTAACACCTCGCACCCTGCAACCAACCAGACTCACCCAAGCATCTCTCCGCAAGAGTCTGAATCCTTCCATTTTCTCTCATTGGCTCTCACCACTTGCTTTTCCCTCTCACCAGGCAGCTCACAGGTCCCCCTCCACCACCTTCAGCGCAGAAACCCGGCAGTTCTCCTCAAAATGCCCCGCAGGCAAGCCACGTCTTCCGTCCACCCCACGTCTGTCCTTCCATCTAGACAGTGCCTCTACTCGGCACCTCTCACCAAGGTCAGGGCCACCCCTGGTAAGAATTCCTCCTCCAGGTCTCTACGTAACGAAACGCAGGTCCTTGGCTCCCACCTCCCCACTAGGCGCGAAGAACAACTCGTTTTGTCTGGCTTTCCTTTCTAAGTTAAGCCAGCCTGCCCATAGCCTGCTCACTCACACTTCTCCCGTGTCGTCACATTGAGATGGAGATGCAGATGACAAAGGTCATTTAAGTGAGCACATCTCCAGTCTCAAGATAAAAATCTGAAGAAAGAAATGAGGAAGTCAAAGAGGAAATCAGTCTATGAATCTTGATGTAAATCTATTTTCAATTTTGTAACTGGACTGCATGCTCAGGCGGGATGGGGCGGGAAATGCTGTAACTTCATAAAGGGCCATTTGCGTGGTGTCATTACAGAGGTGCCCACCCCACAGAGAGCCATGCTCTGCAGCTCTGGGCTGCCCCTCCCATCTCCATCCTGAAGAGCTGACAAATGCAGAAGTTGAGGGAACTTTGGCCAAGCTGTGACTTATTGGCCCCATAGCCAGAGTCTCTCAAAGGTGAAAAAGTATCAGCAAGGGGCCAGAAAGAGAGTGGTTCATGATTTTAATTACAAGTCAGGTGACTATCCAGATGTTGAAGCTGGATTTAGAAAAGGCAGAGGAACCAGAGATCAAATTGCCAACATCCATTGGATCATCGAAAGAACAAGAGAGTTCCAGAAAAACATCTATTTCTCCTTTATTAACTATACCAAAGTCTTTGACTGTGTGGATCACAATAAACTGTGGAAAATTCTGAAAGAGATGGGAATACCAGACCACCTGACCTGCCTCTTGAGAAACCTGTATGCAGGTCAGGAAGCAACAGTCAGAACTGGACATGCAACAACAGACTGGTTCCAAATAGGAAAAGGAGTACATCAAGGCTGTATATTGTCACCCTGCTTATTTAACTTATATGCAGAGTACATCATGAGAAATGCTGGGCTGGAGGAAGCACAAGCTAGAATCAAGATTGCCAGGACAAATATCAATAAACCTAAGAAATGCAGATGACACCACCCTAATAGCAAAAAGTGAAGAGGAACTAAAGAGCCTCTTGATGAAAGTGAAAGAAGAGAGTGAAAAATTTGGCTTAAAACTCAACATCAGAAAACTAAGATCATGGCATCTGGTCCCATCAGTTCATGGGAAATAGATGGGGAAACAGTGGAAACAGTGACAGACTTTATCTTTGGGGGCTCCAAAATCACTGCAGATGGTGACTGCAGCCATGAAATTAAAACACACTTGCTCCTTGGAAGAAAAGCTATGATAAATCTAGACAGCATACTAAAAAGCAGAGACATTACTTTGCCAACAAAGGTCCGTCTAGTCAAGGCTATGGTTTTTCCAGTAGTCATGTATGGATGTGAGAGTTGCACTATAAAGAAAGCTGATCGCCGAAGAATTGATGCTTTTGAACTGTGGTGTTGGAGAAGACTCTTGAGAGTCCCTTGGACTTCAAGGAGATCCAACCAGTCCATCCTAAAAGAAATCAGTCCTGAATATTCGTTGGAAGGACTGATGCTGAAACTCCAATACTTTGGCCACCTGATGTGAAGAACTAACTCATTGGAAAAGACCCCAATGCTGGGAAAGATTGAAGGCGGGAGAAGAAGAAGAGGAGAATGAGATGGCTGGATGGCATCACCGACTCGACGGACATGAGTTTGAGTGAATTCCGGGAGTTGGTGATGGACAGGGAAGCCCGGCATGCTGCAGTCCATGAGGTTGCAAAAAGTCACACACGACTGAGCAACTGAACTGAACTGAAGGTGACTATTGCTCACTCCTACAAAGGAATGACATAATGACACTTGTTACACATGGATAAAATCTGAAAACATTACCCAAAGTGAACTAGACACAAAGGTCAGGTGTTACGGTATGATTCTACTTATATGAAATAGCCAGAAAAGGCAAATTCATAGTGACAGAAAGTAGCCTGGTGACCGTCAGGGGCTTAGGGGAGGGAAATTACTGAACAGTTAAATGATTTTCTTTGGGAAAAATGTAAATGTTTGGGAATTAGGTAAGGCTGGTGGTTGCACAACATTGTAAATGTGCTATATACCACTGAGTTGTTTACTTTAAAATGGATAAGTTTACGTTATAAGAATTTCACTTCAATAAATCATTTTAAAAAAAAAGAAAGCCACTGGGAGCCAGCCTGAGGAGGCAATGACTGACCAAACCAGAGGACTGGTTTGGAGTTGCACTATAAAGAAAGTGCACTCACAGAGGATTGGACCAAACCTGAGGATGAATCATGGCAGGGATGGTTTATAACACATTCAGTTCAGTTGCTCAGTCATGTCCGACTCTTTGCGACCCCATGAATCACAGCACGCCAGGCCTCCCTGTCCATCACCAACTCCCGGAGTTCACCCAAACTCATGTCCATCGAGTCGGTGATGCCATCCAGCCATCTCATTCTCTGTCGTCCCCTTCTCCTCCCACCCCCAATCCTTCCCAGCATCAGAGTCTTTTCCAGTGAGTCAACTTGTCGCATGAGGTGGCCAAAGTATTGCAGTTTCAGCTTTAGCATCAGTCCTTCCAATGAACACCCAGGATTGATCTCCCCCAGAATGGACTGGTTGGATCTCCTTACAGTCCAAGGGACTCTCAAGAGTCTTCTCCAGCACCACAGTTCAAAAGCATCAATTCTTCGGCAATCAGCTTTCTTCACAGTCCAACTCTCACATCCATACATGACCACTGGAAAAACCATAGCCCTGACTAGACGGACCTTGGTTGGCAAAGTAACGTCTCTGCTTTTTAATATATTATCTAGGTTGGTCATAACCTTCCTTCCAAGGAGTAAGCGTCTTTTAATTTCATGGCTGCAATCAGCATCCACAGTGATTTTGGAGCCCAAAAAAATAAAGTCTGACACTGTTTCCACTGTTTCCCCATCTATTTCCCATGAAGTGATGGGACCAGATGCCATGATCTTAGTTTTCTGAATGTTGAGCTTCAAGCCAACCTTTTCGCTCTCCTCTTTCACTTTCATCAAGAGGCTTTTTATGAGACACTAAATAATAAATAACCTGTTAGTCTACCCTGGAAAACAAAGTTAAGGAATAAAAGATGACAGCACCTCCAAAGGAGAAGAAACAGGGTGTGGAAAAGTGTACCAGAGCACATAGAAAGTTCTCAACTTTGTATCTATAGGCATCCTCAGATGGGAACTCGCCCAGCCCTCCCGGACAGTCTGAAACCATCACTGTGCTAGCTGCTCCAGCCAAGCAGTGGTGGGTCCCTGACTTCCCCTCCTTCTCTCAAACCCCATGTCCAATCCATCAGCCAAATGCATCAACAAATGGGTCAAAGCGGAAGTGACAGTCGCTTCTATGTGACCCTATGGACCGTAGCCCTCCAGGCTCTTCTGCCTATGGAATTCTCCAGGCAAGAATACTAGAGTGGGTAGCCATTCCCTCCTCCAGGGGATCTTTCCAACCCAGGGATCGAATCCACGGCTCCTACATTATAGGCGGGTCTTTTACCGTCTGAGCCATCAGGAAGCCTCTGACCATTTCCATCATCTCCACTGCTACCGCTCCAGGTCCCGCCAACCTCAACCTCCACTGGCCCAGATTTCAGCAGTGATCTCACAGCTGGACCCCCCAGTGTGCAAGTCTGCTGTCTAATTTCCACACAGCATCGAGCATGGCTTCTTTAAAAGGTAAGTCACATGAGTATCCACTGAAAATAATCTATAACACCGCCCATTTATGTTTTATGCACTTTTCTTTACATAATGCAATTCACATTTTTTAAAATGGTTTCCAAAAAATGTAACAGGTTAAATCAAGTGATATCCAGCTTCTGGTCAAAATCCTCCATCGTGCTCAGGAGAAAGAAAAAAAAAAGATCTTGCTATGCCCTTGAGGGCCCTGTACAACCTAAACGCTGCTTTCTTGGTTCCTGGGTCTTAGGGATGCTCTCTCCCGTCCATCAGTTGGTTGATCCACCCTGGCCTCCACACGGCTCTTAAACCACTCAAGTCCCACCCCAGAGCCCCTGTGCCTACTGTTCCTCCCCCTGCAAGGCTCCTCCCCAGTTCCCTCTCCTGTGTAACTCAGGCCTGCTCAAACATCACCCTCCTACAACAGCCTTCCATGACCGGCTCATATAAAGCAATGCCCTTGTACCCCTCTGTCCTCTTATCTCACTTAATTTTTCTTCCCCACAATCAGCATTACCGGCAGAGCACATATTTGTTTCTATCTTGTCTTCCCACAATTAGAACAAAAGCTCCATGGATCAGGGAGCTTGTTTAAGTTTTCCTTGCTGGATACACAATACTGCACAGCTGTACATGCAAAGCCACCAGGCACTGAACAGCAGCATCCTTGCTGAATGAAAAGGATGTCCCCCTTGAAGAGGGACAGTGGGCAGCAAGGACATGCCCTCTGACCTGAGGTTCATGGTGCTGGAGCCAGACCTCACTGCAGACCAGCCAGTTCTGCCAGCTGGCTCTTCCCAAGAGCAGAGAGCAGTCTTAATCACAGTGAGACGCACACAAGAATGGTCTGTCACAGACAAAGGAGAGTAAATGACCTTGTGCCACTGATGGATCACAGTGCCACCCACATGGCATGGCATCCACCCCTTCCCAGTTCTGGACTGCTCCATGGCCCCGAAAACACTGTTACAGCAAGACCATTCCAGGTATGTGATGTACTGATAAAGGACCTTTCCACAGATACCACAGAACAATACCTTGCAATTACTGGGCGGGGGGGGGGGGGGGGGGGGGGTGTGGGGGTGGTGCGCAGGAAGAAGAATGATGTCAATTAACTAGAGTCACGTGGAGGCAGGGCCTTGTAGCCACACACACCAACTGACCCAGAGGTGGTGATGATGTCTTGCCAGTGCTCTTTCCTACTGGGTCTGAGACCACAAAACCAGGTAATTGAATGAAGGAACCCCAAAGGAGTGGCTGACACCATGGCAGTGATCCTAAGGGTCACCCAGCGCAGCGGTGCTCAGCCTCTGCACCACATAAATATGTGGGGACCTCCCTGGTGGTCCAGTGGTTAAGAATCCTTCTGCCAATGCAGGGGACACAGGTTTGATCCCTGGTCTGGGACGATCCCACATGCCTCGGGGCAATTAAGCCCGTGCGCCGCAACTACGAGCCGGTGCCCCGAAACGCGAGAAAGCCGCCGCAGTGAGAAGCCCATGCACTGCAACTAGAGAGGAGCTCCCACTCTCCGCAACTGGAGAAAGCCCAGCAGCAGCAACGAAGACCCAGTGCAGACAAAAATGAATTAGTTACAGCTGCTTTAAAAATAAAAAAAGAAGATCCTCAAGTGCCTGTCACACCTCAAACCAGATAAAAAAAGTAATGTCTGGGAAGGTGAACCAGTAATCAATGGGGCTTCTGAAACCACCCCCAGGGGAGTCCAAACATTCAGCAAATGTTGAAAAACACCCAACAAGAGGTCGTGCTGGGTAAGAAAGCAGGGAGCAGCCCCGCCTACCGGTCTCCTTACCTCACCAAGGTGTCACTGCCTGCCCCCGCTGGGCTGTAATAGAGCACATTCTCCAAGGACAGTGAGAACTTCAGCCCGTCGGCCTCCGAGATATACAGGTTGGTGCGGTTGTTACTGTGACTGACACACACAAACACCTGGTCCTCGGAGGCGTCCGCGATGTAATACTCCTTTGGCATCAAAAAATTAAAAAGACACAAGTCAAAAAAAACACACATATGCCCTGTGGAAGGTCCCTTTGGACATGCAAGCAAGGGCTTCTCAGTGTCCCAGGGAAGAGGGCAGTCTTAAGAGCCCACAAGAGCCTCCCAGTCTCGGGAAAGAAGCTTGGCTGGCTTTCTTTAGGGACCCTGAGGCTGTCCTGTGGCTGGAGCAGACCCCTTATCGGCAGACGGGGCACAAAATAAGAATTGGCCTTGAACTCCAAAAACAACCTAGAAATCACTTTGCTGTAATGATGTCTCCCTATCGTTACTACAAAGCATAATGTGAATTAATGTGTATTTCCTTTCTTCTTATTTGCTCCCCTCTCATTTCCTCTAAGATGACTACAGGAAGGCAGAACCCAGAGAAGGCAAAGAACTGACAAACACGTTCTCCATCACATTCTCCTCTGAGCTACTAATCCTCCATCACACCAGGCCCTGGCATCAAGGCCTTCAGATGCCACCTCCTCCCCACCGTCACTTCTCTGATGACCCACTCACACGGACCCTTCCAATGGTTTTCTATGCTCTGACACACGCTGCACAGTCAAGTCTTTGACTGTACATGGTTTCTTCCTCTGCTCTGTTCTCGGACTCTCCAGCCCATCTGTTTCTAAAAGGGTGAGACTCTAATCCTGTCCCCTTCTGGAAGCTCGCCATCTGTGAGCAACACAGCAGGTACTTAATGAATAACTGCTGCTGTCCCTAACCTCCCATTCCTTCAGCACGGGCACACTGAGCCCATTGACTCTGGCTCCAAACCTCTCTGCCAATCCTTCTCCACTTCAAGCAAATTAAGGCTTCCATTCAGCTCCACTTCAAAAAGTGAAGAGGGAAAAAACAGACCAAGATGCCCAAAGCATAGAGCCTACTCTAGAAAGTGACTCCAGGGAGCCTCCATCAAACATCCTCCCCCATCACCCTCCCCCTGACCTCTGCCTGAGGACAACAGCACTCCCCTCCACCCCCCCACCGCAGACCCCACTCACATTAATAGGATGTCTTGTGACAAACTGGGCTGCTCGCATGGGCTTCCGGCCAAAGGAGACCCAGAGCTGGACAGAAGATGGTTGTGGACTGCCGAAGAGATGCTGCCAAGGAAGAGGAGGAGAAAAATATCAACTGTACCATATGATAATCATTCAGAACAAGTGTAAAAGGAAAGTCAGATCCCTCTGATTCTACTAAAAACACTAAATAGTGTGACCACAAATGCACATTTTGCAACGTTTGCCGTCACTGGGCAGTCTGGGCTGTACCACTATATCCTCAATACATGGTCTGCAATAGACAGACACTCCAGGCTACATGAAGAGAAAGGACAAAGTGTGAAGGGAGAACTTGAGCTTGGGGAAGGGGTGGGGGCTGACAAAGCTTAAGCAGAGAGCAAAAGGGAGAGAGAGGGCTGTGTGATGAGGCTGGAGAGACAAGCTAGATGGAATATACAGCCCCCAAACCACCAGAGGGTGAGGTCAGCCACACACCTGATATGCATACAAAACACATCCTCTTCCCCTTTCTACTAGTTCTAGATCACAAGGATCTCCGAGCCACAGGGCTTTAATTTTTACCAACAGTTGAGGGAATTGCCACTGATTCTATTTTTCAGTCTTTTAATCCTTCTCATTGATTAGGGTCTCTTGCTACAATATGTTTCCTTTGATAGAGACAGATTACTCCATGGGATGCTGACCAAGCACGTGACGCTGGTCACACTGTGTTTCAGGGATATTAATCACAGCTGGGAGTGTGCTCATGTGTGTAAAAGCGCTAGATTCAGAGTTAGCTCTCAGTTTCTCTGTGTTCCAATTTCTGTGTGTTTAGTCACTCAGTTGTGTCCGATTCTTTGTGCCCCCATGGACTGTAGCCCATCAGGCTCCGCGTTCATGGGGATTCTCTAGGCAAGAAAATTGGAATGGGTTGCCATTCCCTGCTCCAGGGGATCTTTCCAACCCAGGGATCGAACCCAGGTCTCCCACACTGCAGGCGGATTTTTTACCATCTGAGCCAACAGGGAAGCCTAGGTTCCAATGTATCCCTCTATAAATTGAGAAGCTGATTTGAATGAGGACTTTGGGTATGGGTCAAATGATCCAGGAACCCCATAAATATATATGCAAATTTTCCATGTGGATGCACTCACTCACTTGGCTGGGAGGATATATACATTTCAGAAGTTTCTCAAAAGGGCCAGTGATCCAAAAAAGAATAAGAAACACTGCAAAGGCTCTACATTTCTCTTTCCAGTTCTACAAGTCTGTGACCGGAAACTGAAGGCCAACATTGCACGCCTAGGAGAACAGACAGGGAGGCCCATCCTTGTGTGGACATCCTCATGGGCATGACTAATCTGACTTCAATATCGGGATCCCCAGGCAGAAACGGTGAGTTTGGCTTCACTTATCCTTGACTACGTTGCTACTGTTTCTTACAGATTTTTAACTCCTACAGAGTATAGAAGATGTCAAGTTTTCCTTTTTTTTGATGTCACATTTTCTTGACTGTAATATAACAACTGCTAAATGCTCCATGCTCATGGATGTCTAACAAATGTTGTGAAGAGCAAGTTGATGAACGTGAATTTGTTTTCTATTCACCTGAGCAGCTGAATGTATACGCACACACACACATTTTTTCCAAGCTACCACTGAACACTGGTTAAAAGTAGTTTGTTTTAAAGAAGGCAGGCAAAGAAGTACAGAAGAATGCCTTCCCAAAATGGCACCCTGAAAACTACATAATAGCCTGTCCTCAGTATGGGGCTACAGAAATGATGTACTGATTAAACACACAAAATGTATTACCCGAATGCGAGAGTTCCTCAAACTGCTCTGTATAAATTCCAGAGCCCTCCTTAAGTCATTAAAGTTTTACAGCTACGTATCAAGGTCAGATGATTTAAGCCACCCTATGTAAATCCTTATGAATATATATAAATACACCAAAGCAGAAAATATTAAGAAGAGATGGCAAGAATACAGAGAAGAAGTGTACAAAAAAGATCTTCACAACCCAGAAAATCATGAAGATGTGATCACTCACACTCACCTAGAGCCGGACATCCTGGAATGTGAAGTCAGGTGGGCTTTAGGAGGCATCGCTATGAACAAAGCTAGTGGAAGTGATGGAATTCCAGTTGAGCTATTTCAAATCCTAAAAGATGATGCTGTGAAAGCGCTGCACTCAATATGTTAGCAAATTTGGAAAACTCAGCAGTGGCCACAGGACTGGGAAAAGTCAGTTTTCATTTCAATCCCAAAGAAAGGCAATGCCAAAGAATGCTCAAACTACCGCACAATTGCACCCATCTCACACACTAGTAAAGTAATCCTCAAAATTCTCCAAGCCAGGCTTCAACAATACATGAACCGTGAACTTCCAGATGTTCAAGCTGGTTTTAGAAAAGGCAGAGGAAGCAGAGATCAAATTGCCAACATCTGCTGGATCATCAAAAAAGCAAGAGAGTTTCACAAAAACATCTATCTCTGCTTTATTGACTATGCCAAAGCCTTTGACTGTGTGGATCAAAATAAACTGTGGAAAATTCTGAAAGAGATCGGAATACCAGACCACTTGACCTGCATCTTGAGAAACCTGTATGCAGCTCAGGAAGCAACAGTTAGAACTGGACATGGAACAAAAGACTGGTTCCAAATAGGAAACGGAGTACATCAAGGCTGTATATTGTGACCCTGCTTATTCAACTTATATGCAGAGTACATCATGAGAAACGCTGGGCTGGATAAAGCACAAGCTGGAATCAGATTGCCGGGAGAAATATCAATAACCTCAGATATGCAGATGACACCACCCTTATGGCAGAAAGTGAAGAGGAACAAAAGAGCCTCTTGATGAAAGTGAAAGAGGAGAGTGAAAAGGTTGGTTTAAAGCTCATCATTCAGAAAACTAACATCATGGCATCTGGTCCCATCACTTCATGGCAAAGAGATGCGGACAGTGGAAACAGTGGCTGACTTTATTTTTCTGGGCTCCAAAATCACTGCGGATGGTGACTGCAGCCATGAAATTAAAAGACAATTATTCCTTGGAAGGAAAGTTATGACCAACCTAGGCAGCATATTACAAAGTAGAGATATTACTTTGCCAACAAAGGTCCATCTAGTCAAGGCTATGGTTTTTCCAGTGGTCATGTATGGATGTGAGAGTTAGACTATAAAGAAAGCTGAGTGCCGAAGAACTGATGTTTTTGAACTGTGGTGCTAGAGAAGACCTGAGAGTCCCTTGGACTGCAAGGAGATCCAACCAGTCCATTCTAAAGGAGATCAGTCCTCGGTGTTCACTGGAGGGACTGATGCTGAAGCTGAAACTCAAATACCTTGGCCACCTGATGCGGAGAGCTGACTCATTTGAAAAGACCCTGATGCTGGGAAAGATTGAGGGCAGGAAGAGAAGGGGATCACAGAGGGTGAGGTGGTTGGATGGCATCACTGACAGAATTGACATGGGTTTGGGTGAACTCTGGGAGTTGGTGATGGACAGGGAGGCCTGGCGTGCTGCCGTTCATGGGGTCGCAATGAGTCGGACACGACTGAGCAACTGAACTGGAACTGGAACTAGACACAGATATCAGTGAAACATTTTTTTATGCTTTATGTTTTCTCACTACTTCCTACTGCAGTTATACCTGAGAAAGGAGCCATTTCTCTCAGTGACACTCAAGCCCATCATTAGCTTTTGTTTCTTGGGTTTGTTTTGTTTGGCTGTGCCACACAGCATGCAGGATCTTAGTTCCCCAACCAGGGATCAAACCCATGGCCCCTGCATTGGGAGCACAGAGTCTTAACCACTGGACCAACAGGGAAGTCCAAGCCCATCACCAGTTATATGTTCTTAAAGATGACTGCTGGGAGACCTGAGAAGTGAGAATGGATAGCAAGATATAAATGCAAGAGTTCTAAGGTCACGAAAAACCTCTAAATACATCCATCCCACTTTATTCTGGGAGAAGTATTCCTAAGTCTGGACAGTTAGGTTCACTTCTAAAGCATTCGTAGACAAGTTAGTGTAATGTTTCACCACCACCAAGAAACTATTAACAATAAAACTATGATACACTATTAATAGTAAGATGTATTTCTTAAGAAACCATTGTTGATGCTGAATTTCTCTTTATCGTTATTATAAAAGTAAAATACTGTATACTCATGAAAACTCCAACAGTACAGACAGGTATAAGGTAAAATGAAGATCTGTTTCTTCTCATAAGTGCCCACTGGTAACTGGCTCTGGGCCATTCCTTCAGAGATGCTCTGTGCCATCACCTATGAGTATATTTACAAGCGACAGACGTTGTACCACTTACCACAACATCCATCAGCCCTTTCCTCCTTAGCAAACCCTGACAACCACCCAAATAAAAGCCTAAGGCTCTCTTTCTTTTGGACAACTCTGTGTGGTCATGTTACTGAGGACCACTCAATGAGACGTGAACAGACTCTTGTGCTGGGTTTCAAGGAAAGCTGCTGAAAGGGACTGAATCATCTGGGAGGGGTCCTATTTTGGCCTTTCTATCTGTCCTCATTCTTCCTGACTCCAACAGACTTGAAGCCTAGTGTAAATGTCAGGGACCATGAGGGAGAGTGTGAAATTATTCCTTTGGATGGTCGACAGCAAGATTGAGGCTCGGGGACTTCCCCAGTGGTCCAGTGGTTAGGACTCTGCTCTTCCAATGCAGGGGGCACAAGTTCAATTCCTGGTCAGGGAAATGCCACGTGGGCAGCCAAAAAATTAAGAAGAGGAGGCCTTGGTCTCCAGGAACACCAGGGTACCAACATGTCAGCCTTAGCTTTAGGCAGCACTAAAGGGAGAAAAATAAACCTCTGTCTTGGCGAAGTCACTTTTATTTCTAGTCTGTTAAGGATAGCCAAACACAACACCAAATTGATATAGGCAAATTTCTCTTTCACATACAATTGGATCATGATAGAAATATTGCTGTGTAACTCATGAGAGAAATGGTATTATGTAACAACTTTTTTCATTAACAGAGGATCTTCAGTTCAGTTCAGTTCAGTTCAGTCGCTCAGTCGTGTCCGACTCTCCGTGACCCCATGAATCACAGCACGCCAGGCCTCCCTGTCCATCACCAACTCCCGGAGTTCACTCAAACTCATGTCCACAGAGTCAGTGATGCCATCCAGCCATCTCATCCTCTGTTGCCCCCTTCTCCTCCTGCCCCCAATCCCTCCCAGCATCAGGGTCTTTTCCAATGAGTCAACTCTTCACATGAGGTGGCCAAAGTACTGGAGTTTTAGCTTTAGCATCAGTCCTTCCAATGAATACCCAGGACTGATCTCCTTTAGAATGGACTGGTTGGATCTCCTTGCAGGTCAAGGAACTTTCAAGAGTCTTCTCCAACACTATAGGGGAGGTCATATCAGCACATACACAAAAATTTTTTTTGTAGATGTGGAAATAATAAAAAGTTTGCAGAGTTAATATTAACTGAAAGCACTTCTGGAATGGCAGAGGAAAGAACTCAAAATCCACTCATCCATGCAAACAACAAGAGCACGGACAAAAATTCTCAAAATCCACTTTTCAGAACCCTGAAATTAAATAAAAGCTTGCAAAAATTCAAGGAGCATTTATTCAAGACAATGACTGAAGCTCAGCAAGAACAGTGAACTTGGTGATGTTTCAACTTGTCCTAATCCCACCCTTCTTTCTCTAGCTGAGGTACTAGTAGCGTGGGAAACCCATAGCGTCACAGCCACAATTGCTATGAAAACCAGCAGCTCAGGAGAGGACAGAACAGGTTTGGAGCTCCCCAAATGCCCCACAGCCAGAGGACTGTCAGATTTTATCTGCCTGGTGACTCGCTTGATAGCTGCATTCTCAGGTCGTCTCCTTAAATAACCTGACTCAGCTCTCTCTACACACAGACCTACAGCCAGGGCATTTACGGGAAACACTGACAAGTGGTAAGTGTTTTAACACTACATCTGCCATAGAAACATTATCACTTGGAGCTCACAAAAGGTGAACTAAAAAGCATAAAAGGAAAAATGGGAGATGCCCATCAGAGGTCTTGATAAGCTCTGAAACATTTCAAGGAATTTACAAGATCACATGCATGAACGGCTGTATTTTGCTCAGGAAAGAATGGAAAGGGCCTAATTCCTCACGTCTGGTCAATAACCTTGAGTCTCCACACAAACAAGAAGTGACGACTAAGGCAAAGCTGGAGAAGGCACTGAAGGCATGCCCCCAACACACGCTCAGAGGCCCTCACCAAAGGCCGACAGATGACTGGCTGAAAGCACTTTAGGAAATCACTCATCACCAGCTGACCAGTAATGGTCAGGACTTCACTAGCCACACCCAATGAAGGATGCAAACTTTACAAAATTAATACAGGAAACTCACAAAACAAAGCCAAAAAAGGCAACAATACTGCTAATAAAAGGCAACAACAAAAAGCCCTGGGAAGGGGTTACCCTGATATGAAGAGTTGCCACAGTATTATCACTTAAAATATCTGGTTTTCCACCAAAAAATGAAAAGCAAACACATACAACAATCAATACAACCTATTCCTGAGGAAAGCCAGATGCTGGACCTAAAATTTAAATCCTCTATCCTAAATACATTCAAAGAACTAAAGGAAATAACATATCAAGAATATAAAAGGGGGACTTCCCTGGTGGTCCAGTGGTTAAGACCCAACCCTTCCAATGCAGGAGGTGTGGGTTCAATCCCAAGTCAGGGAACTAAGATCCCACATACCTCAAGGTGCAGCAAATAATAATAATAATGTCGAGAATAGGCAAACCCATAAGGCAGAAAGTAGATTCCTGGTTGCCAGGGGCTCGAAGGAGAGAGAAGCAGAACATATTGCTAGTGGGTATGAGGTTTCCTTCACAGGTCACAACAATGATCTGGATTTAGATGGTGGTGAGCAATACCTGACCTTATGAACATACTAAAAATCACTGAACTGTACACTTTACAAGGGTAAATGTTACAGGATATGAATCATATCTCAATACTGGTATTAAAAAAAAATTTTTAATGTATTGGTATTATAGTCTCCTTTTTAATCCACAAACACGTTTGAAGTTTATTGTTGTACATGGAGTTACAAGCGTTAGGTACTTATACCTATGACTATGTTCAGACACATTTAAGCAATGTCATAATTAAAATAATTTGTCAATGCCTGGATTTTGGTTGGTTATCCTGAAAGTCACACTTCAATTGTGGTCAGTTAACTTCTCATGGAGAAGCCCACAGTTCTGAGGCAATTACTAGGTTTTTCTGTTAACTCTAACAGCATTAGGGACTTAAAAATAGCGTAACGATGGTTAGAAGTTGGTTTCCAATAGTGAAATTAGTGGTTGGTTGGTCAGAATAGTGAAAGTACAATTGAGTTCTCTCAGGAAATCTGTGGCATGCAAGATGTCTGAATGAGCCATAATATCACAAAGATTGGGCTTCTCAGGTGGCTCAGTGGTAAAGACTCTGCCTGCTAATACAGGAGACACAGGAGATGCTGGTTCGATCCCTGGGAAGATCTCCCAGAGGAGGACATGGCAACCCACTCCAGTATTCTTGCCTGGAGAATCCTACGGACAGAGGAGCCTGGCGGCTACAGTTCATGAGGTCATAAATCAGACACGATTAAGGCAACTGAGCACACATGCACGCATCCCAAAGATAAGACCATGGCATGTAAAGGGCACAGCAACTTAGGGAGGCCTGTCACCTGAACTCTCGGGGGATATACTGTAGATTCATCTAGTGCAAGCTTCTGCACTAGAGGATTCTAGCTGCCTAATGCCAACTGAAAGGGGAACACAATCCTGCCTCTACAACAATAGTTGGCAAACTTCTTCTGTAAAGGTCCGCACAGAAGTACTTTAGCCTTTGTGGGCCATCCGGCCTCTATGCAACGATTCATTCCTGCCACTCTAACATGAATGCAGCAATGGATGACACACAGCAAATGAGCATGCCCGTGTGTCAATAAAACTTTATTGACAAAACCAAAGAGCATGGTTTGCCAAGCCTGCCCGAGAACACCGTCTGCACCCTGCCAAGCTGTGGCTGCCATCACTTGTAAGAACAGAGAGGAGACTCCATCAAGCCCACGCATCAGGCATTTGGCTCACTGCTGCACTTCAGGCAAGAAATGTCTGAGACTGCCTTTCAGGAGAGGCTGGGAGTGAAGCTGGAGAGTGAAGCAGCCAAGCCTCACATCCTTCCAACTTTTTGGCAACTACTGTTACCTACAGGAAGCACCTACCAGCTGTCTCACCAAGTTCACAAACTGATGTTGGTCCCTTTGCAGAGGCGCCCCTCTGTTGCTTAAAAGGCCCCACTGGAATATCCCTGGTGGTCCAGTAGCTAAGTCTCCATGCTCCCAATGCAGGAGCCCAGGTTTGATCCCTGGTCAGGAAACTGGACATGCCACAACTAAGAGTCTGCATGCCATAGCTAAAGATTCTGCCACAGCTAAAGATTCTGCCTCCTGCAACTAGAAGATCCCACATGCTGCAACTCAGATGCTGCACAGTAGCCAAGTAAATAAATATTCTTAAAAAATAAATCCCCCTGGAAGAAACATGGCAGCCCCCTCCAGTATGAAATCCCATGGACGGAGAAGCATGGCTGGCTGCAGTTCATGGGGGCACAACTTATTAAAGGCCCTATCATTTGGTATGGACTAGTAAGTATATGTACCTCATGTCAAAAACCAAGGAATAAAAAAAATTGACGGGCATCAGATACAAAGCACTCATGAAGTAAGAACCAGGCCAGGAGGGCCCGAGGGGGTTCTGGAGACTTGGAAACCAGCCCCAGTCCAGAACCCGGTTGGCTGCCCTGACGTGTTCTAAAAAACTAACTTACAAGCAATTGGAATCAGTCACACTGCTGGAAAAAAGCAAAAAATTTAATCACCCCAAAGCAATTTTTTGTCATTTTGCAATTACTTCCTTGACTTTCCTAATTTGATTTGAATGCAGTTAATATTAAAGTCGACTCATTGGAAACTCACTGGAAAAGACCCTGATGCTGGGAAGATTGAAGGCAGGAGAAGGGAATGACAGAGGAAAGGGGACGACAGAGGACAAGATAATCGGATGGCATCACCGACTCAATGGACACGAGTTTGAGAAAACTCTGGGAAATGGTGAAGGACAGAGGAGCCTGGCGTGCTGCAGTCCGTGGAGTCGCAAAGAGTTGGACTGAATGAGAACAAACATTAAAGTCATTCGGAATTCCCCAAATCCAGCACCTGAAGTGCTGGGAACACCCCAGATAAGAAGTGAGGTGGAGGTGCAGACCTCAACACACCTACTGATAGAGTTATCCAACCAGGGCCAATGTCATATATCCTTATGGCTTAAGACTCTAATATATTAAGCAGAAAAATACCTATTTTATCATCCACTGCCAGTGGTATTTCTTCTCTCAACCTATCCACTGAGAAATGTTCCTTTGATGATATAATTACCTTTGAAAGCTCCTGCATATAAAAGGCTTCAGGGAAAAATGTCTCAAATTTTGGAGATTCTTGGTCATCCCAGGGATTCTCAGGGTTGTGGGGGGAGAAGATGCATGTGGGCCCTGCCATCTGCATTTTTAACCAGGGCGGTTGCTGATGCTGCCGCAGGTGATCCTAAGACAACACTTCAGGTGGTAGCCTAGTTCGTCTCACCTGGAGCCTCCAGATAACACCACTGACCTTGGAATCTGGTGGTCTGTCCATGTGCTGAAGGAAGAAGTCAACACAACTACAATTTTGCCACCCATACCATGTAAATCAATAAGCCACACACAAAAGGTGAGAATTATAATAAAAGAACCAATAATTTAATATCCCCTAAGCAGAGTCATGTATGGATGTGAGAGTTGGACTGTGAAGAGGGCTGATCGCCGAAGAATTGATGCTTTTGAACTGTGGTGCCGGAGAAGACTCTTGAGAGTCCCTTGGACTACAAGGAGATCCAACCAGTCCATTCTAGGGGAGATCAATCCTGGGTGTTCATTGGAAGGACTGATGCTAAGGCTGAGACTGCAATACTTTGGCCACCTCATGCGACGAGTTGACTCACTGGAAAAGACTCTGATGCTGGGAAAGGTTGGGGGCGGGAGGAGAAGGGGACGACAGAGAATGAGATGGCTGGATGGCATCACCGACTCGATGGACATGAGTTTGAGTGAACTCTGGGAGTTGGTGATGGACAGGGAGTCCTGGCGTGCTGTGATTCATGGGGTCGCAAAGAGTCAGTCACGACTGAGCGACTGAATTGAACTGAACCCCATCCCATGCTCCCAGTAAAAAAGCCCAGTAGCCTCATCTTTCTAAATTAGGCCAAGATTCATTCAATTCTATTGTACATATGTTATATATTAAGCATTGTGCAAAATACTGGGTACCGTATCAGTGTGGCTAAGATAGACATGGCCCCTGATCCTACCACTGGCGAGAAACAGTACAGAAATCACCATCAGGACTCGGCAAAGCAGCCATGTCTACAAAACAGACAGAGCTATCAGGTCAGAAAGAAGAGTACAGAAAGTGCCAAATGGGATATATCTTATTCTTGGGTGAGAGATCTAGAAATAATAGGGATAAAGGAATGCAAGATAATGCTCCCTCTCAGCCCCACTCGACTCAGTCTGTAAAAGAAATCTGGGAACGAGTCCATGGGCCTTAAAATTAAGAAATTAAAATCATAAAAGGCACAAGCCCAAGAAACTAAAACAAAAAAGACCTATGAGGCACCATACAACTGGAGGTATCAATCCTCAGGCCTGACCTCTCACCTCCACGTTCCCAGCACATCCCAGCCCCAAGCAACTCCAGGATGCTGGTGTTCCTGGACCGCTCTGTGTACACGCGCACATGTATGTGTGTGTAAGAGAAAGAGACAGGCAAGGCAGAAAGCAAATGATCCAGGGAGTGTCTCAAGGCAAACAGCCTGCCAGAAAAAAATCTGCCACAGTTTAGTGGTTTTAAAAAGCCTTGTTCAAGGTGTGTAATGGGGAAGCCCTCTGGCCTTCAGCCTCTAGCCTCTTTTCTCCTGATTTCAACCTCACTCCCTGCTTTCCCTTTAGGGGAGATCCTCTCTCCACCCTAGAACCTACTAAGGGGGCTGACTTGCTTCTGCCTAGCCAGCTACCAATCATATAAATAAGTGAGAATCTGGAGGAAAACGTGACATCTGGTTTTTAGCCCTTAAGGTTTAACAGCGAAAAGAGCAACCTCCCAGGCACAGAGGAGACAGTCAGAGCCTGAGGTCAAGGAGGCACCAGCCGCAAAATGCATCATGAAAGCAAGCTCACCTCCCTCCAGTTAGAGCAGCCTGACTGACTCTTGGCCGGGACTGGCTTTTTCCTTTACTCAAGGGGAAGTATGGCTGCAACTTGATACAGCTGCAAGGCAAGCCCCGTTAAATAATCAACCGCGGTTTTGAATGAGCAAGCCGTCCATTTCAGCATGTGGCTCCAACACATAAAATCAAGGAGAAGATTTTCCCAAAGGCTGAGAGTTAAGCTACTTACTGACAGCTGGAAGCTTAATTACTACTTTTCTTAGAGCATTAACTCCCACTAGCCAATGACTACACATTCTATTAGCCATGTAGATGAACATGTGTCCAAACCTCCCAAAGAAATCGGCCTGAGTTGAAGAGAATTCAGTGGTAGGATTAAAGAAAAAAAGCCACTTAGCCCCATCCCTCCTTTCTGTGTTCTTCCACCGGGATTTCAAAGAAATGTGTGTTTGTCAAGGATGCTCAGACCAGGAAAAGACCAAATTCTTAGCACCCAGAGACCCTCTGAGTGGCTATATAAATGTTTCCACCCCTTGACCTTTCAGAACCTTCCAGGCCCCTTGGGAAAGTCCATCTATGTCCAGCACCTAAAATCAACCCCCACCCCCACATCCCTGCTGGTACGAACCCCCCTCCCAGCCCGCCCCGAGAATGCCCAGCCTCAGAAAGGAAACACAAAAGCAGTTTAATCCCTAATGCTTTCAACTCACCACCGCCTTTGTGGCAAACATGTACTTGTCCCGCAGCTGGAAGTCCCTCACTTCCTCCAGGATCACCTCCAGGTTCTCCCGAGACTGGAAGAAGTCTGTGCTTCGGAAAACTGTGGAATAGCCAGAGGGTTCGTGCCGTTCCACATAGATGGTGTTTGGCTTGTCGTAGGGATCGATTCCCCTGGAAGAAAAAACAAAGTGGTTGTCATCATCTCCATGTTGA
Organism: Moschus berezovskii; assembly: GCF_049115385.1. NCBI lineage: Eukaryota > Metazoa > Chordata > Mammalia > Artiodactyla > Moschidae > Moschus > Moschus berezovskii. Next base: position 36,338,740 of record NC_142473.1, on the reverse strand, counting down.
GGCATGGAGGTCCTGCCATGCAGACCATCAGCGAGGACTCAGGGCCACCGTGGTGGCAGCTGCAAGTGTTTGCGGATCTCTGTGCCTCAAACCCAGCCCTTTGGTGGCTCCTTGGCTTAAGAAAGAGGGGAAGAAATTGCCACTTGTGCACAGTATTTTCTGCTGGGATGGTTGTTCACAAGGCAGCCTGGGTTTTGCTCCAGGCAAGCCTGGGCTATGCTGGAGGGAAGAGAATAGAAGGAAAAGTGAAAGGCAAGTGTTTCAGAATCAGTGAGCAATGAACTGCTTGCACGAGGCTGTCACCAAGCTTCTGGCCTCAAGCTGTGAACCGCTGAGGAATGAAACGTTGTCCCCAGGATGCTACGTCCTCAGAGGAACAGCTCTAGAGGAAACCACAGGAGGAACCGGTGACCCACCCCCCGCCTTCTAACAGACACTGCCCTTCCTGCCTGTCCCGTGCCGTTGTCGCGGATCTGTGCAGCCAGCATTCATCCGACCAGCACAGGTTCACCTCCCACGAGGCTCCTTCACAAACTCTTTCTCGCACATGCTAATCTTCAGTAATGCAGGGCTCACCCGTCCCTCTGTGCTTCCACCACACCATCCCCCTCTGCCCAGATGCCCTCCGCACAGACACTGATCTGCACACCCAAATCCTACTCGTCTTCTGAGGCCAAGTGCAAGTCCCCTTCTTCCAGGAAGCCCACCCTCATGCCCTTCTGCCTTCTCCCAAAACTAGCAATGCATCTCTGTAGCACTCAATTCCAAGCCTTTTTTATGAGTTTCACACAAAGGTAGAAAATCACCTAGATTAAGTGGATTTTGGAATCAGGCTCCTCACTTTACGCAGAGTCTCATTTCTTCCCGCCCACTGTATTACGTAGTCCACCATAATGTTTCTGTCTGAGCTTCCTAGACAGAGTACATACTCCTTCAAAGGCCAAGTCTTACATTTCTTTTGATCCTACAGAGTTCCTAGCTGCATTGATCTTTGCTGCAAGGATCCATGGACATTATACAGAAGCTCTTCCAAAATGAAAACTGTAGAGTGATCATATCAAACTACCTCGGAGAAGAATATCTGAACTGGTGTGCCCCTGAATAAGGCCCCCAAGAGCGGCCTGGGAGGATGACTAACCTGCCCAAGATTTCCTGACAAGCATAAGAACATGGAAGCCAGGAGGACCTTTCAGCAAGTGGGAAAAACATTTGAAAACAACTGGAAGAGAGCTGCCCATGAGGATGCAGTGGTGACCCAAGGAGAAGCAGAAGGACTCATCAATGAGTAATTATTACAAATGCCTTTGTACGGTCCTGTAGGCATGATGGCTCTCGGGATAATGAAGGCAATGACAAGAAATTCCTTCAAAGATGCGTTGTCAAAAGCAAGTTTCAGGGACTTCCCTGGTGGTCCAGTGATTAAGACTCTGTACTCCCAATGCAGGGGAGGTAGTGGGGGCCAGGTTTGAGCCCTGGTCAGGGAATTAGATCCCTCATGCCACAACCATGCATGCCGCAACTAAAAGATTCTGCATGCTGAGGGAGAAAAAAGCAAGTTCCAAGGCAAGAAGGGAAGGAAAAGAAAGGAAAGGAGTGAGGAAAAGAGAGAAGAAAACAAAAACAAACAGCCTTTTTTCCCATCGCGGGGTGGAGGGTAAGACTTTCCTTTGACCCCACAATCTGGGGTCTTGGTTGGACACTAGAGAAACCAGCCTGTTTCAACGTGAGAAATTAATGTTCACCATAAGATGCTCTGTGTGCAGGGTGGGATTGCAGTGGGGGAGGACATGTTCTCTTTTCCACAATTAGAAGTACTGATTAAAGTACTTCCTCTACCCTAGAGGATATGCAAATTACAACACACGGGATATTTTTAAAAGGGCAGAGAGGAAGGGACCTTTATTCAGATATCTTGAGGCGGAGCTCATGCCTACTATTCTTTCATAACCGAGAGCAGCAGCCAACAGCTAGAGATGGAAAGAGCTGTGACTTTCATACCAATTCTCTTTCGTATTCCACATTTGAACCTCCCATTTCGGAGAGCTGCTCCCCCTACAAATTCTGGTACTTGGAAATCACTCACTGACACTGACTTACTGTTCTCTTCACCCTCATTTGGAAATTCCGAGCCTTGCTCGGTCTCTGAGCACAGTCACTGGTCCTCGCCTGGCCTCATCTGCCTCACAGCCCTTGTGGGATGCTCCACACCCTCGTGGCTCATCCTCTGTCCTGTCTTGCCAATCTCCAGCTCTGGATAACATAAATCACTGGTTTTCCCTCACTGCTGCTGCCCTCAGGCTGCCAAGCATTGTGAAACAAAGTATGCCGTTATTCTCTGAGAGGTTAGCTTACGCTCTCACCTATTATGGGGAGTCCGAGGCAAAAATCCCCCCAAACAGCCTGAAATTTCCTGACTCCAGACATGTAATTATCTACAATAAGCCAGGCCAGCCCCTTCCTCTAAGATAACTATCTGCATGTCTGCACAGAGGCAGAAGGTACAACACAAATTTCCAGACATGAAGTTTTTCTGTTTAATAATCCTGCTGGTTTGCCCTCTTAATATATATGATTCTCTAAACTGAAAATAGAGCAATTTGTCCCTTTAAAGTTCAAAGAAAGCAAAAAAAAAAGTTTTAATGGTATTCCTTGGATAAAGGTTGTACTTGGATGAGATTGTGGTTATAATTTCACTGATTCTACAACCTCTGCCCAAGGAAAATAATGAAAAAGTCAGAAACAGCTGCCTTCTGTAACAAGGAAGTCCACTGGAGCCTGAAGATATTCAGCTCTAAGGACCCTCTCTGCTCTATCCTTCTTTACTGTCCTTAATTACTAAGGAAGAAATAAGAACTCACTGGCATTCCTCTTCAAAGTGACAACAAAAAGATGTAGATAGGATCCATATCTTATGGGCCACAGCATTTAAAGAGGAAAAAACTACATGTAAAAGTCAAAAGACAAAGGACAAACTGGGAAATACAAATGAACACATCCATAAAACCTATCTCATATCACAAAGGATCAATCTCAAATATATAAAGAGCTCCTAAAATCAATAATAAACAGATGAACAATCCAATAGAAAAAGGGCTAAGGGCATGAACAGACATGTCCCCAAAAAAGAAGTAAAAGCGACCCTTACTTAGTAAAAAGATGTTCAAACTCACTCATAAAAAGAAAAATGCAGGGACTTGCCTGGCAGTCCAGTGGTTAGGATTCTGTGCTTCCAATGTAGGGTATGTGGGTTCAATTCCTGATAGTGGATCTAAGATTCCACATGCCACATGGTATGGCCAAAAGACAAAAAAATTTTTAAAAGAAAAATGCATATTAAAATTAAACAGACACGCTAGAAGACTGACTGTGGAAAAAGGCACAATTCTAAGTTGTTGTGAATGAGTGAAAATTTAGACACTTTCTATAGGAAATCTGGCAAAGTTACAATCTCAATGATCCATTCACTGGGGGTATATCAGTGCAAAACTGACAAAAGTCCATGCCCCATTGGAACTTTTATTCTATTGAAGAAAGACAAATAGCAAGCATAATAAGAGTATATTAAGATGTGATGAGTGCTATGCAAAAAAGGAACAAATCAGGCTACGGAAGATTGGGAATGAGAGGGGAATAGTTGTGATTTTAATAGGATCCTTAGGAAAGACCCCCATCTAGAAGGTTAGTCATTTGAGAAGACTTGAATGAGGTAGAGGAGCAAGTGTATCTTCAGTAAAAGCTTTCCAGGCAGAGGAAACAGCAATTGCAGAAACCCCATGGTAGGACTGAAGTTGGCATTTCATCTGAGAGAAATGATACACATAGAAGGGTTCAAAGCAGAAGAACATGATCTGACCTGGTTCTCTGTTAATATTTATGTATGTATTTATTTGACTGCATCGGGTCTTAGTTGAAGCATGCAGGATCCAGGATGCATCATGTAGGATCTTTCTTTGCAGCACATGGACTCTCTAGTTGCAGCATGCAGGCTCCAGAGTGTGCAGGCTTAGTTGTCCCATGGCATGTGGGATCTTAGTTTCCCAACCAGGGATGGAACCCACTTCCCCTATGTTGCAAGGCAAATTCTTAACCACTGGACCACCAGGGAAGTCTGATCTGACCTGTTTCTAACAGGATCAACATGGCCAAGCTCTGAGAATGTTAGAAGGACAAAAGAAGCAGAAAGACCAGCTCGATGATTAGTGAGTGACAGCAGTGGTTTGGAGTAAAGCAGTAGCTAGGGAGCGGATCTTGCATATATACTGAAGGCAGAGCCAATAGGCTTTCCTGATGGACTGAACGTGAAGCATGAAACAGAGAATCCGTGACGACTCACAGTTTTTTACCTGAGCGCCTAGAAAGTGAAAAGGGGAAACGGAGAAGACCATATGAGTAGAGCTGATTAGGGGCAGATGAAGAGGTAACAAGTTTACCAGGTGTGAATGGCTTGACTTTAACCACAGACCCTCCAACTCCACTCCTGGGAATCTATTCTACACATTCATCTGCATATGCACAAATTCAAGACCACAGGGAGTTCCCTATACAGGGTGGTCTACTGGTTAGAACTCCAGGCTTTCACTGCCAAGGGGGCAGGTTCAATTCCTAGTCAGGGAGCTATGATCCTGCAGGCTGTAAAGCACAGCCAAAAAAAATCAAAAAACAACAAAACACACACAAAAAACAACTTTTAAAAAATCAGATTATGTACACCATCTCTGTAACAGTAAAAGATTAGAAGTGACTAAAACCAGAAAAAAACTTTGCTTCTTAAAGGGTCAGTTCAGTTCAGTCGCTCAGTCCTGTTCGACTCTTTGGTAGTCATGTTAATTTCACTTTTCTTCTCAAAAACTGACAAAGGCTCCCCACTGCTTTCAGAATTCAGTCCAGTTTCCTTTATCAAGCCCTGCAGATTCTGATACCAACATCCCTTTCTGAACTTCACCCAATACACTGTCCAAGGATGAGATTCAGAGCTCTCCACCCGAGAACCACAGTGCCTCATCTCTGCCAGGAGCCATTCTGATCCCGTCTGGAATTCCTGTCCTGCATGCCTCTGCACAGCCACGGCCTACCTGGTGTCCACATCCTGGATCAACAGTAACCTCCTCTGTGGAGCTGTCTATGGTCCATCGGGGAGGACCATGACCCACCTCTGGCTTCTCATGCTATGTCTGTGGGACGTTGTGCTTCTTTTGTGATGCCTGATATATGCACACAATGTCTTTCCTTCTCTCCTAAACTGCAATCTCCTTAGTAACTATATCCATCATTTATTCAGCTTCTTACACCCTAAAGCATCTGGCATGCTTTGTATTCAGCAGACATTCAAAAAATGTTATGAATGAACAAATGAGTTTTAGTGAAAAACCCCAACTTCTGATATGATGCTCTAAAAATGAAGGTATTTTAGAAGTTCTAATACATGCAAGAGCTTCAAGGGTCCCCTGGATTCCCTGATGGACTGGAAAATGCAAAGGCTCTGTCACTCCTCTCACAAGTTACCTTCCTTCCTCACCCCCATGGTGAGCCTATTACACTTGCAGTTCTAATTCTCGGGCCTGGAATGTGTATTTCCTGAACCAGACACTTCACCTTTTTTGGAGAAGGGCAGATTTGCCCTGCATGGAGGAGCGAGAGCTGAAGCAAAGAAACTATATAATTCCAATTTCTGAGATGGCACGACTTACCAAGAAACGGACTTCACATGTTCCTGAATCATGATCCAAGTCTGGCCAAAGTCATCTGATTTCCACAGCTGCAAAGACCAGAGCGACAAGTGGTCAGGATGCAAGAGGCACAATGTACGATCCCTGAATGGCCTGGCCAGCACACACCATGGAAACCCCACCCTTCACAATATGCCACCAGAGAAGACGGGCAAGATCAGCTCGGTTACCCACATGCCAGCAAGGGCGGGGAGGACAGGACAGATCACCTCTGTGCTCTTCTCCATAGTCACTAAGGTCTCAATGCCTTCGTATCGGAAGGAAGGAAAAACAAACATGACTTGTCTTCCTTCTACAGATTATCAGAAATTATACTGGCTTGGCCAAAAAGTTTGTTTGGGTTTTTGGTGCCAGCTTACAGAAAAACCTGAATGAACTTTTTCGCCAATCCTATATGTTACTTAAGATCCTCAAGTGGCGGTTAAAGCAAAAGGATTAAACCCAGTACTTCTCATCTAAGAAATAGTGTCCTTAAAAACCCATGAGGGCCACAGCGACGAGAGCTGAATTGAAAGGACTTTGGCTCAGTGCAGAATCAGAGCACCAGAGGGAATCACCTGAATACACAGGGTGTGGCCAGGAGAAACTGACTTGCCGATCTCTGCAAAAGCCCCTCGACTTCCAAAGACAAAAACTGAGGATTCCTGTGGTCCTGGGGACCAGGGAGTGAGAAACAGGAGACTGAAAAGAACAATCATCCACCTACACAGGTAAACCAACCCAGCCCAAGCTTGGGTTACTTCCTAAGGCAAGTGAAGATAAAGAGGTCATGTTTTGGTTAAAACCTGCAAAGAAAAAGAATCGTTCCAAGGTTCCTCTGAGCACAGCCATTTGAAACTCATTGTGAACCCAATCCCACAGGACTGACAGGTTTCACAGAATTACGCCAGATCAATACTCTTGACATGGCAAGTTTCAACTTTGAGACAGAAACTTACCTGGGCTCTCTTCCCATCTCACCTTTCCTTCAAATTTGCTTAAAGAAGGAAAATGCACACATTTATATTACACGCATATGTGTATGCCCACACACACACAGGGAGAATATTTAAGTTAATGGTAACATCAAATAAGTGTTTCCCTGGCAGCTCAGTGGTAAAGACTCTGCCTGCAATGCAGGAGACATGGGTTCAATCCCTGATCCAGGAAGAACTGCTAGAGAAGGAAAGGGCAACCCACTCCAGTATTACTGTCTGGACAAAGAAACCTGGCGGGCTATAGTCCATGGGGCTGGAAAAGAGTCAGACAAATTTAGCAACTAAACAATACAACATCAACTAAATGACAGGCATGGGCAGTATCCTGAAGGTCGAGGATGGGAAAGGTAGAACAGAAATTCAACAAGAGGTCCCAGCGCAACTGCCATCAGCCTTCTCTACATAGCTCTCTGATCCAACTCCAGAGCCCCAATCTACCCCCAGGACTAAGAGACACGCCCAAGCAGGGAGAAGGGCCTGATGTATAACTAACAGGACCACTGCGAGGTGTCATTCCGTGTCCGGGACGCAGACCAAAAGCGCCAGGGGGATATATTTTTCTGTAGCCGTGGGAAGTGAAATGGTAGCTGCACGGGTCACCCAAAGGACAGGCGAACCACCCGGGCAAAACAGAAACCTCTGGAAGCACCTCCTGACCACGTTCCCGAAGCTCTCTTACCTGCTTGTTGGGGTGAGACCTGTCAAAGCCCAGGAGAAGGTTGGAGGCCTTGCTGTGCAGGAGGAGGTCGGCTGCCCGGAATGGGATGGAGAAGCCTTGGATGGTGTTGCAGAAGTCGAATGTGGTCCAGAGGTACTGGGCGTAAGCATCTGTGAAAATGTACTGCGAGGAAAGGAGAGGGGCTCAGAGCAGGCCTGGCTAGGTCCCTCCTGCCCCCGCCTCAACCGAGTTTGAGTCCCCATGCATGCAAGGGCCGGGGTGGCGCCCTTGAATGTGGCTGTCTTGCCATCTGCTGCCAGGGAAGAGACTCTGCTGCACACCACACAAGGCTTGGCAAAGGAAGGGTGTGGACAGGCCGCGGTGAAGCCAGACGGTGCTCCTGTTCATCCAGGTAATGAAGCTAACCAAGCCTTTCCACCCTTTCTTTCCACTGACTTGGCCTTTCTCACTCTTCGGGGGGTCACCAGTCACAGTCAGAGGGTGGCTCTAGGAAAGGGGACGGAGGGTGGCTCTCCAGACTGGCTACGCATGGACCGGCCTGCTCACCATCCGTGCACACTCCGACAGGCCTTTCCGGGAGGATACCCGACATCACCCCACCCAGGAGGCTGAGCGTCCCCGTCGTGACAGGGCAGCTCTGAGGACTCCGCTGCACGCGGGCCGGCAGACTCACCCTGGGGCCCAGCGGGCAAGCGGGGGCCTCAGCTTATTTTGCTCCCGCGTGGGTGAGTGACTCTGAACAAGTCTGGCTGGAGAGGGACTGCCGGCCTAAAGAGTTCTCTAGGGGAAAGGACCAAAGCAATTCCACTGAAGAAATGTGCCCTGAATATTCCCCACAGACCAGATGCCGGAGGTACCTCTGAGAAAACAGATGATGCTTCCTCTTAAGCACCTTGCAGCCTGCTGTGGTAGCGAGCCATGTCCACAGCCAACTCCAGTTCACGGGGACATGAGAGTAACTGAGAAACCAAGGACAGAGTCCGGAGACAGCACAGACCATAGATGAGCTGCGGTTTGGGGAACAGGACATAACCCCACGGAAGATTTAGGCCTCACAGTGCAGGCAAGACTCCCAAAGGGAAGGAACACGCCATGGCCAGGGCAGTTTGACTTGGAGAAGCAAACAGGAGCGGGGAAAACAGAGCACTGGTGTGATGACAGTCTTGAGGGCCTGAGGGGAATGTCAGGAAATGAGGCTGGCTGCCCCGGAAGGCGGCTGGACCTGCGTGTGCATGCACACACACACACACGCACACACACACACGTCTGGAGGGCGGCCCCATCTCAGGAAAACAGAGTGGCTCCAAGGACGACTGTGAACCAAACCTAGAGCTGAGGGACCCAGCGCCGCCACCACCAGCCTGCCAGCTAGGGACGTCCCAGGAATCAATGATGCACGGCAATCAGGCCAAGGACTCGCTCCCTAACGGACTGCACCTGCTCCAGACCCCGCTTCGGCTCAGAACCCATTCAGCACTCAGAGCCCCAGCCTGCAGGAGCACGCTGCGCCTGTCTGCACGTGGCTGCCATAGGTTCCTGCTCCTGTTCCCTCACACAGGCTCCCCACAGCCAGACTGAAAACTCCCTGGGCATCTGTTTTATGTGCTGCTTCCTCCACAGCACCTAATGTCAAACTCCAGACTCTGGGGAAGCCTAATTAAATCTCACTCTAAAGGGTAATAAATGCTGTGAGAGCAGAATCTATCTTCACCAAAAGCACAGTGGTAAAAAACAACGATGACCCTAAAAGGACCATCATAATTTGGGGTATAAAAGTGTTCCCCACCCACTAGAAATGACATAGCCCATCTTCCTGCTCTGAAACCGTCTTGGTTACTGGGGGAGGGAGTGTTCTCTCAGTTTGGAAAGCTTTCTCCAGAAGCACTCATCGGATGGCTGCTTGCAGTTTCACATCTAAAGACCTGGAAGTCACACGCCTGGTCACGATGTTCATGATAACAGCTCCAGTTTGTCAAGGGCACTGGGTCTGTACCAGGAAGTGGGCTGAACGTTCGCACACCTTGCCTCCTTTCACCCTCGGAATGCCCACAGCACCTCCAGGCCGAGAGCGTGTTATCTCTTTTCTTACTAAGGAGGACACGGATGCTGAGAGCAGTCAGCACCCCAGGGTGACTAGGAGGCAGCAGCACACACGTCTGTGTCCGGCTGGTTCATCAATCCTCACCACTCTCCTTCCAACAACCTAGGGCCTGTTATACAGAGTGAAGGACGTCAGAAAAACAAACGTCGGACACTAACACGTATATATGGAGCCTGGAAAGCTGGCACCGGTAAACCTGTGGTCAGGGCAGAAGTGGACACGCAGACAGAGAGAGCAGACTTATGGACACAGGCGGGGGCGGAAGAAGAAGGTGAGACGAGTGCAGACAGTAGCCCGGAAGCAGGCACAGTACCGTATGTGAGACAGACAGACAGCCACTTGCTGCAGGACTCAGGGAGCTCAAACCAAGGCTCTGCGCCAACACAGAGGGGCGGGATGGGGAGGGAGGCGGGAGAGAGGGTCAGGAGACGGGGGACAGATGCATCCGCGCGTGCGTGCTAAGTCGCCTCAGTTGTTTCCAACTCTCCGCCACTGCAGCCCGCCAGGCTCCTCTGTCCGTGGGATTCTCCAGGCAAGAACACTGGAGTGGGTTGCTGTGCCCTCCTCCAGGGGATCCTCCCAACCCAGGGATCAACCCTGCGGCTCCTGCACTGCAGGCGGCTTCTTTACCGCTGAGCCACCGGGGAAGCCCGGACATATATATACACCCGTGGTTAATTCATGTTGGTGCATGGTAGAAAACCAACACAATACTGTAAAGCAATTATCCTTCAATTAAAAATAAATAAATTTTTTAAAAAGGCAGACTTCCCAAATTGAACCCACAGGTCTCAGCCTGGACTGCTCGGCGCAGTGGTGTGCCCCCTCTCTTAACCCACTCTTCGGGCTCCCCTGGAAACCCTCCTGCCTTCTGGATAGTCTCCTCAATGTGCCACACCCCAGCCCTGCCCACCTGTCTCTGCGTCTCTTGCGCCAGTTCCTCTGTCTTCTCCAGCTCCTTGCCCTTGGGTGACCTCCTTGACTCCTCCACCCTCGGCTATGACCTTGTTCATCCTCCCACAAAGCTTCTGCCACTGCCTCCAAGAGCGTGCTTTCCGAGATCCTCAAATTCCCGCCTCCACCCTGACATCTCCCGGAAGAGTCTATTTCAGGTCCGTCTTGTACCTTCTCAGCACCTCCATCTGGATGTGCCAAATACTCTTCTCTGTCCAAAACCGAATTATTTGCCGCCTTCCCCCAAAACCCACTTCTCCCCCACGCATGCCAAGTCGTCCACGCCAGTCCCGCGCCTCACACGAGGCTTCTCCACCACTGCCTTCCTCTGGCCCTCACTCTCAATCAGTCGCCTTCCCTCTTACGTTTTCCTCTAAAACGTTTTTCACGATGAGTGCCTTCCTTTCTCTTCCCAGGGCTCCAAGTGTGGCGTGCGGCCCCACTAGACACTCCGAGGAAACGGGGGGTCAGCACTGAGTTTTATTCACTCTCCTGGCTTCCAGGACCAGCAGAGAGTGAGACACTTAGAGGGTGATCCCAGGTTTGGTCAGACGACTGGGCAACGTCATGCCTAGGCCAGCCATGGGCTCCCTTGCTGACCCTTCTCTACTCTTGCCCTTCCAGACCATCCTGCAGCTGTCGGCAGACACATGTTCCTAAGAGACAGTATTCACAGTAATTCCCCACCTCGGACCCTTCCATGGCTCCCTCCAGTCCTCCGGGCAGAAAGCAAGCTCCTCCCTCTTCAGATGGGGCCCCAACGACATCACGAGTCCATTCAGTGCAAACTCTCCCCTCCCCACCTGCAGAGAAACCACATTTGGCATCCTGAAGCCTCTGCCCATGTCCTTCTCCTCCCCAAGAGCTCCCACCAGCCCTGCTGCAGCTACAGAAATCGTGCCCATCTCTGAGGCTCCAGGCCTAATCCCAAGCACCCGCGAAGCCTTCACGTCTCTGGCCCAAACTCACTCGATCCCCAGCTCTAGTGACCAGCAGCTTCCATTCTGCCCTTAGGCACGCGTGCCTCCTACTACGAAGTAACCTTATCATGTGTGCACAGAATGTCCTACTCTGCTTTCAGTCCTGGGACTGCCTGGCTGTCAGGTCTGCTCAGGTGACCCCATGGACAGGCCAGCAGAGTTGACCTACAAGGTAAGTGCTTCCTGAGCTGGGCAACTTCAGGAGCATTCTCACCTCCTAGTCTGTCGCAATCACTTAATGTTCCAGAGGTGCTTCATCCTTTAGCTTAAAGTTACACTTTCTCCTAAAATACAAAGACCTCCAGAAAGAAAACAAAAGACAGTACAGAATTCATCTCCGTGTCAGTATAAGTGACTCTCTCTGGTTCTGAGTGGAGAATCCAAGAGCACAGTCAGAGGAGGCAGTGAAGGGACATACCCCCTGGAGGAGGGAACCAAGGGAAAGAGAGAGCACGGTTCACCATCTCCCCCAGGACCACCCTCCGGATAAACACAGGACCCGCTCTCACATCAGCGGAGGCTGAGAAACCCGACTGCACGTCCAGTGACCTTAAAAGAGCCCAGACACATCTGGACACTGCTGACTGGTCTCGGGTTCCTCAAGAAGCTGATGGAACTGCCAGGTGGTCAGAGCCACACGCTGGTCCAGGCGTCAGCACACGGGACCACGAAGAAGGAAGTGGGACGGCAGGCCGGTTTGAAAATAGACCCAAACTCTCACATGACCCCACAGCCACTCCATTTGCCTAAAGCACACCATCTTTCCCCTTCTGCAGGCCACGCCCCGCCCCCCACCAGACTTTCGTGTTCCCTTTCGTGACATCTTGACCTCTCCTAGCAGCTGTTAAACCCACTCCAGTGTTCTTGCCTGGAGAATCCCAGGGATGGAGGAGCCTGGTGGGCTGCCGTCTATAGGGTCGCACAGAGTCGAACACGACTGAAGCAACTTACCAGCAGCAGCAGCAGCAGCTGTTAACAGTCATTTCAACTATTTTCAATTGCCCTCCATGGAAGCCACAGTGAAAACATTTGTGCACAGGTGACTTGCCAGGACCCAGCACCTTTCGGGGGTTGAGGGGTGGGGGGAGCAAAGCACTTAGACCTGGGGGATGTTTCTCAGGAAGGGGCAGGTCTGGAGGGGGCAATCTGCCTTCCAAGGCACAAAGGCAAAAGTAAGTAAAGTCATCAGCACAGTTAGAGTCACTTCCTCCCTGAGAGGCTTGAGGAGGGGTAACAGCCTCCTCTGGGCAATCAGGAACCCCATGCCTAACCTCACTGAGCCTGCTCCAAGCCACAGGTCCAACCGCCAACAAGTCCTCCACACCAACTCCGAACCATCCCCAGCTCAGCCCCAGGAAGTCTAAGCAGCCCTGCCCTTCAGGAGACAGCTCTGAGGTTGCGAGCCCCCTGCTCGCACCTCACCCGCCAGCCCCTGGAGCTCCTTCACTACAACCATCCCCCGGGTTCTCCTCCCGTCTCGCCCCAAGGCTCTGAGCCCTGCCCTGCTCCTTCTGCTCCAAAAGCCCCAGATCCCATTCCTGCACTAACCCCAACACCCCACCCCACAAGCCCACAGTCTCTCCTGCCTTCTGACTCTTCCAATGGGCGGACTAGGCAGCTGCTCACCACAGCCTGAGACAAGCAGGAAGGGGGACGAGCCTGCTCACAGACGGCTGCGCCCTGCGGCTGAGGGGACGAGATGGGGCTGAAAACAGAGACTCTACGGGGACAACCAGGCAGCTTCCAGGCCACAACTTCAGCAAGGCTTAATTTTGGGACACAGCTCCCCTGGTGGCTCAGATGGTAAAGAGTCTGCAATGCGGGACCTGGGTTCGATCCCTGGGTCAGGAAGATCCCCTTAGGAAGGAAATGGCAACCCACTCCAGTCTTCTTGCCTGGAGAATTGCACAGACCGAGGAGCCTGGTGGGCTACAGTCCATGGGGTCACAAGGAGTCGGACACGACTGAATAACTAATACACACTAACACTTCCCCGGTGATTCAGTGGTAAAGAATCTGCCTGCCAATGCAGGAGACACAGGTTCAATCCCTGGTCCAGGAAGATCCCCTGGAGAAGGAAATGGCAACCCACTCCAGTACTCTTGCCTGGGAAATCCCATGGACCGAGGAGCCTGGTGGGCTACAGTCCACAGGATCGCAAAGAGACACGACTTAGTGACTAAACAAAAACAACTTTGAGACAATGTGTAGTAATAACAGTAATAACAATACTAGATACACACAACCTCTCAAAGAGATTATTCCAAGTGTTGTATGATTCTTGAGAGGCGGGGGACACACAGATGGATCCACAGGAGATGCGTCCAGGGAAAGGAGCTGGAATCACTCGAGGTACTGGGAATCCGCAACCCCTGGCCTGCCTGGCCCCAGTGCAGTGGGGGCAGGGCACAGAGAGCCAACTCCCTTCAACACCTTTCTGTGCTTTTCTCCACAGAGGGGAAAACTGCTCTGTCACCCTGGAGTCAGGTTAGAGGGGCATGTGTCCTAACTGCCCCTCAACTTTGAGATCATCATGCAGGAGGCTTCCCTGGATGGCTAAGATGGTAAAGAATCTGCCTGCAATGTAAGGATCAGTAGGCAAGGCTGATATCAACTAGTGGGTACCAGTAATAACTATTCAAGTTGTTAAAAAACAACAACTGCTGTGACTTCCTTGGAGGTCCAGTGGCTAAGACTCCACACTTTCAATGCAGGGGTTGTGGGTTTGATCCCTGGTCAGGGAGTTAAGATCCCACATGCCTTGTAGCCAAGAAACGAAAACAGAAAACAGCAGCAATATTACAACCAAATTCAACAAAGACTTTAAAAATAATCCACATCAAAAAAATGTTTTAAAAAAATTGCTTCTTGCTATACAGCAGAGATTAACACTGTAAATCAAGTATACTTCAATTTTTAAAAATAAAATAAAAACACAATTGCTTCTTGCTGTCATGCAGAGGGTTTGAGTTGAGATTAGCACAACAAACTGTAAATCAACTAAAATTCAATTTAAAAAAGAAATTAAATAAACAAAAACACAATTGCTTCTGTTAGTAAACAGCCAATTTAAACCCATGAGAGACCCCATCTAAAGTCCCAGTGGCCTGGCCCCTTCCGCAGGACTTGCCCACAATCCAGCAACAGAAAGGTTAATGCCTGGCTCAGCAGGGTGGCCTTCAGGACCCAGCTCCCTTCAGATCCAGTCTGTTCTGATTGGTCAGTGCCCTTCCAGTGGCTAAATATTTTGAATACAGCCCCTGCTCACAGACCACAGGCAACCTGAGAAGCCAGCGCTGGGGGGAGGGGGGGGCGGTGCAGGGGAGGGGACCTGGTCAGAGGACCCTGTGGATTTCTCACTCTCCTTCCTTCCTGGATGAGCAAAGAGCAGCAGTTACCCACTCCTGCACTTTTGCTGCTAAGGGGCTAGTTTTTCAGCATCCTTTGAAGCAGCCATCCATCCTATCCTGGGAATGAGTGGAGGATCACTAGAGTGGGGAAGAAAGCAGCCACATACAAGTCTGCGAGCTGAAGCTACCTAACCAGAAGGCTGCCTGACTCCTGCACACCACCACCCGCCCCCCACCGCCGTTCCTTCCTGGGGCCCAAAGCAGTCTCAAGTCAAGGCTTCCTGCAAACCAAATTGCCTGGCTACCACTGTAGAACCACAGCCCCAGGCCAGCCAGCTGGGAAAACAAATCAGGAGCGCCGGCAGTATCAGCTGCCCTGGTTTTCCTTTCTAGACTCAGTACAGGTTGGAGGGAAGGCAGTGCACACACACTAGTGATGCCCATAAAACCAAGACTTTGGCAGCAACCCTGGAAGACCGAGATTAGACCTCAGCGCAAGGCCCGGTGGATCTGGGCTTTAGCCACCTATGAGTCAGGCAATTTATTTGGCAGCTGGCAGATTTTCTGTGCTTTAACCTGCCATTGTTTGTCTAGAAATCCTGCCTGGCCAGGAACCCGGCCTGCTTGATTATGCATGGTCCCGCCCTGTGAGTGACATTCTGTCACTGACTCCCAGGTGAGCAGAAAAACAGTCCTCAGACACCAGTCACATTGCAAAGATGCCCCAAGAGTCCCATCTCCCAGCCCACCTCTAGCTCAGCCATGGCCCCCAAAGACAGCCCTACACAGTCACAAGGGGTGACATCCTTACACGCTTGTTGTCCGCAGGGCTGTGGTAGAACTGGGAAATCACAGCTTCGCTGCTGTTCCCCTCACCAAAGTTCAGCTTCTCTGAGATTCTCTTGAATGACCTTCCATAGTCGTAGGACACATACACCTGGAAGAAGGAGGTGAGAAGGAAGAAAAGGATCAGTGAGAGATGTGCAGAAGGGTGGTTCTCTCTGCCTCCGCTTGCGAATACACCCCCCAGCATCCTGCACACGGGTCCTGATGGGTCCCAGACACCATGAAAACCCACAGAGAAGCAGCAGATGACCTCTGCGTCTGTCCCCGAGCTGGTGGCCTCTTTTCTGAGGCCACGATGATTCCCCGGAGGGGAGACGTGTGGACAGAAACCATGATAAGCTCCTCACCATGGCCAGGCTGAGTGTTTTAACAAATTACATCCAGAGGCCCAGCCCAGAGAATGTGGTTGACTGAGGGGAAGGGATTGAGAATTTGTTTTGCCATCTGTTGAAATGTCCCCAAAAGGTAATCTAATTCTCATCCCTCCGCTGGGAAGTTCTGTCCTTACAGCATTCCAGAAGATTAAAAAAAAAAAAAAAACACCTTCATAGGTTTTCACAGAGTAGCCCCAGAGATTAAAAAGAAAAAAGAGCGCAATGCTAAGTGACTAAACACACATGGAGGCTGCATACAGGGTCCCAGAACCCCACCTCCAGCACCCATGTCTTCTGACCTTATACACAGGGGACTGATTCTGAGTTTAGGGAACTAGCAGCCAGGTCTGTGCAGGTGCCAATGGTATTTATTTCTCTGCTGCTTCCACGTTTCCGACTCCCCGGTAACCACAGGTATGAAACAGAAGGGTAACTCGTGCACCACCCTCTTCACATGATGAGCTCAGAGAGCTCTCGCCCCCACCCTACACAGCAACCGCAATTATTAAAACCATCTTACAGACAGGGCAACAGGGCCTGATGAGTCACTTGCCAAAGTAACAAAGTAAGTAGCAGTGTGGCATCCTGACCCGGGCTGCATGCCTCTAAAGCCAGAAACCTGATAGCCGTCCCACCTCCAGAAACAAACGGAAGAAATGGAAGCTGTCAGATATTCTGACCCTAGACTTTCCTACCCCATTCACTGTGAAATTAATATAATCAGTGGGTTAAAAAGGAGCCTGACAGATGAAGATAATACTAACAACACTGACTTAGAATTGGGGAAAGCATTAAAGATAAAAGACGGGTGAGGCCCAGGAAGGAATGGGAACTCGGGATGAATCCCATTGACTTCAGCAGCAACACATTCCTGAGTGCTTCACATGAGCCAGGCCCTGTGCTAGACATCAGGCAAACAAAGACACAGCCCTTCACACCACGGGCATGTGAACACGTCACTGCTTGCGAACAATGACCCCAGTAAACAATGAACGACACGAGGTTTGTGCAAAGAAAATTGAGCGCACATGTGGGTCGTTAATATTTATTAGATGTCGAGGTTGGAAGAGCACAGAAAGAGTCTCTGCCAGTATCTGAAGAATCCCTGTTACAAACACACACGCTTAAATACAGCACATGATCCCAGCTACTAAACACACAGTAAGAGGCTGCCACAAAAACAGCTTCTGAAAGTCAGCAGCTTGAGAGCTCACAGATCACCTGAGAGGATGGAAGAAAGCAGTACTTTCTCACTTCTACCCTCCAGGCCGAGAACAGAAAGAAGTCTCTTCTGACACTCAAAGTCACACAGAGCAAACTGACAGCTTCTCCAAAAGGGAGCTCGGGCCACTTCTAGCCCTAGCATCCCCTAAATGGAAAATCCACTCCGAGTCACCTTCTCAATAGACACCAGTGTAATAATGAGTTCATATCAGGGCAGCATTTTTCAGTAACAACACTCTTTTGTATGAGCTTCCTAGGTGGCTCAGTGGGTGAAGAATCTACCTGCAACGCAAGAGACAAAGGGGACGCGGATTTGATCCCTGGGTCAAGAAGATCGCCTGGAGGAGGGCATGGCAACCCACTCCAGTATTATTCCTGGAGAATCCCATGCACAGAGGAGCCTGACAGTCTACAGTTCGTGGGGTTGCAAAGAGTCAGACACGCCTGAAGTGACTGAGCACGCACACATGCACACTCTTTTGTATACATCATCTCTCTGCATCTTTCAAAACCCTGTTGAAGGAGTCTCTTTCCTGCCCTCCATGGACCTGGAACATAGCAGGTGCTCAGGGAAGACTTCGGGAATAAATAAGCGTCATTATAAACCACAGCATGAGTAAACACATGTGCTCCATAAATGAACAAGAGTGAAATGAATGGATCCTTAAGTGACCAAGAGAACGGCTACTTCCTTATATAACAGATAACATAATCTAAGACTCCGAGAAATGAACTGCGAGTCCAAGGTCAAGCTGCTTGAAAGGGACAAAACCAGGACAGGTTCCTCCTAGCCCAAGCCCCGCTGACCTTCCACGCTCACAAGTCAGCCTTCTGGGTGAACATCCTCCACTGTCTCTTTGCTCAACAGGAAGAAAAGCTACAGCCCAGGCAGTGGACTGAATGAAGGGAGAAACACCACCTCGAATGAAACACAGGGTCTTCCCTGGATTCCCCGACACACCTCCCACTGGTGGTGGAGGTGCAACCACCCTCCCGATCAAAAAGCCCCTCCTTAACATTCCTGTCGTAAGCAAACCCTATCCCTTTGGGCTTTTACTAAACAGAAGTTACGACTGGGAATGTGAGGGTCCTTGCTATGCCTGCGGCTCTCAAACTGCTCATCAACCTTCCTCCAGGCTAAACAATTCCAACATGGTATTTTGATCCTATCCTCACAATTCTCATTCCTATTTGATCAATGAATCAATAGGGCAAATGTAAGCTCGGGGCCATGCACAGCTATCTGCCTTCCTCCCAGGAGAAGGACCCCTGGAAGGACCTCTGCCAGTTGTTTGGATAAGAAGACCAAGCAGGTTGATGGCCTCACAGCATCCACACTGCACCCCCGTTGGTTCATTCTGGGTTGGGGGGCCTTTTCCTCATGGCGGCCCTAGGCTGCTGCCTGGCTCACTGCTCACAATGAGCTCCAGGTGTTGGAGGGCAAACTGCTGAGGCTCACTCACCCTGTGCTTCTGCAGTTTGTTTTGCATCCAGACCCAGGTTTCTGCCCTAATTCATCCTCTCTGGCCTTGAGGGGACAAAATTCCCTAAGAATTAAAGCAAGGAGGGGTTTTTTCTTTTCCAATTGAAGTATAGTTGATCTACAGTATTATACTAGTTTCTGGTGGAGAACATAGTGATTCCTTATTTGTATAGATTATATTCCATGTAAAGTTATTACAAAATAATGGCAACATTTCCATGTGCTGGGCAATATACCTCTGTGGCTTTTTTACTTTATATATAGTAGTCTGTAGCTCTCAATTCCATAATTAGTTTCTAAACTGCCAAAAGTTGCTAGTTAAATCAGTCTTACCTATAAAGATGGTCCTTTGAGATGAACGTTTTTACATTATTTCTCGTATACATCAAAACTATATAATAAAAAGGAAGAGAGGAAAGAGAAGAGTGGAAAAGGGAAGGGGAGGGGAAGAAACATCTCCATGTCTGGTGCCGTTCTAAGTATTTGACACCAGTGCCTCTCAAACATGCCTACAAACCACCCCGCAGGATACAGGTCAAAATGCAAACCTCAGATTCAGGAAGTCCCAGGGTGAGAATTGAGATTCTGCATTTCCAACCACCCTCCAGAAAATCCCCATACTGCCGATCAGCATACCACCCTTTGGGGAGCAAGATGTCACAAGGACGAAATCACAAGATTTCTCATTGATGGATGAGAAAACCAAGGGGAAGTGAAGGGTTTGGCTGAAGGTCAGACAGCTGATGAATGGTAGAGCCAGGATTCAAAGCCATGCGCTCAGTTCTCAGGGCCGGGGCTCAGCTAGACACAGGCTCCCATAGGCTACCAAGTTCTGCTCTGTTGGCAAGTGAAGGCCCTGCTCCCCGGCCAGTCCCCAGGAGCAGCAACCGCAATGCCACACAACTCTGGGTACAAGCGCAGTGATCCCCACCATTCCTGATGCCTGCGCTGGGTGATTCCAATCTTCTAGTGGACAATATCTCTGGAAACTTCTTTGGTCAAAGAATTTGGTCAAATTCTTTGGCAACTGGCGGGTATTTGGTAAAATAGGTCAGAAGAATGCAGAAATGAGAGGCAGGGACAATCATGGAAAACAACACCTACGATTTTCTTTCATCTCCAGACTTATTCAAGGAAAAGAAGGGTCCTGCAGGAGCCGTGCTTCACAGAATCACTGGCCACAAGTTCACCAGGATATTATTTTGGTTTTTTCTGCTTAAGAGCAAATCTTCTGGGATTCCAACTTCCAGATCATCCCTTTTTTATACACTGAATATGTATGAGTTGGCCATTCTCCAACACTCCCACAGCTCCTGATCTGTATACGTCCTTTACCTTCCGGATGCTGATGGGGCCCTGGGAACCATGTTTCCAGTCTTTAGGGAAAATTTAGATTGTTACTACTCTGGCACCACCCACTCCTGCCTCTGAGTCAGAATTTATTTTTGAATTAACTTTTCACATCAGAACATCTCAGTTTCATCTGCCAATTCTTTAATGCAGCTGATATACTGATGAGAGAAATCTCTGCCATCCTGATTTATTATCTCCAAGCATGAAGTTTCCTTCCCACTTAATCTTAGTGTATACTTCATTCCAGAATAGGTTCTTGTTTCAAATGTTCAATCAATCCTTAGTAAGAATCACCCAATACTTAGGCAGAGTGAGAAACAGGTTCAGATGTTTTTGACACTAAGTCGTGTCCAACTCTTTTGTAACTCCATGGACTGTAGCCCTTGAGGCTCCCTCTGTCCGTGGGATTTTCCAGGCAGGGCTCCCTCTGTCCATGGGATTTCCCAGGCAAGGACACCGAGTGGGTTGACATTTCCTTCTCCATTAGGTTGGCTCATCCATGACTGAGGAGGGTCCCAGGATGTAGGTCTTTCAATGCTAAAGCCAATGCTGGTCACCCTGGCTACATTACATTCTCACACACTGAGTACATGATGGGGTCGTAGCCCCAACCCTCCCACACACATGCTAAGGGACCCCATCAAATCAATAAATGCCTCTGGGCTCCTGTTTGTCCAGCAAAACAGTAGAAAGATAGGTCTTCACCTATCTTAACAGAAATACCATCTGGACAAAGAATTCTTAAAATAAATACCCTAAGGAGGATTTCTCAACACAGTAGGGCAGAAAGCTGCCGCCTGTGCTTAAAAGAGATGCCGCCAGACGGTGACAATGCTGAACACAGCGGGCTAAAACTCTCTCGGGCCAACTGTCATTGATACACTGCTGTCTGTGCTTGCCAACCCTGACTGAATCTATAACTTGGCCAACCTCACAGCCCCGAAAAGGCTCAGCCCTGCCCCACATCACTGCACCCAGACCAGCTGTCAGCTGCAGTGGTTTCCCACTACCACTGTTGGGCACCCACCCTGAGCCAAGTTACACATCGTTATGGCCAGTCCTTCGTCTGCCCCTCCATCTGTGGCTGCCCCTATTTGACCCACTAGAAAACAGTCCTTGGGGCACCTCTGGTCCCCAACCTTGGAGCACATCAAACCCAGATGGTGGACACAGAACAAGGGGCCTCAGAGACCAAATCCAGGCTCCAGAATTACAAACGTGTCCACTGGGCTGATGGGACAGGGCTGGCAAATTCTTCAGGAGTTTTTCTCTGGCCTGAGTGCAGAGTGACCTAAGCTCCACAGTGGGGTTTTCTGTCCACAGCCTCACCCTGTGACCACATCAGACCCTGACCCAAGACAGGCCCTGTTTCTCTTCCCCCCAGGTGGTGGTGGGGGGGCAGGGGTGTCTGGAGCAGGGGCTACAGACCGGACCCAAGGGCTCACTCTGGTCCTCATATAAGTTTTACTTGGCCCACACAGGGTTTATAAAAACTATATGTCAGCTGCCAACTTGTAAGACTCAGCAGTTTCCCGTAAAAATCCCCACCTCTGAAAAAAAAAAAAAACCCTCACCTCTGAATTTCTCTTGAAAAATCAAATCCAGCCGCATGGCAACCAGAGCTGAGAGCTGATAACAACAGCCCAGAAGCTCAAAGTCCCTCCCACTTTCCAGAGTCTCTCATAAACTGAGACCAAGAAGCAAGCATCCATCACCACACACCATGTTCAAATCAATACAGGAGACTGTTTCTGGAACCTGCATCTCTACAGAAAGTGGGAGAATGAAACAACGTCCCAGAAGGCCGCAGACTTCAAGAATAACGGGAGAGACTCTTCTTCCTCTCGGAGGTAAAGGGTGGTGTAAACCTGGGGGCAGCTTCACCCCTGACCCTTAGCTATGAGGCCCCTATCACAGGTCTTTGAGTGTGTGATCCTTGGTCTAAAGTTTTCAAAGCACCTAGACGATTAAACATTGTAAAGAGCCAGCTGTGGAAATTAAGAGGATGAGCAATTCAGACTGAAGGACTCGCCCAACTGTAACGAGTTAGCAGAGATCAGCACCAAGGAAAGCCCAATTCGATTCCACTGGGCTCGGTTGCAGTCGGGCAGCTTTGCAGAAGAACACACTTTTGGCATTCTGCTGAGCAGATGCATGATCCAGATCACACCCTTGCTTTTGTTGTTGTTTAGTTGCTAAGCCGTATTTGACTTTATGACCCTGTGGACTGTAGCCCCCAGGCTCCTCTGTGCATGAGATTCTCCAGGCAAGAATACTGGAGTGGTTGCATCTCCTTCTCCAGGAGATCTTCCCCACCAAGGGATCAAACCCCAGGTCTCCTGCATGGGCAGGCAGACTCTTACTGCTGAGTCACCTGGAAAGCCCCCAAGCACACCCTACCATTGCACACCACATGGGCCTCACTGCAACCCAGAGTTCAGCAAATAAGGGTTATATATGATTTTCCAGATTCCTCCATTACTCGATATTTTGCCTGGCATGATAATAACCCCAGTAGAGGAGAAACAGAAGTCCTGGCACCACAGAGGGACAGCCAGAGCAACAACAATACTCACATCACTGCTCTTGGGCTTTGCCAGCGCCAGGCTGTCCCGGGCCAAGGCCACGATGACATTGCTCTTCTCGCCGGCCCAGTGGACCACCATCTGATTGTGGGAATCATTGAGACTAACCTGAAAGAGATCAAACCAACAGAGGAATTAGGACCCAGGATGAGTGACAGCCATCACCATTCAAAGCAAGACTCTCAGGACTTCCCTGGTGGTCCAAACAGTCACTCCTAAAGGAAATCAACCCTGAATATTCACTGGAAGGACCAATGCTGAAGTTGACGCTTCAATACTTTGGCCACCTGACGCAAAGAGCCTGGAAAAGACCCTGATGCTGGGAAAGATGGAAGGCAGGAGGAGAAGGGAATGACAGAGGACGAGATGGTTGGATGGCATCACCGACTCTAAGGACATGAGTTTGAGCAAACTCCAGGAGATGGCAGAGGACAGGGAAGCCTGGCGTGCTGAAGTCCACAGGGTCGCAAAGAGTTGGACATGACCTAGTAATTGAACAAATAAAAAAAACAATGGTTCAGACTCCATGCTTCCACAGCAAGGGGTACAGATTCAATCCCTGGTCAGGGACCTAAGACCCTGCAAGCCACACGGCATGGCCCATAAGGAAAAGGAAAAAAAAATAATAATAAAGCAAGACTCTCTCTCCACAACTGTAACTCAGAAATGCCTAAGATGCTTACACCTGGAGCATGGGGCCAGGATGGCCTGTATTTCCCCCTCTGCTGACTCCACCAGATTCACTTCCCAAAGAAGAAACACTAGTCCTCTGTTATTTGGTATTAGCCAGATTGCAAAAAAAAAAAAAAAAAATCATCCTCTCAGGCTCTCATTGGCATAACTAATTACTTGGGTTATTTTTGTCCTTTGTGAAATCAACCTCTGGTTCCTCTTATCCTTAGTCCACACATGGGACATGCACTTGTCAGATTTGAAATCAAAACACTGAAGCACTTTCCTCATTTTAAAAAAGGGGCACAAGCCAGAAAGACCACATGCTTGCCAAACCCCGTCCAGACTGGTTCTCTCTGGCCTACAGGTGATGTTGCTTATGCTTAGCTTGTAACAAGGAAGAACAAAGGAAAAACATCAGCTTTATTTAGTCAGTTATGAAGTATTCCAAGTAAGGAAGTATTTTCCAGGACTCCACAGAAATGACCTTTGGCTTATTGCATACAGTAGTTTCCAGGCTTCCGGATCTTGTAAACTAGTAAAATGCAAATGAACTGGGCAGGCCAGCAGAGGGCTGGTCGGCCACCTCTATTTGGCCAGGTAAGGACAAAACAAAACAGCCCCTGTGCCAAGGGCATGGCTGGCTGGTCTCTGGATCTCCTGAGGACACAGCAGACTGTTGCCCAGGGCTTATGATGGGGCGTGGCGCCCACATGGCCCCGTTTTCCCTCCCTACGTGCAGGATGCATTTAGGACCCCAGAGTCCCAGAGAAGAATGGGGCCATAGGACAGAAGGAGCCCAAATCCCCACGGAGAAGTTCCTCCGCTCATCTTGAACTTCTCATAATCACGAAACGCATTCATCCCACTGAGCTCCTGAGACTTAGCTGTTATGTGGCCACCCCTCACCCAAGCAACACAGCTACCATCTAGAATCACCGTCATGGTTCAAAGCAAGGACGTTTTAACACTGAAAACTGAGGACAGACAGACAGACTCTCAGAACCAAAAAAAGTTTTTTATGAGAGGCTTTGCTTTATGGAAAGCTAACTCCATTCCTCTTATTTTTCCCATTTCACCCATCACTGATGGGCGGTTCAAGGGCTGGCATTCTGGCACACCATTTCACCCCTTTTGGGTGGTAACGGCCAACTGATGACCACACTCACAAAAATTCTGAGAGCTGGTGTGAACGTTCAGGACAAAGCCCCCAAAATCCGGAGCAGGAGCAATGCCTGGGAGGAGCCTATTCCACCAGCCCCTTCAACCGTGGCTTGTCTCAGGCACATGGAAGAGACCAACCTTCTGGACTCCGAGGAGTCTCTGCACAGCCCATCTGCATGCTTCCCCACCCCCTCTCCACCTCCTGGACTGATGCAAAGGACATACCCGAGCTGATGGGTCCTCCCAGCTGTCTTCCCACCAAGGGTCGGAGCAGAAAACCCTCCGCTCCCCTCCCCCACCACCCACAGCCGCCTTCTCCTTTACCTTCCTCCTACCCCCACCCCGCCCACTCCTCAAGATGCTCTCAGGAGTCCCCAGGGAGAAGGGAAACACCTGTGTCACCAACTTGGCTGAGAGAACAACAAAGGAGCTAATCCTTCACCACCCTGCTTCAGGTCTTAAACACCTGCATCTAATTTGATCCAGGATCCAGGCTCTTGGAAAATAGGTGAAATGAGGCCTCTTTAAAGGAAAAGATTTTTTTCTTTTAAGGAAAATATGTCATTCCAAAACATTCCTTTTGACTTCTAGAGAGGTTCCGTTCCGTTCCGTTCTGTCGCTCAGTCGTGACCGACTCTTTGCGACCCCGTGGACTGTAGCCTACCAGGCTTCTCCGTCCATGGGATTCTCCAGGCAAGAATACTGGAGTGGGTTACCGTTTCCTTCTCCTCTAGAGAGGTAAGACCAGCCAAATATCGGCAGAGATGTGCAAAGAAAAAAAGAGAAATAAGTAAGTTATTTAGCTCAGGATACGCAAGGGGGAAAGCAGCTAAGGGAATCACCACCCGAAGAGGCCTTCTCCCAGCCCACCCTCTCCCCTTCTCTCCTGCCGGCCCTCACCTATGGGAAGAATCTGTAAGCATCTACAGATCAGAAGCAGCCCACCAGCGCAGGAGCCCTGGGAATCTGGGCTAAAGGCCTCCCTCCAAAACGTCCTCACCCTTAGAACCAGAGGGGAATAAATGATGATTTATGCAAACGTCAGTACAATCAAGATTTGCAGCCTGAAAAAAAAAAAAATCACTAAGTTCATCCAGGGTCTGGCATAAGAAAGCCCAGCAAAGCTACACTGGGGGCAACCTCCCAACAGCCCCTCAGGCAGGTTCATAATCAAATAACGCTCGGTGCAGGTTACAAAGCCTACAGTGATCAGAGCGGGCTCGAGGTCTGAGCACAACTTGCTCAAGCCTTTCTGCTCGGAGGACATGAGATTTACGGGGCCCCTGAACCAATCCTAGGAGAGGTGAAGGGGAAAGAGCAACACAGAGGAGGCAGCTGAACATCCCAGGGCTTTCTGACAAAGGAAGCCGAGAAGGCGAGCTTGCTGAAACACCTTTAAAAAAAAGAAAAGCGGACTGTAAAAGGGCAGCACAGTGGAGAGAAAAAAGTCTCAGGCAAGGAACAGCTTGTCCAAGGGCCACCAGGCAACTCACACGAACAGCTCAGTGCCCTCCCTCAGCTAGACGTCAGCATGGGCACCTCCTGGTCAGAGGAGTAACTCTCCGGGGAGCCGCCGGCCTGGCTGAGGCTGACCCCCACCGCACCCCATGTGCATATTCCCCCAGCAAAGAGCAGAGTCAGCTGCGGAGTCCACCACCAGGCAGGCTGGCACGTTTATTAATGCAAAGACATCATGGTGCTCTCTGGTCTCACTTTCCTCCTCTCCATCTCCCCTTGGCGTTCGTTCTCCCGGCCCCTCCCCAAAAAGGGAAGAGGTCAAAGCAAGCTGTCCATGGAAAGTGACCAGGCAGGCAACCAGAGGTCCAGAGTAGCCCTCTCTCCTTCCCCTGTGATCATAGCACCCACAGGTGTCCAGGCTGGATTCCCCACTGTGTGGCTGGTTGTTGGATTGCTGAAGTCCTTTTCCATCCCCAGGGATTTCCTCCTGGCCTCAGCCCCTGAGATTCCCCCATGCCCAACCTCTGGGTGCAGCTTCCTACATCCCGCTCACTCCGCTCAGCCTTGCTCACTGGGTCCCACAAACCACACGGACAGGAGTGGGCACACAGGGCCCCGGGGAGATGCTGTCTGGGAGGGAGTGAGGGCGAGTAGGTGGGTGGCTTTTCCAGTATGTAACCTTGATGTGCAGTCAGTTGTAACTACCACCCCAGGGCGTGAACAACCTTCCCTCTCCCATCTCCAGCTCACAGGGCGTAGCTGGTGCTTGATAAATTAATTGGGGCCGTAAAAAGCAGCGGGGAGGAAGCCCTGCGCCTCCCCTCAGAAGGTGAACAGGGAAATCGCAAGCCACAGAGGTCTGGGCACAGAGGAACTGCCTCTGCTAAGATCACAGGCAGGTCGTTTAAGAGTCAAGATGGCCCCCGAGAGGTCTCCTGGTTCAGGGGTCCCACACCCAGTGAGCTGAAAATCAGCAATGCCAGAGAAACCCCTGACCTACTGATACAGAACCCTCCAAGTGGAGTCCAGGAATCAGTATTTTTTAAAGACATACCCCTGGTGTCTCTAATGCAGCTTATTCTGGGAATGATGAATCTAGTTCATTCCCCTTCCTCTGGCAGAAACTGGGGCTTAAATGACAGTGGCTAGAAGGAGCACTCTTTTTCTGCAGGTTTGTCTTTGGGTATCTTGCATGCGTGCTCAGTCATGTTTGACTCTTTGCGACCCTATGGGCTGTAGCTCGCCAGGCTCCTCTGTCCATGGGATTCTCCAGGCAAGAATACTGGGGTGGGTTGCCATGCCCTCCTCCAAGGGATCTTCCCGACCCAGGGATCGAACCCACATCTACATCTCCTGCATTGGCAAGTGACTTCTTTATCAATGCGCCACCTTGGGTATCTTGGGTAGTTGCTAAAACTGTATGATCTACTGATATACACCCCAACGTGGACGAACCTCAGAAACAGTATGTTAACTGAAGGAAGCCAAACACAAAAGGTCACATATTACATTATCCCATTTATATAAAATATCCAGAACAGGTAAATCCATAGAGACAGCCTGGTGGTTGCTAGGGGCTAAGGGGAGCGGGGAATAGGTAGTAGCTGTTTAACGGGGAAGAGGTTTTATGCTGGATGAAAAAGGTTTGGAACCAGAGAGAGGTGGTGGCTGCACAGTACTGTGAATGTGCAAAATGCCACCAAATTGAATCTTTCCCTTTAAAATGGTTTCTCTCATGTTACGTGAATTTCATCTCCATTTTTTCAAAAGCCTCTGTCTGTGACCTGCAAAGAACATCACACTTCTCAAGTGC
The DNA here is from genome assembly GCF_049115385.1 of Moschus berezovskii. NCBI lineage: Eukaryota > Metazoa > Chordata > Mammalia > Artiodactyla > Moschidae > Moschus > Moschus berezovskii. The sequence goes on along the minus strand of NC_142473.1, from coordinate 36,311,001 downwards.
TGATTCAATACCTAAGAGCTCCCACTCATAAGAAACACTCCTTTCTTCTCATGTCAAGCCTTCATGCTGCTGAAATATGCAGCTCAAGTGAGTCATAGAGGAGGCAGGCTGAGCAGTGGGTCTCTGGCCAAGGCAATCCTTCAACATGCTGTCAGCGGCATCTGCAAAGCCACAACATCCTTGCAGGCCCGCTCCCTGCTCCCTAGCTGGAGAAAGGGCCAGAGGCTCAGGACTAGCATCCACTTCCAAACTCACAACAGTCATCACCTGGGCCCTGGACACCCAACACATCATCTCAGTCTGGGCAGACCCGGATGCTCCAAAGAGGTTACATGTTTTCCTTCATTATTCAGAGAGGGGGAAGAAGCTGGGGCTGCCCAAGCCCCAGGCTCTGGCTTATTATAAATAGAAGGAGGACAAATAAGCTGCATAAACTGCTTGCTGTGTGAAGGCAGGGCTCACTTATATGCCCCAAGGCCCCAAAGGGACTAGGTATCCTTTGGGGCTCTTTAGTCACTTCTCACCTGTCAGTCCCCAGAACACTTCTGGAGGAAATCAGAGTGACAAGTCTGATGAGTAGTAAGAAATTTACAATAAAACCCACCAAGATCTGTACAGTCATTGAGTCTTACTCAAAAAGACGGGGGCCCCTTAATGGAATGGGTCTGACGCCACCTCCATTCATTTCTTCTGCCATTACGTCTCTCAAATCGGTCAAACACAAAGATGAGGACATCCCAGACTCCCACGGCTGGTCGTCCTCACCACTCCTACACAGCTTCTTCTCAGAACACAGGACGGGGAGGACAAATAAGGCAGTCTGGCTCATTCCTCTGCTTCACTAGCAGTGAAACACAGAGAAGCATTTAAAAAATTCTACAGTGAATTATAAAGCAAATATCCTGTCCTTCAACTCCGAGGACAGAGGCGGCTGCTAAATCCTCGGAACTGCAGGACAGGCCTGAGGAAACCAAAGACAGACACGCGAGGTCCAAGAATAACAAGGTTCCTCCAACCGTCCATTTGCACGACCTAAATGCTGGTTATGCAAATTGGCCCTCCGTGTCCCCTTTCGAGGCTGTGTCCCCACTATATTTAGTAAGCTCATTTTCCTCCCTGGACTCTCTACCTCAGAAGGAGAGCTGAAATCTAGTTTAATTGCTCCCTGCAGAGAAGCCCTATCCTGGCCTCTCCGCTCACTCATCTGACTTTTCTTAGTGATGCTTCAGCCAGAGAACTCATTAACTACTTCACTGATCAGCGCGGGCTGCCCATTTCACAGACCAGGAAACAAAGGGAGAATGACCTCAAACTAAAAACTTAGCATTTCTCTATAATCTCCTGAACTAGAGTCATGAGCTGTCTTTAGATTTCTTATATGCCTCCTCCTGAGTTACAGTATCAGTTCAGAGAAACTTTATTTCTGACAGATCTTTGGCAAGCAGAACCCACCCAGTGTTGCCCTCTACCTGCCACTCCCTTCTGGGGAAGCCCACTTTGTCATTTAGCAAATAGCCGGCTCTGCTGTTCTGGGAGGGCTCCCTGTTAAAAAAAAAAAAGAACATGTGAAAAATCTCTTTGTCATGAAAATAATCACCCCCTTAATTCACCAGTTGGCAAGTAAGAAAAAAAAGAAAGAAAATATCCAGGCCAGAAGAAACCTTGGGGAACAACTAAACCATCTTCCACACCGTGCAGATGGGGTTAAGCCCAAAGATTTAGAGCTGGGGTTTCCACCCATCTGCCTTAAAACTCGGGGGCGCAGAGCACTGAGAGCACAGCAAGCCCCGCACTGGCTGCTGGACACCTTGAGCCAGTGTGAGTCGCTCAGTCGCATCTGACTCTTTGCCAACCCCCTGCAGCCTGCCAGGCTCCTCGGCCCATGGAATTCTCCAGGCAAGCATACTAGAGTGGGTTGCCATTCCCTTCTCCAGAGGATCTTCCAGACCTAGGAATCGAACTTGTGTCTCCTGCACTGCAGGTGGATTTTTCACCATCTGAGCCACCAGGGAAGCCCAGAACTAGGACCGGCCTTAAATCAGGATTCACCTCCGTAGTATGGTTCCAGAGTATCCCCTTTCCTTGACTCTCCTCTTCGACTCTACGGCTTCACCATAAATAGCCCCCCATCTCATTCATTCAGTAAATACTTATTGAGCACCTGCTCCATATTGGATGCCAAAAGAGGTGTTAAGAAAACAGCAGACTTCTAGGTCTTGCCTTGTGGCTCTCAAATCATTAGGGGAAACAAACATTAAACAGTTAATTTCATGAATACTGCTTACAGTTGTTAAATGGGCGGAGGGCATAACCAAGTGCAGGGCTGCACTGAAAACAGGGCCCCCAGTGGGTACCAGAAGGATGAAGAGCAAGGAGTCACAGCGAAGAGGATGGAGAACAGAGAAGAGAGACTGAGAAACGGAGAGGAAGAACAGGGCGAAAGCCAAGGGCTGGGAGGGACCCGGAACTTGACGAATTTGAAAGAAAATGCACGGAGCCAGAAGAGCCAAGGAGAGGGTGGCTTTTAAAGGGGAACAAAAGAGATCGCAGCCACCGGACCCCTGGCTGAAAGCAAGGCCTTCACTGGAATATTTACAAAAGGCCAAGACCGTAAAGTTGAGACAAATCAGAGACTTGGGTTTGAATCTTGGTCTCTACGACTGACCAGCGGTACAGCTCTGGGGACGTCCCTTTGCCTTTTGGAACCTCAAGAGACTCATCTGTGCAATGAGCAGAATAATGAGGCTGTAAGATGCACGACACCACAGAGCCAGTGGAAAGTTCTACTTAAACCACCACCACCACAACAGCAGCAACCACATTTCAGGGTCTCTGCGACCGCCAGAAAGGCAGGGACATCCATCTGCCCACCAGCCCATCCACAGAAGGTGCCTGGGGATACTTTTGCTTTCTTACCGAAGGAGGGAAAACTCACTGTGTAGACATGAATTGGAGAAGCTCTGCAGGGCAAAAGGTATTCTTTGGCAAACTGCATTTCTTAGGGATGTCAAAAAAGTGGAAAGACAAACTTATGACAAAATAAAAATATGTGCTGCGGTTTTTTTTTTAATGTATGGATGTCTTTCATTAAAATTTAGTCTTTAACAGTGATCCTGCTACTAGTCCTCCCGAGGAAAGAAATAAAGGCTTCTTTTCATATTGCTAAAATAATAATAAGGCTTGCCTTACTAATTTTACAGAATGGCTTTAAGATTCAAATGAGATGATATCCATGAATATATTTCATAAACTTCAAAATGCTGAAACATGTCCTCTTGTTACTGGTATGGTCTTTATACCAAAATAAACCATTCTTCACAAAACAGCAACACATAGGAAACTAATGTGACATTGCAGGGGGCACAGATTTGATTCCTGATCTGGGAAGATTGCACATGCCACAGGCAACTAAGCCCGTGGGCCACAACTACTGAGCCCGAGCACCCTAGAGCCTATGCTCTGCAACAAGAGAAGCCACTGCAATGAAAAGCCCGTGCAACACAGCTAGAGAGCAGCCCTGCTCACCACAACTAGTGAAAGCCCTCTCACAGCAGCAAAGACTCAACGCGGCCAAAAATAAAAATAAATAAACAAAATTTTTAAAAAACTACTGTGCACATGACCAGGTTTGGAACACTGAGGCCTAAGAGCAGGAAGCAATGACATACCTACCCTGATGAGACACTGCATGTCTGGGTCAAGCTCAGAAGCCAGTCATGGCCAAGCCCTGCATTCAGGCAGCCTTCCCCTCACTCCACACCTGAGATCCGCAACCTGAGGAAACCCAAGTTTCAGTTCCCAAAGCTCCAAGGAACCAACACAGACATGACACTGATTTCTAGCACTTTCCTCGCCCCAAGAGTAAAGCATTTACATTACATGCCAGAACCAAATGCCTCAAGACTTCACCGTGCGTGAGTGCTAAGTCATTTCAGTTGTGACCAACTCTTTATGCTCCCATGGACTGTAGCCCACCAGGCTCCTCTGTCCATGGGATTCTCCAGGCAAGGATACTAGAGTGGGTTGCCGTGCCCTCCTCCAGGGGGTCTTGCCGACCCAGGGATTGAACCCATGTCTCCTGCGGCTCCTGCATTGCAGGTGGATTCTTTACCGCTGAACCACCAGGAAAGCCCAACCTCACCTTGCTGCTGCTGCTAAGTTGCTTCAGTCGTGTCCGACTCTTCGCGACCCCATGGACTGCAGCCTACCAGGCTCCTCCACCCATGGGATTTTCCAGGCAAGAGTACGGGAGCGGGTTGCCATTGCCTTCTCCGCGACCTCACCTTACCTGTGGCTTAAACCCCACAGCAAGGCTGACCTCTCAGTCATGTAAGATGCCTCTGGTACCAGGAGGGCAAGCAGAAGCCCCTGGGGCAACTCCCCACCCCCAGCTTAACCCCCCAGCCCTTTCTCCTCCACCCAGCTCTCCACATCCACTAATTCTTCCCTCTCAAGGACGGAGGAGGCCTCATCTCTGCAGGAACCCCGGCATCACCTCCAGCAGCAGCTTGCCTTGCCAAATCCAGCGAACGGTGAGCATGGTTAACTACAGGATTTTTTTAAAGAACTCCTCAGTTGAGAGAACTTCAGGGAACTAAATATATACAGATGAGGTAAGTCATAGGTACACAGTCTCATGTTACTCGATTAATTGAGCACAGGTTTAAAACATTTCAAGTCTCTTCCACACCCTCCCCCAGCCTCACAGCCCCTCACCCATCTCCGTCTGCTGCTGTCCCCACCCTCTGCCATCGGCAGGGTCCTCTGGGGGAACCCTGGGGCAGGTCTTGTCCCCAGGCCCCTGGGGTAGACCCACATGGAAATGTCTTGCCTGTGTCCTCTGGGCTAACAGAGAAACAGGGTCCTTTACTATCTGGGCCCTTCCCCCCATGTATGGCTCATCTCGCAGGCACCCACATGAGGTTCTCCGGAGAGGGTCCCTAAACTGGTCTTACTCCCAGCATTGATTTTAACCCCCACCCCTCCAAACTCCAGCACATCATCCCAGCTTCTCCCCATTTATTCTGGGGACAGAGGTTTCCTGTGAGTGAGAAATTTCACCCTGACACAATTCAGCTCCCCAGCCCATCAAAGTAGGCTGGCTCTCACCTCAGTCCCAACTAACACATTACAATCTCCATTCACCCCACTCACGGGCTCAAACCCTCACTTATTTTATTTCAGAAGCACCCATCCGCCTTCCCCTCTTTGATCCAGTGCTTTGGGGGCAGAGGGTTTCTGCTCAACAGACTAGTCTCTTTTCTAAATAAAAGACGCAATGTTGCTTACCTTCCTCACTTAAAAAAAAAAAAAAATAACGAAAGGAACAATAAACCACATGGTGGCCCCTACAAGGCACAAAACACGGATGATATAAGCACATCTTTTTATTGCCCTTGTCTACCGCTCCTATGTGGGATGCAATCACATCAGCCTGCCTTTCTGAGAATTCGTAGCAGTGTTTTTAATCTAATTCAGGGAACTGGAGATAAATCATAGTGAAGGGTCCCGATTTGCTGAGTTGAGTGGAGGCAGCGGCAGCGACGGGCAGGGTTAGAGGGCGGGGACGGGGGTGGGGGTGTTCCCAGGGTTCCCACCCAGGCCGTGATGAAGACCACGTGCCCGATGTTTGTCTTTGTGCTGTGCTGGCCTGCAGGGCTGCAGGGATGAAGACAGAACTGACTGCACTGGGGCAAAATGAGGCGAGTCCGGGAAGCAGAGGGCAGAGGAGAGGAGGTGGCCCCAGGTTCAGGTATCATTACTGCTTTTCCGGCTCAACAGATGGCGAGGGTCTGCACACCAGCCAGGGCCACGCGGGCTGCCGTGTGCGCAAAGCCACAGCAAAAGCGAAGACACACAGGTCCGCCTTCAGCGCGCAGGTCCCCGGTGGGAGGAAGCACCTGCGCACAGGCTGCCACTAAGGTGAACAGGACACCCAGGGCACCCTCCGCCACAGCCGGCTGCTGCACCCCTACCGCGGAAAGAAAGGCCAGGGTCTCCTGACACTCACCCTGGCAGCCAGCAGCCACCAAAACCTCAGGTTCAGACAGCAGCCTTCAACCCTCGCTTTCCTTCCCCTGCTCATGGTGGAAACAAAGACCAGCCTGGCGGTGCCTACAGCTGCTCCTGGGGTGAGGCGGTGACCGCAGTGGGAAAGGGGGCCACACACCACCCGGGAAAGCTATGCCGTCCACGGGCCACATGCAGCCATTCAAACTGAAATTTAACTTGATTCAAATTCAACGAAAGGAAAATAACTTCAATTCTTTGGTCATCCTAACCACCTTTCAAGCGCTCAACCCCCACAGATGGCTCACGGACACCCTGACCAGCTCACATACAGAATATTTCCATCATGGCAGGAAGATCCATCAAAGAGACGTGACAGGAGGCCAAGAAGATAAAGTTCCGGCTCCTGGCTGGTAGCAGTGACATGACCATGGATGTTACCATTATGATTGACAATCACCCAGTGCACAACAGAATTTTGTAATTATTTTTAACTCCCCGTTGGGGTCGTGGCTACAAAAGTTAAGTGACTTATGAGGTCCTATTTTTATGGAACCCACCCCAAAATGCTCAATGCGTCCCTCATATTACAATAAAAAAACAGGTTTTCACAATAACATGGGATGAAACCCAAATCTTGATCATGATCAGCAGCCCGCCTGCCTTCTCTGATTTATAGCACCATCAGCCACTTCAATGCTAGAAGGCTGCCCATGCCACTTCTTCGAAGGCCCAAGGTCCACAGGTCAATAAACCAATAAATTAGGTCGAAATTAACTGCGGCTCATTTTAAACTGAGGGAAATTGATTTTTGCATCTACGTGGTTGGACTGAATACGCCATGCGCCGACGGATTCTGGCCTGAGAATGCACAGGAAGGTTCTGTACTCGACAAAGAGGACAGTTCAGCCCTGCAGCCCAGACCACTTCTGCTGAAATACTGATCCCTGAATATTCAAACCAAAATGCAGTGAGTTCTCCTTTCCTTTCCATCATACCCAAACCTAAAAAAAAGATGGAGGAAAGTTATTATAATAACTCAGCTTTAATATATTTCTGTGCAGTCAGCTCTCAAATTATCTGAGTCTGAATTATTGTCAAAATTTCTAAACTCCAAACTGGCTTTCCCTAACACATGTATGCCAGCCGTTTTGCATATCAACTGCTCAAAGAATACAAGCTCATTTTAATATGCACCTAAGCAAACTTTAATTAGAAAAGTAAACTGATGCTTTAAAAGACTAAATAAATTGCAAAGGCAAATAAGCTATTTTGGAGTTACCTGCTCTACAGATTATTTGCAAGCTCCTGTGTCTGTCCATTACAGCTGACAGTATGACACTCGGCTCCACGGATCCCTGGCCCTGGGATCAAACAATGACACTACAAAGACAGCAGTCATCTCTTAAGGAGGAAAATCCAAAATATGACAAATGAAATGTTCCTGCAACATCCATCTTTTTTGGGGGATGCTCGTTGCTGTTAGAATCTGCCTCCCCGGATCCCAGGTCTCAAAGCAATTTATTAAGCATACTATTAACTCCATTTTACAGAATTTAAAGAAAACATTCTCCAAAAGAAAACGAGTTAAAGCCAAGATCCATGATCTCTGTATTCTGATGCTCTTACACACGTGAGCTCTGCATCTCCAGGGAACTGCCCTTCAGCACCTTTCCAAATGACAAGGCTACAGAATGCTACTCTCCTGGCCTCGGCCCACAGGAACCCTCCAAGTGGAATGGTATTTTCTACACTGGCCTGGAGTAAAAGTACAACCCATTTTATACTAGGACACTTCAGGTAACTCCCCTCCTATTGCCATAAATATACTTTGGAGCTAATGTCATTACTGATGATATTAGGGGCTACGGATGAGAGAAAGCCTTTCAAGTTTCATGTCCCTATGTTATACATACACAGAACATTTTTGGAAGGACACACAAAAAACTGATGACCGTGGGTGTCCACTGGGAAGGGACACCGGGTGAATGGGGACACAGGAGGGAAGGAACTGTACTTCTCACTATATACTCTTCTGAACAAATACTGTTTTGCAAACACGCATTACCTACTAAAGGCTAAATAAATCACTCCTTTCATTCTCCTTCTCCTCGCTCCTCTTCCCTGTCCCTTTTCCTCCCATTCATTCTACCTCTCGAAGCCTCCATCGAGGCTTGCCCCAAGACAGGCAAGCTGTTAAACAGTGGCCAGAGATCGAGCCAAGAACTGTGCCCAAGACAAGATGCCAAGCAAGACCAGGAAGTCTTTCAAGGTCACACTCTTTATCAAGCCAACCCAACACGCTAAGGAACTCTTCAGCTATGTAGAAGGAGCCAACCTGACACCACAAAGGCTTTGCCTTCTCATCTTTTGGAAGCATACCGGTCACATGTCCTAACTTCAGAATCAACCAGACAATTCTTTCCCAAGCAAGTGTATCATATAAGAATCTACCTCAAAGAGATCTAAAGCTACACAGTCTTCCATCCCCCAAAGGAGGCTCTTTGTCTTGGGTCCTTGTACTGTAACAGACACTTTATTTTCAGTCTCAAATCAGGACACTGAATACTCCCTGGCCTCTAAAAAGCAGGAATTATGAAGAGAGCTCATTGGGAGGAAAATAAACCTGTAAATCCTGTTAGGCTTTGCGCTTCATTCCAAAGGCTTTTTCCCCAAAACAATACCATTAGTATTACCTTGATAGCCCTAAAAGGGAGCATTCTGCACAATAGAATTGCAGCTCTTCATTCAAAGTAAACCCCCAGAAAAGCACAGGAAAATCAGGGCTCCCTAACCCACATTCTGAGCCAACTCATTTCCACTCTCCGTTTGTGGGCTCACCACAGTCCTCCTTATAAACACCTTCTCTATAACTTGGATGTGCTTCCTACCCTCCAGGCCTTTCACCTTCCAGGTGGGCAGCTGGTCCACAAATATTCATTAAGAGCCTCTCAAATGCCAGGGACACAGAGGAGAGGCTTGATCCATGCCCTCAAGGAGCAAACTGGGAGATGAAACAGTCACACAAGCAATTAGAACACAAGACAGTCAGTGCTGTAACCAAGCTCAAAAGAACTCTTCCCACCAGACCCTGGGAATACTAAGAGACATTCCTTGGATGCTGAAAAATGGAATAGAGGTTTTGCAGGCAAACAGAGAAACAGCGGAAGAATATTGGAGACAGAGGAAAAAGCAGGTGGCATAGAGGCATGGAGCTGACATGAAATCAGGAAGAAATCTAGTGTGGTAAGAATGCTGGAATCCCCCTTCTTGGATCTGGCCTGTTTTAGAAGAGGCACAACAGCTAAGCCTAGTTTACTCCAAAGGTTAGCAGTGCCAAAGGAAAAGAATGACACTGACTCCAACACAGGGCTCTTTCTCAGACACAAAAGCCCTCTGGCTCCCCTCCCTGAAGCTGGCAGCCTGAACATCACCCCGGGGGTCTTTTTCCATCAGGCAGCTTCTGCTTCTAGCCCTGATTTGTGGTGCCCGGCATCCCCTCAAACACACTCAAAGGTCACGGAATGCGAAGCTCCACAGTGTCTGAGCCCACTGACCCTTTATCACTTCATCTCCCACACCTTCCATGTCAAACAACCCACTCACACCCCGCTGGAGAGCTGTGGCCAGTTTATCATGTCCCTGTTTCCTTGTCCCTGTCTGGTACATTTCCATGCCTGTCCATTTATTTTCATCTGCTTTATCTGCTCCTTAGATTCTAAATTTTCTGAAAGCAGTGATGAAAACTCCTCCTGCCCCTTTATTTGCACTCCATCCCTACATAGAATAGTACTGAATTCAATTGACACTATAGAAAAACTTAAAGTGTGGGGGTTGGGGGGAGTATTTATACTCTCACTTTAGTGAGAACTGGCTTAAAGCTAGGCTTCTCTGTCCCTGGAATTCTCCAGGCATTAATACTGGAGTGGTAGGTAGCCATTTCCCTCTCCAGGGGATCTTCCAACCCAAGGATCGAACCCCGGTCTCCCAAATTGCAGGCAGATTCTTTACCATCTGAGCACCAAGGATCTAATTTATAGTCTGCATCCTGACCCTTTTGAGAGTGAACACAGTACTTTTCATATCCGACAGGGACAACTTCTAAACCAGGTCTGTCCCAGGGGAAAAAGAGGCAATGGTCATCTTTACTAGAAAGATCCTTCCAAAGAGTCCCGAGGCCCTTCAGAGCTCCAAGACAGACAGGCCAAACCCCTTCAGCCCGATTCCTGTGCTTGGGGTCTGAAGGGTCTGCACCAAACAGTGCTTGTAGCAGAAAGTCCAGGAAGTCCTTCCTTCAATCTAACTGAGACCCTTACAGATTCAAGTTAATCCCACTTTTATTAACCTCAGGGCAACCAAGAACAAACGTACAGGGAGGAAGCCTCGGAGAAGATGCAACACTGCTCTGGGTCCTCACCCTTGATAGAAATTCCTCATTAAGAGTTCCACAGCTAGTTCTCCATCCTTCCACGGAAACAAATTTAATCTGGCTGACTCAGAAATATGAAAGCCAAAGGTTTTTTAGTCACTCCTACGGAGAAGGCAATGGCAAGCCACTCCAGTACTCTTGCCTAGAAAATCCCATGGACAGAGGAACATGGTGGGCTGCAGTCCAAGGGGTCGCTACTAGTCGGACACGACTGAGCGACTTCACTTCCACTTTTCACTTTCACACATTGGAGAAGGAAATGGCAACCCACTCCAGTGTTCTTGCCTGGAGAATCCCAGGGATGGCGGAGCCTGGTCGGCTGCCATCTGTGGGGTCGCACAGAGTCGGACACGACTGAAGTGACTTAGCAGCAGCAGTAGCAGCAAGGAGAACACAGTTTGCTGCTGCTGCTGCTGCTAAGTCACTTCAGTCATGTCCGACTCTGTGCGACCCCATAGACGGAAGCCCACCAGGCTCCCCCATCCCTGGGATTCTCCAGGCAAGAACACTGGAGTGGGTTGCCACTTCCTTCTCCAATGTGTGAAAGTGAAAAGTGAAAGTGAAGTTGCTCAGTCGTGTCCGACCCTTAGCGACCCCACGGACTGCAGCCTACCAGGCTCCTCCATCCATGGGATTTTCTAGGCAATAGTACTAGAGTAGCTTGCCATTGCCTTCCCAAATCCCCAGGAGCTTTTACAATCGGCATATTTTTGCCACCAGGAAGTTCTTCCTGCAGCCCAATCTATAGTTGTGGGGGACCTGAGTTCCAGAAGGGATCGTCTTCCGTTGCTCCCCATTCCCAGCCCCCAGAAAGCTGACTCAAGTCCACAGGAGAGCTGGGCTGATGGGAAGACTCAGTGAACAAGGGAGCCTCTCTCTCGCCCTCCCCCACCCTCCATCAGGATCCTGGTGTCCCTGTGGAGAGCAAGGACCCTGCTGATTTCTTTCAGTAATACAAAAAAGAAGTTTCAGAAGGAAGTGGAGAGGGCAACAAAGATCTGGACCCTCGGGGGAGCCACACAGGCAAGTTCCAGCAGCCCATGCCAACCAGCCATTATATGCCCACTGGCACATGCTCCTGCCTTAGGGCTGGTGGTGGATGGAAGTCAAATGCTCCGATCCTCGAACCTCCATCCCAAGCCCCTTTCTTACCAATACATTTTTCTTTAGAAAGAAGTTATTTAAGAAGCACTGTATAAAGAGTGGGCGACTATTTGATCTCTGAAAGATCACTGAGACAATGCAGAGAAAAACTAAAGAGCCAGCAACCCTGCCCCACGTGACCTTGGGCTAGTCACTTCACCTTTCCCGGCTCTGGTGGCTTCATCATCAAAATGACACAATAGGGAGAGATGATTTATAATGTTCTTCCGGCTTCAAACGTTGAACATTAAACTCTGTATATTTCCTGAAGAAATGGCTAAAGGAAAATCAGCAAAGAGATGCAGAATTCAGACCAATCTTTTAATTTCTACTTTAAAGGGAACATTTTGACTCGAGAAATCACGTAATTGACCACCTCCACTGTTTCCACTTCTTTTCCCCCACCGACCTTCCAGCTTCGTTAATGTCAATCTCAACCACAGGGCTGTGAGTCTCATGAGGCAATAACACGGACAAATTAATTTTGCCAACACTGATTCTAGCCCACAAACTCGGTTTGCAATTGCCAGCAGTAAGTCCGGCCATAAAAGTGAAATTCATGTTCCTCATGATCTAATAAGCCCACTGCCTGGATATAAATAAAACATCTACTGAATAATAATACCCACCAAACTCCTGCAGTTTTTCAAATCCCCAAGTGTCATGAGAGATATTCCTGTCCAAAATAAAATCAGTATTTTGAAAGGGGGAGGATGGATAGAACCTCACCCCCCGCGCCATCGCCACCAAAAAATGAATTCAGCCCTTACACACACACACCTCTGGTTTGACTATATGCCCAGAGTCAAGATTTCAGGTTTGCCCACCTTAATTGTGGTTTAAAACGGTAAGTGCGGAAACCCCCTCTGACTGTTCTGGGTAAACGTACAGCAACTGCAGGGTGCTCGCCTCCGCTGCTAACTGATAGAAGAAAGAAAGCCCGTTTTCTATCTACACGTAAAATGAAGCTGCACCCTTCCGATACCTGCCAGCAACTCCACCGGAGAGCACACAGCCTGGGGAAACAGTGCACCCCACGAGTGCCCTGGAATCCGTTTGCTGAAATCGGCAGGAAGAAGGAAAGATCAGGGCGATTCAAGTACTGACGGTTGTACTCCTGTGTGCGGAGGGGAGAAAAACAAACGCCAGCCGGGAAGTCCCCAGCGGTGCCTGCACCTGGGAGGCGACAGCTAAGGATGGATGCGGGGGTGCGGCGGCGCAGGGAGAAGAGAGAGCCAGAGGGAAGGCGGGGGCCGACCGCTCACCTGTCCGTACACCTGGATGGGCTCCTGCTGCAGGGCAGCGCTCCGTCTCCTCCGGAGCGGCTTCTCGTCCGCCCCCCGGGGCGCCCCGCGCGCCCCCAGCCGCAGTTCGAGCGGGTCGCCCCGCACCACGAGGAAGCCCCGGTCGTGGGGCCCAGGCGCGCGGCCGCCGGGCAGCGTCTGCGGCCAGATCTGGCCGACAGCCCCGGGGGGCAGCAGCGCGATCAGGACGAAGAGGAAGGGGAGTCGCGACTCCCTCCTGCTGCTCCGTGTCGCCATGTTCGGGCGAACGCGACCGCAGGTGGCGCCGCCGCCAGGAGAGAATGTGCAGCGCGAGGCCGGGATGCCGGCCGGGCCGGGGCCGCGCGCGCCGCTCCCGGGGCTCCAGGCCGCCCGGCTGCGCCCGCCGCCGCCGCCGCCGGGTCCCGCTCGGCTCGGCGCGGCGCCGTCACGTGGGACGCTCGCCGCCGCGGCCCCTTCGCGCACTTTCTCCGCCGCGGCCCCTCCCCCGCGCGGCGATGGGGAAGTCAAGGCAGCGGGCGCGCGGCCCGGGCCCCGGGCGGGCGCTCCTCGTCGCCCGTGCGCCCTGCGGCAACTGGGGGTCGCGTGGGGCTCGCCGGTCCTCCCTGGAGTTCTCGCCTCCTCTGCCGGGTCGTGTCGAGGTCGCCCTCAACCTCGGCCAGTCTCCTTTCCCGACTGCACGGCCCCGGGTCCCGCCACACGGCCACTTCGTGCGCCCCCTGTTGCGTCCCCACCTCCGAGGGAGCGTGGGGAGTCCGGGGAAATTAGCGCGGAGAACGCGGCGGGCACGTTCGAGTCCAGATGAGCCCGCCCCCATGGTGCAACTCACACTTTCAATTACTCTGGGCACCAAACTACCGCTGCTCGAACTAAACTGCCCCTGCCCGGAACACAGTAAATATACTCCTGGCACAGAGGCCTTAAAAGCAAGGATAGTCAGGCAAGAGAGTCGCCACACCTGAACATTCACCCAGTTAGTTACACAGTGGTTCCTTGCACACAGAAGACCTGCGCGGGACACACGGCCCCAGCACAGTGGCTTCCTTGTGACCCCCGCCTGGGTGACCGAGCCCCGAACCATCCTCCCTAAGCCCCCAAAACTGTGCACACACCCCAGCCCCTTCAGCCCACAGCCAACGCTGTTACAAGTCCTCTTCCCAGGGTGGGTAAAGCCTTGCCACTGGGGGGCAGGAGGGGCAGACACCGGAGAGTTGGGAGGACACATTTTTAATTAACCCTACATGCAGCTGGAGGATCCAAGACCTTATTCAAAGCACAAGGAGATAAACGGTACAACGGAGACAAACCCAAGGTCAATATTTGTCTGCAGGTTTGTGGGAGCCGTCAAGGCCTATCCTCTGTTTCATTTTATGTTTCGCTGTGCTCTGGACTCAAGACCCTGGTTCTTGATAAGACAGAGGAAGCAGGGCTGAAGGAGAGACTTCTAGAGTTTCATGCAAGCCTTTGAGAGGCTGAGAGGGAGGAGAGGATGGTCATTTCAGTGCCCACAAAATGCTCCTGGTACTACCCCTGCCCTCTTGGACTCTCCAGTTAGCTTAGCGCACCCTCTTCCCCTACCTAGCTTCACCCCTGGGGACAACCCACCCAAAGAGGGACAGCCTTTCCTTGCCCTCCCTAAATCCAGTCTTCCAACCCCCTTTCATGCCCCATGCCAGACTCTCTGGGGACCTGGGTCAGATTCTTTAGTCCCCAGCTTCCTCTCACCCCTTCCTTTCTTCCCCAGTCTTTCTATCCATCTCACCATAATCACAGAACCACTTAGTTCTCCCTGACCAAACAAATCACTGATTCTCTGGGAAAGCAACGGATCCACTGCCAGCTCGAACTCCCCATCTGGACCAGCACTGTCTGGTCAGTATCACCTGACCAGGCATGGACCGCTCTGTGGCCTCCCCAGACCAGGAGCAAAGACACATCAACACCTATTTAACCCTCAAGCAAAAATGAGAGGAACAGAGCTACAGTCAGAACACCCTGCAGCAGTTTCAATTGTTGTTTATTTCAATATATATTTAATGAGAACCTTCTCTATAAGAGTGAATGTCAGAGTCCCAGCAGAAAACACGTGTCTCTTAAGTGTGGACTTGAAGATGGAAAACTGCTTTTCCCATGAAAACCGTTGGCTTGAGGTGCAAATGGCAATTTGCAGGGAAGGATTAGTAGGGCAGGGCCAGCTACTTGCTGATTTTGATTCTGATTTGCAGCATGGATGCTGGAGAACTGGCAGGAATGATCAAACATGGATAATTTGCTTCTTGAAAGCCCTCCTCTGTAATCATGATGTACCTTCCACACTGTTCTAAGGTGGATAATCAGCAAACCGTGAGACTGTGTGAGCCTCGTAACCGCACTGCCTCTCCAACCGAATGTCAGTTTTCTCATCTGCAAAATAAGGATCTTAATTCCTGCATATCCACACAGATACGCTGATAGCATCACAGGAGATAATGTAAGTGAAATAACATTGCCATGCAAATTGTGAAGACCCCAGATAGAAGTACTGTACGCAGGTGGCATTAGAGACGCATTCTAGTTCTGCTTTGCAAGTAAGTTACTGTGTGATTTTTGTTCTTGATCTTCTGGTCTCTCTGGGCATTGGTGTCTTCGTATGTGAAATGAAAAGAGACCTTGCAGCCCTGACCATTCCCCACCCCTTCAGGACCTCCACCTGAGCACAAGATGGGTGCGGGCACAAGATGGGTGTGGGCACAAGATGGGTGCAGCCACAGGCCACGGCTGAGTTTTGCAATTGAGCAGGATGTTCCTCCTAGCTTCAAAACCGGATCTGGATTGTAAACAAGCCTCCACTTCCTCCATGACTCCAAAACAACATCCGTATTGGGGTGGGAAGGTAGATGGAGAGAATGGGGGATCTCCATCCCCCCCCACCCCAACTTGCATGGCCTTTGTCTCGATGCTGCTCCACGTCAGGAGGAAAACCAAAATGCATGTGAATTTTATACTAGACTTGTTACTGTGTATAAAAAGGTCTTGAGCCTGGGGTCAGACTTTATTATTTGTTTACTTTGGGCTGTGCTGGGTCTTTATTGGGCTTCCCTGATAGCTCAGTTGGTAAAGAATTTGTTTGCAATGCGGGAGACCTGGGTTTGATCCCTGAGCTGGGAAGATCCCCTGGAGGAGGGAAAGGCTACCCACTCCAGTATTCCGGCCTGGAGAATTCCATAGACTGTATTCCATAGGTCTTTGTTGCTCCGTGGTCTTTCTCTATTTGTGGCAAGTGGAGGTCACTCTTTCTTTGCAGTGCATGGGCTTCTCATTGCGGTGGCTTCTCTTGTTGCAGATAACAGGCACTAGACACTCAGGCTCAATAGTTGTAGTGCTCAGGCCTAGTTGCCCCACAACATGTGGGATCTTTACTTTCCCAGATCAGGGACTGAACCTGTGTCCCCATGTATCGGCAGGTGGATTCTTTACCACCAGGGAAGCTCCAGGGTCAGCCTTCAAACTGCACTCCTCCGTCCTTCTGCCCCACCCAGGCCATCCTAAAATAGAGCTGAAGACGGGGCTAAGGAAAGATCACCCAGAGGTCACCAGAGTCCCACATCTTTATCCAGATGGAGTCACTGTTAATATAGCAACAAGGACAGCCACAAAGAAGGAAGAAAAACTCCCAAAGCCTAACTGGATTTTTTTCTGTTCTCTCTCGCTCCCCTCCTGGCCTTCCCTAATGCTGGCATCTGGCATCTCACCCCCTCTCCCTGCCCAGCCCCTGGCCTAGCCAACTTCTGTGCATCCTTCAGGTTCCAAGAGGCCTCTAGACTAGCCTAGATTATGCCACACTGCTTAGATAGAGGCCCTAAGTCTCTTGCAATCTTTGGTAATTTCCCTCTGGTCACATTACTTATTTAACCTCATTTTCCTCTCAAACTGTTACCAAGTCCACCAAGAAGATGGCAGACTAGTGTCTCAAAATAACTATCTTAGCTATTGGGGTCTGGATACCAGTATCTTTTACAGAACACAGAGATAGAGGAGGTGAAGATGTAAAAAAAGCCATTAATCTTACAAACATCTCCTGAAATGGCCAGCCTCAAGGTAAGGATATGTACAGTTCTATTTTCTTGTAGCCATTCATAGGTGGACAGGATCAGGATATCTCCCTGAACAAAGGCAATTTGCTTTAACCTTCAAGAAGAGGGGCTGGGTTCCCTATGACAAGCCATTATGCACAGACAGTATCCTTTCAGTGAACAAAAGCAACAGGAAGCAAAGGTTAAAGTAAAAGGAACAAATCCAACATGTAGTTAAGTTTTCTTCTAGACGGCTAGTTGGTAACGAATCTGCCTGCCTACTGTTTACAATAGCTAGAAAAGGGAAGCAACCTAGATATCCATCAGCAGACAACTGGATAAGTAAGTTGTGGTACATATACACAATGGAATGTTAGTTAGCTATAAAAAAGAACGCATTTGAGTCAGTTCTAATGAAGTGGAGGAAACTGGAGCCTATTTTGCAGAGTGAAGTAAGTCAGAAAGAGAAACACCAATACAATTTATTAACGTTCATGGGGTCGCAAAGAGCTGGACACAACTGAGCAACTGAACTGAACTGATATATGGAATTTAGGAAGACAGTAACAATGATCATACACGCAAGGCAGCAAAAGAGACACAGGTGTAGAGAACAGACTTTTAGACTCTGGGAGAAGGTGAGGGTGGGATGATTTGAGAGAAAAGCATTGAAACGTGTATATTACCATATGTAAAACAGATGACTGGTGCAAGTTGGATGCATGAAGCAGGACACTCAAAGCCAGTGCTCTGGAACAACCCAGAAGGATGGAGTGGGGAGGGAGGTAGGAGGGGATTCAGGATGGGGGGCCACATGTGCACGCATGGCTGATTCGTGTTGATGTATGGCAAAAACCATCACAATATTGTAAAGTAAGTTCAGTTCAGTTCAGTCGCTCAGTCGTGTCCGACTCTCCGCGACCCCATGAAGCACAGCACGCCAGGCCTCCCTGTCCATCACCAACTCCCGGAGTACACTCAAACTCATGTCCACAGAGTCGGTGATGCCATCCAGCCATCTCATTCTCGGTCGTCCCCTTCTCCTCCCGCCCCCAACCTTGCCCAGCATCAGACTCTTTTCCAGTGAGTCAACTCGCCGCATGAGGTGGCCAAAGTATTGCAGTTTCAGCTTCAGCATCAGTCCCTCCAATGAACATCCAGGATTGATCTCCTTTAGAATGGACTGGTTGGATCTCCTTGCAGTATAAGGGACTCTCAAGAGTCTTCTCCAACACCACAGTTCAAAAGCATCGATTCTTCGGCGATCAGCTTTCTTCACAGTCCAACTCTCACATCCATACATGACCACGGGAAAAACCATTGCCTTGACTAGACGGACCTTGGTTGGCAAAGTAATGTCTCTGCTTTTTAATATACTATCAAGGTTGGTCATAACTTTCCTTCCAAGGAGCAAGCGTCTTTTAATTTCATGGCTGCAATCAGCATCTGCAGTGATTTTGGAGCCCCAAAAAATAAAGTCTGACACTGTTTCCACTGTTTTTCCATCTATTTCCCATGAAGTGATGGGACCAGATGCCATGATCTTTGTTTTCTGAATATTGAGCTTCAAGCCAACCTTTTCACTCTCCTCTTTCACTTTCATCAAGAGGCTTTTGAGTTCCTCTTCACTTTCTGCCATTAGGGTAGTGTCATCTGCATATCTGAGGTTATTGATATTTCTCCCAGCAATCTTGATTCCAGCTTGTGCTTCTTCCAGCCCAGCGTTCCTCATGATGTACTCTGCATATAAGTTAAATAAGCAAGGTGACAATATACAACCTTGACGTACACCTTTTCCTATTTGGAACCAGTCTGTTGTTCCATGTCCAGTTCTAACTGTTGCTTCCAGACCTGCATACAGGTTTCTCAAGAGGCAGGTCAGGTGGTCTGGGATTCCCATCTCTTTCAGAATTTTCCACAGTTTATTGTGATCCACACAGTCAAAGGCTTTGGCATAGTCAATGAAGCAGAAATAGATGTTTTTCTGAAACTCTCTTGCTTTCTCCATGATCCAGTGGATGTTGGCAATTTGATCTCTGGTGCCTCTGCCTTTTCTAAAACCTGCTTGAACATCTGGGAGTTCACGGTTTACATACTGCTGAAGTCTGGCTTGGAGAATTTTGAGCATGACTTTACTAGCGTGTGAGATGAGTGCAATTGTGCGGTAGTTTGAGCATTCTTTGGCACTCCCTTTCTTTGGGATTGGAATGAAGACTGATCTTTTCCAGTCCTGTGGCCACTGCTGAGTTTTCCATATCTGCTGGCATATTGAGTGCAGCACTTTCACAGCATCATCTTCAAGACTTGAAATAGCTCAACTGGAATTCCATCACCTCCACTAGCTTTGTTCGTAGAGTAATTATCCTCAAAATAACTAAATAAAAAAAAAAAAAAAAGAATTTGCCTGCCAGTGTAGGGGACACAGGAGATGTGAATTCGATCCCTGGGTCGAGAAGATCCCCTGCAGTAGGAAATGACAACCCACTCCAGTATTCTTGCCTAGGAAATCCCATGAACACACAGACAAAGGAGCCTGGAGGGCTACAGTCTGTGGGGGTCACATGACCTAGCAACTAAACAACAACATAACATAGCAAAACTGTAAGCAAAACCAGGTTCATCTTACTCAACGTCTGTGCTTCCAGTGCTTATATGATTCTTGCAGAAAGTGGGTACCCAGTGACATTTATAGAACATCTGTATGAATGAAAAGAGTTTGAGAAGACACCCTGTGCCTCGTGGTGAGGGTTAGGGAGTGGTAAGGAGCAGATGTGATTGTAAAGGAGGAAACAGACAGAACAGGCTCTATCTTGAAAGCGGGACTCCATCTTGGGCTGAACTGTGGACTTTGAGCTATATGCCCAGTATCTATAGAAACAACATACCAACTGGAAAATCGGGCCCCCAGAAGGAAGAGCCCACGGTCTTGTACCTAGGCTCTCCAGGACTGAAAAGAATACCCTAATTACCTGTGTAACCAAATAGAATCATACATTCTGTTTATTGGGGCATGGCCACAGGCCTATTGGTAATTGTCCACTGTTAGCTATCCAGGGTTAAGGGAATTTGGGGAGGTGGGTTTGGGCACATACACTTAGGGTATATAAATAAGGTTTTCACAAAAACTGGTTGGGGGTCGTTGGCTAAGAGGAGACTCTGCCTTGGGCCCGCTGGTGTAATAAACTGCACTCCACTATCTGCATTGTCCTTCTGAGTGAGTTTATTTCCAAGAACGCATGGCTACAACAATTGAATTTCAGAACTTGACCACCATCTGCCCTCCACCACTTCTTTCTCTCAAAACTGCCCGACCTGAGTCACAACCAGACTTCTGAGTTGCTGAAGCACAAAAGGGACCCCCCCCCACCGAATCCAGTGCCCAGAGTGGTGAACTTTATTCCCACTTCTGTATCATTTTGGTCAAGTAACTACCATTTACCTCACCAGTCAGGGTGAGGTAGAAATACCCTCCGACCCCAAAGAAATAACTTTTTCCTGCTGTTGCCCAAAATGCCTCTAGTTAAGGCACAGTCTAGGATAACTGATGAGGTTTAAAATACAAATGCACCCAGAACATAGAACAAGTAACTTAAAGACTGTCACTGTGGTTATTTTTTCTTTTTTAATTCATTTATTTTTTAATTGAAGGATAATTGCTTTACGGAATTGTGTTGGTTTCTGCCAAACATCAACATGAATCAGCCATAGGTATACAAATATGCCCTCCCTCTTGAACCTCCCTCCCACCTCCCTCTGCATCTCACCCCTCGAGGCTGTTACAGAGCCCCAGTTTGAGGTGGGATATATGGAAAGAGTAACTTGGAAACTTACATTACCATATGTAAAATAGATGGCCAATGGGAATTTGCTGTATGACTCAGTCAGTCTTGAATACATTAAATTCAAAGAGGAGGTTCTGAAAATAGTTGTAACTTACTTTCACACAGCAGTAATTTCTATTTGCATTACAACGGCATTGTCTAACAGATTTCCTCTCAAAGCAACCCTTTAGATGGGGGAAAAAGCAGACATTTTATAGACTTGGGGGATTAAGGCTGAGAAGGAAGGACTTGCCCAGAGTCACATAGTTTATAAGGTTTAGATTCAAACTGAGGTTCTCTGACTTTTTCTACCGCATCTGATACCTCCCTTCGGAAGAGAGATGAGCTGGTGTTTCAAGTCCTGGGTGGAGCAGGTCAGTGAGAGCCAGGACAGAAAGAAGAAGACAAGTCGCCCAAGTCCCCACCTCTTGCACAGCTCAGCCCTGCGTGAACCCTCCGTAAACCAGCGCTGTCCTGCCCCACCCCTACCCCGGGTGCCTCGCCGAGGCATGGTGCTCAAGTGGACAGTAATATTACAGAGCTCATGAGTCAAATTCAATGAGAGATTTTGTTTCAAATTTTCAAAAGAGGACTTTGGGTTCAAAACCCGGTGAAGGAGGGGGCAGGTTTTAAAGACTTTCAATTCCAGTGCTTACCCTGGTCATCTGGCCTCTATTTTTCAGAAACTCAACTTCTTGAGCTTCTGTAAGAGGAAAGCATTTAGACCTTTCTCATGAAGAGTGTGAAACAAAAACCTGGAAAGGTGCTGATTGTTATGTAGATGCAAGACAAACACTCCAGTTGGAAGACAATGGGAAATTATCTTCCTCCCTGGGAGTATAGAATAGGACTCAACCTCCTGGACTGGGAGTGAATGGGAAGAAGTACAGCTGGAGATTCTCTGGAAACCCCTGAGTAATTACATATCAAAGGCTCGGGTATCCTTCCCTTGGAGCATTTGCAATACAATCACGGGGCAAGCACAGCTTTAGGTGCTAGAGAGCCAGGGGGCACTGCCCTGCCAGGAGTCCCTTTAAGTCTGTGATGCTTTAGTGCAACAGATGGTCTGAAGTGGTCTCTGGGCCATCCAGACAAGGGAAATAGGCAGACTGACGGGCTTTGAGACCCACCTGATGGCTCAGATGGTAAAGAATCTGCCTGCAATGCGGGAGACTTGGGTTTGACCCCTGGATCAGGAAGATCTCCTGGAGAAGGGAATGGCAACTCACTCCAATATTCTTGTTTGGAGAATTGCATGGACAGAGGAGACTGGCGGGCTACAGTCCACGGGGTCGAAAAGAGTCAGGCACAACTGAGGGACTAACACTTTCTTCACTTTCTCACTCTAACAGAGACCCAGAAACCCTCCTTTGGTTTTCCTGCATCAGTGGAAATGAGATAAACACCACACCATTGTTAACTCTTTTACTAAGTCATTTCTTGATTCTGCCCAGATCTCTCCCCAATCATCCCAAAGCCCTACTATCTTGGATTTATGCCTTCCCAGGTGCACTCCAGTGTTCTTGCCTGGAGAATCCCAGGGAAGGGGGAGCCTGGTGGGCTTCCATCTATGGGGTCACACAGAGTGGGACACAACTGAAGTGACTTAGCAGCAGCAGCAGCAGTAGGTGGTTCTAGTGGTAAGGAATCTGCCTGCCTGCCAATGCAGGAGATGTACGAGACACAGCTTCAATCCCTGGGAAATGGCAACCCACTCCAGTATCCTTGCCTGGTGAATCCCATGGACAGAGGAGCCTGGTAGGCAACAGTCCATGGGGTCTCACAGAGTCCAACCTGGCTGAAGCAACTTAGCACACACCTGAGATGTTGATAATGTTCTGCCTTTCATTACAGCAGCTATCTTGGTACTAAACCTCCTTTTCTAAATGATGATAATGTCTTTAGATCTATCCTCTAAGCTTGCACTTAATAGATTCTATCCTGCTGAGTTGAAATGAACAGCTGGGGTGGGGGTGAGTACCCTCACCCCTTCTACTCACAACTTGACAGTTGGTTCTAAGTTTGAATGACTGCTCTTGGGAGACGGAATGTTTCCATCCTGATGTTTACATCAAAGGATGCTGGAAAGATAGCTTGAGGGTTCCCTCAGCACCAGATGAGAAGTGAGTCCTGCCCTTGACACAGTTGTACGTTTGACCTTGTCATTACCTACTGCCTGAGGATGGGGATAATGAGTGTCTGTAAAAAATCCAGCCACTACCGCCAAGGAAAGACAAACACAAATAGCAGCAATATGTGGAAACAGCATTATATTAATCAAACAAGGAAGCTATTCGCCTAAAGTGGCTCTAATGCTTTGTGACCTTGTAAGCAAACCAAAATCTGTCTATACATGCCTTGAAGTAAAGAAACGGAAATGTTGTTATTTCTGGCTCAGTGGTAAAGAATCCACCTGCTAATGCAAGAGACATGGGTTTGATCCCTGGGTCAGGAAGGTCCTACTCCAGGTCTGGAGTAGGAAATGGCAACCCACTGCAGTATTCCTGCCTGGGAAATAGACCTGGCGGGCTATAGTTCATGGAGTCACAAAAGAGTCAGGCACAACTTAGCCACTAAGCAATGACACATGCCTTGAAGTTAAAAAAAGGAAACCTAAGGACAGCGAACCACAAACAATCAACTAAACATTAAGCTACAGCAAATAAATTAATTTGCTTCCTCACCTTCTCTGTATGTCTTTCCTGGTTCCTTCCACCAAGTTCTTCTAACCATTTCCAGTTTGACGCTGCCTTATCGAATCAACTTTTGCACAAGTAAACTCTTAAAATGTATTTCATGCCCCAGTTTATCATTTAATAATAGAAATAGCTCTGTTTTGAAAACAAAGATGATCAGTGAGTTTGGGGAAAGTGAACCAGGGAAAATCTTTTAGAGAACCAGACCTTTGGAACCGTAGTCTCTAGGGTGTGTCTGGGGGTGGGACGTGGCTGGGGAGAAGGTTGAAATTGCTGTGTCCAGGAAGAATAGGAAGGTATGTGTCTGAGGGAATGAGGAAAAGCTACAAGGTAAGAGGGTGGTAGCAAGGGAGGGTGGGGTGGTGCCAGCTGCCAGAGGATGCGAAGGCAAAAGGCATGAGAAACCAAGAGAGCCTCATCTAATTGTGTAAGTGTTCAGGGAAGCACACTGATTGAAACTGCCCACCCTGGCCAGACACCATGGTAACCATTTGCATGAGTTATTTTACAACAGGAGGTCCTGGTAAGGAACACGGAACTAATAAGCCACCACCAACCGGAAGAGTTCGGGAAAGGTCAAAAGGAGACACCACATGTCCAACCACCCCCCAGAATCCTCTCTGGCATTCATCTTGGCTGAACAAGGCGTGCACCACCAGGAAGGATTCTGAGTCAGAATGATTGACCAAAGACAACCCAGAAACTAATCCCATCATCATAAAACCAGAGACTGCGAGCACGTGGCAGAGCAGTTCTCCTGGTTTCCCTTACCCTACTGCTCTCCACCTGGGCGCCCTTTCCCAGGAAAATCTCTTGCCTTGTCAGCACATTTGCCTCCTTGGATAATTCATTTCTGAGGGTTTCATTTCCAGTTTTGGGCCCTGTAAGGGATTTCCCCTTCCTGCAACATAAGGACTGTTGTCCAGGAGAGTTACAGATGCCGTGCATCCAGGGCAACTGTTTCATCAGGACCATAGCCTGCACTCCACCTCCTGCTTCTGGGAGGCTCCTGTTTACCGCACATGGGATCTTTCATGGGTCACCAGGATCATACCTCTCTTGCTGTCTGACATCTCAAAATCCATCACACTGGAAAATTTACGTAATGTCATCAGCCGAGTTAGTATGTGTTAAACTGATCATTCCCACTGGACTCAAAGCTGCAAGTGCTTTTAATGAGGCCCTGAATAAAGGAATACATTTTCTCAGAGTCCTTAAATAAATTCTATTATATCCTCCACACCAAATAAATGATTGAAATGGTGATTAGAGCTTGGAGCCTACCAACTCCTCTACAGGGAGGCATATATTGATATGTTCTCATCTAGGGTTTGACCCACTGCCAGAGTTAGTCCCACCACCTAAGCTGAGGGATAAGTGAAAAATCCTTTCCCTTTCAGCGGTTATTTCAACAAGAATATCTATGCCAAATTAGCAGTGGATTTTGTGTATGAATTTTCTTTGCATTCTAACATTATGTAAATGAAAAACTCAACGAAGTGCAAATTAAGACTATTCTTAATTCTAAAAGGCTGCTCTTCTGTGATAATGACGCCATGGAATACTTCACCCACTGCCAAGCACGGTGTGTGGTTCCGGCTCCCCCATCTGCCTTATGCGCCTCTCAGCAGAGGGGCACCCACTGTGTCCCCATTTTCTCTGCTCACTAAAATCAGAGCTAGCCCTCCACCTCTCTTCTTCCTCATGATCTAATCTCGCCAAGATCATTTCATCACATAAATGAAACAGGACTTAAAAAATATTCACAACCTAAAAGTTGAGAGTTATGTTTTATTCGGTGGGAATTTTTAGGACTTCCACCCTGGGAGACAGCATCTCAAATGATCATGAGAGAACTGCTGCCTAAAGGCAGGAAGGGGGAGGCAGGTATACAGAAGCTTTGCAACAAAGGGCAGGTAGACTGAACTCCAAAAGATTATTGTTATTAAAAAAAACCAGAGGGACTTCCCTGGTGGTCCAGTGGCTAAGAATCTATGTTCCCAAAGCGAGGGGCCTGGGTTGGATCCCTGGTCAGGGAACTAGATCCCACAAGCCACAACTAAGTTTTCGAAGGCTGCAATAAAAGCACAACACAGCCAAATAAATTAAAAAAATAAAGAAAGAAAGAAATAAAACCAGACATATCAAGTTAAGGAATTAACACTTTTCTAGGTATGGGAATTTTGAGCATGACTTTACCAGCGTGTGAGATGAGTGCAATTGTGCGGTAGTTTGAGCATTCTTTGGCATTGCCTTTCTTTGGGATTGGAATGAAGACACATTTTCCAGTCCTGTGGCCACTGCTGAGTTTTCCAAATTTGCTGGCATATTGAGTGCAGCACTTACACAGCATCATCTTTCAAGATTTGAAATAGCTCAACTGGAATTCCATCACCTCCACTAGCTTTGTTCGTAGTGATGCTTTCTAAGGCCCACTTGACTTCACATTCCAAGATGTCTGGCTCTAGGTCAGTGATCACGTTATCGTGACTATCTTGGTCATGAAGATCTTTTTTGTACAGTTCTTCTATGTATTCTTGCCTCCTCTTCTTAATATCTTCTGCTTCTGTTAGGTCCATACCATTTCTGTCCTTTATCAAGCCCATTTTTGCATGAAATGTTCCCTAGGAATCTCTAATTTTCTTGAAGAGATCTCTTGTTTTTCCTGTTCTGTTGTTTTCCTCTATTTCTTTGCATTGATCGCTGAGGAAGGCTTTCTTATCTCTCCTTGTTATTCTTTGGAACTCTGCATTCAGATGCTTATATCTTTCCTTTTCTCCTTTGCTTTTCGCTTCTCTTCTTTTCACAGCTATTTGTAAGGCCTTCTCAGACAGCCATTTTGCTTTTTTGCATTTCTTTTCCATGGGGATGGTCTTCGTCCCTGTCTCCTGTACAATATCATGAACCTCCGTCCAGAGTTCATCAGGCACTCTATCTATCAGATCTAGTCCCTTAAATCTATTTCTCACTTCCACTGTATAATCATAAGGGATTTGATTTAGGTCATACCTGAATGGTCTAGTGGTTTTCCCTACTTTCTCCAATTTCAGTCTGAATTTGGCAATAAGGAGTTCATGATCTGAGCCACAGTCAGCTCCTGGTCTTGTTTTTGCTAACTGTATACAGCTTCTCCATCTTTGGCTGCAAAGAATATAATCAATCTGATTTCGGTGTTGACCATCTGGTGATGTCCATGTGTAGAGTCTTCTCTTGTGTTGTTGGAAGAGGGTGTTTGCTATGACAAGTGCGTTCTCTTGACAGAACTCTATTAGCCTTTGCCCTGCTTCATTTCGTGCTCCAAGGCCAAATTTGCCTGTTACTCCAGGTGTTTCCTGACAATTGCACTCATCTCACACGCTAGTAAAGTCATGCTCAAAATTCTCCAAGCCAGGCTTCAGCAATATGTGAACCGTGAACTCCCAGATGTTCAAGCAGGTTTTAGAAAAGGCAGAGGCACCAGAGATCAAATTGCCAGCATCCGCTGGATCATGGAGAAAGCAAGAGAGTTTCAGAAAAACATCTATTTCTGCTTCATTGACTATGCCAAAGCCTTTGACTGTGTGGATCACAATAAACTGTGGAACATTCTGAAAGAGATGGGAATCCCAGACCACCTGACCTGCCTCTTGAGAAACCTGTATTCAGGTCAGGAAGCAACAGTCAGAACTGTACATGGAACAACAGACTGGTTCCAAATAGGAAAAGGAGTATGTCAAGGTTGTATATTGTCACCTTGCTTATTTAACTTATATACAGAGTACATCATGAGGAACGCTGGGCTGGAAGAAGCACAAGCTGGAATCAAGATTGCCGGGCGAAATAACAATAACCTCAGATATGCAGATGACACCATCCTTATGGCAGAAAGTGAAGAGGAACTCAAAAGCCTCTTGATGAAAGTGAAAGAGGAGAGTGAAAACGTTGGCTTGAAGCTCAACATTCAGAAAACGAAGATCATGGCATCTGGTCCCATCACTTCATGGGAAATAGATGGGGAAACAGTGTCAGACTTTATTTTTTGGGGCTCCAAAATCACTGTGGATGCTGATTGCAGCCATGAAATTAAAAGATGCTTACTCCTTGGAAGGAAAGTTATGACCAACCTAGATAGCATATTAAAAAGCAGAGACATTACTTTGCCAACCAAGGTCCGTCTAGTCAAGGCTATGGTTTTTCCCGTGGTCATGTATGGATGTGAGAGTTGGACTGTGAAGAAAGCTGAGTGCCGAAGAATTGATGCTTTTGAACTGTGGTGCTGGAGAAGACTCTTGAGAGTCCCTTGGACTGCGAGGAGATCCAACCAGTCCATTCTAAAGGAGATCAATCCTGGGTATTCATTGGAAGGACTGATGCTAAAGCTGAAGCTGCAATACTTTGGCCACTTCATGAGACTAGTTGACTCACTGGAAAAGACTCTGATGCTGGGAAAGGTTGGGGGTGGGAGGAAAAGGGGACGACGGAGAATGAGATGGCTGGATGGCATCACCGACTCTGTGGACATGAGTTTGAGTGTACTCCGGGATTTGTGATAGACAGGGAGGCCTGGCGTGCTGTGATTCATGGGGTCACAGAGAGTCGGACACGACTGAGCAACTGAACTGGACTGACTGAGTTATGGGAAGATACAAGAATATGGGCTCACTGAAATCATCCCTTTGATATGCACCTCAGCTAGATGGGGTGTTTCCTGTGTTTTCACATCCCATTTCTCAGAAGGTTGACCTGGGAACAGTGTGGAGAGAGCAGAGGTCTGAGTTTGGACATCAGGGAGCCAGCTCACCTGGGTTTATTCCCCCGGTTTTCCCCTGACCTACTGGATCATCTCAGACACCTTCTCAGAACCTGTCTTCATCTGTAAATGAACTGGCTACTTCTGCAAGTGTAAAGAATTAAGTGAGACTATACATGTCAACACTGTATGCACGTAAAACTTGTTCACTAAAAGTTACCTATGGTTATTATGAAATATTCAAATAAGAGATTGTGGCTAAATCAGTTTGCCGTTCTACCAATGTCGTAGTTTTATTCAGGTTTGTCTGTGTCCCACCTACCCAGTGACAAGTGGCCACATAAGCAAGACCCAGGTCTGGTTCAGTCACGCACATAAGCATTTCTTAACAAACGGACACAGAAGCATTCCTGCAGCCCGTTCCTGGAGACTCAGAACAGGTCCTCCTCTCACCCCACCCCCTGCAGGAAAACATGGGCCCTAGGAAGATGTCTCACTGTTCTGGGGCCAAGGATCTACTAAAGTGAAGTGAAGTCGCTTAGTCGTGTCCAACTCTTTGTGACCCCATGTACTGTAGCCTACCAGGCTCCTCGGTCCATGGGATTTTCCAGGCAAGAATACTGGAGTGGGTTGCTATTTCCTTCTCCAGGATCTACTAAACTCATGATCAAATCAGGTAACAGTTTCCCACTAAGCACAGGGACAAGAGATGAAATGCATGCCACCTGGTGACACAGCTCTGAAGGAGGAATTGGCCTGCTGTTTGCCAGATTCTCACAGCTTGTTCACTCAAGCCCATCCCAGACAACCGTGTTTCCTAGGCAGCATCAATTTCACCTGTGAAAAATAATTCCTGTTATTCCTTATGCTAATTCCTGCATCACTGGATTCAGATTGAGATCATGATGTTGCAAGATCTGGGTGGAGGGAGCCACCTCAGCAGCATGGGTTCCGGAACAAGGTGCTTCAATGCAGACCCCACTTAGAGTGTCAATCCTGACTTCATCAATATGTGCGATTGTACTCAGTTGTATCTGACTCTTTTGTGGCCCCATGGATTATAGCCTGCCAAGCTCCTCTGTCCACGGGCTTCTCCAGGCAAGAATATTAGAGTGTGTTGCCATTTTCTCCTCCAGTGGATCTTCCCAAACCAGGGATGCAACCTGAGTCTCCTGTGTCACCTGTATTGCAGGCGGATTTCTTTTATTGCTGACCCATCTGGGAACCTTGGATTCCTGACTAGGACCCTTTAAATGTTAACAGTATGCCCCAGGCAGGGATTAAAATTAATTAATACACTCATACTTGACTCTGTTTATATTAGTTAAAAGTCAACTAGAGACGAATAAACAAAAGCTTCCAACAGCAACAGAACAAGAGACAGACATAAACTATTGTGATTGATAATAAGAAATACATAATTTTATCTTCATCCCATTTCTAACACTGAGTTCCTAAAACCCTTGTTTCTAAGTGATAGGTTTAAGAAAGTTGTCTTTTGTTATTCCTAACAAGCCCCCTTCAACCACACCAGAGTTTATGTTAATAAGGTGACTTTTGGAAAGTCCCCTAAGGATGGGAACTGGTTGCCAAGGGAACCAGTCAAAGGGGTGGAACTATCAATCCACCTCCCCACTCCTGACCTCTGGGGAGGGGAGAGGGTCTCGAGGTTAAATCAACTGTGGACAGCCAATGATTTAATCAACCATGCCTATGCAATGAAGCCTCCAGGGAAAACCCAGAAGGATGGGGTTCGGGCAACTTCTAAGTTGGGGCATTCGTGGAGATATGGGTGTTCCCAGAGAGGACATGGGACTCTGTGCCCTTTCCCCATGCATTGCCCTAAGCATCTCTTCCACCTGACTGTTGAGTTTTATCCTTTTGTAGTAAGCTGGTGATCTAGTAAGTAAAATGTTCTCCTGAGTTCTGTAAGCCAATTAATCAATTTGATTAATTTATGGAGCAAAATTATTCAGATTTCAGGAGGAGATGGTGGGAACCTCCAATCTATAGCCAGTTGGTCAGAAGCACAGGTAACAACTTGGATTTGGGATCCGCATCTGAAGTGGAAGAGGGCAGTCTGAACGATGAATCAGGGGTTCTGCTGCGATCTCCAGGTACATAGTGTCAGATACTGAGTTAAATTGTAGGACACTCAGCTGGTGTCACAGAACTGCTCAATGTTTGGAAAACTCACGTATCTGGCATCAGAAGTGAAGGATGGGACTTCCATGATAGACCAGTGGTTAAGAATCCATCTTGCAATTCTGGAGATGTGGGTTCAAACCCTGGTCCAGGAATTAGGATCCCACATGCCATGGGGCAACTGAGCTTGTGTGCTACAACTACAGAGCCCGCACACACCCTAGAGCCCATGCTCTGCAACAAGAGAAGCCACCACAATGAGAAGCCTGCACACTGCAGCAAAGAGTAGCCCCTGCTCCGTGAAACTAGAGGAAGCCTAAGTGCAACAATGAAGACCCAGTTCAGTTAAAGTAAAATTAATTAATTATTCTTTTTAAAAGTGAAGGAATGTTGTAGCTGAGTGTGGAGTGTAAAGTAACACACACGAGGAGAATGTTTTTCCTTCAGAATCATGTCATAGATTCTCTTTCAGTGAGAATTGCTCTTGGCTGCCAAGTCTCTAAACGGGCTTCCCTGGTGGCTCAGATGGTAAAGAATCCACCTACAATGCAAGAGATCTGGGTTCAACCCTGGGTTGAGAAGATCCCCTGGAGGAGGGCATGGCAACCCACTCTAGTATTCTTGTCTGGAGAATTCCATGGACAGAGGAGCCTGGTGGGCTACAGTCCATGGGGTCTCAAAGAGTCAGACATGATTGAGCGACCAAGCAGAGCACAGCCTGGACAGTGAGACAGTCAGTGTTGTTTGGGCAATGCCCTGCTGCTGCTGCTGCTGCTAAGTCACTTCAGTCGTGTCCGACTCTGTGTGACCCCATAGACGGAAGCCCACCAGGCTCCCCCGTCCCTGGGATTCTCCAGGCAAGAACACTGGAGTGGGTTGCCATTTCCTTCTCCAATGTGTGAAAGTGAAAAGTGAAAGTAAAGTCGCTCAGTCGTGTCCGACCCTTAGCGACCCCACGGACTGCAGCCTACCAGGCTGCTCCATCCACGGGATTTTCTAGGCAAGAGTACTGGAGTGGCTTGCCATTGCCTTCTCCGGGGCAATGCCCTAGGACAGTCATTTGCCCTCATCAGGAACTCATGCCTTTGGAGTAGTCAACTAGGTTCTCATCAGAAAGTCCACACTCCAGAGGTAGCTATTACAAATATTTTGGTTATACTAAGTCTCAGTCAATATAAGTGATTTTTTTTTACTAATTAGCATAACAAATGTTAAAAATTGATTTTCACTACTGGCTTGTTAATGAGCTTAATGAGTATTCAAACGGACATTGGGTAGTGAATTCAGAAGTATTTATGACATATGGCTCATCAAAAAGATTTCATAAACACACCCAGTCATTTTGTGAGCAGATGCAAGAATATAACAAGTCCTGCAGCCTCAGAGCTGGCAGAATATTGTTCTCTGACTTGTCCTGTATGCTTGGTCTGAGGATTCCAGTTGCCTGTTCAGTTCAGTTCAGTTCAGTCGCTCAGTCATGTCCGACTCTCCGCGACCCCATGAATCACAGCACGCCAGGCCTCCCTGTCCATCACCAACTCCCAGAGTTCACTCAAACACATGTCCATAGAGTCGGTGATGCCATCCAGCCATCTCATTCTCTGTCGTCCCCGTCTCCTCCCGTCCCCAACCTTTCCTAGCATCAGAGTCTTTTCCAGTGAGTCAACTCGTCTCATGAAGCGGCCAAAGTATTGCAGTTTCAGCTTTAGCATAGTCCTTCCAATGAACACCCAGGATTGATCTCCTTTAGAATGGACTGGTTGGATCTCCTTGCGGTACAAGGGACTCTCAAGAGTCTTCTCCAACACCACAGTTCAAAAGCATCAATTCTTCGGCACTCAGCTTTCTTCACAGTCCAACTCTCACATCCATACATGACCACGGGAAAAACCATAGCCTTGACTAGACGGACCTTTGTTGGCAAAGTAATGTCTCTGCTTTTTAATATACTATCTACGTTGGTCATAACTTTCCTTCCAAGGAGTAAGCGTCTTTTAATTTCATGGCTGCAGTCAGCATCTGCAGTGATTTTGGAGCCCCAAAAAATAAAGTCTGACACTGTTTCCACTGTTTTTCCATCTATTTCCCATGAAGTGATGGGACCAGATGCCATGATCTTAGTTTTCTGAATGTTGAGCTTCAAGCCAACCTTTTCACTCTCCTCTTTCACTTCCAGTTGCCTGTTACCAATGTCTAATTAAGCATTCAAATAAGGTGTGATGAGAATACGTAACAGAGATCACATGGGATGTGTCCTTTTCCTTGTAGATGTGTGATAAATGCCTGTGTGTACAGCAGAACCTGCCATGAGATTTGCCGTTATTAAAATCTGGCAGTGAGGTTACAGGGAGTATGTTTGTTTGCTAAGGCTGCCATAACAAAATACTACAGACAAAGTGGCTGAAACAGCAGAACTATAGTTTCTCACAGTTCTGGAGACTGGAAGCCCAAACTCAAGATGTCAGCAGGGCGGGTTTCTTCTGAGGCCTCTCTCATTGGCTTCCAGATGATTGTCCTCTTGCTGGGTCCTCCTATGGTCATCCCTTTGTACACATCTGGAGTCTCTTCCGCTTCTTATGAGAACACCAGTCAGATCAGATTAGGGCTTACCCTAGAGGCCTCAATGGGGCTTCCCTTGTGGCTCAGCTGGTAAAAAAATCTGCCTGCATTGTGGGAGACCTGGGTTCTATCCCTGGGCTTGGAAAATCCCCTGGAGAAGGGAAAGGCTACCCACTCCAATATTCTGGCCTGGTCACAAAGAGTCGGACACAAGTGAACAACTTTCACTTCACTAAAGGCCACAGTTAACCTAATCACCTCTTTAAAGACATTATCTTCAAATATGGCTATCTTCCAAGATACTGAGGGTTAGATTTCAACATACAACGTGTGGGTGGACACAATTCAGCCAGTAACAAGGAGTAAATAATCTGTACCTGCTCCAATTTGGCAGCTACCATTATCCATCAAAAAGAACTAATGATTAGGCATGACTAAACTGATTTAGGCCAGTTTTCATATGTGACTCTAGAATGGTCCTGTTGGGAAACTAGACTGAGGTTGAAGGTAGCAGGTCCAAGTTTCCGCAGTACATGAGTTGTGACAAAACTTTAGCTGCCTGTCACAGAGTTCCAAAATGATGGTGGTTCACACATAACTGAAGTGTATTTCTCTCTTGTAAACTGGTATCTCAGCCTTGCTCTGGGAAACTGCCAGGTGTTCATGCTGCTTCTGTCTCATTGCTCTGCCATCTCCTCCTTTGTCTGCATGGTCCAAGGGCACAAACCCAAAGTGCACACGTGGCCAGAATAGTCATATAGTCATACCCACCTGCCAGGGATGCTGGGAGGTAGGGGTGCTGTTCTGAGCATCCCTGTGCCCACTTACAAATCAAGGGTTCAATTCCCAAGGGGAAAACAATACTGGGGAACAACCAACAGTCACTGCTTAGAGTAGAATGGAGGGAATGTGGCTGAGAGCAAGCAGGCAAGCTCCAGTACTGGTGCTCTGGTTCTAAAAACATCAAAGTATTTGCCTATTCAGTTCCTGAGCATGCCCTCCTTCCCTGCCCCTTTCCACCTGGGTTACCCTCTAGCTCCACCAGGACATCGTGGACTTCCCCAAGGACCCAATAACTAAACGAATGCTCAATGCGTGTGCCACAGGGCCCTCCCCGACCCAAATTCTGCCCAATGGCTTGTGCCTAGTCTGAGTGGTTCATGCCCTTGTTTTACTGATTTTTAAATGTTTCAAATAGAACTCGTGGGAACAATGTCTGGAAATCACAGTCCATCCTAAAGGAGATCAGTCCTGAATGTTCATTGGAAGGACTGATGTTGAAGCTGAAACTCCAGTACTTTGGCCACCTGATGTGAAGAACTGACTCATTTGAAAAGACCTTGATGCTGGGAAAGATTGAGGGCAGGAGGAAAAGGGGACGACAGAGGATGAGATGGTTGGATGGTATCACCGACTCAATGAACATGAGTTTGGGTGAGCTCCGGGAGTTGGTGATAGACAGGGAGACCTTGTGTGCTGCAGTCCATGGGGTCGACTGAACTGAACTGAGGGATATTTAACCTAAAATAGAGGATATTTGGCAGGGGGAGCAGCTCAGTCATCATCTTTAAACATTTTAAATAATAATCACTACCTTTGAATAGTCCTTTAAGTTCTTTTATTATGTGCCAAGACCTGAACTGAGCTCAGTACTTTACATGTTACTCTTTCAAATACTCAGAGTAATCCTGTATCATGGAAATTTTTTTCATTTCATTGACAAAGGCACTGAAGAGCAGAGATTTTGAGTTACTTGGAGAAGGAAATGGCAACCCACTCCAGTGTTCTTGCCTGGAGAATCCCAGGGACGGGGGAGCCTGGTGGGCTTCGGTCTATGGGGTCACACAGAGTCGGACACGACTGAAGTGACTTAGCAGCAGCAGCAGCAGCAGAAGACATATAACCAGAGTCAAGCTTCAAACCCTTGGGTGTCTGGCTCCAAAGGAGAAGCTCTCTCCCCGCAGTCACGCTGCCTTCTTTGTGGAAGAGGAAGTAGTAATACTCATGTTACTTGATAGAGCAGAACAAAGACATTTTAGGAGTGCCAGGAAAGACAAGTTCAAATAAAGAATTCTGGTGGCTCAGACAGTAAAGAATCCACCTGCAATGCAGGAGACCCTGGTTTGATTCCTGGGTCAGTAAGATTACCTGGAAAAGGGAAGGGCTACCCACTCCAGTATTCTTGCCTGGAGAGTCCCATGGAGAGAGGAGACTTGCAGCCTTAGACCATGGAGTAGCAAAGAATCAGACATAACTGAGTGACTAACTTTCTAACGACAGAGTCATTAAAAAAATGAAATGTATTGGTGAGCTAATAATAGATTTTATATAGAAATGTAAAGGACCTAGAGTAATCAAAGCAATCTTAAAAAATAACAAATTCAAAGGGCTTATAATACATGATTTTGACACTTGCTATAAAGCTATAGTAATTAAGAAAGTATGGTATTGGCATAGATAGATGAACAGATAGATGGGAAAAAATAGAATCTAGAAACAGAATCATACACAGAGTCAAATGATTTCTGACAAAGGCAATTCAGTAGAGGAAAGATCGTTTTTAAGTGGTACTTGAATAATTTGATATTTATATGAGCTCAATGATCCTCAACCTCCATTTCACACCATATACAAAAATTCTTTTGAGATGGATCATAAACCTAAATGTAAAAACTAACCAATAAACTTTCTAGAAGAAAATATGGAAGAATATATATACAAAGACTGAGGTGGAAAAAGATTTCTTAGGCCACATAAAAATATAAAAAAACAGAAAATAATTACGACTTCCCTGGAGGCCCAGCGATTAAGACTGAGCTTCCAATGCAGGGGTGCAATTTGATCCCTGAACAGGGAACTAAGATTCCATTTGCCCTGTGGTGGGTCCATAAAGAAAACAAAAAATAGATTCTATGTACTTTATAAAAATTAAAATGTCTAATTATCAAAAAGCATTGTTAATAAAATAAACAGGCAATCCCCAGACTGGGAGAAATATGTGTCTCTGACAAAGGACTCATAAACAGAATATGCAAAGAACTGCTAAACGTATACAATAAAAAGACAAAGAATATTTTTTAATGGGCAAAGAACATGGACATGTTTCACAAAAGAGAAAATGTTTGTAGCCAATAAGCACATAAAAAAGACGCTCAGTATCCTTGATCAATAGGGAAATGCAAATTAAAACCACAGCAGGATACTACTACACACCCACTAGAAGGGTTAAATTTTAAAAATTGTAACAATACCAAATATTAGAGAGACTATGGAGCAACTGGATCTCTTGTACATTGATGGTGAAAAGATAAAATGGTACAGCCGCTTTGGAAAACTGGCCTTTTCTTATAAATATTCAACTCTCTTGTGATCCAGGAATTTCAAAAGAAATTAAACCATATGTCTACTAAAAATTGTATAAGAATGTTAATTGTGGCTTTATTTCGGATAGCCAGACCTTGGAAACAATGTAAGTTCATCAACAGGAGAATGAATAGACAAACTGAGATATATTTGTACAGTGGGGTCAGTTCAGTTCAGTTCAGTCACTAAGTTGTTTCCGACTCTTTGCGACCCCATGGACTACAGCGCACTAGGCCTCCTTGTCCAACACCAACTCCCGGAACTTTCTTAAATTCATGTCCATCAAGTCGCTGATGCCATCCAACCATTTCATCCTCTGTCATTCCCTTCTCCTCCTTCCTTCCTTTCCCAGCATCAGGGTCTTTTCAAATGAGTCAGCTCTTCGCATCAGGTGGCCAAAGTATTGCAGTTTTAGTTTCAGCATCAGTCCTTCCAATGAACATTCAGGACTGATTTCCTTCAAGATGGGTTGGTTGGATCTCCTTGCAGTCCAAGAGACTCTCTTGGACTTCTCCAACACCACAATTCAAAAGTATCAATTCTTTGATGCTCAGCTTTCTTTATAGTCCAACTCTCACATACATACATGATTACTGGAAAAACCATAGCTTTGACCAGACGGACTTTTGTGGGCAAAGTAATGTCTTTGCTTTTTAATACGCTGTCTAGGTTGGTCATAACTTTTCTTCCAAGGAGCAAGTGTCTTTCAGTTTCATGACTACAGTCACCATCTGCAGTGACTTTCAGTCAGTTCAGTTCAGTTCAGTCGCTCAGTCGTGTCCGACTCTCCGCGACCCCATGAACCACAGCACGCCAGGCCTCCCTGTCCATCACCAACTCCCGGAGTTCACTCAAACTCATGTCCACAGAGTTGGTGATGCCATCCAGCCATCTCATTCTCCGTCATCCCCTTCTCCTCCACCCCCCAACCTTTCCCAGCATCAGAGTCTTTTCCAGTGAGTCAACTCGTCCCATGAGGTGGCCAAAGTATTGCAGTTTCAGCTTTAGCATCAGTCCTTCCAATGAACACCCAGGATTGATTGATCTCCCCCAGAATGGACTGGTTGGATCTCCTTGCAGTACAAGGGACTCTCAAGAGTCTTCTCCAACACCACAGTTCAAAAGCATCAATTCTTTGGTGATCAGCTTTCTTCACAGTCCAACTCTCACGGAGCCCCCCAAAATAAAGTCTCTCACTGTTTCCCCATCTATTCACCATGAAGTGATGGGACCAGATGCCATGATCTTAGTTTCCTGAATGTTGGGTTTTAAGCCAACTTTTTCACTCTCCTCTTTCACTTTCATCAAGAGGCTCTTTAGTTCTTCTTTGCTTTCTACCATAAGGGTGGTATCATCTGCATATCTGCGGTTATTGATATTTCTCCTGGCAATCTTGATTCCAGCATGTGCTTCATCCGACCCAGCATTTCTCATGATGTACTCTGCATATGTTAAACAAGCAGGGTGACAATATAAAGCTTTGACTCACTGCTTTCCTGATTTGGAACCAACATGTTGTTCCATGTCTGGTTCTAACTGTTTCTTCTTGACCTACATACTGATTTCTCCAGAGGCAGGTCAGGTGGTCTGGTATTCCCATCTCTTTCAGAATTTTCCACAGTTTGATGTGATCCACACAGTCAAAGGCTTTGGTATAGTCAATAAAACAGAAGTAGATGTATTTTTGGAACTCTCTTGCTTTTTCAATGATCCAACGGATGTTG
Source organism: Moschus berezovskii (assembly GCF_049115385.1). Classification (NCBI taxonomy): domain Eukaryota; kingdom Metazoa; phylum Chordata; class Mammalia; order Artiodactyla; family Moschidae; genus Moschus; species Moschus berezovskii. The sequence continues at coordinate 36,273,048 of NC_142473.1, read as the reverse complement.
GCAATTTGATCTCTGTTTCCTCTGCCTTTTCTAAATCCAGCTTGAACATCTGAAGTTCACAGTTCATGTACTGTTGAAGCCTGGCTTTGAGAATTTTGAGCATGACTTCACTAGTGTGTGAGATGAGTGTGATTGTGAGGTAGTTTGAGCATTCTTTGGCATTGCCTTTCTTTGGGATTGGAATAAAGACTGACCTTTTCCAGTCCTGTGGCCATTGTTGAGTTTTCCAAATTTGCTGGCATGTTGAGTGCAGCACCTTCACAGCATCATCTTTTAGGATTTGAAATAGCTCAACTGTAATTCCATCACCTCTGCTAGCTTTGTTTGTAGTGATTCTTCCTAATGCCCACTTGACTTCACCTTCCAGGATGTCTGGCTCTAGGTGAGTGATCACACCATCATGATTATCTGGGTCATGAAGATCTTTTTTGTATAGTTCTTCTGTGTATTCTTGCCACCTCTTTTTAATATCTTCTGCTTCTGTTAGGTCCATACCACTTTTGTCCTTTATTGAGCCCATCTTTGCGTGAAGTATTCCCTTGTTATCTCTAATTTTCTTGATGAGATTTCTAGTCTTTCCCATTCCATTGTTTTCCTCTATTTCTTTGCATTGATCACTGAGGAAGGCTTTCTTATCTCTCCTTGATATTCTTTGGAACTCTGCATTCAAAAGGGTATTTCTTTTCTTTTCTCCTTTGCCTTTCGCATCTTTTCTTTGCTCAGCTATTTGTAAGGCCTCTTCAGACAATCATTTTGCCTCTTTACATTTCTTTTCTTGGCGATTGTCTTGATCACTGCTTCCTATACAATGCCACAAACCTCCATCCATAGTTCTTCAGGCACTCTGTCTATCAGATCTAATCCCTTGAATCTATTTGTCATTTCAGCTGTATAATCGTAAGGGATTTGATTAAGGTCATACCTGAATGGTCTAGTGGCTTTCCCTAGTTTCTTCAATTTAAGTCTGAATTTTTCAATAAGGAGTTCATGATCTGAGTCACAGTCAGCTCCTGGTCTTGTTTTTGCTGACTGTATAGAGCTTCTTCATCTTTGGTTGCAAAGAATATAATCAATCTGATTTCAGTGTTGACCATCTGGGGATGTCCACATGTAGAGTCTTCTCTTGTGTTGTTGGAAGAGGGTGTTTGCTATTACCAGTGCATTCTCTTGGTAAAGTTCTGTTAGCCTTTGACCTGCTCTGTTTTGTACTCCAAGGTCAAATTTGCCTGTTACTCCAGGTATCTCTTGACTTCCTACTTTTGCATTCCTGTCCCCTATAATGAAAAGGACATCTTTTTTTTAGTATTAGTTCTAGAAGATCTTGTAGGTCTTCATAGTACCATTCAACTTCAGCTTTTTCAGCATTACTGTCGGGGCATAGACTTGGATTACCATGATATTGAATGGTTTGCCTTGGAAATGAACAGAGATCATTCTGTCATTTTTGAGATTGCATCCAAGTACTGCATTTTGGACTCGTTTGTTAACTATGATGGCTACTCCATTTCTTCTATGGGATTCTTGCCCACAGTAGTAGATATAATGGTCATCTGAATTAAATTCACCCATTCCAGTCCATTTTAGTTGGCTGATTCCTAAAATGTCAATGCTCACTCTTGCCATCTCCTGTTTGACCACTTCCAATTTTCCTTGCATGGACCTAACATTCTAGATTCCTATACAATACTGCACTTATAGCATCAGACTACTTCCATCACCAGTTACATCCACAACTGGGTTTTGTTTTTGCTTTGGCTCCATCTCTTCATTCTTTCTGGAGTTATTTCTCCACTGATCTCCAGTAGCATATTGGGCACCTACCAACCTGGGGAGTTCATCTTTCAGTGTCCTATCTTTTTGTCTTTTCATGCTGTTCATGGGGTTTTCAAGGCAAGAATACTGAAGTTTGCCATTCCCTTCTCCAGTGGACCACATTTTGTCAGAACTCTCCACCATGACCCATCCATCTTTGGTGGTCCAGTGGGATGTTGTCCATAAATAAAGAGGCATAAATTACTAATACATACAATAATAGCAACATAGATGAATCTAAAAAATATTACATCATGGGGAAAAATCAGACATGAAAGAGTACATACACTGAATGACTCATTTATGTAATGCCCAGAAACAGGCAAAACTGATCTGTGAGAAGGGAAATCAGAATTGTAGTTATTGGATATTCCTGGTGGTCCGGTAGTTAAGGCTCCACACTTTCACTGCAGGGTCCCAGGTTCAATCCGTGGTTGGGGAACTAAAATCCTGCATGCTGTGCAGCATGGCCAAAAAATAATAAATAAATAAAAGGTTTAAAAAAGAAAGAGATAATTGTGGTTACTTGTGGGAGGGTGGAGGGAGGGTGGTTAACCAGAAAGAATCATGGGGAAATTTTCTGTGCAATAGCAATTTTCTGTACTTTTATTAAGCCATTGGGTACACAGGTATATTTGTCAAAACTCATCAAATTGTACACTTGAGGTCTGTGTACCTTACTGTATGTAATTATATTTTAATTTAAAATGAATGTAAATAAATAAAAGGAGGAAATAAGTTATATCTCCCAGTATTTTGTTCCTTGGCATTCAAAGTATTCAGGCTAAACTACATGTTGTCAGAGGTACTGTGGATGGTTGAGACTAAGTCATTTAACAAAAAATAAACTCAGATTTTCAAAACCTTTGTGTACATGATACCATGCTAATAATATATTTTGTAAAAGGCAGACCCTGTGTTCATCTTCTCTTTCCAAGTACTCAACATAGATAAGGAAATTTATGTTGCTAAAAACTTTAAAGTGTTTTAAAATGTTTTTGTTTATTTTCTGAAAGTCTCCCCTGTCTGGTCTTATCTTTACTCCCCTCCTGACACCCAAACCTTTAGCCATTCTGTGTTCCTATCTCAGAACCTGTGGTGTTTGCACATTTCCTTTGTTAAACATCCTCCCCACCCCCATTTCTCATCAACTTCTGCCTCTCCTTGAAGACTTCACGCAGAAGTCACCACACCAGCAAGACTTCCCAGTAAACACCACTCACTCCCCATAGTTTGAGTTCTGTGTTTATTCTAGGTTTATCTGTAATGTGGCCTTTACCTCAGGTTAAATGATGCCAAGGGTCCTCCCAGCTCAAAAATTCTAGCTCTTTGAACAACTGGTTCAAGACTTGAAAGAAGAGAAACAGTCAAGTCACCAGCAGTAGCACCTTCATGAGGTTCCACATGAGGAAGACAAATGAAAAAAATAGAACCTGGGGACACTTTTCTATGGGAACTACAGCACCTAAATTTAGATTGGAAACTATGGTCTCCACTGACTGATTAAGAGCAGGGTGATACTGTCAGACTCATGTAGAGTTGGATACTTGAGGCTTTAGGGCCTGATATGAAAGAACTAAACTTGGTGGTGGCAGGAGAATGGGTCTGCATGAGTGCCCTGGGTGTGGGGGTTTGAGAAAAAAGGATTAATATAACTCAAGACTAAATGCAGAAGCCAATATTTATGCAGTACTTTCTCTGGTGCCAGATTCTATGCTAAACACTTTGAATCCATGAATCTTATTTAATCTTCATTATAACTCTTTGCGGAGAGATTAAGGAGTGTGCCCAAGACTTCACAGCTAAGAAGTGATAGAACTGGGTCTCATTTCTGAGTCTGTTTGACTCCAGAGTCCATACTGTCAATCACCAGGCTCTTCTGTTTCCTAGGAAAAGAACTGCCAAAATCATTTTGCCCTGACTCTTGGTTTCAGGTACCTTAAGCAGCCCAAACAGACAATCCCTTTCCCATTATTTTTAGGTTATCTGAGAAGAGGAGTCTGCAGCATTCCTCAATAACCTGTTCGAGCATCTCTCACATCTCCAGCCAGGGAGCCCTTTTTTTGTATGTAATCTGAAATCTCTACTCTTATTGCATGATTAGTAGATAAGTTTAAATTATAATTTCAACAGAAGCAGGAGGATGACTAAGCGACTGAACTGAACTGAACTGATCTCATATGGCTCATCCCAACCAGGATGTCTCACTGTCATGTTTGGCTCAGCTTTGCTTTCTGGATAGTACTGCTACAGTAAGAACTTTAAATATTCTTTATCTGTTCTATTCATCTGAGTTTTGTCAGATTTCTATAACAGGGTATTCTGGAGTCATATAAAAGGAGACTGATGAGGGGACAAGGTAAGACAAGAAGCAAATGTTCATTAAAGAGATGGAGAAATGGATTTATTCTCATTAAGGTGGAATGAGACCTTACATAGACCACAGAGTCAATTGTACTATGAAACTATGATCTAGCCAAGGGAAATGCAGGAACTAAGCTGGTAGCATGGGAACCAGGAGCGGAAAACCACAGCAATGTTTTGCTGTTACTCTGCAATAGTCATCCCACCTTGGTCACTTGGTCTAAATAAGCAAAACCTATGTCAAACACATTCAGCACCTACTAGGAACTCATTTCTCCATATTTTCCTCTTCCTTCTCTTGAGCACACGTCACTGTATTATGGGGAAATCTTTGCTCTCAAAAATAGTGCTGTGAATACCCAGAATTCTGGGTCTTTCTTACTCAAGAGGCTAACCTCAAACCTCAGAATTGAAACCTAAAATGTCTCAGGCCACTGAGTTGGAGAGTGAGAGGTTTAAAAGCTACGATATCTAAGTTAGTAAGGTACAGAGCACATATTGAGAAGAACATCACTCATTTAGCAATAGATAGCTGGTTTGTTTCTCTTTATTCTCTTCCCATTTTCTTCAACTCAGTGCAGGAAATGAGACTCAGGACAAGTACAGCTGACCTTTGGATGACACTGTGGTTCAGGGGACCCACCCACTGAGGTACTGAAAATCCTCCGATAACTCATAGTCAGGTCTCCATACCACAGGTCCTCTGTAGCCCATGGTTCACATCTGCTGACTCAGCCAATGGCATTGATATTTGCTATTGAGAAAAAGCTGCCTTTAAATGAACCCATGCCATTCAAACCCATGTTGTTCCAGCCAGAGTCCACTGCACATTTTTATAGAGACCAGAGCTGAGAGGAAGAACCAGTGCCTCCAGTACTATCCAGAAAGCAAAGCTGAGCCAAACATGACAGTGAGACATCCTGGTTGGGATGAGCCATATGAGATCAGTTCAGTTCAGTTCAGTCGCTTAGTCATGTCCGACTCTTTGCGACCCCATGAATCACAGCATGCCAGGCCTCCCTGTCCATCACCAACTCCCGGAGTTCACTCAAACTCATGTCCATCATGTCAAACTCATGATACCATCCAGCCATCTCATTCTCTGCCGTCCCCTTCTCCTCCCGCCCCCAATCCTTCCCAGCATCAGAGTCTTTTCCAGTGAGTCAACTCGTTGCATGAGGTGGCCAAAGTATTGGAGTTTCAGCTTTAGCATCAGTCCTTCCAATGAACACCCAGGATTGAGCTCCTTTAGAATGGCCTGGTTGGATCTCCTTGCAGTCCAAGGGACTCTCAAGAGTCTTCTCCAGCACCACAGTTCAAAAGCATCAATTCTTCGGCGATCAGCCTTCTTCACAGTCCAGCTCTCGCATCCATACATGACCACGGGAAAAACCATAGCCTTGACTAGACGGACCTTTGTTGGCAAAGTAATGTCTCTGCTTTTTAATACACTATCTAGGTTGGTCATAGCTTTCAGGTATCATTAAAGGAAAAAAGGATGGACTATTCATGTGCAGTACTTGCCTTGAGTGGTTTCTAAGCAAGGATCAAGACAGGAAGCTGAACTGGGCTAACATGTTGACACTTTCCCTCACCCGACAGCTTGAATAAACACACCACCTCCAGCATCTCTTCTGGTTGCCGGTGCAGCAGAAGAGATGCACTTTGTACGAGTCTGGGAACAGAAGCCAGGTTTTCTGACTGTTGCTTAAGTCTGTAACTTTTCCAAACTTACCTCAGGGCAGATATCTGTTGAGCAGACAGGATTGTGAAATTTCCTGAGGAAGCCTTTGGCAAGAACAACAAACGGGGCCACCCCAGAGGTCAAAGCAAAGCGTAAATACTGAGCTGGCATTGGCCCTCATTGGAGGGACCTTCAGCAAATGGCACCTTGTTGTGCCAGCTGGATAGGAAGTGCATAAAGGGGACCAAAGCCAGGGGCTGGTCCAACTTGGGTCAAAGGCCTTTTTGAATTTAAGTGATGGAGAGAGGGATTGGGAGAGGATTATAGTAGTCAGACCAACCAATTACTTAGGCTGGTACAGGGAGCCATACTCGATGGAGATTCTCTAGATCTAGGAGCTGGTTCTTAACTTGGCATGCTCAGAAATTCAGTTTTGTCACAGCACAAGCACTGATTTGGCCCATTTCTATTTCCTGGATATGGTCCATTGACCTTTAGCAGGGTCTCCATTCCTGCTCAGCCTGCTCTGTGCTCCAGAGGCTGGCAGTATGGCCCACATCAACAGAATCCCTCACCTGCTGGCTCTCAGCTATCTCTGGCCAATCAGAAGCACTGGCTGGCAGTAGATCACAGTGTAAACAAAGAAAGGTGATCAGCATGAGATGGAGCAGGACTCTATGGTCCAGGTCCTGTGCCATGTCCTCAGCCTGCCTTTTGTGTGTGGAAAAGATTTAGCTAAAGAATAAGTTTAATCAGAGAAGTGAGAAATCAGAGAAGATGTGAGAAATCAGAGAAAATGTAGAAACAAAGGAAAACAGTCAAAGGAGACCAAATAATAATAATGTTGCCATTAAGCATAGTCAATGACCTTTAGTTCCCACAGATAATATTCTGAGCCATATCCTGTGACCTGTCTTATCGATACTGAAACCCCCAGCAGGTGAAAAAATTAACCACGTGATGACCAGACTGTTGCTGGGATGTCAGCTGCCACAATTCTGAGAATTGAGCTCAAAGAAATGGAAACAAACCGACCCTGGAACTGAAGATTAACTGTACCTAAAACAGTCAAGATGATGCTGATCAGACCTCCCATGACCAGTTTCAAGATGCCTATCAGAGCTGACTGTACTGTTTCTGCATATAGCGGCCCCCCATCTATAAAAGTTGTTGCCCACTGATTGTCCGTGGGGGGAGTTGGCCTTCGGACAGACATTTAGCTTCCCCTCCAGTTACCAGCATGTGAAATAAAGCAAAACTTTCTTTCCACCAGCCCGGCCTGCTTATTGGTTTTTGAGCATCAAGCAGCTGGACCCCATTCTTTCGGTAAGAAGCATAGTTATTCTCTCAATTTCCTGCCTTCCAGGTGGCTGTGGATTAGCCTTGTCCCAGGTCCTGTCAGGCATCTCTCTTCCATACAAGCCTAAGGGATGAGAGAGTTTCCCCACAGTTATTAGCCCAGAATTCTGTATTATTCCTTGCAAATGTTCCACACTTTGTAAATCATACCTTTATTAAACTCTCTTTAAAATATAGAATTGCATATGTCATCTCAGAACATGTCTAATGTTCAATCAACCTGATATTTAATGAAGAGCTGTCAAACTAACAGAATGGAAATGAAGATCAGAGTAACTGTCCCCAAGGCAAGTTTATATACTGACTACTATTTTATCCTCTAACCTTATGAGTTTCAAGTGCTGCAAAGAGAACTTTGAAAAGTTCTTCATTCAGACTGCCTTCCAGTTTGAATAAGTTGCCTTTAGATACAGGCTTCCCCGAAGGCTCAGTGGTAAAGAATCCACCTGCAATGCAGGAGATACAGGTTCAATCTCTGGGGCAGGAAGATCCTCTGGAGGAGGAAATGGCAACCCTCTCTGGTATTCTTGCCTAAAAAATTCAATGGACAGAGGAACTGGGCGGGCTACAGTTCAAAGGATCGCAAAGAGTCAGCCACGATGAAGCAACTGAGCACACACGCATTCAGATGGGTGGTAGTACTTGGTAATAATGTTGTTAAATATGTGCTAGCGTTAAACATGCTTGCTTTTTAAACTCAAGTATGTGAGCCTATGAAACTAAGATCGTATAAAAACAGTAAAATATTAAGAGTAACTGAGTATTAATAGGCATAGTACAGTAATTTAGAACACAAGCTTTAAAGTTAGATATTCAAATCTTCTACCTATTAGCCGTGTACCTTTTAGAATGTTACTTAACCTCTCTGTCTCTTTTTTTCTCATCTATAAAATAGTCTTAAAAATTGTACCTAAAAAAAAAAATTGTACCTATTTCTTATGATTGTGGTAAAGGTTAAATGAAATAAGCACTCAAAAATGCTAGCGATCATAATTATTACCATTAGTAAAATGTTAAAATAATGACATGCCAACCATAAAGTAAATGATCTCATCAGGTTGTTTTGAAGGTTAAATGAGTGACTATTTTTAAAGTGGTTAGAACAGTACCTGGCACATAGCTCAGAGCTCTGTGGTGTTAATTGATACATAAATAACGATTTAAGTACAAATGCTAAGTATAATTTGATCTCTTTCTCTTTGCCTTTTAATTATTCTCAGTCTCTTCTCAAACTCCTTTTGGTTTTCCCTCCACATTTAAATAGAAAAGAACCTTTTAACTTTACCCTGAAATTTTTCCTGGAGTCAAAAACCTTCCTGAACTTATGTACGGTTGTTTCAATTTTCGATTTTTTTTTTGGCCGTACCACAAAGTTTGTGGTATCTCAGTTCTCTAACCAGGGATTGAACCCAGGAGACACCAGTGAAAGCCCAGTATTCTAACCAATAGGCCACCACAGAACTCCAAAAGTTCAGAATTTTAAGCATCTGCGATTTTAAGCCAGTTTTCTTGAATATTTTATTCCTCACACTCCTGAAGGAGCTTTTAGGTAATCTTTTTGCCACCATGGTAGAGAAACTGACTCCTCCACCCCCCTGACCCAGTCCAGCCTCTCAGCTTTACCCTCCCGAGAAACAGAACTTGTGGTCTGGAAGCAGTGGTCTGGGTCCAGAGCTGTTTAACGTCTGCTTATTCTATTCTGGGATTTTGGTACATTAAATTAAGATGTAACACAGGATAGTAAAGAGATAAAGACTTTCTTCGAAAAAGAGGCCAGGATTATCACACCCACAGTGTCAAATTTATGCTAATAGGGGAATATGAATTTCTTTGGTAGACCAGGTAAAGGTTTCTATCCTGCATCAGGTCTTGAATTCCTCATGTGTGTTTGGTTACAGGTGCCCCCCCACCCCGAGGAAGGCACCCGCAGCCCAGTGTGGAATATTACTGTCCTGCTCCCACCCCTCACCCTCAGGTCTGATGGATGCTAAGCTTCCTCCTTTTCTGGGGAAGCCAGGGAACCCAAAGTCTAGAACCTTCCCTCCTTGCTACAGAACAGTCCTGCTGAGGGTACCAGTAAAACCATCGAGAACCGCAAAGAATGAGGATGTGGAATTTACTATACACAAGAAAAAGGCTTAGAGGAGTTGAAATTTAACTATTAATACTTTTCTTGGGAAGGTAGTGGATTCCAGGAGAAAAGGGGGATTGAACAGGGAAGGGAGAGGAGAGAAGTGTCAAAGGGGCAATTTGTCTATCTGTTCTCCTGTTGATGGACATTTGCATTGTTTCCAAGGTCTGGCTATTAGAAACAGAGCAGCAATTTATATTCTTATACAGTTTTTTTTTTTTTTTTTAGTAGATATGAGTTTTCATTTCTTTTGTAATTCCTGGATCACAAGACAGGTGAATACTGATAAGAAAATGACACTTCTGAGTTCTGTACTCAGAAAAACAGTTTGCTTGCTAGATTACCACTTGATTACAAAGGATGTTAAAGGGTACAAATAAACAGCCAGATGAAGAGATATCTATAGTAACATTTGGAAGGGGACTAAGCACAGGAACTTTGTTACCAGGAAGTTTGGGGTACATCACCCTCCAGGCATACAGATGAGTGCTTCCTCAACCTAGAAGCTCTCCAAATCCCATTTTTTTGGGGGCTTTTATGGAGGCTTCATTACGTAAGATTAATTGATTAAATCATTAGTTGTTGGTGATTAATTCACTCTCTATCCACTCTCCCCTCCCCAGAGGTTGGGGGCGGGGAGCAGGGATTGGGGCTATAAGTTCCAACCATCTAATCACGTGGTTGGTTCCCTTGGCTTTGAACCCCTATCAGAGGCTTTCCAAAATCACGTCATTAACATAAACTTAGGCACAGTTGAAAGGAGCTTGTTATGAATGACAAAATACACCTTAATCCTCCTATCATTTAGGAAATTCCAAAGATTTTAGGAGCTCTGTGCTAGAAAAGGAAATGAAAATTAAATATAGCTTATTGCAAATTGTTATGTGCTTAGTTGCTCAGTCGTGTCCAATTCTTTGTGACCCCATGGACTGTAGCCCGCCAGGTCTGTCCATGGGGATTCTCCAGGCAAGAATATTGGAGTGGGTTGCCATGCCCTCCTCCAGGGAAACTTCCCAACCCAGGGATGGAACCCAGGTCTCCCAAATTGCAGGAGGATTCTTTACCACCTGAGCTGCCAGGGAAGCCCATGAATACTGGAGCAGGTAGCCTATCCCTTCTCCAGGAGATTTTCCTGACCCAGGAATTAAATTGAGGTCTCCTGCATTGCAGGTGGATTGTTTACCAGCTGAGCTACCAGAGAACCCAGTATGAATTGCTACACTTCTATAACCAAGAAATCCAAAAGCTGATCTAAGTTCAGGTCCAGTTGGACCCAGGGTTTCAAATTACAACATAAGGACTATAGTTTTCACCACCCCTTAGTTCTACAGGCATCTAGTTCTGTTGTTGTTTTAATTGCTCAGTCATGTCTGATTCTTGTGACCCCATGGACTGTAGCCTGCCAGCTCCTCTGTCCATGAGATTTCCCAGGAAAGAATACTGGAGTGGGTAGCCAGTCCCTCCTCCAGGGGATCTTCTCGACCCAGGGATTGAAACTGAGTGTCCTGCATTGGCAGGCAGATTCTTTACCACTGAGCCACCTTGGAAGCCCAGCTAGTTCTGTTGGGCCCAAGCAAATTTTCTCCAGGTGACAGCTAAGATGATCACGAGTTGTCCCCGGCTGATACCATCTATATACATAAAGAGGAAAGAAAGAACTTTTTCTCCCTAGCATAACGTTCAGTCTATGTCAGTTTCTAAACAGGACCCTGGTGAGGTTACATGCTTATCTTACTCAATCCAGGAGGATGGGGTATTCTGACTGTTTAGCTGGAGACACATACTCACAATAATCACATAGTGTGATTGCTATGGATGATTCTCAGGGCATTTCTCCGACGGATGGCTTGGAGGACAGATATTCACTGTACCCCTAGTTCTATTTGGCTTGAACATTTTCCTAAACTCTCCAATATGAAGCTGTTTTTACGTGCATAGAGTTCGGTGTATATTCAGCTTGAAAAAAAGGAGCGTTGTAGGCTTGACAGCATCAAGGATAGGTCAGAGGTCATCTTCTGCCCCATCACCCTTAGAACTCTTTGAACCTTCTGGAGGACCACTGGTTGATGATAATCATCTAGTGAATACAATCTAGATTTTAAAACTGGAAGGGTCACTCTGCTGCACCACCTCCCCAACTAACCCTCCGGCCTCACCAGATCATAGCTAGAGGCACACCTGTGAGACAGGAAAAGAAAGCATTTTCACACAGATTGCTCATGAACAACAGCTGCATTTATTCTTTTCTACTCTCAGTTCCTTAATCTGCGTTCTCTTTCCACTGGGGTAAAGCCAAAAAGACAATGAAAAGAGATCACAGCCGTATTATGCATCGTATTGTGCATCGTTCTTCTGTGATAAAGTCATGAAATCTCTCTTGTTTTTCAATGAGGGTGTTTTCTGACAGCTGGCTTTTATAATTCATCTATTAGACAGTTTCAGTGTACTGACCAATTTTTAAAAATAACTTTGGCAGGCCCCCTAGAGTTTCAGCTATTTAAATAAAACATAACAGAATTTTCCAAAGAAGTAAAAGGTGATACCTTCATACAGCTTCTCACATTAAAACAGTCATCTGGAAAGCTAGAACTAATAAACTTATGAGTGAAAGTCTCATTTTCCTGTTCTCAGAATCCCTCCCCCCATTATATCAGCACTCTTTCAAAATCCTAATATGAAATTATTCCCTCCAGAAAGTCTTCCTTGGTTAATTACTTCCAGATCTAATTATTGATACATGTTTTCCATCATTTAAACAATAATTGCTAGTACAGTTCCAATTAGGTTCACCTTCTCTCGTCTGTACCTGGATTGAAAATTTCATGAGTCTTAGGTTATGAATGTAACTCCTGCTTTCCCAGGCGATGACTCTTGGGCAGGGATCCTCTTTTTTGCGTCTATATAATTATCCCTTTACATTCCCCTCATCCCCAGACTGCTTTTGATGTTGTTGTTCAGTTGCTAAGGTATGTCTGACTCTTTGCAACTCCAAGGACTGTAGCACACCAGGCTTCCCTGTCCTTCACTATCCCCAAAGTTTGCTCAAACTTATGTCCATTGAGTCGGTGATGCCATCTAACCATCTCATTCTCTGCTGCTCCCTTCTCCTCCTGCCCTCAATCTTTTCCAATCAGTTGGCTCTTCGCATCAGGTGGCCAAAGTATTGGAGCTTCAGCTTCAGCATCAGTCCTTCCAATGAATATTCAAGGTTGATTTCCTTTAGAATTGACTAGTTTGATCTCCTTGCTATCCAAGGAACTCTCTTTAAGCAAAGACAAATGAGGAACTTATTTACTGCTGTAGTGAGAGATCCTGGGCTCTGAAAATTGCAGAGGTGAAATTCCAGCTGTCCTATTCACAGCTGCGTGGGAGGAAAGGATCAATATTTAAAAGCTTAATTTTCTTCCATGAAAACATAAAACATGATAATAAATTACTGAGGGTTTGTGTGATAATTAAGTCAGATCTGTGTTCAAAAGCACTTAAGGATCTTTGAAGATCCTTCAAAAATTAGTGATAGGATTGCAGAAACTGCTGAATCTATGAAATATCTTTCTCCTTTGTTGGTGGCTTTTAAAATTTTTTTCCAGAAGACAAAACCTTTTATACCAGATTAGAAAGAAGATGGAGGGAATTCCCTGATGGCCCAGTGGTTAGGAGTCTTCACTTTCACTGATAAGGGCTCAGGTTCACTCCCTGGTCAGGGAACTAAGATCCTGAAAGCTGTGCATCCTGGCCAAATAAATAAATACGGTTAAAATTGTAAATAATCTTGAGGATAAGGAACAATCAAGTCAAATATATTCACTCTGCCACGTCTGATAAATATACGGCCGCAAACCCCATCCCTGGAAGGACTGATGCTGAAGCTGAAGCTCCAATACTTTGGCCACCTGATGTGAAGAACTGACTCATTGGAAAAGACCCTGCTGCTGGGAAAGATTAAGGACAGGAGGAGAAGTGGGCAGCAGAGGATAGGATGGTTGGATGGCATCACTGGTTCACTGGATATGAGTTTAAGCAAACTCTGGGAGATAGTGAAGGACAGGAAAACCTGGTGTGCTGCAGTCTGTGGGGTCACAGAGTCGGATACAACTTAGCAAATGGACAACAGCAACAACATACTCCATCACTGCTCCTTCCCTAACCATTGATGGACACTGCATTGGTCCAAGCAGAGTATCCCATTCAATCTGTGAGATTAATACATCTGAGAATTCTCAACAAAGGGCTCTAGACTGACACTGGCAACAAACTGGAGTTTCTCCACTCATGCTAACAATTACTACTGACACCAGGCTACTTTCAAAAGGGCAGGGTTCGATTAGACAATTAGGGGGCAGTTGGAGGAAGAGAGTGAGGGAGCATTCACCACTGGATGTAGATGCGAAAACGGGAAAGGGGAAACAGGAGGGGAAAAAAGGGCGAGTTCTGTGGCCTGATATATTTTGTTATCAGTACCGAGAGAGGTATTTCTTGGGGTCTGTTTGAAAGAATTGTTCCACAGACAACTAAATAGAACTATTGCCAGTTATACGGTATTTAGCTGGGTGGTGTGGGTAGGAAGTAGTGTGAGGAGTCCTGCTGCAGACAGACTAGTCCGTGGAGGCCCCTCTAAGAAGGTGTCATCTGGGCTGAGACATAAACCATGGTCTTCAGGAACCAGCCCTACACAGAGGAGTAGGAAGAAGCAAGCAGGAAAGTTTCAGGCCAGGATCAAGGAGCAAGGGGGAGTGACAAAGGATGAGTATAAAGAGGAACAGTGCTGGATCATACATAACTCTGGCGCCTAAATAGGAAGTTTACATACATGCTAAAGGGCTTTTAAGGTAGTTACAAGATCTTAGGTAGACTTATTTTATTTTATTTTTTAATTAATTAAAATTGCTTTATAATATATTGTGTTAGTTTCTGCTGTACAACAAAGTGAATCAGCTATGTGTGTACATACACCCCTTCCCTCTTGAGCCTCCCTCCTACCCCACTCTCATCCCACCCCTCTCGGTTGACACAGAACACCCAGTTGAGCTTCCTGTGCTGGGCAGCAGCTTCCTACTAGCTATCTATTCTATACATGGTAGTGTGTATATGTCAATGCTCTTCTCCCAGTCTGTCCCACCCTCCTCTTCCCCTCCCCTCCATTCTCTACATCCGCGTCTCTATTCCTGCCCTGCAAATAGGTTCATCTGTACCATTTTTTTTAATGTGTTAATGTGTGATATTTGTTTTTCTCTTTCTGATTTACTGCATTCTGTATGACAGACTCAAGGTCCATCCACATCGCTACAAGTGACCCAGTTTTGTTCCTTCTTATGACTGAGTAGTATCCCTTTGTGTGCATGTATGATCTCAGGCCGATTTTAAAAGCCCTCTCTGGTTAGTGGGCACAAACCAGGTGGGAAGTGGAGATGGGTCAAGAGTTGAAGAGAAGAGACAGATTAGCAGACTGAGTGAAAGAGAACCCTGGTATATATAATATATTCAGGGGACAGTAAGATGTGTCTGGAGGTTGACACTCCAGGACTTGCTGATATGCTGAGAAGCGGGTAAGGAGGAAAGAGGAATCATGGGTGACTGCATTCTTGATGATGGTGTCTTTTATCCAGATAAGGGCCAATAGGAGGAGAAACTTAAGTGTGGAGAGTGGGAGGCAGTGATTTTCTTGCAGAACAAGCTGCATTCATTCAATAGCCACTTACTCTTATCCAGTGGGAACTTTGGGCATAAAATTGAGAGAAAAAAAGAGAGAGAATAAGAGGAAATGTGTGCTCTTATTAAGATCATTTATTCACTCAACAGATATGTATCACATGCCAGACCCTCTTCTAGGTTTTGTTGTTGTTGTTTGGTTGCTTCAGTTGTGTCTGACTCTTTTGTGACCCCATGGACTGTAGCCCGCCAGACTCCTCTGTCCATGGGATTTCCCAGGCAAGAATATTGGAGAGGATTGTCATTTCCTCCTTCAAGGGATCTTCCAGACCCAGAGACTGAACTCAAGTCTCCTGCATTGGCAGGTGGATTCTTTGCCGCTGAGCCACCAGGAAAACACTCTCCTAGGTTTGGGGATTGCCAAAGTTCTTACGCTCATGGAATTTCTATTCTACTAAGTATGGTGCATACATGTGTAGACACAAAAAGTATATAATATACCAAACGGTGATGAGTACTATGAATAAAATGAAACAATATAAAGGATAAAAAATTAAGCGTATCTATACATATGGGGCGGAGAAGGCAATGGCAAGCCACTCCAGTACTCTTGCCTAGAAAATCCCATGGATGGAGGAGCCTGGTAGGCTGCAGTCCGTGGGGTCGCTAAGGGTCGGATACGACTGAGCGACTTCACTTTCACTTTTCACTTTCACACATTGGAGAAGGAAATGGCAACCCACTCCAGTGTTCTTGCCTGGAGAATCCCAGGGACGGGGGAGCCTGGTGGGCTTCCGTCTATGGGGTCACACAGAGTCGGACACGACTGAAGTGACTTAGCAGCAGCAGCAGCAGTGCTTATATATATATATATATGTATATATATATCTCAAAGCCTCTATAATAAGGTGACATTTGATTAGAAAGCTGAAGGAGATGACGAAGGAAGCTACAAGGATACCTGTGGGCATTTCAGGCAGAGGAAGGGGAAATGCAAAGGTCCAGGAGCTGAGAGGGAGCAGAACGCTGGAGGGAGAGTGCAGGGAGACAGGAAGGTGGAGAGATAGTGGGGTGGGGTTTTATATGACCGGTCGGGGCCACTTTACGAACTTTGGACTTGACTGTGAGCCAGATGAGAGCCCCTACAGCATTTCTACCTCTATTGGAAGACACACTAAAGATTCCCATGTGTAGTCGTTATTCTTATTAAATAAGGAAACATTTTTTATACCTGGCCAGTTTGTGGTGAAGCATAAAAAAGAGATTAAGAATAAAATGAGCATGGTGGTATCTTCTAGCAAAAATCACCTAGCCCAAAAAGATATCAGCATTTCTCTCACCCAGGCCATTTCATCCCTGAGCAGCTGGGGATACAATCCTTGCAGCTTGCAAATCCTGCTGTAGGCGGGGCATGATTTAGGGAAAATAGGGAAGGGACACCCTTCTCACTCAAAGCTTCTCAACTACCAAAAATCTTATCCATCCATCCAGCCAGTCGATATTTATTGATCTTGGTTGGATGGCGTCACTGATTCAATGGACATGATCTTGGCTGAACTCCAGGAGATGGTGAGGGACAGAGGGGCCTGGTGTGCTGCAGTCCCTGGGGTCTCAAAGAGTTGGACACAACTCAGCAACTGAACAACAATAACAAATACTCCATGTATGGTGGTGAATTAGGCACTGTGAATGGATACAGATGGATGATTTCCAAGACCTGTTTTCTCACATTCTGTTTGTCTATTTGCATCCATCAATCACAGGGTCAAATTATAGCCAAATGTCTCTCTAGTGATCCAGCTTAAGTGGGTTCACAAAAATCACATTTTAAACTTCATGTCAATGTATGGCAAAACCAACCAATATAATATTGTAAAATAATTAGCCTCCAATTAAGAAAAAAACACAACAAAACAGGTGGCTGTACACAATATTGTAAAGAGATTATCCTTCGATTAAAATAAATAAAGTAAAAAAAAAAAAAACAGGAAAAAAAAATAAACTAACCAACCAATCCTGAGGCCATACTCCCAATCACCTTCTTCTCTAACTCTCACACATCAAACCAGCATTTCCCCTGCCCTGAATCAATCAACACAAGGCCAGGGACCAGGAAACTAGGGACTGTCCCTCTGCCCCAAAGCTTACAGGAATTATTCAAACTAGCTGACCCTCAATTGTTTTACCTTGTCCAACCCGATCTTTCCCACAGGAAAAGGGTGGAGCCCGTGCTCTTCCCTAAGTCCTATTCCTGCTCCTGACCCAATCTGCTGCTTCTCCATGTGGCCCCGCGTGGCATCTGCACCTCCTGCTCTCAGGCACTGTAATTCCCGGGTGGCACTGGTGGTAAAGAACCTGCCAGCCAATGCAGGAGATGTAAGAGACGTGGGTTCGACCCCTGGGTGGGGAAAATCCCCTACAGAAGGCAATGGCAACCCACTCCAGTATTGTTGTCCTGAGAATCCCATGGACAGAGGAGCCTGGAGGGCTAGAGTTGGATGCGGCTGAAGTGACTTAGCATGCACATGTCTTTCAATAGCGTTAACCTTTTCCTGTTGACACGCAGTCACCTTACAACTTCCTTCCCTCTTCTCCCTCTCCTTCTTTCTTTGAGTCAAGAATCTCTTCCTTCCCTTTGTCTCTTACCTAATTTCCTCTTTGCTTTGCCTAAGGTATGGTTTCTTTGCTCAAGCAGACTGATCCATGTTCTTCCTGCCCTCTGAGACCTGGAACATGGGCACTGGGTGATTCTTGTTTCCCTTAGGTTCACTGCACCCTGGCCTCATCGCTTGTGGACAGCAGGCTCCCTCTTATTTGCCTTTGGACACTGCTTCAATTCCCCTTGCTCTTGATAGTCCCCAGTGAAAATCTAGCATATCTTCAAGCCACTGCTCAGTCTTATAAATACATTTCTACTCTATTTAATGCCTCTGAGAAATTATCACGGTTAATGTCTGTGCTTTAACATTCCCTCTTGAGTGATGGTTCATCCAGCTTAGTCACACGTTTGTTTTAATTACAAAAGAGGTGACCAACGAGGGGATTTGATTTGATGGCTTGGGAGAGCAATTTTTCTATTATTAACTTATATGACAAATCTAAGAGGTACTCTTGGCTAGCATTCATTTAAGTGGGTGAGAGGTTGTGGTTTTCTGTTTAGTTGAGCTTGCTGACCTTTTTAAAGTCAGCGAAATCCAATAATATTGTTTAAGCATCCTTGTAGAATCTATGCTAAACACTAGCAATTGAGTTCAAGTGGATATAATTGGTGTCCTCTGAATATTTATATTCCAAAGCTGACATGAACACAAAACAGTTTAACACAGACTGTGGAATATGTTCATGTGTCAATATGATTAATACACAGTTGCTTCCTAGCTAAAGTTTGAACAACTAAATGCTGAGTTATATGCTAGATCTACTGAAATATGCTAGAACTGCCTGGTGCTCAAAACTGCCTAATCCCAATAACAGTGAGAACATTGAGTGAAAGCTTTTAAGCTTTCAATAAAAAAATCTTAAAATGTGTTGTAGTCCCCTCTCCCCAGGGACTTCCCAGGTGGCACTAGTGGTAAAAAATGCGCCTGCTAATTCAGTAGATGTGAGAGACGCAGGTTTGATCCCTGGGTTGGGGAGATCCCTGGAGAAGGAAATGGCAAAACCCTCCAGTATTCTTGCCTGGAGAATCTCATGGACAGCTGGCAGGCTACAGTCCATAACGTCGCACAGAGTCACACATGACTGAAGTGACTTAGCATGCACCGTCTCTCCAGAAAACATCTTAGGCTTTTTCCTCCTACTGTTTTTATTCTGAATTTCCCTCCTCAAAGACTAGTGTTTTGATTCAATATTAAGTTTGAACTGACGAGAATGCATCAGGAAACTCCATTCTCCATGGCATACATTTATTGAACGCCCTGTTCTTATTCTTCAGGCACCACTCAAGAGGCCCTGCAGTGGCATGGGAAGTCCATCTGTCTTTACAGCACAGATCTGAATGCACCTCTGCATCCCTCAGGAAAACTGTACCTCTCCATCTTTTCGTAAAGCCATTGCAGCAAATCTTAACGACAACTTAACCCTGCATTTCACAGGTCAGCTGGCATTTATCTGCGTAATTAACAAGCCCAGTTCCCTGCTGTGCTAAGACGCTTTCAAAATCCTACAAAACCGGACCTGAAAATTCCTAAGCCCATGACCACACCCTGGCACAGAACTTGATGTCAGTCACTTTGTGTGAGATTATTCTTTAGAGTACAATAGGAAAATCATTCTGCACTTCGGGCAAGAAATCTCAAGACAAGAAACCGAGGTAGGGGGAGAGAGAGGTCCTTTGTGAATCCACTAAAGGAAAACCTCAGGCTGCCAACTGAAGCTCCGCAGGGAAATGGTGACTATGCCAAAGAGATGGATTGCAACCCTATGTCAGCTGAAATCTAAAATTCAGTCAGCTGTTTGAACTGTAGCTGCAAGTTAGTTCTATGTATTCGTGACTTTGAAAAAGCAATATAAATTGTGGTGCTATTTCCCTTGGACTTGGGGCGAAAGGACTTGAGTGGAAGGTTCCAATTACCACAGCAACATTTGAAAGAGGAAGAAAGAACAGTACCTTTCTCATTTGGAGATTTTATGTATGCCTCAAGACTGATCTTTCTTATTCCTTATGCAGTGGTTTTGCAAACTGGCCATAAAAAGAAAACCTCACTATATCTTACAGTGCCATCAACTCACACTTTGAAAAGAGATAAAGTATCTTTACTGGTATGAGGTTAATTAATTAATTAATATATATATATACACACACACACACACACACACACACACATTGCTGTTCAGTTGTTCAGTAGTGTCTGCCTTTTTGCATGGATTGCAGCACACCAGGCTTCCCTGTCCTTCACCATCTCCCTGAGCTTGCTCAAACTCATGTCCTTTTAGTTGGTGTTGCCATCCAACCATCTCATCCTCTATCGTCCTCTTCTCCTGCCTGCAATCTTTCCCAGCATCACGGTCTTTTCTAAGGAGTCGGCTCTTCTCATCAGGTGGCCAAAGTATTGGAGTTTCAGCTTCAGCATCAGTCCTTCCAATGAGTATTCAGGGTTGATTTCCTTTAGGATTGACTGGTTTCCTTTAGGATTGACTGGTTTGATCTCCTTGCTTTCCAAGGGACTCTCAAGAGTCTTCTCCAACACCACACTTTAAAAGCATCAATTCTTTGGTGCTCCCTTCTTTATGGTCCAGCTCTCATATCCATACATGACTACTAGAAAAACCATAGGTTTGACTAGACCTTTGTTGGCAAAGTAATGTCTCTGCTTTTTATATGCTGTCTAGGTTGGTCATAACTTTTCTTCCAAGGAGCAAGCGTCTTTTAAATTCATGGCTGCAGTCACCATCTGCAGTGATTTTCAGTTCAGTTCAGTTCAGTTGCTCAGTCGTGTCCGACTCTCTGCGACCCCATGAATCACAGCACGCCAGGCCTCCCTGTCCATCACCAACTCCCTGAGTTCACTCAAACTCATGTCCACAGAGTCGGTGATGCCATCCAGCCATCTCATTCTCTGTCGTCCCCTTCTCCTCCCGCCCCCAACCTTTCCCAGCATCAGAGTGTTTTCCAGTGAGTCAACTCGTCCCATGAGGTGGCCAAAGTATTGCAGTTTCAGCTTTAGCATCATTCCTTCCAATGAACACCCAGGACTGATCTCCTTTAGAATGATTTTGGAGACCCCCCAAATAAAGTCTGTCACTGTTTCCATTGTTTCCCCATCTATTTGCCATGAAGTGATGGCACCGGATGCCATGATCTTCATTTTTTGAATGCTGAGTTTTAAGTCAGCTTTTTCACTCTCCTCTTTCACCATTATCAAGAGGTCCTTTCATTCCTCTTTGCTTTCTGCCATAAGGGTGGTGTCATCTGCACATCTGGGGTTATTGATATTTCTCCTGGCAATTTTGATTCCAGCTTGTGCTTCATCAAGCCCTGCATTTCACATGATGTACTCTGCATAGAAGTTAAATAATCGGGGTAACAATATGCAGCCTTGATGTACTCCTTTCAAAATGTGGAACCAATCCAATCCAATTTGGAACCAATGTCTGGTTCTAACTGCTACTTCTTGACTTGCATACAGGTTTCTCAGGAGGCAGGTAAAGTGGTCTGGTATTCCCATCTCTTTAAGAATTTTTAAGTTTGTTTTGATCCATGCAGTCAAAGGCTTTAGTGTAGTCAATAAAGCAGGTGTTTTTTTCTGTAACTCTCTTGCTTTTTCTATGATCTAACAGATATTGGCAATTTGATCTCTGGTTCCTCTGCCTTTTCTAAATCCAGCTTGAACATCTGGAAGTTCTTGGTTCACGTACTCTTTAAGCTTCGCTTGGAGAATTTTGAGTATTACTTTACTAGCTTGTGAGACGAGTGCAATTGTGTGGTAGTTTGAACATTCTTTCGCATTGCCTTTCTTTGGGATTGGAATGAAAACTGACCTTTTCCAGTCCTGTGGCCACTACTGAGTTATCCAAAATTTCTGACATATTGAGTGCAGTACTTTAACAGCATCGTCTTTTAGGATTTGAAATAGCTCAGCTGGAATTCCATCACCTCCACTAGCTTTGTTCGTAGTGATGCTTCCTAAGACCCACTTGAATTTGCACTCCAGGCTGTCTGGCTCTGGGTGAGTGATCACACCATCATGGTTATCTGGTCACGAAGATCTTTTTTGTATAGGTCTTCTATGTATTCTTGCCACCTCTTTCTAATATCTTTTGCTTCTGTTAGGTCCATACTATTTCTCTCCTTTATTGTGCCCATCTTTGCATGAAATAGTCCCTTGATATCTCTAATTTTCTTGAAGAGATCTCTAGTCTTTCCTATTCTATTGTTTTCCTCTATTTCTTTGCATTGATCACTGAGGAAGGCTTTCTTATCTCTCCTGCTACTCTTTGGAACTCTGCATTCAAATGCATTCAGATGGATATATCTTTCCTTTTCTCCTTTGACTTTCACTTCTCTTCTTTTCTGAACTATTTGTAAGGCCTCCTCAGACACCATTTTGCCTTTTTGCATTTCTTTTTCTTGGGAATGGTTTTGATCACCACCTCCTGTACAGTGTTATGAACCTCCGTTCATAGTTCTTCAGGCACTGTCTATCAGATCTAATCCCTTGAATCTATTTGTCACTTCCACTGTATAATGATAAGGGATTTGATTTAAGTCATACCTGAATGGTCTAGTGGTTTTTCCTACTTTCTTCAATTTAAATCTGAATTTTGCAATAAGGAGTTCATTATCTGAGCCACAGTTAGCTCCTGGTCTTGTTTTTCCTGACTGTATAGAGTTTCTCCATCTTCAGTTGTAAAGAATATAACCAGTCTGATTTCGGTGTTGACCGTCTGGTGATGTCCATGTGTAGAGTCTTCTCTTGTGTTGTTGGAAGAGGGTGTTTGCTGTGACCAGTGCGTTCTCTTGGCAGAACTCTGTTAGTCTTTGCCCTGCTTCATTTAGTACTCCAAGGCCAAACTTGCCTGTTACTCCAGGTGTCTCTTGACTTCCTACTTTTGCATTCCAGTCCCCTGTGATGAAAAGGACATCATTTTTTGGTGTTAGTTCTAGAAGGTCTTGTAGGTCCTCATAGAACCACTCAACTTCAGCTTCTTCAGCATTAATGGTTGGGGCATAGACTTGGATTACTGTGATACTAAATGGTTTGCCTTGGAAATGAACAGAGATCATTCCGTCATTTTTGAGATTGTACCTAAGTACTGAATTTTGGACTCTTTTGTTGACTATGAGGACTACTCCATTTCTTCTAAGGATTCTTGCCTACAGTAGTAGACACAATAGTCATCTGAATTAAATTTGCCCTTTCCAGTCCATTTTAGTTCACTGATTCCTAAAATTTTGATGTTCACTCTTGCCATCTCCTGTTTGACCACTTCCAATTTGCCTTGATTCATGGACCTAACATTCCAGGTTCCTTTGCAATATTGTTCTTTATAGCATCGGACTTAACTTTCACCACCAGACATCCACAACTGGGCATTGTTTCCACTTTGGCTCAGCTTATTCATTCCTTCTTGAGCTTTTGGTCCACTCTTCTCCAGTAGCATATTGGGCACCCAGGGAGTGCCTACGACCTGGGGAGTTCATCTTTGAGTGTCATATCTTTTTGTCTTTTCATACTGTTCATGGGGTTCTCCAGACAAGAATGCTGAAGTGGTTTTCCATCCCCTTCTCCAGTGGACCAAATTTTGACAGAACTTTCCACCATGACCCATCTGTCTTGGATGGCCCTACACAGCATGGCTCATAGTTTCATTGAGTTAGACAAGGCTGTGATCCAATGTGATCAGTTTGGTTAATTGTGTTTGTCGTTTTCATTCTGTCTGCCCTCTGATGGATGAGAATAAGAGGCTTGCGGAAGCTTCTTGATGGAGGGGCTGACTGTGGGGGAAACTGGGTCATGCTCTAGTGGGTGGGGCCATGATCACTTCAGTTTAGTTGCTCAGTCATGTCTGACTCTTTGAGACCCCATGGACTGCAGCACGCTAGGCTTCCCTGTCCATCACCAACTCCCTGAGCTTGCTCAAACTCACGTCCATCGAGTCGGTGACGCCATCCAACCATCTAATCCTCTGTTGTCCCCTTCTCCTCCTGCCTTCAATCTTTCCCAGCATCAAGGTCTTTTCCAATGAGTCAGTTCTTTGAATCAGGTGGCCAAAATATTGGAGCTTCAGTTTCAGCATCAGTCCTTCCAATGAACACCCAGGACTGATTTCCTTTAGGATTGACTGGTTTGATCTCCTTGCAGTCCAAGGCTCAGTAAATCATTTACAAGCCTTGCTCAGTAAATCTGTAATCCAACTTTTTGCTGATGGGTGTGGTTGTGTTCCCTCCCTGTCATTTGGTCTAAGGCCAAACTATGGCAGGGGTAATGACCACCTTCTTCAAAAGAACTTAGGCTAGCGTGCTGTGGTTCCCAGGACTATTGTAGTCAGTGCCCCTGACCCTGCAGCAGGCGACTGTTGACCCACACCTCTGCTGCAGACTCTTGGACACTCACAGGCAAGTCTGGCTCAGTCTCTTATGGGGTCACTGCTCCTTTCTCCTGGGTCCTGGTGTGCACAAGACATTATTTGTGCTCTCCAAGAGTTTGTTTCCCCAGTCCTGTGAAAGTTGTGCAATCAAATCCCACTGGCCTTCAAAGTCAAATTCCCTGGAGGTTCTAAGTCCTCTTGTCAGATCCCCAGGTTGGGAAATCTGTTGTGGGCCCTAGAACTTTTGCAACAATGTGAGATGACCCAGTTAGTGGGTCATCTGCTCGGCAGCTCTATGGTGTCGCTAATGGCGATCTTCTCCAAGAGGACTTATGCCACCCGCTGCCTCCCAGGTCTGCTGCAACCAGAGCCCCTGTCCCCATGGCAGACCACTGCTGACCTGTTCCTCAGCAGGAGGCACTCAGACACTCAAAGTCAGGTCTGGCTTAGTCTCTTGTGGGGGTCACTGCACCTTTCCCTATGTCTTGGTGCTTACAAGGTTTATGTTTGTACCCTCTGGGCATCTCTGGTGGGTCTGAAGTTTGATTCTAAACATGATTTCACCCCTCCTACATCTACCATATATATATATATATATATATATGTAATATGTATTATATATATAGTTGTTGCTTAGAAACTAAGTCATATCTGACTCTTTTGTGACCCCATGGACTGTAGCTTGCTAGGCTCCTCTGTCTGTGGAATTTCCCAGGCAAGAATACTAGAGTGGGTTGCCATTTGCTTCTCAAGGGGATCTTTCCAACCCAGAGATTGAACTCGTGTCCCTCGCATTGAGAGGAGGATTGTTTACCACTGAGCTACCAGTTGTTGTTGTCCAGTTGCTAAGTCATGTCCAGCACTTTGCAACCCCCTGGACTGCAGCACACCAGGCTTCCCTGTCTTTCACAATCTCCTGGAGTTTGCCAAATTCACATCCATTGAATCGGTGAAACCATACAACCATCTCAACCTCTGTTGCCCACTTCTCCCACCTTCAATATTTCCCAGAATCAAGTTCTTTTCCAGTGAGTTGGCTCTTTGTATCAGGTGGCAAAAATATTGCAGCTTCAGCAACAGTCCTTCCAATAATAGTTAGGGTTGATTTCCTTCAGGATTGACTGGTTTGATCTCCTTGCAGTCCAACAGACTCTCTCCAGCACCACAATTAGAAAGCATCAATTGTTCAGCACTAGCCTTCCTTATGGTCCAGCTCTCACATCTGTACATGACGACTGGAAAAACCATAACTTTGATTATATGGACCTTTGTTGGCAAAGTGATGCCACCAGGGAAGCCGCTATATATATAGTATTGATAAATATGATATATATAACCTCCCCAGTGGACTGTAACTTGGGGAAAGGCAGTAACTCAGTATTAGTTAAAGCACTGCCGAAATAGTGCCCGTCAGACTCTGCTGTCCCTCGTCCCCATCTTGATCACTTCCCTGAAGCATTTATTTCAGTAATGGTGAATAATAAGCACAGTTCTTGGAAAGGGATGATCATAACTTCATGACTATATAGAAATAAATGTGTGGATTTGTACATCCAGGGGCAGGATGATGAGGGAAACCATCCCCTCCATCATCAAAATAATTTGATAACACGTGACTCACTGGAAAAGACTCTGATGCTGGGAGGGATTGGGGGCAGGAGGAGGAGGGGACGACAGAGAATGAGATGGCTGGATGGCATCACCGACTCGATGGACATGAGTTTGAGTGAACTCCGGGAGTTGGTGATGGACAGGGAGGCCTGGCGTGCTGTGATTCATGGGGTCATGGAGAGTCGGACATGACTGAGCGACTGAACTGAACTGAAATGAACATATTCTAAATGTTCAAAATACAGCTAACAAAAATATTCCTGATATTTCGCTCCTTCAAGGTAAAATCCCTTGTTCTTCAATAAATACCATGACTCCCTTTCTTTTAAAATGTATACCTAAGACTTTCCTGGTTGTCCAGTGATTAAGAATCTGTCTGCCAATGCAGGGGACATCAGTTTGATCCTTGGTCTGGGAAGATTCCATATGCCATGAGGTAACTAAGCCCAGCACCACAACTACTGAAGCTCACTTACCTAGAGCCCGTGGTCTGCAACAAGAGAAGCCACTGCAATGAGAACACTGAGCACCACAAATAGAGAGTAGCCCCTGTGAGCTACAACTAGAGAAAAACCCCGTGCAGCAATGAAGACCCTGCACAAACAAGTAAATAAATATAAAAAAATAAAACGTATTCCTGAATCTTTCTTCAGACATAAACTTCACCTGGTTATTACCCTCATTTTCAAAGTGCTGCTATTGCTTAATAGCAATAGGACATTTCCCACATTTTCTTTAGAACTTGTTCACAAGTCACCCCCAGAATCAGTTTGGATGTTTTATAATCATTACATTTCATTTATTTTTTTAAAGAATTACTGAGGTATAATTTACATATCATAAAACTCACCCATTTTAAGCATACATTTCCATAATTTTTAGCAAAGTTATAGAATTGTGCAACAATCACCACAATCTAATTTTGGAGCATCTTCATCACCTTTTCCCATCCATAGCCCTGGCAACCACTCATCTGCTTTCTGTCTGTGTAGATATGCTTTTTCTAGATATTTCATAAGATATATAAGCTTTTGTGACTGACTTATTTCACTTAGCATAATCTGTTTGTTTTTAAGGTCCATCCACGTTGTATCATGTATTAACACTTCATTCCTTTTTAGGACTCAACCCTGCCTACTTAACTTATATGCAGAGTACATCAGGCTGGATGAAACACAAGCGGGAATCAAGAATGCTGGCAGAAATATCAATAACCTCAGATATGCAGATGACACCACCCTTATGGCAGAAAGCAAAGAGGAACTAAAGAGCTTCTTGATGAGGGTGAAAGAGGAG
Source organism: Moschus berezovskii (assembly GCF_049115385.1). NCBI lineage: Eukaryota > Metazoa > Chordata > Mammalia > Artiodactyla > Moschidae > Moschus > Moschus berezovskii. The sequence goes on along the minus strand of NC_142473.1, from coordinate 36,246,112 downwards.
AGTGAAAAAGCCGGCTTAAAACTCAACATTCAAAAAACAAACATCATGGCATCTGGTCCCATCACTCCATGGCAAATAGATAGGAAAACAATGGAAACAGTGACAGACTTTATTTTTTGAGGCTCCAAAATCACTGCAGATGGTGACTACAGCCATGAGATAAAAGACACTTGCTCCTTGGAAGAAAAGCTGTGACAAACCTGGACAGCCTACTAAAAAGCAGAGACACTATTTTGATTACAAAGTAGGTCAAACCTATGGTCTAGTCAAACCTATGGTTTTTCCAGTGGTCATGTATGGATGTGAGACTTGGACCATAAAGAAGGGAACACCAAAGAATTGATGCTTTCGAACTGTGGTGCTGGAGAAGACTCTCGGGAGTCCCTTGGGCAGCAAGGAGATCCAACCAGTCCATTCTAAAGGAAACCAGTCAATCCTAAAGGATATCAATCTTGAATATTCATTTGAAGGACTGATGCTGAAGCTGAAGCTCCAATACTTTGGCCACTTGATGCGAAGAACTGACTCATTGGTAAAGACCCTGATGCTGGGAAAGATAGAAGGCAGGAGAAGAAGGGGATGACAGAGGACAAGATGGTTGGTTGGCATCACCGACTCTAAGGACATGAGTTTGAGCAAGCTCCAGGAGACGATGAAGGACAAGGAAGCCTGGTGTGCTGTAGTCCATGGGGTCACAAATAGTCAGATAGGACTGAGCAACCTAACAACAATACTATTCCATTTTAAGTGCATATGATATTTGTTTATCCACTCCTCAGTTGATGGTTATTTGGGTTGTTTCCAGTTTTTGGCTGTTATGAATAGAGCTGCTCTTAACATTCACATGTAAGTCTTTGAGTGGACTTCATTCCTTTTTTTAAAATCAGATAATGTATTTCTCAATTTTATCTTTTCTCTATTCTCAATAGCTTCACAACATGAGACTATTCAAAGAATGTATCATAAACTCTGAAAGTGATGCACTAAGAAAAGCTTATCTGAAAATGATTTCTTCACAGACAACACCACTGCATTGACGTAATTATACTGAAAAAGACAATGTTTATCTGATATACAAATTCAGAGGTATTGATTATAAAATAGTTAATTTCATATGTACGGCTTAATTACACCATTCTTGTGCATCTACAACAGTTTAGCACAATACATTGCATCTTGTGGCTCTGATTGCAAAGAATCCTCTTGCCAGTGTAGGAGACACAAGAGATGTGGGTTTGATCCCTGGTTAGGGAAGATACCCTGGAGGAGGAAATGGCAATCCACTTCAGTGTTCTTGCCTGGATAATCCCATGGACTGAGGAACCTGGCAGGCTACAGTCCATAGGGTTACAAAGAGTTGGACACAGCTGAGCTCACAAGAGTTTGTATATGGTAGCTGATTGCTAAATATTTGCTGACTGATTGTAAAATGCCCACAGAGTTCCCTTTAGAAAGTAACATATCAAAAGTTTCAACCCTTCAACCTTTAAGTTTTTTCTCATTTTGTATAAACAACCACAGCCCGCTAAGGGAACATGACAAGCTCTACAAAGTGTCCCAAGTCACATTTATCTAGCAGACAGACATACTGATCTTCGTTCATCTCATGGGACTCCCCTCAAAGTAATTACTCTGTAGCCTTGGAGAGGCAGGATACCTTTTGTGTTGGGCCAGTGCAAGCAGTTGGTCGGCCAAATGCATTATGTCTCCATGAGAAACAGTCCCAGGAGGCAAGCTTTCTCTTGGCAAGGGTCTCCCCGGCTCCTTGCTGGCACATGTTTTCAGAAGGTTGACTGGCCTAGATCCAGTATTGGCTAACTTCCCCTCACTTGCTCCCTGTACACCGATCCAGGCCCGTGTGGTCAGATTTGGACTGTTAACAGACTGCAGCCACCCTGTGGCAACTAGAAGCACTCTGTGGCCTTGCTTGCTGACATTTTAGATGCCTTTATTGGCTCCCGGGAGCCACTAATGGACATATGCCTGTGGTCTGTGGGTTCCAGGGTGGCACTCAGTGAAAACCCATCTTAGTTGGACAAATGAAGTGCTCTTCTTCCAGCTTTCCTGGTGCTCAAGAAAGCAGCGTATTAGAAATGCAGGCTGAGCGTCCGCCCACAGCGCATGCTCTGTGTGCCTCTTCCCCGGGAGCCCTGCCAAGGGCGGAGAATGACAGGCTCTTTCCATTGGGTTCTACTTCCTTCAATGGTTGGCTCTTTTCCACTTTCATGTGGTTATAAGTCGTTTCGGTTTTAGATTTCAAAGCACTTTCATACAAGTATTAACTCATGTCATAAGCACAGGTTTTAGAACTTAATGTAAAATATATTTAAATGAGTATAATTCCTTTCCACCAAATTTCATCTCAATAGACATCAATTAAGAAATTAATATATTCAACATTTTATTGTTTGCTCATTATACATTGCTCCCTTAAAAAAAAAAGAAAAACCAAAAACCCAGCTATATATGTAAGGGAGATTGAGAGGTACAGACTTCCGGTTCCAGACTTTCAGCAAAATAAATGAGTCACAGATACAAAGGTACAGTGTGTGGAATGTAGTTATAACCTGTGTAATATCTTTGTATGTAATTGATTTACAACACTACATTAGTTCCATTGTGGTTCAATGTTTCCATGTTTCGAAGAGATCAGATTGTGATTCCTTATCATGGTCATCATTTTGAAATATATAAAAATATTGAATCACTATGGAACTAACATAATGTTGTAAATCAATTACACTTCAGAAAGGAATAAGCAAACTCATAGGAAAAAAAAAATAGGTTTGTGGTTTCCAGAGGCAGGGGGTGAGGGGAGGAATAATTGAATGAAAGCAAGTCAAAAGGCACCAACTCCCAGTTATCAGATAAATAAGTACTAGAGATCTAATGTAAATGGTAAATATAATTAACACTGCTGTATGTTATAAATGAAAGTTGTTTAAGAGTAAATCCTAAGAGCTTTCATCACAAGCAAAAATAACTTTTTTTCATACTTCTTTAATTGTGTGTGTATATGAGATGGATGTTCCCTAAATTTACTGTGATAATTATTTCATGATGCATGTAAGTCAAATCATGATGCTGTATACCTTAAACTTATACAGGGAGATATGTCAATATATCTCAGTAAAACTGGAAGGAAAAAAGCTATATATGTTACTCATTAGCTAATTAAAATTTTTTTCCCAGCGTTTTTCCTTTCTTATTTACTCTATCCTTAGAATATTGTTACTGTCTCTCCTCTTCCTTTCAGTATTAATCCTTAATATCTTTCTTTGACTGTCTGGTCCATCCACTGTAGGGCATATCTATTCTTGTTTGCCTAGCACCCTCCCTTCTGAAAAGAGTGCTCACCACACACCCTTGTTCCTCCAACCAAGATGTCTCAGAACTTTTCTCTTCTTACTCAGCTCTGACTGGCTGACATAGGGATGGACAATGACACAATTTAACCAATCACAGACCTTTCCTGGAACTATTCCAACTGAATTGAAGGGAAGTGGGCTCTTTGCTCTCTGATCAAGATGATCTCATGTTTGCTTAAGCAAGTCCCAGATGGGTACTGTCATTGGCAACCAAAAGCTTTAACTTATGTATCTACTCTTTTTCTATAATCTTGGCTGCAGTCTTTCTGATTGTATAACTTTTTTTTTTTTTTTTTTTACTGATTTTGAAGTCTGCAAATTAAAATAAAACACATACTATAATACTTTTGCACTGTCCTATTTCCTTTTAGTCGGAGAAGGCAATGGCAAGCCACTCCAGTACTCTTGCCTAGAAGATCCCATGGATGGAGGAGCCTGGTAGGCTGCAGTCCATGGGGTCACTCAGTCGGAGTGACCTCACTTTCACTTTTCACTTTGACACGTTGGAGAAAGAAATGGCAACCCACTCCAGTGTTCTTGCCTGGAGAATCCCAGGGACTGGGGAGCCTGGTGGGCTGCCATCTATGGGGTCGCACAGAGTCGGACACGACTGAAGTGACTTAGCAGCAGCAGCAGCAGCATTTCCTTTTAGTAATCTAAGGATTTTTTAATAGCTCTAAGGATTCCAACAAAGAAGATATAAATATAGGAAGGTGTTTAGAAACCACATCACTATGGAACATTGCAAACAACTGAGTGTTCAACTAAGAAAACAAACAAACAGCCTCTGGGGAAGGGGTGGTGGAAGTAAAGCTGTTTGCAATTATTTGAAAAGCTGTTATGCAGAGAAGGAAGTAAAGTCATTGCTTGTCATTTTTATAGAGGCATCAATCCTCACAATTGAAATTAGCAGTCCGATTACTGTTCTTTATAAAAAGAAAATACTTTCTAATAACCAAAGGGTACCAAAAATGAAACAGGCCTCTACTCAAAAAGTAAGATTTCCTGAGACTTGCTGCTGCTGCTGCTAAGTCACTTCAGTCGTGTCCGACTCTGTGTGACCCCATAGACGGAAGCCCACCAGGCTCCCCCGTCCCTGGGATTCTCCAGGCAAGAACACTGGAGTGGGTTGCCATTTCCTTCTCCAATGTGTGAAAGTGAAAAGAGAAAGTGAAGTCGCTCAGTCTGTCCGACCCCTAGCGACCCCATGGACTGCAGCCTACCAGGCTCCTCCATCCATGGGATTTTCTAGGCAAGAGTACTGGAGTGGCTTGCCATTGCCTTCTCCGTCCTGAGACTTAGACGTGACTTTTTTTTAATTTGTCTGAGCCTTGCTGCTTGTGGCATCTTATTAGTTGCCCACCTCCTCCACCAGGTATAGAAACTGGGTCCTGCAATAAAAGTACTGAGCCCTAACTGCTGGATTGCCACGAAATTCCCCCCACTCCATATATATATGGAGTATAGGGCTTCCTAGATGGCTCAGTGGTAAAGAATCAGCCTGCATTGGAGTATAGCTGATTTACAATGTTGTGTTAATTTCAGTTGTACAGCAAAGTGATTAAGTTATACATATGCTTTTGAACTGTGGTGTTGGAGAAGACTCTTGAGAGTCCCTTGGACTGCAAGGAGATCCAACCAGTCCATTCTAAAGGAGATCAATCCTGGTTGTTCATTGAAAGGACTGATACTAAAGCTGAAACTGCAATACTTTGGCCACCTCATGCGATGAGTTGACTCACTGGAAAAGACTCTGATGCTAGGAAAGGTTGGGGGCGGGAGGAGAAGGGGACGACGGAGAATGAGATGGCTGGATGGCATCACCAACTCTGTGGACATGAGTTTGAGTGAACTCCGGGAGTTGGTGATGGACAGGGAGGCCTGGCATGCTGTGATTCATGGGGTCGCAAAGAGTCGGACATGACTAAGCGACTGAACTGAACTGAACTGATACACATACCTATTCTTTTTCAATTTCTTTTCCCATATGGGTTATTATAGAGTATCGAGTAGAGTTCCATGTGTAGGTCCTTGTTGATTATCTATTTTATATATGGTAGTATGTATATGTTAATCCTAATCTTCTAATTTATCCCTCAGCTACCCACCTTTCCCCTTGAGTAACTATAAATTTGTTTTCTATGTTTGTGAGTCTCTGTAAATAAGTTTATTTGTATCATTTTTAAGATTTCACATATAAGTGATATCATAAGATGTTTGTCGTTCTCTGTCTGACTTACTTCATTTAGTATTGTAGTCTCAAGGTCCATTCATGTTGCTGCAAATGGCATTCTATCACTCTTTTTGATGGCTGAGTAATAGTCCATGGCATGTACTGCATCTTTATCCATTCATTTGTCAATGGACATCTAGATGGCTTCCATGTCTTGGCTATTGTCGATAGTGATGCAATGAACATTGGGGTGCATTTGTCCTTTTGGAGTATGGTTTTCTCCAGATATATGCCCAGGAGTGGGATTGCAAGATCATATGGTAGCAGAGGTGATAGTTTAAGGTTTCCTGAGTGAGATATACTCCTTGGTGTTGTAGTGGAGATGGAGGTGGGAATACTGCCAGAGAGAGAGGTCAAGAACTCAGAGCTCTGCCTAGGATTAGGACCTGGCTTCATCTGAGACAGGAACAGGTTCTCATCCTGTACCCCATCATGCTGGAATGATGACTCATTAACATCCCTGATTGCGTTCATTTAAATTATTTAAATGGTAACTGGAATATCTGGCCTCTCTGGATCTTGGTTTTTCTCAAATGGGAAATGGGAAACTTGGATCAGTTTAAAAGTCTCCAGATTTCCTTGTTAGGAATCAGAGAGTGAGGACTCAGAGGGAATCCTAAAGGTTGGAGAGGTGAGGTGATGCAACCTCCAGTATTCCGCATACAAAGCTCCCTCACTCTCTCTAGGCGTTGAAATCGCCTTACGGCTGGAGAGGTACCTGGAGGGAGGGAATGATGGAGAATGAGGGGTACATTCAGGACTGGTGACATAATCTGCAGGGCCCTGCATAAAGTGAAACTTCAGACCCTTGTGAAGAATTTCAAGATGGCAACATTAGAGCATTAAACAAAGTGCAGAGTCCTTCTAAGTGTGGGGCCTGTGTAACTAACTGCACAGGTCATGTGTCAGTGAAGCCAGCCCTAGGTATATGATAATGCCTATATCAACTGGACCAATTTCATTCAAGGCTCTTTGCCTTGATAATTTCAAAACTCTCCTTTGGCTATAATGGGGATATTTCAATCAACAAATCCATTGAAAATTTCACTGATCATCTATATACTAAAAAAATTTGGCAATTCTTTAATTAAACAATAGAAGGAACAAATAAATGCCCCACAATTACTAAATTTCTGTGAATTCTCTAAAATTGGAATGATTGTGGCTTTGGCTCATTATGGCAATCTGTCTCCAACTAGGCCTGCCGATTAAGGGGATTTGTCTGCATTGTTTACCACGCATTTTTATCCCCATCTGTCTTTATTTGGAATCAAGTGCATCTATTTATCTTCCCCTCTGGGATGTGTGTCAGTGAACTATTTTTCTTTTCTTATTTATTCAGCAACTACTTTCTACACTTCCTGAACTTTATGTGCCCCACGCTGTGCTAGGTATTGTAACCACTGGGGACCAGTCTACAGACAAGGATGACTGCCGTGGCTGGGTGAAGGGTCATCTAAAAGAAGACAGTTTTATGAGCCAAGGCATGAAAGTCAAAATCTTAAATTGGTCATTTGGTGTTCAGTCCCTGTTTGAGTCACCATCACTACCACCAAAAAAAAAAAAATTCATTTGGTTGGATGTAGGGTTTGGAGTTGCCTGAGTTTCTGTACAGAGATGTCTCAAAACCTTATTAAAAATATTTGGGAAATTCCTAGGCAGCCCGGTGGTTAGGACTCTGTGTCCTCACTGCCAAGGGCCTAGGCTCAATTCCTGGTCAGGGAACTAAGATCATGCAGCCATGTGGCATGCCCCTCTTCCAAAAATTCTGGATCCCCAGAAAGCTCTATTATACTCAAGTTTATCCCAGAAGACTGTGGAGGGATGGGGTTGATGGTCTTCATTGTTTATAACATCAGGAGTGCTGGTAAAAAGAAGTAAAGTTTTGAGTCCTACAGACATAGAGAGTAAATATATGGATGCCAGGGAGGGAAGGGTGGGGGGTGGGATGACTGGGAGATTGGGATTGACATATATACACTATTGATACTATGTCTAAAATAGATAACTCTTGAGAACCTACTCTGTAGCACAAGGAACTCTACTCAATGCTCTGTGGTGACCTAAATGGGAAGGAAATCCAAAGAAGAGGGGATACATGTGTAGGTGTGGCTGATTCTATTTGCTATACAGTAGAAACTAACACAACAATGTAAAGCAACTATTTGTGCATGCATGCTAAGTTGCTCAGTCATGGCCAACTCTTTGCAACCCAATAGACTATAGCCCTCCAGGCTCCTCTGTCCATGGGATTTTTCCAGGCAAGAATACTGGAGTAGGTTGTCGTGCCCTCTTCCAGGGCTCTTCCTGACCCAGGGATCAAACCCACATCTCTTATATCTGTTGCATTGGTAGATGGGTTCTTTACCACCAGTGCCACCTGGAAAGCCTACTCCAGTGAAAAGAAAGAAAGAAAATTTTGAGTCTGATTCTGCTCATGGTCATCATTAACCAGCTTTACTTGGAGCATACATCAGATGGAACGTCAGTCTGGCTGTAAATTCAAGAAATCTCTTTTAGATGGGAACATGAAATATCACTATACATGTGACATGAAGAAATGTACCTGTAATATGCAGAAAAAAAAAACCTTAAATTGGACAATGGCAAAGAATCCAGTGTTATTGAAATGTAGGAGGTGTGTGTGGGATAACTGGGGAGATGAATATAGAAAGGAAGCTTGGAATCAACGGTGGAAGGTCAGAGAATGCCAGAGGAGTTTGTCACTGATTCCATCACCAAGAAGGAGTTTCTGAGCAGGGAATTGCCAAGATCAGAGCTGTCCTTTAAGGAATTTAATTTGTCAGTCACAACTGGCACTCATCAGTTCAGTTCAGTTCAACTCATAAGTGGTAGCAATTATTATTATCTTATTATGTAATAGTTTAAGCAGTATGTATTTAGAAAAAGTAACCACCAACAATGTACAGCAACGCCATTCCCCCACAGTTTCCACAATCTGGTGAATTATCAACTATCATGGTCTAACTCTCTAATGTATTTAGGCTTTTTTCAATTTCTCAGTAGTTCTCAATCCTCATTCATTAAATTCATCCCCAAGGATTTTTCTTAATACTATTAGTGGAATTCCCCAGGCAAGAATACTAGAATGGGTAGCCATTCCTTTCTCCAAGGGATATTCCCAACCCAGGGATTGAACCTGGGTCTCCTGCATTGCAGGCAGATTCTTCACTGTCTGAGCCACCCGGGAAGCCCATTATAATCAATACTTTAAAATTATTTCTAGTGGTTTATTGCTGGTATATAGAAAGATAATTGACTTTTTATGTTGAAATTATATACTGTGACCTGGATAAATTCACTTATTTCTATCAAGTTTGGGTTTTTGGGTAGATTTTTAGAATGATTTTCCAGGTACACTATCATATTGTCTATGAATGGAGTACTTTTGGATCTTTCTTTATTATCTGTAGGTTTTTTTTTTTTCTTTTCCATGTCTTTTTTGCTGGCTAATACTAATAGAATTGTCAGACTAGATATTCTTGCCTTGTTTCCAGGCTAAGGGAAAGAGTTTAGCCCTTTAGCATTAACTATGGGTGAGCTATGGGTTTTGTAGATGCCCTTTATCAGACTGCCCTTCTTTCTTTAGTTTGCTGAGAGATTAGTTGGATTTTGTCAAATTCTTTTGCTGCATCTATTAAGGTAATCTTATGACTTTCTCCTTTATTCTTTTAATGTAGTGAACTACATGACTGATTTTTATTATTGAACTAACTTTGCATTCTTGCCTACAAACTGTTGAACATGATGTACTATCCTTATATTCCATACATTGCTGGATTCAGTACACTAACATTTTGTTAAATACTTTTTCTTTTATGTCTGTGAAGGTTGTTATTGTTGTTTAGTTGCTAAGTCATATTGGACTCTTTTGTAACCCCATGGACTGTAGGTCGTCAGGCTCCTCTGTCCATGGGATTTCCCAGGCAAGAATAATGGAGTGGGTTGCCATTTCCTTCTGCAAGGGATCTTCCCAACCCAAGTATTGAACCTGAGTCTCCTGCATCTCCTGCATTGGCGTGTGGGTTCTTTACCACTAAACCACCTGGGAAGCCCCTATGAAGGTTACTTATCTATAATTACCTCTTACTGTAATGTCCTTGTCTTATTTTGATATCGGGGTAATTCTGATCTCATAAAATGAAGTGGTAAGTGCTCTTTCCTTTTTTTCCCTAAAAGTATATGCACAAACTGGGTATTGTTTCTTGTTTAAATATTTAGACCACCTGATGTTGTCTCATAATGAAACACCAAGGCTCTGTTCATTTTATTTTCACTCTTTTTATCTCTTTAATCAGTTTGTTTAATTTTTATTGCCCCATCTTTCAGACTACTAATCTTTTCCCCCTTAAGTGTCCAATACTACTTAAATGTGTAAAAACCCAGTGATTATATTCATTTTGAATATTGTATTTTTCATTGTTGTTTCACTATTATTTTCATTTGCTTTTAAAAAAAATTCTCATTTCTCTGTTGAGCTCCCTCTGTTTTCCGTCACTGTATCGGTTTCCCGCAGTTGCCATATAAATCACTATACACTGGGTTCCTCTTGCTGTTCAGTCATGCAGTCTTGTCTGACTCTTTGTGACCCCATGGACTGCATCACACTAGGCTTCCCTGTCTTTCACTGTCTCCTGGAGCTTGCTCAAACTCATGTCCATTGAGTCGGTGATGCCATGTTTACAACGGGTTTATATGACATATATATGAGAGCATATAAAGGGTTTCTATAAACAACAGAAAAAGTTTTCCTTCACTGTTCAGGAGGCCAGAAGTCTGAAATCAGTATTACTGAAATCAAGGTGTCAAGGGGGTCAGCCTCTCTAAGATTCTAAGAGAGAATCTGTTTCATGTCTCTTCCAGCTTCTGGTGACTGCCAAAATCTCTTGGCTTGTGGTCATATCACTCTAGTCTTTAGGGCCCACACCTTCAAATCTCTCCCTGCTCTGTCTTCTCTTCTGTGTGTGTGTTTGAAGGGGAGGTTTGAATTTCCTTCTGCCTTCATCTTGTAAGGGTACATGTGACTGTGTTTCAGGCCCACTCAGATAAACTCCTTTTGGCTAAGATCAAGTGTAGTATGGGGGCTTCCCTGGTATCTCAGTTTTAAAGAACCCGCCTGCAAATGCAGGAGATTCAAGAGATGCAGGTTGCATCCCTAGGTTGGGAAGATACCCTGGAGTAGGAAATGGCAACCTGCTCCGGTATTCTTGCCTCCAAAATTCCATGGACAGAAGAGCCTGGTGGACTACAGTACATGTGACTGCAAAGAGTCAGACATGACTCAGAGACTGAGCACGCATGCATGCGTGCACACACACACACACATAACCTACCATCTCAAGATTCTTTCTTTTTTTTTTTGTCTGTGTCGGGTCTTAGTTGCAGCATGTGGGGTGTGGTTCCCTGACCAAGGATTGAACATGGACCCCCTGCATTGAGAGTACGGAATCTTAGCCCCTGGGCCACCAGGGAAGTCCTCAAGATTCTTAATCACATCCATAAAAACTTTGCCTCATAAGGTAATATTCACAGGTTTCAGGATTAGGATGCAAAATCTTTGGGGAAGCTATATATTCATATTTCATTTAAATTTTCTAACATACTTATAATAACTCTTTTTAAAGTCTTTGCTAATTCCACCATCTCTTTTTCTATTGACTTTTTTCCTTCCAGTTATGAGTTATATTTTTCTTCTTTTTCATATGCTGAGTTATTTCTGATTGTCTGTTGGGCACTGTAAATTCTTCCTTTTTTGGAAGGTAGATTTTGCTTTCTTTTTTCAAACAGTCTTGAAATTTCTGTTCTGACAGGTTATTCATCTGTTGAGGGGTCTACTTTTTCTTGTTCAGACTTGTTTTTAAGTTTTATTAAAATGGATCTAACTCTGGGCAAGAGTAGTCTTACTCTTAAGGCATGAGTTTACTGTGGTCTTAAGAGCTGTTGAGCAACATTAGGGTTGTTCAGCAAGATTTCTGCATTCTGGTTGGTTGGAATTCCAATATGTTCCAGTACTGTGTGACCACCAAAACCTCATGATCTCACTGATCCACTAGTAGCTACTCTCTGCCAGGCCTATATTAGTCTTGCAATGTACATATTTAACTTTGTATTAGCCAAAGACTCAAGGTTACCCTAGGCTAATTTCTGGAGCTCTTTCTCTGCATGGCTTGCTGCCTGCCCTCTAATGCTCCACTCTGCTTATTTACTTATATGCAGAGTACATCATGAGAAACACTGGGCTGGATGAAGCACAATCTGGAATCAAGATTGCCAGGAGAAATATCAATAACCTCAAATATGCAGATAACACCACCCTTAGGGCACAAAGCAAAGAAGAACTAAGAGTCTTTTGGTGAAAGTGAAAGAGGAGAGTGAAAAAGTTGGCTTAAAGCTCAACAATCAGAAAACTAAGATCATGGCATCTGGTCCCATCACTTCACGGCAAATAGATGGGGAAACAGTGGAAACAGTGACAGAATTTATTTTGGGGTGGCTCCAAAATCACTGCAGATGGTGACTGCAGCCATGAAATTAAAAGACACTTGCTCCTTGGAAGAAAAGTTATGACCAACCTAGATAGCATATTAAAAAGCAGAGAAGTTACTTTGCCTACAAGTTCAGTTCAGTTCACTCAGTTGTGTCCGACTCTTTGTGACCCCCATGAATCACAGCACGCCAGGCCCCCCTGTCCATCACCAACTCCCAGAATTCACTCAAACTCATGTCCATCGAGTCAGTGATGCCATCCAGCCATCTCATTCTCTGTCGTCCCCTTCTCCTCCCACCCCCAATCCCTCCCAGAATCAGACTCTTTTCCAGTGAGTCAACTCGTCACATGAGGTGGCCAAAGTATTGGAGTTTCAGCTTTAGCATCAGTCCTTCCAATGAACACCAGGATTGATCTCCATTAGAATGGACTGGTTGCACCTCCTTGCAGTCCAAGGGGCTCTCAAGAGTCTTCTCCAGCACCACAGTTCAAAAGCATCCATCTAATCAAAGCTATGATTTTTCCAGTAGTCGTGTATGGATGTGAGAGTTGCACTATAAAGAAAGCTGAGTGTTGAAGAATTGATGCTTTTGAACTGTGGTGTTGGAGAAGACTCTTGAGAGTCCCTTGGACTGCAAGGAGATCCAACCAGTCAATCCTAAAGGAGATCAGTCCTGAATATTCACTGAAAGGACTGATGCTGAAGCTGAAGCATCAGCTTTGGCCACCTGATGTGAAGAGCTGACTCGTTTGAAAAAACCCTGATGCTGGGAAAGATTGAAGGTGGGAGGAGAAGGGGATGACAGAGGACAAAATGGTTGGATGGCATCGCTGACTCAATGGACATGAGTTTGAGTAAACTCTGGGAGCTGGTGATGGATAGGGAGGCCTGACATGCTGCAGTCCACGGGGTCACAAAGAGTCAGACACAACTGAGTGACTGAACTGAACTGAACTGCAAAATCTGGCTGCCTTCATGGCACCTTAGAAATAACTCCCGGGCAGAAAGATGTGATGCATGGGGAGTCCATCTAAAGTCTTTAATTCCTAAAGGATAAAATCCTTCCTACAGCTCTTGTGTAAAGCTTGAATATAACTTTTCAAACTCAGAAAATTGAACACAACTTTTAAACCTTGAATGTGACATAACAGTTATATAATCGTTTACAATATAAAAATAAATTTGAAGACTTCCCTGGAGGTGCAGTGGTTAAAATTCTGCCTGTCGATCCAGGGGACATGGGTTCCATCCTTGGTCCGGGAAGATCCCACATGCTGTGGGCCAACTAAGCCTGTGCGTCACAGCTACTGAGCTGACACTCTAGAGCCCACCAACTGCAACTACTGAAGTCTGAGCACTCTAGGGCCTGCAACAAGAGAAGTCACTGTCATGAGAGACCGTGTACTGCAATGAAGAGTAGCCCTTTCTCACTGCAACTAGAGAAAGCCCAGGTGCAGCAACAAAGATCAGTGCAGCCAAGAAGGGAAAAACAGATAAAATAAATAGGCAAATAATTTTAAATATAAATTTGATGTCTATTTCCCATCATGGTAAAACCCTAAGTTATAGAGAAAACTATAATTTAAAAAGATACTGGGGTACATACCCCAAAGTTCATTGCTACTCTATTTAGCCAAGATATGGACGCAAACTAAACGTCCATTAACAGATGAATGGATGGAGAAGATGTGGTACATATATACAATGGAACATTGCTCAGCTGTTAAAGAATGAAACAATGCCATTTGCAGTGACATGAATGAACCTAGACATTACATTGTTGCAGAAACCAGTACTCGAGAAACCAAGCACCACACTCGGAGAGTTGGAGAACTCAGGTTTACTACGCTGGTGGGCCCAGAGGAGTTAACACTCCAAGCTCTGAGCCCTGAACAAAGGGATTACAGAGTTTTCATAGACAGACTGTAGTGGGCAACACTAGCTGCTAATAGGCTGGTTTAAACTAAGGGGTGTCGCGCACGCGGGAACAGCAGTCAAGATGCGGAGGGGGATGTCTGGCCTGGACAGGTGTGATTAAGCATGTCTGTAGGGGCTGGGTGATTGCAAAGAGCAGGACAAGGGTGAGTGAGATAAACTCCAGTTCCTAGTATCGCAAGCCCCACTTTCTGAGACTCTGTGACCGACGTGATCTAGACTTTGTAAGGGGCAAGCTGACTTATACAGGTAGAATGAGAAGGAGGTTATGTAAAATTTTAACTTTTCCTCTTCAACACTAAGTGAAATAAGTCAGAGAAAGACAAATATCATATGATATAGATTATCTGTGGAATAAAAAAAAAAAATGGTACAAGTGGACTTATTGACAAAACAGACATAGAATCCCAGATATAGAAAACAAACTTATGGTTATCAAAGGCAAAGGGTGGGAGGGGGATAAATTAGGAGATTGGGATTAATATATATACACTACTATATAGATATATAGAGAGAAAAATAGATAATTAATAAGGATTTACTGTGTAGCACATGGAACTCTACTCAATATTCTGTAATAGCCTATATGGGAAAAGAATCTAAAATAGAATGGATATATGTGTATGTAGAACTGATTCACTTTGTTTTACAACTGAAACTAATACAACATTGTAAATCAACTATACTCTGATAAATAAATTTTTAAATAAACGTCAGGTCCAATATCACTATTTTTTTCCCTGGCCACATTGTAGAGCATATGAAATCCTAGTTTTCTGACCAGGAGAGGAACCCTGGCCCCTAGCAGTGGAATTGCAAAGTCCTAACCACCGGACCACCAGGGAATTCCCTTACTATAATTGTAAAGCTTGTTTTCCCTGGGTTGGGAAGATGACCAGGCACAGGAAATGACAGCCCACTCCAGTAATCTTGCCTGGAAAATTCCATGGACAGAGGAGCCTGGCAGGCTACAGTCCATGAAATCACAAAAGGTTGGACATGACTGACTGAGCACGCCCATATATTTACTGAGCATTTGTGTGGAAGGCTAAACACTTTACATGCATTTTTCATGTAATTGTGAAACAACTTTATGTGGTATATACTCTGTTTTGTAGTTGGGTAAAAAAGATTTGTGGGGGTTTAAGTAACTTTCCCAAAGTCACAGTCTTTGTAGGTGGCATATTCAAAGTTTGAATTCATCTCTATCTGATGAAAGGCCCAAGTTATTTTTGTGTGTGTGCGTGTATGGTTTTCTTTGCTTTGTTTTGTTTCAAAGCCTGAGTTCTTAACCATTATATAAAAAAGTACACTTAAAAACACCAAGACCCATATCTGGCAATATAGTTGAAACAGGTGAAATTCAATGACTCAGTAAGGCAGGCTTATTCAACTTTCTAGTAATGCAACTGTACAAATGCTTTAGCGTAGCTGGCTAGGCATTTGCCTGTTTGATTTTACCTAATTCTCCATTTTTCTCTTTGCTGTTCATTATTGCAGGAAACCACATTTTTGCCCATCGGACTTTCTCCTTTTTGGATTCAAGGAATAATAAAAGGAAGAAAAAATAAAAGACATAACCAAGGGATTTCTTCAGAATAAAAGCAAGTGACCCCAAGAAACAATTCAAATCCATATAGTAAAAACAAAGAGCACCAGTAAAGATAATAATGTAATTTAAAAAGACAGTGTAAATGTCTTTGTGTTCTTTCATCTCTTAACTGATTTAAGAGGCAATCGTTTAAAATGGTATGTAGAAGATTGTCTGGTTGGGCTTAGAGCATATAGAAATAAGTGGGATATTGTGATTTAAAAGAAGAAGTGTATGTTTGGTCTTCATCCCTATTCCTGGCACGTAGCTCTCAGAACCCTAGGAATTTCCCAAGCTGTACAAGTAATGGGAGCATCTTTTGCTGCAGTATTTGGTCATTTGTCCTTGGTTCCTGAAACAGCTCCAGATCCAGAAAGTTTAAAGGAGTGTCTTGTTATTTATAACAAGCTCCTTTTGGTCATGCCTGATTTTATGAGTTTAATCATCTAAGGCCAATGATTTAATCAAGCATGTCTATGTAATGAAGGCTCTGTAAAAACACAAAAGCACAGGGATCAGAGAGCTTCTGAATTGGTGAAAACATGGAGGTGCTGGAAGGGTGGTGTGCTCAGAGAGAGGATGGGGACTCCACACCACTTTCCACATACCTTGCCCTAGGCATCTCTTTCTTCCATCAGGTTGTACATCTGTTACATCTATATACTTTTTTTCTTTTTGGCTGAGCATGTTAGTTCCCCAAATGGGGATTGAACCTGGTCCCTTGGCAGTGACAGCTCGGAGTCCTGACCACCGGACTGCCAGGTATCCAGTGTGTCCTTATGTCCTTCATAACATCTTTTACAATAAACTGGTAAATGTAAGCAAATGTTTCTCAGAGTTCTGTGAACCACTCTAGAAAATTCGTTGAACCTAAGGAGAGGTTTGTGGGAATCTCCCATCTATAGCCCATAGGTCAGAAGTACAAATAATAGCCCGGACTTGTGATGGGCATCTAAAGGGAGCAGAGGGGACAGTCTTTAGGGCTGAGCCCTTAATCTGTGGGATCTGATGTTAACTTCAGACAGAGAATGTCAGAAATGATTTAATTTATTGGGTGTTGGGAAAAACAGTGGAATAAAAGGAAGGGGGGAGGAGTCAAGGATGACCTCCTGAAGACCGCTGTTTGGAAGGCATCTCCATTATTTCAGTACACAGTTTACAACTAGTATCACAGAGATCCAAACGTGTGGCTTAACCAGGCAGCAAATTTAACTGGATAGTATCTCTCTTAGTTAACAGTTCGTGTAGTTCAAGCCGAGAGAGGAGGGTTGGATATTGGTGCTGGGAACTCAAGTTTCTTCCATCTTGTTGCTTTGCAGTTTCTAGGTTTGTCCAGAGGATCAAAGACTTCTCATGACCACATTCCAGACTGTAGAGAGAGTGAGAGTGGAAGAAGGGATGTGTGCATGCATGCATGCTCAGTTGGGTCCAACTCTTTGCAACCCCATGGACTGAGCCCACCAGGTTCCTCTGTCAGTGGGATTCTCCAGGGAAGAATACTGGAGTAGCTTGCAATTTCCTCCTTCAGGGGGTCTTTCCAACCTGGGGATTAAACCTGTATTTCCTGCATTGGCTGGTGGATTCTCAACCACTCACCACCTGGGAAGCCCGGGAAGAGGGACTGCTCCTTTTCTATTAAGTGTATTAGTAAGTGGATCATTTCTGTTTACATCCCACTGGCCTGAACCTAATTTCGTAGCCATACCAAGGAAGACTAGAAAACGAATCTTCAGTTGGTCAGCCAAGGGTTCAACATAAAGTGCTATCACCAGGAAAGCAAAGAGGAGATTGGATGCTGGAAGGGAAAGGCAGGGTCCACCACAGATGTGAGTAGATCCAGTTGTTAGAAAGTTCTGTGCTCCCTGAACTGAGTCTGCCTTTCTGACATTCACCTGTTGGTCCTACATCTGCCCGCAATCAGGGAGCATAAATCTATCTCACTTTTTACACAATGCTGCTGCTGCTGCTAAGTCACTTCAGTCGTGTCCGACTCTGTGCGACCCCATAGATGGAAGCCCACCAGACTCCCCCGTCCCTGGGATTCTCCAAGCAAGAACACTGGAGTGGGTTGCCATTTCCTTCTCCAATGTGTGAAAGTGAAAAGTGAAAGTGAAGTCGCTCAGTCGTGTCCGACCCTTAGCGACCCCACGGACTGCAGCCTACCAGGCTGGTCCATCCATGGGATTTTCTAGGCAAGAGTACTGGAGTGGCTTGCCATTGCCTTAGCTTTTCAAATATTTGAAGACAATTGTAACTTCTCCCTAAGACATTTCCAGGTTAAATATCATCTCAATTTCCTTCAACTGTTTCTCATAGGACATGTTCTTCAGATTCTTGTAACATTGGCTGATGTATGCTGGTGATTGTTTTGTGAATTTTGCATTTCTTAAAATGTGGAACCAGAATAGATTGCTTATATAACATGGATAGACTAGAATTACCATCTGTTCTGGAGAGTATATTTTAGTTAATATAGCCTAACTGCAAGGAGATCCAACCAGTCCATTCTAGAGGAGATCAATCCTGGGTGGGTGTTCATTGGAAGGACTGATGCTAAAACTGAAACTCCAATACTTTGGCCGCCTCATGCGATGAGTTGACTCACTGGAAAAGACTCTGATGCTGGGAGGGATTGGGGGCGGGAAGAGACGGGGACGAGAGAGAATGAGATGGCTGGATGGCATCACCAGCTTGATGGACATGAGTTTGAGTGAACTCCGGGAGTTGGTGATGGACAGGGAATCCTGGCGTGCTGTGATTCATGGGGTCGCAAAGGGTCGGACACGACTGAGCGACTGAACTGAACTGAAGATTGTATTTTAACAACTGAATTATACTGTTGACTTATGTGGAATCTATCAGTGAAAGAACACAGCTCTCTCTTTCAGATCCTGAGTCTTCACCTTAAAGTTATGCAAATGATTTTATAAACTTAAAAGTGCTACATGTGCTTTACCCCTACGACTTTTTGTCTAATTACTTTTACCCTAAGGTTCTAAGATGTCAATAGGACTTCATCATCTGATCTATTATTACCTATAACTTTCTGATTAGATTCTAACAATTTAAACAATAAAAAACCAAAATAATTATCTCTAGAAAAAACATCATACAACAAATGAAACAATAATAACATAGGACTCAATTTTTACCAGTATACTACTAGTATAATACTCCAATGAATAGTAATAAATGTTATTTTTATAGGTATACTAATATAAGTATTGAATATGGATTTAACAAAAATTAGATTAACAGTAAAGAAAGAGATGAAAAGAGAGAAGGGTAAGAGCAAGAAATCCTCATCTCCTAAATATAAAAATGAATAGATATTACCTAAAATTGTTGTACCAAGACATACTAATATAAGCAAGTTATTTACAAGTACAGAAGTAAATACCAGAAGAAATAGCTTAAACATTGAAAGTCAGTTCATTTGAGGCGTGGGGCTAATGACATGAGTTATGCAGGCACGATTTGATTTAGGTCATACCTGAATGGCCTAGTGGTTTTTCCCTGCTTTCTGTAATTGAAGCCTGAATTTTGCAATCAGGATCTCACGATCTGAGCCACAGTCATCTCCTGGTCTTGTTTTTGCTGACTTGTTTTTTCTCCATCTTTGGTTGCAAAGAACATAATCAATCTGATTTCAGTATTGACCATCTGGTGATGTCCATATGTAGAGTCTTCTCTTGTGTTGTTGGAAGAAGGTGTTTGCCATGACCAGCGTGTTCTCTTGACAAAACTCTGTTAGCCTTTGCCCTGCTTCATTTTGTACGCCAAGGCCAAATTTGCCTATCATTCCGGATATCTCTTGACTTCCGACTTTTGCATTCCAATCCCCTATGATGAAAAGGACATCTTTTTGTTGTTGTTGTTGTTAGTTCTAGAAGTTCTTGTAGGTCTTTATACAATGGGTCAATTTCAGCTTCTTCATCATCAGTGTTTGGAGCATAGACTTGGATAACTGTGATGTTGAATGGTTTGCCTTGGAAATGAACCAAGATTATTCTGTCATTTTTGAAACTGCACCCAATTTCAGACTCTTTTGTTAATTATGAGGGCTACTCCATTTCTTCTAAGGGATTTTTGCCCACATTTCAGTTCAGTTCAGTCGCTCAGTCATGTCTGACTCTTTGCGACCCCCTGGACTGCAGCACACCAGGTCTCTCTATCCATCCCCAACTCCTGGAGCATGCTCAAACTCATGTCCATCGAGGCAGTGATGCCATCCAACCTCTTAGCCACTGTCGTTCCCTTCTCCTCCTACCTTCAATCTTTTCCAGAATCAGGGTCTTTTCCAATGAGTCAGATCTTCGCATCAAGTGGCCAAAGTATTGGAGTTTCAGCTTCAGTAGCAGTCCTTCCAATGAATATTCAGGACTGATTTCCTTTAGGATGAACTGGTTGGATATCCATGCAGTCCAAGGGACTCTCAAGAGTCTTCTCTAACACCACAGTTCAGAAGCATCAATTCTTCAGCGCTCAGCTTTCTTTATAGTCC
Organism: Moschus berezovskii; assembly: GCF_049115385.1. Taxonomy (NCBI): domain Eukaryota; kingdom Metazoa; phylum Chordata; class Mammalia; order Artiodactyla; family Moschidae; genus Moschus; species Moschus berezovskii. The sequence goes on along the minus strand of NC_142473.1, from coordinate 36,225,972 downwards.
AACTCTCACATCCATATATGACCACTGGAAAAACCACAGCTTTGACTAGACTACACAGTAGTAGATATAATGGTCATCTGTGTTAAATTTGCCCACTTCCATCCATTTTAGTTCACTGATTTCTGAGATGTCAATGTTCACTCTTGCCGTTTCCTGCATGACCACATCCAATTTACCTTGATGCACAGATCTAATATTCCCTGTTCCTGTGCATGCCAAGTCGCTTCAGTCACATCCAGCTCCTTGTGACCTTATGGACTGTGGCCTTCCAGATTCCTCTGTCCATGGGATTCTCCAGGCAAGACTACTGCAATGGGTTTCCATGCCCTCCTCCAGGGGATCTTTCCAACCCAGAGATCAACCCGAGTCTCTCACACCTCCTGCATTAGCAGGTGGTTTCTTTACCACTAGTGACACCTGGGAAGCAATGCTGTTCTTTACAGCACTGGCCTTACTTTTACCACAGACACATCCACAGCTGAGCATCATTTCTGCTTTGGCCCAGCCACTTCATTCTTATTGGAACTGTTACTAATTTTCCTCCAGCCTTCCCCAGTAGCATTTTGGACACTTTCTGACCTGGGGGACTCATCTTCCGGTGTCATATTTTTTTGCCTTTTCATACTCTCTCTGGGGTTCTCCAGACAAGAATACTGACATGGGTTGCCATTTCCTTCTCCAGTGACCCATGTTTTGTCAAAACTTTTCACTATGACCTGCCCGTCTTGGGTGGCCACGCAGGGCATAGCTCATAGCTCCACTGAGTTATCCAAGCCCCTTCATCATGACAAGGCCGTTCAGGTCTGCCCTAAATCAAATCCCTTATGGTGATACAATGGAGGTGACAAATAGATTCAAGGGATTATATCTGGTAGACAGAGTGCCTGAAGAACCGTGGACAGAAGTTCATAAGATTGTACAAGAGACAGTGACCAAAACCATCCCAAAGAAAAAGAAATGCAAGAAGATAAAGTGATTGTCTGAGAAGGATACACTGAAATCATAATCACAGGAAACTAGTCGATCTGATACATGGACCACAGCCGAATGTGGTCCACTGGAGAAGGGAATGTCAAACCACTTCAGTATGCTTGCCTTGAGAACCCCATGAACAGTATCAAAGGGCAAAATGATAGGATACTGAATGAGGAATTCCCCAGGTCGGTAGGTGCCCAGTATGCTACTGGAGCTCAGTGGAGAAATAACTCCAGAAAGAATGAAGGGATGGAGCAAAAGGAAAACCAATACCCAGTTGTGGATGTGACTGGTGATAGAAGCAAGGTCCGGTGCTGTAAAGAGCAGTATTGCATAGGAACCTGGAATGTTAGGTCCATGAATCAAGGCAAATTGGAAGTGGTCAAACGGGAGATGGCAAGAGTGAACATAGACATTCTAGGAATCAGTGAATTAAAATGGACTGGAATGGGTGAATTTAACTCAGACGACCATTATATCTACTACTGTGGGCAGGAATCCCTTAGAAGAAATGGAGTAGCCATCATGGTCAACAAAAGAGTCCGAAATGCAGTACTTGGATGCAATCTTAAAAACCCCAGAATGATTTCTGTTCGTTTCCAAGGCAAACCATTCAATATTACAGTAATCCAAGTCTATGCCCCAACCAGTAATGCTGAAGAAGCCGAAGTGGAATGGTTCTATGAAGACCTACAAGACCTTTTAGAACTAACACCCAAAAAAGATGTCCTTTTCATTATAGGGGACTGGAATGCAAAAGTAGGAAGTCAAGAAACACCTGGAGTAACAGGCAAATTTGGCCTTGGAGCACGGAATGAAGCAGGGCAAAGGCTAATAGAGTTTTGCCAAGAGAACGCACTGGTCATAGCAAACAGCCTCTTCCAACAACACAAGAGAAGACTCTACACATGGACATCACCAGATGGTCAACACTGAAATCAGATTGATTATATTCTTTGCAACCAAAGATGGAGAAGCTCTATACAGTTAGCAAAAACAAGACCAGGAACTTACTGTGGCTCAGATCATGAACTCCTTATTGCCAAATTCAGACTTAAATTGAAGAAAGTAGGGAAAACCACTAGACCATTCAGATATGACCTAAATCAAATCCCTTATGATTATACAGTGGAAGTGAGAAATAGATTTAAGGGACTAGATCAGACAGATAGAGTGCCTGATGAACTCTGGACGGAGGTTCGTGACATTGTACAGGAGACAGGGACCAAGACCATCCCCATGGAAAAGAAATGCAGAAAAGCAAAATGGCTGTCTGAGGAGGCCTTACAAATAGCTGTGAAAAGAAGAGAAGCGAAAAGCAAAGGAGAAAAGGAAAGATATAAGCATCTGAATGCAGAGTTCCAAAGAATAGCAAGGAGAGATAAGAAAGCCTTCCTCAGTCATCAATGCAAAGAAATAGAGGAAAACAAGAGAATAGAAAAAACAAGAGATCTCTTCAAGAAAATTAGAGATTCCAAGGGAACATTTCATGCAAAGAAGGGCTCAATAAAGGACAGAAATGGTATGGACCTAACAGAAGCAGAAGATATTAAGAAGAGGTGGCAAGAATACACAGAAGAACTGTACAAAAAAGATCTTCACGACCAAGATAGTCACAATAACGTGATCACTGACCTAGAGCCAGACATCTTAGAATGTGAAGTCAAGTGGGCCTTAGAAAGCATCACTAAGAACAAAGGTAGTGGAGGTTATGGAATTCCAGTAGAGCTATTTCGAATCTTGAAAGATGATGCTGTGAAAGTGCTGCACTCAACATGCCAGCAAATTTGGAAAACTCAGCAGTGGCCACAGGACTGGAAAAGGTCAGTCTTCATTCCAATCCCAAAGAAAGGCAATGCCAAAGAATGCTCAAACTACTGCACAATTGCACTCATCTCACATGCTAGTAAAGTCATGCTCAAAATTCTTCAAGCCAGGCTTCAGCAATATGTGAACCGTGAACTCCCAGATGTTCAGGCAGGTTTTAGAAAAGGCAGAGGCATCAGAGATCAAATTGCCAACATCCGCTGGATCATGGAGAAAGCAAGAGAGTTCCAGAAAAACATCTATTTCTGCTTCATTGACTATGCCAAAGCCTTTGACTGTGTGGATCACAATAAACTGTGAAACATTTTGAAAGAGATGGGAATACCAGACCACCTGACCTGTCTCTTGAGAAACCTGTATGCAGGTCAGGAAGCAACAGTTAGAACTGTACATGGAACAACAGACTGGTTCCAAATAGGAAAAGGAGTCTGTCAAGGTTGTATGTTGTCACCTTGCTTATTTAACTTATATGCAGAGTACATCATGAGGAACGCTGGGCTGGAAGAAGCACAAGCTGGAGTCAAGATTGCCGGGAGAAATATCAATAACCTCAGATATGCAGATGACACTACCCTTATGGCAGAAAGTGAAGAGGAACTAAAAAGCCTCCTGATGAAAGTGAAAGAGGAGAGTGAAAAGGTTGGCTTGAAGCTCAACATTCAGAAAACAAAGATCGTGGCATCTGGTCCCATCACTTCTTGGGAAATAGATGGAAAAACAGTGGAAACAGTGTCAGACTTTATTTTTTGGGGCTCCAAAATCACTGCGGATGCTGATTGCAGCCATGAAATTAAAAGACGCTTACTCCTTGGAAGGAAAGTTATGACCAGCCTAGATAGCATATTAAAAAGCAGAGACATTACTTTGCCAACAAAGGTCCATCTAGTCAAGGCTATGGTTTTTCCTGTGGTCATGTATGGATGTGAGAGTTGGACTGTGAAGAACGCTGATCTCCGAAGAATTGATGCTTTTGAACTGTGGTGCTGGAGAAGACTCTTGAGAGTCCCTTGGACTGCAAGGAGATCCAACCAGTCCATTCTAAAGGAGATCAATCCTGGGTGTTCATTGGAAGGACTGATGCTAAAGTTGAAACTGCAATACTTTGGCCACCTCATGTGACGAGTTGACTCACTAGAAAAGACTCTGATGCTAAGAAATGTTGTGGGCGGGAGGAGAAGGGGACGACAGAGAATGAGATGGCTGGATGGCATCACTGACTCTGTGGACATAAGTTTGAGTGAACTCCGGGAGTTGGTGATGGACAGGGAGGCCTGGCGTGCTGTGATTCATGGGGTCGCGGAGAGTCGGACACGACTGAGTGACTGAACTGAACTGAACTGAGAAGAGAAGAGAAGAGAAGTGAAAGGCAAGGGAGAAAGAAGAAGATATACCCAACTGAATGCAGAGTTCCAGAGAACAGCAAAGAGAGATAAGAAGGCCTTCTTAGATGAACAATGCAAAGAAATAGAGGAAAACAATAGAATGGGAAAGGCTACAGATTTCTTCAAGAAAATTGGATATATCAAGGAAACACTTCACGCAAGGGTGGGTGTGATAAAGGACAGAAATGGCAAGGATCTAACAAAAGCAGAAGAGATTAAGAAGAGGTGGCAAGAATACACAGAAGAACTGTACAAAAAGATCTTAATGACCCAGGTAACTATGAGTATATGGTCACTCGCTCACCTAGAGCTGAATATCCTGGAGTGTGAAGTCAAGTGGACCTTAGGAAGCATTACTACAAACAGAGATAGTGGAGGTGACGGAATTCCAGCTGAGCTATTTAAAATCCTAAAAAATGATGATGTTAAAGTGCTGCAGCAAATTTGGAAAACTTAGCAGTTGGCCAAAGGACTGGTAAAGTCAGTTTTCATTCCAATCAAAAGAAAGGCTAGGCCAAAGATTATTCAAACTATCACACAATTGCACTCATTTCACATGCTAACAAGGTAATGCTCATAATTCTTCAAGCTAGGCTTCAACAGTACAGGAACTGAGAACTTCCAGATGTACAAGCAACATTTAGAAAAGGCAGAGGAACCAGAGATCAAATTGTCAACATCCACTGGATCATAGAGAAAGCAAGGGAATTTCAGAAAAACATCTACTTTTGCTTCATTGACTATGCTAAAACCTTTGACTGTGTGGATCACAACAAACTGTGGAAGATTCTGAAAGAGATGGGACTACCAGACCACCTTACCTGTCTCCTGAGAAAATGGTATTCAGGTCAAGAAGGAACAGCTAGAACCAGACATGGAACAATGGACTGGTTTAACACTGGGAAAGGAGTATGTCAAGGCTTTATATTGTCACTCTGCTTATCTAACTTTTATGCAGAGTATATCATGTGAAATGCCATGCTAGATGAATCCCAAGGTAGCATCACAATTGCCAGGAAAAAAATCAATTACTACAGATATGTAGACAAGACCACTCTAGTGGTAGAAAGGAAAGAGGAACTAAAGAGCCTCCTGATGAAAGTGAAAGAGGAGAATGAAAAAGCTGACTTAAAACTCAACATTCAAAAATATAAGATCATGGTATCTGGTCCATTACTTCATGGCAAATAGAAAGGGAAAAAGTGGGAGCAGTGACAGATTTTGTGTTCTTGGCCTTGAAAATCACTGTGGATGGTGACTGCAGCCACAAAATTAAAAGACACTCTTTGGAAGGAAAGTTATGACAAACCGAGACAGCATATTAAAAACAGAGATATCACTTTGCCAAGAAAGATCCGTATAGTCAAAGCTAAGGTCTGTAGTCATGTACAGATGTGAGTGTTGGACCATAAAGAAGACTGAGTGCCAAAGAATTGATACTTTCGAATGGTGGTGCTGGAGAAGACTCTTGAGAGTCTCTTGGACAGCAAGGAGATCAAACCAGTTAGTCCTACAGGATATCAGCCCTCAATATTGTTGATTCAGGACTGTTGCTGAAGCTGAAGCTCCAATACTTTGGCCATCTGATGCGAAGAACCAACTTATAGGAAAAGACCCTGATGCTAGGATAGATTAAAAGCAAAAGAAAAGGGTGCGACCGAGGACAACGAGATGGTAAGATACCATCACTGACACAACAGACACGAATTTGGGAGATTTTGAAGGACAGACTGACCTGGCAGGCTACAGTCCATGAGGTTGCAAGGAGATGGACGAAACTTAGCAACTGAACAACAACAATGAAAGCAAGAAAAAACAAGTTTTCTTCTGTCTCTTCAGTGCCACTTGACTTTTTTTTTTCTGTTTTACTGCGTACATTTATTACTGTGTTAAAATTAAACATAATTAAAAAAATAAACTCAGTTTAATTTGAGCTGTTCAGTAAGCCGAAGTTTAGGAATCTTTTTATGTGTCATTACTTCACAGTTGAGACCAGGAAAGGCAAAGATGCCTTTTTCTACACAATAGAACACTGCATCTGGTATGGAGTTCTCTCTTGTGTCAGGAAGTTAAATTTAATCACCCCTTTGCTGTCCTATTGTTGTGAAGTGACAAAAGTTAATGCAATTTATTCAGCATTCTGTTCCATTATTAATGTGTCACTCAGAGTAAGGCTCTAATTTTGTGAAATGATTTTTGTTCTAGGTTTAAAAATCATCACTTCTGTCAGTTTGCCTGCAAAAAAAAAAATCAGAAATTTGAATGAGACATAGTTCAGATCCAATTCCCTGAATTATTTTAATTCAGGGAGAACATTTTTTCTTGGTGAGAAAATGTGTTACTTTTCCCCTAAAAAGGTGACAGAAACCTTAGTGGATACCTAGTCTAGACTCTTAAGACATACAAACACAGTCAGTGAGGGAGGTCAGAATTATGCGAGTATTGTGATGACGCTAAAGTAACCGGTTCTCTCAATGACACAATTTTCTAACTAACCAGTCCTATTTCTGTGCTTTGTATTTTGGCTCAGGTGGAAAGAGAACCTGGATCCTGTCCTTTGTTGTGCTCCACATGCCATGGGTGTCCAGTCAACTTTCATTATTTAGCAAATATTTACTTGGCTTCTCTAGTGCATGAAGACAGTGAGTTGAGTAAGCAGCCTGGTTCTCCCTTCTGAGAAAGAGAACACAGGGGTTTAATAAGACCTTTCTCTGCTGCTGCCCTTTGCAGGGTGGACAAACACTCCGTGTGCCTAGGCAGAGACTGAGTGTTCATAGCAACTTATACCTGCCCGTCAGCCGCTGGAGGGAGGACAGCAATTCTTTAGAGAAACAATGGACTGTTGTCCCCTGGATGAACTGCCTTTTGTTCAAAGCATGGTTGCTGCGGCTTGTGTGGGAGGCGTGGGGTTTTGCACAAAGTACCAGACACGTGGAGGTACCTTGGGGTCTTTGTAGTTCTGGATGCTGCTGCTGCTGCTAAGTCGCTTCAGTCATGTCCGACTCTGTGTGACCCCATAGACGGCAGCCCACCAAGCTCCCCCAGCCCTGCGATTTTCCAGTTCTGTATGTGTGCCTGCCAATAGGTCAAGGCCAATTACCTGATATAAACCCTCTCCCAGGCATTTTGGTTTGGAGAAGCCAAAGGGGGTAAAAATGATTACACAGACAATAATGCTTTGCCTACTGTGAAGAATTGAAAGGAACTCCTGTTCAGATCTCTGTCCCTCTGCATTTTGACTGTGTGACCGGGGAAACATCTTGGGAAGAGCACAGGCAAACCTGGGTTCAGACCCCAGCTTCACACCTTATCCCAGATGACACTGCACAGGTCTCTTACCGACTCTGAGCTGCAGTTTCTCCTACTTTGAGACGTAACGTGTTGTGTAGAAAGCTCTTGAAACACAGCATGTATCCAATTAAAATTATTAAAGCTATTAAAGTTATGTCTGTGGAACACCAGCAGGACTCAATATAAAACTTGCAGGCTGGAAAAGTGTCATCAAGACACTTGACATATTTTTTTCTGAAGAGATGATCATTTTCCCAACTCTTGTGAGCTCTGGCTCCTGAGTACTTGCAGATGCAGCGCAGATTTCTGGCACAGACCTCTGTGTAGTCATTGTCAATAAGAGATCATGTCCCATTTTAGCATCCTTCCCCAGACTTCTATCAACTAAACAAATGGATACCCCCTTGAGCTGGAAACCAAGAGTGGGTCAATCCTCTTTCTGCCTGGGAAGTACTTTTTGATTGTCACTAATTGGTATTTATCCTAAGCCATGTTACAGCATCTTTCAGTCCACATCTTTTGAAAAGGCTGAAACCCATCCTTACCACAAGAGAGAGTAACTATACCCAGGAGGCAGGAAGAAGGCTGAATGAGGGCCCTCCAAGCAGGAAGAGATGCAAACTGGTTCTAAAGGGTGGAAAGGGCTAGAGGACAAAGGAAGTTGTTCAACTGGTTTACTGATTAGAGACTCCTCTGAACTTTCCTAAGAATTCTGCATGGAAAGAGAAAGAAAGCAGACACTTTCTCCAGAGCCTATCCATAAAGAGAAACTTGAAAAATATTTAAGTTTATCTAATTGTGGCTAGGTCAAGGCTGAGCCAAATGCCTCTGTTTCTAAGAACCCATGATATCCCAATGTTATGCACTTGTGTGCAACAGGGATATTCATTCCTTGCAGCCCCAGCTCAGAGTGTGCTAATGCGGTGGCCATCAACTCTTGTGGCACCCTGGTGTTCTTGAGGGTCCTAGGGAATTGTAGGTTGGCAGGTGAGCACAGACAGGGCCAGCATCCTGCTCATGCCCTGATGAAGTGTTTCTAGTCTGAGATTCTGGCGTTCACAGCTCCTAGACACACAGGACTCTCATGCATTTCCTTGGAGTCCACTTCCCCTGGCACTTTGGGGGCAATGGGCCAACCTGATCCAACTCTCAGGAGTAGATGCCCCAGACTCAGAGCCCTTTTCCTTACTTCCTTTTCAACTCCGCCCCCCACCCTCATTTTCTTTTTTGGCCTCACTCTCAAAAGCCCCTATTCTAATTCACTTTTTTAAACTATAAAAGGGTTTAATAATTCCTCTAAAGAGCCTGGTGGTTGATAATGGACTGGAAAATTTGTCCCACCCTTTGTGGGACAACCTAAAACTTGTTTGCCCTCATGTGTGGCAGAGGGAACTCAATTCCTAGAAACAGATGTTGATTTTTTCCCAGAATAAAGCAATGTTTCCCATCCTTTCTGATGAATCATCATCTGTCAGAGATGGACAAAGGGACTCTTTGCTAGAGTTAACAAAGCAGAAACAAAATAGAAAACCCCAGTAAAATAAGTTCTTAATGGTCAAGCCTGCAAGCTAAGTTGTGAGTTACCTTGTACACATTTATGCAAATATCCCCTGGCCCCTGTGAGAAGAGAAGCAAGGTATGTATCCTTCTCACTTTTTTCTGCCCCATGTCACTTGGCATGTCAGTTGTGCCTTACAGCAAATAAAGTGTCCTCTCATATCTTTATTGCTGCTCCTTCAATTCTTTCTTATATGATCTGAACTCAAGTGCCTCCACCATTTCGTTACCATTTCCGACATACTCTTTTGTATCTACAGCCCTCTGCAAGTGAGGCCCTTGGAAGAAAATTAAGCATTTCAGCTGTGATCTGTCCTGTTCAGAGCATGAACAAGGCCATAACATTAAAACCTCTGTAGAGATTAATACCAATCTGTTCATCTCTGTCCTTACAATTACTCAAGCAGTTATACCATCTAATTATGGCTTTAATCCATATTTCTCCAGCTTGAGTCTATTGCAATCATAGGAGATTTTGATAAATGTTGCTAAAGTACCGAAATACTGAAAATTATAGCTCCTTGGTCATCTAGAATCATGTATTATCAGGTATGATTCTATCTGCAAGAGTTAAACAAGACAGGAATTTATTCTTCTCTTATGTATAAGTTCAAGTTGGTATACTGTCTTTGCTCCAAGGGATTGTCAGGGATATAGGCTCTTGTTGCTGACCCACACTTACATAGTGACCTCATCTACATGGTCCAAAAGGACCCACCCATCCACATTTTAGCAAATAACATGCATCTTTTTGGGGGGCATGACTCAGAAAAGGTGTACTTTTCTTTTGCTCACAGTCATTGGCACAACTTGGTCACATGTTCTAAACCTAGCTGCAAGTGAGGCTAGGAAATTTATTTTTTTTAAGGTAAGCTGAATAAAGTCCCCTACTCTCAAGATGCCCATGTCCTAATCCATGGGATCTGTGAATATGTTACCTTATGTAGCAAAAGGACTTTGTAGATATGATTAAGGAACCTGAGATGTGGAGATTATTACTGATTATACAGGTTAAGTCCAATGTATTAAAAAGGGGTCTTTAAATTTTTTTTAAAATTTTATATTGGACTCTAGTTGACTTTGAAAAAGGAAATGGCAACTCAGTCCAGTATTCTCGCCTGGGAAATCCCATGGACAGAGGAGACTGGTTCGCCACAGTCCATAGGGTCACAAAGAGTAGGACATGACTTAGTGACTAAACCACCACCACACAGTTGACTTACAATGTTATTTTAGTTTTAGGTGTATAGCAAGTGATACAGTTATACATATACATATATCTATTCTTTTCCAGATTCTTTTCCCATACAGGTTACTACAAAGTAGTGAGTAGAGTTTCCTGTGCTATACAGTAGGTCCTTATTGTTTATCTATCTTAAGTGCATGCTTGTGTGCTAAGTCACTTCAGTTGTGTCCAACTCTTTTCGACCCCATGGACTGTAGTCTGCCAGGCTCCTCTGCCCATGGAATTTTCCAGGCAAGAATACTGGGGTGGTTTGCCATGTTCTCCTCCAGGGGATCTTCTGGACCCAGGGATCGAATCCATATCTCTTATGTCTTCTGCACGGAAAGGCAGATTCTTTACCATTAGCACCACCTGGGAAGCCCCTGTCTCAAGTATAGTAGTGTGTACGCTGCTGCTGCTGCTAAGTCACTTCAGTCGTGTCCGACTCTGTGCAACCCCATAGACGGCAGCCCACCAGGCTGCCCCATCCCTGGGATTCTCCAGGCAAGAATACTGGAGTGGGTTGCCATTTCCTTCTCCAATGCGTGAAAGTGAAAAGTAAAAGTGAAGTCACTCAGTCGTGTCTGACTCCTAGCGACCCCATGGACTACAGCCTACCAGGCTCCTCCATCCATGGGATTTTCCAGGCGAGAGAACTAGAGTGGGTTGCCATTGCCTTCTCCGAGTAGTGTGTATATATCAATCCTAATTTCCCAAAAGGGTCCTTTTAAGAGAGATGCAGGAAAGTCAGAAGGCAGAGGATGAAAGCAGAGGCCACTGAGAGGGAGAAAGAGAGACTTAAAGATGCTGTGCTGGTAGTTTTGAAGATGAAGGAAGGGGCCACAAGTCAAAGAATGTAGAAGCTAGAAAAGGCATTAAAGAAAGTGTTAGTCGCTCAGCAATGTCTTTGCTACCCCATGGACTATATAGTCTGCAAGGCTCCTTTGTCCATGGAATTCTCCAGACAAAATACGGTAATGGGTTGCCATTCCCTTCTCCAGAGGATCTTCCCAACCCAGGGATCAAATCCAGGTCTTCTGCATTGCAGGCAGACTCCTTACCATCTGAGCCACTAGGGAAGCAGAAAAGGCAAAGAAACAGATTATCTCCTAGAACTTCCAGAAGAAATGCATCTCCGCTGATCCATTTAAACTTCTGGCCTCCAGAATAGAATAAGTCTGTGTTGATTTAGTCCACTAAATTTGTGACAATTTGTTATAGTGGCAACAAGAAACTAATATAGTATCTATTTGCTCTGCTGAAATGTCTGTTACTTTGGAAAAAGGAAAGACTAGATATTGGGAGATAACTAGAAGTCTCTACAGCAACTTTTTTTGTGGGGCGTGGGGGGCAGATAATCTTAATCTTAGTACTAAAATTCACTTCTTTCTCTTCCAGTAGTCCACAAACATTCTTTTGAAAATCCCATTGTTTACCTTGCTTGGGCTCACTGTTAAACTCAGAGGCTGTATGTAGTTCTAGGAATCTTTTCCATTTCTGAAGATAATTTCGTCTTTCAGTCCTCTTTTATTGTCCCTGATGCATTAGAGATAACCAACTAGAGTTTAACTACTTACCTGTTCTTTTGGTGTAAGTTGCAGGAGCTCAAGATCTGCAGTCAATTAAACCATTAGGGTGCTCATGCACCTCGGAGCACCTATCCCCACCTAGGAATGGTCATTCACCCTTTCAGTAGGGTGATCATCTCCTTGAGACAGAATTCAGAAACAACATAGATGCTGAGAAGTTCTGCTTTCTTTATGTCGTCTCCCAGCAGTATACCTTCAGCATTCTGCAACAAACTTTAAAGTTCTGGCTTAAATTGCCTTTGATGATGTTAGATCACCTCCACAAGTTTATGAAGGCCTAAGCCAGGGCTTCCCTGGTGGCTCAGAGGTTAAAGCGTCTGCCTCCAATGCGGGAGACCCGGGTTCGGTCCCTGGGTGGGAAAGATCCCCTGGAGAAGGAAACGGTAACCCATTCCAGTATTATTGCCTGGAGAATCCCACGGACGGAGAAGCCTGGTAGGCTACACTCCACGGGGTCGCAAAGAGTCGGACACGACTGAGTAACGGAACGGAAGCCATTGCTGCTCTGTATTGCCCAACTGAAAAAATGCGAAGGATTCAGATTTCTCCAATAGCTCTCTTAGCAATTGCATGACTGCTTTTCAAGAGAGATCAAGTGCTCATGTTTTCAGGCCTCCAGCCCTTTTAGGCCTCCGCTCCCTAGTCCAGCAATAGTTCCGGGGTTGCTAAAACTGATGCACTGCTTACCTTGGCTCACCCAAGATCTGCTGTCTCTTCTAAGAGCCATTTACTCTCAGAGAAACAACGTATGGGATGACAGCCAGGATAATAGGGGGATCAAATAATTCTAAGGCTTAAGGTTTCCAACAGATGAGCACATCTCTGTTTTTTCTCCTCACCTGCTTCGTGTTCTCTTTGCCAAACCTCCCTCTGCCCCAGATTCATTGGCAGTCAAGGCAGGAGCCAACTGCCTACCGAGTGTCCTCATTAAAATGCACAGCTCTTGCTAATTAGGAGCCAAGGTTCTCCCACGGTGGGCTTGGCCTGGGTATTGCCATTATCTTCATAAATAGACTCTTTACTTTGCAAATGGTGCTGTCATAGCCAGGCATTCCCGACCTGGCAAATGCTCCCTGCATTCTTAAGTGGAGCAGGGAATGTGTTAGCAAGAGAAGGCAGAGGCATTCACGCTGAAACAGGGGCTCTGTCCTGACTTCACCCTGCAGTCTGGGCAGCAGGCAGCCAACACAAGGGCTGAATCTGTGTAGACAACCACGATGTGCAGGAACCATATGGCCCAGATTTTCTGGGCGATCTTATTTCTCATCTTTTTAATCTTTATAGTAAAGGCAACTTTTTAAATGCATAAATACATTTTTAAAAGTTATCCAATTGCTTTACCTTTTAAAAGACCATTCCCATCAATACATTCACAAATGGGAGAGGGGAGAATCAGAATGACTTCTTGGTCTCCCCAAAATGCCTTATGCAATCTTCTGAGAATGTGTTTACTTATTTATTTTCTTTCACCTTTAAAATCTCTCTCTGGGAGGACTTTCCTGGTGGTCCAGTGGTTAAGAATATGCCTTCCAAAGCAGGGGATGTGGGTACGATCCCTGGTCAGGGAACTAGATCCCACATGCCACAACTAAAGTTCCTCCATGACTCAACGAAGACTGAAGATCTTGTATGCTGCAATCAAGACCTGGCAGAGCCAAGTAAATAAATAAAAATAAATATTTTTTAAAGAAGAATTTCAGTTTAAAATATAAAATAAAATCACGATTTTGCTGCCTGTCTGAGGCTTCCCTGTCATTTCTCGTGCTAGTTCTTTTGCAAGGCCTGTCTAGACTCCCTCAGTAAAATGTAACTTCTCCTTTTTTTCCGTAGCGTCAGCATATTTGTTTATCTCTCTTTTGTGCCATCTATATCTGAAATGCCAACACTGTGCCAGGTCTCATCTTGAGCACTTTATACCTGTCACCTCTAATCCTTACAATGATCTTGCATTATGAACCAATTATGTGTTATACCCATTTTTTTGTATGAGAAAACTGAGGCTCATTGACATCAAGAAACTTGTCCAGGGATATCCCTTAGCAAGGAGCAGAGCAAGGCATGAGGCTGAGTTGCAGTTCATAGTGACCGAGGCTGCAGACTCTGAAATGGAAGATTCTGTCTCTATCATATCAGCATTTTCTTTCTCCCTGATGCACTTAAGAGTAATGAATTAAGGAAACACAGTCCTTGATTATAACCTAATTAGGGAGATAAAAACATGTCTTCAAGAAAAATAGCTGTATTAATAGTTGTTGTTTAGTTGCTAAGCCTGACTTCTTGTGACTGGACGGACTGTAGCTCACCAGGCTCCTCTGTCCATGAGATTTCCCAGGCAAGAATACTGGAGTGGGCTGCCATTTCCTTCTCCAGCGTATCTTCCTGACCCAGGGATCAAACCCGTGTCTCCTGCATTGGCAGGAGCCACCTGGAAATCCCATATTATTAAGAAGATAGTTTAAAATGTAGCTGGTACAAGCATTATATGTTCTGCAGGTGAGCTTACATTATACAAAGTTTACTATTAAATGGTTTGTGTGATTGATTCAGTTATAGGGCAAGTTGTTAGCCTTCCCCCAATACCACAGTATTGTGTTGATTTCAGGTGGGAAGCATAATGATTCAATATTTTACAGATTATATTCATTATAGGTTATTACAAGATAATGGGTATAATTCCCTGTGTGTGTGAACCACCTCAACATCTTGTTAGAATGAAGATTCTGATGCATGTCGGGGATGGGACCTAAATCTGCATTTAAAACAAGCTCCCAGGTGATGTTAAAGGTGCTGGTCTGCTGGTCACACTTTGAATATTGAGACTGTAAGAGATTCTACTAAGAAACTATAATCAGAAGACCATGGGAAAAAAAAAAAAAGAAGAAGTGGTAGGAGGGGTCTGGGGGATGGTTGTGGACATTAGAAACCAGTAAGGATTAGAAATGGGAGAAAAGTACAGGGAACACTTCACTGCTGGTTGGTGTCTCTCACACACAGGTCCCCATGCTTTTCCCTGTGTTGAACTTTGCCTGCAAATTTCACTGACACGCTTTTGTTTATCCTTTAAAATAGCTCAGAGGTCACTTCCAGAAAGCTCTGCTGAATGTCCAGGCTGAGCTAGTGTTCCTCCTACGCAAGTTCATGATGGTCAGCACACACCCCCTCCCTTCTATCTGCTTCCCCACCTGCTGTCAATCCCTGGAAGTCAGGGACTGTGTATTCAAGATCTGACGTGTGATGGGTGATGGATGCTCTTTAATAAGGGAGTTTATGAATGGAGACCTAAGGGGTGGGTAGTGAGAAGGCAATAGTATAGCACTAGAGAGAGAAAAGAAACAAAGCTAGGGCAGTGAAGGAGTTCTGTTTCAGTCATCTGTTGCCACAATAAGATTATGTAAAAAACAACCCCCAAACCCAGTAACTTACACTATGAAAAACAGTATGGAGTTTCCTTAAAAAGCTAAACTTAAAGTTACTGTGTGATACAGCAGTCCCACTCCTGGGCCATATATCCAGAAAAAGCAAGAACTCTAATTTGAAGTGATAACACATGCACCCCGGTATTCATTCCAGTACTATTTACAGTGGCCAAGACATGGAAGCAAACTAAGTGTCCATCAACAGATGAATGGATCAAGAAGATGAGGTACATATATACAATGGAATACTACTCAGCCACGAGAAAGATAAAAGAATGCCAATGGCAGAAATATGAGTGGACCTATAGACTATCATCCTAAGTGAAGTAAACCAGACAGAGAAAGACAAATATCATGAGGTGTCACTCATATGTGGAGTCCAAAAAATAGTACAAATAAACTTATTTACAAAAGAGAAATAGACTCACAGACAGAATACAAACATGGTTACCAAAAGGGAAAGGAGAGGGGGATAAATTAGGACTTTGTGATTAGCAAGCTTGGGATTACATACTATTAATATATGCAAAATAGATAAACAACAAGGATTTACTGTATAGCACAGGGAACTATATTTAGTATCTTGTAATTCAGTTCAGTTCAGTTCAGTTGCTCAGTCGTGTCCGACTCTTTGCAACCCCATGAATCGCAGCACGCCAGGCCTCCCTGTCCATCACCAACTCCCGTAGTCCACTCAAACTCATGTCCATCGAGTCGCTGATGCCATCCAGCCATCCCATCCTCTGTCATCCCCTTCTCTTCCTGCCCCCAATCCCTCCCAGCATCAGAGTCTTTTCCAATGAGTCAACTCTTGGCATGAGTAATGCTCAAAAATCTTGTAATAAGTAATAATAAAAAAATACATATAAAGCCGTCTGGCCCCAATAAGAGAAAAGAATCTGAAAGAATATGCATTATTTTTCAGATTGTTTTATATATTCAATTATGTATCTATCTAACTGGATGGATATATATCTGGCTGGATGGCATCACTGAAGCAATAAACATGAACTTGGGCAAACTTTGGGAGATGACGAGGGACAAGAAGGCTTGGCGTGCTGCAGTCCATGGGGTTGCAAAGAGTCATACATGACTGGGTGACTGAACAACAACATAACTGAATATTACATATATATATGAATTTATAGATATATAATATATAGAACTGAATAACTTTGCTATACACCTGAAATGAACAACACATTGTAAATTAACTATAGTTAAAAAAAAGTCAAACAAGAACAACCCAGTGGGTTAAAACAATAAGCCTCTATTTAAGTCATGAGTGTACAGGTCAGCTGGACTATTCTGATCCCAAGGAGATGCTCAAGTGTCAGCACTCATTTGACAGGCTGACTCAGCTGATCTTGCTGGGTTCTTTCCCACAGTGGGGACCTCAGCTCAGGTCCATCACAGCAGTTAACCCATGTTTGGGTTCATGTCCAAGGCAGGGTTCCAAGAGAGGGAAAGAAGTGTGCAAGGCCTCTTGATTTTTAGGCCTGGACATGGGATGTGACTACTTTTGCTTCATTTTATTGGCCAGAGCAAGTCAAAAGGCCTGTTCTGAGTTGAGAAGTTGGGTAATAGACCACCTCTTGATAAGACGAGCTGCAAGTCCAAGAGTAAGGATGTGACAACATGAAGAGGAATAACTGGGGGTCATTTTGGGGATCAACAGTCATCATTTTAAATTGACTCACACTCCTTGACTATTTATAAGAATATGCAGATTCCAGGGCACCCTAGCAGTGAGTCTTGACCTTCACACTGTCACCATCAGGAGATAGTGGGGCTGAAAACATAGCCACTCTCCATTATTTGCACATCAGTCACTCAAGGCAAATGTTCTTTCCCAGAATGGATTCTTAACTGCTTCCTCCTACTGTCCAGCTGGTGTGTATGTTCATATAATTCAGATTTGGCCTAAAATTAGGGTGAGCAAAACATGATTAGCGAGGCAAATTTTTTGGAAAAAAAAAAAAAGAAACCAAACTAAAACTAGATATAAATACTTCAATATTTAGCTTCATTTGGATTGCATGTGTTCCCTCAATGTACAGTTGTTGTTAGTGTACATATATGTTTTAATTCAAAGTTTTGAACAGGTAACCCATAAACTAAAGTATAGAAGGCTATAGGTGAATTCTCCCTCATACCTTATATACCCACGTGTGCATGCACATGGGTATACACACACACCCCAAATAGCTGTTTTTTAGAAGCAAACAATGTTATTATTTAAAGATGTCCTTTCAGGAATGCACATGTAATCAGATATAAACAAATGCATACATGTGTCATTTCCTTGATTCTGCCTTTTGCTTTTATTTTTCAATTAACATCACATTTATAAACATTTTTGCCAAATCAGGACACACAAACTTTTCCTTTTTTAGGACTGCATCATTTTCCACTGTATCCTTTCTCATGTAATCAGCCCTTCATTGACAGGCATTTGGTTTGTTTCCTTTCTTTTTCTCTTGCAGAATTAAATCTTGAGATGATTTGTGTTAGCACAGCGATGAATTCCAAAGTTTGGCCTTATGAATGGATAGATGACAATGACTGTTCTCTTTCTTCTGTTCTGATTGGAGTCTTTGTCTTGGTTTGTAACTTTGTAACATTTAAAAACAAACAGAAAATCCCATGAAGATGCTGGTTTGGGCCTGTGCCCAGGATTTTTGGAACCTGATGTTCGAAGTGACCTCTAGAGGAAGGCATTGGGGATCGTGGGGAGATAGTGAGTGAGCTGAATGATATGATTAAAAATACAGTCGGTTCTGTTGCATTTTTAAAGGGCTGTTGAGAACTGTTTAGGGGAAACGCCAGTTTGTTCAAGCGTCTCTTTGTGCTTAAGAGCTTTTCCACATTAGCCAGCTCTGCTTTCTCCAGTCAGCATTTCCTGTGCCAGCGGGTACATTGGAGATGTGCAGAGCTGATGTCCTGAAAAAACTATGGTATGGCCTCAAGAGCTGGACTCTTACGGGTCCCTGAACAACTCAGAACAGTCTAAGTGCCACAGTCCCCATCGAAGATCAGCTCGTCTCACTGATTGATCCAGAGTCGTGACATACGCCCATTGTTTCCAAATGTCAGCCTGCTGCCTCAGAGTCACCCCAGACGTGTTGTGAAGAACAGGCTCCTGGGCTCCAGCTCATCAGACTGTGGAACCAGCCCCTCTGGAATCCCTAATAAGCTCCCTAGGTAACTCAGAAGCATCATCAGGCCTGGGAAGTCTACCAAAGCAACAGTGCAGATAAACATTTCTGCATTTAGAAACCAGGAAGCTCAGGCCTTGCAGACTCTATATGTGGGACACACCAAATGTTCTGTGCTCCATCAGCCTCATGCTCAGGCATGTAAAAGGCTTACCATCCCCTCTGACTTCAAAGGGATCAAATGTGAAGTTCTGGCCCCACCTGGCTCCTCGTCAGTCATGATGAGGACCCTGAATGGGACTCTGAAATGGTGATTTATGGGGAAACATGCCGTAAGGCACTGCTGACTCAAGTGCCAGCACAATTCTGCCCCCTTGGCCTTGTGTTAATAGACACGAACCCTTCAGAGTAAGCAAGCAATGGTCCTCTTGGTGGAAGGGGGGAGGTTAGATCAGGTGCTGGGGCCGGTCAGGCTGGCAATGAAGCTAATCTGAAGAAGCTAGATAAGGTTGGGCAGAGAGGTGGCCCTGCCCAAGGAAGAGCAGCTGCCTTCTCAAAGAAGAGACTTAGGACATTGGGTAGTGGTGGAGGAGGGGAGGAAAGGAGACTTGGGTTCCCTCCACCCAGCACACACTCGCACTCCAGGGAGAACTGTCTGGTCTTAAAGTTCAGAGTCTATTTAGGAAGCTTGGGACTTCTATGGGGGTCAAGTGGTTCAGACTTTGACTTCCAGTGCAGGGGTCTTCCCAGGTGGTGCTAGTGGTAAAGAATCTGACTGCCAATGCAGGAGGCATAAGAGAGGCGGGTTCAGTCCCTGGGTTGGGAAGATCCCATGGAGGAAGGTATGGCCAAGTATTCATGTCTGGAGAAGCCCACAGACAGAGGAGCCTGGTAGGATTCAGTCCATAAAGTCACAAAGAGTTGGACACAACTGAAGCAATTTAGCACACACACACACACGCAGGGGTTTCAGGTTTGATCCCTGCTTGGGGAGCTAAGATCCCCCATGCCTTGTGACCAAAAAACCAAAACATAAAACAGAAGCAATATTGCAACAAAGAAAGACTTTAAAAATGGTCCACATAAAAAAGTCTTTTAAAAAAGGAAAAAAGAAGCTCTGCTTTTCTAGAGGGAGATAGGCCATAAATGTGTCCAGCCTTGAAAGGGAACCATTCTCTCTGGAGGTGAACTATCAGGGATGGCCATTCTCCCTTACTTGAGTCTTCATGTAGGTGAGACAGATCTTCCCACTTCTGCTTGAATGCACTAAGGGTTTAATTTCCAAGCTCCAACCAGGATTCTGGAGAAGTAGGCATTAATACTTTGCTATTTCAGGATGGAGCTGTGCAAACAAATCTTCTAACAGTCAAAAGCACTTTCTCAAAGTTTTATTTGTGCTCTGCACATAGTTGCTTCTCAATAAATATCTGGCAAATTAATGACAGCAGATCAAGTAAAGTAATTGATATCTAGATATAGAAATATACCCCTTCCTATGACGAAGACATGGTAATGTTCTTATATCTTTCAATATCCTGAATCCACAATGATTTGCAGTAATCCTTGGTGCTTTGAAAACATTCCACTTCTGGGAAGAAAAAAATGGATAAAGGATTCATATGAAAATGTCTTTATGGATTAAGGAATTTTAGGTAAGTACTTCAGAGAGACTAAGAGAACATATTCCTAACCCTGTTTCTCTGAGCATCAAATTCTGGTTAAGCCCAAAGCAACTAGGAATGCCTTGACTCTACAGTGCCTTACAGTTCATATCTAGGGCTTAGGTAACTGACAATAACAATTTAGACTAATGACAAATTTTTGTCTTACTGTACTGGATATGAAGGGGATTTGGGGAGATGTGGAAAAGAGGAGAAGGAGGAAAAAGACAAAGTCATTCCAAAGAGAAAAGGCTGTATACACAAGGAGAGCAAGGGAGGGAGGAAAGTAGTAATTAACACAAGAAATGGAGCTTCAAGGGGCTGAGGTTGTGGGGATGGGGAGATAAAGACAAAGACAGTGAGTTATCAGCGTAACTGATCTTTTTAAGGAAACAACTTTTGGTTTTTCTCTATTGGTTTTTTGTTTTCAATGTAATTGATTTCTGCTCTTATCTTTATTAAGATAGTAATAAAGATTATTATTGTGTCCTTTCTCTTAAGTTGCTCCCAGGATTTTTTCTTTTGTTTCAACAATTGTGATGCATCTTGGTATGGATGACCTTGGATTTTTACTTTTGTGAGTTTGCTGAACTGCCTGATTTTATACATTAATGTTTTGTTGTTTAGTCTCTAAGTTGTGTCAGACTCTTTGAGACCCCATGGGCAGAGGAGCCTGGTGGACTCCTCTGTCCATGGAATTTCCCAGGCAAGAACACTGGAGTGGGTTGCAATTTCCTTCTCCAGGGGATCTTCCCAACCTAGGGACTGAATCCAGTCTCAAGTATTGGCAGGTGGATTTTTTACCACTGAGTCACCAGAAAAGCCCCTATACATTTACTTGTTGTTCAGTCACTAGGTGGTGTCTGACTCTTTGTGACCCTATGAACTGCAGAATGCCAGGCTTCCCTGTCCTTTATTATCTCCCGGAGTTTACTCAAACTCATGTCCATTGAGTCAGTGATGCCACCCAACCATCTCATCCTTCTCCTCTTGCCCTCAATCTTTCCTAGAATCAGGGTCTTTTCCAATGAGTTGGCTTTTTGCATTTTTGGCCAAAGTATTGGAGCTTAAGCTTCAGCATCAATCCTTCCAGTGAATATTCAGGGTTGATTTCCTTTAGGACTGACTGGTTTGATCTCCTTACTGTCTAAGGAAATCTCAAGAGTCTTCTCCAGCACCACAATTCGAAAGCACCACAATTAATATCTTTCACCAAATTAGGAAATTTTGAGCCATTATTTCCTCAAATGACTTCTGTGCACTGCATTCTTTCTAGGACTCCAATGACATCAGTAGTAGACCTAAAAATGTCCAATGACATTTGGCAATGTCCCATATGTCCCTGAGAAACTGCTGTTTTATTTACTTTTTCCAATTATTTTCTTTAATGTTACTGAGATTGGATGATTTCTACTGATCTATTTTCCAGTTCATTGATTCTTTCCTCTAACATCTCCATTCTTCTATTTTAAAATATAATAAATAAAATGTACCCCATCCATGTATTTAAAAAAATAGTTATTATACTATCTAATTCTAAAACTACCATTTGGTTCTTTATTTAATATCTTCTATTTCTTTATTGAGACTTTCTATGTTTCCATTTGGTTCAAAAATATTCAACCTTCTTGGAGGATTTTTTTATAATAGTTGCTTCAGTTCAGTTCAGTTCAGTTCAGTCACTCAGTCGTGTTTGACTCTTTGTGACCCCATGAATCGCAGCACGCCAGGCCTCCCTGTCCATCACCAACTCCCGGAGTTCACCCAACCTCATGTCCATCGAGTCAGTGATGCCATCCAGCCATCTCATCCTCTGTCGTCCCCTTCTCCTCCCGCCCCCAATCCCTCCCAGCATCAGGGTCTTTTCCAGTGAGTCAACTCGTCGCATGAGGTGGCCAAAGTATTGGAATTTCAGCTTTAGCATCAGTCCTTCCAATGAACACCCAGGATTGATCTCCTTTAGGATGGGCTGGTTGTACCTCCTTGCAGTCCAAGGGACTCTCAAGAGTCTTATCCAAAACCACAGTTCAAAAACATCAATTCTTTGACACTCAGCTTTCTTCAC
Source organism: Moschus berezovskii (assembly GCF_049115385.1). NCBI lineage: Eukaryota > Metazoa > Chordata > Mammalia > Artiodactyla > Moschidae > Moschus > Moschus berezovskii. The sequence goes on along the minus strand of NC_142473.1, from coordinate 36,203,826 downwards.
AGTCCAACTCTCACATCCATACATGACCACTGGAAAAACCATAGCCTTGACTAGACGGACCTTGGTTGGCAAAGTAATGTCTCTGCTTTTTAATATGCTATCTAGGTTGGTCATAACTTTCCTTCCAAGGAGTAAGCATCCTTCAATTTCATGGTTGCAATCAGCATCTGCAGTGATTTTGGAGCCCCAAAAAATAAAGTCTGACATTGTTTCCACTGTTTCCCCATCTATTTCCCATGAAGTGATGGGACCAGATGCCATGATCTTCGTTTTCTGAATGTTGAGCTTCAAGCCAACTTTTTCACTCTCTTTCACTTTCATCAAGAGGCTCTTTAGTTCCTCTTCACTTTCTGCCATAAGGGTGGTGTCATCTGCATATCTGAGGTTATTGATATTTCTCCCGGCAATCTTGATTCCAGCTTGTGCTTCTTCCAGCACAAGTTGCTTAAAGTCTTTGATTATTTCAACATCTGTATCATCTTACTGTTGACATCTGTTGATTACCTTTTCTTGTGCCATTTGAGATTTTTCTGATTCATTGTATGCCAAGTAATTTTAGATTATTCTGAACATTTTCAATATTCTTCTATGTGTACTTTCACAAGGGCAGCTAAATCTGGGTCCAGGCAGCAGGAGAACAAGAGAGATAGTAATAGCAATGGGGGGAACACCCCGTGGCGACCACAGCTCCTCAAATCAGAGTGGGAAGTTCCTCTTCTCATGATTTTAGATGCTCAGGGGCCCTTCCGCTGCTATGCCACCACCACCTCAGGATCTTCTGGGGCCTGGGGCAAAAAAGAAGAGAGAGGAGGAGAAATGGACCATTTTCTCTACTCCCCCTAAGCATTTTAAGGGTCTCCTTTCTGTCTGTGGAGCTGGAAGTGGAGGCTTCTCCTGGAACTCTATCCATGTCTTGCTCTCATTTCCAGTTTTCAGACTGCCTTGAGTCCAGCCAGCAGACACCAAGGGGAATGAGTGGGAGGAGGAGATTCATTGCTGGTTCTGTGGCACTTCAAATTCTGGTCTTCTTTCCCAAGTCATCTGCCATGATTTTTTCAGCTGCCCCGTGCATTCTTTCCAGTTTTTATAGCTGCCTTCAGTGGGAGAGATGAGGTAGAGCATGCTCGCTCCATCTTCATGCTTCTGTTTTGCTTTGCAAGAATTCCACCTATCTCTGCCCTGCAACTTATAAACTAACGAAGGAGGTTTTTAACTTTTACTTTATGTCATCCTGAGACGAGTGTACAAAAACCAAAATCACTACAGAAGAAGCTTATCTAATAAGGAAAGCAGCATATGTTTGGCTTTTTAACTTTTTACATTACTTTGTTTCCTCCTTAAGATCATGGGCAAGAGAAATCAAAGATAGCTCCTGGTTCCCAAGCACTTTACATAGCTGCTGAGAAAAATGTCTGTGATGCCTTCAGGTGCTTATAGCATAAAGTAAGCCTAGGACTTGACCTCAGAATTGTGGTTTAGGAAAATAGCTTATTGTCCAAACAGAGAAGTCTTTCATAAATGCCTTGGGGTTTAACTGCACTTCATAGAAAAACCCTAAGGATCTTGCTTTCTCATAACTTTTTGAAAAGACACAGTGATTTGCCAAGACCAGTACGTTCTTCATCAAGGACTTCCGAGGAGATAAGACGTAATTTGCTCTTTTGTTGGCCTTACTGGGGAGGGTGAATTCCAGGGAGTGATGTATGTTTCCTGTAAATTCAGCAAGCCATTGTGGAACAGAATTTCTTCAGATATTGCCAGTAGGAACATAATTTGGGTCGATGAATCATAGATTCTATTTGGTAATCTACTGCAGACAATACTAAGAATGCTATCCTGGTGGGGAAAACTGGAAAGAGACACTCGTAACTAAACAGCATGGCATGAGGGCAGGAAGGGAAGAAAAGTGAGACAATCTGCCCAATAGACTGAAGACTTGATTTCAACCAGTTAGTCACTGAGCAGGGAGGGTTGTTGTTCTTTCCCTTCAAGTGATGGGAGTAACTGTGAAGCCAGAACACAGACTGCACAGCCACAAACAAACAGAAACATGACACTTGAAGTAAGTCCCCTAAGCCCTTCAGATGACCACCTCTGTTCAGTTTATCAACACATAGACTTGTCCCTTGGAACAAAGCTATGGATATTAAATGCAACAGTCTCATACTGTCCGTGTCATCCTAGTTTCTGTAGGCTACAGAAAAGAGCCAGTTCATATGCTGGCTTTATCTGCCCTTCTTTTTGCTTCACAAAATTCAGGTGAAGCTATTGGTGGTGGTGGTGGAAGTTGGGGGAGGCGCAGAGCAGTAAAATAAGTGCAAATAAGGATGTTTTGTTTCTTGCTATTGTTGCTGTTTAGTCACTAAGTTGCGTTCAACTCTATGACCCCATGGACTGTAGCCCACCAGGCTCCTCTGTCCATGGGATTTCCCAGACAATACTAGAGTGGGTTGCCATTTCTAGAGTGGATTGCCATTTCCTACTCCAGGGGATCTTCCTGACCCAGAGATCAAACCCATGTCTCCTGCATTGGCAGGTGAATTCTTTACCACTGGGCCACCAGGAAAGCCCTGATTTGTTCCCTAGATGAGGCCTTCCCTCAAAACAATGTTATCCCCTTTATAAGTGAAGAGACAGAATGAACAGCAAGAACCCCAAGTCACAGTTATTCATTCCAGGAGCGAAACCTAGGAGCCTTCACTTGAATGACCTTCTGTTTAGCTCATTAGGGTCCTGGAGGAAGAGAAGAATTTTACCTGAGGGCTTACACAAAACCAAGGTCAGACAGTTCTGTCTTTACCCTCTGCCACCAGCCTCTCCACCAGCTAGTTCTAGGGAGATCTGTACAAGGGGAACAGTGGTTCTTTGTTTCAGACAAGGACAGACAAGAAAACTGAAGTTTCACTGCAGCGGGAGGGGTTTGGAATACATGTGAGAAAGAACTGTTAGACTCCAAGTATCATGAGGTGAAGGAATAAGGGACAGGGGAGGGCAGCAGGCTTCTTTCTAGATTTTAGAGATAGTTCTCCTCATGGGGTGGCTGACAACAGTCCTTACAGGGGGACAAACTACCAGAATCCAGGTTTCCAGTGTCTCTGGTGGCTCAGTGGTGAAGAATCCACCTGCCAGTACAAGAGACATGAGTTTGTTCCCTGGTCCAAGAAGATCCCACATGCTGAGCAGCGTGTGCACCACAACTATTAAGCCCGTGCTCTAGAGCCCAGAAGTCACAACTACTGAGCCCACATGCTGCCACTACTGAAGCCCATGTGCCCTCGCGTCCATACTCTGCAACAAGAGAAACCATTGCAATTAGAGGCTCAAGCATGGCAACTAAAGGGTAGCCCCTACTTGCCACAACTAGAGAAAAGCCCATGCAGCAATGAAGACAGTACAGCCCAAGGCAAAAATAAGAATCCAGGTCTCTGATTCCACCCTTTCTATTCTCATTCTTCTGACTATAGAGAGGGTTCTGATTCTGGCCCTCAATGCAGTTTCTCCACCAGGACTGCTGAGGCAGAGAGCTTTTGTCTGGAGGGTCTCTGCTCTCATGAGACCCCAGCACATAGGGATTCTCTGGTCCACAGGGGGAGGGAAAGAGAAACAACTTTTTCTCAATATGAGCAATTGCCTCCCTCTCATCAGAGTAGAGTTACTTAGGTTTCTCCAGGAGGAAAGAAACACCACTTTTCCAAATTTAAAAGACATTCTTAGCACCAGACCAGCAGCAATATCCTAGAGTTGGGCTTCCTAAACATGGTCGCCCATTAGAATCCCTGGGATCTTTGGGCACAATCCTAACTCAGTTAAGCCAGAAATTCTGGTTGGTAGGGCAGAGCTGTGGGTTTTTTTTAAAGCTCTTGGAAAGAGCATCCAGGGTTGAAAAACACCATTCAAGGAGTACCGTTAACACCCAGTGGAGATGGGGGCAACAGAGGATGAGATGGTTGGATGGCATCATCGACTCAATGGGCATGAGCTTGAGAAAACTCTGGGAGACAGTGAAGGACAGGGAAGCTTGGTGTTTTGCAGTTCATGGGTTCACAAAGAGTTGGACATGACTGAGCGACTGAACAAATTAGTAGTTCAAACATATGATGCTGAACCAAGGGAGGGGAGTACAAAATGTCCCATGTGTTGCTGCAGTTTACTGCCATTCAGTGGCTCTGTGGGAGGATTAGGGCCCCAGGCATTATACTGTGGAGACAGGTGGCTGGCTGGCTGGCAGGTAGGCCCTTCCATAGCCTGTTTCAGGAGCCCAGGAAGGCAGACTCCTAGAACAAATTCTTGAAGACTCCCTACAGGGAGCAGGAGGATGTAAGTCTATTATGAGAGTAGGTGGTTCCCTGCTGTTAGTCACAAGCTGCTCCTCCATCTCCAGCCCTCCAAGGGAAGAATGTGTAACAGTTGTCCTCTGTAAAAAAGAGACATGGTATCTGTGAAGACCTAGTGGCTGGGAACTTGTAGGGGCAGCCAAGTGCAGGAGTTAAGAATTACAGTTCTGGATCTGGACCAACCTAAGGTCAAAGTCCTACCATGTCCTAGCTTCATGCTTGCAGGCATATTTCTTAATTGCTTTTAGTTTTGATTTTCTTATCTATAAAAGTGAAAGAAAGTGAAGTCGTTCAGTTGTGTCCTACTCTTCACGACCCCATGGACTGTAGCCTACCAGGCTCTTCCATCTATGGGATTTTCCAGGCAATAGTACCAGAGTGGGGTGCCATTTCCTTCTCTAGGGGATCTTCCTGACCCAGGGATCGAACTCAGGTTTCCCACATTGTAGACAGATGCTTTACTGTCTGAGCCACCAGGGAAGTCCTTTCTTATCTACAAAATGAGGATAATAACAGTGACTACCTCGTATGGTTGTGATGATTCAGGGAAATAGTGAATGTAATACTTGGTATAAGGCATTCAATAGAAAGTACCTATATTTCCCTTGTCGGGGTGGGCATTACAGTGGAGGCAGTGATGGTGGTGGAGGCGGGGGAGGTTTCCTCCACAACAGGGTGGTGACACAGGGCATGAAAGAGGAGGTGGGAGGGAAAAGCATTGGCCGGGACACCAGGCGGGTGCTGACGGTCTCTGCCCAAGTCAAGGGGCATGCTCATTGGGCCTTCACAACTCCTGCATTTGTTTTTTTTTTTTTCCCAGCTGCACCAGGCATGTGTGATCTTAGCTCCCTGACCAGGGGTTGGACCAAGCCTCCTATAATGGAAGCATGGAGTCTTAACCACTGGATCAGCAGGGAAGTCTCACAGCCCTGCAGTCGATAGGGAAGGAGGACAACCCTCTGTGTGGGGGCTGCAACAGCCCGAGTCTAGATGCTCAACCTTAAGAGCTAGTGAAGTTGTCACCTAGGTGTTTGTTCCCTTCATTAGCCCTGGAGATTCTGAGACAGAAAGTTCGTGCTGGAGCCAAGGAATCCATTTCTTTTTGAGTTCTCTGGATGACTTCTCTGCACAGACAGGTTTGAGAACCACGGTGCAGCCTGCTCAACTCAATGAAAAGGGGTCACAAAGGCATTTCTACCTGAACTCGTGGGCTCACTCTGTGTCTCACTGCCAGAGATCAGCAGTCCCGGAATCTTAAATTACCAAGTCTTTTCTTTTAAATGCACTTGGGCCTTGATGGGACATTACAGAGTCCTAGTGCTCAAGATCAATGGGACAAGTAGATGAAATTCTGAAGAGGTGGAGAGGTAAGAGGTGATTTGGGGACAGGTGTGGTGTGGGAATGAGAAGGTTCAGGTCAAGTGTAGTTCCTTTCAGCTTTCCAGGACTCCCCATGGTGGGTGGTGGTGGGGGTCCTTCTATTGGCAGAGAGTCCCTGGCTTCAGCAGCCAATGGACACACTCAGTGTGTCATCCTGCTTGCATCTCACATCCTTCTCCAGGGGAGACAGGCCTAGCTGAAGCTGCTCAGACTTTGTACCTAGCACCCAACACGGTCTTTCCTCTTATTATTTTTCCACCAGATGCCCTATGTTTCAGTGATATAAATGACTTATCATTTCACTCACTTGTACTGGAATCCACAATCTTCCAAAACCCCATCTACCTTTCTCTTCCTGATTGTTATACACAAAGGAAAACCCAGCCTACTGCAACTATTACTATACCACAGCTGACATTTGCTTAGCACTTAGCAAGATTAGCTTACTGTATCTTCATAATAATGTTCTACGGTAGGCACATTATCCTTACTCTAAATGCAAGGAAGCTGGGGCCATCTGGTTCCAAACTTTGTGCTCCTAACCATCGAGTTATGCTGTTTTTTAGTGAACAATCTCTGAGTGGAAAGACAGAGGCCTTTGAGGTTGGAAATACCATTGGCTTTGACATGTATTAGTTGAAACATCTTGAGCAGATTACTTAACCTTCCTGAGCCTCCATTTTATTATCTGTAAAAGAAGTATAATTCCTACACACAGTAGTGGGTAAATACAAAGATAAAATACAAAGATCTCATGTCTTGGTCTCTTTAGTCAACTCTGGAGGTTTGTTCCTCAATATCTAGCCTCTGCATCTTCTGGAGCCTTTCCTGCACTGTTAGCAATAAGGCTGTTTCGCTTTCTTATCATCCATGTGTTCACTGTAGTAACACTTCCCATTTTCTTCAAGAACTTTTCCTCTAGACTTCCTCAGTGGCTCAGTGGATAAGAATCCACCTGCCCATGCAGGTGACACGGGCTGGATCCCTGATCTGGGAAGATCTCACATGCCACAGGGCAACTAAGTCCATGCATCACAACTGCTGAGCCTGTGCTCTAGAGCCTACGCTGTGCGACAAGAGAAGCCGCTGAAACGAGAAGCCTGAGCAAGGCAACGATGAGTGCCCTCTGCTTCCTGCAACTAGAGAAAGAAAAGGAAAAAAAGGCTGTGCAGCAACCGAGATCCAGCATAGCTATATATGTATATATATATATACACACACAACTGAAATTTACCTTCACACCTTGGCAAACTTTGGCACAAGAAGTCTAGTTTTGGCCCATCTTGGCTTCCAATGTGACTTCCTCACTAAGCTGAATCATTTACAAATCATTTTTACTTAAAGTGAGAGATATGTGACTCTGACTCTTCCTTTTGTTTGAACACTTGGAGGTCATTGTTGGTTTGGTTTTTTTTTTTTTTTCTTTATTTTTGACTGTGCTTTGTGGCATCTTAGTTACCCAACCAGGGATTGGGCCTATACCCTCTGCAGTGGAAGCGTGGAGTCTTAACCACGGGACAACCAGAGAAGTCCCCATAGGGTTATTAATTGGCCTAATTTCAATACTCTTATGTGTCCGGGAATAAGGAGGTCTAAGGAGAGGGAAGAAGGGGCACCAGCTGGTTGATGGAGCCATCAGAGCGCACTAACATCTAGTGATTAAGTTCCCTGTCTCACATGGTAAGTCTACTGGTGGTGCCTCAAGACAGTTACAATAGCAACATCAAAGATCACTGACCACAGATCGCTGTAACAAATATAATCAGGGTGAAAAGTTTGAAATACTGTGAGAATTATCAAAATGTGACACAAAAGATATGAAATGAGCCAACGCTGTTGGCCAACGGCACTTACATAACAACTCAGGGTTGCCACAAACCTTTGATTTGTTAAAACAAACAAACGCACAGAAAAGCAGTCCAAATGACAATAACAACTCAGTATCTGCAAAGTGCAATAAAATGCAGTGTGCTGACATTGAAGATGCAGTTGACTCCCTCTCCACACGCCCACCTGTGGTTATATTTCCGTGAGTCCTATGCCCTGAAAAGGCCCCTTGAAGGCAGTCCCAAATGTTCTGTCACCCTGTGTATTCAAGTTCCTAGCAGTACAGCCTGGAAGGTGCTCAAAAAGGTTTTATTGAACAAAGAATAGGTGCTCCTTATTTTTGGCTACAGGTTCTGCTAATGTATTTAGTCTGCTCAGTTTCAATACCAACTCGGTACTGCAAATATATAAAACAGCAATATTGAAAACCTAGTATTTGTGAGGTCCCAGGCTACCATGAATCATCTCACTTAATCCCCAAAATGACTGTGAAGAAGGCACTATCATTGTCATTTTGTGGATGAGGAGGAGGCCTGAGTTTAGGGGAAGAATGAACTTGTTCAACATGAAAAGGAGTTATTGGAAGAGCCCATACTCAATCTCTATCAACACCAGAGAGTTGTAAAGCCTTTTTATTATCTCTCTCGCTCCTTATTAAAGGTTGTTTTCAGGACTTCCCTGGTAGTCCAGTGGCTAGGACTCCTCTGCTCCCAATGTAGGGGGCACAGGTTCGATCCCTGATCAGGGAACTAGATCCCACATACTGCAATTTAAAAAAAAGTCCCTCATGCCACAACAAAGATTGAAGATCCTGTATGCCACAACTAGGACCCATCACAGCCAAATAAAATAAAAAAAATTTTTTTTCAAAAGTAAAAAAAAATAAAATGAAAGGCTGTTTTTGTCTGGATAACCCCACTCACTGTGACTTTCTCCAGGGCTCTCTAGCAAGAGCTCTCATTCCAAGACCTCTTCAAAATCCTTGCAGGTCTGGCTAGATGCCCCCACCAGCATCACCTTTCTGGACTCTCAACTCTGTCTCCCATCCCTCCCCCTTCCCCCACCTCTGGTCCCTCTTCCTCCTCCTTGAGTTCCCGGTGGCCCTGCCTGGTGGTCTTGAGAAGGTGTTGGCCAAGTGAACTTGGTGGTAATGGAAGTATGACCCACTCCACTGCTTTATTTCCCTCCTGCATCCCTGTGGGCCTTGGTTCTCTCCCCTGTCCCAAATACCATCAGCTGGTGACAGAGAAGAAAAATGGCCCATCTTCTGCTGGAGCATAACTTTTTAATTAATTCTCAATTTAGTGACCATGTAAGTCTGTGGGGTCGCACAGAGTCGGATACGACTGAAGCGACTTAGCAGCAGCAGCAGCAAAGTTAGTTTCTCATCATGCCTCCTTTTTCAAGTATTTTATTGACTTGCATTTGCTATCATAGAGAACACCCTCCCCTTCTCCCCAGGCTTTAAACAACTTCCCTAAAGATCTGCAGGGTCTGTAAGATAAATAGATTGTTCATCTCAAAATCAGCTCCCTCCATTGGACCTGGTTAGAGCCCTGGCTAGACTGCTGTTCCACGGTCAGGCTGAGTCTCTTCTGTGCTGTTTAAGGAAGGTCTCTGTCCCATTGCCTTTCTTTGAGAGCATCAGCCTGACCTGAATTCCAGCTGCACACCCGGCTCAGTCCTTAGGTTCTGTCACCTGAAAAGGCAAAGAGCCAGCTCTTACAGACAGTAGGGAAACCTGGATGACAACTGAACTGATGAGGCTGAAGTCAGAGGCTGTTGGCTCAGCTCTAGCCATGCTTGAGAAATAGCATCGTTACACCACAGTGAGTCAGGAGTTGTCAATGGGCGTTAGAAAGCAGAATGATGTGTCTGGTTGGGGAGAGATGAGATAGTGGGTATAGTGAAGGTGCTGAGTTTCTCTTACTACTCTGCCTTTGACATGTGACCTGTTAGTCACTCAGTCAAATGCTTAGTAGATGTCTATTCGAAGTGCCTGGGGACATCACCATGGAGACTGCAGGGTCCTGGGCCTCATGGAGTCAAGAATGAGTGGGCACTGATTGTCTCTTTGTCCCTGTTGCCTCCTGAAAATGAGGCTGAATGACAGAAAGACGAATGACCGGCTTTTTCTAAGATATTTTGAGTTCCCGGCGGATAAACTGCCATTTTGTTTCATCGATTATTCCCCCTAATGCCCTCTGGGTTGGGATGGCACAATGAGGAGATGGAATGGAAATGGGAAAGAAGATAAGCAGGTAAACAATTGTCCCAGATAATTGTTGTCATAACCTCCCTGAGCAGTGCCAATCTCAGGGCATATACCTTATTCATTCAATGGTTCGATCATTTATCAAACATTTATGGTATGCCTACTGTATACCAGGCACAGAACTAACTGCAGAGAGCTCAAAGGCAAATAAGACATAACCTTGAATTCAATAAGCTTTAGTTCAGGATTGAGATTGTTTAGAGGCACGTGTGCTATCTTGGAGGTGTGTGTAGGATATAGTGGGGAACCAAAGAGAGATGGGTCAGTACCCCTTGAGTTGAGTTGGTTCTTTTAGATCAGTAAGTCATGTCTGACTCTTTTGCAACCCCATGGACTGTAGCCTGCCAGGTTCCTCTGTCCATGGGATTCTCCAGGCAAGAGTACTGGAGTGAGTTGCCATTTCCTTCTCTGGGGGATCCTCCCGACCCACGGATCAAACCCACTTCTCCTGCATCTCTTTCATTGCAGGCAGATTCTTTACCACCACACCTCTGGGGAAATCCTTTAGCTGAGTTTTGAAGGATGAGTGTGAGTTCACCAGGCAGCCAAGTAGCAATGACAGGGTAAGAATGTATGCAAACAGCAAAGCATGGTAAAGAAGTGACCAGTTTGTTTGTAAAGCTAAAGTGTAGACTATGAAGTGATGGCAGTGCTTAGGGGCATAAGGAGGGAAAGGGAAGTAATGATTAGAAGAGAGAATGCGGAAATAGTCAGCCATCAGACCATAGGAGACTAATATGTTATGATAAGAAGTTTCGAGTTTATCCTTATCTCAGATAAGGAAATCACTGATATTTCTGAGATAAGGAGATAACACAAACATATTTGTATTAATATTTTATCATCTTTTATAAATTATAATATATTTTAGAAATTTAACTCTGGTAGAATCAGGGAGAACAGATTGAATGAGGTGGTGGTGAGACGAGAAGCAGGGACACCGTCTAGACATCCAGACGTGTCTTCATTTAAAACACAAATCCAATTCAAACTAACTTCAGATAAATAGAGAGAGAGAGGCAGAGTCATAGAGCAGGGTGTAAAGGCACCACTGGAATGCAGAAAAGGTCGTCAGATCTCTCTCTAGCTCCCTCTCTCGCTTTTTAATTTGGCCACACAGGGCCTTCCTTGCGTTAAGTGGGATCTAGTTCCCTGACCTGGGATTGACCCTGAGCCCCTGCATTGGGAGGGTGGAGTCTTAACCACTGGACCACCAGGTAAGTCCCTATCTCCATCTCTTGACTCTGCTAGTTTTCTCTTTTCTTTACGTGTTATAGCCTCTCATCCTACAGACAGATTATGTCCACAGGGCAGGAACAATGGTTGCTGAAAACTTCAAGACTATATCCTTATAACTTTTGATTCAAAAATGCAAGAGGGACTTCCCTGGTGGTCTAGTGGTTAAGACTCTGTGTGTTCCCAATGCTGGGGGCCTAGGATTCCATCCCTGGTGAAGGAACTAGATTCCACATGCTGCAACTAAAAGATCAGTATGCTGTAACGAGGGCTGAAGATCCTGCATACCGCAATTAAGACCCAACACAGCTAAATATTAAACATATTTTTTTTAAAAAAAGAATCAAAAGAGATCCTTTTCCTCCCTGAAACTTCATATCAAATTTCACAGACGTGCTCTGATTGGCTCTGCATGGAACACATCCTCCTTGTGGGCAGGTGTGTTGGGCACTAGGACTCTCCAGGGCACAGTGCCAGGCCCACCCCTGTAGACTGGATAAAAGACCCACCCCCAGAGAAAAGCTGGTATAGTTACCAAAACAAGAAGGAACTGAGAGCATATAGGACAGATACAGCTATTAATACATCTGCCACGATCAACCTCACTGAGACCAAAACTAAGGAAGGATTGGGCTTGAGGAGGAAGGGATAGATTCAATAACTTTAGGAAAGCAACTCGGTGAGAGATAAGAAATGGGAAAGAGAGGAGGGAAGAGAGGGGAAAGCTTTAATGAATGCCTGATGATTGACTGAATGCATGGCTGAAGCTGACCGACTTGCTCCTGTTGGCATCACATGCTCAGCATGGAACAGCTAGTGTGCTGAGTGCAGGATGCTCGTGTAGCTCATGCACATTATAGTTTCTGGGCAAAGGATACTACTGCTGGCAGCTAGAGCTCAGGGGACTTGGTGCCCTGAGGACCGTGAGAGCCCCTTGTAGTTCAGGCTGCTGGGCAGAGCAGAGTTGTCCTGGGGCAGCTTGTTGCTCAGAGGTGCTGATTTCTGGAGAGCAGCTTTCTCACCAGGCTTGTTGGCAGAGAATACAAAGATGGTGGCAGTCCACCCTCTGCCGCCCCAGGTCTGGGGAAAGACTGGTTGGCAGGGCTACAGGTGGCTCCCAGCTGCTAAAACTCTCTCAGCTGGCTTTTCGGGCTGGGAGAGAAGCAGTGGGGGCTGCCAAGGACATGACATTTCTCATGCTAATTAGGAAGGGAGGGAGCATCCACAACTCACTGATTTATGTTTTTATGCTGCACGTCAGCCTTATCTAAGGCTAGGTGAGAGCAAGGGCCTCTGCTTTGGAACCGTTCCCACAGTTTATGCTCCCAGAGCTTTCGTGTCCATGGTCCTGAATTTCTATGGCTACAGAGAGTGCCTGATCTCAGCCTCTTCTCATGCTGCCTCCAGCAGGATCACCTTCTCCCCTTTCTGAGCCTAGTCTGGTATGTAGAGAGGAGCAGAGATGAGACCAGGATCACCAATTGGAATCAGGGAGAGAATTCATCCTCTTGCTTTTCTTAGTTCAACTCAGCCCTGACGCTGAACTTCTTGAACTCTATGGGCATTTTGCGGGGAGGAAGCTTCTGTTTGCAAGGGATCCGGATGCTGTGGGAGTGTGTGTGTGAGCGTGATCACATGAATACAGAGGGTTTATATGGTCTTGGAAAGAAGTCCACAGTATGTTGTTAAATGAAATCAACAACAACAACAATATTCAACACAGTGGATATAGCATGAACCTGGTGTCACAAACTTTACTATGAATACGTGTCTATGTGTATAATCACATACAGAGAAAGTTTGGGAAAATGTACAGTAAAGTGTTAGTACTGGTTTTCTTGGTATCATAAGATCTGGCATGGTTTGTGTATATGTGTGTTTTGAATTTTGCCTTCTCTGATTTATTCTTCTTTTCTGATTTTTCTTTAATGAATATATATTACTTATATAATAACAAGGACTTCCCAGGTGGCGCTAGTGATAAAGAACACATCTGCTAATGCAGGAGACATAAGAGATGTGAGTTTGTTCCCTGGGTCAGGAAGATCCCCTGAAGGAGGGCGTGGCAACCCATTCCAGTACTCTTGCCCAGAGAACCCCATGGACAGAGGAGCTTGGTTGGCTACGGTCCACAGGATTGCAAAGAGCCAGACATGACCAAAATGACTTAGCATGCAGGCATATAATAATAAAAAATACTACTACTACCAAACATGCTTAGAAAGCATCACTACGAACAAAGCTAGCGGAGGTGATGGAATTCCAGTTGAACTATTTCAAATCGTGAAAGATGATGCTGTGAAAGTGCTGCACTTGATATGCCAGCAAATTTGGAAAACTCAGCAGTGGCCACAGGACTGGAAAAGGTCAGTCTTCATTCCAATCCCAAAGAAAGGGAATGTCAAAGAATGCTCAAACTACCTCACAGTTGCACTCATTTTACACGCTAGTAAAGTCACGCTCAAAATTCTCCAAGCCAGGCTTCGGCAATATGTGAACCGTGAACTCCCAGATGTTCAAACAGGTTTTAGAAAAGGCAGAGGCACCAGAGATCAAATTACCAACATCCGCTGGATAATGGAGAAAGCAAGAGAGTTCCAGAAAAGCATGTATTTCTGCTTCATTGACTATGCCAAAGCCTTTGACTGTGTGGATCACAATAAACTGTGGAACATTCTGAAAGAGATGGGAATACCAGACCACCTGACCTGCCTCTTGAGAAACCTGTATGCAGGTCAGGAAGCAACAGTTAGAACTGGACATGGAACAACAGACTGGTTCCAAATAGGAAAAGGAGTACGTCAAGGCTGTATATTGTCACCTTGCTTATTTAACTTATATGCAGAGTACATCATGAGGAACACTGGGCTGGAAGAAGCACAAGCTGGAATCAAGATGGCCGGGAGAAATATCAATAACCTCAGATATGCAGATGACACCACCCTTATGGCAGAAAGTGAAGAGGAACTCAAAAGCCTCTTGATGAAAGTGAAAGAGGAGAGTGAAAAGGTTGGCTTGAAGCTCAACATTCAGAAAACAAAGATCATGGCATCTGGTCCCATCACTTCATGGGAAATAGATGGAAAAACAGTGGAAACAGTGTCAGACTTTATTTTTTTGGGCTCCAAAATGCGGATGCTGATTGCAGACATGAAATTAAAAGACGCTTACTCCTTGGAAGGAAAGTTATGACCAACCTAGATAGCATATTAAAAAGCAGAGACATTACTTTGCCAACCAAGGTCCGTCTAGTCGAGGCTATGATTTTTCCCGTGGTCATGTATGGATGTGAGAGTTGGACTGTGAAGAAAGCTGATCGCCGAAGAATTGATGCTTTTGAACTGTGGTGTTGGAGAAGACTCTTGAGAGTCCCTTATACTGCAAGGAGATCCAACCAGTCGACTCTAAAGGAGATCAATCCTGGGTGTTCATTGGAAGGACTGATGCTAAAGCTGAAACTCCAATACTTTGGCCACCTCATGCAACGAGTTGACTCACTGGAAAAGACTCTGATGCTGGGAGTGATTGGTGGCGGGAGGAGAAGGGGACAACAGAGAATGAGATGGCTGGATGGCATCACCGACTCGATGGACATGAGTTTGGATGAACTCTGGAGTTGGTGATGGATAGGGAGGCCTGGTGTGCTGTGAGTCATGGGGTCGCAAAGAGTCAGACACGACTGAGCGACTGAACTGAACTGAACTGAACTACCAAACATAAGGCAACAAGAGACTTAAATGACCTGCTACTATTTTGATACCCTTTCAACAGAAGTCCTGAAAGACAGTCAGGAAGGATCTAAGAGAAACCAAGACCATCATTTCGTTCCCCAGATTCATATGTTGAACTCCTATCGCCCCATGTGATGGTATTAGAAGGTGCGGCCATAGGTAGGTAATTAGGACATGAGGATGGGTCCTGAAGAGGATTAGTGCCCTTGTAAGAGAGACCCCAGAGAGTGCCCCTCCGCCACATGAGACACACTGAGATGACAGCTATGGACCATGAAGTGGGCACTCACCAGACACTGAATCTCGGACTTCCCAGCTGCCAGAACCGCCAGAACCGCCAGAAGTAAATGTCTGTCATTTATAAGCCACCCCATCCATGATATTCTGCTATAGCTGCCCCAGTGGACAGAGAAAACCTTGGATCTAAAAAGATTCGGAGGACTCCACCCCTCGGTCCTATTCAGTTCAGTTTAGTTCAGTCGCTCAGTCGTGTCCGACTCTGTGACACCATGAACCGCAGCACGCCAGGCCTCCCTGTCCATCACCAACTCCTGGAGTCTACCCAACTCATGTCCATTGAGTCGGTGATGCCATCCAACCATCTCGTCCTCTCTCGTCCCCTTCTCCTCCTGCCCCCAATCCCTCCCAGCATCAGGGTCTTTTCAAATGAGTCAGCTCTTCCCATCAGGTGGTCAAAGTATTGGAGTTTCAACTTCAACATCAGTCCTTCCAATGAACACCCAAGACTGATCTCCTTTAGGATGGATTGGTTGGATCTCTTTGCAGTCCAAGGGACTCTCAAGAGTCTTCTCCAACACCACAGTTCAAAAGCATCAATTCTTCAGCGCTCAGCTTTCTTTAGAGTCCAACTCTCACATCCATACATGACCACTGGAAAAACCATAGCCTTGACTAGACGGACCTTGGTTGGCAAAGTAATGTCTCTGCTTTATAATATGTTGTCTAGGTTGGTCATAACTTTCCTTCCAAGGAGTAAACGTCTTTTAATTTCATGGCTGCAATCAGCATCTGCAGTGATTTTGGAGCCCCCAAAATAAAGTCAGCCACTGTTTCCCCATCTATTTGCCATGAAGTGACGTTAGGTTGGCCAAAAAGTTCATTTAGGTTTTTCTGCATAAAAAACCCAAATGAACTTTTTGGCCAACCCAATGCTTAGGCTCTTCTGTATGGACATCTGTACCTAATATGTAAAGAATTCCAAGTGTGTCAACCCACCTCAGAGACTGGTGTTCCCTGGGTTTATTCTGCAGGGAGCAAAAGAGACACAGCTAATTAAACTGATGCAGGATTTGACGTGAGGGTGGAGCGGGTGTGGACAGGTAAATATGAGAAAAACTTCTGCTGACTGAATTGGTTAACTGTAATTTCTGCTGTGGAATTACCCATGAATGATGTTTTTTTTTTATTATTTTTTTTTATTTCTAAAAAAGAATTTTATTAAAAAAGCACAAATGCAAAGAAATGAACAGAGGAAAATTTATGCGTCGAACCTGGACTGGTCACTTATGATAATATACATAAAGCTTGAGTGAAGCAAGTGGAACTCATTCCAATTAAAAAATATATATTTTTTAAACCCTTCCTATTTTACCCATCCACCGCCCCAACCCCTACTCCAGGATCATAAACTTCATTGCAAAATTGGAGCTGCTGAGTTTTTTGGAGTCTGACACAGTTGGAAGTGTGAAATGCAGCCATCTGGCAGGCCAGAAAGCAAGTGGTTTGAAATATTTATTTCCATGAAGCATTAGCTATGATTTTTAACCATGTATTGGAAATTCCAAGCAGAAGCACAGTTTGAGGCTCTGGTCAGCCAACAAAGGCTCTTTTTTAAATTTTATTTTATTGAAGTATAGTTGATATATAATGTTGTGCTAGTTTTAGGTATACAACAAAGTGATTCAGTTATTCATGTACATATATTCTCTTTTCTTATGGCTGTGCTGGATCTTCGTTGCTGCATGCAGGCTTTCTCTAGTTGCAGTGCTTGGGTTTCTCATTGCTTCTTGCTGCGGAGCACAGACTCCAGCGTGTGGCTCAGTAATTGTGGTACACAGTCTTTGTGGTCCCACAGCATGTGGAATCCTCCCAGATCAGGGATCAAACCCATGTCCTCTTCATCGGCAGGTGATTCTCAACCACTGGACCACCAGGGAAGTCCTACATATTCTTTTTCATATTTTTTTCTGTTATGGTTTATCACAGGATATTGAATAAAGTTCCCTGGGCTATACAGTGGGACCTTGTTGTTTATCCTCAAGATTTATTGGCTGGGCTATTTTCCCCTAGGATAAAGCAGGTAACAGGTCTAAAGAGGAAAAGCAATGACTTCCTTTCTGTAGTTTTGTGGGGTTTTTTTTGTAGAAATCTTAATCAAGAGAGAAGTGTTCTAATGCTGAGATTAACAACCAGGAGAATTCTCAGAGACTTTGTGAGCTTTAAAAACATTTTACAGAGTTGGGTGAATAAAAGGAGGCAGGGAGAGTCCATCTTAGTAGCATGAGTTTGAATTTGGGGATCCCTGCAAAGTACCTGCAAGGGCCATTCAGTTCAGTTCAGTTCAGTTCAGTCGCTCAGTCGTGTCCGACTCTCCGCGACCCCATGAATCACAGCACGCCAGGCCTCCCTGTCCATCACCAACTCCCGGAGTTCACTCAAACTCATGTCCACAGAGTCCGTGATGCCATCCAGCCATCTCATTCTCCGTCGTCCCCTTCTCCTCCCGCCCCCAACCTTTCCCAGCATCAGAGTCTTTTCCAGTGAGTCAACTCGTCGCATGAGGTGGCCAAAGTATTGCAGTTTCAGCTTTAGCATCAGTCCCTCCAATGAACATCCAGGATTGATCTCCTCCAGAATGGACTGGTTGGATCTCCTTGCAGTATAAGGGACTCTCAAGAGTCTTCTCCAACACCACAGTTCAAAAGCATCGATTCTTCGGCGGTCAGCCTTCTTCACAGTCCAACTCTCACATCCATACATGACCACGGGAAAAACCATTGCCTTGACTAGACGGACCTTTGTTGGCAAAGTAATGTCTCTGCTTTTTAATATACTATCAAGGTTGGTCATAACTTTCCTTCCAAGGAGCAAGCGTCTTTTAATTTCATGGCTGCACCATTACCTTTCATTAATTACACAATAAACAATTCAGAGTGCAGGGCCACTGGCTACAAGAAGCAGGAGAGGGATGGCAGTTTAGATGCCCTTTGGGTGATAGTCACAGCCTGGACCAGGCAGACAAAAACTCCCTTCTACACCTGCCTGCAGAGAAGCTCATTTTTTAATGGACCAGCCCTTTCCTAGGGCAAGAAATGGGGCCTCTCATCCACATAGGATGGAATCATTACGTGCTATTCCCTGGTCTGCTATTGTCAGGAAAAATGGGAGGAGCAAAGGCTGAAAGAACAAAGATCTTTTTTTTTTTTTTTTTTTCACATTTCCAGCTGAAGCAGTGAATATTGGATCATATGGGAGATGTTCTTGGGACTTTTCCAGATTATTTTAAGAAGGCAGGCAATTTCTGAGAATGGGCATTCTGCTTTTGGGTTAATTTTTGAAGGCCATCTGTGATTGATTTACTAGAGAGCTAATAATATTTTGCTTTCCTCTGTTTTCTCTCCAAAGCATCCTAAACTCCTTCTCCAATTCCATATACCCAGCCCAGCTGTAGAGAGGCCAACGTCACAGGCTAAATAGGCTCTCTGGTATTTATAGCTTAATGGGAATGCTAACTTATGGGCTGGTGATTTTTCTTGTAACCCATCCCAGGGTTCATAGCAGCACTGTTTACAATAGCCAAGAATTGGAAGCAACCTAAGGGTTCATTGACAGATCAGTGGGTAAAGAAGATGTGGTATATATACACAATGGATTACTCAGCCATAAAAAGAATGAAAGAATTCCATTTACAGCAGCATAGATGAACCTAGAGATTATCATATTGAGTGAAGTCAGACAAAGACGAATGTCATGTATCACTTTTATATGGCATCTTTAAAATACAATATAAATGAACTTATTTACAAAACAGAAATAGACTGAGATGTAGAAAACAAATTTATAGTTGCCAAAGGGGATGGTGGTGGAAAGCTGGAGGGGTTGGGAGATAAATTAGGAGTTTGGGATTAACATAAGCACACTACTTTGTATAAAATAAACAAGGACCTTCTATATAGCATAGGGAACCATATTCAATGTCTTGTAATAAACCTATAGTGGAAAAGAATTTGAAAAAGATATATATGTGTGTATATAAATGGTGGTGGTGGCTTAGTCACTAAGTCATGTCCTACTCTTGTGACCCTATGGGTTGTAGCCTGCCAGGCTCCTCTGTCCATGGGATTTCCCAGGCAAGAATACTGAAGTGGGTTACCATTTCCTTCTCTAGGGGATCTTCCCCATCCAGGAATCAAACTCAGGTCTCCTGCATTGCAGGTGGATTCTTTACCGACTGAGTCACCAGGGAAGCCGTAAACATACACACACACACACACACACACACACGACTTTGCTGTACACACAACATTGTAAATTAACTATGAGGAAGTGAAGTGAAGTTGGTCAGTCGTGTCCGACTCTTTGCGACCCCATGGACTGTGGCCTACAAGGCTCCTCTGTCCGTGGAATTTTCCAGGCAAGAGTACTGGAGTGGGTTGCCATTTCCTTCTCCAGGGGATCTTCCTGAGTCAGGGAACGAACCCAGGTCTCCCGCATTGCAAGCAGGTGCTTTATTGTCTGAGCCATCAGGGAAGCCCAAAAAATGGTTTAAAAAATTAGACTCTTGTTTTTGGCTAAATGCTGTGACTTTTCCATAAAAAAATCTAAAACAAGACAAAAGTGAATTGCACCTAAGATTTGAGGATTTGTGTTATGGATACCTTCTGTACCACAGAAATTAAAAATCACAGAAGAGAGGACTTAGCTAGAGCTGCAGAGAAGTCAAAATCGAGGTACTATGTCAAATATGGCTATAACATTAATAGCTGCTGATGAGCATTGTCAGTCACTGTGCTGATTGCTTGTAATGAATGATCTCATTTAATCCGTAATAGCTCTGTGAGGAAGGTACTATTATGACCATATCACAGATAATTTAGAAAGATTAAGTACCTTCCCATCTTTTTTTGAATTCTAATTTTTAACTGAGGTACCATTTAAAGAGTACAACATGATGATTCATGTACATATACACTGTTAAATGATTACCACAATCAAGTTAATTAACATATCCATCACCTTTTTTTAGAGAGATGGCAAGAATGCTTAAGAGCTACTCTCTTGGGACTTCCCTGGTGGTCTGGTGGCTAAGACTTGGCACTCCCAATACAGGGGGCCCAGGTTCAATTCCTGGTCAGGGAACTAGACCTCATGTGCTGGCACAGTCAAATAAATAAATATTAAAAATAAATAAATTAAAAATATTTTAATCTATTCTGTCAGCAAACTTCAAGTATACAACACTGTAATATTAACCATAGTCACCATACTGTACATTAAAGCCTCAGAACTTGCTCATTAGAAATGTTATTAGTGTATTAGTTGCTCAGTCATGTCTGACTCTCTGCAACCCCATGGACTGTAGCCCACTAGGCTCCTCTGTCCATGGAATTCTCCAGGCAAGAATACTGGAGTGGGTAGCCATTTCCTTCTCCAGGGGATCTTCCAGACCCAGAGATTGAATCCCGGTCTCCTGCATTTCAGGCAGATTCTTTACCATTTGAGCCACCAGAGAAGCCCAACAAGAACTTATTCACCTTATAACTAAAAGTTTGTACACTTGACTGACATATTCCCATTTCCCTCATCCCTCAGCTTCTGACAACCACTATTCCACTCCTGTTTCAGAGTTCCCCGCTTTTTGTTAGATTTCACATATAAATGATACCACACAGTATTTATCCTTCTCTGTTGCCTATGTCTTAATGAGGGTTTAGGAAACAGGACTTGAACCAGATCATCCTATACAGTAACTTGTGTTCCTGCACTCAACACTGTATTCTCGAGAAGGAAGTAAGGAGGAGGTATTTGGCAATGAACCCATCCTCCTAAAAATTATCCTGAGTAAGAACCATTTCCTATCTCAAACCGGACTCGGTTCTTGGCTCCAGATATAGAGCCCACACTCTGTGGCCTAGAGGATATTTTAGTCTCTTTGCACTGTACCTCTCTGGTGTTAACAGAACTCATTTGCTTAAAGGACTGAGGCGTCTCCTGCCAGAGAATATATCCTGAGAGAAAGAGCTGCCAGCAGAGGGGTAATTCAGTACAATTTAATACAGCATGGCGCGAGTTACTCGGATTTGTCCCTTCATCCCACCTCTGAGTCCTACTGAGAACAAGGAGGGGGCTGATTACCTGCTCTATTTCTAGTCTTCTCCTGACATTACTATTGTGTTTGTGTGGCTGGCTAGAGAACCTTCTTAGGGCATTATAGTGGAAGACATCATTAGGATTGATTGCCCAGCTTGCCCATTTTCCTTGACACTGCAGTTTACAGCTACGGGGGTTGACTCTTGATTCCAGCTTTGTGGGGCTGCCTCTTCCTTGCCTGCTTGATGCAGCAGTGGGCTCTTGTTCGCAGCTGGGCCAATCAGAGCCCCTTCCCAAGAATTAGAAGTTGGGACTGAGAGAAAGAGAATGGTTAGCCCTGTAACGTGAGTTTAGGAGCCACTTTCATCAAGTAGGTGAATGCAAGAGGAAGGTGGTCCTCAGATAGACAATCAGCCATAGCGAGGTGAGCGGAGACAAGTGGAGAACAAATACAGACGGACTTCCTGTCTCTTCTTCCAGTCCTCTCCTGTGACCCACTGCTCTGGGCACACCTTAGTTTTGTTTTGTTTCTGGTTTTTTTTTAATATATAATAAATTATTTTTCCCCCTTACACCTTCCCTCGTAGCTCAGTCAGTAAAGAGCCTGACTGCAGTGCAGGAGACCCCAGGTTCAATCCCTGGGTCCGGAAGATCCTCTGGAGAAAGAAATGGCAACCCACTCTAGTATTCTTGCCTGGATAATCCCATGGACAGAGGAGCCTGGTGGGCTACAGTACTTGGTCCGCACAGAGTCAGACATGACTTAGCGACTACACCCCCACAGCTTGAGATGGTTTCTAAACTTGCAATGAAGAATTCTAATTTTTCTGAGTTTAACGAGTGAGTGCAGCATATAATTTGTTAAGTGATGCTGTGATGATAGGTACATTTCCCCGTAGGTAAATTAATTTTGCTTAGTCCTAAAGCAACAGTTTATCTCCTTTTCTGTTCTCACAAGGTATGGGGGGTGGGTTACGGATCAGCATCACTGGTAGACAAGCAGTTTAAAAGCAAATGTACTTTTGATAGCATGTTTTATCTTGGAATATGATTGACAGCATATTATCTTTTTCTTCTTCATGTAACCTGCAACCCCAAAGATTGCCAGGAGGACAAATCTCGTACACAAAACCACTTGCTTTTCTTTTCTTTCTTTTTGGCTATGCTGGGCCTTCGTTGCTATGCTCGGGCTTTTCTCTAGTTGCAGTGAGCAGGGGCTGCTCTCTCGTTGTGGTGCATGGGCTTCTCACTGCAGTTCTGTTGTGGAGCATGGGGCTCTAGGGTGCGCAGGCTTCAGTAGTTCAGGCACCTGGGCTCAGTAGTTTTGGTTCCCGGGCTCTAGGGCACAGACAGGCTCAATAGTTGTGGTGCATGGGCTTACTTGCCCTGAGGCATGTAGGATCTTCCCGAACCTGGGTTTGAACCTGTGTCTCCTGCATTGGCAAGCAGATTCTTTACCATGGAGCCACCAGGGAAGCCCTGCTTTTCTTTAATGTGTTAGTTACTCAGTTGTGTCTGACTCTTTGTGACCCCATGGACTGTAGCCTGCCAGGTTCCTCCGTCCATGGAATTTCACAGGCAAGAATACTGGAGTGGGTTGCCATTCCCTTCTCCAGGGGATCTTCCCAACCCAGGGATCAAACCTGTGTCTCCTGCTTTGCAGGTGGATTCTTCACCATCTGAGCCATCAGAGAAGCCCAGGTTTTCTTTATGTTCTAAAATGTGAGCCAGGAAGACAAAGTTTTTGCTTTGGGGAAGCCGACAAGGGTCTCATTAGCCTGCCATGGGAAAGGGAGTGAGCAAGAGTGAGGGTCAGGTGGCCCTGGGGATAAATAATGCAGTTGTAGGGTAAAAGGACCAAAGTCAGATACAGTTTTATGAAGAGCAAAACAATAGGCTCCCTTCTTGCTTTGAATTCCCAGGAGGGACAACCTAGAGGATAACACGGCATCTATATTAGCCTTCTACAGCTACCATAACCAAGTCCCACAAGTGAAGTGGCTAACACCAGAAGAAATATTGTCTCATGGTTCTGGAAGCTATAAGTCTGAAATCAGGGTCTTGGCAGGGCCACATTCACTGTCAAACCTGTAGGGGAGGATCCTTCCATGCCTTTTCCAGATTCCAGTGGCCCCAGGCATTCTTCAGTTTGTGGCAGCATCACTCCAATCTGCCTCTGAACAGCTTGGGCTTGTGTGCTTGGATTAAGAAAAGGCTGATACAAAGGATCACTCATAATTAGACACTGGATCTACATTAGCTTGATTACTAGAATTTCTTATCTGCCCCTCCACCTGAAGGAGTAGGGATTATGTCGGGCAGGTTTTAAACCAAGGGCTCAATGAATAGCTGTTAAGTGAAGGAATTCATGCAAGCACAACTTCTGAGGGTTGGCTCAGAAGTAGGGCAGGGCTGGGACTTCTCTGGAGGTCCAGTGGTGCTTCCACTGCAGGGGGCTTGGGTTCAATCCCTGGTCGGGGAACTAAGGTCCTGTATGCCATGCAGCATGGCCAAATAAATAAAATCCAAACAAACAAGAAGGAAGTAGGGCAGGGCTGAAGTTACACGATTAGACACTCAGCTGAGAGAGGTCAGGGCAGGCACTGCCATGCTCTGTCTTAGCATTTTGCTATCTATCCTTGGATGGGGTGAGGAGGAGGTGGAGGAGGAGGAGGAAAATGGAGTGGAGAGAAGAGGAGGGGAAGCTGGAAAGCACCATCACTCCTGCTGAGCTGGTGCTTGCTAATTAAGTTGCGTTATCAGGTTTGCAATATATCAGTAGGTGTTCCATATTCAAATGTAAAAGTTTATTATCTTCTAACTGAGAGATGAATTTGAATTATCCTTGTCATTGCTCCTTTCTGCTCTTTAATTGGTTCTATTGATTTCTTCTGCTGGGAAATATATCAGAACCAAGGCATAATTACCATGAAGAAGCTTTATTCCAGTTAAAGTACTAGTAAAGTATTCTGGGAGGGTTAAAACTCCACTGATGCCTTGATCCTTGTTGTTTCAGTCCATGAGTCCACCAGGTCACTAGTGCTAAGGCCAGAGAATCTGTGGGACTTTTAATTTAAAAGTCAGAGACTTTGGAGGTAATGTCAGAGAGATTTTTTAACTCAAAGTAACTCCCAAAAAAGAAACTTCCACTAAATTTACTGAAATCTGATCATCTAGCCTCTTCTCAAATATGTCCAGTGATGTGTTTGTTAGAATCAATGCTGTGTTTTAGTTTATTTGGTAGTAGGTTTTTTTCCTTAGTTAGATACAAAATAATGCAACATTTACAATAGACGGTGACTTAGATTCAGTGAAATCCAGTCATTTGAACTTACTTTCCCTCTTTCTTTATGAAAGCAGTTTATCCTACTGACCTCAAACATCCCTGGGGTTTGACTCTTTAACTGACTTTGAATTTGCTCTGAACAAATGACAGCTTTTGTCAAATGTTCGGATGAAAGGAAAGAGCATTTCCAAGAGCTTACCAACCTAGTGACTATTTTTTAATAACAGCAGATCATTAACTCAATCAGCAACTTTTTACTGAGCACCTATTATGTATCGGCTATAGTTCCAAATTTGGATGTGTATTTACAGTAAACAACATGGATAAGTTCTCTCTTCTTAAGCTTTTTCTTTCCTTACTAGATCATCACAAAGCTTCATTGTTGTTTTTCATTTTCTTGTGCTCCTCTTTTCAGTTTGAAGTTATCACTTGATGGCAAAGACATAATATTTACAAGAGCAACTGAACTGATTCTGCCTTCTACTGGTTGTTAAAATTGTACCATTTTCCCTACCTTCATTTTTGTCTTGAATGTACTAATCTTGGTTCAATTTTCCACATGAATTTTAGCTCATATTGTGTATTGCTTTCGAAATATTGGTGTTTACATGACCTCGTTGTTGTTTATGTTTCTAACAATTGATGGTGGTAATCATCTTTCTCCCAGGTCCCCAACAACAGGGCATTTTAACTCCAGTTTTCCTTATGTCCAACACTTGGCCACCAGTCCTTCTGTTTAGGACTCTCTGTTGAAAGTTGGAGAACTATGACCCAATTGATTTATGTCAAAGAAAATGGACCAACTCATATGATTGGGAAGTTCACTGATTTTCACTACGGTAAAACCTAAAGTCCCAAAGATACGAACAGGACTCTGTCTTTTTGCTTTGTTTTTTTCTGTTTCTTTTCATTCATGGAAGGTTCTTTAGCTTGATCAACCTCTCCCCAAAAAATCTCTTTTCTGGTAGCATCAGTCCTTAAGAGGATATGATGTTTTCATTGGCCAAGTTTGGGGTATGTGCCCATTCAAACCATATGGCCTGAAATGGTAACAGGTGGCTCCTCAAGGGAAGATCCATCAGCGCTGTTATGAGAGGAGAGGGTGGATATTAGGTAGGTGAAAATTAATCTATCTCCCCACAGTCTCATGTCTTACACGGCTCCCTCTATAGTGTTGTTTGTATTTGTTCTCCTTTCCCCGTTTCCTCTGCCTCTGTCTTAGCTGAGTTACGTTAGAGCTTCTCCTGGACTGTTGAAAAGGGTTCTTAGCTAGTCTGCCAGGTTTTGGTTTCATCAGCACAGCCATATCACACAATTGCATGGACACAGATTGTATGAAGGTCTATATGCAAACACTGTGCAACACCCTGGACTAGACTCTCTTCCCATCTCCACTCCCTCCCATATGAAATTCCCAGAAGGATCTTCCAAAGTGTAATTCTGAATGTGTCAGAATCTTCAAAAGACCACCAGTCTAGGAAAAGAGTCAAAAAAGTCATTATTTAGCGGTGACAGAGATACCATATTTAAAAGGCGGAGACTGAAATTGATAGAACAATGAGAAAAAATGACTATACTATCTATGGGCTAGCGGGTGGGGATTACTTTTGCTTTGGGCAGGCAGTTAGGGCATATTTATCCAGAAAGTTCATTGACAGCTTTGTTTCACTTTACCCCTAGAAGGGAACACTTTAGGTGTCCCTAGTGAAAGGCTGCGGAGAAGGCAATGGCAAGCCACTCCAGTACTCTTGCCTGGAAAATTCCATGACAGAGGAGCCTGGTAGGCTGCAGTCCATGGGGTCACCAAGAGTCAGACATGACTGAAGTGACTTAGCAGCAGCAGCAGCAGCATACAGCACGAACGAACTGACGAAAGAAACACAAAGGCTGCTATGTGTATGTGCTCAGTTCAGTTCAGTTCAGTTCAGTCACTCAGTCATGTCTGACTCTTTGCGACCCCATGAATCACAGCATGCCAGGCCTCCCTGTCCATCACCAACTCCCGGAGTTCACTCAAACTCATGTCCATCGAGTCGGTGATGCCATCCAGCCATCTCATTCTCTGCCGTTCCCGTCTCCTCCTACCCTCAATCGCTCAGTCGGGTCCAACTCTTTGCAACCTGTGGACCAAAGCCTGCCAGGCTCCTCTGTCCATGGAATTTTCCAGGCAGGAATACTGGAGCAGGTTGCCAAATCACAAAGCAATACAAGAAATGTCCAATAACCACAAAGAATTCTTGCAAGATGATAAAAATGGGAACCTTACAAATATCAGTAATATATACCATTGTGTCAGCTCAGTTCAGTTCAGTTCAGTCACTCAGTCGTGTCCGACTCTTTGCGACCCCATGAATCACAGCACGCCAGGCCTCCCTGTCCATCACCAACTCCCGGAGTTCACTCAAACTCATGTCCATCGAGTCAGTGATGCCATCCATCCATCTCATTCTCTGTCGTCCCATTCTCCTCCCGCCCCCAATCCTTCCCAGCATCAGAGTCTTTTCCAGTGAGTCAACTCGTCGCATGAGGTGGCCAAAGTATTGGAGTTTCAGCTTTAGCATCAGTCCTTCCAATGAACACCCAGGATTGATCTCCTTTAGAATGGACTGGTTGGATCTCCTTGCAGTCCAAGGGACTCTCAAGAGTCTTCTCCAGCACCACAGTTCAAAAGCATCGATTCTTCGGCGATCAGCTTTCTTCACAGTCCAACTCTCACATCCATACATGACCATGGGAAAAACTATAGCCTTGACCAGACAGACCTTGGTTGGCTACTTAAAGTAATGTCTCTGCTTTTTAATATACTGTCTAGGTTGGTCATAACTTTCCTTCCAAGGAGTAAGCATCTTTTAATTTCATGTCTGCAATCAGCATCCGCAGTGATTTTGGAGCCCCCAAAAATAAAGTCTGACACTGTTTCCACTGTTTTCCCATCTGTTTCCCATGAAGTGATGGGACCAGATGCCATGATCTTTGTTTTCTGAATGTTGAGCTTCAAGCCAACCTTTTCACTCTCCTCTTTCACTTTGATCAAGAGGCTTTTGAGTTCCTCTTCACTTTCTGCCATAAGGGTGGTGTCATCTGCATATCTGAGGTTATTGATATTTCTCCCGGCAATCTTGATTCCAGCTTGTGCTTCTTCCAGCCCAGTGTAGGAAGGGCCAAATGAGGTCCTGTCCATATTTAATAGATAACTTGTGGCTGGAATGATGAGGAACAACATCATGATAGAGGTGGTCTTTGAACTGGCCCTTGACAAATAGAAGCAGGGGGGTTACTGGCTAAGAGAAGGCGAGGAAGGGAAGTGACTGGCAGAGTGAATGGCTCAAGCAAAGATACGGCAAGTGGAGAATGGGCACCTTCCTAGACTGGCTGTGTCCTAGTAGCTGGAGACAGACTTTGAGACTAAGTTCATGCTAAATTGTTAAAAGTATTGGATTTGGGGGATGATGGAGACGTGTCATGTGCTGAAAAAAGAAGTAAAATAATAAAGAATGCAGCAATAGTAATGAGGGCAAATATATTTTGTTGGGTTGGATTAATTTGAGGGGGCTTTTTTTTTAGTTAGTGCCTACAGAAGCTGGAATCAAGATTGCTGGGAGTAATATCAATAACCTCAAATATGCAGATGACACCACCCTTATGGCAGAAGGTGAAGAGGAACTAAACAACCTCTTGATGAAGGTGAAAGAGGAGAGTGAAAAAGCTGGCTTATAACTCAACATTCAGAAAACTAAGATCATGGCATCCAGTCCCATCACTTCATGGCAAATAGATGGGGAAACAATGGAAACAGTGAGAGACTTTATTTTGGGGGGCTCCAAAATCACTGCAGGTGGTGACTGCAGCCATGAAATTAAAAGACACTCTCTCCTTGGAAGGAAAGCTATGACAAACCTAGACAGCAAATTAAAAAGCAAAAAGCTTACTTTGCTGACAAAGGTCCATATAGTCAGAGTTATGGTTTTTCCAGTAATCATCCATGGATGTGAGAGTTGGACCATAAAGAAAACTGAGCACTAAAGAATTGATGCTTTTGAACTGTGGCCTTGGAGAAGACTCTTGAGAGTCCCTTGGATTGCAAGGATATCAAGCTAGTCCATCCTAAAGGAAATCAGTCCTGAATATTCATTGGAAGGACTGATGCTGCAGTTGAAGCTTCAAAACTCTGGCCACCTGATTCAAAGAGTCAACACATTAGAAAGGACCCTGATGCTGGGAAAGACTGAAGGCAGGAGAAGGGGACCACAGAAGACAAGATTGTTCGATGGCATCACCGACTCAGTGGACATGAGTTTGAGCAAGCTTGATGAGACTGTGAAAGACAGGGAAGCCTGGCGTGCTGCAGTCCATGAGGTTGCAAAGGCTCTGACATGACTGAACGACTGAATATCAAACAACAAAGAAAAGGTATTCTTGATTGTAAGCTGAGTTGACTCAGTGGTCTACTTTATCCTAGTATTGACCTTGTATCTTTTTAGAGTATAGTCTAATCAGACTTGTTTTGTAAATTAATTCTTGGTTAATAGAAAACTAATTGAGTAGATATATATTGTCTTTGCTTTAATGTGATATTGTTTCCATGTATTTATGCAAACATATGGCATTCAATATACTTTGCTATAAAAATTCTTAACACAGTTTTAGAAGCATTCTCAAGTAAAGATGTGGTAATCTGAACAGGAAAAGAAGAAGTGCAATCTGAAGGGCAAGCAGACATTTATCAGGTGGTCTGCAGGGTCATTTGCACTTTCTATGCTTTTAGGAGAGTGAATAGGAAAATGGCCTAAGCTCTTGAAGTCCAGCATGGGGAGCCCATTTTCCACTTCTGTGCAGCTGGCATCCTCCTGCCTTCTGGGATGGGGTGGGTCTGTGCCTTAGCAACCAGGACTCATGCCTCCAGAATAGAATCAGCACATGGGCCCCCGGGGCCAGCCTGATATTGACTCTTATTCTTGGCTCCATCTTTGCTCCTACCTTCCCCCCAGCCAGGCTCTTTTTGTTTGGGATTCTCTGCTGTAAGTGAGGCGGTCCCAGGCAGGCTATGCAAGGTCGTGGAGCAACCACAGAGAGAGCGGCAGAGAGATACAGTGCGGGCCCTTTTTGCATGCTCAGTGTGGGGGATAACTACCCAGCTGGCCTGAAAGGTCAGCCAGGGGATCTCGTTTGTGAAAATATAAAGGAGCATAAGTTGCTGGCTGTTTCTTCTTCATTTTCTCTCTCCTTTTACCCTGGGACTGGGAGTTGGGTTATACTCCTTGCCAGGATTGTTTCTTCATTGTCAACTGACTGCCTCTCTTTCTTCCGTTCTCAAAAGGAAGGATGGGTTTCTTGGCTGGATTTCTGATAGCTTCTGAAAGGCCTTCCATTCCCTGCTGACAGAGGCTGGCTTCAGTGCGACTGGTGCAATATGACACGATATGTCAGGACTTGGCCCTAACATGTCCCAGGAAACACACTTCAGCAAGGCTCATTCACTGCAATGGGGAAGGAAGTGGTGGTGGACTTAAAATGCATCTGTGTGAGGTGGGCTCCATGGCCAATTTGGGCGGCTTCCCGTTCCCTATCATGGCAGGCCACCAGGATGAGGTCATAGATGCCTGCTCTCTGATCCAGATTAGTTCAGAAAGTGCTGGGCAACACACAGATGCCCAGATATCCTGAGGGGAAGATTTATTTCTAAAAGACATTTTCCAGCTCCCAGACTGTATTTCAACAATAGCCTGCTCCTGCTTTTCCTTATGTTCTACTGATTGTGGTAGGATTAGGAATAGACCTTACTAAACGAAAATGTAGATGCCTCTACCCCAGTTTTTCTCTATCAGAAAAACAGATATTTATCTGTTGGTTGGAAATATTTCTGGACTTTGGTTGTAAGATGCTAGAGTACCCCCGTGGACTGCATGAAGGAAGCCCACCACTGACCCTTTGTAAGAATGAAGTACCCATTGTAGGTTAAGAGAGTCTGATAAGTGGTCAATAGGTACATGAAAAGATGCTCAATTCTGCTAATTGTTAGAGAAATACAAATCAAAACCACAAGGAGGTATCACTTCATACCAGTCAGAGTGGCCATCATTAAAAAGTGTACAGAATACAAACTCTGGAGAGGATGTGGGAAAAAGGGAACCCTCCTACACTGTTGCTTGGAATGTAAATTGGTGCAGTTACTATGGAAAACAGTATGAAGTTTCCTTTAAAAACTAAATATAGAGCTACCATATGATCCAGCAACCTCACTCATGGATATATACATGAAAAAAAAGAAAATTCTAATTGAAAAAGATACACGCACCCCAACATGCTCACAGCAGCACTATTTACCCATAGCTGAGATATGGAAGCAAACTAAATGTCCATCAGCAGGTGAGTGGATAAAGAAGTTGTGTTTACATATATATATACATATTCTTCTAAAGAAGAATTCCTTCCTTCTAAAGTATTCCTTCTCAGCCTTAAGGAAGAATCAAGTATTGCTATCTGCAGCAATAGGGATGGACCTAGAGAAAACTAGGAGAAGGCAATGGCACCCCACTCCAGTACTCTTGCCTGGAAAATCCCATGGACGGAGGAGCCTGGTAGGCTGCAGTCCATGGGGTCGTGAAGAGTCGGACACGACTGAGCGACTTCCCTTTCACTTTTCACTTTCATACATTGGAGAAGGAAATGGCAACCCATTCCAGATTCTTGCCTGGAGAATCCCAGGGACGGGGGAGCCTGGTGTGCTGCCGTCTATGGGGTCGCACAGAGTCAGACACGACTGAAGTGACTTAGCAGCAGCAGCAGCAGAGAAAACTAAGCTTAGCGAAATAAGTCAGAGAAAGACAAACACTGTAAGGTATCACTTATGTATAGAATCAAAAAAAATAATATAAATGACTCTGTAAGCAAAACGAAACAGACCCACAGGCATAGAAAACAAATTTATGGTTATCAAAGGGGAGAGAGGGGAGGAGGGATAAATTAGGAGCATGGGATTAACAAAGTACCATACAGAAAATAGATAAGCAACAAGGATTTACTGTATAGCGCATGGAATTATATTCAATATCTTTTAATAACCTATAATGGAATATAATCTGCAAAAAAAAAAACCCAGCAAACAACCGAATCACTATGCCGTATGCCTGAAACTAGTGCAATATTTTAAATCAACTACAATTTTAATAAGTAAAAAAATACTAGTATTGCTCACCTCACAGTGGTGTGAGGAGGACTAATCAAGGTAATGCACACAAAGGGTTTAGCACAGAGCCTGGTGTTTAGTAAACACTCAAGAAGTGGTAGATACAGTGATTATTAAGGCAGCAGTTTTGCCTTTATTGTTTGGCCCTGATTAACCAAAGAATGGGACTCCACACGAATCCAGCCGCTGTTGCTCCTACAAGCAGTCCTGGCAGCTCTTAACCAAACAGCACTTATAGAGGGGGCTAATTTAACACAGTATTAATTTTAAGATGCAGCTGGGTCATCCCCAGGCTCCCGTGCCTTCCCGCTCCTGTCTGGCACACTGTCCTGGAGAGACAGTCCTCTCTGTGAAATCCAGATGGACCTCAGGAGGGTGTTTGTGACTCAGCGATCAAAGGGTTGTTAATTTTACACTCATATCACATTAACACACGTTTTAAATGGTCTCATTAGTTTTTCTGCTGATATCCAGCTCTGAAATTATTGCTTTGCCTGCAGAACCCCCGTGGACACGAGCTCTCATTTTTAGGACTAATACCCCCGCACATCCGTAAATCTAGGATGACTGCCATTTGGGCTTTCTCTGTGTTTCAACTGGTCTGTGAGATTGGAGAAGTGGGAAGTCAAAAACCACTACTCTGATGTCAGGTTGGGATAAATGCAGGTAGAGCAACTCCTCTGCACAAATGCAGGGGGAGAGTGGGGTGTGTCGGTGAAAAGACTCAGGCGCTATCTGTGGACCACAAGCTTGAGGGCAGTCAGCAGGGCGCCTTAGTTCAAGTGCCTGATGATGTATGGGTGTCTGTCCCTTATGCTCAGCTTGGTAACCAATCCCCCTCAAAGAAGAAACATTTGACAAAATAGGGACTCAGTACATCTTACAAGACTTTAAAGGAGATTTTACTTAAGATCGGCTCTGGAGAATGTCTCTACGACAGCCCTTCTGGCTAAGAGTGCCAGAATGTTACATTTTTTATCTAGTCTCTCTGCAAAACCTCAGAACCTTTACTGCTCAGGGATTCTTTTAAAATGTAAGTTAAAAATTACTTCCTAAAGCTTTCGTTGTTGAAGTAGCTAGCTCTGTGTAGTACTGTGTTGAGCCCTTTTCAAAGGAAAAAATAAAAAAAAAAACACCTGGGACTGGGTAGCCTAAAAAGTGTCCCTCTCCCCGTCTTTTGGGCTGGTCCAGCTCCTTCTGACAGGACATGAGTGACAGGTGCTGAGAACACAGGACCGTTTGTCAGAATCAGGCCTCCCATCAGCAACACAGGAGGTTGAGGCTCCTGCCTCAATTGTGCCACAGCTATCATCCATGAAATGGAACCCTCAGCGAACCATAATCTAGCCTTCTGGAGGACGGCAGTGCACACCCTCCATGTGCGTCTCACCAGCAAACCCAATCACAATAAACTTCAGCTGTGGGGCCCTTCTGGGGGTAACTGCTGACTCAGAGCCAGCACTAAGCCGGCATGTACAGGCACTCACCAGATGCCGTTGCCCTCCTGGGTACTGTTTTACCCTCGTAGCAATTCCGTGAGGTGGATGTCAAGATTCCCATTTTACAGATGAGGAAACAGAATTTGAGAGGAAAGCGAGCTGTTGCCTTGGATCTATCCACTAAATGACAGGATCAGGATCCAAGCCCAGATTCCCTCCAAGTGTGTGTTCAGTCACCTGGCTCCTCTGTCCATGATATTATTCAGGCAAGAATACTGGAGAGGGTCGTCATTTCCTTCTCCTGGGCATCTCCTGACCCAGGGATCAAACCCACGTTTCTTGAGTCTCCTGCATTGGCAGGCAGATTCTTTATCACTAATGTCACCTAGGGAGCCGATTCTCTCCAAAGCCAGTCCTAATTGTCTAAGGAGACCCAGGTAGGATCTAACACATGGAACAGTTCCTTAGGAAGTAGGGCCACTGGCAGATTTATTAACAACTGTCTGATACAGTCTAGCCTTTTTTCTTTTTCATATTTAAGCATTGTTCAAAAGGAGTCATTAATAACATTTGAATATGTTTTAAAGATGGTACATCTTAAAATAAATCAATTTGTTTGATAGATCCTTATTACAGAAAATTTAGATATAGAAAAGAGAAGAAATTATCAGTCATTGGTAATCCCACCATTATTAGCATTCTGGTCTTTTTTCATTCTATGTGCATATAAATGCATGACAAAATCCAAACTGGAGTATAAATAAAATCTCTCTTACTTCCATTTCCCTCTCAACCTTATAAAATAAGCATTTCCCATAATTTACATATTCTTTGAGAATAATATTTCAAAAGCTTTGAACAGGTTCTAGGACTTATATAGTAAGTGCTTAATAAATGGTAGCTATTCCTATTTATCATAAAATATCTCACTGGATGAAAGGACTGTATTTTATTTTACCTTTCTGATTGTGATGAAAATTTAGTTTGCTTTCCCCTCATTATTATAAACACTTGTACAAAGAACTTTTTGTAACTAAAATTGTGTCTAAGTTTCACATTAATTTCTCAGGATAGATTCTTGCTAAGGAATTTCAGGATCAAAGCTTAGGCCATTTTAAGCTCGTTATTTCAAATACAAGCTTATTTGTATTTCAAATACAAGGGCCTCTCTGGTGGCTCAGATGGTAAAGAATCCACCTGCAATGCAGGAGACCTGGGTTCAATCCCTGGATTGTGAAGATTCCCTGGAGGAAGGCATGGCAACCCACTCCAGTATTCTTGCCTGGAGAATCCCTATGGACAGAGAAGCTTAGGGGGCTACAGCCCATGGGGTCGCAAAGAGTCAGACATGACTGAGTGACCAAACACATTTCAAATACATGTCACTAAACTGCTTTCCTAGAATGGGTTCAGTTCAGTTCAGTTCAGTCTTCTCACAGCGGTGTAGGAGAGGATCCATTTCTTCCCACACTGAACTCGGGTGATCCTTTGACTTTGGCAAGCAGCGTTTTATTTAAAACACAGCCTGAATGACCCAGGAGCTTCTCATGCACGGAGAGACTCAGCAGGAAGGCAACTTGGCCTTGACATAATGCCAGTGAGAGCTGGGATTACCTCCTCGGGGACAGTTCTGATCTGCCACCATTCTGCCCTAACCTGGGGCTTGTTCTACCTCCCTGAGCATGCTTGCACTTCTCCTTATGTAACTTTCAACCCACTGGTGATGGCTGATTTAGTGTCCATCCTCCCTGCCGGACTGGAAGCTCCACGAGACCAGCTCTCTTTCGTTAAGGTCTAGCCCAGAGCCTGGTCCCCAGTGCACAGTCAGTATTTGTGAATGGGAGAACTGTAGCTGTACGTCAGCATGCCCTCAGTTAAAAGCTCTGAGCTGAATCATCCTCTTGTGGCTGTCTGTGTTTAAAAATGGAAAAAGTATTTCTTATATATGGTTAAACAAAAAAGCAAGTTACAGACATTGTGTGCTTTATGATATCTCAGTTTTGCAAGATGGAGGAAGAAGTAGGGAGAGACAAACAGAGATGAAGAGGTCTTCAGAGGCGGGGAGACCCAGAGTATGACCAAAAGTGGGGTCCAGCTGCTCACCACGCTGGATCCAATAAAATGCCCAAGTGACACTCAGTGCCCACAAATGGCCCTCAAGGTCAGACAACATCAGAACCAACTGGCAAAAATGCCTAATAGTACTTCGTGCTCAAAAGACAGGTTTCGCTGAGTGCACATCCAAGGACTTACTCAGTCCTGGAGCTCGTCAGCTTGTCCAGATTCATGTTTCCATTCCACCAAGGAAAAGCATACATTGGCAGCCACTGCTTGGCAGGGGAGAAACAGAGACGATCCCCGAAACAAATGGTTTTGGCAGCTGCTAGGAATGTCCCCCAAATCCCCCTCTCGAGGCCAGAGAAGCACAAACAGCAGGATCATCACCACCATCCCGGCACATCACCATGGCCAATGGCTCTTCTTGGGCAAATCCTGGGAGCCAGAATTCTCGAGAGTGCAGCCTCACGTTGAGCACCAAAAACCTGTTTGCAAAAGTGGAATCCAGCTGCTCCCTGTTCTAAAGCCAATAAAGAGGCCAGGCTGGCGGAAAGAAAGGTTGGCTTTAATTCAGAGCCCAGCAGTGAGGTAGGGGAGACTCCTGTCCAAAGGCTGGCTCCCCCCACTGGCAATCAGTGGGCAAGGACTTTCCCAGATGGAGGGAGAAACAGCACAATCAGATCTGACAGTCCTCTTGAAATTGGCCATCGGGAGTCTGATCAGTATCATCCTGATTGTTTTAAGTACAGTTAGTCTTCAGTTCCAGAGTCGGTTTGTTTCCATTT
This sequence comes from Moschus berezovskii, assembly GCF_049115385.1. Classification (NCBI taxonomy): domain Eukaryota; kingdom Metazoa; phylum Chordata; class Mammalia; order Artiodactyla; family Moschidae; genus Moschus; species Moschus berezovskii. The sequence continues at coordinate 36,167,959 of NC_142473.1, read as the reverse complement.
CTTTGAGGCCAGTTCTTGGAATTGTGGCAGCTGACATTATGGCTAGTCTGGTCAACTTGTAATTAACTTCTCCACCTGGTAGGGATTTCAGTATCTATAAGACAGCTCAAAGGATAGGGCTCAGAGTATTACCTGTAGCCCTTGAGGAAGAACTAAAGGTTTTTTACTTTGCAAATAGTATTATTTGGTCTCATTTGACTGTTTTCTTTCTTTTCTGCATTTTCTTACTTCTCTGATTAAATTTATTCTTTGACTAAAATTTTTCTACAGAAAAATCAGGCTGAGGGCATGAGGGAGCAAAGACCATAAGGTCCTGCTCCTTTTCAAAAGAAAGACTAAACCCTGAAATATTAATTGTGGTCATTGCAGTCTGATAATAAAGTTTTCTTTTTGGTGTTTCTGTTTTCCAAAAATGTTTATTATGTCCATGAGTTGGAAATGTTTTTTAATTAAAATTATTATCAAGTCTCAAATACTTTGAAAACTGTGTGGTATGATGGTGACTTCGCAAATTTCACCTCATTTATAGAGTTCCTGAAAGCACTGGTCATAGCAAACACCCTCTTCCAACAACACAAGAGAAGACTCTACACATGAACATCACTGAAATCAGATTGATTATATTCTTTGCAGCCAAAGATGGAGAAGCTCTACACAGTTAGCAAAAACAAGACCAGGAGCTGACTGTGGCTCAGATCATGAACTCCTTATTGCCAAATTCAGACTGAAATTGAAGAAAGTAGGGAAAACCACTAGACCATTCAGGTATGACCTAAATCAAATCCCTTATGATTATACAGTGGAAGTGAGAAATAGATTTAAGGGACTAGATCTGATAGATAGAGTGCCTGATGAACTCTGGATGGAGGTTCGTGACATTGTACAGGAGACAGGGACCAAGACCATCCCCATGGAAAAGAAACGCAGAAAAGCAAAATGGCTGTCTGAGGAGGCCTTACAAATAGCTGGGAAAAGAAGAGAAGCGAAAAGCAAGGGAGAAAAGGAAAGATATAAGCATCTGAATACAGAGTTCCAAAGAATAGCAAGGAGAGATAAGAAAGCCTTCCTCAGCGATCAATGCAAAGAAATAGAGGAAAACAACAGAATGGGAAAAACAAGAGATCTCTTCAAGAAAATTAGAGATATCAAGGGAACATTTCATTCAAAGATGGGCTCGATAAAGGGCAGAAATGCAGAAGCAGAAGCAGAAGATATTAAGAAGAGGTGGCAAGAATACACAGAAGAACTATACAAAAAGATCTTCACGACCAAGATAATCATGATGGCGTGATCACTCACCTGGAGCTAGACATCTTGGAATGTGAAGTCAAGTGGGCCTTAGAAAGCATCACTACAAACAAAGCTATTGGAGGTGATGGAATTCCAGTTGAGCTATTTCAAATCCTGAAAGATGATGCTGTGAAAGTGCTGCACTCAATATGCCAGCAAATTTGGAAAACTCAGCAGTGGCCACAGGACTGGAAAAGGTTTGTCTTCATTCCAATCCCAAAGAAAGGCAATGCCAAAGAATGCTCAAACTACCGCACAGTTGCACTCATCTCACAGGCTAGTAAAGTCATGCTCAAAATTCTCCAAGCCAGGCTTCAGCAATATGTGAACCATGAACTTCCAGACATTCAAGCAGGTTTTAGAGAAGGCAGAGGAACCAGAGATCAAATTGCCAACATCTGCCGGATCATGGAAAAAAGCAAGAGAGTTCCAGAAAAACATCTATTTCTGCTTCATTGACTACGCCAAAGCCTTTGACTATGTGGATCACAATAAACTGTGGAACATTCTGAAAGAGATGGGAATCCCAGACCACCTCACCTGCCTCTTGAGAAACCTGTATGCAGGTCTGGAAGCAACAGTTAGAACTGGACATGGAACAACAGACTGGTTCCAAATAGGAAAAGGAGTACGTCAAGGCTGTATATTGTCACCCTGCTTATTTAACTTCTATGTAGAGTACATCATGAGGAACGCTGGGCTGGAAGAAGCACAAGCTGGAATCAAGATTGCCAGGAGAAATATCAATAACCTCAGATATGCAGATGACACCACCCTTATGGCAGAAAGTGAAGAGGAACTCAAAAGCCTCTTGATGAAAGTGAAAGAGGAGAGTGAAAAGGTTGGCTTGAAGCTCAACATTCAGAAAATTAAGATCATGGCATCTGGTCCCATCACGTCATGGGAAATAGATGGGGAAACAGTGGAAACAGTGTCAGACTTTATTTTCTGCTGCTGCTGCTGCTAAGTCACTTCAGTCGTATCCGACTCTGTGTGACCCCATAGACGGAAGCCCACCAGGTTTATTTTCTGGGGCTCCAAAATCACTGCGGATGCTGATTGCAGCCATGAAATTAAAAGATGCTTACTCCTTGGAAGGAAAGTTATGACCAACCTAGACTGAGCGACTTCACTTTCACTTTTTACTTTCACACATTGGAGAAGGAAATGGCAACCCACTCCAGTGTTCTTGCCTGGAGAATCCCAGGGATGGGGGAGCCTGGTGGGCTGCCATCTATGGGGTCGCACAGAGTCGGAAACGACTGAAGTGACTTAGCAGCAGCAGATAGCATATTAAAAAGCAGAGACATTACTTTGTCAACCAAGGTCTGTCTAGTCAAGGCTATGGTTTTTCCCGTGGTTGTATGGATGTGAGAGTTGGACTGTGAAGAAAGCTGATCGCTGAAGAATTGATGCTTTTGAACTGTGGTGCTGGAAAAGACTCTTGAGAGTCCCTTGGACTGCAAGGAGATCCAACCAGTCCATTCTAAAGGAGATCAATCCTGCATGTTCATTGGAAGGACTGATGCTAAAGCTGAAACTCCAATACTTTGGCCACATCATGCAAGTAGTTGACTCACTGGAAAAGACTCTGATGCTGGGAAGGATTGGGGGCAGGAGGAGAAGGGGACGACAGAGAATGAGATGGCTGGATGGCATCACCGACTCGATGGACATGAGTTTGAGTGAACTCCGGGAGTTGGTGATGGACAGGGAGGCCTGGCGTGCAAGATTCATGGGGTCACAAAGAGTCAGACATGACTGAGTGACTGAACTGAACTTTCATCAGCCAGAGTCTCCTTATTTATGTATGCTCTTTTCTTCCCAGGGCTGTAATTTTTATTTTAACTTAAAGAACTGGGGTGAAGAGGAGAAAGAAAAGTTTACAAAGCTCCTAGCAATCCAGAAGCTGATTTTTTCCAAGCCAGCAAATCTCTTTGGGGAGATGAGAAATGATTTTGCTGAATGAAGAGGGGATCTAAGGTCAGCACTAAATAGATGCAACACTTTTCCCAGAGTTGGCTGAAAAGATCAAGTGACTTTTTCCACTGAGAAGTTACAATTCGATGATTAACAGAATTCCCTCACCACTTTAAGGGCTTCAATTCTTATTCCCCCATTGCTTGGCCTTAGTGCCTTCTCTCTTCTCCAGGGACCCACACTCAGAGATCCCAGACCCCAGGGAGGAATGACAGAGTCGCAGTTTCCAGGGCGAGATTTTGCACTAAAGTGGAAGCATAGGAGAGGAGGCTGGGGGAGAGGAAAAAGTAGTCTCTGATCCATAGGGGCTTATAATTTATTCAGTGTGGCTTTTACTGTTTGAAAATTTCTCTCTTTCCACTGTATTCCCCAGTCCCCAAGGAATGTAGGATCCTATAGCTATAAATGCATAGTCCCTGAAACGACATACTCCCTGAATTTTCTGAAATCATATAAAAGAAAACATATAACTCTCTTTTCAGACATGAGTTAGAGCATGTGTTTCTCTTTCTGGCTTAATTTCCGGCATTTGTGCATTAAACTCAATGCTTCAGTGCAGTGACTATGTCATCCTGAATGCTTTTGCATATTACCCTTATCTCCTGGTGGATAATGTCTTACTTACTTGGTCCATCTTTATGTGGACTTGTAATTTTCCTCGTAAATTATTCTAATCCACCATAGACGCCCTTTGGTATTAAAGTGTGGTATAGACGCATTCATTCATTTATTTATTCTATGGGATGGGTTAAGGATAAGCTGCTGTAATAAAAGTGAAGCCCCGTTTTTTCTTATACACACTCCCGCTATGAGTGGCCCAGACTGGCAGGTGAGCAGGGGCCATGGGTGTGGCCATGAGTCCTTTGGAGAGCCAGGCTCCCAAGGTCTCCATGACCTGCCGTGTAATGGGATGACGTCATTGAATGATCAAGGGTGAGCCATAAGAACATCTGTATCTCAGCCTATGGGAAGTTGGGCAAACTGCTTACCTTTTAAAAAAATTAATAACTTTATTTTTTAATTATTTTAGGTTTACAGTAAAATTGGTCAGAGTACAGAAAACTCCCATATCCACTCCCCACCCCATCCCCATTTATGAGCATACATCCCACTTATGTACAACATGGATACATCATTATCAACCAAAGACCATGGCTTACTCTAGGGTTCACTGGCGGTGGTGTACATTCTATGGATTTGGACAAATGTGCAACATTCTATGGGTTTGGACAAATGTGCAATGACATGAATCTACCACTGTAGAATCATAGGGAATAGCTGGCCTAACCACCCTCTGTGCTCCGCCTACTCCTTCCTTCCACCAACCCTTGGCAACTATTGATCCTTTTTTTCTGGCAGCACTAGCATGTGGGATCTTAGTTCCCTGAACAGGGATCAAACCTGTGCCCCCTGTGTTGGAAGCTCAGAGTCTTAACCACTAGACTGTCAGGGAAGTCCAACCACAGATCTTTCTACTGTCTCCATGGCTTTGCCTTTCCCAGAACCTCAAATAATCAGAATTTACAGTATGTAGCATTTCATACTTTTCAGTATTCAGTCTTTTCAGATTGTCTTTTTTCAGTTAATAATATGCATTTAGGCTTCTTCCGTGTCTTTTCATGGTTTTTTAGCATTGAGTAATATTCCATTGTCTGATAGACCATAGTTATTCTTCTCAACTACCAAAGGACATCTTCATTGCTTTCAGGTTTTGGCAATTATGAATAAAGCTTCTATAAGTATTTGTGTACAGGTTTGTTTTTTTTTTGGTCTGGGCATAGGTTTTTCTATTTTGTATATCTTTAAAAACCAGTTCTTAATTTCACTTATTTATTAATTTGATTGCACCAGGTCTTGGTTGTGGCACATGGACTCTTTAGTTGTAGCATATGTGCACTCATCTCACACGCTAGTAAAGTCATGCTCAAAATTCTCCAAGCCAGGCTTCAGCAATATGTGAACCGTGAACTCCCAGATGTTCAAGCAGGTTTTAGAAAAGGCAGAGGCACCAGAAATCAAATTACCAACATCCTCTGGATCATGGAGAAAGCAAGAGAGTTCCAGAAAAACATCTATTTCTGCTTCATTGACTATGCCAAAGCCTTTGACTGTGTGGATCACAATAAACTGTGGAACATTCTGAAAGAGATGGGAATACCAGACCACCTGACCTGCCTCTTGAGAAATCTGTATGCAGGTCAGGAAGCAACAGTCAGAACTGTACATGGAACAGACTGGTTCCAAATAGGAAAAGGAGTACGTCAAGGTTGTATATTGTCACCCTGCTTATTTAACTTATATGCAGAGTACATCATGAGGAACGCTGGGCTGGAAGAAGCACAAGCTGGAATCAAGATGGCCAGGAGAAATATCAATAACCTCAGATATGCAGATGACACCACCCTTATGGCAGAAAGTGAAGAGGAACTCAAAAGCCTCTTGATGAAAGTGAAAGAGGAGAGTGGAAAGGTTGGCTTGAAGCTCAACATTCAGAAAACAAAGATCATGGCATCTGGTCCCATCACTTCATGGGAAATAGATGGGGAAACAGTGGAAACAGTGTCAGACTTTATTTTGGGGGGCTCCAAAATCACTGCAGATGCTGATTGCAGCCATGAAATTAAAAGACACTTACTCCTTGGAAGGAAAGTTATGACCAGCCTAGATAGCATATTAAAAAGCAGAGACATTACTTTGCCAACAAAGGTCCGTCTAGTCAAGGCTATGGTTTTTCCCGTGGTCACGTATGGATGTGAGAGTTGGACTGTGAAGAAAGCTGATCGCCAAAGAATTGATGCTTTTGAACTGTGGTGTTGGAGAAGACTCTTGAGAGTCCCTTGGACTGCAAGGAGATCCAACCAGTCCATTCTAAAGGCGATCAATCCTGGGTGTTCATTGGAAAGACTGATGCTAAAGCTGAAGCTGCAGTACTTTGGCCACCTCATGCGATGAGTTGACTCACTGGAAAAGACTCTGATGCTGGGAAAGGTTGGGGGCGGGAGGAGAAGGGGACGACAGAGAATGAGATGGCTGGATGGCATCACCGACTCTGTGGACATGAGTTTGAGTGAACTCCTGGAGTTGGTGATGGACAGGGAAGCCTGGCATGCTGTGATTCATGGGGTTGTGGAGAGTCGGACATGACTGAGCGACTGAAATGAACTGAACTGAACTGTGGGATCTAGTTACCTGACCAGGATTCCATCCCAGGTGCCCTGAATTGGGAGCACAGAGTCTCAGCCGCTGGACAACCAGGGAAATCCCTCCATTGATCTTTTCTGTGATCTTTTCAGTCTCTATTTTATTTATTTCCACTTTGATCTTTGTAATTTCCTTCCTTCTAACTTTGGGCTTCCCTAGTGGCTCAGATGATAAAGAATCTGCCTACAATGTAGGAGACCCGGGTTGGATTCCTGGATTGGGAAGATCTCCTGAGAAGGGAATGGCAACCCACTCTAGTATTCTTGCTGGGAGAATTCCATGGACAGAGGAACCTGGCGGGTTGCACTCCACTGGGTTGCAAAGAGTAAGACACAACTGAGCAACTACCACACACACAAATTTGGGCTTCTTTAGTTCTTCTTTTTCTAGTTCCTTGAGGAGTTAAAGTAGGTTGCTTATTCAAGATCTTTCTGTTTTTCTTAATGCAGGCATGGATCTCTATTAACTTCCCTCTTAGAATTGTTTTTGCTGCATTCCATAGGTCTTTAAAGGTTGTATTTCTATTTTCACATCTCTCAAAATATTTTTAAATTTCTCTTTTTATTTTTTCTCTGACCCATTAGTTTTTCTGTAGCATGTCATTTAATTTCCACATATTTGTGAATTTTCCAGTTCTCTTCTTGTCACTGATGTCTAGTTTAATACCATTGTGTTCAGAAAAGATGTTTGATACACTTTCAGTCTTCTTAAATGTATTAAGACGGGTTTTGCACATCACATATGATCTATCCTGGAGAATGTTCCATGTGCTTTTGAGAAGAATATGTATTGTGGTGCTGTTGTGGCTCTCTGCATCTGCCCATGCCTGCCTGCCTACCTGTTAAGCCATTTCAGTCATGTCCAACTCTTTGCAATCCTATGGACTGTAGCCCACCAGGCTCTCCTCTGTCCATGGGATTCTCCAGGTAAGAACACTGGAGTGGGCTGCCATGCCCTCTTCTAGGGGATCTTCCCAACCCAGGGATCAAACCTGTGTCTCTTATGTCTCCTGCACTGGCAGGCAGATTCGTTATCTGCCTGTCCTTCTTTCCAGTTTTAGGGGCAGTGGTTTGCCTTGTGATCTAACTTCTTCGACAGACCCAAGAAGAGTTATTGATTTTCCTGTTTGTTCAGTTTTTTACTTGTTAGGCTAGAGTGGTGACTTCCAAGCTCCTTACATGCTGGACTAGAAAGCTGCTTATCTTTCAAATTAGAGATAAAGTGGAAGTTGTGTTCATCACTTCTGTTTGCACCCATGGCCCAGACTTACCCACAGAGCCACCTAAGCTGCAAGGGAGATTGGAAAATGTAATCTCCATCACATATAAAATATTTTTGGTTATCCACTATATGCTAGACATTGTTCTGGGCACTGGGGATACAGCAGTATTTGTCTGTTCAGGTTAGAGAGGGGTAAACTTATAAATGAATGAATGACTAAATTAACTACTTAAATAGGTGATTTGTCAGTTGGCGATATATATGTGATAGAAAGGAACAAAAAGCAGGGCAGAGGGGACAGGGAGAGTGGAGAGTAGAAATTTCAATTTAAAATAGAACAGTTGGGGATGGCTCACTTAAAAGGTGACATTTCAACGCAGGCCTGATGGAGGTGTGGGAGTGATTCATGTCTAAACCTGAGGTGAAGAATGTTCCAAGCATAGACAGTAACTTAGTCCAGAGGCTCTGGGGAGCAGGGGGTGGGGGTGGGGTGCTGGCATAAAATGAGGAGCAGCCAGAGGGGCCTTTAAACAGAATGGATGGTAGGGCTGAGAGTGAGGATTCAAAGCAATGAGGTGAGTCCTTGGACTGCACTGTGTAGATAATGATCAAAATCTTACCAATTTGTTTCAAAAGTAGTTATCAAGGACCCATTTTTCATTCATTTATTTATTCATTAAATAAAACTATCGTGCCTCTCTTATCTGCCAGGCCCATTATACACGTGGGCAATATAATAATAGGTTAGATAAAGACTTGCTGTGAATCAATAAAGAGAGATAAGGCCGTGTCCACACAGAGACTAGATTCTCTCTGGTGATAAAGTTTATCTTTTAAAAATAGAAAAGGTTATCCAGTGTGATGGGTAATCTTATGTGTCAACTTGGCTGGGGCACAGGATGCCCAGATATTTGGTTAAGCACCATTCTTGGATACATGTATACGTATAGCTAAGCCCCTTCACTGTTCAGCTGAAACTATCACAACACTGTTAATTGGCTATATCCCAATACAAAATGCTTTTGGTGTTAAAAAATAAATCAATAAATAATTTGCACAAGAAAGCTAATGTAAGAGAATACTTTAAAATATTAATTTGAGATATTACATTAAGGGTATGGAGTTAAGTGATTTCTGATTTTATACCTTTATTTGCAAACTCCTATTATACAGATCTATTCTATAAGGAAAAAACTGAAGTCACAAATACAAAACAAAATAATTTGCAAAAGATAATCATTTGTCACTGAATTTGTCTAATACTTGGCTTGAGAAGTATGTTACCTGAATAGATACAAAAATTATTACACCAAAAAAAAAAGACGTTTCTGGCACTAAGGTGAGTGCGCTGAGAGGTGTGAACCCAGAGGAGAGTCACGTTCTGGGGAGTCACAGAGGGTTTCTGAAGGAGATCAAATCTGACCTGAGTCTTGGAGGATGAGTGCAAGGGAAGTAGGTGGGAAGTGGGGGATAGTATTCCAGGGAGTCAAAACAGAGTGGGAAAAGGCACGCAACGTGAGGTGGCATGAAAGGGACACTCCCTCTCCACTCCTGTGGCTTCTCCCAGCTCGGAGGAAGCTCCCGTCTCACCCTGTCCACTCTCTCTACTTCTCTTCCAGAGAAGTGAATCCTCTTTTTCATTTTGTTGTTGCTTTGTTCGGCCACACCGTGTGGCATATGGGATCTCCCCTGACCAGGGATCAAACCTGTGCCTCCTGTACCGGAAGCTCAGAGTCTTAACCACTGGACCACCACGGAGGTCCTGGAGAAGTAAGCTCTGAGAACTGGAGAATTCTGAAACTGGAGTGAATTCTGATGAGTAAATCTGAGAACACTGTGAGTGTGCTTGGTTAACTTTCTTCTCTTCCTGATAGGAGCGAGCTGTAGATAATGGGCACAAGGCTGTCTTTCTGGGGTTCATTCACCTCAAGGAAGCCCCCTCATCTACATGGGAGTCACCTTCTCCAGCATGGACTTTGTCAGTGTCAAAGGGGGTGTCTTGATCTTTCACATGTGGTCTCCTTGTTGTATTACTCAACTGATCCAGCAGGGATCAGAGTTCTAGCAAGGAAGGCAGGTTCTATGTAGTGGGTTCTCTAGAACCCACATAAAGGGGATGTAAGGTGTGACGTAGTGAGGGCAGAGAAGAGGGTCAACAGATTTGGAAGAGCTGGGTCATAGGATGCCTTTGTCTTAACAGCGGTGTGTGGGATCCACTGAATTTGGTTTTAAACTGGGGATTAACCTGCTTAGAATCGCTTTCTATTTTGAGTCCCTCTGGCAACAGTATGGATTTGGGAAGGATGATGGAAATCAGATCAAAGGCAGGTAGGCCAATCCAAAATGTATATTGGGAAGGTGAGAGTCCCGTGTAGCCGCAACGATATTCACCGCAGCTGTGATGGTCTCTGGGCGGCTCCAGGCACCCTGTGATGATTGGCTGGCCACCATGGTGTTCCCACAATGCAATGCACAGCACATGTGCATCACTGAAGAGGGACCATGGAGGCTGCACTGATGTTACCTGATAACTGTGTTCACCTCTCAGAGGACGTTGAGCCAAAAGACACAACTAAGCTAAAGAGTGGGAGAAGGAAGGATTTGTTACTTGCAGTCTGATTACTTAAGAAAATTACTCTTTTCTACTCAAAGAGCTAAGTTTTGGAGAGGGAGACAAGATGGCAGAGTAGAAGGACCTTGAATTCACCTCCTCTCACAGGCACACCAGAATCACAGCTAACTGCTTAACCACCATTGACACAAAAGACTGGAAGCTACCCAGAAAACATATGCTCCACCCAAAGACATGAAGAAATCACAACGAGACAGCAGAAGGGGTGCACTCGAGATACAATCAAATTCCACACCATCCAGGCGCGTGACCCACAAACTGGAGAATACTGATATGACAGAAGTTCTCTCCTAGGAGTAAAAGTTCTAAACCCCACGTCAGGCTTCCCAGCCTGGAGGTCTGGGATTGAGAGGAGGAGCCTGGGGAGCAGGAGGAGGGAGCACTTGACATTAGTAGCCAGTGGGGCTTGATTATAGGAGTTCCACAGGGTTGGGAGAAACAGACTCCATTCTTAGAAAGAAGTGAAGGTGAAAGTCGCTCTGTCGTGTCTGACTTTTGGTTACCCTAGGCTCCTCTGTCCATAAAATTCTCCAGGCAAGAATACTGGAGTGAGTTGCCATTTCCTTCTCCATGGGATCTTAATGACCCAGGGACTGAACCCGAGTCTCCTGCATTACAGGCAGACTCTTTACCATCTGAGCCAAGCTCAGAGGGTGCACAGAGTCTCATGTGCACTGGGATGCAGCACAACAGCAGTGACTTCATAGGAACCTGGGCCAGACCTACCTGCTGGTCTTGAAAGTGTCTCCTGGGGAGGTAGGGGGCAACAGTGGCCCTCTCTGAGGTCATGAAAGCTGGTGGATTTATTAGGAGTATTCATCTTCAAGCCTCTTGCTGGAGACAGACATATTGCTTCGGTAATTAGCATGGAGACCTGGTCCCACCCAATATCCTCTGACCTCTGATGCTGAGATGCCTCAAACCAAACAAACAGGGCGGGACACATCCTCACCCTTCAGCAGACAGGCTGCCCAAAACTCCCTGAGCCCACAGCCACCTCTGCACACCTGCCTGGACACAGCCCTGATCCCCGGAGGTCCAAGATCCAGCTCCACCCACCAGTGGGCTGGCACAAGCCCCTCCCACCAGGAAGCCTGCACAAGCCTCTAGACTAGCCTCTCCCACTAGGGTGCAGACACCAGAAGCAAGAAAACTACTATATTGCAGCCTGGGAGCTGAGTCTGCAAACACAGCTCAGAACCTATGCTGGGATCAACTGGTGGTTGGCCTTTGGGAACGTACTGCTGGGACAAATAGAACATCTACAAAGAGCCAATTCTTCAAGATCTAGAAACATAATTAAGCCATTCCCTTTTCCAGGGGATCTTTCTGGCCCAGGGATTGAACCCAGGTCTTCTGCATTGCAGGCAGATTGTCTGAGCCACCAGGGAAGCCCTAACTAAGCTACTGCAGACAGAAAAATATAGATAGAAATGCAAACAACCTAAGACAGCAAAGAAATATGTTCCAGATTAAGGGACAAGATGAAACCCCAGAAGAACAACTAAGTGAAGTTGAGATAGGCAATCTGCCCGAGAAACGAGAGTCCTGAGCTACTTCGGAGAAAGTGCAGAGGGGATCCTGACCCAGCAAATATCTAGAAGACCATACAAATAAGATTGAATGATTGGCCAGTTGTAATGCCATGAATTAGTGGGAATAATTTGTGATGTGTCCCAATTCTCTGACTTCAGTAGCCAAGTGGTTTGTAATTTCAGTTACCACGAAAGTAAAGGATCCAATCTGGGGCAGGTGAGGCAATAATGAATTTAGTTTGGACCACATTGATTTTCGTGTCTGAGATCTCCAGGTGAGATGTCTACAGACTGGAGTTGGCTATGGGTCTCAAGTTCAGCAGTGATGTCAGTATCAGAGATTTGAATTTGGAAGTCACCAGCAAAGGGAAGGGAACATTAAAATCATAACTATGTTGAATAGTGTAGGAAGATGAAAGAGTGGGACAGAAAGCAACGTCCCACTTGTGGGGAGTGGGGGTCCAAAAGTTTAAGAAGTTGGCAGACAAGGAAGACTGTGAAACAGGATAAAAAGCAATGATCAGAGATGTAGAAGACTCATAAGAGATGTCAAAGAAGTAGAGAATTCCAGAAAGAAGTGAATGAGAAATAGTGCCAAACACAGTAGAATGGCCCAAGTAGACTTAGATGGGGAGTGTCCAGTGGCATTGGCAATTTGGAGGTGATGCTTTTTGAGTTTTTTTGTTGTTTTTTTCCTCTTTAAAAACAATTAATTAATTAATTTGGCTGCATCGGGTCTTAGCTGTGGCATGCAGAGTCGAGTTCCCTGACCAGGAATCAAACCCAAATTCCCTGCATTGGGAGCAAGGAATCTTAGCCACTGGACCACTAGGGAAATCCCTGGAGGTGATGTTTTTGAAAGTGGTTTGAATTGAATGGTCTGGTCAGAAGTCAGGTGGCAGTGGGTGAAGAAGTGACGACCCCAATTACTGGGGCTATTTTCAAGATGCCTGACTGAGAGGTCAAGGGGGTGTCAAGAGAGACTTTCTCCTCAAAAGGTGAATCTTGATGTATTTATAGGCTGAGAGCAATGAACTAATAGGACACAAGACAGTGAATTTATAAAAGAAAGGGGAGTATGGATGGAACAAGATGCCCAAGGGTAAAGAAGATCATGACTCAAAAGCTGGGATGGGAGTAGGCAGAAGTGTGTGTGTGCGCACGTGCAGAGGTGGGTGGGGATTATCTTGAACTCAAGACGAAACATCTATTTCCCCGAGACCTGAAAAAGAGTGAAAGGTATTTCCTTCTTTAATATTTATTTTTATTTATTCTATTTGGCTGCACCAGGTCTTAGTTGCAGCACGCAGGATCTAATTTCTTGACCAGGGATTGGACCCTGGCCCCCTGCATTGGGAGTGAGGAATCTTAACCATCAGACAAGTCTGAAGTGAAGGGTATTTCTAAATGAGATAAGCGTTGTTTCGTTGTTGATATTTGGGTGGAGCTTGGAGATGGAAGGAGCAGAAGTTCATGCTGGTGGCCTCGGTTTTCTCAGTGAAATAGAAAGCAAGGTCATGGGCTGAGAGAATGTTGGGGCTTGAGAAGGGAGTGAAAGTGGGCAGAATGGGGGGTGAGGGGAGCCGATAAGGATGGCAATGTTGATCTCCCCTGAAGCTGGCTGGGTTAGAGAGGAGACAGGGAGGACTGGAGGCTCCTGCAGACCGAGTGGAAATGGAAAGAGCAAGAAGAGCAGTGGTCCATGAAATACTAGTGATGATAATGAGGGCGTGAAAGAGAAGCGGCCGCCAGCAGACAGCAGCACTTTTCAACGACTCAGTTCTAAAACAATAACTAACACGTGAACAGCTCTCCACATTTTAGGACATGCTTTTGCAGACCTATTTCATTTGTTTTCATAGCAGCACTATGAGGCATATGTTATTATTTTCCTGTTCCCCAGAGATGAAGTGAGACAGAGAAAGTGACTTCCTCAAGGTCAGACAAGTAGCAAAAACAGGACTTCAAACTAGATATCTGTCTCCAAGCTTCACACAGATAGGACTGGATATTTAAGGACATGGAAGATCCAGTCAGGGATAAAATATATGCCTTGGGTTGATTCTTCCAGGAGGAAGCGTGAGTCTTCTCTACTTGTGTTCCAGGGCAGGCGGCTGGCTCGGTGGCATGAGGTTTACATCATGGTAAATCGTGGCTTTCGTGGGCTAACTGACCCCCGGAGCCCACAGAGGTCCATGCCTGCCCTGTTCTAGTCCACACCTCCGTGCTTTTGTACTTGTTGCCCTTCCATCTAAAATATCCCCCCTGTGGTTGTCTCCCAGCCAACTCCGCATCTTTCAGAGCTCCCCAACCACCTTTCCCGCAGGTTGAGCCCAAAGCCCTGGTTTGCGCTCTTCAGCATGCCCTGGGACCTTCTTTAGTCCCTCACATTGAACTTGTCACCTGTGCACCTGTCTTCCTCACTTGACTAAGAGCACTTTGAGGCCAAGAACTGTCTCTTATGTCTCTGCATCTCTGTACAAAGTGCCCAGCACAGCACTTGGTGCAAATAAGGGTCAGTCGCCCGCATGTATGGAGAATATGCCCTTTAGTGAAGCTCTCAGGGGAAACCAACTGAAAGCATGTGTTAGTCCATCCCACGGCCAGTCTGCACACAGCCTCACTCTTCTCTGTGGACATGACAAGATCTGGCAGCTCATTAGCAGGAGCTTTCCTCTCTTCCACTGAGACTTGTCTTCTGTTATACCTCGAAAGGTCTAGAAAGTATCCAGAAATTGACCACTTTCTCCCACTTCTACTATTACTACTGCTGGTCCAAGTCAATATCATCTTTTATTTTTTTAATGTTAATTGGTTTGTTTATTTGGCTGAGCTGAGTCTTACTTGCCACACTCAGGATCTTCCATCTTCACTGCAGCATTCAGGATCTTTAGTTGCAGCATGAAAACTCAGTTGTAACTCAGTTCCCTGACCAGGGATAGAACCCAGGCACCTTGCATTGGGAGCGTGGAGTCTTAGCCACTGGACCACCAGGGAAGTCCCTGAACAGCATCCCTTGCCTGGATTATTGCAACAGTGTCCTAACTGTTCTCCCTGCTTTACCTTTCCCAGGGTGCAACCCATTCCTAGCACAATGCCGGAGCGATCCTGTCAGCATGCAGGTCAGATGTCCCCCAGCTCACCCAACGTGAAAGCCCAAGTCTTTTCAAGTCCATCCAGTGCCCTACATGATCTAGCCCCTGTGAGCTTCTGATTCCACCTTCTACTCAACTACATTGGCGTCCTCACTGTTTTTTACACACCAGGTCCACTCACCCCAGGACCTTGCATCGCCATTCCCTTCCCTGGAGTCCTCCACCAGATTTCATCATCACCCTCTCCTTTCCACCCTCAGCTCTCTTACTCAGCTACGTCCCCCTTTATAACCCTTCTTATAACCCTTTTATTTTTATTTTTGGCTGCACCATGTGACTTGCCGGATCTTAGTTTCCTATATGGGGATGGAACCTGTGCCCCTGGCAGTGAAAGCATGGAGTTGTAACCACTGGATTGCCAGGGAATTCCCTCCCTACTTGATTTTTTACTTAGACCTCAAATGCTGACTAGAATACTAGATATCTTACTTATTGATCTTGTTTCCTTTCTGTCTCCCCTAGTAGAGTAGTGAATTAGAACCGCTTGGGTCTTTTCTATATCCCTCATTCCTGGAACGGTGTCTGGTATAGAGCAGACAATGAACATATGTTGAGTGAAGGAGTTCTAATTTAAGGCTGACCTCTTACCTCCTGGTGAAACAGTTCTCAAATTGGTTTCATATGTGTTAATTTGGTTTGTTTAACTGGAGTATATTCTTTTCAAAAGCAGAGAGCTGGTGTACACTTTATGCCTGTTGATTAATGCAAAGTGATGGCCCTCATAATTCAACCACATCTGTCTTTTGCCCCATTCTCCCACTCCCTTCCCATGCCTGGATCAGCTTGTGCCTCCTAGACCACTGTTTTCCTTTTTACTCCCTCTCTTCCTCCTGTTTCCTTGTATCAGGGAAACCTCATCACTCCTGGAGAAAAATTTTTTCCATTTCTTCTGCTGATTTAATCTTTGCTTTTTAATCAGATACAAAGAGGTGGGAGTGAGAGTGGGGAATATACTCAGACCATCATACATCATTTTATGGAAGAAATAAACCTGACATTTTCATTGGCAAATAAATTCTGGAGCTCCGGGACTGGAGAGGACCTACGAGGTCGGCTCATTCATCTTCACACCTCTGTGTCCTTTTGTGCTGAAAAATCATTCCCCAAATGCAACTGTCTAGCTTTTTCTCTGACTGTGCTCTGAAGAAGCTATTAATACTTCCCTAACCTCCTTAGGGGTTTTAGTGTCTTAGTGGAAAATATGAATGTATTATTAAAGTACCTGAAGTGCAGCAGTTATGGAATTGGAGCACTATAAATGTACCAATATACACTCAATGAATGAGTCGTCTGTTCTGCTTTTCTTCTATTCCTCCCTCCACCCCACCCAGATGCATTTCATGTTTAATGAACTGTCTAAGTCTTCACTATAGAATTTTCAAATCCAAGAGAAACTTCCAGCTTGATGATGTCTCCTAATCTCTTTTTAAGACTGTCCCTAAATCGTTCCCGCCTGAACATAACTGTAGTCGACTTAGAAGACAGACTACACAGTCTATGGAGATTGGGTTTGAGTCCAGCTCTGAAATGAATCAGTAGGGTGAATGTGGGCACTTGACTTCTCACTGTCTTTGTTTCCTCATCTGTAAAATAGATGTAAAATTGCCGAGATATGAAAGCAATCTAAGTATCTGTCAACAGATTTATGGATAAAAAAGACATGGTAAATATACACAATGGAATATTAGCCATAAAAAATAATTACATTCTGAGATTTGCAGCAACATGGACTTGGAAGGCATTATGCTAAGTGAAATAAGCCAAAGAAATACTGTATGAAATACTGTATGATATCACTTATCAAATACTGTATGATATCACTTATATATGGAACTTAAAAAAATGTGACAAACTAGTGATTATACCAAAAAAAGAAGCAGACTCATAGATATAGAGAACAAAGTAGTGGTTACCAGTAGCGAGAGGGAAGGGGGAAGGCAAAATAGATGTCGGGGATTAAGAGATACAAACTACTAGGTATGAAATAAGCTACAAGAATAGATAATACAAGGTGGGAGGGGGGTTCAAGACGGGGAACACATGCACATCCGGGGCAGATTCATGTCAATGTATGGCAAAACCAATACAATAATGTAAAGTAATTAGCCTCCAATTAAAATAAATAAATTAAAAAAAAAAGAATAGATAATACAACATGGGGAGTAGAGCCAGTATTTTATAATTACTATAAATGGAGCATTGGGCTTCCCAGATGGCACAGTGGTAAAGAATCCGCCTGCCAATGCAGGAGATGCAAGAGACTCGGGTTTGACCCCTGTGTCAAGAAGATCCTCTGGAGTAGGAAATAGCAACCTGCTCCAGTATTCTTGCCTGGAAAAATTCATGGACAGGGAAGCCTGGAAGTCTACAGTCCATGAGATCACAAAGAATCAGACATGACTGAGCAATTGAGCACATCAATGGAGTACAATCTTTAAAAATTGAGAATCACTATATTGTACACCTGTAATTTATACAATATTATACATCAACTATATTTCAATTTTAAAAAATTACTCCAAAATTTTTTTTAATAATTAAACAAAACAGGTATCAAGTCCATTCTGTGAAGTTCTTGCAACCATTAAATGAGATTTAGCTTTGAAGGGATTCAATATACCACCCTGAAACTTGATGTGTTAATCTATGAGAATGATGATAATGATAATCAGTTCAGTTCAGTTCAGTCGCTCAGTCGTGTCCGACTCTTTGCGACCCCATGAATCACAGCATGCCAGGCCCCCCTGTCCATCACCAATAATAGGTAATACTTAATATATATCACCCATTGAATGTATACC
Organism: Moschus berezovskii; assembly: GCF_049115385.1. Lineage (NCBI taxonomy): Eukaryota > Metazoa > Chordata > Mammalia > Artiodactyla > Moschidae > Moschus > Moschus berezovskii. The sequence goes on along the minus strand of NC_142473.1, from coordinate 36,150,144 downwards.
AGGCATTAAGAAGTATTTTATATATGTTAGTTCATTTAATAGTAAATCATGGAGGAGGTTATTCCTTTCATTATCATTATGATGATCTTTTCTCATTATTATATATACATTTTTTTGCCACATGGCATTTGGGATCTCAGTTCCCTGAACAGGGATCGAACCCACACCCTTGGTAGAGGGAACGTAGCGTCCCAACCACTGGTCGGGGAAGTCCCACAAAGCCCGTTTTAAAGGCCTATGAAAGAAGGTGAACGGGTGCTTTTTTTCTTGAAGGATCTGTTATTTGTTAAATGGCTGAAGTTCACACAACCAAAGAGAAAGGAGAAATGGTCTGAGAGAGGGAGGATGGGGCGGGCAGTGAGTCAGGGAGGCTGTTTCCTGTGTTATGGCTCAGGCCTGAGTGCAGCAGACTCGCCCTCAGCAGGGCAGTGGCATGGGCAGGGAGGGGCATCAGGGGCAGTGTGCAACTTTGGGGTCATGTCGCTCAGTTTCTGTGATTTGTGACAACCCATCTCTCCAGAAGTGAATGTGGAAGGGAGGGAGGGGGGTGTGTTTTCAAGCTGCAGAGACCTCACAACAGGTCAAACTGACCCAACCAAGAAGAAGCTTGATTAGAGCCTAACAATGGCGTTAATAGTCTTGTCAAAGTGCTCCCAAAATATTTGCATTTAGCTCGCAGATGGTTTTTTTTTCATTGTAAAAAAAAAAAAATGTGTGTGATGATGATTCTCAAAGACACTAAAGAAAATTGAAGAGAAGAAAATTTTGGAAACACGACTATATTGCAACTCATCGTAAAAGAGAAATCTGCTCCATGATAAGGCTGTAGTGGCTGCAAATCCAGATGGTTCCTGACACAAAAGGATGTGAGGTGTAATCATTTTTGTTCTAGAAGTTGGAGATGGACCACTGGAAATAATAATGCAATTCCTGTTATCAGTTCAGGTTCCTGAGCCCTAAATGTCTTTTCATAAATTGTGATGCTCTATTGAAACTTCCGATTTGTTTTAATAACATACTAATAATTTTTAACTTGTGAAATATGTAGGTGGATGCTTTCTGAAAACATTTTTTCTTTTTAGTGAAATATAGTTGATTTACAATACTGTGTTAGCTTCAGGTGTTCAGCAACGTGATTTGGCTTATATATATATATTCTTTTAAAAATTCTATTCCATTAGTATATTACAAAATATTGAACATAGTTTCCTGTGCTATCCAGTAAATCCTTGTTGTTTATCTATTTTATATATAATAATCTGTATCTTTTCATCCCATACTCCTGATATACCCCTCCGGCCTCTTCTCCCTTGGTAACCACAAGTTTGTTTTCTACGTCAGTCTGTTTCTGTTTCGCAAATAAGTTCATTTGTACTATTTTTTAGATCCCACATCTAAGTGATAGCCTATATGTCCTTGTGTGGCTTACTTAGTATGATAATCTCTAGGCCCATCCATGTTGCTGCAAATGGCATTATTTCATTCTTTTTAAGGCTGAATAATATTCCATTGTATATATGTACCACATCTTCTTCACCAACTCATCAGGCAGTGGGCATTTAGGTTGCTTCCATGTCTTGGCTATTATAAATAGTGCTGCTATGAACAATGGGGTGCACGGATCTTTTCAAATTAGAGCTTTCATCTTTTTCAGATATATGCCCAAGAATGGGACTGCTGGATCACATGGTAGTCCTATTTTTAGCTTTTTAAGGAATCTTCATTCTCTTTTCCATAATGGCTGTACCAATTTACATTCCCACCAATAGTGTGGGAGGGTCCTCTTTTCTCCACACTCTCTCCAGCATTTATTTATAGACTTTTTGATGATGGACATTCTGATTGGAAGGAGCTGATAACCTCACTGTAGTTTTGATTTGCATTTCACTCAGGGCATTTTTGAATGGGTTTCTGAAATACTCAGGGAGGCAACAGGAGGAACAGGATTACCTTCTGGGAAAGTCCTCCCACTTCCAGCTCTTGACAATTTTATTCCTTCAGCTCCTAAAGCCACACCTAAGATTTTCTAACCATAATTCCTTCCACCTGATGCTTCCTCTTTTTTGGAGGGACGGTGCCAAATGGCATGTGGGATCTTAGTTCCCCAACTGGGAACCAAACTCATGCCCCCTATACTGGGAGCACAAGGTCTTAACCACTGGACCACCTGAAAAGCCCTGCTGTTTCCTTTTTAGGTGACAGTTTCTCCCTTCCCATCGTCTTGGCGGTTGGCTTCTTATCGTTTAAGTTCAGGATTAACTATCACCCTTCTACAGGCCTTTACTGACCAGCATGAAACCCCTACTATGACTCCAGCTTACAGTGGGCTGGTTATTCTGTGACCACAACAGCTTCTTTTATTTGTTCGTTTTCTTGTCAATGGGATCTCCTACAGCTCTAAGGTCCACAAGAGCAGGTGAACAGGGCCATCCTGGGACTAGCATCTATCACAGTGATCATCACCTCATTCAAAGAAGCCCAAGAAACTTTGGTTAAGTGAGAGGAATGAAAGTTGCTGCTTCCCTTTTCCCCCATTTTTTCTTTTCTTTCTTTCTTCTTCTTTTTTAAATTGGAAGTATAATTGCTTTGGGCTTCCCTGGTGCCTCAGTGGTAAAGAATCAGCCTGCCAATGGAGGAGACTCAGGTTTGATCCTGGGGTCAGGAAAATCCCTGGAGACGGAAATGGCAACCCACTCCAGTATTCTTGCCTGGGGAATCCCACGGACAGAGAACCCTGACGGGCTACAATCCATGGAGTCACAAAAGAGCTGGACGTGACTTAGCGACTAAACAAAAACAAAATTGCTTTACAATGTTGTATTAGCTTCTGCTGTACAACAAAGTGAATCAACTGTATGTATACATATATCCCCTCACTCCCACCCACCCCCATCCCATGTTTCCTTTTTATTTATCAGGTACTCATGGAAAATATACTAAAGCATGAGCCCTTTTTCAGCTGTGTCCTAAGATCTCTGTAGAAAATTTTCACAGTTTATTTAGCTGAGAATGGGTGCCATTTGACTTTGGGCTACTCAAGACTCAGAATAAGATTGTCATGATGTATTATTCAAGTTAATATAGTTTGATTTAAGGCTCATCTCCATTTGAGTAGTTGGTGATTTTTCTTCTTACCTTTGAAAAGAGAAATGAAAATGCCCTCACCTGGCCCCTTAGTATCTACAAAGCAATATCTTATTCAGCACGGGGACCAAAAAACCCACAGTCCCTCTCCTTTCTTTACAAAACTGTGAATGGTAAAGGTCAAATCTCAGATTTTTGCAAACTTGGAGTATAGCCGCTTTATAGTTGTGTTAGTTTCTGCTCTACAACGAAGTGTATCAGCTATGTGTATACATATATCCCCTCCCACCCGGACCTCCCTCCCACCCCACCCCCATTGCACCCCTCTCGGTCATCACAGAGCACTGAGCTGAGCTCCTGACTATACACCAAGTTCCCACCAGCTATGTATTTTACATATGGTAGTGTATGTATGTCAACCCCAATCTCACAATTCATTCCACTCCCCTTTCCCCTTCCATCTTTACATGTCTGTTCTCTATGTCTGCATCTCTATTTTTACCCTCCAAATAAGTTCATCTGTACCATTTTTCTAATTCCACATATATGCATTAATATACAATATTTGTTTTTCTCTTTCTGACTTATTTCACTCTGTGTAACAGACTCGACATCCATCCACAAAATCTCAAGACTCTTAATAACAGCTGGATTATTGTGTCTGTGGATACCCTACAGAATTACTTGCCATAATGATTCTCATTTTCATATTGATGAAATGAGACCCAGAGAAGCTAAATAACTTTATTCAGGCTCCAAACTTAGCAAGTGACAAGAGGCAGGATTCAAAGCCATGTCTGTTCAATGCTAAGACTCACGTACTCGACCGTGTTACAAATAAACACTCCAATTGTGAATAGCATTGTGTGAGCCTGCACTACCCAGAACCAGGAGTAAGCATCCTCGGAAACAAGAAAAGAAAAAGAGGGACTTCCCTGGTGGTCCAGTGGCTAAGACTCCACACTCTCAGTGCAGGGGGCCCAGTTTGATCCCTGGTCAGGGAACTAGATCCCACATGCCACAACTAAAGATCCTGCACGCTACAACCAAGACCTGGTGCAGCCAAATAAATATTAAAATTTAAAAAGAGTTGCCCAGGATCCCTTCCTTAGAACACATCATCACAACATAAAAAAAAAAATCCCTAAACGCACCAAGCTAGGGCAAGCCTGACATTTCCTAGTGGTTTCATTCTCCTAGTGGACAGGAGAATGAAATGACAGGGATAGGCGGGGCTACTTGGAGAGACTTTCTAGAAGGTACATGTCATTCACTAGATTTTAAAAGAGAGAGAGGGATGAAGGAAGGAAGCATACTAGTGGGGCTTCCTTAGTGATCACTCCTGGCCCTTTCATCACTATTAGCTGTATGGCCTTGGGGTCCTAGCCTGAAATAGAGCCAAGAAGGATGGGAAGGATGACCAAGATATTAATTACTTGTCTTGGCATAGCACTATTGGCCTAGGGATTCGAGCCACCTACAAGCTTCAGGATTCTTGAGGAATGAGGGTGGTGAGTTTCAGGAAAAGAGTGAATCTTTGTCTCCTCTGCTGTTGTGAATCACTCACTCCAGTGTGGCCAAGGGACAGGAGGCTGACGTCAGCAGTTCCTGGCACTTTTGCTGGAGTAGGACCTGTAGAAGAATGGCTTCCAGTATGGCTGTACCAAATCTGAAGTCATAAATATATTTTGAATGGGGCAGGGAGCTTCTGTGCTTTTGTACAACTGGATTTCAAGTTAACCTTCCCACCTTGTTATAGAGGACAATTAATACCTGGTTACTTTTTGGAGAGAAGAGATTCAAGATGCTCAGATTGGAAGAAATATCATAATGATTACTTGGGGGAATTTTCCTGTCTATGTACCTGGGTTGAAAATAGATAAAATTGTAGGTTTCATTATAACAAAAGGAATATTGGTTCCTGATCTTCAGGGGACTTCCTAATGTTTTGTAGGTCTTTTCTAGAGGACAAGGGCTTCCTTCTCTCAAAACTGATACAAAGATCTCAGCTTCAGTTAGGACAATTAACTCTTTAATGGCTTGGAACAGTGGATTCTGCAAAATGATAAGACAAGGAAGCAACAAAATTTCAAGGCCTCCCTATACAGCTTCTCTCCCTCCCCCAGGGTGGGCTCCATATGAATAAAAGTATAAGTCATTTATTCTAATTTCTTCAAACTTCATTGACTCTATGTGTGTATATTCTTCTTGGACTGTGCTGTGCTATTTAGTATGCACTTAAAGTGCATTTTAGTGGATATTAAAGAAGGCACTTGCTTATTGCCAGCATTTTCTACGAGTATCTAATTAAGTTCAGGTTCTTGTGTTAATTATCCAGTTCTCTAACGTTTATTAAGCTATCTGATTTTAATATAATCCTACTGCAAGTAGTGAATATGTAGTCATTCAACTGCTCAGAGAAAACGCATTAAATCCCAGATGTGTAAGGTGAATTGCTTGAATGCAACTAGCCATTAAGTTTGATCATAAAACGTTTATTAGAGGAAGAGACACCATTTTAGTTTGACTTCATATCTTTAGTGCACCCACCATCAACTGATATAAGCAGAATTTCAGTGTTTCTTAGTTTTGAACTCGGTCTCAACTGTGAATTACATTTGTCTCAATTTGTTTTTAAAAATACAATACTAAATAAATAATACTATTTGTTTTTTAAGAATTTTCTCTCTCTCAACTTCAATAATACCTTTTGTTTTTAGGGATTCTTCTCTTTTTTTTAATTTAATTGGAGGCTAATTACTTTACATTATTGTATTGGTTTTGCCATACATTGACAGGAATCTGCTCCAGGTGTACATGTGTTCCCCATCTTGAACCCCCCTCCCACCTCCCTCCCCATCCCATCCCTCTGGTTCATCCCAGTGCACCAGCCCCGAGCATCCTGTATCAAAAACACCCTCTTCATGGGAATTCCCTGGTGGTCCGGTGGTTAAGACTTCAAGCGCTCACTACCAGGCGTCCAGGTTCAATCCCTGGTCAATCCCACAAGCCCACAGCACAGCAAAAACAAAACAAACAGAAAAAGTCCTCTTCAGCTAGAATTTTAAACTTGCACAACGGGTATATCAAAAAAGGTACCCTTAGTCCTTTTTGCTCTCACAGGGAAAACGACTCACCAGACTTGAACACGCTCACATCCTTGCCATGGAACCCACAAAGGTCCCAGGTCCAAGCCCATCCGCCCCTCCTTTGACCGCCTGTGACAGAGGGCCCTTCCTCCTCCCACTTTCAGATACTGTCCGACCCGTCCCCTAATCTCAGCCTCTCCAACCTCCTCAGTAAACTCAGCCTGGACCTTCTTTAATCCCACCAGTCCATTCGTCACTTCCTTTAGTATGTAAATACCCTCCAAATTACTCATATTTATAAACCACCGCCCACCTTGACCCAATCCCCTACCACCCACTACTGGCTCCAGTCTTTCCCCCAAATTTCGAGCTTCACTTCCTGAAGTGCATGTCTCCCAACTGTTCATTTTGTACCTACATTCATCTAGCTTCCGCTCCCAGCATCCTTCATCGACTGGCTGCCGTGAACTTGCCTACGACCTCCCCGTGCTAAATGCCCCTCAGTCCTTACTGGGCTTGGCTGCTGGGTAGCATTCGTCACCAGCTTTGGTTCCCCCCTTTTTGAAGCAGTCTCTTACCTTGGCTCCTGCAAAGCAACGTTCTCCTGGACAACCTCGTGTCTCGGGCTCCTTCCGAGTTCCTTTGTTGGTGGTCATCCTCCTCTGCTCCTCCTCCCTCTACCCTTTCTCTTCCTTCTCCCCTTCTCCTCCTCCCCTACCTCTTCCTCCTCCTTCAGCTCCCATTCCCAGGTCTCCTTCTTCTTCCCCTTCTTCTTTGACTTGTCCTTCAAATATCCTTCAGGATTCTGTCCTTGGCTTTTTTCTGACTCAACACCCACTCTCTGGGCCACCTCTCTCATGGCTTTTATGAGCATCTATATGCTGCTTTCAAATCTCTATCTCCCTGCCGCCCATTCATTCACACAGCAGGCAGCATGATATTTTGTCACACACAGATCTTCTGTCACTTCACTGAATGCACTCATCCATATGTTCTTTTGCTTTTAGGATAAAATCAAACCTCTTTGCTGATAAAATAAAAAAGCCCTCCCCCATCCCCACTCCCAAGGATTTGGTCTTACCTGGCACTAAAGCCTCAGCCTCTTTCCAGTCTCCTTCTGGAATTCTACATTCCAGCCCTGCTAGACCTTCACTGTCTCTCAAGGTCCATGCTCTTTCAACTCTTAACTTTCCTCTGTCAATTCTTTCCACTTGGAGTCCTCCTCTAATGGGCCACTCATATGTCACCTTCAGGCCTCTGGTCAAAATAGCATCCTTCAAGAGAGCTGTCCTCACCTCCAGGTTAGGTCCTGCTGATTTCTGTACATTTCCTATGAAAATATTCACTATGCCTTTTTGATATGCCTGTTTAATTGTTCATTGTTCTCTCCCAGCTCCTAGCCCAACACCCAGGATGCATTAGGTGCTCACAGCTATGTTCTAGTTGAATGAACAAGTTTATCTAAATGATAATAGCATTATCCCTACATATTTGAGAATTTCCACATCCCTTCAGGAAGATGGTACTTGTGTTCTCCCATCTGTGAATCAAACTGTGCTTCCAAACCCACCTGTTCATGCAAAATAATTAAGCATTTGTGTAAAACTGGGGCGGAAGAGGCAGCAACGCCAAAGGCAGCTGAGCTACTCTCCTGCTGCAGAAAACTGGGCGAGAGTTTAAATGAGAAGGTGTCTAACATCTGGCTTTCTTTCCCTTCCTGGGAGGTTTGCACATATGCTCTGTAACCTACTTGCAATATTATGCTTAATAGCGATCATGACAACATTGTCCTTTAAATATTTAAAAAATATTTAGATCCTTCCCTGTGGTCCACTGGCACAGATTCCATTCTCCCAATGCAGGTGGCCCAGGTTCAATCCCTGGTCAGGGAACTAGAACCCAAATGCTGCAACTAAGAGTTCTTGTGCCACAACTAAAGATCCCGCAGGCTGCAACTAAGAGCCAGCAGAGCCAAATATATAAATATTTTTAAAAAAATATTTAATACATCCTTAAATGTGGCTGTATTAACTTTGAGACCTAGATTTTTTCAAAGCAGGGGAAACACTGTGATTTCTAATGGAGAAACAGGATTAGATATGTAGACAATAACATTGTAGAAAAACTTCTAGGATACCTTTTGTTGTTCAGTCACTAAGTCTTGTCCGACTCTTTGTGACCCCAAGAACTGCAGTGCGCCAGGCTTCCCTGTCCTTCACTATCTCCTGGAGCTTGCTCAAACTCATGTCCACTGAGTCAGTGATGCCATCCAACCATCTCATCCTCTGCCTTTACTCCTTTTGCCTTCAATCTTTCCCAGCATCAGAGTCTTCTCCAATGAGTCAGGTCTTTGCATCAGGTGGTCAAAATATTTGAGTTCCAACTTTAGCATCCGTCCTTCTCATGAATATTCAAGGTTAATATATACGAGTTTCATATAACTGAAAAAAATCTTTTCATGTACCTGCTTCTGGGTGAGCAACAGGTGATGGAATGCAGTCTTCCTGGGACCATGGGGATACAGCTTCTGTCCGGGTCCTGTCATTTTGTAAATATATTTGCCTGAATTAAATATATATATATATATTTGCTTGATGTTTTCCCTATCTATAGCAGGACCCCAAATACTGAGAAATCTCAGTCTAAGATAAAGAAAATGTTTGATGAGAATCCAGAGATGACATTTACTGAACCATCAGAGTGTAGAGAACCACCCTGATCTCCAGCAGCACACGTTGGGTAAATATATACATAAATAATATCTATTTATTATTATTCACTCATATATAAACCTATACTGTTTGGTGTATTTCATTGTTGACTCTAAAATACGTGCCTAGGGATGGAACAGTGGAGCTTTAAAGGCAGTTAAAAGGAAAGCAGCAGGGAGGGTACATCGTCGCCAGCCTGGCTGAGCAGCAAGATTTTCTAAAGACACAAGAGGGAGTAGATGACCTTTCCAGAGCCCTCTCGTCCAAAGATTTTATGATTGCATGCACGTCCTCTGTCTAGACATGAAGGGTGGGTGCTCTTGCTTTTTCTGTGGTAACATAGAGAAAAGTGTGACTGCTCCATCTACAGTCACATTGCAGAAACTACTCAACCTCAGCCAGAAAAATCAACAAAATCACAAACAAAACGGGAGGAAAAACCCACCGAGAAGAACACAATTCCAGAGTCTGTTACAAATAATATTCTCCCCAAATTATATTTACATTTAGTCCAGGCTTTCAGAGAGACAGTAACTTCTATGTTCTGTGTTTTTCACAGTTATCAACATTCATGCGCATACTTAATGCCTACTATGTAAGGCCGTTTCACGAGAAAAGGAAGCGCTTGAAAGTCTGGCCCTTCCTTTGACGAGTGAGGAAAAAGACCTGGATAGGTAAGTTAGGTGACCATGGTCATTAGGGACTGAGTGAAGACCCGGGTGTCTGACTACTGACAAGACAGCGGTGTGACGGTTTCTCTGAGACTGACCCAACGCTGCAGTGCTGCCATCAAACACTACACTCAGAGTCTCCTTTCACTCTTAGGCCCTGGTCCTCACTCCTCTGTGTTTCAGGCAACCTGCAGGCACCTTGTCCCTCCGCTGGCCTCCTCACTTCCTTACCTCTGCCCTTATAAACTCCCATGCAATTCCATAAACTTGTCAGCTCTTACCAGGCTCAGGTCACACTAAAGACCTGCCCTGAACACTCTTCTCCAGATACCACGTGACTTTGCTATTTCTCTCTCTCTCCACTCAGGTCTCTTCAAACGTGTTCAGTTCAGTTCAGTCGCTCAGTCGTGTCCGACTCTCTGCGACCCCATGAATCACAGCACGCCAGGCCTCCCTGTCCATCACCAACTCCCGGAGTTCACTCAAACTCATGTCCATCGAGTCGGTGATGCCATCCAGCCATCTCATTCTCTGTCGTCCCCTTCTCCTCCCGCCCTCAATCCTTCCCAGCATCAGAATCTTTTCCAGTGAGTCAACTCTTCGCATGAAGTGGCCAAAGTATTGGAGTTTCAGCTTTAGCATCAGTCCTTCCAATGAACACCCAGGACTGATCTCCTTTAGAATGGACTGGTTGGATCTCCTTGCAGTCCAAGGGACTCTCAAGAGTCTCCTCCAACACCACAGTTCAAAAGCATCAATTCTTCGCCAGTCAGCTTTCTTCACAGTCCAACTCTCACATCCATACATGACCACTGGAAAAACCATCAAACGTGTTAGGTAGTTAGAATAGGAAAAAGGAGTCCAAGATGGCAGTGGCTGAGAGACAAAGAAAGAGAAAAGCCTGTGAAATTGGAACAAAAGAAAACCTGTGGACTGAAGTGAGAACTTTAGGTGAAACAAATATGCCCCCTTCTTGGCTAGCCCAATTTTCAGAGGGCAGGCTCAGAAGGGAGGAAACAAAACGTATAAAAAGAAGACTGAGGCCTTTCCTTTGGGGTCAGCCCACCCTCATGCCTTGAGCGTGTACTATCCTTTGTTTGCTGAATAAAACTCTGAGGTATAACCGAGCTGTAACACTGATCCACCATTTCAAACATTTGCTGTGGCAAAACAGAACTATGGAAATTACACACTCCCCCAACAGTCACTCCTTGCTGAGATCTTCCTTAACCACATTCCCTAAAATAGCGAGTTCTTCATTCATTTTATTTTTAAACCATCAGTCAAATATACTTTGAAACTTTACTTTGAAATAAAATGCATCTATTGAAACTTACAGGAACCACAAAGCACTCCTTAAACTTCTGGAACTCCAGCACCTGCAACCAGACTGTCTCTGACATGCAGTCTTCCCTCCTAGACTCTACCTGATGGTGTCAGGACTGAATTGCTGGGAAAGGGGAAGAGGAAAAGAGAAAATCTTTCCCTTCAAAGAGAATATCCTTTTGAATCCTCATTCTTCATCCTGACCAAGTTCTAAGGTTGGGCCCTACATCTTACATGTTTCTCTACCAAGAAGCACCTACTTTTCTTTTCTTCCCCTATTCCATTTTATTTTTTGAATTTTTATTTATTTTTGTTGTTTTTCAGAGGCTAAGTTGTGTCCGACTCTGTGCTACCCCATGGACTGCAGCACTCCAGGCTCCCCTGTCCTCCACTATCTCCCAGAGTTTGCTCAAATTCATGTCCACTGAGTTGGTGATGCCATCCAACCATCTCATCCTCTGATGCCCCCTTTTCCTTTTGCCTTCAATCTTTCCCAGCATCTGGGTCTTTTCCAATGAGTCAGCTCTTTGCATCAGGTATAGTTGATTCACATCGCTTTAATTTTTTCTGTACAGCAAAGTGATTCAGTTATACATTCTTTTTCATATTTTTTCCATTATGGTTTATCACAGGATATTGAATATATCAATAATTACCTGTGCTACACAGTGGGACCTTGTTATCTATCTATCCTATATATACAAGTTTGCATCTGCCAACCCCAGGCTCCTACTCCATCCCTCCCTCCCCGCTGGCAACTGTATATGTTCTCTATGTCTGTGAGTCTGCCTGCTTCATAGATAAGTTCATCTGTGTCATATTTTAGATTCCACATATAAGTGATATCATATGCTGTCTTTATCTGACTTAGTATGATAATCTCTAGGTCCAACCATGTTGCAGCAAATATCATTTTTCATTCCTTTTTATGGCTGAGTAATATTCCACTGCATGTATGTACCATGTCTTCTTCATCCATTCATCTGTTGATGGACATTTAGGTTGCTTCCATGTCCTGGCTATTGTGAATAGTGCTGCTATGGGCACAGGAGAAGAAGCACCTAATTTCTAATTGTGACTCAAGTAGCTGGAAACCTAGCACCCCAAAGAAGGTGGAAACTTCCCGGGTCAGCTCTTAATCAGAACTCTGATAAGCAAATGCCTTAATTTCCTACAGGATGGGACTTCAAATGATGGAATTTTGTAAGAACTATGCATAACTGCCCAATAAATATATCAAGGCATTATTTTTTCTACAACTGCAGCACCACACAAAAAAGTTCACAATTGGAGTGATGTCTCTAGCATAGTTGCTTCAGAGAGGATCTGAATATCCAATGAGGATATTTGTCTCTCAACATTCTCACCCACGTTATCATTCCAGCCTACAAACTCTCAGTGTGACATTGAATAATTTACCTTAAATTTTTGTATTTTTGATATTTTCTAGGTGTGACCTTTTATTTTCCACTTAGGTAAGTCCCTTTAACATTTCTTGTAGAGCTGGTTGGTGGTGCTGACCTCTTAGCTTTTGCTTATCTGTGAAACCTTTGATCTCTCTTTCAAATCTGATCGAAAGCCTTGCCAGGTAGAGTATTATTAGTTGTGGGTTTTTCCTTGTTACCACTTTAAATATAACCTGCCACTCCCCTGTGGCCTCCAGAATTCCTGCTGAAAAGTCAGCTGATAGTCCTATGGGAGTTTCCTTGTTTGTAACTTGTTGCTTTCCCCTTTGCTGCTTATGTTTTCATTTTAGCTTTACTTTTTGCCATTTTAATTACAGTATGTCTTGATGTGGTCCTCTTTGGGGTGATCCTGCGTAGGACTTTCTGTGCTTCCTGGACCTGGATGTTTCCTTTCCCAGGTGAGGGAAGTCGTCAATATATGTTCTCTGGGACTTCCCTGGTGGTTCAGTGGCTAAGAATCCACCTGCCAATGCAGGGGACACGGTTCAATCCCTGGTCCAGGAAGTAAGGTCCCACAGGCTGTGAGGCAACTAATCCCGTGTACCACAACCACTGGGCTTGTACTCTAGAGCCCACGAGGCACAACTACTGAAGCCAGCATGCCCTTGAACCCACATTCCACAACGAGAAGCCACCACAATGAGTTCAAGCACCATAACTAGAGAGAAGCCCCTGCTCACTGCAACTAGAGAAAGCAGTCACCCAGCAACAAAGACCCAGCACAGCCAAAAATAAAATAAATAAAAAATTTTAAAGAATCAGTTTTATATATCAGTTCAGTTCAGTCACTCAGTCGTGTCCGACTCTGTGACACAAATGGGCTGCAGCACGCCAGGCTTCTCTGTCCATCACCAACTCCCAGAGCTTACTCAAACTCATGTCCATCAAGTCAGTCATGCCATCCAATCCTCTCATCCTCTGTCGTCCCCTTCTCCTCCTACCTCCAATCTTTCCCAGCATCAGGGTCTTTTCCAGTGAGTCAGTTCTCAGCATCAGGTGGCCAAAGTATTGGAGTGTCAGCTTCAGCATCAGTCCTTCCTATGAATACTCAGGACTGATTTTCTTTAGGATTGACTTGTTTGATCTCCTTGCAGTCCAAGGGATGCTTAAGAGTCTTCTCCAGCACCACAGTTCAAAAGCATCAATTCTTCAGTGCTCAGCTTTCTTGATAGTCCAACTCTCACATCCATACATGACCACTGGAAAAACCATAGCTTTGACTAGATGGACCTTTGTCAGCAAAGTGATTCTCTGTTCTTTAATATGTTGTCTAGGTTGGTCATAGCTTTTCTTCCAGGGAGCAAGCGTCTTTTAATTTCATGGCTACATCACCATCCACAGTGATTTTGGAGTCCAAGAAAATAGTCTATCACTGTTTCCATTGTTTCCCCATCTATCGCCATGAAGTGATTGGACCGGATACCATGATCAACATTTTTGAATGTTGAGTTTTAAGCCAACTTCTTCACTATCCTCTTTCACTTTCATCAAGAGGCTTAGTTCTTCTTCAGTTTCTGCCATAAAGGTGGTGTCATCTGCATATCTGAGATAATTGATATTTCTCCTGGCAATCTTGATTCCAGCTTGTGCTTCATCCAGCCCAGCGTTCCTCACGATGTACTCTGCATATAAGTTATATAAGCAGGGTGACAATATCCAGCCTTGACATATTCCTTTCCCAATTTGGAACCTGTCTGTTGTTCCATGTCCAGTTCTAACTGTTGCCTCTTGACCTGCATACAGATTTCTCAGGAGGCAGGTAAGGTGTTATATGTGTACACACACACGCACACACACACATAAACACACACACATTCTCTGCCCCTTTCTTCTTCTTCTGGATCCCTATGTGAATGTTCATAAACTTGATGTCATCTTTTTCTCTTACTAGACTGTCCTCAAGTTTTTAAATTCTATTTCCCTTTTATGTTTAGCTTCAGTGATTTTCACTTGTCTGTCTGCCAGCTCCGCACAACCGACCAAGCACAGAAGCGCGGCCAAGAGGAGCTACCCCACGCCCAAGGTCAGGGCGGTGGCCGAGAGGAGCTGTCCCACGTCCAGGAGGTGGTGGCTGCGCGGGCGCAGGAGGGCCGAGAGGAGCTACTCCACGTTCAAGGTCAGGAGGGGCAGCTTTGAGGAGATACCCCTCGTCCAAGGTAAGGTGCAGTGGCTGCACTTTGCTGGAGCGGCTGTGAAGAGATTTTCCACCACCAAGGTAAGAGAAACCCAAATAAGACAGTAGGTATTGGAAGGGGACATCAGAGGGCAGACACACTGAAATCATAATCACAAAAAACTAGTTGATCTGATCATATGGACCACAGCCCTGTCTAACTCAATGAAACTAAGCCATGCCGTGTGGGGCCACCCAAGACGGACGGGTCATGGTGGAGAGGTCTGACAGCATGTGGTCCACTGGAGAAGGGAATGGCAATCCACTTCAGTATGCTTGCCTTGAGAACCCCATGAACAGTATCAAAAGGCAAAATGATAGGATACTGAATGAGGAATTCCCCAGGTCGGTAGGTGCCCAGTATGCTACTGGAGATCAGTGGAGAAATGACTCCAGAAAGAACGAAGGGATGGAGCCAAAGTGAAACAAATACCCAGTTGTGGATGTGACTGGTGATAGAAGCAAGGTCTGATGCTGTAAAGAGCAGTATTGCATAGGAACCTGGAATGGTAGGTCCATGAATCAAGGCAAATTGGAAGTGGTCAAACAGGAGATGGCAAGAGCGAACATAGACATTCTAGGAATCAGTGAATTAAAATGGATTGGAATGGGTGAATTTAACTCAGATGACCATTATATCTACTACTGTGGGCAGGACTCCCTTAGAAGAAATGGAGTAGCCATCATGGTCAACAAAAGAGTCTGAAATGCAGTACTTGGATGCAATCTTGAAAATGACAGAATGATTTCTGTTCGTTTCCAAGGCAAACCATTCAGTATTACAGTAATCCAAGTCTATGCCCCAACGAGTAATTCTGAGGAAGCCGAAGTTAAACGGTTCTATGAAGACCTACAAGACCTTTTAAAACTAACACCCAAAAAATGTGTCCTTTTCATTATAGGGGACTGGAATGCAAAAGTAGGAAGTCAAGAAACACCTGGAGTAACAGGCAAATTTGGCCTTGGAGCACGAAATGAAGCAGGGCAAAAGCTAATAGTTTTGCCAAGAGAACGCACTGGTCATAGCAAATACCCTCTTCCAACAACACAAGAGAAGACTCTACACATGAACATATGGTCAACACCGAAATCAGATTGATTATATTCTTTGCAGCCAAAGATGGAGAAGCTCTGTACAGTTAGCAAAAACAAGACCAGGAGCTGATTGTGGCTCAGATCATGAACTCCTTATTGCCAAATTCAGACTTAAATTGAAGAAAGTAGGGCAAACCACTAGACCATTCAGGTATGACCTAAATCAAATCCCTTATGATTATACAGTGGAAGTGAGAAATAGATTTAAGGGAGTAGATCTGATTGATAGAGTGCCTGATGAACTCTGGACAGAAGTTCGTGACATTGTACAGGACACAGGGTCCAAGACCATCCCCATGGAAAAGAAATACAAAAAAGCAAAATGGCTGTCTGGGGAGGCCTTACAAATAGCTGTGAAAAGAAGAGAAGCGAAAAGCAAAGGAGAAAAGGAAAGATATAAGCATCTGAATGCAGAGTTCCAAAGAATAGCAAGGAGAGATAAGAAAGCCTTCCTCAGCGATCAATGCAAAGAAATAGAGGAAAACAACAGAATAGGAAAAACAAGAGATCTTTTCAAGAAAATTAGAGATATCAAGGGAACATTTCATGCAAAGATGGGCTTGAAAAAGGACAGAAATGGTATGGACCTAACAGAAGCAGAAGATATTAAGAAGAGGTGGCAAGAATACACAGAAGAACTGTACAAAAAAGATCTTCACGACGAAGATAATCACGATGGCGTGATCACTGACCTGGAACCAGACATCTTGGAACGTGCAGTCAAGTGGGCCTTAGAGAGCATCACAACGAACAAAGCTAGTGGAAGTGATGGAATTCCAACTAAGCTATTTTAAATCCTGGAAGATGATGCTATGAAAGTGCTGCACTCAATATGCCAGCAAATTTGGAAAACTCAGCAGTGGCCACAGGACTGGAAAAGGTCAGTTTTCATTCCAATCCTAAAGAAAGCCAATGCCAAAGAATGCTCAAACTACCACACAATTACACTCATCTCACACGCTAGTAAAGTCATGCTCAAAATTCTCAAAGCCAGGCTTCAGCAATATGTGAACCGTGAACTTCCAGATGTTCAAGCAGGTTTTAGAAAAGGCAGAGGCACCAGAGATCAAATTGCCAACATCTGCTGGATCATGGAGAAAGCAAGAGAGTTCCAGAAAAACATCTATTTCTGCTTCATTGACTATGCCAAAGCCTTTGATTGTGTGGATCACAATAAACTGTGGAACATTCTGAAAGAGATGGGAATCCCAGACCACCTGACCTGCCTCTTGAGAAACCTGTATGCAGCTCAGGAAGCAACAGTCAGAACTGGACATGGAACAACAGATTGGTTCCAAATAGGGAAAGGAGTACGTCAAGGTTGTATATTGTCACCCTGCTTATTTAACTTCTATGCAGAATACATCATGAGGAATGCTGGGCTGGAAGAAGCACAAGCTGGAATCAATATTGCCGGGAGAAATATCAATAACCTCAGATATGCAGATGACACCACCCTTATGGCAGAAAGTGAAGAGGAACTCAAAGGCCTCTTGATGAACGTGAAAGAGGAGAGTGAAAAGGTTGGCTTGAAGCTCAACATTCAGAAAACGAAGATCATGGCATCTGGTCCCATCACTTCATGGGAAATAGATGGGGAAACAGTGGAAACAGTGTCAGACTTTATTCTTGGGGGCTCCAAAATCACTGCAGATGCTGATTGTAGCCAGGAAATTAAAAGACGCTTACTCCTTGGAAGGAAAGTTATGACCAACCTAGATAGCATATTAAAAAGCAGAGACATTACTTTGCCAACAAAGGTCCATCTAGTCAAGGCTATGGTTTTTCCCGTGGTCATGTATGGATGTGAGAGTTGGACTGTGAAGAAAGCTGATCGCCGAAGAATTGATGCTTTTGAACTGTGGTGCTGGAGAAGACTCTTGAGAGTCCCTTGGACTGCAAGGAGATCCAACCAGTCCATTCTAAAGGAGATCAATCCTGGGTGTTCATTGGAAGGACTGATGCTAAAGCTGAAACTGCAATACTTTGGCCACCTCATGCGACGAGTTGACTCACTGGAAAAGACTCTGATGCTGGGAAAGGTTGGGGGCGGGAGGAGACTGGGACGGCAGAGAATGAGATGGATGGATGGCATCACCGACTCGATGGACATGAGTTTGAGTGAACTCCGGGATTTGGTGATGGACAGGGAGGCCTGGCATGCTGTGATTCATGGGGTCGCAAAGAGTTGGACACAACTGAGCGACTGAACTGAACTGAACTGAACTGTCTTCCAGTTCACTGATCCAGTCCTCTGTATCATCTAATCTAGTGTTGATTCCTTCTAGTGTATTTTTAATTTCAGTTATTGTTCAGTTCGGCAACTTCCCTGGTGGCCTAGAGGGTAAAGGGTCTGCCTGCGATGTGGGAGACCTGGGTTTGATCCCGGAGTTGGGAAAATCCCCTGGAGAAGGAAATGGCAACCCACTCCAGTACTCTTGCCTGGAAAATCCCATGGATGGAGGAACCTGGTAGGCTATATAGTCCATGGGGTCGCAAAGAGTCAGACACGACTGAGCGACTTCACTTCATTATTCAGTTCTGTTTGGGTCTTCTTTATATTTTCTAACTTTTTGTTAAAAACGTCTAACTTCCATCCTGTTGATACATTCATTCCCCCACCCCCACCCCAGTTCTTTGAGCATTTTATGATTAGTATCTATCGGGTAGATTGCTTACCTTTACTTCACCAAGTTCTTCTGCGGTTTTCTTTTGTTCTTCTGTTTGCAACATATTTATCTGTCACCACATTTTGCCTAATTCACTGTCTTTATTTGTAGATGGGTTGCATTTTTCCAATCTTGGAGAAGTGACATCTGTAGTTAATGTCCTATGGGGTTCAGCAGTGCCGTCCCCTCTGGTCACCAGAGCTATGTGCTTTACAGGTGCCTTCTGTGTGGGTTGCCTTCTTGTGACTGGCTGCCTACTGTAGGCACGTCGGCAGGTGTAGCAGGTCCCTGATCTGGTTGGGCTGCTGATCTCTCCTGGGCAGGGCCAGATCCTGGTGACTCTGGCTGCACAGCTGAAGGAATCCCACCTTTGTTACTGGTTTGCTGTTGGGTGGGCCTGATTCTTAACAAGGCTGCTGCAGAGCCATGATAGTTCTGCATCTGGTGGGTGAGGCCAGAGCCACATGGTCCTGAGGCTGGTACCCACCCACTAGTGGTGAGATCAAGGGTCCAGAACTGGGTCCTGGGGTCTTTGGCTGCTGGGTGTGGGGCCCAGAGCTAGTGTCCACCCACTGGGGCCCAAGGGGACACAGGGTTCGCACTGACCCCCTGGCGGGTGGAGCCAGATCCCAGCCTCTGGCAGAAGGGCACTGGGGTTCTGGGGTTGGAGCTGGCTGCAGTTGGGCAGGGCTAGGGCCCAGGGAGTCCTGGGACTGGTGCCCCACTAGTGAGTACACTGGGGCCTGACAAAGCTGGACAGGGCCACGATGGTCCCAGGGCTGATGTCAGCCCACTCCTTGGTAGGGGGTGGGAGAGAGGAGGCTGTGGCCCAGGAGCTTCGGGTGATGGCGTCCACTCACTGCTGGCTGAGTTTGGGTCCCAGGGCTAGTGCTGGCCTGCTGGTGGTCAGGGCCAGGTCCTGGGCCCCATGGTAGTCTGGGCTGAGTCCCAGGGCAGCTGGAGGCTCAAGGGATTCTAAGGCAGTTGGGCTGCTGGGAGGTGGCATCATGTCCCCACCCAGCTAGCTGCCTGGCCGGTGGCATCTGGGAATGGTGCCAATCGGGCAAAAATTAAGACAATGCGTTTAAAGGGAGGTGTACTAGGTATTGACAAAGTCGTTACTCAATCTCCTTGAAAATAGAAAATACTTTGAACTGAGTAACAATGAAAACACAGTCTATCGAAATTTGTGGGACACAGTCATAGCAGGCCTTAGATGGAATTTTGTGGCTTTAAATGTTTATATTTGTAAAAAAACAAAACAAAAAACAAATCAATGATATGAGTTTTTACCTTAATAAGTTAGGGGGCAAAAAAGAGATAAACCCAAAACCAATAAAAGGGAACAAAAAGAGGCAGAAATTAATGCTTTGGAAGACAATCAATGAATAGAGAAAAACCAACAAAGTCAGAATTCAGTTCTTTTTCTTGTAAATGGTATATCAAAATTGACAAAGGAAGAATGAAAAACCTCTATCTATTAAGCATCTGAATTAGACTGAGAAAGACTGAAGGCAAAATACGTGAAAGGTTATCCTGGGTATAATGACAATAATGATCGAAGAGGCATTCAGCACAATTTACATGAGTAATAGGCTCTGTTAATAATCGACTGTTTCTAACTTGTTTAATTATTTAGGTAGGCAGTACTTTCATCAGCCAAGGTCACATAATCTGCAAATGGCAGAGACAGGACTCAAAACTATATAACTCAGAAGCTCAGATCATCTATTAAAATTCCTCTGAGATGAATTACACTCTAGCTGAAGCCAGTATCCTCCTAGGTTCGTCACTTCTTGGTGTGAAGTGAAAGTTGCTCAGTCGTGTCCGACTCTTTGCAACCCCATGGACTATACAGTCTATGGAATTCGGCAGGCCAGAATACTGGACTGGGTAGGCTTTCCCTTCTCGAGGGGATCTTCCCAACCCAGGGATCAAACCCAGGTCTCCCTCATTGCAGGCAATTCTTTACCAGCTGAGCCACCAGAGAAGCCCAACAATCTGGGGTGGGTAACCTATCCCTTCTCCAGCAGATCTTCCCAACCCAGGAATCAACCAGGGTCTCCTGCATTGCAAGCAGATTCTTTACCAACTGAGCTATCAGGGAATATAATTTTGAAGAATTTTTCTTTTACTTGTATTCAGAGCACACTGTTATGTAGTAATGCCACAGAGTCATTCAACCCCCTAATCAGGATTCATATCACTAATTCATGTAGGGTCAGAATCCAGGATACTGGTGGGTTTCGCTTCCAGCGGAAGGGATGACTGAGTGAGAAAGAAAGGAGCAAGTTTATCCTTGATGTGGGGACCATTTTTGATTCCTTTCTACTTCTCCTGACTCCTGCAAGGCACTCACCAGATGTCAGCTAATGAATAAATGAGAAATGAGTGGCTGGCTAAAAAGTCAACATTTAAGATCCTGCAGATTAAATATTTGTACCTAATGCTGTGTTTGGCACCTAGTAGGGGTTCGTTAATTATTCAAGAGGATGACATTTCCACCATTTTATTAATTCATTCAGCAAAGTATTTATCAAACCTCAGCCAGGTCTTGGGTATTCAATAAGGACATGTGGAATCTAGAATAAATTGGATACATTTAACAATGACAGATGATAGAAAGCAGTAAATGCTGACAGGACTGCCACTCAAGTGTTTTGAGTTTGAAGCTAGAAAGACAAAGGAAGCCCTTTCCCCCTCAAACTGGTTTCTCCGGATATCCTTTTGTCATGTTATACTTGGCAACCTCATAGCCTCGGACTTGTCTTCTCACTGAATTTATCCCAAATCTTTGGGATTTGTCTCCCTATCTCCATCTTCTCAGACGTTATCTCTGTTGAAAAGTCTGCCTGCACTGTAAACTCCGCGTGTCCAAAACAGAATTTATAATTCACTGCCAATCTACCCTTGCCTTTTTGAAGATGAGAGAGAAAAAGAACACCCCCGCCCCCCACAACAAAGAGCAGTGAGGAATAGGGAATTTACAGCATTCAGAGACAAGGAGACAAGGACAGTGACTCCGTGTGTCTTCAGGTTTTGCAATGTGCTCTGTCCTGTCTCCATCTATTTCCCAATTCCTACCATAAAAGGGGGAAATGTGATCCTTTTCTTTTTTAAAAAAAAATTCTCTTATTCATTCATTTGGCTGTGCCTAGGCTTAGTTGTGATATGCAGGATCTCTGATTGTGGCATGTAGGTTCTAGTTCCCTGACCAGGGATTGAATCTGTGTCCCCTGCATTGAGATTGTGGAGTCTAAGCCACTGGACCACCAAGGAAGTCCGCTGATTTCCTATCTTATAACCACAAAAAATTTCAAAGGCAAGTCTTTCATTTAATATTCATGTGGGAAGGAATTTAGATCCTCACTTCCATGAGCAATTTCTGAATGCCTCTAAAAGAAAACAGCATGACGTGGTGACTGTGCACAAAAAACAGTTTGTATTACTTAACATAATACTGCTTCATAAGATTAGAACTTAAGAGAGAAGGCAGGGCAGAGACTACTAAGATCTTTGAGGAAACTTCCCTCATAAAGTATATTCTTTCTTTTCTATTAGCTACACAGTATTAAGAATCTAGAGGAAACTTTAACACTCCTAACTGAAGTTACGGAATTAAAAGCACTAAGACATCCAGGGAACGGGTAACTTGAAACACTTTCGAGCTCATTCATTCCCTCAATACCTTTATTGGGACCCTCAAAAAGAGGAAAATACACTACATGGGCATGGCAAAATGGCTAGCTGGTCAAACAACTGGTGACCCTGTCCTCCTAGGAACACAGCTGGACACATTTCCCAGAATCCTTTCCAGTTAGATGGGCCACATGATTAAGTTTCGTCCAAAGCAACATGGGTACTCTACCCTCTTCCCCTGCTGGCTCCTTCAACAGAGAAGACTTTGTAAACTGGGAGAACAGCAGAGCCCAGAGATGGAAGGAACCTGGGTCTCGGGTAATTGTGGAAATCTGTTCACCAACCGGAAACAACCATGCTGGACTTTACATGAGAAAAGAAATAACCTCAGGAAAGTTACCAGCTGGGTTCCAGCGTCCTTACATCAAGGACTTTTACCTGATCAAGAATAAAAGCTCAATAAATACTAGCTTTCATCATTTCGGGAAACAAAGTTTACTTCTTAATTCCCTTTTTTTTCCTCAGGCAGAGAGGAAAACAAGGACCATGGGGATTAGTGAAAA
This sequence comes from Moschus berezovskii, assembly GCF_049115385.1. Taxonomy (NCBI): domain Eukaryota; kingdom Metazoa; phylum Chordata; class Mammalia; order Artiodactyla; family Moschidae; genus Moschus; species Moschus berezovskii. The sequence continues at coordinate 36,127,658 of NC_142473.1, read as the reverse complement.
GCTTAGATGCACTGACAAGTTACAAAATACTAAATGGTATACCGGTAGGCTTAAGTGAAGCAACACTGTAACAATAACTTAAACAGAAAGGAAAAAACCAAACATTTCCTTCTGGATCCAAAGCATTAAATTCTATGACTGGTGTCTTGCTAAAAGAATCTAATAAAAGATATGAAATATAAAAAAGTGGCACTCCCTTCTTTCTCCCCTTGATAGCAAGCATTTGGAGATACTCTAAAAGTTTTGACAATCCACATCACTTCTGAGGTTTCACATTGATATAAAATCTGTACAAAGAATATTTTATGCTTTTATAATATTTAACTGATACACTTTAATAAGCCATAATCAACTTTTATTATTTACATAAATAGATTAGACAATACCTTTGCAAACCATGTTTTCCCAACATACTTATATTACAACACATGACATTTCTTAATGAAAGTTATCCATTAAATCTTTTCGCAGAGGGAGTGGGAAGAAGTAAAGAAACAGAAAGGTACTGAAAGAAGATTTCTAAACTAATCTTCAGTGATAGGCCTAAAACATTTGGCAATTATTTCCTTTTATAGAAATCACAGGATTGTAACTTTGAAACATATCAAAAGTGCAGTGCATCAATTTAATTAAAAAAACCAGTAGCATTAAATATATTACCTAGGCATCAAATTTCCCTTTCTACATATATTCAGAGTCACATCATTTTACACCTATTAAATAACAATTGAAAACAATAACCATCAAAATCTTTAATCCCGGATCTGGATTAAACCATGGCAGTAGTAATGTTTTCTAAAATTCCAATGTATCTGTTCATCAATAAAACATAACAGTTGATGATGTCGCCAGAGAGTAAGTTTTCTATGTGTGGAAACACAATAATCTTGTAACACCAGCTATTAATCAGGTTACTGAGCTGATAATACATTAGGATTTTTTTTCAAATCTACGTTTCTACTTGAACAAAGCACAAGTTATCATACCAACACAGTAAGTCCCCTACATACAAACCTTCACATGTCTAACCTTCAAAGATGAGGACATGCGCTCACATATCCAATCACGTAAGTTCACATATCTAGAGTACATTGTCACACGCGTGCATCCTGCACAAGTGGTTGTGCTTTTGTGTACTTTACTGTAGAGTGCTGTAGAGTACAGCATTTTTATTTCAAGCCCAGGATGTCTGAAGCAAGCATAAAAGCAGTGGTAGCTGGTATCCCCTATTGCTGATGATCTGAAGCTCTTCCATCTCCCACCTCCGTGAGTTAGTAACTCTCCTCGCCTGCTCACTCGACGACAGCCCATGTGCCATCTGCTATACTATACTACTGTACTTTTCAAGGTACTGTACTGTAAGAGTAAAGACGTTTATTTTTTGTGCTTTTTACATATTATTTGTGTGAAAAGTCTTATAAATCTATTACAGACCGGTACTATATAGCCAATTGTGTTGGCTGGATAGATGAGCTAACTTTGTTGGACTTACAGACAAATCTGACTTACGAACATGGCTCTCGGAATGCAACTTGTTTTTATGTAGGGAACTTACTGTACCAAATACTTAGTCATTCCTGATACGAGGAACCATCTTCATATTAGTACTTCTTTGTTATGCCGTTTAGTCTTGATGTCATTAAGCACAATGAACTTTACTTTAATGAATATGAACAAATTAAGGCAAAAGGACATAGCCCAGTCCCCTCAATAATTTATCCTCTATCTTTTAAAAAACTGCTGTTGAGGCTATACAAATTACAGATCCGCTGGCCAGAAACACACAACTTGTCCCTTAGACCAACATCCAGTATCTGGAGCCCGAGGTTAAAATCGTGGTACACATGGCACGTTCCCTTGATCTACCATTATGAGCATTCCTCAGCTATACCCACAATACTGATTTTTCAAATGATACTGTTCACTTGCTATGCCTCCTTGCGGTAATGAATGTAGATTATTTTTCCCTGATTAAAAATGTTTAATAATTGGGAAATAATCTACTCAGTCTTTGTACACGCTCCATTGAATAGTTTTTCATTTTTATAACCATTTCCTTCATGGCTACTGTGTTTTTCTTCTGCCATTTTCTTCACATAATTAAGGGGTCCATTCCCCTCAAAGGAGGAGGGATTTCTGAATGAGCCTCCAATTCTATCCCACAAGGTGAAATACTGTCCATAATTATAGTCAAAGAGCATATGGTGGTCTGTGTGATGAGCCGAGCCATTAATAAAAGGCTTTAAGAGCTGGGGAACACGAAAATCACCATCATGAATGGAAATTGTCCAGATATTGACCAAGATGTACAAGCCTAAATAAACTACCTTGTGTAACGGGAAGATAAAAGGGTATATGTGGTAAGGCAGACTCTGAAAGAAGCCGTCCAGAGGGTGAAAAGCGTGACTCGCAAATGGAGTTGGAATCTTCCAGATATGATGAGGTTTGTGTAAGCGCTATAGAAGAAGAAAAGACCATGTTAATGCCATAGACTTTACCCAGTGCAACATTCTACTTAGCTTTTCATGCTCATGGTGTGGGAAATGACCTATCTGAAAAAATCCTGTTGAATTTAGCAAATTACTTTAGAAAATCCCCAAGACAGCAAGATTTTTAGCACAGCACTTGCAGATTCATAAAGGATACAAACAAAATGTACCTGGTACCTATCATGACTAAGGCTGCTGCTGCTGCTGCTGCTAAGTCACTTCAGTCGTGTCCGACTCTGTGTGACCCCATAGAGGGCAGCCCATCAGGCTTCCCCGTCCCTGGGATTCTCCAGGCAAGAACACTGGAGTGGGTTGCCATTTCCTTCTCCAATGTGTGAAAGTGAAAAGGGAAAGTGAAGTCGCTCAGTCATGTCTGACTCGTAGCGACCCCATGGACTGCAGCCTACCAGGCTCCTCGGTCCATGGGATTTTCTAGGCAAGAGTACTGGAGTGGCTTGCCATTGCCTTCTCCGTGACTAAGGCTACTTAGGCATTTAATAAGTTAGAGGAAATTCTTGAAAACAAGACAGGATTTATAGTTATCCACTGCTGAAACGTGTATTTTCTCTCTTCCTCTACAAATGAGTCAAGCTTATTACCTTATATACAAGTTTATGATGAAGGCCTCTGTGAATCCAGTAGATCAGCATGTCAGTGAAGAAGAGAAAGGACAAGACACTAGCAACGAGTTGAAACCAGCCTACAAGAGACAAAAGGGCATGGCAGAATCAAGATTCAGCTCCTAGGATCAGTTTACTTTTTCTCCCCCTCTTAATATATTTTTTAACTTTTTACTTTGTATTGGGTTATAGCCAATTAACAATGGTGTGATAGTTTCAGGTGAGCAGTGAAGGGACTCAGCCATACATACACATGTATCCCTTCTCCTCCAAACTCCCCTCCCATCCAGGTTGCCACGTAACACTGAGCAGAGTTCCCTATGCTATACAGTAGGTCCTTTTTGGTTATCCATTTTAAATATAGCAGTGTGTACATGTTGATCCCAAACTCCCTAACTATCTGTCCTTCCCCCCGCAGCAACCATAAGTTTGTTCACAGGTTATTTTTGACAAGTCCATCTAAGGAGACAAACAGGATACTAGACCCAAACACTGCCAACTATCTGCTTTGTTAATTCAATGCATCACAACCTCCATCTCCCTTGACTCTGGGATCTGTTCATTCTCCTCTCATAAAAACTTGAAGTGTCCTACCTAAATATTTCTTAATTCAACTGTGAGGATACTTACGAAACAGAAAGAGTATACTCCTATGGTATCTTTAATAATTAAATGCTGGAGAATAATGTTATTTATTTTTCCTTTCATAAAATCTTCGTAACACACATCTTCACATATTTTACCTCCTCTGTTTTGAATTTTATTTTCCACAAACTACTTTAAGCCACGGCATTATGAGCATTTACTCTGTAACCCAACTCCTTCTGACCTTTCCAACCTCATCTACTCATGTATTAACCAGCCTGGTTCACTTAGCATCCTCCCAACATCTTCAGAATCTTGCCTCTGTATCTTTACTCAAACCTCTCTCCTTTTACTTTTATTCATAATTCAGCCCACCTTCCAAGGCAGAGCCAATTCAGCACCTGGTGCGTGACTTTTGTTCCCTCCTTTGAAAACTAAACTTTTACTAGGAGAGCAGGGGTGCGGATGCCAGCAAGCGCGGATTTCAGTCCCAGATCCACCCCTTACTTGTCAAGTGAGCTCAGCAAGTTACTGAAACTCTTCTGTACACTTCATTTACTCACCTCTAAAGGAGCATATAGTAGTACCTACCGCATAGGATTAATATAGAATAAGATGGAGTGATGACACGTGAAAAGCTTAGAACTAAAGCTGGTACATATGAACAACAAATTTTAACTATGTATTATTCTTACTTTCTAATACTAGATACTAGAAATGTACCTTGATGAAGTAATTCCAGAATTTCACAGAACTATAGTTTAGTCACTATAGCACTTTATAATAGAAAAACAAGAAACAATCTAAAGATCTAAAAGTATGGATCATTTAAACAAAGTTTATTTAAATGGATATTTATGCAGTGTAATTCTAAAACTAACTGGCATGAAAACATGGGCACAAACATTGGCAAGAAAAAAAAAAAAATCACAGAGTCCACACCAGCATGCATAGCAAGGCTTTCAATTTTGTGATATAAATAATGATGGATTTTTTAAAAAAATAAGGGATGATAGATTTTAAAAAAAAAATTGTCTTCTGATTTTTTATAAGTGTCGATTGCTGCTGCTGCTAAGTCACTTCAGTCGTGTCCGACTCTGTGCGACTCCATAGACGGCAGCCTACCAGGCTCCCCTGTCCCTGGGATTCTCCAGGCAAGAACACTGGAGTGGGTTGCCATTTCCTTCTCCAATGTGTGAAAGTGAAAAGGGAAAGTGAAGTCGCTCAGTCATGTCCGACTCATAACGATCCCATGGACTGCAGCCTACCAGGCTCCTCCATCCATGGGATTTTCTAGGCAAGAGTACTGGAGTGGCTTGCCATTGCCTTCTCCGAAGTGTCGATTACTTGAGAGTTTTTTTTTTTTGGGGGGGGGGATGCTTGAATTAAATATAGGTAATAGGAAACAAATTCAAGGCTCTAGCTCTGATGATGCCAATCTTCTCCTGGGCACAATATCATTTACAAGAAAGACTTTAAAGTTGAGTTGAAATTAAAGAAATGCACATATGTGGTAGGACATGAATGAATTAAAGTAGAATACTGAAAACAAACTGGGCTTCCCAGGTGGAACTAGTGGAAACCTGCCTGCCAATGCAGGAAACGTAAGAGACGTGGGTTCGATCCCTGGGTCAGGAAAATCCCCTGGAAGAGGGCATGGCAACCCACTCCAGTATTCTTTCCTGGAGAATTCCATGGACAGAGGAGCCTGGCAGGCTACAGTCGATATGGCCGCAAAGAGTCAGACACAACTGAAGCAACCAAGCACGCACACATAAAAGCAAATGGAAAATTTTTTAATTATTTTGAAGAAAAGAAGAGACAGATTTGACTCTTTCAAGAAATCCATCTGTGCCTGAAGTTTACACTATATATAGAAACTCTTACACCATATATGGAAACTCACCATATGGAAACTCTCCTATGCCGTCATAGAGTTTGCTGTAACCTCTCACCTCCAGCAGGAACAGTGAAACCGTGGGGATGCTCATCCACGGCATTGACTGGACAGAATGCATAATCTCTCGAGAGACTTGATTCTGAAAATGAAGTTTCCAATACTTACAAAGCACAGAATCTATGTTAAACAAAACTAGCACACAATTGTTCCAGATTGGATTTTGAACGTCTCTTTTATGTGAAGGCACTTACCTCCAAACGGCTTCTACTAAAATGTTACTGCTTGGGCAGGGGTGTGTAAGAAAAACATTCCTTTTGCAGGAAGCAAATGCAACAAATATTTCAAATTCTAAAACTTTTTTTCCCCTTCCTACAAAATCTCTATTCCAAATTTCTATTTACAGAATAATCATTTATTTCATAATTAACTTCCACCCCCAACCCTCTCTACCTTTTCCCCCACTCTTTGCAGTGACTGACAAATACAAGTAACTGAAACAGAAAAGTCACTAAACAGGTCTATATCTGCTGAGTTTGGATTATCTAGTCAAAAACTATATACACAGTAAAAGCATATTTCAGTTTGTGAAAGTTTAATATTAAAACAATTATACAAATGTATACATTTATTTATTCATCACTATTAGCAAAGAAATTCTTGTCTATGTGTCTAGCAAGACCAGGTTTACAGTTTAAAAAAAAAAGTACAGTTTATTTATCTGTTTAAATTAAGGAAAGGAGACAGAGGACTAGTTCTTCCAAAAATATCCCATTTGGAGCCAGTTTTAGAAACTCTAAAGGTTATAACCAGTTTAATCTGAAACTCTCACAAATATTGATACATCACATTGCTATTTTTACTGTAATAGTAATTAAACAATAGATAAGAAAACCACTTACCTTTAAAAATTGTGGGTGTTTCATTAATAAATGATCATAGACAAAATAATAACTCAGTGTTGCAAAGAAGAAATACAGTATATAAGCACCGAGATTTGTTACAATCAGGAGAGTGATAGCTTGTCGGAAGATGTTGTCCTCTGGCCATGTGGCTGGATATATGTACGGTGTAAAAAAATAATAATCTGCAATATTGAGTACAAGATCCATCTTAGCCCCTAAAGGATAAACAGGTAACAACAATTACTTTCCCATGTTGACATTGCTCAAAGCAAAAATTTTTCAGAAAAAATATACATGAAGTTCCTGCTTTCATAAGCATATGAAGTACAAGCCTGCTGCTACTACAATCCTATAAATGCCATCATTAGAGCCAGAAGGGGTCTTCAGTGTCATCTCTGGACTAGGGTCCAGCCTCTTCATCTTATATGCGGGACACCAAAGCTCAGTGAGAAAAACTGGGGCCCACAAAACTTCTTCCCCAAGGCCAGGCTAATGGGTGGCACTAAGTCCAGATCTAATTGCATCTCAGTGTTTGCTTCAACTATATCCTGTTGACAGAGGACATGGTAATAGCTAGCATGCAAATAGCAAAGGCATTTAGGTAAATGGCTTTCTCCTTCTGCTACAAGTTTCAGCGGCATATTTCAGAGACTTTTGCTTCAGTGCTGAAACTTCAGGTCGATTTCCTAAAAGGGATCTATGATGTGACCACAACCATAAAAGTCAGGGACTATTATTTTTGTGACTGGCCCGGACTCTCATTGATGGAACAAGAGATGTATTCTTGACACTGAAAACTAGAATACATTTATTCCCCCCGCCCCCCGCCCCCCACCCCCCAGCAGTCAGGGGTTGGCAAACTGTGGTCCCACAGGGCCTGCACCCAGTGCCTGTTTCTGTAAAGAAGCTTTGCTGAAACACAGCTATGTCCACATGAGTCTATTATATTGTCTACAGCTGCCTCTCTGTACTACAAAGTCAAGGTTGAGTCACAGTAACAGACACAGCACGGCTCACAAAGCTGTTCATTATCTAGCCCCTTGAAAGGGAGGTAGGCCAGCTCCTGTTTCCAGATGCTTAAACTCTGAAAAACTGAAGTTGGTCCTGCATATAATATTCAGCAAATTCAGTCGGTTTCCATGGGCTGATCACTGACTCCATCACTGACAATCTATTTTCTCATTCTTCACTGCACTGTTGGTAGTGAGAAATGTGCCCAGTATTCTAAACAGCCCTCATCTGTAACTAAAACTTTTGAACAACAGCAACAATAAGAAAAATGAGTCTGAAAATTGCCATTGGGTTTTCAGTCTCTTAAAATCAAATTCTGGAAGTTCTTTATTTATTAGGGCGTTTAGCCCCTTGTTTATGATATGAGTTGCAAGCATTTTTTCTCACTTTGACAGAGAAGAAAATTTATAATCAACTAATACAGATACTAGATATTGACATATATCCTTCATCATATATTGTTAATTCACTCAAACAACAATTAAGTATCAAGAACTACACCAGGTGACAAGCATACAAAGATTAAATTAAAGAGTCAGTCTAAATCCATCTTCAAAAAGCAGCTATAGGAAGGAATAGTTCCATCAATAAGACAAGTACTATAATCAGGTTGCTGTTTAGTTGCTAAGTTGTGTCCGACCCCTTTGGGACCCCATGAACTGTAGCCTGCCAGGTTCTTTTGTCCATGGGATTTCCCAGGCAAGAATACTAGAGTGGGTTGTCATTTCCTTCTCCAGGGTATCTTTCCAACCCAGGGATTGAACCTGCATCTCCTGCATTGGGAGGTGGATTCTTTACCACCAGGTCACCCAGAAGCCCTAGAATAAAGGTACATATATGCAAATTGCATGAAATTAGAAAAGACAACACAACTATCTCCTATTACAACAGAAGGCTGTACAGTGAAGTACTTTGATTTGGGCTTTGAAGGACATTACCAGAAAAAAAGGGGGGGGGATAATTATTTCAATTAGAAATAACAACTGCAAAGGCATGGAAAGGCCATGGTACATTCATGGCTCATGGGATGTGGCAAGGTGGATGCTTAACAGTGTGACAAGGGTGAAGCAGAGGGAAAAAAACAGAAGATGAACCTGGTAAAAGGAAACTAGCGTCAAATTGCTTTTGCTATTGGATCTGGTGCCCCGCTAAGGAATTTGAACTTTCCCTCACACATGACGGGGGAGACATGAAAGACTTTCGATGAGGAAAGAGGTATAAACAGACCCATATTTTATAAAAACTGTTGCATTAGGAATGTATTATACTGATAAGACACAGGGAGACTGGTTGCTCCTAACTAGTGTGGCAGACTAACCTAGAGAGCATGACTGCCTGACCTCAGACAACAGTTGTAAGAATAGACACATTCATCAGAGACTAAGAAGTCTAATGGGAGTTTGGGACTAGCAGATGCAAACTATTATATACAGAAAGAATAAACAACAAGATCCTACTATATAGCACAGGGAACATATTCAACCTGTTATAAACCATAATGGAGAAAAGTATGAAAAACTATCATCAGAAACTAATAAAACTCTGTAAATCAACTATACATCAATTAAAAAAAGAAATCTAGGATGATTGTGAGATTTTTACCTTGTCTGAATGGATGATGATGTTATCAAAATAGGGAATATTGTGGAGCTAGTGTATTTGGGTGCAATAGGAACTTTTGGGGTACGAGGAATGATGGGTTCAGTTTGGGTCTTAAGTCTAATTGCTGTGGCTCATCTGGACTCCTGGATAAAAGCAGTAGACTACATGCAAACATGAATCTGAAGATCAAAAGGAGCCTAGCTGTAGCCAAAGTTGAAGCCATAAAGGACAGAGCAGCAGGTCAAGTACATTAAGTAAGATCAGAAACAAACATTTAAGAAGGACCTAACAACTGAAAAGAATACTGTTATACCACTAAAGGTTGCTTCCCTAGTGGTTCGGATGGTAAAGAAACTGCCTGCAATACAGGAGACCTGGGCTCGATCCCTGGGTTGGGAATATCACCTGGAGAAGGAAAGGGCAACCCATGCCAGTATTCTTGCCTGGAGAATCCCATGGACAGAGAAGCCTGGGAGGCTAAGTTCATAGGGTTGCAGAGAGTCAGACATGACTAAAGCAAATTAGCATACACATACACAGACTTTAAAGGTTGGCAGGAGCTGGTGAACAAGTCTTGCATATTACCCATAATACCAAACAGCCATAATTCCATATACAGTAAGTCTCCTACACACACATGAATTCTGTTCCTAAGTCCAACAAAGTCAGCCAAAGTATCCAACAACACAACTGGCTACACAGTACTGTTCTGTAATAGGTTTATAATGCTTTTCACATAAAGAATACACAAAAAACAAAACATTTTTAATCTTACCATACAATACCTTGAAAAGTACAGTAGTACAGTACAATAGCTGGCATACAGACAGGGGCTGGCATCGCAACAGGCAAGAAGACTTATTGACTAGAGGAGGAACAATAGGAGAGAGAAGGAGGGCGATGGAAGAGCTGAAGGACTGTCAGCAATAGGAGACAGAAGGCAAGCTGCAACTTCACTGACGGTGACGGAATGCACGTTCACACCTTTGAAAGTTCAAAACTTGAAGGTTCCTATGTAGGGGACTTAGTATAGCATCTGGAATAGTACCGTGTAGCCAAAAATAACTCGAACATTAACCATAGGCATTCTTTAACTTTTTAAAAATACTTAACTTTTAATATTCGATGTAAGTAAAGACTTTAATAAGCTCTCAGTCTCTACCCATTAAAAAAAACTCTTAACTGAAGACCATGCGAGTTGTATTGATTTGCATATTCCCTGTATATAACTGCTGTGATAGCAAACCAGTACCTGGAAGAAAGGAGGAAATGCACCTGAGACCATCTGGAGGCAGCTGAGAAACTGTGAGAGAAAACCTGTTTTAAAGTTTTTTCAGAATTTGTGGGATGTAGTAATCAGGTATTCACAAATATATTGCTGTAATTTCTGACATCTAAAAAAACAGTTTGAAATCACTAACAATTATGATCTCAAAACTGCAATTCAATTTTGAAGTTTATATTCAAACCCACATCCATGAAACGGAGAAAGAATATCTAGGTTAGGTTACAGAACTGTTCTAAGATTTAGAGCTGAAGTATAGGGTGTGGCATTATCTAACATGTGGAACCTCGTCAACAAACAGGAGCTATTATTACTACTGTTACAGGAACCACAGCTGAGTCAAAATTACTCTAACCTAAGGCAGAAAAAAGTGTTATTTGATTTTAAAAAATCGCTCATTTCCAGTATCAACATTTACTATATATGAGGTGCTGTAAATATTAACTTATTTAACCCTTTCAAGATACACGCTAAAAGTTAGGTACTAGCATTATTCTTATAAGAAATCTGGACACAAAATTCCCAGAGCGATCAAGTAAACAAATGCTGGCGCTGGGATTCAGTCACCCTCAGGCTGATTGCAAAATCCACAGACTTCAACCAAGTTCTACTGCCTTTTCATCACTATCTTTTCTGCTCCTTAAATTTTTAAATTCTCAGTAACCTTACAAGCTCACATACTTTTGCATACAGTTTTAAAGTGTTTATACCCCTAAAGCCAGGGGCTCTATAGCCATCTTAATTACACGACAATAACTGGGGCTTGCACAAATAATTACCAGTTCTTCAACCTAATTCCTTTGCCCTTTGGGGGAAAAAAAAAAATCCCCCAAGAACGCTTTACTAGCGTTCAGTGGACTAACTTGGCTCGTAATGCTGCTGCTGCTAAGTCGCTTCAGTCGTATCCGACTCTGTGCGACCCCACAGACAGCAGCCCACCAGGCTCCGCCGTCCCTGGGATTCTCCAGGCAAGAGCACTGGAATGGGGTGCCACTGCCTTCTCCGGCTCGTAATAGATTTTCGCAATAGCCAACATCAAACATTTCATTTTCTTCAGGTCCATTCTCATGTTTTGTTTCTTTCCCGTCCAAGCCTCCTCGTGCCTGAAATACGCGCTCTGGCCAGGCAGAGGCCCCTAACCTGGAGGTCTCTGGCCGCCACGCGCCTCCCGCCAGCCCCCGGCCGGCGCGCGTACCCCGCGCCCCGCACTCGCCCCATCACTGCCCCCCACCTAGAAGGATGTTTTCAGGACACCCAGCTACCTGCTTGTCCCTGCCAAGGGTCAGCGCAGGAGTCCTTGAGCCAAACTGCGCAGACAGAGCCCCAGGTCCTGCCCAGTGCCATACGTCCAGGAAGCAGGCAACAAACGCCAGGGGCATGAGGGAGAGGGGAGCGACAGACACGCTCTCAACCCCAGCTCCTGCGTCTTGCCGAAGTCTCTCCACGCACCCCCCACCCCTTTCTTCTCACGCATCCGCTCAGGTGTATTCGGCCTCCGTTCCCAGCCCCCACGTCATCCTTACCTAGAAAGAATCGGCCGCCCGCTGCCCGGCTGCCGAGCTAGTGGATTGCCGCGGTCAGCCAAGCAGCCGAAGTCGGGAAGGGCGTAGCCTGACCTCACGCTCGCGGCGGCCGGCGCCGCCAGCCAATCAGAGGCTAGCGACATAAGCTGATATGACGGCAGATCGCGCGACTTGGCAGACGGCGGCTCTCAGCGGTCACGTGGGCGCCGCGCGCTCGGCCACTCCCCTTTCGCCCCTCTGCCGCTGAAGGGAGGCGGAGACCCGATTTAGGTACCAAGGTGGCAGAGGGTGGGGACTTAGGTTGGATGGCATCGCCGACTCGATGGACATGGGTTTGAGTGAACGCCGGGAGTTGGTGATGGACAGGGAGGCCTGGCGTGCTGTGATTCACGGGGTCGCAAAGAGTCGGACACGACTGAGCGACTGAACTGAACTTTGTTTTTTTGCTTTCTCACTGGCACTGGCGTTTGTAACGCAAAGTCCTGTAGGAAGCAGGTTTCAGTTCAGTTCAGTCTAGCGGTCAGTTGTGTCCGATCCCGTGGATTGCAGCACGCCAGGCTTCCCTGTCCATCACCAACTCCCGGAGCTTGCTCAAACTCATGTCCTTCCAGTGGGTGATGCCATCCAACCATCTCATCCTTTGCTGTCTCCTTCTCCTCCCCACTTCAGTCTTTCCTTGCATTAAGCTCTTTTCCGATGAGTCAGTTCTTCCTATCAGGTGGCCAAAGTATTGAAATTTCAGCTTCAGCACCAGTCCTTCCAATGAACATTCAGGACTGATTTCCTTTAGGATTGACTGGTTTGATCTCCTTGCAGTCCAAGGGACGCTCAAGAGTCTTCTCCAACACCACAGTTCAAAAGCATCAATTCTTTAGCGCTCAGCTTTCTTTATAGTCCAACCCTCACATCCATACATGATTACTGGAAAAACCATAGCCTTGGCTAGACGGACCTTTGTTGGGAAAGTATGTCTTTGCTTTTTAATATGCTGTCTAGGTTCGTCATAGCTATTATTCCAAGGAGCAAGCGTCTTTTAATTTCATGGCTGCAGTCACCATCTGGAGTGATTTTGGAGCCCAAGAAAATAGTGTGTCATTGTTTCTATTGTTTCCCCATTTATTTACCATGAAGAGATGGAACCAGATGCCATGATCTTAGTTTTCTGAATGTTGAGTTGTAAGTCAACTTTTTCACTCTCCTCTTTCACCTTGATCAAGAGGCTCTTTAGTTCTTTGCTTTCTGCCATAAAGGTGATATCATTTGCATATCTGAGGTTATTGATATTTCTCCTGGCAATCTTGATTCCAGCTTGTGCTTCAGTCAGCCTAGCATTTAGCATGATGTACTCTGCATATAAGTTAAATAAACAGGGTGACATATAAGCCTTGATGTACTCCTGTCCCAGTTTGGAACCAGTCTGTTGTTCCATGTCCAGTTCTAACTGTTGCTTCTTGACTTGCACACAGATTTCTCAGGAAGCAGGTAAGGTGGTCTGGTATCACCATCTCTTTAAGAATTTTCCGCAGTTTGTTGTGATCCACACAGTCAAAGGCTTTGGCATAGTCAATAAAGCTGAAGTAGATGTTTTTCTGGAACTGTCTTGCTTTTTTGATGATCCAACAGATGTCGGCAATTTGATCTCTGGTTCCTCTGCCTTTTCTAAATCCAGCTTGAACATCTGGAAGTTCACAGTTCACATACTGTTGAAGCCTGGCTTGGAGAGTTTTGAGCATTACTTTGCTAGTATGTGAGATGAGTGAATTGTGTGGTAGTTTGAACATTCATTGGCATTGCCTTTCTTTGGGATTGGAATGAAAACTGACCTTTTCCAGTCCTGTGGCAGGTTTACAGTTGCAAAAAGTCCTTACTGTGCCTTGAAGGAAGTACCTATTGCCATTGATCTGTGTGTTGGAAGCATTTTCAGCTTAAGAAGGCATAAGTTGTTTGTCACTTTGCTAGTACCTGTTTCTCAATCTGGGGCCTACTCTTTTCTATAACATTAAGTGATTTGAATTTTGCCAGACCAGATTAGGTAGTGTTGAAATGCCAAAATCTCTTTGTAGTACAGATAAAGCAGATTTATAAAAGCTAATTAGTAAATCTGTAGATCCCTAGATGTTTGCTCTTGCATGGGAATGTGTAGTTTTTACTTTTGTAGTTATTAGCTTTTCTAACTATGAATTGCAGTGGTCACACTTGTGAATAGACCTTCCTGGAAACCTCAGTGGAGTCGTTAGCAAAGTCCAACCAGCACTATCCAACCAGTTTAGAGTTTCCTGGAAATAAAGAGTCAGGCCACACCAGACCTGCTAGATCAGAAACTCTAGGAGGACCTCAAGAAGTTGGATTTAACAAACTGAGTTGATTCCAGTGTTTGATGAAGTTTGGGCATGACTGATCCAGTGAATATACTTTAATGATAAAATTTGGGCACCGCTGCTCTTTTCCTCATTGAGGACTGGAAAGCAAAAGTAGAAAGACAAGAGATGCCTGGAGTAACATACAACTTTGGCCTTGGGTTACAAAATGAAGCAGGGCAAAGGCTAAAAGAGTTTTGCCAAGAGAATGCACTGGTCATACACACACCCGCTTCCAACAACACAAGAGAAGACTTTACATGTGGACATCACCAGATGGTCAATACCAAAACTGGATTGATTATATTCTTTGCAGCCAGAGATGGAGAGGTTCTATACAGTCAGCAGAGAAAAAAAAAAAAAGACCTGGAGCTGACTAACACTCAGATCATGAACTCCTTATTGCAAAATTCAGACTTAAATTGAAGAAAGTAGGGAAACCACTAGGACCATTCAGGTATGACCTAAATGAAATCTTTTACAATTATACAGTGGAAGTGACAGATAGATTCAAGGGATTAGATCTGATAGACAGAGTGCCTGAAGAACTACGGAGGGAGGTTCATGACATTGTACAGGAAGCAGTGATCAAGACCATCCCCAAGAAAAAGAAATGCAAAAAAGCAAAATAGTTGTCTGAGGAGGCCTTACAAATAGCTGAAAAAAGAAGAGAAGTGAAAGGCAAAGGAGGAAAGGAAAGATATTGCCATTTGAATACAGGATTCCAAAGAATAGTAAGGCAAGATAAGAAAGCCTTCCTCAGTGATCAGTAAAAAGAAATAAACAATAGAATGTGAAAGACTAGTGATCTCTTCAGGAAGATTAGAGATACCAAGGGAACATTTCATGCAAAGATGAGCACAACAAAGTACACAAATAGTATGGACCTAACAGAAGCTGAAGGTATCATAAAGATGTGACAAGAATACTCAGAAAAACTATACAAAATAGATGTTTATGACGCAGATAACCAGGAAGGTGTGATCACTCACCTAGAGCCAGACACCCTGGAGTGCGAAGTGAGATGGGCCTTCGGCAGCATCACTACAAACAAAGCTACTGGAGGTGATGGAATTCCAGTTGAGCTCTTTCAAATCCTAAAAAATGATGCTGTTAAAGTGCTACACTCAATATGCCAGCAAATTTGGAACACCCAACTGTGACCACAGGACTGGAAAAGTCAGCTTTCATTCCAGTCCCAAAGAAAGGCAATGCCAAAGCATGTTTAAACTGCTGCACAATTGCACTCATCTCACATGCTAGCAAAGTATTGCTCAAAATTCTTCAAGCTAGGCTTCAAAGTAGGTGAACTGTGAACTTCCAGAAGTTCAAGCTGGTTTTAGAAAAGGCAGAGGAACCAGAGATCAAATTGCCAACATCTGTTCGATCATGATGTTGGATCAACATCTCTTGTTTGAAAAAACAAGAGAGTTCCAGAAAAACATCTACTTTAGCTTTATTGACTATGCCAAAGCCTTTGACTGTGTAGATCACAACAAACTGGAAAATTCTTAAATAGATGGTGATAACAGACCACCTTGCCTGCCTCCTGAGAAATCTGTGTGCAAGTCAAGAAGCAACAGTTAGAACTGGACATGGAACAACAGACAGACTGGTTCCAAACTGGGAAAGGAGTACATGAAGGCTGTATATTGTCACCCTGCTTATTTAAGTCATATGCAGAGTACATCATGCTAAATGCCAGGCTGACTGAAGCACAAGCTGGAATCAAGATTGCCAGGAGAAATATCAATAACCTTATATATGCAGATGGTACCACCCTTATGGCAGAAAACGAAGAAAAACTAAAGAAACTTTTGATGAAAGTGAAAGAGGAGAGTAAAAAAATTGGCTTAAAACTCAACATTCAAAAAACTGAAATCATGGAAACTTAACGTTAACATATGTAAAATAGATAGCCAGTGGGAATTTGCTGTATGGCTCAGAAAACTCAAACAGGGGCTGTGTATCAACCTAGATGGGTGGGATGGAGAGGGAGATGGAAGGGAGACTCAAAAGGGAGAGGATATATGTATACCTATGGCTGATTCATGTTGACAGAAAACAACACAATTCTGTAAAGCAATTCTACTTCAATTAAAAAATAATTAAAAAAAACCACTAAGATCATGGCATCTGGTCCCATCATTTCATGGCAAATAGATGGGGAAACAATGGAAACAGTAACAGACTTTATTTTCTTGGGTTCCAAGATCACTGCAGATGGTGACTGCAGCCATGAAATTAAAAGACGCTTGGAAGAAAAGCTATGACCCACCTAGACAGCATATTAAAAAATAGAGACATTATTTTACCAACAAAGGTCCATCTAGTCAAAGATATGTTTTTTCCAGTAATAATGTATGGATGTGAGAGTTGGACCATAAAGAATGCTGAGCACAGAAGAATTGATGTTTTTGAACTGTGGCGTTGGAGAAGACTCTTGAGAGTCCCTTGGACAGCAACGAGATCCAATCAGTCAATCCTAAAGGAAATCAGTCCTGAATGTTCATTGGGAGGACTGATGATGAAGCTGAAACTCCAATAGGTTGGCCACCTGATGTGAAGAACTGATTCATAGGAAAGACCCTGAATGCTGGGAAAGATTGAAGGTGGGAGAAGAAGAGGATGACAGAAAATGAGATGGTTGGATGGCATCATCGACTTGATGGACATGAGTTTGAGCAAGCTCCAGGAGTTGGTGATAGACAGGGAGGCCTGGTGTGCTGTAGTCCATGGGGTCACATAGTGTCGGACATGACTGAATAACTGAACTGAACTGTCCTAGTGAATTTGTCCATTTGAAGAAAATCTGACTAGTACTTAGGTTTTGCCCCCTCCAGAGTAACAAATAGAAGAAATTATGTGAAGTGGGAGATGACAAACCTAAGGAAGGGATATTTCCATTTCATTATAGGACGATCATAAGTGCTGCAGTGTAAGGGGAGAAAATTTCAGCTGTGCTTCCCTAATGGCTCAATAGTAACAAATCTGCCTGCCAGTGCAGGAGATGTGGGTTTGATCCCTGGTTCATGAAGTACCCTGGAGAAGGAAATGGCAACCCAACCAGCAGTCTTGGCGTGGGAAATCCCATGGACAGAGGAGTCTGGCAGGCTACAGTACATGGGGTTGCAAAGACACAGGACATGACTTAGCAGCTAAACAACAATAA
Organism: Moschus berezovskii; assembly: GCF_049115385.1. Lineage (NCBI taxonomy): Eukaryota > Metazoa > Chordata > Mammalia > Artiodactyla > Moschidae > Moschus > Moschus berezovskii. The sequence continues at coordinate 36,110,212 of NC_142473.1, read as the reverse complement.
TCTTGAAAACCTTTTATATGAGTATTGTTTTAAATATCCCTGGAAAATAATGAAGACTCACAGCTAGTAGCTGTCTCTTTGATTTACCCTTGTATATCTGCTTCCATCACTTGAGTAAAATGCTTATCAAGGATCGGTTATATTTGTTTTGCATTGTTGACCTAAACTAAAATGGACTGGAATGGGTGAATTTAATTCAAATGACCATTATATCTACTACTGTGGGCAAGAATCCCTTAGAAGAAATGAAGTAGCCATCGTAGTCAACAAAAGAGTCCACAATGCAGTACTTGGATGCAGTCTCAAAAACAACAAAATTTTCTCAGTTCATTTCCAAGGCAAACCGTTCAATATCACGGTAATCCAAGCCTATGCCCTGAGCAGTAATGCTGAAGAAGCTGAAGTTGAATGGTTCTATGAAGACCTATAAGACCTTCTAGAATTAACACCCAAAAAAGATGTCCTTTTCATTATAGGAGACTGGAATGCAAAAGTAGGAATTCAAGAAACACCTGGAGTTACAGGCAAATTTGGCCTTGGAATCCAGGATGAAGCAGAGCAAAGGCTAATAGAGTTTGCCAAGAGAACACACTGGTAATAGCAAACACTCTCTTCCAATGACACAAGAGAAGACTCTACACATGGACATCACCAGGTGGTCGACACCAAAATCAGATTGATTATATTCTTTGCAGCCAAAAATGGAGAAGCTCTATACAGTCAGCAAAAACAAGAGCAGGAGCTGACTGTGGCTCAGATCATGAACTCCTTATTGCCAAATTCAGACTTAAATTGAAGAAGTGGGGAAAACCACTAGGCCATTCAGTTATGACCTAAATCAAATCCCTTATGATTATACAGCGGAAGTGAGAAATAGATTTAAGGGACTAGATCTGACAGAGTGCCTGATGAACTATGGACGGAGGTTCCTGACATTGTACAGGAGACAGGGATCAAGACCATCCACAAGAAAAAGAAATGCAAAAAGGCAAAATGGCTGTCTGAGGAGGCCTTACAAATAGCTGTGAAAAGAAGAGAAGCAAAAAGCAAAGGAGAAAAGGAAAGATATAAGCATCTGAATGCAGAGTTCCAAAGAATAGCAAGGAGAGTAAGAAAGCCTTCCTCAGTAATTAGTGCAAAGAAATAGAGGAAAACAATAGAATGGGAAAGACTAGAGATATTTTCAATAAAATTAGAGATACCAAGGGAACATTTCATGCAAAGATGGGCTCAATAAAGGACAAAAACAGTATGGACCTAACAGAAGGAGAAGATACTAAGAAGAGATGGCAAGAATACACAGAAGAACTATACAAAACAAGATCTTCACGATCCACATAATCACGATGGTGTGATCACTCACCTAGAGCCAGAAATCCTGGAATGTGAAGTCAAGTGGGCCTTAGGAAGCATCACTATGAACAAAGTTAGTGGAGGTGATGGAATTCCAGTTGAGCTCTTTCAATTCCTGAAAGATGATGCTGTGAAAATGCTGCACTCAATATGCCAGCAAATTTGGAAAACTCAGCAGTGGCCACAGGACTGGAAAAGGTCAGTTTTCATTCCAATCCTAAAGAAAGCCAATGCCAAAGAATGCTCGAACTACCACACAATTACACTCATCTCACACACTAGTAAAGTAATGCTCAAAATTCTCCAAGCCAGGCTTCAACAATACGTGAACTGTGAACTTCCAGATGTTCAAGCTGGTTTTAGAAAAGGCAGAGGAACCAGAGTTCAAATTGCTAACATCCGTTGGATCATCAAAAAAGCAAGAGTTCCAGAAAAACATCTATTTCTACTTTATTGACTATGCCAAAGCATTTGACTGTGTGTATCACAATAAACTGTGGAAAATTCTGAAGGAGATGGAAATACCAGACCACCTGACCTGCCTCTTGAGAAACCTATAAGCAGGTCAGGAGGCAACAGTTAGAACTGGACATGCAACAACAGACTGGTTCCAAATAGGAAAAGGAGTACATCAAGGTTGTATATTGTCACCCTGCTTATTTAACTTCTATGCAGAGTACATCATGAGGAACGCTGGGCTGGAAGAAGCACAAGCTGGAATCAAGATGGCCGGGAGAAATATCAATAACCTCAGATATGCAGATGACACCACCCTTATGGCAGAAAGTGAAGAACTAAAAAGCCTCTTGATGAAAGTGAAAGAGGAGAGTGAAAAAGTTGGCTTGAAGCTCAACATTCAGAAAACGAAGATCATGGCATCTGGTCCCATCAGTTCATGGGAAATAGATGGGGGAACAGTGGAAACAGTGTCAGACTTTATTTTTGGGGGCTCCAAAATCACTGCGGATGCTGATTGCAGCCATGAAATTAAAAGACACTTCTTGGAAGGAAAGTTATGATCAACCTGCTGCTGCTGCTAAGTCACTTCAGTCGTGTCCGACTCTGTGTGACCCCATAGACGGCAGCCCACCAGGCTCCCCCATCCCTGGGATTCTCCAGGCAAGAACACTGGAGTGGGTTGCCATTTCCTTCTCCAATGTGTGAAAGTGAAAAGGGAAAGTGAAGTCGCTCAGTCATGTCTGACTCGTAGCGACCCCATGGACTGCAGCCTACCAGGCTCCTCTGTCCATGGGATTTTCTAGGCAAGAGTACTGGAGTGGCTTGCCATTGCCTTCTCCATATGACCAACCTAGATAGCATATTAAAGAAGCAGAGACATTACTTTGCCAACAAAGGTCCGTCTAGTCAAGGCTATGGTTTTTCCCGTGGTCATGTATGGATGTGAGAGTTGGACTGTGAAGAAAGCTGATCGCCGAAGAATTGATGCTTTTGAACTGTGGTGCTGGAGAAGACTCTTGAGAGTCCCTTGGACTGCAAGGAGATCCAACCAGGTATTCTAAAGGAGATCAGTCCTGGGTGTTCATTGGAAGGACTGATGCTAAAGCTGAAACTCCAATACTTTGGCCACCTCATGCGAAGAGTTGACTCACTGGAAAAGACTCTGATGCTGGGAAGGATTGGGGGTGGGAGGAGAAGGGGACGACAGAGAATGAGATGGCTGGATGGCATCACCGACTCGATGGACATGAGTTTGAGTGAACTCCGGGAGTTGGTGATGGACAGGGAGGCCTGGCATGCTGTGATTCATGGGGTTGCAGAGAGTCGGACATGACTGAGCGACTGAACTCAACTGAACTGAACTGAATCATCCTAATGTAAGAAGACAAGTAACTATTATTCCACAGAGAGTCTCCCTACAATGATGTCCTTTTCCTAGATCTTCCAACATTGTGATATCCAATATGATAGAGGCTAGCTATGTGTAGTGACCCCGTGGACTGTAGCCTGCCAGGCTCCTCTGTCCATGGAATTCTCCAGGCAAGAATACTGGAGTGGGTAGCCATTCCCTTCTGCAGGGGATCTTCCCAACCCAGGGATCGAACCCAGGTCCCCTGCAGATTCTTTACCATCTGAGCCACCAGGGAAGCCTGTGTTTAAATTTAAATAAGTTAAAACATTTAAAACATTCAGTTCCTTGGTTTCAGTAGGCAGATTTCAAGTGCTCACTGGCCATTTGTGGCTCATGGTTATCACGCTATAGTTATCAGACATTTCCATTATCACAGGAAGGTCTGTTGGGCAGCACTATTTATCTTCCATGTCTCTGCCTTCCTCGTGCGTGTGTGTGCACGAAAGAGTTACAATGACTACTTTAATGTTCTTGTTTGCTAATTCTAATCCTTGTGTCAGTTCTTTTTAATTGAGGTGCATTTCATTTATGTTAATAATGTAATAGGGGATTACATCAGCACTGCTACTGTAGTGGTAATATACAAGATCCCCAGTGTTATGTTAGCTTCAGGTATACAACACGATGATTCAAATTTTTATAGATTATTTTCCATTTACAGTCATGGAATACTGGCTATATGCCCTGTGCTGTACAGTATATCCTTGTAACTTCTTTGTTTTGTCTATAGTAGTTTGTGCCTGTTAATCCCATAACCCTATCTTGCCCCTCCCTCTTTATTCTTTCCACTGGCAACCTCTAGTTTGTTCTTTATAACAGTCTGTTTCTTTTTTATTAAATCCACTAGTCTTTTTTTTTTTAATTTTTAGGCCCCATATTTAAGTGATAACATACAGTATTTGTCTTTCTCTGACTAATTTCACTAAGCATAATACCTTTCAGGTCCATCTGTGTTGTTGCAAATGAGAAAATTTCATTCCTTTTTATGGCTGAGCACTATCCCAATGTGTATGTGTGCGTGTGTGTGTGTGCGCATCACATCTTCTTTATCCATTCATCTACTGATGGACATTTAGGTTGCTTCCATATCTTGGCTGTTGTAAATAAGTGAACACTGGTATTATACACGTATCTTTTTGAATTCGTATTTTTGTCTTCTTCAGATTTATATGCAGGAGTGGAATGGTCATTTTATTTTTAGCTTTTTGAGGAACTGCTATACTGTTTTCCAAGTAGCTGCATCAATTTACATTTCTACCAGTTGTGGTTAAGAGTTCCCTTTATCTACTTTCTTGTGAACATTTGTTGTTTGTGGTCTTTTTGATGATAGCCATACTGACAGGTATGAGATGGTATCTCACTGTTGTTTTGATATGCATTGGAGAGGGAAATGACAACCCACTCTGGTATTCTTGCCTTGACAGAGGAGCCTGGTGGGCTATATGGGGTGGCACGAATGAGCAACTTCTCTTTCTTTCTTTTCTTTGATAGGCATTTCTCAGATGATTAGTACTGTTGAGCATCTTTTCATGTGCCTCTTGGCTATCTGTATGACTTTTTTAGAAAAAAGTCTTATTTAGGGTCTTTTGCCTGATTTTACAGAGAAGGCAATGGCAAGCCACTCCAGTACTCTTGCCTAGAAAATCCCATGGACGGAGGAGCCTGGTAGGCTGCAGTCCATGGGGTCGCTACGAGTCAGACATGACTGAGCGACTTCACTTTCCCTTTTCACTTTCACACATTGGAGAAGGAAATGGCAACCCACTCCAGTGTTCTTGCCTGGAGAATCCCAGGGACGGGGGAGCCTGGTGGGCTGCCGTCTATGGGTTCACACAGAGTCGGACACGACTGAAGTGACTTAGCAGCAGCAGCCTGATTTTAACCAGGTTGCTTGTTTTTGATATTGAGTTGTCTGAACTGTATATATTTTAGATATTAACCCCGTATTGATTGTATTCTTTGCAAATGTGGTCTCCCATTCAATAGGTTGTCTTTTCATTTTGTTGATGGTTTTCTTTGCTGTGCAAAATCTTTGAAGTTTAATTAGGTCCCATTTGTTTATTTCTGCTTTTGTTTCCTTTGCCTTAGGAGACAGATCCAAAAAAATATATTGCTATGATTTATGTCAGAGTGTTCTAGCAATGTTTTCTCCTAGAAATTTTATGATTTCTGGTCTTACATGTAGGGATTTAATTCATTTTGAGTTTATTTTTGTATAAGGCATTAGAGAATATTCTAATTTCACTCTTTTCCATGTAGCTGTCCAGTTTTCCCAGCACCACTTATTGAAGAGGCTATCTCTCCTCCATTGTATGTTCTTTTCTCCTTTGTCGTAGATTAATTGACCATTGGAGTGTGGGTTTATTTCTGGGCTCACTATTTTGTTCTATTGATCTATGTGCCCCCTTTTTTGTGTGTGCCAGTGCTATAGGGGTTTTGTTTGTTTTTGGCTGCACATGGCTTGCAGAGTCTTAGTTCCCTGACCAGGTATGGAACCCATGGCTCTTTCAGTCAAAGTGCAGAGTCTTAATCACTGGACTGATAGGGAAGTCCCCTATATTGTTTTGATTACTGTAGAATTTTTTTAGTGTAGTCTGAAGTCAAAGAGCATGATACCTCCAGCTTCTTCTTTCTCAAGATGGTTTTATCTATTTGGGATTTTTTGTGTTTCTACACAAATTTTAAATTACTTGTTCTAGTTCTTTGAAAAATGCCATTAGTATTTTGAAAGCGATTGCATTGAATCTATAGATTGCTTTGAGTAGTATGATTGTTTTAACAATATTAATTCTTCTAGTCCATTAACACTGTGTATCTTTCTTTCTGTTTGTTATCTTTAATTTCTTTTATCAGTGTCATAGTTTTCCAAGTACAGGTCTTTTACCTCCTTAGTTAGATTTATTCCTAGGTGTTTTATTCTTTTTGATGCAATTGTAAATGGGATTGTTTCCTTGATTTCTCTTTCTGATAGTTCATTGTTAGTGTATAGAGATGCAACAGATTTCTATTAATTTTGTATTCTGCAACTTAACCAAATTCATTGATGAGCAGACTGCGGTTCAGTTGCTCAGTCATGTCAGACTCTTTGCAACCCCATGAACTGCAGCACACCAGGCTTCCCTGGCCATGGAATTCTCCAGGCAAGAATCCTGGAGTGGGTTGCCATTTCCTTCTCCAGGGGATCTTCCCAACCCAGGAACTGAACCCAGGTCTCCTGCATTGCAGGCATATTCTTTACCTTCTGAGTCACCAGGGAAACCCAGAGAAGTGTTTTAGAGCCCTCAAATCTAGTAGGAGCCTGAATTCAATCTGCTTTATAAGTGTCTTCATTTGTCTCAACTTTGAACAAACTGAAGCAGGAAATCCAATACAAAGCACTAGAGGTAGAGTGTATATAAGAGAGACTGCTCAGAACTCCAGTCAGAACTATACTCAAAAGAAAGTCCTTAATGAGTGGGGAATAAACATTTAGAATATAAATTAACTGTGCTCATTAACACCTGGTGTGAAAGGAAAATAAACTTTTCTCTGGACTAAATCTCTAATATTTTGGGGGGCTTCCCTGGTGGCTCAGAGGTTAAAGCGTCTGCCTCCAACGTGGGAGACCCGGGTTCGATCCCTGGATCGGGAAGATCCCCTGGAGAAGGAAATGGTAACCCACTCCAGTATTCTTGCCTGGAGAATCCCATGGACAGAGAAGCCTGGTAGGCTACAGTCCACGGGGTCGCATAGAGTCGGACACGACTGAGCGACGGAACGAACGGAACGGAACATTAAGCCTAGCTTACATTCTTATCAATATGTATACCTTAAGAGTTTTATTTTAAATTCTAAATATTTATTTATTTTCACTCATGTAACAAGTCAAGTGGATGATCTTGGTCAGTGGGTAGCCCTCCTCCACATAATGATTTGGGATCTAGGCTTTTCCATCTTGTTGTTGTTCAGTCACCAAGTTGTCTGACTCTTTGCAACCCTATGGACTGCAGCACCCCAGGCTTCCCTGTCCTTCACCATCTCCCAGAGCTTGCTCAAACTCATGTCCATTGTGTCCATGATGCCATCCAAACATCTCATCCTCTGTTGCCTCCTTCTCCTCCTGCCCTCAATCTTTCCCAGCATCAGGTTCTTTTCAAATGAGTCAGTTCTTCACATCAGGTGGCCTAAGTATTGGAGCTTCAGCATCAGTCCTTCCAATGAATATTCAAGGTTGAATTCTCTTACTATTGACTGGTTTGTTTTCCTTGCAGTTCAAGGGACTCTCAAGAGTCTTCCAGCACCACAGTTCAAGAGCATCAATTCTTTGGCACTCAGCCTCCTTTATGGTCCAACTCTCACATCCATACATGACTACTGGAAAAACCATAGCTTTGACTATACAGACCTTTGTCAGCAAAGTGCTGTCTCTGCTTTTTAATATGCTGTCTAGGTTTGTCATAGCTTTTCTTCCAAGGAGCAAGCATCTTTTAATTTCATGGCTACAGTCACTGACCACAGTGATTTTGGAGCCCAAGAAAAGAAAATACACCACTCTTTCTACTTTTTCCCCATCTATTTGCCATGAAGTGATGGGACCATTTGCCATAAACTTCGTTTTTTGAATGTTGAATTTTAAGCCAACTTTTTCACATCTTTTAGCTCTGTCATTATCATAGCTTGCTGTATGTTAACTGGAGAAGTAGGAAAGAAGGTATGAATCATGCATAACCATTTTTTAAAAAACTTGGTCTAAAAATTCCTCTCATATTCTCTAGACTACAACTCAGTCATATGACCACATCTAACTATTAGGGAGGCTGAGAAATTATAGTCTTTATTCTGGTTATCTATTTGTTCAGCTAAAATCAGATGTCCATCACTGTAATAGTTATCTATTTCTTTGTAACAAATCACCCCCAAACATAGGGGCAGAGAACAATAAACCTTTGCTTCATGGCTTCTGTGGGTGGAGAATCTGGATGCAGCTTGGCTGGAGTCTCTGGCTCTGGATCTCTCAGAAGTTCCTGTCAAGGTACCAGCCAGGGCTGCCATCATCTCAAGGCTGTATTTGGGGAGGATCCCTTCCAGCCTCACTCAATTGTCAGCAACCTCAAAAGTTCTCCTTATAAGGTCAACCCCAGGGCCATCAGCAACCAGTAGGTCCTCATTGGCTGTTGGCATAGAGAGTGGTTTCTTGACATACAGGTGGTGAGTAATGCTCTTTGTTCTTTCTTCATGGACGGCTCAAGGTGGAGTCATTTGCAGGGGAAAAATGCAAGCCAAGAAGGAATTGCTGTTGCAACCTCTCCCAGGATGGAATTTTAAATCAGTCAGTCTGGGGTTTCCTGGTCAGGACTGGTGAGCTAGTCTGCTTAAGGCCCCCTGTCTTCCCCCTTGCCTGAAACAACCCACTCTTTTAACTTCCTTGTCCCACCCTTTTTCCACCTATAAAAACCTTCCATTGTGTTTTTATTGTTGTTTGTTTTATACTCTAGCATTTATTTTGTAAAACAACAGCAACCAAAAAAAAATGGAATTATTTTATGTTATGTCAGGTTCATTTGAATTTCAAAAATTTTAAACATAGGAAAAGTAATTGTGCGTGTGTGCTAAGTTGCTTCAGTCATGTCCGAATATTTGCAACCCTATGGACTATTGCTGACCAGGCTCCTCTGTCCATGGGATTCTCCAGGCAAGAATACTGGAGTGTGTTGCCATGCCTTCCTCCAGGTGACCTTTCCCACACAGGAATCGAACCCTGATCTCTTATGTCTCCTGCATGGGCAGATGGGTTCTTTATTGCTAGGGCCGCCTGAGAAGCCCCCTAAACAGTGGTTAGGGACTGACATCTATATCAACAGTTGATAAATGCCTTAGATTGTTTATTGGCAACAGGGTACAAAGTTGGTGCTAATGCCAATAGGGCGCTATGGAAGTTAGTCTAAAAATTATCATGAGGCTTTATACAAGCAACCACATTTGCTGCTGTTTAAGAATTTAGGGACACAGTCTTCTAATGCTAAGCAGTCATTTAACATTTCAAATATTACGAAGTACTATAATAATTAGTTTGGCAAATATTTCAAAGTAAAGTAGAAATATATTTATAATGACCTCAGGTGGCCTTGACCTGCAGCAGCTTGAAGCAGAATTTTCAGTTCCCCACCAGAGACTGAAGTGGGGTCACGACCATGAGAGCTGAATCTTAACCACTAGACCGGTGATTTTGTAGAGAAGAATCCCCACAAAGATGGAAAGTAGTGAAATAAGTAAAGTGTTTATTAGGAGGAAAAAGAATACAGTGCTTGTGGACAGAGGACTTCCCTGGTGGCTCAGCCGTAAAGAATCCTGCAGTGCAGGAGACACAGGTTCAGTCCCTGGGTTGGAAGATCCCCTGGAGGAAGAAATGGCAACCCACTCCAGTATTCTTGCCTGGGAAATCCCATGGACAGAGGAGCCTGGCGGACTACAATCCATGGGGTTTTAAGAGTCGGACGCGATTTAGTGACTAAACCACCACCACCACCACCACTTGTGGATAGACACACAGGCAGACTCAGAGTGTCGCGCCCTTATGGTAGTTTAATTCACATATATGGGAGCATTTCTTCTGGATTTCCTTTGGCCAGTCAGAGTCTGTATTTGGTATATCTCAGGATACTCCCATTGATTCAATAGACATGGACTTGGGCAAACTCTAGGAGATGCTGAGGGACAGGGAAGCCTAGTGTGTTTCAGTCCGTGGGGTCATAAAGAGTTGGACACTACTTAGCAACTGAACAACAACCACGATTCTCCCATGTGCTCACACATCTCTCAGCCAGGGTGGAGTCCAGTGAAGACGCCTATGGGCAACCTTGACATCACTCCTCTCTCAGCTGGTCAGATGAGATGCTGCCCAAATCCATTAACTGCTTGATAAGCTAAGTAGATCTTCAAATTTACCAGGTTGAATTTTGATTTTTTTAACAAGGAAGGAGCAGTATCCATAAAGACCCCTGTGAATTACAGGGAGCAAAAGCAATGCCTCTTCAGAACTAGGTGATAAAACGAGGCTATTGTGAAGGAAGAGATTTTCCTCAACCTTCTGATTTCCTCTGGTTGGTCTAAGAATTAAGCTGACATGAGACAGATTAACAAGAGAACATCAAACATCAGTTTAATAATACATATACATGAGAGAGGCCCAGAAAAACTGAGTAACTCATCAAAATGGCTAAAGTTCTCACCTTAAATACCACCCTCAGCTGCAGACAAAAGAGGATGCTGGAGATAGTGGTTTTAGGACTTCAGAAGAGAGGAACGCAATTCATGTGGACACGGAAAAGCGAACGTTTGGTAAACAAACACCAGTTAGGCCATGCCACTGTGAAACATAACCATCACACCCAGAAGTTCCCAGAAATAACCAAGGAAGACTTTGGGTCAGATCCACACGGGTAATTACAGAACAATTAATCTGTGACATATAAACTACTCATGTTGAGGTGTTGGCATTCATCCGCGTGTGGACTGCTGGGGCCTGAAGATCTCTGAGTTGTAAATATAAATTTTGACTAAAATAGAATCGGAGCACAGAGAGAACATTGACTTACTATTTAAGGAATGCAAAGCAGCTTATGGGAGTTCACCAGTGTCAGGTGGTGGATGCGACTGGAAAGAGAAGGGAGCTGCCTCTGCAATGGGTGACAAGTCACAGCATGCAGCATGTTCTGGGATGAAAAGTGGGACGATCATGTGGCTAAAGCTGAGAATCTTTTTTTTTTTTGGCTGTGCTGGGTCTTCGTTGTGGCACCAGGCTTAGATGCCCTGGGGCATGTGGGATCGTAGTTCACCGACTCAGGGTCGAACCCGAGTCCCTAACACTGGAAGGCAGATTCTTTACTCCTTGACCTTGAGGGAAGTCCTGAGAATTGTAATAAACAAGACAGAAGGAGGATGGACTGATCATTTGAGTTCTGTTTGTTGGAATTCTTTGAGGTCTGGGGTGAATTTCTCCATGAGGGAGTTTAATTTGCTTCTGTCAGGCTTCTGGGGATTCTACTAATCCAAGATCACTCTAATTGAAACTCTCATTTTGAGACCACCAAGATGACAAGAAATTGGTCTGAGACCTGACTTTCAGTTCTAAATTCTCCTTGACAATATCTTCCCTTTTTGCTAGTGTATTTAATTCCTTTGGAGTCTGCTGCAGTGGGGTGGGGAGAGAAATTTTTGTGAAAAAGTAGATATCCAGATACCTATATCACCAAGTAATCAGAAACAGAATGAAAATTACCTTTCTGATGAAAGAGGCTGGCATTTTATTTACTGGCATTTTTACATAATGAGTAAGCTATTTCCAAATGTCTTTGCTTTAGAAAATATTGGGGAAAGGAAAGAAATAGAATGACAGATCCAAATGTCAGCGAGCTGGACTTTATCCCCCGAACATGTTTTATTTACTCATTGCCTTGCTTGTCACCAATGGACTTGATTCGTTTTTATTTTTTGACTGGGCTGGGTCAGCGTTGCTGCACAAGGGCTTTCTCTAGTTGTGGGGAGAGGGGGCTACTCTCTAGTTGCAGTGTATGGGCTTCTCATTGCAGTGGCTTCTCTTTTTCTGGCTCAAGGCATCCAGAGTTCAGGCTCAGTAGTTGTGACCCACAGGCTTAGTTGCCCAGCGACATGTGGAATCCTCCTGGACCAGGGATCCAACCTGTGTCCCCTGCATTGAAAGGCAGAGTCTTAGCCACTGGACCACCAGGGAAGTCCCACCAATGAATAGACTTTAAATGCCAGAGCTAATCTTTAGTCTGGCCCCTCGTGCATGCATGCTGAGTTGCTTCAGTAGTGTCCGGCTCTTTGTGACTCTGGACTGTAGCCTACCAGGCTCCACACTATTGTAAAGTAATTATCCTCCAATTAAAATAAATGAATAAAATTTTAAAAAAGAATAGAAACATACTATATATATATTGGTGGGGGAGGGGGGAGGCGGGGAAGAATACTGGAATGGGTTTGCCATGCCCTCCTCCAGGGACTTTTTCCCAACCCAGGGATCAAACCTGTGTCTCTTACATCTACCTGTGTTGGCAGGCGGGTTCTTTACCACTAGTGCCACCTGGAAAGCCCCCTGGCCCCTAGTTTAGTGACATCAGACTTCAATTGCCTCCTGTGTAAAAACAGAACACTAATTCATACTGTGTTCATTTTCTATGCCTGACCTAACAAAGTATCAGACACTGGGTGGCTTAAAACAATAGAAATGTATTTTCTAACAGTTCTGGAGGCTGGAAGTCCAAAAATCAAGGTGCTGTCAGAACCACGTGCCTTCTGAAACCTCTAGGGAAGAGCTTTCATGCCTCTTCCTAGCTTCAGGTAGAGGCCATCAATCCTTGGTGTTGCTTGCTTTGCAAGCACCCTCAGTCTCTGGTATTACATGAAGTTCTCCTCTGTGTCTGCCCCAATTCCCCTCTTCTTATTAAGGGACATCGGCCATATGGAATTAAGGGTCCCCCCTACCCCATCACGACCTCATTTTAGTTAATATTTATCAACAACAACCCTATTTCCAAATAAGGTCACATTCTTTTCTAAATTAATTATTTGTTTCTGGCTGCACTGGATCATTGTTGCTGCACACAGGCTTTCTCTAGTTGCCGTGAGCGGGGGCTCCTCTCCAATTGAGGGCACCGATTTTCATTGCAGTGGCTTCTCTTGCTGTGGGGCGCTGGCTCAGTAGGTGTGGCTCCAGGGCATGTAGGATCTTCCCAGATCAGGAATTGAACCTGCGTCCCCTGCACTGGCAGGTGGATTCTTAACCACTGAACCACAAGGGAAGTCCCTAACGTCACATTCTGAAGTCCTCGGTGTTAAGATCCAACACATTTTTTTCCTGGAACTCAATTCAGCTCGTAAGACCTCCCTTTCAGTTCACTCCTCGGTCTTCCTCAATGCATATCATGTATGTCTTACCTATCTCAGTTACAGCGCTTGTCACTGTTTACAATAAATTATTTTTGGTATATAGCACACAGAGAGATGAGAACATACACATGGCAAATGTACATGTTGAGGAATAATCACAAAATTAACACACATGTTGCCATCACTCAATTAAAAAAGAGGACATTAGCAGAACCCGAGCTGAGTTACAGTCCTTCCTAAACAAAGGTAGTCACCATCCTCATTTCTAATAGGTCTGTTTTGCCTGGTTTTGAAGTTCATATGATTAGAATAATTCTGTTCCTATTCTTTTGTCTTTTGTGTCATTTATTTGATAGTACGTTTGTGAGTTGATGCAAATGATCAATGTAGCAATCCCTTATTTTCTTTTCTGCTTAGTTATCCACTGTATGACCATATTGTGTTTATTTATCCATGGCACCATCAATAAACATTTAGCTTGTTTTCAGTTTGTGCTCTTACAAATAATGTCATCAAGGACTTTACGACATACATTGTTGATACATGTGAAGTATGCATCTATGTTTTGTACATCTTTAGGAGTAAGTACCCACTCCAGTGTTCTTGCCTGGAGAATCCCAGGGACGGGGGAGCCTGGTGGGCTGCCGTCTGTGGGGTCGCACAGAGTCGGACACGACTGAAGCGACTTAGCAGCAGGAGCAGCAGCCAGATCTTAGGTTTTACACACGTTTATTAGCTTGAATACATTGCTGTCAAACCAGTTTTCAGTGTGTGAACTAATCTGCATTTCCTCCAGAGGTATACATTTGTCTATCCTCTACCAACAACAGCAGCAGCATATGAGTTTCAGTTGCTTTAGATTCTTTTGAAATACCAAGTGTGGGGTATTATCAGTCTATTAAATTATAACTATCCTGTGGGTATGTAATGGTATTTTACACAGATACTGGTGTTCATTTAAACTGGTTCATTGACTAACGTTTTCATGCTTATTGGCCATTTTTTAATATCTACTTTGTTCATGTACCTATTCTGACATTTTTCTCTTGTATTTGCTACTGAACTGTGGTGCTGGAGAAGACTCTTGAGAGTCCTTTGGACTGCAAGGAGATCCAACCAGTCCATTCTAAAGGAGATCAATCCTGGGTGTTCATTGGAAGGACTGATGCTAAAGCTGAAACTCCAATACTTTGGCCACCTCACGCAACGAATTGACTCACTGGAAAAGAGTCTGATGCTAGGAGGGATTGGGGGTAGGAGGAGACGGGGACAACAGAGAATGAGATGGCTGGATGGCATCACCGACTCGATGGACATGAGTTTGAGTGAACTCCGGGAGTTGGTGATGGACAGGGAGGCCTGGCATGCTGTGGTTCATAGGGTCGCAAAGAGTCGGACACGACTAAGCGACTGAACTGAACTGAACTGTCTAGATTAAAAATATTACTCTGCAGCCTATGTTTATATATTCTGGATATGTAATGTTTCAAAGTGTTGCTGATATTTTCTCCCAAACTGTAGTTTGAATTTTGTCTTAATGACATCTTTTTTTTTCCCTGTGCTGGTTCTGTGTTGCTGCACATGGGTTCTTTCTGGTTGTGGCTAGCGGGAGCTACTCTCTAGCTGGGGTGCATGGGCTTTTCATCTCAGTGGTTTCTCTTGTGCAGCACAGGCGTTAGGGCACACGGGCTTCAGTAGTTGTGGCACGCAGGCTGTAGGGTGAAGGCTCAGTAGTTGTGGCACATGGGCTTAGTTGCCCCATGGCGTGTGGAATCTTCTCAGAGCAGGGACCAAACCCAAGTCCTCTGCGTTGACAGGCAGATTCTTAATGACTGGACCACCAGGGAAGTCCAATATCTTTTGATATACATATTTTGTTCAATTTATTTCTAGGTATTTGATAATAGTTGTGCTATTTCAAATGAGATGATTCTCAGGGTTTGGTTTTTTTTCTCTTTTTTAAAAATTGAAGTATAGTTGATTTGTAAAAAAAATTCTCTTCCTTATAGTTTGTTGTTAGTGTATAGAAATGCAACTGATTTTTATATATTTTTATATATTAATCTTATATCCTGCAACTTTGCTGAATTTATTTATTGTATTTAATAGCTTTTTAGAGGCATATTTAGGATTTTCATGTATTGTATGATGTCATCTGTAAACAGTGATGATTTTACTTTTTCCTTTCCAATTTTGATGTCACTAATTTGTTTTCCTTTTTTGGTTGCTATGGCTAGGACTTCCAACACCATGTTGAATAAAAGTGGGGAGAGTAGACATTCTTGTTTTGTTCCTGATCTTAGAGGAAATGCTTTCAGCTTTTGATGGCTGAATATGGCATTAGCTGTGGGCTTGTCATATACGGTCTTTATTGTTGAGGTATGGTCCCTAGAGATTTTATAATAAATGGACTTTGAATTTTGTGAAAGGTTTTTTCTGTTGAGATGATCACATGATTTTTATTCTTCCATTCATTCATGTGGTGTATCACATTTGATTGATTTGCAAATATTCAGTCATTGTTGTATCCCTGGGATAAATCCCAGTTGACCATGGTGAATAACCCTTTCAATGTGTTGGTGAATTTTTTTCTAATATTTTGTTGAGGATTTCTTTGTGCACCTTTGTTCATCAGTGATATTGGCCTGAAATTTTTCTTTTGTGGAGCCCTTGTCTGGTTTTGGTATCCAGGTGATGCTGTCTTTATGGTGTTACTATCAGTTTCCCCCTTTATGTTTATTAATATTTGCTGTATGTATTTACATGTTCATAGATTGGGTGTGTTTATGTTTACAGTTATTATATATTCTTGTTGGCTTGATCCCTTTCGCATAATGTAATGTCCTTCTTTGTCTCTTGTTACAGTCTCTCTTTGAGAGTCTATTTTGTCTGATCTAAGTAGTGCTACCCCAGCTTTTTTCTGTTTCCATTTGCATGGATATTTTTTTCCATACCCCCACTTTCAGTTTTTCTCTACGTCTCAAGTGAGTTTCTTATATGCAATCTATATATGGGTGTTGTTTTTTAATTCATTCACTCCATGTATTTTGATTGGAGCCTTTGGTCAATTTACATTTAGAGTAATCATTGATATGTATGTACTTATTACCATTTTGTTAATTGTTTTCTGGTTGTTCTATAGTTTTTTTGTTCTTTTTTTCTTCTTTTGTTCTTTTCTTTTGTGATCTGATGGCCATCTTTAGTTTCATGTTTGGATTCTTCTTTCTTTTTTTTGTATGTATATATTACATGTTTTTGGTTTGTGGTTACCATGAGGTTTATAACAAGAATTTTTTTAAGTTGATGATTTCTTAAATTCAAATTCATTTTTTAAAAAACCTGCAAGCTTACTTTCTCTCACATGTTTAATGTTTTTGACTTCATATTTTGCATCTTTTAATTTTGTGTATCTCTTAGCTATTTATGGTGGAGGTAGATGATTTACTACTTTTATCTTTTAATTTTTTTAAACTTTAAGCTTTAAAAGTGGCTAATCTATTACCTTTACCAATGTGATTTTCCTTTTTGTAATGTTCATTTTTCTAGCTGTGTTTTCTTGTCCACTTAGAGAAGTCCCTTTAACATTTCTTGTAAAGTCAATTTAGCAGTGCTTTTGCTTGTATGTAAAACTCTTTCCACCTGATTGATAGCCTTGGCGGTTATTCTTGGTTGTAGGTTTTCTCTTTTCATCACTATGATTATATCATGTGACTCTCTTCTGACCTGCCAAGTTTCTACTGAAACTGTCTATTGACAGTCAGTTGACAGTCTTACGAAAGTTCCCTTTTATGCAACTAGTTGTTTTTCCCTACTGCTTTTAAGGGTCATCAAGCTTTACCATTTCAATTGCAATGTGTTTTGGTGCATTCCCTTCTGGGTTAATTTTGTTTGGCATTGTACTACGTGGATCTGGATGACTGTTTCCTTTGTCAGGATAGGAAAGTTTTAAGCTTTTATCTCTTCAAATAAATTCTCTGCCCCTTTCTTTTGCTCTTTTACTTCTGTGAGCTTGTTACTGTTAGGATGCTTGATGGTGTCAAGCAAGTCTTTTAAATTATTCTCATTTAGAACAATTTTTTCATCTTTTTTCTGGTTAGCTTGGGTAATTTCGACTCTACTACCTTCCAGTTCACTGGTTTATTCCTCTGTATCATCTAATTTGTTGATTCCTTCTAGTGTAATTTTTCAGACGTTGTACTCTGTTTGGATCTTCTTGTTCATATTTTCTAAGTCTTTGTGAAACTTCTCACTGTGTACATTTTTTTCTTCTCCTAAGTTTGTTGAACAAACATCTTTATGATCATTATCTTGAACTCCTTATTAGGTAAATTGCTTATCTTCACTTTGCTTAGTTCATCTTCTGGAATTTTATCTGATTCTTTTGTTTGCAACATGTTCCTATGTGCCTCATTTAACCGAATTCTCCAAGTCTGTGTGTGTGTGTATTGAATAGATTTGTTGCGTGCAAGTGTCCCCAGTCACTTTAGTCGTGTCTGACTCTTTGCGACCCCGTGGACTGTAGCCCGCTAGGCTCCTCTGTCCATGGGATTCTCTAGGCAAGAATACTGGAGTGGGTTGCCATTCCCTCCTCCAGGGATCTTCCTGACTTGAGGATCAAACTCGCGTCTTCCTTGTCTCCTGCATTGCAGGCCGATTCTTTACCAGTGCACCACGGGGAAAGCCCAAATAGGTTGGTTACACTTCCTGATCATGGAGAAGACATGTAGGAGACATCCTATGGTGTCCAGCAGCACAGTCCCCACTGTTTCCTTGAGCTTTATGCTCTAAAAGTACCCCCTGTGTGGGCTGAACGTGCCCTTCTGTTGTGATGGGGCCAACTACTGTGGACACACTGGTAAGTGAGGCTGCTCCCTGGCCCTGTTGGCTGCCAGGGTCTGCCTGGTTTGGAGCCTGCAAGCTGCTGATGGGTGAGGCCAGGTCTCAGGGTGGCTGGTTGTACAGCCTGGGTGTGTCCTAGTACTGGTGCTGACTGTCTGGCGGGCAGGCAATCCCTGGTGCTAAGACTAGAGAGGGGACTCCACAATAGCACTTGCCAGCACCTGTGTCCTTGTGGTAGAATGGTTGCCCAAAAATGACTGCTTCCAGGATCTGTGTCCCCAGGAGAAACCCTGGTTGTCTTCTGTTTCTCCAGGAAGCTCTCCATGATCAATAAGTGGGTCTGACCTAGGAGCTTTCAACTAACTGCAGATCCCATAACTCTGAATGGGATCTCAGAGCACATGAGTTTTTGCATGAGCCATTTAAGAATGGAATCTCTTTTGCTTATAGCCCTCCAGCTCTTCTCTTCAAGCCTTCAAAGTCAGATGTTCTGGGAGCTCCTCTTCCCTTTGAAGGACCTCAGCTTTCCCTGGATACTCAATTTCTGCATATATAGTCACCCCAGGTTCTACTAGTCCCCAACACACTGCTAAACTGACAATGAGTTGAACAGTCTGCTGAGGATCTTGGGGGTTAGGGGTACTCTGTCTACCTCCAGACGCTGAACCAGCCTGGCCACTGCACCTAGCCCCCACTCATCATCCACTGACCCACTCATTGCTCCACAGCTGATCCAGGCCTTTCTACTGTTTAATTTTTTTTTTTTTTCCAAAAAAAAGTTTAAATTTACTTTTATTCATTGGTTGTGCTGGGGCTTCGCAGCTGCATGTGGGTTTTCTCTAGTTTGGGCAAGTGGGATCTACTCTTCCCTGCAGTGAACGGGCTTCTTGTTGCCATAGTTTCTCTTGTTGAAGAGCACAGGCTCTAGAGCGCAGACTCAGTAGTTGTGGCACACAGGCTTAGTTGCCTCACGACGTGTGGAATCTTCCTGGACCAGGGCTCAAAGTTGTGTCTCCTGCCTTGGCAGGTGGAGTCTTAACCACTGGACTGCCCGGGAAGCCTTACCCTTTTATAAAGTGAACTGGATATTCTTTGAAACTCCATCTTACCTCCTCTATCTATTCCTATTTGAGGAATTTTTCAGTGATGTTTTAAAAATTACAATAAATATCTTTAACTTATCATAGTTTATTTTCAAATAGTAGTATACTGCTTTGTGAACTTCCTTTTGGGGCTTTCCTGATGGCTCAGAGGGTAAAGCATCTGCCTGCAATGTGGGAGACCTGGGTTTAATTCCTGGGTTGGGAAGATCCCCTGGAGAAGGCAATGGCAACCGGTTCTAGTACCCTTACCGGGAAAATCCCATGGATGGAGGAAGCTGGTAGGCTGCAATCCATGGGGTTGCAAAGAGTCAGACACGACTGAGAGACCAGTTTTCACCTTCACTTTGTGAGCTATATAAGTACCTCACAATAACATGGTACTATGTGTCCCTCTTCTTTCGTCTTCTGTTGTGTATTTTACCTCTCTCTACATATGCTATAAACACCACAAAACACTGCTACTGTTTCTGCTTTGCATAGTCCATAGTGTTTTAAAGCCATTTAGATATAAGTGGATGTCTAACTTTTAAACATAAGGAAATTGGTCTTTTTTATTTACCCACCTATTTTCTTGTTTTCTTCATTCCTTGTTTCAGCTCTAAATTTTCATCTGGCATTTGTTCCTTTTAGCCTGAGTAACTCTTCTAGCATTTCTTGTAGTGCAACTCTTTTGGAGGTGAAATGGTTTCACTTTTGTCTATCTGAAAGTGTCTGGCTTCACTTCTGTCTATCTGAAAATGTATTTTACCTGTGCTTTTGCAGGATATATTTTGCCATATGTAGAATGGTAGGTTGTCTTTTTTTTTTCCTTCAAGTGCTTAAAAGTTGTCTTCTCATTGTCTCTGGCCCACCGTGTTTCTAATAAGAAGCAGCAATAATTCTTATTGTTGTTTCCTTGTATGTAACTTTCCTGGTGGGTTCCCTGGTGGCTCAGACAGTAAAGTATCTGCCTGCAGTGCGGGAGACCCAAGTTCAATCCCTTAGCCAGGCAGGTCCCCTGGAGAAGGGAATGGCAACCTACTCCAGTATTCTTGCCTGGAGAATTCCATGGACAGAGGCTGTATACAGTCCATGCGGTTGCAAAGAATCAGCTGTTTTTAAGATTTCCTGTTTATCTTGGTTTTCAGCAGTTTGAGTCTGATTCGCCTAGGTGTGCTGTGTTCTGTGTATGTGTATGTTTTGTGTGTGTGTGGGTGTGTGTGTGGCCATAGACACGTGATTCTCTTGCTCAGAGTTTGCTAATAGAAATCTTTCAAAGACTTTGGAAAGTTCTCAGCCATTATCTCTTCCACAATTTCTTCTGTGCCATTCTCTCTCATACTCTAACGATTACATCTATGTGTCCTATAGATCTCAGATATTTTATCGTATTTTCTGTTTTTATTCTTGCATTTCAGTTTATATAATTTCTATTGCCTTTAAGAGTATAGATCTTTTTCTTCCTCTGTGTCCAGGTTGCTTCTAATCCAATTAAATAAATTCTGCACTTATGATATGTTTTTCATTTCTAGCACTTCCATGTGATCCATTTTTTTTAAATTTCCATCTCTCTGCTGACATTCCCCATATGTTTGTGAATGTCCAAACTTTTCCACTTCTCCAGCTTTTCCACTAGGTCCTTTAACACATTTTCAAAGTTATTTTTAATTCCCCATCTCATAATTTCTATATCTGGTCTGATTCCTTCCTCCCATGACCATGATTTCCATTTCCTTGGTTCTTTGTTTGTCTCATAGTTTGCCTTGTATATTGGACATAGTGTATAAAAGAATAGTTGAGGCTAAAGTAAATAATATTTCCCCCAGAAAATTGCTCAGCCCTGCTTCTGTCAGGATGCTAAGAATCCCTAGCTCTGCAGAAGCACCAAGTAAGTACCAGTAAGACATCAGAAGTTTCTTTACTTCTTTCCATCTTTCTGAATCATGAGAGATTCCTTTCTGTTTCATAGCCTGGACTCTAGCTTTTCGAGTTGCTGGAAATACCTCTTTGTCCTTCAGTTCCATCACTACCTTTTTGTACCTAAGAAGATCTCTCTATGTTCTACTATCCCGGAGTGGGTTTCAGTCTGGCAGTAACTGCTTTGCACTCAGAATAAGCCCAAGCGCTGCAGAGAGATTTGTCTTCTCCTCTTTCTGCATTGCCTCTTCTCTGCAGTGGGCCACTGTCTTAACTTGGAAAAGGTCTGAGCACCTTATAAGGGCTCTTTGGAAGCTGTTCTGCTCTCCTCCCGGCCTTCAGCATCCTATCTGTGTACCCTTGGTGAAGGCCTGTGGGAAACAGTTGGCAGCTAGGCGCATCCTCTTTTTGTGGTTGGGGTTCCATGGGATTCAGTGCATCTTGCCAGCTCACATGTGGTCTTTATAAATTCACTAAAATACGGCTGATTTCTCCTTATCATCTAACAGGATGCATTCTTTCCTCTTTCAGGTGCTGTGCTGGGAAAAAATAGCTACAGGTCTCTATTCTTAAAGGAAGACTTCTTCACATTCTAGATTGTCACTTAGTTAGATTTAACTCTATCCTCAGATCTCTGGTGGGCTTAGAAAACTATGATTTTGTAGCTTCTCTGGTTTGTTGTTATTGTTAGGGTAGCAGCAACTGCCCTTATGATTTGAACTTAGAAGGCCTTGAATTTTAATGGCCTCAAATGAATAGGAGACAAAATCTGGATCCAAAGAAGGGTGGGAAGTAAAATCCAAGATTCTAGCATAAGCCAGAACTCTAGGAAGGGTTGATGTAGAAAATGATATTTGTAAAGGAGGTTTATGTGTTTGGGCATTGCTCTAGAATAAGCAGGGAAAGAAAGGAAGGAGGAAAAGAAGAAAGAAAGAAGAGAAGGAAGGAAGGAAGGAGGAAAGGGAGGAAGGGAAGGGAATAAAGGAAGAAAGGAGGGAGGGAGAGATGGAAAGAAGGGAGGGAGGGAGGAAAGAAAGAATGAATGAGATAAAGAGGGATTTCCCTGGTGGTTCAGTGGTTAAGACTGTGCTTCCAATGCAAGGGGCATGTGTTTGATACCTGGTTGGGAAACTAAGATCCCATATACTATGTGGTGTGGCCAAAAATTAAAGTAAAATTAATGAAAGAAAGAAAAGATCTTCTTTGAGAATTTTGAACCATAAGCCCACACTCATGCTGATTTGGGGACATAATTCATGCTACCTACACAGTCTTGCAGTACATGGGTGCAATCTCAAAAACAACAGAATGACCTCTGTTCATTTCCAAGGCAAACCATTCAATATCACAGTAATCCAAGTCTATGCCCCATCCACTAATGCCGAAGAAGCTGAAGTTGAATGGCTCTACAAAGACCTACAAGACATTCGAGAACTAACACCCCAAAACGATGTCTTTTTCATCATAGGGGACTGGAATGCAAAAGTAGGAAATTAAGAGATACCTGGAATGACAGGCAAGTTTAGCCTTGGAGTACAAAATGAAGCAGGGCAAAGGCTAACAGAATTTTTCCAAGAGAACACACTGGTCATAGCAAATACTCTCTTCTAATAGCACAAGAGACGACTCTACACAGGGACATCACCAGATGGTCAATACTAAAATCAGATTGATTATATTCTTTGCAGCCAAAGATGGAAAAGCTTTATACAGTCAGCAAAAACAAGACCAGGAGCTGACTGTAGCTCAGATCATGAACTCCTTATTGCCTAATTCAGACTTAAATTGAAGAAAGTAGGGAAGACCACTTGACCATTCAGGTATGACCTAAATCAAATCCCTTACAAATTATACAGTGGAAGTGACAAATAGATTCAAGGGATTAGATCTGATAGAGTGCCTGAAGAACTATGGATGGAGGTTTGTGACATTGACCAGGAGGTGGTGATCAAATCCATTCCCAAGAAGAAAAAATGCAAAAAATGCAAAATAGTTGTCTTAGGAGGCTTTACAAATAGCTGAGAAAAGAAGAGAAGTGAAAGGCAAAGGAGAAAAGGAAAGATATGCCCATTTGAATGCAGAGTTCCAAGAATAGCAAGGAGAGATAAGAAAGAATTCCTCGGTGATCAATGCAAAGAAATAGAGGAAAACAATAGAATGGGAAAGACTAGAGATCTCTTCAAGAAAATTAGAGATATCAAGGGAACATTTCATGCAAAGATGGGCACAATGAAGGACAGAAATGGTATGGACCTAACAAAAGTAGACTATACTAAGAAGAGGTGGCAAGAATAAACAGAAGAACTGTACAAAAAAAATTTTAATGACTCAGATAACCACGATGGTGTGATCACTCACCTAGAGCCAGACATCCTGGAATGTGAAGTGAAGTTGGCCTTACGAAGCATCAATACGAACAAAGCTAGCGGAGGTGATGGAATTCTAGCTGAACTATTTCAAATCCTAAAAGATGATGCTGTGAAAGTGCTGCACTCAATATGCCAGCAAATTTGGAAAACTCGGCAGTGGCCACAGGACTGGAAAGGGTCAGTTTTCATTCCAATCCCAAAGAAACGCAATGCCAAAGAATGTTTAAACTGCCACACAATTGCACTCATCTCACACTAGCAAAGTAATGCTCAAAATTTCCCAAGCTAGGCTTCAACAGTACATGAACTGAGAACTTCCAGATGCTCAAATTGGATTTAGAAAAGGCAGAGGAACCAGAGATCAAATTGCCAACATCCATTGGATAATAGAAAAAGCAAGAGAGTTCCAGAAAAACATCTATTTCTGCTTCATTGACTTTGCTAAAGCCTTCTGACTGTGTGGATGACTACAAACTGGAAAATTCTTAAAGAGATTACCTGCCTCCTGAGAAATCTGTATGCAGGTCAAGAAGCAACAGTTAGAACAGGACATGGAACAATAGACTGGTTCCAAATTGGGAAAGGAGTACATCAAGGCTGTATATTGTCACCCTGCTTATTTAATTTATATGCAGAGTACATCATGAGAAATGCCAAACTGGATGAAGCACAAGCTGGAATCAAGATTGCCAGGAGAAATATCAATAACCTCAGATGACAGTTGACACCACCCTAAGGCAGAAAGTGAAGAGGAACTGAAGAGCCTCTTCATGAAAGTGAAAGAGGAGAGTCAAAAAGTTGGCTTGAAACTCAGCATTCAAAAAGCAAAGATCCCCATCATTTCATGGCCAATAGATGGGGAAACAGTGGAAACAGTGGCAGACTTTATTTTTTTGGGCTCCAAAATCACTGCAGATGGTGACTGCGGCCATGAAATTAAAAAACGCTTGCTCCTTAGAAGAAAAGCTATGACAAACCTAGACAGCATACTAAAGAGCAGAGACGTTCCTTTGCTGACAAAGATTCGTCTAGTCAAAGCTATGGTTTTTCCAGTAGTTATGTATGGATGTGAGAGTTGGACCATAAAGAAAAAACTGAGTGCCGAAGAATTGATGCTTTTGAACTGTGGTGTTGGAGAAGACTCTTGAGAGTCCCTTGGACTGCAAGATCAAAGCAATCAGTCCTAAAGGAAATTAGTCCTGAATATTCATTGGAAGGACTGATGCTGCAGCTGAAACTCCAATATTTTGGCTATCTGATGTGAACAACTGACTCATTTAAAAGACCCTGATGCTGGGAAAGATTGAAGGCCGGAGGAGAAGGGAATGACAGAGGATAAGATGGTTGGATGGCATCACCAACTCGATAGACATGAATTTGAGCAATCTCTGGAAGTTGGTGATGGACAGAGAAGCCTGGCATGTTGCAGTCCATGGGGTTGTAAAGAGTTGGACACAACTGAGTGACTGAACTGAATTGAACTGATCTGCATAGTCTGATTGACATCAGACACAGATTTCATTTTAAAGTAGCCATAAGCTGATACTACCGTAGATGCCTGACAGAAGCAAAGAAAATCTTCCCTGTGTAATTCATGTAAAAGATTGATTTCAGCTCTTCCTGTGCCTAGTATTGTCATGACTCCTGGTCCTAAAGTACACAGCAGCTCCAAATCCCTAGATGCTGGACATCCTAACTGATGTTTTTGCCTTCATGCATCCACTGGGCCCTCTCATCCTTTTACTAAGGAACAGACTCAGGTGTGTCAGAGCAGGAGAGAAAGTAAAGAAGATCTGTCCACATGGTTCCTTAAGATTGAGGACAGGCTGCATTCTGACGTGAGGTACCCTGCCAGTTTCATGGATGTCATTGACATTGACAAGAGTGGTGGGAATGTCCATTTGATCTGTGACCCAAATTGTTCATCAAATTGGGCCTGAGGAGGCCACATATAAGTTCTGTGAAATAAGGAGGATCTTTTTGAATATCTTCTGAATTGATTTGCAGCTCAACCAAATCAATTTGCTATTTCATCAAGTTTGGCTAGCCTATGTATGTTGACAATAAGTGCTAACCTGGGACAAATTGATGGTGTCACCTGTACGCACATGCACACACATACACACAAAGAAAGAACCTGACTTGAATGACTCATGTGTAGGAAGCCAACAGCAATAGTTTTGTCCCAGGCTTTCCCAACATATTCGTCATTGGAGAAAAGAGCAAACCATGGACTTCCCTGTGCCTAAGAAAGAGTACTTGCCTCATCATGGCTAAAGACAGAGAGACTGTTAGCCAAACAGAGCAATGGGTGAAATGATTTCCAGAGCAGAGAAGTGGAAAGCTCCTTGAGGCTAATTAAAGGTGCATTAGCCTGGAGGATAAAACAAAAATAAACCTTTATTTTCATGGAATTTCCACCAAAGGAGCATGTACTCACAATTTTTAAAAAACACTAAGATACATGAAGAAACAAGCCCAAATAAACAAAAGGCACCAGGAAAAAAATGTAAAAAACTGAAGTGTCAAACTCCCAAGATTGATATTAGAATTATTAGACTACAAAGCAAGAATATTTATCTATTTAAATTTAAGCTGCTTGAATGAAAACGGGAATCTTAAAATCACAGTGTTGAACAACAACAACCAAAAGCAAGTCCCAAATCAGTAAAATAGATAAATTAATTTTAATCTATACTACAAATATCATAGAGCAGTTTAAAAAATGAATTAGAGATATGCATATAAAGATGGGGGACTCTCAGAAATGGAATGATGAGTGAGAAAAACTTTAAAAAATACATATGAGTTCTTTTATGTAAGTTCCAAGACCTGGAAAAATTAATTAATTAAATATTCTATTATTTAGAGATACATTAAATATTATAAAACTATTTTTAAAAGTAGCTGGTAATTTATAATCCAAATGTTGGTTTCATATTGATGGAAAGGAGAGGTAAAAGCTCAGAGAAGGGGCACAGTGGCTTAGAAGATTTTTGTGTTGTGTTTATTTCTTATGAGAAGGGAAAGGCTACCCACTCCAGTGTTCTGGCCCAGAGAATTCCATGGACTATATAGTCCATGGGGTCACAAAGAGTCAGACACAACTGAGCGACTTTCACTTCACTTATTTCTTAAGCCAGGAGGTTTAACATATTTGTTTTTATTAACATCATTTAAGTATATGAATATAGTTTATTCATTATTTTTGTATGAATGAATTTTTTTAATTAAAAAAATTATTCTAAAAAAAGATTTATTGGGGTTTCTTGTGTCAAGATCCATGGTCTAAAATCACAACATTGTAAAGCAATTATAAACCAATAAAAAATAAACGAAAAAATTATTAAAAAAAAAAAAGGTTATCAGAACAACTGGAAAGAGAAATCCTTGCTAGGAAGGACTCACTGCATAGAAAACCATTCTGTTTCTGGAAAGACAAAATATCAAATAGGTCCATCTAGTGGTGAATTAGAGAATCTCAAATATAAGGGTATCCAGCTGAAGAAATACACTGGAGATAAGGCTTTTACTCAAAAATATCATTTGAAAACCATGTACACAAGTAGAAAAAATTTTTTATTAATTGAGTGAATAACTCTGACTTCAGATGCATGGTAAAATTCTTTGGTTTGTCTCTAACTGGTTGAAAGATTAAAAATCAACCTTAGGTAATTTGCAAGGCCCTGACCTCCTTTAAGCTTCCTGAAGGAGGAAATGGCAACCCACTCCAGTATTCTTGCCTGGGAAATCCCACGGCGAGAGGAGCCTGGTGGGCTACAGTCCATGGGGTCAAAGAGTCAGACACGACTGAATCGACTTAACACGACACACCGGTGGCCTCCTTTGTGTGCATCACGTTTGCCCCTTGTGGGCATATTTCTCCCCCTCACTTCAGGTGCTTTCCTCCCCAGGTCTCCTCCATTGAAGGTGGGTTCTTTACCATCTGAGCCACCAGGGAAGCCCACTTATACGTATGAACACATCATTCAATAAAAATGAGCAGGGGACAGAAATATGCTCCCATTCATATTTTTAAAAGGATGTATATGTTGTTTTATATATATATATATATATATATATAATATCTGGGGAAGGACACACAAGAAACTGACAAACCTTTAGGGAGGGGGACTCTGGGGAAATTGAGAAAGAAATTTAATTTGGTTGTTTACTATCTGTTTAATGATACTGATTCAGTTTTTTACAATGTGCCTGTATGACTTCCTCATACCAATTTTAAAGAGAAAAGAGTGTGTGTTCTATATGTGGAGATGCTGTGCTGTGCTTAGTCGCTCAGTCATGTCTGACTCTTTGCTACCCTGTGGATTGTAGCCCACAAAGGCTCCTCTGTCCATGGGAATTCTCCAGACAAGAATGCTGGAACGGGTCGCCTTGCCCTCCCCTTCAGAGGATTTTTCCAACCCAGGGACTGAACCCAGGTCTCTGTCATTGCAGGTGGATTCTTTACCGTCTGAGCCACCAGGGAAGCCCTATGGAGATGTTACACACTGATAAATAACTTCCTACAGATAAACAGCATTATGCTTTCTAATGGATCTTATATGTTAGTGGTTATGCACCAATGCTGTGGTGTAAGGCAGCTTTGATTTCTCAGGGGAATGGGCTTGAGTTCAGTGGCTCAGTCGTGTCCGACTCTTTGCGACCCCATGAATCACAGCACGCCAGGCCTCCCTGTCCATCACCAACCCCTGGAGTTCACTCAAACTCATGTCCATAGAGTCGGTGATACCATCCAGCCATCTCATTCTCTGTCGTCCCCATCTCCTCCCGCCCCCAATCCCTCCCAGCATCAGAGTCTTTTCCAGTGAGCCAACTCGTCGCATGAGGTGGCCAAAGTATTGGACTTTCAGCTTTAGCATCAGTCCTTCCAATGAACACCCAGGATTGATCTCCTTTAGAATCCCTGGTTGGATCTCCTTGCAGTCCAAGGGACTCTCAAGAGTCTTCTCTAGCACCACAGTTCAAAAGCATCAATTCTTCTGCGCTCAGCTTTCTTCACAGTCCAACTCTCACATCTATACATGACCACGGGAAAACCCATAGCCTTGACTAGATGGACCTTGGTTGGCAAAGTAATGCCTCTGCTTTTTAATATGCTATCTAGGCTGGTCACAACTTTCCTTCCAAGGAGTAAGTGTCTTTTAATTTCATGGCTGCAATCAGCATCTGCAGTGATTTTGGAGCCCCAAAAAATAAAGTCTGACACAGCTTCCACTGTTTCCCCATCTATTTCCCATGAAGTGATGGGACCAGATGCCATGATCTTTGTTTTCTGAATGTTGAGGGGAATGGGCTTACCTGGATGGAAAAAAATCTCTCCTGCCTGTCTTTGGACATATTCATTGCCCATAATATTTAGCTACAGCCTTTAGCTGCAAATGATTTATCTGACAACTGACATATTTTTCCAATTATGTTGAAAAAAATCAGTTTGTACTTTTTCTGGACAGATGTTCAAGCCTCAATACTCTATAAACTGCCTGAAATCTAACAGTGATCTCAGACTGCCACTTGACCTTTGCAAAGATCTACTTTGGACGGTAATTGGGAGAAACACTGTAATTCATTTTGTATAGCAAACTCCCAAATGAACGTGCAGTCAAGTATCACTTCAGCCAAAGCATGAGTGTTTTCTGAGCAGATCTCTTCTAGTGGAAGCAAGGCTTGTTTCCTCAACACTCACTCTCTTTTCCCATTGTGTGGCAGCAGTGAGCTTTGAGGAACTGACTTGAGCTCCGTTGATGGGCTCTGGTTAGGAATCCAGGGGTTGCATCAAGGACCTACCGTTGCATGAGGGGATGTAAATTGGCCCCCAGAGACTGAAGAGAAAGACTTTCCATTGGTTGGCTTATGGAGAGGCAATTTCTGTCATCTGCTGGATGTAAATAAAGAAATCAGCAGGTCTTACGGTAACCAGTAGCTGTCTCACTACCCAGAGGGGGAACCAGACGTAGAAAGATACAGATCCTGTGCTTACAGAGTAAAGAGAAAGAACCTATGTTCTTGATGACACAAGGGAGTCACTTAAACAACCAACCCTGGAGTCTGCCTTATCGCTAGACTTGGTGTAAATGCCAACTGGTCAATTTTTCATTCCTTGAATCAAATGGGGTGGGTTGGTTTCTCTATTACTTTCAACTGGAAGCATCGTAGTGCATAATTCAGTAAAACAGTAAGAAAACCCCTCCGTATAGAAATTACACAGTATCTAGGCTAGATCTTCAATACCCTTCTCAGGATGAATTTCTTGAATATTTCAATTATAGAAGTGTAAAAGGACTACCTTGGTTGTCCAGTGGTTAAGAATCCACCTTGCAAAGCAGTGGACATGGATTCTATTTCTGGTTCAGAAGGACCCCACATGCCAGGAGCAACTAAGCCCGTGTGCCACAACTACTGAGCCCATATGCTGCAACTACTGAAGCCCACACGCCTAGAGCCTGTGCTCCTCATCAAGAGAAGCCACTGCAATGAGAAGCCGAGCACCGCACTAGAGAGTAGCCCCCGCCCTCTGCAACTAGAGAAAAGACCGTGCAGCAGCGAAGACGCAGCACAGCCAATAAGTAAAAAATTAATTGAATCATTAAAAAAAAACCCAACTGAAGATTAGTGTCTGTGTATCACCATTTATTGAGCACTAGCTATGAAGCAGGAGAAGGCAATGGCACCCCACTCCAGTACTCTTGCCTGGAAAATCCCATGGATGGAGGAGCCTGGTGGGCTGCAGTCCATGGGGTCGCTAAGAGTCAGACACAACTGAGCGACTTCACTTTCACTTTTCACTTTCATGCATTGGAGAAAGAAATAGCTACCCACTCCAGTTTCTTGCCTGGAGAATCCCAGGGACGGCAGAGCCTGATGGGCTGCCGTCTATGGGGTCGCACAGAGTCGGACATGACTGAAGCAACTTAGCAGCAGCAGCTATGAAGCAGATACTTTATTTCCAAATCTTATAATCATTCTGCAAGTTAAGTACTTTTCAGTTTTGAGAATCTGGGTCCAGATGCTCTCTGAGATGAAGTCACTTATTTAAGGCAGCATAGCCAGTGAGTGCTGGAGCTGAGCCTTGACTTTTTCTCGGTACCGTGCCTGCCACACCCAGGGCCTGCCTGGTCAGACAGACAGGCCTGGCTCATAATCCTGCCGAGGGAAAACCTTTGCTAGCACATTCCGTGGTTTCTTCATCTTTACCTCAACTGCCCCGGGTACCATCACCAGGGCTGTGGGTCTCACCTAAGGGCCTACCATCTGAAGTCAGGCTAGTAGCTTACGATGTGGTCTGTCATGGAAAGCCCTCCTAGAGAAGAGATGAATGATCTAAATTCTCACTCTTATTTGTTTCATTTTAGAAATAGTGAGCAAACAAGGCAGTTGTTAGGGAGAGAGGCTGGGAGAATGTAAGACAAAGCTGGAGGGCATTTAATTATACTCTCAAGAACATGAGAACCAGGTAAGACAGAACTAGACTGCTAGGTCACCCATGCCAGAAAGACTGAAGTGGATTCAACTCAGAAAAAAAAGGTCAAAATGTGAGGTAAAGGGAAATAGCTGTCAACCACACTGAATTCTGCAAACAGTGCCTGTATCTGCAAAATCATGCTCATTATGTCCTCTAGTCCTTCATGATCTGTAGGCTCATCCCTTAACTCCAGGCAAGCAAACAATTTGTGTGTCTATGGGTACACTGTGCTGGTGATCAGTAATGCCTTCCAGCTTCAAATTCAGCCTTTTGCCTGAACACAGAAGTACATGATGCTGTCCCCTTCTTGGAAAGCATTTTCGCTTGTCTAGCTTATTCCTTTGCACCCTAAAAAATGACTCAAGAGAAAATTCCTCTGAGAAACTTCTGACGGTCTTCTCCATTGAACTGTGTCCACATGAGCACAACTCCAGGGAAACCCTCTTGGCTACATAACAGCTTTATATCAGGAGAAGTTAGTCTGAGTAATGATCAGATATGAAGTGAGCAGAAAACCAAAGAGAAGATTAAGTAGCAGGTGTAACAAGGACTGACTCAGGAGTCAAACTAGCACCAACCCCTAAATATGCTAGAGGAAAATGCTCCCTGAAGAAAGGGAGGCAGGAGCAGATGCAAATTAGTCTGTAGAGGATAGATAAACAACAAGGTCCTGCTGTATAGTGCAGGGAACTATATTCAATATCCTGTGATCTACAGTTACCAGGACATGGAAGCAACATAGATGTCCATCGGTAGATGAATGGATAAAAAGATGTGGTGCATGCACACAATGGAATATTACTCAGCCATAAAAAGGAATGGATTTGAGTCGGTTCTAGTGAGGTGGATGAACCTAGAGCCTGTTATACAGAGTGAAGTGAGTTCAGAAAGAGCAAAACAAATATCATATATTTACACATATATGCAGATGACACCACCCTTATGGCAGAAAGTGAAGAGGAACTAAAAAGCCTCTTGATGAACGTGAAAGAAGAGAGTGAAAAGGTTGGCTTGAAGCTCAACATTCAGAAAACGAAGATCATGGCATCTGGTCCCATCACTTCATGGGAAATAGATGGCGAAACAGTGGAAACAGTGTCAGACTTTATTTTTTTGGGCTCCAAAATCACCGCGGATGCTGATTGCAGCCATGAAATTAAAAGACACTTACTCCTTGGAAGGAAAGTTATGACCAACCTAGATAGTATATTAAAAAGCAGAGACATTGCTTTGCCAACCAAGGTCCGTCTAGTCAAGGCTATGGTTTTTCCCGTGGTCATGCATGGATGTGAGAGCTGGACTGTGAAGAAAGCTGATCGCCAAAGAATTGATGCTTTTGAACTGTGGTGCTGGAGAAGACTCTTGAGAGTCCCTTGGACTGCAAGGAGATCCAACCAGTCCATTCTAAAGGAGATCAATCCTGGGTGTTCATTGGAAGGACTGATGCTAAAGCTGAAACTCCAGTACTTTGGCCACCTCATGCGATGAGTTGACTCACTGGAAAAGAGTCTGATGCTGGGAAGGATTGGGGGCGGGAGGAGAAGGGGACGACAGAGAATGAGATGGCTGGATGGCATCACCGACTCGATGGAGGTGAGTTTGAGTGAACTCCGGGAGTTGGTGATGGACAGGGAGGCCTGGCGTGCTGTGATTCATGGGGTCGCAAAGAGTCGGACATGACTGAGCGACTGAACTGAACTGAACTGAACACATATACATGGAATCTAGAAAAAATGGTACTGATGAAGCTATTTGGAGGGAAGGAATGGAGACACAGACACAGAGAATGGACCTGTGGACACAAGAGGGGAAGCAGAGGGTGGGGTGAATTGAGAAAGTAGCTCTGACATGTATACACTACCATATGTAAAACAGATAGCTAGTGGGAGGCTGCTGTGAACACAGGGAGAGCAGCCTGGCACTCTGTGTTGACCTAGAGGGGTGGCCTGGGGCAGGGGAGGGAGGCTTACCAGGGAGGGGATATGCATATATATAATTAGGACTGATTCACATTGTTGTATGGCAGAAACCAACACAGCATTGTAGAGCAATTTTTGTCCAATTAAAAAAAAAAACCTGTGTATTTGAAATAAACAAGATAGCAGTGTTATTAAACTATTATTTTAAGTAAAAAAAAATTCCACAATAAACCATAATGGAAAAGAATATATAATAAAGAATGTATGTATATGTATAACTGAATCAGTTTGCTGTACAACAGAAATTAATGCAACTTCGTAAATCGACTATAGTTCAATCAAAAAAATAAATTAAAAAAATAAAAAGGGAGGCAGACAAGTGGATTAAAATCATTCACACAGGGACTGCCCTGGTGGCCCAGTGGCTAAGACTTCACCCTTCCAATATAGAGGGCCTGGGTTCAATCCTGGTCAGGAGCTGGATCCCAATTGGCACAACCAAGACCTGGCACGGCTGAATAAATAAAATAAACAAAAAAATTTTTTAAAAGAATCCTTATTAAAAAAAATTCACATTTCCTTATCTTACCTCCTGAGTTAAAGTAGATCTATTTATACATATATATCTACTTTAACTCAGGAGATATATCAGTTCAGTTCAGTTCAGTCGCTCAGTCGTGTCCAACTCTTTGCGACCCCATGAATCACAGCACGCCAGGCCTCCCTGTCCATCACCAACTCCCAGAGTTCACTCAAACTCATGTCCATCGAGTCGGTGATGCCATCCAGCCAACTCATTCTCTGTTGTCCCCATCTCTTCCTGCCCCCAATCCCTCCCAGCATCAGAGTCTTTTCCAGTGAGTCAACTCGTTGCATGAGGTGGCCACAGTATTGCAGTTTCAGCTTTAGCATCAGTGCTTCCAGTGAACACCCAGGACTGATCTCCTTTAGAATGGCCTGGTTGGATCTCCTTGCAGTCCAAGGGACTCTCAAGAGTCTTCTCCAGCACCACAGTTCAAAAGCATCAATTCTTCGGCGATCAGCTTTCTTCACAGTCCACCTCTCACATACATACATGACCACGGGAAAAACCATTGCCTTGACTAGACGGACCTTTGTTGGCAAAGTAATGTCTCTGTTTTTTAATATACTATCTAGGTTGGTCATAACTTTCCTTCCAAGGAGTAAGCGTCTTTTAATTTCCTGGCTGCAATCAACATCTGCAGTGATTCTGGAGCCCAAAAAAATAAAGTCTGACACTGTTTCCACTGTTTCGCCATCTATTTCCCATGAAGTGATGGGACCAGATGCCATGATCTTTGTTTTCTGAATGTTGAGCTTCAAGCCAAACTTTTCACTCTCCTCTTTCACTTTCATCAAGAGGCTTTTGAGTTCCTCTTCACTTTCTGCCATAAGGGTAGTGTCATCTGCATATCTGAGGTTATTGATATTTCTCCCAGCAATCTTGATTCCAGCTTGTGCTTCTTCCAGCCCAGCGTTCCTCATGATGTACTCTGCATATAAGTTAAATGAGCAGGGTGACGATATACAACCTTGACGTACTCCTTTTCCTATTTGGAACCAGTCTGTTGTTCCATGTTCAGTTCTAACTGTTGCTTCCTGACCTGCATACAAGTTTCTCAAGAGGCAGGTCAGGTGGTCTGGTATTCCCATCTCTTTCAGAATGTTCCACAGTTTATTGTGATCCACACAGTCAAAGGCTTTGGCATAGTCAATGAAGCAGAAATAGATGTTTTTCTGGAACTCTCTTGCTTTCTCCATGATCCAGCGGATGTTGGCAATTTGATCTCTGGTGCCTCTGCCTTTTCTAAAACCTGCTTGAACATCTGTATGTTCACAGTTCACATATTGCTGAAGCCTGGCTTGGAGAATTTTGAGCATGACTTTACTAGCGTGTGAGATGAGCGCAATTGTGTGGTAGTTTGAGCATTCTTTGGCATTGCCTTTCTTTGGGATTGGAATGAAGACTGACCTTTTCTAGTCCTGTGGCCACTGCTGAGTTTTCCAAATTTGCTGGCATATCGAGTGCAGCACTTTCACAGCATCATCTTTCAGGATTTGAAATAGCTCAGTTGGAATTCCATCACCTCCACTAGCTTTGTTCGTTGTGATGCTCTCTAAGGCCCACTTGACTTCACATTCCAAGATGTCTGGCTCCAGGTGAGTGATCACGCCATCATGATTATCTTGGTCGTGAAGATCTTTTTTGTACAGTTCTTCTGTATATTCTTGTCAAACAGGAGATGATGAAAGTAAACGTCGACATTCTAGGAACCAGTGAACTAAAATGGACTGGAATGGCTGAATTTAACTCAGATGACCATTATATCTACTACTGTGGGCAGGAATCCCTTAGAAGAAATGGAGTAGCCATTATGGTCAACAAAAGAGTCCGAAATGCAGTACTTGGATGCAATCTCAAAAACGACAGAATGATCTCTGTTCGTTTCCAAGGCAAACCATTCAATATTACAGTAATCCAAGTCTATGCCCCAACCAGTAATGCTGAAGAAGCCGAAGTTGAACGGTTCTATGAAGACCTACAAGACCTTTTAGAACTAACACCCAAAAAAGATGTCCTTTTCATTATAGGGGACTGGAATGCAAAAGTAGGAAGTCAAGAAACACCTGGGGTAACAGGCAAATTTGACCTTGGAGCACGAAATGAAGCAGGGCAAAGGCTAATAGAGTTTTGTCAAGAGAACGCACTGGTCATAGCAAACACCTTCTTCCAACAACACAAGAGAAGACACTACACATGGACATCACCAGATGGTCAACACCGAAATCAGATTGATTATATTCTTTGCAGCCAAAGATGGAGAAGCTGTATACAGTTAGCAAAAACAAGACCAGGAGCTGACTGTGGCTCAGATCATGAACTCCTTATTGCCAAATTCAGACTTAAATTGAAGAAAGTAGGGAAAACCACTAGACCATTCAGATATGACCTAAATCACATCCCTTGTGATTATACAGTGGAAGTAAGAAATAGATTTAAGGGACTAGATCTGATAGATAGAGTGCCTGATGAACTCTGGATGGAGGTTCGTGACATTGTACAGGACACAGGCTCCAAGACCATCCCCATGGAAAAGAAATTCAAAAAAGCAAAATGGTTGTCTGAGGAGGCCTTACAAATAATTGGGTAAAGAAGAGAAGCGAAAAGCAAAGGAGAAAAGGAAAGATATAAGCATCTGAATGCAGAGTTCCAAAGAATAGCAAGGAGATAAGAAAGCCTTCCTCAGCGATCAATGCAAAGAAATAGAGGAAAACAACAGAACAGGAAAAACAGGAGATCTTTTCAAGAAAATTAGAGATATCAAGGGAACATTTCATGCAAAGATGGGCTCGATAAAGGACAGAAATGGTATGGACCTAACAGAAGCAGAAGATATTAAAAAGAGGTGGCAGGAGGTATATAACATTATTATATTTTCGGTTTATTATGTTTTATTTCATATAAATATTTTTACTTTATTCCATATGTTATATTTTCATATATATGTATATATTATTGAAAGTTTGAAACTGACAGACTTTTTATTCACTTGTAACTAAGGTAAAACTGATCAGATTCTAAATTAATGAGAATGATACACTATAATAGCAATTTGTATTACAAACTGTTCTTGAGGCAACCATCTGTACTACACAAATAAATTTGTCTCCGAAACTGCAAGGCAACACTTTCCCAGAGTCCTACAGAGAATCCAGATGCAAATTTTCCTGGCTCACTGCCTTTGCTTTATCTATTTGGCCTACCAGTTTGTGAACAAATTTATATATAAAATTTTAAAAGCTGGCTCAGGCCCTGAGAGTGAGGTGGAATAATAACAGTGATTTGTATTTGTGTAAGTAGAACATTTATCCTAAATGATCAGATCATTTCAAAATAGCTTCCCATTCATTTACACCCGTTTATCCAAAGCAGGGAAAGTATAAATAAATATTTTAATAGCATCATTTGGTAAGAAGTATGCCCAGTGATCTACATTGGTTTGAACCAGACATGGGTGTTGTATGATTTGTATGTCCCTAGGGAATAGTACTTTAAATTCAGAAATGTTGCTTAATAGTGACAATGGGGGATTTGGGATTGAGATCCCATTAAGTTGTATTTCTTCATCTACTATGCCTAAGACCTATGAAACACTGAGCTCAGAACTAGAAATAAAATCATAAGACTCAAACTTTATAATTTAAGAAATTTACAGTTTAATTATTCTCCTGGTGAGTCAGTTGGTTAAGAATATGCCTGCAATGCAGGAGACTCAGGTTCAATCCCCTGGGGAAGGAAACGGCAGCCCACTCCAGTATTCTTGCCTGGGAAATACAATGAACAGAGGAGCCTGGAGGGCTACACTTCATGGGGTCACAAGAGTCAGACTAGACTTAGCGATTAAACCACCACCACCAGATATAATGGACATATAACACTGTGTAAGTTTAAGGTATACAATGTCATGATTTGATCCGTTCCGTTCTGTCGCTCAGTCGTGTCTGACTCTATGCGACCCCGTGGACTGTAGCCTACCAGGCTTCTCCGTCCATGGGATTCTCCAGGCAAGAATACTGGAGTGGGTTACCGTTTCCTTCTCCAGGGGATCTTCCCGACCCAGGGATCGAACCCGGGTCTCCCGCATTGGAGGCAGACGCTTTAACCTCTGAGCCACCGATACACATATATATATTGCAAAATGTTAACCACAGTAAGGTTAGTTAGCACATCCTTCACCTCACATAATTACCACTGCTGTTATTGTGAGAACATTTAAAATCTAACCTTATCACTTCTCCCTTTCAAGTATACAATACAATGTTGCTAACTCTAGTCACCACACTGTTCATTAAATCTCTCAAACTTACTTCTCTTTTGAAGTTGTACTCAAATTTCTGAATTTGAAGTTTGTACTCTTTGACCAACATCTCTTTCCCCATTCCCAACCCCTGGAAATAGTTCTATCCTTTGCATCCATGAGTTCAGCTTTTTTAGAGTTAATGATTAATATAAGTGAGATCATATAGCATTTGACTTCCTTTATTTTACTTTGCATAATGCCCTCAAACTATGCTGTCAAGAATGGCAAGCATTCCTTCTTTTTAAAGGCTGAATAAACATTCTGTGTGTATATCTATTGTTGTTCAGTGGTGTCTGACTCTTTGGAACCCTGTGGACTGCATCCAGGTTCTCTGTCCTCCATTCCCTCCGAAGTTTGCTCAAATTCCTGTCCATTGAGTCGGTGATGCCATCCAACCATCTCATCTTTTGTCGAATATTGATTCCATTTTCACTTGTTAGAGAGTATATTTTTTTGCTTCTCCCCCGCTCTTATAAAAAATATCATCAGGTCTCTATTTTATTTATTTAGCTGTGCCGGGCCTTACTTGTGGCACATGGGCTCTTCAGTCTTCGATGTGGCATGTGAAATCTTCAGCTGTGGAGTACAAACTCTTATTTGCAGAATGTGGGATCTAGTTCCCTGACCAGGGATTAAACCCAGGCCCCCTGCATTCAGAGTGTGGAGTTCCCTGGACCATCAGGGAATTCCCTTGTGTTACAGTGTGGTGTTAGTTTCTGCTATATGGCAAAGTCAATCAGCTATGCATATGCAGATACCCCTTCTTTTTTGGATTTCCTTCCCATTCAGGTCACCACAGAGCACTGAGTTGAGTTCCCTGTGCTGTACAGTACCTTCTCTTTAGTAATCTATTTTATCCATAGACTCGGTGTATGTGCATCAATCCCAATCACCCAATTCTTCTCACCCCTACCCCCATGGTTTTTTATGAAGTCATTTCTAAGAACTCCAGCAGGAGTAAACATGGGTGGGGATTTTTGTCCCAGACTCCCTCTGACTTCTCTGACGGATTGCCCTCCCCACTTTGTCATAGCCACCTCTCCCCCATGGTCTGCCCACCCCCCACATTCCTCTCCACACGGCAGGAGACAGACCACCAGCTCTTGAATTTGACAAGGATATCTTTCTAATAGGAGAGGCCCAACTCTTCCTCAGCTTCAGTGCTAAAAGCCCCTGGGTTGGGACTTTTCATGACTCCTGAAAAAATGAGTCATAACCAACAGCAGGCAGTAAGAAGATAGAAGCACGTCCTCTCCATTGTGTCCAAACGTGGAGAGGGACTTGGAGAGGATGGTAGACCAAGCATGGTTTATTTGTCAAGTATGTTAGCATTTGGGGAATCTGGGAAGAGGCATAAGATTTATCTCCTAAGGCATCAGAGAATTTTTGAACTATTTTTAAACCTTTTTGTAAGTCTGAAATTATTCCCAAACAAATGTTTAGCAGATTTCGTGATATGTGGTTTTTTTTCCACCAGAATAAAAATGTAAAATAAAATGTTTTGAAAGTGACATCTGAAGCCTGTAAGCTTCAGTTTCCTTGGGGCACGTCATTCCCACTGCCTTCACTTGACTTTGTACAGGTATGTTGATGAGCCAACCTCCCAAAGGTTTTTCAAGAGCTGTGCGGTTACAGTGACCTGACTGGGGAGGATACTGAACACAGAGTCTAGGGATTTGATGTTATTTTAAATCAACAAGCAGGTCATTGGAGGTTTTGAACAGTGTCGCAATATTATTTTGAAAAAGAAGTCTACGTGGAGGACAGTTTGGAAGGAGAATGACTCTAGGGAGATTTAACTAAGGACCATGGAAAAGGAGAGGAGAAACATGAGCTAAATTTTAATGGAAGAATTGACAAATTTGGCTACTGCTGGTGATACCATTAATGGAAATAGAAGAGACACTGGATGTGTCTGGAGATATGTAAACATAGAGAGCTACTGGGTGTTATAAACAGTGCCAGGGAGAAAGTAGAATCATTTTATGGAAAAAGGCATGAATAAAATCATAAATTTTATGAGTAACTATGTAAGGGAGGATTTCTAAATATGACATCAGAGAAACCTCGGACAATAAAATTTTAAATTGTATAGATTTTTAAAACCCTCTCACACAAATTAAAAAGTGAATAGTTCAGTTCAGTTCGGTTCAGTCGCTCAGTCGTGTCTGACTCTTTGCGACCCCATGAATCACAGCACGCCAGGCCTCCCTGTCCATCACCAACTCCCGGAGTTCACTCAAACTCATGTCCATCAAGTCGGTGATGCCATCCAGCCATCTCATTCTCTGTCGTCCCCTTCTCCTCCTACCCCCAATCCCTCCTAGCATCAGACTCTTTTCCAGTGAGTCAACTCGTCGCATGAGGTGGCCAAAGTATTGGAGTTTCAGTTTTAGCATCAGTCCTTCCAATGAACACCCAGAATTGATCTCCTTTAGAATGGACTGGTTGGATTTCCTTGCAGTCCAAGGGACTCTCAAGAGTCTTCTCCAGCACCACAGTTCAAAAGCATCAATTCTTTGGCGATCAGTTTTCTTCACAGTCCAACTCTCACATCCATACATGACCACGGGAAAAACCATAGCCTTGACTAGACGGACCTTGTTTGGCAAAGTAATGTCTCTGCTTTTTAATATGCTATCTAGGCTGGTCATAACTTTCCTTCCAAGGAGTAAGCATCTTTTAATTTCATGGCTGCAATCAGCATCCGCAGTGATTTTGGAGCCCAAGAATAAACCCAAGAATATATATATGTGCATATATATATTTAAGATAAATCCTCAATATCTTATAAATTCATAGTAAAAGACAAACTCCCAATTACAAAATTAACTGATAGCCAATTCATGAAGAAAACATACCTATGGCTGAAAGAAGGAAGGAAGTTCAGCCTCATTAATAATCAGACAAATTAAATTAGAAGAATTTGTGTTCCACCCATGAAATTGCAAAAATTCAAAAGTGATGTAAGGGGCTTCCCTGGTGGCTCAGTGGTATAGAATCTGCCTGCCAATGTAGGAGACACAGTTTCGACCCCTAACCCAGGAGGATCCCACATGCTGCAACCAGGCCTGTGCACCACAACGACTGAGCCTGTGCTCCAGACCCTGGGAGCCGCAACTGCTGAGCCCATGTGCTGCCACTACTGAAGCTCATGCACCCTAGGGCCCGTGCTCTGCAACAAGAGAAACCCATGCACCACAACCAGGGAGTACCCCCACGCTCTGCAACTAGATAAAAGCCCGCTCAGCCATGAAGACCCAGCACAGCCAAAAATAAAATAGAATTAAATTATTTTTTAAAAATGATAGTAATCAGGGGAGTTTGAGAAGTAATGTGAAGAAACAGATGGTCACATACACGATTGGTGGGAGCAGAAATCTTTTTGGAGGAAATGTACATATCCATTATCCAGCACCTTCCTTTCTAGGAATCAATCCAGAGTAAGTAATCTTGAGTATACAGTAATTTATCTACAAGAATATTCATTAAAAGTGTTGAAAATAATAAAATGTAAAGCAACCTGAATGTACAAATTAGGAGATTGCATAAATAAATTGTGGTAATAAAATGCTCAGTAGCCATTGTTAATATTATTTTGGATGTATGTCTTAAGGATAAAAAGCTATTCAGTATATAAAACCCCAAAACTCATGTATATTGAAATTATATTAAAAATTTTAATATCATTAAGGTATATGTATATTGTAGTCTTATTAAAAATTGAAAGATAAAACTCTGGAAATACACATATCAAAATACTAATAGAATTTTTTGTAAAGGTCAGGTATGGATATTTCATCTTTCCTTCCTGTTCTCTTACTGTATTTTCTAATGTTGTACAAATGGTTTTTATTCAAGTCACCTGTTGAAAGTGTACAATCTAGTAGTTTTCAGCACATTCACAGAGTTGTGCAGTCATCACCACAATTTAGAACATTTTCATCACTTCAAGTTCAAACCCATTGGCAATCACTCTCCATTTTCCCTCAGCCTCACCAACAATTCCTCTACCTTTTGTCTCTGTAGATTTGATTATTCTGGACATTTCCTATTGTAGGAGTTATATAGTATGTAGCCTTTTGTGCGGAGAAGGCAATGGCAAGCCACTCCAGTACTATTGCCTAGAAAATCCCACGGATGGAGGAGCCTGATAGGTTGCAGTCCATGGGGTCGCTCAGGGTCGGACACGACTGAGCGACTTCACTTTCACTTTTCACTTTCACACATTGGAGAAGGAAATGGCAACCCACTCCAGTGTTCTTGCCTGGAGAATCCCAGGGACGGGGGAGCCTGGTGGGTTGCCGTCTATGGGGTCACACAGAGTCGGACACGACTGAAGTGACTTAGCAGCAGCAGCAGCAGCAGCAGCCTTTTGTGACTCATGATGTTTTCAGGGTTTGTTCATGTTATAGCATGTTTAAGTATTTCATTCCTTTTAAATGCTGAATAATATTTCATTGCAGGGATATATCATTTTCTTTTTCTATTCATCAGTGGAAAGATATTTGGGTTGTTTCCATATTTTTGGCTGTTATGAGTAATGCTGCTGTGAACCTTAATGAACAAGGTTTTGTGTGGACATGTGTTTTCAGCACTTTGGATGTATACCTAGGAGCAGAACTGCTGGGTCATATGCTAGTCCTGTGTTTAACATTTTGAGGAACTGCCAGAATGTTTTCCAAGGGCGCTACACATTTTACATTCCCACAGTAGTGTCTGAGTTTTCCAATTTCTTAATATATTTTTTAGCAGTACTTGTTAAATTCTGTCTTTTTTATTCTAAGCATCTTGGTAGTGAAGTAACATGTTTACCCCATCGTGGTTTGGATTTGCATTTTCCCGAGGTCTCATGATGCTGAGCACATGTATATATATTTTTTGGCCCAGATGGTGGCATGCAGGATCTTAGTTCTCCAACCAGAGATTGAACCTGTGCCCCCTGCAGTGGAAGTCACAAGGGCAGTCCCAATGCAGAGCATCTTTGCAAGTCCTTATGGTCATTTGTATATCTTCTTTGGAAAAATATCTCTTCAGATAATTTTCCCATTGAAAAACTGGATTGTTTTTTATTATTGAGTTGTTAGGGTTCATTACATATTCTAGACAAAGTGCTTTATCAGACATATGAGTTGCAAATACCTTCTCCTATTTTGTGGGTTGTTTTTTCACCTTCTTGATGGTGTCATTTCAGAGCAAAAATTTTAATTTTTAAATAAAATTTATTTATATTTTGCTTTTAGTGTCATAGCTAAGAAACCATTGCCTAATCTAGAGGAATAAATATATATGTAAAAGTTTACTCAAGAAATGTGAATTTTAGCTCTTTAGGTTTATGATTCATTTTGAATTAACTTTCGTGTATAGTGTGGGGGAAGGACTAACTTCGTTGTTTTGCATGTGGATATCTATTTGCCCCAGCACCATTTGTTGAAATGACTATTCTTTCCCCGTTGACTTGTCTTGACCCCTCTGCCAAAAATCAATAAACTATGAATGTACGGGTTTATTTCTGGACTCTCAACTCTATTCCCTCAATCTATTTGTCTAGGTATGCCAGTACCATACTCAAAATGCCGGGCTGAATGAAGCATAAGCTGGGATGAAGATTGGAGGGAGAAATATCAATAACCTCAGACACGCAGATGACACCACCCTTATGGCAGAATGTGAAGAGGAACTAAAGAGCCTCTTGATGAAAGTGAAGGAGGAGAGTGAAAAAGCTGGCTTATGTACCAAAGCTTTCTCATCCATTCGTCTGCAGATGGACATCTAGGTTGCTTCCATGTCCTTGCTATTATGAAAGCTTTGGTACGTATACACAATGGAGTATTTTTCAGCCATCAAAAAGAATGCATTTGAATCATCTAATGAGGTGGATGAAATTGGAGCCTACTATACAGAGTGAAGTAAGCCAGAAAGAA
The DNA here is from genome assembly GCF_049115385.1 of Moschus berezovskii. NCBI lineage: Eukaryota > Metazoa > Chordata > Mammalia > Artiodactyla > Moschidae > Moschus > Moschus berezovskii. The sequence goes on along the minus strand of NC_142473.1, from coordinate 36,066,685 downwards.
AAACATCAATACAGCATACTAACGCATATATATGGAATTTAGAAAGATGGTAACCTTAACCCTGTATACGAGACAGCAAAAGAGACATAGGTGAATAGAAGAGTCTTTGGGACTCTGTGGGAGAGGGTGAAGGTGGGATGATTTGGGAGAATGGCATTGAAACATGTATATTATCATATGTGAAATGAATCACCAGTCCAGGTTCGAAGCATGATGGATGCTCGGGGCTGGTGCATGGGGATGACCCAGAGGGAGGATATGGGGAGGAGGAGGTGGGAGGGGGGTTCAAGAAGGAGAACACATGTACACCTGGGGCGGATTCATGTCAGTGTATGGCAAAACCAACCAATATAATATTGTAAAGTAATTAGCCTCCAATAAAAAAAAAGCTGGCTTAAAACTCAACATTTAAAAAACTAAAATCATGGCATCCGGGCCCATCACTTCATGGCAAATAGATGGGGAAACAATGGAAACAGTCACAGACTTTATTTTCTTGGGCTCTAAAATCACTGCAGATGATGACTGCAGCCATGAAATTAAGACACTTGCTCCTTAGAAGAAGCCTAAGGAGCTTCTGACTCACCTAGACAGCATATTAAAAACCAGAAACATTACTTTGCTGACAAAGGTCCGTCTAGTCAAAGCCATGGTTTTTCCAGTCAAAGCCATGGTTTTCCAGTGAGTCAGACTATAAAGAAAGCTGAGCACCAAAGAATTGATGCTTTTGAACTGTGGTGTTGGAGAAGACTCTTGAGAATCTCTTGGACTGCAAGGAGATAAAACCAGTCAATCCTAAAGGAAATCAGTCCTGAATATTAATTGGAAGGACTGATGCTGAAGCTGAGACTCCAATATTTTGGCCACTTGATGGGAAGAACTGACTAATTGGAAACAACCCTGATGCTAGGAATGATTGAAAGCAGGAGGAGAAGGGGACGACAGAGGATGAGATGGTTGGATGGCATTACTGGCTCGATGGACATGAGTTTGAGCAAGCTCTGGAAGTTGGTGATAGACAGGGAAGCCTGGCATGCTGTAGTCCATGGCGTCACAAAGAGTCGGACATGACTGAGTGACTGAACTGAACCATATAGTCTTAATTACTGTAGCTTTATATGGAGCTTTTTAAAGCTTTATATTAAGTATATATTATAAAAAAGCTTTATATTAAGTCAATCCTAAAGGAAATCAGTCCTGAATATTAATTGGAAGGACTGATGCTGAAGCTGAAATACTTTGGCCACCTGATGCGAAAAGCTGACTCACTGGAAAAGACCTTGATGCTGGAAAAGATTGAAGGCAGGGGGAGAAGGGGACAACACAGATGAAATGGTTGGATGGCATCGCCAACTCAGTGGACATGAGTTTGAGCAAGCTCTGGGAGTTGGTGATGGACAGGGAACCCTGGTGTGCTGCCGTCCATGGGGTTGCAAAGAGTCGGACATGACTGAGAGACTAAAGTGAACTTGTATTAAGCTTTGAACTTGGAGAATGTAAGCCATCCAACTTTGTTATTTTTTGTCAGATCGTTTTGGCAGCCTAGGTCCCTTGCATATTCTTATGTATCAATACTTTAGGGTCAACTTCTCAACTTCTTAGGGGGAAAAGGCAGTTTTAATTTTGATAAGGATTTCATTTTGATTCCAGGGATAAATTTGGAAAATCCCTCCACCTGTAGTGGATTGAATAGTGGTCCCAAAAGGATATATTACGTCCTAAACTCTGGAAACTGTGAAAGTGAATTTTTCTGGAAATTGACTCTTTTTAGATGTAATTGTTTCAAAATAAGATCATCCTGGATTTACAGTGAGCCCTAAATCCAATGACAGTTGTTCTTATAAGATATAGAGGGAGATTTTAAGACTTAGACACACAGAGAAGTCCATATAAAGATGGAGGCAGAGATGGGAATCATGAAACCCCAAATCAACAGGTGCCTGGAGCCACCAGAAGCTGGAACAGGCAAGGAAAGATCCTGAGGGAGCACACCCTTGATGACACCTTGAGTTCAGACTCCTGACCTTCACAACTGTGGGAGAGAAGAGATTTCTGTTGTTTTAGGCTACCCACTCTGTGGTCATTTGTTACAGCAGCTGTAAGAAACTCGAGTTAATCTGTGTGCTGTGCTCAGTCCAGTCTGACTCCTTGCGACCCCATGGACTATAGCCCACCAGGCTCCTCTGTCCATGGGATTTCCCAGGCAAGAATACTGGAGTAGGTTGCCATTCCCTTCTCCAGGGGATCTTCCCAACCCAGGGATGGAACCTGTGGTCTCCTGCATCTCCTGCACTGGCAGGTGGATTATTTTACCACTAGCACCTCACTTTTCACTTTCACACATTGGAGAAGGAAATGGCAACCCACTCCAGTTTTCTTGCCTGGAGAATCCCAGGGAAGGGGGAGCCTAGTGGGCTTCCGTCTATGGGGTCACACAGAGTTGGACACGACTGAAGTGACTTAGCAGCAGCAGCAGCAGCACCACCTGGGAAATCCATACACAATCTAAACATCATTAAATCTTCCAACCCATGAACCTGGTTTGTGTTTCCATTTATTTAGATCTTTAATTTCTCTCAGTAATGTTTGACAATTTTCAGTGTATTTGTCTTTCACTTCTTTTGTTAAATTTATTCCTAAGGCTTTTGTTCTATTGATGCTATTGTAAATAAACTTTAAAATTTTTTATTCTTGGATTGTGTGGAAATATAGTTGTTTCTCAAGTCTACGGCCTTGTTGAACCTGATTACTAGCTCCAGTTGGTTTTCTGTATATATGGATTTCTTATAAATCCATAAGGTTTTATAAATATAAAATCATGACATCTGCAAATAGAAATACTTTTGCTTCTTCCTTTCTTGCTGGGGCCCTTCCTTACAATGTTTAATGGAAGTGGTGAGAACATATGCACTACTTATGCTCTATTATGCAACTACATGGCCCTCTAGATTCCCATGAATATATCAGATAATTGCAAAGCCCCACATAAATATCTTATTCCTTAACTTTTTATTTACCCCCAGTTTTTTGGTTATCCTACTGTGTCTTGCATGAATATCTGCCCCTTTTGCTACTTTCAGTGGTTGCCAGGCTGCTGTGTTTTGTTTTTTATTTTTAACTTTTTGGTTGTTGTTAAATATTTATTCTATTTATTTATTTGGCTGTGGTGGGTCTTAGTTGCGGCATGCGGGATCTTCGATCTTCACTGAAGCATATAAGATCTTGCTCCCTGACCAGGGATCAAACCCAGGCCCCCTGCATTGGGAGTGTGGAGTCTTAGCCATTGGACCACCAGGAAATTTCCCCAGGCTGCAGTTTTTAACTGTGATTGTGGGCTACTGATTTTCATGATTATCATAGAGTGAGAGGGGGATGGGAATAGGGCAAATTAAAAATGCCACAAGGCTCGTTGTTCTTTACCAAAACTGAGCCTTTTTTCTTGAAAAAAATGTTCCCTGACAGCTTATAGCCTTTGATTAATTTCCAGAGTTCCAAAAAGTTGATCATGACAGTTCTTGCCAGCCTCAGTTTTTTATAGAGTAGAGAATTTTCAGAGGTCCTAAGCCTGGCGGGCTACAGTCTGTGGGGTCACAAAGAGTCAGACATGACTGAAGAGACTTAACATGCATGCATGCATTCTGTATTTTTATTAATATCACCCTTACAGTCTTCTTAAGTTTAGATTTTAAAGCTTAACTCCTAACAATATTTCCAATGTTTTATTAATCTTGAGGAAAATGGATAATTTGTTTCCAGATTTAATTCATTTCATATATAAATAAAACTCTCTTCAAGTTCATAGTGACAAGCAGCCACATTGTCGCTCATTGTCAAATGTGTTTTAAGTACTGAGAAAAAGGTCTATATACAAAGTACTGAGAAAGAGTGCACTGCATACAAAGAATGTGGATGTAGATGTTCCAACAGCCAAATATTTTACTGTGCAATGAAATGCTGATGGAAAGGCAGTGAGGTTACGATGAGTTTGATTTGCATCATCATTCTGTAAGTGATCTATATGGCTAGGTGCTGCATGTAAATATCAGCTTGAGGAGAGGTTTATTTATGCATTAAATGAATTAAGAAATAAATTACCCACCTTCCTCAAGATTTGTTAATAAAACATTGGGAATATTGTTAGGAATTGAGGTGGCTTGGATGGCTATGCTAAAGACGACTGAGGAATATTTTGCTCTGGGAAATTCAGCTCCCAGCTCCCCTAAGCATTGGAAGTCCACCTCTCAGTATTTTTTATATAGTGAGAAGTTTTATATTTGGAATTAGCCAGCTGGACTCAGTTTAGATGATCCTAATTTTGTTGGCAACATCCAAAGCGTCATAGTCAGGAGCCAGTCGAACACATGCCTTCTTCTCTCCATCAGTCCTGACCAGGGTGTTGACCTGAGTCACGAAAATGTCATTGTTGTTCAGTCGCAAAGCTGTGTCTGACTCTTTGCAGCCCCATGCACTGCAGCACACCAGGCTCAATGGCGTAGAGCTTCCTTTAAAAACATTTTTTAATTGGTGGAAAATTGCTTTACAATATTGTGTTGGTTTCTGCCATAGTTATATACATATCGTGACCCTCTTGAGCCTCGCTCCCCTCCCCCACCCCACCCCTCTAGGTCATCACAGAACGCCAGGCTGGGCTCCCTGTGTTATGTAGCAACTTCCCACTAATGAACCTAGTAGAGATCGGACTTGTGGACCCAGCTGAGGGTCAGACAAATTGAGAGAGTAGCAGTGACATATGTACGCTATCATGCGTACAATAGGCGTCACAGAGCTTCTCCACAGCCTGATAACCTGGTGCTTGTGGGCCTTGACATCCACAGTGAACACCAGTGCTGTCATCTTCTACGTTCCTCGTGGCCGACTCAGTGGTGAGGGGGGCTCAATGACGGCAGCGATCAGGCTGGTTTCCCTCGGGGTGCTCTTCCGAGGATATTTGGGCTGCCTCCTGAGCCGCAGTGTTTTGGGCCACTGGAAGGTAGGTGATGCTCAGATCTTTTTCTGTGGTTGTGGACATCTTTCAAAAGCAGTCTCTGGACTGCTTTACTGGCCTTCAGAGCCTTTGCTTTGGCTTTGACTCTGGAAGGGCAGCAGTTTCCTTCTTTGGCTTTGGCGCCATCTTCGTGAAAAACAGTCTCTTGCTTTTTAATTTTTGTGCTTTCTTGCTTTTCCAACAAATGACTTTACAACTTATACAACCAAATCTCTCAAACATTTTTGTCTCTTTGCCAGACTAAGAGCTTTCAGACATTTTAGATTCTTTAAAAGGTACACTAGGTCACACCATCCTCTGGCCGGTAGATAATTAAAATCAGCACAGAACAGCAATATATACCCTCTAAAGCAACGGTCAGTTCCCAGCCTTTATGCTGCCATGACATGCTTGATGAATGATTCACTTATGTGGGAAATAGTCTCAAGGGCACATTCATATTTGGACAAACATTTCAAATTTGAAAGTCATGCATTGTGGTAATTTGTAATCATCACAACAATTAACTGCCCATCTGTAGTGGAGGCTCTTTGTGACCCGTGGCAGAGATAAACTTGGACTGTATGGCAGGATGGTCCCAGCCTTCTGGCTACAATGTCACCCCTTTCTCCCAGAATTCATAGATGCATATATTTATAGGAATATATACACACGTGTGTGTGTGTATTAGTTGCTCAGTTGTGTCCAACTCTTTGCAACCGCATGGACTGTAGCCTGCCAGGCTTCTCTGTCCATGGGATTCTCCAGGCAAGAATACTGGAGTGGGTAGCCTATCCCTTCTCCAATATACACACATACATACATACATATTAAAGTAAACCTTTTGGAAATTTCAGTACTTTAGCTAAAAACAACTTAACATAATGTTTTGGTTCATAGTCTGTGCAGCCAGATTGTGTAGGATAGAACCTGACTTCATTATGTGCTAGCAGTGTGATCCTCTGGCAAGTTAACCTCTGTCCTTCAGCATCGTCATCCATCAAGTGGACATAACGGTGCCTGTGTCATAAGGCCGCTGTGAAGACACCTGAAATCACATATATGAAGGACCAAATCTGCTTCTTATAGTGGACACTCTTTTGTTTGCAACAGATCACTCTGACTCACCTTGCACTTGATTGCTTGAAATGATTTAGACTTACATAAATCAGAGTTATGTAACTCTTAAAGGATTTAGAGTTACATAAATAAAATTACTGGGCTTCCCAGGTGGCTCAGTGGTAAAGAATCCGCCTGCAAAGCAGGAGACGCAGGTTTGATCTCGGGGTCAGGAAGATGCCCTGGAGAAGGAAATGACAACTCATATCGGTATTCTTGCCTGAGAAATCCCACGGACAGAGGAGCCTGATGGGTTACTGTCCATGGGAGTCACAAAAGAGTCAGACACAACTTAACGACTGAACATCAACAACAAATACTAAACACTGAGTAACTTTTTCTACTCATTCAGGACGTGTCAGTAATCTGGAAGCCTTTTTGGTTTTAGAGATGGAATCCTTTATCACATGAAATCATATGAAGAACCCCAGTGCAGAAAACAATAACAAACAGATGCTCTATTTGCACTGGGAGTTCTGTGCAAATAGATGGGAGGTCAGATGGGAGGTCTGAAGTCCCATCTTTTCTGTCTGTGGCAGCACTTATAGAGTCACAAGGAATTCTAGCATCCAAGGAAGACAGTGGGAAATCCTGTAGTCTGGTCATGCTCTTGCAATACCAATGTTCTCTTTCTTGGCAACACGTGAGCATGTAAAACGAAGTCCAATGTCCAACCTAGCTTGTATGTTTTTTTTTCCTTTTAATTTATTAATTTTTTTGGCTGCACTGGATCTTAGTTGTGGCATGCTGGATCCTTTTGTTGTGATTTGGGGGATCTGTTAGTTGTGTGGCATGTGGGATTTAGCTCCCTGACCAGGGATTAAACCCGGGGTCCTGCACTGGGAGCACAGATTATTAGCCACTGGCTCAGGGAAGTTCCTAAACTGTATGTCTTGAAAAAAAATCAGCCTAGAAGGTTACCCTTCTGCATTATGCAAGGCTGTGAGCTTAATTAGCAATTCCATCAGTGCATGTGTTTAGGAAATTATCTGCCTTGGAAGCTCAGTACACCTATTTGGAGAGTAAAACCTTATAGGGTGGTAACTTTCAAGCTTTAAAAAACATTAGTATTACCTGAAGGCCTTGTTAAATCACAGATTTCTGGACTCCACTACCAGAGTTTCTGATTTGGTAAGACTTGAATAGTATCTGAAAATGTGCTTCTATTTCTTTTTTAAAACAATTTGATATAATTCAGATACCATATTATGAATCCTTTCAAAGTGTACATTTCAATGGTTTTTAGTATATCTATAGAGTTTTGCAACCATCACCACAATCAATTTTAGAATCACCCCCAAAGAAACCTTGTATCCATTAGCAGTCACTCCCAGTTTCCTTCCAATCCTCAGCCCTAGGCAACCACCAATTTGCTTTGTCTCTACAGATTTGTCTGTTTGGGACATTTCATATGATATGTGGTCTCTTTTAAAGTTTTATTATAGTTGATTTACAATATTATGTTCATTTCTACTGTATAGCAAAGTTATTGTTATTATTTATGTGTGTGTGTATATATACACACACGTTCTTTTTCATATCCTTTTCCATTACAGTTTATCACAGGATAATTCCCTGTGCTGTACAGTAGGACCCTGTTGTTTATCCATTCTATGTATACCAGTTTGCATCTGCTAATCTGACTCCCAATGTAACACTCCTCTATGCTCTCCCCCTTGGCAACCACCGGTCTATCTCTGTGCCCCTAATTCTGCTTCTGCTTCATTTGTGTCATATTTTAGATTCCACATGTAAGTAATATCATATGGTATTTGTCTTTCTCTTTCTGATTTCCTTGTTAGTATGACAATCTCTAGGTCTATCCATGTTGCTGCAAATGACATTATTTCATTCTTTTTCATGGTTGAGTAGTATTCTCTCTGTATATATGATGTATTTATATATATATGCTTCCCAGGTGGCTCAGTGATAAAGAATCTGCCTGCCAATGCAGGAGATGCATATATATATATGAAAAAGTGAAAGTGTTAGTCGCTCAGTTATGTCCAGCTCTTTGCAACCCACATGGACTGTAGCCTGATACTGGAGTGGGTAGCCATTCTCTTCTCTAGGGGATCTTTCCTACCCGGAGATCAAATCTAGGTCTCCCACATTGCAGGCAGATTCTTTACCACCTGAGCCACCAGGGAAGCCATATACATATATGGAATTGTGGAATATATTTGTCACCATGACTTCTTTATTCACTTATTGATGGACATTTCAGTTGCTTGCATGTCTTGGCTATTACCAGTAGTGCTGCAGTAACATCAAGGTGCGTGTATCTTTTTGAATTATAGTTTTCTCTGGATATATGCCCAAGAGTGGGATTGCTGGATCAGAACGTCCATACTGCTCTCCATAGTGGCTGCACCGACTTACATTCCTACTAACAGCTGAGGAGGGTTGCCTTGAAAATGTGCATTTCTAACAAGTTCTGGGTGATGCTGCTGCTGGTCTGGGGCCACTTTGAAAACCACTATTATTAGAGAGGAGAATAAGTGAAGTGGTTGGTTACTCCATAACACCAGGGATTCATCTTTGATGAAACAATCTATATTCACTGCCATCTTGTGAAATTTTGAGATTTAATTTAACATTTATTTATTGAATTTCTGCTATGGACCAAACAAACACTATGCTAAATGTTGAGAGTAAAATAGATTAACTCTGCTGTATCTTCTTGAGAAGGATTACATTTTAGTGCAGGACAGACCAGCAAGCAGGCAATTACAATATAGTGTGAAAAGCCCTCTAATAGAGCTAAGTACAAGGTGCTAGGGAACCTGCCACATCTTTGGGCTCAGAGAAGGCTTTCTCAAGAAGACAACACCTACATTTGAAATGAAAAAATACACTCTCACTTAGAAGACAACCTAAAGAAGGTTTGGTAGGTTTTAGGTTGTATTTGCTTGTGCTTAACTTTTTTTGTTGCTTTGAGGTTAACTTTTATATAACAAAATAATCTTGTCATTGAGTCTAAAATTCAGTTCTGTCTTTTTATATTTACTATTCCAAGAACTAAGACAAGTTTCTGGCAAGCCATGGAAGCATGACCTTTCGTACAAGCAGATGTGGAAAGGAGAATCCTTGTTTCCAATGCTTGAGCAGCAAGAACAGTAATAAGAGAAGTTCCTACAAGTGGGTTTTCATTTCTGTTCCTTTTAAAGTGTAATTAGAATGACTGGCCTATCATGTGGGTTATCATATTTTCTGGTAAACAACTTATTGATATGTTTCTTTTGAAACACTTGGTAAGAGTGATTAAAATGCATGAGACTATGTTTTCTGGAAAGAATCATTCAAGCATCATTTTTCACTGGTGGGCACTGAATTAGAAAAGTGAGAGCTTGCATAACTTAAATATACTTATATGTATTTTATATGGTATTTCTTTCTGTAAGAGGATTTTTTTCATGCCTCATAAACATTTGCTAACATCAATAATTTAAATTATCTTATATGACATTCATTTTAGAGAATGAGATATTGAAAAATAAAAGCCATTTCTTGATCAGTGCCTCCTGACCCTTGGGGTGTCATTGTGTCCTTGGCTTCCTCAAACCCTTTCTCAATTTTTAATTTAGATGGAAAAAGAATAGAGCAAGGGAGATTTGGAAACTGTAGTGGAGAAGGGAAGTTCATGGCCAGTGTGTACTGAGAATATATATTATAGGACTTATTCTCAGATCAAATATGTGTAAAAGTCATTTTTCTCTTTCTGCTTGGCAACCAACCCTTGCTGACCTTCAGATATCTACCAGACAGTATCTGTCAATAGTTCTGTAGGGAGAAAGCACTTTTGCAGAGCGGAGACAAAAGGTACATAGTCTAATCATTTTTCAAAGCAGATCAATGTTTTTTAATCTTTTTGATACCAAGGCCTCCTATGATATAGGTGAAAAAAAATCTCTCTGCCCTCCCGGAGACTGTAATGTGCATTCCCTTGAGGATCACAGCATTTTTTTTTTTTGCAAATTTTCCCCAGCAGAGATGTCAATCTTTTGTGTGGTTTGTATTATAAAAGAAACAGACGCCTTTGTTGTTTTCCAAATATGTAAGTGTAATATAATTTTAAATATGCTTTTTTATTCCACAAACATATTGTTTTCCCTAGAAAACTGATACGTCTCCATTGGAAGATTAGGTCCTGCTCCTATCTCCCAGGGATGAGAATTATGGCTCCAGACGTGTGTTGGTGCGGGGGAGAAAACACGAAAGTTATATTTATATGATTATTTCTGGTTATCAAGACAAACACATTAAACCTTAATAACAGTTAATAAGTTAGTTAACACTGATACCGCCGACACCGTCACTTGATTTCTGAGTCAGGTACCTGAGTATTCTGAGGAAAGATTGGAGCTGTCACAATGTGGATAGCGTCACCGTGGTTCTTTCATTTGTAACCTTTCTTCATATTGTGACTTAGGCCATTTACACCAGCTTTCAGTGGAAGTTACGCATTTCAGATGAACATAGCCTACAAAAAAGACTCCTACAAAAAAATCATAGATAAAATATAATAACAACTTTGTAAACATAAGCACGCACAGTAATTAGATCTATAATATGAAAACATCCATACAATTTTAAGTGAATTTTGGAGTCATGCAATATTCTGCACAGTTTATAACTTCACTAAACTTAATACTAAATGTTGCAGTACAAATTAGAAAATATTTTAAAGAAGTGACAATAAAAATACATATAAAATTTTAGAATCAAGCTAACATAATTCTTATAAAGAAATTTGTAACTTTAGAAGTTCCACGGAAAGAGGAACCTGGTGGGCTACAGTCCGTGGGGTCACAAAGAGTTGAACACAACTGAGCAACAAACACAACACTTTGCCAAGACTGATTAAGTAAAAATAGAAAAGGCCCAAATGATCAGTACTAGGGATGAAAACAAGGGAGTGAGGGGATTACTGGAGATGTTACAGATATCAGAAAGATAATAAATAATCAACTTAATGCCAATAACATTTAAAATTTAAATAGACTGAAAAAAATCCCTGAAAAAATATAACTGCTAAAACCTGGTTTTATTAAAAATATTAATAATTATTTACTTTACAATTTATAATGATTATCATAATTAATATTAAAGTTTTATTAAAATATTTTATTAAAAGTAAAACTGGCTCAAATAATAGAGAACCACAATAGTTAGGAATTGTTAAGGGAATTGAGTCAGTGGTTAAATATTGCTCCATAGAGAAAACTCTGGGGCTACATGTGTTTTACAAAACATCCAAAGAAAAAGCAACTCAAGCCTTCCAAAATCCATTGCAAAGAATTTTTAAAATAATAAATATTCTGGAACTAATTTTATGAATGTAGCATAATTTTGGTATAAAATTACAATAAGGTTAGCATAAGAAAAAAAACTGTAGGCCAATATAAACTAATTAATAGCAGTCCAACAAAGCACAAAAGGTTGATATTTCACAAGCAAGTTGTATATATCCTAGGAATGCAAGGTATTATCTTTTCAGTATTAGAAAATAAGCAATTCACATTCATAAATTAAAGGAGAAAATAATCATATAATCAGCTCCGTAGATGCTGGGAAAGCATTTGAGAAAATACAGCATCCATTCATAGTGAAAACTATTAACAAAGTAAAAATATAAGGGAGCTTTCATAAACTTATAAAGAACATTCATAAAAAGTTTGAAAGAAAAGATATACTTAGTGGAGACACATTGAAAATTTTTGTTTGTGATCAGTATTAAGACAAAAGCAGCTACCATCATTCATATTAAAGAAAGTCCCTGATATCCTACCAACACAGTAAGAAAAGAAAAAGGTGGACTTCCTTGGTGCTCCAGTGGTTAAGACTCTGTGCTCCCAGTTCAGGGGAGACAGGTTTGATCCCTGGTCAGGGAAGATTCCACATGTCTCATGGAAGTGAAGTGAAGTGAAAGACGCTCAGTCATGTCCAATTCTTTGCGAATCCATGGACTACACAGTCCACGGAATTCTCTAGGCCAGAATACTGGAGTGGGTAGCCTTTTCCTTTTCCAGGGGATCTTCCCAACCCAGGGGTCGAACACAAGTCTCCCACAATGTCTCATGGAGTGGCCAAAAAAAGAGAAAAAAGTAAAAGGTATGGAAATGGAAAGAACAAAATTATTGTTTTCAGATTGTATGCTATATATGGGAATACCCAAAGACTCTACAGATAAATGATCAGAGTTATTTAGGGAGCTTCTACCCACTCCAGTGTTCTTGCCTGGAGAATCCCAGGGACAGGGCAGCCTGGTGGGCTGCCGTCTATGGGGTCGCACAGAGTTGGACACGACTGAAGCGACTTAGCAGCAGCAGAAATCACTAGGAGAAACTCAATACAGAAAAGGTAATTGTGTTTCAACACATCAGCACCAGTTAGATAACATATTCAGAAGCAAATACTATTTACTTACCAACAGTAACCAAATACCTAGGAATATTTAAATATATATATAAAACTTTGGGAAGAAAAATTGCAAATATTTGGAATTATTAAAAATGTAAATGGACAATAATTAGGAAATCTCAACGTTATAAAGATGTTAGTTCACAAATGGATTTTTGGATTCAGTGCAATCCCAATCAAAACACAAACAGGTTTTTTTGTGTGCTATTTTCTGTTGGGAAATTTGTAACTTTTGTTCATGTGAATTTATATGGAAGAGCACGTTATATTATGCTGAAATTTACGTGCAAGAGTAAATGCCTATGAATAGCCATCATTCTTTTTTTCATTATTTATTTAATTTTATTGAATCAATTTTTTAAATTGGAGGATAATTGCTTTACAATGGTGTGTTGGTTTCTGCTGTACATCAACGTGAATCAGCGATAAGTACACATATATCCCCTCCCTCGTCATTCTTGATAAAAAAACAAAAGAGAAGAATGTGTCCTTCTAAGTATCAAGATATAAAGCGACAAGTAATCAAGATAGTGTGGTTTTAGGTCAGGGATAAACAGATTGGCCAACAGATAAGGTAGAGAGAGCTCAGAAATAATCCATACACACAAAGTAGGCACTGGGAAATAATTATCTGAAGGATAATTCTACAAATGGTGCTTGAGCTATTTGTTACCAAACGAAAAGAAGTGCACCCCAATCTCACATAAAAATCATCCTAGTAGATTAAAGACCTAAAAATTGAAATTAAAATTGAAATTTTAAAACTTTTAGGCAAAGAGCTTTATGAACTTGAGGTAAGAAGGGATTTTTAAAAACACACATAGGCATATGCCACTTATCACTGATTGATAAATCAACTATATTAAAATTAAGAATGTGTATTCCTCACAAAAACAATAGAGAATAAAAACAGATCACTGATTGGGAGAAGATATATTCAACATATGTAATCATAAAGATGAGTGTCCAGAATGTAAAGGAATTCTATGAATCAGTAAAAATGACAATTTATCAAAAAAAAAATGAGCAAAAGATATAAACAGATGGCACAGAAGAAACAAAAATGACTCATAAACCCATGTAAAGATTCTTAATAGTCATCTAGAAAATTTAAGTCAAAAATATGATATACAGTTTCACACTCAACAGATTGGCAAAAATAAAAAAAGCTTTACAAAACCAAATTTGGGCAAGGAGGCCAAGCAATGGCAACTCTCATGCATGAGGTTGAGAGAACAAATAGGTACAATTACTTTGAGAAACTGTTAGCATTACTTTGTAAAGTTGAATATCCCCCAGTACCCAGCAAATTCACCCCTGGATATATACCTTGGGAAACAAAAATGTACATGGTAGCACTGTTGTTAATAACAGTAAAAGAAACATGATGCAATTCAAATATCCTTCTGTAATATAATCATAAACAAACTGCGGCTCATTCCCATAATGGAGTACTACCGTAGGCCCTCTGTATCCTTGACTACTATAATACATTTGCAGATTCAATCAATCACAGATTGAAAATATTTTGGGAAAAAACTCCAGAAAGTTCCAAAAAGCAAAACTTGAATTTTCTGTGGGTTGACAACTGTTTACACAGTATTTACATTTTATTAAGTATCATAAGTAACCTAGAAATGATTTAAAGTACAGAGGGTGGGGGAAGAATGTGTGTAGGTTATATGTAAATACTGCACCATTTTATATAAGGGACTTGAAGTTCTGTGGATTTTTGTATCTGAAAGGCGTCCTGTAACCAATTCTCTGAGGATATCAAGAATGGCTGTATACAGAAGTAGAAATGAATGAACTGGAGCTACTCACGCTGCTGTTCTTGTTCAGTCCCTAAGTCATGTCCAGCTCTTTGCGACCCCATGGACTGCAGTATGTCACGCTTTCCTGTCCTTCACTATCTCCCAGAGTTTGCTCAGATTCATATCCATTGAGTTGGTGATGCCATCCAACCATTTCATCCTCTGTTGCCCTCTTCTCCTCCTGCCTTCAATTTTTCTCAGCATCAGAGTCTTTTCCAATGAGTCAGCTCTTTGCATCAAGTGGCTAAAGTATTGGAGCTTCAGCTTCAGCATCAGTCCTTCCAATGAACACTCAGGATTGATCTCCTTTAGAATGGACTGGTTTGATCTCCTTGCAGTCCAAGGGACTCTCAAGAGTCTTTCTAGCACCACAGTTTGAAAGCATCACTTCTTCAGAGTTCAGCCTTCTTTATGGTCCAGCTCTCACATCCATACATGACTATTGGAAAAATCATAGCTTTGACTATATAGACCTTTGTTGGCAAAGTGGTATCTCTGCTTTTTAATATGTTGTTTAGGTTTGTCATAGCTTTTCTTCCAAGGAGCAAGCATCTTTAATCACATTAGCATGGATGAATCTCAAAATGATGGTGCTGAATGAAAAAATGCATAAATACATACACTACGATCTATTTTATACACAATTTGAACAAAGGAAAAGGGAAGCAACATATTGTTTGGGGCTACATATACAGGTGGGCTTCCCTAGTGATTCAAATGGTAAAGAATCTGCCAGCAGTGCTGGAGACCCAGGTTCGATCCCCAGGTCAAGAAGATTCCCTGGAGAAGGGAATGGCTACCCACTCCAGTATTCTCACCTGGAGAATTCCATGGACATAAGAGCCTGGCGAGCTATAGTCCATGGGGTTGCAAAGAGTCAGACATGACTGAGCGACTAACACACACACACACACACACACACTATATATATATATATATATATATATATATATATATATATATGGTAAAATTAAAAGGAGAAAAAGATGAGTGATTTAAAAGATAATGGTTACTTTGAGAAGGGTTATGTGCATAGATTTGGTTGGGGAGTCAAGCAAGGAGGTTTCAAGGTGTGTACTGGTAATATTCTATTTTGTGACCAATGAGGTTGGCATGTAAGTGAGTGTTCAGCTTATTATAATTGTCTGTTTATCTTTATAGACTCTTGTATATATAATCTATTTCACAACAAAATTTTAATTAAATATTTACAGTTCTGCAGAGTGAATATTTGGACATTTTCTTTGACTATTTATAAACATATGACTCAAAGCTTTTTAATAAAGTAGAAATCACATTTGTAAGCAAAAATAACATTACACTAGAAAACCCAATTAATTTGCTGATATGTGCTTGATAATTATAGAATTCTGGATAAGTATCAAAAATTTTCAAAAATAACAAAACTTATTCTATACTTTGCTCCTACTAAGATATTCCTACATAATAATTATATAAAACCTGATCTTTAAAAATATATGTAAAGCTGAAACTCCAATACTTTGGCCACCTCACGTGACGAGTTGACTCATTGGAAAAGACTCTGATGCTGGGAAGGACTGGGGGTGGGAGAAGAAGGGGACGACAGAGAATGAGATGGCTGGATGGCATCACCGACTCGATGGACATGAGTTTGAGTGAACTTCGGGAGTTGGTGAGGACAGGGAGGCCTGGCGTGCTGTGATTCACGGGGTCGCAAAGAGACGGACACGACTGAGCGACTGAACTGAACTAGTACTGATATCTAACTTGTGCATGTGTGTGTGCTCAGTCATGTCCCACTCCATGCAAGTCCATGCAAGCCCATGGACTGTGGCTCGCCAGGCTCCTCTGTCAATGGTATTTCCCAGGCAAAAATAGTGGAATGGATTTCCATTTCCTCTTCCAGGATATCTTCCCTACCCAGGGATCAAACCCACATCTCTTGCATCTCCTCCATTGGCAGGCAGATTCTTTTACTACTGAGCCACCTGGTGAAACAATCTGGGAAGTTGGATATCTAACTTGTGCATAAGCATAGATATTATACTGGGCATGCTCAAAAATTTTCTTACTGAGTGGGTAATGAAAAACATTTGGAGACCACCGTTCAAGAAACCGTTTGGCAGCACCTCTGTAATTAAGGGTGCCTTATGGCATCCCACTCCAGTATTCTTGCCTGGAAAATCCCGTGGACGGAGGAGCCTGGTAGGCTGCAGTCCATGGGGTTGCTAAGGGTTGGACACAACTGAGCGACTTCACTTTCCCTTTTCCCTTTCATGCATTGGAGAAGGAAATGGCAACCCACTCCAGTGTTCTTGCCTGGAGAATCCCAGGGACGGGGGAGCCTGGTGGGCTGCCGTCTGTGGGGTCGCACAGAGTCGGACACGACTGAAGCGACTTAGCAGCAGCAGCAGCAGCAGAGTCACCCCGGCATATGTTTAAAATGCTGTCTCCTGGACGTACCCCCAGGATTCTGTTAAGTTAATATGGAGAGGGCCCAGGAACATTCATTTTTAATACGAGCTCCAAGATGTTCAGCTTCCCAGGTGGTGCGAGTGGTAAAGAACCCATCTGCCAATGCAGGAGATGTAAGAGATGCAAATTTGATCCCTGGGTCCGGAAGATCCCCTGGAGGAGGGCATGCCACTCCAGTATTCTTGCCTGGAGAATCCCATGGACAGAGGAGACTGGCAGGCTATAGTCCATGGGGTCGCAAAGAGTCAGACACAACTGAAACGACTTAGCAGGCTGTTCTGATATTAGTTCACCTGCCACAATTTTGCTCTAAGATTAGACAACAATCCAACCACATCTTTAGGAAGCTATGTCCTGAGACTGTGCAGAGCAGCTTTGACTGACTTGAACTTTGGCGTGATGCCATGGAGGGGCTCTGTCAGAAGGAAATGGCCCTTTTAAATTCATGCCAACACCTGGGATTGAAGCTGTAATCGACGTTATAGTGTATGAAGAGGGCAGCTCATAAAGCCCAGTACAGAGTGCATACTCAATAAACGGTGACTTCTTATGTTGTAATTCTGTATTATGTGTTAATTCTCCTTATGAGAGCACTTAGGAGCGAGTTCTTTCTGCTCTAAGTATAGGCAATAATTATGCTATTCTTTATAATATAGCAATTTGACAGTCTGCTTCTTAGTTCAATTTATTTTGATACTGGGTTAAATGGCTGTCATAGCTGACAAAAGACACCTCCCACGAATGTATAGATTCCAACAGAGAAGTGAGTCATCAGTTGGACTTACAAAATGATTATATCTATTTTTCCTCTCTCACTTACCACTTATCTTAAGCAGGCTGTTTTTATTCTCTAGACACTCCCTTGAGTGACTTCGTGTTGTTTCCCAGGCAGCTTAGAACCAAATTAGTGGCTCTTCCTTAGTACCTGTACAGAATTTCTTGATAGACAAAAAAGCATGTATGTTTTTATACTATTTTATATTCTTACCCATTTTTCTTACCTGCTTCTAAATAATGCAGTTTGGGGGTTATTTCCATATTCTTGTTATTGCCTTAAAGAGATGTTGGAATAGACCAAGAGGAAGGGAAAGAAGAGGGAATGAGTGAGTAGGAACACGGATGAGAAGAGGAAAAAAACAGAGTAACTAGAATAAGCTCAAGCTTCTTCATGCCCTGGAGCAATAATCAGAATTAGTATTCCCAGATGGCTCAGTGGGTAAAGAATCCACCTGCAACACAGGAGGCGTGGGTTTGATCCCTGGGTAGGGAAGATCCCCTGGAGGAGGAAATGGCAACTCACTCCAGTATTCTTGCCTGAGAAATCCCATGGACAGAGGAGCCTGGAGGGCTGCAGTCCATGTGGGTAGCAAAGAGTCCGACACGATTGAGCACTGGGCAGCACTCAAGTATCCAATTAATATTATATGGATATTTTTCTTTCTCTTTCATGGATATGTATCCACTAATTCTATATTGGGTAAATACTAACAAAATAATCAGTTCTTTTATAGAGAATTATTGGTTATTTTTGCTTATAGACTGATCTCCATTGTATCATACAAGGTTTGAGATGCATCTTTACTAATTGGGGAAACTTTCCAAATGTTCGACTTGGAGAATGATAGAGGAGCAATCTTTCTTCAATTTCTCTTGTATTCTTAGAAGATTTATTCCAAGCTTTAAATTTTCATTGGCTGAATTTTCCTAGGCTCATGGGATTGTTATCAGTCTAACTAGTCTTAGTAGGACTTTGTGAGGATCAAGATTGTGAGAAGTTTCTATTTTTAAATGCTAGTTAAGAGCAATTGTTCATCTTCTATTTCTACCTGCTGATAACATTTAGGGAAAATATCCAAGTGCAATAATAATGGATCTGAAATTAGTGTGTTTACATAATTTTTAATAAATGAAAGCTGCTCATTTTCTTTTCATTAATGCTTCACTGTTTTTAATAGCTTTTAATGTCTCATGCCTTTTTGGAAAGGCTGCATGCTTGATAATTTTCCTTTTTAGACAGTACTTCAGCACTCAGAAACACCAGCAAGCTTTTTAGAGAATATTCCCATAAGGGATATCTATATGAACGCTTTTACAGTAAGTGGGCTAGTATTCTTAAGATGTTAATAACATTGCTGATTGGTCCCTGTGCAAGTTGCAGTTAAAATTAATTGGGGGAAAAAGATACTCATACTTCACAGGGCAGTGAAAAGATATTAGGGAATGGTAAACAAGTAAAGCAAGTTTTGAACTAATTAATGGCATGCTCTCCCACTGATGCTGAAAAGCAGTGTTTTACTACAAGAAGAAATTTATTCTTATACCTTTTTAATGATCTGTAATGTCAATAAGGAAAGAGAAATACTAAAAGCTGGTTTAATTGACAGTCTTATAAACACAGTCCTCGACTAACTTCTCTTCCACACAACAATAGAAAACACTGAGACAATGAAGATTGAAAAAACAAACCTACTGTACACTATTTATATACAGAGCGCCATACTAAGTAGCTTAGATTTGTCATTTCACTAAGTTCTCTGAGCAAACAGAGGGAATAAGTAATATGATTCCTATTTTATAGATTTTGTAGGTTGTCAGAAGGGGCTTCCCAGGTGGCACAGTGGTAAAGAATCCGCCTGCCAATGCAGGAGATGCAAGAGACATGGGTTTGATCCCTGGGTTGGGAAGATCCCCTGCAGTAGGAAATGGCATCCCGCTCTGGTATTCTTGCCAGGACAGAGGAGCCTGGCAGTGCACAGTCCATGGAGTTGCAAAAAGTTGGATGCAACTGAGCACACACACACACAGGTTCTGAGAAAGATTAAATAGCTTGCTTAACATCTTCTTTTTGATTTAGGTCATATCTGAATGGTCTAGTGGTTTTCCCTACTTTCTTCAATTTAAGTCTGAATTTGGCAATAAGGAGTTCATGATCTGAGCCACAGTCAGCTCCTGGTCTTGTTTTTGCTAACTGTATACAGCTTCTCCATCTTTGGCTGCAAAGAATATAATCAATCTGATTTCGATGTTGACCATCTGGTGATGTCCAGGTGAGTCTTCTCTTGTGTTGTTGGAAGAGGGTGTTTGCTATGACCAGTGCGTTGTCTTGGCAAAACTCTATTAGCCTTTGCCCTGCTTCATTCCGTGTTCCAAGGTCAAATTTGCCTGTTACTCCAGGTGTTTCTTGACTTCCTACTTTTGCATTCCAGTCTCCTATTATGAAAAGGACATCTTTTTTGGGTGTTAGTTCATTGACTATGCCAAAGCCTTTGACTGTGTGGATCACAATAAACTGTGGAACATTCTGAAAGAGATGGGAATACCAGACCACCTGACCTGCCTCTTGAGAAACCTGTATGCAGGTCAGGAAGCAACAGTTAGAACTGGACATGGAACAACAGACTGGTTCCAAATAGGAAAAGGAATACATCAAGGTTGTATATTGTCACCCTGCTTATTTAACTTCTATGCAGAGTACATCATGAGGAACGCTGGGCTGGAAGAAGCACAAGCTGGAATCAAGATTGCTGGGAGAAATATCAATAACCTCAGATATGCAGATGACACCACCCTTATGGCAGAAAGTGAAGAGGAACTAAAAAGTCTCTTGACGAAAGTGAAAGAGGAGAGTAAAAAGGTTGGCTTGAAGCTCAACATTCAGAAAACGAAGATCATGGCATCTGGTCCCATCACTTCATGGGAAATAGATGGCGAAACAGTGGAAACAGTGTCAGACTTTATTTTTTTGGGCTCCAAAATCACTGCAGATGCTGATTGCAGCCAGGAAATTAAAAGACGCTTACTCCTTGGAAGGAAAGTTATGACCAACCTTGATAGTATATTAAAAAGCAGAGACATTACTTTGCCAACAAGTTCCGTCTAGTCAAGGCTATGGTTTTTCCCGTGGTCATGTATGGATGTGAGAGTTGGACTGTGAAGAAAGCTGATTGCCAAAGAATTGATGCTTTAGAACTCTGGTGTTGCAGAAGACTCTTGAGAGTCCCTTGGACTGCAAGGAGATCCAACCAGTCCATTCTAAAGGAGATCAGTCCTGGGTGTTCATTGGAAGGACTGATGCTAAAGCTGAAACTGCAATACTTTGGCCACCTCATGCGACGAGTTGACTCACTGGAAAAGACTCTGATGCTGGGAAGAATTGGGGGTGGGAGGAGACAGGGACGACAGAGAATGAGATGGCTGGATTTCATCACCGACTCGACGGACATGAGTTTGAGTGAACTCCGGGAGTTGGTGATGGACAGGGAGGCCTGGTGTGCATGATTCATGGGGTCGCGGAGAGTCGGACACGACTGAGTGACTGAACTGAACTGAACTGAACATCTTCTTACTCTCAACACAACTGGCCACCCTATCCTACTTGAAATCCTCTTTCTATGGTATCAGTCCCCCTTCCTCCTGAGTTTTCCTTGGCTTTTTCAGGCTAGTCCTTGGTTTCCTTTGGTCACATCTCCCTCTCTTCCTACCTTCTAGATTTTGATCCTGCAGATTCTCAGGTCCCCTGAGAGTGGGACCCCTTCTCTCTCTCTCAAGCTCTGTCCTCCACTTAAATGCCATCTAAATGTATAAGATTCCTATATGTGGCTATCACCACCCCAGTCTAGTCTGACAAGCTCCTGTCATATATCTTCTGCCTACTTGACACCTCTGCTTGGATCTCTTACAGACACTGCTTGCTCAACGTGTACCAAACCGAACAGTAGATTTTCTCCCTGAAACTATTTCTCACTTTTTTCCGTCTCAATAAATGACATCATCATCCATCCTGTTGTACAAATCAGAAATAGTTTTGGTTTCTATCTTTCCCCTATCTTCAAACCCAATGGATGACTTAGTCCCATAGGCTCTTCCTCCAAAATATAGCTCAAAGTCATCTGTTTCTTCCCATAGGCTCCATCCCTGGGCTTTTGCCAACCACCCGGCCCTGTACAAGAGTCACTAATTCTTCCTGCTTCCTCATTTGCTCTTTACAAATCCATTCTCTACATAGTATTTGGAGTTATTATTTTAATGTAAATTGGTAGAAATAAGCAGGCAGAGCACAGAGGATTTTTAGAGCAATAAAATTGTTCTGTATGATACTATAGATATAATGGGTACATGTCACCACACTTTTGCCAAAAATGTATACCACCAGGAATGAACTCTAATGTAAATGGACTCTGCATGGTGATGTGTCAATGTGGGTTCAGTGATTGTAACAAATGTGTCAGTACCACTTTGTGTGAGATGTTGATGGTGGGGAAAGTTATACATGTGTGTGGGCAGGGGATATTTGAGAAATCTGTGTAGCTTCTGCTCAATTTTGCTGTGAACCAAAAACTGCTCTAAAAAATAAATTTCTTCTTAAAAAGTAAATTGAATGATACCACCCTCTTACTTAAAATCTTCTAGTGGCTTACTATTACTCTTAACGTAAAATTCAGATGCCTTCTCCTGGTTGACAAGACCACTGTCTACCTCACCAGGCCTAACTTGTAGCACCCTAGCTCCTCCCTGTTCCTGCAAATGGCATTCTCAAGACTCAAGACCTTGCCCATGCTCTGGCCTCTGTTCAAAAAGCCTCCCCAGACATGCCCTCCTTCTTGCTCACTTGGTTCCTTCTTTTCCCTCAAATTTCAGCTGAAAGAAGGCCTACCTGACCACTGTATCTAAATGAGTTTTCCACCCTCATTTCCTCCCATAACATCCTGTTTGCTTTTTTCATAGGACTTTTCTCCATTGGAAATTACATCTTTATCAGTTTTCATTTACCACCGTAGACCAATACCCAGTACAAAGAAAGTCTGTATTAGTCGTTCTGTTGTGTCCAACTCTTTGTGACTCCATGGACGGTAGCCCGCCAGACTCCTCTGTCCATGGGATTTCTCAGGAAAGAAAACTGGAGTGGGTTGCCATTCCCTTCTCCCGGGGATCTTCCTGACCCAGGGATTGAACCCAAATCTCCTCCACTGCAGCCAGATTCTTTACCATCTGAGCCACCAGGGAAGCCCTGGTACGAGGAAAACAATTGATAAATATTTGAAAAAATAAATGAATAAATGAAGTACATCTGGTTAGTAAGTGGTGAAACTAGGACTCAAACCCAGAATCTGTCTGACTCTAGAATCTGTGTTCTGAACTCTTATGCTAGGAGTAAAATCAGCTCATGTTCAGTGGAATTTTACTGTAAAATTTCATTTCAGCACAAAAAGTCTGAAATTCTTTTAAAATTTGATCATCCACATGACAACCCTCCAAGGATAATAGAGTACTTGACTGACTTGTATCTTAGTGATGCTGGATAACATAAAGTATATCTGTCATATTTGGCAGTTTGCTTACTAAGATGCCAGACAAGATCCCTTGCAATAACTCTTTCAACTCTGTCAAATATTTTGGAAAATCAAATAACATGACTTTGGGCAAGTTACTTAACCTCTCTAGACAAGCATCTATAAAATAGGAAAATAATGATTTCACAGGCTCATTTAGGAGGAACAAAGGAAATAGATGAAAAACCCTCACCACAGGGTTGATATACAGTTAGTAAATAATAACTGTGCTTCTTTAAAAAAAAGTCTTACTTCTTTCGTTGACTGAAAAACTCTAACTTTCAGGGTTAACTAAACAAGATTCCCTTTTTTTTCCTTTTACTATTTCTACACTTTGACATGATTTGGATGAGCTGGATTGACATGCTGAGTGATCAAAGACTAATGATTGCTAGAGAAAATTGGCAAGAGAACTGCCTCTTCAGGGGGACCCAAGAAATCCACAGGAAGCTTCTGAATCTCCATGAACTGGCTTCTAAGTTTCTCCTGAGTTTACACTTGATGGCAAAGGACAGCTACAGTCCCAGTTTTGAAGTCAGTGCCATTCTTGGAGGCTGTGTTTGGTTCATGAGCTTACATTTCCCACAAAGCTTTGAGGAATATGCCAGAAGAGAGCAACATATATGTTTTTTTCCAAAATACTTAAAAAGATATTTTATTTATGTATTCATTTATTCTGGCTGTGCTGGGTCTTTGTTGCTATGTGGGCTTTCTCTAGTTGTGGTGTGTGGGCTTCTCATTGCAGTGGCTTCTCTTATGGAGTGCAGGCTCTAGGACACATGGATTTCAGTAGCTGTGGGGCTGGGGCTCAGCAGTTGTGGCCCACAGCCTTAGTTTCTCTGTGGCATGTGGGATCTTCCCAGATCAGGGATCAAACCCATGACTCCTCCATTGGCAGGCAGATTCTTTACCACTGAGCCACCAGGAAAGCCCCCAAATTATTTTTAAAGAGATGTTTGAGTCGGTCCATTGATTCTGCCTAGAACAACAACAAACAGACACACTGATACTTAGGAACAGGAATTTTTCTTTTCTTTCCTTTCTTCCTTTTTATAGGTGTCAGAGGGTTTTGCTTTCCAGTATTTGCCAACTGCTCTATTTCACGTTTTAATGAAAGTCTTGGGTCTCATTTTTCTTTGAGATCAGTTTGAGAGGACCATATTTCTTTCAGAAGAAAAAAAAGCTTAGAATTTCTTTTCTGTCTCTCAGGTTTTGGATGTTATTGTGACAAAACTAGACAAGCTGGCAGAGGGAGCCACGGAATTTTTTGAGAATCTGAAAACATAGCAAATGCAGTTGAATGAATTTTGAATGACAGATTCTTCGTCTAACTCAGGAGAAATTAAATAGAACTTGTGCTAAATATTTTTTAAAAGCTCATGGGATTTCCCTGGCGATCCAGCAGTTAAGAATCCATGCTTCCACTGCAAAGGGTGCAGGTTCGATCCCTGGTCGGGGAATGAAGATTCCCTATGCTGCTCAGTGTGGCAAAAAGAAAAAAAAAGCGAAAGCTCAGTGCCAAATACTACAGATTTTAAGATTCACCATAATGAGAGTCTTTCCTTACAACTCACTCTGGAGTCTTACATTTACACACACACACACACACACCTGTAGAAATAAATGGAACCTTAGCTATCTTAATGACTGGGACTTGGACAAAAGAGATTGGCCAAGGAAATATTAATAGTTTTACAATGTCCAAGGGGGAAGTTATTGGTATTTCTTATGTATCTTATGGATTGGGCTTTAAATTTATTCACTTGCTGTTCAATCAGTTTAGTGTTGTTTTAAAATATGCATTTGTTTCGAAGGTAATTGTATCAAGACACTTTTTTCTTTTCCTTACATTGCTTAGTTTCTACAAGGAATATTTTATTCAATTCAAAGTTTCTTCCTTAGAGTAATCTTGTCTCTCCATTTCTTGGATCTGGTTTCCATTAGATTTTTACTCACTGAATTAAATGTGAGTGAGTCACAATCATCCTTCTTAGGGTATTTCTAAATATCTCAGAAAGAAAATTAAGATAAATTTTCTCCTACCTTTTCATGAAATCTGCTTAGGAATTTTTCTAAAAGTGAACTTTCCTTTTCTGTGACATTTTTGGAAGGGGACATGAGTTACATTTGATGGTGGTCCAGTCAACTTGGTTCTCTCGAGGTCCCACGAGAAGGGCCAAGCCTGATCCATCTGTTTTCTCACTACCATCCTCAGCTGCACCTTCTTACATTTTGAAGTGAAGTCTCTTGTCCAACCTATAAAAACTGAAGGGTCATGCCACTCTCCTTTTCCCAACTTACGTGCATTCACATAGCACTTCCCGGGTGGCGCTAGTGGTAAAGAACCCAAATGCCAATGCAGGAGACACAAGAGATTCAGGTTTGATCCCTGGGTCAGAAAGATCCCCTAGAGGAGGCCTTGGCAATCATTATTCTAGTATTCTTGCGTGGAGACTCCCATGGACAGAGAAGCCTGGCAGGCTACAGTCCATAGGGTCACAAAAAGTTGGACATGACTGAAGCAACTTAGCCTGCATGCATGCAGTGAGAAGGAAAAACCCAGAATAGGATTGGAATAATTAATGTAGGAATTGGTAAAGATGCTTGCATTTTCAAGTTGTTTATAAAAGCGAAACTGCCATAGGAGCAGCTTTTGGAGGTGGCATTTAAGGAACCCACTTCTAAGATTAGACTAAAAGATGAGGAATTTTGTTGTTTTTGTATAATATTTGAGTGCCCCAAAATGACACTTTTTAGTAGAAGACAAATACACCCATATGTTTTGCAACATTTTATTATGGAAAATTTCTAGTCACCATCCAAGTTTTAAGTTCTATAGTTTTGAGATCCCATGGATTGTAGCCTGTCAGGCTCTTCTGTCCTTGGAATTCTCCAGGCAAGAATACTGCAGTGGGTTGCCATTCCCTTCTCCAGGGGATCTTCCCGACCCAGGGATTGAACTTTAACTCGGGTCTCCTGTATTGCAGACAGATTCTTTACCATCTGGGCCACCAGGGAAGACCATAGTTTCAAGCTACCAACACAGTATGGAAAACTCCAAGGCAGAGACGATATGAGGAGTTCATACGGATGTAGCTGTGAGGTCTCTTTGCTTCTAGGAGTCACAGATGGAGATTTACCAGGAAAACTGATGTTTACGAATTTGTGTTTCTAGAATGTAACACCTGGGATTTCAACAAAGTCCTCATTTGTTGTGACTGTCGTAAACTACTTTTCCTAAAATTAAAAGTATTTAGAGCTATATGTGAAGACATGTTTCTCTAGGATTTAAGCAGCCTGTGTTTTCAGGGCAATTTGCCTAGTGTGCATTTAAACTGATTGCAATCACTCGCTAAATTGTTCACTGTGGTCCAAGGTGGTGGTGGGTTTTTAAGATAAAGGAGGTAAGATTTCTCTCCCTCTGTTGACTTAGTTCTTGATTTCCACTTAAAGTTAATTAATGAAAGGAATTGTTTATGAAAAGGATCAAAGGGGCAAAAGTACAATTAGAAAATGTTAGCGCATGGGAGATGTGAATAAAATCTACAGGGCCCAAGCATCTCTAGATCCTGCTAATCTGGAATTAAAATTTAGAATATTTCCACTTCTGTTTTGGAGATTAATGGTAAGTATTTAGAATCTAGGGCTTTGTTACAAGAAAAAAAAATGTGTTCTGTGCCATCCACAATGCTTCTCATTTTATGCCTTGACTATTCTGCTATGACACCTAGACATTTTTGCATTATACGTTCCATCATTTTCCCTCATGGAATTACTTTGCCAAATTGCTTTCTGAGCAGGACTCTTCAAGAGAGCAGACTCCCTCCTTTGCAAGGATGCAGCATTTTGCAGTCATGAACTCTGGGATTCAGGAAGAACATCATTGAATATACACTTGTAACTCCTTGGTCTGAATGATCCATGTAGATATGTAAACTACATTCAAGGACCAGGACAGCCAGTTGTTCTGAGAATTCTCATGTCAGGTAAGAGGAAAACACTAGGAGCCATGCATTCTTGTCTTTGATTAGCATATAATTAACTTAATAGCATATGTCTGTGAACAGTGTTAAAATAAAAAAAATTCTGTGAGTTCTACATATATTCAATGTAAATATTTGTCAAGCCTAATTACCTATGTTATCTTTTTCAGTAAAATCATATATTTTTGCCCAATTAAAAATAGGGTGATATCAGTGGTATTTTGTACCCTGAACTATTCTACAAAGAAATTCAAGAGTTAGGGGGAGAAATCAAGAACTGTGTGTCACAGTTTGTTTCTTCTTCAGTTCAGTTCAGTCGCTCAGTCGTGTCCGACTCTCCGCGACCCCATGAATCACAGCACGCCAGGCATCCCTGTCCATCACCAACTCCCGGAGTTCACTCAAACTCATGTCCACAGAGTCGATGATGCCATCCAGCCATCTCATTCTCTGTCGTCCCCTTCTCCTCCCGCCCCCAACCTTTCCCAACATCTGCTATCATTCTCATATGTCTCACTAGACGTTGGAAATGACTAGATAAACCTACAAGCACACATACACGAGTGGGGTTGCATTTTTCTTTAGCTGGTACTTAAATCCCATGGACAGAGGAGCCTGGTAGGCTGCAGTCCATGGGGTCGTGAAGAGTCAAACACGACTGAGCGACTTCACTTTCACTTTTCACTTTCATGCATTGGAGAAGGAAATGGCAACCCACTCCAGTATTCTTGCCTGGAGAATCCCAGGGACAGGGGAGCCTGGTGGGCTGCCCTCTATGGGGTCGCACAGAGTCGGACACGACTGAAGCGACTTAGCAGCAGCAACAATGTAATTATAACTTCAACCTAGTGCTTTCCCTCTGATTTCTCTGTCAAAATGCTGCATGATTTAGGATTGAGTAATAGTAAATACAGGTGGGAAAGCATTCGTTATGAAGGATGCTCCATGAGCACAAGGTACTGTTATTTCATCTAATGAGAGAATGTCTGAGTTTTAAAACTGTCTCATCATCAATATTTTACGCTAATGAATAAAATAGTAGCTAACCCAGAGGCCACATGCAAACAGAAGCACAGCAAAATGTACAGTGAACATTTTTCCTCCATTGGTTTTCTTAACAAACAGAATTTGATCACCGAGTTATACATGAAACGATGAGTCTTTTGTGTTTTATTTCTATCAATAGACACAGAGATCTGTCCCTCTGCCACGAAGACGTTGTCTTATATGAGAGTCATATTTCAGCAAACATAATTAAACCATCACAAACAGAGTCTTCCATTAGTCAGACCAGAGTTATGGTTGTTGTGGTTTAGACGCATAAGAAAGTATTTCACAGTCTGCTGTGGGGAAAGAAAGACCACTAAATATTTCATGGCTTTTTCCATATCAGATTGTTTATTTCTCAACATTTTAAAGAGATACTTAATTTTTCTCAACAGCTATTTTTGTCAACACGTTAAGAGAAATGGATATTAAGGACAAAATTTGCATGGGATGCCAAGAGCTGCTATTTTTTTTCCTGGAATGATGCTTCCTGGGTGCGTAAGAATAAATATCATACTGTTCTCCAGAAATGTCCTTGGCATTTGATGTGTTCTCTAAAGCTACATTCTGGTAATGTTCCACGTCTAAGGTTTCAAGGAGAGGGAGAAATCATATTTTGATTGGTGTCGTTCAATGTACGTTTGTGCTTCATGAGAAAATAAAAGCAGACACTAGAGGGTGCTGTTTGATTTTCTTTTCCACTGAGTTGTACCGCAGATGCCCGTGATTCAGGGCACTGGAAAATACCATCGTGTTCTCCTAGCCAGGACCAAATTGCAGTGCAATACAAGATGTAGATATCCCTGAGTTCAAGGAGAGAGGCCGGAAGGTTCAGAATGGTGTAGACGCTAAATCAATTCAGAATTAGTAAAGAAGTAATTCTTTATTACTCTAACCCTGTATGATTGTCATTTTTTAAATAGTTACTTAATTTTCTTGGTTGAAAGAAATTTTATTAGACTTCAAGCTCTCAGTAAATGTCAAATGGTTCTAAAAATAGCTAGAATATTAGACAATGTGAAACAATTCCTGCTCTCAAGGTTTGGCACTAGGATTTTGAATAGAACGTATACTTGCTACTAGTTAAGAAACTAATTATAGAATTCCCAATTGGCAGAAATGCCAGACCCCAGGATGTTGTTTCTTTTGATATCAGAGAAATACCAAGTTAATAAGATTCCTAATTAGCTTCCCTTTTCACCTTTGCTAAGCATGTGCTTTCTTTCACCCTCCTTTCTTGAGGCAAATCTTTTTGAGTGGCAGGAGAAGACAATGTTCTGGAGTTTTCTAAATATATGCTATCATACGGTTTATGTTTGTATCCTGTCATTTTCTAACCTAAGAATATTTTTAAAGAAGCTTAAAGTTCTCATTTTATAGAGAGGAAAGTTAAGGTATTGTGATACGGAATAATTTGTTTCAAGCAGACAATTAAATCAGCATTGTAGAAGGGTCAGGACCATCTCTCAGTTCTTCTTGCAGACAGTCAGCTAAGGGACCTGTTCATTTTTAGTTCCATAGATTTATGTTTCTCTTTAATACAGATAAGCATGATTGGTTCAAAGACTACTTGGAAGCCATCACCACAGATTTCCGGTTCTTCTCCCTCCCAGGCTACAGAAAGTTCACAATGCCCTCTCTCTGAACGTTAGTTCTGGCCATGTAATTTGCTTTGGTCAGTGAAATGGGAACAGACATGTTGTGTCTCTTATAAGGTGTGGTTCCCTACACTCTCTCCCCTTGCGGAGGTGAGCCCCGAAGTCTCCTGTCGAGCTGGCAGCAACAAAAGGTAATAAAATATTGAGAAATAACAAGTGTTGGCAAGGAAGTGGGGAAAAGGGAACCCCTGGCTGTTAGGAATGTAAATTGGTGTAGCCACTCTGGAAAATAGTATGGTGATTCCTCCATAAACTAAAAATAGAACCACCACACGATCCAGCAATTCCACTTCTGGGCATTTATCCAAAGATGAAAAGACTAACTTAAAAAGATATCTGCACCCCTGTGTTCATTGCAGCATTATTTACAATAGCCAAGATATGGAAACAACCAAATATCCATCAGCGGAAGAATGGATAAAGAAGATGTGGTACATTTACATATATAGTCAGACCCGACTGATGACTGAACACACACATGCATATAATGGAATGTTATCCAGCTACAATAAAGGAAGAAATCCTGCCACTTGCAATAACATGGATAGACCTTGAGGGGTTATGCTAAATGAAATAAGTCAGACAGTGAAGGACAAATATATTGGGTTAGCCGAGAAGTACATTTTCCATAACATCTTATGGAAAACTGGAAAGAACTTTTTGGCTAACCAACAGTATGGTCTCATTTATTGGGGAATCTAAAAAACAAAACAAAAAGCATAGAACAGACTGGTGGTTCCTAGGGACAGAGTAAAATAGGTGAAGAGGGTCAAAACATACAAACTTCCAGTTACAAAATAATTATGTCCTGGGGATGTAATGCACAGTGAATAACTGTATTCTATATGTAGTTAGAAGAGTAGATCTTAAAAGTCCTCATCACAGGATAAAAATGGTAACTATGAATGGTGATGGATGTTAACTAAGATTTAGTGATGATCATTTCCTGGTATATACATATATTGAATCACTACACTGTATACCTGAAACTAACATAATGTTAGATGTCAATTATATCTCCATATAAACGTGATTCTGACACAGGAACAGAAAAATAACCAATGGAAGAGAATCAAGAGCTCACAGAACCACAGAGACTGAAGCTGATTTATGCTAAAGGTGGTACTGCGGACCTATGAAGAAAGAATACATTGCTCAGTAAAAATGAGAGAAAAACAAGCTAATGAAATCTCCATCCCCCACCACGCCCCAGGATGGAAATAAGGATCAGAGCCCCCTGACATAAGCTAAAGAGAAACCTTTGTTGTTTAAGCCACTTAGATTCTGGGGTTTTCTATTAGGCCTCTATACCTACCTTATCCTGATGACAGGTGAGGCTGTCAACCCTCTGTGACAAAACCAGAGGCCAAGAATCAAACTGTGGCCAGAAAGGATTTAATTAAAAATATATTTTAAAAAATTATAGTCTTTAATTTAGAAATTTATAATGACTTTGATATGAAGATCAATAAAGAGAAGTTGTTACATGCGAAAATATTTCCTCCTTATATGTCTTCAGTTTAAAATTTATCTAAGGAAATCTTATGTGTTAGTTGCTCAGTGTGTCTGACTCTTTGAGACCCCATGGACTGTAGCCCTCCAGGCTTCTCTGTCCATGAGATTCCCCAGGCAAGAATACTGGAGTATTCTTGCTGTCTCCTTCTCCAGGGGATCTTCCTGACCCAGGGATCGAACCGTCTCCTGCAGTGCAGGTGGATTCTTTTCTGTTTGAGCCACTAGGGAAGCCCAATCAGGTAGAAATAAATAAATAAATGTTACTGTGTTCAGCTCAGAATCTGATTGTGAAAACCTATACCTTAGACTTTGGAAATGAGAACTGAACATTAGCTCTGAAGCTGCTGATCCTGAAGTGGGGGAAGTGTGGAGCTGGGGATTTTCATGTGAAAAAAGAACATGTGCGTAGCATCAATTTCCATCACAGTGAAGAAGAAGTACTGCATCTCACCTCGAACGGGCAGTTCATTCCTTAATCCATCTCAATGTTCAGCGTTTTCCCAAAAGATCCTAAAATGTCCAAGTTGCAGCAGACGCATATTTTTCTCCATCAATACCAGTTGTCTTCCTGGCTGCACCGCATCTATGGCTGCCAAGCTAGAGCCTGCAGACCCTCCCGGGGGCTGAGAGAACAAAGCCGCTCGGCCCAGACTGAGTCTACACCCGACTTCCTCAGACCAGTGACAGTGACAGCCTTTTACAGGCAAGACAACAGGAACCATCCTCACACTCATAGTCAAGGACACTAGGATTTCAGCTCAGCGTTTCCCAGAGTTCCCAGGAAAGGGCAGAAATACCCTCAGCTTCAATCCAAAACAACTTCAAAATGAACTGGAAGTGGTGTTTACTTTGTTTTTAACCTTAAAAAGAGAGGCACCCCAGGGATGTATTTGCCAGGCCCTCCATTTTGTAGCTAATTAGAGTAAATGTGGGTTTTTGTATCATGTACAAAAGAGGCCACTGCCTGCTTCTCTTCTTCTCAGCATCTTACTAAATGCCCCGCTAATGCTCTGTCAGTACAAACAGCCACATAACAAAATGCATATGAGCTCCAGCCAGCAGGGCCTACCTGCTCCAATTGCTGCTGCTCTAGCTGCCTCTTTATTTATATCAGAGGATGCTATTTGGTGTGCAAAACTTAACATCGATACGAATGATTCTGGCCACCGAATAATGAGAATAATTGAACACAGAGTTTATTTAAGCATAAAACATATTAAAAATTATTCGGTTGATTTGTAAAAGAAGAGTTTGGGTCTGAAGGGAAGGATGGGGGTGGGGTTCCCCAGGTCAGCAAACAATACACGAGGTGAACACTTGGCCCTGGCAACACTGGTGGACATGAGGGCAGGGGGAGGAGCACACAGGTGCATTGGAGGTCAGACACTTTCAAACATCGGAGAGACCCCTCAGAGGGAGTCAAGACTTCCAATCACTGCTTCTCAATATTCACTATCATTCCACCAGGCCCTCCCTCTGTAAAAACTATGATCCAGACACAGCACTGGATCTACTGGTGGGGTAGGTTTCTCTGGTTAGATTTCCAGGTAGACTTGTCTCACCAGAATTTTTTCCTTAACTGGTTTGTCCTATGAGCCCAATGTTCTTAGTGACAGTTGTTTGGAAATGTTAGGCAAGATACATGTTTTCCACAACCAACTTTTAGAAGTCGGTTTGCATACTCTGAAAGGGGTGGGTGGTGGCATGGCTTTTCCCTCTTTTCTGGAACTCTGACCATACGGGGGAGATGGCATCGCTTTGAGACTGTGGACAATTTCAAATAGGTTCTGACTTAAGGGCACACACTTGATCGCCTACAGGGGGTCAAAGTAAGTAAATTACAGTACTTTATATATAACCTTGAGTGAATTATGAGGTCGTGCCTGACTTATAGACAAAATGCCACAATGAAATCTGGGTCATGACGAGAAGCAGCATCCAGACTTGAAGTTCGATGGAAGAATTAGAGGCTGTAAACAGAAAGAGAGACATGGTAAGTCCTATGAAAAAATGTACCTGCTTGGCATGGATCAGCCATCCTGGTGGATTCAAATAAAGGCACCTTCTTTCTTCAATGCCAAGAACCCACTTTCTCCAAATGGACTTGACTGTGGCAGCGAGGAAGTGAAATTGACTCAACCTCCAGATGAATCCTGCTAACTTAAAGGGTACCAGGGAAACCTGGTAGCTAAGGCTACTGCAGGAAAGTGTTTGATGGATCACACACCCCAATCCTAGACTTGGGGGCCAGATTTAAGGTCACTACTTGGTTCTTAAATGCCTGGATGTGTGTGTGTGTTCAGTTGCTCAGTTGTGGTCTTACTCCTTGCGACCCCATGGACTATAGCCCTCCAGGCTCCTCTGTTCATGGAATTTTCCAGACAAGAATACTGAAGTGGGTTGACATTTCTTTCTCCAGGGGATCTTCTTGATCCAGGGATCAAACCCTTGATTCCTGTGTCTCCTGAAATGGCAGGCAGATTTGTTTTACCACTAGCACCACCTGGGAAGCTCTGTTCAGTTCAGTTCAGTTCAGTCGCTCAGTCGTGTCCGACTCTTTGCGACCCCATGAATCACAGCACGCCAGGCCTCCCTGTCCATCACCAACTCCCGGAGTTCACTCAAACTCATGTCCATTGAGTCGGTGATGCCATCCAGCCATCTCATTCTCTGTTGTCCCCGTCTCCTCCCACCCCCAATCCCTCCCAGCATCAGACTCTTCCACTGAGTCAACTCGTCGCATGAGGTGGCCAAAGTATTGGAGTTTCAGCTTTAGCATCAGTCCTTCCAATTAAATGGCTGGATAACTTTCTTTTTTAAAAAAAAATATAATTCCATCTCTTAGATAAAAGATCAGGGACTCAAAGGTTTAAAAAAAAAACAAAAAAATGCTAGCATTCCTTGAGTGGGCTTCCCTAGTGGCTCAGGTGTAAAGAATTCAACTGCCAATGCAGGAGACGTGGGTTCAATCCCTGGGTCAAAAAAATCCCCTGGAGAAGGAAATGGCAACCCATTCAGTATTCTTGCCTGGGAAATCCCATGGACAGAGGCGCCTGGAAGGCTACAGTCGATGGGGGTGCAAAAGAGTCAGACATGACTTGGTGATGCAACAACAACAATAAGTTCTTTGGGTGTTTGCTTTGTCTTTCCTTCTTACTTTCTGGAAGTCTCATAGGTCAGCTGCTGACCCAATGGGCCTTGCATTGGAATGTCTCCTTCCTGTGCCCCAGCTGCCTGCCCGGAGGCTGTGCGCTCACCTCGGCAGCTCTTGCCATCCTCCTGCAGGGTGCCTGTCACGCAGCTGCACAGAGGCCCATCCACCCGGCTCGTGCAAATCTGCTCACATCCTCCATTGTCTTCACACCAGTCCAGCCCTGAAAGACAGCCCTGGACAAGTTATCTGCAGACAGTCCAGCTCCTCATCTCATATCTACAGGCAAGCCTTTAAAGAGAGGAGTGGAAAGGGAAAAGACCCAGCACTCTCATGAGTTTTCAGTAGGCCATGAAAGGATGTCATTATGGACACTGTGATAATGGCAGACTTTGTAAACTGGGGTCCCCAAACAGGCGTCCTCAAGCTCCTGGTTCACCAGGTTCACATCATAGGCACAACACACCCCAGAATTAGCCTGAATCTTCAAATCCCATTGTTTTAATCATTTATAATATTTTAGGGAACATACATACTTTTTCTCCTAATAGGTCCCACTGAAATGATCTGTTCTTTAGGTTCCTTGGTATAATCTGTGGCAGTCCTGGAATTTTGAGGGCAAGTCTGAAAGACAGAAAACCAAAGGGAACATTTCACACAATTAAGCTGATAACTTATTCTTCACCACATCCTCACCTCCAAAAGAGGCAGGGGCTCAGCCCGGAGCACTATTGCAGCTCAGATTAATTAGAAGCAATGTATTCTTGATCATTGAGCCCCCTGGGACTTGGGGCTTTATGTTGAACAGAATTTAATATATTCTCCACACTAGAATTAGATTCAAAGAGGCTCCCTTCCTAGGAAGGAGGATCCTGTATCAGATCAGAGAGTAATGTATGGACCAGCATCAGTAAGCAGCTTGGGCCATCGCCCCCATCTCAATTCTGCCAACATGTTGTTGTTCAGTCACTCAGTCACGTCTGACTCTTTTTTTGCAACCCTGTAGACTTTCAGGCTTCTCTGTCCATGGGATTTTTCAAGCCAGAACACTGGAGTGGGTATCTTGCCATTTCCTCCTCCAGGGGATCTTCCCAACCCATGGATCAAACCCTCGTCTCCTGCATTGGAAGGCAGGTTTTTTACCACTGAGCCACCTGGGAGGTCATCTGTCAACATGAGGTGAGGGTAAAGCTGCAATGTTAAGGGTTAGGGGCCAGGAACCAGCGCAGTAAAACCTTAGGGACATAGCTGTATGTGGTGGAGATGTAAGCCTGGCGTGGACCAGATGATGAGTCTGTCACCTCATCTGCCAGCTCCTCAGAGCCACAGGCCCAGAGCGTGGGTCTGGATAATCTGTGGGATAGCCCCTGCCTAAAGGCGACCCGGATAAAATGCATACTGAGCCTGGGAGTTTGCTTCCAAGTGGAGGAGAGCTTGGCCCCAGCCTTCACTTCAGAGGCAGGTGACCTGGCTTCTTGAGGCTCTGGCATAGTAGTTCTCAAACAGGGCCAGTTTTTTCCCCTAGGGGACACTGGGCAATTCCAGGAGGCATTTCAGGTGTTGTAAGAGGGGAGGAGGTCAGAGATGTGCTGAACAGTCAACAGAGCACAGGGCAGACCCACAGCAAAGAATCATTTGGTCCAAAATGTCAGTAGCTCTGAGGTTTAAGAAACCCTGGTCTAGTGTTACAGCAACAACAGATTGACATTTCAGAGACAGAGAAGAGTAAAAGGTCCTCATTCTGCCCTGCTCTCTTGTTCTGGCACAGATGACTATCACTCCTGGGCATCTGAAGATGGTTGTTATTCAGCCACTGCCGGTGCCTTGAGCCCTAAAAAAAAGCCTCTAAAGAGCCCCCGAACTTGGCATTCACCATCCCCACGTGGGGAAGTCTGAGGCCGTGAGAAATAAAGATGTGTGTTGGATTTCCAGACTCTCACTTACTATTTTACAGGAGTACTTTTCTGAATCACAGAGGGACACTGCGCAGTGCAGGTGGACTTCATCATAATCCCCAATGAACTTAAAGACCGTGACGTGGAAGCGACAGGTGAGGGAGACGCCATTCTCCTCAATGCCAATGGTGTTGTCTTTAATGTTCTGACACCTGTTCAGAAAGAAAGGGACTCTCTGCTTCACACGTTCATGTCCCACACAAAACCATCACAAACGGGAAAAATGCCTTTGCGTTTGAAAGTGACCTCTGGAGTGTGTGGGCTTGTCATTTGTTAGGACTCCCTTACAGTTTCTTAGTTTGTTGGAGAAGCGTCAAATAGCACCTCAAATTAGCATCTTAACTGCAACTAAAGACAAAACAACCGGAGGGCCTGTACTCAATTTCCCTACACGCCAGTTTCTCATCCCTCTCCTTCAGAATGCTGTGTTTTACGGATATCAGTTAAACAAACACAAGATGAGTCCCTATGTCTTCTGTACTTTCTTCAGTTAATTAGCAATTTGACGAGGGGCCCATTTTTCAAGCTCTATTGGGAAGTCTCCCTACAAGTGAAAACACGTGGGAGGTGGAGAAGACAGATGAGCTGAAGGGACCACCCTCCTCCCCTTTTTGCGGCACTGAGCCAATAGGCAAGGGATGAAGGTATCTGCCTCCACTCGTTGCTGCTGCTGCTGCTAAGTCACTTCAGTCGTGTCCGACTCTGCGCGACCCCATAGACAGCAGCCCACCAGGCTCCCCCATCCCTGGGATTCTCCAGGCAAGAACACTGGAGTGGGTTGCCATTTCCTTCTCCAGTGCATGAAAGTGAAAAGTGAAAGTGAAGTCGCTCAGTCGTGTCCGACTCTTAGCGACCCCATGGACTGCAGCCTACCAGGTTCCTCCATCCATGGGATTTTCCAGGCAAGAGTACTGGAGTGGGATGCCATTGCCTTCTCCAGCCTCCACTCGTTGGCGTTCCCCCAATGGACCGCAGTCTCTTGTGCCCCAGGGTCTTTTCACACACTGTTTCCCCACCTGGAAGCCTCTCTGCACACCTAACTAACCCTGCTCTTTCTCCAATGTCCCTCTGTGGTTCCCCCTCCAGTATAAACATGCCCTGATTAGACAGGAACCAGTGGCCTTGCCTGAAATTTGCCGACAACACCCTGCTGAGCCCCTGGGGATAATGAACCATGGTGTAATCGTCACTGTGTCTCCAACACACTGATGGGCATGCAGTAAGTATTTCAAAAGAAGATGTGGTACATATATACAGTGGAATATTACTCAGACATTAAAAAGAAAGAAATGATGCTATTTGCAGCAAATGGATGGACCTGGAGATTATCATACTAAATCAGTCAAAGAAAGACAAACATCATATGATATCGCCTATATGAGGAATCTAAAAAGAATGATGAAGAATCTTAAAAAAATGATACAAATGAATTTATTTACAAAACAGAAGTTGACTCACAGACCTAAAAAAAGAACTTATGGTTACCGGGTGGGTAGGGTTGGGGGAAGGGAGAGATTGGGAGTTTGGGGTTGACATGTACACACTGCTATATTTAAAATACACAACAAACAAGGACCTAGTGTAAAAAAATAAAATTTTTAAATAAAAAAGAATATTTAGATGATGTGTAGTCAAACTCATACAAATATTTGCCTGACAAATAAAAGCTATGACACATCTTTTAACTCCAAGAGAATGTTTCTCTGTGTGTGTGTGTGTGTATATATATATATATATATATATATACATACACACAATTATATATAAATTGTATTTTTACTTTTGGAACATTACAAACAGTATTAACTCTTAGAACTGTTTTCTTTGAAATGTGGTGTTAAAATTATACTTAATTTTTAGACCCCCAAAAAACTCCGGGAATAATCAGTGAGTGAACGAATGAACTGTGCTGCCATGGCCAAGGCTGTCCCATCGCAGCCAAGAAGCTCTTTAAAAAGATCTTATCAAGATAAAATGGGTGGCTCTTCTCCTTATGTTTTCTTCCCCTGGCCCACAGAATTCAATAGTTTAGTGATAAGGAAAATTTTAAATTGATGTCATTCTTCAGGATCCCCACACCTGCTCAGTTTGGTAATTCGGTCTATAAGGCAATGGTTTCCTAAAAGCTTTGAAACAAAAACTTACTAGCCATACTTTTCCTTGTCACTGTGACTCATTTGAATAATCTAAATTGGTTCAAGGATTCTGCAGTGTTCTCAGCCCTCTGGTCTTCATGAAGCTCTTCTCTCCTTTTTTTTTAAAAAAATATTTATTTGTTTGGCTGTGTCAGGTCTTTGTTGCATCATGTGGGACATTCTACCTTTCTTTCAGCATGCAGGATCTTTAGTTCTGGCATGTGAGATCTAGTTCCCTGACAAGGGATGGAACCCAGGCCCCCTGCACTGAGAATGCAGAATCTTAGCCACTGGACCACCAGGAAAGTCCCCAAACCTTCCCTCTTAACTAGACCCCCAACTCCCAGAGAGATGATTTGAGATTTAAGTGTCAGAAAAACAGGAAGCAGAAGGAAGGGGATTCAGGAAGCAGGGACAGTCTGTCTGAATGTCGCCTTAAGGAGCAAACAAATGGAACACTAGGATCCTTTGTCCACAATCGGAAGGATGGTGTCCTTTCCTCTGTCTGGGCATACAGAGAGAACAGAGAAGTGACCTTTGTGTGCTCAGAACTTTGCATCACTGGTAGACAGCAGTGGCATCTCTCTCCCCCTGCCCCTACCCCCGTGTAGCTGGAGAGAAACAGCTGACCCCCCCACCCCCAAATTCCAATGCAGAACCATTCTGCTGCTCAGTCATTCCACCCTGAGCGTCAATTTTTCCATAAGCTCACCGGGAAAAAAAAAAAAAGAACAATAACCACATTCCTCCAAGAAAGGTCAAAAGGACTCATGAATTAAAATTCTCTCACATGATGAAATTACTTCTCACCCAACAGTTTAATTTGAAGACCTTCATCTAGACCCTGGGGGAAGCTGAGATTTACGAACGTGCTCACTTACTCTCCCTCTCTGGGTCAACTCTATTAAATACTATTTAAAAAAAGCTAAATACCACAGTGTCCTTCAAAGGTGGCCCAAGCCCACCCACCAGGGTTTGTACAGTGGCTCAAATCGTAGGCCTTTTATTTTGGGAGAAAAGACCATGATGGGGTGGGGAGCAAGGGAACACACGGAGAAAGAGACCTGTTACATTAGCCTGAGCATCTGGATCTGCAAGATACCATGTAATCCTCAAGCCCTTCCCTCTGCCTCCAGGGAGGCTAAAAATCAACTCAGAAAGATAGTGCCTTCATGAGGCCTTTGCTGAAAATCCCATTCGACGCCTCAGCAACCCAGGCCACAAGCCACACCTGGCCAGTTAGGGAGCTGATATATCTTGGTACCTGAAAGATTTCTTCCTCTGCCCCTTGCTGGTTAGGTAGCCTTGGGTGAGCTGTATTTAGGCTCTGAGCCTGTTCATCTGCAAAATAGTGGATGTTTATTGTTTGTCTGCTTAGACGCATAGTCTTCTTTGGGGGGGACTATTCCTTCTCTTCCCTACTTGAAGGCTAATTATACCCTATCCATAGCACCTCAGGGAAGGATGCTGACTCAGGCCTGAGATAGGGTTCAAGAAACACTATTCCCAAATCTGGCACCTTGAATATTTTCAACTGAAGGAGTTTGAGAAAAATGACAGAATCAGGAAGGTCACGCTTCTCCCCTGAAAGAGGCCATAAAACTCCCCTGTCAGAGGTACACCAGGGATAAGGAGCAGTCTTATCTCCAAAGTCAAGGGGGTGCTGAGCAGAGTCTGAAGAGTCTGGCTAAGATTTCCCTCAGTTCACTACAGGGACCACACGCGACTGACCTATCATATACGCAACTGTCCACTCTGTCAAAGGGGGCAAAAAGATACTCAGTGTGAACGGTTTCTTAGTGTCTCCATTTCCTTATGCAGACTCCCATGTCATGTAAAATTTATATTAAATAAATCTGTATGCTTTTCTCCTGTTAATCTTTGTCCATATAATTTTCAGACCCAGCCAGGAACCCTAAGAAGGTCAAAAAAACTGTCCTCCCCAACACCAGGCACTTTAATGTTGCATCTTCTCCAAACGAAGGAGAGGGAAATCTATCCAAGAAGAGCTAATCATACTCCTTCCCAGGGATTCCCTGAATTGGGATTAGAAGGAATGCTGATCCCTGGGGGTTACAATGTTGAAAAAATGCCGGTGTCTAATGAGGACAATGAGAAAGACAGAGACAATGCCAGAAACAGAGAGACAAAGGACAGAGGGAGGGAGGGAGTGTTGACAGCAACTGGGCCTGAACCCAATTATTCCTGAAGCCACATCTCCTATGTGATTTGGTTTTGTCTCTACCACTTATAAAAGAAAGAATTTTGATTAATACAGTCATCTGCTTTTAAGAATTCATGTACTGGGATGATGGAAATGTTCCAAAATTAGATTATGGTGAGGGTTGCACTTCTCCGTAAATTTACCAAAAATTGTTGAATTTTACACTTAGAGCAAATGCATTTTATTGCACATAAATTATGTATGCAATAAACCTGTTAAGAAATTATTGTTGCTTGACAAAACCACTAAGTGTTTTTAAAAAATAAAGATAATTGTCATGATTGTTGATTGGTTCATAGTCTTTTCTTCTTTTTCATCCACCCATTCATTCATTCAGTAATTTTGTTGCATAACCACTGTTTTTCAGGAAATATACTAGGTGCTGGGCACATACTGGTGAGCAGAGAAACTCACCTACAGGCTATTACTCCAATTCCTTTTGAATTTTGATAGATGCATTATTCACCAACTTTAGTCATTCTCATTACCTCCTTTCATTTGGAGATAATCCACATTCAACTCAGATTGAAATTCAAAGTAGGCAGGACAGAATGCCCTGTTTGATCACATTGAGAACAGAGCATTTTAGAGTTAATGTCACAGAAAACTGGTGATCTACCACTAAATTGTTGTGTGATTTCAAGAACTGCTTGTTCTCACTAAGCCTCAGCCTTCTCGTCTATAAAAAAGGAGCTTATCACGTTGACTTCACACGTTGTCATAAGGATTAGATAGTTCTCGGGTGCAAAACGCTGGTCCTATAGGTAGTCAACAAATGTTAGTCACCTTTCTCTTCCCTAAAAAAGATGTAGACAAATCTAACACTAAAGGCTCTGAGACTGTCCTTCAAGAAGAGGCTACCCACCCTCCTTCAATGATGAAGTATCGGAGCTTGTCGTTGCTGTCACGGGACGGGGTGGCGTAGCATTTGTTCAGTGTCAGAATGAGATGTGTGGAGTCAGCTCCGACCACAAAGACCCCAACGTACAGCACATCTCGAGTTGTCAGTACAACTTCACCCTGGCGGTAAGGATGTTTGTAGGAGGCGTTTTTGTAGAGCGCCATCTTGGTGGTGAAGCTGCCTTCTTGAGTTGGAACCGTCAGGTTAATGACACTATAAGGGAAAAAGTTCTGGACTTAAGAAAAATATTCACAAACTAAAAGTTGACAGTTATGTTTTATTTGGTGGGAATTTGTAGGACTTCAAGTGACCCTGACAGAACTGCTCCAAGAACGGGAGGGGAGGGGCCAGGTTATATAGAAGTTTTGCAACAAAGGGCAGGTAATCTGAGCACCCAAAAATTATTGTTAATTAAAGAAAATCAGATATCCCAAGTTAAGGAATTTAGTGCTTTTCTATGTACGGGAAGATGCAAGAGTCTGGGCTCACTGAAATCATTCCTTGGATATGCACCTCAGCTATCTGGGGCCAGTATCCTGTTTTCACATCCTAAGCTGCTTTTTTTCAGGGCTCAACTTAGGGCGTGGCGACAGTCTGGTGGCTGCGAGATGGCAGGTATTCTTTACTTCCTGAGTTGCCGCAGGTCTCATCAGCTCATCATTCATGCTGGCTGCAATCCCTGATGACTGTGACATCCTTTGCTTACTGACATGGCAGGAAATATTCTGATTCTCACAGTCATGAGCAGGGAACCCCAAACAAGGTTATCTATCCAATTACCATTTTCCAAGCTGAAAATGCAGAAGGAAAGCCAGGCAGAGAGAAGTAAAGTCTAATAGGCTACACATGGCCATTAAAATTAAACTAAAAATTCACTTCCTCAGTGCCCATCTCCCCAGGCACATTTCAAGTGCTCAATGCCCACATACAGCTACTGCCTTGGACAGTACAGATATGGGACATTTCCATCCCTGTAGAAAGTTCTATCGAACAGCACTGGTGTAAGACATCTGAGTTCAGAAAACATGAATTATTCTTTCCTAGTGCTTCAAAGACAGATGCTAGCAATTTTGATTATGCTAACCTTAACTGTCAAGGAAAAGACAGAGCAATGTGCACAGCCGCTGAGATTCTCTACCTTAGCATAGGCTTCACAACGGAGTCCAAGGAGATCTTGATATCCAGCTCATAAGCACATGAAAATTCCACATTGATTGTCCTGTCCCTGGTGATGATGTTGCCAGTATTGTTGGCACTTTCGATCCAAATAGTGTTTTTATACATGATATGAGTGCCATTGGACTGCAGAGCAAAGGAAGGTCAGATATCATTAAATCTGGGTGTGAGTATGTGGCTTGCATTTTAAATCCATGGGCCTGAAAGTGGAGAAATGGCTTCATTCCATACATAACCCAGAGGCCAGTATAAATCAGGATGGAGCTAGTCTCGGAAAAAAAAAGTATTAAAAGGATGGCAACAGCCTTAAGTCTGATAACTTTGAATGCCCACCAAGGGTGATTTCATGTACCACTGAATTCTACGTACTACCAGCCCCCAGTTATCTGTGGGAACCCAACTGGGGACAGCATGAAGTATTGCCATCCTGAGGTAATATACACATCATCTTTCGATTCTTAATTCAAAATCCACCCCCTGTCAAATCTCGTACCAGGAATGCCCACAAATACCAAAATGGATACATGCATGTTTTACCATCTTGCTCCTTTCACTCGCTGATTAAAAAGTGTTAATGAACACAGTTAACAAAATGTATAATACCATATGTAAATTAGATAGCCAGTGGGGATTCGCTGTGTGACACAGGGAGCTCAACCCAGTGTTCTATGACAACCCGGAAGGGCGGGGAGAGGAAGGCGGGAGAGAGTTTCAAGAGGGAGGGGACATATGTATACCTGTGGCTGATTCATGTCGATGACTGGCAGAAACCAGCACAATATTATAAAGCAAATATTATGCAATAAAAAGTTTTTTAGAAAAGAAAGCTGGCAGGAAGGCACAGGAGGAAGAGAAGTGAGACGCTTTGCTAACCTAGAAATTGGATAGCCCAAGACAAAACGTGACCTTGCTATACTTCTGCAGCCAACTGTTAAATGATGTCTGGGACACCCTTACCCCTTGAAATAGCTGAACCCAGCTGTCTTTACCTGGAAGAACAATAAAAGCATGAAAGAGATAAAAACATGTGTCAACATTCAGGGCAAAGGATGACAGCAGACAGGGCAAAGCAAGGAAGGAAGTATGTCACTTATCTTGCCTTCAGTTCAATCAACCACTTAGCACTCAATGATGGGTGTCTTTTGCTGTTTTCCAAGGAGCATGTTTCTAAGTTAGACCCCTGAAGTTGGCTTAAGGACGATCAGT
Organism: Moschus berezovskii; assembly: GCF_049115385.1. Taxonomy (NCBI): domain Eukaryota; kingdom Metazoa; phylum Chordata; class Mammalia; order Artiodactyla; family Moschidae; genus Moschus; species Moschus berezovskii. The sequence continues at coordinate 36,022,608 of NC_142473.1, read as the reverse complement.
GTGCAAATGCTCAGAGCTGTCACCACCAAGGCCGGGTGCTCTTTCTGGCCCCTGGTGCTCACCTGCACAATGTTTCCACAGTTCCCTTTGGTGTTGTTGATCTGAAAGGAGATAAAGTCCTCGCCCTCAATGCCGGTGCACTGCCTGTCATTGACCCGCACGCCCTCCCTCTCGAAGCCGAGCTGGAAGAGCTTGCACTTAGATATGGACACTTCCATCTGAGCCGCCCTGCAGGTCACCTCTGCATCAATGATGTCGTGGGAGTCTGCGGGGACACAGGTAATATGAAAGGCGAGTCACTGGGAGCTCTCCTTGCTGCGGGAGTGGGCGTGGTACATTGTCCTCTTCAGAAGAGGCTGATGATCTTCACACAGAGGCTTTGGCATAGCTAACAAAGCTCTGATCAATCTCAATGAGTACACGAAGTCATTCAAACCAATATCCTGAGCAATGCTAGAGCCTTTTTCTAAAAGATGAAAATTCTATACAAAGCATCTTTGGTCTTTTCTTCTTAAACCCAGGACTCCTGCCCCACTCTGGTAGTAGCTACTCTTGTAAGCTCCATACTGTGTCTGGCTTGCTGTGGCCTGGCTTAAAAACATGATTCCAGTGAGGGCAGCCCTGGGCAGGCTCCCCTACAGCCCCAGCTGGTACCCAGGCCAGCACTAGGAGCTCTTGTTTTTTGTCATGGGGTGCACCAATGGACATTTTCCATGAGTACACAAACACAGGCTAATGAGCACTAAAGAAGCAGACAGAAACACTTTTATCTGCCTTGGTGAAGCCTTTCAACAGCTCATGTGGTCCCCTCCTGCAGAGCCTTCTGGTCAACCAGGCTTTCATTCGATGATGCTAAACGTAACACATGCCCCCTGAGTTCCGTGGTTCAACCAAGGGCATGGAGCTGGGAAGCAAAGCAGCTCCCCTTCAAGCTGACACAATGGGTGTGCTCTGGGCCAGGGACAAGGTCATTGCTACTTTAAGGGGGCTGTGGTTAAGAACAGGACCTGGAGTCTTAATTGCTTGCAGTTTGCTTCAACATCTCAGTTTTCTTCGGGACCTGCTGAAAAGCTTCGGGGAAGATAAAGCTGGCTTTAAACACGTCTTTAAGCACCTGGCACTCTCGTCCTGATTGTTTCATGTTTTTGCCAAACCACCCTATCCCCCTGTGAGTCTAAAAGATCAATTTGGATCTTTCTGATGTTGAACGTGGCCTCAGATGGAGCTGACTGATTCTATGAATCTTCAAACTTAAATTTATCATTTATTGAAGAAAGGGATGTAGCTACAAGGGAATGAACATTAGCCTACTTTGAAGAGGTCGGGTTCCTTTCTTGATCTGCTTACATGCTCATGAAAACCTCGTCATTTGGGTCCCTAACCCACAGCATGGGACATGCGGTCTCCTACCCGGGAGCTTTCTACAAGGCTGCCAGGCGTCTCCCACTGGGCCTGTCCTGGGGGTGGGGTGGCAGGGGTCACTCACTGTTTCCATAGGGAGGGGGTTCAATGCAGCCACACAGCTCCCCTCCATTTTCCAGCTCACAGGTTCGGTTGGGACAGTCCACCCCCACACAAGGATCTTCAACCACTCCTGCTAAAAAGGAAAACAAACAGAAACACACACAACTTGATTTTCACACCCATGCCCGGCAGCATGTGGTCACACTCTGACCTTGCCACTTCAATGGACCTGGTGATGGTCAGATGGCAGACACAAATTAACAGACAGGGCAGCCTTCAGAAAGTAATGACGATAGCTAACAATTGGGTCTTTGCTATGTGCTGCATGCTTTGGTGGCATTATCTCTTCCAACCCTTACAATCTCTGCCAGCTAAGTATTGTAAGTTGGCATCACAGCTGAAATGTACCCAAGGTCACGCACAGGTGAAGGTAACTGAGGAGGATGGAAGATACAGACAAGCTGAACTGCCAGCATGTCCCGAGACTCCTGCACTTACTGCTCTGGACCACCATCATGTGCATCAAATCTTCATATTTATATAAGCTGGAGAGTCCAAACCATTTACCTCTATATTCCTAGTACCTGGCCACCTCAAAGTAGATGCTCAACAAGTAGTTGTCAAGAATGAAGACTTCAGGGCCAGTAAGGTCCCAGAGAGGTCCCTTAAACCAGGACTTCTTAATCTTTTTTTTTTTTTTTTTTGATTCGTGGTCCACATGCTTCTACTTAATTTTGTAAAAATAGACAAACCAAAATCTACACACAACTCGCCAGCATTGACTGAGATTAATGACACTTTTTTGCCAAAACAGGGAAAACTCTAAGTAAACTACAAATGTATGCGAAGTGTCATCACCGACAGATTACAAACAATATTTCTGTAGCAGATGAGCCCATAGGCCACCTGCAAGCGCATTAACATCTCAGTTTGAGAACCACTAATGGAAAACACTTTCTTTTAGACACTCATTTCTTTATTTAAAGACTCTCGCTCCCTATCCAGGTGTAATCATCTTCCTCGTTGTCATGGTTTCTAACAGTAAGTGTTGAAGAAACAGCCATGATTCAACTCCAGCATGAGCCAAGTTAGCTTCAAGAGTTTAAAAACACAACAAAACAAACCCCTCAAGCTGTCCCATAACTGCAGATGCTTCTCCTGACCTTCTGCTAAATAACTATTATAACAGGTGAGAGGACAGGAATGGAGTCGCATCAGTCTGTCTTAATTCCTGGAAAGACGACTAAAGTAGAGCCCTCACCATCAGCTAACTACACTTACTTATTTTTTTTTTTTTCTTCAGTTTAAACTTTTTATTTTGTATTGGGGAACAGCCAATTAACAGTGTTGTGATAGTTTCGGGTGAACAGTGAAGGGACCCAGCCATACATATACATGTATCCGTTCTCCCCCAAACTTCCCTCCCATCCAGGCTGCCACATAACATTGAGCAGAGTCCCCTGGGCTATACAGTAGCCCTTTGTTGGTTATCCGTTTTACATATAGCAGTGTGTACATGACCGTTCCCAATTCCCTAACCATCCTTTCTCCCATCCTTCCTCCCTGCAATCATAAGTTTGTGCTCTAAACCAGTGATGCTCTTTCTGTTTTGTAAATAAGTTCACTGGTATAATTTCTTCTCAGATTCCACACATAGGATATTTCTTATCCTCTGTCTGACTTACTTCACTCAGTATGACACTCTCTAGGTCCACCCTTGTGGCTACAAATGGCATTATTTCTTTTTAACGGCTAAGTAATATTCCACCAAATATACTTATTTCTTAAAAGCTTCTTTTTCTAAATACCCATTTATTGCCGAGTGCATTCAGCACCTAAGACAGTGCTAAGCACCCAGCAGCCACCCAATGAATGTGCTGGCTGATTAACACAATATGCAAACCACCTAGGAAAATAAGGGAAAAAAAGTGTGGAGGTTACAGCTCCCAAGAAGGCAAAAACCTCACTTACAGAGTGGGCCATTTACTACTTGGCAAATACAACATGCCCAATACAGACATAAGTTTTGAGGTTAAAAACAAAAACTGATATTTTTTAAAAAATTCCAGACAATTTCTGAAGTTCAAAACAGTTTAGGCTCTTTAAAGTATTGCTTACTAACAGAAGAGGGTAAAATATTAGTTTATCAAACAAAACATTTCTATTGATTGCCAACAGAAACTACTCCATTTGCTTGAGTTTCTGAAATCATTGAGTGCATATTTTAATTAACAACATTGTTTTTAGGTTCTGAATTGTGTATTCCTACTCTTGTCAGGTGTGGTGTGCAGATTTACTGATGAGAACACTCCGCCTTGAAACAAACAGGGCCAGTTTTCACGGCAGTACCTGTATGTATATGGGGTTGGTGTTGTGCCTTGAGGGACAAGCACACATTCTGACGGACGCAGTGTCACACTGCATTCATGGGACAGAGTGACCATTTATGTACATGGACACACATATACGGATATGACAAATTTATGTGCATTGAGGCACACACTTACTTGCTCTATCTGATTAACATGGCAAGAAAACAAACAAAGAGAATAATGGATAATGGACATCAAAATAGTTTTCTTACAACAGAAAAAAATGCAAGAGTCTATAGGTTTTTATTTTATCAACAGCACACATATAATCCCTTTATAAATCTAATCATGGCTTCCTTGAAACCAGGCAGATACAGCCAGTTCAATCTGCCATTTGCCACCTGCCTTCTCTTTGTGATCTGAGCTCTGACTCATGTGAAAGGAGCTTTTGGAGAGCTGAATTTGGGGCACTGAAATCAATTAGGAGTCCCATGCTCTGTTAGAAGTCATTACACTGGTGCTCTTCCAACCCAGAGAACCCCACCTTCCTCAGTTGATATTTTGAATTCCATAACTGGACCTAGCGGGAGTCAAGCTCCACTGAAAGTGCCCCCTCACAGAATCTCCTGCAGCCCACACCTCTCCACCCTTCAACCCCCAAAGCAGATCTACAGGTTGAGATGGAGACCAGTGGCTAGCCCCGGACAAAGTGACGCCACTGGCCAAGCTGTGCTTTCTAACACACAGAAGAGTCTGCAGAAATAAAATAATTTTCTTACAGCAATTCTCCTTCTCAATCCACTCAGTGCTGAGGATTCCAAAGGAGCGGCAGGACTCCCCATAGGCAGCCAGGGAGCCACAGAGCTGGAACCTCTTCTGGTTGTAGCAGCCATCCAGGTAGCAGGACTCGTAGAAGGGCAGGGGGTCGAGCAGCCCGTAGCAGGGCTGGAAGAAGCCCTTCATGTCCGTGAGCTTCAGGCAGTAGCCATCGCCCTGCATGTTCTGGATGTGCACGTTGTCGCACATGGCTGCATACTGTGAGAACTGCAGCTCGTTGCAGCTGGGGGTGAAAGATGTAGTCAGACTAGGAGGCAACACCAGGCATCTGAGATGGCCAGTGGGGGTGGGGGTGGGGGAGGGGAGACCACAGTGGTGACCTCTTCAGCTAACCCAGAAGTGAATGTGGGTGCTGATCCCAACCTTAACCCAGGCTAGGGTTTGAAAGTCAGGGTAATTTCTACTGTTATACCACTGGGATGAGCGAGGGTAATATAAAATGATAGTAGCCAACGTGTCAGACAAGGGTAGATATTGATAACCATAAACCATTGATGTGGGCTTCCCTGGAGGCTCAGTGGTTAAAAAAAAAAACAACCCGCCTGCCAATGCAAGATATGTAGCTTCAACCCCTGGGTTGGGAAGATCCCCTAGGGAAGGAAATAGCAATCCACTCCAGTATCCTTGCCTCCTGGAAAATCCCATGGACAGAGGAGCCTGGAGGGCTACAGTCTACAGGGTCACAAAGAGTTGGACATGATCAACTCTGTTGTTTAGCGACTAAACAACAACAACCTTTGATATAATCGACTGATATGATTGACACAATAACTATTAACAGATATTGCTATAATAACCAATAACAATAATGATAATAACATATATTAATAAAAAATTAAAATAATAATTGTTGGTAAAGTAAAAGATTTGAAAGGACATCCAGAAGCTTCTAAACCATTTCTAGTCTAGTTACCAGAGACCATAAGGAAAATCTCAAGAAAATTGGTGTCAAGCTAAAACCATTTATAAAAGAAGAAAAGAGGAAATAAGAAGGGAAAGGAAACTCAAACAGAATGATGATTCCTAAGGAGAAGCTGAATCTTGCTCATCTTTGGAAGCCCCAGAATAGTTTAATGTGCAAAGGAGTCATTTTTCTAACTGTGGGTCCCAGAAGTGACATTTTAGAGAAAGCATCACATTAGGAATTCTGAAATCTAATCCAGGCTTTGCACTTACTGTGCCCCCTCATCTAAATCATTCCACTCTAGCCTCCATTGCACCTAGAAAAGGAAGAGACTGGACCAGATTGTGCCCAAGGTTCTTTCCAGCTCTGGGTCCCACAATTCACAGGACGGTCTAATTTATGGCACATTTTTCAGTTTATACCTGCAGAAAAGTCAGAGAGCATTGAGAGCTTCATTCCCACATCTGGGAATTCAGCTGACGTTTGGCATGTTAAAGCTCAAGGGGACAGAATCACTGTACAAGCAAAGATATGCCAAGAAAGAGAAGTGTATCTCTAGAACCTGAGAGGAATTCACATGATTCGGCAGTCTGGAAGGACTCTTAAGTTAAACACCTTTGAAATAACTTGCTTAGCTCCTTCTATCTCAGCTGGCCAGAGAGGGGCCTGATAATAACCTCAGTGACTTCTACTTTCTTGCTTTCTTGGGCTTTCTAGATTTCCACCAACTTCTGCCTACGCAACCAAGCCTCTGGTAAGAGGTACAGATGGCACTAGTGGTAAACTACCCGCCTGCCAAGGCAGGAGACATGAGACGCAGACTCAGTCCCTGGGTCGGGAAGATCCCCTAAAGGAGGGCATGGCAACCCACATCAGAATTCCTGCCTGGAGAATGCCATGGACAGAGGAGTCTGGCAGGCTATATGACTGAAGTGACTTAGCATGCACAGACATGACGTCTCAACCCTCTTCTCCTGGGTTAACCCTTAATACCACCCTCAGCAAGGATGCCCAGTCGCATTTAAATTAAACTTGACCAGCTGGGCAGTTGGTCAAGGCTTTAGAGTTCTAATCCTAGGAACCCTCTTCTGTTTGGCCAAGGGCCGGATGACACAAAAATTCAGACTTATCATCTAAGCCTATTTACTTCCTCTGCTGTTCAAGAAATTACTGTGCCTGTTTGTATGATGAAAACTCCAAAGATCGTGAGCTTAGCTCTCTGTAGGAGAGAAAGGGTGCTGCTATATGAAGGGCCTCCCTCATCAACATTGGTCATAGACGCGGGAGGACTAGGATCACTGAGTCTAGTGACTGGAGATGCTCACCTCTTCTGCATGCCATTGGTTTTCCAGCTCTGGGCCAGCACCACGCTGCTCACCACTGGCTTCCCCCTCAAGGTCACGTAATCATCAGTTAAGTCCCCATTGAAGTTGCCGCAAAGGCCACACACTTTGTTCTGCAGCCTCTCGCTGATGCTGATTTTTATGACGTTGTAGCCATTGTAGTAGATCTGGATGTCGGGGCTGGTGTCAATCACCAGGAACCCCTCACTGCTGTAGATTTTGGTTGCCAGGCCGGTTATGAACGGAACATTCACTTGTGTGCCATTCACCTGTTAAAGGAGAAAGAAGAAGTAAATGACCCTCAAAGCAGAGATTGGCAAATATTTACTGTAAAAGTCCTGAGTAAACATTTTAGGCTTTGCAGCCCATATGATCTATCCTTGTGGCAAAAAAAGCAGCCACAGACAAAAGTAACTAAATGAGCAAGGCTATGTTCCACTAAAGCTTTATTTACAGGAATAGGCAGCAAGGAGATTTGGCTGAATTTCGTATTTTGCTGACGTTTGCCCAGGAATGTGAGTGCTCACTCATCTTGCTGTCCACAGTTCCTGCCAAAGAAGCAAACTATGATGGCAGAGAGATTAACATAAAAATGGTGGAAAGGTAAAATGCACAACAAGTGGCTAGATTTTTGTATAAAACTTTCTCCAGCATAAACCAATTACTGAAAATCCCAATCCTGCGCTAAGGAGAGTCTAACACAGTTAAAATGAATCTGGGGATCATTGCTATGTTTATTGTTTTCTTATTTATAATGTTCGAACAGGAGATGCCCTCCCAGAGGCCCTATAGGCACAGTAGTTTCTCCATTTGTCATTTTCTTGCTTTATAACTGTTTCTTTTCTTAGCCCTTAGGACAGAACATAACATGCCTTTCCTATACTTACAAAAGAAATTGCTCTTTCCCCCCCTAGGTTATCAGTAACTTTTGTTGCTTAAAAAAACATAGCAGAAGTCTTATAAAAATATGATTCTTTACTATTTTGGTGGCTGGGACTATTTCATTCAGCACAATGTCAGTTTTGATTTCAGGTGATCCCTTTTTGCTTTCTTGCTGATATATTCTGGGCCCACGCAGTCATGTCCATGTGATCCAATTTGCAAAAGGAATTAGAGTGTCAAAAACAGTAGCAGATTAACTTTCATTGAAGGTAAAAACCAGTATTAAAATCCAGACTCTTCCTTTGAAGCTTGCAAAACCCTACCAGTCTTTTGCCTAATGCTGGATACTAAGCTATTAGATGACTCTTTAAATAGAGATATCCCAGTGCATGATTATCTGAGCCAGTGGTGGAAAGCAGATACAGTACCACTGAATTCCAAAAACATTAATATGCTTGTGCTGGCTCTCTCCTTGGCCCTCCCTAGCTGGAATTTGCAACACGGGGTGGGGGGAGGGCGGGGTGACTCCAAAGTCTGCCTGCACCCAACTGGTTTAGCAGTGACTGGGTAACTGGGAATCACCACCACTACTTCAGAGCAGATTATCTTCCCAGATGGAAGGATGGGAGGAATACAGGTCGGAGTGGTGCATTAGTTATGGGGGTGGGTTGGAGATTCACATTTATTTATATACCGTTGTAAGATTCACAAGAAACCCGGCAACTCTCCCAGAGAAGAGCCAACTCTAAGAGAAATCCACCGTCTCTCTCCTCTGTGCTCTTTCCCTCCGCGTGTCATTAGGGGGCGCTCTCATAGTGAGGGACGATCCCTCCCACCCGTTTTTATTTAGGTAGCTGTGTTTACAGGCGAACGCTTGCTGTCTTTCATTTTCTAGAAAGGATGGCAGAGATGAAAGAGTCGGTCTTCATTCAGGTGTCAGAGCCAAGAATAACTTCAAACTCTTATAAACAAATGAGAATCTTTTTGGAAATTAATTCAGAGTAAAAGCTGACTTAACTACCATTTTATCACCCGAAGCTTTATTAGCATACACGCTGACCTTATGTCCTTGAGATACTGTGCATATCCTGCAAGGCCTTTGGAATCGTATGTGCTAAGTCATTTCAGTTGTGTCCAACCCTTTGTGACCCTATGGACCGTGGCCCGCCAGGCTCCCCTGTTCATGGGATTCTCCAGGCAAGAATCCTGGAGTGGGTTGCCTTGCCCTTCCTCCAGGGGATCTTCCCTACCCGGGAATTGAACCCACATCTCTTATGTCTTCTGCACTGGCAGGTGGGTTCTTTACCACTAGTAAGCGAAGGACTAAATGGGGCCCCTGCTTATGCCTGTAGAATCTTTACACTTTCAATTCTCTAAAATCTGGTTACCTGTGTATGGTATGTATGAAATAAACAGCCTGTTGAGCTCATTATCCAGGAAAAACATAGTAAACAGACCCCTAGATAGGCCCTCGTTCCAGGACACGTTTCTTAAGAATCAAGGACAGGCTCGTCACCTTGACTGTGTTCCGGTCGTTGATGAGAATCTGCTCTTCGTTAATGTAGAAATAGACGGGCGAAATGATGGTGAGATTGGGGGCCGACCACTTGTCGAAGTTGATGATGAGCTGGAAGGAGATGTCGGGGAGCTTCTGGCAGATGGTGGAGAGCACGAAGGCGCAGTTGGCCGGGAAGCGGAGGAAGGCGCCGTCGAAGGTGCGGAAGACGCCGCCGCCGGCCGCCAGGCAGTAGGAGGTCTTGGTGCTGAAGCAGCCGCGCACCCCGCTGCGCAGTGCGCACTCCTCGTCTGACTTGCACTGGCGCGGGTCGCACTGGATCAGGTTGCGCCGGAAACAGCGGCACCGCCGCGTGCAGTCGCTGTTCCAGAACAGCTGCTTGGGCTGGAAGAGAGGCGCCCTTTGCATGAAACTCTGGTGGTGGTCAAAGTTGGGGACCCCAAAGCCCAGTCCACCTGGACCCTTTCCGGGCTGGGCTGGGCCTGTCAGTAACCGGGCTGGAATTTGCAACAAGGGAGGCTGGTTCAAGTCAAACAGTACCTGCCGTCCGGGTAACTCCGATGCCAAACAATATGCTGCCTAGTCTCTACTGGTTTCAATCAAGAATTTGGGGATCTTCACAGTGGGTTGTAGAGCTAATCACAGCCAACTAATCATAATGGGAAGCAGGTCAAGGAAAACTAGGTGAAGAGGAAAATACTTGGTAGGGAATTAATCTAACAAGTATCAGCTCTATTTGAAGGAACAAATTTAAAGTCACTCAATAATGATAAACCCCACCCTTCAATCTTAACTAGGTTAAAGAAAGGGAGAACCAATTCTGATGGTGAACCATTTTTGTCACCTTAAAAAATGCACAATGTGAGAGTTGCAAGTTTAAGTTTTATTTGGGGCAAAATAAGGACTATAGCCCAGGAGACAGCATTTCAGATAGCTCTGGGAAACTCCTCCAAAGAGGCAAGGGGGAGGGTCAGTATATATGTGATTTTGGTGAAGGGAGAATATATGCAATCAAGTACTTATTTTTTGCAGGTTTCTGCTAGTCATGAGGAGCAGTCACAACCATTAAGGATTTTAGTGCTTTTCTAGATATGAGGAGCTACAAGAATTGGGCACATAAAATCAGCTCCTAAAAATATCCATTTTGACCTATCCTGCCAGTTTTTTCCCAGAGCACAGAATGCCTGATTTCTGCTCTTCACCCTGAACACTTTTCAGGGAATGTTGAAAAATAAGCAGCTGAAGCAGCACATGTTTTAATCCCTGTAGAGGTAGATGGCAAGTGCCAATTTGTAGCTGACAGTTTCAACATTTCACAATACTCACTGTTCCAAACTTCTTTCCTTGTAAATAATCTACTTCTAATTTACTTCTGTTGCAGATACCTCTATTTCTATATTCTGAAGTGAGAAACCTAGATAACAGGTTCCATGAAGGGAAAGCTTTGGGATCAGATTACCTGGGTTTCAATCCCAGCTCTGCTACCCTACTCATGCCACCCTGAGAGGCTCTGCCAGCTTCCCAGAGTGTTGGTTTGCTTTCTCTAAATTGAAGTTAATAATAATGTCTTGCAAGGCAGTTGTGAAGATTAAATTCAATAAGACGTGTGATGCACATTTCCCGGCTGAGAGTAGGTACTCAATAAATAATAGCTGCTGTTATTACCAGAGAAGAACCACTCATCCTCTTTCAGATAGTGGGGAATTATAAAAATTTATATTAAATACCTGCAACGAAGTGTATCATCAATTGGTGGCAGCTATTATTTTTCACTCTTTCTACAATCTGTAGGCACAGCTATACTTGTAGAGTCTGTGCTCTTGATTGTACCTGTTCTAGACTAAGAATTCCAGGGAACTGTTGGAAATTGGTCATGACTGTTCAAGTGGAGTGTGGTCCCAATGAGTGGTTTACTTCATAGAGATGAGGGCACTCAAGGCATTAATTCAATTTTCTAAAATAGTCCTTTCCAGAGAAGATGCTTTAATGGCACAAGAAGGGCCTATTCTACTGTCTGGTCACAATTTTCTGCATTAACGATAGACTTATCAAAACCCTGGATATCAAATAGAGATCTGACTCAGATCCAGGGGTAAGTAGGAATAGGGTGAAATCTTCCAGGAAGAGTTTTCTCAAGAAAACCATTCCTGATTCTTTCACCCCTAAAATGGAGTATAAGTAGTTCCTGGAACCTCTTTCCAGACCCGTGAAATATTCTGGGTGCCAGCAGCTTCACAAATTGGCTTCCTTTCTCTTATCAGATTTGCAGAATAACTGAGTGGATGGTCTGGCCTCTCTCAGATAAGAAGTCAGACATTGCATGGGTGGAGAGAGAAAAATAACCTGATGTATGTGGATATGATCAAGGGTCCATAACTCATCCCACAGGAGAACTTGATCATGAAAGTAGCATCCCAGTGAAGAGACTGGCCCAGTGCTGCTTGCTCAACCTTAATTAGACCTGATAAGGACAGCTGGGTAATTACCCTACATGCTAATGGCTAGATGTGTTCTCTTTTTATTTCCAAAGAAATCTGTCATATAAACAAGCCTCCAAGCTTGCTTGAACTGTGGCAAGTAGGTGTGGATTATTTGCTCTGTGAATTTGCTACTTCTCAGATATAAGCTGTTGTCAAAACCCACTGACTTTCTGATGAAAAGTGGATACTAATGTTGATAGTGCTAATAGTTGCCGAGAGCTGTATTGTGCTTTTCCTGAGAGCTCCAAGGGCTTTTATATGCATAATTTCATTAACATTCCTGGATTTTTTTAATTTATAAAATGCCTCTTAAGAGAATTAACAGAACAATAAGCAGCTACCAGTTACTGAACTGCTAGGTGCCAGGTACTAAGGCACCTGCATAGGTTATACAGCAACCATACTGAGTTGGTATTATTAGTAATGTTTTGGAGATAAGGCCACAGAAGCTCAGAGAAATGACACAGTTTGTTCAGTGTCACATCACCAGTGTTGGTTCAGCTAGGATCAAGCCCAAATCTCAATCCATTATGTCACAGATACTCAGGATCTCTGTTGAGGGAAGCATGACACACTTGATAAATGGATACATTTCAGTAAATCTCTGGACAGGGGAGCAGAGATTGAAATAGTGTTTTTCAGTTTTGAGCCTGGTTATCTCTTCTCCCAGATTGTGGGAAAATGGAATCTATTATTATTTTCTCCCACATGTTTTGCCTCTTCCTTTCAAATAATCAATATCTCTAAGAGCTAACTTCAAAACTCACCTCTGCCAAGAAGCCTTCTTTGATCAATTCTGCTATTCTACTTTCCCCCATCTTTCTAATATAACATTTAAACAAATTTCCCGCTGAAAATGACACTGAAGGTAATGTCCATATTCATCTCTTTCTATTTCTTCTCAAAGTAAAGCCAACTTAGTTGTTCTTGAACAAGAACAATATTTCTTTACAGAAAGAAAGCAGTGTTTCTTTTTTGCCTAGTTTATTTTCAATTTAGACACTTCAATTAGGTTTTTTTTAATGCTTTGATTCTTTTTCATTTTAAAATTGATTAGTCCTGTAGGGTATTATTTTTCACTTGTTGATATGTTATTTTGTAACTGTCCTCTTGTTTTTAAAGTGCATTTTTCCCCTCTTCTGAATAGATTTTTAAGTTCCTTAAGGCAGGGAACATGCTTTATCATCCCCAACAATACCACTAGCACAGAGGTCTGCAAACAGCAGCTACTGCATAGACGCTGCTGTTAACTGTCTACTCACCAATGTCAGGTGTTGATATCGTTTAAACAGAGAATGGGCGAGAGGCAGAACCCAGGGCTAAATACGCTCTCCAGGCAAGAGCTTTTTAAGCTTAGTATTCCGCACATAAAGAAAGATTACAGGGTGGCAGTGTAAATGATTTCACAAGCTCATATGTTTTACTCAGTGATATCTAAGAAGGGCGTCTTCATCAGCTCTATGTGAAGCCCCCAAAGAGAGAGAAGCAGAGGGCAGGATGTGGAAAACAGGACATTAAGCAGTCCAGACAGAACTCTCCGGGGACAGTCCTAGAGGGACAAATGACACACGAGGGGATGGCAGCCTTCACTCCCCTTCTCGTGGAGCTGCCACAGACACAAGAGAGAAAGCCACTCCTCCCCGCCTGCTGCTGCTGCTAAGTCACTTCAGTCATGTCCGACTCTGTGCGACCCCATAGACAGAAGCCCACCAGGCTCCCCTGTCCCTGGGATTCTCCCGGCAAGAACACTGGAGTGGGTTGCCATTTCCTTCTCCAATGTGTGAAAGTGAAAAGTGGAAGTGAACTCGCTCAGTCGTGTCCGACCCTTAGCGACCCCACGGACTGCAGCCCACCAGGCTCCTCCATCCATGGGATTTTCTAGGCAAGAGTACTGGAGTGGCTTGCCAGTGCCTTCTCCGTCCTCCCAGCCTAGAGCTCCGTATTTTCCAGTTAAAACTGCCCTTAGCTAAGACAGGTATAAATATCAGATTCACTGCCTTCCTGTTTCCAAACAGCAGCCACGTCAGAAGCTTTCAGACTAAGATTTACAGGAGAGGAAATCAGAAGGGCTTAGAGAAAGGCACGGAGGAGAGAGAGAGGGAGGCACGCACAATGCCAGCGAGGAGGCGGGTAGAGAGAGACCCAAGCGCAGGGCCAAATCCGGAGCCTCATCTGACCTGTCCTTGACCTCTCGCCCCCCGCGTCCCCCTCTCCGCCTCCCTGCGAATCCACAGCATCTTATCCTCATCAGAAGGGAAGATGGGTTCACCGTGACCCCTCTTCCTCCTAGCGGGGAGAGACCTCCGCGGCCTCTCCAGGAAGCCGGGCGGGCCGGCGCCCCTACCTCGTAGTACTTGCCGTCGGAGTAGCAGCCGCAGCTGTGCGGCAGGATGCAGCTCCTGCCGTTGAGGACGTAGCCGGGGTCGCACTGGCAGCCCTCCACGCAGTAGTGGTTGCAGTCGCTCTTGAGGCGGATGGCGGCGCAGCGGGGCTGGCACACGCTCACGCAGCTCTCGTAGTGGCTGTTCGGAGGGCAGGCGACGGCTGCAACGGGAGACACGGGTCAGGGCGGGCCACCCGCAGGGCTGCCAGCGCCTTCCCCCCCGGCCTTCCCTCACCCACTCGGGGAGATGGAGGCCTGGTGAGGGGGAAGCTTTGCACCCCCTCCCGCTTTCCTCTCCTCGCTGCTTCTGGAACAAACAACGGACAGTAGAGCAGGCGGAGGTTACTCGGCTCCTCACACCTCTTGCTCCTCTGCTCAGCCCTGTTTTCCCTGAGCTTCTCTCCAACCTGTTGCCTTAAACCCACTACCCCACACGCACCTTGACTCCAATGAGTCACTGGATGGTCTCCCGGGGCCGCCCCACACTCATTCCTGCCTTTAGGTCCCCATCTGGTGTTCATCTCCCTTCGCCACCCACTTCTTCATCCTCCCAGTGTCTCCAAATACCCCCTTTATCATTTTCTTACTGGAGTATAAAGGCTTTACCATTTTGTGTTAGTTTCTGCTGGACAATGAAGTGAATCAGCTATACCTATATGTATATCCCTTCCCTCTTCGACCTCCTTCCCACTGCTCCCCCACCAGCCCACCCATTTAGGTCATCACAGAGAACTGAGATGAGCTTCCTGTACTTTACAGCAACTTCCCACTAGCTGTCTATCTTCCACATGGTGTATATATGTGTTAGTTAGTCATGTCTGACTCTTTTTGACCCCATGGACTGTAGCCTGCCAGGCTCCTCTATCCATGGAATTCTCCAGGGCAAGAATACTGGAGTGGGTAGTTGCTCCCTTCTTCAGGGGATCTTCCAGAACCAGGGATCGAATCCGGGTCTCTTGCATTGCAGGCAGATTCTTTACCATCCGAGCCAGTGGGGAAGTCCTTTACACATGGCAGTGTGGTGTATATATGTCAATCCTATTTTCCCAATTCATCGCACCCATCCCTTTGCCTCAGTGTCCACATGTCTGTTTTCTACATATTCATCTCTATTCCTCCCCTGGAAATAGGTCCATCCGTACAATTTTTCTAGATTCCATATAATGTGTTAATATTTTATTTTTTAAAATCTTTTGGCCATGGTCCATGGCACGTGAGAGCTTAGTTCTCTGACCCAATATTGAATCGTGTCCCCTGCATTGGCAATATGGAGTCTTAACCACTGGACCACCAAGGGGAAACCCGGATCCCTCATTCTTCAAGCCCCAGGTAGAGTCCCAACTTATCTGCAAAACTCCCTATTCTTTCACTAATTCAGAACTTCCAGAACCCTTTTCTAAACCAACAGTTTATAAACAGTAGGCCCTTGAACCCCTTGATTTCTGAAAAGGCAAACTTACATGGTGTGTGTGCCTGTGTATAGAGACCAATCCATGTCAACAATGTTCTGTGGTTTTTGAATGTATGTAGATGCTTTCCTGGAAGGCAACTGGGGTCCTGGTGAAGACTGTGGGCTCTGGAATCAGCTCTAAGAGACTGGAGCCATTGCCTAATCTCTCTGGGTTTCAGCTCCTTATCTGCACTATGCAGTTACCCAGGGCAGCACTTCATGGCTTTTTGGGAGGGAACGAGTGAGTTTGTGTACTTAGAACAGTGCCAAGCACCTAAGTACTTGGCGTGCTGCAGTCTGTGGGGTTGCAAAGAGTCAGACATGACTTAGCGACTGAACAACACCAACAATAAGCACCTGTGTGCAGCAACTGGTAGTCAATCATTAAAGACAGATTTGCTTAAACATTTTACAGAAACTTGTAGTTTTAGTCAGTGTATAGAAAAAAAGCGGTAAAGAACATGCCTGCCAATGCAGGAGATGTGGGTTTAAACCCCGAGTTGGGAAGATCCCATGGAGAAGGAAATGGCAACCCACTCCAGTGTTCTTGCCTGGGAAATGTCATGGACAGAGGAGCCTCATGGGCTACAGTCCATCAGGTCGGAAAAGAATTGACATGACTTACCAACTAAACAACAAAAATAACAATACAAAAAAGTACAACTACTCTTATGTGGGAATTTCTGCTCCGCATCACTTAGCCTTGAATCATGGCTTTTGCACTGCTGTGTGTATTTTATGTGTTTATAATGACGCTACACCCTTGTGCATTTATCCCTGCCCTCATGAGTAAACGAATCTCTACAATGAATTCCTGGAAGTGGAATAACTGGGTCAGAGGGTATTGCATTGAGGCTTTTGATAGATGCAACTGAACTGCCCTCTAAAGAGGCTGTGTTCGTTTGTCCTCCTACCAGGGCTATATGAGATTTATTTTCCCCTCATCCTCACTGATTGTTTATCCCAAAACTTTCTGGTCCTTGGAAAAAAACTACATGCTATACCTATAAAAGATCACCATCTAGAATATGAAGGAACTTCTAAAATTCAACAACAACAAAAACAAACAATCTGATACAAAAATGAGAGAGGGATTTGAATAGACCTTTCTGCAAAGAAGATACATGAATGGCCAATAAGCATGTGAAAATCAACATCACTAATCATCAGGAAAATCAAAACTATAATGTGATATCACCTCATACCCATTAAGATTGCTACTATAAAAAAAACACCCAGAAAATAACAAATATTGGTACAGATGTGGAGAAATTGAAACCCTTTGTCCTGTTGGTAAGAATGTAAAATGGTACAGCTGCTGTGGGAAAGTGTAGGGTGGTTTCTCAAAGATTTGAAAATAGAATTACCCTATGGGCCCAGCAATTCCATTCCTGGGTGTATACTTAAAAATGTGAAAGAAATGTCTCTAAGAGATATTTAGACACTGTTGTCATAGCAGCATTATTCATTATAGCTAAATTGTGGAAGCAATACAAGTGTCCACCAATGGATGAATGGATAAGCAAAATGTAGTCTATACATACAATGGAATATCACTTAGCCTGAAAAAGGAAGGAGATTCTGCAACTTGGATGAACCTTGAGACATTATGCTAAGTGAGATAAACCATCCACAAAAAGATGAATACTGTATGATTCCACTTATGTGAGGTATCTATAGTAGTTAAGACAGGAAGTAGAACAGTTGTTTCAGGGGACTCTGGAAGGGGCGAGGAATGGAGAGTTAGTGTTTAATGGGTACAGAGTTTCAGTTGAGCAAAATGAAAAGCCTTCTGGAGGTGGAGGATGGTGGCTGCGCAACAATATGAATGTCCTTAGTGACACTGAACTACACCCTTAAAAATGGTTACAATAGTAATTTTGTTATGTGTATTTTACCACAATAAGAAATTAATGCTATATCCTTATTTCATTTGCATCCTTTGTGAGACTGATTACCTTTTTCCTTTGTTTATAATCTATTTGTATATCTTTTTCTGTGAATTGCCTTTTCATGTCCTTTACACATTTTGTTGAATTTTTTATTAAATTGTGAAAGCTCTTTGTAAATTAAAAATATATTTTTGTTTGTCACGTGTTAAAATATTTACCAACTGCTTTTTGACTGTTGCTTCTTCCTTTTTTTTTTTTTTGGTTCATTTGTTTGTGATCTTGATGATGTTTTTGCCATATGGAAATATAAAAATTTAAAGTAGTCAAATTTATCATGTTTTCCCTTGTGGCTTTAGGTGTTTTGCTTAGAAAGGCCCTCTTTACTCCTAGATTACCAAAAATATGCCTTTGTTCTCTTTTAGTAGTTTGTTCTGTTTTAAATTTATTTATTTTGGCTGTGCTGGGTCTTCGCTGCTGCACAGGCTTTTCTCTAGTTTTGGAGAGCAGGGGCGACTCACTTGCAGTGCATGAGCTTCTCATTGCAGTGGCTTCTCAGTGCAGAGCACAGGCTCTAGGGTGCCCGGGCTTCAGTGGTTGCAGCACATGGGCTCTGTAGCTTTGGCTCACAGACTCTAGAGCACAGGCTCAATAATTGTGCACAGGCTTAGTTGCTCCATGGCATGTGGGACCTTCCCAGATCAGGGATCGAACCCAAGTCTCCTGCATTGGCAAGTAGATTCTTTACCACTGAACCAACAGGGAAACCCTTCTGGTAGTTTTATGATTTAAATTTTCATGTTTAATTTTGGCTCTGTCTGGGTTTTGAGTGAGGATATGAAGGAAGGATTTAATTATTTTTACCCCTGCTGGTTTGTCCTTTATTGAGTAATACACTTCCCCCAGTGATTGGAAATGCCAGCTTTGCTATATACTAATTTCTCTTTGGTGTTTGGGCTATTTCTGGACTTTCTCATCGGTCCACTGGTTGGTTTTTCTGTGCATGTGCCAGTATCGACTTGTCTGGCAAATCCCGTGGACAAGGAGCCTGACAGGCTACAGTCCATAGGGTAGAAAAGAGTTGGACACAATTGAAGTGACTTAGCATGCACGCATTGAAACTCTACAATATATTTTAATATCTGGGAAGATATACCTACCAATTTAGAAATGTCTACTGTTGTTTCAAGTATACTGGTCCTATTTCCCCAACAAGGCAATAAACTCCATATTTCATACTTCTGATTTTTTGTGGTCCCCCAAACAGTGCTGAGAATGTGACAAGTGATTAATACAATATCTGATTCTTAAAAACAATCTTCCAAATTCCTAATTCTGATTTTCTCCACCCAAATGAAGTACTGAGAGCGGAAAGTGATGATGGTTCTACACCTGGATTTCTATTGTGGTCACAAATGTGTCTCTTGCTGTGGCCAGTGGACTGATACAGCCTTTGTGCCCTTGGTGGGCAGGATGCATGGGAAGAGCAACACAGCAGTGAAATAGAACTGGGAAAGGCTCTGGAATCAGGCTGACCTGGCTTGAGTCCTGGCCTCTGTGACTAACTAGCACTGTCACCTTGGGCAGGTTATTTACTCTTTCTAAACCTTGGCTCCTCTGCTTCCTCATCTGTAAAACGGAGATACTAATATATCCCTCATCAAATATTAATCATTGTTAAGATAAAATGAAGTGCAATTTTGTACAGTGCCTGGTACTTCAATGAAAGTTTCTGTTACTAATAGTGGGAGCAGTTGTAGTAGTAACAATAGGAATTTTTAAAGTTATTCAACAAAAAAAAAATTTTTTTTTATCACACTGGGTCTTTGTTATAGCTTCAGGCTCTTCCATGTGGCTTCTCTAGTTATGGTGCAAGGGTTCCAGAGAGTGCAGGATCAGTAGCTGCAGCACATGGGCCCAACTGGCCCTTGGCATGTGGCATCTTCTTAGTTTCCCTGACAGGGATCAAACCTGTGTTCCATGCCATTGCAAGGTGGATTCTTAACCACTGGACCACTAGGGGAGTCCCTCAATTAGAATTTATTGAGTTTGCAGAGAAAGATATAGGACAATGCCTAATTATCAGACTTTTGACCAAGAACTTTGAAGTAGCAAAATCTGCCTCTGATAAAAGAGAAAATGATGCTCAACAGTGGCTGACCAGGCACCAGACATCCTTGTGTGTGAGCCATCATCATATTTAATTGTCACGATGGCCCACTGAGATTGGAAGATGCCTCCCCAGACCTGGTTCTACAGAGCTCTGTATCCTCTGTGGTACCCAGGAGCTCCCCCCGACCCAGGGCTTCCTGGCCTGACCAGATAAGAGGAGCAGCACCCTAGAGCCAGAGAACACTGTCTCTGGAGCCACCTTCCAATTTACCTAAGCCAATTTCCCTGGGAAAGTCACTGAATTACTCTGAGCTTTGGTTTCCTCCTCTAGAAAGTGGGACTATTAATATGGCAGAAACCAACACAATATTGTAAAGCAATTATCCTCCAATTAAAAATAAATAAATTTTTAAAAATAGGGCGTACTTTACAGGGTTGCTGTAAAGTTATAGGAGTCAATGATTGAGGACTCAGCACTGAGAAGAGTGCCTGGTGCATGATCAGAGCTAAGTACCTGCAATTAATTTATTATTTTCTTCTCCTACTGTATCCTCACCATCAAGTGCTCTAATTTAAGTTCTCCATTAAAGGACTGAAAGAATGACAGATGCCGCTGAAAGAATTTTAAGAAGGGGTTAGCAATAAAGACAACTGGCCTCCCCTCCCCCCTCTAAGCATATTTGTTCAACTTGGGTGAAGGAGTTTTCCAATGCATTTGCAAAAAGGGTAATTCAGTAATAAATTATCCCATTGATAGGAACAGCCAATATTATTGATAACCAACAGCATCCTACCTTGTTACCAATCAAACATACATTTAACGGGCAATTTTGGCTTAACCCTTTTTCTTCTGAAAACAGCATTCTCATTTCTCAACATGTGAGTGTTGAAATGGATGAATTCTTAGAAGAGAGAAGTGGGCCATGCGTGTGTGCTAAATCGCTCAGTCATGTCCAACTCTTCACAACGCTATAGACTACAGCCCATCAGGTGCCTATGTCCATGGGAATTCTCCAGGCAAGAATACTGGAGTGGGTTGCCCTGTCCTCCTCCAGGGGATCTTCCTAACCCAGGGATCGAACCCAGGTCTCATGTCTCCTGCATTAGCAGACATATTCTTTACTACTAGTGCCACCTGAGAAGCCCCAGGGAGGGAGACAGGGGGATGCTATTCCTGCCCTCATGTCTCAGAGGTTAACGCCATGTCAGACGTGGTGGTTGTTTAGTCGCTAAGTTGTGTCCAGCTCTTTTGTGACACCATGGACTGTAGCCCACCATGCTCCTCTCTCCATAGGATTTCCCAGGTAAGAATACTACAGTGGGTTGCCATTTCCTTCTCCAGGAGATCTTCCAACCCAGGGATCGAACCCGCATCTCCTGCATGGGCAGGAGAGTTCTTTACCACTGAGCCACCAGGCAAGCCCCAAACTTGGTTACAAACACTCATATTCAAGCCAGCCTGCGTTCACCAATCTTTCAGATTGAATGGCTGAGTTAGGACTCAGGCTCCCGCAGCTTTTCTCTGAATCTGAAATTCAAAATGGAAAACTAAGCTGCCTCCAACTGTGTCCGCACACCGCCCCCCCCATCTCCACCCACACGCCGTCTCTAAAGTGTAATTTTTTTTGTCTTATTTTAGCTTTTCTTTTTTGCCAGTCACCACCACCACCTCTTCAGGAGCTTTCTTTTAGATCTTGGCCCTTGTCCTGAAATGGCAAGGTGAGGGAAGGACTATCCCCACTGTGGTGAGGACAGCTGGCCTAGGCCTTGCTGGCAGGCAGAAGTTCAGGCAGGGATGGGGCTCATGGTCAAGGGTGGGCAGGACAGACTCTGCTCTGACTTGTATGGAGCTCCCTGTGACTATGTATAGAGGACGCCACTAATGTCTGGACAGAACTCTGAGCAGGGGAGAGGAAAGAATGCTGGTTGAGGGGACAGAAGGACAAGAAAATAGCCTTCATAGCCTTTAGGAACAGTCTCCCTTTTCCAAACCGTTTCCCCATCCTGCACCAGTTTCAGCCCTATGAGTCCAAGCTCCCTAGAAGTAAGGGACTTTCCTCCTCAAAGGTAAGGCCATGAGCGCGTGCTAACTTGCTTCTTTTTCTTTCCCATGAGTGACAGAATTTGATACCCATAATTTCAGTTGAGAGCTCCTGGTATCAGCCTCCTTTAAAAGCAATTCTTCACTGCTCATTGCAGCTAGAGGTAATGAATGTGGGCAGACACTATTCTCTGCCCCACATTCCAGCGAACCCAGACAAAACGGCGGCCACCACAGCATGGCTACAGGAAAAGAGGGACTGCTCTGTAGCAGGACTCAAGAGGCAGTAGGCAGGGTCTCCTCCCTAAAACTCTCTCCCCGTCCTGCACCATGATTAGGCCCCTGGCTTCAGAGGCTGGTCTTCTGATTTAGGGGAAGGTAAGCTCTCTTGTGGGTTTCCCAGGTGGCACCGTGGTAAAGCGTCTGCCTGCCAGTGCAAGAGACACAAGTGACTTGGGTTCGATCCCTGGGCCAGGAAGATACCCCGGAGGAGGAAATGGCAACTATTCTAGTATTCTTGCCTGGGAAATCCCATGAACAGAGGAGCCTGGTGGGCTATGGTCTGTGGGGTCACAAAGAGTCCGATACAACTGAGCAACTGAGCATGCTGACAACAAAGCACTCTCGCCCCAGTGAGCTCACCTCAGTGAACCCCGGGTAGCTCTGGAGGTTTATCCACAGTCTGACTTTTTTATAGGCGTACTTATTGTACTAAAGTCACCAGAGGCCCCTACTGGCATTGCTCCCTGTAACCCCTCACTCAGGGACTGAGCCTGGCTGACATGGCATCTTCTCCCTCCGTTTCCCCCCTTCCTCCCACCCTCCCCTCCTAATCTACATGAATCCAATTATGTGGAATGTAAACGAACTGTGTGAGCATTAAACGACAACACTGTTTTTGGTTTTTCATCCACATCTCCCTTTACCAGGATGAAAAGGGATTTTATTCTCCAGGACCCCTGCTGTATCACTTATTGGGAGCTCTTTGCATTCAGCATCCATTTGTAGCCTTTCTCATACAGTTAGGCCTAAAAGAAATTTGCTGTAGCTAATGAGATTGAGATGGGAAAACAGACCCAGGCAGTTTGGCCAAAGACCAATAGCAGTTTCTCTTCCCCATTTTTTCCTATTGTGATGTGCTAAATGCAGACAAATTATTCCACTATGTAGTGTATGGGCTGAGAGCAGGAGCTTTGAGGCTGGAAGGTCAAACCCTGACTTTGCCACTGAAATTGTAGGACCTTAGGCAAGTTACTTAACTCCTCTGAGTCTCAGTTTCTCCCTGACTAATTGGGTGATTGAGGAGATAATGTTGATAAAGTGTTTAGCACTGGACTTGGCTCAAAGTGAGCCAGGAATGTAACAACAATACCACTTAACATGCCTGGAGTGTGCTAGGCTTTCAATTATCTAATTTGATCCTCCTGATGGTTCTGTGGCATAAACAGTGCAGGCAGCAGCACTATCAGGGAGTGGGGGGGACAAACGACCAAGTAGGAAAAGTGAAATGCTTCAAGGTCACAACCATCCTTACGGACAGAGCAAGGCAAGAATCCAGGCGCTCTAGTTCTTTTGCTTTATTCTCTCTGTTTTCATTGACATATAATCGATGTGCAATATTAATGTTAATCTCAGGTGTATGTAATTCTTTTTCCAATGTTTTTAATATTCTGCTATATTTCATTGAAGAAAAAACTGATACACGACATGCGTGCGTGCTAAATCGCTTCAGTCGCGTCTGATCCTTTGTGACCTATGAAATGTAGCCCACCAGGCTCCTCTGTCCGTGGGACTCTCCAGGCAAGAATACTGGAGTGGGTTGCCATGCCCTCCTCCGGGGGATCTTCCTGATCCAGGGACTGAACCTGTGTCTCTTACATGTCCTGCATTGGTAAAGCAGGTTCTTCACCACTCGTGCCCCTGATAAATGACATATGTGAGTCAAAGAGAAAAACATACTAAGCAAAAGCATATAGTCAGTACAGTGATGAGTCAGTGAGGTTCTGCAACTATGAACTAAGCAACCTACTATCTCATTCTCCCCCATTTGTCTTTTGTTAGAATCCTACTGCGTCCTTGCTGAGCCCAAGCCACATGGGCTGCCCTCTGCTTTATGTACATTTTGATTCATCTTCAGAGGAATATAAAGGAAGTAAGTGGTATTAACTGCACTTTATAGATAAGAAGACAGAAGTTCTTGGAGGTTTGAGCTCTTGCTTCAGATAGCAAACTCAATTCCAAAGGGTATACCTCCTTACCCCCCAAAAGTGCATATCCTGAGACATCCCTAGTGGTCCAGTGGTTAAGACTCCATGTTTCCACTGCTAGTGGCCTACGTTCAGTTGCTGGATCAGGGAACTAAGATCCTGCATGCCATGCGGCACGGCCATAAAACCCCCACCAAAACCAGAGTGCAAGTCCTGAAATGGCCACACTGGATTTGCTCTGACTTCTACTGGCTGACTGGCCCGCCCACACCAATCAAAATGTGAGAAGAGCCCACAGGAAGGACTCACAGCAGGACGTGTAGTTCCTCCAGCCGGTCACCGCAATCCCCTGGGTCTGGCAGGTGCTGGCGTAGTTCTGCAGCCAGCTGCATGCGGTCTGCACAGCGCCCCCATCAATGCAAGAGTCAAAGAGGCAGTTCTTGTAGAAGAAGGTGGGGTTGACCTTGCTGTGGCACTTGGTGAAGCCCGCGTTCTGGTTGGGGATCAGGCTGCAGAGCTGCTGCACTTTGGAGAAACCTTCCACCTTGGCACAGGATGGGCAGCGGTCGCCACAGCCAATCTGGCAGAAGGTGTCCCTCTTCACCCAGCTCTGTCCAAACTCATTGACGCTGGAGGCCAGCAGACCCATGGGCATCTCCAGGTCGTCGTCGGGGTTGCCGTTGTAGCGGCCACAGAGGCCGTAGGTGCTGTTCTGCATGCTCCGAGGGACCGTGACGGACAGGAAGGTCTTCCAGTCGTAGACCACCTTTAGCCCAAAGTCAGTTTCCACCACCACGTGAAAACCAAAAGAAAAGATGTTTATCTTCCCTTGTCCCAACTTCAGGGGCAGATAGAGCCGTTCATTGTTGACCTACAAGAGGAAGCGGGTCAGCACAGACAAATCCAGGTGACCCAGACATCGCCCTGCCCCCGCGCGCCACCGCTCTTTTAATGATTAGTTTCTGAGAGGCAGCCCCAGAGGGGGGTTGAAGCAGGTTGAATCCAATCTTTGCATTTAGTGTCGTTTCTGTCACTCAACTATTATTATTAGGATCTGAACAGACTTAAATGACTATCCTTTGTACACTAATACACCTATTTATTTCAGTGCCTTCTGTTTATAGCGTTATTTCCCCCAGGAGTTCAAATTGTTTTCTCCAAGGTAATGAGAGGGTAATAAGAATTCAATTAAAGTTTAGACTAAAATATCCAAACCTAGAACTCTTATGTTGCTATTTCCAGCTCTTCCGTGTATTTATCTTAGACAAGCTTCAATTTATTAAATCCTTTAGGATCTTCTTTTTCCTGAAGAATGACTTGACTTTGCTGGTCCCTCTGCCAAGGATGCTATTCTTTACCCGTCAACATCCTTCTCATCCCCCAGACCCTGCTTAAATGCCAGCTCTTCTATAAGGCAAGATTTTTGGAGCCTGTGGTCAGAATGAATCACTCCCTTGTCTGGGCAACCAGAACAAGTTATTTATACTTCTCTCCTGTTCTTCTGCACCTTTGGCCAAGATCAGGCACGTGTACCTGCTACTGAAGTGCACAGGACATCAGCCTCATATTACAGCTGGTTGTCTACACCTCTGTCCCATCTACAGGATTAGAAGCGACTTGAGAGGAGGGACCACACTTTATCGATCTATGCATCCACCTCCCCCTCATTCCCTGCTGGGCGCCCACCACAATGTCTCACGTGGAGAGGGTACTTGACACGTTTCCTCCTGTATATTTTAAGTTGAGAAAACAAGGAAATCCCTGAGCTTCAGACTCCAGAACGGTATGGCCCTTGCACCATTTTGATTCAGATCAGTCAAATCCTGCAGCTTGTGGCTGGGTGAGTGAGAGCTGGAAAACAAAGACTGTTGCGAGGGCTAAGAGAGAGCTGGTCTTCCTGGTGGAGAAGAAGGTGGCTGCCCTTTGGGGTGGTCTGAGGTTGCTTTCTGACTGGAAATACCTCCCCTTCTGACCTCCTTAATCTCTTTCTTATCTGACGCTCCCACCCCCAGCCCAACCACCTTAATTCAGACCCTCATCACCTTCCGCCTTGACTCTTAAACACACCCGCTACTCGTCTCCCTGCCCTGGTCCTCCCCCTCCTTCATTCACTGTTCACTGCCTCGCCAGTATTTTTTAATGCAATTAACACTCAAAACCCTCTCTGCAGTGTGAATGAAATGGGAGATATGACTAGCACATCCTACGGGGCTCTCCAGGAGCTGGCCCCTGGCTCTCAGGCCCAACCCGCGCATTTCCTGCACCCCTGCCACACCCAGCACTTCACTGCTCCCCAAACGGACTGAGCTGCCCCACTGCACATGCCTCTCCCTTTGCTGTGAGTGTGGTGGTGCTTTCTGCGTCCTTCGGGGGACCCATCCTCAGCAATTGTGACTGTGGGCTAGTGATAACTCACGGTTGGTCTTGGCCCAGGAGATTATGACCTCCTATTCCAGCCCCACGCCCACCCTAAGGGCAGCCGTTGACTAATGGCTGACCAACACAGGGGACCGGTTCTATGTGTGGCTGAAGCTGGTGTCCAGCTTAGATCACATCCTCACTAAGCTCTCTGCTCCTGGTATAGCCCTCACTTTCAGGAACCACCTTCTCAGATTCTGCCTCTAGGGGACCAAACCTAAGACAGCATTGATGCCCTTACCTCGTCTTCTTATTCTCTGGGGCAATATTCACCCTTCAAGTTTCAGCTCAGCTGTCTCCTTGTCTGTGAATATTTGTCCAGGCAGGACTCACTCACTCATCCAGTAGCCACCAGTCTGGCACTACTGCGCACCAGCCACCGTGCTAAATGCTGGGATAAAGCACAAGGCTCTTTCCCTAGAAGCTCACAGGCGTGTGGTCGAGACAAACACATCCGTTCCGTTCTGTCGCTCAGTCGTGTCCGACTCTATGCGACACCGTGGACTGTAGCCTACCAAGTTTCTCCGTCCATGGGATTCTCCAGGCAAGAATACTGGAGTGGGTTACCGTTTCCTTCTCCAAGGGATCTTCCCGACCCAGAACCCGGGTCTCCCGCATTGGAGGCAGACGCTTTAACCTCTGAGCCACCAGCAGGTAATAAAACATTGTCTGATAAAAGTTAACAGTAGAGATAAATAGAGGCACAGGAACCAGACTCAGCCTGGGAACAGAATCAAGGATACCTACAGAAGGTGGTGCCCACACCCAGCTCTGAATGATGCTGGCCAATCAAGATAAGTTAAGCGTTTGGGATTAAAATATACACATACTAGATAACTGCTGCTGCTGCTGCGTCACTTCAGTCGTGTCCGACTCTGTGTGACCCCATAGACAGAAGCCCACCAGGGTCCCCCGTCCCTGGGATTCTCCAGGCAAGAACACTGGAGTGGGTTGTCATTTCCTTCTCCAACTAGATAACTAGTTAGGATCTATTGTTTAGCACAGAGAACTCTACTCAATACTCCGTAATGGCCTATATGGGAAAAGAATCTAGAAAAGAGTGGCTATATGCACATGTATAACTGAACTACTTTGTGTACACCCAAAACTAACACAACATTATAAATCAACTATATTTCAATAAAAATTAAAAGCAGAATAAAACAACAAAACAGAAGGAATGAGAGTGAAGAAAAGAGAATCCCAAGAGGAGGGCATAGCCCACGTCAAGGCCAAGAGGAGAGAAATGGCCTCATAAATATGAGGAATTACAGCAATTTAATGATGCTGGAGTATAAAATTGACCTCGGGGATGATGGGAGATGGAGAGATGGGAGGTTCCTGGACCACGGAAGGCCACGTATGTAATGTCCCATGAGATCAAGCTTGAGAGAGACTCATTTTGCAAAAAAGTCACCAGTGATCTTAGTAAAAGAATTTCAGTAGCGTGATGAAACCAGAGGTTAGAATGGAGAAGTTAAACAGCAGACAGGGGAGACGGAAGCAGAGATGACTCCAGAAGTTTGGTAAGAAAGGGGAAGAGAGGGATTAGATAGAAGAGGGGCCGGGTTGAACTGGGGTCAAGGTTTGTCTTAGAATAAATATGTTTATGGGTTGAAAAGAAGGACCTAAGACATGGGATGGGGAAGAGATGACAGATGGGCAAAAGCCTGAGAAGGCAAGATAGAGATGGTGCAGACGGGTAGTGGCCATGGAGGAGGAAGAGATGCCTTACGCTCTGGAACAAGGAGAGGAGCTGAAGATGACGTGGTGCTGGGTCATTTCAGTGGCAGGGTGGAGGAGGGAAGTGGAGGAGGGAGATCACATCTGGTAGGCACAATTCTCTCAATAAGGAGGCCCAGAGCTCAGGTGACATAGGTTCCATGTAGACCCATAATACAGGTGCTCAGGGTCACCAAGAGACACGGAGGCCGTAGGGCCCCCCACCAGCCTTGACAACACACGTGAATAAATGAAAGGCTGTGCACCAAATGGCTCACATGTGCCGGCTGGCGTTGCTCCACATTCTCTGTTCCTGGCTGCTGGATGTCAAGCAGCAGGCGATACCTTGCGGAGGTCTTGTACCTGGATTACACCAGAGAGGCATCAAGTCCTGTCATTGCCCAGGAGAACCTGGGAAAGCAAGGCCTCAACATAAACAGGCCTGCGTGGCTTCTCCCATCTCTGAAGCCCCGTGAATGCCGCCTCCATCCCTCCATCCCTGCCCTGTCTGTCCTTGTGAGTGAGAATGGAGGGAAGGTGGGAGGCCGAGGAAGGAAGAGGTCAGTAAGCAAGCAGTGCCTGGTGGACGGAGGCGGGCATAGAGGAGGAAGAGGACAGGGCGGGGGATCAGTGTGGGGCTGTTTGTTTCTAGCCTGAGTATCGGAAATCAGGCCACAAACTTGCTTTTCAGTGGAGAGCTTTCCTTGAAACAACCGGCCCAGACCCGCGGCCGCCTCTTCAGCTGCTCTGAGGTCCCCCACAGCCCTCTTAGCTTGCTGCCCCTCTGGGTCTCCACGGACGATTCCTGGTCCTCCTTCTGGGCCTGGCCAATGGATACCTTCAGGGCTCAGCTCCAGGTCATCTCTTCCAGAAAGCCTTCCTTCTCTGTCCCCAGGCGGCTCAGGCAACTTGTTCTCTCGTGACACCCACCTTCCCGCCCACACATCACATTTTTCTGGGATTTCACGTCATGTTAGCGTTACCTGCGAACACGCCTGTCTCGCCTACCAGACCCTGAGCTCCCTTAGCACGGGAGCCCTGTCTGACTCATGCTTCTACCCTCAGGGTCTGGCACAGGACAGACATCAACACAAGCCCGTCAAACACAGCTGAGCCAGAGTGATGTTCAAAGCTCCTCTCCTCCCTGCTGCCCAAAGGGTGAGCAGTCACTGGTAAAGACACTGGCTGGGAGGGTCCTGAAAGCCTTCCCCTCGGCCTGGACCACTCAGGACCTGGCTGTGTTGAGCCTTGGGGAGATGGAGGACAGGGCCCACCTTTCTGGAGCTCGGGCTGTGGATGGCTGATGCTTGGGGTGTGCGATGCCCGGGAGAGGGTCCCCTCTCCTGCTCACCCCACCCCCTGCCTGGTACACACACAGCGTGTTTCTTTCTAATTTTCCTCGGCTTAGTGGATTTCCCCATAGCCTCAGTACTGCAGGGAAAGAGAGTCACAGAGGGACCTGGAGTCCCCAGGAGTCCCTTCCAGGTCACCTCTGGTTGTGTGTGCACCAGCAGTGACCCGGCTCTGTTGCTCTGTTCTGCCCGGCGCTTGACTGTGCGCTGGCATTATGACGGCCGTTATTCTTCTCAGGGAGAGATGGTGACTAATAATAACATCATGGGAAAAACAAATGCAAATCATTGAACAAGCAGATCCTGTAGTGCATGTTAATAATTCAAAGTAAATGCTAAATCTATCCCCCAGGCCCCCGAAGGAAAGAACCTTCAAGCATCCTGAACTTGGTCTTCCTGTCAGAGATTGGAAAGTTATACACTCTATTCCCAGCTTGGGCATCTTAGGGCATCTGGGGACACAGAAAGGCAGGCCGTGGAAAGTGTCCCCCCCACCCCATTAATCAATTCCTCCTTGCTGCCCATGACTCTCTAATTACTCCCTGTTGTACACTGAGTTGTGTCCCCCCAAAAGATACACTAAAGTCTTAACTCCCAGGACATGTGAACGTGGCCTTGCTTGGAAATAGGGTCTTTGAAGATCTTAATCAAGTTAAGATCAGATCACACTGTGAAGGGGTGGACCCTAAATCCAACGAGTGGTCTTAAAAGGAGAGAGATTTGGTGCAGGGGGAAGAAGGTCATGAAAAGATGGAGGCAGAGACTGGAGGCCCCAAGGCAAGGGTCACCTACAACCACCAGAAGCTGAGAGAAAGCCTGGAATAGATGCTTCCCTAGGACCCCAGAGGGACCATGGCCCTGCCAACACCTTGATTTCAGACTCCTGGCCTCCAGAGCTGTAAGAGAGTAAGTTTCTGCTGTTTTAGGCCACCTGGTCTATGATGCTTTGTGATGGGAGCCCTAAGAACTAACATACTCTCCCCTCTCCATCTCTTTCTGAGAGGAAGAGACCAGCAGTGTGGTTCTCACGGCTCTTGACTTTAGCCATGTGTGCATCTCAAGAGACACATGCCTGGGAAGGTGAGCTGACCCAAAGAGAGGGAAACACCCAGTGAGAGTAGGGAATCAGCCATTGGGGAGGAGAGAAGGGAGAGCAGAAAAAAGAACAAGTGTCCATGAGGATCTGGTGTCCAAAAGTGAAGGTAACTGGGTCAGAAAACACAGGCAACCTCAGATGTCTATATAACGAAACCTTGAGAGTGTGTAATGCAAGGCAGAAAATATGATTTCATAGTACACTGGGTGAGACAGGGCTTACGAACAGATTGTATTTTAAAAGAAGAAAACACCCTGAAAAAAAGAAAGGCGGAAGAGCGTTAAATGTCACAGAGCAGGAATGACATCAAAACTTACAAATCTAAGGGCAGAAAAATATCAGAGGAGCAAAGTACAAACAGGATGCAGCCACATGGACAAGATGACTGATGTCTTTGTTTTAACACAATTGATGAAAGGAGAGAGAAGGTACTGTAATGAGTGACTTTGAATATCCAGACATCTGTTGGAAAACTTATGTGGCTAAAAGCAAGGCATCTGATATATTCCTAACTTGGCAATTCAATCTTCCCAATTGCTGAAGAAGTGACCAGCGGCAAAATGAAAGTCGTAGGAACCTTGGAAGAGAGGGCTTATTATGTCATCTGCTTCCTTTATTTGACAAATGTTTACAGTGTCATGGCACTCAGTATATTCATTTAACATAAAGATGGATTAGGTGTGGTTCCCACCCTCAAGAGGCCCACAATGAGTATTGACTGAGCCAGACACGAACATCAGGGAAAAATGCACTATGATTAATGCCTTCAATGACTGAGGGACCAACTGTCAGAAGGAAACACATAGGGAAAGAGTAGGGTGTTTGGGTAAAATATCCAAGAAAGAGAAGAAGAATGTCCATAGTGAGACTTTCATCTTAGGTGCTAAAAAGGCACATTTTCCAGTAAACGTGAAAGAGAAGACAGTTTAAGAAGCAGATGGCTGGTGAGAGCCTATTGTAAAGCACAGGGGGGGAAAAAAAGGTACAATCTGTTTTTAAGACATATATTAAGTTAACCTTAAGAATGCATTCCAATAAACAGAGGGTACAGACAAATTTGTGCTTCCCTGGTAGCTCAGTGCTAAAGAATCTTCCTGCCAGTGCAGAAGACTTGAGTTTGATCCCTGGGTCAGGAAGATCCCCTGGAGAAGAGAATGACGACCCACTCCAGTATTTTGGGCTTCCTAGGTGGCTCAGTGGTAAAGAATCCACCTACAATTCAGGAGCTGCAGGAGACACAGTTATGATCCCTGGGTCAGGAAGATTCCCTTGAGGCAGAAATGGCAACCTACTCCAGTATTCTTGCCTGGGAAATCCCATGGACAGAAGAGCCTGGCGAGCAACAGTCCATGGGGTCGCAAAGAGTCACACATGACTGAGCGGCTAAGCACAAACAAATACTATTTGATTCCACTTACGTGAGGAACCGAGAACAGTCAAATCCACAGAGTCAGAAAGTACACCGGTAGATGCCAGAGGCTGGAGTGGGGAGGGGAGATGGGGAGTTAGTGTTTCATGGGGACAGAGTTTCGGTTAGAAAAGTGAAAAATTCGGGGGTGGAAAATGAGAGTTGCACAACAATATGAATGTACTTAGTGCTCCTGAATTGTACAGTTTGTAGCATTAGTCAGCCAGTTGTGTCTGACCCTTTGCAACCCCATGGACTGTGGCCCGCCAGACTCCTCTGTCCATGGGATTCTCCAGGCAAGAATCCTAGCGTGGGTTGCCATTTCCTACTCCAGAGGGTCTTCCCCACCCAGCGATTGAACCTGAGTCTCCTCCATTGTAGGCAGATTCTTTACCGTATGAACTACAGGGAAGTCTCAAATTGTACAGTTAAATATGTTTAAAATAGTATGTTTTGTATTATGTGACTTTTATGACAATAAAAAAAGCTCATAATCCTCTGTTTGTCAGAGAAGGGGGTTAAAGGAAATCCTAAGAAAGGAAAGATATCGGCAGAGCTGCCCAAGGAAGTCTTTAAGTCAGGATTTGAAAGGGAATATATGTCTTGTATTTGTTTTGCTTTGGCTCCATCCCTTCATTCTTGTATATGACAAGAGGAAGAAGCACCTCCTTAGAGATATATTACGCCACAAACCTGGAAAGATAGTGTTAGAAGGCTGACATCCTAAGTCAACGCCTCCAAAATGTTAAAGTAACGACTTGTTAGTGTCCCAAGTTCTGCTTAGGGTGGGCCCTTGAAGAAGGGGTGGCCGGGCTCTTGCTGGGGCCGATGTCCACAGGTTGGACTTTGGAGTGCACAAAACTCCTCAACCCCTACCTGCTCTTGTTTTCAAGGTCAATAGAGTGAAAATGTGGGAAAAAGTAAGAAGATTATAAGGGAGTCCCCAAGTGCTCCAAATGTGGGCAAGACTCTTGAATTCCCGGGTTCCCTGGGAACCAAAGGGAGACTGGAAGAGGCAGAAGGAGACCCAAGCAGGCAAATGTTTTATCTCAAAGAAGAGAAGAAGGGGATTCTCTGACGGTCCAGTGGTTACGAATTCATCTGCCAATGCAGGAGACACGGGTTTGATCCGTGGTCTGGAAAGATCCCACCTGCCGCGTGGCAACTAAGCTCGTGAACCACAAGTATTGAGCCCGTGCACCCTAGCACCTGTGCTCTGGAAGAAGAGAAGCCAGCGCAATGAGAAACCTGTGCAACGCATCTGGGGAGTAGCCGCCACTCGCCACAACTAGAGTAATCCTGTGCACAGCAATGAAGACCCAGTGCAACAAAAGCAAATGAAATAAAAGGCAAAGAGATGGATTAAACAACAGTACACTTGCAGATGCCTAGCCTGTACTAGGCGTGCCTTCTCCTACATAGACAGCAACTGCCTGAGGCCACATGGCACTAGTTGAGCAGGGACTCCATCTAGGTCTGTGCCGTCCCTAGCACGCTCTGCTGTGACATGAAAGGCTGAGTTCCTAGAGCTGGTTCTGTCCCTAATTCGGTTCTGGTGACCTGGGTATTTTCCTGTCTGAGGGCTTCATTTCTTATCTGTAAGATAAAGTGACAGGAAATCTTCAGGGCCCCTCTCTGCCCTGACATCCTCTGCTGTTCCTTGGATCCTGGGCCTGCCTGGTTCAGCTGCAGCCTGGCTTGCTGGCCCGGGAGCCCTGTCCTCACATCCCCACGGCTCCCCTGCTGGGGCCCTGCGCCCACTCACCAGCACGGTGTGTTTGTAGGCCCTGTGAATCACGACGCTGTAGCCCCACACAGTCACGTCCACCTGCTTGACCCACAGCGCCAGCGACGGATCTCGGTCCTCATTCTTGGCTGTGACGACGAACTTGGGGAACGTGTCTGAGTTCGGCCTGCTTCCTGTGGTGCACAGGATGAGCGGGCAGCTGGTCTGGAAGTCAAAGGGGTAGCCGTCAAAGGTCAGGTAGTGGCCGTAGCCCGAGACGACGCAGGAGGCGTCGGTGCGGGCCTGGCAGTAGTAGAGGCCGCCCTCCTCCATGCAGTACTCGTCGTCCTTGCAGGGGATGCTCTCACAGTGGACGCTGTTGTCCGTGCCATTGCAGTAGCAGAAGATCTGGCAGTCCAGGTCCACCCAGAAGGTCTCATTGGTGGCAAGCTGGTGCCCTTCGAAGTTGCAGCCACACTCGCTCCGGGTGACACACTGGCTGCCTTGCAGGGCATAGCCCTCGTCACACTGACACCCCTCGGAGCAGGTGTCCACACAGATGGGGCCCAGGGCCAGGGTCTCGCAGGTCTCCGTACACGTCATGCACTCCTCGAAATGGCTGTTCTCCGGGCACTCCAGAGCTGAGGGTGGGCAAGGAGAAGAGGGGCTTGAGAAAGGGACAGAGAGTAGAGACGGAGCTTGTGTACACTCATCAGCATGCACGAGTGTGTGTGCATTCACGGGTGCATGCACATGTATATGTGCCTGTGTGTGCACTCATGGGTGTGTGCCTGTGTGTGCACACGTGTGTATATGCTGCATGTGACTCTTATCTGTCCAGCACAGTGGGCTCAGCGAATGCCATGTGATCAGCACGCCGAGGCTCCGTGAGCCTTTGCCATGTGCCCCTCTAGTGCACTTGACTTTTTACATAGAAGATTCTGGGAGGACAGGCCTGTTCTGAGCACCTGCAACATGCCAGGCACTGTTCTAGGCATTTTAGTGTAATTTCCCCAACAACCTGGACGGTAAGGAAAATTGAATCACTCTTGTCTTATAGGAGAGGAAACCGAAGTTCAGAGACTTCACTCCGCTGGTAAGTACTGGAGAGAGATTTGAGCCTGTGTCTCCTGAATCTAAGTCTCCGAACTTAAAGACTTTGGAAAGAGAGTCCTGGAAGGAACAAATGCTTTGAGGCCACAGAGACCTGGGTGTACCGTCTCTGAGCTCCAGTTTCTTCTTTAATTAAATAAGGACAATGCTTAACTAGGAACGCTGTTCTGAGGACTAAGAACCTAATATGCCAAGCCCACAGTAGAGTGTCAGTAAACCCTGTGCTCTTCCCCTCTTATACTTCCCTCTATTACAGACAGGCTTCAGGGAGGTGCCACCACTCTACAAGCTGGACTCACCCTGGGTCTTTTGTCTCTCTGCTCCTGTGCCCTCTGACCCCTTCCGCCTCCTCACTGACTTCAGAAATGGTCACCCCCGCCTCCTCTGTTCACACCCTTGGCCCCACCGGCATGGCCCTCACCAGCGAAATGCTACCCATCTGCCAGCTTCACTTCAAGTTGTGCTTCTGTCTAGAAGCCTTCCTTGATGGATTAAGTCTCTGAGTCACTAAGCACAGCACATAAAAGAAAAGCATACATAGCTCACTGTGGGGTTCTGTGTAACCTTCCCATTTCTATTATTTTTGTTTGTCAGAATTTGGTATGAGCAGGGGTGAGTCCAGGAACAGAGAAGAAATCTACCTCCAGGTCTGTGTTGTCTGAAGATCTGTGAAGGTCCTCACTCACCATCTCCTGGGAGTTTAAGATCTTGCCTTTAAGGCTCTCTTTAGGTATTATGTACACTATCACTCCTTAAGAGGGTTTTATAATCCAAGGACACAAAGGACACTATAGAGAAATAAAGTGCCTGGCAGTAATAGCTCTGCCGATGAGAACCAACTCAACAGTTCTGCCCTGCGTACTGAAAGCCAATCTTTTTTTTCCCTCTGGGCTAAGGGGTTGTCTCCACTTCCGTTGACTAGTTGAAGGCTAGTTCAGCCCTGATAAAATATGTCTGTAGAGAGGGATTTTCACATTTGTCTCTAAATTATGAATGTTCTAACACTGACTGCAAGTTTATGGTGATAGCAAATAACATGACTTATTTAAATAGCTCCCGTTTTATGACTTATTGTGTTGTCTGAATGTGTCTGAAAGTCTGGCATATACAGAAACAAAGTAATAAAACTTCTCCTGGCCCCCAAAATGCCTCTGAAATTACTTAATTGGGCAGCCTGACTCTGTCAGTGAGCACTGGTTAAAAAAATATCCGAACACAGAAGCAGTGGTTGTCTCTCTCCAGGCCCAAAGAATATTGTGTTCCTGATTTGCAGTTGTCACGTAATCCAATCCCCAGTCTGCAAGACCCCAGCCAGATTAACCTCTTAGTACCCAGAGACTTGATTATCAAGCGTATGTGCTCTGGACCGCCTCGCCAGACCCATCCAGGCATCGAGGGCATTTTCAAGTGTGTGCCATGACCCTCCACCCGAGGAAGCCACGCCCCATGTGGCTGCTGCTGTCCACATGCCTCCCTCTAAATGAGGTACTTAAAAGCACTTGCTCCATCTCTGCAGGCCCTGATGAAGGATTCAGTTCAGTTCAGTTGCTCAGTCGTGTCCAAATCTTTGCGACCCCATGGACTGCAGCAAGCCAGGCTTCCCTGTCCATACCAACTCCCAGAGCTTGCTCAAACTCACGTCTATCGAGTCAGTAATGCCATCCAACCATCTCATCTTTTGTCATCCCCTTGTATTCCCCCTTAAATCTTTCCCAGCATCAGGGTCTTTTCCAGTGAGTCAATGCTCTGCATCAGGTGGCCAAAGTATTGGAGCTTCAGCTTCAGCATCAGTCCTTCTAACAAATATTCAGGACTGATTTCTTTTAGGATTGACTGGTTGGATCTCCTTGGGACTCCAAGGGACTCTCAAGAGTCTTCTCCAACACCACAGTTCAAAAGCATCAATTCTTCTGTGCTCAGCTTTCTTTATAGTCCAACTCTCACATCCATACATGACTACTGGAAAAACCATAATTTTGACTAGACGGACCTTTGTCAGCAATGTAATGTCCTTGCTTTTTAATATGTTGTCTAGGTTGGTCATAGCTTTTCTTCCAAGGAGTTAGTGTCTTTTAATTTCATGGCTGCTGTCACCATCTGCAGTGATTTTGGAGGCCAAAGAAAATAAAGTCTGACATTGTTTCCATTTTTTCCCCATCTATTTGCCAAGAGGTGATGTGACTGGATGCCATGATCTTAGTTTTCTGAATGCTGAGTTTTAAGCCAGCTTTTTCACTCTCATCTTTAACTTTCATCAAGAGACTCTTCAGTTCCTCTTTGCTTTCTGTCATAAGGGTGGTGTCATCTGTATATCTGAGGTTATTGATATTTCTCCTGGCAATCTTGATTCCAGCTTGTGCTTCATCCAGTCCAGCATTTCACATAATGTACTCTGCATATAAGTTAAATAAACTGGGTGACAATATACAGCCTTGAAGTATTCCTTTCCCAATTTGGAACCAGTCAGTTGCTCCATATCTGGTTCTAACTGTTGCTTCTTGACCTGCATACAGATTTCTCAGGAGGCAGGTAAGTTGGTTTGGTATTCCCATCTCTTTAAGAATTTTCCAGAGTTTGCTGTGATCCACACAGTCAAAGTCTTTGGCATACTCAATATAGCAGAAATAGATGCTTTTCTGGAACTCTCTTGCTTTTTCAATGATCCAACAGATGTTGGAAATTTGATCTCTGGTTCCTCTGCCTTTTCTAAATCCAGCCTGAACATCTGAAAGTTCTCAGTTAATGTACTGTTGAAGCCTGGCTTGGGGAATTTTGAGCATAACTTTGCTAGTGTGTGAGATGAGTGCAATTGTGTGGTAGTTTGAACATTCTTTGGCATTGCCTTTCTTTGGGACTGGAATGAAAACTGACCTTTTCCAGTCCTGTGGCCACAGCTGAGTTTTCCAAATTTGCTGGCATATTGAGTGCAGCACTTTCACTGCATCATCTTTTAGGATTTGAAATAGCTCAACTGGAATTCCATCACCTCTGCTAACTTTGTTCATATTGATGCTTCCTAAGGCCCACTTCACTTTGCATTCCAGGATGTCTGGCTCTAGGTGAGTGATCACACCATTGTGGTTATCTGGGTCATTAAGATCATAGTTCTTCTGTGTATTCTTGCCACCTCTTCTTAATATCTTCTGCTTCTGTAGGGTCCATACTGTTTCTGTTCTTTATTGTGCCCATCATTGCATGAAGTGTTCCCTTGATATCTATAATTTTCTTGAAGAGATCTTCAATCTTTCCCATTCTATTTCTAGTCTATTCTATATAGTCTTTCCCCCTCTATTTCTTTGCATTGATCACCGAGGAAGGCTTTCTTATCTCTCCTTGCTATTCTTTGGAACTCTGCATCCAAATGGTATATCTTTCCTTTTGTCCTTGGCCGTTAGCTTCTCTTCTTTTCTCAGCTATTTGTAAGGCCTCCTCAGACAACCATTTGGCTTTTTTGCATTTCTTTTTCTTGGGGATGGTCTTGATCCCTGCCTCCTGTAAAATGTCACAAACCTCTGTGCATAGTTCTTCAGGCACTTTGTCTATCAGATCTAATCCCTTGAATCTATTTGTCATTTCCACTGTATAATCAACAAGGGTTCGATTTAGGTCATACCTGCATGGTCTAGTGGTTTTCCCTACTTTCTTCAATTTAAGTCTGAACTTGGCAATAAGGAGTTCATGATCTGAGCCACAATCAGCTCCCAGTCTTTTTTTTTGCTGACTATATAGAGCTCTCCATCTTCAGCTGCAAAGAATATAATCAATCTGATTTCAGTATTGACCATCTGGTGATGTCCATGTGTAGAGTCTTCTCTTGTGTTGTTCTAAGAGGGTGTTTTCTATGACCAGTGTGTTCTCTTGCAAAGCTCTGTTAGCCTTTGCCCTGCTTCATTTTGTACCCCAAGGCCAAACCTGACTGTTACTCCAGGTATCTTTTGATTTCCTACTTTTGCATTCCTGTCCCATATGAGGAAAAGGGCATTTTTTTTTTTTTTTTTTTGGTGTTGGTTCTAGGTCTTATAGGTCTTCATAGAACTGTTGGTGAAGGATGGAGAGAAGCAATTCTCAGCAGGTATTGCAACCAGGAAAAGAAAGCATCACTGCCATGGCCCCACACTTACTTCGCATGAACAATGCCACCAAACTGTGCCTGGTGCAGTACAAAAACAATCCAGTGACATTTCCCGTTGGGCAGGAGCTCATAGTCTAAAAGGATGACACAGATACAGCCTGGCAACAACATGGATTGGGTATGGGCAGACTCTGTAATCCTGTAACATGAATGAACTATAACTACAAAGCTGAGTGCAAGGGTAGGGATGGAGATCACTGCAGGCAAGCTGGAGGTAGAGCAGAAGAGGATGTGAGAGGTGGGTTAATAAGAAGGCCGTGGGAAGGCATTCTGAGGTCCCAGTAGGTGTGGTGGTCAGTGGAAACCTTGGAGCCTCCCTCCCTCTAGGTGAATTTCTGAAAAGAGCATTCCCAGAATTCCAGCTCCGGGATTCACAGCCTCTGCCATTAAACCCTCCCCAGTGTGGTCAGGGTCACCAGGGACAAAACCGCCTATCTCTGGGATGACACTCCTTTGGATTTTTGATGCTCAGAAACAAGGGCATTATTATAAAATAAAGATGAGTGTGCGTGTGTGTGTCTTAGTTCTGTCTAAGAAGTTTCTACTGAAAGGGCTTAGAGGCAAAGTAAGGATACTCTAGTAGTGAGAGGTAAGCCTCACCCAGACCTTGGTTTCTTCTTCTTTTTTTAAATCTTTTGGCCCTGTTGCAATGCCTCTTAGTTTTCTGAGCAGGGATCGAATCCATGTCCCCTGCACTAGAAGCATGGAATCTTAACCACTGGACCACCAGGCAAGTACCCAGACCTTAACTTCTAATAACATTCTCCGCCAAAAGGAACCTGGGATTCTTGGAGTAATGATTGATTCTAGGCTGGGGAAGGGAAGGCTAAAAGATGCTGTGGAGCATCTTGTTAATCTAGAAAGTAAGAAAATGGGTGGGAGGGAGGTTCAAGAAGGAGGGGACATGTGTATACTTATGGCTGACCTATGTTAATGTAAGGCAGAAACCAACACAGCATTGTAAAGCAATGATCCTCCAATTACAAATAAATTAATTTTTTAAAAAAGAAAGAAAATGACAGAAGCCTATGAAAAGGAGGTAGGAGGCAACTTGAAGGGGCTCCCACGGGCCAAATTTGAAAAAATTTTAAGCCAAAATAATTAACAAATGTAATATATCCCCAGTGGTTCAGTGGTAAAGAATCCGCCTGCCAAGCAGGAGCTGTGGGTTCGATCCCTGGGTCAGGAAGAGCCCTTGGAGGAGGAAATGGCAACCCACTGCAGTATTCTTGCCTGGGAAATCCCATGGACAGAGGAGTCTGGCGGGCTACAGTCCATGGGGTCAAAAAGAGTCAGATGTGACATAGTGACTGAGCATTAGCATGAGCAATAGGAAACACAAATAACTGAATAAAAAAAAAACAAAAAACAGGAATCCATGTGTCCATATTGATAAGATAAATGAAGGACTTCCCTGGAGGTTGAGTGATTAGGACTCCACGTTTCCAAAGCAAGGGGCATAGGTTTGACCCTTGGTCAGGGAGCTAGATCCCACAAGCTGCAAAATGTGCACCCTCAAAAGATAGATAGATGATTGACATAAATAAACAGCTGGATGGATGGATAAATGATAGATAGGTGACAGGCAGACAGAAGAGAAGCGAGGGCTCAGTAAAATAACAGCTGCTGACGGGTACTAGTGGAGGGAGTACAGGAGCTGGAAACCGTCAGCCTGTAATCATCAATCTGAAGATCAATACAAGCATGACATCGGTGGGCACTAAATTGAGTAGGGGGACCCAGGACAAGCAGGGACCACATGCTCTTAAAGTATTTCCCCACAGAGTGGTCATTAGCTGCATGGGAGAAACCCCATAGTGACCCAGAGTGAAGACATTTGACAACTCCTGACCAGGGGATCAACATGCCCATCCCTAATGAGAGGAGGCTCTACACAGTGTGCCACCCATGTGACCTGTTACCAGGAGGAAAACGCATCTCCTAAGCAGGAAGCTTGGTGCAATGTACAGTGTTACCCCATCATGGAGACACATCCAACCCAAATGGGGGGACATTCTATTTCAAAAGGGGGGGAAGACTCTATTCTTTAAAAATGACAAGATCATTAGAGACAAAGAAAGCTAAAGAATT
Organism: Moschus berezovskii; assembly: GCF_049115385.1. Classification (NCBI taxonomy): domain Eukaryota; kingdom Metazoa; phylum Chordata; class Mammalia; order Artiodactyla; family Moschidae; genus Moschus; species Moschus berezovskii. Next base: position 35,981,730 of record NC_142473.1, on the reverse strand, counting down.
GTTCCAGGTTTAAGGGGACCAAAGAGACATGACAGCTAAATGCCATGTGGGATCCTAAGACTAGATCTGTATTGAGAGAGGACTAAAGCCATAAAGGACATTACTGGATCAACTGGCAAAATTGAAATATAGATGTTAAGTTATCGCATCAATGTTAAGTTTCCTAAGGTCAGTAACTGTACTATGGTATGAATGAGTGTCTTGATTCTAAGGAAATACAGACTTATGTATTTAGGGGCAAAGGGATATGATCTCTGCAACTTCTTTTCAAACAGAGAGACCGTGAGAAGGAATGACAAGGCCAGTGGGGCAAAATGCAAGCAGTAGATTCATCTGGGTGAAAGTTATATAGATAGGCTTGTACCTTCCCTGTAACTTTCAAGGTATTTCAAAGTAAAAAGTTAAATAGGAAGAAATACAATGGGAGAGAGATAATCAGATATGAGGGATGGAATTCTCAACGGTGGAGCTGGTCTTGGTGAGGTCTGACCTTCTTGGTAGGGAAGAGATATGGAGATGTAGTCCAGGTGGGTCAGCCCCGGTTCCAGGCCTGGGTCCCACCTCCTCAGCCACCCCTCCTTCTACCTTTCCACTTACTCCTCCCTCTGGGCTCCCCCACTGCCGAGGAGGTTCTCTATCTCCTCTTTCCAGCAATTATTCTAATTACTACCAGTAGTGCCAAGAGGGGTGAGATATTCTGGGGACAAAATGGAAAACCAGCTACATGGGGCTCTTCGTAACCATTGTCAAGTTGTCCTTGGGAATAGGGCTAATCTCTACTTGGCAGAAGATACCCCGACTGATCACATTCTGTTGAAATGAATGGGGTCCTGCTGCCAACAGAGAAGGGACCCACTGAGCTGTCACAAAGATTTCTGGTGCTTTGACATGATGTGTCTCCTCCACTAGATAAAACCAAGGGTCAAGAGCTAACTGTTCTACAGCAAAGAGGGACTGTGTGAAGAGAAACAAAAATAAAGGTGAGAAACAGTCTGGTCTGGGGGGACAGGCCTTCCAGAGGACACCCAGGGAACCTCTGCAAGGTAATTAGATTGCCTTTGAGTGTGGGATTCCACCAGGAAGAGAAGATCCAATGGGCTGTCTCAGCTCTTGCCCCGCCCGTCATCCCGGCCGGCCTCCCCCATAACCCAGCCCCAACTCACGGCAGAAGTCGTGGGTTCTCCAGGGGCCCACCTCCACATCGGCGTTCTTGCAGGCACTTGCGTACCGGGCCACGGAGTCACAGAGCTCCGACTCGTTGCCCCCGCTCTGACACAGGCGGAAGAGGCAGGTGCGGTAGTAGGCGGTGACGTTGACCACGTTGTGACACTCCAGGAAGGAGCTGTTGGAGGGGTCGTTGATGATGCCGCACCTGGAACGGCTGCGGTAGAACTTCAGCAGTTCCGAGTCGTTGTTGCAGGCCTTCAGCAGGTCCCCGCACTCCCCGTTGCAGATCTCCTCAAAAGTGGTCCAGCTCTCCAGGAACACTGCCAGGTTGTCCGTGCACTTGCCAGTGGGGAGACAGAACTCATCGCTGGCATTGGCGTTGAAGAAGCCGCACAGGCCCCCCGTGCAGTTGAAGTAGGCCGTGGAGAGTCGGATGTAGAGCAGACCCACATCTGAGTACTGCACGGTCAGCACACCCTTGGACTCCACTGTCGTGCTGTTTTTGTTTCGATAGATTTCCAGCTTCCCCGAAGGATGGAAAAAAGGCAGTTCCACTTCCTGACCATTCACCTGAAAAATTAAATCACTGTCATTCATCCCAGATACGCACAGAATGCCCACAGTTTCCTAGGCTGTGAATAAAGATGTGGTTCTGCCCCATGACTAGCCCTTGGAAAAATGTCGAGAAGCTGACAGTCTGTGGAAACCACACAGATGTCAACTGTTTTTTCATGGGCATCTTTGCTGCTTTTTTCCCAGGCTCCTCTGATCCAACACATTTGCTGTCTGTGTGTGTGTGTGTGTGTGTGTGTGTGTGTGTGAGACCCTGAGCTAGTTCCAAACATTGAAGTATGACCAACAGTCATTGTAGATATGTGACTTACTCCTGCCCCCGACCTCCTACCTCCTTCCTCTCCTTTCCTCGCTCTTCAAATCTTACTCTTCCTGTGTCTCAGCCCCTTGGAAGCACATGGTATATATATCTAATTATCCAGCTGTCCATCTGCCTATCTACCTAACACTAGTTCAATAAATTAATTTCTGCCAGCATGTCAGTGGGAATAAAAACACAGCCCTTTCAGTTTGTGGATGGATGTTTTATTTACTGCATTGACTTTTGCTTTCTAGATTAGATGTCATGTGATATTATGAAATGCATGTACTACAGGAAGGAGGGTGAACTGCCTCTCCCCCAGCCTCCCTCATCTCAGTTCTGCCACCACCCAGTTGTCAGACCCAGGGCCCTCACTTAGCCTTTTTGGGATTCTCCTATGAAAATGAGGAGTTGCACTAGATGATTTCCAAAAATTCCCTCTAGAACTAATTATCTACGAGCCTGTATGTGTAGTATTGGGTATTTTAGACCAGAACAGAGGGACGGGAGGCACCATGGCAGGCACCCTAGTGTCACATCGATTTCCATCTATAAATAGAAGATCCAGCATCGTACAGGGTAAAAAGCACAGACTCTGGAGCCAGCTGACCCAGCCTTGAATCTCATTTTAGGGCTGTGTGTCTTTGGGGAAATCACTTAACCTCTCTGTGCGTCAGTTTTCTCATCTGTAAAATGAGAACAATGTTATCTATGGCCTGGGATGAAATGCCATACTGCTTAGGATAGTGCTTGGCACATAGTAGGCGTCCTGTAAGCATTTGCTATTCTGAGGAGCTGCTCCTCTCATTTGAGGAATCCCAGCTTCACTCCATGTCTCCATTTGATGCATACTTGGTGCTGACAGTTTGAAAGCTCTCCCATTTCAGAGTCATTGCAGTCCTAGAATCCGCTCACGGTCAGAGGCATCGAGGCAAGCCTAGAGAACACGGCTCCACCGCAGGACTCATCGGAAAACTCTCCAAGGCCACAGGAGTCTTACCTTGACCTCCGAGGCCCCGAGGCCACCTATCTTGACCTCTTGGTCGGCCACCAGGATCCGGACGCCCCGCAGCCAGGCGGGCCCTGCCTCAGGCTTCTTCTTGTTGATGTCGATTTCCAAGTACTCCGGCCGCTCCGGGCAGGTCTTGAGGAGCGTGTAGGAGAACTCAGCGGGGAAGGTGTAGGCAGCGCCGTCGAAGGTGTGCAGTACCTGGCTCTGGCTGAGCAGGCACACGGTCTCCCGCTTGGGGAAGCAGCCCTGATAGCCGTCCTCCACGGCGCACACCTCCCCGCCGCGGCACGTCTTGTTGAAGCAGTACACGTCGCCGCCCTCCTCGCACAGGCACTGCACCGTGCAGTTGGCCGTGGCCCAGAAGAACTCGCCCATGGCGTAGTAGTGGCCGTCGAAGTCACAGCCGCACTTGTGCAGCGGGACGCACTGGCTGGTGCTGAGGACAAAGCCTTCGTTGCACTCGCAGCCCTCCGTGCAGGGCGTGACGCAGTTCTGCGAGGCCGTCAGATCCGAGCACGTGTCTGGGCAGCTGCTGGTGCACACGGAGTAGTGGCTGAAGCTCGGGCACTGCACGGTAGACACTGCCGCGGGGGAGAGGAGAGAGTGTGACAAGGTGAATGACCCGGGGACTTAACCGGCCAGATCCACCACGCATGGGGGGCGAGGGGGGGTGCCTGGAGGAAGAACGCCCTTTCTGGGCCGGTTGGTTCCTGGAGGAGGGTCTGGCCGGCACTCTCTGGGGAAAGGGAGACTGGAGGTTGTGTCTACAGTGCTCAACTCCTTTGGTAGTAACTACTGAACAGCGAGATGGATTAGAACCTCATTTGATCATCTTGGAAGAAAGATGGAAGAAAAAGAAAGATGCAAGAAAGACTGGAAGAAAACTTCAGGTTAGTAATCTTAACTAGATTTGACCGATTATTCAATACAGGTTTAGTATTGGGTGATCTACAACCAGGGAGATGGTGTAAGATATTCAGCTGATGGGCGTATAAGTTGGTCTGATTTTAAAGAGCACGACCCATCCTTAGAAGGAAATAAATCCAACTTGCAGGAGAAATGAAAAAGGTAACTCTTAGAGGAGGAATTTGAAAAAGTGAATTTTTCTAACAGGGACCAAAGGAGATGGCAGATGAATTCTCTGGGATTTGAAAAATAAGAAAGAACCTTGGCTATCTGAAAAGAACCTGTGTGCCTGTTCCCCCAGGAGACTAGATTGGAACTAGATGCCTTCCAAAGGCCCTTCTTGCCTTGGAAGCATTCAATTCTTATTTTAAGAACATCTGACTCTGGTTTGGGTCTGGTTGAATCCAACAGGCAGGTGCTCTAGAGCCTGGTAGACTAGTTCTCCGAATTAAATCTAATTCATCTCACTGAAGTGAAAGAGAGAGAGAGTAATGTGGTGGGTAGGAAAGCAGTACCACTAGAAAAAATTAGCCACGATAAGCAAAAATTTAGGCAATTGGATGCTCTTAGATTATACAAGGATTAAAGGGAAGTCATAGTCAGTCTCAGCTTGAATCAGCATTTGGATACTTCAGGCATTATAGAGGCTGGCCACTCCCCAGAGCAAAAAACAAAACTTAAATATATTGTCTTTTAATAGCTTGATTACTTCTGAAAGAATTGATTCTGATGCATATTAATTTCTACGAAGCCAATTTAAACTGGTAGAAAAAAAATTGCCCTCTGGCCTCGGAACTGAAAGAAACTTAAAAAATTTCACCTCCATAATAGCACTCTCAAATGCATGGGGTATAATTTTCTATTTACTCTTGTGGAGAAAACCAAGGACTAGGAAAGAAACAAAGTTCCAACAGGTGATTTGGTTTTTTTGTTTGTTGGTTTTTAACATTTACATTACTAGGAAGAGTAGTTATTGAGAGAAAGTTGCATAGGAGGAAACCATAAAACAGCTAAATGGTTCCAAACACTCAATCCGGAAGTGTAATTCCAAGGGGACAGGTGGGTTTCCCACACTGTCGGGGCTTTTCCTCACCACCCAGCATTTTAGAAAGCCTCTACCTGCTCTGTCTACTGCCCCTTCTGTGACCAGCTGAAATGCTCCAAAGCAAGAGTCATGGAACTTGGAGGGACTGCAGTGAAGAAGAAAGAGCCAAGGACAAAAATGCCATGGGTTCTACATAAGTATCTGGGTGGTGCATTCTTTTCCCCAAATCTGGTCTTGATTCCCCAGGCCAGCGCCCACATTTCTGCAGTGGCCTCGGAGATAGACACCTCCAGCTTGGACCACCCCCCTCAACCTTGCCTTGGTCACTACTTCTAATGGCCCTACTCTGGCCACACATTCCGTGTGTCCAGACCACAGATGCTCATTAGTGGTTTCTTGTTTTCTGATCACCATTTTGGCTGGGGAGAAAGGTCATGATTATCGTTCATTGTTTATCATTTGTGATACTTCAACCTCACCCTGACCCTCAGGTAATGTGTCTTAACAGGGAGCTCTCTGAGGAACCCGGAAATCCTCTCCCAGCCCCCCTGCACACGAGCGGCTTTCCGTGTGGACAGGATGCCAGCTTACCACACCCAGTCTGGATGCGCCAGTCTCCAATCGGAATGCCCAAGCCTTGGCACACAAGGGCATAGGCCTGGATGGCCTGACACAGGAGGGTCCCGTTGTCCCTCACACTGCACAAGTCGTACACGCAGCTGTGCACGAAGGCCGTGGGGTCCATAACGGTGCCACACTCCCACAGGGGGCCGTCCGTCCTGTTGAGGAAGCCACAGTAGTCGGGACCAAAGTAGAGGGCCTCGGTGGCCGTGTCGCACTGAGTGCAGTTGTCCACGCAGCCCGAGTCGCACTTCCACTCGGTGTGGTAGACCCGCCAGCTCTCTCCCAGGTCCAGGACTGACATGGCCGGCCTGCCGTCAGGGCGCAGGAAGTCATCCAGGGGGTTTTTGTTGTAGTTCCCGCAGAGTCCGCACGTGGAGTTGATGTAGGAGCCTGGGATGGAGATGGAGGCGTAGTGCTGGCCGTCAAATGTCACTAAGAGCCCAAAATCCGTTTCCACGGCAGTAGACATGCCACTTTGGTAGATTTTCACCGCCCCCAATTCTAAGGTGACGGGCAAAGAAGCCACTAGGTCATTAACCTGCCAACAACAGCAATAGTGAAAAGGCAGGTGAGCAGAGGCCAGGGTAGCGGGTCCAGCCGAGGTCAGAAAAAGGAGGAGGAGCAACTCAGCGCCCCAGAGTGCATGGCCCCCAAGCTGCTCAGGCACTGCAGGGTGGGGCTTGCCTTCCAGGAAGGCGGAGGCCCCCAGGACCCTTGAGAGCAGGCTGGCATTTGAGTTGTGACAGATATGCATTGCTTAGTGCCACTCTAAACCCCTCTGGGGACCAGGTGGTGGTCAACACTTCCTACCTGGCTCTCAAGGCACGTGTGCATGCTCAGTCATGTCCGACTCTTTCCAACCCGGTAGACTATAGCCCACCAGGCTCCTCTGTCCATGGGATTTTCCAGGCAAGAATACTGGAGTGGGTTGCTATTTCCTCCTCCAGGGGGTCTTCCTGACCCAGGGATCGAACCCATGTCTCCTGTATCTCCTGCATGGGCGGGCAGATTCTTTACCACTGCATCCCTTGGGAAGCCTGGCTTTCAGGCCAGCTTCAAGTCTTTTCTTGAAAGACTAGTTACCTGGCTTTTCCTCTTTTCTCCTCGAAATCCATTCTTTAAGTCTCAGCTCAAGTCACATACTTTCCATGATCCCTGTGCTGCCCTTGGAACCCCTGGACACTCCTCCCAGCAGGCAGGGGCACTATAAACCATCCCACACCATCAAGCTTGAGGCTGCCCTGGTGTTATTCTCTGAGTATGTCACCCTGTCACTTCCTGATACCAGGACATTCTCACATCATCATTCAACACAACAAATTTGAACACCTGCTAGGTACCAAGCACTATGTTAGGTGTTGAGAAAAAAAAATTTAAAACAAGTAATTGTCCATGCCCCTGATGAATTCTTGGTCTACTGAGGAAGAGAGACACAAATATCAATTATTTTAATGTTCCAGTTAAAATATGCATTCATAGGTGATGCAGTGATGCAGTGGGAGAAGGGTACCTGACCATTGATCCAGCCTGGGGAGGGGGCATTCATATCAGCTTTTTAGGGGCAATCAAGTCTGACCTGAGTCTTCAGAGATAAACAGAAGTGGCTGAAGGAAGAGTAGGGGTTAGAGAATTCCAGGACAAGAGGATGAAGTTGCACAGTTAGATAGCGCTACATGAATATGAGGATAGTCATCGGGTGTTGCTGGACTGCAGAGGGAAGGGGTGGCTGGAGAGGAAGGTGGAGACACAAGCAGGGTCTGTTCATTCACAGATGTTGCCAACATAGCCCTTTCTATGTGTCCAGCTCTGTTCTAAGAGTTGGGGACAAAAATATGCTTCTTGGAACATCTGTTTCCCTTCAGGAGACCAACAACAAACAAAACCAATAAGGAAAATAGGTGACAACACCAGGAAAGTGTTTTGCAGGAAAATAAAGCTGGGAATTTGGGTCCAAAGTGCTAGAGAGTTTTCAATTTTAAATAGGAGGGTCAGGGAAGGCCCTGCAGGGAAGGAGTCCTTTGAGATGAGGAGGAGTCCATGCCATTACCTGGGGTGAGAGTGGCTTGGGCAGAGTACAGTCAGGCCCTAGGGTGGAGCATGCTGGGCACACTGGGGACACATGGGCCATGTGGCTGGATTGGAGAGCCAGGAGAGGGCAGTGGTCAGTGAGGTCAGAGAGATAAGAGCAGCCAGAACAGGCAGGGCCTTGTTGGCCATTGTAAAGACTTTGGCTGTGACTCTGAGGGAAGCCGAGAGGGCATGCAGAGCAAAAGATGGACAAGATCTGACTTCCGTTTTGGGAGAATTGCTTTGGCTTCTGTGTTGGGAACAGATCTCAGAAGAAAAGTCTGTTTTTAAGACAAAACAAAACTCCACTAAAACAAAAAAACAACTTGGATTTCTCTTCTGTAGCAAGAGCTCTGAAAAGTTTTAAGCAAGGGAATGACATGGTCAGACTTGCATTTGAGGAAGTCCAGTCTGGCCAGTGGCAAGGGTGTATTGAAGTAGGTAGAGATGGCGTGCTTGCTCAGTAGCTCAGTTGAGTCCTACTCTTTGCGACCCTATGGACTGTAGCCCGCCAGGCTCCTCTGTCCATGGGATTTTCCAGGCAAGAATACTGGAGTGGGTTGCCATTTCCTTCTCCCAGGGGATCTTCCCAACCCAGGGATTGAACCCACGTCTCTTGCAGGTGGATTCTTTACCGTTGAGCCACCTGGGAAGCCGAAGTGGAGATTAAAAACAGAGAAACCAGGCAGGTAACTGGTGTTGGAGGCCAGGGGCAATGGAGGGCAAGGCCTGCCCTGTCCACAGACGTGGAGAAGGGCCAGCTGGTGGAGGATACTCCACAGGGCCTGGCGCTTTTTGCAGGGTGTGTGCGGGGGGGTAGAGGTGGGGGAGGTGAGAAATGGGCAAAGAATCAAGAGTGAATCCCATGAGTAAGTGGCTTGATAAGCCTTCAGTAGAGTTTGTTTTCTTCTTTCTCACACTTACCCTGCCTGCACCTCTGGACATCACTTTCTGAGGGCTGGGATAGAAGGTTAGTCCTAGAACAGTCCAGGGTGGGCTGACTGTAACTGCTTGTCCAGGCTGCCCTGACCTGTCCTGGCCTCTGGTACATGGAAACACCAAGGGTCTTTAGTGCCACATTGCTGCTACTCTCTGGGTTGTCTAGGGTTTGAGACAACAAACTGACTGAGCATTGCTCCCAAGGTTTACTATGCCAATGCCAATTGCAATTCTCTGTCCCTAGAGATTAGTAAGACTTAATGGGGGGAGGGGACAAAAAAAAAAAAAAAAACAGGCTTGAGATGTAAGCCATCCGATGAGAGTTAGAAATAGGAAAAAAATCCCCTAGAGTTGACTGATTCATCCTTATCTCCCAGGTAGCAAGTTAGCCTGCAAAGATGAGAAGAGCCACGCTCTAAGGGAGGTCACCCAGCAAGAGCGCTGGGTGATTATTGTGTATTGTTCTGTGCTGAGATGTAGGGGGGGACATCTTCTCCAAGGTGGTATAATTGTAAATGCCAAATACCTCCCTCGCTGAATGTCCTCCTCTCCTCTCACTCAGCTCCTGCTAAAAAAAGGACAGTTGTTGCGTCTCAGAGCAGAAGCCACAGAGTGGGGGCTGTGCCTGGATGTTGCTACTGCCCTCCTGGTTTCTCTGCAGCTGATCGTGTCCACTCAGAACGCCTGTGTCCCCATGCTGACATTGTTGCCCAAGGTATTCTTCCTGACATAAGTGGTCATTGCGCCCCTTTCCTCTCTCATACTTGTCCCAGTTTCAAGCACATGTTAGAGTCCTATGCTTGTGCCCCACAGAGCTCAGGGTAGGAGCTCAGGGGACTCTTACCATCACATGGCTTCTTATTTCATTCCTGGTGTCCCAGTCGTCAGCTTCCGAGGAGCCAATGTTGATGAGTCTCCCTATTTGTATCTCTTCCTTTCCCTGTGTTCCAGGCAACCCTCCCCCACAACTATATTTCTCCCAGAAGAGGAGTGAGAAATAGCATCATAGAAGGACAGGTCTTAGAATGAGAAAAGATTTTGGTGGGAATGGCAGTGTGGGAACAAGTGTGTATTGAGTGCCTACTGTGTGCCAGGCTCTGTACCAGCTGTCACACATGTGGCTGTCCTATTTCATCCTCAGAAAAATCTAATAAGGTCTTTATAATCTCCCTGCTTTGCAGATGGAGAAACTGAGGTTCGAGGCTTGCATAATTTGTGGGTGACAGGACCCTCCCACTTTTCCACTGTTCCCTGCTGCCTCTGTCTGGGGCTAAATAGAGGGAATCAAGTCCAAATGATAGCCAAGAGCCCTGCCTTCCAGACACAACACAATGACCCCATTTTATAGATGGACATAGTGAGGTTCAAAGAGGCCTGTCGGCTGGCGTGGTGGCACCGGGCTTGGGTAGATCTGGCCTCAGAGTCTGATCTCTTTGTCACCATGAGCTACTTGGCATTGGCCCTCCTTTCCCTGGTGCACCCTAAACTACTCAGTTGTATCTGAGGGAGAAAGATGAAAACTGATAAGTATTAGCTAGAAGGAGACATTTTCTATATATGGGTGCTAGCTGGTGTTGTTTTTTTTTTTTTGCCCCTATTAACATATACAATCCTAAATTGTTTATTTTGTCACTTAAGAACATTTCAAAGGGGGAAAATGCATATTCAGAACCCAGTTCCTAACCCCAGCATATGGAGAAAGGCAATCCGTTCCTAAGATCTGTTTGCCGGCCTGGCCTGTCTGGAAGTTGGCTGCCTTGCAGGCAAATCAGGCTCCTTCTTGCCTCACACCCCCTCCTGGCCTGTCCCCACGTCACCCTGGGTGGGGGCTCTGCCATCCACGGAGCCTCCCTCCCCCGGCAGAGCAGGTGTATTCAGAGACACTTGGAAGCCATTTGGCAAAAGGAAAAGGGAGCCATTGTTCGCTTGCAGTTGGAATCACATAACCTTTTCTTTCTGAAACATTTACATTCATATCCACACCTCCCTGTCGCTACAGAAAATTGAGGAATCTGTGCCCTCCGCTCGGACGATGGAAGAGAGCCACGCAAAATTAGCAGAGCTGCTGGGCCTGAAAGCACTGGCGGTGTCCCTTTCCTTCTAAAAAAAAATAAAAAAGGAGTCTGACTGTGAGGGGAAAAGAATTTTTAATCAAAATGGAAAATAGGAATAAAGCATGAAGCTTTCTTTTTCAACTATAGATATTGTACACATGATCCCCACAAGACGAGGGGGTAGGGGAGAGCTAGTGAGCATTTTTCTAGCTGGAAATGTTAGCATCTATCCGCAAGGACAAATGTCCTGCTCGACAGCACAAGAGAAATTTAAAAGGGAAAAATCTCCAAACTTCCGCAGTCGAATTCTTACCTTTGATTTGATTTACAGAGCTGTCTCTAGGGAGACTAACCAAATAACAAGCAAATTGGCATTTCAACCACAGTAATAGCCCACTTTTCTAATTATGACACTGATACGCTGCACAGACCTAGGAAGGGCAGAGCCAGAAAATGTGGTTAGTTCCTTGGTCCTGCCTTTTGTTGGGCACATTGCATCAATTAAAACTACAAAACGTATTTTAAAATAAAAAGAAAGACCTCCTTGTGTTGGCATCCGTTCTGGTTTGTAATCTCTGTGATGACCTCCGTGCTTGGGGATTAAGGACTCCATGGGGTTGCAGCAATCAGCCCCTTGTGGTCCTGGTTATTACTGCTTGAATAAATACACGGCTGCCACAGTGTCTTCCTTAACATCATGAAAACTGGGGCCTCCACAAATTGAGTAATTGCTAGTGGCTTTTTGTTCTCTCTCTTTTGTCAGTGCCCTGTCCTGACATCCAGGTGGATGGGGACGAGACTCATTTGCATAGGTTAAACGAATGAAACCGAACCAAACCATAGAGACCCATGTTCTCTCACATTCCAAGCAGGAGTGGGGGGGGGGGTGTTAAAGGAACATTTGGGCAATTACTGTAACTTTCCATCCAGATTTCACTAAAGAAGTCACCCAGCCCACTCTAGCTGCCTGGACAGACAGTGCCTGTGGACACGCCAGTCAATTTAGGGGTTTCTCTGAGAATGAAGCCACAGCTCTTTGGCAAACAGAATGAGTGGGTGGGGTGAGGATTATTAATCAAAGACTGTAGTGAATTATGGCTTTGTATGTTGTGTTTACATTGACTCCAGGGCATGGCCATGTGGCTGCCACTGTTTCAAGCTAGGTCTATGAGAAACTAAATTTACCTCTGTTCCCAGTTACTTCTGAGGATGTACATGTGCATGTGAGTGTGTGTGTGTGAGGGAACTAAGAACCTAAATGTACATTAAGATACCCAGCAGATAGATGTGTCCAAGAGAAAGCTTAGCTCTTGCACAAACAGACTTTAGCCTCATGAACAATTTTACAAGATATCTGCAAGGCAGGAAAAGCCATGCAAGTCTTTGATACCAACAGCAAACAGCAGAACCAGTAGATCTGGGAAGGTCTTCCCCAGGATGAAGCATCTCCAGCTTCCCCATCTCCCCATGGAGGATGGAGAGGGTCTCACCTTGACTTTTCCATAGCTTCCTTTGGGGATGAGAATCTTGTAGCCATTCACCTCCACTGAGAGCTCCTTCACCCAGGAGACGGCTGAGCCCCCCCGGTGTTCATTCTTGGCCTCCACGCTGAAGAAGGGGAGGCTGGACGTCTGCAAACACTGTCGGGCCAATAGGTAGGCACAAGAGCCTTGGAAGTGGAAGAGGAAGCCATCGAACGTGTGGTAGTGCGGCTCCCCGAACACCACACACGTGCTGGTCTCCACCGGGCTGCAGTAGAAGAATTTGCCTTTGGGTTCACACACCTCGTAGGGGCTGCAGGAGGCATCCTGGCAGTAGATCTCATTGTTGAAATCCAGACAGCGGCACTTGATGGTGCAGTTCAGGTCATCCCAGAACACCTCCCCTCGCCGAAGGAACTGTCCTGGGGAGTAAGGACAGCAGAACTAACATTTATTGAGCATTTACCTTCTATGCCGGGCATTGGGCTAAAAGCTTTACTAGCCTTATACCATTTAACCCATAACAGAAACCCCTGTTAGATACGAAGTGCTGCCCTCTGTTGTCAAGTGAGGAAACTTGAGGCTGAAGAGAAGTTAGATGATTCATCTCAATCATTTAGCAATTCAATGGCGAAGCTGGGATTCCAAGCCAAATGTGTGTGAATCCAGCCTAAGCTCTTGGCAACACTGTCTCCGCAGCTGGTGAGCACACTCTCATTCAAGGAAAGACACGTTGTTTCACTCCGCGGAAAAGGCCAGGACACACAGCTGCCCTTGCCTTCCTTTTGACATTAAGAGGAAGGGTGTTCAGAAAGAAGGCCCAGCCCCCTCAGGTAACTCTGCAACACTGTTGGTTCATTTGCCAGTGGGTTCTTTCATTCACTCATCCGCTCATTCAACAAGCAGTTGTTGGGGACTCAGTATGAAATGGAGCAGAACCGTATGGTCCTTGCCCTCAGTCCACCATGTCTCCTGCCTGCCTTTTGTCTGTGGAAAACTTCAGTCAAAGAATGAGTTTAATCAGAGAAGTGAGAAATGTGGAAACAAAGGAAAACAGTCAAAGGAGACTAAATAATAAAAATGTAGTCATTAAGCATAATCAAAGACCTTTAGTTCTTTCTCAAGGGCTATAGAGAGTTGGACTGTGAAGAAGGCTGATCGCCGAAAAATCGATGCTTTTGAACTGTGGTGTTGGAGAAGACTCTTGAGAGTCCCTTATACTGCAAGGAGATCCAACCAGTCCATTCTAGAGGAGATCAATCCTGGATGTTCATTGGAGGGACTGATGCTAAAGCTGAAGCTGCAATACTTTGGCCACCTCATGCGACGAGTTGACTCACTGGAAAAGACTCTGATGCTGGGAAAGGTTGGGGGCGGGAGGAGAAGGGGACGACTGAGAATGAGATGGCTGGATGGCATCACCGACTCTGTGGACATGAGTTTGAGTGAACTCCGGGAGTTGGTGATGGACAGGGAGGCCTGGCATGCTGTGATTCATGGGGTCACAGAGAGTCGGACACGACTGAGCGACTGAACTGAACTGATAGATAGTATTCTGAATCATATCCTGTGAGCTGTCTTATAGATACTAAAACAGCAGTGGAAAAATTAACTACATGGTGACCAGACTGTACCCAGGACATGAGCTGCCACAATTCCAAGAACTGACCACAAAGAAATGCGAACAAATGGACCCTGGAACTGAAGATTTACTGTACCTAAAACAATCAAGATGATGCTGGTCAGACCACTGATGACCAATTTGAAGATGACTGTTAGGATGACCCCCCACCCCCGACCGACTCTGTCTATAAGAGCTCTCACCCCCTGCTTGTCGGCAGCAGGGAGTGGGGGAATCAGTCTTTGGACAGATGTCCGTCATCCTCCCCCCTCCCCCAAGTTGCTGGCATCTGAAATAAAGCAAACTTTCCTTTCTACCAACCTGGCCTATCTATTGGCTTTTGAGCAGTGAGCAGCCAGACACACATATACATATCTTTCGGCAACAAGTAGGTGCCAGAAAAGAATCAGGAGTCAGATCCGCAAAATTAAATCCCAGGCTCCCTGGGAAGATTCTGGAAAGGGCTGACCTCTAACTTGGCACCATCGTGGGCTCACAAATCCTGCAGACACTACTCAAGCAGAACTTACATCTACACGAGTCACCTTCTCCCCTCAGCTTTTTGCTCCATGCTCGGTCATGCACCTCTCTTTGCAACCCATGGACCATAGCCCACCAGGCTCCTCTGTCCGTGGGATTTCCAAGACTGGACTGGGTTGCCATTTCCTTCTCCAGAAGATCTTCCTGACCCACCCTCAGCCCTCTGTCTAAGTCTAGCCCTCCTCACTCTTTATCCACTGGACAGAACTTCTTGACAAAATCTGGGTCAGGAGGAGAATGAGGTGGGGAGGGGAATGGTTCTAAGCAATGTGCTAATTTTTTTTCTAGTTTTTTAAAAAAATTAATAAACTTTATTTTCTGAGCAGTTTTAAGTTCACAGAAAAATTGAGTGCAAAGTACTGATAGTTTCCATATACTTCCCGTCCTGACACAACTGGGAAGTGCTGATTTTTAAAAATACTTACTTCTCTCTATTTGGAAGGTGCTCAGTCTTTAAAACCATTTCCCTAAATGAATGATTTCCCCCCACCAAAACCCTTGAAATCTGCCAGTTCTTCATATCAACCTTCAGTGGACATGGAATCACCTCTGGGCTCGGGGTTGTGATCCAGTCCTCGGTCAGGGGTTGGAGTCAAAAGAACCACGCAGTGGTCACAAGTCTGCCATCCACTGCCAAGACCGCCGCCCTAACTTCCTCCTGACTCAGTGCTCCACCCTGGAGAAAGTGGACAAGACTATGTTCTCATCTCTGCCTCCTGGGGAACAGAGACACTAGAAAAAACTGGCACAGGTTGATAAGGTAGAAGCATCTGTACACTGAGAATGTCTGAAAAGGAAAATGTCAAAGATGCAATGTTAAGGATAAACAATATCATACGCCAGGAATAACTATAGTTTGAAACTGTAGTTGGAAAAGATTTTTCAAATTTTTATAAAACTGAATACCTAGGGACTTCACTGGTGGGTCAGTGGTGAAGAATCCATCTTCGAATGCAGGGGACATGGGTTCAACCCCTAGTTGGTGAAGTAAGATCCCACATGCCGCAGAGCAACGGAGCCCATGCAGCTCAACCAGAGAGAAGGTCGTAAACTGCAATGAAAGATCCCACATTCTGCAACTGAGACCTGACTCTGTCCCCAAAATAAATAAATAAATAAAAATTTAAAAAACCCCGAATACCTAATGCAGAGCACAAGGCTACCAGGTGAGCCAGGCAGAGGGCAGGGCTGCCCTGGTGACAGTCCTTTCAGTATCTGCCCAACAGGAACAATTAGGTCTCAGCGGGCAGTTCTGTTTCATACCTGTTGGGAATAGGGCCCCCGAATGAGATAATAGACGTATTCACATTCCCAGTAGGTCATATGCATCAGCCTTGAAAACAGGCCCTTCCAACCTCAGTGCTCTTTGGCACTAACCCAGGCTGCATATATTGTAACAGCCTCCACTCGGTATAATTTCCAGTTTCTGCTTTCTCAGCCTTCCAATAAATGAGGGGGAAATGCCTTTGAATAGAGGAGGTTTGGACCAAAAGGTAGACTCTCTGAGATAATTTTGTTTGCAAAATGATGATATAATAAACCCGCTCTATGCAACACTTCCCCTGTTATCACCCAGGCCAAATCCCCATCTCATTAGATTGATATATGTCCAGTGGCACATTAAAATGCACAGCAGTCTGTATAAGGAGATTGGATTTGTCCTGTAGATGAAACCCACAGCCATCACTCAGTGGGAGAAAGAATGAAGTCAAAGTGAGGACTTTGTGCATGGCTGGCATCTGGCCAACCCCACAGCTCTGTGAGTCTGTAGTTTTCCATTATCACAGCATTTCACTCCCGGGACCCGAGGAGAGGCTGTCACCCAGCCCTTAGGTAGCTTGGCCACAGCCAGTCAGGTCTGTGACACTTGGACAAAGGGGAGAGGCATTGGGTAGGTCCCCAGCCTGGGCCACAAAGGGGAGACAGAGAATGGGACAGTGGTTTGGTGTCTTTCATAGACCTCAGATGAAGCTGTATTTACACTGTGTAAGGGAGGAGAGTGCAGTCTTTGAAATCCTGGTGAGTTTTGGAGCTAGGTTCAAAAGTCTGGTTTAATACTGGCTTAGCTCTAAGCATTTATTTGCTATTCAGAACATGGAGGACTTGACAGCGTCCACAGAGGCAAGGATGCCCAGGCAGGCCACCTTCACCAACGACCTTCCCTCAGAGCAAAGGCAGCAGTTTGATAAGTGTGACCACAGCACAGGGGATGGGGGCAGAGGGTGTGGGAATTTCAGGCCAGGTCACTATGAAAGTGAAAGTGCAAGTCGCTCAGTCATGTCTGACTCTTTGCAATCCCATGGACTATATAGTCCCTGGATTCTCCAGGCCAGAATCCTGCAGTGGGTAGCTGTTCCCTTCTCCAGGGGAACCTACCAACCCAGGGATCGAACTGAGGTCTCCCTCATTGGAGGAGGATTCTTTATCATCAGAGCTACAGGGAAGCCCAAGAATACTGGAGTGGGTAGCCTATCCCTTCTCCAGTGGATCTTCCTGACGGAGGAATCGAACTGGGGTCTCCAGGGAAATAGATGAGGAAACAGTGGAAACAGTGTCAGACTTTATTTTTGGGGCTCCAAAATTACTGCAGATGCTGATTGCAGCCATGAAATTAAAAGACGCTTACTCCTTGGAAGGAAAGTTATGACCAACCTAGATAGTATATTAAAAAGCAGAGACATTACTTTGCCAACCAAGGTCCATCTAGTCAAGGCTATGGTTTTTCCCATGGTCATGTATGGATGTGAGGGTTGGACTGTGAAGAAAGCTGATGCCGAAGAATTGATGCTTTTGAACTGTGGTGCTGGAGAAGACTCTTGAGAGTCCCTTGGACTGCAAGGAGATCCAACCAGTCCGTTCTAAAGGAGATCAATCCTGGGTGTTCATTGGAAGGACTGATGCTGAAGCTGAAACTCCAATACTTTGGCCACCTGATGAGACAAGTTGACTCACTGGAAAAGACTCTGATGCTGGGAGGGATTGGGGGCAGGAGGAGAAGGGGATGACAGAGAATGAGATGGCTGGATGGCATCACCGACTCAATGGACATGAGTCTGGGTGAACTCCGGGAGTTGGTGATGGACAGGGAGACCTGGCGTGCTGTGTTTCGTGGGGTTGCAAAGAGTCGGACACGACTGAGCGACTGAACTGACTGACTGACTCCTGCATTGCAGGAGGATTCTTTACCAGCTGAGCTACCAGGGAAGGTGACTATGGCTCTTCTGATTATTACACAAATTGAAGCCCCCAGGGCTGCTGAGACACACAGGTCCCCAGGCCCTGCTTTCAGTGGAAGGACGGAAAGAGGCCTCCTGAAAGCTCCATCCCAAACCATAACTTTCTTATGCATCTGGACGCATTTCCCTGGATCATCTGTGCTTACACAGTACCCTGCACTCCCATCTCTTGTGATAGGTTTTGCACTGTTTCATCACCGAGCCCATGGCTGTCTTCTCTACTGTAGGGTCAGAGGAGTCCAGAGCAACTTCATCTTCAGCACCTAAGAGAATGGCTAGCGTCTCATTTGGAAAGATGTGGTTTGATGGCTGAATGGATGGATGGGTAGTTCGGTGCATAGGTGAGTGGGTGAGTGGATGGGTAGAGAGATGGATGGCTGATTCACTAATTCAGCTTGCTACAGCCTCCACTTCTAGAAGCAGAAATATGAACAGAAATCCTGTTTTCTGAATACTTTTAGACATATAAGAAGCAGGAATCTATAAACCAGGACATTCCTGTGAGAGTCCTGGGCTGTTTTGCACACGCAAAGAGGTTTTGATATTTCAGAGAAGGCTCCAAACTTCGGATGCCAATGTAAAGGAAACCCACTGAGGTTCACTTATAGCTTGTTCACACAGATGTAAAGCCAGCTTTGATTCTCCCTAAAATCCTGCATGTTTTGCCACTGCTTCGAGGATTTTAGGAGAAGCTACCCTAAAGACTATGACATTTTTTCCCCTTTGTTTCTAATCATACTAGGAAGCACTGATTTACTGTCGTAGATACTTGGCGCTGCTTCAAGTTCGCCCACTCCCGTGGATCTACAAAGTGCAGATGGCAGAGCAGGAGTGAAGATGAGAAGGAAAATTTAAAGGGGGAAATGGCAACCACCACCACAACAAAAATAATGTTAAACAGGAGGGCTCCCTTCTGTCCCTCTGGCTGAGAAATCATTCAAGAGCCTCATGCACTTTGCAGTAGTTCCCAATGGGGAGCTGTGTTCACACCCCAGGCAAAGACTTCAGAAATCGCAGTATGGCCAATGCAGGCTTCAGCTCCTGGAGTGATGAATGTGCATGCTAAAATTACCTTGATCTCCATTATCCAGCGGAGCGGTGTCAAAAGAGTACAGCATCAGCAACGAGTCCGCCCCCGTGGCTTAAAAGCCTGCCTGTCAATCTAAACTAAACAAACCCTGCTCTGCCTCAGAGAAGAGGAAATGCCTTTACCTCTGGAGGTGCAGCCATTGGCTGGGTCAATTTCCTTTCCGTCAACTTTAAATGCCCAGCGACCTGGCACATTGACGTTTGTTGTCTCTTGGATGTTCACAATATCAGGGGTTCTTGACCCTGGCAGGCTGAAGAAATTGGTGAGGTTTCCACCATTAAATCCCGCCTAGAGCACAAAAGCAAGAGCAGACTTTTGAGCATACACACCATCCCCATTTGGTTTACTTGTCCAATGTCTTATTCTCAGAGCCCAGCACAACCTGAAATCAAGAGACAAACTTTTAACTATTCCTGGAGCCCCTGGGGCCACCATTCCAGGTGACAAAGGCCCACACCTGGATCAAGGTAGCAAAGATAGGTGAGACTAGTCCCTCGGTCCACCTGCTGGACCAGACGTGCTTCTCCAGTTCAGAACAAGATCCCCCCGGGGATGCTGAGAGTGTAGGCAGAGAGTGCAGTGCTTCAGAAACACGTAGGAGAATGACCCAGAGTACCACCTACCTGCGCCATCACTCCCCCAAGGCCTGTCAGGGGATCGCCACCACTCGCAGTCCCAGTGGTCCAGCTGATCTCATAATAATTGAAGAGCGTGAATGTGTAGGAGCCATCAGATACCAGGACGGCCTGGAAGGTATTCACCTACAGGATGAGAATGGGTGGGTGCGGGGGTCTCATGACTCGCATTCCCCATCGTCTCCCCAGTAGCAGCTTCCTTTACCTTGCCCTCTGCCCACCCCCAAGCTGCCCACAGCTGCTCCCAGGCTACCTCTTGCTCTGCCTTCTCCCCGAATATGTTCTTGCCTCCAGTGGGAAAAGCAAGTCACGTAGGGTTGTGCATCCAGAAGAGAAATTGCCTGAGAATTACCTAGAGGCTGACTCAGCACCCCTCTTAACATCTCTGAGTGGTACCAGAAGGGAAAGTCAGAGGCCGGCTCAGCGTGTGATAATCCTGAGTGCCCGTAGATGGCAGCAGGAGAATAAACTATAGGAAGCCGTCAGGTCGGGGAGAGGGCTGCGAGCACCTGGCCCCAGAACTCTGGGGTGGGGTGGGGTGGGGGAACAGGGCACGCAAATGCCAGTCGGTGTGACTCCAGTGGTGGCGTGGGCCCTGCTCTCTGGCTTCCTGGAAAACACAGCTAACCTTGGTGAGATGTCTTCCCCTCTCTTAAGTGAAGCTTGGAAAGTGCTTTTTAAAAAGCACGTTGTGGGGAGAAATTGCTCCTCTAATGGAGCACTCATGCATCACTTTATATCTGCAAAATTCTCTCTGCGTCCCCCCTCCCATCTGTACCTCAACCAATCTTAAGATGGGCAATTTTTTTGGCCCATTAACATCTCGGGAGCTAAGAAAACTGAGGGCTGGGACTTCCCTTGTGGTCCAGTGGCTAAGAATCCACCTTCCAAGGCAGGGGACCCAGGTTCCGTCCCCGGTAGGGAAACTAAGATCCCACATGTCGCAGGGCAATTGAGCCCTGGAGCTACAATTACTGAGCTGGTGCATGCTGCAATGAAGACTCAGTGTGGCCAAATATTTTTTTTTTTTAAAGAAGGAAAACTGAGGGCTAAAGGAAACAAATTGTTGGACATGCCACAATGATCCAACAACAGAAAATGGGACTGGAGCCAGAGCTCCCAGTCTGAACCGAGTGCACTGTTATTACACACTGTCTTAATTTTCAACTTTTAAGGACAGAGATGTTATACAAATTCAAAGCAGCCCTGCAAACAGTTTCCAGAAAGAAGCTGTAGCAAACTCTGTCCTTTACTGTTTTCCTTTGCTAATCCCTACCCCTTGATGCGTGTTTTCAGGAAATTCAAGTAAAACTAGAGTTAAAAGGAGAGGTGGCTTTGACCTTTCCCGTTCAAACCCAGCATTTCCCCAGCTGCCTGATACCATCCTGGTTAACATTCTGTCAGACGCAGAGGAACACCCACATCCTTATCCTGTGTAATCAAACTGGGCTAGAGGATCTCGGAAGCCCCAAATCTCCCATCCTAGACAGTCCCAGGGAGGCAGAAGAGGTACAAGTGAAGAAAAGCCCTTTTTGTAACCAAGAACTTTCTCCTCAAGCTCCGTGCCTGCCACAGCCGATGGCATTTCTGATAGAGCCGCCCAGGTATATGCCTCCTTCTCTGGCCTTGCGCAACAAAAGAGCAAAGTGGGACACAGAAGGGACCAAGCAGTCAGCCTCATGGCCGCTGTGAGTCAGGCTCAAGAGACAGGCATGAAATCAAGGTCACGCAAGGACCAAGGCTAAACCCTCCTTCAGACCAGCATGCTCCTGCAGGATGTGAATTCCTTCTGAAATGAATTTGGAAATATCTTTGATCCAAGCAGATCTTGAAAGCAAGGCATGTCTGACCCCAGAAGTCAGTCCTAACCAACTAATCATCCTTAAGAACGTTCCAGAAGCTGGCTCACCCTCAGGCAACTTCTCACTTACTCCCCCCAACACACACACATAGGTAATTCTACAACCTGAGTTTACGACTCCTCTGGATCTGTTTTTGTAAAGCCATGTTTTCAATTCTTGAAAAATCTTTTTGTGCCATTTCGTGCTCGTGCTAGGTTGCTTCAGTTGTGTCCAACTCTTTGTGACCCCATGGACTGTAGCCCGCCAGGCTCCTCTGTCCATGGGATTCTCCAGGCAAGAATGCTAGAGTGGGTTGACATTTCCTCCTCCAGGGGATCTTCCTGACCCAGGGATCTAACCTGCATCTCCTGCATTGGCAGGCAGATGCTTTACCACTGAGTCACCGGGGAAGCCCCTATGATACTTCAGAGGACTGTTAATGTTACATAGCAGGGGCAACAGAGGAGAGAGGTTAGGATTCAGAGATAGGAGACTTGATTTGCATCCTGCTCTGCAAGGTTCGAATCCCTTTTCTTGACCCTTGGGCAAGTTACTTAACCTCTCTGAGCCTGTTCCCTCACCTTTAAAGTGGAAGGCGAGCTTCCACGGGTCAATGATTTACAGAGATAGGACTAAATGATTTGCAGACATAGCCTAATACAGTCCGGGGTTCATGGTCAGCCTCAATAAATATTAGTTTTCCTTCCTTAAAGTAAACAGGTCCCGGTCCCCTTGATCTTCTACTGGACTTCTAAAAGATCTCGCATGCCCTATGTTTAATTGGCCTGTTGCTATGTGTTCTTCTAAAGAAGCGGAGGCCTGGGATAAGGGTAAACAGGAGAGGGGGCAGATTTCAAAGACAAGTATGGATAGACACTCCTGCAGCTCTGGAGGATTTTTATCATCTTTCTCTCCCAGGAGCTCAAAGCACTTAGATGTTACCTCATTCATCCTCATGGAAAGAGTCTTCACCTAGTTTAGAAATTTACTCCAAAGTACAAACCAGAAAGTATCTAAATTATCTTGCCATTTTTACTGCCAATGGAAGCACTTTTTTTTTAAAAAAAAAAAAGGTGGTCAGCATTTGATGGGCATTTTTTTCTCTTTTTTTTTCTCCCACTGACACTAAAATTTATTGATCGCTGACATCCTGCATTCTAACACTGTAAGGTGTGAGACTTGAGGACATAAAACATCTCCCAAGGAGTTGTTAGCAACCCATAACATGACAGAGGGAAATGTATGCTTCTTTAGAGGTTATTTCTAGCCAATGCATCCCTTGTTTAAACTTGTTTCTTTCTGTGGTCCAGAACATCTTAGCGATACAGTGCGTCTCGATGTTCCGGTCAGGAGGTGCAGAGACAGGGTGCTCACAGCCTGGCAGCTACACACTGCAAACACAGCACTTTTTCACCTCCCTCTGTCTTTCTCTCCCTCAACTCAGTAGTTTCTGTTCCACCCTTAAACAACTGACTCATCGCCAAGGAAATTGGAAAACAGATGGAACTGGAAACAATCCTAAGAAAGCGAAGGGCAGATTTTTGAGTGTCTTTGCTTACTGGAAATTATACATCGAAGACCCATCTGCTACTTCAAAGATCTCCATTGCCAAAGTCACCCAAACACGTGGCAAGCTTTCCTGAAACCTCTGTTCTGTCCTTTTATATAGAAAGTTGATTATCTCTATAATAATGCCAGCGATAATCTTTCTTATTTGACTTTTATTTGATTGCTCATTTGGGATTTCTGGGCAGATGTTTAAACTTTATTCATGAAAATGCTTTAACTGCCCACTCCAATTAGCATCAAAGATGAATAATTCTAGCCCTGGTCACAATTTTTTAAAAAAAGGTCATAACATAATAAAATGAACCAGATCATTTGGCCCAAAACTGGCACCCTATTTTCCATTTCCTATCAGCTTTTGTGAAAAAAGGGTAAAAAAAGGAAATTAGCTGATGGAGAGAGGCTTTTGTGCCTCTTTAAGAGAAAAGGACCTTCGGTTTCCTGATTGTTCCCTAATCATAAGGGTCTCAGTGCAAAACACTCTCCTGCAAAACGGAAATGCTACACACTACAAGGAAAGTGAGAAGCGCTTCTTTTTAGACATTTGTGATGATCCGTGATAGAGATGACACAACTTCTGAAATATTATTACAGCTGACCAGACTGATTAGGTGTGACATCTCCCTCTATTTCCTAAAAAGTGAGTTGGCAAGACTCCTCAGTTAACTCAAGGAAACCGACATTCTTCAGCTCTATCAATTAGGCTCCTTCAGAGTAGTGAAGATGGATAAGAATTAGATGTCAGGATATGAAGTGGAAAGTGGAAAATGGAAAATATGAATGATTACAGGTGTGGTGCTGCTCCCTCCGTAAAATGTGACTTCCTCCCAGGTCACAATGAAAACCCAAGTGGCAGAGAAGGTTGCCATGTCTTTGAAGTACTTCCTGATGTCCTTGGTGGCTCTTTTCAGGATGACAGCGTCCATGGTCTCTCTGTAATAGATCTCGCCTCGAATCCCATTGTGCACATCTGCCCAGAAGGGAGCAATGAAGGCCCTCCCATCCGTCAGGGGAAAAGATTCAGGTGTGAACTGGCTCACGAGCACATTGAAGGAAACAACTCCGTTGTTATTGACCTACGAAAAATAGGAGAAGTTTTGTACAATGGATCTGAGACTGTGACAATTTCAGAGTCATAAACCAAAACAGACGTTCACCTAATCATATGAATGGAAACAACTTTTAAACCACTGAATTAGAACCTGCAGACAGCAGCTTCCATTGCTCAGCTGGGAGGTTCGTTGGCTTCCAGACAAACTCATCAGCTTCCTTTCACTTTCAATTTGTAGTCAGCTTCATTTCTTAAACAATCAGTCTCATTTTCATGTTCTCTCTCCTGTCTTTGTTTACACTTATCAAACGCTACTGGATTGTGTGTGTGTGTGTGTGTCTGAGTGTGTGTGTGTGTTGAGTTAGGCAGTGGCTTATGTGGACAATAAAGAAGGTCTAGAGTTATAGATGCAAAATAGACAGAAAAAAAAACAACAACATGGAAGCCAAAAGTTAAATTAAAAACCTAAGGAACTCTGTATTAGACCTTGATTCCTATTATATGACGAGAGAGAAGTGTCAGTAAAAGATAGATCAAATACTCCATCATCAAACACAGATCTCAAATGAACCACATCCCACTCTGAGACATTTAAAGGATTTCTACTGATGTCACAACCACTCTGTACCCAGAAATGGGACAAGGTAATAATCTACAGATAAGCCCAATTCCATTATAGCTCTTGTAGTCTGGGGACTTCTTTGTGTAATCTCTGCACAAAATGGAGACATGAAAGCTTTACATTGAATATGTAAATGACTATCTTACAATGATTTCTTCATGATTTGTAAATGGCTTAGTAAGCTTATTGAATTACTCAACCTTATGCAAGTAACAAGCCAATATGCATACTCATAAACAGGATCTGTAAAAAATTCGCCTCTGTCTGTGTCTGCAGCTCAATAAGTTGGTTCATGAAGCTCATTTAATTCAAAGGCTTGTACAGTTTCAACAGCAGGAATGTCAGTGATGGGAATCCTTCCAATTCCTCAATACAGAAATATTCTATTGTTAGGTTCGTATTAATTAAAAATATTATGGACATTAATGGTGATCCAGATCCTAGAGGCTAGTTATCAGTATCTGAGCCACGGGTATGTCAACTTATTTTGGAAGCAAAGGTGTGTGGTTTGAAAAAGAAGCTGGAGACCTAACTACAAAGATATTGAGAGCCTGCAAGTCAGAGAACAACCCAGAATCTTGAACAACACTATATGACCCTGGAAACTCAGGGAACAATTTGCCCTCAAATAAGTCTGCCCCAAATTAAGGACCCTCCTTCTGCAAAAGCAAGAATTTTTCAGAATCCATGTCACATAATACAGTGAAGGAGAAAGAGGAGCTTAACTAAATACACGTGTTTTGGCTAGTGGTCTAGAAGACCAAAGCTTCCAGAATGGAAGCCCTGAGAATACCTCTCGTCTCCAAAATCAGGTCAATATATTCAGAAACTTACCATCACCTGTTACAGACCAAGGAGGCTATACAGTAAGTAGAGCATAAAGGGCATTTCAAGATGCCAGAGCAATGTGTTTTCTAGGAAATAATGGTGTAATTAAAACACAGAAACTTGCAGAGGAAGTTTATGATAACTCAGATGTGTTTCGATTATCTTCTATAGTTAAAGGCAGTGGTTCTCAAACTTTTGCGGGCACCAGAATCCCCTGGAGGGCTAGTTAAAACACAGATTGTTCGAACGTATAAAAAAAAAAAAAAAAAACACACAGATTGCTGCCCACCTCCCAGATTCCATAGGTCTGGGGTGGGGTCTGATAAGTGACATTTCTAGCAAGTGCCCCGGTGGTGCTAAAGCTGCAAGTTCAAGCACCATGGGTGATGAAATGGAAGAGGAAACTGTTTTCTGGCGGGACTCAGTCCTAAGCTATCAACAAAAAGCAGAGAAGACAGAGGTCCCAGACACAGACATGACCAGAGAGAGAGGTGTTCAGAGGTTGATTTCTTCCTCCGGGGCAGAACATAGGAAAAATCGGAATGTAATATAATCTTCATTTTCTTCATTCAATTCTTTAAGGCCAAAGATAAAGACAGGTTTGATTGCTCTGAACCTTTTTGTCAATGTGCAATAGTGTCACTAGCAGCAATTCCAATGGTAAAAAATAAAAAATAACCTGAGAACACGGGCCCAGGAGAGCTCTGACAGCAAATGATACCATTTCTTCATGCAGCTTTGACAGGAGACCCTAAGGCGGATCTCAGACCCTTTGAGGGTGGCTGATTCTGCAAACAACGTGTAAATAATAGTTGATTACCCCTCTTCTCTGCTCTGACTCTGCTCCAAATTGGTAGGAAGTCTAAGAAGAGCAGATGCCTAAACTCTTTACACCCCCAGAAGGGAAAGAAAAATGAGATTACCCCTATTGGTGGTTCACTGTATCTTTTTATCTTGTCTAGTGGCAGAAATAATGTTCCTGGCATTGGGGCCTCTGCTTCTCTTCGGTGTTTAATCACCCACAACAGCAATTTATTGCCCTGTATACTCCTCTACTATGAACATTAGCCATTAAATATACCTTTGACTTCCTTAATCATAAAACCTATCAGCTCATGAAATCTCAGAACTCGTCATCTGGGCTGCCAATAAATCCTCCATTCCCAGAGCCCTGGAAAAAGGTATTTAAAATACTTTTCCTTAATGACAAACAAGGTGGGGAGAGCCAGAGAGCAACAGCTAAGCTGTTTCTCACTTACATAGACAGTACGGTAAGGAACGCCGAAGAAGAAGACAGGAATGGCTAGCTTAATCTCAGATGAGCTTCCATCGTCCACTTTAGGGGTTTTGGTGTCATTCTGCCAAAATGGATACATGAGTTCCCTGGGCTGAACTGTCAAGAGAGAGGGTGGTTAGGTAGACGGCAGATCCCCCCCTCCATTAGGCAAGCTGCTTCCTTCCCACCCACTAGAGACAGCTTCTTCCAGTAAGTTACAAATGGCACACACATCAGGTGGACTTTTTATTTGTCCTAAACCTCAGCTGGACACAGTGAGTGATCTTCTGCCTCCGGAAAGAGGAGCATGGAAGTGATGATGTTTCTCCTTAAGAGAAATCACTTCCTGCTTCATTCTATATTTTCATACATTTAGGAGACAGCAATGGTTATCATTGGCTGGAAGGTTGTGAAATTGACCCTCCCTGGAGCTCTCAGAGCACTGAGAGGTGCCTCTGGGTCTGGCAGGGCTTAGCCGGCTTGATCCTTGATCAGAAGGCAGCTTACAGAGAACGTGGCCAGTGGCTCTAAAATTCCCTCCTAGCTCAAGAATTCTACTATCAAGGCTTTTCCTGAAAGGAGTCCCCTTCTTCCCACTGCGCAATAGGAGAAGATAGCAGATCCCAGAGGAAACAGACAATGGTTGGATCTGGGACAAGGGTGGGAAGAGAGGGTTTGTAGTAAGTGGCCCGTGAATGACCCTGATTGAGCTCCAGCCCCGTGAGAAGGCTCCCTGCCTGGCTCCTGTTTAAAAAGACAGACATGGGATACTCTGGGGCACAGGAGGTTGGGCCTCTGTGAGCTCTCTGGAGAGAAGGCTGGGGGATCTGACTTATCACCCTGGTCAAAGGTGAGAGTCATCACACAGACACATACACCTCACCTCCTGCAACCCTGTCACCACTTCTGTTGGCAACTTGGCTTATTTCTCAAAAGTTTCTCATCCAAACTCTTGCAAAGGGTGGCCCAGTTCATTGAAATTAGACAGCTTCTCTAGGGTCTTCATTACCAAAGATCAGGTCCAATGGCTTGTGTGAATTAATCTATATTTGGGATTACATTAATTAATTACATTCCACTAATACTTTTTCTCTGCCTGTGCCCTTTCTCTTCTTGGATGAAAATAGAGCAATAGGACATCATCTTTTCTTCCATGTTCTAAAACTGTGTGTTAGTTTCCAGGGACAGCGGTGCATCCATTTGGGGCTTCTGCTGACAGTTCATGAGGTACCTGATTGCCACAATCCAGAGGCTGACACCCTATCCTCAGGTTGGGTGGAGGCGGGGGGCCCTCCCAGGAAAAGTCCCTGCTCTGTGTTGATAGAGCCTATAGGCTAATGAGCAATTGGCCAATGGTTGCCCTGCTCCTCTGGGAGTCTTTTAGTGAGCAGATAGCAGTTCATGGAGGAGAGAAACAGAGTGACCAGAAAGCCACTCAGCAGGGCCAAGTGCCAGCTTCTCTCCTCCTGACGAAGGGAATTCCAGGAGGTCTGCCTGGAGGAAGAGCACCTCTGTTGCCAAGGATTAATATAAGAGGAAAGCGGGGAACAGGAGTCTGGTCTTTAGTGAACAAGCCAGCCTGCAAAAGTCGATGCAAAGCTAGCCAAAGGAAGGAGGTTTCAGAGGTGCTATAATTAATTTCATCACAGGAGTTCTCAGCTCACATGCTTTATTTAGTGTCACAATCAGTAGACAAGGAAGGATTCTTTTCCAACAGTCATAATTACATAGATGTCACAAACTCCAAATTCCGAGAAGGGAGGAATTTTTTTAAAAATTTCTTTGTGATCCTTATCATAGTATTCTATATAGGTACTTATTAAATTTGAAGGGTAATGAGCTTTCTCAAATTAATAATAATAATAAATCAAATCTTGTTATGGATTTATCCTTCATGGGGAACTTTTCAGGAGTGATGCCCAAGTGTAAATAAGGGCCTGATTCACACTGAATTGTAATCATTTGAATGGAAAGAGTAATTTGTATTCAGGGCAGCACTGGCTGAGCTGCCAAGGAAATGGAAACTCCTCACCCCTCTTGGAGGAGACAGAAAACTATGGTCAGAGAGACTGTCTCTAACTTCTCTCTCTGCTCCAAAGGCAATGAAAATTTGCAAGAATCCTTTCTTCCTGAGTGATCCTAACTATTTCATGATTTTGGACAGGAAAAGAGTGGACGATTAAAAATTTTCAATATAAGAATACAAAGAATCAGGATATCTAATATTGCCAGTATGTAGCAAATACTTGTTGAATGACAAAAAAAAAAAAAAGAGATGTTTAATAAAAGATAAAAGAGAGTAGGTTTAAACTACAGTAATTTCCACTTTAGAGGTCATTACCATTATAAAAATATGACTTGTTAACAACATGGCTTATTGATAGCATCAGAGTTAATAAAAGAAAACTCCTTATTTATGCTCATTTTAAGCAGGGAATTTACAGTAAACATAACTATGTTTCCAGGAGTTTTTTCCCCAACAAATAAGACATACTTTCTTAGTGTAGCAGTAGGTGAGGGGCAGAGGGACTCATTACTGTGGGGTTTCACACCATGGCCTGCCCGATATAGCTGCTTAAATTTATCCAACCCTAGAAAAATGGTAGGGCTCCACATGCCTCATACACCTGTTCCCTCAGACTTGTGATCATGTGTCCGTTCAACTAAACAAACAAAACCAAGACAGATGCTCTAGAATTTTAGCCAGGAAAGTTTCAAAAACTGTAGAAAGAAATCCATGCAATCTTTTACCTATCCCAGGCAATGCTACATAGAGAAAAAAGAGAAATCACAGAGGGGAATAATTTTCTTATTTCACTTGCAGTTTTAGATTTTTGACCACTGTAAATGGTCACTGAGACTCAAGTCACTGACATTAATGTCACTGAACCTTCCTGGTTTTGGCTTAAATAAGTGCATTTTTTTTTTAAAGTTTGTGCCACCAGTTCAGTGCCTTCACTGGAATCCGTCATCAGGGACAGGGTGCACATGCACCAACCCTGTATACTTTTAATGAAAATAATTTGCATTATCTTAAAGACCAACTCCATTTACATGGGGCAACCTGGTATAAGCAAATTGTGTTCCAAGTAAAATAAGAAAAAGTAGGGATGTGAGTGAACATCATTCAAAGTTAATATATTTTGCCCTTGACAACAGAATTTAATTTACATTTTTCTTGTTATAACAGTAGACACATGTACACCTGCCCTGACAATTATGGCTCCAACAAAAGCGTCTCTTTATAAATTCAAGAGAGTGCTAATCACGAGCTTTATGGAATTTTGTAGTACTCACCTTGGTGCCATACAAGTGCGAAGATGAAAGAGACCCAAATTCTAAGTAATGATGAATAATTCATCCTGGAATTTTAAAAAGAAAAAGAAAAAAATCCCCAGCTTGCCAGAGTAAACAGAACACCAGGTGCATTTGGTGGCAAATCCCAAGACACATCGCAACCGTCACAGAGCATTCACATAACAGCATCAACAGTTCTGAGTCAGGCTGAAGTGCCCTGGATGCTGGTGGGGCCTCTTAAGTTCAATACTTGGTGGACAAATTAGATTCCCCCATGAAAAGCAGTTTGGAAGTGTAATGAATCACTTAAGTTGTCAGGAAATTATATGGAATCAATGAGCAAACAACCAGTCAAGGAAAGGCATCTCCGCTCCAGCTACTAGAGCCCTGAAAACCAACACCTCACTCTAAAGACGTCTGGTGTGTCTCTAGAACAGACATCCATCCTCTCTGAGACCAGGCTATCTAATTTTCACCACAGCTTTCATTCAAGAGCCAATAAAAGTCAGTTAAAGTACAGGTGGTCCTACATGTAGGAGGATTTAGAGTTTCCTGTCCCCTCCTCTAAGGGTGGCTCAGTGGTAAAGGATCCGCCTGCCAATGCAAGAGACGCCACAGACTCAGGTTCGATCCCTGGGTTGGGAAGATCCCCTGGAGGAATAAATGGCAAACCACTCCAGTATTCTTGCCTGGAAAATTCCATGGACCGAGGAGCCTGGCGGGCTACAGTCCATGGGGCAGCAAAGAGTCGGACACGACTAAGCATGCACATGCAACCCCTTTTCTAAAGTATGGAGCCAGGCCATCATTTTGAAGTGCTGACCAGAGTCACAGGCAGTATAAGACTCTGTCCAGTGACCATCCAAATGTGAAATAAATAATAGACACATAACAGAAAAAGCATCATGTCAGGATGGCTCTTTGAAATTACAATACAAATAGAATCCAGTACAAAAGCAAGTCATTAGTCGCAGCAAGTTACAGAAAGAACATCACAACAGTGAACTTGTTTTCATTTAGTTACAATCTGTTGAACCAGTGGCTTTACCCTTGGACAGTCTGTGCCGCTCTGTAGAGCTAAAATGCAAGCTCCCAGTTATACATACACCTGGAACTGAAGCGAGTGCAGAGGAAACCCTGAAGCTTGCTCCCGGCAGCATTCTTAAAAATAAAAACCCTTCCCATATTATTGGAAGCTATCACAATTCATCAGCCAAACTTCCAAGGAAAAATCAGTGAACCTCCTCTGTGAGTTTTATTGTAAATCTTCAGCTGTCAAGCACACGCATTGAAATCTCCAGCACATCATAAATACTCGTCAGTTTTGCTGAAAACGTGACTAAGACTTCAGCAGTGATCACACACAGTTTTTAGCAGAAGGAGATGTCAGACAGGTTTAAGACTGAAGTCCTTAGGGAAAGAGTTCAGAGAGCAGGAAGGAGGATTCATTTAAATATTTGTATTTATGAAAAATGTCACTAACCTGTTCGGCAGGGACTGGAGGAATCGAGTCGGAAATATTAAGCCAAATCTTGGTAAACCCGGAAAAAATTAGGTAAAACAAGAATTCATGGCAGTTCTCCCCCACTGGCTCCCAATTATTTCTGATTCCTGAAATGATGTCTGAATCCCCTACTCTTAAAACCAAAAATTCAGTTAGCCCTGTGCTAGAGTCAGATAAGTGTTGAGTTGCAATCAAGTTTTTTTTCCTATTGATTAAGGAAAAATAAATCTAAAGATCAGTTTCAGGATTGCGTAGAGAGGTTCTTTTCCTGAAAAACTAGACCTTTTCTCCCCCCCTCCCCATTCCCACCCCTTTAAAAAAAAGTAGATTCAGATGGAAATGTCAGTTACTTGGAGCTGAAACCTTGGTCCTTTCTGATCAGAATCACTTTGCACTGAAAACACAAAAGAAACCCCCCCTTCTACCTTTGTACCCAAAAAAAAGGAAACTGTATAATGTTACAGAATTAGCATCCACCAGCATGATATTAAAACGCCAAACAAAGCTGCTGCCTCCAACATTTAAATGAAGTTGGTTTGCTACTAAAGTCTTTTTTTGTCTCTCTGGTTTTGAACAGTTGCCACTGATAGACTCTACTCTTGTTTTTTCACAGGTATGCATGAAGTATTTAAAGAAATGCTCTCAAAATTTTCTAGGTTTTATTCCTGCCAATTTCTCTCTGATTCATCTCAGGGCAGAGGATTAGGCCAGGGAACAGGTAAGCAGCGTGAGCCATGATCTTTCACAAGGGAAAAATCAAAGGCTCTGAAAACCTCCACAGACCCCCCAATGAGGGTCCTTGGAGGGTGTGGAGGAGGCAGAACCCCTCCTGATGAAATTTTGCTCTAGGTATTTAAACATCATGAACAAGGCTAAAACCATTTCCAGTTCTGTCGATGCAGAATGAGAAACATTGTCTAAGGTAGAAACGAAGTTTATTATCCAAAATTATTAAACTGAGACTTGTTTTAAAAGAAGGAAATCATTTGAATGAAGCAGGGAAAAACTCTCTGTAAATTAATAGAAATTTAAAAATTGCTCCAAATTTATCTCTGACCAGACATTTAAATGCCAGCTGTGTCGAAAGACATAACTTCAGTTTTGAGTACGTTGTCCTAAAATGGACAAGAGGTTTGGGGAACTGATTTTTCAGTCTAAATTAGTCAATATTTTTCCCCCCAAATCCTGTGGTAATTCAGTGGGGTTTTTGCCCTACCCTCCATATATATTTACTTTCAGATGTGTCAAATAACTATCTATCTTCCTCCAAAAGGCACATATTTATATAACAGAAAGTCTGACTTTGGGGGTGTCTGTTCCAAATAAAATTAAACTCAAATCCAAGACTCACCTTGAAAAGCATTTTCCTTGCCCAGCCTTTATTAAGGTGTTAGTCCTGTAGTCAACCTAAATGCCATGAAGCAAAATAGTTGGCTCTACTTTAACAACTCCTAGTGCCATAATAACTGTTTTGGTCTTTCTTCGGACACTCACGGACATTTGTATTCAGCCTTTTGATCCATATTAAATGCTTCGTCCTTCTTGAGGCAGAACTGCTTCTGGGTTTAACCAGATACACAAGATGGCAGCATACATGGCTCAGAATGGCTGGTTCTGGGTGTGAGCAAGTGCCGGGTGCCTGAGAACAGACGGGGCTGATATATCACTGGTTGGGCTGGGGAGCCAGTCAGTGAGTGTGTATTTCAAGTGTACACTCAGTGGTCACAGAAAGGAAAAAAAATGACAAAAATCTCTTTTTATGCCATGTCGGCAGGAGGACTTATTTTGTTGAAGGGGTGAAGTGAGCCAAGATTCGACAAGATTTAGACCTAAGGTGGTGTGGGCGTGGCTTGGAGCCAGTAACCGAAGACACTGTTTTTTACAAAGAAGGCATAGATGGATGCTGCTTTTTAGGCAGGAGGAAAGACAGTTCAAACAAAACACAAAACAAAACGTCTAATTCCCTACAAACAGAGTCAGCCTTATACGCTGTTTTTGTTTTCTTAAATTTCTTATACCTTTTGTGAAAGAAATAGATTTGAGCTAGTTTGAAATGATGCAGTGAGAAGTGTGGTAGGCTGAAAGCCTCAAGCTGTGAGCTCCTTCAGCCTCAGCCTCACTGCTGGAGCCAAGGGAGATCCTGCCAGTGACTGGACCACGTGGTAGTGCAATGGCCTCGTCACTTTCCACCCAAAGCAGGACTCCTCTAATGGGCAATTTTGGCTCAAGAGAACCTAGTTGAGGTGACAAAGACAATATCAAGTCTTCAACTGCAGCAGCTCTATTATGCCAAAATCAGGGTCTAATTGGGAAAACCTTGTACTTGTGTATATAATTTTATGTATTAGGATTTTATATATAAATAACTGGGCTTCCCTGGTGGCTCAGATGGTAAAGAATCTGCCTGCAGTGTGGGAGACCCAGGTTCAATCCCTGGGTCAGGAAGATCCTCTCTAGAAGGGAATGGCTACCCACTCCAGCATTTTTGCCTGGAAAATTCCATGGACAGAGGAGACTGGTGGTCTAGTGTCCATGAGATCCCAAAGAGTCAGACATGACTGAGCAACAAGAATTCATATACATAAATATATATTTAATACATATATATACATATATGTATATATACACATATACATATATATACATACATATATATATATATATATATATAGAGAGAGAGAGAGAGGTTTAAATGCCCAAATTACTAGGACAGAGGGCAGAAGAAGAAATTAAAAGTCTCAGAAGAATGAACGTGTTGGGATGTCCACAGGCATAGAATTCCAGGTAAAATAGCATCTGACTAGAGAACCTACTTTATAAGAAAAGGGATGTGACAGTGTGTGCCCAAAATTATAGTAGGAGCCACAGGTTGGAGCAGCATCCCCAAGAGGAGGAATCCACGGGTCCAGGTACCAAGGTGTGGAAGCAGGAGTAGCCCCACTTGTGATCACTCCCAAGGATTATTGAGAGACTTTGGCTCCCCAACCCCTCATCTCTAGGTTGCGCAGAGTTTGACATCCTGGTTCCCAAGAGGGCATACTCTCACCAGAGGTCATGACAAGAGACTAGCAGGAAAGACGAGCCACCATCCCATCAGGAACCCCTGACCCTGATGAGCAGGAGCGGGTGGGGCTGCCGTTGCATGACAGGTTCAAGGGGTAAGGTGCGTGGAACTCAGGTGGCACCTGATGGCAGCTCTTGATACTCCAGCTAAGCTGGTTGTGACTGTGATGGACAAGCACAGCAACCTAAGCCCGAGCAGCATATGGTTACCAGGGATTCAGACTCCTCAGGAATTAGAGTTTGGGAGAAACCACAGGGTAAACCACTGAGACCTGCAGAGGTGACAGAATGGAGGGCGGAAGAGGGAGATGTTGGGTTCCGGTCACGGGCCTGAAACCAACTGCAGGGGCCACGGTTCACTCCTCTAATCTGCCCTTTCTGAGGTTCCCCTCCACCAGAGCCCTGGAAGAGCTGGCCCTGGTCATGGATGGAGAACTGCATCTGCACAGGGCATGGGGTAGACAGTGGTCTGTCCGTGCATCACTCAGATCCACCTTACAGAAAGGGATGCTCTGAAGCCACAGAGAATGGTTAGCTGACAGCTTCCAATGGCTGGCTCCTCTGGTGCCTGCATCCGTGTTCAAGCTGAGGTTATGTTCTTGTGTTCCTCCATCCATGACTGAGAAAAGCTTTGGTACAAAGGACCTGAGTGAGACTCAGAGGCAATCTTTGCTCCAGAGCATCATATTGGGCTTGCAGACCTTGTCAGGTCTATGGCACAGAGTGATGCCCTCTGCTGCCCCATCCTTCTTTCCCCCTTTTCCTTCACAGATGTAATTCCCCAAGAAGCCTTTTGCACTCTTCCATCGCCTTAGCTTCTGCTTCCCAGACAGCTGAATCTGTGACACTGATGTCTTGAATAAACATACCAGCCCTCTGCAACTGATCATTCTGCTTCATTGTGTAATCTGCCATGGAGATTCTACATATTTCTGTAGTGCACTTGTTTCTACCACTGATCCATCGATTGATTAATGTTCAGCCTCCTAGATCTAGCTTGACAAAGTGATTATATCTAAGGCTATTCATTTATTTGGCTGGGTCGGGTCTTAGTTTTGGTAGGTTGGCTTAGTTGCTCCTTGGCATGTGGGAATCTTAGTTCCCTGACCAGGGATTGAACCTGCATCCCCCGCATTACAAGGCGGATTCTTAACCACTGGACCAGCAGGGAAGTCTCTTCATCTAATGTTATGCTGAACGTTCTCCCCGAAAATGGTGGTTAGTCACAGCAGAGTCCTTGAAACGGATGAGCTGATGTAGAAGATGCAGTTATGCTCGTGATGACCTCCTAAATAGTAAAGATGCTCACAATGGCAAGTTCTCAAGAGTGCTGCATCTCGAAGTTTGTTTCTCTTACTGTCTTGGAATCTTTGTTCTTATACACCTGGGTTAACTTTCATAAAATTGGTTCTCATGCAGTCTGTTAGTTTTTCCATCTTAAGAGCAAAATGTTTAAAAACCTGATGTCATATTTCTAAAATTTTTCATATTTAGTAGTATCATGGTAATCATTTTGTAACAGTAAGCTGGAAGCATCAGAAGTTTAAATTGTAGCACAGATGCTCTAGAACCTGTCTTTTTAAATAATTAATATTATTTAATTCCAAGTAATTTTCTTTTTTTGGTGGGGAGGTTTCTCTGGTGGCTCAGCAGTAAAGAATCCATCTGCCAAGCAGGAGATTCGTATTCGATCCCTGGATCAGGAAGATCCCCGGGAGAAGGAAATGCAACTCACTCCAGTATTCTTGCCTGGGAAATCCCATGGACAGAGAAGCCTGGTGGGCTACAGTCTATGGGGTTGCAAAACAGTCGAACACCACTTAGTGACTAAACAATAACATTTTTCTTTTTGTGCTGATCTTAGTCTAGACACTCAACTCTTAATTATGAGAAAAAAGGTATTGACTCTTGGAAGATCACATGGAATAACATTAATGTTTATTAGCTAACTAGCAAGACTTTCTAGATCTCAGATCTCAATAGTAAATGTTCAGCTCTGAAACTTAAACAAGGACTCAGATATTTTCTGAAAATAACTCTAGAATTTATCTCTAGGCAAGGGGTTTGTAATAGTTAATTCTAAGTAGGCCAACATAACCAAAAAAAAAAAAAAAAACCCCACAACCAGTCTTATTCTAACATCCTTGCTAGCACATTAGCAATAAAGTTGAAAAGGGGTTGGGGGAAGACACTTTGTATTCCCTATTCACCAAGTAGTTCTTCTTAGAAGAATTTCACTGGTTGGAAAGAAGCAGTTCTGATTAAAGCTTACTGCAGACAATAAACAGAGGGTTTTAGGGCTATTTGTCTATCACTTTTCAAGGGCACTCAGCTGAAACAAATGCTGGATGAATAGTACATATACCTTCTCCAGTAGAAGTGAAATCTCACTCACCAGTGATTTAACAAGTGCAGATTCCAAGGAAAGATAGCTCCTAAGACCGACAATTTGTATGGCTCATGCAAATCCTTTGTGCGTTGAATTCAAGTGGCTAGATCTGCATGCCTAATTGGGAAGAATTCCATCTAGATTGCGCTAACCAGGAATTACTATCAAGCCCAAGATCAGTAACATCTTTGACTTTGCAGGGATGCGACAAGTAATAAAATCAGAAAAAAAGTTCTTTCACGTAACTCCAGTGGAGAACAGTTTGGCGACATCCACTAAAATTACTCTGAGGGTTTCCCTCGTAGCTCAGTCATTAAAGAGTCTGGCTGCAATGCAGGAGACCTGGGTTTGATCCCTGGGTCAGGAAGATCCCCTGGAGAAGGAAATGGCAACCCACTCCAGTATTCTTGCTTGGAGAATCACACCACAGAGGTGCCTGGTGGGCTGCAATCTATGGGTCGAAAGAGTCAGACATGACTGAGCCACTAAACACACACACACCAAAATTACAAACACTCTGACTTTGGTTGGGAAGATCACCTGGAGAAGGGAAAGGCTACCCACTCCAGTATCCTGGCCTGGAGAATTCCATGGACTCTATAGTCCACAGGGTCGCAAAGAGTCAGACACGACTGAGCGACTAAACACACACACCAAAATTACAAACACTCTGACTTTGGTTGGGAAGATCACCTGGAGAAGGGAAAGGCTACCCACTCCAGTATCCTGACCTGGAGAATTCCATGGACTCTATAGTCCACAGGGTCGCAAAGAGTCAGAAACGACTGAGCGACTTTCACTTTCTCACTTTCTGACCTTTGATTTAGCAGTCCCACTTCTGGGAATGTATCCTACAGCTTTATTTCGAACATGTAAAACAATGTATGCTTTTTACTGCAGCAAGCTGAAACAAGTAGAAAAGAGAGAGGGAGGGAGAGTAAAGAAAGACTGAAATGTCTACCAACAAGGTATTGATCAGGCACTTCCTTAGTGGTCCCGTGGTTAAAACTTAGTGCTTCCAGAGCAGGGGTTGAGGGTTCCATCCCTGGTTGGGGAACTGAGGTCCCGCATGCTATATGGCACACCCCAAAATTGTAATAATAAGGTGCGGTCAAATAAATTATAAATCACATCTAAAATAGAATCCTATATGCGTTCTATGCTCAGTCACTCTGTCCTGTCCGACTCTCCGACTCCATGGACTGTAGCCCACCAGGCTCCTCTGTCCATGGGATTTTTCAGGCAAGAAAACTAGAGTGGGTTGATGATACACTATAAACAAAGCATAACATCATTTTGTATACGGTGTTACAGAGGGATTTCCAAGATAGAGTTTAAGTGAAAAAAAGCAAGGTGCATGATGGTATATGCTAACTTTGCAGGATAAAAAGGGACCAATAAGAATATGCATTCTCATTTGCCATTATTTGTGTTAACTCTGCAAAGACACACAAGAAACTAATAAAAGATGGAGAACAGGGATTAGAGTGTAATTTTCCAACGTATGCTTTCTTTGTATTGTTTGACTTCTGAATCATGTGAATATTTTCTATTTAAAAATGAAATATAAATGACTTTTAACAGATGTATTTTTGTAAACATTGAAATATACACCAAACAGAATTTTAACACAAGCAAAGCTATTCATGATGTCCTAGTAGGATTCTCTAATAGTGGAATAAAGCTTACATCTACTCTCAAATGTATCAGGTAGTTCAGAAAAATTTTTTTCCTCTTTAGCCTATATTCTTTAATGTCTGCCTCCTCTGATTCCCATTCTTATTTATTTAACACCTTAATTGTGTTACTTATAGTGACAAGAAGCATTCCAGGATGAAGAGTCTGTGAAAGACTCAGTAAACTGAAATTGCATTGCAATTTTTGGGCAGATCTAGATCTCACAGATCATAATAAACTGCCTCCTCTATTTTGTAATAAATATTTATATTCCTCACAAGGCCCTGTCTTTAATTTTAGAGAGGAACAATAGTAGTGACAGCCTCTTCCTTTCCCGTAACAAAACATTTGATACAAACTCCATTAGATTACTGCTTCTCCCCCTCCACCCGCACCCATAAACATCAAGTTTAAGTTCCTTTGAACACAGATGCCTCCTTAATAAAAGTCGAAGTCAAAACTGAGTGACTCATTTCACCTTGGATTGTTCACCGAAA
The DNA here is from genome assembly GCF_049115385.1 of Moschus berezovskii. Taxonomy (NCBI): domain Eukaryota; kingdom Metazoa; phylum Chordata; class Mammalia; order Artiodactyla; family Moschidae; genus Moschus; species Moschus berezovskii. Next base: position 35,942,828 of record NC_142473.1, on the reverse strand, counting down.
CAAAGTTTTAAGGCTCTAGAATGTCCTCAGTTTAAAAAGCAAATGATCAGTGTCCAGCATCATACTGTGGGTTCATTTATCCTTGTCAATAGCACCCATGACAAGTGTTCACTGTGGCTCCTCCCAGAAGAGCAAAGAGGCCACTAAGAACATACCAATCAAAGTGTCACAATTCTGGAAGAGGCGTGAGGACAAGTTTCAACTTGGATTTAGAGCCACCAGCCACATCAGGGATTTTTGATATAGAGCAACTCAATTTAGTAAATGAATATTGAGGGACATCTCATTTTAGCGTTTTAGTGAAACATAAAGACTAACAATAATGGTGTGTGTGTGTGTGTGTGTGTGGAGGGTTATGAAGGAGAACTTCAGTGCCAAGTACTGTAGTACAGCTGTCAGCTGCAGCCACATTTCTGGGGTTTGAATCCTGGCTCTGGTGTCATTCATCAACGGTGTGACTTCTGGCAAGTTACTCAGCCTCTCTGTGCCTCATGAGTAAGAAGATGGAGGTAATTAACACCCTGAACCATAGGGGTGTCATGAACACCAAAAGGGTCGAGTATAGGCAGAGCATCTAGGTTGGGCCCTTGTTGATAATAAACGCTGTCAGTGTTTAGAGGAAATATGAGGATGGAAATTATAAGCCTGGATCCCTGGCACTGATTAACACAACCAGGAACTCTCCCTACTTTTGTCTCATCTTCCTCTTGGATTTGGAGAAGGCAATGGCAACGCACTCCAGTACTCTTGCCTGGAAAATCCCATGGACGGAGGAGCCTGGTGGGCTGCAGTCCATGGGGTCGCAAAGAGTCGGACACGACTGAAGCGACTTAGCAGCAGCAGCAGCCCCTTGGATTATGAGTTTGTTACTCCTCTCTTGATATGCGTGCCTTAAAATAGAATGCAAATTGCTCAGGGGCCTAAACTACACTGAAGAAAAGCATAAGATGTTCACGTATATTATAGTTATAGGTCTAGGCAAAAAAACCCCAAACATTTTTAGGGTTATTCTCAAATTTTTGAAGGATACAGAAATTCATTATATTTTAAGGAGATATAATATGGTATGTTATCCCCTTCATGTATTAACTCAATTCCTAAATCTCAAGTTACACTAAAAACTTAACATTAGATGAAATGACTTAATATTTATCATGACCTATGTTTTTAAAGGTTATCTGGCTAAATTTGAATCCTGAAATTCTAAGTTGGAGAACACAGATAACTTCTTTTCCAGAGAAGAGCTGGAAAGACAAACAGGGCTTCAAAGGTTAACCTTCTTGCTTTACATTTATTCTAACAACTGTTAGAAGTTACAGTGCTGTTCAGTCCAGTGGGGTAATGGGTTTCTTGACAAATTTCTCCCGTGTAAGCTTGGAGAAGCTCATAATAAACAGAACTTAGCATAGAGGTTAAAACTACAATTTTTTGAAATTTGAATAAGAGGTAGAAATAATCTTAAACAGATCATGATACTTCTGCATTTCTGAAGAACTGAGAAAAAATTTAATAGATACTGTCTTCTAAATACAGTAACAAAGTATACATAGTACTTGGACTTCAATGCTTGGTACAAGGTTCATTCATAACAGATCACTGAGAAATTATTGATAAGCAGATATGGTTCAGTGCCCCAAACTCTAGTTGCTACACAAAATTATTTTCAAAGGAAAGAAATGTCCCTTGGAACACTGTCACAAAAACTTAATTCATCTAAATGAGATTCTTACTCAAAAAAGGGGATGCCAAATATCTCAAAGGTGGGTTTTTATTTTTAAAAGAGCATGTTAGAAGTATAAAACTTTGCTAACAAAAAAGTAATATTTCCTATGAATCTTTGCTTTGCAGCTTCAATCTCTAACTTTGACAACATGCCAACTAAATTTCTTAAGCTGATCAGATTCTTACCAACTTAGGCCCAGTTCCCCAGAGGACTCAACCAGAGCACTATCGTCGACTTTTTGCTATATAAAAATAAACATGTACTTTGACGACACAACTCCAGAAAAAAAAATCAGAACACAAAGAGAAAGTGGACTTGGATTTTTAATTTTTTTAAAGATTATCTCTCTATATATATATTAATAAAAAGTGCAAAGAATAGACCTTCATGTTTAAATTATATTCTAAAATAAAATATATATATTTCCATTAACTGCAGGAGACAACTGGCAAGTAAAGAGCCTGAGAGAGTCCAGTCCCTCTCCATCACTACAATGGACACATATTCGAAGGAAGCACCTATGAAAAATAGAGTGTTCACAACACACCTGGTAACACAGAGAACGTCTGGGTGTTCTTGGAAGCAGTTGGTTTGCGTTTGCAATCAAATGAAGGGAAAAGTCAAATCCATCGATGGAAAGGACATTGCTTAGAACAATCTATTATTCTGTATTCTGTTTTATTTGCCCTGGAGCCTAGCACCTCCCATGGAGCAAGCCATCCTCAACACATGGGCTCCTAAAAGCTGTCACCTGTGGCCTCAAACAGTTGACAAGTTACTGGTGTAACAAGTCTTCCCTGCTCATAACACTGCTGATTTAGCAACATAGCTGAAACATTTGGTTAGAACCAAACTTTCCTTTCTAAGGAAACAAACTTTTAAAACATATAGCATCATAACATTTGGCTCTGTTACATACAGCTCAAGTTTTGGGCTTATTTTCACCAAAAGGTCTTAAAGGAACAAGGGTTACATAATATCTGCTTTCTTAGGTATTTACAGTCACGGTGGCAATAGGTTACAGAAACAATAGAAACTTCCAATAAGAAAAAAAGATACATGACTCTGAACTTTTTTTTTTTTTAACGCAATGTGGGATATTTCAACAATTCAAATTCAAAAATTAAGTTCCACTGTGGTTTCAGCAGCTCCATGCCCACATGAAAAGGATGCCTCAGTTTTGACTTGGTTTTCTTTTATTACTCCTTTCCTTTTTCGTAACTGAAAAGAATTTCTATTTTAGAAAAGATATGTTCTATACACTGTGCCTGTAGCAACATTATCTGTAATACTGGCTATGACAGAATTTTGCTTCATAAATGTCAATGATATGCTCTCACTGAATCTGGATGAAGTTAACATTAAAACACAGATAAGCTACAATCAATTATGCATAACTTGTTGACTCAAAAATCCATGGTCTCTCTTCTCCTTCTTTTTGGCCTATTATAAAAATAATTTTGGTTACAAGTGTCTACACAGCACCAATTTTATTTCAAGAGCAGCATCTTTACTCGGCCACCCAAATAAGTCTACATGTATATATGCTCAAATAGCTTTTCTCATTTACTTCTGTTCTGTAACTCTAAAAGACTGATAATTGCATTAGATCTTGTCTCAATCAAAAATCATTTAGCAATTATTAGGACCATCAATTACAATGTCCCCCAAATACCCACGGCCATTGAATTAAATGAGAAGTTCCCTTGACATGCAACTGTGTAATTGGAGAATTACGCCTGCAGCTGATGGGCACTGTGTTCTGTAATAGCAGAAGGAACAAGTCTCTAATAGTAAAAAAGCATTTTCATAAAACTTTGTCATATATAAAATATCTTATTAATTGTTACTATTTCACTGATGATTAAAGCGTAACACAGGTGTTCGCTCTGCTTTTTGCTGTGAGACAGTCTTGGGTCATACAACCTTAAAAAATAAGAGCTCGTCTGTTTCCCAAGCTGACAAAAGTGACGGGGTGAATTGCATTGTTTCTCTCTCATACTCATTTGCACTCACACGCACATACACAAAGCACCCACAGTTTTCATCATCATGACACTGTTGCCACACTTTTTCCCACCTCCAAAAATCTGTCAGGAAAATGTGATTGCAAAATAATTATTCTTGTCTATACCCCACCTAGATCTCCATTGTTCATTTTTATGATTTTGAAAGATAAAGTCTGCAACAGAAGGAGAGCTGGCCTCATTCATCTTCCTAAACCCTTTGGTTTCCACCTTCAATGTTACAGTGAATGTAGATTTGACTCAGCAAGCCTGGGTCAAAGGCTTTACAGATACTGAACCTGAAGTGCATTAAGAGAATAAACATCTGCTATTGTGGCCTAGGATGACTGAAAAAGTAGCAATAATAAACACAACTTGGTGTCTGAGAAGGGTTTACAAGAGTCATCTAAAAATTTCATAAGAAATTAAGAGTTTGTAGAAGTGATGGATGGAGAAGGAAATGGCAACCCACTCCAGTGTTCTTGCCTGGAGAATCCCAGGGATGGGGGAGCCTGGTGGGCTTCCGTCTATGGGGTCACACAGAGTCGGACACGACTGAAGTGACTTAGCAGCAGCAGCAGCAGAAGTGATGGAATCATGTAACAAAGGTCAAAAGGTCAAATGCAATCAGATAACAATTACATTCTTTGAAAAATACTTCATGTGCACATTTTCTGCCCCAGTGGCACTAAGTCAATCTCAAGTCTTCCATCGGTAAACACAGTGGATCCAGAAAAACATATATCAAAGAAAGAGACTACAATGATTAACAAAGGAACAGAAGAGCAAACCAAAAGATGTCAGAGCAGGTAAGGACTACCTTTTAAAGGAAAGTGCTTTAAATATGATTGTGCAAAAAACATAACTTGGAGGCAAATCTGAAGTTTTGACACTTATACTTTACTTAGAGATTAGTCAGAGCTGTTCTCCTGTAGGGGCAACTAAGTTGAAACATAAAACGAAAAGAATTAATTATGACATCACAAAATCCCAGGGAAGAACTGAGAATCAAAGATCCCTTTGATGAAAATTTCCCACTTCTAAAGATGCAAAGTGCGACAGCAAAGACTTCAAATGATGCCAGGCAGGAAAGTCACGATACACTTTCTCCCATATCCCCTCTACGTGACTCCCTCATACATACTACCAGGAGTTTATTAGGTAACTCTTAGCTCTCCTGGCATGTGTATCCATTGCACTATTGGATTCTTCATAAAGTCAGGCCTCCATTCCCAACAAAGTAATGAAAAAGACAGATATGAAAAAAATACATTCAAAAAGCAAAAAGCAAAGAACTCTGGGATTTGACCTATTTCATGTCAGTAATGGGTGCTCTACTGGGGGAGGAACAGTAAGACTGGGACAATCACACACACAGAGCTCAGACTGCTCGTGCCTGCGCTTCCAGCAGCTGGTGGTGTTCCTTCACGGACTCTTCTTCCAGACCCTAACAGAAAACTAAAGGTTCCAACTGAGTACCTGAGATCAGAATCAGGCTGAGAAACTCTTGAAACATGAAATTATTTCAAAAATGAGAAATGAAGAAAAAAACTTACCCAAGTTGAGAAATGAGAAGTTAGGTATGGACAGAATAAAACTATTGGGCAAACGTGCAGACACAAGTCAAAAGGAAAAACTGAACTCAAGAAGGAAAGGAGAGAGGGAGGGGGAAATGGAGGAAAAGAGAGAGACATGCCGGCCCTTCCTGGAAAGATTCCTTGTCTCCTGATTTAAGTGCAAGATGCCCTTCTGGGGGGACGCACTGTTCACACCAGCGTCACAAGTGTACTTAAGTGGTCATGACAACCAAGCGGCAGACAGATTCCAGTGAACATAGTTAGAAGTCGGTGCTGCCCAGTCATCTCTCATGAGGGTGGGCACAGGGACTGAGGATGTGGCCAATTCTGGTGGCAGAGCCAAAGGAATTGGCGGTAGAAAATACCAAAAGCAGCCCCCTAACCCATTTTAGAGGGAAATATAGAAAACCCCCAAAACCTAAACAAAACAAAACTAAACAACCTTCTCCCTCCTGAAGAAAACCTCATGGAACAAATGCCCTGCAAGTCCTAATGTGTGTGTTCTCACAAGGCTGGCGGAGGTTATTTTGTCTTGGATTCCACAAAAATTTTGTCTCCATCTCTAATGCCAAAAGAATGCAAGGCTCGAGAGCTGTACTTCATTTCCTCTGGGCCAAAGGGAGCTTCATGGTCAAAATAGTAGAGAAGCATGTTGCTCGTGGGTAACTGAACTAGAGTTTTTAATTGTTTCTTTAGTTCTGCAACTGTTTGGTCCAGACGAATGCTCATCTCTTCCACCTGGTCGTTAAAGTGGACTTCTACTTTTGCACTGCTCTGGGGTCTCAGGTCCACTTCTGCCAAAGGCTCCAGCTTCCCATATTTTGTGATTAGTTCATGATACCTAGAAGGGAAAAAAAAAAAAGCAAAACAGTGATAGCCTAAGCCACCAGAGCAAGAACTACTGACTTTTTCAGAACTACAGGTAAACTACTGTTAGTAGTTTACCTCAACATCTTTCTAATATCCTGCTCTAATATTATATCTGCTTACCTACCTATCTATCTACTGTGACTATGTGGAATCTGTGATCTGATATGGTTGTCTCCTTGAAATCTCAGTAAAACCCCATCCTTGCAGACAGGGGGTTTCTTCTAAAGACAGCTATCACACCTGCTGCTAATAATTACGGAAGAATAGGCTTAGAGAGGAGAGGAGAGGAGAACCTAATAATTATGAAAGAATAGGCATAGAGAGGAGAGGAGAACCTAAAAAGGTAGACACTACAAAGGTTACAGATAGAAGTCCAGTCACTCTGTAGAACCCACTTGCTTGGGCGTCATCATCAAGGCGTGTAGATATCTAAGCCCATGTTTTTTGGTAATAGCTGGAAAGATGGACACAGACCAGCAGTTTCTGACCCCAGAGAAGCCATAACTTACAAACAAAAACACTGTTGTAAAATATAGTTGTATATTAGCTATTAACTCTGATTTTTCAGTGATGCTTTGTTTGAATGGTCCTGCCTAGCCTAGTTGACTGTAATATAAGGAGTTCGTGGAAGAATCAAGAATATGTAAAAGAGTGGTAAATGAGGGATACAAGTTCCCTGATCAAGGCAAGAATTAAAGAGCCAAAGATACTAGGATAAAAGTGAATTATGCAGGTGGGACCAGGGCCTAGAGGACAAGTTTCCCATGTGGAAAATCTTGTCTCGTCTGCCAGCTTTGGAGAATGTAGGTTTGATCTCCCTGCGGAAGCTGAGCAATTTCCTACAAACCAGAGAGGGGAAAAGTGCTGAAAAAGATCTGATATTAGCTTTACTATAACCAAGCTATACTGAGGTTAATTCTGGATCAGAACACAGTGGTCATAAGCTTGCTACTCCCCCACGTTCTCCCCCTACTTTGGCTTTAACTCAGTTAAATCAGTATTGTAACTAGGTTGGTAGAACACTGAAGCTGCAATAAGACCTCTGTGGTCAGGGATGGAGGCAATCATTGCCATGAAGCGGGGGACCAGGTGAAATAGCACCGGTCTTGGAGTCAGAAGATCTGATGTCAGAGTCTTGACTTGTAATTAGTTGTGTGGCTTAGCAACTCACTCAATCCTTTCATATCTCAGATTCCTCACTAGTAAAACTGGGATAATGTTCTTCCTACCTTATAAGACAGTTGTGAGGATCATACAAAATAACAGATGAGTAAGAACTCGTAAATTCTAAGTCCATATACAAATAAGTATTAAGACTCCATTCCTGCTGTCTGGGACTTGTATTATTAAAACACACATACCCTTTAAAAAATATATGACTGAAATCTACTTAGGAAGGACTTCTTGGAAAAGATGGTGGTATGATGAAACACATTACAGAAATTTCTCCCAGGTCTTGTACCCTAAATAATATTTTTTAAGGGTAAAATATTACCAGCAGCAACTAATACAGAAAAAGAGGGAACAGTCTTATTGAAATAGCCTTTTAAAAGGAACCAAAAGCTTTGTGTATGTGATTTTGTTAATAAGCAAGGATCCTAATTCAACCCCTAGAAGACGTTATGGAAAAAGAAGGTAAGGAAACAAAATCCTTACCAAGGTCAGTACCTTTAGTGTACTGACCAATACGTTTTAATTTAGAACAAATGGGGCTGAAGGAGAATGGAGTCAGCTGGGAGGAAGACTAAGGACATCCCTCAGGGATCAGAAGGCGCTACACCCCACTGACAGGATGTCAGGATCTTAGCAAGGGGAAAAAAACAAAACAAAACAGTCCACACAAACAAAAAACAAAACTACCATGACTTGAAATTTTCCAAGGCTCCAAACTAAAAAAGCAAAATGACTCAAAGACCAAGCGTATCTTTCTGTAGCCCAGTCTCCTAGCATATGACTTCAAGTAAGTGAAACTAGGTTATGATAATTTAACAAAATCTTGGGAAAGATAGCAGAACCTAGGGGTCAAATAAAAGCTGAATCCAGTTCTACAGATGTTTTCCCTCCAGACTACAGGAAAGTAGATAGAATTGTAACACCCCAGACTCTCAGACTCTGTCCAGGAGGAACAAAAGAAACAGTGGTGAGGGGGTCAAGGAGTTTACTTATACCAAGTTTCAGTAAAGACACGGGCTAGAGAGAGGGACTCACTCTTAGGCATAAGCAAGAAGATAAGACAAAGAGGCAACTAAGCACATACCACACAGCAAAAGGAATAAAAGAGAGAAACACAAAAATAAAAGGCAGAGGAGAACTCGATCTCAAAGAAAACATCTCAATGAAATGAAAATGCCCCACAGACACTCTAAGGTGCAGAAATTAATAAGTGCATTAATATAATAAAACAGGAGCTCAAAGATAAAGGATAAGCAGCAGAATGAGATGAAAAGCGAGATTTCAGCACCAGTGAAAGAGACTGAGCAAAATAACACATTTCCTACCAAATAAATAAATTAGAAAGCATGACCCAGGAATATTATACCTCACCAAGTTTTGTGTTTTTTTTTCCAGAAATAAACTTAACAAGCAAACTTAGGGAATACAGCACCCTCGAGTCTTTTTGAAAAAGAAAAACACTAGTCAACAATGAGATTAAAGAATTAGTGGTAAGCCCTGAATCTATTTAAATATAAAACTAAAACTTAATATTATAGCTGTATAATGCTATACTTGTTTATACCTGACATTATAGTCAACTGAATTTATCTCAAGCATAAACATATTTGTACACAAAATTATGGCCCATGTGCAGAAATTAGCCTATTTGTTACAACCGGTCAAGTCTATCTACAAATTAAATGACCTATAAATTAGGACACTCTAAGGTCTTAAATAGTTTTCTCAAACTCAACATGTCCAAAGATAATTCATTGTTGCTCTCCAACCTTCTTCTCTTCTAGTCTTTCTTATCTCGGTAAATGGCACCAGAAACTATCTAATCATCCCAGCCAGAAACTGAACAGTCGTCCGGATTCCTTCCTATCTCTCTTCTCCACTTCTCCCACTCATCAACTGCTGTGTCATACTAATTCTATTCCTAAATATTTCATGAGTCTATCTGCATCTCTTTGCCCACTTGTCTTGTAAATTCAAACCACTATCATTAATAACATGGATTGCCACAGCTTTCTTTGGATGCATAAGCTGGATGAGTCTCCTCAGTATTTGTTCCAACGTCATCCTAGAATGCCTTTCTATACGCAAAGATGAAAACTACACTTACCACCCTTCTTTTCAGGTGAGATTTAACTTTCATCAATCTCATTCAACAGCCCGGGGAGAGAGAGAGAGACAGGCTCTAGCAGACATGGGTGGGAACAGCTTGGTTAGAGGCTTCCTAATGATCAGATGGTGGTTCACATAGTGTGTTCCTGCAGTCAACTCCCCTGGCAGCAGCTTGCTGGTCTCCAGGTCATAGCTAAGGCGGTGTGATCCACCTTCAGGGACAGCAGCTTCCTGAGTCTCCCCTTATCGGGTGCCAGTGGAGGAAGCAGCGCCGTTGGTGGCCTAGTTCTGCAATACCACTCTAGAGATAATCCTAGGGAGGCAGCCCTTCCTCAGATTTTATAACATCTTATTCCTTGTATCAAATCCCTTTCTTCTTAAAATAGCTACTATGGCTTCTCTTACCTGAATCTCAAATGATATTCCTTTCAATGGTTTCCCAAGACCTTACAGTGGCTCCGCAATTACTCTTGCCTATATTATAGCCAAAGTCATTGTTACAAAACACAAAGTTGACCACAACATTCTTCTCTTAAAAATCACATAAGACACAGAGAATAAAGTCCTAAGTCTTTAATATGAATAAGATGGGCAGAATTTTGTCCCTCCCCAGTTATCTCCTTCCCTGGTGCTATTCTCAAGATTACATCATGCTATGGGGCATAGCTGATCCTAAAATAGGGTGATTAACTGGATGTCTATGTGCATGCTCAGTCGCTTCAGTCGTGTCTGACTCTTCGCAACCTTATGTACCATAGCCCACCATGCTCCTCTGTCCAAGGGATTCCCCAGGCAAGAATACTGGAGTGGGTTGCCATGCCTTCCTCCAGGGAAATCTTCCCAACCCATGGACTAAACCCATGTCTCTTATGTCTCATACACAGGCAGGCGGATTCTTTACTACTAGTGCCACCTGGGAAGCCCATTAACTGGGTGGGGCCTAATCTAATCATATGAGCCCCTAAAAGCAGAGAAACTTCTCCAGCTAACAATAGAAGAGGAAGTCGGGGAGATTCCAAGCATGAGAAGGACCTGACATGACACTGCTGGCTTGAAGATGAAGGGAGGCACATGGAAAGCATAAGAAGAAACAGAATTAAGCTGCCTGAAAGGTGACGCTTCTCCAGAACCTCCAATAAGGAACACAGCCCTGTTGACTCGATTTTGGCCTTGTGAGACCCTAAGCAGAGAACCCAGTTAAACCATCCTGTGCTCACACTTTTGACCCATAAAAACTGTAACATAATAAGCAGACATTGTTTTAAGCCACTTTATAGCAATTAGTTATAGCAGCAATAGAAAACTAACACTTTGATTATAAAAGTGCCTTCATAATTTCATTCCCATGTAACTTTCCACATTTATTTTGTGTCATCAATATAACCACATCCTATACCTGTTTTCCACTTATTTAACCTTAAGGTTTATTATTGATTTTGAGGTAACATCAGCAGAGTTTTGTATATGGATGAAAGCCTGGATATGGACTATAACAAATACTGACTCTTTATGCTATAAAAATGAAGAAAAAATATTAGAGTCGTGACTCACAATAACTCACTACGTACACTGAATATGAACCCCTAAAAGTTACATAAGTGAAAATCATGATTTTTAAGATACTATGTTTACCCCAAATATCCTTATTTTGGATTATTGTTAAGTAGGGCAAATCAGTAGATACAAAAAAATCATGATTTTACAAAATAACCAGTAAATTTTAGAAACCAATTTCTTAGTCCACCAGCTTAGATATTTTATTCATTGTTCAAAAGTTCATCTAAACAATGTCTGAACTATACCTGCATATTCTGTATTATCTGAGCTTTTCTTATCATCATCAGTCCCAAAGCCATAAAAGGTAAATTGGCTTTTTTCTTCTCAAAGTTGTATGATTTCTGATGATTAAGTAGTCTTCAAAATGAATGATCTCAATTTATAGTCTACCAATCAGTACTTCTACCTGGCTATTAAAAAGTATTTAATATTTGTGAGTCTCACTTCTGAAGTGGGCAAAATGCTATAGGCCTACCTTGGAAGATATTACTGACAAGGATATACTGTAATAAGCAAATGCTAAAATGTAATATATACTGTGTTTGTGTTCAGTAGTTCTGAATACCATTCCCCCATGACCTTCCAACAGAAAATGACCAATCACAAGAGAAACGAAATTTACTACACACAGCATAAAGGCCAGCATGACCACGTGGGCAACTGAAAATGATAAATGGAAACCAAATGCTAGCTGCAACCTTGTGAAGAACACTACCCACAGACAAACTGGCATGGTGCTTTTTTCCTCTTTCTTATTAAATAAAAACACCCACAGAGAGAAAACCTTCTTTCAACTTTAAGAGTCTCTGAATGGTGAGGAATTAGAAATTAGTTACTTGTGAAGTGGGGTTGCGGGTGGCACTAACAAAGGGGGGACTGGAGAATGAAGCCACGCTTAGTGGAGCTGGGTTAGGCACTCCACTCCCAGTGCACATAAACAAGCCTTTACACAAGAGGGGCTGCTGGTCCATGGCACACCTGCCTGATGGGACAGACACAAGAGCGTATTTTAGTAGCATGATGGTCAGGTTGGGAGAGGTATGTCCCTTTCTCCTTACTGCCCATTTTCACTCTTGATTCCTAAGAGAGCTAGGAGCATTTCCTCAATTAAAATTCAGTCACTGGTCTATGAAGCTAGATAAAAGACCTGGCACACTACTTGAAAAAGACTGTAGGTTTCTACCATAAATCTTAGTCTGAGGGTGAATTTATGAAAAAACCTAATCCCCAAAGATGAACAGAGACAAAGGTTACCTTGCAGTCTTATAAACTATCCTAAGGAATATGAACATAATATTTTATATAGTTTTTAGGAACACGGAAGACTAAAAGGAGGCCTAGAAGCAAAGGTTTTAAGCTGGCAGAAAGCGCCCACATTTGGACCTCATGTCTCCAAATCCATAAAAGCAGCAGCTCACAATCTCAAGGAGCATCCTAGATAAAAATGATGAGTCTTAAACATAAAATGCAAGTGCATTACCACAATGGCATTATGGGTATCCCAGAAGTGTTCCATCTCTCCCTTAAAACTATCTGGAGGTGTGCTCACAGGGGCCTATACAGTAGTGTTAAGCTAACAATTCTACTTCTCTACTGAGTCTCAAAAGCAGACTCATATTGAATCAACTGGAGTACTTATTCTAAGTAAAGCTATTTTACTTAAAAATAAGGTCTTCCCTTGTGGCTCAGCTGGTAAAGAATCCACCTGCAATGCAGGAGACCTGGGTTTGATCCCTGAGTTGGGAAGATCCCCTGGAGAAGGGAAAGCCTACGCACTCCAGTATTCTAGCCTAGAGAATTCCATAGACTGCATAGTCCGTGGGATTGCAAAGAGTTGGACACGACTGAGTGACTTTCACTTTCACTTCAAAATAAACCCCTTAGACTGTAAGGAGATCAAACCAGTCCACCCTAAAGGAAATCAGTCCTGAATATTCATTGGAAGGACTGATGCAGAAACTCCAATATTTTGGCCACCTGATGCGAAGAACCAAAGACCCTGATGCTGGGAAAGATTGAAGGCAGGAGGAGAAGGGGAAAACGGAGGATGAGATGGTAGGATGGCATCACCGACTCAATGGACATGAGTTTGAACAAGCTCCGGGAGTTGGTGATGGACAGGGAAGTCTTGCATGCTGCAGTCCATGGGGTTACAAAGATTCGGACTTGACTGAACGACTGAACTGAACTGAAATCCCTAACACAGACATCTCTTTAAAGAATGCAACAAATAAAACATGAAAAATCCCTTATGCTTCTTTCTCTTGGTTGAACAAAATCATTAAGTGTAACTAGAAGAAAACTCGGAGAAGGCAATGGCAAGCCACTCCAGTACTCTTGCCTAGAAAATCCCATGGATGGGGGAGCCTGGTAGGCTGCAGTCCGTGGGGTCGCTAAGGGTCGGACACGACTGAGCGACTTCACTTTCACTTTCCACTTTCACACAATGGAGAAGGAAATGGCAACCCGCTCCGGTGTTCTTGCCTGGAGAATCCCAGGGAAGGGGGAGCCTGGTGGGCTTCCGTCTGTGGGGTCACACAGAGTCGGACATGACTGAAGTGACTTAGCAGCAGCAACAGCAGCAGCAGCAGCAGCAGAAGAAAACTATTCACATAGTTTACTTTGTTTCCCAAGGTATTACAAAGGATTCAAAATACATTTCAAACATCTGATTGCTGTTATTTAATCTCTCTTGTATGGTATGCTTTCTCTGTTTTTTGACATGGTATCATACCATGGCATGGAAGAGGAATGGCAACCCACTCTGGTATTCTTGCTAGAAAAATGCCATGGACAGAGGAGCCTGACAGGCTACAGTCCATGGGGTCACAAAGAATCAGACATGACCAAGCATGCACATACGCACACATATCATGGCATATCAAAGAAGTTACCATAGTAGTCTATAGCTGGGATTTTGCACTCTACTTAAACAGTTTCCTCAAAGTCACCAACATCTTTTAAAACACATAAAACATCACATTTCAGAAGCAGAAAAGATTACAGAGATCATCTACTACATACTTTACAGATAACTAATTGAATTGAGGGCCAGTTTGCTATGCAAGAATGAAAGGTAGAAAGTAGAATTCAGGTCTTGTTCTCAGATCATCGTTCTTTCTCAGTTATCACCATCTTAATGGTTTGCTGCAATAATGAATACTGTTCTATAAATTTTCTTCTCCGTTTACATTACAATCTCTTTTTACAGGTTCTACACTTGGGTAGTACTCAAAATTCACTCCCAGAGTCTCATCCCTTTTCTCTCTGTGATCTTCCATCATGGAGCTCATTCTCTCACTTAAATGAAGCCATAGATGCTTCCCACTTGTCTTCCTCAAGCTTCTGTATTTCACCTACATCCAGAATTACTTATTCTCATCATTCACACAGATCAAAGTGTCTGGAACTGAACTTGGTATTTTTCATATGGTTTTCCATAAAGACTTGGAATTTTGTTTCAATTAACTATTCCTTAAATTCAAGTACTGTCAAAGTTGCCTAGTAAATGGACAAACATCTAGTCATAGAATACTATATTGCAGATAAGTAATACGGCAGAAAGTGAAGAGGAACTCAAAAGCCTCTTGATGAAAGTAAAAGAGGAGAGTGAAAAGGTTGGCTTGAAACTCAACATTCAGAAAACAAAGATCATGGCATCTGGTCCCATCACTTCATGGGAAATAGATGGAAAAACAGTGGAAACAGTGTCAGACTTTATTTTTTTGGGCCCCAAAATCACTGCAGATGCTGATTGCAACCAGGAAATTAAAAGACGCTTACTCCTTGGAAGGAAAGTTATGATCAACCTTGATAATATATTAAAAAGCAGAGACATTACTTTGCCAACAAAGGTCAATCTAGTCAAGGCTATGGTTTTTCCCGTGGTCACGTATGGATGTGAGAGTTGGACTGTGAAGAAAGCTGATCGCCGAAGAATCGATGCTTTTGAACTGTGGTGTTGGAGAAGACTCTTGAGAGTCCCTTGTACCGCAAGGAGATCCAACCAGTCCATTCTAAGGGAGATCGATCCTGGGTGTTCATTGGAAGGACTGATGCTAAAGCTGAAACTGCAATATTTTGGCCACCTCATGCGATGAGTTGACTCACTGGAAAAGACTCTGATGCTGAGAAGGATTGGAGGCGGGAGGAGAAGGGGACGACCGAGAATGAGATGGCTGGATGGCATCACCAACTCTGTGGACATGAGTTTGAGTGAACTCCGGGATTTGGTGATGGACAGGGAGGCCTGGCGTGCGGTGATTCATGGGGTCGCGGAGAGTTGGACACGACTGAGCGACTGAACTGAACTGAACTGAACTGAACTGAATTATTTGATATACATTTATCAATATGATTAAAACCCTGAATAAAATGGTTCCATAAATTCACATTTTAATGCATTTCTGCTCTAAAAGAAGAATAAAATGTATAAAATATGAAAGGGTTGAATTGCAAGAACACATGGCCCAGGCTCAAAAATGAGACATTTCCATGGACCAGAAACTGAATAGAAATACAAAGCATACAACTCAAACCACAGGACCACTGAACTCCAAGTTCAAACCAGGTAGTAGCAGTCAGAAGTTAAGTTCCTGTTAGGCAAAGGTGGTTAAAAGTACCCCACAGGAGGTATAGGAACTTAAGTCAGGATCACTGCCTGAAGTATTAGTAGAGTTAGGGTAATGTGAGGCTGGGCATGAAATAAGGAGGCAGAGAACTGCTGCAGATCAACTTTCTCAGGCTACCTCTTTTGACCAATGGGTCTAGGTAAAGGAAGTAAAAAGATAACTCTTCCAAAAGGAATTGAATCAAATCACCTACTGCTTGGGGTTTCCCAGGTGGCACAGTGGTAAAGAATCTGCCCCCCAATGCAAGAGACGTAAAAGATGTGGGTTTGATCCCTGGGTCAGGAAGTCCCCTGGAGTAGGAAATGGCAACCTAACTCCAGTATTCTTGCCTGGAAAATTCCAGACGGAGGAGCCTGGCGGAGAATGGAGTTAAAAAGAGATGGACATGACTGAGCGACTGAGAACATACACACACACCTGCTGCTTTGGTGACTAGATTTACACTAACTCAGTAATAGTGGGATAGGGTCTCCAAAATCCACTGTGAGAGTTGGTTCTAGATCAAGAGTCTAGGGAGCTGGTTAGAGACAACCGCAAAAACCATTAGAAAGGGAGAGGCAAGCTCGAAAGACAAATGTAAATAACAATACATATATAAGTAGCAATCCTCCGTGTGTATATATCTAGCAAGAGAGCTTCAAGATAATGAAGCAAAAACTGGTAGAACTGGAAGCTGAAATAGACAAATCCACAGTTACAGTTGGAGACTTTAGCAGTCCTTTCTCAGTAATTAACAGAATAAAAATAGAGAAAATTGTAAGCAATATAAAGACCTGGCCAACACTACAAACTTGACCTGACATTTTTAATACACATTTTCTAGCAACATCAGAAAACACATTTTTTTCCTAGTGCATATGGAACTGTCCAAAACAGACCATATTCTAGGCTCAAAATATACCTTTACTAAGTTTAAAATAATTGAAATAATACAAGATAAGTTATCTGACTATAATAAAATTAAATTATAAATCATTAACAGAAATATAACTGGAAAATCCCCAAGAATTTGGAAAATACACAACACATGTGTAAATAACTCATGGGTCAAAGAGAAAGTCACAAGAAAAATTAGAAAATTTTCTAAATTCAATAAAAATACAATATATAAAAAATTATAGAATGTAGCTAAAGCAGTGTTTAAAGAGAAATGTATAAAATTAAATGTTTACAAAGAAAAAAGGTCTCAAATCAATAATCTAAGCTTCCACCTTAAGAAACTAGAAAAAGATGAGCAAACTAAACTCAAACCAAGAAGAAGGAAGAAACTAATAAAGATATGAGCAGAAATAAGTGAAATAGAAAGCAGAAAACCAAGAGAAAAGACATAAAACATAAAAGCTGGTCCTTAAGGTTAGTGAATTTGATAAGCTTCTAGCCAGACTGATCAAGAAAAGAAGACATTAATATCAGGATTAAAAGAGGAGATATCACTACAGACTCTAAAACATCAAAGGCTTGTAATAAATGAATATTATGAACAACTTTATGCTCACAAATTCAATACCTAAGATAAAATGGATAATTCCTTCAAAGACACAAACTATCAAAGCTCATTCAAGAAGGAACAACTTGAATCAAGCTATATCTATTAAATAAATTTAATCATAGTTAAAACCTACAGTAAATATCAGGCACAGATGGCCTCACTGACAAATTCTACAAAATATTTAAGAAAGAAATAATATTCTACACAAACTCTTTCAGAAAACGGAAGAAGAAAGAACACTCACAAACTCATTTTATGAGGCCAGGACTATCCTAAAATTCTAGTATTAAAACAAGACAAAGACATTAAGAAAAAGAAAATGACAGATACATAAAAAAAATCCTCATTAATATAGACACGAAAATTCTCAACAAAATATTAGCAAGATAAATATTCCAATATATCAAAAGATTAAAATTATGGTATAGCCAAGTAAGATTTATTCTGGGAATTTAAGGCTGGTTAAACTTAGAAGCACAAGCTGCAATCAAGATTGCCGGGAGAAATATCGATAACCTCAGATATGCAGATGACACCACACTTATGGCAGAAAGTGAAGAGCAACTCAAAAGCCTCTTGATGAAAGTGAAAGAGGAGAGTGAAAAGGTTGGCTTGAAGCTCAACATTCAGAAAACTAAAATCATGGCATCTGGCCCCATCACTTCATGGGAAATAGATGGAGAAACAGTGGAAACAGTGTCAGATTTTATTTTTGGGGGCTCCAAAATCACTGCAGATGGTGACTGCAGCCACGAAATTAAAAGATGCTTACTCTTTGGAAGGAAAGTTATGACCAACCTAGATAGCATATTAAAAAGCAGAGATATTACTTTGCCAACAAAGGTCCATCTAGTCAAGGCTATGGTTTTTCCTGTGGTCAGGTATGGATGTGAGAGTTGGACTGTGAAGAAAGCTGAGCACCAAAGAATTGATGCTTTTGAACTGTGGTGCTGGAGAAGACTCTTGCAAGTCCCTTGGCCTGCAAGGAGATTCAGCCAGTCCATCCTAAATGAGACCAGTCCTGGGTGTTCACTGGAAGGACTGATGCTGAGGCTGAAACTCCAATACTTTGGCCACCTCATGAGAAGAGTTTACTCATTAGAAAAGACCCTGATGCTGGGAGGGATTGGGGGCAGGAGGAATAGGGGACAACAGAGGATGAGATGGCTGGATGGCATCACCAACTCGATGCACATGAGTTTGGGTGAACTCCAGGGGTTGATGATGGACAGGGAGGCCTGGCGTGCTGCAATTCATGAGGTCACAAAGAGTCGGACACGACTGAATGACTGAACTGAATCATTAAAAAAAAAAACAGTTAATATAATTCACTGTAATGGCACTCTAAATTTAAAAAACTACATAAGTTTCTTAAGAGATGCAGAAAAAGAGGGGGAAAAAAAGAAAAAAGAGAAGTATAAGTTATACAGATTGGAAAAGAAGATATACACTGTGCCTTGTCATATACAACATGACTACCTACAATGAATTTACCAAAGAACTACTAGAGGCAATAAATCTAGCAAGGTTGCAAGATACAAGGTCAATATACAAAAACTAATTGTATTTATATCCCAGCAATGAACAGTTGAAAACTGAAATTAAAAATAGTACTATTTATAATAGGGTTTAGATACATGAAATCCTTAAGTAAAAATGTAATAAAATATGGGCAGGATTTATGTGGCAAAATACGAAACACCAATTACTTAAAGAAATCATAGAAAACTTAAATAAATGGAGAGATATATTGGTTCATGGACAGGAAGACTCAATATTATTAAGATGCCAATTCTACCTATATTGTTCTACAGATTCAACAAGATCTCAAGCAAAATCCCAACAGGAATGTTTTTTCTAAAATTCAATAACTTATCCTACTATTTATATGTAAAGGCAAAGGAATTAGAACAGCCAAAATAACTTTGAAAAGAAAATCAAAGTTAAAATCTATATTATCTGGATCTCAAGACTTATTTTAAAGCTACAGTAATCAAAACAGCATAATACTGGCAAAAGGACAGACACATAGACCAATGGAAAACAAGAAAGAATCTAGACATAGAGTCTACCTACACAGTTTTAATTGTTTTTTCAGCAAAGGTATAAACTTAATAGAAAAAAGACAGTCTTATCAATGAATACAACTAAACAATGACATTCATATTTTCAAATTAAAACAAAACAAAAAATTAATCTATATCCTAAATCATATATAAAAATTAACTCAAATGAATCAATGTGTTTAAATGTAAAACCTAACACTATAAAATGTCTAGAAAAACATAAGAAATCTCTGTGATCTATAAGTTGATCTAAGATTTATTTGATATAACACCAAAAGCATAATCCATAAAAGAAAAAAAATCAGTGAGTTGAATGCCATCAAAATTTAAAATGTCTGCTATTTGAAAGAAACTGATAAAAAATAAAAAAACAAGCCAGACTGAGAGAAAATATTTACCAAACAATTGTCTGATAAGGGATATATAGATAGATAGATAGATACATGGAATATATAAATAACTCTCAGAACTCAATAATAAGAAAAGAACCCAGTACAAAAATGGGCAAAAGATTTTAACAGATATTTCACCGAAGAAGGCATCTGGGTAGCAAATAAGCACATCAGAAGATGCTCTATACTGTTAGTCACTAGGTAAATACAAATTAAAACCACTATGTATATATTAGAATGGCTAAAATTAAAGACAGAAACAAGCAAACTGAAAATACCACGGTGGTGAGGATTTGGAGCAACAGAACTCTCATATGTTGCTGATGGGAAAGCAAAATGGTACAGTTACTCTGGAAAACAGCTTGACAGGTTAAACATATACTTCCCATGACTCAGTAATTCCAATTCTCTGTATTTACTGAAGAGAAATAAGAATTTCTGTTCACACACAAACCTGTGAGTGGTTATAATAGCTTTCTTAATAAATTGCCCAAAAGGGTAAACAACCAGAATGTACTTCAGCTGATAAATGTCTAAATAAACAATGTCCTACTGAACAGTAAAAAGAATCTAACCAGTGATACACATAAGATGAATCTCAAATGCATTATGCTAAGTAAAAGAAACCAGATTAAAAAAGCTACCTATATCTCCTTTTAGAAACGGATAGAGTTACTAGATAGAAAATCAGCAAGAAGAGAGATCTGAAGAAAACAATCCATCAACAGTATCTAATCGACATACAAAGAACACTCCACTTTATAAGAGCAGAATACACAATTTTCAAGCACCCATGGAATAATCACCAAGGTGGGCATAAAATACACTTTAGCAAATTTAAAAGAACTGATATCATACAAGTATGTTTTATGACCATAATGTAACAAAAGTAGAAATCAATATCGGAAAGATAAGAGGAAAATTCCTAAACACTTGGAAATTAAACTTCTAAATAAACTTAATCAAACAGGAAGACTCAAATAAAATAATAATTTTTAAAAACAAAACTGAATGGAAATTAAAATATAACACATTAAAACACATAGGATGCCAGCAGTGCAGACAGCGAAATTTATAGCACTTAAATGTTTTATTAGAAAAGTCCTCAAATTAAGAATCTATATTCCTATGTCAAAAACTAGGAAAAGAGCAAATCAAGCAAAAAGTAGGAAATAATCAGAAATCAATTTTTTTTTTAAAAAAAGGAAAACACTGAAAACTACAAAACACTGTTGAAAGAAATTAATGAGGACATAAATAAGTAGAAAGATAATCCATGTTCATGGATTGAAATACTTCATATTATTAAAATGTCTATACTACCAAAAGCAATCTACAGATTCAACACAATTCCTATCAATATCTCAATAACATTTTTTTGCATATACAGGAAAAATAATCCTCAAATTTATATGGAATCTCAAAAGCTCCTGATTAGCGAAAACAATTTTGGAAGGGAAGAATAAAATTAGAGGACTCACATTTTCCTTACTTCAAAACATATTACTAAGCTACAGTAATCAAAATAGCACGGCACTGGCATAAAGGCAGACATATAGGCCAATGGAATAGAACAGAGAGGGCAGCAATAAAACTCACATATATGGGCAAATGACCCATAAAGGTTTGAAGACCATCCAACAGTGAAAAGACAGTTTCTTCAACAAATGGTGCTGGGAAAACTGGATATACACACGCAAAAAAGAAAAGAAAGTGGACCCTTACCTTCATCATATACCTAAATGAACTCAAAATGTATTAAAGACCTAAATGTAACATCTAAAACTATAAAATTCATAGAAGAAAATATAGGGGGAAGCTTTATGACACTGGATTTGGCAATGATTTCTTTGATACTACACCAACACCAGAGACAACAAAAGCAAAAACAGACTTATGAGACTATATCAGACCTAAAAAGCTTTTGTACATCAAAGGATACAATTAACAGAGCTAAAAGGCAAATTATCAAATGGGAGAAAATACCTGCAAATCACATATCAGATAAAAGGTTAATATCCAAAATGTATAAAGATATCCTACAACTCAACAATGAGAGTTGGACGGTGAAGAAAGCTGATCGCCGAATTGATGTTTTTGAACTGTGGTGTTGGAGAAGACTCTTGAGAGTCCCTTGGACTGCAAGGAGATCCAACCAGTCCATTCTAAGGGAGATCAGTCCTGGGTGTTCACTGGAAGGACTGATGCTAAAGCTGAAACTCCAATACTTTGGCCATCTCATGAGAAGAGTTGACTCACTAGAAAAGACTCTGATGCTGGGAGGGATTGGGGGCACGAGGAGAAGGGGACGACAGAGAATGAGATGGCTGGATGGCATCACTGACTTGATGGACATGAGTCTGAGTGAACTCCGGGAGTTGGTGATGGACAGGGAGGCCTGGCGTGCTGTGATTCACGGGGTCACAAAGAGTCGGACAAGACTGAGCAACTGAACTGAACTGAACAACTCAACAACAAAAAATATAAAAACAGATTTTAAAATGGGTAAAGCACTCAAACAGACATTTCTCCAAAGATGACATACAAATGACAAAAAGCATACAAAAATATGCTTAACATCACTAATCATCAAAGAAATACAAATCAAAATCATTATGAGATACCACCTCACACCCATTAGGATGGATATCATCTAAAGAACACGAGATAACAAGTGTTGGTTGGTGGAGAAAATGGTGCACTGTTGTTGTAATTGTAAAATGACACAGCCACTATGAAAAACAGTATGGTGATTCTTCAAGACTTAAAAAGAGAATTACCACATGATTCCAATCCACTTCTGGGATTCAAAAGAACTGAAAGCTGGGTCTTGGAGAGATATCTGCACATCCTTGTTCACAGCAGCACTATTCACAGTAGCCAAGAGATGGGAGCAAACCAAATGTCTACTGATAGATGTGGCATATACATACAATGGAGTATTATTCAGCCTTAAAAAGGAAGGAAATTCTGTCACATGCTACAGCATGGATGAAACATGAAGATATTATGCTAAGTGAAATAAGTCAGTCACAAAAAGACTATACGATTCTTTTTATATAAAGTATCTAGAGTAGTCAAATTTATAGAGACAGGAAGTAGAATGACAGTTGTCAGGTGGTTGTAAGGAGCTGGAGGGAGGAGCTGAGGAGCACTTGATATTTTATAAATATAGTTTCAGTTTTACAGGAGTAAAAAATGTTCTAGAGATTTGTTGCACAACAATGTAAATGTACTTAACACAACTGAACTGTATACTTAAAAATGGTTAAGAAGATAAACGTTATATATTTTACCACAATTTAAAAAAATGGTTAAGATGGTAAATTTTGTCATAGGTATTTTAATAAAATTTAAGTTTTAAATTGCATTACATGATAAAAAAAGGAAAATTAAGACCTTTACACAATCTTATCTAGAAAACAAAAGGGGAGGAAAAACTTACCAACTCATTTTATAAAGCCAGTGTTACTCTGATATGAAAAGCACATAAATACAGCTTTTCGAAAAAGAATGCTGCATTTTGATATATCTCATGATCCCAGACACAAAAATCCTCAACAAAATACTAGAAAACTAAATGCAACAATGTAAAGAAAGATATACATATACACTGTGACCAAATGGAATTTATTCTAGGCGTGCAAAGCCTTCCAGTGACTTCCAATGGAAGGACTGATGTTGAAGCTGAAACTCCAATACTTTGGCCAGCTGATGCGAAGAACTGACTCATTTGAAAAGACCCTGATGCTGGGAAAGATTGAAAGTGGGAGGAGAACCGAATAGAGGATGAGATGGCTGGATGGCATCACCAACTCGATGGACATGAGTTTGGGTAAACTCCAGGAGTTGGTGATGGACAGGGAGGCCTGGCGTGCTGTAGTCCATGGGTTTGCAAAGAGTCGGACATGACTGAGCGACCGAACTGAACTGATGAAAAGCCTGGTTCAACATTTGAAAATCAATCAGTATAGCTCCCATATTAACTTGAGACAGAAGAAAAACCATTTAACATTTATTGATACAGAAAAAGCATTTGAAAAAAATCTTTTTGATAAAGACTCAGCATGTTAGAAACAGAGGGGAACTACCTGATACAGACTATCTACAAAAAGCCTATAGCTAACATTATACTTAGTGGTAAAAGACTGAATGCTTTTCCTAAGATTGGGAGCAAAGCACTCTTATGCAACATAGGTACTAGATGCTATAGCCACTGCAATAAAGTAAGAAAAAGAAACAATCTTGTACACTGGAAAGTCAGAAATAAAATTTTTCATATTTACAAATGACATGAAATAGGTGTAAATCTAAAAAAAGACTGAAAAGGTATGTTAAAAATTATAAAATGTTTATCGAAGAAATCAAAGAATGTCTAAGTAAATGGAGAGAAACACTGTGTTCATGCACTGGAAGATCCAGTATAGTAAATATGTGAATCTTCCCCACCTGATATAAGTTTAATAAAATTTCTTTCAAAATCCCAGAAAGATTATTTGTAAACAGAAACAAGTTTAGTCTAAGATTTATATATTAGAAAAGCAAAGGCCCAAGAATAGCTAAAATAATCTTGAACAAAGAGAAGAATCATTCTGTGTGATAGTAAAACTTATTGTATGGCTTCATTACTTGGTAGGACAATAAGACACATAGATCATTGAAACAAATTAGAAAACTCCACAGTATATCCAAACAAAATAGGCTCTTTCAATTTTTTAAAAGTTACAAAAGCAATGCAATAAAGAAAGACAATCTTCTCAACAAATGGTGCTGGAGCAATTGCACAACCATAGGCCAAAAAAAAAAAAAAAATGAACCTCAACCTAAACCTCTCACATTGTACCAAAATTAACCCAAAATAGATTATGGATTTAAATGTACAATTTAAAACTATAAAACCTTTGGGGGGAAAAAGCAAAATACTTCACAATGAAACTTTGGAAGTACTCTTTAAAGTGAGGAACAAGATCAAGGAAAATGCCCTCTTTTATTGTTCATTTAAAATATTATACTGGAGGAGGTCCTATCTAAGAAACAGAAAAAAGAAATATAAAAATATTTGCAGATATGATTGCCTACCTAGAAATCCAAAAGAAAGCAAATAGTAGCTATTCTATACATTAGTAAAACTGATGGACAGATGATCAACATATAAAATTAAATAGTATTCCTAAACACAAATTAGAAAGCAGTGACAGAAAAAAAAATATTTCATTTTAATAGCAATAGAATGTATAAGATGTCCAGAAATAAATTTAACAAAGCTGTGCAAGTACATTGTGAGAGAATTAGAAACACTGCTGAAGTACATAAAGATTCTTTGAATTACATGGAAAGACATCTTATGTTCACAGATAAGATGTAACAGCATCAAGATGTCAATTCTCCCAAATTAGTCAATGAATTCAATGTAATTGGAATCCAAATTATAGCAGGATTTTTACTTGATAAGCTAATCCTAAAATTATAGGGAAAAGGATCCAAAATATCTAATCAGAATTAGATTCAGTTAACCTGAATCTAAAAAAAGAACAATTAGGTAAGGAAACATATTCTTACTGGTAATTCAGACTTACTATAATTTAACAATGTAATAGAGCAATTTTGTAATGGTACAGGAATGGACTATACATCAATGGAATAGAACAGGACTCTGACAAAGAATCATGAATGTACATAAAAAACTAGATATAAAACTGAACTGGTATTACAGATCAATGGTGAATACCAATTATCATTGTGTAGGAAAAAAACAAAGTCGTAGATTGCTATTAGAGACTAAACACAAAAATAGATTCCAGACAGATCAAAGCCATAAATGTGAAAGCACTCTTAGAAAAAGGCCCGCAAGATTATGTTCAGTGATCTTTGGAAAGGAAATGATTTCTTGACCAAGATGGAGTAAGAATAAACCACAGAGGGACTCCTCTAGCAGTCCAATGGTTTAAGACTCCATGCTTCCACTGCATGGGGTATGGGTTTTGATCCCTGGTCGGGGAACTAAGATCCCATGCACTGTACAGTGTGGCCAAAAATTTTAAAAAAAAAGTATACCGTAGAACAAAGGACTGATACATGTTATAGTAAATTTTTCAACAAAATACAAACTGAAAATATCAGATTGAAAAGATACACAAGAAACTTCAATGTATATTAACAAAATAGAAGATCCTATTTTATACTTTAATAGCTATATAAAATATAATAAGTAGACATCAACTATATACATCAAACTTTGTCAGTGGTTGGTTACTTCTTGGAGTAAGAAATAGGACTAAGACGGAGACAAAAAGGTACACTCCAGTTTTATCTGTAATATTATCTATTTCAATGAAAAACTAAACGAGTAAAATACTAAAAATCATCAGTTCTGAACCTTGTGAACATAAGTATTTATATATTATTCTCAGTATTTTAATTCTAAAAAAGCAAACAAAAACAATAAAAGATAAAACTGGCAACATACCCTGGCCAAAACAAAAAGTTTAGACAACAAAGAAAATTTCCCCTAAGACCATGATTTGGGAGGGCTGGTTCTCATTCTTTCTTTCCTTTGCAGCTACGTTCAAATTCTCATATATAACTCTAATCAAGATTAGGAAGGCAGCCTATCTTCTGCTGGGCTGGGAAAGTGGAAAGAAGTCACAATCAAGTCCAAGGTAATTGGAATGACAAAAGCGGTAAGCAACAGGGAGAGCTAACATTTCAGAGGCTCTCCATGGTGCGCCAAGCAGAAAGCCCCTTTTGTTTCTCATCAAGACTTGCAGCTGAATGTGAGGAGTGCTGTGTCACGGCCCTTGTCAGAGGATGATGGAGCCTGGCAGTATGGAGAAGCCCAGGAGACTCTGTCCAACGGAGGAATGTTCCCTCACAACAGCAGGTCCTCTGTCTGGAAGGGATATGAGGGAACGACACGGCACACTAGGATTTCTCCAGCACCCAGGGCAAAATAAGCCTTCATTGAGGTGGGGTCCAAATACAGCCTGCTGCCCTGTTCTCACAGTAACATGAAGATACAATCAACTCCATTTAGAAAAGCCATTAGTCTTAGGCAGGAAAAAACATGCTCTCCATATTTTAAAAAGCTGGTTACCACTAATGACAATCCAATAAACATTTGTGGAATTGCTACTATAATCCCTGACATCATAAATAAGAATTTCCCAGGGCACAGGTTAGGGACTCCTTGGGACAAACATAAAGTGAGATACTAAAGAAGGATAAAAGCAAAAAGAAAAGCCTTTAAGAAAACTTTATTTCTGGCTCTGCCACTCTGTCTCTGACAACAGCATTTCTTCCTATCAAATAATTGCTCACTGGAGCTATGCCTCTCATAACTTCCTTTTATGAAAAACAAAATTCCAAAGTCTACAAAAAGACACCCCAAATCAATGCATTTACTTTCCCTGTCTTTAAAAATAAACAGAAACCATTGGACCCCCCCAAAAGATACATGATATGTTGATTTCTAAAAGAAAAGTTAAGATGGTTTTTCTTTTTCTATTTCTCTTTAAAACTAAACACAGGGGAGCTGTGTATTAGTTAAGTAGGAAATAAGTAACTTAAATCAATCTCAGGAAATTAAGAGATAAAGAAAACATAAAATAAAGGAAAAACTGATAAATACAGGCAATGTAGAGAGATGTCTGATAAACAGCAAGGCAAAATATAATAAATAGGTACATTTTAACATGTACTAGATTCATAAATGTGGAGTTTTTCTCTCTAAATGGTACTTTTATACCCCGAGAGAAATCAGACCTATAAACGTCAGAAAACACACAGAATTTCACAATGTATTTTCTAAAAATGGCTTCAAATTCTACAGTGATACTCGGTCCTAACGTGTACCTCTGTAAAGGCAAATAAAGGACCACTGATACACATATCCTCCTTTACTCAAGTCTCAGTTATTAACTAGGTCCCTGGGTCTCTGTCAGCTTCTCCTTCTAAACACAAACCTAAATCTGCCCACATAACTTTCTCACTTGAAGCCTTTCAATGATTTCCCACGGCCCACATGAAAAAGTCCTAGTCCACTGGCATGGCATACCAAGGTCTTAAATGGCCTGCCCTGGTTTCTACCTTCCTCCCCAGTGTTATCTGCCACGATTTCCCATTTAATTGCTCATCATTAAGTCATACTGGAACTAAAGACTTATTTCATACCTCTGTGCCTTAACTTCCCACAAACTCCCTTCTGTTTGGAATATTCTCCCCCTCATCTTCACCAGATTAACTCAGTCACAAGAAATGTAAGTTAGGTGTTGATAAATACAAATAATGGTAGGTTAAGAGAATGACAGGAGACAGAGGTGTGCTGTTTTAGCTAGCTTGGTCAGGAAGGGAGTCTCTGATGCGGTATCAGAGAGAGAGCCCAGCAGTTGATGTGGTACATTCTGAACAGGGGAAACAATGCAAAGGCCTGAGGCGGAGTGTGCTTGGTGTGTTTGATGAATGGAAAGGATTTTTTTCCCCATGTATTTGAGTTCTTATAAACTGGCTGCCATGTGGAGACTTGGGCTTCCCTAGTGGCTCAGATGGCAAAGAATCTGCCTGCAATGTGGGAGACCTGGGTTCGAACCCAGAGCTGGGAAGATCCCCTGGAGGAGGGCATGGCAACCCACTCCAGTATTCTTGCCTGGAGAATCCTCATGAACAAAGGAGTCTGGCAGGCTACAGTTCATGGGGTCGCAAAGAGTCAGACACAAATCTCCAAGAATGGAGAGATGGAGAGACTAAGCACAGCATGTGGAGAATATGGGGCAAGGGTGGATATAGGGAGGCCAACTGTAATAGGAAAGAACAAATCTGACTCCATATTAGATCTGTTATATTTTACTTAACCTTTGTCTTCTATTGTTTTGCTTCAAGTTAAAAACGTTGGCTATAGTATGAAATATAATACAAGTTAGTCCATTCTCATCACTCTGACCTTTAAAAGTGCAACACTTTTCATTGGATAAAAGAAGAGATAAAAAAGCTGCAGGACAGAGAATAGCACTTCTCTCCTTGGAGGTTTACAAGGACATCAGTGACTCAACCTACTCAGACAACTGCAAGAACAAAGGATTACCACAGCAAGAAGTTTACAAAAACAAACCAAATTCCCTCCCCTTTTAATATAAAAGAAGCCTGAATTCTAACTCAAGTAAGATGATTCTTTGGGATGCTAATCCACCATCTTCTCAGGCTACTGGCCCTCAAAATAAAGTCACTCTTCCTTGTCCTAACAACTTGTCTCTTGACTTATTGGCCTGCTGTGCAGTAAATAGTGCAAGCTTAGAGTTGGTAACACACTGGAAGGCAACTATAATAATACAGGTAAGAGATGAGGAAGGCTTGAACTAAAACGATGCTATGAAGCATTAAGATTCTGTATATTTTTGAAAGCAGAATTGAAAAAAACAAAATGGACTAATTGTGGGGTATGGGAGAAAGAAATCAGGGATGATGCCCAACTCTTAATCTTGAGCAACTGGAAGAATGAAGAGATGGAGGGAAATGTGCACAGCAGCAGACAAAGCAGGGAAGGCGAGGGGTCAAAGAAAGGCAAAGAAGGCACCAAAAGTTTGATTGTGGACACATTAGGGTTAAACATCCAGACAGAGATGTCAGGTAGATATCTGGAAATGTTAGTTTGGAATTTAGGGGCAAATCAGAGCTGAATAAATGTGGCAATTATTTGAAATCAAAAGGTGTGGAAAGCTACAGGACTAGATAAAAGTACCTATGGGATGAGTACAGAAGAGAAGAGATGCAAAGATGAAATCCTGAGATAACTAGATTTTTAGAAGTTGGGAACATGAGGAGCCTCCAGCAGAGGAGATATATATCTCTAGCTTAGCCCAGATGGCAACCTTCTTAAGAACAGATACTACTATTTTGTCTTATCTGCAGCTTCTGGCTCAATGCCTCTTAGTTCATAGTAGATATTCAGTAAATAAATTGAACTGCCCTTTGAAACCCATCTAGAATCTAGTTATTTCCTAGAAGGTCTCCTGGTAAAATATGAGCGTCCAATGACTGAAATATGCCCAACCCAGTGAGGACAGCTTTTCAACCACTGGCAGCACCCACTGAACTGATTCTGAAATAGCACACCACTGCCATACAAGCCATGAAGAGACTAGGCAGAGATGAAGACTCTAAAAGAAAATTGATTGATTGGAAAAGCAAACACTATGATGTTTAAAGACCAAGAATCATGAAACAGAAATTTTTCGTCTTCTACTGTTTTACAAAATAAATAAATATGAAACATATGGGCAACTCCTCTGCTTTTTGTGTGTCAGTCCATAATTACCATAAACAGACACAGTAGAGAGGCTAAGCTTCCAGCTCCACCCACCAGTAGAAGGGGAGCACCTGTAAGGAACTATTACACTCTTAATAAGTATGTCTCCCTTCAGTCCTCTAAACATTTTATTCTGTTCATCATAAAAAACTGAAGTGGTACAGGTAACTGGAGCTTATATTTTATTCTGAGATAGAAGAATATGTAAATTTCTGGATCATCTTTAAAGTCTTCTGTTGCCAAAATGACTAATCATATGGAAACAGATGTGTGTGAATAATCCGACTGACTCACAAAATAACTTTGCTACCATAAAGGACACTGAACAGATCATAATGGCCTTTTATTCAAGTTCTCAAAAGACATTTTGGCTAACTTATTTGGTGATTAATGACATAAGACAGGAAAACGAGAGGAGAAGACTGGGGAGCCTAAAAACTGGGGAAGGATGCTGGAAAAGTCAGACTTTATACGGAAATCAAGATTTTAAAAATCCATGGTCAAGTGAAAAGGAATGCTTTCTTCAAAATAAACAGATACCTCAATCCCACCAGGAAACTAAAGCTCAAATGTGATTCTGTATGAAACATTAAATTATCCAGGAAGTCAAATTTTTACCTTTTACTAACTATGAACTGTGCTATTCACTATTCATTGGCGTTTTGGGGAGAAATTATTCATATAACTTGGAAGACAATTAAAGAGATGGTAAGTACAGTACTAATGCCCTGTTTATACATCACTCTTAATTCATAATGAATGCATTTAATATAAATTCCTCTCTGTTATTCACCATTTCATCTTGCATCAGCATGAATGCTATTATATTCTTTAAAAAATGGCTAACACAGCTCCTGGCATATTATAGTGGCTCAAAAATCAGTCCACCAGGAGACTTAGAAGAAAACTACTCGGGAATGTGTACTACAGTGGATATAAGTCAACTTTGGCATCAGAATGTCCTTCTGATTTGAGGGAAACCCAAGACAGATGAGAGGCAGAAACCACGTCCCACTACAGAAGCTGAAGAGTAGGTATTCTCTTTCTCCCCTGGAAGCTAGAACCTGGGAAGGTGACATAAACCTGTCTAACTATAGCTGGAATTTTAAATCCTAAGATGTAATGCAAGGACATGAGGTCTGACAGAGATTACTCACAGCAGATAAGGAAGAATCAAACATTCAAAAGCATGGCGGCAAAATGTCTGAAGACAGTGAAGTCTAGCAACATACTGATGACTGTCCAGTGACCAGTGTAAGAAGGACACTGTTTGTACAGTGAGATCTACAGAAATCTTGGCTGTGCCCACCTTCCCCTCAACCCTGCCCAAGCCTAATTCTCTAATCTTATCAATTCTGAACCCTACATAGTATTTATTATTCTTTTACTAAATTCCTGTTCTACTTAAGTTGGCCAGAGTTGATTTCTGTTCTGTGCCCTAAGGGCCTGCTACTAGGGAGTAGATTCCCCAGCAATAGTACCTCAGGTAATTAAAGGTGATTTGGGATTTGTTTCTGAGGCGGTGGCTGCGCGGGCACAGGAGGGCCAAGAGGAGCTACTCCACGTTCAAGGTCAGGAGGGTAGCCTTGAGGAGATACCCCTCGTCCAAGGTAAGGTACAGCGGCTGCACTTTGCTGGAGCAGCTGTGAAGAGATATTCCACGACCAAGGTAAGAGAAACCCAAATAAGACGGTAAGTATTGGAAGGGGACATCAGAGGGCAGACACACTGAAATCATAATCACAAAAAACCAGTTGATCTGATCATATGGACCACAGCCCTGTCTAACTCAATGAAACTAAGCCATGCTGTGTGGGGCCACCCAAGATGGACGGGTCATGGTGGAGAGGTCTGACAGCATGTGGTCCACTGGAGAAGGGAATGGCAAACCACTTCAGTATACTTGCCTTGAGAACCCCATGAACAGTATCAAAAGGCAAAATGATAGGATACTGAATGAGGAATTCCCCAGGTCGGTAGGTGCCCAGTATGCTACTGGAGATCAGTGGAGGAATAACTCCAGAAAGAATGAAGGGATGGAGCCAAAGCGAAACAAATACCCAGTTGTGGATGTGACTGGTGATAGAAGCAAGGTCCGATGCTCTAAAGAGCAATATTGCATAGGAACCTGGAATGCTAGGTCCATGAATCAAGGCAAATTGGAAGTGGTCAAACAGGAGATGGCAAGAGTGAACATAGACATTCTAGGAATCAGTGAACTAAAATGGACTGGAATGGGTGAATTTAACTCAGATGACCATTATATCTACTACCGTGGGCAGGAATCCCTTAGAAGAAATGGAGTAGCCATCATGGTCAACAAAAGAGTCCGAAATGCAGTACTTGGATGCAATCTTAAAAACGACAGAATGATTTCTGTTCGTTTCCAAGGCAAACCATTCAATATTACAGTAATCCAAGTCTATGCCCCAACCAGAAATGCTGAAGAAGCCAAAGTTGAATGGTTCTATGAAGACCTACAAGACCTTTTAGAACTAACACCCAAAAAAGATGTCCTTTTCATTATAGGGGACTGGAATGCAAAAGTAGGAAGTCAAGAAACACCTGGAGTAACAGGCAAATTTGGCCTTGGAGCACGGAATGAAGCAGGGCAAAGGCTAACAGAGTTTTGCCAAGAGAACGCACTGGTCATAGCAAACACCCTCCTCCAACAACACAAGAGAAGAGTCTACACATGGACATCACCAGATGGTCAACACCGAAATCAGACTGATTATATTCTTTGCAGCCAAAGATGGAGAAGCTCTATACAGTTAGAAAAAACAAGACCAGGAGCTGACTGTGGCTCAGATCATGAACTCCTTATTGCCAAATTTAGACTGAAATTGAAGAAACTAGGGAAAACTACTAGACCATTCAGATATGACCTAAATCAAATCCCTTATGATTATACAGTGGAAGTAAGAAATAGATTTAAGGGACTAGATCTGATAGATAGAGTGCCTGATGAACTCTGGACGGAGGTTCGTGACACTGTACAGGAGACAGGGACCAAGACCATCCCCATGGAAAAGAAATGCAAAAAAGCAAAATGGCTGTCTGAGGAGGCCTTACAAATAGCTGGGAAAAGAAGAGAAGTGAAAAGCAAGAGAGAAAAGTAAAGATATAAGCATCTGAATGCAGAGTTCCAAAGAATAGCTAGGAGATAAGAAAGCCTTCCTCAGCGATCAATGCAAAGAAATAGAGGAAAACAACAGAATAGGAAAAACAAGAGATCTTTTCAAGAAAATTAGAGATACCAAGGGAACATTTCATGCAAAGATGGGCTCGATAAAGGACAGAAATGGTATGGACCTAACAGAAGCAGAAGATATTAAGAAGAGGTGGCAAGAATACACAGAAGAACTGTACAAAAAAGATCTTCACGATGAAGATAATCACGATGGCGTGATCACTCACCTGGAACCAGACATCTTGGAATGTGAAGTTAAGTGGGCTTTAGAGAGCATCACTACGAACAAAGCTAGTGGAGGTGATGGAATTCCAATTAAACTATTTCAAATCCTGAAAGATGATGCAGTGAAAGTGCTGCACTCAATATGCCAGCAAATTTGGAAAACTCAGCAGTGGCCACAGGACTGGAAAAGGTCAGTCTTCATTCCAATCCCAAAGAAAGGCAATGCCAAAGAAAGCTCAAACTACCGCACAATTGCACTCATCTCACACGCTAGTAAAGTCATGCTCAAAATTCTCCAAGCCAGGCTTCAGCAGTATGTGAACCGTGAACTCCCAGATGTTGAAGCAGGTGTTCGAAAAGGCAGAGGCACCAGAGATCAAATTGCCAACATCCGCTGGATCATGGAGAAAGCAAGAGAGTTCCAGAGAAACATCTATTTCTGCTTCATTGACTATGCCAAAGCCTTTGACTGTGTGGATCACAATAAACTGTGGAACATTCTGAAAGAGATGGGAATACCAGACCACCTGACCTGCCTCTGGAGAAACCTGTATGCAGGTCAGGAAGCAACAGTTGGAACTGGACCTGGAACAACAGACTGGTTCCAAATAGGAAAAGGAGTACGTCAAGGTTGTATATTGTCACCCTGCTTATTTAATTTATATGCAGAGTACATCATGAGGAACGCTGGGCTGGAAGAAGCACAAGATGGAATCAAGATTGCTGGGAGAAATATCAGTAACCTCAGTTATGCATATGGCAGAAAGTGAAGAGGAACTCAATGGCCTCTTGATGAAAGTGAAAGAGGAGAGTGAAAAGGTTGGCTTGAAGCTCAATATTCAGAAAACGAAGATCATGGCATCTGGTCCCATCACTTCATGGGAAATAGATGGCGAAACAGTGGAAACAGTGTCAGACTTTATTTTTTTGGGCTCCAAAATCACTGTGGATGCTGATTGCAGCCAGGAAATTAAAGGACGCTTACTCTTTGGAAGGAAAGTTATGACCAACCTAGATAGCATATTAAAAAGCAGAGACATTACTTTGCCAACAAAGGTCAATCTAGTCAAGGCTATGGTTTTTCCCATGGTCACGTATGGATGTGAAAGTTGGACTGTGAAGAAAGCTGATCGCCGAAGAATTGATGCTTTTGAAGTGTGGTGCTGGAGAAGACTCTTGAGAGTCCCTTGGACTGCAAGGAGATCCAACCAGTCCATTCTAAAGGAGATCAATCCTGGGTGTTCTAAAGCTGAAACTCCAATACTCTGGCCACCTCATGCGATGAGTTGACTCACTGGAAAAGAGTCTGATGCTAGAGGGATTGGGGGTGGGAGGAGATGGGGACAACAGAGAATGAGATGGCTGGATGGCGTCACCGACTCGATGGACATGAGTTTGAGTGAATTCTGGGAGTTGGTGATGGACAGGGAGGCCTGGCGTGCTGTGATTCATGGGGTTGCAAAGAGTCGGACACGACTGAGCGACTGAACTGAACTGAACTGAGAGGCCAGTGGATATCACAATATTCATGGGAGGGATTCTGCAAGTCCTTGCCATGGAGTGGTGAAATAACTAATTATCACTTGAGTTCACAAGGAGACTGAGAGAGTGCTACCAAGAATAAAACACATGAAGGGAATGAACAATTCAAGACTATGAGCACCTGCTATTCTAAACGTACAAAGTAGAGAATATTACATAAAGAGAATGTTAGTGTCAAATTCCTATAAAGGATCTTTGCTCTCTTACAATAGAGCTGAAGTAGCCATAAAAACAAATATACAGGATTTTATGCTCTAGGTTGCTGAATTATAGGTCATTTTGCATCCATATTGGAACTATCCTATGAAAGTTGGAGCACTGATGGGAGAGACACAGAGCATATGTTGAAATGGAAGTACATATAAGGAAGGACTCTGAGGACTTGGGAATATCCTGAAACCCTAAATCCTCACTGGGTCCAATAAGACTGTTCCTCTGTGGCTTGAAAAGGCAGTAAAATCCCCTTGCCTGAGGGAATTACCTTGCAAGTGTAACCTAATTCCCCATTTGCCGCCTCCTTCCACATACACACTCTACTGCACCACCATCAATCAAATCACAGTGTTGTCTGTGGGATCAATTACAAAAACATCAAAACATTTACAAGTCTTTTGTCATTTATATGGACAAACATATGGGAAATGAATATAGAGAATATAAGAAATAAATTGTGTTAACCAAGGTGAAAAAAAGCAATTCTAGATCTGGCTGATTTTGTGTAGGTATATTACCAAAGGTTCTGAATTTTAAAAAACCTAGTGGCTAGCTTCAATGATTTAGAATCATTTAGAGTGGTTCTAAGCTGGCTGACTGGAAATTGGACTCAATGGTGGTGGTCTCTGCTAAAACAAGTTGAAATGTCACAAATTCTTTGAGCTAATGTGGAAGGGGGAATTCAGAAACTTCAAGACACAGGAATGAAGGAAATTACTGTCATCCTGCTACCACTTCACCCATTCTCCACCCATGGACCCTACAAAGACCCAGAGATACTTCCTTCCCCAAGGCCTTGCAGAATACATTAATGAGCAGAGCACACACATCCTTGGAAAACATTTTATAGGCCAGGGATGCTGGTGGGAGACACTGAAATCTGGTTGCCTGTTTCAATATTTCAATATCAGGAAGGAAGGAAGAGACCAGGCAGTAGCATCGAGCCACTACTACTAACTGTAACTACTTACTACTAGTGAGTGAGAAAAGATGCATAATTACAAAAAAAGGCATCAAGGCCAGAGCGGTAACTAAAATAGCTTCACTGCATAAATCTTTGGTAGTAGGTAATTGATCACAGTCTAGGTAGGATTGGAATAGGTTATCTCATTACAAGGAGAAAGAAATGAGTTTTCATTTGTATAACAAATTTATTAGGGTAGGTAAGAAAAGAAATGTTTAATACATAACTTTGGAGAAAAGGTATGTATCTAGATGTTAATCAAAGTAATCTCTTGTCAGACTATAGTAAATGTTCTTTTCGTTGAATTGCTCCTACATGGGAAGAAGTCCCAAGATAAGAGGAAGCAAGATTATTACTTCTCACTGCAGCAGCCAAAAAGGAACAGATAAACCCACTTCTTATCTCTGGGGAGACAGAGTATGGGCACATGCCTTAAACACAGCCAATCAATTGGTCAGATGCATAGGTCTGAACTTAGGCAATGAAGCAAGGGTCAGTAACAAATTATTTTCACTGCTAATAGGGAAACCAAAAGTCCATGGCACTGCTGCAAGTGTTCAGTGGTAAAGTCCAGCACAGTGTGCCAACAGAAATTTATAAAGAAGACTGTAAGAGGAAACCTTGGCTATCCTTGTCTTCCTTCATGTCTTAACTGGGTTCTCTAGACCATCTAGTAATTCTTTTAGTTTCTCAATATCCTTCCAATAAAGTCCTCCCCTGGATAAAGATGATTTCTATGACATGCATTCAAGATACTGATTACTACAGAGGCATAAAAGCACTTTAGGAAAACTACGCCATCCGGGACAGAAACAATTTACTGCCATATATATACTACTTCCTGTAGCAGACTGGAAGTTAAGTAACCTGTCATGACAAACTTACGCTTAAAGCCAGAATATTTACTTCTAATAATACATTAGATTGAATCAAATGAAACTATAGATATCAGACTATAGTTTTCTTAACCTAAAAATTTTTTTTACATGGTTTAACTTAATATTTCTGGGTTGGGCTAAAGGTATAGCCGTATTTCTTCCTAACTAGCTGTTCTTAGCTAGTTTTAAAAGTTTACCTTCAAAATCTTTACTTGTCTAACATTTTAATCATTTAAGCATTAAAAGTCTACTGCTAATACCACAAATCTCTTACACAGCCCTGGTTGAGCCTTACAGTATGGAAACTCTCTTAAAGTCTGTAAATAACAGAGAACTCTGGGGAAAAAAAATGTTCAGTAGGAATGATTTAGGACTTCCTTGTAGCTCAAATGGTAAAGAATCTGCCTGCAATGCAGGAGACCTGGGTTCAATCTCTGGGTCGGAATGATTCTCTGGAGAAGGGAATGGCAACCTACTCAGATTTCTTGCCTGGAGAATCCCATGGACAGAGAAGCCTGGCGGGCTACAGTCCAGGTGGTCGCAAAGAGTCGGACACAACTGAGCGTTATGTGCCAGATGCCAGGAATGAATTAGAATCACAGAAATCTGTAAACAGAATGTGCTTTGACTCACGTTCAGTCTTAACTTGCATCTTGTTTTCTGAAACTCCTCCTATTGAATGTTATTCTTAAACTCTTTAAGAAAAGAATAACTTTTGGGGTAACTGATTCTAGTTTCCAATACACTGAAACCTGTTTAGGGAGTCTTTTCCCCTTTATGTTTACCTATATAATATCTGCTACATTTCCTTTACATTTATAGCATATTAGTTTCTCACCAAACAATATGTATTAAACCTTCTTATTCAGGCCTCAGCATTTCTCTTCCAACTCAACATCCTCATTTCTTTAATATTTCCTATTTAAGGAGTCTATTTTCTAGTCCCTTTCTCATAATCACTAAACCTCATGTACATGTGCCAAGCCTTCCAAGCTGCAGAACATAGTAGAGCTTAAAAGCAGATGCAATGTGAAAAAAGAGACCAGTTTTGGGGATGGGTGAAAATGTGCTCCTGGAGGAAAGGAACAAAAAGGAATCGATGATATGGAAGATGGAGTGGGAACTATTGGAAGCAGTCAAATACTTATCCAAACATTCCTAATACAAGTGCAAGGCTAGAAGAAATACACTATGGAGAATAACATAAAACAGGTTTGCTTTTTGTTTCTTCCTTTATTTTTTAAACCTATCACCAAAGTCTTCTAAGAGGGTCCAATAACAAGTTAGTAGATTTTGCTCTAAAGCAATAGTTCTTAAGTTGCCATGGACTGGAGCCTACCAGGCTCCTCCGACCATGGGATTCTCCAGGCAAGAATACTGGACTGGGTTGCCATTTCCTTCTCCAGGGGATCTTCCCAACCCAGGGATCGAACCCGGGTCTCCGGCATTGGAGGCAGACGCTCTGAGCCACCAGGGGAGCCTTAAGTTGCCTCAATGCTTGCTAAAGTGTTGCTAAGCTGATGAGCGGTTTTTACCTGAATGGCACTTCTTCCTGTGGGACATCCACATAGTAACGGATAAAAAATCTCTCAGAGTCTTCTCGCTCACCATCAGTAACAACACTGCCATTAAGTTTGGAGACCGATGGCAATCTATAAATAAAAAGCAAAAGATACAATAAAATGATTGGCTTGAGCCCAGTCTTATTCTCTTACATAAACTAACGTGATAGAAAATACACAAATGAAAAATATCTCTAAAGTTGCATTTTTGGAAGTAACACTGACCTTTTATAATCACACCTCACCTTTCAAAACAAGATTCTATACAGCACTGTCCAAATTTAAATATGATAAAACCCACAGATGTAATTTAAATTCTCTAGAATCCACATTTTAAAAAGTAAACAATGAGATTAATTTTAATACTACATTATATTTAATATATCTAGGATATATTTCAACCTAAATTCGACACTAAAAAGTAACTAAGATGCTTCACGTTCTTTTTGTTCATATTAAGTGTTTGAAATCCAGTATGTGTTTTTTCATTTATAGTACATTTCAATTCAGACTAGCCATAATTTCAAGTGGTCCAAAGTCACACATGGCTTGATGGGACCATACTGAACAGCACAGGTCTACAGAGCAGTCAGTACAATTTGGTCACATAGTTCAGGAATTCATTTACTGTATTTACAAAAGAATTGTGTAAAGAAAGCACAAGGTATGTAAGACTTACTCTTCTTATAAGAAAAGTATGCTGAAATTTATTTCCTCAGTAGGATATTAACATGTACGTTAACAATTGGAAAGCAGTAAAGACCTGCTTGGTATTAGCTGGTCAGAAAGATCAAAGCAGTTTACAGAATCACTCTTCTTTAGGGAATCTTCAAGATTACTGTTCCTCTGTTAACCTACTATGTATTTTATGTACATCTACTATGTACATACTATGTATGTACAAGAGGACAGAGAAAAGCTCCACAGCCCTTTACATCTTAGCCAAACCTTAATGCTATTAAAGACACATACATACAAAAATAAACCCTCATGGGACATTTCAGTAGTCTGAGGGAGGCAGAGGCTGAGACATGAAAGGCAGGACAGTTGGAGGAAGAAAGTAACAACGTGGTGGTCAAGTTTTCTGCTGCTGCTAAGTCGCTTCAGTCGTGTCCGACTCTGTACGACCCCATAGACAGCAGCCCACCAGGCTCCCCCATCCCTGGGATTCTCCAGGCAAGAACACTGGAGTGGGTTGCCATTTCCTTCTCCAGGTGGTCAAATTTAGGTCAATCTAAATGGAAGAAAAAACCACAGATACTGCTCTCTTTGAGTTTTACACTAATAAACAGCCCAATTTCCAGGGATTGACACTGTAAATGACTTCTGTGTTAACAGAGAAAACAAGGAATTGATTCCCAATTATACTTACTTTTCCCTCATGACCCAAAACAAGATTTCAAACATTGTAAATATCAAAAAGTACAAAAATCGAACAGACTTGTGAGGAAATTTTTCAGTGGTCTTGGCAGATGAATTATATTTCATATTTTTCATATCATATTACGTTCCTTTTCTTCTAGAATTTGGAGCTGCAGAAGCTCTAAGCACAGTCTGTTCTAGAGATGGACAAACACAGTGTTCTTCCTCCCACCTTCCAATAGTGCATAATCCCTTAATGAAACAACAAAGCACCGAGGAAAGAGAGCAGAATAATCAGGACAACAGACCTGGCTATTACCAACTTCCTTCGCTCCTCAGTGGTGTATGGCTGCAGAAGAGGAATTCCTAACAATCTCACTTCTTCAAGTTTAGGGAATGAGTTTAGTTT
This sequence comes from Moschus berezovskii, assembly GCF_049115385.1. Taxonomy (NCBI): domain Eukaryota; kingdom Metazoa; phylum Chordata; class Mammalia; order Artiodactyla; family Moschidae; genus Moschus; species Moschus berezovskii. The sequence goes on along the minus strand of NC_142473.1, from coordinate 35,902,590 downwards.
GTCAATGTCTTCCCAGGACTGCAAACCTAATTTGAGAAATATATTAAGTAAATCCAGAAGAGCATACAAATGAGAAGATAAACGTCACCAAACAAATCATTTCGATTAATAAGTTCTGAAATGCTAAAATGATCACAAAAGCTAGTTCTAGATCCTGAAATTTTTCTTTATCCAAGGAAAGAATGGAATAAAACATCATAAAACTTCCCTACAGCCTTTCCTTTCTCTGTGACCCCATGTTCAAGGGATCCCCTTTACTCTCCAACATTCACTCATCTACTGATTCTCTATCCAAAAGGCTGACAAAGGGGACCACCAGTAGTTTAATAAGCAGGATGGATGCCATGATTACAAAATTTTAAAAGTGAGGTGATCAACTCTTTCATCAAATACAGACTTAGAGTATCTAAGAGTGGATACTGCTAGACTAAATTTTTACTTAACGAGTACTAAAATGGGCAAGGTCCACAGAACCAGAAACTAAATATTATCTTTCAACTATCTCCATCTTGGGGATAAGGAAAACAGATTCAAAATTTAAAACAAACAAACTGAGACACAAAAAACTTGAACCCCTTGGGCAGGAAAATAGGCAACAAATTAACACTGGTCAGTCCTAAAAGTTAACTCTTCCTATGGTTGTGAACAAATGTAGCATCCAAGTCTGTACTTGGCACTGGTAAAAAAAATACTCCTGGTCAGTTTTATAATACATTAATTAAATCCATTGCAGAGAACAGCATGGTCCCTTTCTTCCCTTCCTATTTCTATCAGCCTTCAGCAAGGGTAAAGGCAGAGGAGCAATAAACTGGTGCATAACCAACCCTGGTCACTGCTATCCTCTTCAGAACAGCATTCTGTCTAGGAGGAAGAATGGAGTTAGCTCAAGCGGTGTCAGCTGTGAAATAAACAGTTTCCTTATGCAAATCACTTGTTTTTAAAAAAATTTTAATTGGAGGATAATTGCTTTATAATCACTTGTTTTTGAGACTTAATTCCCACCCTTAAAATCTCCGTGGTGAAATAAATTGTGTGGTTTTTCAGTTACAGGTCAGAATTATTTTTCCTTATATAGTTGGTTTCTTAAAAAAAAAAAAAAACACGGCAGAAATACAATGCCAAGAGAATGAGAAGAAAATCTACAGACTGGGAGAATATATTTGCTAAAGGGATATGGATAAAGGATTGTTATGCAAAATACACAAAGAACTCCTAAAACTCAACAATAGGAAAAATAACAATCTGATTGAAAAATGGGCAGAAAACCTGGACGACAACTCAGCAAAGAAATACAGACAGCAAGTAAGCATATGAGAATATGTTCCACACCATATGCCATCAGAAAAATGCAAATTAAAACAATGAGATACCACTATACACCTGTTAGAATCGCCAAAAGCCAAAACACTCACAGAACCAAATGCTGACAAAGGATGTGGAGCAACAGGAACTCTCATTCATTACTGGTGCAATGCAAATGGTTCAGCCACTTTAGAACAGAGTTTTGCAACTTCTTACAAAGCTACACATACTCTTACTATATGATCTAGCAACTATGCTTTGTTATTCACTGAAATGAACTAAAAACATGTCCACACAAAAACCTACACATGGAGGTTTTCAGCTTTATTAATTAAGCCAAAACGTGGAAGAAACCAAGATATTCTATTTATGAGTAGATAAATAAACTGTGGTACATCCAGATAATGGAATATTATTTACCACTAAAAATGAAATGAGCTATCAAGTCATGAAAACACATGAGGGAATTTAAACTAAGAGAAAGAAGTGAATTACTCAGTTAAAGAAGCCAATCTGAAAAGGCTGCACACTGTATGATTCCAACTATATGACATTCTGGAAGAGGCAAAACTATGGAGACAGCAAAAACATCAGTGGTTGCCAGGGATTAGGGAGGCAGAAGGGATGAAAAGGCAGAGAACAGAGGATAGTCAGGGCAGTAAACTATGATGTACAGTACTACAATGGTAGATGTGTGTCACTTACACATTTGTCCAAACCCACACAATGAACAATACCAAGAGTGTAAACTCTGGACTTTGGATGATGTCAATGTAGGTAAACTGAATGTATCACTTTGGTGCTGGGATGCTGATAGAAGGGGAGGTTTTGCACGAGTAGGGGCAGGGAGTATATGGGAACTCTATGTATTCTCTGTTCAATTTTGCTGTGAATATTAAGACTCCAAATAATAAAGTTTACTCATTTTTAAAATTAGGCTAAAATATTCATTCCTGTTATATGCAGAATCAAATGGCAACAAACTGATAATCAATTATGCAAATACTAGAAAAGATAAGTGAGAATTTGAAAGGACTGGGATTCCTTAACCTAAATCCAGACAAAACCATCTTGTTTGTAACTTTTTGTACTCTTTTACCCTTCCTTTTACTACCCAATTCATCAATTTCATTTCACTTCTTTCATAGCATGGCCCCTCTAATATATAAAATATTAATAACTAACATAACACTATGCCAAGTGAATATTTGATAAATATTGATATTTACCAGAGTATTTATGAAAATGAATGCCTTAAATTTAGCTAATCAATAGGCATCTACATGTCACTCTGTAAAATCATCCTATAAGATGGCAGAGCTATGATGGAAAGAAATACACTTTCACTGTATTTCATGCATAAGTGCAGATCAATTTGCATGTAGAATGAGAACAAGCATGTCCCTCACCTGACTTGTGGAGGCTGATGGATCGCAGATTAGGAAACAATCTGGCCAATGAATCATCAGGCTCCTCGATAGCGTTCAAATGGTTGTTGGCCAGGACAAGGGTATCCAGTGAGGGAAACATAACTCCTAACTTGCGTATTTCAGTCCAATCTTGGAGGTTATTGTCTGTTATATGTAGTAGCTTAAGAGAATGACAGCAAATAGAAGGACAAGACACTGTTTCATAGTCATTAAGGCACAGGAAGAGTTCTTCCAAACTGCAGAGAAAAAATGAAATATTTCATTGTTTAAAGCAGTCAAGTTTCTACTTTGCACCTATTTTTAGTCACTCAGTAAATAAGCATCTACTACGTATGAGACTCTGCTAGGTATAGTAGAACAAACATAAAGATGTCTTCCTGAAGTTTAAAATACAGTTGGGAAGACAAACCTAAAATACATGAAAGAGCAGAGAATGATATAACCCAGTACTAAAGTAATTTTATGCTTAAATAAATAAATGCTAAATGAAGCAGCACTGTAAATGCAATACCACTTCATACAGGAATGGAATGGAAATTGTAGTTGGAACAGTCAGGAAAGGATGCATGGCCTTGAAGAAGGGGCAGAGTTGGGTAAATTGAGAGGAGATAGAAGAAAATTCTAGAAACAACATGAACAGTGTTTAGAAATAGAAATAATAGCTATCATTTATTGAATTCCTACCCTGTATCAGGCCCTGTGAAGGTGCTTTATATACCATACTTCCACTTCTGAAATTTTAATTATGCCCACTTTATAGACAAGAGATTAATAAGCTTATCAAAGGTCATATGGTTAGGAAGTAGAACTGTGATTTAAAGCTCATTCCATGCTATGCTAAATGTTGCATGCAGTGAGAAAACCAATCTCATTAGAGGGAGAGTGAGAAACTAAGATGGAATAAGTGAGTTGAGACCAGATTCTGAAAGGCTTTAATAATTTCCGTATTTAGACAATCAAGGAGACTACAGCTTCATATATTTCTTTAAACTATTTCCTTTGAATATTTATGTGCATATACAAAGATAGATATAAACAAAACATAAAAAAATTTCTAAACCAACAAACAGAAGTATAATTTCCTGCTTAATTATTGAAAAGAATATGAGGTCCATTTTCCCATCATGCCAGCTAGGCATCTACTTAATCATCTGAGTGTTAATATATTTTAGAGACACTATGATTCTTTCCTCCCAAAGAAAAGGGCCAAGGCAGAATTCTGGAACCAGGTAATCAGAAGATTAAAATGGAGAAAGGCTGGGTTGATCATGAAATGATAAATGCTTCTCAGGGATATTTTCTAGCCAAAGGATGACATATCCTATGTCGTGGTGCTACTCAACACTGTACAAGTATTCCGATGAAAATGCTACTAGATTACCCTCACACCCTCATTTAATTACTTCATTTTTCTAACCTCATTCTCCATTCAATCTGCAGTTCTAGTATTTCTGAGGTGGGAGGCCAGCAGTAATTCTAGGTACTAACACAGACGGCAACATAGTTCCCTCTCCATCATGCCCTTTGGGCTTACTCTGGTAACTCCTGCAGTATCGTGTGGACTGTCTCCCAAGAAGCTTTGCTGTTGTTCAGGACAAGTTTTCGAACCCCAGAGAAGGACCCAGCACATGTTCTTTCTAAAACTGATAAATTCAGAGGGTTGGAACTCAGGTTTAGAAACTCCAACTGGGGAACATTTGACACAATTTTACTGACCTATGGAGAAAAAAAAAAAGAAAAGCACATTAGGCAATAATTTAAACAGCAATCATAGTCAAGAAAACCTAAGTGAGTAGGTCTCCAGGCAAAATGCCACTTTTATTGTGGAGTCCTATTTAGAGATGGTATGCACAGAGAAGCATAAATAATTTCAACAAATCATGGCAAGTGATTTAATTCCTTTCTATAGCAACACTGAAAAGTAATGGTATAAAAGAAAAATTTTCTATGTTGCCTTTGGCAAAGTTTTCGATTCTGCTCTGTACAATATTCTCTTTGATATCGCTATATGATATTTTGGAGAAAATATCGTTTAGATGACATTTTCTAAAGAGCTGAGATTGGGTCATGTACAAGTAATTCTCTGTGAACATCTCTTTCTTCCATCCTCAGTACAATATTAAGGCTAATTAAAGGTTTATTGAAGACCACATAGTAACAATTCAGGAATTCAAAATTAATTACATAATCATTTAGAAAACACTTTCAGCTTGGTCCAAAGATATACCAAACTTTAAAATATATTTACTCAAAAATAAAAAGCATCTGTGACTATATCACAAAAGAGAAAACATGATCATCAACTTAATGATTTAGCGAGTAACTTGGTACACAAGATAAAAAAAAAAAAGGAAATGAGCTTCATTGATTACTGACCTTAATTATTCACTATGCACTGTACTAGGTTTTTTAGGGCTTCCTGGGTAGCTCAGGTGGTAGAGAATCCACTGCAATGCAGGAGACCCTGGGTTCAATTCCTGGGTTGGGAAGTTCCCCTGGAGAAGGACTGGCTACCCACTCCAGTATTCTTGCCTGGAGAATCCCATGGACACAGGAGCCTGGCAGGCTGCAGTCCATGGGTTTACAAAGTCGGACACGACTGAGTGACCAAGCACAGCACACTAGGCTTCAGTTTAAAATGCAAGAGATTCATACCAGTTGGCATATATTCTCCTGTTTGATCTCTTTTGTGATCAAATGGTACCAAGCATTTGGGTGATATTTGCCTAAGATTTGGAGTTTAGTGTGTGGCCACAACACAGCTGAATATTCCACACATGGACCGATCCTTTAATGCATTCTACCACCTGGATACCAATGATACAAAGGCCTTTCACACAGAAGATGATGACTAGCTATGCTTTAAGGACAAAAAAAAAGATGAAAAGGAACTGGCTCCAACTATAGCATGAAGGATAAGTTCTAATTTTAGTACAACCCCAGTTAAATAAACAAAACATACACCCTGTGCTAATCACCACCCTTCATATTTTATTTTTATAATAAAGAAGAAAACTTCCCCAAAATGGATACTCTCAGAGTTTTTGAAGCAATTTCTGAAAGAATTTCCAAAGCTAGCAGATACCTGATGTGATCTTCTTCATAGTTTGCATCTACACTACTATCTAACGAGAATAAAGATTACATCACCCATTGGCTATCTATTTTACATATGGTAATGTATATGTTTCAGTGCTATTCTCTCAAATCATCCACACTTTCCTTCTCCCACTGTGTCCAAAAGTCTGTTCTTTATGTCTGTCTCCTTTGCTCTGTGAAAACCAGGAGGGATGGGGTGGGGAGGGATGGGGGAGGAGGGTTCAGAAGGGAGGGGACACATGTAAGCCTATGGCCAACTCACGTTGTTATATGGCAAAGGCCATTCAGTTCAGTTCAGTTCAGTTGCTCAGTTGTGTCTGACTCTTTGTGACCCCATGAATCACAGCACACCAGGCCTCCCTGTCCATCACCAACTCCCAGAGTTCACTCAAACTCATGTCCTTACAGTACTGTAATTATCCTCCAATTAATTAATTAATAAAAAAAAAATGACTCAGCCCTAGAATATCCTAAAAAACGTAATGTTGGACTACAAATGAATAATCCAAATGTTATTTGTAAAATAATACATGTTAGAAATAAATATCTTCTTTAAAAGATTAAAATTTAAAAGGATTTTGGGTCACCTTAGATTAACAATATTCTGGAAAATATTATAGTGATTACACAGGTAGGTTTATTCATGGCAGAAAAATGTCTTAATAGTAAAGGCTGATATTCAGTGAGTATCTCAGGCTTCTCTTTTTTAAATTCTAAACTAGAAAACAAGACCCATCGATCTGAAATGAGTTCAGGATACTCATATGCAGAACATGGAGATGGACTCAGACCACCTCTTTGGTCTCCACAGCTCTATGACTTAACAGGGGACCCTCTACTTTTGAAAAGGAAGAAACTAAGGTTTTAAGAAAAATGGGCAAGGGTTGTAAGATAACAATCTGTAATTTATACCAAAGCTATTCTCTACTTCACCCGAGTGGGGGATTCCTCCCTCCTAAATTGCTTAATTTCCTTTATAAAATGGTTTTCATAAGGAGAGGAGGATAAAAGAGATACTTTGGGAAAGGTCAGACAAAAATCTACTTAGCCAAATATTCAAATCAAAAGCTAAAAAAATGCATCTCTTTTTTTTATACATACAGATGCCCAGTTTTAGAAGGGCTGGAGACAAATATTTGCCTCTCCCCCAAGTATTACACTTCTCACTCCTATTTATATTAGCCTCTGAATAGACAGCAGCCAGTTGTTTCAAGTATAAAAGAAGCTACTTGTAACATTAATGACCATTCAAAAACACTGAAAGGACAAACTAGATTATTCTATTCCGTACTGCTATATCAAATACTGGCTGAAATAAACTTAGTTAATGGCCAGGGACAAATGATCTTTTTGGTAATCAAATACATGTGTTGCAATGGGCTGGAATGTAATATCCTAAAACTGTGACCTATGAGGCCTTCTGTAGCTTGGTACAGAGTTTAATCAATTCTAAAAAAAAATCAATATTCTTCCACTGTCAGTATTTCTCCCACATCTCTGTGTTCTGATATATATTCTAGAAAACTGGGATGAACTACAGTTAAGGGGAAGTACAAAATATAAAGGAAAGATGAAAACAAAAATAAATTGGAAAATGGAAACTTGAAGGGTAGCAGCAAATATTCATTTGAAAACTGCCTGAGATCAGCCTATAGGGCACTTATAGGAATATACAAACTGAGCATCAATATAGTGCAAATAAACATGTGGTGTGAGTGTCGTCTCAGCGGTGAGCTCAGTCCTGTCCAACTCTTTGAGGCTCCATGGACTGTAGTCCACCAGGCTCCTCTCTCCATGGAATTTTCCAGGCAAGTATACTGCAGTGGGGTGCTATATCCTACTCCAGGGATCTTCCCAACTCAGGGATCGAACCCACGTCTCCTGCATTGGCAGGTGGATCACCAGTGCCGCCTGGAAAGCCCAAACATGTGACCCTCTGGCTCTATCTGTCAGTGTGGGTTGGAAAAATGTTCAGTGTAGATCTCTGTCTAAGCAGAGAAAAGGCTGAATTACCTAGTATAAATTCTGTGTTCTGATCCATGTTGACACAAATCATCCTCCTGAGGTAGCAGTTATATCTCTATTAAACTGTTCCCATCAGTTAGCAAAAGCTTATGTATGTGGTCAAAGCACAAAGTACAACACCTCTGTGAAATTTATACTGCCAAAGACATAAATTTAGGGGAATCAGCTTGTGAACATAGGAGCTGCAATGATTCAGGGTAAGAGTTGGTCTGACTTGTCATCCACACAGGTCAAAAGTCTCACCAGAGATTCAGCAGGAGGACTGCTGTGGGAATCCTGGAAGAAGGAAGATTAACAGGTAGTTCTTTTTGCATCTGTACAATGTGGACAGAGCATACATGTCAATTAAGCATCTCAAAGGACCCAGTAGGCACACATTGTAACTTGTTGAACAGTGAACTGTAAGAGTTGTTTGTATAAGTGAACCAATCAATAAATACATGGATAAGTAGAGATTGTTTCTTGGAAACAGCCAGGTAAATCTGTATATATTAACATATGATTTAGAAATCAAGTGGCGTACATCTCAAAGAATTTTGGCAAACATATTAATAAAAGTAGGAAATATAATGGGGAGCACAGATAACAGATTAAATAAGACTATGAAATGGATGAATATAAGAAACACTAAAGAAAAATAAGTTATAGATAGATTTTTCTTTAACAAGAAAGCAGTCTTAGAATTTGTATCACATTTAGTATCTACCAGGTGTCTTGATAATTAATTTTATCTGTAGCCTTGTCTTATAGATGATAAAGAATAAGTGAATTTCTTAAGATTACAGGAAAAGTTAGAGCAACTGGGCCTGATCAAACCTCAAGATACAATCATTTATTCTTTAATGAACTCAGCAAACATATGAATGCCTAGAATGTTGCTGTTTGCTGTTTAGTCACTAAGTCATGTCCTATACTTTGTGACCCCATGAACTGCAGCCTGCCAGGCTTGTCTGTCCATGGGATTTACAGGTAAGAATACTGGAGTATGTTGCTATTTTCTTTTCCAGCCTAGAATGCTACTGCTGATGATAAAAAAGAAAGCCCTGAAAAAGCTCATGGTCCAGCAGAAAACTGTCAAGTAAGCCAGTGACTGCACTACACTGTGATGAATTCTTTCACAGCAGCATGATATATGACTTAGGATAATCTAATTCTGCCTGAGTGACAGTCAGGGAAAGTTTCAGAGAGAAACAACAACTTGGGCCAAATCTTGAAAGATACACAGGAAGCAGCTGGGTAGACAGAAGAGAAAGAGAACAGTAGGTTCAGAAGGAATAAAAGCAGGGAAGTTTTCCTTGTCAAGATTTATCATGAACTGCAGAAAAGCACATGGCTAAAGGTGGAGAAAAGACTCCGGAAATAGCAAAGGGTCACATGATGGAGGGTCACACTTAGAGAGTTCAAACCATTGTTTGTAGGCAGTGAATCAGCGAAGAGACTTGAGGCAAGAGTTTCATAATCACGTTTCATTATTTAAAGGAGTCTGGTAGCATTGCAGAAGGTAGCTTAGAGGAAGCAGAGTACAACCAGAAGCAGAAAACCCATTAAGACACTTTTCCAGTAGTCCAAACAAGAAGAACCTAAATTAAGGCAAAAAATCAAGCAGGAAGAACTATTTTTCTCTTAAAGATACCTTCTATCAGGTCATGTTATAATCAGGTAGTAATGTTATATATAGTAACAAAAGAGAATGTCATAATACTTTTATTTGTGCAACTTAAGAGTTATTCTGAGGTCAAAGGCATCAGTTATGTCAAATCACCAATAAGACTTAATAAAATAAGGAAAAGTTCTAAAATATTTGGAATAAATTTCAGTATCAAGAAAAAAATATTTTTATAACCTTAGTTTTGAGCTCCAGCAATTTTTATGTCAATTTATGGTAATAAATATTGAAGTAGTAGCAGAGAATGAACACAGGATATGTAAACTAGTGAAACAGTATAGAATTTAATACACTGTTAGCAGTCTAAACCTCTGTGGTCTTATTAACCTCTTGATGCCTTATTCGAATAAAGTTTCTCAGTATTTTTCACATTAATGAAAAACAAACAAGCAATAATCACTATAGAAACAGTTGAGACAGTCAGTTATTTCTCTTGAGACATTCAGACAAGAATCCCAAGTGAGAACCAGAATTCAGCAACATACATAGCAACACAGACAATAATACAGCAAGTCACTGCTGCCCTTCACCAAAATTCAGCAATATAAAAGCTTTACCTCATGCCAGTCTTCAAGTTTGTTGTCAGAAAGATCTAGTTCTGACACGTGAGCACAGAAGGCAGCAATTTCTTTTTCATCTCCTGCACAGGTTATTCCACAGCTGTTCAACACCAGTACGCTTGGGAGGTTGAGGCGATCTGAATCATAAGGGAAATGAAACATGTTCTATGTCAGCCTAATTCTTGCCTACATACATTGAACCACCAGGAATCAAAATCAAATTATGTGAAATTACACAAGGCCCTGAAAATACAGGATGTGATGGAATCCAAGGGTATTGAATTTCAAGGGGGAGATAGCAAAATATGACTGAGGAGGAGACTAGAAGTACTAGACTGAAAAGTCCTGGAGGCTTTACTTCCTGGCAGGATTGTTTAATTCAACTACCAACAACAGAACCATCATCCATACTGTCACCTTATCATCTGACAACAGATCCATGTGATTCACGTCAGGGCTACCACTGTCTTCTTATTGGCCTCAATTCCTTCTTTTTAAAATTTAGTTCAAAAGTATCATTCTGGTTAGCTCTTTTCTCAGACAGACTGATTTGTATTTTCACCTCTTGTTGCCTTTGAAAACTATCTCAGACCATTAGATAGGTATATCGGCTAAATCAATTCTGTTCTTCAAGTTCATATCAACTCAAGGAATCTTCCTCACTTACATGAATCCATTTAAAAATCTACATCTTTCTCCCATACTTGTCCATCAGTCAACCCCCTTTCATATTCACGTAGAATTTGTCCCTTACAAAAATGAGACTTTCAAAAATATTTAATTATCAGAGAACATGGTTCAGAGTCTTAAACCATTCAATGAATTCAGTCAAACTACTGCTTGTTCAAAAATATGCCAATAAAAATCACTCTTCCTATCTCTAATAAAAAGGATCAATATGATAATTCAGCCACTTTCCCTATTTGGTATAAACCAAAGACTCACAAAAGTATATTTTATGAATGGAGGCCTCAAATAATATGACTTTTCAATTTAGTGCTTTTCACAAAATCAATTTTCTTAGGATAGAAGTGGATCCTAAAAAATGATCAAGTAAGAAGTTCACTTCTTTCTGCTGTTCCAGTTTATATGGAGAGGTAAGATAGTGGTATTGAGAAATAACAAACATTTAGTAACCTTTGGACACAGGAACTTTAAAACACTGTTTAATATTAACCTCCCATAATGACAAAGCACTGTTTCCAAGAATAGTTAATTACAACATTAAGTTAAAATGCAAATCAAACACACACACTGCCTGTTTCCAGTTGTCGATGACTGCTCACATCAGCCCCCTCCTAGAATGTCTTTATCCCTTCTCTAACCAAAGTTTACTTTCTTGCAGGATTAGTTCAAATTTCACAATTTTGAAATCTTTCCTGCTCATATTAACTCACTCCCTAAATTTCTTTCCCAATCAGTGTGCCATTCATTTGATTCAATATAAACTACCTTGTGTCATTATATATTTTTATAAATGTGAGTATCTTGTAACCCAATAGGCTGTGAGGTCATTGAGGGCACAGGCCAGGCTTGTACTATCTTCTACCTTCCAAGTTCTTTGAAACACTCTCATTCAAATATTGCTCTTGCCCTATGAGTGCAACTAAAATGCCTTTTGGCCAATCTGGAGGAAGATAAATCCTTTCAGGTTTTCCAAGAAACTGAAATCATAGAAAGGGAGAAAGGCTATTCAATTCATAATTCGAAATAAAGGGAATCATTTGCAAATAAGGCAATAGTCTGGTTTAATGTCCTAAGTAAGTTCCAGTAAATAAATGTTTTATTTCTCATCTTTCTTACCTTTCATAGGAGAGCCCTGAGGTGTGGCTGGGACATGGACTCCCATCCCAGGACCACGGCGATAAGGAAAGTTTTCAGGACTGTATTTTTCACATAATACTTGCATAAAACTCCTCCCGCTAGGTTGATCCATCTTCCTTTCCTAAAATTCTATAAGAAAGCAAAAATCATCACCATTTGTCTATTGATTCACACAGGAAACATTTATTGAGAATCAGTTATCCACACGGTGCGAAGTGAGGCCCTGCCAACACAGGAGACGGCCACTGGCCCCAGGAACTTGCGCTGTGGCGAGAGCTCGTGACTCAGGGAGGCCACACAGGCAGACAAATGGCAGAAGCACAGTGCAGCATATGGTGACTGCAATTCAGATGAGAAGAGAGACAAGGTTGAGAAGAGAGGGCCGTCGACCAAGTGTAACAGGAAGACATCTGGCTGGTGCACAGGTTCTGTGGCAGCAGGAAAGGGGGCCAAACAGGAAGGCGCAGATTCAACACCAGACTAAAGAACTGGGAGGAATACTGTGACACTGAACTGACATTTGTCACTTAAAATCCTCTCTTCTTCCACAGCTACTTCTACTGAGCAATGAGTATATAGGTTCTAGTTGATGGGATAAAAATAAAGAATTCTGTGGAGGCTTCTGGGAATAAGCCTTAAAAGAGAGCCAGTGTGCCCTTTGTCCTCCTTCCCTGTCAACTTCTCAGTTCTACTGCTTGGAAACAGATCCCTGCTCCATGAGACCAAGAGACATCCTACGGAAGGTGAAACAAACAGCTCAAACGGACCTACGTCCCTGAGGATGTCATGGAACTGAGGTGCCAGAATGCTGCTGAGTGCATTATCTCTGGAAATTTCAGTGAAAGAGGAATAACCTTGTTTCATTTCAGCCATTGTCCTCAATTTTTCAGTTACTTAAAAATGAGCCTAATCCTAACCAAGTCAAAGTATCATTAGCACTACTGTATTAGTATTAGTATTGCCAAGGTCAAGTCTAAGCTCAGCTAAGGGGACAAACATACTCTAACGCCAGCCTACTCCCAGTACTCACGCATAGGTTAAAAAGGTAACATCAAACAGCGTGGGCCTGCTTACCATTATCTGGAGGAACTGGCTTTTGATCTGTATTAAACATAAATCAAAATATAGGCCACTAATTGTCTTCTGTAGTTCTGCCTATTAGATACTGAGCTTTTTACTAAAATAATCAGAAAAAAAAAAAAAGGAAGAAGGATAAAGAGTACTCTTCGAGTACTTAGAGCAGAGAGAGTGCACAATGGTTTAAAGGAGTAACCAGAAGAGACACAACAACAGAGAGCATCAGGATCACCTAAACAGGGATCTCAGACTGAGGAGACCCTGTTTGGGAGAGGATTCAGATGCTGCAAAGTACGGGGGTGACATGACGAGAGCCCAGTGATACAGTGTAGACACATAGATTCAACATCTACTTAGAAAGCAAGCTTTCAGGAGTTTCAGCGGCCGAGGGGAAGATGGAGTCAAGGTTGACTCCCAGGTTTCTAGTCCAGGTGACTAGGTCACTGGTGATAACACTAAGTAAAAAGAGAATGCAGAAAGACCTAGTTTTAAGGAGGAAAATGATGAATTCTATTTTACACATGTTCAATCCGAGGCAACTGATTCAGGGAAACAGTCTGAAGTTGGGTGAGAAAAGTGAGCTGGAGGTGAGAACTTGGACCGCATCAGGAAATATCATAAATAAGGACAATCAGGCGACAGAACTCTTCAAGACACTGATATTTAAGATCCAGGTAAAGGAAGCAACATCATGAAGGAAAACAAAAAGGGACGAGAGTGGAGTGTACAGCTAACACTTTGAGTAGTTCTGATGAGACGGTGAGGAAGAAAACGAGCTGATAAGGAAGGGAGGAATAGGACAGAGTAGGGGTCAGGTAAGCAAGTGCCCAAGATTTTTCCTCTTAAAATAGGAGAGACCTGACACAGTTTAGATTATGGAGAAGCAGCAAGTAGAACTGGAGAGTATGAAAATGACTACTGGTACCTGGTCCTAGGAAAAACCAGAAGGAATGAGCATTAAAAACTTCTAGAAAGCTGTTTGGTACTAGCTAGGTAACACTCCAAACTGTTTACTATTGGCAGTGATATACTTACTTCACTGTGCTGCACCGAGTTTGCCTTTGCTTTCACAGTCTAATTATACTGATGTTAGGTATTTTCCTCATGTGACTGTCCTGGCTCCACCATGGCATTATAAAGGTGAGAAATGCTATGCAATTCTGCTTCTTCAGTACTGATTCACAGCATCTGGCACAGTACTCTACACACAGTCAAGGCTCAGTAAATGTCACCGAGTACTATTAATAAAATAACTAGCTTTTGGTATGCCGAGCAGAAAGAGCAGAAGATTCAGGATCAGGAGTAGATATAAGTCCCACCCAGTTCTACCACTTAATACTTTTGTGCCACTGGGCAAGACATTGTATTTCTCTGGGCTTAAATGTCCTTTCTGTAAAAGACAATATTAATATCTATACTACTTGTAGTTCAGGGTTACCATAGAGCTCTGAAATGTACAAATGTGTTATTTAGATTATAGTGCTCTTATAAATCTCTAAAATACAGAACTGTTACTAACTATAAAAGGAATTTGTAATGTGGTAAAAAGCACACAAACACAGAACACTTCGACTGTGTCAATTGCTAGCTGGGAAAAACATCAACTAGTTTATCTAACCTCTTTCTACTTCAAATTTCCCCACTGTGGATGAGCTAAAATTTTCCTCTTGTATTTGCAGTAGGAATGTAAAAACGACATGAATATAAAAGTGGTCTTTAAACCTGGCCCATTTTCTAGATTACTACCAGGACCACGTCTTCGGTACTTTACGAAACCAATTCACGAACGAGAGCAGAGTAGACACTCATTGACCACATGTCCAAAAGCTTTATCTGTGCAATTTATTGAAGTTTACACAGTGGAAATGCATTTCATAACAAGTATGCTACAAGTAAACTTGAAAATATAGGGCTGCCCTCTGTCACGGTTGTCATTTGGGAGCTTAAGAACAGGGTCTGTTTTAGTACAAGAGAGCTTGTTCTTTCTATCCACATGGAGTGTTAAGTACATGCTGTTGTCCTCTGTCCCAGCACTGTGTCAAAACCGAACTCTTCGTTTTCATCGATGACTCCAGAAACCTCCAGGTGGAAAGGTTCTTTCTCAACGTAAACTCATCACCGACAGCAGACAACACAGAGCAGGTGCTATGCCACTAGTGACAGGTACCACAGTTCTGATCAAAGACCTGTCTCAAGCAGAATGCCAAGAGAATTTTCAGAAATGTTTAACAAAAAGTCAAAGAAGTTACATTGCTATCTTCCATTCAACTGGCAGTTCAAAAGAATAAAAACTGTGGGAGGGTGCTGAACTGTCAGTGTCAAAATAATAGTCACCAAGATTAAACAGCATCTTTTAACTGGAAGCTTCACATTCACTTAATCCTAAACCTCTTCATTCAAGGACAATAATCTTAATCACAGTTAAAATATAGACAAGCTGAGTGTGGAATTAAAGAAACCTTGGCTAAAAGTGGAGTCTGGACAGGGCTATAGGCAGAGCTTTCATCCCTGCCATGAGACATTAATTACTCCAAACAGGAAGAGATGCAAGCCTTCATCTATGACAGGAAGATGTTGCCTACTTTACTAGCCAGCAGGAAGAAAAAAATGCTCTGCCCAGTGACAACCCAGCCAGAGACTGAAAACAGCCCAACCAACCTCCATACTTTGGACTCCCAGCTTCCTCAATATATAACGCCAGCCTCTTCAGCTCCCCTCATTTTCCCTATAAAAGCAAGTTCCCCTTCCTTGAATCTGCCTATGGTCTGCCATAGTTTGCATATCTCACATTGTAAATCCTCTGGCTATTCCCGAATAAACTGGATTTTGCTGGTTAAGTAACTGGCTATTATACTACTAAAACTGATATGAGGAAGGTAAGGTTAGAAACATGTACAAGTTAAAGTTAGTGCTGGTAAGCAAGCAATCGTGGGAACTTAAAAGTTATTCCTCAAAGCCCCATGCTTTAAGTTTTTCTAAGTAGTCTGCTTTTTTTTTCTCTAAAGACTAAAAAGCAATGTCAGGCACCTTCATTGGTTATTTTCCAGGATACTCTATTGGAACAGCTTTCCATGAATGCAGATAGTGTACGCATTGATACACAGGTTTTGAATCAGAACACTAAGACTGCAAAATGGATCAGTAACATAAATCTACCCAAAATCTGTTGGGGCACTTGGAGGAAGAACAGCAGGTGGGAAAGGAAAACTGAAAACCAAATAGACTGAAAAATGAGGAAATACAGGATGGAAAAAGACCTTTAACTGGAGCCTTTTAAAAGGTTTTTTTGGAGGTGAAACGATAATCTAGGATTATGGAAAAAATCTGATTACCTTCTACAGTTGCAGAGCTCTAATAAATTCATAGAAGTGTTTTGAATTGGTGCTTCAAGCCAGGGAACCAGGAATCTGGGGGTGATGTTGTTTGGTTCCCTTACCAAGTCATGGAGTGTGCCTGTGAAAATCTTAACCCCTTTGTGCCTCAAATTCTGACTATGCTCTATGCTGTTTTTATAAGCCCCTGGTCAAAGTGCAAAGCTCAGTACACTTTTGCCAAATAGATTAATATCAGAACAGGACACCCAGTTACCTAAGTAACCTTAATTGCTATCAATTTGACTCAAGATCAGGTCACAATTAGTATGAAACTCAACACAACTGGAAACAGAGAACAGGCCATATCTGACCACTAACAGAGGAAGATATACAAGATATAGCCTTTTGCGGGTATGCAAGACCAATATTTACTTCACCAAAAAATTTTAAGGTAGAATACTACATTTTATATAAAGTATAAACACTATTAATACCAGCCTCATTCACAACTTCCAAAACTATCCCAGAGTCCCAAAACAAACATTTTAAATCTTATTCAAAAATAGGTTAATCTGTCTAATATGTATAGACTATCTCCAGAAGGTAGACTATCCAGAAGGATAAAACAGAAATTAGTAAAATTCATGCTGTGGTTGACTCCAAAGAGCAGAAATGAGGAACAAAGTGAGAAGGAGATTGGTTTTTCACCGTGCACCTATCTGAACCACCTGAACTCACAGATGCATACATCACCCTTTCTTTTCCCATATATTCTTTTCAAAATACAAAACATTTTTAAGTGATAATATCTGGGACTGACCTGATCTGTCAAAGTGTTTTTTAAGTTCTCATTATTGTCAACTGTCTTTGAAAAAAATACGCCAAACTTGACTATGTGGAATATAAAATTTTAAAAGAAATAATAATAAGTTTTAAAGGAATTGGGAATTGAGAAAGAAAAGAAATAAAATGGTAGCTAAATGGGAATATTTTTGTAAAGGGTATTGATACAGAGAAAGGGCTTCCCTGGTGGCTCAGAGGTAAAGAATCTGCCTGCAAGGCAGGAGAAGCAGGTCCAATCCCTGGGTCAAGTAGATTTCCTGAAGGAAATGGCAACCCATTCCAATATTCTTGCCTGGGAAAACCCATAGACAGAGGAGCCTGGAGGGCCACAGTCCATGTGGTTGCAAGAGCTGGACACAGACTGAGCAACTAAACAACAAAAAGGAAAGCAGAACAAAACACATCTGAGCCTCAGAACTAAACTACCATCAAAATGAGAGGCTGGGTTGAGATGAAGCGGGAGAATGACTATGATGTGTACAGAGTGGTGGGAAGAACACCCTCCGGTCTCCAGTGTCATTTCTCTTGCTAACCAAGTTAAATGTGTTAATAAGTTACCCAAATATTTCATCCAAATTACCCAAATGGTATCCAAACCACTGACTTAAGGAACCACAAAAGATCCAGGAATCAGAGGTTACAAAGCCATGGCCTAAGGATGCTTTGGAGCTTCAGGCCTCCCAGTTGCCTCCTGCTGTGGAGACTAACTAAAGACTGGGGCTTCCTACAAGATGCAAATTACTGGAATAATAAATAATGGCGAACTGACTTACAGTTCTCAATAATAAATCGCAATAATTCAAAATATGCATTAATGTAGGATGAAGCTAAACATTCAGGAAGTTTTCACAGTATAAAAATAATAAAGAAGAGGGAAGCACTCCCAAGTAGCTTAAAATTATTTTCAGCCATCTGACACAGACCCATGTAGATACAATATACAACTAACCAATCTTATCTAACCATCAGAGAAGGGCAGGAGAAAAACACACTTTAGAGCTACCTGCTAATACTTTGCTACCAAATATGTGAAAATAAAATTTAGGTTAAACATTTTGGCCAAAGTCTCCACAATTTCACCTTTGGAACGGTTCTGTTGGTCAGATGACATTTCATTTCAGGCATTTTTCTCTTCTCGGGTACCTACTTCCTTTACAAGACAATCTGAGAATAAGAATTTCTTCACCACTTGTTTAATAAAAATGGAGACAACAAACAAATATATCCAGTTTTCACTATCTCTTTTTTGCATGTTATCAAGGGGTCCCAATTAGGCTTATTTACGCGTTCATTTATTTATGAAATGTGTGCCCTCACAAAGTTTATAGTCTCATATAGTTCCATTCAACAAAAGTGAACCAGACACCGAATCTGTGCCAAGCAAAAAGAAAGCGAGAAAATAAAATACAAACTCTGTCCCTACGGCATCCACAACCTAGAGGGAAATTCAGGGAGATAATACATACCTCAAACAGGGCACCCAGAAATAGTGAATTCAAATACAAGAAGTGATGAACTTTTGTAAGTATAATCAAGGAAGTAGGAGGTGAATCCTCAGCCATTTTGAAAAATGACAAAGATTAGGTCAATGGGATAAAGAGCATTTCAGGCACAGGAAACAACTGAAGATAAACCTCACAAGACACATTAAGTGGTTTCGTTACAACATAAAATTTGCATGGGGAGCAGACCAAAAAGTGGATGGTAGTCAGATCATGCCTGACCTGGCTCAGTTTGACTTTATCCTATAGAAATAAAAGAGAAGTTTTGACAGATTGCTGTCAATATTGCAAGGTTGGGGTTACCGATCTTCATGTAGACTATCAAGAGGTCAAAAATGATCATTTTTAAAACCCTGAAAGGACTGGGCAAGTAGGAGCTTGCTTGTTCACCTTGGAGGAAGCATCTTCAGTACAGACAAGGGGATAAAAACCATAGTTTAGAGAGTTAAGGAAATAAATAAGTGAAGACAGTTAAGTATAGACCATGCCTTTGAGATGCTTAGATGAAAACAGAAGAGATGGGACAGTTGATGAAGAAAAGTGAAGTGTTCAGAGATAGAAAGCTGTTATATCTTGAAACAGGAATTTATAGGATGAGTTTTGGGGTGTGGGTGGTAATGGCATGGAGGAGGTAAAAAAAAAAAACTAACAAAACAAAGCTAAGGAGGAAAAACTGAGTAGTGTCAAAGAATCTCTTAGGACTACTGCTGCTGCTGCTGCTAAGTCACTTCAGTCGTGTCCGACTCTGTGTGACCCCAGAGACAGAAGCCCACCAGGCTCCCCCTTCCCTGGGATTCTCCAATCAAGAACACTGGAGTGGGTTGCCATTTCCTTCTCCAATGTGTGAAAGTGAAAAGTGAAAGTGAAGTCGCTCAGTCGTGTCCGACCCTTAGCGACCCCACGGACTGCAGCCTACCAGGCTCCTCCATCCATGGGATTTTCTAGGCAAGAGTACTGGAGTGGTACCAGCTTTCTTAATTTTTGGAAGCTTTTTCAAAGCCCGTTTAGCTTTTTCTTTGGGATTCCTAACCTCATCCCCAGAAAGCTTCCTGTTTTGAAAGATCCCCATTATATCCGAACTCTGAAAGATTCCTGGACATTTTAGGTAGCTGGGACTTCAGCTTGTTGTTTTGTTTCCTAAGTCTTTCTGATCCTCAGCAAGAGTGTACCCCAGTAAAACATAATTACTCTGGGAAAGCATATTTTATTTTACATATTTCTACCTCCAGGAAAGATTAAGAGAACAACAAAGCAAAGAATAAAGAAGATGTGATGCATACATACAATGGAATACTATTTAGCCAAAACAAAGGACAGAATAATGCCGCCTGCAGCAACATGGGTGCAATCAGAGATTAGCATACTAAGTGAAGCTGGTCAGAAAGAGAAAGACAAATACCACACAATATCACTTACATGTGAAATCTAAAATACCACACGAATGAACCTATTTACAAAACACAAACAGACTCTCAGACATAGAGAACTGACTTGTGGTTGCCGAGTGGAGGTGGGATTGACTAGGAATTTGGGGTTAGCAGATGCAAACTATTACATTTAGAATGGATAAATAACAAGGTTCTACTGTATAGCACTGGAGAAGGCAATGGCAAGCCACTCCAGTACTATTGCCTAGAAAATCCCATGGATGGAGGAGCCTGGTAGGCTGCGGTCCGTGGGGTCGCTAAGGGTCGGACACGACTGAGCAACTTCACTTTCACTTTTCACTTTCCACTTTCACACATTGGAGAAGGAAATGGCAACCCACTCCAGTGTTCTTGACTGGAGAATCCCAGGGACGGGGGAGCCTGGTGGGCTTCCGTCTATGGGGTCACACAGAGTCGGACACGACTGAAGTGACTTAGCAGCAGCAGCAGCAGCAGCAGCAGCACTGTATAGCACAGGGAACTATCTCTAATCTCCTGGGATAAACCATAATGGAAAAAAGGACACTCAAGGTTAGTTTCTAAGGCTTATCTCAGTAACCAATCTTCAGATAAAGGTCAGATGCTCCATAATGTACAACCAGGAGATTAACACCAGACTATAATCATTTAATGAATGAAGTCAGGTGACTTGGGGTGTACCAGGCTTTATCTAATGAAAGTTCTTGACTTATAATTCTTATTTTACTAATAACTGCTAGCTATGGCTGTATTATTTTCTATGTCACTTGTTGCACTGAGCCTGTGATATAATGCTGAACTGACAGCTCCATGTGAGATCAATAATTGTAATAATGTGACTCTGGGTATGGAAAAAAGCAACAAGAGGAAATATTTTCCTGGACCAGGAGGCCAGTAAGACAGTGGTCCAGAGACTTTTGCTACTTGCAAGGCCTGGTCCAATTTTAGCACACTGAGTGGCCCATCACTTCCCTAGACCTGGGAATGAGCCTTCCCAACACCGCGGGACACCATGGCCATGAAATGGTGTCACATGGTCAGATATGTGGCTATGAAGGGACCCTGCTGACTGGAAGCTGGCACTTGCCAGCTGCCTCTACAAAGATTACATCATGACCATTGCAAGCTGCTGACCTTCAACACCCCCTGAAAGAAGTTCAGGGTGAAAATCAAGAATGACGCACTCTGTGCTCTGGAAAAAAAAAACTGGCAGAACAGGCCTTCAGATAGTTAGATCTTTTCAGAAAAAGGTTTTATGAGTTCCAATTCTTGCATCTTCTCATACCTAGAAAAACACTGACGTCATTAATGGTGAACTCTGCTTTGGCTATTAAAAAAAAATTTTTTTTTTACAATTAAAAGTCAAAATAGCGTAGCTATGGTTCAGACATCCTGGGAAATAACTATTTCCCAGATATCCTGAAAAATTATATTACGGGTGTGATTTCAGATTAGATGCTGTGACCTAATGTATAACTTAATGCTCCTGTAATGCATTTTTGCTTCTGTACTTTGCTTGCTGCTCGTAAAACCAAAGTTACTCCATTTTAAGATAAGGTTGTTTTTAAGTAAAAAAATACATAAATAAATAAATGTCTATTGACAGAGGAAAGGAAAAAAAAAACCATAATGGAAAAGGATATTACAGAAGAATATATGGCAGAAATTAGTACAATGTTGTGAATCAACTATACTTCAATTAAAAATTATATTAAAAAATAAAGAGAAAAGGATCTACTGATAAGCTTTTTTCTAAAAAAAATTGCTTAAAAATACTAGTGATATACATTCTGAATTTTTAAAAATTACCTATTGAAAATAAGCCAAAAAACTGTTACGTCATGTGGATGGAGTTCCACTTTTCACTAGCTAAGCATGTAAATGTGTGTTATCAAAAAGCTTTTCTTATCTGAAGCATATTTACAGCCACAGCCATACCAGGAAGCTTTGGTTGACAGATTTAGAAAGTAGATTAAAAGCCTGAGGATGCACCTTATGGTGTGTATTTTTTTCAGACCATTTTTTCCATGCTATGTAGATACATGCTTTTTCACATAAAGATTACTTTTAGATATATAGCTCTGTAACCTGCCTTTTCACTAAATAGCTCATGAAAAACTTTCTATATCCATAAATAAATACCTATATAATCATTTTTAAGGTCTGTAGAACATTCCATTAAAAAGTTTTTGCTGCTGAACTCATGAATGACAGTGATCTCTCCCATAGAAACACATTAAAGATATCGTCCAAGTCACATACTTAGGCTTGCCAGTCTCCTTCTGTATGGCACTTCTGCTTTTCCTTATCATAAAGTACATATACAGGCAACTCTACCTCAGTTACCTCCTTGAACATTATGTAATATACCTAAGCAGATGCCTTCTTGGGATGAAAAGTAAGGAAAATAAACTAATTCTAATAACCTTTCAAAGCTCTTCTCAAGAATTATGGCTTACCAATTCACCAATTGACTCTGAGCATGCCAAGTGCAAAACCTGAGTACAGCTGATAAGTCCATTATCACACACACCATGATCTCACACCCTACTATGAATCACCCTATTTCTCAAAGTCTCCTTCTCAGCTGTATACTGAGCTACACCCAAGTATAACAATGTGGCACATCAACTTTTCTTGGTAGATTTTTTCAAAAAACCCAACACTGCCGAATGAAATGTGAATTTAGTCTCCTGGTCAGTCTCTGAATTGGACTATTAGTAGGGCACTGCTATCCATTTCACTCATCACAGCACGGTTCATTCTCCTTCAAAGGACCACAGATACAAAAATATCTAACCCAAATTCTTTATGTAATTATATTAGTGGCACCAGAGATATATTAAAACTGTGACTCTATGTTATCAGTGAGTATGGCCTCAGAGCTATCCGTATTTTTTTTTACTAAACAACCATACTGCATACAAGGCACATTTGATACTGGACAAAAGACAAACTTCCTCTTCTACAGCTGCATATTAGTAACCAGGATTGACTCTCATGCTGGTAGTCTGTTCTGTGCAGCACTCGAAATTTCTGATCCAAATGAACTAGCCCAAGAACACTATTATTTTAATGAGAAAGTACTTGAGAGGAAAAAGATTAAGAAAATATTGCTACTTAGATGTAAGCATCTCTTTATATGAAACTATTTCTAAGAACTTCTTTCTTGATTCCCACAGCTTCTGTTGAGAAATGTTGGGTTACACCAATTATCTACATCCCTACTAAATCAGGCATTTTAGAATACAGAAAAGCACTTTCCATCAACTTTCAGCAATAACAAAAAGTTTAACGTTCACCTCACCTGTTATTTCAATCAATTCCAAGAATTCCACCCTTATCCCCCACTTTCCAACTCCTTTACAAACAAATCTCCAACAACCCCTACCTTTCCACATGGACCAGAAAAAAATCTTGAGGCTTTTATGTTGCACTTACTCAAAATTCATGAGTAGAAACATTTACTCTTGAATCGATGCTCCCTGAAAGCTGAGTGTCCCCGCACTGAGATTAACAATCATTTTAAGGCCTAGTAATTTTCCACAGGCACCTCAAACAGACAGACTGACACTTATCTGTATTTACACAGGACATGAAACTGAGGTGACCTGCTCAGGTTTCTGTGGCCCAACCAGGATGCTAAGTCATGCTTTCTGTATTCCTAATCTATTGAGCCATGCTGTGTTTACTACCAAAAAAAAAAAAAAATGCATGTCAATAGTATATGGCATCATGCATAAATCATAGAAATCCAACTTATTAAAATATATGAAAATCATCACACCCAAAATACCTCTTGTAACTACATCAAAGTAACTGAACCACAAAACTAAGCAGCTATACTGATTGGTCTAGTCACCAAAGGGGGGAAAATATTCTTAACTTCCCCTTCCTCCCAAAAAGCACTAAATATTAGTTTGTTGAATGTATCGGTTTTCACTAGAAGAAAATTATATATGCACACTGTCTTTCAGCTGTGAATACACAAGCTTAAGGTCACTATTCAGCTGTTTACAGACTACCCCACCATCTCTACTTGTGTGTGCTTACCTATCAAGTTTAAAGCAAGGTCTCATTAGGAATGGACTACTAGCTCATCACTCCACAGCCTTCTAGAGTTTACAAAGCATTCTTGTAAACAGCCACACAGAGAAGTTGCAAAAGTTTACAGGTTATTAAAAAAAATTTGCTAGCCCTTGCCACTTTGTGCTATAGTAGTATTATTGCCCTACGGTGGTATTGCCTGGTGGTAGTAAGGGCAACCAAACTGCCTGGATGTAAATCATGACTGAATCCACCAGTCTGTATTTTAGCAAGTTACTTTGGTTTCTATTAATAAGTCTCCTCATTCATAAAAGGGGTAAAAGATAGCCCCTAACTCCTAGTTAACAGGGCTGCTGAATGAATGGAGGTAATATGGGTAAAACATGTTTAGCACATTGCCTTGCACAGGAAGAGCACTTAAATACTGGCTTACTATTACTCCTCCTGCTACTCCGATTATTCCTCTCATTACCATTCATGGACACATTAATGTAGGGCTGGTGGACTTATTTACAATTACTGTTAAATAGTTTGGATTTAACATTTTTTGGTCCCAGGTCAATGCTAATTAATACCAATTAATGAATGTCTGACATTTACGTCATTTCTCCTTAACTAGGTCTTCCCTTCTCCACCTGTCTTCAGTTTTACTCATTCTTCAAAGCCCTACTCAGAATACTTGGAGATGAAGACTTTTCAGTTATCTCCCGACATAATGCTTCTTTTGAGCTGAGCTCAGCCTATCCATTACCTAAGACATTCAGTGGGTGATTAATTATATATGGGCATGGATTCTTTTCACTTTTCTCCCATTATTAACTAATGCATAGTGTTGTGATTTTCATGTGTTTATGTTTTAAATCCTTAGTATAGTTCTTGAGGCTAAGAATCATATCACAATGCTTCTTTCTACCATGGACTGGAACTTTGTGCATAATCCATACTCAATAAATATGGTAATAGATGAGTTTTTTAATCACTTCTGATTTTTCATATCAAATGTATTTTTTTAAATATGAAAGGCAGGGATACAACAAACAGATTAGTTATGAAAATGCTTCTTAGCTACCACTGAAATGCTAATTATGTCTACCTCTCCATGGGGATTCCAAAAATAAGACAACACATGATAGAGCAATGAATCAGTAGCAGAAAAATTCTCGCTTCCAAGCACAAGCTGAATTCTTCCACAAAATCTAGTAGTCATCACTCTGCCACAGTAGATTTAATATTGAATATATGATTTTGGTATCCATACTACACTATACTATACTGTACATCTCATATGTAAGATTTAATAATTTATGCCATTCTTCAGATTAACAGGCACAGTATAGTAACTAAAAATGAATATATGTGCATTGCTAGTGAGAATGTAAAATGGTGTACTTGCTACAGAAAACAGTACGGTAGTTTCTCAAAAAATTCAACATGGAATTACATATGATCCAGCAATCCCATTTGTGGGTACATATCAAAAGAATTGAAAGCAGGGACTTGAACAGGTATTTGTACACAAATATTCATAGCAGCATTATTCACAAAAGTCAAGGATGGAAATTACCTAAACCTTCACGGGCAGATAAATGGATAAGGAAAACGTAGAATGTATACATAGTGGAGAATCATTCAGCTTTGAAAAGGAAGGCAATTCTGACACATGCTTCAATAGGAACAAACCTTGAAGACATAAACCTAAGTGAAACAAACTAAACACAGAACTAGTACTACATAATTCCACTTATACAAAGTGTCTTAAGTAGTCACATTCACAGAGATAGGAAGTGTAATAGAATGATGGTTGCCAGGGGCTGGGGAGAGTGGGGAATGGGGAGTTTCAGTCTGAGGACATGAAAAAGCTCTCGAGAGGGATGGTGGGGATGGTTATACAACAATGTGAACGTACTTACTGGCACTGATACATACACTTAAAAACAGTTAAAATGGTACATGTTATATATATTTTACCACAATAAAATTTCAAAAATCAAGGAATAAAATATACTTTAAAAAAAAGATGAATACAGGTCAAGTCTAAAGTGTCTGGTTCTTCCTCTCTCAGCATACTTACCAAATTGATGCCAACAATTCACTTAAGGATCTTCAATAGTGAGTGAGGGATAAATTAGCCAAGTCTCAATAAACGCATTTGTAACAGATACGATTTATAATGTACACAATCGTATCTTTTTTTGGACTCCTTTACTGATGTTCACATGGGAAAATGTCACTAATGGATGAGGGATTAATAGAGATAACATTTAAATTACAATCTCCAAAGGGACTTGCCTTTATAAAATGTTTGCCTTAAGTTACTAATAGTACCTATGAGAAAATATCATCCTCATGCAAGACATAATAACATGGTTTAATAATCTAGACTTGTTTTCAGCATTTTAAAGGTCACAATTCTTTCCTAAAATTCTCTATTCATTTACCTATGAACTAAATAACAATGTAATAATAATAAAAATATTCTCAAAAATGAACTATCTTCATTGAGATAATGCTGTGCTTACTCGCTCAGTCGTGTCTGATTCTTTGCGACCCCATGGACTGTAGCCCGCCAGGTTCCTCTCTTCATGGGGATTCTCCAGGCAAGAATATCAGAGTAGGTTGCCATGCCCTCCTCCAGGGGATCTTCCCAACCCAGGAATTGAACCCAGGTCTCCCACATTGCATTTCTTTACCGTCTGAGCCACTCGGGAAGCCCACTGAGCTAATGGCATCCGTCAACTACAACTCAGTATATGACAGAATCATTGCATTATATCATTCTTTTAAAATAAAATATTATAAATGTATGCGTAAGCATAAGAGGAAAGGGAAGGTGCTAAAGTTGCTGAAAAACTGTCTACCCAGATTTCATAATACAGTAGAGCCTCATCATTAGCAAATTCTTTATTTGCAAATTCACCAACTCAAACTAATTTGTAACTCCTAAATCAATACTTGCAGCATTTTCATGGTCATTTGCAGATACTCTCAGCAAGAAAAAATGAGTCACCTGACAGTATGTTTTCAGCTGAGATAGAAAAAAGGCGTCACTCTGCCTTTTTGTTTCAGCTCTCATACTGTAAACAAGCGTCCTTTTCAGGATCTATTTAGTGCCAGGTTTTTTATATTTTTGTGCTTTTCTGTTGATCTTACTATAGGAAAAGGCCCCTCAGCACATTGCTGTGTGCCTAAACACAAGAAGATTTTGATGTACCTTATGGAAAAAAACAGGTGTTAGATAAGATTTATTCAGGCATGAACTATTGAGCTAATCACTATGAATCCAAAGTTAATGAATCAACAATATATACTGAATACAGTGTCTTTAAACAGAAATACATATTAAATAAGGTTAGGTATTAATCACTTGATGAAAATGTGAGCAAAGACTGGCAGGACCCTAACCCTACATTTCCCCTGGGAACAATGGTTACAAATTTACTAATTTGGTGTTTATGGCAACTTTACATAAGTACCATGAATAACAAGAATCAACTGTACTTTGCAAAGAAACCTCAGGAGGGAAAAAAAAAAAAATGGATCAATGGACTTGAATGGATAGTCCAGAAACAGGTCTATGTAAACCTGGCTGCAGGCAGCATAGAGATTAGCAGGAAAAAGTTAAACTACACAAGAACTGCCCCAGGACAAGAGAATACAGATCTGGGAAAAGTGAAAGGGGAATTCCTCATCTCACAACACAGAAAGGTTCAACCCAGCTAGAATGTTGAAAGTAAACTTTACCCCAATGAAAAAAAAATAGGTATTTTTTAAAAATAGGAAAACAGCTCTAAGATCTTGATTTAAGAACTATTTCATAAGCAAAACACAAAAAGAACCCATAAAGGAAAAGTAAAATGAAAAACTTTTGATCATCAAAAGATATTAAACACAGAAAAAGATAAGCTAGAAACTGGAAAAAGATACTTGCAACACATGTAATTAATATAGAGAACTAAAACCAGTAAGAAAAAGGCAAATGATGCAATAGAAAAACGGACAAAAGACATGAACAAGTATTTAACAGAAGATAAATTTCAAAAGACAAATAAATGTAAAAGATGTTCAATAATATTCAAAGACAGAAATTAAAATCTCAATGAACTATCATTTTACAAAAACTAGCAAAACCTGAAAACTCTGACAATACCAAGTGCTGGAGAAAATGTGGAAGAATATGAACTCTTCCACTGCTAGTAGGAATACAAATACCTTGGAAAACCATTTATCTTCATCTAGTGAAGCTGAATATGCACATTTCCTGTGACACAGCAATTCTCAGTGTAACTTTACAGGAAATTGTAATGTGTACCAGGAGAAAAGTACAAGTGTCCACAACAACAGTATTGTTTGAAATTACAAAAACCCTGGTGAAAAAAATGCCCTTACATCCAAGAATACACAGCTGGATAAATTTCGTTATATTCGTTACATAAAATGTTTACATAGCAATGGAATTAATAACTGGTCATTTGTTATGACTGTTTCCTTATCAATTCAAAAGACTTTTAAAAACACTGTTAAATGGATAAAACAACCTATCACAAGAATATATACAGTATGCTGCTAAGTCGCTTCCAGTCGTGTCCGACTCTGTGCCACCCCATAGACGACAGCCCACCAGGCTCCTTTGTCCCTGGGATTCTCCAGGCAAGAATACTGGAGTGGGTTGCCATTTCCTTCTCCAATGCATGCAGGCATGCTGAGTCGCTTCAGTCATGTCTGACTCTGTGCGACCCCATGGATAGCAGCCCACCAGGCTCCTCTGTCCAAGGGATTCTCTATAATGCCACTTAAAATTCAAAACATAGGAAATTAATCATTGCATTGTTCAGGGTTACATGCATAGGTGGTAACTGTAAAGAAAAGTTACGAGAATAATAAAAAATTCAGAATTGTGGCATCCTTGGACAGTGGGGGTGAATAACCAAGGAGAGGCACATAGGAAACAAAATCAGAATTCTTAATTTCCTCAAATTTGCTCCTCTTCCACTAGTTCCCAAGTTATATTTTTCTCTTCCTCTCACACCTCCTGTAATTAATCAACCTCTGTGTGTTAGTTACTCAGTCATGTCCGACTCTGTGATCCCATGGACTGTAGCCCACCAGGTTCCTCTGTTCATGGGATTCTCCAGGCAAGAATACTGGAGTGGGTTGCAATTTCCTCCTCCAGGGGATCTTCCCTTCCCAGGGATCGAACCCGGGTCTTCTGCACTGCGGGCAGATTCTTTACCTTCTGAGCCACTAACACCCCAATTCTACCCAATTTTTTCCATTTCCTCTACTTTACTCTGGGTTAAGCCTTCATTAATCTCTCACTAGGACTGTGGCAATAGGTTCCTCTTAAGTCTCTCATGACTGTATAATTCATTCTCCAAGATCATCCAAGTGATCTTTTCAAAATGTAAGTCATGTCCTTTAAACTCTCCAAAGGCTTCTCTCCACAATCAATAAAATTCAGTCTTTACCACAGCCTTCAGAGCTTCATTTTACCTGTTCTGTGCTTACCTCCTCCCACCCTTTTCCTAGCCCACTAAGTTTCAGCTGGCTTGGCTTTCTACTTCTCAAACCTGCCAAGTTGATTCCCCCTCTTAAGGCTTTTACAGGAATGCCCTTTTCCTGGCTCTTGGCTTAGCTGGCTTCATCTCAGCATTTAAATCTCAAGTAAATTTAAGCACAAATGCTACCTTCTCAACCAAGTTGCCTCTGACCACCTCATTAAATATGGCAACACTGCCGCCAGCAAGCACTTATCACTTCACTCTGTTTCACTCTTTACAGCACTTATCACTATCTGTTAAGTTAGCATTAAATTCCACCAGAACCCAACCCCCACAAAAGCAGGGATCTGTCAGTTCAGCTCAGTGTAGTACAAAGCAGTGTCAGGCAAGTGGCAACAAATATTTGTTGGGTGAATAAAACAGTGAACTTTACTTTGAGTAAACATGAAGTAGTGCTTTCTGACAGTGATATAAAAATCAAGAAATGAGAAGTATTACAGATGCAAAGGAATTTTGAAAACTATGTGTCTGTGAAAGTGTTAGTCCCTCAGTCAGGTCACGATTCTTTGCAATCCCATGGACTATGTAGCCAACCAAACTCCCCTCTCCATAGAATTCTCCAGGCAAGAATACTGGAGTGGGTTGCCATTCCCTTTTCCAGGGGATCTTCCTGACCCCAGGGGTGTGTCTGTGTGTGTGTGTATATATATATACACACACACACAGAAATTTGCACTCTCCTTCAGGGAGATGGGGGGGGGCAGAATCTAACATGCTAATTTGGCATCAATTGTTCTAAAGAAGGAAAAATCACATTTTTATGACTTTATACGCCATACAGATCCATCAACTGTCAGTCTACAATGGAAAATGAATCTTAAACTTGAATTCTTAAAAACAGGAGTAATTTGTGTATTCACAATGACTGACATAAAGTCTATTCTCATTTCATTACTTTGATGACCCCTATTATGATCAACATGACAACAGTACATAATACCTATTGAGTTCACTATGTGCTTGGTACTATGTTGTTTTACAGATGTTATTATTCAGTTCTCATGACACCTTTATCAGAGGTAGTGTTACTAACCTTGTTTTACACATCAGAAAACTAAAGCAAAGAGAGGCTAGTCAGATGGCTAACGAGTGAAAGACTCAAATCTAGGCTGTCCGACTTCAAAGCCCTAAAAGTAAACCATCTACTGAACTGATACTGCTCAATTCACTTAAATTATTTGCTAAAAAACTGTATGTGTATCTACTGAAATTTCATGCATCATGCTAGGTCAGCAATTCTTAAACATTACTGTACATTAGATTCACCTCGGCAGATTCCTAGATTCTGATTCAGTAAGTCTAGGGTGGAATTTCCAGAGATCCACAATTTTAACTGTCTTGATCCATGAACTGTACTCAACTCTGTGCAGGGTGTTCTACAGGTTTGAGAATATATGAGCCTCCTGTCTCAATCAGTTTACAATCTAAAAGGGACAGAAATCAGACACACAATTGGTAAATATACAGCGATACAGGAGATGTAGTATCAACAAAGCAGCAAGAAAGACTTCAAGGAAGAGGGATCAGCTGTAACGAAATGAAGATGAGCAGGATTTCATGAAGGAAGTCCTGCAGACTTTCAGGAATAATGCTACATGCAAAGGAAGGATCGAAAAGCAGACAGCTTGGCAGGAACAGAGGCTCTGCATTTAGGGATGGAAAAATAATGTCAGTAAAAATGCTTTCAATGTCAACCTAAACACTATGGGTTTTATTCAGTGCTGGCTCTGGGAAACTGCTAATGGTTTTTGAGGCGGGAAATGACAAATCACAGCAATATTCTTTGGAAGAGTACTCTGATGAAGTTATGCAAGATCAAGTATATCGAGAACAACAATGGGAATAGTTAGGCTGGCAGTGTTCCAATCTCAAAAAAAACAAAATCTAGAACATGGTACTGGAAAACATGAAAAAGGGAAGAATGGTACCTCTTAACAATGAACTGCATGTGGGGAAAAGGCAACAATCACAGCTATTAACAAATGATTTCTTCACCCCTTAAGTCCAAGTTGTATTCCGACCAGTTTCATGTTACTTTTTACAACTTTTTCTTACACAACCAACTAAGCTCCCAAATAGAGTTCACTTATTCAAAACACAGCCCATGACTAAGAAGTCAGCAAACAGGCCTGCAAAATACATGTCAAATAGTTCATACACTAAAAAAAACAAAGTACATGTATATATATTATACCTAATATATAATATATATAAATGAAAGAACATTAAGAGCCATATAAAATCATTTTACTCAAAGTTCTAACAAAGGTAAGCATGTAATTTCCAAACCCACAGCAGTTCAGAAGCAAAAATTAGAAGGGTAAAAGAGGTTGCTATAGACAGGTGGAAGAAGCTGAAGAACAGAAATGAAAACCATAAAAAAAAAAAAAAAAAAGCACACAGAATCACTCAGGGTAAATTCTCCACAACTGTTTATTGAAGATACACGATTCCCAGAAAAATGGAATTAATGAGAATCTTCCTTAATGTCCCAAACATCAACCACACAAAGAAAACTTTTAAACATTTTAAAACAAATTTTTACCTGAGTAAAACATAACTTTTAAAGGATGGCTGATACATGCAGGCAGAACAACCAAGAGATAGTCAAAAAAATAAAGGGAAGAAAGATGTATTTTATAATACACTAAGTTTGAAGATAATAAGAAGGCTTTCATAAAACATCGACTCAAGAATGTGGCCCCAGTGGTAAACTTTACTTCAGGCAATATTTTCCTGATGTCTGTGCTTTTGAATTCCAGGTTTCATATAATATGAGGGCATCTTCAACAAAAATTAAAATGACTGAACTGGTCTTAAATATAACCCATAAATATGTACCTACTGAAATCAGGCAGCATCATTTGACACTCAATGTCCTGTAACAACAGGTCATGTGACACTTTTAAAAGGACATTAAACATCACAACACATGAAGGCTTCTCACTTTGGTCACCAATACTCATTAACATTTATTATAATACTACTCACACAAGGACCTTATCTGTTTCAAAAACAGATGAAAATGTCATTTTCATGGGGAGAATTAAGATGTTAATTGACTGAAAGATATCTTAAGTTTATGATTAAGTCACTAAAGCCAGGAACCTACACCTTAAATCATGCAGAAAAAGCATACTATACATTAATTATTGGAGTAGGAAGAGTATGGGTTTCAGTTTGAGATTTTTTACACCACAGAAAGGCAAATTAATGCATAACATTGTAACGTTAAATAAAATTACCTTAAAGATGTTGTAGGAATGAATCAACTGTATGGAACTAGGCCTCTCATATTTCTCAGATCCAGCAAAAAAAAGAAAATTAAAAGCACATATTTATTTCAAAATTTCATCAACTGATCAGGCAAATTAAGACTTCAAAGATTATGGTACAATTTGCTACACCTTCTCATAGGTAAACAAAGGTAGTCAATTGCACCAGGGGGGTTCCACTCTCCCTCCCTACCCATCTCCTTATTATCATCTTTGTTCTCTAGAATCTTACAGGAAGACACTAATTGAAGCCAAAAAAATGTGCCCTGGAGACAGTTTGTCACACTGCAATTTATGACCCGTGTATCAATTTAGTGCATTTAGTTAGCATTTCTTAAAGAAAAAGAACTAAATATAATAGCAATTATCAGTATGCATCATTAGTAATGAGTGAGTACTGCTTTGTGAAACTTCTTGTTCCTCTGTGGGTATGTACTAGATGATAATGAAAAACGTTATTCTTACTGTAATTTTTTTAAAAAGTTTGAAAGCTCCTAACCTAGAGATTTAGGTCAAATGTCTCTGGACCCAAAGGCATTCATCAGCCCTCAGCATCTACACAATCTCTTAGCTCAAGATGGGTTACTGCTGCTGCTGCTGCTAAGTCACTTCAGTCGTGTCCGACTCTGTGTGACCCCATAGACGGAAGCCCACCAGACTCCCCCGTCCCTGGGATTCTCCAGGCAAGAACACTGGAGTGGGTTGCCATTTCCTTCTCAACAAGATGGGCTGGTGGAAACCAATTCAAGAGCTCCGGGCAGCCAAAAAAGAATGAGGACACGCCTTAACTAAGCCCGAATTTGGACCTGAAAGAACTAACTTCCCCAAACACCAGCCCTAGGCGGTGCCTACAAGCTTCTGGTAACTTGGCAACCTTCAGAGAGCTCCTCCTCCCTCCACTGACTAGAAATAGTTCTACTCTTCCAACCAACTTTCCGGAACTACAGCTTCTAGAATCACTGTGCCCCACGGCAGTATCACCTCTCCTTCTCGCTTCACCAATTCCCAGTATGTCTTCCTAGAAAAGGACCTCGAACTCAGCAGAGAATGAAGCTCCTCACTGATCCTGACCCTTCTCCTCTCCCAGATCTCCGGACAGCGTACCCTCCTCCCAGGTCCCATCTTACTCCAACCGCCTCACTGTCAGTTAGTTGTCCTGGAGGCAAAACGATTCACTCAAAAGCCCTCTTTAAACTGCCGCTTGCTTGCTTCTACAGCCCCCGGAAGGATCAGGCCTGGTGTCCCAGGAGGTCCTAACCCAACCGAACCTCCCTGGGGACACGTACTCTTTTCTTTTTTTGGATTCAGTAGTTCAGAGGCAAGTTTCCCATTTCCCCAGCAGCCCCAGACATCTCCAATCTCCATCTCCTACCAGCCATGGGGCATCTCCTCGTCCCCCAGGCCCCGGGGCACAGCGGGAAGCCCTGATTCTCCCAGGAACTCAGACACCCCCAGACGGCCTCCTCCAACTCAGGCACCTCTCCCAGCCCAGGGCCTCCCCGCGCCGCCGCAGCGGAGGACCGGCCCCATCCTCCCTCCGGCCCCAGCAGGTGTCCCATCCTCCCCTTCGCCCAGGCAGGCCTCGTCCCGCTCCGACTTCTTCCTACTATTTCCTCGCACGGCACCCCAGCTCCAGAGCGGAGCCCCTCGGGCCTCGACAACCCGGCGGAGCCGGCAGGCCCGGGCTCCACTCACCCCTCAGCCCGGGAGGCAGGGGAGCTGCTGCGGCTGCTCCTCAGCCTGCGCCTCTCCTCCCCCCTCCCGGCCGCCGCCGTGGCCGCCGCTCAGCCTCGGGCCTGCTCCCGGCCGGCCCCGGACCGGCTCCGCTTCACCTCGTCCCCGACTCCGGCCGCCGGAGCCCTGTGTCCTGCCTTGACCCGGAAGCAGCTTTCCCGGCCCAACAACAACACGTGACCCCGCCGCACGTGTCACGTCCGCTGCGTGAATGGGAGGGGGCGCCGGAGGAGCTGGTCCTCCCGGACCAAGCTGAGGTTGCCGTGGCGACGGGGATGTCGCGGCCGGCCGGGTAGTCGCTAGAAACACACTTCATCATCTGCTTTTTCTCTTAGCCGTCATGGGGGGACACCCTGGGTGCAAAGGAGGAGTACAAATTGTCGCATTAGAGTGGAATAGGGGCAAGTCAGAGCCGAGCCCGGGACTCTGAGAAGCTGCTGTCTTACAGAAAGGAGCAGCAAGCCGAAAGTTTCCAGACTCAGCTAAAAATTTGTCCTGATTCTGTCACTAGTTTACTGGTGACCCTGATCAGTTCCCCTCCTTTCTATGTCTTCAGTGTCCTTACTCGCGAGCTCTAGGCTGTAATCGAATACTATCCCAAGATGCTTTTGTATAAGGATGTGGTAGCACTCTGACCTTTATTTCGTGTCCTTGTCACTAGGTCTGCTGCATCCTGAGATTTCAGCGCTCCAACACCAATGTAGTGATTGCATCTTTCACTTATTGAGCCCCTTCTAGGTACCAGGCACTGTATATAAGCTACTTCCGATTTTGTATGACCTTCCCAAAGTAGGTGTTTTACAGAATTGAAAACTGAAATTCACAAAGGTTAAGTGATCTACCCAAGACAATTAGTAAAAGTGACCAAACTGAGGTCGGAATTCAGGTCAGTCAGGCACCAAAGTCAAGTGCCCGCGCTTCACATTATGCTATACTGCTGCTCCAGCTCTATACACATTATATCTGACTGTTGGGCTGTGATGGTTTATGTACTTCTTTGACCATTGCTTTTGCAAGAATAGAGATGGTACTGACTGAAAGCACCATCCCTAAAAGACTGAATTCTCTTCAGTCTTTTTAGTTGAAGAGCCAGGAGTTGACAAGATCTTCATGTATAAGGTGTGTGTGTTTTCATGTAGTGTGTGCTAGGAAGCCGGTAAGGGGTTATGATGTGCATACAAGGGTATTTATTGGTTCATAGAGTGGAGAAGACAAAATTCTTTGCAAGGGACTTGGTGGCAATTCCTGGGGACTTAATTCTCTTATTTTGTTTTGTTTTGACTTATCCCATAGGTAAGCCTTAGGGGAGTTAAGAGAGGGGCAGGAAAAGAGTTGATTAAAGAAAATGTTCTGAAGATCAAGGAGAGGGTGAGCCAAGAAACTGTGGGGGGGGGGCAGTTTCCTCCTTCTGCAGAGCACAGAGGGTCTTTCTGGGGTGAATGGCTTTGGAAGTATTAGGGTCACTGACATGACCAACATCTAGTAGTTTCAGTGACAAGGACCATGAGAAGAACTGAGTGAAATATGCACAGAGGAGAAAGAGCAAGGTGGATGCTACATGGATGCTTTACTGATAGACATACTTGTGAGCTCAGGTACCCTTGGGAACACCCAGAGATATTTAAGAAGGTAGATGTCCTATGAGCAACTAGGGGAAAAGGCAAGAAATGTGGGGTCATTATTGCTCACAAATACTGCATACAGTGTGTATAAATATATATGAATACTGTGTAAGATTGGGTGTGATTAGTTACAGTCAGCCCTTTGTATCCCAGGGATTCCATATCCACAGATTCAACCAATTGCAGATAGAAAATATTCAGAAAAAAAGAAAATTCCAAAAAGTAAAACTTGAATTTGTTGTGTGTAGACAACTATCTGGGCTTTCCTGGTGGCTCAGATGGTAAAGTATCTGCGTACAATGCATGAGATCTGGGTTAGACCGCCTTGGAGAAAACAACTATTTACATAACATTTACATGTATATAGTATTCAACCATTTACATAGCAGCTACATTGTACTAGGTATTATAAGCAATCTAGAAATGATTTAATGTATATGGGAGGATATGTATAGGTTATATGCAGGTACTACACCATTTCTATGAGAGACTTGAGCATCTGTGAATTTTGATATCTAGGAAGAGCCTAGAACAATCCCCCGCGGATAAGGAGAGATGACTATATATAGTTTTCTTCTTTGAGATGTCCTTGACTCACTTTTCTTTCATTCCCTTCTCTCCCCTTGTAGAGCATACTCCTAAAGACAAGATCAACGTCTCTACCCATCCCTTGTCTATCTCCACAAGATAGACAAAATTATCTTTCTAAAATTCATGTGTAGGGACTTCCCTGGTGGTCCGGTAGTTAAGAACCAGCTTTCCAATGTGAGTTCAGTCCCTGGTGGGAGAACTAAGATCCCACATGCCTCAGGGCAACTAAGCCCATACACCACAACTGGAGAGCCTACACGGGACATATTATATTAATTTTTAAAAAAAACCTCATGCGTGATCATGTTGTTCCCTGTGTATTCTTATTCTGTCCATGCCCTGTTCAATCTGATAGGCACTAGCCACATGTGGTTATTTAAATTAATTAAAATTGCATTTCCTAAGTCACATGACACTAGCTGCATTTCAAGAACTCAGTGGCTGTGTGTGACTGGGGTTATCATATTGGCCAGATCCCACAGAGGACATTTTCATGATCACAGAATGTCTGTTAGTGCTTCTACCCCTTTCTCAATCCCTCCTGTTTATGTTCTATGAGAATTTGCTCTGCTAAGCCCTTTGCTTCAACATTCTTCTTCTACCTTCTTGAGACTGAAAATGGTATTTGACTGCTTATTTTCTTGTCTCCTTGACAAGCACTTAAACCTCCATGAAGGTAGGAGATAGCTCCATTCTGTTCATCCTGGATTCCCCATTATCTCTAAAGGACTCTTATACACAAAGAGATGGTGGACAGGGAAGTTAAATGAGAGGATGTAACAGAAAGATGGTCATTTTATTAGAAATTGTTGGTAATTTGATTGTTTTGACCTACAAACGGCAATTTCATATGGTTCAAGCTAATAATAAGAAAGAACTTTTGAAGAATTGGATTGCTTTAGTCCATTCCAATGAGTTCCCTGTTACTTGGATAGGTTAGGCAAAGAAGAATTCTGTTAGAATGGTATATAATTCCTGTATCAGGACTTCCCTGGCAGTCCAGTGGTTAAGACTTCGCACTTCCAATGCAAGGGACATGGGTTCAGTCCCTGGTTGGGGAACTGAGATTCCACATGCCATGCAGTGCAGCCAAGAAAAAGTAAAAATAGTAGTAATAATAATAATTCCTAGATCAGTTGGGCTGGTTAACCAGTCAAATTCTAAGATTCTAAGTCTATGGTCCTCCAACCAGTTATTTATTTCAAGACAGTGTGCTATAACAATAATCATAGCTACTTCCTGAGCTTTTATTATGTGCCAAACATGCTCAAGCTATTTCACATAGATTATTTCCTTTAATCCTCACAGTGATTCTTATGAAGTACATTTGGTGCCAGCAGATTTGCCAGTTAAGACTCTAGAGAGATAAGATACCAAATAACATACAGCTAGTAATGACAGAGGCTGAATACATTTTTAGGTCAGTCTGACACCAGAATCTGAGTTCACAGTAACACTGCATTGATGAGATGTAATTCAACAGGAAGTTTCAGTCAGATTTTTGCATGCTTTTCTAATTCAACAACTGGTTATTTTGTCATGGATATATGTCTTGCACCTAGCTAGGTGGTATGGGGAAAACAAAGATCGATAAGGCATTGTTCCTAAAATGTAGTTGGAAGATAATGCTTATACCCAAATAGCAGTGATACAGGACAGTTAAATATCTTATTTTCAAAGGAGGGTGGGTTAGCGAGTCATCATCTTAGCTAAAAACCTCTCCCAAGTAGGCAAAGGATAAGGACAAAATTATATGAGAATTCAATGTGAACAACATCAGTACACAGATGGGAACAGAGGGGAAGAGAAAAGCTACTGCTTCCCTTGCGAGAATAACAGCTCCGGGAGTTGGTGATGGACAGGGAGGCCTGGCGTGCTGTGATTCATGGAGTCACAAAGAGTTGGACACGACTGAGCGACTGAACTGAACTGAACTGAAGAAATTGAAAGTTTGCAATACTAGTCCTGGTTTTTGCACTAACCAGCCTTGTCACTTGATCTATTTCTACTTTAGAGCTTTATCTATCAGATAACCTGAATTGAATAAGCTGCCATGGTGAATATATAGAATATTTTACATGTATGTATTTTCAAGAGGAAGTGCCACAGTTTCCATAAGATTCCCAAAGAAATCACTACTCAAAAAACGTATAGGCTACATGATAGCTTTAAATTCTGCAATTCTGAGATTCTGTATTTTATTTTTGTCAACATTATTGATGTCTCTGTCAGGAAATGAACTGTTGTGCCAAGCTCAGTGACCAAGCAAAGAGCAGGGATACTTTTATTTTAGACTGGAGACTCATATCTAGAACTATTTAGAAAATATCAGGATTTTCTTACTGGGCAGAATATAGTCTTAAAAAAAATTAGTTTGCTTTTCTGAGATGTACATAAATGGATCAGTTGTAAGAAGCTTAATTAATCAAGGAGGCTTTACCTTTATTAAGATTGCTTGCTTCAAATTGCTGGAAACTTCACTAAACCCTCTTAGTTTTTATATTTTTGTATGTATAATTTATACACAGAAAACTGCACATACACAGTGTACGTATATGAACAGTTCAATGAATTATCACAAAGCAAAAGCCCATGTAACTACCAGCCTGTCAAGTCATAGTACAAGGCCAGTTTCCCAGTCTTCCCCAGTCACTACATCCACCATTCTCCCTAAAGTTACTATCCTTCTAATATTGTAGCTTATTTTTTCCTGTTTTTACACTTTGTATGTGTGTGCTAAGTGGCTTTAGTTGTGCCCAACTCTTTGTGACCCTGTGGACTCTAGCCCACCAGGGTCCTCTATCCAAGGGATTCTCCAGGCAAGAATACTGGAGTGGGTTTCCATGCCCTCCTCCAGGGGATCTTCCTGACCCAGGGATTGAATCCATGTCTCTTGCATCTCCTGCATTGGCAGGCAGGTTCTTTACCACTGGCACCAACTGGGAAGACCAAACTTTATATAAATGAAATCAAATGAGGTGACTTCCTTCATTTAACATTGTGAATCTTCTACATTTTTTTCAAATAGCTGAATAATATCTTTGTTGCTAAATGGTATTTCATATTATAATCCACTATAATTTATCCATTCACTATTGAAGGATGTTTGGGTTGTTTCAAATTTTTTATTATTATTCATAATGCTGCTGTGAAGATTCTTGTACTTGATTTTTAGTGCACATATATACACATTTCTTTGGGAATATGAAGTGAAGTAAAGTGAATTCGCTCAGTCGTGTCCAACTCTTTGCGACCCCATGGACTGTAGCCCACCAGGCTCCTCCCTCCATGGGATTCTCCAAGCGAGAGTACAGGAGTAGGTTGCCATTTCCTTCTCCAGGAGATCTTCCCAACCCAGGGATCGAACCCGGGTCTCCTGCATTCTAGTCAGACGCTTTAACCTCTGAGCCACCAGGGAAGCCCTTTGGGAATATACTCAGGAATAAAATTGAAGGGTCACAGCTTTAGATCAGCACTGTCTAATAGAAATATAGTGCAAGTCAAGTCACATCTGTAATTTAAAATTTTCTAGTAGCCACATTAAAAAGTTTAAAAAATGAATATTAATCAGGCACTTTTTTGTTTTAATATGTCCAAACTATTATCATTTTAACTTGTCATCAATATAACAATTGTTAATTAGATAATTTACATTATTTTCACATTTTGAATTGCCAAAATTCAATGTGTATTTTACATGTATTGCAGTATGGACTAGCCATAGCTCAAGTGTTCAGTAAACAAATGTGGTACTATTACTACTACAATGTTGGACAGTGCTGCTTTAGAAAACACTACCAAACACTTTTCCAAAGTGGTTGTGCCAGTTTACAATTCTGACAGCAGTGTATGAGAATTACATTTGTTCCACCTCTTCATCAATACTTGGTACTGCGCATCTTTTTAATTTTAGCCATTTTGATGATCATATAGTAGTATCTTATTTTGGCTTAATTTGCATTTCCTTAATGATAAAGATGGGAAATAGATGGAAAAACAGTGGAAACAGTGTCAGATTTTATTTTTTTGGGCTCCAAAATCACTGCAGATGCTGATTGCAGCCATGAAATTAAAAGACGCTTACTCCTTGAAAGGAAAGTTATGACCAACCTTGATAATATATTAAAAAGCAGAGACATTACTTTGCCAACAAAGGTCCGTCTAGTCAAGGCTATGGTTTTTCCCGTGGTCATGTATGGATGTGAGAGTTGGACTGTGAAGAAAGCTGGTCGCCGAAGAACTGATGCTTTTGAACTGTGGTGTTGGAGAAGACTCTTGAGAGTCCCTTGTACTGCAAGGAGATCCAACCAGTCCATTCTAAGGGAGATCGATCCTGGGTGTTCATTGGAAGGACTGATGCTAAAGCTGAAACTGCAATACTTTGGCCACCTCATGCGAGGAGTTGACTCACTGGAAAAGACTCTGATGCTGGGAAAGGTTGGGGGCGGGAGGAGAAGGGGACGACCGAGAATGAGATGGTTGGATGGCATCACCGACTCTGTGGGCATGAGTTTGAGTGAACTCCTGGAGTTGGTGATGGACAGGGAGGCCTGGCGTGCTGTGATTCATGGGGTTGCAGAGAGTCGGACACGACTGAGCGACTGAACTGAACTGAACTGAATGATAAAGAGGGCTTCCCTGATGGCTCAACAGTAAAGAATCCACCTGCAGTGCAGGAGACACAGAAGACGCAGGTTTGATCCCTGGGTCGGGAAGATCCCTTGGAGGAGTGCATGGCAACTCACTCCAGTATTTTTGCTGGGAAAATCCCATGGAGAGAGGAGCTTGGCAGGGTACAGTCCATGGAGTCTCAAAGAGGTGGACAC
The DNA here is from genome assembly GCF_049115385.1 of Moschus berezovskii. Classification (NCBI taxonomy): domain Eukaryota; kingdom Metazoa; phylum Chordata; class Mammalia; order Artiodactyla; family Moschidae; genus Moschus; species Moschus berezovskii. The sequence goes on along the minus strand of NC_142473.1, from coordinate 35,860,889 downwards.
AACTGAAGCGACTGATCACACAGTAATAAGGAGGTTGAGTACCTTTTCCTATGTTTACTTGCCAATTGATATTCTCCTTCACGAACAGTACAGGCCCTTTTTTGTCTGCTGAGTTTGTCTGTTTTTTTCTCATTGGTCTGATAAAGTTAGTTGAAAAGTACTCTCTTTTTCTATTCCCTGCAAAAATGTGTGTAATATTGACATTATTTATTTCTTAGATAATTGTTTGAATTCTCTGATGAAGTCATTTTGACCTAGAGTATTTTATATAAAAAGTTTTAAATTACAGATTCAGTTTATTTCATAGTTAGGCATTATTCAACTTTTGCTACTCTCCTTGCATCAGTTTTGGTAAGTTATAGAAGAAGATTTAATTATTGTAGCTTTGAAATATAGTTTGAAATCAGGACTTATGATGCCTCCAGCTTTGTTCTTTTTGAAATTGCTTTGGCTATTCTGTCTTTTGTGATTCCATACAAATATTAAGACTTTTTTTCCCTTTCCATGAAAAATGACACTGGAATTTCAATAGTGATTGAATTGAATCTATAGATGGCTTTGAGTAATATGGACATTTAGCAATATTAACTCTTTTGATTCTTGAACGCAGGATATCTTTGCATTTTTTGTGTATCTTCTTCAGTTTCTTTTGTCACATCTTATAGATTTCTTTGCCACAAAGCAAGTCTTAGCACATTTGAGATAGAATTCATGCCAAGGCTAATTGCAATTATATGAAACTAGAAATCAACAAGGGGAAAACTGGAAATTTTACAGACATGTGTAAACTAAAGAACACAGCCTAAACAACTAATGGGTCAAAGAAAAAATTAAAAAATAAAATTTAAAATATCTTAAATGAAAATTAAAAGACAGCACACTAACACCTGTGGCAATTCTTACAAGCAAGTTTATAGTGATAAACATATATTTAAGAAAACAGAAAGATCTCAAGTAAATAACCTAACTTTACACCTCAAGGAATTATCAAAAGAATAACAAACTAAGCCCAAATTTAGCAGAAAGAAAGAAATAACAAAGATCAGAGAAGAAATAAGTGAACTAGACACCATAAAAATAATAGGTCAAGGAAACTAAAATCTGATTTTTTTGAAAAGATGGACAAAATGGGCAAAGCTTCAGCTGGTTTGAGCAAGAAAAAAATGAATGAAGACACAGATAACTAAAATCATAAATGAAAGAGGAGATATTGCAACAGATACAACAAAAATACACAGGATCATAAAAGACTACTATGAACAACTATGTGCCAACAAATTTGATAAATTTATCCCCCCTAAAGTGGATAAATTCCTAGATATATACAACCTACCAAGACTGAATCATGAATAAACAGAGAATCTGAACAGACGAATAAGGAGGTTGAATTAGTAAGCAAAAATTCCCAACACAAAAAGCCCAGGACCACATATTTTCATTGTTCAATGCTATCAAATATTTAAAAAAGAATTAATGACAATCTTTCTCAAAAATTCGAAGAGGAGGGAACACTCCCAGACTTATTTTACAAGGCCAGAATTGCCTTGGTACCTAAGTCAGTTAAGGATACTTCCTACAAGGAAAGAAAACTATAGACCGATATCCGTGCCAAATATAGATGCAAAAATTCTCAACAATATATTAACCAACTGAATTCAACAGCACATTAAAAGCATCATACACCAAGTTGCAGTGGGATTTATTCCTGAGATGCAAGGGTGGTTCAACATATGCAAATCAATAAATGCGATAGATCACATTAATAGAATGAAAGATAAAATTCATATGATCATCTCAATAGAGCAAAAAGACAGCATTTGATAAAGTATGTCTTTGATTATGAAAACCCTCAACAAATTGGGAATGTAAGGAACATATCTCAATATAATAAATAAATATAATTAAACAATAGTATGACACACCTACAGCTAATATTGTATCAACAATGAAAGGTTGGGTGTCCATTCTCTTATTCAACACAAGATTAGAAGTCCTGGCGAGAGACGCCCGGCTCCGGCGGCGCAGACGCGAGATACGCCCAGCTCCAGCGCAACCGACCACATGCAGAGTCGTGGCTGAGAGGAGCTACCCCGCGCCCAGGGTTAGGACGGTGGCCGAGAGGAGCTGTGCCACGTCCAGGAGGCGGTGGCTGATTGGGCACCAGAGGGCCGAGAGGAGCCACATTCGGAGCAGGAGGGGCGGCCTTGAGGAGATACCCCTCGTCCAAGGTAAGGTACAGCGGCTGCACCTTTCTGGAGCAGCTGGGAAGAGGTACTCCACGACCAAGTGGAATATAAGAATCCAGTGTTCTGGGGAGGAAGGAACAAGATGGTGGAGGGATAAGACAGCGAGACCACTTTCTCCCCCACAAATTCATCAAAAGAACATTTGAACGCGGAGTAAAGTCCACAAAACAACTTCTGAATACTGGCAGAGGACATCAGGCTCCCAGAAAAGCAGCCCATTGTCTTCTAAAGGAGAGAGAAGAAATCCAGCTCCACCCACCAGAACACCGACACATGCTTCCCTAACCAGGGAACCCGGACAAGTCACCCGTCCAACCCCACACACAGCGAAGAAACTACATAATAAAGAGAACTCCACAAACTGCAAGAAGAGGGAAAGGCCACCCCAAGCAAAGCAATATAAGCAAGATGAAGAGGCAGAGAAATTCCCAGAAAGTAAAGGAACAAGATAATTGCCCACCAACACAAACAAAAGAAGAAGATATAGGGAATTTACCTGATCAAGAATTTCAAATTTTGATGGTGAAAATGATTCAAAATCTTGAAAGCAAAATGGAGTTACAGATAAATAACCTGGAGAAAAGGATTGAGAAGATGGAAGAAAGATTTAATAAGGACTTAGAAGAAATAAAAAAGAGTCAATATACAATGAATAATGCAATAGATGAGATCAGAAACACTCTGGAGGGAACAAACAGTAGAATAACAGAGGCAGAAGACAGGATAAGCGAACTAGAAGATAGAATTGTAGAAATAAATGAAACAGAGAGGAAAAAAGAAAAACGAATTAAAAGAAATGAGGACAATATTAGAGACCTCTGGGACAATGTTAAACGCTCCAACATTCGAATCACAGGAGTCCCAGAAGAAGAAGACAGAAAGAAAGACCATGAGAGAATACTTGAGGAGATAATAGTTGAAAACTTCCCTAAAATAGGGAAAGAAATAATCACCCAAGTCCAAGAAACCCAGAGAGTCCCCAACAGGATAAACCCAAGGCGAAATACTCCAAGACACATATTAATCAAATTAACAAAGATCAAACACAAAGAACAAATATTAAAAGCAGCAAGGGAAAAGCAGCAAATAACACATAAGGGGATTCCCATAAGGATAACAGCTGATCTTTCAACAGAAACTCTTCAGACCAGAAGGGAGTGGCAAGACATACTTAAAGTGATGAAAGAAAATACCCTACAGCCCAGATTACTATACCCAGCAAGGATCTCATTCAAATATGAAGGAGAAATCAAAAGCTTTACAGACAAGCAAAAGCTGAGGGAATTCAGCATCACCAAACCAGCTCTCCAACAAATGCTAAAGGATCTTCTATAGACAGGAAACACAGAAAGAGTGTATAAACTTGAACCCAAAGCAATAAAGAAAATGGCTACGGGATCGTACTTATCAATAATTACCTTAAACGTAAATGGGTTGAAATTTTCAAAAAGGCTAGGAAACAATTCTCATAGCCATCAATAGTTCAGTGTTGAGTTCATGAATAGTTTTTAAAGTTTGGGACAAACTGTAGTATTTGCTATTTGAAGTACTATTTGTAATTGGCATATTACGATGTAACATTGGTCTTCATTTCCAACTTAAAATGCCTAAAAATGCCTAACAGGTTTTTAGATTTGTGAATTTTAGTTGAAATGTATTTTACGATGTTACTAAACCTGCAGAAATATTGAAATATTTCAGAGAACTTATTCACTGTACATTTAATTTATTTTATTTATAAAAGTTATGAACTGTAGAAAGTTTTACTTGTTGGGTCAAATGCTTGTTGCTTCAAATGCTTGCTGCATTTGAAGTGCTAGTTACAAGAAAATCAAATACCTTCAATGTATAAATGCTATTAAGTTTTTAAAGGACTCTGGAGTATAAGTAAGTTTGTTTAAAGAAATTTAGTCTGTTCAACTTGAATCAGCTCTGTCAAACATTAATTAAAAGCCTCATTTAAAAATAAAAAAAAAAAAAAGATTAGAAGTCCTAGCTAAAACAATCATTCAAAATAAAGGCAATGAAATATGAAAGGAAGAAGTAAAATTGTCATTATTTGCGAATAATATAATCTTATACATAGAAAATTAAAAGCCTTGATATTAAAAGTTGCTTCCTCCTTGGAAGAAAAGCTGTGACTAACCTAGACAGCATATTAAAAAGCAGAGACATTACTCTGCTGACAAAGGTCCGTCTAGTCAAAGCTATGGTTTTTCCAGTAGTCGCGTGCGGATGTGAGAGTTGGACCATAAAGAAAAGCTGAGCACCAAAGAATTGATGCTTTTGAACTGTGGTGTTGGAGAAGACTCTTGAGAGTCCCTTGGACTGCAAGGAGATCAAACCAGTCCATCCTAAAGGAAATCAGTCCTGCATATTCATTGGAAGGACTGACGCTGAGGCTGAAACTCCAGTACTTTGGCCACCTAATGCGAAGAATTGACTCATTGGAAAAGACCCTGATGCTGGGGAAGACTGAAGGCAGGAGAAGGGGATGAGAAGATGAGATGGTTGGATGGCATCACCGGCTCAATGGACGTGAGTTTCAGCAAGCTCTGGGAGTTCGTGATGGAAAGGGAGGCCTAGCTTGCTGTAGTCCATGGCGTTGCAAAGAGTCGGAGATGACTGAGCGAATGAACTGAACTGAACTGATACACAGAAAATCTTCAGACTCAACCAAAAAATCTGTTAGAACTAATCAACAAATGTAATAATGTTGCAGGATATAAAATCACACAGAAATCAGTTGTGTTTCTATACACTAGCAATGAAATATCTGGGAAAAAAAAGTATCCCATTCACAATAGCACCAAAAATAATAAAACACTTAGAAGTAAATTTTGCATTCCAGTCCCCTATAATGAAGAGGACATCTTTTTATTTCTACAAGATCTTTTAGAACTAACACCCAAAAAAGATGTCCTTTTCACTATAGGGGACTGGAATGCAAAAGTAGGAAGTCAAGAAACACCTGGAATAACAGGCAAATTTGGCCTTGGAGTACAGAATGAAGCAGGGCAAAGGCTAATAGAGTTCTGCCAAGAGAACGCACTGGTCAAAGCAAACACCCTCTTCCAACAACACAAGAGAAGACTCTACACATGGACATCACCAGATGGTCAACACCAAAATCAGACTGGTTATATTCTTTCCAGCCAAAGATGGAGAAGCTCTATACAGTCAGCGAAGACAAGACCGAGAGCTGACTGTGGCTCAGATCATGAACTCCTTATTGCCAAATTCAGACTGAAATTGAAGAAAGTAGGGAAAACCACTAGACCATTCAGGTATGACCTAAATCAAATCCCTTATGACTATACAATGGAAGTGAGAAATAGATTTAAGGGACTAGATCTGATAGATAGAGTGCCTGATGAACTCTGGATGGAGGTTCGTGACATTGTACAGGAGATAGGGATCAAGACCATCCCCAAAGAAAAGAAATGCAAACAAGCAAAATGGCTGTCTGAGGAGGCCTTACAAATAGCTGTGAAAAGAAGAGAAGCGAAAAACAAAGGAGAAAAGGAAAGATATTCCCATCTGAATGCAGAGTTCCAAAGAATAGCAAGGAGAGATTAAAAAAAAAAAAAGCCTTCCTCAGCGATCAATGCAAAGAAATAGAGGAAAACAACAGAATGGGACTAGAGTTCTCTTCAAGAAAATTAGAGATATCAAGGGAACATTTCATGCAAAGATGGGCTCGATAAAGGACAGAAATGGTATGGACCTAACAGAAGCAGAAGATATTAAGAAGAGGTGGCAAGAATACACAGAAGAACTGTACAAAAAGATCTTCATGACCCAGATAATCACGATGGTGTGATCACTGACCTAGAGCCAGACATCTTGGAATGTGAAGTCAAGTGGGCCTTAGAAAGAATCACTACGAACAAAGCTAGTGGAGGTGATAGAATTCCAGATGAGCTATTTCAAATCCTAAAAGATGATGCTGTGAAAGTGCTGCACTCAATATGCCAGCAAATTTGGAAAACTCAGCAGTGGCCACAGGACTGGAAAAGGTCAGTTTTCATTCCAATCCCAAAGAAAGGCAATGCCAAAGAATGCTCAAACTACTGCACAATTGCACTCATTACATGCTAGCAAAGTAATGCTCAAAATTCTCCAAGCCAGGCTTCAGCAGTATGTGAACCATGAACTTCCAGATGTTCAAGTTGGTTTTAGAAAAGGCAGAGGCACCAGAGATCAAATTGCCAACATCCACTGGATCATTGAAAAAGTAAGAGAGTTCCAGAAAAAGATCTATTTCTGCTTTATTGACTATGCCAAAGCCTTTGACTGTGTGGATCACAATAAACTGTGGAACATTCTGAAAGAGATGGGAATACCAGACCATCTGACTGTCTCTTGAGAAACTTGTATGCAGGTCAGGAAGCAACAGTTAGAACTGGACATGGAACAACAGACTGGTTCCAAATAGGAAAAGGAGTATGTCAAGGCTGTATATTGTCACCCTGCTTATTTAACTTATATGCAGAGTACATCATGAGGAACGCTGGGTTGGATGAAGCACAGGCTGGAATCAAGATTGTCGGGAGAAATATCAATAACCTCAGATATGCAGATGACACCACTCTTATGGCAGAAAGTGAAGAGGAACTCAAAAGCCTCTTGATGAAAGTGAAGGAGGAGAGTAAAAAAGTTGTCTTAAAGCTCAACATTCAGAAAACTAAGATCATGGCAACTGGTCCCATCACTTCATGGGAAGCAGATGGGAAAACAGTGGAAACAGCATCAGACTTTATTTTTTTGTGTTCCAAAATCACTGCAGATGGTGACTGCAGCCATGAAATTAAAAGACGCTTGCTCCTTGGAAGGAAAGTTATGGCCAACCTAGATAGCATATTAAAAAGCAGAGACATAACTTTGCCACAAAGGTCTGTCTAGTCAAGGCTATGGTTTTTCCAGTGGTCATGTATGGATGTAAGAGTTGGATGGTGAAGAAAGCTGAGCGGCGAAGAATTGATGCTTTTGAACTGTGGTGTTGGAGAAGACTCTTGAGAGTCCCTTGGACTGCAAGGAGATCCAACCAGTCCATCCTAAAGGAGTTCAGTCCTGGGTGTTCTTTGGAAGGACTGATGCTGAGGCTGAAACTCCAATACTTTGGCCACCTAATGCGAAGAACTGACTCATTGGAAAAGACCCTAATGCTGGGAAAGATTGGGGGCAGGAGGAGAAGGGGACGATAGAGATGGCTGGATGGCATCACCAACTTGATGGTCATGGGTTTGGGTAGACTCCAGGAAGAGGTGATGGACAGGGAGGCCTGGCATGCTGCAATTCATGGGGTCGTAAAGAGTTGGACATGACTGACTGACTGAACTGAACTGAACTGAGAAGTAAATTTAACCAAGGACATGAAAGTTCCATAAATGGAAACTACATTAATTGATTTTTAAATGTTAGACCAGCCTTACATACCTGGAGTAGACCAGGTGTATAATATAATTCTTTTTGTATATTGTGAGATTTGATTTGCTAATATTTTGTTGAGTATTTGCACCTATGTTCATGAGAGATCTTGGAAGTTTTATTAATCTCTGACTTCATGCAAGAAATAAGAGTGTGAATAGATATGGGAACTTGAGAGAATTTTAGTGAGCTTAATAATGGTAGCTAAACTTGCAATGAGGTCTTGCTAAGAGCCATATATTATTCTTAGCTTTTCATGCACTTACTCATTTAGCTTCTAGAGATAAATTTTATGCATGTTCAAGTCATTTTTCTCCAGTAAGGATTAATCATTTAAAAGGGGAATCTCTTTAAAATTGACACACTTCTTCTAGATCTATAGTATGCTGATAACACTCAGTAACTAGCTCAAGAGTCGGCTGTGATCGTTCGTCAACAAAATTGATGGAATAAATGAATTAATTAATAATATTATAACATAATTCCACTACTAATTGTATTATTGAGTTATACTCCAAAGAACCACTTGGAGACTCAATTGAGGGTGCATAAAAACATTTAATCAAGTTTTCTGAGGCATGTTTTAAATGTTCCGGGGCATGTTTATTTTGGGCTCACAATAAAGCAGCTACTTGGCTGCCCTGCTATTCTCTATTCTCTGTAAATGTTTAGCTCAGCAAAGTTGTATCACAGTAAGCATTGCTTCCAAGCCAGGGTCTTGTCATAGGGTAAACTTGGCTTTCCATTAAGATTAAATATTGCTCATAGGCATCCATCTGTTTTGGAAGGTTTAGTTGCTCACCTACCTCTAGAGGCTCCAGTGAACTCTGTGAATATGTCATTTTTAAAAATGACACCAATTTTAAAATAAGACTGAGTGCAATTAAATCGTACATAAGTTTAATTCAAAAAATTCAGCCAACTATTAAGGCACTAGAAAGGTAATTCTCTTGAATACAAACATTTCTTGTTATTTATTTGTTAGAAGTTTAGAGCTAGTTATGTCTAAAAATCTTCAATGGGTCTTCCCTGGTTGTCCAGTGGTTAAGATTCCTAACTTCCCCTGCAGGGGTAAATAAATAAACCAGTATTACTCATTATTTAAAAAATAAATAAAAATTTAAAAAATAAAAATCTTCGAGGTACTTTCATATGACTCATTTAAACTTGACTTTTCTCCTGCAAAATTTTAAACAAAGGACGTAAGATAGACTACAGAAATGGAAAACTAAATGAGCGAAAGAAAGATTCAGGGAGAACTCTGGAAGAACAGGTAGTGTAATTCCATACATTTTACATGTAAAATTGTATTGCAATGGACATCACCTTAGTTCTAGTAGACTGGCATTCCTTATTTAATAACCTGATTCACTGATGCTTTGGTAGTTTTAAAACAGGCTACAGGGACTTCATGGCAAATAGATGCAGAAAAAGTGGAAACAGTGACAGATTTTATTTTTTTGGGCTCCAAAATCACTGCGGATGGTGATGCAGCCACAAAATTAAGACACTTACTCCTTGGAAGAAAAGCTATGACATACCTAGACAGCATATTAAAAAACAGAGACATCACTTTGCTGCCAAATGTCTGTATAATCAAAGGAATGGTTTTTCCAGTAATCAGGTACAAATGTGAGAGTTGGACCATAAAGAAGGCTGAATGCCAAAGAATTGATACTTTTGAATTGTGCTGAAAAAGACTCTTAAGAGTCCCTTGGAGAGCAAGGAGATCAAATCAGTCAATCTGAAAGGAAAACAAGCCTGAATAATCATTAGAAGGACTGATGCTGAAGCGGAAGCTCCAATACTTTGGCCACCTGATGTGAAGAGCCGACTCATTGGAAAAGACCCTGATGCTGGGAAAGATTGAAGGCAAAAGGAGAAGAGGGCAGCAGAGAATGATATGGTTGGATAACATCACCAACTCAATGGACGTGAATTTGAGCAAACTCCAGGAGATAGTGAAGGTCAGGGAAGCCTTGCATGATGCAGTCCATAGGGTTCCCAACTAGATAGCAACAACAACAAAAGTGAGTTTCTATTGAATGCTGCTGCTGCTGCTAAGTCACTTCAGTCGTGTCCGATCTATTGAATAGTCAAAGCTTAAATGAAACCTTTTGACTTTTAAGTTTGAGCTCATGTGTCAATTTCTCTGTGAAGACATCCCCGTCCATCAAACAAAATCAAATAACTCCTTCTATTATGCTTCCAAGTATTAATAGTTTTCACATTATTTTATTATAGCTCTTAACAAGCAACTTATGATATACATGACCCTTATTAGACCTCAAATCCCTCAAGGAAACCATTTAAGCAAAGGCCTCACAGAAGGAAAAAAATGTCCTTTATTTGTCTCTTGTGTGAGTGTATGTGTGTATATATATGTATATGTATGTGTGTGTGTGTGTCTCCTGCATATAAACCTTCAAGTTACAAACGTTTAAACTTGTGAACATGCATTCTCATGTCCAGTCACATAAGTAGGTTCACGTGTCTGGTGTACCTTATTAGGCACATGGATCGTCTACAAGTGGCTGTCCTTTTGTGTACTTTGCTGTACAGAACTGTGTAGAGGGTAGTAGTTCAGTGTCTTTATTTCAAGGCCAGAATGTCCAGAAGCAATCAGTAAAACAATGATGATGTGGCTGGTGTTATTGTATTTTTCACAGTGCTGTTCTGTAAGATTAAAGATGTTTTATTTTTTGTGTTTGTTTTCATGTATTATTTATGTGAAAAGCATTATAAACCTATTATAGTACAGTACTAGCCAATTGTGTTAGTTGGGTACCTAGGCTTACTTTGTTGGACTCAACAAATGCGCTCTTGAAATGGAACTTAATTGTATGTAGGGGACTTGCTGTATACATATGTAAGAATATGTGTTTGTATATGCATTTGGTATATAACTACATCAAATACCATAATGGGGAAAAGAAAGTGAACAATTCATTAGATGGCTATGACTGGATAAGGCTCAAGAATTTACAGAACCTCAGTTTCTGTGGAGATATTGTTCTCCATTCACAAACTTAAACTTTGTAAATTCGTTCAGTTCAGTTCAGTTCAGTTGCTCAGTCGTGTCCAACTCTTTGCGACCCCATGAATCACAGCACGCCAGGCCTCCCTGTCCATCACCAACTCCGGGAGTTCACTCAAACTCATGTCCACAGAGTCGGTGATGCCATCCAGCCATCTCACTCTCTGTCCTCCCCTTCTCCTCCCGCCCCCAACCTTTCCCAGCATCAGAGTCTTTTCCAGTGAGTCAACTCCTCGCATGAGGTGGCCAAAGTATTGCAGTTTCAGCTTTAGCATCAGTCCTTCCAATGAACACCCAGGATCGATCTCCCTTAGAATGGACTGGTTGGATCTCCTTGCAGTACAAGGGACTCTCAAGAGTCTTCTCCAACACCACAGTTCAAAAGCATCAATTCTTCGGCGACCAGCTTTCTTCACAGTCCAACTCTCACATCCATACATGACCACGGGAAAAACCATAGCCTTGACTAGACGGACCTTTGTTGGCAAAGTAATGTCTCTGCTTTTTAATGTAAATTCGTTAAGGAAACATAAATGAACTGTGGAAGTCCTGTCAGGAGAGATGTATGCTTTCTATTTGTTCATTATTGTCCATTGTGTATCAGCCATTGTGGTGGATGCTGTACAATTTAGATTCCATGGTCCACTGTTACATGCACTCCCTTGCAAATATCCCTAACTTCAGTGTCTCTCTTTTTCCTCTGTCCTTGTCTGGCAAACTCAAGGATGAATTTAACCATGCCAATTCTACAGAAGGTGAGTACTGCTAGAGAAATTCACATACCTGAGCTGACTTTACTTCTGACTTTTAACAGGCACTCAGTATTGCTCACTCACCTTGGTGATTTTTTCTGATTTCCCACTCCTTAAGATTCCTTTCTCTCTGTTGTCTTCCCTCCTGCTGAGCAGATGACTTCACTTCAAACTTTATTAAGAAAAGTAAACATCATTGGTGTGAACTCACTTGTCTTCCTATACATTTCCCTAAAAGTCAACCCACACCTGTCCCCATTTCTTCTGCTAAAATGGAGACCCTGCCCCTCCACCTACCAAAGGCCAACCCTCCCTTTGTGTTCTGGGTTTCTTCTGCCCTCATCCATTCAAGGTCTCCCACCCTTTGGTTTCCTCCTTTTTTATATGCTTCACAAATCTCTTGTCTACTGGGTCATCCCCATCACAACAGGAACATACTCTAGTATTTCCCATCTTCTTGACTTTACATTCTATGCCCCTCCTCCTACTGCTCTATTTCTCTGTCCCTGTCTCAGCAAAACATCTTTAAAATAATTGTTATACATGCTGTCTCTGTCTCTCTCAATATTCACTCTTCGGTTTACTCCGATCTTGGTTCTTTTTCCACCACTCTCCACTGAAACCATTCTTGTGAGGGTCACCAATGAGTACTTCTAGTACTTCTGTTTTCATTTGAAATTCATAATAGCATTTGGTTCACTTAACCTCTCCCTCCTTTTTGGCCTCTGGGGCATCCTTTAGTTTTCCTCTTTCACACCTACTGTTCCTTCTTAGTCTACTTGACTAGTTTATCCTCCTCTATCTTACCTCCAAATGTTAGACCTTCTTAGGGTTTATCCAAGGCCTCTTCTTCCCTTTCTGTCTCTAGTTTTTCCCTATGTCATGTCATCAATTGCACTTGTTTAAATAACATCTTCACACTGATGAATTCTTTATTTTAAAAAAATTTTTTGAAGATTTTTTTAATGCCTTAATTTTTGAAGTCTTGAATTTGTTACAATATTGGTTCTGTTTTACGTTTTTTGGCCACAAGTCATGTGGGATTTTAGCTCCCTGACCAGGGATCAAATCTGTACCCCTTACATTGGAAGGCAAAATCCTAACCTCTGGACCACCAGGGAAGTCCCCAAGCTGATGAATTCTATATTACCAGCCCAGATTTCTCTGAGCCCCTAGGCTTTCAAATTCAACTGCCTTTTTAATTTAATTGCCTGTATAACAAACAATAGAGAAAAGGTGTCTATTTGCCCAGTCAGGAAATTCTGGGACTGGTTGCTGGGAGTTTTACAGAATGAGAAGTTGGTGTTCTTGTAGGGTAAGAAGACACTGGAATGATAGCAAGCTAGAAAGAAGAGGGAAAAAGATCTCCCCGGCTTCTGGCATAGAAAGGAAACTTGGCCTGGGGGGGTAGATAAGAGTCAAGGTGCTGAGATCATTCTGAGTCAGTGTATTGTGGTGTGGGGGAAGGATGCTCTCACAGGATAGCTATCAAATCCCTAGAGTTCACACCTTGGGAACTTCCCTCAGCTTTTTTCATAGAAGGCTTTGTAAACTCAGAGAGCTAGGAAATGCCTTGGGGAGCCTATTTAAAGGACTGAAGCATCTTAAGAAGAAAAGCAGCACTGAGGTATGTAGCATGGAGGTTAGGGGTAATACTGAAGCCCCAGAGAAATTTTATAAGCCAGAGAGCACATATAAGATGAGGACCCTGCCAGTGAAAGACAGTCTTGCAAAGGTGAGTTTCCAGGCCCTCATGTGCCCAAGTTGCTGCAGGTGCTTTCACACACACACACACACACACACAGAGCTTTTTGTTAAAAATTATCTGGGGAAAACAGCATTTTCTATTACCCACTTGGAGAACCACCATACCTATTCACCTTAAATGGTCCAAAAATTTCTGCAGTACATAAAAGAGTTTAACTATTTCATGAAGCATGTTCCAAACATATTTGGTCTCAGAGCCCTTTGTCATGAAATACCTTATAATGTGTCACTGAACCCAATTGTTCCCCAAAACAGAGGACCACAGGGAGACAATGTTTCCTTGGGCACAGACTCAGACTCCGTGGGTCCCAGGGAGTTATTTAAGAGGGGTCTGCAAATCCCTGTATACCCCAAACACTCACTGAATAAACAACAGTTCTCAAATATACACATACTACTTTTTAAAAATGTGTAAATATGTGAAATTTTAAAAATACTGAAGAAGGAATTCATAGGGCCTGGACTCCATCTTAGGCCTGTTCATGCTGATGATGCTCAGCCACCTTTCCAATGGACTCTGAACTCTGTGTTTAGTGCCTATGAAACCGACAACAGAAGGATAAGATCCCCTCCAGACAGGGGAACCTTGAAAATCGTATCTAGGTTACTCATTGCCTAAGAGGAAACATACACTAATCACCCCTTCCTCCAGACAGGCCGTAAATTTTTCTGTATCTATCAGAGTGTAACCTCAGGCTTATTGATTATTGGCTAATTGTTTGACAGTTTGAGCACTTGAGCACACAGTACATGAATGATGGGGTTACTGGGGTTGTATTTTCCTTGGTTTATGAAAGTCTCAAGGAATTTGGAGTGGTGGGGTATAAAAGATTTTCACACATGTTGGTCAGGGTCCTTGGCTAAGAGGAGACGCTGCCTTGGGCCCGTCGGTGTAATAAACTGCACTTCACTATCTGAATTGTCCTTCTGAGTGAGTTTGTTTCCCAGGACGTGTGGCTACAACAATACTAACTCTGTATAAAATATATAGCTAGCGGGAAGTTGTTGTATAGCACAGGGATCTCAGCTCGGTGCTCTGTGATGACCTCGAGAAGTGGGATGGATGGGGGTCAGGGAGGTTCAGGAGAGAGGGGACATATATATACTTACAGTTGATTCATGTTGTGTGACAGAAACTAACACAGCATTGTAAAGCAATTATCTTCCAATTTAAAAAATTAAAGATAATTAAAAAATAAAAATACTAATTCTTAATTATCCCATGATCCTATTATGTGGGAGCATGAAGAATATTTTCTTTAAAAAAAAAAAGTTCCAAAAAGCAAAATTTTAATTTGTTGGGTACTGGCAACTGGGTGTTCACTGGAAGGACTGATGCTAAAGCTGAAACGCCAATACTTTGGCCACCTCGTGCGATGAGTTGACTCACTGGAAAAGACTCTGATGCTTGGAAGGATTGGGGGCGGGAGGAGAAGGGGACGACAGAGAGTGAGATGGCTGGATGGCATCACCAACTCGATGGACATGAGTTTGAGTGAACTCCGGGAGTTGGTGATGGACAGGGAGGCCTGGCATGCTGTGATTCATGGGGTCGCAAAGAGTCGGACACGACTGAGCGACTGAACTGAACTGAACTGAACTGAAGGTATCATAAGGGATCTAAAAGTGATTTAAAGTATGGGAGAATATGCACAGATTATATGCAAATATGCCATTTTATATAAGGAACCTGAGAATCTACAGAAGATGGTCCTGGAATCAATCTCCTCCCCCACCTTGGGTACCGAGAAACAAATGCTCTGTGAATTTCTGTAGGGAAATGACCACCATTGGTTTCATACCAACTGTTCTGAAGCCACAAGTTTCAGGAACCTTTTGATGAAGTCAATGAGTCCTTGGATGGTTCGGGTTCGCTCTACAGCCCACTTCTTTGTTTTCTTTATAGGAGTGTCTCCCACAGCCTTTAGCATGATGTCGATTTTTTTCTTGGTGTCACTGACAGGTTCCTCTGTTCCCAGAGAGACTGCTGCTGAAGAAGGGGGCTCTGGGGTGGCTGTTTCTGGGGAGACTTCCTTATGTCCTTCAGCTTCAGGAGCAGTTGAGGGAGGGAGCTGCAGCACAAACTCCTCAGCCATCTTGCTTGGAGGGTGAAGAGTATTTTCTTATTTAAAAGAAAAAAATGGAATTTCATAAGTAAAAGTTTGTGAATTAACCAACCTTAAAATGATTTTGATCGTATACATAATAACGGCTGATATCTTTTGGTGCTTAATATTCAGTTTCTGTGCTCAATGCTTCATAAAGATTGTCTCACTTAATCCTACAGCAATTCTACGAGGTAGGTACTCATTATTATTCATATCGTATAGTTGAGAAAAATGAGGCTTAGTGAAAATAAGTGAAGGCACTTGTTGAACATCACACAATAAAAAGTGGTCAAGTTGGGATTTCAATCCAGAGTCTGACTCCAAAGCCTACACCTTAACCGTTAGGCTGTCACCCCTTATCAGGACACTGTGTCCTGGGGGAAATAAAGACAAGCCATAGTTTCAGCTTTGTCAGGGAAGAATGGAGATTTCTGTGTTTACGGCAGCTGATTCTGTTCCTGCGAAACTTGTCCACGGACCTCTCCTTCACCAGACCACACTCTGTCCTTCTCTTCATTCATTCTTCAATTTAAAAAGGAAAAAAAAACCCAAAAAACCAAATTCAACATTTTGAGGAAAATGAAGGCATGAGAAGAGACCTTTCCTCAACTTTTTTCTCTTTTTAAAAAACCATTTATTTTTACGTGTTTATGTATTTGGCTGCCCCAGGTCTTAGTTGCTGTATGCAGAATCGCTGTGTGCAGCACATGGGCTGTCGATCCCTGACCAGGAATTAATCCAGCACCCCTGCATTGGGAGTGCCAAGTCTTAGCCACTGGACCACCAGGGAAGACCCTCCTCAATTTTCTCTCAGGTAAAAAAATTACTGCATTTCCCTCATGAAATTACACCCATCTCCACAGCACCTCACCGGGATTTGACCCAGAAAAAAATTGAAAAAAGCACATTTCAACAGAATTACCAAGAAGCAAAACAGTCCTGGGGGAGGGAAGCCTCAATGTGCTTTTCCTAAAAGAGGGGCCTCAGCATGGTTCATTTGAGTTCCATCACCTCACTTTTGGTAATAATGCTGAATTATCAGCACTCTTCTCAGTCAGAGACAAGACTTGTGATTTGAGTGAGTTAAGGTGTACCTTTGAACCTATGGCAAGGCTTAATATATATAATTTTTTAAAAGACTGACACACCAGAGAGCAAAAGGAAGGTGGAAAATGTGATAGTGGTCCTTCATGCATAAAGATGACGGTGATTGCCACGTGCGGGTCCTTGACTCTCCGCCTCATAAATGTCTGCTGAGTGCCATTGCCCGGCATCGCGGATTGGCACTGCTTTTGTCTTCCTCTCAACATATGGAACAGATTTTTGCTTACACATAAACACTACCATCCCATCCCAGATAGTATCCCAGCAGGAAAATGGAACATCAAATTGCTTTCCTGAACTGGTTTTCTTTTAGCAAGTTATTTTCCAGAGTTTTCCCAGCATGTCTCAAAAAGCACTTTAATACCTCATCTCCTGAGGGGCAACAATATATTATAAATGATGTATTGGGAAAAACACTCATTTAAGATCTAGATGGGAGTTAATAATTTAACTGCCTTTTAGAGAGCTGCATTTCAACCAGTGTAGATGATGTTTCTGTGGGAAAAACAAAACGTTAAAATAGTCTGCTTAATACAATCAACCCTTGGACCAACCAGAGTAACGACGTTTGGCATAATTTCCTTTATAGATTAGTACGGAGCACTGTATTGCATAGATGTAAGTATTTATATATATAGGTATATATAAGTATTTAAATATAGATAGACAGATAGATGTACCTATATATTAGGGCTTCCCTGGTAGCTCAGCTGATAAAGAATCTGCCTAAGTTATGTAAACCCGGGGTGAATTCATGTCAATATATGGCAAAACCAACCAATATAATATTGTAAAATAATTTGCCTCCAATAAAAAATAAATTACTTAAAAAAAAAAAGAAAAGAATCTGCCTAAAAAAAAAAGAAAAGAATCTGCCTGCAATGCAGGAGACCTGGGTTTGATCCTTGGATTGGGAAGATCCCCTGGAGGAGGACATAGCAACCCACTCCAGTATTCTTGCCTGGAGAGTCCCATGAACAGAGGAGCCTGGTGGGCTACAGTCCATGGGGTCACAAAGAGTCAGACGTGACTGAGCAACTAAGCACAGCACAGTACATCTATGTATGAGTGTTCTTCCAGGTAAAAGCAGGGTGAAGGACTTCCCTGGCAATTCAGTCACTAAGACTCTGTGTTCCCAGTGCAAGGGACCCAGGGTTGATCCCTTGTCAGGGAACTAGATCCTACTAAGAGTTTGCATGCTGCAACCAAAAAAATAAATAATAAATAAAAACAGGGTGAAAAGAGAAGAAAAAAGCAAGGGCAAGAACAAAGATGACTCCAAGGTGAAGCTTAAATAACGTACACAGTGATGACGTACAGTTACTGTTGGGTCTCAAACTGAGTCTCCCAGATTTCATTCAAAAAAGAAAATGAACTTTCTCTGTTCACAGCATCAAAAGGATAAAATCAAGTACCCAAGGGATTTTTTAAGCTGTGTTTGGCACCAAGATCAGTCAGGGCTCTTTCCCTAGAGGTCTGGTAAAATGGACACTGTGTGATACAGTGAGCATCAGACTCACAAATATTCTTTACAATAGAGTTGGTGACATTCACTGGGCTGTTTCTTATAAAGACCCTTCATCACAGCTAATAGCATCTTGCTAAAGGGTAATTCTTTAAGAATAATTCTTTATGGGCCCAGTATAGACTGTATAATCAGTTCTCTGCTGATCAACAAAGGGCAACCAGAAATTGAAACGAGAAAAACCTTTTATTAATAAAATAGACTGGATAGTTATCGCCTAAGTCCAAGAAGTTAGATTTTGCCAGTAAATGCTTTACAGAGTTAAATTTTATTCAGCTTGAAGTCTCCTATGCTTTCCCACCAGCATAGAAATACCTGAATGAGGCTGTAGTTGACGGCAGTGCACAGTAGCGGCTTGGGAAAGTGCCATATCATCATCGCAAGCTCTTCCATTTCTTGGGCCTTTATCACTTACTAAGTTCTATATATATATGGGCTTCCCTGTGGCTCAGCTGGTGAAGAATCTGCCTGCAGTGTGAGACCTGGGTTTGATCCCTGGGCTGGGAAGATCTCCTGGAGGAGGTCATGGCAACCTACTCCTGTATTCTTGCCTGGAGAACCCACATGGACAGAGGAGCCTGGTGGGCTATAGTCCATGGTGTCTCAAAGAGTCAGACATGACTAAGCAACTAAGCACAACACACACATATACATATATTTATATATATACTTTGGGGCTTCCCAGGTGACACAGTGGTAAAGAATCTGCCTACCAATGCAGGAGATGCAGGAGATGTTTGATCTCTAGGTCGGGAAGATCCTCTGGAGTAGGAAATGGCAACCCACTGTCCTGGGAAATCCCATGGACAAAGGAGTCTGGCAGGCTACAGTCCATGGGGTCACAGAGAGTCAGACACGACTGAGCAACTGAACACACACACATATATATGTTCTTCACTTGTATTATCTCTGTAATCCTCCCAGCAATACTGCAAGACATTTTATCAAAAAGACATTGAAGTTAGGGAGTTTGGGATGGACGGGTACACGCTGCTATATTAAAAATGGATAGCCAACACAGATCTACTGTACAGCACAGGGGACTCTGCTCAATGTTATGTGGCAGCCTTGATGGAAGGGGGTTTTAGGAGAGAATGGATTCGTACATATGTATGGCTGAGTCTCTTCACTGTTCACCTAAAATTATCACAACATAGTTGATTATACCCCAACACAAAATTAAAAAGTTAAAAAAAAGAGACTTTGGCGATTATAATCATTAAATAAATTGCCTGAAGCACCAGCAGCTCATAAGTGTTACAGCCAGAATCTGACTCCAGTTCTGACTTTCCATCTCCCCATACAACCTCTATATTTCTATGATTAATTAGGGCACCACCCTCCCCACAACCAACACCACCGATTTCTTGTTAAACCCTTTCTATGTTGTGTGCCTTCTTTCCAATGGCACATAGGGCTAAAACTTATTTGAAAACAGAAACCATTCTGTTGATCTTTTGAATAGGCTTAATACTCCAGAAGAGAAAGAGAGAGAAGCGCTTCTGAATCCTTTACTTTGTTGGGAGTAATAGTGCATCCTGTGTTGTTCTTGGACAGTCTCGATTTCTACTAACACATTCTCATTAAAAACCACTTATCTGCCTTTCTTTAACAAAGTTACCCTTCCTTTCATGCATTTGTAGTAGGGAGTTGTTTTCCGGTTTTGCTTTCCTGCTTGCCTCTGTTTTGTTTCATCAGTACACACCAAGATTACGCCAGCACCACCGCTACAAGAAGCCCTCCATCTATGTCACAGATGCACTCAAACCATGAGATCTTAGAAAAAGTATCCTTGTTGGCCTTAGATCAATAGTTCAATCTCCCATAATATCTAACAGAGGCTGAATCCATATAATTAAGAATATTACTTTAAAGAATGCATGAGTGGTTTTTGTGGTCAATGGTTAAACTTGAGAGATGGCATCTGAAGGAAAACCCCCTGAGATATGGGGATTTTCACTCAATATTATACGGTAAAGACTTATTCATTTATAGAGGCACCTTTACTGTTCCGTTGTACCAATTAAATCATAACTTTAAAAGTCCATCCATTTATTGGTGGACTTTTAAATTTTGTCCAGGTTTTTTATTTTTAAGCCATCTATGTGTTTTGCTGTTATAAACTGCTGCAGTGAATATTCTTGTTCATGTCTGCTTGTGAACATCTGCAAGAATTTTTCTAGAGTATATACCAAGATCTGCAATTGATTCATAGAATATTCCTCATCTTTACCTTTATTGGATGTTGCTAATTTTTCTTTCCAGTTTACACTCCAACCAGCAGCTGAGAATTCTCTTGAGCAAACATCCTCACCAGCTCGTAACATTATCAAATTTTTATTTGTTTATTTAGCCTCCTTGGTAGGTGTGAAATATTATTTTAGTGTTGTTTTGAAGATCTTCTGGTGTTTGAAAAGTAGCTGATTTTGTAGCTCTGTGAAAACATAGCCTTGTTCTAGATGTAGTGAATGATGTGTGAAAAGAATTTATTCATTGTATTCGATAACTGTGGTTAAGGAGAGTGCTGCCAATGCTTTGAGCAGTTGTATTTAAAATAAAAATGTCACTGGTGTTCATATGTTGACAAATGGTAAAAATTTCTTCTCCATTTCCTATGATACTTGCCTTTTTACCTTTTCCTGTTCAGATTGGGTTAAGAATTTGAAGCTACTGATAAATAAGTCAGGGCGGGTGCTCATCTACATGGGGCAAGTAGTTTCTTTGAAATTTGAAGCTTAACTTTAGACTGTGGCCTGCTGCTACTGCTGCTGCTAAGTCACTTCAGTCGTGTCCGACTCTGTGTGACCCCATAGATGGAAGCCCACCAGGCTCCCCCGTCCCTGGGATTCTCCAAGCAAGAACACTGGAGTGGGTTGCCATTTCCTTCTCCAATGTGTGAAAGTGAAAAGTGAAAGTGAAGTCGTTCAGTCGTGTCCGACCCTTAGCGACCCCACGGACTGCAGCCTACCAGGCTGCTCCATCCATGGGATTTTCTAGGCAACAGTACTGGAGTGGCTTGCCATTGCTTCCTTAAAAGTGCTTTAAGATGTCCCAGAGACTTTCCTGCAGGTTCAGTGGCTAAAACTCGGCACTCCCAATGCAGGGGGCCTGGGTTCAGTCCCTGGTAAGGGAACTAGACCCCACATGCTGCAACAAAGATCAAAGATCCCTCTTGCTGCAACTAGACCTGGTGCAGCCAAATAAATAAGTAATAAATAAAATGAATATTAAAATAAATAAGGTTTTTTAAGAAAGACATTCCAGATGCTTGGGGTGGGAAAGGGTGGGGTGGAGGATTTGGCCTCTGCCACCTGAACTCAGGCTGGAAGCTGAGTAGGACGGTGACTGCAAAGTCACCTATGAGTATGGACCATGCTCTGGAAAGCAGCCACAGCCCCTGAGTCTGATTAATTGCTGTCTCTAATCCATGTTTATTTTCCTTTACTTATCTCTGAGCCTTTGGTTGTCCTATGTCATCATTTTAGCCTCCTGCAGCTCTGCCACAGCAAACTAAGTGTCCTAAGTACACTTGAGTCCTTTTGTGAAAGATCAGATTGGCCCCAGAGACAAAGGTGGCAGCAAGAATGATTTGTGATAAAACTCCAAGGTGAAGGTGAATCTTGAGAAGGCAGAGATCTCGTCCAGTCAGTCTAGTCTCCCATTCTCAAGTAGAGATTTTTCCCTCCATTTCAAGTTAAAAGACTCTTGCTGCTTGGAAGAAAAGCTTTGGGAAACCTAGACAGTGTCTTTGGAGAAGGGCATGGCAACCCTCTCCAGTATTCTTGCCTGGACAACCCCATGTACAACAGGAACCTAGAGGGCTACAGCCCATAGGGTCTCACAGAGTCGGACATGATTGAAGCAACTTAGCATGCACACATGCAGACAGTGTATTAAATATTAAAAAGCAGAGTTATCACTTTGACAACAAAGGTCAGTATAGTCAAAGCTGTGGTTTTTCCAGTAGTCATGTACAGATGAGAGTTGGACCGTAAAGAAGGCTGGGCACTGAAGAACTAAAGATTTCAAACTGTGGTGCTGGAGAAGACTCTTGAGAGTCCCTTGATCTGCAAAGAGATCAAACTAGTCAGTCCTAAAAGGAGATTAATCCCGCGTATTCATTGGAAGAACTGATGCTAAAGTTAAAGCTCCAGTACTTTTGCCACTTAATGCAAAGAGCTGACTCTTTTCATTAGAAAAGACCCTGATACTGGGAAAGATTAAAGGCGAAAGGAGAAGGAGTTGACAGAGGATGAGATGGTTGGATAGCATCACCAACTCAATGGACATGAATTTGAGCAAACTCTGGGAGATAGTGGTGGACAGATGGGCCTGGCAAGCTGCAGCCCATGGGGTCGCAAAGAGTCAGACACCACTTAGCGTCTGAACAACAATACATTTTTATTAAAGGAGACTGGGTGTTTTTCCCACTTAGAATTTCCCACATAGGCTTCTGGGACAGGTGACTCCTGGCTGACCCAGTTGTGCAATAAGCTTCCTAGTGCTTAACTTCCAGGGACTTGGCATGATGTCACAGAGAAAGCAGGGTCTTTGAGGCTGGCCAGCTCTTTTTTTTCACATCTGTACTGGGAGAGGTTGGTGAACTTTTGCAAATTACTTCAATTCCCTGAGCCTCCAACTCTTTAGCTCTAAAATGAGCGTGAAAAAGATTACCTGAGAGGGTTGCTGGGAGGATTAAATATAATTTATGTGAAAGCACCTAGTGTCATACCTGCGACACAATTAAAACGAAAGAAACATTAGTTTCCTTGCTCCCCTGCCCCACCCCACCCCCATCCCTCCATCTCTGGGACCAGCTTTCCCATAGACCCAGCACCCCCAGAAATCCCAGAATCCGTGGAGGCAGGAACCTTTATAACCTTCATAAAAGTTGACCTCTCCCAGACCTTGCTTCTGCTACGGTGTCATTGACTTATAATGATTAACTCAATGTCATACCTGTTGAACCCAAAGAAGCCACTCTACTGACTATGTCAGGTATCAGAACAGGTTTATGGGGGACACACAGTCTGAGGGGATAGTTGGAATCTCATAGTAATCAACACTAACGTCCAGGTCATACCACTTACCTTCCAGAAAAGCCTTGGTGTTCAGTTTTGAAGTGAATGGATTTTTCTCTCAAAGTCCCTGGGGAACAGTCACTGCCCTTACTGCCCTTACAGTAACTGAATCTCCTCACTGCTGAAAAAGGTTTAGGATCAATAGATGGGATTATGATTATCTGTGACGCTCTTTGGTATTAAATTAAAATGCTTTCAGTAGTTGATGGCCTGCTTAGGTGGCCGCCTATGGAACCTTTCGTGTCTGTCATCACCTTTCAAGGTTGCCCCTGCTATGGCATTCTCAAGGAAGAAGGCAGCCTCCGATAAGGAATTCAAGTGGGGTCTCAGCCCTGTGCTTACCCATGGGACACTCAGCTGACTGGAAACATCCTTCTTTCTGGCACAACAGCTCCTTACTGGCAGTCTCAGTGGAGAAACTGAAGATCAAACAAGTTTAATCTCTGACCTTCATACCGGCCACCGAGCAGGGTTCTGTCTTCAGGGCAAGAGGGATCTGAAATAATTCATGTTGCTCTCATCACAGCGTTCTGCCTCTGCAGGAGACTGTCAGCTGCTTGGGGCCATCAATATGACATACCTTTCTAGTTTTACACGGGACTAAAATACCATTTAAATCTTATTCCAACATTTCTCAAATCAGATGGGTATTTCCAAGCATGAAGTCATCATCTAAAAAACTCAATTTAAAAAGGTTAGTTCTTTGGGAAAAAATAAGAAAGAACATTTCCTCCTGTTTACTCTGAGATTTCCTTTTTTTTTTCAATAGGCTGGTTATTGTGCCTGTCTTAATCTTTGGAGATTAAGCTTCAATTTTTCACCTTGACTCCAATTTGCTCATAAATCTCTTCATTTTGCTTAATTTAAATGTTTTTGCCAACTTCATGGTTTAATAATGAGAAATAAAATTGGAACCTTAATGACTACTAAGGAGGGTATTTTCATTTCATCTGGAATTAACAGAACTGTGGAAGGGGCAGGCAGCCTGTCAGACCAGCTGCCACAACCTGAGCTGAAGTACACCAAATGCGGCTTGATGTTACACATCTCTTTATACCCAGGGTAATTCTCCAAACCAATTACGTGAAAATCCTTCAAATCCAGCTCTACTTACATCCACCTGATTGCTATGCCCCTATTGATTAGCTGCGAACTGTTCATTGAATTCAGGCCATCTGAGAAACCCCCATGTCCCCAAAGTGTCCCTCCCACATGCTGCCCATTGTAGCCAAGGCACTCAGCTCCAATACACTTCAGCACAAGTTGTATAACGGGAGCTCCGGGACCACAATCATCAGATAACTAGGCAGGAGAGAGTATGGTTTCAGCACTTCCCCCTGAGCAGTCTTTCACTTGAAGGAGAGAAAGAACTCTAAAAAAGAGTTTTAAAACCCCTTCCTCATACGTTTACCACTGGAGAAAGCTATCCATCACGAGGCTGTGTAGCCTAGAATTCCCTCCTTATCCCAGAACTGAGAGGAAACACTAGCTAGGTACTTTCCCTTGTGCAGGGAGAGGGGCTCTGGTTTCTTTTGCTTGTATAGAATATAGCAGGTCCTCTGAGACTGTCACTGGAGAGGCCACTTGGCACCGAGTAGAATAATGGGAACCGGCTAGAGACAGAAAAACCCATGTCTATAGGGAGCCTATTGGATGGTCAAAAAAAATTAAGCTCAGCTTCTTCCACCCTAGTTATAACCCCACAGGTATGTCCCAGGCCATCTTTCCTCACCATGAATCATTTCTTTCTAAAAAATATCCTGCTGCTGCTGCTGCTGCTAAGTCACTTCAGTCGTGTCTGACTCTGTGCGACCCCAGAGACGGCAGCCCACCAGGCTCCCCCGTCCCTGGGATTCTCCAGGCAAGAACACTGGAGTGGGTTGCCATTTCCTTCTCCAATGTGCGAAAGTGAAAAGTGAAAGTGAAGTCGCTCAGTCGTGTCCGACTCTTAGCGACCCCATGAACTGCAGCCTACCAGGCTCCTCCGTCCATGGGATTTTCCAGGCAAGAGTACTGGAGTGGGGTGCCATTGCCTTCTCCGAAAAAGTATCTTGCAATGACTCATTTAGTATTTAGCCATATGTTGGCTTTGCAGGGGCGCTAGCGGTAAAGAACCTGCCTGCAATGCAGTATACATAAGAGATGTAGGTTCGATCCCTGGGTCAGGAAGATCCCCTGGAGGAGGGTGCAACCACCCACTCTGTATTCAAGTATTCTTGCCTGGATAAGCTCATGGACAGAGGATCCTGGAAAGGTAAGGCCCATACGGTCCCTAAGTCAGACACAACTGAGGTAACTTAGAAGGCATGCATGCAAGTCTTAGGGTAAAATGTTTTGTGCAATTAGAACTTTAATATGGACTGTCAATTCCTCAAAGGTGGAGAACTTTGTTTTATATTTTGTGTTCATTCATTGATTGATTGATAATCAACCAATTCATGATTCTAGCACTTACTATGCTGACAGAACAGTGCAAACTTACTTGTATGTAGTTCAAGGACTCCAGGAAAGTGTGGTATGTAATTCCTGCCTTCTGCTAGTTCAGAATCTTGTTGGATAAGCTCATGTATATGGAGAGAAAGTTAGGTAATAATGTAGTAGCATACATTAAAATCATAATGATTCAAAGATAAATAAAAATGACTAGAAGACAAAATTTTAAAAATGAAGACCTTTAGTTATTGACATTTGGGGTAGTTTTTTCCTATACTTTTTGGATTTTCCAAATTTTCTGTAATGCATGTGTACTACTTTGTTAATCACAAAACTCTGAACCTTAAAAGTATAAATTCGGTTGAAAAACAGTAACAGAAATGTCCCCAAATCAAATTAAGATTCAGAGTCAAATGAGCAGCCCAGAAAATGAGTTCCTTCAGTTTTAAATGCCTTGTTCTTGTATCCTTCAGTATCTAGACAGAAATGTGCACGCAAGAGTGTCAACTTTTTGGACATATAATAATAAATTCTTGCTAAATATAAGGCTTGTTGATGAAATAATTCCTTATTATGTCTTTTGTAATCCCATTTTTCATCCTTAAATAAATCTCTCCTATTAGTTTGTAACTGTTTCGTATTTCTTCAAAAAGATCATACTATTTTGTGTTCTGTATTATCCCCCCTTGCATTATGCTGTATATATTTGTTTCCTCTTTTAAGTGACACTTTGAAGGCAGACCCCATGC
Source organism: Moschus berezovskii (assembly GCF_049115385.1). Classification (NCBI taxonomy): domain Eukaryota; kingdom Metazoa; phylum Chordata; class Mammalia; order Artiodactyla; family Moschidae; genus Moschus; species Moschus berezovskii. The sequence continues at coordinate 35,834,657 of NC_142473.1, read as the reverse complement.
CTGACAATCATAGGATCTCAAAGTTGAAATGAAAAAGACTTCGCTAAAATTCCAGTGGTCATGTATGGATGTGAGAGTTGGACTGTGAAGAAAGCTGATCGTCGAAGAATTGATGCTTTTGAACTGTGGTGTTGGAGAAGACTCTTGAGAGTCCCTTGGACTGCAAGGGGATCCAGCCAGTCCATTCTGGGGGAGATCAATCCTGGGTGTTCATTGGAAGGACTGATGCTAAAGCTGAAACTCCAATACTTTGGCCACCTCATGAGATGAGTTGACTCACTGGAAAAGACTCTGATGCTTGGAAGGATTGGGGGCAGAAGGAGTAGGGGACGACAGAGAATGAGATGGCTGGATGGCATCACTGACTCTGTGGACATGAGTTTGAGTGAACGCCGGGAGTTGGTGATGGACAGGGAGGCCTGGCGTGCTGTGATTCATGGGGTCGTGGAGAGTCGGACACGACTGAGCGACTGAACTGAGCTGAACTGATCTACAAAACACAGAGCATATTATCTGGCGATTATTAAGTACTCAATAAAAGATAGAATATTACTATTATGATCATCTCCCTCTCCTATAAGGGATCATTATAGTACATCATCTAGTCTGACATCACAAAATATAACCGTGTTGTTAATCCATGAGATATTTCTGATATCATCAACTTTGCATACTCACAATGACGGGGAACTCAGCATGTGTTTACAAGTTCTTCTTTCATTGATCTGTATCCTGTATCTCAGCAACATACACAATTAGTTCTAGGGGTTACAAAGGATAAAAAGTCCACACGATCTCATTCATCTTCACATCCCTCAACAGCACCCACAAACCTCCCACCCTTCCCATCAGGGCAAATATAACACTTATTAAGGTTTTATTGGTTTGAGTGGTCAGAGTCACCTCTTTGGTCACAGAGGCTTGGGTATCATTTTAATTGTAGGGTAAGAACTAAAATGGAGTACATGACTACTGAATAAGAGTCCTTCCAGATTTACAAGTCCAGGGGGCAAACTTCTAGATCCACAGGGCTTTATGCATAATTTTCCTCTACAATGTTATCTCTGATCACTGAACAGGACTCTCTCTGTAATCAAAAACAGAGCAGCTGGATGTTTGCATCAGCTAAATGACCATTCTGGTTCATTGATGCATGCCGTATTAAAGCCATCAAACTTCATTGTTGTTAATAATAAGAAATATCACCAGACAACCTAATAAAAACTCTCCTCCTACTGAAATTCCATCTCTAAAGTAATATATTGAGCATCTCTGATGATTTCTCAGTATTGAAGTGGGTTGTTTCAAAACGAATGCAAAATATTAGTAGTGAAGAAAGTTGTAGATTTAGAGTGATATGTCTGCTTCAACAACAAAAAAGCAAGAATCCTAGCTAATAAAAAGCAAGCATATGCAGAACCCTGTCTGTAAGTTCTATTCTTCCTGGAGGAAAACCCCCCAGATGGGATCAGGTGATAGGGTGTAATGGGAGATACACTGGTAAAGTACACAGACAACTGGATTTGAATATTTGCCTTTCACTAAGAGCTTTGTGTTTTACCAGCTGTGGAATTTTGGGTATGTTATTTAATTTCAAAAGCCCTACATTTTTCTCTCCTGAAAATAGTAATATTTAATTCAGAAGAGCTGTCACGAGGATTAAATAAACAAATGTTTGTAGTGTATTTGGTATGTAGCAGATACTGGAGAAAAGCTGGTTCTTTCTTTCTGCTCCCTTTCTACTTCTTTGATCTAAACACTAACTTCTTTGATCTAGAACAATTTTAGGAAAATAATAGCATTTTTCTCAGCTCATCAAAACTGGCCAGACTTCCCAGAATGGTAATCCACATGCTAGAGCTCTACTTTGTTAACTTTTAAACCATTATGATGTTTTCACATTTAAAAAGCAAATCACCAAGAGGAATTTATTTCAGCTTTCCTGGTAGTTAGGAGGAAACTGAATTTGGTTTTGATTATTTTGGTAAAGATGACTGCATTTCTCCTGAGCAAGTACTACCTTGATGGGCTTATACTGAAATGGAGAGCCCATGACCCACGTTTTGATAATTTTATTTTGGAGCAGAAATCACTTTTTGAAAATAATGAGAGAAGGGAGAAGGATGATTGATTTTTTTCCAAAGCTGGTGTGGGAGTCAAGAGGCTGAATTCTTATCACCTGTTTAGAAGGCATGTAAACAACTGGAAGAAAACATCCCCTTGTACCTCTCAATTGGAACCAACTCTCCACCAGCTAACGAACATTATCAACCTGCTGTCCGCATCAGGTTCACATCCAGTTAAATAAACGAAGTAATACTTTTGCCTGGTGTAAAATTTTAAGTTGTTCTGTGCACAGTTGCTTTAAATCAGGAATGCACTAGCGTATTTCTGCTACTTGGTTTCAAACTTGCAGCGTTTTTATGTACATTTGCTCTCAGCTGAATTTGCCTCATTCATTCATGGGAACCAAATATGTGCAAAGAATCCTATGCACTGTGAACGAATTAAAGATGGAAAAGGCATTTTCTCTGTACATTAAGGGCCTTACTTACTCTGGGAGATGGGAGTAAGCATATATGATTCAATGTAGGAAGTGATTGGGCTTCCCTGGTGGCTCAGACAATAAAGAATATGCCTGCAGTGCATATTCCTTTCCATTTTCTAGGCTAGAATACTGAAGTGGGTTGCTATTCCTTTCTCCAGGGGATCTTCCGGATACAGGGATCAAACCCGGATCTCCTGCTTTGCAGGCAGATTCTTTACCATCTGAGTCACTGGTGACTCATACATACAGGGAGACTTTGACAGTGGAGAGTTGAAAGAGAAGGCCGGAGCTGGGAACTGCCAAAGTAAAGGCAGAGAAGAAAAGCATGGCATGGAGAGGACATACATAGAGTAGAAAGCAGCGTGGTTTGACTGCAGGGTGGGAAGGAGAGAAGGTGAGAAAAGTGTCAGGAGAAGGTTGAAAGATCATCAGGGGCTGAATCAACAAGGAACTTACATCCTCTAGAAATAATGGCAGCCTCAGCAAATTTGTTGTTTTATTTGTGACAGAAAATAACTAAATGAAAACGTTGCTTCAGATTTCTATAGCTCACCAGTCAACTTAACCACTTACATTTTAACAATTTCATTGTGTGACCTTTCTGAAAATTGTTTCCTGCCTACAGTGGACAAAGTGATTGACAAGTGTCAAGCAGAGGAATGTCAACGTGCGCTGCTCTTGTTCTCACGAACTGAGTTTCATTACATTATCACCAGAACGCTTTGCCTGGTCAGTTATTCATGCTGGAGGAGTTCTGTTTTGCATCTGATGGGAGTGGAGGGCGAAGAGGTTTTAAGAAGTTAGCTCAGGTATCTTATCCCTCAACTGGGAATGGGGAAAAAGCACCTTTTACTTCATGTATCTACATATATGTTGGTTTAGAAATAAATTACATCCAAGACCGCTCAGGGAGAACTAAGCCACTAAAAGCCAGAAGATTAAACCCAGGAATATTATCTAGAAGCACTGACAAACCCTGAAGTGGTTGTGGAAACTGTCTTCGCTCTTTCAAAATAGACATAAGAGCCCTGATGGGAATCTCCCAGTCTGTGCTAAACTCACACACACACACACACACCAGCTTAGCTTGAAGAAATGGGGCAAAAGAAGCACAGAGAAATAAATTTAAGTCTTTCTGTGCAGAAGTATTTTCCATTGGATTCTCTTTAAGCTACTTTTTAAGTACTGTCGCCACACTTGAGTGTGTAGGTATGAACATCTCCAGTAATGCTGTCCTGTGTGTGCGCGTGCGCGTGTGCGAGCGTGTGTGAGTTATGCTGCTTGCGACTGTCACATGTCACCTGGTTTTGGTGATTTAGCATGTTTCTCTATGCCCACTTGGAGTATAGGATTACAGATGATGTAGAATTGGAAGCTACATTCTGTTATTTTTCATGGAGAAGCTACTAAGAATCTAATCAGAACAATCCAAGTAGAATAATTTTCCATGCAGACTCCATGGGCTTCGGTTACCTGGATGGTTCAATGGACCATCATTCTGAATGTTCCTGTACATCAGAAATTTGGCCATTTGGTTCTGTATTAGTTTTTCACATTGGTTCCACACTTTCAGTTCTGTATTTCACCCTCCTTCCCCCCAATTTAAAAAGTATTTAATCTTTTTTAAAAAGAGCTCATAATCCACTTCAGATCATCTCATTGCTTGTTTCACAGTTAGCCTTTCTGTATTCTGTAGGTCGAGGCTGTTTGTCTCTATAACTAATCCCACTAATACAACATGAAGGAGCCCATGAACGAGCTAGTGGTGAAAATTTCTAAACAATACTGGCAGCAAATAGGAAGAAGCGTAATAGGTGAGCTGGAATCCTGGGAAAAAGAACGCTGTGGGTGAAACAAAACAACTGCCTCAACAAGCTATCTCTTATCAGAACGGTGCTGAATCCATCAAAATGAATTAACCATATTTCATTCCCAGAAAAAGCGAACTCTTGTTTTCCTAGATGTCTAAAATTAATTAATTAATTAGTTAACAACCCCAAGTTGCAAACAGTCCTGCTTCCTCCACTAAGCCCATCTCAATTACCTGGAATCTTCAGTCTCTCGGAATGTCTACATGCTTTGATTCCAAATCGCACACTCCACCACTTGACTATGCTGTGCTTTATCTTTGCTGTTTCTTGCAGGTAACTGTTGTCTTCTCGGACAGAAGACAGACACAGACTCTAATGTGGGGCTGTAGACTGAAGAAACACCCTCTCAAGGTCACTCACAAATCTAAGAAAAATTCCCAACAGGATGAGAGGCCTCTTAATCCCTGTTCCCCTCTGACTTTTCTGCCATAGTCAAGAGAGAACACTGGATTGGGTACAAGGGATTCTGAAGGGTGAGCAGGATTCTTTAGCTAATTTTCTGGCAGGAGGATCATTGCGCTTATGTGTCTGACCTCCATCCTCTATAATACAGACTCTACATATTTGCAGTAAGACTCTATACAATTTACCTTTGTAAATAAGTTCAATTCCCCAGATACAGCTCAGTTATAATGCACTGGTTCTCTGACTCCTTTTCTTCAATCCTGACCACTAAAATATTTACATGCATGGTCTCACTTAATATAAGAGCAGATTATATGCTCAACTCCTTTTTTTAAAAAGTCATTATTGAATTTGCTGCAATATTGCTTCTCTTTTATGCTTTTTGGCTGCACATTACATGGGCTCTTAACTCCCTGACCAGCGGTCGAACCCTCACCCCCTGCACTGGAAGGCAGTCTTAACCACTGGACTGCCAGGGAAGTCCCTACACTCAACCTCTTTATGTCTCTCCTTAGGCCATCGACTTTTCTGCCATTTCTGATCAGAGAGTTTGTTTTCCATTCTACTCCCTTCACAAACGTTTTTCTTTCTTGATCTTCGTGCTAGTTCTTATGGTAACATTAATGTTCTTTTCATTCAAATTTGGAAATTAGTACGAAATTAATAGAATTTGAAGGATAACATTCTGTTGATAGTGACAGAATTGCTCTTTCCAGGTTGCCCTTTAATTTCAGTGGGGTTGTTGACTTCCTCAGTTTTAAAACTTAGAGACATTTTTCTCTGCAATCAACACCTGTTGTGAGAGACAGATAGATAGAGTGGGTCTATATTATTTCTAGCTTCCCTGGTGGCTCAGACGGTAAAGAATCTGCCTTTCAATGCAGGAGACTTGGGTCAAGCCCTGGGTCGGGAAGATCACTTGGAGAAGGAAATGGCTACCCACTCCAGTGTTCTTGCCTGGAGAATTTCATGGACAGAGGAGCCTGGTGGGCTACAGTCCATGGGGTCGCAAAAGAGTTGGACAAGACTCAGCGACTAAACAGCAACAACAAATATTTTTTCTATGAGAGGAGTTCTCTAAAGGCACGTCATCACCAATCTTTGAGGCATGTGGTAGGATCCCCAGGTTGTCAGCCCCTGAGGACACTCCGTTTGGCTATTGTTGGAGGATTTGCCTTTGGGGCTGCGGGGAGAAGCCACCTTTCACAGAAAGACAAGCGAACAACTCAAAGCAACTAAAGGCTTAATTTTTCTCTTTGAGAGCCCCCATAGGAAGCACTAGCTTTAAGTGAAATCTTTATGAAAGGATTCCTTCTCTGAATTTTCCCAACAGGCCTCTTTGTTATTACCTAAAGAGAGTCGCCTACCCATCAGGGAACCAAATCCCCCTTATCGTGTCCAGACTGCTTTACCGCTGTGCACACACCACTGGAGGGAGGGTTACAAATGGTTCTCTCAAGCTTCACTCAAACCACCAACCTGCCGAGTCTGAAATGCCCCAGCCCTTTCTGGCCTTCTACACCATGGGAAGTCCCCCTTGGATTCCGAAAGAAAATTAAACTCCTTGGAATTCCAAACTAATAAACTTTCACAGAGCAGCCCTAGGCGGATTGGTTATCATGATATTTCGGTCTCACCTAACCAATAAGAGGGCCGGTTGGCAAGTTCCCAGGATGAATATTCTCATATGAGCATTGGATTAGAGGAAGCCAAAAGATTTTTGGCCATCTATGTACTCAACTTACACCCCACCTGGGTTCTGAGGTAGAGATCTTGTGACCGTTGGGGCCCTGCAAGGCAATTAAAAGAAATAAAGCAAAGTATTATATTTTAATTGATGTAATCTTCAAGCTCCCAGTGGAATCTGGGGTGATATCTGACTAGAGTTACCCTAGGTATCAATAGATGACTATTCTGTGAAAGTGCATTTAGGAAGACAAAGCCCTATGAATCCTGAACTTCATTAACATGTGTATCCGTTTGGGGGTGGGAGGTGGGGATTGCCTCTGTCTCCGGGACTACAAACTGAAAGAAGCCACCGAGATTTTTCTGGGGTCTGAACAAAGAGCCGAAGTGGGTGGGAACTGGAGAGAGGGCAAGAGAGAAGGGCAGGAGGAGGGGAAGACAAAATGTGGGTTTATATTTTTATTTGCTTTCAGAATACCTGGATTTTAGACACACCAAACCACTCTTTCGAAACCCAGACCGCTTTCACCCATCACTAACATTTCAGGGTTTCTTTCTGTTTTATTGTAAATATTCCAGTCGAAGAAAGATAAACAGACAAGAAAAAACAGCTTTATACAGTATACAGAGGCAGATAGAAAATACAGAATGGAAAAGAAAGCCAACAACCAACAGATAAAAAGTGGAGATGAACCAAGGAAGAGAACTAGCTGGTTGCAAATTCACTCAGCAGCTTGAGCGAGGTGCGACAATGGTTTCTGCAGCTGATAGAAACTGCCTTGCGCTGTCAGTCTTATCTTTATTCCATGAAAGAAACAGACTTTATAAATGATTCATGGGGACATTTACTTCACTAATCCATTCAAAAAAGTTTGTTATTGATCAAGACGTCTTGCTCATAAAAATGAGTTTTGTCTTTTTTTAAAAAAAGCAAACAAACAAACAAAACCTTCCTGCTCCACATGTGATCTGACAGTAGGGACCACATTGTCAGGAGCAAGGGATGGAGTTGAGGGCAGCATGGCACCATTTTGGTCTGCAGTCTGTCGGGCTCCAGGTGCCCTTCCCACCAAATCTGCTTCTTCAGGTGGTTCAAGCAAGCAGGGTTTAAAAAAAAAAAAGACTAGTGTCTGCAGAGCTTGCTGACATTTGATGAGTTAAGAGGAAAAAGGAAAAGGACTCAAATTCATGTGAGAGAAGAGGTCAGCCTAGGACAAAACCGGTATCCTTTATTTGACTCCTCAGGGTACCCCCAAGACGGCTGCTCTGACCAACTGTCCTGGCACAAAGAAGATGTCAACCTAATGTTGAAGGCAAAAACATGGAATTAAGCTCATCGTCTTCCAAAGGTGTCTTTATGTTTGTACATTCAGAACAGAAACAACATGAGGACAATTTCGATTCAAGGTGTTGACGGTGGGGGAGGCAATCGTCGTAGCTATTTAGCTCTCTCTCCCTCTGGATTTTCTAAGCTGACAAACAGAAATTGCATAGAATTTGTTTTCCATCAGAAAATGAAAACTCTGTGTGTGAAACTCCCAATTGGAGAAGCCAAGCAAAGGTAAAGTGGCTGCTGGGAAGGCTGCCCCTCTAGCCAGAAGATGCCATGGACCCTGCAAGCATCTCACAATTAGAGAAGCACTTCGCAGGCATCTGACAGCCTGGAAAGTATCAGTAACTCTGTGCAAATGGAAGAGAAGTGAGATGCTTCACGTGAAGTCATACAAGGGGGCTACTGCCCACGTGTCGGTAAGAACTCAAGAGTTCCTAGTTCCCGGGCCTGTGCACTGGCCACAAGACTCTACCTCTCTCCCAGGAACCTGGCAAATTCTTGATTATTTATGGTCTTTCTATATAATAAACACACACACACACACATACATACATGAGTGCTTGTACCCAGGTCTCCCATCTAGTAGCAAGAAGTCACTCAATCCAGGATAGCTCTGGCTTCATAGGCATCTACTGAGTTTTGTTAAAAAGAGGTGCAGGTGACAAAGGATGCACCAGACCAGTAGGCTGGCCCCATCCTCTCCTCACCCCCCACCCCGTGAACACCGAGCCAAGGCCACTGTCCAGGAAGTTTGCATTCACCCTCTCTGCTCCTTAAACCAGCCCTGGGATAGTCAGTGTCTTGTGCGCTCCTCTCTCTCCTCTCCTCTTCAGAGATCACTTTCACCAAAGACCACACCAAACCCAATCACAGTGAAAGTCAAAAAGAGAAACAGAAAGAAGGGACATATTAACCTATCAGGCATTTCAAGTTCTCTCAGTCAACTTGGAGTTCATTGGTTTGGGACGTTTTAAAAATTACTTTAATGGACGTTTATTGGAGACTCTCCGCCTAATTCGTCCCAAGAGCCTTCTCCTCCACGCCCCTGTGTCCCTGGTCACCACACAGAAAGGAGAATTCAGCACCTGGAGTTTGATGCACTGGCTGCTCCATATCCTAAAATTTAGGGAAATGGTAACAGAGATTATGGTGACTTCCAATCCCTAACCCGCCTCCCCAAGAAAGCAAAACAAAGGAAGAGAATTGGGACAACAAAGGAGGGAAGGGCAGCAAAAGAGACAACAAAAGAGCATTAACAAAAATATACAAATCCAGAAAAGAAAAACTTCCCTGTTGAGTTTAATATTTTTTTTTCCAGTAAGAACTAGACCCAGGGTACAATGGCCCCTTCCTAGGGGGAAATTCCACTGACGATGCCACCAATTCATCTGACAGTCTGGACAGGGTCCCCCACCCGAACTCTGTAGTTTTGGCGGGATGGGAAGGCCCACTGGGGGGAGTGGGGGCTTGTGGCTGGGAGGCTGAGAGTCCCTTGCCACTCGGGCGCATCGTCTCTGGGGTGGCCCCAGCTCCCCGGACCAGGGCGCCTTCTCCGGCTTGGGGCGTCAGGCTCTTTGATCTTTTTGTAAAGTTACTGGATCCAAAATCCGGAGAGAAGGGTGGACGCTGTACAAGTCCGAGGGCCCGGCGGGCAGCAGGCGCCGGCCCGGCGCATCCCGCCCCCGCAGCGGGCCGGGGAGCCGAGCACCTTCGGCGGCGGCGGGGCTACTCGGGCTCGCTGCTGTTGGTGGTCTTCTCCCACTCCAGGCTCTCCTCGCTGCGCGCCGGGGACGGCCGCGCCCGCAGGCCCTGGAAGCGGCGGCACTCGGGGCACACGCGGATGTGCGTGCAGCCGCGGGCCACCAGGGCGGCCTCCTGGGCCAGTCTCTGCGCCAGCTGGTCGGGCTCCCCGGCCCCACACAGCTTGCCGTTGCTGAGCGTCACGGTGCCCCGGGGCCGGCGCTGCTCCTCCGGGATGGGGGGCCGGGGCGGCGGCAGCCCAGAGCGCCGCCGGCGCGGGTGGACAGTGTCCTGACATAGGATGATGTTACGCAGCTCGCTCACCATCTCCTGGCAGACGGACACCTGCAGGACATGAGGAGGTCACAGCCCCATCTCTCAAGAACAGCCCTATAGGGTCCCCTGTGTGGTAGGTCGGGCAAGCGATCAGGGCGCAGAGTTTCAGAATTTTATCATCTTAAATGATCGAGGGCCTTTCAACTCATCCTCTCACTTCCACCCGCTATTTAATATTCAGACATCCTCCATACCATCGTGTGCAACAGCCCTACCAGCTGGTTGTTTCAACTTTGAACACCTTCAAAGACAATGATCTTACCACGGTGGGAAAGCGCCCCTACCAGTTTTGCATATTTCCCTTAAACGCTGCTTCCTTCTACTGACTTAAATCCTCCCCCTGAAATTGTCATCCATTGATCCCAGTTAAATTTGGACCTTGAAGCTGACTAAATAAGTAATCCCTCTACCAGATGTCAGTCTTTCAAGTAGTTGAAAAAGCAGCCGTGTCTTCACGAACATTCTGTTCTCAGGCTAAAAAGTCTCATTTCTTTTAATCAGCTGGTTATGGCTGGAGAGGCTGCTATTCTTACAAGAACTGTACAACAGCCATCTACTCCTGCAGCTCTCCTGATAAGAAACTCTTGGGTCCAGCTGTGTTTTAGAATATTTTGGATTTGGACAAGGTAATACAGTGAACATAAAATATATTATATATCTCTTCCAGTGGGCTCTGGGGAAGACCCTACATTCAAACACATTAAAATTTCTGTAGCAAAAGGTATATATGCTGACACCCAGTGAGAGAAAGACCATAAATATCAGCCTCATACAAGTCCAAGTCTAGGTCTGTCACCACATACGCTGGCATCAAACATAAAAAACCTGTAACTTTCTGAACTGGGCTTTTTAGGTTTCAGAATTGTGAATGAAGAATCTTGAACCTGTACCATGACAACCATGTGCTGTGCTTAGTCGCTCAGTCATGTCCGACTTTTTGCCATCGGTGGATTGTTCCCTTAATTGTTCTATTAGGGGAGTCTACTTCTCTGTAGCTGCTTTAGGTAGAGGGTCTGTGTAAGCTGGGTTATTTTCCCAAGAACTTGCCCGTGGTCTGGATGTACCTTGAAAAATTCAGTGAGGAGTTCAAGCTCTCCCAGGTTCCTCTGTCCATGGGATTCTCCAGGCAAGAATACTGGAGTGGGTTGCCACGCCCTCCTCCAGCGGAATCTTCCCCAACCCAGAAATTGAACCCAGGTTTCCTCCACTGCAGGTGAATTCTTTACCATCTGAGCCACTAGGGAAGCCCATGACTATCATGGTTATACCCATTTCATAGATGTGGAAATGGAGGCTCAAATAATTTATATACCTTACTGCTGCTGCTGCTAAGTCGCTTCAGTCGTGTCCGACTGTGTGACCCCATAGACGGCAGCCCACCAGGCTCCCGCATCCCTGGGATTCTCCAGGCAAGAACACTGGAAAGGGTTGCCATTTCCTTCTCCAATGCATGAAAGGAAAAGTGAAAGTGAAGTCGCTCAGTCATGTCCAACTCTTCGCGACCCCATGGACTGCAGCCTACCAGGCTCCTCCAACCATGGGATTTTCCAGGCAAGAGTACTGGAGTGGGGTGCCATTGCCTTCTCCGATATACCTTACTAGACTTATTCAACTAACAAATAGCTGAGCTAGAAGTTGAATCTAAACCTACCTACCTACTTCAAAGTGAGCACACGCTCTGCTGTGTTCTCTACTCTGTGCTGGAAAGGACACTTTCTCCCCAGGATGGGAGAAGGAACTTTCTGTTCTTTCATGTTTTCTCTTCCAGTCTTCCCATTCTATCAGCAGAAATGGGAAGTTGCTTTGCCATAGTCAAATAGTTCATGTAGCCTTTACTCTTCTTTCTAGAGGTTGGGAGTGCTTGAACTCCTCACCGAATTTTTCAAGGTACATTCAGACCATGGGCGAGTTCTTGGGAAAATAACCCAGCTTACACAGACCCTCTACCTGAAGCAGCTACAGAGAAGTAGATGCCCCTGATGGAACATGGCCTGAGTCAGGACTAGACTCAAGATTGTCAATAAATAGCAGAGACTCTATGCAAGTCTTGACTTCTCTCTGCTTCTAATAATAATGATAACAAAAGCATCATCTCCTGCCTAATCTATTATATGTGACAGAATGTAACAATTTATATGTATTCACTGTCAACTAAGTATCAAATACTGTGCTTTGTAGTGGGAATACTGACACAAAAGACTGAGTCCTTACTTTTGGGTAGCAAAATGTCTAGTAACCAGGCTGATATGAAAATAATTGGCACACAGTGAGTAAATGCTGTATGCTCTGGTTACAGGGGTGGTGGAAGGGAGGAGGAATGAGTAGCTTTCTAATTTGGGGGAGAAGGCAGGAGACATGGGGAAGGTTTCACAGGGAAAGGAACACCTGAATGAGGTCTTGGGGAGAGGTAAGAGCATCATTGTTTAAGGAGTAGATGGGGGAAGAGAGCCAGTAATGCTAAAGAGAGAAGGAGGTGGGGAACCAAGAGAGTCTGGAGCAGGCAAGGCAAGGGAGGAAAGAGTTCTAGAAGGAAATGTCCACTTCATCAAGGGCCACCCTGAGGTCCAATAAGGCCCAGTGGGTTATCTTTTGGTTTTGTTCATTGGGAGGGGCCAGGCCTCTTAGCCATGACCTTTCAGGGCAGAGGTGGGGAGAAGCCAGCTGTCCTGGAGTGAGGCCAGAATGGGAGGTGGGAACACGGAGGTGGAAGCAGTTGGATCACCTGGGTTTGCAAGAGGAGAGAGGGAGGGCAAGAGCGACAGTAACATGGCTGTTATTTGCGACTATGGGATAAACGTTAGAGTAGTTGTGGGCTTGGGGGAGAGAACAGGGAGAAAAAATAAAGGAGAGAAAAAGGATAATCCTAGAGGAGCTGAGGAAAGATGGGAATGAGGCGGAGGGGTGACCAGAACATGCAAGGCAGCCCCAGGGGTGGCTCCAGCTGTGGAAGGATTTTTTAGGCGGTGATCTTCAGGGGGGGTTGGTCACTCCTGATCCCTTGGTGAGACAGGAGAGAACATTAGTCATGAAGGAGCAAAGGGTTATGAGGAGTGGGTGATGGCTTGGAAGTCCTAGGGGATATGAGAAAGAGGAAGAGATTGGTGAGCTGTGTTAAATCGAGGCCCTATGTGAGGCTGGACCGCAGAGGTTTATAGGAGCCCTGGACTCTTAGTTATTGTTAGGAGCTGTTTCTCCAGTGTCAATTAGGGAGAGAGATCTTAGGACAATCAGGAGTTGGGAGATTGAGATAGATGCCAGCACACTTTAAAAACCAAATAATGGTAGTTCTATTTTTAGTTTTTTGAGGAACCTCCATACTGCTCTCTATACCATGGGTAACATAGATAGCTAATGGGAAACTGCTGTATAGCACAGGGAACTCAGCTCAGTGCTCTGTGATGACCTAGAGGTAGGGACGGGGGAGGGCAGGGGAGAGGGAGGTTCAAGAGGGAGGGGACATGTGTACACACATAGCTGATTGACTTCGCTGTATGGCAGAAACTAACACAACACTGTTAAGCAATTATTCCCCAGTTACAACAAACCAGTAATGCAGGAAGCATGTAAGGAGGCAGAATGGGGGAACAATTGGATAGTCTTTTTCCTCCTTCTCAGACTCTTCCATCTGTGTGAAGCTTAATTAACCCAGGTTCTAAGTCACAGGTCTGAGAATTAAACTTCTTGCAAGTCTCTGAGAAGGAAGATGCCATTTTGAGCTCTCACGAATTAGGATAATAGCTCTAGACAGCTTTTAACTGCAAGGCGAAAACATACTTAAGATGGAAGAGCCAAAGCCACTGTTTCCATTGTAACCTGGTTACTTTCGCTTGTTTTTCCTTTTAATACTATACCTTAAATCACAGTTGGGCTAAATCCGTGGGCCCCCTACCCTCCTGTGGGATTTCACAGGTTCTGTCTGAAATGACCTTTGTCCCTGCATGAGCCTCTGAACTTTGCCCTGCCTGCCAACACTATATAGGTCATACCCATTAAAGGGTTTACCTCAGTCGCTTCTGAGTGTCGGAGAGTCCATAAAAACTCCAGCATAGCCATAAAAATGGCCACGATTAAGCCACAAATAAGAACCACAAAGATTCCACCAATATTCTCCATTCCTAGTCCTGTAAGAAAGTGAGAACAAACAAAAAATAGAGTAAAAGAGCTGGGAGACATAATTATTCTATGAAAAATGCTGAATGTTATTTGAATTACCAGCACTTGAGACTTGTAGATGCTTTATACACGTTCCCTGAGATATAATTATTCTTTTGAAACAAAAGCAGAGCAGAGCTGGAGGAGAAGAGGGGAAGGGGATGTAGATGCAAATGGAGGAGATTGGTGAGAAGCTTCTTGGGGCGGGAGTGGCGGTCATTTTATGAAAACGGGCTCAGGCAAAATTGGATTTAGCCTATAGATACCAAAGGGCTTCCCAGGTGGCTCAGTGGTAAAAAAAATCTGCCTGCAATGCAGGAGATGCAAGTTCGATCCCTGGATAAAGAAGATCCCCTGGAGAAGGAAATAGCTACCCACTCCAGTATTCTTGCCTGGGAAATCCCATGAACAGAGAAGCCTGGTGGGCTATAGTCCATGGGGGTGGAAAAGAGTCGGACACAACTTAGCAACTATACAACAACAATAACAATCATATCAAAATACCTGCAAATTCTAGCTGTTTCACAAAAATGTCATCAATCTTCCTAACACTGTGTTTGCTTGATATAAAGCCATCTATATCTATGGATATAAAAAAATTGTAACCAAACTGTGGATAGAAAAAAGTTTCTTTTACTTATCTGTGTCAACATGTTACTAAAATACTTACTTGGAAAATAAAACTTTTTATTCCACCAGACCAGTGGTTCCCAAACCTGAAGGCCATCAGAACCATCTGGGAAGCTCATTAAAAACATAGATCCCTAGTCCTTACCCTCGACCTACGGAATCCCTACCTCTGGAAATGATACCTAGGAATCTGTGTTTTTAAATGCATTTCACAGGTGATTCTTTTCCAGCCAGGCCTAAAATTTGTTTGCAAATTGGTATTTGGGAAAGCATCGTACATAGCTAAGTTTCTTCAAGTCAGGAACAATATCTGGTTATAGCCTCACTTCCTAGTATGATAACTGTCCAAATAACATATACTTAACAAATATTTCTAGAATTATAGGGTTGTTTCACTTCTGCAATGTCAAATACCACATTAACTATGTAACTGGATGCTTTTTGTGGGGGAGTGTCGGAAACACATGAAACTCTGATTCAACAGGGGCCACAATCATAAATCTAAAAGCAGCTTTCATCTAGGAAAGGGCCAAGAGCGTGGCTTCCCTCCTGTGCTGTTCCTGAATGCTTGCACGTTTTGAGTGTCTGTTCAATCAGCAGTGCCCTCATGGGACACGGAGCTATGTCGTGTCAAGGAGAGCCAGCGTCCTGCAACGCTGAGATGAACCAGGGTTTAGGAGCAGAAATCTGACGCTGCTTCCTGTACTTGGGAAAGCTGGAAAAATATCCCTGCCTAGCCATTTCAAGATGTCTTGGGTTTCCTCTCACAAAGCCTCAAGTGAGAATGCCTTGTTTTTGGGTTTTGGTTTTGTTTTTAAAATAACACAGCGTGGCACAGCACCTGCCTATACTAATAATCTGCTACTCCAAGGGCTCACATTGTGAATGCACCCAGTGGGTTATACACTTTGGTCTGCAGGTCCACCAAGCCAACTCTTGAGGACCTGCATGAATACAACATCCTCTATTTTGAATAATCAAAACCAAGAGACAACTTAAAAACTCAGTTCTCAGGGAACGCATATAGAGTTTGGAGTAGATTTCTTCCTTTCAGCAGGAAGGTGCTTGGACTCCTTTGATGACCTGTCCCTCTAACCTGGAACCATTTAGGCAGAAGGTTTTGACCACAGGAACATCAGAGAGACAAAAGAGACACTTAAGGGGGAATGCCCCAAGAATCTAGCTGGGGTGTGCAGCCATAGCTTTAGGGGTGGTGAGAACTGGGTTCTAGAACGTGCACCTGAACATCATGGATAACTAGTTTCTCCAGCCGGCCCCTGTGAAGAAAGGGCTCCCCAGTGAAGGGGAAGTGATAACTTGACACCAAGGATGCCCACCTGTTTAGGTAAACAGAGCCCCAAGTGACCGTTGAGGTACCATGGACTTTCCTATCACCTTCAGATAGTTCTGCCTGATACAGAAAAAACACTGTTGTTCAGTCACTAAGTTGTGTCCAACTCTTTGGGACCCCATGGACTGCAGCATGCCAGACTCCTCTGTCCTCCACTATCTCCCGGAATTTGCTCAAATTCATGTCCATTGAGCTGGTGATGGTATCTAACCATCTCATCCTCTGTCACCGCCTTCTCCTTTTGCCTTCAATCTTTCCCAGCATCAGGGTCTTTTCCAGTGAGTTGGCTCCTTTCATCAGGTGGCCAAAGTATTGAAACTTCAGCTCCAGAAAAAAGATTAGGATCTCCTTTTAGGAACTCAACCTCCCCTTGTGTTTCTGCAGAGGAGGTGTTCTACCCTCAAGTCCAGTTCTGCCATCTAGGCTCTAGTGGTTCCCTGTCGCCCTTTGTCACCATCCTGGCCCTCCCCAATCTTGACTTCCCCACTGGTTTTTTCCCTCAGCATGAAAACACACTCAAGTCTTTCCCTTCCTATCAACACACTACTATATTTAAAATGGATAACCAACAAGGTCCTCCTGTATAGCACAGGGAACTCTGCTAAATGTTATGTGGCAGCCTGGATGGGAGGGGAGTTTGGGGGCGAATGGATACATGTATACACATGACTGAGTCCCCTTGCTCCACCTGAAACTATCACAACATTGTTACTTGGCTATACTCCAATATAAAATATTAATTAAAAATTAAGGAAGAAAAATAAAAAATCCTCCCCCCCAGCTCTGTCTAGTGAATACCCTTCTTTTTTCCTTTCTTCCATGGACAAGCTTTTTGAAACAGTTTGTCTACATCAGAACTATTTTAAGACAGCTCTTAAAACGCTTACAGTTGGAGGCCCCATCCCACGTGAAACAAAAAGAAAATGTACCCACATTGTATGTTAAATGCATTTTTAAAATTCTGCTTCTGATGTGATGGAGTGGCAAGCAACAGTTAATGTATAATTGGCTGTGATTTCTTAGCAGTTGTTGTGCATATAAGAGAATGTTTGCAAAAGGAGAAAAATCAAGCTGAAAAAAAATTGTTTCTAAATGTAATGAAGTTTTTATGAATGTTAAATTTAAAGTTAATGAAGTTGAAACAATGTTACATCTTGGAGATATTTAATTACACGTCAACTTAATTTAGCGGTTTTCTTTTTGCATTTTGAAGCTAATAATTTTTTTCAGACCTCAAACATAGTTTTGGACACTCAAGAAAAGCTTTTAGGTGCTAGGTGATCTGTCTATGGTATCTAAAGGAGAAAATGATTGTACTCTGAATTCAGTTTTATCCTCCTGAATATTTACTTGTCATCCCACAAAATTTTGTTTTGTACCGCTAAAACCAAGTTCATCAGGGTTACCAATGAACATTTTATTTCTAATCTATGAGAAAATTTCCAGTCCTGAACCTAAATAACTTCTTGTAACACTTGACATTGTCAACCAACCCCTTTTTTACATTTTTTTCTTTTTTTTTTGTCTATACTGTGAGGTTGTTGGGATCTCACTTCCCCCACCAGGGACTGAACCTGGGCCACAGCAGTAAAAGTGCCAAATCCTAACCATCGAACCATCAGGGAACTTCCTCTTCCTCCTTTTATTCATGAAGCCATTGCTCTCTGTTCTCCCCTAGGCTTCTCAATTGTTTTTGCCTGCTCTGAGGCATATTCTCCTATTTCCCTGCATGGGGTTTCTTGCCTCTCCTCCATGTACTGTCCTGCTGATTTAACCTCCTAAATGCTTTTCAGTTTCATACCCTTTTCTCTGTCTCTCCTACCACTTCCCTAGCTCAGGCCCCCACCATCTCTTGCCTGGACTTTGGCTGAAGATTCCAAAATGATTTCTCTGCACACCGCCTGTCCTTCTCAACTTTATCATCCATGTTGCCCGAGTGATCTTTCTGGTCAGAAGATTTCTAATACATCGTGTATCACTCTAAAACTGCATAGAATAATCATTAATGTAGATACCTTGATTTCCCACTAGACTGTGATTCCCTTGAGAGGAGGATCCATGTCTTGTTCAGCTCTGTAAAACCACAATCATGGCCCATCATAAGAGTCAATAAATGCTTGTTGAAAAAATGAGCTGACAGAAAGAGGATAAGGACATCACAGGTGTAGAAGCCTGCATTACCCAAAACTTTGGATTCATTTTGTGATATGTATGCACTCCTAATCAAATGCTTTTAAATTAATAATAAGGTGGGCCAGCCCTCATCTATTATTCCCAGGTGGCACTAGGGGTAAAGAATCCGCCTGCCAGTGCAGGAGATGTAAGAGACTAATGTGGGTTTGTCCCCTGGGTCGGGAAGATCCCCTGGAGAAGGAAATGGCAGCCCACTCCAGTATTCTTGCCTGAGAAATCCCACGGACAGAGGAGCGTGGGGGCTACAGTCCGTGGAGTCGCAGAGTCAGACATGGCTGAGAGTCTGAGCACTAGCCCTCATCCAATCCTCCTAGCCTGGTGACACAGGCAGATGGCCCAGACTGTACTGAATGGCTGGCCAAAGTGGGACTGAACATGACGCGGATGATTCACAATGTGGACTTGACCGTACGTGATCCTGAGCAGGTCTGGGGGGTGGGGCTGGGGGAGAGTTATAAACAAACAGGTGATCTGTGCTGGGATAATCTTGATCAGGTGAGGGAAAGTTTCTTGGAGGAGCTTAGGTTTAAACAGGGTTCTGGTAGAAACCATGAGTCAGTGAAACACCCCACAGCCTCTCTTTCCCAGCTTCTCGTGTTTCAAGACCAGCATGTTAATCAGGGCTCTCGGCTGAGTGGCCCCATCCCTGTAGGAGCCGGGCTTATATACTGCTGGTGCCTTTAGGAACTCACTGGAAAGGGGAGGCAAGAATAGATTGCTGGCAGAGTTGCAGTTGAGAAACAGATGGAGTTGGGAGCGAGCGGGAAGCAGAGTTAGGAGGGAGCAGCGGTTCTGTTAACATCGTCATTAGTCATTCTCCGAGAAGTCAGACGCCTTCCCCGGCTCACAGCCATCACTCAGAGGAGCCTGTCATGTGGACTCCCTCCAGACTGACCCCAAGGCCCACGATGCACCCATAGATGCCTCCACACCTGTATTGGAGTCATCTTATCACCCCACCACCACCCTCCCTTCTTCAGACAAGACCACACAGAAGCCATCCAGACAGATGGCTTTCAAACTGAGATTTTCCTGACACTTGAGTTTCTGAGGCTCAGTTGGGTCCCATAAGTAAGACTATTAAACTAAAATGGAATCAAACTCTCCCCATAAACTCTCGGTGGATTAAAGACTAACTTTGGTGTCATTCACAGATTGCCCACAAACACAAATGATAGTTGACAAATGCAAATGAAGAATGATGTCTCCAGAACTACAGAGGAGAATGGGCCACCTGCAAGGGAGTATTTCTGAATAGATCTGAATCTCCACCCAGCCACCTGCTCTGCCTTTGGTTCTGACCAGCAAATAGTCACCTCTTGGATTCAGGTGTACATATATCCCAGACCTTAAAACCCGTGCATATCTCCAGATGGTCCTGTGGAAATCTGCAAATGCAAGGCAGGACAATTCCTTTTGAATGGGAGCCTGGGAAGTAAAGAGGCAGAGGCAAGAGGAGTCACGTGGCAGGGGCAGAGAGAGGAGCGACTGGTACCACAGTCCCTTTAGGAAGCAGTGTATTTTGTCTTTGACATCAGTCAACACATCCTTCTTGAGAAGCTCCCATGAGCTGAGCACTATGCTAGGTGCTGAAGCTTGGTGCAATCTTCCAGATTGACAACATTTGATAAGAACGTGGATTCTTTGACCAATATGATTTTCAAGCACTTACTAATTCAGAGTCTAGAAGTTCCCTGGCAGCTCAGTGGTAAAGAATATGCCTGCCAATGCAGGAGACCAGGGTTTGATCCTTGGGTCAGGAAGATCTTCTGGAGAAGGAAATGGCAACCCACTCCAGTATTCTTGCCTGGAAAATCCCATGGAAAGATGATCCTGGAGGGCTACAGTCCATGGGGTCGCAAAGAGTCAGGCATGACTTAGCAATTAAACAAAAAAACAATTCAGAGCCACATTCACCTACATTCATGCAAATATATTAAACAGTCCCATCTCTATAGACTTATTTGTTGTAAATAGCAACTTTACTTGCCCATATATGAGCTGACCTGCATAATCTTTTCAGAAAATACAAAGTGAATACAAAAGCTGACCTTTATGAATGTCTACTATGAGCCAGTTTACCAGGCTAAATGTTTTAATCCAATCCTAACAGTTGCCCTGTGAAATTGGCACTACCCTTGCCTCTATGTTCCAGATAAGGAAACCAAGGTATTGGAGTCAGGTAACTTGCCCAGGACCCCACAGCTGGCAAGCGGAAGTGTCTGACTCAAATGGAAGCCAGAGTCTAAGCCTGTATCCCTACCCTACACCACCTCTCCTGGGAACTGGGGGCCCCCACTGTTCCTCATGCTGCAGAAGCATGATTACAGAACTCAACCTGGCTCCCCATGACTGAAGTCATTCCTAGGACCACTGCCCCAATCCTGTCCCAAGTGACTGGGGAGGGAGGCTGTGCTGTTGTTTAGTCACTCAGTCATGACCAACTCTTTTGCGACCCCATGGATTTGCAGCCCGCAAGGCTCCTCTATCCATGGGATTTCACAGGCAAGAATACTAGAATGCGTTGTCATTTCCTTTTCCAGGGGTTCTTCCTGACCCGGGAATCCAACTCGTGTCTCCGTATTGCAGGTGGATTCTTTACCACTGAGCCAAGGGAAGCCCATGTATGGGCTATGAGTTCCACTTATAAAAACCCCTTCTCTCCTTGGGAACATTACATCAAATGTTTGCAGCAAAGATCCATTGACTTAATCTTGCCTCACTTTGCAGACACAGTGTGGCTGTGGTCTTTATGCTTGCTGACCTCCTTTGATGCAGACACACTGGGCCATGGTTCGCCTCTGTTCCTGACCACACTTTCCACCTCCCCCCACCCCCAATCCCAGAGTTTCCCTGTCTCTGAGCAGTCAATCCAATTTGTTTAGGAAGAGGCTTTCTCTGCAAGCATCACTTTGAGACACTATCTAAACTCCCACATTCAGGTTTCCAGTCTTGGCTCTCTCCAGAGAAACTAGAGAACCAGCATAATAGAGCTGGGCCCCCAGGGAAGAATGAGAAGGGAAAATGTCCCCACAATTCCCCCCACCCCTCTCATCGCTCATCCCCACTCTTGCTAAGATGTCTCACACTTTCATTCCCGCCATGCCAGACAGCAAACTTCCTGCTCTCTAAGGATTTTGTGAGTCAATGCCACTGGCCTCTATTCCATCCTTGAAAGGGGATCCTGATTTTCACAGCCTGGTGTTGTATTTATGTTCCTTTGAAGCCTGATTGTGAGCTTGTGTTTTTCAAGATAAAAGTATTTAATTTCCTTGGAATTCACCGACTACCTTTTTGTCTGGCGATTGCTCTGCAAAGCCTTCGGTAATCCAATCCCCTTGAATGGGGATGTCGGCCCCTGTGAGTGGCTAACGATATTTCTTTTTATAGGAGCTGAGTGAGAAAATAAATAAAATGAGTGTTTTTGAAAAGACAAGGCAGAAGAAAATGAAACAGCTTGGAATGAAGCCTGCGTCTTTTTGTAATGCTCCTGTCCTCCACATGATCTGTGTTTTTCAGCTGTGTATACAGGTCACTGAGTTATAGGCAGGGCAAGAAATGGGGATAGATGAAGCCAAGGGGTAATGTTGTGGTTCTCATCAGAGCCAAGGGAAGACCTGGCAAAAAAACCCAACTCAGATTGGTGGCATCAGCCCAATGTTAGGATTCTTCTCTGGAATTTGGCAGCGATGCTGGAGCTATAATATTGGATTAGAAGTGGAGCAGCATCAGATCCTTTTCTTTAAAATGTATCACATTTTAATAGGATAACACAGTAGAAAAGGATTATACCAGGCACTGTGCATTGTCTGAAACATCCTAATTGATGTCACTCTCAGCTTCAGAGGTCTGTGAGATAAGGACCCCCTTCATAGTTCCCTCCACCTCCATCCCTCTTGGTCTGCTCCATCTTCTCCTCCTGTCTTTAGGTCCATGTGGAAGCCAAGGGATTCCAATCAATAAAAGAAAGATTCCCTAGGAGCTGCTTTGGAAAGTAAATGAAAAGGACTGCCCTTTGCTCAGTTTGAGACTCAAGAAAAAACATGGTCCTGCAGCTCCATTCCTTCAAGGAGGAGAGCTTTGAGGCCATGCTGGTTCCTGTTCTTCTGCCACAGGAGAGGGGAGGTCTGTCAAGCAGTGAGTTATATTCTGGAAGTCTGATGGCTAATTTGTCACACACAAACCACGCAGTGGCTCCGGTCCTTCCAGGTTAGTGCTTCTGGCCTGGCTTGGCAGAGGTCACGTGGACTTTTGCTCAGCCAGAAAGCCTTTCAGCCTCTCTGAGTAATGTCTGCTTGGGTTTCAGCCATGGCAGAAATGGGGCCACTGCATTAAACTGCCACCAGCCGCTGTGGCTGGGCTGGGAACCGAAGTCCCGGCTCTCATGCTGATTTGCACACCATCTCCCACACAGCCCCCTCTTGGACAAAGCACTGATTAATACGGCTCCCCTTCTTGTACCCAAGGACGAGCTCAAGGAGGCAAGTTAGCATCAGCTGGTTGAGAGAACCCGAGCATCTTCTGAAGTACATGAGGCCTGGGCAAGGATGATTTCCACTGTTTATCTTCCCTCTTCATCTGCTCAGTTTTCCTTTCCGTGCCAAGGAACATTCAGTCCCCAATTGCAGAGTGGGGAGAAGCCTCCTGCTCATTTCTTTCCATCATCCCTGGGAGCCTGCTTTCCCTGTCTCTCTCCTCCATCCATTCTGAGTTCTGCTGTCAGACAGTCTTCTTAAAAGCTCTGTGGAATGGGAAAGAATATCCCAAGCCAACCGCGCTGCGAAAACGACAACTTAATTTTCCTATAAAAGTACCAAATGTCTACCTCAGGCTCCTATTTTCACCTGATTGCCAAAAACACAGAAATTTCTTTATGTTTAAATTTCAGGTTTACATTCAGTTAAATACAGTGTTTTCTCTGTTCCCCTTTCATTCCTTGATATATTTTAGGTCTGAGGTTGGCAAGGAGATTATGTCACGGGGGTGGAGTTAGGTGTCCTGTCCTAACGCTGGATTTGACTTAGATTTCCTTGTCTGGGACCCTAGAAAATTCAGGCCTGACCCTGCGACCTCTCTGCCCCTGGTCCCCACGTGCCATCTCTCATGCCCCCACTCCATGCAGCATGACCATATTTCTGGGGTCTGCAAACTCTGGAAGCAACCAAAAATCTCTTTGCTTCTAGGGATTCCCAACAAATCCAGAGTTCTCTCTGGCACTCTCCACCTCTCAACCGGGCATCAGGCTCCTTCTCAGGGACCCTCCAAATTCTAACACATCCTTTCTTGCTCAGAAACTCCCTGTCTCAGGAGGGCATCTTTTTATCTGGTTTGCAGACTGGGTGGCCTGGGTCTTTGAAGTTCCAGTGTCAGCTTTACACCAAGCTTCTTTTCAGGTACTGGCCTTCTGTATTCCAAAATACTTTTTAGCAAATCAAACACCTTGACTTCTAAGAACACTGTATCTGCTGAGTTGGAACAACTTCTTTTAGAACTTAAAGGCAATATCTCCTCTCTGTTCCTCCCAAGGCAATGACTGTCCCCTGGGACCATGAATGCCACTGACAGCTCAGAACTCCATCCACAACACCTGCTTTCTTGATGCCACATCTCATGCCAGAACCTTTGAGGTCTGCCACCAATGTCACCAAGTCAGGCCAGTGTGCTCATGGTATGCCAAGGTGTATGCAGAGCTCTGGGGTGTTCCTAGGACATCTTCCTAGGACACGATTTTACCCAGGGTTTAGGCCAGAAAAGGGTTTTTCCATTACATAAACATGTCCATATTTGGTTGTCAGATGCAAAATTCACATGAGTTTTTAGAACAAAACAGAAGACTTTAAGGATATGCCAAACATGTTGGGCTGTTTGAGATGTTTGTGGCTGTGTCCCCAGACCCCCTAAAAGTACACACTCAGTCTCCTCTGCTGTTCATTTCTTCCATGGGAAAGTTTGGGACACACTGGTTTGCTGTCCACGTGCCTTCACCCAGTTTTCAATGTCCTCTTAACTCCAATCTCACCCTGCTTTTTGAAAGCAATTTCTGAGTGTGACAGCTGTGCTCCATAATCTTACTAAAGCTGTGACTTCCTGGGGCTTCCCTGGTGGCTCAGTGGTAAAGAATCTGCCTACGAATGCAGGTAAGTCAGGTTCAATCCCTATTGAGCCTGTGCTCTAGAGCCCAGGGGCCGCAACTACTGAAGCCCACATGCCCCAGAGCCTGTGCTCTGCAACAAGAGAAGCCACTGCAATGAGAAGCCCACACACAAAACGAGAGAAAAGCCTGTGCAGCAGTGAAGACCCAGCAGAGCCAAAATAAATAAATAAAATAAAAATAAATAAACAAAGCTGTAACTCCTAATGGATGTTTCACAGTCCAGGCCCCATGTCTCTGTAAACCTCCCCTGAATATTGCTCAGAAGTATTGCCCTGGGGTTTCATAACACCTTCTGTCCAGCTCTATGAAAGCATCCCTACGTTGTGACTGTTACAGTGATGATCTGCGCCTCTCTCTAGGTGCTAAGCCTCTTGAGGGCAGGGCCACATTTCACTGCTTTGCATACTTTCAGAGCCCAGCACAGTGCCTGATACACAGTGGTGTCCACTGTTTGTGGGAGGCAGTGGGGGCTCTGTAAACGCTTTCCATCCACTGCCTGAATGTCAGGGCTGTCTGGAGGAAAACAGACCTAGGAAATAGGACCAGGCTGTAGGTCCTTGAGATGATGGCCAATTCATTCATTCCTTTCCATTCCTTGCATCAAGTACTGACGAAATGTCAGATGATATGCTGGTCACTGGGATAGAAAAATACATACGACACAGACCCTGTCCTTAAGATTTTCGTAGTCCATCAGTTCAGTTCAGTTCAGTCGCTCAGTCGTGTCCGACTCTCCGCGACCCCATGAATCACAGCACGCCAGGCCTCCCTGTCCATGCCAACTCCTCGTAGTCCATAGGGAACAACTATTAACAGAAAACTCGTGTCCTATGTGTTGACCTTAGAAGAGCTATGTAGCCTGGAGGAATACAGGGTGGACAGATGCACTTGTGGACACTATTCAGACCTCAACTGCTTATTTAGATAAAAAATTTAGACTAAAATCACTTCTCATTTCCGTTGAACCAGGTGCCCTGCTAAGCATTTACCATAATTTATCTCATTCGATCTCTGCAATAGCCCAAGGAGGGTCATTATTATTTTTAGCTCTGTTTTCCAGAGAAGGAAACTAAGGCTTAAAGACCTTTCACAGTGTAAACAAGGCCATCTATGGAGCAGAGTCCACTTGACCAACTATCCATGATTCTGAACCCTGTGCACACTGCCTCAGGGGAGAGAACCATAGTGGCTGTCGGCAGAACAAACAGGTGTGCAGGGGGGGAAAATGTTTGATAAGCTTCATTCTTGGGCAGTGGGGGGATTCCACTGGACTTTGGGTGAAATCGTGAATGGGACAGAGATGATCTAAACTGAGGTCCCTGAGTGAAAACCATAAGGTCCCAGCTCCTGAGTCATCATTGTGTCCTTGCCACTCTGCTGCCCTCCAAATGTTCCTCTATAGATCACCGGTGACAATAAACACAAGCAAATACCAAGTGCACCAAGGGCAGGGCCGGGGGCTGGGTTTAGTGGCCAGGGGGGAAAGGGGAAACTGGAGAGCTGGGATAACTCAGTAGTGAGTCTCGAGGGGAACCAGGCTCCAAAAGATCAAACAGGATCAGCTTTACAAAGGGAAGGAAAGAGGCAAACCTCACCACCAGCAAGAAGGAAAAGAGGAGGAGGCTTGGAGCAGCCAGAGCTGGTGGGGAGCCCGTGGGAGTTCCTGCACTTCTCTGAGCCCTTGCTCTTGGCCACTCCTGTTTTGATCAACCTCACTCATCTACAGCCTCCCTGCATCCCCGCATATGTCCAGTCAGCTGTCAGAGTCAGGAACAACTCTATGGAGTGGAGAGCTCTGGGCATGAAGGCTACCCAGGAAACCATCACAGCAGTGTCATTCAGCACCTTAGCGTGGCCCAGGGGGCCCGTAAGCGGTGTATTCTGACTGCTATCAGTCAGTGGCTTTAATCACACATCCCACAAACTTTCCCTGAGTGCCTATTATGTGTCAGTCTCTGCAGGGGAGGCCAGGGACACAGAGCAGAGGAGATAGATCCACTCTGCCATTGACCAGGCAGAGGACACCAAGAGTTGCAAAGCAGCATGTTGAGTGCTCAGTCCAAGGTCACAGAAGGCACCCAACCCACCGTGGGAGGGAGAGGGCTGCAGGAGGATCGAGGGCTTTTAGGGTGACAGAAACCTGGACACTTCTCCTGTTTCACTCTGGGTCCCGGGCCCACCTCTCTGTTTCTATTTTAAATTACTCCAGATCAGGACTTCCTCAGTGGTCCAGTGGTTACGATTCCATGTTTCCACTGCAGGGGGCACAGCTTTGATCCCCGGTCAGGGAACATAGATCCTGCATGCTGCAAGGTGCGACCAAAAAAAAAAAAAAAGACGATATTCTAAATGACTAAGGGCTGGGTTGCCCCTGTATTCCTGAGCCCTCTCCTCGCAGGATCAAGATGCACACGGAGACACTTAGGAACACAAAGTCACTCCCTCACTGTCTCATCCTGGATAATCACTCACGCTGAGCCAAGAGGGAAGCACAAGGATCATCCATTTTGCTCCTTTGCTGCCTCCCCGGGGGACAGCGTGTATAGGTAAACTCGCTGCATATTTTAGCAAGGCTGCAGTAGATCACTGGGGTGACCAGATGATTTATTGCTCAAAGCAGGACATTTGGAGAATGAAAGGGCATTCTAAAAATAACTAACAGGCATTAACTGATCTGCAGCAGGTATGTACTCCGAGATTGTCCTGGGTAAGTCGGGGTGTATATTCCCCCGACAGAAAATGCTACATGTTCAGGACCCTCATGCATGAGTGCTAAGTGGTTTCGGTCATGTCTAACTATTTGCGACCCTATGGACTGTAGCCTGCCAGGCTCCTCTGTCCAAGGGATTCTCCAGGCAAGAACACTGGAGTGGGCTGCCATCCTCCAGGGGATCTTCCTGACCGAGGGTTTGAACTCGTGTCTCCTGTGACACCTGCATTGCAGGCAGATTCTTGACCGCTGAGCCACAGAGGAAGGCCCTCCTGAACTTCACGGCAGTCAACGACTGCTCTCTATCTAGCTGGATTTAACAATCATTCAATGCAGTATCCAGGCCCAGTGGACAGCCCTGTGAGGAAGACAAACTCTGCCCTCATGGAACTTATGTTCTAGAAGAGGCAGAAAGTAAACGGACTAATAGAAAATAATAATATCAGGTAGCGATAAAGTCTGAAAAGAGAAACAAAGCAGTTAAGAGGACAGGGAGAGGTGTGCAGGGTGGGGACTTGATGGCCCCTCTGAGGGAGCTTCTAAAGGAGCAGACTTGGGGAATAAGAAGAAAATGGGGGAAGAGATCAGGTAGGTCGGGAGTCATAGAAAGCTTGAGTTTTATTCTGAGTGAGATGGCAACCATCGGAAAGTTTGTCCAGGCCAAAGCTGCAATCTCTTTTCTTCAATGCTGTACCTCACAGCATGAGGAACTTCCTTGACCAGGGATCGAACACACACTCCCTGCAGTGAAGGGGCAGAGTCTTAAGCATTGAATCGCCAGTGAAGCCCCCAAGGCTGCAATCTTATGTGCGTCTTAAAAAGAATTAGCTTTTTAAGGCTCCTGGTGGAGAGAACACTGAGTGTGCGAGTGCGCCAAGTCACCCAGTTGTGTCCGACTCTGTGACACTGTGGACTGCAGCCCCCCAATCTCCTCTGTCCACGGGAGTCTCCAGGCAAGAATACTGGAGTGGGTTGCCATGGCCTCCTCCAGGGGATCTTCCCAACCCAAGGATTGAACCTGAGTCTCTTACATCTAACCTGCACTGGCAGGTGGGTTCTTTACCACTAGCGCCACTCGGAAGCCCCGGAGAGAACGCTGAAGAGGGGCAAAATGGGAAAAAGAAGCAGGCTGTTGTAATCATGCGGTTGTGGAGTGCCAGGGACACAGGCCACAGTGGAAGAGGAGGTGCTGGCACAGAAGTGACTGGACGCGAGAGACAGGGTTAGCATCTCCAGGACTTGGGAGCAGGCGGGAGTGGATACCCTACAGGGAGCCGAGGCCTGGGGACAGGGCTGACCCGAGCCAGTCCCAGCCTGGCCCTGGGCTCCTTTCGAGGCTTGTTTTCAGCCTGTAATGACCTGGGATTCGGAAGCCAGAGACAAGCAGCTCTGGTCTCCCAGGCAGGAGGGGGCCCGGCCGCCCTTACCTTTGGCTCTGTGATCCTCCTCCTTGGGGCACTTGCCCCCTTCCCACCACTTGCGCTTCAGGATTTCCAGGCGGTTGTTCTCCTGTAGCTGGAGAATGGCCAGATCAAACTCATCCCGAAAGACGGAGCCTGGGGGTCACAGGAGAGCCCGAAACACAGGACGTGAGAGCCCCGTCTGCATCTCTCTGCTCCCCGGCCAGGTCTCAACCTCCCTGCCACCCCCCACCACCCGCCCATGCAGCACAGGGGCTGGGGTCCCCGCAGGAGCACGTCTTTCCACTGTGCTCAGGCTGGGACTCTCCGTGGAGAGGACTGCATTCTGGCTTCAAGTAGGGCACCAGGTATTTCTACTTCCCTTCTTTCCATGCTGACTGGCACGCCCAGCCCATGGCCAAGACCCCACTGTGGGTCAAGTGACAGCAGCTGCGCCTCCCACCTCCCCATCCAGGCGCCACTGCATTCTACCTGGGTGAACCCACCTGCCCACTGGCATGCAGTGAACTGGTTGCAGAAGCTCCCCATCCACCTGCCTCCGGGAGGCCAAGGAGGGACATCTTCTGAGACACAAACCTCGCTGTACATCAGCTGCCTACTTTACACTTTATTTAAATTAGTTTCGCTGCCATTTGTAACTCTCACAACATTACACCCAACAACTGTTTACCAGGGGCAGCCACCAATAAGAGAAGAGCCACCCAGAGAGAGGGGTGGCTCTATCTGCATGGAGAACCCATCTGGGGCATCCCCAACCCTCACAGCTGCCTGCTGGGTGCCCCAGAACCCTGATCTTGTCCACCCCCCTGTTTACATTGCTCCCCCCACCTCCTCAAATCAAAGGCTTGCTGCTGCTGCTGCTGCTAAGTCACTTCAGTCGTGTCCGACTCTGTGTGACCCCATAGACGGAAGCCCACCAGGCCCCCCTGTCCCGGGGATTCTCCAGGCAAGAACACTGGAGTGGGTTGCCATTTCCTTCTCCAATGTGTGAAAGTGAAAAGTGAAAGTGAAGTCGCTCAGTCGTGTCCAACCCTTAGCGACCCCACGGACTGCAGCCCACCAGGCTGCTCCATCCATGGAATTTTCTAGGCAAGAGTACTGGAGTGGCTTGCCATTGCCTACTCCAAATCAAAGGCTTAGTTGAGTGCAATTCTTTTTTAAATTTTCAAATGGAATACCGTCAAGGAGCTCTGGTCCCGGAATTTAGATTTAATCACAGAAACAGGCTTAAATGAAACCATGGAAAGCTCGATGCCCCAGCACAGGCTGAGGTCTGAAATCAGTAAGAAAAAGCTGCCAAGAGGCTGGAAAGCAACTAAGCTACCCAGGTTCTTGTCTAAGCTCTGTGAAGGCCTGCTGTGGACAGATGGTCTGGGGGAAAGGGCTCTGGTGAAGGATACAGGCAGGAGTTGGAACAAATAGATGCCTGCGCTCAAACTTTCATGCACATTGGAATCCCCTGGGGATTTTGTCGACCCTGCAGATTCCGATTCAGTGGGTCTGGGGTGACAGCTGAGAGTACATTGCCAACAAGGTCCAAGGTGGTGCCCTGCTACTGGGCCACGAATTGCCCGTTGACAGATAAGGAATCAGATCAGTTCCCAGATCTCTTAGGACTCTAACAGCCATGACTCCATAGATAGAAACTTCCCTGCTATAGATACAACTATGCTTGGGCATTCAAACCCCAAGCCTGCAGCATTAAACGCAAACTGGGTGAATGTCAACAGCACCTCACATATAGCAGGTACTTAACACACATCTGAAGTGAACGGCTACTTGAACTAGCAGATGGTGTTAGATGGTGAGACTAATGAACACTCCAGGTTTAGAAACAAGTATCCACCCGACAAGGTATTTCGAGCAGTTTTCAAGGCATCTTCAGCCCAATCTCTAGGGCACACCAAGGGCCCCAGCAGAGGATTGTTCTGCTTCCTCCGTGTTTGCCTACTTTGCTCCTAAACTGCCTACCCATCTCGTTCCTTGTTCTGTTTCCCTTAATTTTTCTGGGTCCAATCACATTGCTTATTTGTTTACCCCCTTACCTCTCACTTAAGAAGGACACACGTGCTTGTCTTTAGACCTAAATTCTGTCTTATCAATCGACTCTGCAGTGCTCTTCCCAGCCTGAGAAGCTGGGCTATCTCATAGTTCACCCTCCCCATCTATCCTGTCCTGTCCAGCTGGCTACCCTTTTGTCAACACGGTCTGGGAGGCTAAATGCTGGATTTGAGACGGGCACCCTAGGCTCAAGCCCAGTTTTTCTCTCCACCTATTCTGTGACCTTGGACAAGTAACTTACCAACCCTGAATCTCAGTTCTGTCATCTAGGATGGGAAGGACCACATCTACTTTGCAGGTGGAATAAGATTAAAGTAACACAAGCAGAAACAGCATCACTTCAGACACAAAACCAATGCATTTCCCTCCCCTTTTCATTGGTTATCAATGAGAATTTCTAGTCAGTCAGCTTCATGTCAACTCTCTATAGGTTTTTCTCTATGAAAACTTTTGAAACACTCGACATTTC
Source organism: Moschus berezovskii (assembly GCF_049115385.1). Taxonomy (NCBI): domain Eukaryota; kingdom Metazoa; phylum Chordata; class Mammalia; order Artiodactyla; family Moschidae; genus Moschus; species Moschus berezovskii. The sequence continues at coordinate 35,803,597 of NC_142473.1, read as the reverse complement.
AGTTAAATATGTTAAACTGCTACAGTATTATCAAGGTGCACCTTAGGCTCATTTTGTGGTTCACTCCACCATCTTGAAACAAAATGTCAACCAGTAAATTTCTCAAAGGGGCCCACGATCTGTAATATTAATGGAATCAATGAAATATGATGCTAAGTAGAGAGTATGCAGGTGCCCTGAGTGAGGCTTCTGGTTTATGGAACTACTAGTGTCAGAAATTACAGAGTTCAAGAGTTGAATCGTGTTACTGCCTATGGTCCCGGGCTTGGTTTCTGAGCAGTCTTTAAGAAGTCATCTGCTTTGATCAAGTAACAGAGGGGATGATAGAAAAGATGAGGAGGGTCTAATGTCCCCCCAAACAGGCTAAGTGTGATGATATACCATGGTGAGACCGGATGATTAGGTGTAACCTTCAAGATAACCCTTTGAGAGAGGTATTAGAAACCTGGTTTTAAAATGAGAGGGGCTTCCCTGGTGGCTCAGATGATAAAGAATCCGCCTGCAATGCTGGAGACCTGGGTTCAATCCCCAGGTCAGGAATATCCCTCAGAGAAGAGAATGGCAACCCACTCCAGTATTTTTGCCTGGAGAATTCCATGGACAGAGAAGCCTGGCAGGTTACAGCTTCCATGGGGTGGCAAAGAGTCAGACACGACTGAGTGACTTTCCCCTTAAAATAAGATAATCGAGACTCTGAAACGTTAAATCACTTGTCCAAGGTCCTGCAGTCAGGAAGCAGGGTGCATTTCCAGATCTGCCTGCCTCAAAGCCATGCTCTTTACAAGACACTGGTATAAGTGAGCCCCGTAATTTATAGAGTTTTGAGTTATGTAATGATCCAGAGAAGGGGTGTAACACCACTATATATAAAATAGATAACCAGCAAGGACCTACTGGAGAGCATGTGGAATGCTACTCAATATTTGTTAATAACCTATAAAGGGAGAGAGTCTGAAAAATATATATATATGTCTATCTGAATCACTCTGCTGTCACCTGAAACTAACACACCACTGTAAATCAATTACACTTAAAAGAAGAGAGAAGAATTGTGCAAGATCACAGCAAAGATGCATGTACTGTATATCAATTTTCCCACATGATCTGATTTTCTCCATTCCTGCTTCTTTCCCTGCTGCCTCGCACAGGACAACCTTGTCTGAAGTCAGTCCTGTACCACTTGACCCTCCATGGTGTTGGGGAAAGGGTATGTGTCTGAAACACTTGGGAGACATTTCCAGACCTCTGTCACAACCATGGTGAGCAGTTAACATGCTCCCCCTCATCTTCTGGTGAAGGAGCCATCAGCGAGGGAAGGCCTAAAGCAGGCATTGCCTTTAGAAGGCATAGCTGGGATACCTTTCTGGAAGCCAAGCTTCTCTAGCCTCATCAGAGCTACACCAGAGCTCTCCTGCTCACTCTCGGCTATCTACACTGACTCAGAGTAGACGGATCCATGAGAGCCACAGACGATTTGAAAGCCATCTCCTCCAATCACATCAGTCCCCTTTCATATTCACCTTTCACCACGGACACTAAAAGCAAAATTAATTCACTTGAGTCCTACCATCTCCCTTTCACCACTCGTAGAGAGGTCAGCTAGCAGAGAAATGGCCAAAGAGCAGGAAGCAGAAGCGGGGAGAACAACAGGTCTAAAGAATCCACCAGGGGCATCCGAGTGCTCTTTCATAATCATCCAATTAATAACTAACAAGGGCTTCCCTGGTGGCTCAGTGGCAAAGAATCCATCTGCCAATGTAGGAGACACAGGTTCTGTCCCTGATCTGGGAAGATCCCAATTGTTGCAACTACTGGAGCCTGTGTGCCCTAGAGCTTGTGCTCCATGACAAGAGAAGCCACCACAATGAGAAGCCCACGCACCGTAGTTAGAGAGTAGCAGCTCCTGCTTGCCGCAACTACAGAAAAGCCTGAGCAACACTGAAGACCCAGCACAGCCAAAAATAAATAAACAAAATTATAAAAAAATCTAATCAATTAACCCTTCAGTAACTAAGGACTGAGAACTGATCCCTGATGACGCGAAGTACGAGGATTTGCTTTTTTAAAAAACTAAACAAAAAAACCTTGAGAATGCCTGCCTCAAGTCACTGAGAAATTGGTTCTAGAAACAGGGGCTGTTCTGGGAGGGGCTGTTGACGTGAAGGCTGCCTTCAGTGGTCTGAGCTGCCCTGAGCCTGCCTGGGTGGAGCTACCCGAAGAGGCTGATCCTCTCCTGCATACCGACTGGCATGCCAATCCCATAGCCCTTGGTGTCCAGCAGGCCCCCAATCTGAGTGAGGTTGCAGTTTCGCTGCCGATAGTACTCATTCATGGTGGACTCCAGAAGGAAGGCGTAGTTGGAATTCAACACCCTGGCGATCCCCTCCTCCGTGCTCTTCACGAACACACTCGGCTGCTTGGAATACATGTAATTCCACATGCGCTGGTAGGTCTGATAGCGGGAATTCTGGGGAAAAGAGCACAAGGAAGCAGGTTGAGGGTAGCGAAAGGAGACAGTGGTCTGGAAAGGGAGAGCATCCAAGTGGTCCCCAAAATCCTGGTCCTTCCGCTACTCAGTCCTCTCCTTGCATTCAAGAACCTGCCTTTTCATCTCTCAGCTGCCACTGCTCAATGGCAGGAGGAGAGGGTTGTGATTCTGACATCTTTTGCAGAAAGACAACCCCCGGAGAAGGGAATGGCAGCCCACTCCAGTATTCTTGCCTGAAGAATCCCATAGACAGAGGAGCCGGTCAGGCTACAGTCCATGAGGTCACAAACAGTCGGACACGACTAAGCGACTAAACAGGCACATGCACACAGAAAGACAGAGAAGGAATAGGATCTGAAGGTGCAGCAAACTCCGCCTACTGATTTGATCATTGCTTCTGCCTCATCCACCCTCAAGGGGTCTTCCATTGCCAACCTCCACACGCTGACCAAACTGAGTATGGGTATTCTGGCTGTATCCTCCACTGTCCTTCTGGGAGGCAGCGAGTTCAGATTCATTCTGGACTTCTAAGAGACATCATTCAAAGGAAGACCGCCAGCCCTTTTCTATCAACTCTGAACCAGTCCATCAGTCACATTATCCAATGCTGGCTTCTCAGGTACAAATAAGAAGGAGACAGAGATTTCTGGGGGATTATCCAAACCCTATGTTTGCATGAAGCCTTCATGGTCCCTGTGCCAGCAGCGCTGAGACACGTACGGAAAACAGAAAACCGAAGGCCTTGGACTTGTTTCATGTGAAAATGAACTTCTTGGGTCATAGGCTGCTTAGACAATCACAGACTCCAGGGAAATCTGCTTCCCTAGAGATCCTGAAGCCAACACAAACTGTTTCTGTGCCTAGCCCAGTTCTGGTTGGCCGGCTAACATGCATTGTGGCAGGATCCGCTCCTGAGCCTTGCAAGGGAAACTCAGAGAAGTGAAAACGGTCCCCATCTGAGATCTATATAGTCTAGGATCAGTGAATCCAGTTCAACTTAATCTAAAGTTCCTTACACTTCATTCATTAGTGTATTACTCCAATCTTGCTTTGTCTAAGTACTACTAATAAAATTTAGCTTACAAAAAATTTTTTAAAATATGCATTCACCACATCTTATGCAGTAATATAAGTAAAAGTATAGGTTAGTTTCACCACATATCTTTTCTAGTGCTTATTAAAATAAATATGAAACTATTGCAATTAAAAAACATTTCAATCATTAAAATCATCTTAAGCAGCACTAATCATTCATGATCAACACTCAGGGACAAGGGTGACATTAACCCAATGCTCTGAGGACCTGGTTCCAGGGATATTTTGGGGAGCAGGGGGGGAAAATGAGCCCCATGAGGACCTCCAACCTAGGTGTTCAAAAGGGGGTATGAGATGAGGAGAGATGTTTTTATCTCCAGCAGACAAACATCTCAACTTTATCCTGCCCAACTCCCGACTCTGGTGAGCAACCGTATGGGTTTACTTGGAAGAAGGTCATGCTGGAGCCTCCGTGAATCGTGCCATACTCAATGGCAGTCTGGTCAGCCAGGTCATCCACTGACTCAATGGGCACGTCCATGCGCTGCACAGTCAGGAAGGCTGCCAGGTTGGCCGTGTAGGATGAGATGATGATCAGCGTGAATGCCCACCTACGCAGGAAAAGACCAGGAAGTCATTGCCCGGGTGCCCCCAGGAGTCTTAGCCCCCATCCCTAGTCCTGCTGTGACATGGGAGAAGGCAGGTGGCCCTCTTCTTCTGAAAGAGCCCTCAGCTGAGTGGGGGAAGAGAAAGGAGGCGGGACATATGATGTCAGCAGAAATGAACGGTGCTTGGGAGAGTTGCCTCGAAGAAGACCAGGGCTCTCTCTCTTATTTCCTAAGGGAGGTGATTATTGGGTTGCTACTCAGAAGAGTTCTGTGAACATGAAACATCTTGGGAGACAGTGAGCCACGAGCTAGTGAATGAGCTAAGGGTGTCAGCTCTGGGGGCTCTCTTCAGAGCTACAGCCGGGACACCTCCCCCACGCCCTGTCCCCTCACGATGCAGCTGGCCTTCCGAGGAGCATCACCATGTACTGAGCATCCACGGAGAGCCACACCCTCCAGCTCCTGTACTCCCTACAACTCAGGGAGGTGAAATTCTTATTCTGTAAACCGAGGCTCAGAGAAGCAAAGTCACATGGCCAAGTAACACATGGAGAAATTCGTCTTCTAAAACCAGTTCTACAAATCGTCAGAGCAGGAGCTCTTCTAGACAAACTGATGACAAGCACCTTTGAGCCGCTAAGAAGCCGGAATTAGAAAACACTCTTACAAAGGTCATGCTATTTCAAAATGGAAGGTTGTTTCATTGGGTAGATCGAACTCATTTAAAATTAGAATAGCTCTGCAACTCAGGCAGCACACACACTAAAGTCATTAAAACCAGTTTGTTCACTTAAGTAGGTTAAACAGGACTTCTACCATCTGGTCAGCAGTATGGATCTGCTTTCTAATCCATTTGTTTATAGGGGTTCAAAGATATATGTAAGCATAACTGAGGCTGGCGAATCGCCAAATTCTGAATCAGTGGAGTCTGAATTAATGAGGCTTCAATTCATTACGAAGACATTGCCAACGAAGGAACAGTGTTTGCCATGGGCTGCGGCAGGGCCGCTTGCAGGTGGGTTTGCAAGAGCAGAAAGTCCCATCACCCCCTTGGCCTGAGGGCTTTCTTCCAGGAATGAAAGGACAGGTGCACCCATCAACTTGATGGGCACATCCACATGCCAGCCCACCAGATCCGTGCCTCAGACCACCAGTAAGAGATCTGGTTTTAGTTCTGGTTTTGTCTAATTCCACCTATGAGACCTTGGGGGAAAGCTACACAACTCCTCTGAGGTCATTTGCTTGTCTAATAAATGGGGGATAATAATGCCTGCTTTGTGTTACAAAGCAGTGGTAAAGAATCCACCTGCCAGTGCAGGAGATACAAGACACTGAGGTTTGATCCCTGGGTCAGGAAGATCCCCTGGAGGAGGAAATGGCAACCCACTCCAGTATTCTTGCCTGGCAGGCCACGGTCCATGGGGTCGCAGAGAGTTGGACATGACTTAGCGACTGAACACCCTAATAATGCCTGGTTGGATCAGATCAGATAACATGTCATTAGTGACTGATTATCTGTGAAGGATGAGATGAGCATGAGATACAGAGACAAGTAGAGACAGTCCCATTTCATCAAAAATGGGATGAAGGTCACTTGTCTACCTTCCCTACTGGTGACCTGTAAGGGCCAGGAGTCCCTCCATCCTCAAATTGGCTTTCCTGCTCCTGCCAGAGTTCTTACACCCTCCTGGAAGTTGCTTCTCATGAGCCTCCCCCAGAGGAGGCTGGGGGTGAGTGGTCCCCAGGTGGAGGTGAGCATTCGGAAGTTGCTCTGATCCACTGTTGTGGGTTAATGAGCCCTGGGTGTGGACATGACCTCAGAGCTGGCTGGGGAGGTTCCCTCAACCACACAGCTACACTCTGGCATCTGTTTCACCCTGGACAGCTATGTGGCTGTTTTTGCCAATGGTCACAGGGGACAGTTCCAAGAGCCTAAGTAGCTCATTGCAAACCCATCGCCTCTGCTGAGAAAGCTCCCTCCAGAGGGGTCACCAGAACCTTGCTCCTGTGCCAAAGGGGCATTTTATTGTGAAGCTGGCATTCTTGTTAGAGACATGGCATTTTCTGTCACTTGCTCTGGATGAGGATGCCATGGTACGCCACGAAGGCCAGGTCCTCTGACCTCCCACTGTCCAGGAAGCCAACAAACTGAGGCTGTGATTTCATAACCAAGAGCTCCCAGAGGAAGACGGGCACACCAACACCCCTGGGTCAGGCTGGGAGGGCCGAGCCTCCCTCCCACACCCTACTCTGCAGCAGGGTAATCGAGTCACCTGGGGCCAGCTATTTAAAGCCCTCCTGAGCCAGTGGGCTGAGTCAACAACCTGCAGGACAGGTGGTCCTCTCGGCACCAGGGCAGATGTCCTCTAGAGGAGGGAATTCCTGGAGGTGTGAGCTGATAGGTTAAGGGAGCAGGCAATGGAGCCCCACTTGTGGCACATGGTAACATGCCCCTTTGGAAGGAAAGCCCAGGTAGAAAGCGATCAAAATCTGCAGTTGATGTCTCATCTCCGGGTTTCAGCACAGATTTCCTGGATTTTTGAGAGAGTTCTGCGACTGTGCCTGCCAAAGTCTCCTTTCTGCCGGGGAACGTGAGGCCCGGCTCCCCAGGTGATATGCTCAGTGACTCCTGGGCTGGATGTGATAGTGGGTGAGCATCCTGCCCCAGTGATTTAAATCCTACTGTATTTGTCACTTATCAGTCCCAGTTGTGTTTCCACCTGCTAGGATCAGCCCCAGTCCAGTGACTCCCAGGTAACTGTCTAGACGCTCTACCATCCCCAGCATCCTCATCCCTTCCCCTTTCCTCCAGCTTACACAGGCTGAGAAGGAGGGGAGAGAATGAAGGCTTTAAGTCCTAAAAGCTGTGACACCAAACCCGATTGGTGAGTTTTAAAGTGAGGACGGAGAACTTGCCTCTTAAGGAGACATCGATATTTAATTTCCCCCCAAAATGAATGGTCTAATAGCAATGATCAGTTCAAACATTTATGTGGCACTTCCAAATTTTCAGGGAACTTTCCCACACCTTGAATCATTTCACCCTCTTCCTTTCGCCCTGCCTGATCCAAGAGGAGGAGGAGCTGGCCAACAGCCCTGTGGACCCTGCTATCAACTTAGAACCTGAGGTCCCATCCAACTCTGAGCCACTAAGAGCTTGCATTTTTCCACACCTGCTGAGGTGGACATGCCTGGCAGGCCCAGCGGCAGGAGCAGAGGGACAGAGCTCCAGAAAACTGCTGGAGGAGAAGTGATGTGACTTGGGGTTGGTGGGGGGAGGGCAGGGACTTCCTGCTACACACTGTGCACATTTGCACAAATTTGCACATGACTTCTTAGGCCCTGCATCTCAAATGCCAGTCATTCTCAGGTCAGGAAGTTATAACTGCCTTGCTGTGGGCTTTCAAGGCATTTTCTCACTGGGTCTCCTTTTGTGCCTTGGCTCCTCTCCCATCTCCAAGGTGGGGGTGGGGAGGGGGGTGGGACAGGGAAGGAGAGAAGATGGCACAAAGCGCACCCCCCACTGCACCTCCCCCCACCCCACCCCACCAGCCCTCTGAGCTGGCAGAGGCTGTCCAAGGGCGGAGCTGAGGTTCCTGCCTGCAGGAAGCCGGATCAGGGCTCACCTGAGGGCCCCAGGATCTTACCAGACGCCACTGACACAGCGGGTGGATAAGGCGCGTGGGGCGATGGTAGAGCCCTGCTGCATGAAGCCCCCGACCGGAAACCAGAGGCTGTTGCCCAGGGAGTACTGATTCACAAGGAGGTTGCACCGGCCCTGGGCACACGGGTGGGGGCTGTACCACTCGTAGGGGGTCAGTCTGTGGGAGAAAGGAACACACATCAGTGCCATGGAGGGTGGGCATGAAGAAGAGGTGCTGGGGGGGGTGGGGGTGCTTTTCTTCCTGGCCTGACCCCTGGACCTTGGTAGCTGCCTGTGGCCTTGGGCAAGCCAGCTCCCTTCTGTTGGATTATGTTGGCAGTTTCGGAACTTTCTTTAATCAAAGAAACATCTTAATTTTTTCAAAATAAATCAAGTCACAGGGGTGGATGGCGGGGAAACGCTTGTTCTGTCTTTTTTGGTCCCCCAAAGTGACCACAGAGAGAACCGTAGGGCCCCACAGAGCTGTGGATTGAAAACTCTCAACCCAGAGTGGATATTCTCAAAATGTAACTGACATCAGAATCACCAAGAAGGCTTGTGAAAACAGGGATCGTTGGGCCACAGCCCTGAAGTGTCAGATTCGCTAAGTCTGGGTGAGGCCTACGAATCTGCAGGTTCCTGGGGGAAGGGGATGCCACTGGTCCAGGGACCACACTTTGCAAACCACTGGCCCCAGTGGTTCCCTCCGGCCCTGGTTCTCAACCCTGTGTTTCAGACTCACCCAGGAGGTTTTTTAAAAATGCCAACACCTGGATTCCATGCCCAGAGGTTCTGATTTCATTTGTCCAGATATGGCCTGGGCCTCAGCATGTCTTAGGCTCCCTGGATGAGTGTGATGGGCACAGAGGGTTGACAAGGCACACAGGTTCCTTCGACTGTCCCTCGCAGCCTCACGCTGGCCTCTCTCCCAGCAGTACCTCTGATGTCTCTGATGCCCTATCTTCCTGCCCACCAGACACATGCCCTCCCTCCTCTTCCCCAGCCTGCCTCCCACACAAAGCCTTCCAGCTCTGATGTGGGAGACACATCTGGACGTATGCCAAGAAGGGCAGGTCTGTGTGTTCACACGATGTCATCATCTTCCCCGGCCTTCCTGTCCCTTCACTCAGCCTAGTCTGCAGGTGCCATGCTGCAGGGCTGGTTCACATTTCCTTCACTGCTACTTGTTCCTGATTACAAGGCCAGTGTGCCATCTCTGGCCCCTGCCCCCATATGTCCTCCGTCCTTCCAGGGTCTGTGGTGTTGGATCGTACCCGTGGAGCTTCACCCCAGTGGCTCCCAAGCCCACAGGTGGTTGGATGTGAGCTTCAGAACTACAGATTCCCAGGGCCTCATCCCTAGAGATTCTGAGATGATCTGACTTAGACATTCAAGTTTTTTAAAGCTCCCTGTATGACTCTGATATCAGCTGGCTTGGGAACGGCTGCCATAGAGCAGTGGTTTTCAAACATCTTTTTCCCTCTAAAATCTTACCCAGAAGTACAATATATGAGAGAGAAAAGCGGAGCTGGTCTGAATGAAGACGAGCTGAGGCCGCAGAGCTCTGTGTGCCTAGCTTCTTCACTGCCCCTCCACGTGTCCGTGCCTACCAGGAGCCTCCAAGTCCCAGGGAACCCAGTTTGAAAGACAGTGCCTTGGGCCAGATTACCCTACCCTCAGATATTACTTATATAGGATATTATATGTTTTTTGCTGTTGTTGCTCAGTCGCTAAGTCCATGTTGGGCTGCAGCACGCCAGGCTCCTCTGTCCTTCACTGTCTCCTGGAGTTTGCTCAAATTCATGTCCATTGAGTCAGTGATGTCATCCAACCAACTCATCCTCTGTTGCCCCCTTCTCCTCCAGCCTTCAATCTTGCCCAGCATCAGGGTCTTTTCCAAGGAACTAGCTCTTCATATCAAGTGGCCTGTGTGTCTGTGTGTGTGTATATATATATATATATACATATTGTATGATATATATGATGTATGATCAGACCTCTAGTATAGTTTTTTGGTTCATCTTTTTGTTAATTCTGGATCCTGGGGGGGCAGTGTGTATGTGTGAATGCGGATGGCAGGAGAGAGGGGCTCTTTAAGCCCCCAGGGCTGCTTGAAAAGCTTCAGGCTGTGGCAGGCAGGGTGAAGCAGTCTTGTGTGTGTGTGTTTATGTATGTATCTGATAGCTACGCCCTAATAACACTTCCAGGCCCTAGAGGCCACCTGAGAACCAAGACTTTCTACACACAGGGGCTCAATCAAAGGGGATAAGAGCGAATTCCAGGGCAGCAGAGCCAAGACTCAGGCAGACATCTTCCTGTGAGCTGCCGCAGACAGCCCAGTGAAGTGCAGAGGGGACGTGTCGATGGTGTGCCAGCTCCTGCGCCTCGCCAGTCGACACTGACAACAGATACTTGACAGTGGCCATGGCTACAGGCCCAAGGAGGGTAGGTGGCACCCAAGTGGCAAATGCAGCACCCTGTGATGATGACCAGGTTGTAAGCAAGGCCTTTCCCCCTTTGGCTGGATCTCAGGGGTCGGGAATGACTTCCTGAATGTGGCTTTGATCTCCACTGGAAGAGGCATGGAGTAGGTGATGCCGTGCCTCTTGGGCAGGCTGGGAATTGCCCCAGGGGTTCATACTCCGAAGATCCTTGGGATCCATTTTCATTTTTTAAAATTTATTTTTAATTGGGGGGAAATTGCTTCACAATGTTGTGTTGGTTCCTGGTGCGGGTGTGTGTGTGTGTGTGTGTGTGTGTATGCGTTAGTTGTTTGGTTGTGTCCAACTCTTTGAGAGCCCATAGCCATAGCCCACCAAGCTTCTCTATCCATGGGATTCTCCAGGCAAGAATACTGGAGTTGGTAGCTATTTCCTTTTCCAGGGGATCTTCCCGACCCAGGGATCGAACCTGGGTCTCCTGCATTGCAAGCGGAGGATTCTTTACCATCTGAGCCACCAGGGAAGCCTGGTCTCCTCTGTACAACGATGCAAATCACCCATAATTATACACACATCACCTCCTTCCTGGGAGTTCCATCTTCTAGCTGGAGGGAGCACAGGCTCCCCTTTGAACAATGAATTGATGTGCTTCTGGGGAAGACCCCACCCCATAGAGGTGGAGCGTTCACTATAGAATAGGCCAGCACTGCCCCTGTAGCCCCGAGGCAGAGGAGAGCAGACAGCTGAACCAGAGCCACTGTCAGCCCCCTAGACTCTCACTCTGAGTGGGTCTTGGCTCCTCTGAGGTGATCAGCTGAGCTCTGAGCAGGAAGCAGGGATCTGCATGAATGACCCTGAACCACAGGAGCTGGATCTTCCTCTGGATAGTAAGTGGGCTCTCCTGAAGCCCAACTTAGCCTCAGAGAGAAACAACCCTCTCTGCACATCCTCCTGAGATGCTCCTTGGCTTCTTCCTGGGCTTAGGGACACTCTCTCGTGTCCAGGGAGATGGGGGTGGGGATTTCTTGTCCTTCTCGACTCCCAATCTGGACCATGTGTCTCAACTCAGTGCTCCTTGCCAGTGCTGCTCTCCATCCTGCCCTGCTGCTGCCAGCCGCCCTGCACGGTCGCCATTCAACAAGGCAGCTGTGTTTTCACAGACAGACCCAGGCTGGGGAAGGGCCAGGCCCTCTGCAGAGGAGGCCGTCTCCCTCGCCTGTGTCACCGAGGCTGCCAGTTCCCCACTCCGGATTTGCAGGCTCTGTTTCCTGTCACTCAGCACTTTGTGGCAGGTCCTGGCGAGGACAGATGCCAGGGCAGCCAAAGGCAGGGCACTTAATCAGAGTAATCTTCCCACCACCTTCCTCCCCTCTCTCCCCCAAGGCAAGGAGCTGGAGACTGGGGAACGAGACGGGTAAGAGGCAAGGGGCACAAATTCAGACAAGCTCGCCTGTCTGTGTTGTGCATATCAGGGGACGGGCACGTAGATGGATGGACGGGCAGTGCCCAGCTGACAGCCTGGCCGAGTGGCTCAGGTCCTGAGTCCGTCTCCCATTCCTCTAGTTTGGCACCAAGTTCTTCTCCACCCGCCGCCTCCTGCTCCCCACCCCCGCCGGTGCAGTTCCCAGAGGTGGACACGAGGTGGCGGTGTGAGGACAGGGAAGGGGAGAAGCCAGTACCGAGCCACAAGGAAGAGGACGCAGCTGACGGCCAGATAGGCTAGAAGCATGAAGAGCCAGACGCCCGGAGAAAATGGGTCCAGGAAGGAGAAATAGCCAGGTCTGCGTCCCTGGAAATGGAGACAGAAACGAGATTCATGTATGCATTCAGTCAGCACAGCCCTTGGGCAGGGGAGGGCAGAGGGGTTGGTGAGCTGAGAATGGGCCCAGATTGCACTGCCTTGGGTTATGGGTGACTGGTTTAAATGACACAGGGGCTGAAGGTATAGAGAGGTCTGCTCTGAAACATCTACGCAGCCCTTAACTCAGTAGATGAAACTAAAGAACAGTCCAGGGCCTCATCACTTCCTAGGATGAAGGGGGCTCTGTGCTGGGCAATAGAACAGCCCTCAGTGTCCCTAATATGTGTCCCCATGTCCTCCAGGGGCAGCGTGGATGGACTCTGAAGCACCTTTGAGCTGTTGATGTCCAAGGACATGTAGCCCCGTCTCTGCCACTCACGTCTTTCTTACAAGGATGCTAATTCGACAGGCATCCTTGGTTTTTGGTTTGCAGGATGATCTCACATACAGTGAGACCTTCTCATGTAAACCTCAAACTGGGTTCTGTGAAGCACCCAGATTCTTATTTTCATTGTATTCAGAAAGAAATCAAAGCCCTAGGGCATTCAAGAGATGTGTCCAAGGTTAGACAGCTCATCAGTGGAAGAACTGCGACTCAAATGCGTGCTTGCTGAGACAAAGCCCAGGGCATCTGATGCAGCCCATGATACTGCGAAAAAAACATGGTTGTTCCCAGGCCAGGCAGAGTCATGGGAGCCAAAGGATGGAGCCAAGAACCAGCCAGAAAGCTGGGGACCACACTCTGGCGGGGGGGCATTTTCTGCAGGAAAGTGAGATGGAATGAGAAGGAAGGAATTTCAGAATCTGCTCCTGGTCTTCAGCAGTGTGGTCTCAGGCAAGTGCACACGCCTCTCCAGACTCCACTGGAGCTGATCTAGATCAAAGGTAATACCCTGATGACCTGCAGCCCACAGACCACTTGTTTGTGGACTTGTAGTGTTTATTCATTTGGATAAGCTGTCAACATTAAGTGACTAGGACGTTTCATAGAAAAATCCAGATTTCTGGCTTTAAAAATGGATAATCTGGCCACATTGGGTCTAATTCTCAACTAGCTGGAGCTGAGTGGTGGCTGTTCACTCAAGACAGGCTCCCACTCTATAGCTCCCACTGCTTCCCTGGTCTTGAACCAGGCTTGCTTCTCCCACTTACTATGAAACCACTGGAACAGCTGCTCCCTAAAGACCATTCTAAATAGAAAATGATATGACTTTATGATTCCAGGAATCTAGGAGGTCCATGGATAGGGTAGAAAACCAGTATTAAGCTCAGGGGTGCTATGAACAGGTAAACTTTCAAGTTCAAGGACATATCAGGCATGGCACAACCTGCTGTCAGTATCAAGGTATGTCATTTTGCACTGGGGTTCCCAGAGACAACAAGGGGAGCTATCTATGCCAATACTGAGCTGATCTCAATCAGCTTTCTGGGCTTTTGTTATCCAAGGACAGCCAGACCATGAGATCATGCTGAGAAACTGCAGGCAACAACAGCTGCTCTCAAGACAGCATCTAAGGAGCAGGGGAGACAATGCTGCAAGGTCCCGTTGTATTTGCACAAACCCCCATTGTGGGTGATTTTCAACTGCTCTTCTGGTGAGTTCTCCATCCCTTCCAGTAAGCCAATAGACAAATTCCCAAAACACTTGGGAGTATAATTTTATTCTCCCACAGAGGACACAGTCCAGAGGGTACAGAGTGAAGAAGTCAAAGCTTACCCTCTTCCAGTGGGGCACTGGTTCTTGGATCCTGAAGCCCTTCATCAGTGTGACAGTGACCCCTGGGGTGGTCTGTCTGAAACTGTATTTCTCTCTCAGTGTGGCTTAGACCAGGGAACTGCCCTCTGATACCAATTGCAATTTTTCTGCTCCACGTGTGTTCATGTTGAGCTGCAGAGAACCCTCAGGTGACTGGGAAAATAAAACAGCTTGAGGGACAAAGCCCAGTGACCAGGGGAACAGGAGAGAAATAGGGAGAAGACCATTTGAGTATGTATAGGCCTATCACTAGGTAAATTGTCTAACAGGAAGAAGGATGCAAGAGAGCAGAATTGGAGTCCCGTTAGTCATTCCCGTGTCCATCATGGACTAACCATGCCTTCATCATCATCCTTAGAGCTGGTGCAAATGCAGGAAGATTCAGACTGAGTCCAGAAGGGAATGAAGATGCTCATTACGTCTACACACCTGCTGCAGAAAATCACTAGCTTGGGCCACTCCTTCTATCCCCTGGAGCTTCTCTGGGCAAGTGTACATGAATTCTACACCTGTCACTCATGACTACTTCACTCTGTGTCTCCCAACTGAGAGATATCCAGGAGAAAAAAATTCTTTCATTGTTGCTCTCTGAATCTGAAACCCCATTAGATGCTCAATGTCAGAAATCTATACCTGATTATATCACAACGAATGAAATTGAGGAAAATGACAGCACTATTTAAAGCTGCCATATTTGGTTATGGGTGATAAGAAATGATGCACAGCCATGGGAAAAATTCCTGGAGACTTAAGTTATAAAACATAGCGCATCACAGAAACAAGGATCAAGACATAAACAGAGCTCCCCTGGAAACATATCAGTCACGTTGGCAAGGCAACATCTGATTCCATGTGTGATTGACTGACGCCAACCAGAAGAGCAAGGAATGGGCAGTCATTTGAGATGTGGGTCTGGGCTTGCACAGACTAGGCTTGGACTGAGCCCAAGCTGTTTTTATGATGCCAAAGAGAAGTATGTTACTTGCAAGGCTCTGAACGCCTCCCGTTTTTTTCTATGTGGATGCTTTCGATTGCTTCCTTCCCAACAGACCTCTGAGTTATTGGTGCTGGGGGGTAGATCAGGTGTCACATGCCACTGGCATTTCTTCCTAATAACAGGTTTTCCTTAACCCATTGGATATATGGATATATGATGGTGACACTTTTCTTCAGAAGAACTCAAAATGCTTCACTATGTTCTTTGGATTTCAGTACTCAGTTCTCCATATTGACAAATGGAAGAAATGGGACCCAGGGAGGTTAAGTGCCGTGCTCACATCACTGGTGATGGTTTCAATTTCTCTGGTGCTCGTTTGTCAAGCTGTGCCATAGGGATACCGTGCTCTCCTTCTTTCAAACAGCAGCTGTACCGCATCTTCCTCTCCGTTTTATCTTTACAATTTGCTTCAATAAACTCCCTAATTAATCCCATGCCTTCTCCCCAATGCCAACAGAATCCCAGCCTACTCGATCTCGCCCCCTTAAAGTACTCTAAACATTATTTATTTATACCCATCATCATTGAAGACTCTTGAGAGTCCCTTGGACAGCAAGGAGATCAACCCAGTCAATCCTAAAGGAAATCAACCCTGAATATTCATTGGAAGGACTGATTCTGAAGCAGAAACTCCAGTACTTTGGCTACCTGATGCGAAGAACTGACTCATTGGGAAAGACCCTGATGTTGAGAAAGATTGAAGGTAGGAGAAGGGGGCAACAGAGGATGAGATGGCTGGATAGCATCACCAATTATTGAATTGGTGACACTGGGACATTAGTTTGAGCAAGTTCTGGGAGTTGGTGATGGACAGGGAAGCCTGGTGTGCTGCAGTCCATGGGGTCGAAAAGAATCAGACATGACTGAGCGAGTCAACAACAGCAAACCATCCTCTATTGGGACTCTGTTATTGATTTACACATGTCTCTGTTGACTACACTTTGGGCCTGTTCCTCCTGGTGAAGACAACCACTTTGAAGGTAGATAATTGGTGATACAGAGTCTATGCCCCAAATGTCTAGGACAGGCCAAGCCCTGTAAATGGGGCTGCAAATTAGATGGCACCAAAACGGGAACTGGTTCCTTGATTTTTGCACGGTGCTTCAGACTGACCACATCAGAGCCAGCATCACGGATGCTGTTGGATTGTGAGCGAGATGGGGCCGGTCACCAAACGACTACATCCCTGAGTGGCGAGGCCCTTTGAATGTCAGCAGTGGAGCTGTTCATGGAGTTACAGAGTGGAACTAATCTCCTCTTGCCTGGTGAAAATTCCTCTTATCCTTAAAAAAATCCATAAACTCACTGATACTTCATTCCACATTTACTGGAAGAAATGACATTATAGTAGGAAAGTAATTGCTTGCCCAGAGTCTGGAGCCAAATACATAAGGACATTAAGGCCAGGCAGTACAGGACAGGTAATGAACTAACACACAGACGCTGGAGTCAGCCTGCCCAGGAGTGAATCCCGGCTGCATCATATACAGTTATGGGATCCTAGGCACGTTACGTAAGCTCTCGAGGTCTCCACGTGAATCCCGGCTGCACCATATACAGTTATGGGATCCTAGGCACGTTACGTAAGCTCTCGAGGTCTCCACATCTTCTTCTGTAACATGGGGGTAATCATAAAACCTACCCTATGCACTGTTTTAACACACAGTAAGTGCTAATACTTTGGGGCTTCCCTGGTGGCTCAGAGGTTAAAGCGTCTGCCTCCAATGCAGGAGACCCGGGTTCGATCCCTGGGTCGGGAAGATCCCCTGGCGAAGGAAATGGTAACCCACTCCAGTATTCTTGCCTGGAGAATCCCATGGACGGAGAAGCCTGGTAGGCTACAGCCCACGGGGTCGCAAAGAGTCGGACACGACTGAGCGACGGAACGGAACGAAGTGCTATATAAGTGTTGGCTCCCCCCTCCAAGTCTAATGGGCTTCCCTGGTGGTTCAGAGGTAAAGAATCCACCTGCCAACGCGGGAGACGCAGGTTCGAGCCCTGGGTGGGAAAGATCCCTTGGAGGAGGGCATGGCAACCCACTCCAGTACTCTAGACTGGGAAATCCCGTGGACAGAGGAGCCTGGTAGGCTACAGTCCATGGGGTCGCAAAGAATCGGACACGACTGAGCGACTGAACAATAACTGTCTAATGGTAGGCATGCGTGAGAGAGGTGGGGGAGATGGTGTCTGGCGAAAGAGGGAGCCTCCTTTTATGGCCCTCCCTCATGGACAAGAAATCCAGTTTTCTGTCCTGTAGTAGCACATGCTAAAGATGCTTGGAGGGAGAATTCCATCTGGCCACATTCCCTTTCTATAACTCCTAGAGTTTTTGTGGGTTATAATACATGAATCATGAGGGTTTCCCCAGGGCTCCCCCAGGAAGTGATTAGGGTAATACCAAGTTCTCTTCTGGAAGGCTGGCTCTTAGAAGCCGGTAATTGCAAGCTTTGAAACTCAGTTCCACCTCAGCCTTCTCAAAGAAGTCAAGACACAGTGGCTCAGATGTACAGCGGACTCTCCTGCGTCTGTGTGAGGGCTGGGCACCCTTGTCACCATCTCCTGACACACAGACTTGTGACATCAATGCTCTTCCTTCTCTTTCTCCAGCAGAATTCTTCCCTCTCCAGCAGAACCAGTGACAAAAGCTCATCCTGTCCTCCGTGTGGTCTTGCCACTCTGTAGGACTAAATGGCCATTCATATAGAGGTTTCTTTCCACTACCAATTGTCATCAGTGGTCAGGAAAACACTCTTTAGGGCTAAAGAAACAGATAAGACAGACACAGTCTCCATGAATCCTTCTGGAAGAAGCAGAAGGAGGTGACTCTTGGTCCACCCCAGGAACCCATGGGTAACTCCCTCAGTGTGTCTGCAGTGGACTGTCTTGATATTTTGGTTTAGCGTGCACTTCCCACCTCTGACTCCAAGAGGAAAAAAGAAGTAAGCAATTAATTCCTCTTCACTTAAAACACCCAGATAGGGTTGTTGCCTTTATAATCCAGATGCTGGTATATCTATTTTCACTTTGCTGATTGGGAATCTGGCACAAGAAAACTTAAGTTCTAAACCTGGTCCTGACCTTGACTCTCTGAGTGATCTTAGGTGAACCACTCTGCTTCTCTGGGTGCTGTTTTCTCCTTCTAGAAAGTGGAACACCACAATCAACAAAAGTGGGGATGTGAGAGTTACCATAGTAACATTGATAAAATCCCTGAGCTTCTTGAGAGAGGAGCACTCTATAAGTTACCAATATTAACGTGATTATACATCCAGAGAACCATACTTCCATTATATGGGCTATCAGGTTACTTAGTTTTAAGGAATAGAACTTTATTCATTTTCTATTTTATTATAACAGAGTATTAAGCAGTATTAGAAATGATTCATTGGTTTACTAAGCATTATTCTCCATTTTCCTAGACAGCCTTTCTGAGATGAAACAGACCTTCTTGAAAAACGACTAATACATCCAGAAAAAATGCCAGGTGTTAATTTAATGTTGACATTTATTTCTTGCTCATTTTTTAATTTAATCACTGTTTGCTTTTTTTTTTTTTTACTTTTCTTTAGAGAGATGATTCTTGCCAAGGGTTAAGAAGAGAAAAAGAACAAAGTGTCAGACTTTCACATTTGTCAAAGAGGGAGCAGGACATGGCAGGGGAAAATAATTAACTCATATTTTCTGAAAACTTATTCACTTATTTACCTATTTTTGATGGTCCTGGCTGTGGCACACGGGCACTTGGTTGGGGCATGTGGGATTTCTTTAGTTGTGGCGAGTTGGGGATACTTTCCAGCTGTGGCCTGCAAGCTCAGTAGTTGTGGCTCATGGGCTTAGCTTCCGTGAGCCATGTGGGATCTCAGTTTCCAGACCAGGGATCGAACCCGTGTCTCCTGCATGGGCAGGCAGATTCTTAACTACTGGACCACCAGGGAAATCTCACTGACTCACATTTTCATGGGAGCCTTAGATGCTCTGGCTGGTTCAGGATACTATATGGGATCATAGATAGTATCATCAGATTAGAAAGGGTCTTGAAAGATCACCTAACACATGTCCTTGACACAAAGAAATATAAGTCCTATACCATAAAGATAGATCACTGAAGTATATGGACCTGGAGACTGAAAACCTGGGTTCTGTGCCACTCCCACCATTGCACCATCTTTCTTCTTTCCCCTGCACCACCAGCCATCACTGACCTCACAATCCTTCTGTGTGAAACGAGAATTCTACTGTCTGCCTTGGGGGGTTGCTGTAGTAAACCAGAAATTGTTATGTGAAAGTGCTTCATGAATAAGGAGGCATCAGATGATGTTAGTCAACATGCAAATGTCCTGGACATGCACCCAACCTCCTTGAATATATTGATGCTGAATTTTTTAAACTTGATTATCCATTTGGGGCCTCTATGTGCCAAATGTCAAACCCCAGGTTGGCTTCTGGCATGTTCTGGTGAGGCCTTGCTCCAACAGTAAGTGTGTGCTTGAGGCATACAAACTTTACTTTAATATTAATCTGAGCAAAACATCATTAGGCAAATTGCTGCTGTAGAAAAATAAGAGAGAGAAAACTACATGACATACTCTAACATCAAATGTGAATGTTTTTGATTTTCTGTGCTCTTCTCCCTTTCATTCACAGATATTTGGGAGCTTATAGTATGCATCAGTTCTATAAAACTCTGCACTACAAAATGAACAATTCTATGAACCCCCCTGGACTACAAAATGCTCTTGGGGTTATACTGCTATGCTACATACTGAACTTCTCAATAAGGAATGAGCTAATATGCCAAGGAAATAAAGAGAGTCCTGAACTTCTGATGTCCCCAGTCATTGGACTCCCATCTGTGGAGTACAAGGGGACACTCCAGATTCTAAAGGCTGGGCCCTCTATGTTTGACCTGGAAGCTCATCTGGCTTGTGTCAGGGGTTCTGAGACCTTCTCAGGAGGGTGCTTTGCTGTCTGTGGGATGCGCAGGCATCAGGGCGGGAGGGAGTAAGGGGTTCAGGTGGCAGCTATGTCAGGCCTGACCCGTTGATGGATCTGAGCCGCCCCAACATCTGCTTTCACTCGCTTTTTGTTCTCAAGACCAACAGGGTAAAGGTCAGAAAGAAAAAGAAGAAATCACTTCAGGGCTCTCATCCTGCTGCCTAGAATACTGGACCTCCTGACAGAAGCCAGGCTCCTGGGAGTCAGTGACACAAAGGGAAGTGGTGCTCATTGCTCACAGAATTACAAGATCCCTCATACTTCTCCCCCCTTTCCTTTCTTCCTTCTATACTTTTCAAGTAAATGCTTCATGTTTAGGATGATGATATTTTCCATACCAAAAATCATCCCATAAAAATGTATAGTCTAACACCATATGATATTGGGGCTTCCCAGGTGGCTTAGCAAAGATTCTGCCTGCCAATGCAGGAGACACGGGCTCAATGATCCCTGCTCCAGAAAGATTCCATGTGCCTCGGGGCAAATAAGCCCATGCAACACAATTACTGAGCCTGTGTGCTGCAACTACTGAAGACTGAGTGCCCTAGAGCCTGTATTCCGCAAGAGAAGCCACTGCAACGGGAAGCCTGCACACCGCAGCTAGAGAGTAGCCCCCACTAACTGCAGCTAGAGAAAGCCCACAAGCAGCAACAAAGACCTAGCCCAGCCAAAAATAAAAATAAAGAAAGTACTTTTTGAAAGCCTAAGAAATGAAAAGAAACACCTGCCTTCAAGGAGCATACAGTCTACTGGAATGTAGCAGTTGATGTTAGAGATGAGGAGAGCCTGAACCAAGGCAGAGTGAGCACGAATAGATAGTATATATGAGGATTGTTTAGGATGTGACTGGACCAAATGGACATTCGAGGAAACACAGTGCAGGGCAGCTCAGGTGGCTGGATGGAGATGTTGTGACCTGAGATGGGGCAGGGAGGAGAAGGGAGGAATATACCAAATGCAGTTTGGTTGTGTCACTGTCTTTGAGGTGCCTATGAGATATCCATGTGGAGATGTCTCGCGTGTGCTCAGCTGCTCAGTCATGTCTGACTCTTCATGACTCCGTGGACCATAGCCTGTCAGGCTCCTCTGTCCATGGCATTATTCTAGCAATGATACTGGAGTGTTGTCATTTCCTCCTCTGGGGATCTTCCTGACTCAGGGAGCGAACCTGCATCTTCCGTGGCTCCCACATTGGCAGGTGGATTCTTTATCACTGAGCCACCGGGGAAGTCTGGAGATGACTTAGTAATATATTTAAAATATGCTTCCGGAACTCAGGAGAGCACTTAGGGTTAGATTTATAGATTTGGGAGCAGGTGAGATTATCCAGGCAGAGAATTGGGAGAGTGAGAATAGAAAAGGACCACAGACATTTAAGTGGCAAACAGAGAGAGAAGAATCAACAGAAATGTTAAAGAAGGCAATAATCAGAGAGACAGGGAGCACAGCAGGAGAAAATGGTGATGTGGATGCTAGGAACTGAGAGGGGGTTTTAATAAGCAGGAGAGATTGACAATAACAAATGCCAAAGCCAGCCTCTGAGTGGCAGGGAGTAGAGATCAAAGAGCAAGACAGTCTTCTGATTCTGATCCTAGATATGCCTGGCAGAAATAGATTATACCCCAAGGTTGAGAGAAAGGAAAATATCCCACAATCAACTCGTGATGATCCATGTTCGAGAAAGAACCTAGATAATCTGAGATTGCTGGAAGGGCACAAATTACTTCTGATTATCTTTAGACTTGAGATATACCTGCCACTGCCTGTTATTTTGAAAGGTTCTGAAGAATTTCTAACTAGGCATTTATACCTTATGTTAATTATTTTCACTTTTGCACACTTTTTTGATTTTTGCCAGACGCTCACTTTTTTGGTAACTATCACTCACGACTCAGGTGACCTTGGATATAGAGCTAAGAGACTGGGATCATTATAGATTATAAATTACATTAAATGAATCCTATTTTTGCTCACAGAGAACTATCAGTTAGAGAAAATTTACAAAATAATAAACACCCAGTATTCAACTTTAATTTTATCAGCTTAACACTTATTATGTCAGAGAGAGCTTCTCTATGTATAAAAATTTTAGACTGTGGCACTCATGGTGAACTCTGCTGGGCTCCCCTTCGGTATTAGCTGTTTCTGGCAACCTCTTTTGTTTTAGACTCTGCACAGTTCCTCTCAGACTTGTTCTAACCAGGTCTCCCCCAGTTTAGTTGATTCAGGATTGTCTTCTCCCCAGCTCACTTTCTGATGCTTTCTAAGCATTCTGCTGCACACATGGAATGCAAGTAAATATTTGTTGAATAAATGCATAAACCGTCAGTTCTGCTTAGTGTGAGCTGTTCACACCAGCACTCAATTTTTACTCAGCTTGGCCCCCTGTTAGAAATTAGATCTGAGCAGCTGTGTGACACACTAGTGCCTCAGTAAAACGGCAGGGAGAGGGAAGGCACGTTGATCGGACAGGGGAACTGTGTGGGTAAGGCTCTCCAGAGACAGAGAGAACCAGGAGGGTGTGTGTGTATGTGTGTGTGAGACAGAGAGAACCAGGAGGATGTGTGTGTGTGTGTGTGTGTGTGTGTGTGTGCGCGCGCGCGCGCTCAGTCATGTCTGACTCTTTGTGACCCTGTGGACTATAGCCCACCAGGCTCCTCTCTGTCCATGGGATTTCCCAGGCAAGAATACTGGAATGGGTTGCTATTTCCTACTCTAGGGGATCTTTCTGACTCAGGGATCAAACTTGTATTTCTTGCTTCGCTTGCATTGGTAAGTGGATTCTTTACCAGTAGCACTGAGTTATTTCAAGGAATTGGCTCCTGTGATTGTAGGAGCTGGTAGGTCCCAAATCTGTAGGGCAGGCTGGAAACTCAGGATTTCTACGTGATAGGCTCGATACAGAATTCCCTTTGCTTTGGGAAACCTGCTTTTGCTCTCAAGGCCTTTCACTGATTGGATGAGACCCACCCACATTATCAAGGGTCATCTCCTTTACTTGACGTCAACTGATCATAGATGTTCATCACATCTACAAAAGACCCTTATAGCATCGTCTAGACTAGGGGTTGACAGAACATCTGGGTGCTAGAATCTCTACAAGCTGACACATAAAATTTCATGTCCCAGAACGAATGCACGCGAGCTCATACAGTCCAAGGCATGCAGGTGGTGGAAAACATTTGGCCAATGATCCAGTTAAGGATGTCCAGAGTCGATATTCAGGACAGTGGTGTCCTGGTGGTGGAGGTGGCCTAGTACTCATGGTTCCTCTCAGCCCATCTGATCATGGATGGTGCTCTAGTGCCTTTGGCTTTAATCAAGAAATCAAGGCCAGAGCCTAGTCATGTGACCTGGCCATAGAAATACCATCTGGAGGAAGACTGTGTCTCTGTCTTTTTTGGATCCTCCCTCGGAGCTCAGCTATGGGAGGAGAGTAGGTAGGGGTGGGGGTGGGGGGCTCAAGAAATGGTGCTGGATGGAAAGCTGTCTCCAGGTACCAAGAGATGTGATGATGACAAGAACATTACCCTGTGAATCAGGAGACCTGGATTCCAGACCCAGCTCCAGGTGTGACCTTGGTCTCCTCATCTGTAAGGTGGGAATGATAACACCTCCCTTCTTTCCTCAAAGAACAGTCGTGAGGACCAGTTGAGAACAGGGAGAGAGCCCCACTTACGGGACAACTTCTGAGCAGGTCACACGATGTAGGTGACAGCCTCATGTCACGGTGAAACAGAGCAGGACTTAACAGTCCTTGTCTCTCCCTACCATGCCCTCTGCCTGCCCTGTGTGCGTGGAAAACTTTAGCCAAAGGATAAGTTTAATCAGAGAAGGGAGAAATGCAGAAACAAAACAGTCAAAGCAGACTAAATAGTAATAATGTAGTCATTAAGCAGAGTCAAGAACCTTTAGTTTTTTTCTCAAGGGCTATAGATAATATTCAGAGCCAAACCCTGTGCACTGTCTTACAGATACCAAAACACCAGGTGGAGAAATTAACTACAGGATGACCAGACTGTACCCAGACTCGAGCTGCCACAATTCCGAGAACTGGCCTCAAAGAAATGGAAACAAACCAACCTTGAAACGAAAGATTGGACCTAAACAATCAAGATGCTGCTTCTCAGACCACTGATGACCAATTTAAAGGTGACTGTCAGAGCTGACTGTGCTATTTCTGTGTGCAGCCCCCTGCTGCTGCCGCCGCCGCCAAGTCATTTCAGTCGTGTTCGACTCTGTGCGACCCCGTAGACGGCAGCCCACCAGGCTCCTCCATCCATGGGATTCTCCCGGCAAGAACACGAGTGGGTTGCCATTTCCTTCTCCAATGCAGGAAAGTGAAAAGTGAAAGTGGAGTCACTCAGTCGTGTCCGACTCTTAGCGACCCCATGGACTGCAGCCCACCAGGCTCCTCCGTCCATGGGATTTTCCAGGCAAGAGTACTGGAGTGGGGTGCCATTGCCTTCTCCGGTGTAGCCCCCTACTTCTGTCTATAAAAGCTCTTGCCCCACCTTTCGGACAGACGTCCGCCACCATTCCCCCACCCCAGTTGCCGGCATCTGAAATAAAGCAAATCTTCCTTTCCACCAACCTGGTCTGCTTACTGGCTTTTGAGTGGCAAGCAGCCGGACCCCACCTACACTCTTTTCAGTAACAACAGAGAGAACACAGGCTTGTACCACACCGTTCCTGGGTTTGAACTCTGCTCTTTCAATGAGAGGTGTGTGGGCTTGGCCACGTTTGTAGAAATGCTTGCCACTGTTTCCTCATTTCTAAAATAAGAACAGGATGACTGTACTCATTTACTAGGGCTGCTGTAAGAAGGTGCCACAGACTGGGGGGGAGGGGGCTTAACGCAACAGAAGTGTATCGTCTCACAGTTCTGGAGGCTGAAAGTTCAGAATTAAGGGCAAGTTCTTTCCTTGTCCCTTCTAGCTTCTGGGGTTGCTGGCCATCCTTGGTGCTTCTTGGCTTGTAGATGCATCCCTCCAGTCTGCCTCCAAATTCACAGGATCTTGTCTTCCCTGGGTGTCTGTGTCCAGATTTCCCACTTCTTTAGAGAGACACTGGTCATTGGGTTAGCTCCGCCTCCCCCATTCCAGCATGACCTCATCTTAACGTGACTCTATCTGCGAAGATCCTATTTCCAAATAAGGTCACCCAATTCACAAGTCCTTTTGATGGGGCAGCAATCGATCCGTAACAACAGCCCACATCACAGGGGCCTGAAGAGTGTCTGGCACACAAGAGGTGCTCAGTGAATGGGAGCTATCATTATCATGGAAAAGTTAGGAGGAAGAATCAAAATCCCCCTTCATTCACAAGACAGACACATCCATCACTGCAGGGATTATGACCAGATCCTCACATTTCTTTCTGGCTTAGCCTGGAGAGCTTGGGATTTTGATGCTGTCTCATCTTCCAGATGATGTAGCCTCTGTGTCCAAGCTGGGCAGCAGTAATGATGCACTGAGGCCCAGCCCACGACAATGGTCTTCTGAGCGGCCTGAGTGGACTCTGAGACGAGAAGTCCTTCCTCCTGGAGAAATGGGCCACAGATCCTGATGCCCTGGCTGGGGCTGCAAATATAGAAAACTCCTTTCTCCCAGGGTTGAGACTTGGGGCCTGGGAGGGGCTCAGAAGGGTGGAAGGTCTTCAGCAGGTACATGGGGTGAGCTCTGGGTTCCTTGCTGTTGAGCAGCTTTGTGGTGTCGGGTGCTAGAATACATCATGTTGCATGAACTTGGATGCCTAAAGTGACTAGATCGTTGGGGAAATCCATGTAATAGATGTGTGCTTAGAGCCAGATTGGATAAGGGTTACTATTCCCTCTCCAGATGCTCCCCCCACCAGCCAGTAACTTTGACGTCGCATCCAGCCCCTGCTGCCCATGGGTGAGCTTTTGCAAATTCATTTTTACATTCAGTCCAGTCCTTCCTTTTGAAAGGGAGGCAGAAGAAGCTATAAGTGATATTACATTACCTGCTTTTTGTCCTCCAGTACAGATAATCAAAAGAGGGAGTCTGCATTGCCTCAGTAGGTGCAATGCTCAGAATGAAGAGAAGCAGATCTGAAGGTTGCCAAAGGCTTTGAGAAATCTGGGGTAACTCATCTGGGCTGGGGACCCACCATCTTGGAGGAACCTGAGAAACCCACAGGTCCAGTTGCCAACACTCTACAAACCAAGGGTTGAATGATCGTTCTTGGCCATCCCTATGCAGGGAGGCAGAAGCATTATTTTTACTGGAAAGCCCCCAAGCGTGACTTTTCCATTCCTCCTGTTTGCAAGTCCTCACAGCTGATGGGGGAGAAAATAGCCTGGCACATTCGCATTTAAGTCTTGAAATCTAAATATTTCTGTGAGTCATTCATTATTACCATATAACTCAGTGTTTGCATGCAAATAACTCTAATGCCATAAATGCTTATAAAATAAATCTCTTACCATATGAACTCGGTAAAGAATGCTAATTCCCAGAGTCATGAATGGCTTCGAGAAATCAATCACTTTCTCCCGTTCCGCAGTAATGGTGAGGCCCGCCACGGCCAGATCCGCTTTCTGAAAGGAACAGAGGGAGGTCATCAAAGGGGTGGCCCCATGAGATGGGGGCACAGGGACCTGTGACCAGAGGCCCCAGTGATGGAGAGGTGCCACTCTGGTCTGGCTTGGGGAGTGACTCTAAGTGGCCAGAGGTCTGAACAATTACTCATGAGAGGACATGGATGCTGAAGCTGTAACTCATGTCCATCTCAAGCACGTGTGTGTGCTCAGTCGCTTCAGTCCTGTCCGACCCTTTGCGACCCTATAGCCTGTAGCTCACCAGGCTCCTCAGTCCAGGGATTCTCCAGGCAAGAATACTGGAGTGGGTTGCCATGCCCCTTTCCAGAGGATCTTCCTGACCCAGGGATCAAATCAGTGTCTCCTGCATTACAGGCAGATTCTTTACCACTGAGCCACCGGGGAAGCCCTCATCTGAGGTTGCTGCTGCTGCTAAGTCGCTTCAGTCGTGTGTGACCCCATAGAAGGCAGCCCACAAGGCTCCCCTGTCCCTGGGATTCTCCAGACAAGAATACTGGAGTGGGTTGTCATTTCCTTCTCCAATGCATGAAAGTGAAAAGTGAAAGTGAAGTTACTCAGTCGTGTCCGACTCTTAGTGACCCCATGGACTGCAGCCTACCAGGCTCCTCCGTCCATGGGATTTTCCAGGCGAGAGTACTGGAGTGGGGTGCCATTGCCTTCTCTGCATCTGAGGTTAGACCCCTTTAAATATGTAAATTAGTATAAAAAGGGAGGCTCACTGTGGACCGTTCAGACAGAGACTAAAAACGCCCTAGGCAAGGGAGAATTGGCAGACAGAACTTCTGGATACTCAATAATGAGTAGGTTTTTATTCAACTGATGAACTTGCTCAGCCAACAAACAAGTCCCAGTGTTGTGTGAGCTTTGGTGAGGGAGTTACAGTGGAAAATAAAAATGATGGCTCCTTGGAAATTACAGGCAATCTAATGCAATAGCATTTATCTCCCAGGGAGAAAATGAAGGCCAAGAATTGAGCAAGTGGCCCAACATCACAAAGCTTGTCTTTGTCAGAGGTAGGACTACACCTCAGGCTTCCTGGACCACTGGCCTTATGTTGCTGTCAAGGTCAAAATCCAGGTGCCACAGCAGAACTCTAAGAAGGGTCTCTGATCCCTTTTATGCGAAGTCACCAGATGTTTCTGCACCTCAAGTGCCCACACATGATGAGAATCTTTCTTGAATTAAGATCCCCTGAGAAAGGAAATGCTGTCAGCTCCTCCATATACCTCTCTGTCAGGAAGTTCTTCCTTGTGTCTAACTTCAATCCACCCTGCTGCAAAGCAAGCTCACTTCCTATTGGCCTGCTCCCCTATACATAGAGTGGTGGGAAAGGCCCAGAGTGCTCTTCACTTCTGGCCATGCTCTGCCCTAACTAGCTAACCAACCTAAACTAGTCACTTCACTTCTCTTGGCTTCCTTAATTTCATCTGCAAACCACAGGTGTGGTGTTGAGACAATGCCAGGATCCTTCCAAGCAATTCTCCGACAGTGATTTTCATAGTGTAGTCTAGGATCACCCACATTAGAATCACCTTATTCTTATCAAAGACTAAGAATGTTAAAGAGTAAAGGGCTTATTAAAATGTGAATTCCTGAGTCTCATCCCAAACCTCTCGGATCAGAATCTGGTCATGGGGCCTGGGAATCTGTATTTGTGACAAGTTGCCCAGGTGATTCTGACTTATACCAATATTTAAGAATTATGTTTTATAACCTAGGCATGTATCTCAGACTGGCCTCCATCAAGGTTTACATTTCAGCTTCTTTTACCACTAATTCTGGTGGATCTATTGACACACAAGGTGGAGAAAGAAAGGAGGAAAAGTGAGGTGTTTAACAATTTACAAACAGGCCAGTGGGTTCTGAATGAGAACACACACACACACACATGCTACACATGTGTGCGATTTTTCCTAAATCACTGCAAAGGAAGTGAGGACAGACATGTCACTCCTCACTTTATACACAAAGGGATTTATGATTTGTACACACAGGATACATCCATTGACAGAAGTCAATTTCTTCTCCATCTCAGCTCTGCTCCTCAACCCCCAACTCATGCTAAAGCAGCCACACGATCCAGCACCAGTTAACAAGGTAGAGCCTTATAAAGTGAAAGTGAAAGTATTAGTCTCTCAGTCATGTCCGACTCTTTGTATCCCCATGGACTGTACCCACCAGGATCCTCTGTCCTTGGAATTCTCCAGGCAAGAATCCTAGAGTGGGTAGCCGTTCCCTTCTCCGATTCATGGATTGAACTAAGGTCTGCTGCATTGCAGGCAGATTCTTTACCATCTGAGCCACCAGAGAAGCCCTTACAAAGTGAGGCCAGGCTTTAAAGTGACTAGAGAGCAGATGTAAGAGATTTTTAATAAAAACGAAAAACCTAAATGCCTTTTTGAGTTCATTCTATATTTCTCCAAGAGAGTGTTGATGACTGCTGTCAAGTCAATCAACCCTTGAGAAGGGAGTGAAGTTTGATTAGAAGATTGTTAGTGCCTTCATTCGGAGAAGGCAATGGCAAGCCACTCCAGTACTCTTGCCTAGAAAATCCCATGGATGGAGGAGCCTGGTAGGCTGCAGTCCGTGGGGTCACTAAGGGTCGGACACGACTGTGCGACTTCACTTTCACTTTTCACTTTCACACATTGGAGAAGGAAATGGCAACCCACTCCAGTGTTCTTGCCTGGAGAATCCCAGGGAAGGGGGAGCCTGTTGGGCTTCCGTCTATGGGGTCACACAGAGTTGGACCCTTCAGAGGGTTGTTTGGACCTTTCAGATCTTCAGTCCCTCGATGACAGTGGCTCTAACTTGAGTTCCACTCAAGAGCACATTTGTAAAGCGACAGAAATCAACCACAAAGATGCAGCGGGTGCAATCCTGGTCCTGTGCAGGGTTACGGCAAAACAGCAGTCAAGCCCTGCAAAGACCTTGGGCGGAGGAGATAGGAGTTTGATAGGTTGGAATGAAAGAACTGAAGAAAAGAATAGGAAAACGAAAACTGATACAATGGCCAAGAGGTAACCACCACATCCTGTCATTTTTATGGTTATTAAAAAAAAAAAAGATACATCCAAACCAACAACTCGATCCTCAAGTTTCTTTCCCCTCCACCACCACCAACACAGCCTTCCTCCCAAAAGGGTGAACTTCAGATTGCAATTTAGAAATCATTTCACAAGTTTATAAAGTCGGCCAGCAACAACATTATGGTAAAACAATTCCATATGGAGAGGAAACTAGAAATGGACAGCAGCCCAGGAGGGCGCTTTCCTGGATAGAAGCAGAAAGACCTCACACCCCGGGAGAATGTCTGTCCCAGCCTCAGACAGGGCACTTCTGTCTATTCTCAAATAGGCGCGTCCCCAAGCTAGACCAAACAGAAAACTGCCTCCTGGAGGCGCTGCTGCCTCTTCAGCCCAGCCCTTCTCTCTCTCCTTTGTCTCCACTTGAGAGTAAGCTGGGTGCAGGGGAGGCAGGGAGGGAAGAGTGAGATGCTAGAAGCAGCTATGGAGGTTACATAGTGGATTTTTTTTCCCGTTGACTCAGTAGTGAGCAGCAATCACGCACCAGGGCTTCCGTGCAGCCCGGATGACCAGCAACAACCTCATGGGATCTGCTATTCCAAAAGGCGGGCATGTCTTTTATTTTCACCTTGGTTAAAAAGACATTATCCTGTAAAGCAGGCTTTGATGAGGAGGTCATGTGCCACTAAACCAAATTAACAACCACAGGGGCTGGGGCTGCAGACTAGCAATTGTGGGCACAGGAAATCAAGGGAAGTATAGGCATCACGACGGCTCAGCCCAGCCCTTCTTCATCTCCGGCCACTCTTCGGGGAGAGCCGTGCTCTCCAGTGAAAGAACCACAGACTGGATATCAGAAGACCTGGCTCTCATCACAGCTGGGCCATAAACTCACTGTGATCTGGGGTAAGTGATTCTACTGTCCGGGCCTGAGTTTCTCCTACTGTGAAATGAAAGGACTCAACCAGATGCTCTGAAGCTCTTGCATGTGTGTGTGCTAAGTCGCTTCAGTCATGTCTGACTCTTTGCGACACTATGGACTGTAGCCCGCCAGCCTCCTCTATCCATGGGATTCTCCAGGAAGGAATCTTCCCAACCCACGGACTGAAACTGTCCGTGTCTCTTATGTCTAACCCTGCACTGGCAGGTGGATTCTTTATCACTAGCACTGCCTGGGAAGCCCTCTGAAGCTCTTCCCCAGGTCTAAGAGCCCAGGCTTTCATTTTGCTGGACTAGGAAGGGAGGAACTTCCATCAACTGGTCCCTGTTTGCTCCAGAAGATGATGGTGGTCCCTAGAAACGATGTTTCAGAGATGTCAGGGAGGAGACTGTTTATCACCTTAGTCAGCAGGGAGCAGAGCCCAAGGCAGGAAAGCCAGAAAGGCCAGAAAGATACAATGCCATGTGGAGAGGGCAGATCTGGAGGTGTACCCTGGGTGGGGGGCGGGAACCCAGAAAAGGGTAGGACGCCTGGAGCTAGAGAAAGAAGAGAGGGAGGAATGGGCACGTGAAACAGGCAGAGCATTCTGTAAGCATCACGATGCTCCTGGTTACTGTGTGTGTGTGTGTGTGTGTGTGCACGCGCGCGTGCACAGGGGTGTATAAATACATTCCCTCTGAGAGAAAGACCTCTCTTCTCTTCCCATTTTTGATTGAAAGTGCTCTTTGAAGAGCTTCATGTTCTGCCTCTGAGAGATCCCCTCTTTTATCTCCTGGATGTTTGTGGAATTTACAAGGGGAGGGCAGACTGCAGGCAGCCTGGAGGTGACTTCCAAAACATACTACCCTGTGCCTCCTGGGTTGAATAGGGGGGTCACACAAGACTGCCACCATCATTGCTATCAGAGCCTGAAGGCTCGGGCTGGCCGCGGCTCTTCTCCTGGGATGAGAGGCCTGGCTGGAAGACAGCAAATTCACAGCAGAGCTCTGGGCTGTGCCTGCCCCAGTCCGCAGACCCCACCCCGTGCTTCCCTGAGAACATCTCCAGGGAGGCCTCTGCCCGCAGCACCAGATCCTGAAAGAGCTGAAGGATCAAAGCTTTCCTCTGTCTCCTTTTCCTTCTCTTTTAGGCACGTGCTGCCCCGTTTTGGGCAAAGTTCTATCCCTTGCCCTCAGCAGTGCCCAGGCACCCTGGGCAGACCTCCACTGCCTCAGCTCCCTGCCTCCTTTATCTAAGAGTTCCTCTTTCACATGGAGTCTAGGTAAAGAGAGGACGGGGTGGGTCAAAAGACCTGGCTCTGCCTTTTGCTGACCAAATGCTCATAATGACTCACTTAGCCTCTCTGGGACTCAGCCTACCAGGTTATACAATGGGGTGATGCCTGCCTATCAGTATGTGAGAGTCAAGAGAGATGATGGGTGTGGAAGAGCCCTATGAACTCTGCACACTGTAGAGTCCCCTCCACACCTGCCTGGGGCAATGGAGGCAGTAGACAGGGTGGCTGAGACTCAGCCTTCAGTGTGGGCCAGACCCATCTGGGCTCTGTTATTCCTTACTTGCTGTGTGACCTTGGACAAAAGTTATGTAACCTCTCTGAGCCTCAGTTCTTATCTGAAAGTGGGGATGATAATAGCCCCCACTTCCCAGAATTGCTAAGAAAGTGAATGAGACGATGCTTATAAATGCTGAGTAAGTAACTGATTAATGTTTGACTTTAGATGATACTGATAGTGGTAATGATGATGAACTTGACAATGATGAGAATCTCAAGAGGGCCTCTGGAGACAACATCTCCACGATGAGTTGTAGGAACATCTGAGGGGGCAGCCAGGCCTGTTCCATCTCCAGGTGGGCAGAGGTCTCTGGACATTTGGCCCCTAGTGGCCTTTCCTAGGTGACCTGGGACACACACACAGCTGAACCAAGGACCCTCTTAGGCCTCACACTGTACCACTGCTCAGAAATCTCAAGGAAAAACCTGATACCCAGCTTGGAAACCAAACCCAGTCACTCTCCACAGCCTCTTCCTTGTTACACGATTCTCCTCTGGGGACAACAGATTCAACGACCTCCCCAGTTCCCTTTGAAATCTTGGATCCATCATGCTATCTCTGGTCAGCTTCCAGGTCTTTGTTCTCTGGCCTTTTTTTAACTCGGCCCCCACTGTCCCCCAGTCCCCCAGGGCTCCTAGCCCCTGGGGAGGCCGGCTAGCCTCCTTCACCCACCCTGCCACCAGCTTTCTACTCCTTCGCTGGTCACATCTGCACAGATCTTGTTTCACCTGCTACTCGGGCCCCATGGCGCCTCACATCCTTTGCTGGCATTTATTTAACTCTGTAATTGTGTTATTTAACACTGGAAAGCTTTGGGAGGATACAGTTAGAATGAGAAAATGCTACACAGAATAAGGCTGTATCGAGCATTCCTGGAAGCCTTCATTCCAGGGTAATTGTCTCTGGAGATCCTCTGTATATTGAAAAGGCTTACAGAATCCCAAGCAAGGCCAGGCCTGAGGTGGTGAGCGCGGCGAGGGCATTATCTGTAAAGACCCAGATAGGAAGGAGCCCCAAGTTCACCAAGCCTGGCTTCCCAGGGAGGGATAAAGGATTCTGGGCTCTGGTTGAGTATCTGGGCCCAGGGTGACATGGGACCACGGAGCTCACTGGATCCCCAGTGAGCTCTGCGTCCTGGGATCTGCCCTGGAGTGTGGAATATCAGGGATGGCAGAACCCACTGCCCCCTCCCCAGAAATCCTTCCCTCTGTAATGGCATCCTCTTATCGACCCTCCCAGGCAGGGAGCAAAGTGCTGGGATACAGGGGTAAGCAAACACAGGCAAGGTCCCTGACGGCAGCAGAGGCAGTTGCCAGACTGTTGAAGAAGAAATCTGTAAAATGACAGTGTTTAGTCATCTGTGGCCCCATAGAAGGGAGAACAGGGGTTGACTGAGTCTTCATGGGAGCTTTCTCAAGATAAGACTCAGTTATCTGAACAAGAGCTACCAGTGAGAAGGCCTGGGATGAGCACTCCCACTCAGGGTGGGGGGGGTTGCTGCATGTGCAAAGGCCCTGAAGCAGGAGGGAGCTTGGGGCATTCCAGAGACTAGAAGAGGGCCAGAGTGTCTGAAGCACACAGGGCTGGAATGGTGCTGTAAGATGAAGCTGGAGGGACAGGCAGAAGATGCAATGGCTTGAAGAGCAGCTGTAAGGCCCTGAAGTACTTTAAGCAGAATCAGGTCTGTAATCCTAACATGCTTAATACCTGTAGCCCTGCCTGTTGCTTAATTAGTAAACTGACACACAGGCAGAGCTGCAGGTGTAGCCTGGGAGTCAGGCCTTCATGGTCTTCCCAGCTCTCCAAGTTCAGCCGTATTTCCCTTCAGCACACCTCCTGAAGCCCCTGGGAGTCAAACACACCTCCTATAGCTCTTTCACTTGGAATGTCCAACAGTAACTCCCCTCTTCAGGGTCCATTCAAAGTTTATCTCCTCTGTACAAATTTCCCTATCAGTTTCTCAGGAATAAGCCTTCCCTCCTCTCAATCAAAAAGGGAGCTAAGGGACATTCCTGGTGGTCCAGTGGTTGAGAACCTGCCTTCCGATTCAAGGGACGTGGGTTCAATCCCTGATTGGGGAACTAAGATCCTACATGCCACAGGGCAACTAAGCCTGCACACCGCAACTCCTGAGCCCAAGCGCACTGGAACCCATGTGCCACAAACAGGGAGCCTGGGTGCCACACAAGAGAAGATCCCACCCACCTGCTGCAACTAAGACATGATGCAGTCAAAGATAAATAAACAGAAACAATAATAAAGTGAATATATATGGGGGGAAATGGAGCTAAAACACTGCTTATACCACTTAGGTAGCATTTGCCATAAATTGCCTTATATTAGAACAGGGACCTGGGCTCACACACCAACCTTACCCTTACTGGCTGTGTGACCTTGAGAAAGGACTTACCTTCTCTGTGCCTCAATTTCTTCAGTGAGAGAGTGGACCTAACAACAGTTCCCACCCTCATGGAGCCTCTACAGGAATTAATTGAACACCCCATATAAAGTCTATGCCTGGCACAGAATAATTCTCATTGAATGAGAGCTCTTACTATTATTATTGTGTGAACATTATTATTGTTGTTGTGAACCTTCATGGACATAAATTAGCTCCCCCATTAGATTACAAGAAGCAAGGACCAGATCGTCAAAAAAATTAACTTATGTAGTTGCCATCGGCTCCATTTTCCAAAGAAACTGAGACCCAGAGAGGTTACTAATTTGCTCAAGTACACATAGCCTGGAAACAGAGAAATATGTCTTCAGATGCACAGATTCTCAGGACTGCTTTCTTATGGCTGCTCTGTTCATAGCGACATTCCCAAAGTGGACACACAGTAAGTCTCTAAAACCAGTGCAGCCAGCAGGGCAGGGTACAGGAGGCCAACTTCTCAGACACGGCCTACCCTCCAGCCCCTTCTTGCCGACAGCAGAATCAGGTTGATTTCTGACACATACCTGATGTGCCTGTACCAGGAGGGACTTATTAGGAAGCTGGGTCATTATAACCAAATTCAGGTCATGCTCCGGATGCAAACAGATACACTTCTTCATCCTCCAGCCTAAAGAGGACTGACTCGAAGCTCCACATCCCCACTAGAGGGCTCCCTTCTCCCCCTACCCTCTCCCCAGCCCCAGCTCCCTGTAACTCCACGGCAGTGCTATACAGGCAACCCAAGCGAAAGGCGAATGGGCCTCCACACTCTGTGATTAAGGCAGCCATCAGTGGAGAGGTGTTAATTACCCTCTGGGAAGAAGCGGATGCTGAGGAGGGCCCGGGCTGAGCCAGGCGGGCCAGAAGAGAAAGGACCAGCTTCTAGAATCTCGCCCGCCCTCAGGCCCGTGCTGCGCAGTGGAGCAGATTAACATCTGCAGCTCAGCCCATTTCAAATTAGATTATGTGCTCACTTTCTGTCTTTTGATCCATCTACCTGTTGGGCACCTTGTTCTCCTCTCCTGCCCCCCACCTAGGGAGCTGCTCAGGGAACCTGCTGGGATGCACCAGGGTCCCTGTGCTGAGCAGCAACGGGATCTGAAGGTGCTGGGGAGCTCACTCCCACTCCTGGGTCCCCTGTTATCCACAGGAGCCATCACTTAGACGCCCTAATAATAGGTTTCAGCAATGCACACAGCTGCTCTTCTGTTGCGTGAGGCAGGCGGCTTCCCACTCTACCCGCCGTGGGCTGGGGCTGAGGGTAAATTAATAGGGCCCCATGGCACCTGCACAATGATGGGTGCCCTGTTCACTGAGGAGACTGGGGGTCAACCCCATCCCTTCCTCTCCCTTCTTTTAGGCCAGGATATGGGAACATGGAGGAGGACCAGCTAGTCACCTGTCTCTCTCTCACACACACTCAAATCAGCCTGCTTCCCATTCTGGGGAAGGTCCTGATCAGAGAACCTTTTTGAGTTCATGTGTGTGTGCGTACTCAGTCACTCAATCGTGTCCGACTCTTTGCAACCCCATGGACTGTAGCCCACCAGGCTCCTCTGTCCAAGGGATTTCCCAGGCAAGAATCCTGCAGTGGGTTGTCATGCCCTCCTCCACAGGATCTTCCTGACCCAGGGATCGAACCCACATCTTCTGCAGATTCTTCACCCACTGAGCCACCTGGGAAGCCCTTTTTGAGCACATCTGAGCCCAAATCTGAGAGATTTACTCATGCACCCTGGGCTGAGCCTACAAGGCTCAGAGCCAAACCCAGAGAAGCATTAGCATTCCAGGGAAAGTAGCAATGTCACTGGCGGGTCCAAGGGCTCCCTGGTGCTATTTCTTGAGGTGACAGCCTACTCTCAGGGTTGGATGAATTTCTTTAGAGTTAAATTAAAATCCCCATGAAATATTTAGTTGGCTCAGCTCACAGCTGTGTAATTGGCCTATGTGGGCCGATTTGAGGAAAGAACCAGGCTTAAGTAAAGAAGGGTTGGCAATTCTTTCACGGGTGAAGTTGTGTAGTACAGGGGTCCAAGCTGGGTCAGGAGGCCAAGCAGATATTGTTGACCTTTGACCTCTTGTCACATGCTCCCATCTCTGGCCGTGGACCCTCTCTGCCCTTTCGGGTCAGAGAGATGTATGTCAATCCCAATTCTACAATCCTCAGTGAGCAAATTCAACTTCCTCACCTCTAAAATGGACACAATCATGCCTGTTTATTGTGATCGTTGCAAGGATTAAATCCAGTAACCTCTGTGGACTGAGCTCAGGGGTTGTTCTGCCCTTATAACCCTCTTCCAACTGTAGCCAGGGCAGTGTTTGAGGCTAAAGCAGATCATGTTGTTCTCTGTATTGCCTTCTTAATTTTCTATGCCATGGACCTTCCTCAGCGGTCTGGTGAGGTCTGTCTACCCATTCTTTAAAAATGTTTTAAAATGTTTATTACATTTGCCATTTCATGTGATGTATTACATAATACATAATTACAAGGGACTTCCCTGGCAGTCCAGTGGTTAAGACTCTTTGCTTCCAGTGCAAGAGGTGCAGCTTGGATCCCTGGTGGGGAAACTAAGATCCCATATGCCACATGGTACAGCTAATAAATGAATAAAAAATAAAAGCAAAAAATACATAACCGCATAATTGTGATACATTGACCATGAGAGCCAGAGGTAGGTCTAGCAACACTCTAATGGCATCATTGTTGACAAAGTCACAGTATGCTTAATACCAATAAGGTTTGTTGCCCACATTTATAGATAAAGCAAATATCATATTTCAGTTTGAATTTAGAAAAAAACATAGATATAAAATTTTCCCTTTTAAGTTTATGATCTCTCTTGATGCCCTCCTCAGACCCCTGGGTGGGCATGGACCCCAGGAAAAGAACCCAGAGAGACTTTCCAGTTACTGACCCTGATTCCTCACCAGGCCCACCAGGCATGGTGTGATGGGGCAGTGCTCTGGTTCTCAAATGTGACCGGTTCATTTGCACTGTGGAGTTCTGGCATTTACTCTTTCCTCTCCCTGCTCTTGGGCTTCCCAAGTAGTCAGAGGTAAAGAATCCCCCTGCCAATGCAAGGGATCCAGGCTCAATCCCTGGGTCAGGAAAGTCCCCTGGGAGAGGAAATGGCAACCCACTCCAGTATTCTTGCCTGGGAAATCCCATGGACAGAGGAGCCTGGTGGGCTACAATCCATGGGGTCACCAAAGAGTCGGACATGACTGAGTGGCTAAACACCAATTCCCAGCTCTGCCCTGGCCTCGGTGAGGCTGCTTCTGCACATGGTTCGGCTCTCAGCGTGGTCTTTCCAGATGCTCATTCAAAGGGGCCCTCTCCCTGACACTCTCTGTGTAATTATCCCGAGTGTCTCCCTTCACAGCAAAAATCACAATCTAAAATTGTCTTGTTCATTCCTTCATCTTCCTGTTTATTGTCTGTTTAGAAAGAAGGTTCCAGTAGGCAGGAACCTGTCGTTGCTGTGGCCACACAGCTCTCCAGAGACTAGAACGATGCCTGGCAAGGGATGGGTATCAAACAGATATTTGATGAAGAAAGGCACAGCTGATGCATGAATAGATGAATCAGAGAAAGCAACCAGGAGCTCCTTCATGTGATTTTCTCACCTTGACTCTGAGCTAGGGGAGCAATTATGCACAATTCCAGCTAAGAGTGCACATGCTCCAGCCACCCGTGGCACGCACCAGCCACCATAATCTTAGGCAAGTGACCTAACCTCTCTGTACCTCAGTTTCCTCATCTGGAAAGTGGGACAGTAACAATACATACCTCACAAGGATGTTGTGAAGACTAAACGAAATGATATATGAAAAGCACTCACATCAGAGCCTGGAGCAGAAAATGCTACAGACGTGTAAGCTATATTTTTGTTGTTGCAAGTTAAAAGATCAACTTCAATGTTATTTAAAACAGTGATTATTTCAAAAGATCAATATAGGTTTTGAAGAGAGAACAAAGAAATCCCATGATTGGAAAACCAATGCGTATGATAGATGTTACGCTGTGTTTATGTAGTTGGGATGTGAAAAAGAACTAGCCCTGAGAGTCTGGGGATGCAGGGATTCCCCGGCGAAGCCTGAACTCTGCTTCCTCACACTGTGGCACCATTACCATCGCCTTCATCATCCCCAACCCCCGATTTTCTGAAGATCGACCAGTGATTGACACATCAAAGAAAACGATAGAATCCCCAATTTTCAAGATGACAGGCTCGTTCATAATCCAAATGTTCCTTATTCCCCAATCAAACTGATAAAAATCTCCAGCCCACATGACAATGTGGCCGTCAGTAGGACCTGTGATGAGAGGCAGAGGATTGCTACTGGTGAGTTCACACACTGCTGCCAGGGTCCCACATACCCTGCTGGCTGCCAGAAAAGCCAAAGGTATGGGACGCAGCGTGGGCTCTGACATTGAGCAAGGCTAGCTGGCCCACATGGGGATCAAGCTTGCAGCCCTGACCTTTCAGGCAGAAAACGAGCACTGACCAAGCCAGTTCCACAGCTGCTGGGGCCTCTTCTTTTATTTCCCTTCCCACTTGTCAGCACCATGTTTAGGAACAGCATGATTCACAGGCTGCTATTAGGACTGTTTTTGTTGGGTGAGATAAAGGACCACCAGTTCCTGGGAGCATGGCTGACAGCCACAGAGAACTTCCAGAGGTGACCCCCTTTGCCCCTTCTGAACTCCAGGTCAACAAGCCTCCTCCAGTGATTCCCCCATCTCTGACTGTCTTGCTGGACAGAAGAAACATCTGAACTGGTCTCAGATTGACCCCTGAGCTGTGCCACAGGGTGCCAGGAAGGATGAGCAAAGATCTGACTCATCATATCCATGAACTGGTTAACAGCTAGCCTTCTTCTCATTTCTTATCAGCATATGCACAAGTCAAAGCCATCGCCAAGGGCAGAGAGCATTTTCTCAGGGATCCCTGCTGTTTTTCCCAAGAAGACAGATAGAGGTGCTGTCATAAGCCTCTGGCCCCTCCTCCTTGGTGATGAAGTGCGTTTGGTCTACTTTAGAGAGGTAGGTGCTGACAGGGTTCGCATGTCCCCTTATGATAAACACCCCCAAAATTCTTTTCACAAACTGCATATGAGCTCTACAGCAACCTCAAAGCCAGCAGTAGCCAATGTAGAGATAGGAGAATAAGACAGAGCAAAGATGGTATTCAACTCAGGATGATGGTTACCTTTTGGGAGGGGGGCAGGGTGTAGAGTGAAGGGAGGCATTTTGGCAGGCAGGGGCAAGGGTCTGCAGTGTGCTGGTGTTGGAGTATGTCTTGATCGGAATTGTAATGACATGGGTATGTCCCCTCTGTGATAAGTCAAGTCGATGCTTATGATCTGTGTGTATAGAATATATATATTTCAATTACAATGCTTTTTAAAAAGTTAAGTGATTTGCCCAAATAGAAGAGAGAGTGGTTACCATCAAGCCTGACACTCGGCATCTTGCTGACTCTTTTTTTTTTTTAATTATTTTGTATTAAGGTAGAGCCAAGTGGAGAAGGCAATGGCACCCCACTCCAGGACTCTTGCCTAGAAAATCCCATGGACGGAGGAGCCTGGTAGGCTGCAGTCCGTGGGGTCGCTAAGAGTCGGAAACGACTGAGTGACTTCACTTTCACTTTTCACTTTCACACATTGGAGAAGGAAATGGCAACCCACTCCAGTGTTCTTGCCTGGAGAATCCCAGGGACGGGGGAGCCTGGTGGGCTTCCATCTGTGGGGTCACACAGAGTCGGACACGACTGAAGTGACTTAGCAGCAGTAGCAGCAGAGCCAAGTAAAAATGTGATAATTACAGATGGACAGCAAAGAGACTCAGCCATATATATAATGTATCCATTCTCCCCCAAACTCCCCTCCCATCCAGGCTGCCACATAAAACATTGCCTGCTGACTCTTTGGAATAAAAAAGCCTGGAAGATACATACAGGGCTGCAGTGACTACATTATTTGTGCCAGGGGCTGGTATGTTCAGACATGACAAATCTCTAGCCTATCTCTGTTTAAACATCTGGGTGGCTTCTAATTCAAGATGAGCTAAAAGGAACATTTGGCTGTTTTAACTGGATTTGTACTTTGCATCTGGATGGAAAAAAGTCCAGATCCCTTGTCTGGTGCAAACAACTGGATAGACTGTAAAGCTCTCAGGAGCCAATTCTCTCTTTGCCGTGAACACTGGGCAAAGCCCAGTGACTGGGGGCGGGGGAACCTGGCGCCTAGCTGAGAGCCAAAAACAGCCTCCAACACTTGCCAGTCTCCACTCTAGATGGGTCTTAAAACCCAGAAGGAGACAGCACTCCATCCCATGTTGGATAGCGATGTTTCCACAGTGTTTTGTGGGTCCTGGGTTTAAGTATGTGTCCTGCTAGCTATGTGATCATGGGCAAGTTACTTAACCTTTCAGAACTTGTTTTCTCATGAGTAAAGTATGAATGGCAACAGCTTCTACTTTACAGAGTTGCTGTGAAGATCACATGAGTTAATATCCAAGGTCTGACACAAAGAAAATGTTCACCACTCAACCATGTTTGCTGCTATTATTATTATTATTATGCTCTTTCTGATTCTGGCATCCCATCTCCATCTGCTTGACACTCCCAAGACCTGGCCTTTGCTTTGGGCTGCACCGTCCTGCCTGGTGGGTTTTTTAAAAGTAAATTTTATTAAATTTTAATAATTCTATTTAGCTAGTTGCTTTTCTGTGGTTGCGTGCAGGTTTTCTCTAGCTGCAGCGAGCGGGGGTTATACTCTAGCTGTGGTGCACAGGCTTCTCATTGCAGTGGCTTCTCTTGTTGCAGAGCACAGGCTCTAGAGTACAGGCTCAGTAGTTGTGGTATGGCTTCAGCAGTTACTGCACAAGGGCTTAGTTGTCCCACAGCAATGGGATCATCCTTGTGTGCGTGCTTAGTCGTTCAGTCGTGTCTGACTTTTTGTGACCTCATGGACTGTAGCCTGTCAGACTCAGACATCTCTGTCCATGGAATTTTCCAGGCAAGAATACTGGAATGGGTTGCCATTTCCTCCAGGGGATCTTCTCTACCCAGGGATTGAACCTGCATCTCCTGAGTCTCCTGTATTGGCTGGCAGTTTCTTTAGCGCTGAGCCACCAGGGAAGACCCTGGACCAGGGATTGAACCAGTGTCTCCTGCATTGCAAGGCAGATTCTTAACCACTGGACCATCTGGCGGGGTTTTTGAAGGTTGAACTCTCCTACCTGATTGGCTCCTACTGACTCCCCTTCACTTTTGGTCAGACTGACACCAGCTGACATAATTGCTGATCTGCTGTACTTACTGACCACATCCACCCTCTGCTTTGATCTCCTGCTTGTATTCCACCATTCACCAACACCCGGCAGCCAGCTGGGTCCCCAGCCTGCTGCCATCCAAGACCAGGCAGGTGTGCTCAGGGCGTGTCCTGGATGTGGATAAAGGATCCATTCAGCAAAGGTTGACAGTCTTTCTGGGCTGTTCAAATTCACT
Organism: Moschus berezovskii; assembly: GCF_049115385.1. Taxonomy (NCBI): domain Eukaryota; kingdom Metazoa; phylum Chordata; class Mammalia; order Artiodactyla; family Moschidae; genus Moschus; species Moschus berezovskii. The sequence goes on along the minus strand of NC_142473.1, from coordinate 35,761,780 downwards.
GAATGGACCACCTGCTGCCATTTTTAAAGATCTAGGCCTTCACCCTGTTGCCTAAATTGCAAATGTAGACACAGCAGGAGCTGAAGTTTGTCATCGAGCAAGGGAGCTCACCTGAGGACTGTAGAAGGAATAATGCCATAGGTTCTGGAAAGGGCGAGGCAGAACGGGGCTCTCAGACAGCCATCTCCAGAGCTGCCAACACTGCCGTTGGCACCACTGAGCCATTTCTGGTTCTCACGCTGACAAATGGTGAGATGTCAGACTCCTGACAAGCTATAGGATGGCCAGAAGAATAATCTGTGAATAAGCCCCCTAAAGCATATAAGGCTTCTGGCCAAGAACTGAGATGGTGAGGCCAAGCCATGACAACAAGCAAGTTGAAAACACAAGACCTTCTGGTGTGATTTCATTTCTGTGAGTGAGGGATGAATGGTGGAATGACAGAAGCAACTGTCACATATGGCTGCTCTGGTGCAGAGCTATTTATTCCTGGGAAGGCAAGGGGCTTCCCAGGTGGCCCCAGTGGTAAAGATCCTGCCTGCCAATGCAGGAAACTCAGGAGATGTGGGTTTGATTCTTGGGACAGGAAGATCCCTTGGAGGAGGGCACAGCAACGGACTCCAATATTCTTGCTTAGAGAATCCCATGGGCAGAGGAGCCTGGGGGACTACAGTCCAGTGATTGAGTGTGCATGCACAGGGCAAGGGATGAGCAGTGCCCGCCTGCTGGGGTTGGGGGCTGGAGCGGGCAGGGAGTCACTGCAGCAGGACCTGACGACCCAGTGATGGCCGGACGAGCAAACATGGCAGGTGTTCAAGGCGGCTCCCCGCAGGACTCAAGAGGGCACGCTGCAAACCCATTTGAATTTGGAGTCTGATTCTGGCACTTCTCAGCCCCACGATTCTGGACAAATGAATCTCAGAGCCTGTTTGCTGATTTATAAAACAGGGATCAGAATACTTTAATTTGTCAGGTTCTTTGAAGATTCAGTTCAGTTCAGTCACTCAGTTGTATCCAACTCTTTGTGATCCCATGGACTGCAGCACACCAGTCTTCCCTGTCCACCACTATCTCCAGGAGCTTGCTCAAACTCATGTCCATTGAATCGGCGATGCCATCCAACCATCTCATCCTGTTGCCTTGCCTTCTCCCCCTCCCTTCAATCTTTCCCAGCATCAGGGTCTTTTTCAGTAAGTTGGCTCTTCGCAGCAGGTGGCCAAAGAACTGGAGCGTCAGCTTTAGCATCAGTCCTTCCAATTAATATTCAGGGTTGATTTCTTTTAGGAATGACTGGTTTGATCTCCTTGCTGTCCAAAGGACTCTCAAGAGTCTTCTCCAACACCACATTTCAAAAGCATCAGTTCTTTGGTACTCAGCTTTCTTGATCGTCCAACTCTCACATCCATACATGACCACTGGAAAAACCATAGCTTTGACTAGACGGACCTTGGTCAGCAAAGTAATGTCTCTGCTTTTTAATACGCTGTCCAGATTGGTCATAGCTTTTCTTCCAAGGAGCAAGTGTCTTTTAATTTCACGGCTGCAGTCACCATCTGCAGTGATTTTGAAGCCCCCCAACATAAAGTCTCTTACTGTTTCCCCATCTATTTGCCATGAAGAGATGGAACCAGATGCCATGATCTTGGTTTTTGAATGTTGAGTTTTAAGTCAGCCTTTTCACTCTCTTCTTTCACTTTCATCAAGAGGCTCTTTAGTTCCTCTTCACTTTCTGGCATAAGAGTGGTGTCATCTGCATATCTGAGGTTACTGACATTTCTCCTGGAAGTCTTGATTCCAGCTTGTGCTTCATTAAATGAGATAATATTTGTCGAGCAACTATTAGCACTGCACCTGGCATCTAGTAAGTGCTCAAGAAACAGCACCCATGACTATCTTTGGTGCAATATCACCCAAGGAACACGTGAAAGGTCAGCCTAGGGAGTCACAGGGGTTGAGCTCAGAATACAGGAGTCTCAGGGGAGATGACTCAGATGTCCATGAAGCACCTGCTTCATGGAGTACATGGTGTCACTCTCTCTACCAACACCTATACTCGAGGAAATAAAACTGGCAAGCACAAGCAGAGGTTGATTGCAAAGGCAGTTGGAGGGGACATCCTTGGTGGTTCAGTGGCTAAGACTCTGTGCTCCTAATGTAGGGGGCCCAGGTTCGATTCTTGGTCAGGGAACTAGATCCCACATGCCATAACTAAGAGTTTGCATGTCACAACTAAAGATTCCATGAACTGTAACTGAGACTCAGCACAATCAAAACAAACAAAGATAAATAAATAAATATGTAAAGCAAAGGCAGTTGGAAGACAAATGTGTGTGTGATGAGAGTTGAGCAGACAACCATTTAGGCCAACTAAAGCTTAAAGACTGAAGACAGAAGGCTGTGACTCAGAGAGCAAACTAGGAGATGGGGTCAATTTCAGAGTCAGACAACTCACCCCAGACATTCCCACCCCATGAGGAGAGGAAAGAGGGGGAGGGGGCTTAAGCTCCTCTTTCTCAAGACAATACTGGTGTAGGATGCAGGGCAGGGTTGCACATACACCGGGGTGAGCTGAGGGCCCAGCTTTGGGCACCAGGGGAAGGTGGAGCCGGGAAGGGAGGCAGGGATTTGTATGGGAAGTGTATGGGTGCCCATGGCATCTCTGCTGCCCTGTGCTGAATGTGCCAGCACTTCTGGGCCACTGTGGGTTTTTCCTGTTACCAGTCAAAGGGATCATCTGAAAATCGACCACTGGTTCTTGGCATTGGAACGTTCTGTCAAGGCTCTGGGGTCTTTGGGGTCAAGGGCTATAATAGTTCATTCTTTTATACATGTCTTCACAGCATCCCATTCATCTACTCATCCATCCATCCATTTACCTGCCACCCATTCAACCATCCATCTATCGACGCATTTATCTACCATCCATCCAGCCATCCAGCCAAACTTTTATCTAGCATCCATCCATCTGAGTGTGTGAGTGCTAAGTCACTTCAGTCGTGTCTGATTCTGTGCAGCTCAGGCAGACCACAGCCTGCCAGGCTCTTCTGCCATGGGATTCTCCAGGAAAGAATACTAGAGTGGGTTGCTCTGACCTCTTTCAGGGGATCTTCCTCATCCGAGCATCAAGGTTCTTTACCACTAGCACCATCTGGGAAGTCCATCCATCCATCTCCCATGTATTTATTTACCATCCATGAATCCACCCACCCATCCATCTACCCGTTCATCCACCCTAAGTATGCTGGGGGCTGTTCCAGGTGCCATCAGTATACAGATGAACAAGACAGATGTAATTCCTGATCTCAGAGAACTTGCATTCTAGTCTCACAGTAAGCAAGGTGATTTCATTTGGCAACAGTCTCTTTGAAGATCATACAACAAGGTACTGTGGAAGAGAGGGGTTCAGAGACAGGATGGCGGTCTCTTAGGTGGCAGAGAAAGAATAATTCCTGAAGGAGGCAACATCTGGATTAGACCTAGATAACTAGGTAGAAACAGTAGATTGGAGACTTTGAAGGAAAAGGTTTCTGCTAGAAGGAAGAGCACAAACCATATGCTGGAACTGGGCATGCCGCGAACAAGCAGTCAAGAGAAAGACAGAGAGAGGGGAGCCAGAGATGGGAGATGCAGGGTCTTGTGAGCTCTTAATTACTCCTTTAGATGGTAGGGACGTTGGTGAAATTGTGACTGATGAAGGTAGTTGTTATTCAGTTGCTAAATCATGTCCTACTCTTTTCGACCCCATGGCTTGTAGCACACCAGGCTTCCCTGTCCACTATCTCCCGGAGTCTGCTCAAACTCATGTCCATTGAGTTGGTGATACTATTGAACCATCTCATCCTCTTTCACCCCCTTCTCCTCCCACCCTCAATTTTTCCCAGCATTTTCCAATGAGTCAGCTCTGCATCAGGTGGTCAAAGTATTGGAGCTTCAGCTTCAGCATCAGTCCTTCCAATGAATACTCAGGATTGATTTCCTTTAGGATTGACCGGTTTGATTTCCTTGCAGTCCAAGGGGCTCTCCAGATTTTTCTCCAGCACCACAATTTGAAAGCATCAATTTTTCAGTGCTCAGCCTTCTTTATGATCCCACTCTCACAACCGTACATGATGAGTGGAAAAACCACAGCTTTGACTATACAGATCTTTTGTCAGCAAAGTGATATCTCTGCTTTTTAATATACTGTCTAGGTTTGTCATAGCTTTACTTCCAAGGAGCAAGTGCCATTTAATTTCATGGCTGCAGTCACCGTCCACAGTGATTTTGGAGCCCAAGAAGATAAAATCTGTCACTGTTTTCACTCCCCCCCTCCCCATTTGCTATGAAGTGATGGGACCGGATGCCAGGATCTTAGCTTTTTGAATGCTGAGTTTTAAGTCAGCTTTTTCTCTCTCCTCTTTCACCCTCATCAAGAGGTTCTTTAGTCACTCCTCGCTTGATGAAGGTAGAACGTGGAGGAAATGTTTTTGCTCACTGAACAAGGGAGGAAATGTTGGCCCAGGGAGATGTGGCACCAGCTAAAAGCTCAGGGACACCCCTAGACTTCCAACTCAAGGTTTTTTTTTTTTTCCTAAGATCAAGAGGACATGTGAACTTGCCACCAATGCCACCACCTTGTCACCTAACAGAGGCTATGTCTCTCGCAAGAGATGACCCAGAGACCATTCCTCTGGAGGGAATTTCTGTTCCTTGTGTCTGTTTTCCCCAGACAAGAGGGCACGGAGAGGAGGTCAGAACCGTGGCAGGTTCCCACTGATGCAGGTAACCTTTAGAAGGCAGCCAGAGCTCAGGCCACAGGAGCACGACCAGACACGTGGTACTTCAGTTTTGTCTTGATCAGTTAAGACTTTTGTGGTCTCCAGAGAGGTGTGGCAAGGAGAAATTAACCCAATTACCCCAGGCCAGCCTGGGACAGGGAAGGACCCAGCCCTGGAAGCGCACATCTCGCAGAAAGGCAGGCCTATGGACCCATGTGTTTGGGGATGGAAGGAGGAGGGACCGAGGCTTTAGGTCCGGAGAGGAAGTGCAAGCAGAGTCTCATGGGAGAGGCGGGTAACAGACGGCAGGGAAGGAGAGCAGAGATCTGACCTAGTCTGAGAGCCCCAGCATGCCAGGGATACTGAGGACAGTATAGTTCATTGATTTCTCATAATAACCCTGGGGTGGACGCTACTATCTCCATTTTGAGGACGAAGATGCGGAGTGGGGTGGATCAGAAACACTGGCTGGCTTGTCCAAGCACCAGGGGTGGGTGCTGCGGCACGGGGAGAGGGGTAGAGGACAGCTGAGCATGCTCAGCTCCCCCGACTTCACTACCTCCTGCCTCTGACGGCCCTCAAACAGACTCGGGCCCAGCTCTGCCCTCTCGCCGGCCTCCCTCACCCATCTTTCCGCCACACTACATTTCTCCACCTCCAAGTTTGGCCTGTACTTCAGACCCATGTCATTTACTCCTCAACTCTGCCATCTAAAGCAGCTTGTTTTTTCCAGAGACTGTTTCTTAGTTGATGACTTCACCAGGCACTTGTAATCTAAAACCGAGACGAGGAGTCAGCCGGAGTCTCCCCGTCCTACCTCCCTGCTGTCTCTCCATTCAATAACCAAGCCCCATCCATCCTACCTCTGAAACGCCCATGTAGTCCATCACTGCCACTCGGATCTGACTGCTGCTGTCATCACTCACATCTTTACTGGAATTGTTCAGTAGTTTATGCACTGGTCTCATTGCTCCTAGTTCTTCCCCACTCTATCTGTCCAGCTGAGTGGATGCCAAGGGCACTTGGGCTCCTCAAACTTGACCGTGCATTACAACCGCCTGGAGGGCCTGTGAAAATGCACGTTGCTGGGCCCTACTCCTGGACTGTCTGATCCAGCAGGTCTGGATGGGACCCCAGAATTTGGGTTTCTGACAAGTCCTAGGTAATGCTGCTGCTGCTGCTCCAAGGACCACACTTTGAGAACCACTGCTCTAGAATCTATTTCCAGACAAAAGATCTAATCACATCACTGCCCCCCTTAAAGAAACTCCAGCAACTCCTTGTGTGTGTGTGCGTGTGTAGGCACTCAATCGTTAAGTTGTGTATGACTCTTAGTGACCTCATGGACTGTAGCTGGCCAGGCTCCTCTGTCCATGGGATTTCCCAGGCAAGAATACTGGTGTGGGTTGTCATGTCCTTCTCCAGGGGATCTTTCAGACCCAGAGATTGAAGCGGTGTCTCCTGCTTGGCAAGAGGATTCTTTACCACTGAGCCACCTGGAAACCCACAGCAACTACCTACTAGCTTTCAAATATGGTCCAAACCTCCTACAGTGATATTCACAATCTGTCCCACACTTTCTCTCCAGCGTCACCTCAAGCCCTGATCTCTCTTTAACCTACGATGCGGCCACGTTGCTCTATTTGTGTTCCTTAAACCTGTCACATATTTCAAACTCCATGTCTTTGCCCACACAGTTCCCTCTGCCTGTAACTCTTTCCTCTTTAGCTCCTGTCAAATTCCTACTTATCCATTAAGGTCCAACTTGACTATTACTTCCCTCAGAGGCATCACAGAGTGTTAGAATTACCATGGACTTTGATGTCAGGTTTGGCTTTGAATTCTAGAATCAATCAACTTGTTAGCTAGGTTAGTCTCTCTGTTCAGCTGGAGCTAACCTCAGCATCCTCACTATAAACTGTGAATAATAACATTTATCTGTAAGATGGTTGTGGGAGAGGAAATGATGCATAAAAAATGCCTGGCAGGTAGTAGCTCCTCAATAAACAATAGCTATTATTATTGTTATTGCTGCTCTAAAGTCTTGCCTGGCTTCCTGGAGCGGAATAACTTCTTTTTTTCCTGTATTCCTATGAAATTTTGTATATGATCCCACTTTGCATATATCTCATGCTGTGGTCTCATTATTTTTATGCACTGGGCCTCATTCCTATTATAGTTGGGGGCTACTGTACAAATTATAAAAATTGATCCTCCTAGCAAATTTAGTGGGCACATGACTTGGCAAACGAAAGATGTCTTTGCAGAAAGAAAATTTACAGGTGGATAGCAGCTCACACCAGAGCACACGCTTGGTGAGCTGCGTGAGGCTGGGTTTCAGTCCCCACCCACCCCTTTACAATATACAACTTGCACAACCGTCCTTGGAGGCCCCGTAAAGGCAGAGTGTGAACCTAGCGAAAGTAAAAACTGGGTCTTATTCAACCTGAAGTCACAACCAGTGTTCAATCAATGCCTGTAGGGACAGGTAATAGTGCCTGAGGATGGGAAGCACTTAAGTAGGGTGAGTAGGGCCCTGTCCCCAGGTTCAGGAAAAGCATCCTTAACTCCTAGAGGGAAGGGAGGTATAAGACCCAGGGTTAGTAACATCAGAGACTCAGGCTTTGGAGAAAAATCAGCAGCTGAATTACCAGATACTTTGGGGAACAAGGGGCTTCTCTTGTGGCTCAGCTGGTAAAGAATCCGCCTGCAATGCGGGAGACCTAGGTTCGATCCCTGGGTTGGGAAGATCCCCTGGAGAAGGGAGAGGCTACCCAATCCAGTATTCTGGCCTGGAGAATTCCATGGACTGTATAGTCCATGGGGTCTCAAAGAGTTGGACATGACTGAGTGACTCTCCTTTCACTTTGGGGAACAAGACAGAAGATAAGTGTCCTCATGCCCAACCGGACCTCTTCAAAGCACCTCTGACCTCAGACTACAGCCCATAGGTGACACCTCACCTCTGCCATGTGAGGCAGGCAATCAGGACTACAGGACTCTTAGGAGATATTAAGATCCCACTTTTTGCAGTTTCCACCCCCACTCCTGCCCCAAATCAGTTCCCTACTGCCTGGCTCTTCTGTGTCACAGCAAGCCGATCTCTCAGAAGGCTTTCAGATGCCTTAATTAACCCACTTTCACTTACTCTGCAGACCCTCACTCTCCCAAACAGCTGGTACTCGGCTGGGAAGGCAGAAATAATTTCCAAGAAGGGAGACTTCTGACAAATTTCCCAGGCCATTTTCTAGATACCCATGGGGTTTGGAGGCATTCCCAGTCTGGAGCTGCTGGGGTAGCTGTGAACATAACTGAACTGCAAAACCCCTGGGATTCCCATCCATAGCAGCTTCTTCAGTAGAAAGAACCCTCCCGGAATCTCAGGACAGCCAGACAAAGCTCTGCTCTCTTTTCCTGAATCTGTGGCTGATTCTCTGGGCCTCATGTTCCGCGATCCCAGAGAGGGAACCATCTTGACACTGCTTCCTGGGAGATGAGCATGTAAGCTGTGCGCCCTCACAGCTGATGTACACTGTCACTCCCTGGTCCTGCCCTGCTCTGGGCTCCCTTAGCAACCTACTCACCTCTCTCCTGCCCACCCTGGAGCACACGGTTTCTTTTAAGTGTCTGTATTCTGCCTACCTCCGTATCACCTCGCCTGTAAACTCTCAAAGACAGAACCAAATCTCATCTATCCTTTCCCCCCAAACCTCCCTCCAGCACAGTGACTGGCTCACTGTGTTAAATTACTATCTGCTGATTGATTAATCAATCCATGGCCCAGTTTTCCAAGCCTCAGGTTAACAACTGGGTTGATAGAAACCTGCTAAGGAATGAACTCCCTAAGTTTATTCAGGGAACACTTATCACCTGGTCTTGCTCTGCATGACCTAAAGGAACGGTCTGATACACTTCCCTGTGTCCCAGGCACTGTGTCAGGCGCATGTGGATAGCAAGAGGAATGAGATACTGTGCTTGCCCGCAAGGTGCTGCCAGTCTCACTGCCGCTAAGAATCCAGCCCAGCGGTCCCCAACAAGGAGTCATTTCTGCCTCCTGCTTTGTCAGTTGAAAACGATGTAGTTTATATCTATAACAGAGCTTTATTCCATACAACTTGGTGTTAAAATAACTTCTGCCATCTGTCTGCCTTTCCAGTGGGGGAGCCCCTGGAGGAAAGAGACCTGGTTTCAAATCCTAGTGCTTCTAGGTGCTGGCCTCTCTGGGGCTGTGTTCTTAGTCTGCAAAAAGGAAGCAGTTATAACACCCACTTCCCAGATAATGCATTTGAGGATGTAAATATCATCCATGTGTCCCTCTCAATCTGGCCATGCAGCACCTCCTCTTTTTTTGCCATTCTTCTGGTCCAGCCTATTCCTTCCTCTCCATTCTCCTAGCAAGAAGATGCAGAGGACAGGAAGGTTATAACAAAATCACGCTCCATTCCAGCCACCAGTTCTCATGCATCCCTGGTGGTGCAGTAAGACGCACTCAAGACAGGGGTCTGAATAGCGTATGAATCTGGGCTCTGGCTGCTTGCTGTGAGTCTGCGCTTGGGTTCATTGCTGACTCTCTGAGCCTCCATTTCATCTGTAAAATGGAGTAATAATCCCTCTCAGACCATGCACGGATTAAATGAAATAGCATCTGCCGAGCTCCTACATAGTGGCTGCCTTTGTCAGTGGCTGTCATCGTCCTCCTCTCCCTCCTGGGGGCTCAGCTTTGAATAAGGACACGGTGCCTTCATCAGATGACCACTCTCCCCATTCTAATTCTCTACAGAGCCATGGAGAGTAAGAGGAAAAAGTCTGAAGGCCCACGACAGAGCCCTCAGCTGAAAGCCGGTGATGGCCAGGTAGGATATTGCCTGGGGCTCATGTTCATTGCAGGCTGAGGGGCCAGAGGCCCAGCCACAGTCTTCTGGGGGGAGTGCACCCCCGCCCCAAATGTGCAGAGAGGACAGCGCTCACAGAGACAGCAGCACCCAGCTGCACGGGCGGTAGCCGAGACAGACATCTCAAAGAAAGGCACAGCGGCTGCAGTTTCAAAACTGCTTTTATTGGCTTTTCATCGGGTGGGTGAAAGGACTCGAGTCACAGAAAGGAACCTTTGAGGACTCCAGATGAGACAGACAGTTGTAAGGGAGGGTCTGACGAGAGATGGAGAGCGAAGGCGGTTGTGGTCCAGGAAGCAGCCCAGGGCTCTGCCCCTTTTATTCTCAAGGACAACAGCCTGTGGATAATGAACCAGACAAGATGGATTTCCTCCCTTCCCGCGTCTCGGGGGTTGTATGCAGGGACCACTGCTTGACACACATGCCGCAAGAAGCCATTCCAGGAAGGACCTTGCCCAGAGTCAGACAGCCTTCCCTCTTCTGAGAGGCACGACGACCTGCTTAAAAGTCCCCATGAAAGGGGAGCTCCCCGACTCCATAGGTCCTAGAATGAAATGCTGAGACCCCACACTGTTGCCGTTTTCTCCTGGTCATCTTCACTGACGCTGCTTTCATTCGGGCCCCATCCTGCCCCCTGCATCACTGGACCACTCTCTGATAAGCATAACTGAATCCGGTCTTCCCACATCCAGTTCATCCCCATCTCGCCTCCCGGACTAACTTTCCGGGACCAAAGCCAATTACAGCACTCCTCCCCTCCTGGAATAAAACAAACCAACCACCTCTCTCTCTTCAAAAGCTCCCCATTAGCCCTCTGGACATAGTTTAAATATACAAACACATACATCCTGTCACCACTGGCCCCTGCCTAGAGCTCTACCCGCCTCCACTCCCTGCCAGACTCAATGCCAGCCGCACAGAACCGTTTGCACTGCCTGGTATAATTTCAGTATTTTCTGCACCTAGAATATTCTTTTCTATTGAGATGATGCTCCTCCATCCTCAACACTCTGTTCCATGGCCCCTTCCTGGGTGAGTCCTTCCCTGCTCATTCCTGCATATACCTTGTTCGTGCTTCCACCAGCCCTACCAGTGTCGCTCGCTGCCCCTGTGACCACGTTATCTGCTTCGTGACTCAGTTTCCTCACCTGGAACATCTGGTTGTCTTGAAGCAGACAAGTCAAGTGTGTAAAACAGTGCCTGGCCCACAGGAAACAATAAATATCGGTCCTTGTTACCTTCATCATTGGTGTTGTTCAGTCACTAAGCTGTGCTAACTCTTTGCGACCCCACAGACTGCAGCACGCCAGGCTTCCCTGTCCTTCACTGTCTCCTGGAGTTTGCTCAAACTCACATCCACTGAGTCGATGATGCCATCCAACCATCTTGTCCTCTGTTGCCCCCTTCTCCTCCTGCCTTTAATCTTTCCCAGCATCGGGGTCTTTTCCAAAGAGTTGGCTCTTCGCATCAGGTGGCCAAAGTATTGGAGCTTCCGTTTCAGCATCAGTCCTTCCAATGAATATACAGGGTTGATTTCCTTTAGGATTGACTGATTTAATCTCCTTGCTGTCCAAGGGACTCTTCAGCATCTTTTCCAGCAACACAATTCAAAAGTATCAATTCTTCAGCACTCAGGCTTCCTTATGGTCCAACTCTCACATCCACACATGACCACTGGAAAAACCGTAGCTTTGATTATATGGACCTTTGTCAGCACTGTTAGTATTATTAATAGAGCATGTATCACCAGCACTGGAATTCGTGGTTCACTTGTCTCTTTGAGTAGGTCCTGAGCTCCTTACCAGCAATCCCTCCCATCCAAATGGTGCTTGTCAGGGAGTGGGCACTTTGATGAATGAGTGAATGAGTGCATTGCTGAGTTATCACTGGAGCCCACCTCCTCCTATCTGAGTAAACCCAGGGACCAGGCTTTAAGAGGAAGAGGAAGTCCCCGCCTTGAACCTGGCCGTCACATGGGAAAAGAGTTGAGCATTCAGTTTTAGCCCCTGGATCAGTATCTTGAATTCAAAGAATAGAATTCCATGACCTATTTTCAGTTAAAATAGTCTCTGGCTTCAAGGTGAAAAGGAATCCCAGGGGACTAGTTGCTCTTTTTTTTTTTTAGTTCAGCAAAATGTCTCTCAACAACTTTCCCAGTGGATCGAGGCCACAGACAGCCCACCTCACCAGGTCTCGGCAAACCCTCTCCACAATCTTTTCTCCTAGGGGCCCAGGAGGGGAAATGGAATGAGGCATTTCAGCTTCATCTACACTTAATTCATCAAAATGTCATTGGTAAGAGCTATTTGATGTCCAAAGCTTATGAGCCTTGCATCTAAGCCTTCTAAAGCCCCTTTTTCTTTGAACCTAAATGGGCTGTTCTGCCAACCTGGCATTGACTGCCAACAGGGGACTTGGTTCTGAGCTTTGAAGCTTGAGGGGGGCTCTCTCTCTCTTCCCGAATGTGCTTTACTCTTTCCCAAGCTGGGCCCCTAGGATGTGAAATGCAATCTCTCCCCTTCCAGGACACCAGCGCTCAGGGCTGAACCCACAAGAAAGCTTCACACACAATTGGGGGAGAGGAGAAGGGGTCAGAGAGGTCATCCACTCACCTTACAAATAAAGGGCAGCCCCTTTATGGGCCAGAGTCAGACGTGGGCACCAAGTTCTGGGCATCCTCCACAGGCTCTGCCTGGAAAGACCCCTCGGAAGAGAGCACGTTTCATGGCTGGAGGGAGATGAGGGTGTAAGTCCATCAAGAGAGGCCGTGAGGACTCAGGTGCCCATCTGCTGGCTGTGGGACCGGGGGTGAGTCATTTGTATTTCTAAGCCGCAGGGTGTTCACCCATAGATCCACTTCACAGAGCCATTATGGAGGATAAAGGGTCAGTGCTGTGAAAGCAGTTTCAAACATGAAATCAACGCATATGTGTGTTGGGGTAGGGTAGGGGGGTGACTAGGACAACAGCCAGGACAGACATACCCCCGACTGCACTGCTTCCGAGTGACCCATTCATGTTTGGCGAGGACCCCAAGCCCCTTCACGAATGCGCCGTTCCCCCACCCTCTGTCCTGCCCACTGTGATCCCCACCAGGATTCCACTTCAGCCATGTGACCATTCCTGCCTCTCCCCAGTGCCTAAGAGACTCACACACTCTCAACTCCCAGCAGCTGCTTCCACAAGCGATTTCATTGTAAACAACAGCCAGCCTTTCAGCTCCACAGCTCCTTCTAGCTACAGCCCTTTATCTTGCTTTCCCACAAGAGCGAAGCTTCTGTAAAGAGTATTCCACAATGATTCAACCACTGCAGTGTGATTTCAATCCAGCCACCCACCGAAACCACTCTTGTCCATGGCTTCTGCATTCTAAATCTGATGGAAGGCTCTTTTGTGCTTTCTTTCAAGAGGTGGGAAGCTTCTTTACCTGCCTCTCTCAGCAGCCTTCATAGTCTCTCCTCCCTCACCTCCCCCTTGAATGTATGATTTTCTCCTGGAGGGTTCCATCCCTCCTCACAGCTTCAAACCACCTACAGCTCACCAACCACGCCAGCACCTACACCTGGAGCCGCAGAGCCCACTCTAACCAACTCACTGCTGAGCATCTCTGCCTACGTGTCCAAAAGCTTTTCACAGTTACCATTTCCAAAGCAGAAATCATCCCCCTCTTTCCTCCCAGACCTGTTTTTCTCCTGGGTTTTCCGCCTCAAAGACTGGCACCACCATCCACCCAGATGTCCACATCAGCGTCCACATGAGAAACCTGGGTGTCAACCATTCTATTCTTGTCCCCCTCCCACGGGCCAAGTCCATTCAGTCCTTGAGTCCTGACAATGCATCTGTTAAATAGCTTCCTTACCAAATGGAATTTTACTATGATCTCATTTAAGAAAAAAACTTGTAAGTACCTACTCGTTAAGAAATCAGAAGGGATCATATTGAAATGTTAACCATGGGTTTTACTGACTGGTAGAATTACAAGTAATTTTTTTGTTTGTTTTTTAAAACACATATATTTTATTTTATTATTATTAAAAAAAATTTTTTAAACACATATTTTATAAAGATTGTATTTATTGTTTCATCGCTAAGTCTGTCTGACTCTTTTACGACCCCATGGACTGTAGCCCTCCAGGTTCCTCTGTCCATGGGATTCTCCAGGAAGGAATACTGGTGTGGGTTGCCATTTCCTTTTCCAGGGGATCTTCCCAAGTGAGGGATGGAACTCCTGTCTCCTGCATTGGCAGGAGGATTCTTTACCACTGAGCCATTCTATATTACAGAAAAATGGTTACCTTTGAAGACAGCTTTTGAAGGCTTCTTCTGACTCCTAAGTTACTTTTGGTCCTCATCACCTCTTGCAACAGTTCAATCTTCTCCCTGGTCCCCTGCCTCCAGGCCTTTCCCATCCCTCCACCCACCCATGTTCCACACTGTAGAAGGCCATATAGACCACTGCCCACTTCCTAGGCTCACTTCCCACCACGCTCTGTTCCTGGTGTAGTATCCTAAAATGGAAACTACCATGCCCTTTCCTGTCTCCAGGCCTTGGACTCTGCCTGGTTCCCTCCCTCCTAGCTTGGTCTTCTCTCTCCACATCCCTGCTCTCCCTGGCCAACTCCTCCTGGAGTTGTCAAGCATCATCTCCTGCAGGTGTCCTTCCTACACATCAAAGGCAGAGTCAGGAGGCCCTCCTCCAGTCCTCTCACCAGCCCCTCTACCATCCCAGCCTTTCTCACTCTGCTTTTATGCAACTGGTCCTCCATCAAAGAGTGACCTAGTGTCATCTCATTCATCTCTATATCTGAATACCTCCAACAATTTCAATGAAAAATTCACTTTAAATAAATATACTGGGGTGACACAGGAGGATGCTGAGACTGTTCCAAGGGCATCTTCTTCTTCAAGCTTTAGTCCATCTCCTCCTCTCTGCCAAGTACACCTCCACCAAAACACACCATCACTGCTGTGGACTCAGCTTGTGAAGGGTTTGACTGGGGGCAAAATGAATCCAGACCCAAGAGGCTCCCAAACAGACACACTGCACTTTTCCCCTACCCAGACACGGCCCTGGGGGTGAGAGGCCAGTCACCTGCCCAGTTGATGTGAAGCCACTTGTTTTCACTCCAACCACACTCCTACTTTTAACAGGATTTACACCAAAAGACACACTCTGATGATTTTCAAAAGTAAGCAAAAAATATGTTTGAATGCCCTTTCATAACTAACACGCCATGAGTGCAAGCCCCACAGTCTTAGGTAAGCAGGTGACTATGGATATGAAAGACTGAGGCTCTAGAATACCCAGTGGAGATGACCTAGGAGATGACCCTTTACTCTGCACCACTCTGTATCCAGGAGGCTACTGCATTCCTCAAATGATCTAAATAAAGAGATTCCTGTGTGTCAAACTTTCTGTGGGTGTGGGCATGCTCATGTGTGTGTTATTTTAAATCCTTACAAAAATTCTTTCTGGATAAACACTGAAACCCTGGGGGATGGGGTGGGAAGGATAAAAAAAAAGTTGCCCAAGAACACACAGCTAGTAAGTAAGTGAATTGAAATTAGGTTTAACATCAAGATTCCTACTCTCAGACCATGAGCATTGAAGTCAGCTCACTCAATTGTGTCCGATTCTTTGGGACCCCATCGACTGTACCCCGCCAGGCTTCTCTGTCCATGGGGATTCTGCAGCCAAGAATAGTGAAGCGGGTTGTCATGCTCTCCTCCAGGAGATCTTCCTGACCCAGGGATCGAATCCGGGTCTCCTGTATTGCAGGCAGACTCTTTACTGCCTGAGCCACCAGGGAAGCCCCAAGTCAGCTGGACCAGGGCTTAAATGCTGACTCTAAACTTACCAGCTGTGTGATCTTTAGTAGGTTATTTAACCTCCCTGAGCCTGCAATTCCTCATCTGTATGTAACTGACAGATTTAGGTGAGATGACCTCTGAGGTCTCTTCTGTGTGGGACACTGACTAGCCAGCCAGCCCCAAGGCTTTGCTGTTATAACCTCTGATCTGTGCAACTTGGGGAAGGGGTCACACAGTGGGGCTGTGGGCCTTAGGACTGTTGTGATCCTAGGGGACATCAGGGCAGACATATCAAGCACTGAACTTAGATCAGGGCCAGCATATGTATTGAAAGAATGGGTTAATTCCTTAATTAATTAATACTACCCAGCCACGTCTTGATGAGACCAAAGAAGCAGTGTTTTGACTTGAAAGCAGATCTGGGGTGAATTTTAAGATCCCAGTCTGATTGCCCAAATCATTCAGTATGAAGCTGCATGTCCTTGAGTCCCGGATCCTTTCCTCTTCCTGCCAGTCCACGTCACAGCTCATTAAGGGGCTGATAAGGGGATGGCTGTGCACCGACTCCGACATCCCTGAAGTCACCCCACAAGTCACAAGGCAGCCCGAGGGAGCTGAAGACACGACTCAAGGCCGCTGAGTGCATGAGTAAGACAGGAGGAGGATGGGCGGTTCAGCTTTCTGAGGTTTAGCCACTAGAGGGCGCTTTCGACCGGGGGTTCTAAACAATAGGACCGCCTTGGGAGGGATTCTGGAACTTAAGAGTAAGAGCCAAACACCCTTTTTTGCTGAAGCGTGGACATCGTCGGCTAGGAGTTTGAGCCTCAAAGATGGCAGAAGGCTTCACCCCCAGCCTGTCCCTGTGAGAGGCTCTCAGGGCCCCCTGGGCCTTCCATGGTCTTCCATTGATTGCCTGCAAGCCTCACTCTGCCAGCAAGGCCTCCCTCCTGGACTCTAGGAACCGGACAATTCATGGTCTCACTGAACAAGTCTTGCTACTGGCCCTGCTGAGTCACTGCAAATGTTATCAGGAAAACTCCTAACCACCATCCCACCTCAGCCCTTAAATACCTTCCACACGCTTTTGTCTGTATAGAACTTTCCATCATGCATTGCCAAGGACGGCTTATTCAATACCCCTACTAACATCTTTATCCTTGAAGACTGGGATTTAAAAAATGTATCTCTTATCCCAAGTTCGGTACATATAAAAGGTGGCGTGCGTGCCCAGTCACTCATTCATGTCTGACTCTTTGCGACCCCATGGACTATAGCCCGCCAGGCTCCTCTGTCCATGGGATTTCCCAGGCAAGGATCCTGGAGTGGGTTGCCATTCCCTTCTTCAGGAGATCTTCCCAATCCAGGGATCGAACTCTTGTCTCCTGAATTGGCAGGCGATTATTTACCAGTGAGCCACCTGGAAAGTCCATATACAAAGGATCACAATCATGTTAATTTAATAGATAAAGAGATGAGAGGAAAGAAGGAAAGAAAAAAGCAAGCAAAGGTGAAAGGGGAGGAGAATACAAAAGAAGGGACTGGGCTTATGCGGAACTCCTTTGGTAACATCTCCGTCCAGCTGAGGTCGTGTGCTATGGTGGGATTCTGGAGTTAGATGCATCTGGGTTCAAATCCCAACTCTGTCTCACCCTGACAGTGTGCCTTCAGACAAATCATTCAAGCTCTCTGTTTAGGTGGCACATTTGTAAAATGAGGATAACAATGGACTATTAATAAAAGGTACGTTCCGAGAGGATTAGAGATAATGTATGTAAGGTCCCCTACACGTTGGCACTGGCTGGGAGCCTGCAGGGGCTCCTTCTGCACTTGGAAAGCACAGAGAGGGACGGGTCAGTTCAAGGTCACTCTAAGAACCTAGGTCTGTGATCTCTGCATTGGGTGCCGATCACCTACCCTGACGAGAAACACGCAATTGTGGAAATACAGACAGTGAATTAATAACAACTTAATTTTTATAGATGTTAGTAGTTTGTGACAAGAAAACAAGCACTCTGGCCCTGAAAGAACTTTCTAATCTTGCTCTAACCGAAAGATGATTGGCATTCTAGGATGCTCACCTACCTTTTGATCAAGTCTTCACACTCACCCTGAAAATTTATAGCCTTCCCAAGTGCACCTTGGCCCTGGTCTCTAAGGGCACATTAAGGATTTCAGACAATAATACAAGAAGTAAAAAAATAGCCGTAACTGTGATCAATGCTTCCGACAGTTGGTCCCTTTTTCCTTGTTATTTAACCGTGTCTCTTTGACAGCCCTTCTCAAGCATCAAAGCCAGCTGATGTAGGTGTGTTCTACACTCCCAGGATCTGTCCAAGCTCTGCCAGGGGTACTGATTATCAAAAAAGTCATCAAAACTGAAACTCCCCTGGTGGTCCAGTGGTTGAGAGTCTGCCTGCCAATGCAGGGGACACGGGTTTGATCCTTGTTCCAGGAACTAGATCCTGCTTGTGTGTGTGCTAAGTCGCTTCAGTCGTGTCTGACTCTTTGTGACCCCATGGACTGTAGCCCACCAGGTTCTTCTGTCCATGGGATTCTCCAGGCAAGAATACTGGAGTGCGTTGCCACACACTCCTCCAGGGGATCTTCCTGACCCAGGGATCAAACCTGCGGTTCTTATTTCTCCTGCATTGGCAGGTGGAATCTTTACCACTAGCGCCACCTGGGAAGCCCTAGATCCCACATGCCACAGGGCAACTAAGCCTGTGTGCCACAGCCATTGAGCCTGTGCATCCGGGAGCTTCTGCTCCACAACAAGAGAAGGCACCACAGTGAGGAGCCTGTGCGTGGCAGTCAGAGAGTCGCCCGGTCTGCTGCAACTAGAGGAAAGCCCTTGTGCAGCAAAGAAGACCCAGCAAAGCCAAAAAATAAATAATTAAAAAAAATCGGAACAAACAAAAAGCACCTGAATTATCCAAGAAGTGAACCCAATCTCTAAGTCGCGTTTATTGGTCAAAGCCTCTATTCCTTAGACAGGTGATAGACTGGGACCAGAAGAGCCACAGGGCAAGGATCATGGTGGTCTTATTCACCAATGACCAATACCAATGTAGATATACCACCAGTGCCTGGCTCAGGGAAGATTCATGCAATGAATGGACAAATAAATGAAAACAGCATGACTGATTGAATAAACAGAGGGCTCACGAGCATAAAGCACAACCTTCTGTCCTTCCATCACCCTCCACAGCCCACCCTCAGATCCAAAGCACCTGTTCTTTCCTTACCCGAGCGATCAGCTCCCCGACCATGCCGGTCCAGGTGCCATTGGCCTCGGGCACGCCGTACACGCCGTCCCCGACCAGACGGATCTTGTAGTTGAACCGGAGGATCTCTGCCAGCTCCTTGAGCATGTCCACACAGAAGCCCTCGTAGCGGTCGTTGCCTTCCATTTCCTGGTGGTTCCCCTTCAGCATTAAATACGGGTTTTCCTGCAGCAAAACTGGGCAGCTGTCATTCTCATCTTAGCACTGGCGACTCAGCCACATGTGATGAGGGGACTGGGGACACAGGAGGGTGGGGAGACGGGGTGGAGGAGGGAAGTGGCTTGGGTAATGCGACACTTTGGAGGCAGCAGTTAGCTTCCTTTCCTGACTTCAAGGCATTTCTCTTACCAGGAACACGCAAGGGTCTCACTGCACGGAGGGTCCAGTGGAAGTCCCTCTACCTTGTTTAAGGTCATCGTCTGACCCCATCTCCCATTTCATTCCATCCTTCCCCCCACCTTTCCTTTTGTTTATTCCACACAGACTGATCTCAGGGCATTATGAGATGCAAGGATGCTGATGACAGAACAGATGAGGTTCTTAAATGCATCGTATGACCGCAACCCAAGGCAGAATGGGTCCAGCCATGGGTACTGGGAGAAGGGCTGGGTCTCTCAGGTGAAATGTCCAGGAAAGGTTCCATGGAGGAGGTGGGATGCAAGCTGGGCTCCAGAGGATGACAGAACACTGACAGACAGAAGTGGCGTGGACAGAGGGCTGCATGGGCAGGGGAAAGGCAGGATCAAGGACATAATCCCCAGTGAGATGGAACTCATCCCATTCAGCAGATGATGGAGGCGCCCTTGAGTGGGAGCCTGGCTTGTGGGTGGGGGTGGGATGGGAGATAAATTTAAAAAGATGAATTAGGGTCAGCACGGGCTTGGATGCCAGGGCGAGGTACATCACACATATATAGTAGGGAAGCACTCAGAGCTTTAAAGACTCAAGGATGTGAGTGAAGAATATGACAAAGCAAGAGAGGGAGAAGGTCTGGAAGTGAGGACAGACCCTCTCCTGGTAGGAGATGCTGAGCTGCTTTGGCTCAGCTGGGTTTCAGAGCTGGACAAGTCACAGAGAGGGTCAGGTGGATGCCAGGATGGGTGTGGGGCACAGAGGGAGGATCCTCAGACCCTTGGAGCCTGAGCAGGGGACTCAGGATGCTGTCATCATGGCTGTGGATGGTTTGAAAAGGAAGAGGTTTTGGAACATGTTGAATCTGAGGTGCCGGTAGGCGATTCAGGAGCAAATACGCGACTGAATGTTGGAATACGGAGTGAGGGCAGGATCGGGGGCACAGATGGGGCGGTCTCTGGATAGAGGTGGTGGCTGAAGCTGCAGGATATGGGAGACTATGGAGGGGGAAGGACAGCGGAGGGATAAGACCTGATCCGGGGGCGGGGGTGAATGAAGGGCAGCCACAGAGCAGGGCAAAGCAGAAGCAGCCAGAAAAGCCCCAAGTCAGGAAAATGTGGTCATGAAGGTCAAGGAGGTGGGGGTTTTGAGAAGAAGAAGCCAGGCATTCCCACCCAGAGAGGAAGCAGGGCTGTGAAAGGGCAACTGGGTTGTGTCACTGGAGATGTTCAAAGGCAGATTGGGGGCATTGGAGGGAGGTGATGGCAGAACCCTGCAGGGATGGGCGTGGGTGAGAGGTGCACCGGGGAGGGCCCGGCTTGCTGGGCGGTTAGGAGATGAGGCCCAGCCGGCAGAGCACTTCTCCACCCAACCGCTCCCAGCCTCATCTTCTCTTCAAACCTCAGTTCCCCTCAACCAGCAACGGCGACCACCGGCCCCTTGATGGAGGGTCCCCTAACCTGGAGGGTAGTCCAAGGGCAGCAGGGTGTAGGTGAGGTGGTCTTAGGATGGGAGGGGCCAGAGTATACGTGCAGGTGGAAAGGGAGGCATCCCTAGAAAAGGCAAGACAGAGAAGGAAGAAAGAGAAGGGCGAGTGAGGGCAGCAAGGTCCCAGGAGGGCCAGGGTCGAGGCGAGCTTGAGTCCGGGAACTGGGCCTGGGGGTGGAGAGCACAGATGCAGGATCAGAGGGGAGGGTGGAGGGCAGAGGTAAGAGCTGCGCCAGAGTTGTGCTGGGGGCAGGAGGGAAGGCTTGGTTCCTCTGGAGAGGTTTGCTCAGGGGATCCGATGGGGGTGACAGAGAGGAGCCTGGGGTTGCCCAGGTCCAGCTGAGTCAGGAGGCTGAATGCAGAGGGGCAGCTGGGAGCAGGACTTAGAAGGAGAGGTGGACTCGGAGACGGGCAGGAGGTGAGATGGCTGAGCATCACGGTGGAGACAGTTCTAGAAGCCAAGAGAGGAAAGTGCTGAAGTGCTGGTTTGCTGAGCTCAGGCTGAAAGGGGCCTCTGGGCTGGGGAAGATGGAGAACCAGGCAGACCAGAGGTCATGAGCAGAGGAAGCGCGAGAGCAGTTCTTGTGGGTGTGAAGCAGAAGAGGGGAAGGTAGGAGGTTCCGTGCCAGGGGGAGGGACCTCTGAGTTGAAGGTGATGTGATTCTGGTTCATGATCAAGTGCACTGTCCTGTCAATGAGACGCAGCCAGGCTCCCCACCTTCCACACACGCCATCTTTGGCTCAAGGGCTCTTCTCCGTCCTTCTGTTTAACCTAATGCAACACTGTCCTTGGGGTCCCATTTCCTCCTCTGTCGCCCACCCACATTTCAGGATTCCTTCTGTGTTCCCAGCTAGGGTCCCCCCACACACCCTCCATTTTCTAACACCTGCTGCCTCCCAGGCAGGCTGTACGTGGGCCTGGGACGTGGGCCTCCCCACCTGGCTCCAGTGTTCAGCACCTGCGGACTGTGCGGGTAAAATGTGCTGAAATGGCCTCAATGACAGAGCATCGCTGGGGAATTTGCATGTCTGGGTTGGAAGGCAACCTCCTAGGGTATCTTTAATGACCCCAAGAAGTTTCACAAAATTCTTCTCCCTGAGCACTCTTAAGTTAATTTAAAATTCACTGGCATATTTAGAGTGAATAAACAAACACAAGGCCAATGTTAGAGGGAGGAGTCACAGGCATTTTGGAAAGTGCCTGGGGGCTGAGTGCTGGCCTGGGACCCCGTCCTGGCAGGGGTGTTGGGAGAATGGAAGAAAGTGATGCAGGCAAAAAGCTTAACCCGGGTTCTGACACAAGGTAGGGTATTTGCTGCAGCTACTTCGGTGTATTCCTCTGGAGGAAGGCATGGCAACCCTCTCCAGTATTCTTGCCTGGAGAATCCCCATGTACAGAGGAGCCTGGCAGGCCATAGTCCATGGGATCACAAAGAGTTGGATATGACTCAGCGACTAAACAACAACAACAATTCTGTGTATTAGCTGGTGCTAACCAATAAATCACAAGTCCCAACTGCACCCTGTCAGGAGCAGGACACAACAGGACTATGTGCTGAGTTTTAAGGGATAAACCATTCAGGATGACCATTTGCCAAGGATCTCTTCCAAATGGTCACCAGGAACTGGGACACGTGCTTAAGGATGGGCAGCAGGGCACAGACCCAGGAAGTCCTTCGCGGAGAAGGTCCCAGCAATCTTGCTGCGTGCTGTGACCCTCAGCCAGGACTGTCGCTTAGTGTGGCGCCAGCTCAGCCAGGCATGCCCAGATCTCTAGGTGACACCATCACCCCCTCATCCTGCTGACGTTTTCACACTGCTTTGGATGAACTAAGGTTGAGCTGAGACGGGGTGGCAAAAACTCTGTGAGCTGGACTTGCCGCGCCATCCATTGCTGTGACTATTCCCTCTCACCCCCATCAGGTCTCTGCTCAGATCTGCCCTTCTCAGTGAGGCCAGCACCCCTTCCCCAGCTCTGTCTATACCCTAGCACCCAGAACTGAGCCAAGAACACAGGCGTGCCCCCCAAATACTCAGTGAATGAATGGAAGTAGTCAGTGACCCCTGTCTCGTACCACGTGAAGGGAAAACCCATGAGTTGCATTCAAGTCCCTAAGCATTGTGGACCCAACCTACTTTTCCAGCCTCAGGCCTTCCTTCTCTACCTATGCCCATGTCCTAGCAAGCTGCCCTTTCCTGCATTTCCTGAGAGACTGACAAGGCTCTCCTTCGTCCACTTCTACCTCCTTATTTCTCACTGTCTTTTGAGGCCCATTCTCAAGGTCCCTCTTCTTGGAAGGCTTTGCTGACCTCCCCAGTGGGATGGGACCTCTCCTTCCTTAAAACCCCGCAGGGCTATGCATGAGCCTATTTCCTGGCTTTTTTCCTGCTCTGCTCACAGTAGATCAGTTATTCCAGTCCAGGGCTCCTGGGCCCCTGGCGTTTATGAACATAGTGATGGAGGTCCCTGAACTCTTTTTCATTATCTTGAAAGTCTAATCTTTCAAAAGAAAGTCCTTTCCTTAACGGACACATTTCCAGACTTTGCACAGTTAGCAACGATAAGGCAGAACAGACTCACTAATAGTTGGGTCTGTTTGGAGCTGGAATTACATCAATGCAGCCACACTGGTTATCTCTTGCTGATAAGACGCTGGGCCAGACAGGGAAGTAGGCTTTTGATTAGTTAAAAGGAGGTGAAAGAAGGGGGAAAACTCATTATTACTTAAAATATGCAGTTGGTTTAATTGACAAATCTTTAAAAACATGATGTCGTTGGAGGTGGGGGGAGGGGAGAAATAAACGACTTTGGCCATGAATGCACTTGACTCGTGCCATCTCCTAAATTACAGCCTCTTTGAGGACAGAAACTGAGTCTTACTCATCTTCGTGTCCCCAGGAATGAACACAGTGCCTGACACACAGCGGGAAGGGCTGGGTAATCATCGAAGAGAATTGAATCAAATAAAAAAGGCAGATGGTCCCTTTCTCTGTAGATTGAGAACTTTCCTTTGATCGTTTAGAAATGAAGAAATCTCAGGCCATAAAAACCCACTGAGTTCAGGTGTCCACTGGCAGGGGTGCGATTTCTACACGCAGGCACCAAGCAAAGCAGGCTGCCGTGAAAGAGTTGGGGCCACCCTGGTGGACTTCTCCCACCTGTGTCTTAAGGTGTCCTGCCCTTGGCCGTGCACAGCTGCCCTGGTTGTTGGGGTGCCCCCGTTAGAGACATCCACAAACTGCCGTCTCGCCATCCCATCCCGCTTCCCCAGCTGCCTTGGAACTCATCAGATATCATTTCCATATGAAGCAGCAACTTGAGTTTAATTACACTGTCATAAATTGGCCTCGGCGCTGTGATTAGAGCTCCCATCTTCTGTTCCTGGGGAGGCTGCAAGAAGGAGGAGGCACCCCGGGGAGCAGCAGCTGGAAAGCCCTGGGGGCACCCGCTTACCAGGATGGTGGTGACGACCAGGGTGGTATTGAAGAGGCTGTCAGAGATGTTGGAGGCGTACAGGCGGCTGTCCATGCTGAGGCCGTCTGCCACGTGCCACTGGCCAATCTGAGGAGACCAAGGAGAGAGGCTGGGAAGGGTGGGGGGGAGGTGGAGGCTGGGGAGCTGGGGTGCTGAGGTCCCACGAGACTCCAGGGCTGGGGGAGTTGAGAGGCCAGTCCCCTGCCTCTGGCGGGGCTATGGTTAAGTCACAGAAGGAGACAGCCATGCAGAGCATGGAGCAGAGGGGCTCAACTGGGACAGGGTTACTAGGGTTGGGGGGTCAGGGGAGGGGAGGGAGACTGTGAAGGAAAGCAAGACTTAAGAGAGAGGTGGAGAAGAAAATGGGACAAGAAATCAGGAATGGAGGTGACCTAAATGGGAAGGAAATCCAAAAAAGAGGAGATATAGGCCCACACAGATACATACGGCTGGTTCACTTTGCTGTACAGCAGAAATGAACTCAATATTGTAAAGCAACTATACTCCTATAAAAACTAAAATCAGACACAAGAAATCAGGAATGGAATGCGGTTCAGGGACGTTCTCTCACCCAGAAGTGTGGGGAGCCGGGGGAATTGCATTAACTGGGGGCAGGACTGAGCGGCACAGCTCTTTCGCTCTACCCTGCCTTCAGGAAGCCTCATCATCTAAATAAGAACCAGCAAGGCTACCACGTGGCATTTACTCAAGCTCTTCAATAAATGCATGCTGAATGGTTCAATGGATGCATGAGCCATAAGAAGGAAGATCCAGGCTCTAGTTTTGGTGAAGTCACTTGCTGACTGTGAGAGCCTTGGCAGGTTACCTGAATCCCTCCCAGTCTCTATTTCCCCAGTGAACTGAAACAGGGGTGGCAATGTTTGCCCTGCCTTCCCAGAACAAATGGAAATCACGCATATGCCAGTTCGATATTACATTATTAAGCCAGACCCAGGACCTCAGATCTCAACTGCATCACCTCAGAACTGACTGAACTTCTCTGAACACATTTCCTCATCTGTAAAATGGGAATAATACAAACTTCATGAGGTCATTGTGAGAACAGATTTAAGATGAAACTCAATACCTGCTAGTTCCCTTCCTCTTCACTGTCTTGACTAGAGAGGGGGAAAAAAATCCATGACTTAGTTCCACCAGTTCCACTTAGTTCCACTTTCTAAGAAAGTCACCTAAATCGAAATTCAACATCATTGGGTTTTTAGAGAATTTGTTTGTTTTCCCAGTGGAACCCTTTTTATAACTACACATACGTGTGTGTGCTACCAGTATCTTTCTACTAGCTGGATCCCCTGGCAAACCATTTCTGTTGCTGGGTGTTGGAGGTGGGCAGCCAGGAGAGTCAGCTGGCAGCTGGCTAGAAACCCGATGAAATGCACACATCCGCCTTTGCCAGGCATCTCCAGGCACCGGCAGCAGCTTCCCTGGAAAATTCTCACAGGTTCCATGGATGCCACATGGCTCCACCCGCCAGAGCTGGGCTCTGGATTCCTCTTGTGGGAGCTCCTACCACAGTAAAGACTTGTCTCACCTTTGGCTCTGGACCCACCCCGAGAAGGCTGACAGTCACGGGGAGCAGGAACCATCTCTCTGACATCACGGTCTGGAGCTTAAAGAGGGGGAGGGCCAGGCTGGAAACCTCCAGTTCCAGCAAGAGCTCTGATACTCTCTACAAGTGTGCTTTTCATCTGTCAAAGGAGAGATGGGGGCATCCCTGGTGGTCCAGTGGTTAAGAATCTGCCTTGCAATATGGGGGACACCAGTTCGATCCCTGGTCCTAGAAGATCCCACATGTTGTGGGGCAACTAAGCCCTTGTGACATAACTACTGAGTCTACTATTGAGCCTGCAAGCTGTGACTACTGAGCCCATGTGCAGCAACTACTGAAGCCCCCGCACCAAGAGCCTGTCCTCTGCAGCAAGAGAAGCCCCACATTGGGAAGCCCACATGCCGTCATGAACAGTAGCCCCCGATCGCTGCAACTAGAGAAATTCCATTCGGAGCAACAAAGACCCAGCACAACCAGAAATAAATATACAAATAAACAAAAGAGAAAAAAATTTTTTTTTTTTTTAAAAAAAAGGAGCGATGACCAAAAACCCCTCTGCAAGCTTCAGCAAGGATGCCACTGGTGTCTCCACCTCTACAAAGGCAGATAGGTACCGCGCGAGCTCCTGATCATTTTAGTTTACAAGCAGTGTCTCCTGCATATCCACATGGGAAGCCTCGTCTAGATAAAGAAACTGAGGCCAAGATAAAAAAGCCCACCCGACAACTTTCCTGAGGTAACCTCACCATCAGCTGAGACACCCCTGTGCTCTTAGCCCCAGATCGCCTTGCCAAGGATGCCTTCGTGGCCTCCCGCCTGGTTCTTCCAGCGTCCTACTGCATGTTCTGTTACATGTCCGTCTCCCCCGCTAGTCTGTGGGGGAGGGGCTGACTGGTTCAGGCTCATACCCCAGTTTCCTGCTCAGGAACTGGTACTTAGAAGCAGAGGAAACCATCATCTCACACAGGCTGGGTGTTCCTGTTGGTGAGGCAAGAGCAGGAGACAGGTGAGCCTCCTCTGGCTCCCTGAAGTGCCCCCTGGAGGGATCAGCCGGGTCAGGGCACAGCCTGAGCCACCTGGACCCCGCCCCTCTCTCTGCTGGGGAGAGAGTTGGGGAAGATGAAGGATGAACCACAAGATTTTCAAGTGAAGGGGGAAAGGGAACAAGAGTTACCAGACACCTCTTGCGCTGAATGAGCTCTATCAGCTGTTTTAATTTTCCCAGCAACCTCGTGGAGTAGTGACAGTGTGTTCATTTTATTTACAAGGAAACTAGAGCGCAGAGGTTTAATGACCTGCCTAAGGTGGAGGCTCAGTGGTTAAGAACTTGCCAGCCAATGTAGGAGATGGGGGTTCGATCCCTGGGTCAGATGATCCCCTGAAGAAGGAAATGGCAAGGCACTCCAGTATTCTTGCCTGGAGAATCCCATGGACAGAGGAGCCTGGTGGGCTATAGTCCATGGGGTTTCAAAGAGTCAGACACAAGTTAGCGACTAAACAACAACAAAGTCACTTAGTTAGCAGGTGATGCATGATCTTGAACCCAGAGCTGTCTGACTCCTGAATCCAAGACCTTTCTCGTGTCCGCTGCTGTCTCTGGGGTGGGGATGCTAATGCCTCCTTTATGTAAGCAGCCTGGCCAACCTCAGCCATACAGCAAGAACCGGGGACACAGCTTTTTTCTCTCCTGGGTTTTTATATCCACAAAAGCAAGTGAAATGAGTCTGCTTCCCTATCTTCAAGATGGCTAGAACTGGCTCCTGGTGACCTCCTAGGATCAGAAGGGCCAGATTTGAACAGAAAGACCTAGAAAACAATTAGTCTGGATGTCAGCATCTGAATGTTTGGGACAGGACTGAACTTCTCAGAGTCCTGTCCCCTAAGGATACACTTCACACAGACAGGACCAGCAAGGCCTCACCCCTCCCCGACTAGTTTCGTACCCTCATTGTTCTCAGGAGACCCAGTTCTCACTAACCACCTGATATAGCCCCGGACTCCCTGTCTGACCCAAGCCACGAGATAGGTTCGCACAAAACCTAGGGATATAAATGACTTACCCAGAGCCAGATCTGACAGCCTGAGCCATGTCCCCTGCTACCCCCCAACTCTGGGGACATGGCAAGGAAATGTACTACCCCCAAGCTCCAGTCAGGAAATGAATCTCCCCCCCAACCCTCTCATTAGCCCCCAAGAAATTAATAAACTCATCAGATCCAACAAAGCAGCTTGGCAGCTACTACGCCGAACAATCTAATTGCAGAAAGGCAGTGGGAGGGAGCGCGAGAGGCAGAGGATACAGGCTAATTGCCCCACCCACTGGGCACCGTCCATGCCACACACATGCCAGGGGTGGGCAGGAGCTACAGCTCTCATCACTGACAATCTGCGGCTCTGCCTCCAGCCAAACTCCCTTGCTTCACCCTGCTGACACCTGCCCCAAACCTCCTGCAGGAACAGCTGCTTTGTAAGCCTCTTCCACATGTCCACATGTGCCAGCTTGATTATGCTGCAAATAATGTCTTTCTGGGGCTCTCTCTCTGCACTTTCTCTCTCCCACTTGCTCTGCTTTCCCACTAGCGACCCCAGGAGCTGCAAGGAAGGGAGGAGAGGGTATGGACTTGGATACCACCACTGCAAACCTATACAGCACCTTCAGGCAGGTAGGAAAATGACATCCCCCTGGGCCGATGTAGTCCAGGAGGCGCACAGCTGGGCATTCTGATTCAGCCTCCACTCACCACTGAGCATCCCACAGTCTGCACTATGCATGCAACAGCCCCAGTGTTAGAGGACCTGAGTTGAACTTGACTTCTCTGCTTCTGAGCTGTGTGACCCTGGGTGAGTTACTTAGTCCCTCTGAGCCTGTTTTCCTCATCTATAAAATGGGTGTTAAAATAGTAGTGATCACCTCCTAAGGGTTTGTAAGGAGATTAAAGGAGATAATACACTTGCAGAGTGCTAGGGAAGCATTCATTTAATTTGTAATGTCATCGTTTGAGACAGAAGGTGGGATCTCTTCTGTGCCCCACACTTTGCACAGTAGACTTTGGGTTACGAGATTAGACCAGGGTCTCCCTGGTGGCTCAGATGGTAAAGAATCTGCTTGCAATACAGGAGACCTGGGTTTGAGCCCTGGGTCAGGAATATCCCCTGGAGAAGGGCATGGCAGCTCACTCCAGTATTCAGAGGAGCCTGGAGAATACCATGCACAGAGGAGCCTGGCGGGCTGCAGGGGGCCTGGGTTCGATCCCTGGTCAGGAAACTAGATCCTGCATACTTCATAAATAAATAAAGGTCTTATTTGGCCATTTCATTGATGCAAACACTCCCACTGAGGCTGATTTCAAGCTACCAACATGTAATCATGGGACACTGAGTTGGGAAGAAAAGTGTATAACTGGGGAGAGGGGAGCTCTGGCTAGCTGGGCGGGCTGGTTCTAGGACATCACTGGTGGCACCAGACTCAGGTCCTGGGATGGGCGCCCATTTGTGTCTACGAATCTCACTGCCACTCTACTTATGAGTAAGGAAAGTGACCTCTGCATAAGGTAATAATTTATCTGAATCCCAAAGCTGAGACGTGGGAAAAAAACCAGGACTCAAAACAAGGCCAATGTGCTGCTTTATTGAGCTCATGATATTAAAAAAAAAAAAAAGTATATCCCTTCTCGCTACTGATTCTATGCTCTTTGAAGGAACTAGAAGTACTTCATCAAATATGAAAATTGATATCATATGGGATATCATGGGATATTATGGGATGTCCCAAAATATGATATGGGATGTGTCTGCAAGTGCACAGAAAGTATCATTTACCCAATTTCCCCAAAGGACAAAGAATCCATATAAATTAATACCAATCTTGCTCCTTTAAGCACTAAAATTTGGGGGGGTTAATTATTTATCTGAAAGTATTACCCAAAATTCTTTCCAAGGGAATTATATTAAGACTTTCTGCTGTCCTCTTAAACAGGGTGCATGTCTTACCTTAATGCAGTGTCATCCTTGTGAAGGCAATTATTACCCTGCTCTGTGATACAGCGCTGCTTATTGGTTTCTGAAATGTGGTGGCCTCTCACCCTCATTTTCTGTATTTTCAAAAGTTAATTTGTCTGCTTTTCATAGTATCTCTTTTCTCATGGTGAACTGTCATTTCTGACTGCTATCAGGATAGCTGTCTCGAAGAGGCTCTGTCCTTCCAGCAGCTGTGTTTAAGATCCCTGGCTGAGCAACCAAGGGACCAAGCTTGAAAGAACTGCTGTATGAAAAGCAGAGATAAGGTCTGATGGGGCCTAGGGCCTTTAGTGAACAGACTCTGTGACACTGATAAGGGCAACCCACAGCCCCTCAGAGAGGCGACTGCCATACACTTGAATGAGTGTCAGAGACCTGCTTTTGGTCTGCTGCATGACCCCGGGTCAGCATAAGCAAGCTGGTCACTCCCTCAGCTAGGCATCATGGGAAATGCTTGTCCAGGATCCCTGACCCCAGGTGTCCCCTGATGCTTTCTGAAAGCGCTGGAGGTGGTGGAGTCTGGAGATCAGCATTAGCATCCAGCACCGTGACCACAGGGCAAGTCACTTAATTTCTCCAAGTCTCATACTTCCCACCTTCCATCCTCATCCAAGCTCCCAATGAACTTGGCTGGGACTGGGAACCTCCAAGGCCTCTGTTTGTTCTGTTAGACACTTTTCAGCAGCCAGTCATCTCTACAAAGCCTCAACTATGGTCACACTGGCCTCTGCTGAGACCCTTCAACTCTTAAGGATAAAGAGCAGGGTCCTTAATACTAAGCCCTCCACACCCACCGGGCCCTACAAGGCCTGGCCTCTGCCCACCCTCCACGTTTGTCTCATATCCTCTTTTCCGGCCTTATCTGTGCTCCAGGCAAACCTTCCAGTTCAAGTGCAATAAGCTTCTCCCTGTCAGGGTTTCTGTGCCTGCCATTCCCTCTCTGGGACTCTCCATGCTGCCCGACCCCCTGCCCGCAGCCCCATTTCGGCTAGTTCAGGGGTTGGCAGACCACAGACTGTGAGCCGAATTCGGCTCACTGCCTGTTTCAGAAAATAACGTTTTATTGGAACACAGTCACACCCGTTCATTGATGTACCGTCTGTGACGACATTCATCTACAACAGTAAAGCTGTAAAGTCTAAATTTTTACCCTCTGGGGCTGTTTCCAAGAGAAGTTTTTCAAACTTTGATCTAGTTTATCTGTTAACCCCTCAGGCCTCAATTTAGAAATCACTACCTCTAGGAAGGCTTTCTTTTAACTCCCAAAGTCAAACTTCTCCCAGAACCACATTCTTTTCCTTTAGAGCATCTGTCTCAGGCTGTCATTATACATTCACTAATGAGCCCATCATTCACTGCCTGTCTTTCTCTCTGGTCCGCTCTAAGTCCTGCCCAGAGAAGCCATACGCCTCCAGCTCCCAAGCCCTCCTGCTCCCTCCCAACTTGAATCACTAGAGGCTGTCATTTTGCTGCTTTGTTCTCTCCCCAATAGGTAAAAAGGGATTCATTTTTAAAGCCCTGCAGGGTTTCCTCACAACTGTGCCTGCCTCCATGAGTATGCACACGGCTCTGTAACATTTAATATTTCGTGTGCGTTTAGAAGATTGTTCTTTGCACTCAGGATCCAGTTTCTAGACAGGCTGACACAGCTCCAAGGCCGGGCAAGTTCTTCTGCTCCACAGTCAAGAGTTTGCAAACACTTACTGATCACCTTTGCACACCGGGCACTCAGCCACGTGATTTAATTACACAGATTCCCTTGATCCTGCATAACAACTCTGTTAGCATTCCCATCTGAGAAATGTAAGCACTTCAGACAAGTGTTTGTTGAAAGAATGAATGCATGAAATAAATGAATTCATCTGGCTGAATGAATGAATGAAAGTGAGACTCAGAGACATCAAACTTGCTGAGGATCACAGTTAACATGGGATGAAACTGGAATTAAAACTTGGGTTCTATTTACTGCTCCACCATCTGGTTGGGTTAGGACAGAGGCAGGCTACCCTGACCTTAAGTCCTGGGCCTTCTCACACACCTCTTTCATCACCGTGAACTCATTCTTCAGAGATTACAGCCCTGAAGGGATTCTGTGCAAGAATCCACAAGAGTGATCTTGACCAAGGTACAGGGTAGTTTCTTCAGGACTGAGCATAGGTGGTCACAAGGGGAGGGCACCAGAAGACCCGCATTTTTTTAACTCCTCTGCCATGCATAAGCTGTGTGACCGTGAGCAAGTCACTTAACCTCTCTGAATCTTCCTTAGCTGCAAAATGGAAATAAATGAATTGGCCTACCCATAGTACAGCAATACTGTTCCCAGTCAACTGAGCTGTGTGTGTCATGGCTTTTGTGTATGCTCAGTCAGTCAAGTTCGATTCTTTGCAACCCCATGGACTGTAGCCTACCAGACTCCTCTGTACATGGAATTTTCCAAGCAAGGATACCGGAGTGGGTTGCCATTTCTTACTGCAGGGGATTCTCTGGATCCAAGGATCAAACCCTCGTCTTTCTCCTGCATTGGCAGATGGATTCTTTGCCACTGCGCCATCTGGAAAGCCATGATGGCTTTTGATGAGTGATAATAAGCCATGGGAACTTAATAGCACTACAGTCTATCTGGAAGAAATGCAGCTGACCAGAAGTCAAGTTCTGCCCTGTCATGTGCTATGTGGCCCTGGGAAGTCAATTTTGCTACCTATAAGATAAGGCCCTTCTCCTCTTACTGGGATGATATAAGGCAATCACAAAAGTTTAAAGCCCTATCCAAACATAAGCTCTTTCTTCCAGATCCTTGTTTTCTAGGGCCATCCAAGGTTGGATGTCATAACACATGATTCACTTTTTTAGCCTCAGCTTCAGGGTTCAAAGTTGAAGCTTTCACTAGGAAGAATATATACAATAATGTATTAGTGTCTCCTTGAGTACAGAGAACTAATTTCAACATACAGGCAGGAAAAGTGACGGTCTGATGTGAACCACCAGGGGAGGAATTGAGACTAAGTTATAGTTTGGAGTGTCTATAGTGTAGGTCTGGGCCTTGATACGTGACCAGTTAAAAGATTTGTAATGGAAGCCTCCATGGTGAACCCCTGGCATGAAGAAGTAAAATCTTTACCGAATTTAAATCCAGTATCTCCAGTCATAAAACTTCAGTTCACATAGGAGACTGGATCAGAGGTCCCTTGCCTGAGCAGGGTGATCTGGGGAACAAAGGAAGTTATTGATGTTGGCTGACGATCTCGTTCTCCCAGCCAAAATATTCTTCTAGCACAAAATATGTGCTTACATGCAAAATACTGTAAAAACCCAGGATCAAAGGACAACAGTGGCAAATAGCAAAGGTAAGAGATCAAAAACAATCCTGAGGAAAGATGGAAAGACTTCACATCAGATGAGCTCTTTCTGGGCTGATGAAGCCTTCAGCTGAGTTGGTCTAAGGCAGTGTTTTGTTCCACTGTGGCTGCTACCCATTAGTAGGTTAGGAAATCAATTTAGTGGGTCAAGACCTGCATTTTAAAAATGAAATATATATCTAGAACAGAGCAGAGTGCATCCCACACAGCATGGGCAACTACTGTTTCATAAGATTTAGCTTCAATTATGTGGGGGTGGGTGTTAATGTATGTCCTGGATTTACAACCAAAATGCAAATGATGCTCAAAAAGGACAAGAGGGCCCGGCACAGGGGGTTCAGACACTTTGCCTGTTCACTGCTCTATAGTCAGCCCCTAGCAGAGTACCTGGAACACAACTGATACTCAACAAAACACATTTCTGGCAATAATGAACTCCCATCTCAGTCACTTTCAGCTGCAGGACTATGACAAGTATGCAAGCTGATCCTTTTGAGCATGTTGTTGTTTAGTCACTAAGTCGTGTCCGCCTCTTTTGCAACCCCATGGACTGCAGCCAGGATCCTCTGTCCATGAGATTTCCTAGGCAAGACTACTGGAGTGGGTTGCCATTTCCTTCTCCAAGGGATCTTCCCAACCCAGGGGTTGAACCTGCATCTCCTGCTTTGGCAGGTGTGTTCTTTGCCACTGAGTCATCAGGGAAGCCCTTGGAGCACGTGCTGAATGCCACATATGGGACTAAATGCTTTACATTTGTTATTTAATCTTCCCAACTACACTATGACGAAGGTACTACTATCATCCCATTTTACAGATTAGAAAACAGAAATTCAAAGAGGTTAGATTTCTTGTCCAAAGTTCCATAGTTCATGCAGATTTAAACCCAGGCAGGTCCACTCTGCTGCACTGCCCCCAAGATATTAATTTTCCTGGGCTGTGGATGTGTAGTTAAACATTTGGAAAACCTTTTCCTTGCTATTCCTTATTGATTGGTATTTGTTGTAAAGTTTTCCTGGCTGAGAGTCCACATTCCTGGAGTCAGCCTTTGCTTTTCCTTGCCTTTGGTTCTGACTTACATATTTATGAGAGGATATTTAAATAAAGCTTGAGGAAGGGGACAGACGGGTTCATGGAAAAAGTATAGCATCAGGAGTTCTGGCTTCCTGACATGGCTCTGCCATCAACTGGCTCTGATCTCTGAATCCCACATGTGACCACTAGTTCTGGGAGCCCTTGTTTGGGCTCACCAGAGCCCCCTTCCTCTGTGGATGCCCAGCCATCCATAGCCTTCTGCCTGAATGTCACCCCCTTGGGCAGGGCCTTCCCAACCTCTCATTCACCATCACAGACACTCAGGTATGAAGCTCTGAACTTCTCCTTTAGAGCACTCATTGTATAATTATTTAGATAATTATTTATTTTGTATAATTATTTAGGTAATTATTTGTTTCAAGTCTATTTCTTGCACTACAAAAGCCATTCTATGACTAATGGGACTCTATTTTATTCCTCACATATCCCCAATGCCCAGCGTGGAATCAGCACTTAGTAAATATTTGACAATTGCATTAATAAATTCCTCTTTGGAGCTCCAGCTCCCAGAACAGCGCCTGGGTGCTCAATAAATGTGTGTCAAATTGAATTATGAACTTTCTTTCAGCAAGTCCCTTCTTTTTAGTCTTTAGTCATCTTACTTATAAAAGAAGGCTCTAGTCTAGCTCCTTCCAGCTCAAACATGAATTCCTGAAAGTTCCAGGTAGGTGTATAATGCAGCATAATTTTTCAAAGGGCTTTGGGGGAATGCCAGGAAGAGACAGTCCTGAGAGGTACAACACAAAGAGGCCTGGAAAGGTGATTGTAGAAGAGAACTGGAACCCTGGCTGTCCAGGTATGAAAATAAAGCAGGTGGTCACCTATGAGGAGGATGTCAGGAAGGCTGCTCTCCCACCTGCCAGGAATCGGCTCTCTCTGAGCCCTGCGGCTCATGCCTGGCATCCTTTCATTAGAGAGCATGGTCTGAGAGCTGGTCAACATGGAAATAAGTATCAAAATGTTAACACACTATTATTCAATTCAACAGCTATTTATTGAGCCAGTCAGCTGCACACACTACTTACTTACACCTCAAATATTGCATATTGTTCCCGACACCACCCTTTTAGTGGAGCATAGACTAATCCCAGGGACGGCGGAGCCTGGTCGGCTGCTGTCTATGGGGTCGCACAGAGTCGGACATGACTGAAGCGACTTAGCAGCAGCAGCAGCAGCAGACTAACTGGAGTGTGTTCCAAGCACACATCTTCCCTCTTGGCCGAACTTATTACAGTTGGTTCTCATTATTCATGGTAGTTTTGTTCTAACGTTGCCACAAACACTGAATTAGGGAGACTGAACCATTTCTCCTAAGGAAAAAACAGGGTTATGTTCCTATGAGTTTCCAGTCACATTTTGATCAACCAATTAACACATAACCTCGATTTATGTGTGTTTCTGCTGATAGGTATTTTATTTAATACATACTGTTGATTCATTAACATTGACTGAAATCACATTCTAGAAGGAACAAGTAAAGGCAGTCATGGGAAGGATGGATGAGATGTGTGGACCCAAGAAATGGAATTAAGGACAAAAGGGAGAGGCTTCAGAAAAAAAAAAAGATTTCTACCCAAAAGATGGAGAAACTTTCTAATGGTGACACCTTTCTAAGATGGAATATGCTGTCTCTATGGGTAGTGAGTTCCTTGAATGCACTGGAGGATTCAAGCACAGACTCTGTTTTATGAGAACACATTTGCAAGAATCCAAGCATTTGACTAGCACACTGGTCTAGAGGGTCTTATTAATCCTTTTGGCCTCAAGAGTGTGGGATCTCGATCCCATTTCTACATCAGGGGAGTCAGGAGCAAGGACGGGGTATCAGGGGACAGATGAGGTCCTTGGATGTTGGGGGAAAATAGGAGAACGGGAGTATCGGGTAATGAACGCAGAAAGACAGAGTCACTGTAGGAAAACTTCAGCCATTCACGAGCTTGCTCCTTTCTGGTCTTCTCTCCTGGCTGAACTCATGTTCGGTTCTCATAATTCATGGTATTTGTGTTCTATAACATTACCACAAACACTGAATTAGGGATACAGAACCATTTCTCCTAAGGGAAAAACAGGGCTAGGGTCCTATGAGCCTCTGGTCACAAGATTTCCAACAACCAATTAACACATAATCTCGATGTATGTGTGTTTCTGCTGGTAGACACCTTACTTAATACATACTGCTGATTCATTAACATTGAACAACAGCACTAAATGTCATGCCTGAACAATGTTGTTCTAATGCCTGTATTTTCTCTGTAAGGTGCATTGCAGCTTTCTTGCACTTAGGAACACTAGACAGCACTTTGGCAGTAAGTGCAGGGGTCATTTTAAATAGCAAAATCACCAAGAAAAAGCACAAAAAGGTGAAAGATGTGACACAGTAGAGACTATGAAAAAAAAAAATCCTTGTTTATAGTATGAGCCCAAAGAAGAAGGCAGAGCATTGCCGTGTTGGACCCCTGCTGGGAATATGCCAGGTGACCCACTCAAATTTCTCCCTGCCACACACACATCTGTGAAAGCACCATGAGCACTACATTGGGGTTGTTGCTTTTGTCCGACTCTTTGCGACCCATGGACTGTAGCCTGCCAGGCTCCACTGTCCATGGGATTTCCCAGGCAAGAATACTGGAGTAGGATGCCATTTCCTTTTCCAGGGGATCTTCCTGACCCAGAGATCAAACCCTCATCTCCTGCATTGGCAGGCAGATTCTTTACCACTGAGCCACCTGGGAAAGATTGCATTGGGGTTACAAATATATTTTAGTGAATAGACAGATTTGCAAATATGGAATCTGCAAAAAATGAGGATCAACTGTATTCATCTGCACTCGAATGTTTGGCTCTTGGAAAGATGTGACCGAACTTCCATCCCGAATCCCCAATCTCTGGAAAATGAAGTAGAATTGGGCCTAGCCCTCAACACTCATCCTGCCAAAGAGAACAAATCGACAGTGGCTCTTTCCAGGGACTCTGGTGACCAATAAGTACTCACTAGGGCAAGAATAGAGATGGGTTCATCCCACTTGGCTCTGGCTAAGGTCCTCTCCTCAGCAATGCTCTTAAGGAATCTAAAAGACTCTTCAACTAGCTTAGGGTTTCAGAAGATAAATTTCCCTGAGTAGGGCAGTGAGAATGCTCATATTATTTTTCTCTTTGGACGGAAATACTAATTTTGATGACTTCTTTTACCTACATCTCAACTCCCTCTTTTTCTTTATATGGTCAAAAATCTCACAGACATTCTTCTAAACATTTTGGAAGCTCATCAAACTAGCATGTCAGTATACATTCAGTCATGTCTGACTCTTTGAGACCCCATGGACTGTAGCCCCTCAGGCTCCTCTGTCCACGGGATTTCCCAGGCAAGAATACTGGAATGGATTGCCATTTTCTTCTCCAGGGGATCCTCCTGACCTAGGGAGTGTACCCGAGTCTCCTGCGTCTCTTGCTTTGCAGATGGATTCTTTACTGCTTGAGCCATCAGGGAAGCCCAATCAAACCAGCATGGGGTGAGTGCAAGACAGCGATGGTAAACATGAAGACAGCTTCACAGCCCTCTTTCGCCTCCCAAAGATGGAAGGTATTTCAAATTAGCTGCTGAGGAGAGAATTTATCAGAGAGCTCAGGCATGCTTTAGATTTTTCATTTTACAAGAAAATTACTGCCCACGAACACAACACAGTCAGGGCATGGAGAGTGCCTGGCTTCATCTGTTAACTCACCGGGTAGAGAGGTTTCTCAGGGAAGCTGTTGTACTAATAACACACAGCTTTGAGCTCTGAGCGGCAGATGCCAATTGAACTAATGGTTCTAATGAAGCATCTGGGCTGAAGGAAGCTGATCATGTCCCATCCTCCAGGAGTCAGGGGAATGCTGAGAAGGCAAGAGGGCAGAGGAAGCTTTCAAGGATGGACCGAGGACGGTCCGTTGCTGCTCCTAGGCAGACGCAGACTGTGGGTGGGAGATGGCGTGCAGCTGGGCTTCACAGAGCTCCAGGAAGACGGGGAGCTTTCAGGTGGGGGAGGGCAGTGCTGTCAGCAGCTCTTGTCTGGACAGGCTCCAGGCATCCTGGGGATTCTCCCAGGAGTAGAGCCGTGACATCCGGTTTTCGTTTTCACACCCACTCGAAAACTGCAGAGTGGAACTGCTCATACCATCGCGTGAGGGAGCAGACGAAGGACAGAGGTTGGGGGTGGAAGAAGGAGAGGGAAAGGTGGGAGAAGGCTGTGGGGAACCCATCCTGGAGGGGGTGGGCAGCTGGCAGAATTCATTTCCACTAAGCCTGGCTGGCACAGGCTGGCCCTTGCAGCCCTCTTGCAGGACCCTGGAGTTGCTGCTGGAGTCATATGAGCATATGGCTTGGCCCTGCTTCGTCTCGCTCCACCCTGAAGCAGGTGAGAAGTGAGATTCCAGGAATACTGCATGCATAGAGAGAGAAATATAGGAATAGACATCTCCACAAGACACCCGAACTAAATTGTGCCAATAGAGGAGAATCCTCAACTCACATCTATGAAAAATAGTCCATTCTGTTCTCACCATAATTTGATGACTCACATAAAGCAGATACTATGATGACCATCATTCCTGTTTTACTGAGGAACGCTGGGAGCTACAAGAGCTCGGGCTCGGGCTGAGCCCTTCCACAATCCCACAGCGCCCGCCCTGCACACAGCTCCTTCTCACCTCCCTGAAGTTTCCATCCCCCTTCGCCCACCTGCCTGCACTCCCCACACCTCTGGCCTGGAGCCTGCCCTGTGTCTCATCAGAGTTGAGGGATGCGGGCTGCTTCCTGAGACTAAATTAGCAGCTCTCCCTGGCGCGAGTTGGCTGAAGAG
Source organism: Moschus berezovskii (assembly GCF_049115385.1). NCBI lineage: Eukaryota > Metazoa > Chordata > Mammalia > Artiodactyla > Moschidae > Moschus > Moschus berezovskii. The sequence continues at coordinate 35,722,853 of NC_142473.1, read as the reverse complement.
GCGCGGGAAGCTGTCACTCAGAACTGGCAAACTTCCCCAGGCTGAGTTCAGGCAGGATGCGTGATCGGGCATATTACAAGAAACAGATTTAAAACACAGCCCTTTAAAATCCCATTCCTCTACCCCAAAGCAGCCCCCTGTTTGAAATTTCAAGTAGCTCTAATTTGTCTGCTGGCTCATGTGTGAATAAGCATCGGCAGTCAGTGACTTTTCCATCAAAGCTGATAAGCAGGAAGACCCTGTGCTTTGGGAGGAAGAGCCAGAAGTCCGTGGGCCAGGGAGGCGGGAGGAGAGGAGGCCCTCAGGTGACACCCTCCCGAAGCCAGCTCATCTGCCCCTTGGCTGTCAGTCACTGTGAGGGTGGCCAGGAGCGCCAGATGCCCTCATAGGAGGGGGTGCTTAATATTAATAGACTTCTAATGAACCAGAGGACTACTGCTGTTAAGAGAACAGAAGCAAATGGAAAGGGAGAAACGTATCAACGATTGGAGGGACTTCCACTCCAGTTTTCAAATTCCAGCTGCCCATGGAGAGGCTTGTCATGTGAAATCTCTCTTGAACAAATGAGGAACACTGGACAAAATCCTAGGTCCCCAGGCTCCCTGCACACTTCCCAGGTCCCAGCCCTGGGCTCCCCACACCCTAGTCCCTTGTTCACGGATGCGTCCTTTTTCCCAGCCCTTGCTGAGTCTCAGTCCCAGCTGGGTGGTCCTCAGCTGTAGTCATGGAGTCCCCAAGGAGGCCTGTCCCTACCCAAACCTGGAGTGACAGCCGTCCAAGCGTGCTACGGAAGAGGCAGCCACAGGGAGCGGGTGAAGGGAGTGCCTGGAGTCTCCCCGAGGGCTTCCCCGGCGCTCCAGTGGTTAAGAATCCACCTGCCAACGCAGGGACATGAGATCGATCCCTGGTCTGGGAAGATCCGACATGCTTTGGGGCAACTAAGACAGTGCACCACAGCTACCGAAGCCAGCACACTGAGTCTGTGCCCCGCAACAAATGAAGCCACCGCAGCAGAAGTCCGAGCACCGCAACTACAGAGGAGCCCCTACCTGCCGCAACTAGAGAACGCCTGTGGGCAGCAATAAGACTCAGTGCAGCCCAAACTAAATACATTAATTGATAGATTAATTAATTAATTTAAGAAGACTCTCTGAGAAGGGGCTCTGTGATCTGAGCTCTGGTGTCGGCAGGAGTAGCCGAGTGAGAAATGGGATTGAGGGCGCATGCGCGGGAGACAGCCGGGTCTGTTGTGCAGTCACTAGGGCGAGGCGTCAGAGCGGTGGGTGGGGGTTGTGCAGGAGGAGGCTCCCAGCAGGCAGGGCCCAGTGCGTGACAGGCTTGCTGTGAAGCTGCCATTTACCCTGAAAGCAAACGGGGGCCACCGTGGGGTTTTCAGCCCAGGACTGATGTTTCCTAAGCCTCCTCTAGTGGGAAAGTTGGACTTGATAACCCTTCACTTCTCCTCCAACCCTAAGAATTTATAAAGTGCTAGGAGATGTTGACAACTGTTTTAAACCTCTCGCCAATTCCCCTTCTCCCAGCCCCTTCATTAAAAGGGAAAAGTGACTTCTCCGGAACCTTCAAAGCAGCCCCCAAACCACCGATCTCTATCTCCTCTCTGTCCTCTGGAGAACCTGCTGCCTCAGAATTTCCTCATCAAAGGCCAAGTCGCGGGGAATGGCCTGCCAAGCAGCCACCCATCCAGCCTTCTTGTCAGGTCCATCCTTGCAGCAAGCAAGGCAGCTGATTTCTAGCCATCAATCCCCACTCCTGTGTGGCTGAGCCGGGACCCACTGAGGCAGCTTCAAAGGATCTGCATATTTATGATAAACTCCCTCCTTGGATGGAAAACGCATTCAACAGTAGCAATCACTGCGCTCTCTGAGCGACTTCCCTGACCAGCAACCTGTCTGAGCCTTAAAGGGTGTTCTCATTAGCGCAGGTGGGACCTGAGCTGTGCCAAAGGCTCATGCAAAGGGGAATGGGGGACAGAACACAGATATGGGGGTGGGGGGCCCTGTCCATGGACCTGTTCATGACTCCCCCCTCACTGTTCCTCCAAGGCTGCGTGCAGGCAATGGCAACACAGACCATCATCTGACAGCATGTTTTGGGGATTTACTATTGTTCTTTGCTTTGGAAGTGGGAGAAGTGATCTGGAGGGGGAGCAGATCCCAGCAGGTCTGCTAAAGTTGCATCAAAGCAATAGACACTTCCTGGTCTTCTGGCTACGAGCGCCAAGATAACAAGTGTAGCTGCCTTTACACTACTCAGTGATGCAGCCGAAGCACGTTCTAGAGTCACAAACACTGGACCACCCCAGCCAGACCACCATGGAAGATGGCAGATGTGCCTGCTGTGGGGTGGGGTAGGGGGCTTCTGCAGGCAAGGGGGCAGCACAGGAGATCAAAGAGAGACATCATATACTCCCAGCAACTGGTGAGACCTGCAGGAACTTCGAGAAGTTGGAGACTGGAGTCCCTGAACCTTCTAGAAGACACTGCATCCCTAATTCTCAGTTTGTAAGAGTGACTCACAAAAGTCATCCTGTCCATCCTCCTGCCTCTGGTTAGCACTATACTCAAGTCATTCCAGGAAATCAGGTCCTTGGAAAGCTGGGTTTGTATCAGCTTTGGAAAACAAAATATGGCTGCCGACTCACAGTGTTTTTATTTTCCTACTCCTGGTCATCTCTGCCAATCTCCATCTCCATACACACAGAGTTAAATGGATCCATGGTCCATGAAAAGGTGGCTCAGGACTGGTTTCTATGAAAAAATCACGTGAAAATAACACTGTATATTTTGGAAGTGGTGACTAGGGGAAAGAGGAGTAATTAATTAATTCCAAGGGCTGCAGTTCAGAAAGAACCAAAATTTGAAGACTAATTCCAGGAAGCAAGTTAACGTGGTGAATAGAAATGGAACGTTTTGAGTGAGGGAGGTCAAAGTCCCATGGTGTTCTCAATTATGTGCCACTTAGCTTCATCTGGAGCCTGGTCCCCACTTTAAAGTCTTTACTGAATTTGCTACAATATTCCTTCTGTTGTTTCATGCTCTGGTTTTTCAGCCATGAGGCACGTGGGACCTTAGCCTCCCAATCAGGGATTGAACCCAAACCCCCTGCATTGGAAGACAAAGTCTTAACTACTGCACCACTGGGGAAGTCCCCGGTCTCATGTTTTAACAGAGCCCCAGACAACTAAAAGGCTTTTATGGTGAGAAATTTGTCAACTGTGTCACACTGGGAATGGCTAGGGGCCACGGTTTGGGGAAGGAAAAAGTCAGAGGGGATGGACAACTCAAGCACTGGACAGTGACTGTTGACTGTAATTTTTACCTTTCCCAAAAGATGAGGAGCTCTGGAAGGAATCATGACTCATTTATCTCACATTCCCAGCCTTTAACACAAAGTGTCAGATTTTATTTTTTTGGGCTCCAAAATCACTGCAGATGCTGACTGCAGCCATGAAATTAAAAGACGCTTACTCCTTGGAAGGAAAGTTATGACCAACCTTGATAGTATATTAAAAAAGCAGAGACATTACTTTGCCAACAAACGTCCGTCTAGTCAAGGCTATGGTTTTTCCCGTGGTCATATATGGATGTGAGAGTTGGACTGTGAAGAAAGCTGATCGCCGAAGAATTGATGCTTTTGAACTGTGGAGAAGACTCTTGAGAGTCCCTTGGACTGCAAGGAGATCCAACCAGTCCATTCTAAAGGAGATCAATCCTGGATGTTCATTGGAAGGACTGATGCTAAAGCTGAAACTGCAATACTTTGGCCACCTCATGCCACAAGTTGAGTCACTGGAAAAGACTCTGATGCTAGGAAAGGTTGGGGGCAGGAGGAGAAGGGGACGACAGAGAATGAGATGGCTGGATGGCATCACTGACTCTGTGGACATGAGTTTGAGTGAACTCCGGGAGCTGGTGATGGACAGGGAGGCCTGGCGTGATGTGATTCATGGGGTCGCGGAGAGTTGGACAAGACTGAGCGACTGAACTGAAGTGGTCAAAAAAAATTTTATGCTAAGTTTCAGAAAAGAATGAATGAAATGGAATCAAATTATCTTTAAATATTTGAAGAGCTGGTAAAAAAAAAAAAGGGAAAGAGAGAAAGAAAGCTGATTGTTTTGGGTTGCTTAATAGGGCAGGATTAGGAGGCAGGTTTTGACTCGGTGCCTGGAAGCTTCTGGAATGTGTCCCTGGGGAGGCACGGAACTCTCTAGCCAAGGATGTGCTCAAGGAGAGGCTGTATGGCGGCTTCCCTCAGGGATGCTGTAGAGAACATTCTTGCATTGGGTTGGAAGATCACACCAGACACCTCAAGGGTCTCCTCCAGCTTGTTCTGGGCCATTCTGCAGAGTGGAAGGACCAGTGACTGTGAAAACAGCTACACCTGGATTCAGCTCTTAAGTTTGGAACTAACTAGCTGAATGGATGGGGACTTCCCAGGTGACTCAGAGTAGTAAAGAATCTGCCTGCCAATGCAGGAGACACAGGAGGTGAGGGTTTGATCCCTGGTCCAGGACAATCCCATGGAGAAAGGAAGGACAACCCATTTCAATATTCTTGCCTGGGAAATCCCATGGACAGAGGAGCCAGGCAGGCTACAGTCCATGGTGTTGCAAAGAGTTGGATGTGACTGAACAACTAAGCAGAACAGCTGAATGGATGAGGATCATGATTTTCTCTCAGTTTCTTTACTTGCAAGATGGAGAGACTAGTTTTATGCATGGTTGAGAAAGGATGAGAAATTTTAAGTACACAAAACACCCAGCACAGCTCACCATGTAGCAGACACCCAGTAAAGGGTATCCATTCTCATTATGTCAGCAGAGTCAGCTTTCTATCTAACCACAGGCGAGCAGAACAGACTGCTATGCAAATCGAGTTTCAGTAATCTTTGAGCTTAGCCAGGCCAGACGTTGAGGGGTTACCATCTTCATCGCAGAGAGGGAGAAAGTTGAGGTACCCTGTTGTGATACACAGTGAGCCAATCGAAAAGTGTTGATCCCACCTCCCTGGCCTCATCCCTCCCTCTCCCAAAGGCTTAATTAGAGCCTGTTAAGCCATTTCCGATCCTCAGATGAAAGGTGTACTCATCTTATTACAGCCCTAACAAAGTCGCTTGGGGCCTGCTCAGAATCTCTGATCTTTAAACCAAGTTAAAATGAAGGAAATTAAGGGCCTGCTGATGCTGTGCTTCATTTTCCCCCTTGCCTCTTTCAAATATGATTTCTCACAAATTAGGCAGGGAGATTATACTATTCTGATACCACCCAGGACATATTTTGGAAGATGGGGAGGGAGAATTTGGGATAGAGATAGGAGATCTCATACAGGCAAAAACTGGGGGCTGAAGCTAGCAAACCTTGTCCAGGTTTGGAAATGTTCCTTCCAGGACACCATAGGGAACATTTTCCCCTAAACAGCCTCCAATGGAAGATCCACAGATGAAAAACTCTCTCCAAACAGAATCAAAACAGTAATTTTTTTAAATGGTAAAAAAAAAAAAAAAACCCTGAAATTCAAAAAGACTATTTTTAAAATGGTAATAATCCCTTAATCAGCCACTGGCAGGGACTATGGTATTTGGTTCAGACATTTTACCAATTACAACCCACTGGGTCCCTGCGTGGTGCTTTCTAAATAATCAAACCCAGCTCTTAACAGTCACTCGCCCAGACAGGAAGAGAAAGAACAAAACCAAATCCAAATGAGAAGATGCCATTACTAAAGAAAGCCCAGCCCAGCAGGTGCCCAGGAGCCAGGCGCCGTCCTGGTTTGGAGCAGGTGACAGCAAGTTAAGGTGTTTTGATCTGGGGGCTTAGGGATTCCAGGAAAGTGAGAAAAGTCAGGAGTGGGAGACCCATGAGCATGGACTTGGGAGTCAGACAAGCCTGAGGATGAACTCCAGCTCTGCGCCCAGAGTCCTTGCTATTTGTGGACTTGGGCCAAGTTCCTTATCAACTCTGAGCTTCGGTTTCCTCACTTGTCAAGCGGGAGTTTTATCTACCTTGAAGGGCTGCCCCCAGATCAGAAGCAGCCTGTGCAAAGCGCTCATGTGTTGTCTGTGGCGCCAAACAGGTCCTCAAGAGGTGTTGCTTCCCTGCTCCATGTCACTCTCCCCTCCCCCGCCAGCATCACCGAGGATGGAATTGGGAGTATAGTACAGCAGTTATCCTGACATACCCCTGACATTCCTCCTACCCTGGAAGAGAAGCCCAACTAATTATCAGTCCCTAAACCATCTATTCATCCTGTAATAAGCAGGGGAAGGACACCTGTCAAGAGGCGAAGGCTGGGTCGGTGATTGGGATGGGACCTGGGGACCAGAGCTGCAGAGCTACATCTGTGCTCATGATACATCCTGCAGGGTTCTCACTGCTGCTCACGGAACACGAGCCAGACAGGCGAGCTGCAAGACAGTCACCAGATTTGTTGAAGGGAAATGGGTAACAGAAGAGGATTACTGTGATGTATTTTATAAGTCCAATCAAGGATGTGTGTCCCTTGGGGTAGCTGAAGGTAAAAAAAACACCATCCTATTTAATGGTCACTTCTGCAGCAGGTTCCATTCAATATTAGCTCAAAAAAGATGAGGGTGGGATACAGGGGGGTCAAGCCTGTTCTTAGAGGCTGCAGTGTGTATTTGTCAAAGGTGAGCCTGTGGACCGGGGCTTCCCTGATGGCTCAGTGGATAAAGAAAGTGGCACAGTGGTAAAGAATCTGCCTGCCAATGCAGGAGACGGGGTTCAATCCCCGGGTCAGGAAGATCCCCTCCAGGAGGAAATGGAACCCTCTCTGTTATTCTTGCTTGGAAAATTCCACGGTGGGCTATACTCCATGGGGTCGCAAAGAATCAGACGCGACTGAGCACACTGAGCACAGCCCATAGACCACCAGCGTGATAATCATCTATCTGGCTGCTAGTTAAGAAGATGCAGGTTCCTGGGAAGCACCCAGCTTTACTAACTCCACGTATAACTTTAGGGCTTAGGAACATACATTTGAAGGCAAGCACCATGGGTCATTCTTGCATACACCTGGGTTTGAGAAGCCCTACCCTCCACCAATAATTAGTGCTGTGGAAGATGGGGCAGCAGCCGTCTCTGAGCAAAACCCCTTGCTGGGTTGGGCTGGGGTTGAGGGGTGGGTGCCGGTGGCTGGAGATTATGTCTCCTAATGACTCAGGCAGTTCTGCAGCCTAGCAGCTGGGAAAAGCAGCCTGAGCGGTGGCTGGTGGAGAAGCAGAGGTAAGGTGAAGAGGTACTTCGAGGCTAATGAGCTGTTCTTCAAGTGGAGGGTGGGATCAGGGCCAACAGTCAACTCCGCCATGGCAGGTGTCGCCTGGTAGAAGTGGGCTCTTTCTGGGGAGCATTAGAAAGCAGGGCTGAAGGCCAAGGGAAGTTTTTCAAAGCCTGAGCCTGGGCTTTCTGTGGAGTGAGCCTGGGTTTGGCATCCTCGTTGTTCTCCTAACTTCTGTTTTTCTTATCCCCTCTTTTTCCTGACCCTGTTTTACTTTTCCTGTAGCCCTTACCTCTACTGATGTATTATATAGTATTTGTTCACCTCCTGTCTGTCCCCTACTGGAATACAAGCTCCATGGAAGCAGACACTAAGCCCGTTTTTAACCTTTGTCTAGAAGCCAGCCTGGCACAATGCAGGAACTCAATATATATATGTGTGTATGCGATGATGATTTAGTAGCTAAGTCGTGTCTGACCCTTGCGACTCCATGGACTGTAGCCCACCGGGCTCCTCTGTCCATGGAACTCTCCAGGCAAGAATAGTGGAGTGGGTTGCCATTTCTTTCTCTAGGGATCTTCCTGATCCAGGAATCAAACCTGGGTTTCCTGCACTGCAGGCAGGTTCCTTACTGACTGAGCTATGAGGGAAGCCCATATGTACATATTGCAAAAAATGAATAAACGTTCCTTACTTCACATCCCCCACTGGGACTCAGGAAGTCAGCCTGACAATTTTCCTACAGATGGGCGACTTCATTTGTTCGGGAATTATGAGCCCAAGGGCACGATTTGAGTTTAATAACCTGAAATTGCACTTATTTTTGCCATGTCAGTCTCTTGCCAGACTGTAGGCTCTCTCAGTGCAGGAACTGTGTCTTTTCCATTTTGTTTCCTCCATGCCCAGCCCAGTGCCTGACACACAGGACAGGCTCACAATCTATGACCATTCTGTGATCCTCCATCCCATAGTTTCCAACTGCCTACCTCACTCCCTCCCTATTTGGGAAGTTATGAAAAACAGTCGCTGATGTCATTGCTTCAAGATCACGGAGCTCCGGCCCTGAGCTGAGAGCAGTCGTTAACATAGCTCTTCTCTCAGTCTGGGACTCTTGCCTTTCACTTTATTGTCTTCCCAGAAGGGTGAGCTGCCCTTGCAGTCGAGCATAATTGCTTTCCTCCTAGAAGGAACTCCATTGGCCCTGGTGAGACAGGCTGAAGCAGAATCTCTCAGACACAGGGACCAAGTAGAAGGATGCAGGTATGATGGCCCTTCCAGCACAGCCCAGGGTGTCACCCAGATCACCTCTGGGGTCTGTTCCCGGGTCTCCGCTAGGTCTACCCAATCAGACTCTTGTGGGGTGCAGTCTAAAAAATCTGCATTTTCCACAAATTGCCAAGGTGATTCTGATGCATAATTTGTCATAATGGTTAAGAACTTGGGCTTTAGAGTCAGAAATGCTTGCATTCAAAACCAGCTGCCATGACTACATTGTTCAAGATCAAGTCAGTCAGTCTCCTGGAGCCTCAGTTTCCTCACTTGCAAAATGGGGATTAATAAGAAGTAACTACTTTGTGGGATTAAAAGGGAAAATATGAATGACATACTTCATGTGGCAAATGGCTCATGGTTAGAGTTTAATGAATGAAAACCCCTATGATAATGATGATGGTGGTAGGAGTGAAAATGATAGAGATGGTGGTGGTGGTGAAGGTGATGGTGATGGTGGTGGTAAAGATGATGGCAGTGGTGTTGGTGAAGAAGAAGATGATGATGATTCTTCTTAATCTCCTGGAAAGGTGATTCTGCAACCTCTTCAGTGGTATGTTTCCTTAGCCACTCTGATAGTCAGGAAGCTCTTCAGTATGTCTGCTTCATGATATAATTAGTGTATCATTTTCTCCTTATAATGTTTTCCTAAGGTTGGAGAAAGGCTACACTAAGAATAAAGAATTTACTATTAGAGTGATGGAGAGGTTGGGAGACCTTCAGAGAGGCACTTGGAGTGACTGCCAGAATCCCTGTTTCCTCTGATGTAAGAGAATCGGAGGAAAGGAGAGTGAGAAGGTTAATGCAGGAGGGTGAGAAAGGCGGGGCGAGTTGAAAGGAGCTCCAGAGGACGGAGCAGCCCTGAGTTGGTCAGGGAGCAGCCAGGAGAGGAGGAGTGTGATTGGCATGGCAGGGGGGCGGAGGTGGGTTGGTCAGAAAAGAGCTGACAGGAGAGAACTGAACACTGAAGGGATTCCTCAGATCCCATGGGATCTGATCTATAGGTGACCAGCAAGCAACCTGGAAACTAACACTGGTCCAAGGATTAGGGTGAGATTAAGGAAGTGGAATAATCCACATGGTAGAACTTCCTCCTTATACAATGCCCCCCTCTCTGCCCTCTCCCGCTATGAAGAACAGTTGCCTCCCTCTTGGTGTTCTGCTGGGGCTGTGACCCCTGATCCACACTGGCTGATCCTGGTGTGGGAAGAGGAGAAGCCTTGCACTGGACACTGCCTGCTGCTCTGGGGAGGACAGCAGGAGGTCATCCTGAGCACTAAGGAGAAATGGGCTGGGGACAGAGACAGGAGCAAGGAGGAGGGATCTGACAGCAGGCTAGGCTTACCTGCCGGAAACCGTTCCTTGTGAATTGCAAGATTTTCAAGGCATAGTTGGACCTCTGGCCTTTGCTGTTGAATTCAATGTGGCCGGTGAGACCTTCCAATTCTACCTGTCCAAGAGAGAGTGAGTTACAGCACCAAATAGGCCCAGCATTCCATGTGGCCTGGAGCAAGCATTCCACCATACTAGTGAAGGATGCACAAGAGAGAGGAAGCCGTCAAGACCCATTCTCCTGTCCAACTCTTGGCCACAGGATCTTGAGACTATGAAAGTGATGTCTCTGGAACCAGTTCAGACTTGGCCGGGGCTGGAGGAGGAAAGGATGCCCCACACCCAGTGACCTCACAGCTGCTGCATAAACCAACTCGGTACTGAGATGCTAGTTTGAGCTCAGATCCCCGGGAGCTCTTCCTCCACGCCCTTGTCTGTGAATAGCATCTATCCTCCTTGGGAAGCTGCTTGCCCATCTCTAAGCTGCAGGAAGTCAGGATGAACTGACTCTAGCTGCAAAGTCCCAGCAGCTCTGCACCAGGTTTCTCTGATGGGAGATGGCTTTTTCCTGGGCTAGAATCAATGTCCATCCCACCAGTGGTGGCTTAGCTGGGAGAACTCTGGGGTAACTTAGCATCAGGCCAGAAGTGCTGAGCCTGCAACTCCCTGAGGGGCCAACATCCATGGCAGCCTTATTCATCCCCATGTGTGCAGAGCTTTGCAGGGACCAGGTCTGAGCCAAAGGGGTCCCAGTTCCAAGCCTAGAATCCAGGGGCTGCCTAACAGTCTAAGGTTCAAGAGCCATTGCCCTGCAAACAAACTTGCCATGGATTCTCAGTGGTTTTTAGGGACTAGGGAACAACTGGGGCTGATGGTCCCCTGAATGGGATCACCACAGATCATTGTTTTACCCATGGCTGTGATATACTGGGGAGGCCTGCAGCTGGGGTGCCTTGAACAGTGTCCCCCCGTCTCTGCCCCTTGCAGGCTGGGCGTGGTCTGCAGGGTCCCCACCGCCCCTCACCATGCGCAGGTAGTTCATGAGGCTGGTGCCGTGCTGCCAGATCTGGGCCGAGCCGCAGGACAGGGGCTTCACACCGATCTCCTGGCTGCGGTTCAGCTCCTGCACCGCGGTCACCACGGCATAGACGGCGTCAAACAGCAGGGCCGAGGACAGCTGGGGCGGAGAGATAAAGCGGTGAGTGTAAAGGAGGGAAAGGAAAAGGAGGAAGAAAGGAGGAGGGGGAGGAGGAGAAAGCAAAACAAAGAAGTGAGGGAGTGTCTCTGCTGCCCTGGGTCCACCTCTCCCTGGAGACTTGCAGACACAGCTCGCCACGCCATTTCTCGCATCCTCCCACCAGGCACCAGGCTCTTTCCTGCCACATGGTTGCCACTTCCCATGTCGTCTGGGATGCGGTTGTCTTGGCTGATGCTCCCTCATTAGCAAACGCTCCAGATGCCGAGAGATCGGCATGTGCCTATCTGCAATATCCGCTGGCATTTGGCCTTCGAGATTCTTCAGGTGCTTCTAAGTAATTACAGCTCCAACAAGGGCTGCTGGGGGTGAGGAGGAGGAAGAGGATGGAAGGACCATCCTCAAGGTCCCTGTCTCCACTCCATCTGTATCTTGTCTTCAGAGAGGTGACCCAGGCAATGCATCTATCCCCAGTGTGCTCTGGGCTTCATGAGTCCTTTCTGCAGTCCAGCTTGGGCTGCCTTGAGCTCCTGAAACCTCCTAAGCCCGGAACATCTTCTTTTCCCAGCTTAGTCTCCAAGGGTCCTCCGTCTATCACCAGACAGCTCTTCTCTCCCAGGCTCCTGGCAATCAGTCCAGGTCTCTCACTGGGATCCTCCAGCAGCTTCTCTGAAACCTTGTGTTCCATCCACACTCCTCCAGCTTATTCCTCCTACCCCATCACCAATTTCACCTCCAAAGGTGTGAGAGCCTGTTATCTAACTTCTGGCTCATCAGCTTTTCCATCCCACTGCAGGTCTTCATTCCGAAGCATCTTTTGGATCTCCCAGTTGCTTTCTCCCTCTACTATTATTTACTAATTTAGCTCTGGAAAGCATTTGGCACTGCAGCTGGGGAAAGTCCTGGTACCCAACTAGTGCTCCATCCATGTTTCCGCTCCTGGGTCTGCAAAGGCCACCATCCCTGCTCCTTCCCGTCTTCCATCCTGTCTCCCTTTGGGAGCCGTCGCTGTCTTTCTGTGGCTTCTGTTCCCCATCCGTGTGGGCATGCCTCTAGGTCGTCTCTGCTTCTCCTGTCCTTGTCTCTTCTAAATATTAAATACCCCCAAACGACTCAATTCTCATTTAAAATCCTCTCCTCTTTCTTGGCTCAAAATGTTCCTTGGCAAACACCCGCGATTCTCTTGTTTTTATATTTTCATTTGTTTCTTCATTGCTATCTTCTTTGAAGCTGTTTGTAAATTGTTTAGGGGAATGAAAGACTGTATAAATTAAGATGAATCAATCTGACTCAAGGAATAGCAGCTGAATCTCTCCCCCATCCATTGGAATAAAAATAAGAGTATCTTTTAAACACACCACTGTAACCCTTATATTCCCCAACACCCTCAGATCACTGGATTCCCAGAGTCCTCTTGGGTGTCCGTTTGTCTCTGAACTTCTGTTGCTTAAACTCTGATCCCCAGCATAATTCCAGGACAGGAACCATTAAAATTTCATGGAATAGTTCTTACAATCTGGGTTTTATTCAATGAAATAAACACTTAATTACAAACAGCTGTTTTAGCCCAAATTCTAATTACTTAATCTAGCCATCTGTAATTTTAATGATTTTCTACGATTTTTGTTCTTTGCTGCGTGATAAATGGGAGTGGCATATGAAATTAGCAGGGACGTGTCTTCCTTCAAGACTGTCTTCTGCTCAGGCAGGCTGCCAGGCAGGCACGGCCTGGTGGGGGCAGCACTGAGCGCTTTTTTTTGGTGGTCACCCTTCTGTACAGCCACTCCCTCTCTGGGCCCTTGGAACTGGGCCCCCATTCCAACAAGCTCCACCTGGAACATCATGGGCCCAATAGGGAAGATGAGGAAGAGAGGGAGACACACTCCCGTTGGGAGAAAAAGAAGTAAGACAGAAGAAAATGCAAAGAAAATGTGGAGTGTGGGAGAGAAGAACAGAAAGAGCAAGAAGGGAAGGAGGTTATAGTGACAGAGGAAAGTGGGAAGGGCAGAGTGAGCGGGGAGGAGACGAGAAGGAAAAAGAGAACAGAACTGAAGGAGGAGGAGAGGATCGCGGAGGAAAGAGAGAGGAGAGTGGTCCCTCCCAGCTGGAGCCTCCCTGTAGGAAGCTGAGTGGTGAGACAAACCGGGCTGTGTGTTCCTGGAACTGATACTTTCTCGCCTTCCAGCTCCCGGCAGATGAAGGAGCTAGGCTGTTTGTGCTGGGAATTTCCGCCCCCAAAGAGCCTTGAGAAAGATGAGCTTCACGTTCGTCAAGGGGAAGAGTCCCTACATCACCTTCCCTTCAGACACTGTGGCTGGAAGGTTCTATAAGCTAGAGTCCAGGCTTCGCTGTGGCACCGTCCTCCGGAGGTCCCCCGCAAGGCCCCCTGGCACTCCTGCACCTCAGTTTTCTCATCTGTTCAACAAGGGGAGCATGACTGAGCTTGTCTGTTATTAGGGTGCCACGAAGAGGAAGACGTCCAGGTGGGACTGCTTCAAGCACCAGTGGTTCAGCATTCTATCTGTCCTCACTCCTTGACTCTCAGTCTGAGTGCGGCTTTCTTTGGCCAACAAAATGAGGTGGAAGTCACAGTGGGCCCATCCTGGGAGCCTAGGACTCAGAGGTCTTGTGCATTTCCACTTGTTCTGCCACCCTCCTGCCACCACCATGAGAGGACATGCCAGGCCAGCCTGCTGGGCTAGAAGGGTAAGAGCTACCTGGAGCCCCAGCCTGGATCAGCCGATTCCTAGGCATTGAATGAGCTCAGCCAGATCAACAGAGCTGCGCAGCTGAGCCAGCTTACATGAGCTGATCCCTGGTTGACCCTCAGATGCACGAGCTCCATAAATGTTCATTGTTGTAAGCTGGTGAGATTTGGGGGCTGGCTGTTACAAAGCTGATGTTGCAAAAGCTACCTGATATACTTACTAATGCTTCTTGAAATATCTGCCAGATAAAATGTTAAATAAGTTCATTCAATGCATGTAGTGGAAGAAGTGGTGAAGTGTTAGTCACTCAATCGTGTCCTACTCTTTGCGACCCCCACAGACTGTATCCTGCCAGGCTTCTCTGTCCGTGGAATTCTCCAGGCAAGAATACTGGAGTGGGTAGTCATTCACTTCTGTGGGTAGATCCTCCCAGGGGATCTTCCCAACCCAGGGATTGAACCTGGGTCTCCTGCATGGCAGGCAGATTCTTTACCATTTGAGCCACCAGGGAATGGTTCTCAAAGTATCCAGCAGATGGAATGTTAAATAAATTAATTCAATGCATAGTTGTACTCTTTACATTATGCAGTAAAATTGAGGATGGAATCATATCGCATTTTATCTTCACAAGAATCCTCTAAGATGGTCAAACCTAATTCCTCAAAATGACAGAAAAAGAATCTGAGGCCCAGGAGGGTTACATAGCTACTTCAGATCACACAGCAAGAGAACAACAGAGCCAGGATTTGAATCCAGGTCCTGTGCCTCCAAAGCCAGTGCTCTTGTCAGCGTATGTGAGCACAGCCAAAGCCGGTCCCACAGCTCTGGGAGTGGCACCGCCTGGCCTGGGTGTCGGGTGGTCATGAACCAGGTGCCCAGGACGGCCCATCTGCCTGTCTGTGGTCAACGTGCATACAAATGGAAGGGCTGAAACCCGCAGAGGGACACTGGCAATGTGGCACCAGGACTTTTGGTGTCACTGGGCCAGGTGCCAAATGTGGACTGGTTTGGCTTGGAGAGGAGGGGGCAGGTTTTGCCTCCTCTTAGCTCAGCTGGTAAACAATCCGCCTGCAATGCAGGAGGCCCCCGTTCAATTCCTGGGTCGGGAAGATCCAATGGAGAAGGGATAGGCTGCCCACTCTAGTATTCTTGGACTTCCCTGGTGGCTCAGCTGGTAAAGAATCCACCTGCAATCTGGGAGGCCTGGGCTTGATCCCTGGGTTGGGAAGATCCCCTGGAGAAGGGAATGGCAACCCACTCCAGTATTCTTGCCTGGGAAATCCCATGGACACAGGAGGCTGGTGGGCTACAGTCCATGGGGTCGCAAAGAGTCAGACACGACTAAATGACTTTCACTTCACTTCACTTCACTTCCTGATACTGTGCGCTGAGCCTCTGAAGTGTGTCAGCACCTCATTACAACACTAGTGTGATGAGTGCAAGACCCACAGACAAGACCAAGGGCACAGGGCTGTGCTCCTCCCAGGAGGGGTGAGCAGGGTCCCACCCACGACCCTGTGCCTGAGGACTCGTCACTGCCTCTTAAGCAACTGGGGGTGCTTCCTTCCTCCAGGTGTTTCGCCCCAGCAAGTCCTTCCTGTGGCATCTTCCCTCTTTCAGGTCTAAAACACCCTGCTAGAATGTGCCTGGTAACCCTGAGAACCTTCTAGCTCAAGTTTTCATGCCTCATTCTCTTGGCTGGTTCCCTGATCAAAGCTTCCTGAGCTTTGCAAGAGTTCTGACCTTTGGAAAGTTATGTGGGCATCACATGAACAGCCTCATGGGGCTTCAGGAGGCTTAAATCTAACCCGGCTAGGACAGCTCTAGAAAGCCATGCAAGCCCACTTCCAGAGAATGTGCCTTGTAATAAATGAACGTGAGCAGGCATCCCTGACAGGCCCCACAGAGTAAGGACATTGGACCCAGCGGAGACCAGCCAGGGAAATCTCTGCCTCCATCACACACACAGAGGGGAATGGCGTGCAGGGAGGAAAAACACAGGTAAAGGCACAAAGGAAGCCTCTCTGGATGAGCTGCACTGGGGGCAGTGGTCCACGGTACAGGGCCAGGAGTATCAGAATCTAGTTTCACTTGCAAACAGCTTGGGGTTTGCCCTTGAACAAGATCCCCACATCCTCTTCTCTCATCTCCATGCCTGGGCTTCAGTCTATCTGAGAGATGAAGGAACAGGTCAGCTAAAGCCCTTCCAATGTAAGATTCTTGGATCCTAAACTCAGTGGGCCTTAGCAACAGCATCATCAGGAGTCTGGCCACAGACAGCACTAAATGACAGTCCGGGGCCTCCACACACTCCCTCCCTGCTGACTCCTCCCCCAAAGAGTCCCTTGTAAGCACTTTCCAGCACTAGTACGATCTAGTTTTGAGCTGGGCCTGGACAAGGCTGGAGTCCTGGATGGGCTATACTTGGGGAGGGGCTGGCTCACAGAGGGGGTGCATGTGGCTGCAAAGGGGCGGCAGGGAAGGGCCTGGTGGGCACTTACTGCGGGCCCCGTGAAGGGCACGTGGTCACAGTTCTCCTGCCAGGACTGGTTGAGGCTCTGTGCAAACTCTTGGAAGAAAGCGTGGGACTGGTTGAAGATGGAAAAGCCCAGAATGTTGACACGATCGTCCATGAGGCTGTCCATCCTCTGGAGCGAGAACTCCTGAAAGACGCAGCAGGCAGAGCAGAGCAGGGTTAGGAAGGGCAGGGCAGGGTGGGCTCTGCAGGGGTCACAGCTGGGGAGTGCATCCTAGCCAAACGGACACCATTTCCAGGTGCTCTGCTGGGTGTCAGGCCCCAGGGAAGACAGAGAGTCCTTCCTCAAATAGCTCACAGTGGAGGGGTGCAGGGAGGGAGAATAGAGAAGTAAGCAGAATTATCTCTAAGAAGGCATGTGTACAATGCTCTGGCTGGAGAAGGAAAGAAAAACACGAATGAGCTGGTGGAGGCAGGATCGTGTGTGCATAAGGTGTGACCCATGAGCTGTTTTGAAGGATGCTTAGGCATTTTCTGGGTGGAAAATGTGAGTGGACCAAGGCTATTCCAGACAGAAGTCACCATGGATACAAAGACCAGGCGGTGACACAGTGTGGGGGCTCCTGCGGTATACTTTCACAGAAGCATCGCTCTTCAAAATGTGTCCACAGAACACCTGCCGTCAAACTCACCTGGGTATCTTGTTTTAAAAAAGTTATGCTGCCTGCATCCCACCTAATACCAACTGAATCCATATCTCAGAAGCTGAGGCCCAGGACCCGGTATTTTTAGCAGGGTCCAAGGTCATATGCACATCAAAGTTTGAGAGTCACTGGGTCAGAACCTGGATACGTGAGTGTGGGGTGACTGTGTGAGATGGAGCAGGAGACGTCAGCAGGGGCCAGAGCACAGGGCTTGGTTCCTGGGTCAGGGAGCTTGCACTTTATCCTAATCGTGATGGGACCTGAAGGCTCAGTCAGCCGAGGAGTGAGAAGATCAAGTTGTATTTCTAAGAATCTCCACCTGAACATCTGCAGGTAGGGCTGTGCCTTCATTTTTTTATTATTATTTTTTATTCATTTCACAAATATTGAAGTGCTAATTACGTGCCAGACATGGGCACAGAGGATGTTCTAGACACGGAATATATATGAACAAGAAACACATTTCGTGATGTCCAGGAACTTGCAGGTCAGGGGACGAGACAGGCTGTAAGCAAACAAATAAGCACATACACTGTCAGATAGGGCTTCCCCAGCGGCTCAGCAGTAAAGAATTTGCCTGCAATGCAAGAGCCACAGGGAGACACAGTTTCGATCCCTGGGTCAGAAAGATCCCCTGGAGAAGGGTATGGCAACCCACTTCAGTATTCTCGCCTGGAGAATTCCAAGAACAGAGGAGCCTGGTGGGCTACAATCCATGAGGTCACAGAGTCGGACGCAACTGAGGCAACTTAGCACACAGGCACTGTCAGATATCTGTGGGGGCTTAGGGTGGGGGTTGCTCCCCGAGATGAGGCAGTTAGGGAAACCCCACGAGGGGCAGTGGCATTTAGACACTCAAGGGAATTCTCCCAGGATGTGTGGTCCTCACCCAGTCACCTGGCTGGAGCCATGGTTTCACTCAACGAAAAGCTGCAGGCATCAGTCTCATGGAGGCCAGTTAGTGTCACAGGGAGAAGCACCCTTATCTCAGGCAGGGCTGAGGTCAGAGTCCTGGACCCCCAAAGTCCCCCTGGTTCCATACAGGGAAACCAGGCAAGAGAATGTGGGCTATTCAGCTCGCCAATCCCCGCTCCTGAAATAATGCCTTCACATGCAGGTCAGGTCATCCTTGTGCACTGAATTCACATTCGTCACGCATTTATTCCACATGCCTCGCACACAGCTCTGCACCCTCTGGCCACATGGTCGTTAGAGCCCAGGACTAACCCATCAGCCACTCCGTCTGACATGACAGATGGCAGGTGCCGTGGGCTAGCTTTGTAGCTGAGCAGAAACACGGCTCTTCTTCAGGCGGCCTCCTTGTCTTAAGGCTTAGTTCCTCCAGGCCCCTGTCACGTCCCTGGCAAACTCACTCACTCACATCCACGGCCACAGCCAAGCCCTCGGGCCATGGGCCTGCGCTCTACCCGGAGTCCAGCCTCATTAGCTGCAGCTTGCAGAGTAAAGTTACAAAGATGCCTTTGGAGTCACCAAAGGCTGACAGCGTGGAGTGGGATGAGGATTAAGTGTCTTTTGGATCCTGCCACAGCCCCGTCAGGGGAACCCGGACGTGTCAGAGAATGTATTGATTCGTAAGCTGATATGTCTCCGTCTCTAACAGGGCAGCTGCCCATGTGCTGTGGGCTATCAGCAGACACGAGGGGGCAGATGGCTAATGAGGAGAGAACATCTGGCAAGGAGGGGGTGGCGGGGTGCAGAGCCAGGCTGCTGTCAGGTGACCGAGGGGCCGCCCCGGCTGTGGTTGCTGTGGGGGGAGCTGGAGATGTCCCCTCTCCCTTGGCTTCTGTGTCAATGTGGGCAGCTCGTCCCCACCACCAACCCCTGCCCCATCCTCACACGCACAGCAGGGTGGAAGCAGGCCCATTTCAAACAATCCCTGATAGCTCAGTTGGTAAACAATCCGCCTGCAACGTAGGAGACCCCGGTTCGATTCCTGGGTCTGCAAGATCCCCTGGAGAAGGGATAGGCTACCCACTTCAGTATTCTTGGGCTTCCCTTGTGGCTCAGCTGGTAAAGAATACGCCTGCAATGCAGGAGACCTGGGTTCGATCCCTGGGTTGGGAAGATCCCCTGGAGAAGGAACAACTACCCACTCCAGTATTCTGGCCTGGAGAATTCCATGGACTGTATAGTCCATGGGGTCGCAAAGAGTCAGACATGACTGAGTGACTTTCACCTCACTTCACTTCCTGATACTGTGTGCTGAGCCTCTGAAGTGTGTCAGCACCTCACTACAACACTGGAGTGATGAGTTCAAGACCCACGGACAAGACCGGGGGCACAGGGCTGTACTCCTCCCAGGAGGGGTGAGCAGGGTCCCACCCACGACCCTGTGCCTGAGGACTCGTCACTGCCCCTTAAGCAACTGGGGGTGAGGACTTCCTTCCTCCAGGTGTTTCCCCCAGCAAGTCCTTCCTATGGCATCTTTCCTCTTTCAGGTCTAAAACACCCAGTTAGAATGCGCTTGGTAACCCTGAGAACCTTCTAGCTCAAGTTCTCATGCCTCCTTCTCTCAGCTGGTTCCCTGACCAAAGCTTCCTGAGCTTTGCAAGAGTTCTGACCTTTGGAAAGTTATGTGAGCATCACATGAACAACATCATGGGGCTTTGGGAGACTTAAATCTAACCTGGACAGATTTAGAAAGCCATACAAGCCCACTTCCAGAGAACTTTTGACATCTTGATATCTAGACTCACAGTGGCAGTAGGAGGGACACAAGTGCTTTGGGTTCAAATCCAGGCACTATACTGCCATGTATGATCTGGCTTCAGATCTTCGTTTAAAGTGGCAACAACAATGACAGCAACCTCAGAGGTCATTCAAGGAACAAGTAACAGGCATGCACCCGGCGTATCATCTCTGGCACATAAGACACGTTCAACATGTGACAGCTTCGAACATGCTACCACAAGACTGTGGGCAGCTGCTAGCTTCCTACTTCTTTGGTTCCACTTGTCTTGGAAACCTGAGTTCAGAAGGTGTTTCCTTGAAATGCATGACCCAAGCTGAGTAAGAATGAATGAATTAATTACAGACAGTTAGAGACAGCCCATCCCAAAGCCAGACAACCTGTCTTCCTGCCTTTTAATAACTACCTTCTCATCCTCCAATTATATCCTATTTTCAAAGGCCCCCTTAAGATAAAAAGATCCAGCAGCTTCCTTGATAATCCATCCTATTTATAATGACTCATGGGAGAGCTTGTGAAAGGACAAGAAAGGGGTGGAGTGTTCTTTTATTGTAATTTCCCAGGACACTTCAGGCTTCTATTCTCTAAGCATCTTCACTGTTAGGAAATGCTTCTTTCTGTCTAAATGTACACTCTCCTGCTGCTGCTGAAGCCTGGTATCTAAGTGAAAGTGGGAAACAGCTGCCCACTGCCAGTTTGTACCCAAAGAAAATCTTCTAAGTTCTAGTATTTCCCAAAGTGTGTTTCTTAGGACAGTAGCTTTTCCAGAAAGTATTTACAGAAGTTTCAAGAAAACAAGGTTCCATGTTCAAATAAGGGGAGCAAACATGGTGTATTCTAACCACATTTTCAAGATTTACAATGCACACTAGCACATTAAAGGGTTAAAGAAGTCCTACTGTAAAGCAGCTTGATTTTGTTTAACCTGAGACTTTCTAGACTCTATGAAACACTTTCCCCACCAAAGCTATGGATGTCTCACAGGAGTGTTCTATACACTGGCCAGGTGGAAATGATGTTTTAAACATGCTACACAGTCATGTACAGATGTGAGAGTTGGACCATCAAGAAGACTGAGTGCTGAAGAATGGATGCTTTTGAACTGTGGTGCTGGAGAAGACTCTTGAGAACCCCTTGGACAGCCAGGAGATCAAACCAGTCAATCCTAAAGGGAACTAACCCTGACTATTCATTGGAAGAACTGATGCTGAAGCTTTAATACTTTGGCCACCTGATGTGAAGAGCTGACTCACTGGAAAAGATCCCGATGCTGGGAAAGATTAAGGGCAGGAGGAGAAAAGGGTGACAGAGGATGAGATGGTTGGATAGCATCACTGATTCAATGGACGTGAGTTTGAGCATTTGATAGTGAAGGACAGGGAAGCTTGGCAAGCTACCGACCATGGGGTAGCAAAGAGTCGGACATGACTTAGCGACAACTGAACAACAACAATTCTGAACATGTTTAGGGAAACATGTATCATAACCCCCAAATCAAGTGATAGGGACATTTGGCTGAGAGGGTATTATATAAAATCAACCAGTTTCAGGGTGAGAGGGGAGAATAGGCCCTCTGGCTCCTGCTTTCCACTGGGAGCTCAAGCCAAGAAGGCACCCTGGCCTCATCCAGGTGTCCTGTGCTCCCCGGGTGTGTTCCCTGGCTGCCTGTGACCTTAACTGAAATGACAAAGTGTTAGGAACCCTGGAGTAGATCAAGTTCTCATGGGGACCTTGATTCTCTTCTTATAAACGTCCTGGGGAGGAAAATCCTAATGTCTCCGCTCCCAATGTGAGTGGATTCCACCACAGTCACGAGACCAGGGAAATCAGGGTGAAGAACAGAGGCTATGGCCACCTGGTGAGGCTGAGTGGTGGCACAGAGGCCAAGACCAAGTCTTCAGTTACTACAAGAGCACGTGGCTTTGTTACAGCACTTGCAATGCCAATATATTCATGTCCTTGGCCTCTTCCTCCCAAGGCCTGTGTGTTCCTAAAAGCAGGGATGTACCTGACCCGTTTATTATTTATTTATTTTTGGCTGTGCTGAGTCTTCACTGCTGATGGACTTTTCTCTAGTTGTGGCGAGTGGGGGCTACTCTCTAGTTGCAACGTGCAGGCTTCTCATTGCAATGGCCTCTCGTTGCGGAGCCCGGGCTCTAGGGCATGTGGGCTTCAGTAGTTGTGGCACTCGGGCTTAGTAGTTACTGCTTGCAGGCTGGGGCTCAAGAATTTGGGCTCAATAGTTGTGGCACACAGGCTTAGTTGCTTTGCAGCATGTGGGATCTTCCCCGGCCAGGGACTGAACTCATGCCCCCTTCATTGGCAGGCAGATTCTTATCCACTGCACCACCAGGGAAGTCCCCCATTAAAAAAAAAAAATTCTGGCTTCGCTCAAGGGTTGCGGGATCTTAGTTCCCTGACCAAGGATCAAACCTGTGCCCCCTTCATTGGGAGTGCAGGGCCTTAATCACTGGACCGCCAAGGAAGTTCCCTGCCTCATTTCTGAAACCTCCATTGCACCCAGCATGGTGCTTAATACCTGGAAGCTGTTTGCTGAATGTTGCTTGAGGCTGTGGATGGAAGATGCTTCAAAGCCCCGGGGTCTTCACGATGCCTGATTCTGCTCAGTCTTATTCCTACAGAAGGTGTAAGAACGTGAGCAGGATGGGGACCATACCTCGATTGTCCTCTGCAAGTTACATTATTATATTTTGAAAAGCAAATTCCTGACAGCTTGTTTTCTTATCACTGGGCTTTCTCATTTAAAAGTTATAGATGCGCACACATTTGTGTATGTGTGAGCATATGGGATTGTGTGTGCATGTGTATCCTTCTGTATACAGTGGTTTTCAGGGGACTGAATAGCTGCAATTGAAGCTATTCAGGTCACGCCCGCAAGTGAATACTGGAGAGTGTTACCTGAGATTGAAGGGCGTTTAGAAGAGGCCTGGGAGGAGCGCCTCATGCATGAAGGATGGAGAGCCGCATGGGTGCAGTGGATCGGCTGCATGGCCCCCTTTGTCCAGCAGCTGTGACACTTCCAGTGTCCTGGTTTGCCCACGGCCTTCCACTCTAGTCAGTTGCAAGGACCACTCCATGGCCCTACAGCCTGCTCATCCACCAGGCCAGGAGCTAGGGCAAGCTGAGTGTGGGCAGCGGGGTGGAGGGGTGAGGGACAAGGTCAGCTGACTAGAGATTAAAAGCACAAGGGTTTTTCATGATCTGGACTCAGCCTCTGTACTTGACTTTAAGGAGAAAAACAGGAAATCAAAACACAGGTCCAGACCATGTCCTGGGGTCAAGTCCATCTCCTAACCCTTCACTGCCTGGGCCTGGATGCAGGTGAAATGGGGGAGTGGGGGAAGGGCATTTCAACTCTCTGCCCAGGAGCCCCTTCTCCTTGGTTTCGTCTCCCAATTTCTGAGCCCCCAAGGGCCTGACCATTGCCAGGGCCACCTAAGCTAGACATTTCAAAGGCAGCCTCCACCCCCTCTTCCATCAACTCTATATCTAGTCAATCCTTTCACATCTGTCTCCTAAATGTGTCCTGTATCTCTATCCCTTCCTTTCCGATCCCGCCAGGTTAGGCCTTCCTCATTTTTCCTTTGTCTATTAAGTAAACTACCCCTTGGATCTTGGGAGACTCAGCCACGACACAGCACAAGTCCCAGCTGCCGTTCACGTGGATGGCAACGTGAATGGCGCCCCCTGGAGTCGTGCCATGTGGCGATCCTATCAGGGGACCGCAGGATATAATGAAAAGAGGTTTTGAAATAAGATAGTCTGTGTTAGAATCCTGTTTTGCCACATACTGTTTGGGTGATCCTGGGCAGGTGAGCAGCCTCGCTGAATTTTGTTCTGCTCAACTGTAAATGCAGATCAGAGCATCCACCTTGCAGGGACAATCCATGGCTTGTGCAGTCCATCCTCCTCGCTGTCCCTTCTCCTTCCTTCTCCTGGTCCCCACACTCCACTTAGGTCCGGACAAAGTGAACTATCTGGCCTGGGGGTTTCTCCTCCCTTCTTCCCTCCCCGCCTCACCCTTCAAGAAGCTATCCTTAGCTACTTGTCAAATAAGAAAAGTTTTGCCAAGTCAGTCACCATAAGGTGTTAATTGCTCGGTATGGCTCTTTGTGTGGAGACAGAAGGCTTGAGTTGCTGTTCCAGACCTTCCAACCATAAATAGTCCTAACAAAGCAATAATTATAATAATAATAACTGTGACAATTTATTGACCACCAACTGTGTGCCTGGCAGAACTACGCTGCATGTGCAGGATCTCAACCCATTCTTACAGCAGCCCTACCCCAGGGGAGTTATCAGGGTCAATTTATAGCTGAAGGAGCAGAGACCCAGAGGAGTGAGTGGTTTTCCAAGGCCACACAGCTGTAAACAGACCCAGACCCAGCGGTTTCTCTTTGTACCCCTGATTCATCCCCGTCAGCGGGGCATCGAAGGTCAAGGGTACTATGAGTTCATGCTGACTGTGCTGTAAAAGAGCTGGCAAAATTGAATTAAAATTCATTTCAGAATACACAACTCGACTTTAAGAGCAATGACTTCTGGTCTAAGATTTGCAGCTACAAAATGAACACTGGTGGTCCAAGAGAGTAAAGAGATTATCCAACATCAAGTAAATCTCTGCCTGAGAAGCATTTTAATTACAAAGGGTCCTGGGGATTGGTGCGGGCTCCTGACTGAGCAACTAAAACTGATCTTGAGAACATGGGAGAGCTGAGGTTTGCCCCAAGCCGTGTCTGTTCAGCACAAAGAATCCCAGGAAGGAATACGAGACACCACCAGGTGTCAGGTGGGGAGGAATTAGAAATAAATGCAGTATGATCGGATAACCAACAAGGACCTACGGTCTAGCACAGGGAACTCTGCTCAACGTTATGCGGCAGCCTGGATGGGAGTGGAGTTTGGGGGAGAAGTGGATACATGTATATGTATGCCTGAGTCCCTTCTCTGTTCACCTGAAACTATCACAACATTGTTAATCGGCTATACCCCAATACAAACTAAAAAGATTTTATAAAAGAAAGAAAAGCATTGCGACTGAAGACATGAACGGCTAACATGCATAGAGAAGTTACAGTCAGCTTCATGAACTTGGCTGACTTCAGTCAGGACAGGTTTAGGAGCCTTGGTCATCCCTGATCACCATCATCTGAGCCACAGAAGCTTTCCTGCTGGCCTGTGGGTGGTCTTGCTCACTGCTGTATCTCTAGCCCAGTGAAACTTGGTGCAACCAGAAGCTGGTTCTTTGGTGTCATTAAATGATGAGGACAGTAACTGTGCTGGAGGGAGTGGGCATGGATGCGGAGTCACAACATGTTAAATCAGGCATGTCTGCTGCTATTTTGTCCTAGATTTTCTTGACTGGAGCCCCAAATTCCAAAAACCAATCTCTGCTTTTTAATTGTTCAATCTTTTTATTTTAGTCTCTTTTCATTAGACAGGATTCTGTTACAAAATAGGGAAAGTCGCACTTCACAGTGTTGGCTGTGAGACTTAAAAGAGATAAGTGATATCTAGGAAAGCGCTATTCAGATAGGAAATATGACAGGAACTCCTTGAAATTATCAGTATTGCTAGTGTAACAGTACACTAGCTCGAGGAAGGCATTTTGGGCGCACTTTCAGGCATCATTAACAGGCAATGAGGAAGACAGGGTGGGGAGGGAGCCTTCTGTCTTCCCTACAGATTTGCCATGGAGGAAGATCTCTCTGATCTTGCATGGAGGCCTGAGAATTCAACATCTCCCTTCCTGCCAGGGCCACAGGCAACTTTTAAAAGTGCCACCCTGATGACGCCTCTACAGCCTCTGCAGTCTCGTTGGATTCCACCACCCAGACCCAGCTGAGCTTGACCGTCCTTCTCTGCAGACTCTTTGCTCCAGACTGGTTCATATTCACACAGTGGTGTATCCTTGTTCCTCTGTTGCTTTCACCCAAGACTCAACCTTTGATCTCTGCACCATGCTCAGGCCTGGCCCCTAACTTCCTGGGAAAGGAGACCAGCAACCTCCTATCACCCAAATCAGAAGCCATTTATTAAACATTATTTTATCATTGAGGATCATAACATTAACTGCTTCCATTGGCACAGCTCTACAAAACTTGTAAGGCGCTTTCGTGCACCTTTCGCTGGTCCTCACCAGCACCCTTGGTGTGGAGAGAGTGGGTTTTAGTCACATACCCATCTGATGGAAGGAGACACTGAAGTGCCTAGGAGTTAAGTATCTTGCTCAAAAGACACACTGGGATTAATGTCCAGGTACCTGGCATTCACGATCAGCACTTACACCTCCATTCCTCCCTACTGGGGCTCAGCAGTAGGCTAAGTCAATAGTAGCAGCAGTGTTAGTCCCTCAGTCGGGTCTGACTCTTCGCGACCCCATGGACTGTAGCTCACCAGGCTCCTCTGTTCAAAGAATTCTCAGGCAAGAATACTGGGGTGGGTTGCCATTCCCTTCTCCAGGGGATCTTCCTGACCCAGGGTCTCCCACACTGCAGGCAGATCCTTCAACATCTGAGCCACCAGTGAGGGATACAGCAAAAACTCAGATGCACAAGCCCTCCACTGAGGCTGTTCATGACTGACAACTTTTAATGTTCTGACCCCAGGAGTACTGAGAACACCAAAAGCTTCCAAATTCTTAAGCCATTATTACGAAGCTGGAATAATGGAAGATATCCTTGACAGTATCACTCCTAAACTTCTACTTCTCATTGTTCCACCCCAATCTAATCCCGTCCCTTGTCTGCCTAGCTGTGAATGCCACCATCACCCACCCATCATTCAGGCTCAGATTCGGAGCTCATTCTCCACTTCTCCCCATCTCATCCATGTTTGCATGCATTGGTTGTGGTCCCTGGAAACGCTGTGCCTCTTTAACACCTCTTGAATCTGTCCCCTGCTCTCCATCTACCGCTTCTGCCTCAATTCAGATCTTCACAAGCTTGTTCTCGGACTTTGAATGAATTGGTTTCCCCTCCTCCAGTTTTGCCTTTCTCCAGCTTCTTCCTTCATGCTATTGCTCAAGAGCTCTTTCTCAACAATTCAATTGATCATGAATCCCTCCCCACCTCCCAACTCCTTACTGCACTCAGGACAAAAACAAACTCCTTAGCTGGACATATGTGTCTTTTTACGCTATGATTCCTGCCTACCCCTCTGTTCATTCATCACCTTGACTTCCTCCACCATCCAGGAACTGGCCACTGTCCTCCCAGGTATACTCATCATCACTTAGAGCTTTTTATCCCATCACTGCTCAGCCACTCATTCATTCATTCAGACTCTAGCCCGCCAGGCTCCTCTGTCCATGGGATTCTCCAGGCAAGAATACTGGGGTGGGTTGCCATGCCCTCCTCCAGGGGAACTTCCCGACCCAGGGATCAAACTCGCGTCTCTTGCATCTCCTGCATTGCAGGCAGATTCTTTACCTCTAGTGCCATCTGGGAAGCTGTCATGAGTTTGTTCAAAGCAACTTCCCAAGGATTGGGTGCTATTGGAAATAATGTATTTACAGTAGCAGCATCTACCCAGGAGGAAAGCATATAGAAAGAAGTCAAGGTTATTGACTGAGTGAATTTAGGAAGGGAGCACCTGTCAGGCTGTTCTTATCTTAATGGATGGACAGCTTGGTCCTTTAACTTTCAAGGCTCTTTCCTTAAGACTAGAGCCATTCATTTTCCCTTGGGGCCCAAAGTATGGGGGAGGCCAGGACCCAAGCCTTTGTCTTTTAAGTGGCCTCTTAGGGACTTCCCTCCTTGTCCAGTGACTAACACTCTGCTCCCACTGTAGGGAACCCAGTTTCGAACCCTGGCCAGGGAACTAGATCCCACATGCCACAACTAAGGGTTTGCATGCTGCGACGAGAATTGAAGATCCCACATGCTGCAACTATAACCTGGTTCAGCCAAATAAATAAATAAAAATTGAAAAGAAAAAAAACAGTGGCCCCTTAGCCTTTCTTGAGAAAGCACTGAAGCCACCAGGAGTCCAGAATCTCCCGGGTCCCTTCACATCCTCTCCCTCCCTCCAGTTACCTGTCTATCTATCTGCATCACAGCCTGTGCTCTCTGCATTCTAGGTGATTGCTTTTTGTGTAACAGGTCTTTGAAGAAAGTAGCAGCTGGGAGGCTAATTCACGCCTGTCAGTGAATTCCATTTAATGGGAGATTTGGTTCTAAACCTCCCTGCTCCCGGCTTTCCTGGATCCTTCTCCCTGCATGTCTCCTCTTCATGTATCCCCATGACCTGAGCACGCACAGCCCTTCCTCCCAGGAACCTTGTCCCTTCTCTGCTTTTCTTCCCCAGCATGAGTCTACAAACAGGACTTCAAAAGCAGACTGTATTCTGTCTTGTCCAGAGCTCTGCTCCCTGCACCTTACTCTGTGCCTGTGCTCAAACATTCATTATACGAATTCATGACCACCTGCAAACATCATCAAGGCAGAAACACCTTTACAAAGACTTCAGTCATTTGCTCCCAGGAAGAAGGAAGGCAGAGGCCAGGGGGTGTGGGGGAACCCTCCCACCTCCACCCCAGCAGCTCTGTCTTCATCTTAGCTTTAGAAATGTTCTGTGCCTCTGGGAACTAAGTAAGTGGTTACTAACTGTGATGCCGAGACCTCAATGGATCAAACTGACAAAATGGTGGAGGCTTCGTGTTCTCCCCTTGGGCTGGGGGGCGCCATTGCTTTTCTGCAGGCCTGCTTCCTCTATCAGGCACTGATGCATCACCTCTGAAGTCCCCTGCACTCAGGGTCCACTGATTGGGCCTTCTGTCTGCACCGTGCTCTCCTTCCCTCCCAACTCATTAGCCTCAGGCTTGCAGAGACACAAGGCCCTCCCTCCCTCATCTTAGCAGGCATACTAGGAGTTGTTGGGGAAGATGAGTGACACTGTCAATCAGCAGCCTCAGCCTCCTCCCCCACCTCTGCAGCAGGACCAATGAGGGGCTCCCACAGGGGTGGGGCATCTTACTGTCTATGACACACTTGAGATCACTCAGCAAGTATATGACTAAGGCTAGACCAGGATCCAAGCTACTGGACACTCAGGAGGGAAATGGACATAACAGGTGATTTTTCAGATCTTGGCCATTTTGACTCACAGGCTATGATTTTTCCAGTGGTCATGTATAGATGTAAGAGTTGGACTGTGAAGAAAGCTGAGCACTGAAGAATTGATGCTTTTGAACTGTGGTGTTGGAGAAGACTCTTGAGAGTCCCTTGGACTGCAAGGAGATCCAACCAGTCTATCCTAAAGGAGATCAGCCCTGGGTGTTCATTGGAAGGACTGATGCTGAAGCTGAAACTCCAATACTTTGGCCACCTCATGCGAGGAATTGACTCATTGGAAAAGACCCTGATGCTGGGAGGGGTTGGGGGCAGGAGGAGAAGGGGATGGCAGAGGATGAGATGGCATCACCAACTCAATGGACATGAGTTTGCGTAAACTCTGGGAGTTGGTGATGGACAGGGAGGCCTGGTGTGCTGCGATTCATGGGGTCGCAAAGAGTCGGACATGACTGAGCGACTGAACTGAACTGAAACAAAACAAAACAACCCAGGAGCCTCTTCTCTAGGACACCCATCATTTTGGGCATCAGGAACATACCAGTGTGCAAACCTATCTCTGTCAAAGTACTTATCCTTAGTGACAAGTGGAGGCAAATCCCAAACAGTGCTGAGTTCAAGTGCCAGGGGCACAGAGAGGGGCAACATGGCCATAAAAATGACTGTTGATTTTCCCAAGCTGAGAGCTCATTGCAAGCTTAGGCCTGAAAGGCGAGCAGGAGTCAGCAGGCAAGGAGGTGCAGAAGGAGCTTCTAAGACAGAGAAGTGGTGGGATGCACAGAGCTGTGGAGGAGCAAGGCACTGGCTCAATGCAGGGCATTGCAAGCCACCCCATCTGGCTGGGGTGCTGGGCAGTAGGGAAAGGCACAGCTAGAGTCAGAAGTCCATTCCAAAGAGACTGCTTTGGGGACTTCCCTGGTGGTGCAGGAGTTGAGAATCCGCCTTCCAATGTAGAGGACACAGGTTCAATCCCTGGTTGGGGAACTAGGATCCCACATGCCGTGGAACAACTAAGCCCACATGACACAATTATAGAAAGTCCATGTGCAGCAATAAAGACCCAGGGCAGCCAAGATTTTAAAAATAAATTTAAAAAAAAGGAAGAAGATGCTTCGGACTTTATCCTGGGGGTAACAGACAGGGAGCTCCTGCAGGGTTTTAAGCAAAAGAGAGCTATCATCAAGAGGGGTGTTAGGAAGATCTTAACTCTTGGCCAAGATAAAAATCCAGCTTTGAAACTCACAGGAGAGGCGTCCACCACACAGGTGATGGCTGGAGGCTTCAGCTGGACAGGCAGGTGTCACACTTACCACCGGGCTGTGAATGGGAGCTGTCAGCACTGCAAACACAGGGCCGGGGGTGGGGAAAGCCTCAGATGGTGATTAATTGAGTGGCTGATGCCTTTGATATTGAGGGAAGCCTGATGCTGGGGAGAGAGGAGCTAGGCTGTTTAATAATAACAGCATTTGCTCCTCCTAATGGTGCTTGTAATACAACTGCACTTATAATGTAATAATAATAATAATATGATTTGCCGTAATGTATTTTCTTCTCAGTCTCTTTATGCTTTCCAAACATTCATTACATCTCAAGCACTCTTCTCAGTGGGGCCCAAATTCCCCAGGGCCAGGAGCCTATGAGGCAACTTCAGCTGTCCCAGAGGCCTCAGTTTCCCCTTTGCTCTGGTTCTGTCTTCTCTCAGGGGCTAGCTTACAGAGCATCATCGGGAGTCACTGTGTATGCCCCCCACAGAGCCACACAGTGGGTCAGCGGAGGGAACCTGGGTCCGCCATCTATCAGGGGATGTACCATTTCTGTCCCAAGCTCTCCAGAGGCTTTTTTCTGGTTTCCTGACAACGTCTCTCTGTGTCTATCCTTTCACCAGGCAGTGGGGGATTGAGATGGGGAGGGAGCAAATGAAATAAACTAATTTGCACAATTAGTGCACGGGGTAGGCAGGATTCTAAAGATACCACGCCTCACATATACACAATCCCTAGGAATGTGAGTGACTGATGAATTTTACTTCCGTGGTTAGGCTATGCAATATCGCAAGTGCATGCTCAGTCGCATCTGACTCTTTGAGATCCCCCGCCAGGCTCCTCTGTCCGTGGGATTTCCCAGACAAGAATATTGGAGTGGGTTGCCATTTCCTCCTCCAGGAGATCTTCCTGACCGAGCTTCTCCTGCAGCTCCTGCATTGGCAGGCTGATTCTTTACCACTGACTGAGCCGCCTGGGCTTCCCTGGTGGCTCAGAGGTTAAAGCGTCTGCCTCCAATGCGGGAGACCTGGGTTCGATCCCTGGGTCGGGGAGATCCCCTGGCGAAGGAAACGGTAACCCACTCCAGTGTTCTTGCCTGGAGAATCCCATGGACGAAGAAGCCTGGTAGGCTACAGTCCACGGGGTCGCAAAGAGTCGGACACGTCTGAGCGACGGAACGGAATGAAACGAGCCGCCTGGGAGGCCCTGGTATATGGTACAGTTGACTTTAAAAGAGGGTGATTATCCAGGCACACTACCTTTTTAAAAACAGTTTTCTCTGGCTCGTTGCAGAAGAGGAAGTCAAAGAGATTCAAAGTTATGAGAAGGCCTGGACTAGAGGCAGACTGTCCGTGGATGAGATGGAGACATCACAGAGCGGGTCATGGACAAGAAGAAGATGAGCTGGAGGGGAAGGAGGGGTCCTGGGCAAGGACTAGTTTCATTTGCTCCCTTCTGCCTCCCCATCACTTGATAAAAGGACAGACAATGAGAGGCGCTGCCAGAGAACCAGGAGCACGGCACTGGACAGTGACCTTTGGATGCTGAGAGCAGTCCCTAGCCAAGAGCTCAGAAGAAAGCAGAGATTCCAGTCCTGTATTCAACCACAAGGATGTAAATTCTGCTGACAACAGGATGAGCCTGGAAGTGGTCCCTGAGTTCTGGATGAGAACATGTCCAGCCAACACCTAAATTTCAACCTGAGTGGAGAGCTCAGCTGTGCGGTGTGGACCTACAGAGCTGTGAGCCAGTCACTGTGAGGTTTAAGCTGCTGGCTTTCTAGTAATCGGTTTCACAGCAACAGAAAACTCATACAGCACGGAAAAGCAATAAAGAGCCGTTTGTTAAAGACATGAGGTGGGCAGGGAGGTCAAGGGCAAATTCTCAGCTGGACCACTTGTGGAGTGAATGACCTCAGTTAAAGCTTACAAACATCTCTGAGCCTCGCTTCCCTGCTTGGTGGAACCGGAGCCCCTACATCGTAGTGGCATTTTGAGGATTTAAGATCGTGAGCATAAAGTACTTAGGATGGTGTCTGGTACTTCGCTGGTACCGTGGGAGCAATGATTGTTACAATACCAGCTAGTGAAAATGGGTAGGTGTTTATGGTCAAACTTGATAGTGGATTATTGGGAATTGCTGGATCAGTGGACAGAGGGAAGGCTGAGGCATCTCTCATTGAATTAATGGGACTATTGGTGACTCAGGTCAAGGTAGGTCTCCCCTCTCCCAAAGCTCTATTAAGCAGAAGGCCTGGGCAGTCAGGGGGGGACATTTCCATTTTACTTCTAGAGATATGGAGCCAGCGTAGTCCCCAGAGTCTAGTTCTTATTTCAATTTGATTTATTTCACAAGCACAGTCTGGTGCACCCCGCCAGCAACACACACAGGCATGGATGTGGGAGTATGTGTGTGTGTCAAGGAAGATGCAAGGAATGAGCTTCAATTCTATTAAATGGATGATACGCAAATATCTCCAACTTGGTGCCAGGAGCCCCGTGGGACCAATGTTCACTGTCACACTATTTGTCAAATATGAGCAAAGGGGCTGAGTGATAATTGGTTCCTCTGACACCAGGCAGGGTTTCTTTGCCTCCACCAGGGTTTCCACACCCCCGCTGAATGCTCCCTCGGTTTTGATTGATTTTCCTGGCAATCCTCATTTTGCTCTCACACCCCCCGCCCCACGCCATTAGGAATCAAGTGTATCTGGAAATTCTAGGCTCACCTGTAATACCCAGATCTCATTGTGAGGCCCCGATGCTGGGCTCCTGGCCGCCAGTCCAGTCCCTAGCTGGGGTTCTCCCTTTAGGCCTGCAGTGCCCATCACCTTGAAGGGGAGAATAGTTGACAGCCACCCAAGTGAATGTGCAGCGTCTCAGGCATTTATGACCAGCTAGCACCACAATAAAGGTGTTAACTCAGGTTCACTTGGGCTTCCCAAGTGGCACTAGTGGTAAAGAAAGTGAAAGTGAAAGTCACTCATTCGTGTCCGACTCTGCGACCCCATGGACTATACAGTACAGTCCATGGAATACTCCAGGCCAGAATACTGGAATGGGTAGCCTTTCCCTTCTCCAGGGGATCTTCCCAACTCGGGATCCCACGTTGCAGGAGGATTCTTTACCAGCTGAGCACAAGGGAAGCCCAAGAATACTGGATAGAATACTATCCCTTCTCCAGGGGATTCCCAACCCAGGAATTGAACTGGGGTCTCCTGCACTGCAGACAGACCCTTTACCAACTGGGCTACTAGGGAAGCCCATTGGTAAAGATCCCACCTGCCAATGCAGGAGACATAAGAGATGAGAGTTTGATCCCTGGGTCTGGAAGATCCCCTGGAGGAGGACACGGCAACCCACTTCAGTATTCTTGCCTGGAAAATCCCAGACAGAGGAGCTTGGCGGGCTATAGTCCATAGGGTCGCAAAGAGTCGGACACGACTGAAGTGACTTAGCACGCATGCAGATTCACTTGTGACTCCCACCTTTCTTCTTTATCTGCCTTTCATAGGACATGGAAGGTGGCATTTGGCTGCCTGTGTGGAGGGAGGTTAGGGCTCTGAAAGTTCCTCCCCACCCCAAAATACCTTCCTCACCAAATCCACAATTTCCCATAGGATCCACTTCCTTGGTAGAGACTTTGGTTAAAATGGAAATGTCTAAGGCATTAAACTGTGTGTTTAGAACATCCATCCCCCTGTCCTCCTCCACCTGACTAAGTAGTGCTTCTTTAGGGCCCACTGGGTGTGGCCTCCTCCGGAAGTTTCCACGAGATTGCCAGGCTCTGGGGATAGCTTCATTATTTTAACCCACTGGTGTTCAGTCCTCTGTTTGGGTTTGCCTCCCACTCCACCCTGACCATCTCAGAGAACAGACTGTATTCCATGGTTGCATTCCTTACAGGCTCAATTAACGCTGACCAGCCAATGCATGGTCAGGAGACTTCTGCCCGCCACTCCTGACTCACTGTGAGAGCTGAGCAAGTCAGGGTCCCACTCCAGCTATTTCCCCTCAACTGTAAAATGATGAGATTCAGTGAGATGCTCTCAAAGGTCCCCCTCAATTTTGTGCTGTCATCAGCCCTTCACATATCGGCATGAACTGGATTTCGAGGCCCTTCGCCCATCAGGGCTCTGAGGAGGTGGCCTGGATGTGGGACGCAGGATAGCACCTTCTGGGCAAGAGAGGGTGAGAGGACCAGACACTCAGGAGCCAGGGGTGCTGCCCTCAGTGGGGGTGGGGGGAACTAGGAGAGCAGAAGACAGTGACGGACAAGCAATCCAGACCAGGGCACCAGAAGCCATGAAGAGGAAAGTCAGAAGCTTCACATGCCCAGAGAATCCATTCATTTACTATAAATTCACCCCCATGAAGTCAACAGAATTTAAGAGCTGAAAGGTCTTTAGAGATCCTTCAGTTTATCCCCAGGGTAGAGAGGACTTCTCCAAGATCACACACGGTCAGTTAGTGGGAGAGCCAAGACTAGCCCTTGGAACTACCAGGCCAAATTCTTTTTAAAAATTTATTTATTTATTTGATTGCACTGGGTCTTTAGTTGTGGCGCTGTGGCATATAACTCTCTAGTTGTGGCATGTGGGGTCTATTAATAGTTTCCTGGCCAGGGATCAAATCTGGGCCCCCTGCATTGGGAGTGTGGGGTCTTAGCCACTGGACCACCACGGACGTCCCTATGCCAACTTCTAATACTAAAAAGTCCAGCAACTTTGCAGGGCAGACGGAATGTCATCTGACAGGAACTTTCCTCTGCCAACTCTGGTTCCCCTCTCTGCATCACAGGTCCTTGCTCCGGCTACAGCAGGCACCCTGCTTTTTCTTTGTCAGACCTACCATGCTTACCTCTGACCACATGCCATCATCCCATTCACCTTTCTAGTGATAGTGTCAGTCATGTCCAACTCTTTGCCCATAGACTATAGCCCTCCAAGTCCCTCTGTCCGTGGAATTCTCCAGGCAAGGATACTGGAGTGAGTAGCCATTCCTTTCTCTAGGGGATCTTCCCTATCCGGGAATTGAACCCGGGTCTCCTGCATCGCAGGCAGATTCTTTACCATCTGAATCACCAGGGAATCCCCTTCCTTTGTAACCTTCCCTCAATAAATGATTCAAAGCAAGCCAAATCTGTAAACCTCTCTCAAAGGTCCCAAAAAAGCACTCAACACTCTTCCTCTGGGCTTCCACTTCTTGCCTCTTTAAGCCACATCCTACCACTGCTTGCATTCCCTGCACACAGCAGACATGTAATAAATGTTTGCTGAATAAGTGGAGTTGACTTCAGCATTTTCCATAGGTAAGTTGCTTAATCATGACTAGCTAATCATTTTATAATGCCATAACTTGGACCAAGGGACTTCCAGCTGTCAGCTCGTTTCCCCAGATGCAAATGTAGAGAATAATTTTCAGTCGTGGCCTCCTGAATCTTTTTCCAATTCTCCCTGCCATTTCCCCTGAACACACCCCCTCTAGCTGTGGCCCAGTTCAGAGAATAGACACAGGAGGGTTAGCAACCAGAGAGCACAATTCTGGAATAATAGCAGCAGCAGCAGCAGCAGCTTCTCTTTAAGATGCTGTTGGACCCGTGTACGCCCAGGGGACACTTGTCACTGCCAGATCTGCCCCCTCTCTGAGTCTGCATTTGGTGGGGGCGGTACCTTGAAAGCTCAGTCAGACACATGGGGAACTTTCATTCCATTACTCTTTTCCTAGTTTCACTAAAAACATATTTATTCACCAAAGTATACTGTATTATGCAGAGTGGTTCTCCTAAAAGGCTCAATAAAGGTGAAATATGTGGATAGTCTTAATAATTTTACAATAAACTACACTTTAGAATCAATTGCTCTGGCACTGGAAAGTTGTCCAACTGATGGATTGTAGTTGTTGGCTAGCTCTCTGTGTGTGTGTGTGTGTGTGTATGTGTGTACACGTGTGGTGTGTGCTTTCAATAAAAGACTGTAAGACATGGAAGAGGCTCACGCACCCTGGGAACTGTAGTTGTAACTTCAATTCGATGAGAGACCAATTCTGAAATGTTTCTGATAGCAGCTTTGGAGTTTTCAAAAGTTAAGACACAGTAAACCAGGACACTGAGGTCTAAGCATGGAAATACTCAACAGGGAAGTGGGAAAGAGGGAAGGAAAGGAAATAATGTTTACCAGCAGCCTAGTAAATAATATTGACAGGATTAGAAATGTTCCATGGTCCTCACAAAATGATGGTATATGAATTTTCATCCCCATTTTACAGAAGGGAAAACTGAGATTCCAGTAGGTTAAGTAACAGGCCATGCGTACAAATCATGCATGGCAGGACCCAGGTTCCAGCTCAGGTCCTCTCTGATCTGAGTCCCCAGCTGCCTCCATTAAGCCATGTTTCCACCCTCTGTGTCATGACACAGTCATAAGGATCACCAACCTTGAGTGCCGAGTCATGGGGATGGTGGACGGGACTAGATAATTTCATAATGACCTTGGAAACCCGAAGCAGAGGTTTTGTTTCAGAGACCCTTGGGTTCTGGCTCAGGAGTGCCAGGAGCTGACTAGAAGAGGCCGCTTGACCAAGGCTGACCCAGGCAAGGTGTGGCCAGCAGAGGAAGCAGCCCCAGGTGACAGGTCACTCAGCACAGTCAGCCAGACTGTCCTTGCACTCTTTTGCCCCTTCTCACTTCTGTGGTCACTACTGGTGTCAACCAAGGGCCACAGGTTTCAACACCACCCTCACTTATCAGAAGGGGCTTCCCTGGTGGCTCAGAGGATAAAGTGTCTGCCTGCAATGCAGGAGGCCGGGGTTCGATCCCTGGGTTGGGAAGATCCCCTGGAGAAGGAAATGGCAACCCACTCCAGCACTCTTGCCTGGAGAATACCATGTACAGAGGAGCCTGGCGGGCTACAGTCCACAGGGTCTCAAACAGTCGGACATGACTGAGCAACTTCACTTTCACTTATCAGAACCCCCTGATAGGGGATTTCCCTGGCAGTCCAGTGGTTAAAGCTTCACCCTTCTACTAAAGGGGTGTGGGTTTGATCCCTAGTTGAGGAATTAAGATTTTTCATGCTGCAATATGTGGCCAAAAAAAAAAAAAAAGAACCTCCTGAAACTCCATGCTTTGGATCCTGAACAAAACCATCCTTGCTGAACTTGCACACCCTTAATTTCAAGTCTGTCCAGCCCAGAATGGAGGAAGAGTGTTCCAGACCAAGTGGTTACCGTGTGGGCTACAAAAATGCAGGCATCCTCAAAAAGAGGGGCACTGAGCCCTGCTCCTCCTGGCTGAGCTGGGGACCTCTGCACTCATTGGGCTTACTTGGGATGAGCTGAATTCCTGTTGGATGAAGGAGATGAGCCTTAATCCTGGCCAGTCATCCCAGTCCAAGAACTCTATAAGGTTGTGAACTTCTCCACTCATTAACTCAGTATTTATTGAGCACCTACTATATGCCAGTAGGCTACTGGGGTATAGTGATGGACAAGACAGACTTGGCCTTGTGTGTGTGTGTGTCTGTGTGTGTGTGTGTGTGCACTTAGTCATTTCATTTGTGTCCAACTCTGCAACCCTATGGACTGTAGCCTACCAGGCTCTTCTGTCCATGGGACTCTCCAGGCAAGACTACTGGAGTGGGTTGCCATTGCCTCTTCCAGGGGATCTTCCCAACCCAGGGTCTCCCACATTGCAGGCGGATTCTTTACTGCTGAGCTACCAGGAAAGCCCAGACTTGGTCTTTCTTTTATGAAATTCAAGATCTGGTGGAAAGGTCAGATGTAGAAGAAGGAATTCCTGCTTGAGATGGATGCTACAAAATACAGAGGACAGGGCGCTGTGAGAGTGTGTAACAGAACTCAGCACAGGCGACGTCAGCGGAAAGTGCCTCGAGGACCTGGCATTTAAGGAAGACCTCAATGATGAATGGTGTTGGCCCATCAGAGAAAGGAGCAGGAGAGCAGGACAGTCAGCATTTGCGTCCTTTGGAATCATTTGTTTCTTCCCTCCCTGACTGCCCTGGCTCCCCTTTCTGTAATAATTTTAGCAATTTCAATTACTTATGGCTAATCTCTCTGACAAACCTCTAGAAAAATAAACACAGGCTCAGTATGCTTGACAGTAACATGGACCCAGAGGAGAAAAATTGGCTGCATATATCCATTCTGCCCAAAAAAGATAGAGACTGGGGCACAAAGGAGTTATTTCTGCAGGACCTGGCTACTCTTTGGGAATCCAGGGAGCTGTTAGCTGAACAGCCATGGGCCCTCGATCTAATGGGTCATCCTATCCTCTTCTCCAGGAAATATTCCCAACCACAGAGTGCTGTGAATTGAAATCCCCTCAACGGTGTGTAGGATGAAATAAGTCCAGGACTATAAAGAACCTCAAAGATCACCTACTATTAATACAACTTCATAGTTTTCAGATGAAAAGACTAAAGCACAGGGAGGAGAAATGGCTTGTCTAGGTAAATTCAGTAGAGTGAGGCGGCTAAAAGCTAACTGCTTGGGTTACTACCTTGAGCAACGTATCAAAATTTTATGAGCCTCAGCTTGCTCATCTCTAAAATAGGGATAAAAGAGGGCTCTCCTAGAGCTGTTGGGTGAGGTTTAAATGAGAAAATAACTGAAAAGCACTTGTTACAGAGTCTAGCATGCAGAGGGTAGGTAATAAATATCAACTTTGACTAATACTGTGTTGACCACTAGTTAGTAGCGGGGCTATAACTATATATGATGAGGCCTCCTGTTCGTATAACCCTTACAATGCAAGTGTAACCCTACAGGTGCTAATATAACCATTCAGGTGCTGGTGCAACCCTGCCTCATGCCTTCCAATACCCAGCCAGCACCAGGTCCTTTCTCTTTAGATTCCCCAAGGGAACAACTCTGAGTTGTTAACTGCCTCTATATACATGGCACAAATGGCATTGTGCCCTCCAGCACAGTGCTGGTGGCAAGAGCCGAACACTCTAGCCCTAACTGGGGCAGGAAAATGAAAAGATGATCACAGCATCCAGCAAGCCATGCTGCCTGCAATGCTGGGAGCAGCCCAGGTGGCCCACAGACCATATAGTTCCCACTTCCAGGGCCCATTTCCTACTTTTTCAGACATTTCACGATTCTGACCCTTACCCTAAATCTCTACACTTCTCCTGCCAAGGCGGTGGCTCCCTGCTTTGGCACCAGGCCCATCTGTGCTCACTGACAATAGATTAGGGTGATTTTATCTTTTCTATTAGGCAGTGATTGCGAATCTCCCTGGGTTCATTAGTAGCTGGATAATCCTCCCAGATTTATTAGCTCAAACTGCACTTCCTCCTTCACCTCCTCTCTTCAGATGGCATCTCTGCTCTCTCAGCGGCCGACTGGGCTTTGCCCAAAGGCCCTTAATTCTTCACATCCTTTATCCAAACTCCCATCAGTCTTCCGGAACAACGGTTCCCACAGCCAAACCTGGAGGCCAACTGGAGGACAGAGTCTGCTTCTAGACTAAAGAGCAGGACGAGCACAGTGAATCCATATCTGTCCAGTGCACGCCCACCTAGAAGCACCAGACAGGACCATCAGGCCAGCAGCCCACCTGGGCAAGAGCACGCAAGATGCAGACCCTTTTAGTTATAAGAGAGCTGACAATTTTGCTTCCCTTGTGGCTCAGCTGGTAAAGAATCGCCTGCAATGTGGGAGACCTGGGTTTGATCCCTGGGTTAGGAAGATCCCCTGGAGAAGGGAAAGGCTATCCACTCCAGTATTCTAGCCTGGAGAATTCCATGGACTGTATAGTCCATGTGGTTGCAAAGAGTTAGACATGACTGAGCAACTTCCACTCACTCACTGACACCTTTATTACAAAGTGTTGGTCTCAGCTAGCCTCTAAACAGACATGCCAGGGCTTAGGTTGCTAATTGCTCTTTTAGAATACAGGGAAGAGACCTGGGATGATCATTAATCATTTGATAATGCAACAGATATGGCTAGCCAGTCAGCATTCCCATATCCTCTTCTCCCTGGGCACACAGGACATGATGTTTCCCCATCTCCCTTGCGGCAGGTGTGAGCATGTGGCCAAGTTTCAGCCAATGGATTAAAAGGAGAGATACTATGGGCCACTTCCAGGCCTGGCCCCCTCAAAACCCTCTTGTGTCTGACCCACTGTGTTTTGTCCCTTTCCTGGCCTGCCAGTGAACACATTAGAAGCTGGAAGAAATCTGGCCTTCCAGATGACCTTCTAGAAGGCTGCCCGATGATCAGAAACACACCTGGGGGACTTTTGAGTGAGAAATAACACGTCTACTGTGTGAATCCATGGAACTGCAGTTGGCATTGCCTACCAGATACAAAGTGTTATCCATTGCTGATTTTTCATTTTACCAAGATTTCCTGAGATGGATATTATGATTCACATTTTACGTATGGGGAAACTGAGGCCTGCCAAGAGCATCAGGGTGCACAGTTAGGAAGCTCCCAAACTGAGGGTTTTCACCAGCTCTGACAGGTTTTATATATATTTACCACTATAAAAAAAAAGAGTTCTGAAAAAAGCAATCAAGTTCTGATACTGCTATAATGTGGATGAATCTAGAAAACGTTATGCTGAGTGAAATAAGCCATACACAAATATTACATGATCCCACACAACAATAATATTGTGACTATACAATAACTGATAAATATAATAAATAAAAACTGGATTTTTACAGCTTCTTTCTCTCATTAGAAAGCTTTCTAATCCGGATTCTCCACTTCAGCCATTCACTCTCTCTTCTTTCAATGGGAAAACTCCAAATAGAAATAAGAAACACATCTGAACACTTCATACCATTAAGATGGCTATTATCACAAAAACAAAAAATAACAGGCATTGGGAGGATGTGGGGGAACTCAAACCCTCATTCATTACTGATGGGAATGAAAATGGTATGGCTAGAAAAGACTGTGGTGTTCCTCAAAAATCAAACACAGAATTACCATATGATCCAGCAATTTCACTACCAGATATATACCCAAGAGGATGGAAAGCAGGGAATTGAACAGGTATTTGCATACCTGTGTTCACTGAGACACTATTCATAATGGCCAAAAGAAAGAAGCAACATTAATGTCCATATTGATGGATGAAGAGATAATGTGTGGTATATATGTAAAGTGGATTGCTGCTGTTGTTCTTTCAGTCACTAAGTCATGTCCAACTCTGTGACCCCATGGACTGTAGCACACCAGGCTTCCCTGCCCTTCACCATCTCCCAGAGTTTGCTCAAACTCATGTCCATTGAGTCAGTGATGCCATCCAGCCACCTCATCCTCTGACACCCTCTTCTCCTTCTGCCATCAGTCTTTCCCAGCATCGGGGACTTATCCAATGAGTCAGCTGTCCTCATTAGATGAGGAAAATACTGGAGTTTCAACCTCAGCATCAGTCCTTACAATGAGTATTCAGTATGATTTCCCTTAAGATTGACTGGCTTGATCTCCTTGCTGTCCAGGGGACTCCCAGGAATCTTCTTCAGCACCACAGTTCGAAGGCATCAATTCTTTGACATTACACCTTCTTTCCCATCCAGCTCTCACACCGGCACATGACCACTGGAAGACCATAGCCTTGACTCTACAGACCTTTGTTGGCAGAGTAATGTCTCTGCTTTCCAGCACACCGTCTAGGTTTCTCATAGCTTTCCTGACAAGAAGCAATCATCTTCTGATTTCATGGCTGCTGTTACTATCTGCAGTGATTTTAGAGCCCAAGAAGAGGAAATCTGTCACTACTTTCACCTTTTCTCCCTCTATCTGCTGTGAAGTAATGGGGCCAGGTGCCATGATCTTAGTTTTTTAATGTATTACTCAGCCTTAAAAAGGAAGGGAATTCTGACGCCTAGATGACCCCTGAAGACATTATGTTAGGTGAAATAAGTCAGACACCAAAGGACAAACATTAGAATTCCATTTATATGAAGCATATAGAAGAGGCAAATTCATAGAGGCAGAAAGCAAAATGGTGGCTGCCAGGGGCTGGGAGGGGGAGAGGGTGGGGAGTTGCTGTTTAATGGGTTTAAGGTTTCAGTTTGAGGATGAATAAAGTTCTGAATGTGGATCGTGATGATGGTTACCCAACGATGTAAATATACTCACTGTACTGAATGATATCCCTAAAATGGTAAATTTTATGTGTATTTTCCACTATAAAAAAGAGTTTAAAAAAAGGAATGAAGTTCTGATACTTGCTATAATAAGGATGAATGTAGAAAATGTTATTATGAATAAAATAAGCCAGACACAAAAGACAAATATTACGTGATTTCACACAATGATAATATTGTGACTGCACAGTAACTGAACTACCTTGTTCTACTTATTATCTGGAAATTAATAAAATGGTATTTCAGGAGTCACTTTTATAGGCCGTTAGAGGCTGGACAGCAAAATAAGTATCTCCTGTTCTTTTTGGTACCTGGGAAACACAAACAGAACTTCCTTTTCTATAATTTCATTTATTTATTTATGGCTGTGCTGGGTCTTCATTGCTGTATGGGCTACTGTCTAGTTTCTGTATTTGGGCTTTTCATTGCAACGGCTTCTCTTGCTGTGAAGCACGGGCTCATGGGCATTAGTAGTTGTGGCACGTGGGCTCAGTGGTTGCAGCTCCCAGGCTCTAGAGCAGGGCTCTTCTGGCGCATGGGCTTAATTGTTCCACCACATGTGGGATCCTCCTGGACCAGGGATTGAACCTGTGTCTCCTTCATTGGCAGGAAGATTCTTAACCACTAAGCCACCAGGGAAGCCCAGGACTTCTTAAAATAATACCTTCCCTTTACTAGACTTGTGTTGTGAGTCAGTTTCTGCGTGGCTATTATCTGCCAGGGTAGGTATTATTAGTGTCCACCCGCAGATGAGGTCACCCAGGCTCAGAGAGACTAAGCAACCCGCACTGGATCACACAGCTGATAGCGAGTCAACCTGGGGTCTTTAGTCTTGTCTACTAATGCAAAGGCCTGCACCTTTGTGCTAACTCTCAAATGCAAATCTGAGTGCCTGCTGCATCACTGTGGCCGAATTTAGAGAGATGGGACATGATGGACATCCTTGAGGAATCAGAAAATAAATAAATAAGAATTAAAGTCCCGGTGGCATCTATATTTGGGGGGAAGGGCTAGAACAGAGGTTCCCAGCCTCCAGGATCTACTGCCTGATGATCTGAGGTGCAGCTGATGCAATGCACACAGTAAGTGTCATGTGCTTGAATCATCCAGAAACCATCCTCCCGCCTCCGGTCCATGGAAAAATTGTCTTCCACAAAATCGGTCCCTGGTGCCACAAAGTTAGGGACCACTGGACTTCTAGAGAAGCACAGACCCTCTAGATAAGGCCCCTCCTGCTCTGGCTCAAGACTCCAACAGCAACTGAGAAGAAAAAAATGGACTTAAAAATAGTTTCTTTACTCCTAATAAAGGTCTGTCCTTCCTGAGAGCCAATGCACTAATGAGAAGTATCCAGAATATTCCCTCACTGACTGATTTTTGAAATGGCTTTGCTTCTATTTTCTTGGCTATTACTCAGACATCATCATCCACACAGTTACTTTTCTAATTTCCTGTTGCAAACTTACAAACTGTGTGAATCCTGTCAATTTCAGATTCAAAGAACTCTCTGAGGAAGGTACCCTCCCAAAGCTCATCTCATTCTGTGTTCACCCAAGAAGGACAAAAGCCCTTTGAAAGCTGAAAGTATTGGAGTGTGACCAAAATACACACTGTCCTGAAAACATATCATATTTGGCAATTCATAACACAGTTTTCTTTATCCTCACATCAACCCTGTAAGATTTCATTATCCCCACTTTCCAAATGAGAGACCTGGGGCTCAGAGAGTCAGTGTGACTCCCCCAAAGTCACACAGCAATTACAAGGCAGAGTGGGGACTTGACCCAGGTCTCCTGCCTTCATGGGTCAGTGCTTTCTCCACAAGATTCATCATCAAAGTCTTTATTAACATTTCGAAGAAGAGGGAGTGGTGGGACATAGCAGTGGTGATGCTTTCTTTTTTACTTTTTTTGATGTGGATCATTTTTTAAAGTCTTGATTGAATTTGTCACAAAAAGTGGAAACAGTGACAGGTTTTATTTTCTTGGGCTCCAAAATCACTGTAGAGGGTGACTGCAGCCATAAAATTAAAAGACCCTTGCTCCTTGGAAGAAAAGTTATGACAAATCCAGACAACGTATTAAAAAGCTGAAGACGTCACTTTGCCGACAAAGGTCCCTATAGTCAAAGCTATGGTTTTTCCAGTAGTCATGTACAGATGTGAGAGCTGGACCATCAAGAAGGCTGAGTGCTGAAGAACTGATGCTTTTGAACTGTGATTCTGGGAAGACTCTTGAGGGTCCTTTGGACTGCACAGAGATCTAACCAGTCCTAAAGGAAATC
Organism: Moschus berezovskii; assembly: GCF_049115385.1. Classification (NCBI taxonomy): domain Eukaryota; kingdom Metazoa; phylum Chordata; class Mammalia; order Artiodactyla; family Moschidae; genus Moschus; species Moschus berezovskii. Next base: position 35,678,436 of record NC_142473.1, on the reverse strand, counting down.
AACCCTGAATATTCATTGGAAGGACTGATGCCAAAGCTGAAGCTCCAATATTTTGGCTGCCTGATGGGAAGGGCTGACTTATTGGAAAAGACCCTAATGCTGAGAAAGATTGAGGGCAAGAGGAGAAGGGGGTTGCAGAGGCTGAGATGGTCAGATAGCATCACTGACTCAATGGATATGAATTTGAGCAAACTCTAGGAGACAGTGTAGGACAGGGAAGCCTGGCACGCTGCAGTCCATGGGGTCGCAAAGAGTTGACGTGACTTAGTGACTAAATGACAACAATATTGCTTCTGTTTTACAAGGGGTGTTTTTGGCCACAAAGCATGTGAGATCTTACTTCCCTGAGTAGGGATTGAACCTACACCACTGCCTTGGAAGGTGAAATCTTGACCATTGGATGCCAGGGAAGTCCTGTGATGCCTTCTTTTTTGTATATAATTTTATTTATTTATATTTGGCTCTGGTGGGTCTTCATCACTGTGTGTGGACTTTTCTCTAATTGTAGTGAACGGGGGCTACTGCTTATTTGCAATGCGAGGGCTTCTCATTGCGATGGCTTCTCTTCTTGCAGGGCATGGGCTTTAGGCACTTGAGCTTCAGCAGTTGTGGTTCCTGGGCTCTAGAGCACAGGCTCAATAGGCTTAGGCTTAGTTGCTCCATGGCATGTGGGATCTTTCTGGATCAGGAGTGGAACCCATGTCTCCTGCATTGGCAGGCAGATTCTTGATCACTGAGTCACCGGGGAAGCCTCCGTGATGCTTTCTTAAACATCTCCAGGCCAAGCAACCTTGCCTTAGTCTCATTATCATCCTGGGAATTCATCTTTCAAACGACTAGCCTCCTTGCATCTGCAGAAACACTTCTGTGAGTCCTAGCTGCCCCACTCCCTCCTCTTCGGCTACCCTGTCGGCCTAACATGGGGGCATGCTGGCCCAAGGCAGGTGGCCCCTGGCCTGCCTTCTCCCCCTCCTCCCCTCTGCTTCCCAGGCTCCCCAAATGGAACACAGATGGAGTTTAATCTGTCCTTATTCTTCTGCCAACTTGCTGGGCTCCCCCAAATGCCTCCTTACTTCAGGCAAATGCTTTCGCATCACTCTGGGAATAGTCTAATCCTTTTCTTCCCTTTTCCATGTTAATGCCCTGATTTATAGCAGCATTGTGAGATAGAAAAAATAGACACACCAACAAAGCAGTTCCTTCTCCTTTATATTCTGAGGGGCAGTGACTGGGAGGGGGCATGAGGAGGACTTCTGGGGGGTGCTGGCAACATTCTATTTCTGGATCTGGGTGTTGCTTACTCAGGTGTGCTCACTTGCAGAGCGTTCGTTCAGCTGCTCACATATGATCTTTGTGGCCTTCTATCTGTAGGTTAGACCTCAGTTAAAAATTCCAACAATGGAACAGGCAGGTCTGTGGTGGGGGCGTACTAGGCAACAGACAGCTGAATGACTTTTTGGCAAGCCCGCTGTGGAGGGAGTCCCTACACCAGAAGAGAAGCTATACAGGATTCTTCAAGGGGGCTTTCAACTCTGACAGCAAAGACCTATAGGGTGCTTCAGGGTGAACAATGCCACAGAAGCCCCAAGAAAGGGCTGTTCACAAAAGTACTGCTAGAGATGAACAGGGACAGCAGGATCCCGGCTTGTCTCTTTGGGCAGCCCTCTCCTCACCTTTGCAGGACATTTCAGGAGACCTGGCCCTGGCCCCTAAATCCTAGAAGGGACACTTCATGACCCCTAGTTTACCCTACCACCTGTGTTGGCCAAGAAAGTCTTAACTCCCAGGTAACCTTTTCCATTTTCAGATTCAAGAGTCAACTCTGTGAGGCTGAATTCTGCTTCCTAAACACATCAAGGCTCTTGTGGTTCACGGACACCTGCGTGTGTGCTAAGTCGCTTCAGTCATGTCTGACTCTTGGCGGCCCTATGGACTGTAGCCCCCCAGGTTCCTCTGTCCGTGGGATTCTCCAGGTAAGGGAGTGGGTTGCTGTGTCCTCCTCCAGGGGATCTTCCAGATCCAAGGATTGAACCCATATCTCTTATGTCTCCTGCACTGCCATTAAGAATAAGGAACAGCATATTCACATACCTGGAGATTTGAGTCCCTTCTAACATATGGACTGCTCCAGCAATGGGTAAGCCAGTTCATTATTATTCATTTGATGTTACCTGCCTTATATCTTTTAAGAAGGTTACTTTCACAAACGGCTATAAATAGACAAATGAGTAATAATAAACTGGCACTCCAGGTATGTGGGCATGCTGTTCCTTATTCCCAAATGTTATTCTCTTTGTTTGTCTAGGAAAAAGTCTACTTGTCTTTCAGGATGTAGCTTAAAGACCCTTTCTTCTGTGAAGCATTTCCTACCTGCCCCGGGTAGAGCAAGTGGCCCCTGCTCTAGGGTCTAAGCATTTTGTGTCCACATCTCGTGGAATTTGCAACTTTGCAATATGACAGTTTGCAATAGGTTTTCGCTGGGCCAGCTTGGATTCTTATTTCCATTTTAATTTCTAATGCCTGACTCAGTGTCTGTTACATCAGAAGTATGTCTGGCTAGGGACTTCCCAGAATTTGCTGCCAATTCAGGGGACATGGGTTAGATCCCTGGTCCAGGAAAATTCCACAACTAAGCCCGTGTGCCACAACTACTGAAGCTCGAGTGCCCAAGAGCCCATCTCCTCACCACCAACTAGAGAAAGTCCCTGCAGGAACGAAGACCGAGCACACTTTAAAAAAACATTTTAAAAAGTATATCTGGATAAAGGGGCTACTTAAATGATTTGGATATCTTATGCATTTATAAAATAAATAAATAATAATTAAACCTCTTCTCTGAATGACTGTTTATAACAGCTCTACCTGTAATAGCCCCAAACTGGAAACAACTAAAATGTCTCTCCATAGGTGGATGATTAAGCAAACAGGTACATCCACAGCAAGAAATATGACTCAGCAAAAATAAAGGGTAAACTATTGATTCATGCAACAACTTCGATGGATCCTGAGGGAAATACACTGAGTGAAAAAAATTTAACCTCAAAGGTCATCTACTCACGATTCCATTTACATAAAAGTAGAAAAGTTAGGCAAAGCCACGGTTTTTCCAGTAGTCATGAACGGATGTGAGAGCTGGACCCTAAAGAAGGCAGAACACTGAAGAACTAATGCTTTCAAAATGTGGTTCTGGAGAAGACTCTGGAGAGTCCCTGGACCGCAAGGAGATCAAACCTGTCAAGTCTTAAAGGAAATCAACTCTGATTGTAGGCAAAAGGAAAAGGGGGCGGCAGAGGATGAGATGGTTAGACAGCATCACTGACTCAATGGACACGGGTTTGAGCCAACTCTGGGAGATAGTGACGGACAAGGGAAACTGGTGTGCTGTAGTCCATGGGGTCGCAAAGATCCAGACACAATTTAGCAACTGAACAACAACAACACAAAGGTTAGAAATAGAGAACAGATTAGCAGTTATTAGAGATTAGGACTGGCGGGAAGAAGGAACGTGGGTGTGACTATAAAGCAGTAGTGAGATCTTTGTGGTAATGAAATGGTTTTTTCCTAACTGTAATAGGAGTTACACACATCTACATATGTCTTAACTGACTTGATATTTTGATATCCTGGTTTTGATATTGTACTGTAATAACATAAGATATAGCCATTGCAGAAAACTGGGTTAAAGTCACATGGCACCCCTCTGCCATTATCTCTGTGACTTTCTGTGAATCTATAATTATCTCAAAATAAAAGGTTATAATGTTTTTAAACCTGTTCTCTGAGGTTCTTTCTACTGTCTAATTGACAGTGTGTATATTTCACAATGTTTCACATGTCTTAATGCTTTATGATTTCAAAATATACACAGATTAAATTACGTCATTTCAAAATGATAGCAATTCCATAATGTAGCTGTCCTTACACCCATTTTACAGACAAGGAAACCAAAGCTCAGTGCTTGTTTAAGGGGCACACAGCTGGTATGGGGCAAAACTAGAACTCCAACTTGACTCAATAAAATTTCTATAGGTCTGTCTTCTAGGCTGCAAAAGAAGGGAATTTGAAAAAAATGGCCTCTGAAAGTGTATCAGTTGTAACACCTTTTACCTAGGACAGGCGTAATTTTTGAGCTCTAGTGTTCCTAATTCTAAGACAGCCTGCATTAGGGTCTGGCAATGTAGGGACTGGACTGCCAGCCTGTAACTGAAACTATAGAGGAGATGCAACCATCAGAGGGGTCAGCTGGTGGCATCTGAGCAGAGGTATTAGATTCTTCTAAGCTAAGAACTATTAGGATAAGAGTCCCAGGGCTCCTGGGTTTCCATGTGTCTCAAATGCCCTGCTTCTCTGGCTGGCGTCTGCTCCGCTGTTCCTTTTCCCCTACTGCCCATCTCCAGGGCTTCATTCTGTCACACCCCACTGACCCTAATTAATGATACTCTCTATGCCAAAGAGGTGAGCTGTGAAAATGTCTTACCAGATTAGTGAAGATGTATGTGTAATAGGCTGACACCATCCCTAGTTCCGCTGCCTGCAAAGCGAAGAGAAGGAGATTAGAGTGGAAAATAAAAAACCCACTGGAAGTGCATGACTAGGGAGGGCTCCAAGTGTCTGCCCCTGGTCTGGCTCCCCACCGGCAGAGTAGAACATCTTGACTGATTGGTTCTTACACCACCCTCAACCTTGGAGGATGGAGCACGGAAACCCTGGCTTCTAGAGTAGGGTCTCTCTCCCTCCAGCCCACAGCCCCACCCCTGCAGTGACACTCATGGTAGCTGATATTCTCATGTGTACACATTCCCATGGATATAACTGGGGATTATGGAAACCAAAGTGACTTTCCGGGAAATGAAACAAATAACAAAGACTGTAAGAATTATGTCCACAACCATTAACAATACCAATGGCTAACACTTACTCACTGTTTAGTCCGCACCAAGCACCGGACAGCATCTGGCTTGGGTTCACCTGATGAGAAGCACTATTACTCGTCCACCAGCCCCCCTTTGACTGCTGAGGAAACTGAAGCACCAAAGGCTGTGTAGCTTGTCCAGAAGACCACGCATCTCATACATGGACAAGATGAAATTAAAGCCAGGCAGCCTAACACTCCCCTTGGAGAACTATGATATTGACGGAATTACTGACACACTTTTCTTAGGGGCCAAGGCATGGACAGGAAAGTGGTGGCTTGTAGGCAATTCCCAAATTAACTCCACCCTCGTCAGGGTGGGAGTGAGCATGCCTCATAGGCATATCCTTCAGTCTGCGGTAATGCTGGAAAGAGGTGACTCATTTGCAAGCTGCAGTCTCGTTAGTAGTGAGGAGCAAGTTGCTTGTGACGTGCCCTTGGCGACGGTGCACCAGGGAGTCTCAGGCCACGGTCGGGAGCTGATAGTTCAGATGGGCCTCCTTTTGTCTGATCTTTGCAGCATCATACTGCTCCTACTGCTAAGTCACAACAGTTGTGTCCGACTCTGTGCGACCCCATAGACGCCAGTCCACCAGGCTCCCCCGTCCCCGGAATTCTCCAGGCAAGAACATTGGAGTGGGTTGCCATTTCCTTCTCCAGTGCATGAAAGTGAAAAGTGAAAGTGAAGTCGCTCAGTCGTGTCCGACTCTTTGCGACCCCATGGACTCTAGCCTACCAGGCTCCTCCATCCATGGGATTTTCCAGGCAAGAGTACTGGAGTGGGTTGCCATTGCCATAAATACCTCTATCAGCAACCTTCCGTGCAGTGTGCCTGGCTTGGAGTGTGACAGGTGCTATAGAAGCTGACAAGGAGATCATGAAAATAATGAGCCCAGCTCTCCCCAGGGCCCGCATCCCTCCTGACAGTCAGTTAGATCTTCGTCATGTAGCCCGCAGCCCTGGGCCACTAGGAAACCACTTTTGTCATGACTGTTGAGGTGCATGGGGGTTGGGGGGTGGTAAACAAAGCCAGGGATGATTGCCTTCTCCCTTTATATCGTGTTTATCTCCCCAGGGATTCCAAAACTGTGTGAGCATTCTCACAGGGTCCTTGAAGGACAGGTTGGGGTAATTATTAGGTTGGTTGGCCGAAAAGTTCGTTCAGGTTTTCCAAGTTACAGAAAAACCCAGACAAACTTTTTGGCCAGCCCAATATATCACCACCATCCTTATAAGAAATTGAAGCAACTGGGGCAAGATTACAAGGGGTCATGATGGAGCTCAAGGCCTCTCCTTCCTCTCGGAAAGCTACAGTGACGCCTCCACTTTTGGGGAGGGGGGCATGGTGCTCACCTCCACCGCTTCACCCGCCCCTCAAATTATCCAGATAATAATGCCCTTGCCTTTCACCACTGCCTAGGCTGACAGGAGCCCCCTGGTTCTGGGGATGGGTTGGGGGCAGGGGGCTGAGAAAGGGCACCGGTGGATGGTTAAAACCCACTTTGTGAAATCTGCTGTCCTAAAGATAAAACACAAGAGATCCTTGGTTTTTAAGACCTGAATTCTGGGTAAACATGGAATTCGTTGCTGGAACAGCCGCTCAATAAAGTAGGGGATTACTCTGAAAATCCTCCTGAAATCAAGAGACGTGGAGTGCTGCCAAGCTCCGAGGCCAGGCTCATGAGTGCACAGCGAGACTCCCAGAAGCTCCGGGCGCCCTCTGATTGCACTACTTCCCACGCTGAGTCTATCTTCCCTCAAGGCCGGGTTGTAACCTCATGAAGGAGGAACCTGGAGCTTCAGGGAAGCATGCGGATTGAGTCCAGGATGGATACAATGTCAGCCTGCTGGGGCTTCTAGGAATTCAAATTGGGATGAGCTTTCTCAAAACCTCACTGCTCATTGATGAGTTTGGTTCCAAGGTTACATGGGCTGGGGCTGGTCGATGACCTCAGGAAAGCCTGCCGCTGGCCACCCAGCAGAATCATTTGCTAATAGTAGTCTTTACAAGGGAATTTCCTTCAAATGCACAGCCATAAAAAAGAAATTAAAAGCGTTTTTAATGAAAATACTCAGTACTGGCAAGGGTGCTATAAGACACCAATACGCCACTGGTGGGAGTGTAAATCCTTACAGACTTTCTAAAAAGGCAAGCTGGCAAATCATATCAAAATTCTTAAAAGCATGCATACCTTTAACTCAGTAATTCCACTCCTAGAAATTTATGCTCTGAAAATATTCATGAATGTGCATAAAGATTTATGTACAAAGACGTGCATTCCAGCATTATTTATTACAGCAAAGATTGAAAACAACCTGTATCTCCAACAATAAAGAGATGGTTAAATAAATTATAGTACATCCATATGATAAGAAATGATGCAGCCCTTAAAATATTTGTAGAAAAATATGTCATGATGTGAGAAAAAAATGCATGGCATATAATTAAGTGGAAAAAAAAAACAGTTCCAGAAGAGTATGTGCAAGGTGTAATAATTTTGGAAAAGGAAAAAAAAAATGTGTCTCTAAGGGCAGAAAGACTAGATATCAAAATTTCATAGTGGTTCTCTCTCGGTGATGGAATTGTGAATGATTTTTATTTTTTTCCTATGGGCTTTTCTGTACTTTCCGAGATTTCAACAATGAACTAGACATATTTTTTTAAAAGGGAGGGAGGCAACCACATATGCTGGGAGCCAGGAAATATTCCTGGGCAAGGGCTGACCCCAAAAGGCTTCCACCTGGGGGCTGTCCAGGCAGGAATCAGCTACTGCAGGGGAAACATACACTCTGATCTGCCCTTGGCAGGGGGACTGAGGGACATCTATCTTTCTCCCTATTCCTCAGTCCTCCCCACCCTCCTGAGAACTCCTCAGCCTGCATCACTCATACCATGAAACTTAAAGGAGCTCTTCCATCCTTGATGACTTCATTGATCACAGCTCCGGGCACAAGAGAAGGAAGAGAAAGAGGAAAATTGTGTGTTGGAGTGTGTGTCTGTGAGTTGGGTATACCCACACAGACAGACGTGGGTTTGGAGCTGCGGAAAATTACTATAGCAACAGGCTGAAGGGACGGCCCTCAGTACTCAGAGAAATTTCATTCAAATCTCTTATTAATTCTGAGACAAAACTAGCTGGGGTGGGGAGGTGAGGAGACAGCGAGGGAGGACGAGAGAATCATCCTGTGTCTACTGGGCTCCTTGCGGCCCTGCCGAGGTTAATGAGGAACCTCACTCCCCTAGTGGAAGATGGCAGGCTGCACTTAAATGTGCAATTAAAATGGCACTAGGGGAGGCCATGAGCCCAGAGAGGCTGGGGGAGCTGCCGGAGCCAGGCAGGGTCCACTCTGTCTGGGGTTGCTTGCTTAGCCCAGACACCAGCCCAGGACACAGTCCCAGTGGTCCCAAGGATGCCCAGATGATCAAAGCTGTTTGTCCAGCGTGGACCCCCAGGCCCTGACGTTTCTCCCTCTGTCTCCATGTGTGTCTGCACCTCTGTCTCTCTCTCTTGTATCGGCCTCACTCATAGAGCTCCAGTTTCCATGTGTACACATTGACTCAGGGGCTGGTCTCTGTGTCCCCGGGAAGGGGTGGGAGCAGTGGAGAAACGGACTGATTTCCTGTGAAGAGAACTGAGGCAGGCTCTGCGCTGCTCCTCACAGGGCTGGCCTTGGACAAAGCTGCTCATCTCTCAGACTCTCAGTTTCTTCCGCTGCCGGGGGATGCTATCATGTCCACCTCGTGTGGTCACGGAAAGGATTACATTGAAAAATGACACGGCAGCACTCGGTAAACGATAGAACACGTGTAAAGATTACACACAGGGCTGGTATTCAGTAATACACACGGATGAGACAGCCCTGGCTGTCAGAATATGGAGATGCCTCTACTCGGTTTGGCAAATAGCCTCAGCCCCCGAGTAGCCCACCCCACCACCCTTGCTCCTCCTAGGAACCCCTGGACCACAGAGCCCCTGGCAGATCTAGGTGTGGCCAGCGTCTCAGATGGTGGCTGCCCTGTTGCACCCAGAGTTAAACGTCTCTGTGATGTTGCATCATCCTACTTTTTCCTCTTAGCTTTCAGGAGCCGTTCACTGGAACTGAAGCACACTATTAGGGTCAGAGGTCCAAACAGGGCTCCTTCAACCTCGGCCCAGGGGGAACACCCAAGGCAAGAAGGGAGAGGAGTGTCAGCTCAGAGGCAGCGGGAGGGAGGGGGATGCTCAGCGCCCACCAGCACCCGCCCGGCCCAGCGCCCACCTTCAGGAGGATGGTGTGGGACATGGAGGCATTGGCGTGTATGATGATGGTGGCGGTCTTGTCGTCCCGGATCTCCTTGAGGAGCGGGGTGGGGTCCCTGGCGTCATCCAGCATCCGGACCGAAAGTGTGTCCTTGGAGATAAGGAACTGCCGGAGGAGCTTCTCTAGGTTTAAAAGGCCTGGAAGGGAAGAGAGGACAAAGCCCCTGAAGGTCCACGGTGCTGCCTCGGGAGACATGGGAGCCAAAGCCAGAAAACTCAGAAGGGAGGCAGGGTCCTGGGTCTGGCATCAAGTAGTTACGCTGGAGCATTGCACATGGTGAACCCTCATAAATGTTATATCCAGCTTTTATTTCCATGGTGGAGGTCAGGGAGCAGTTCCCTCCAGGTCACAAAGCCCAGAAAACAGATCTAGCAAAACGCTTTGAACTCCTCAGGGCACAGGGGCTGCTCTGAGACAAGGTATTGCTATGATTATGAAAGAACAGGTTTTGAACTGCACCCCAGCAGGCAATCGGGTGGGCCCAGAACAACTGCGGATCCTCAGCTAAGGACTCTGCCAGGCTCTTGCTATTTGCTGCCAAGCACGTGAGAGAAGGGATTCCAGATGGATGTCAGCAAGACACATGGGTCTTAAATGACATCTCTGAAAAGGCAGGCCAGGAGGAGGGTGTGTTCATGGGTGGGGGTCTCCTGGGAAGACAGGGGTCCCAATTCCAATGGAAAGAGATCTACAGGCATTTGCTCCCCAAAGCCAATCAATGACAAGAGTTAACATTCATTGAATTCTTATTGCGTTCCAGGTAATGGGCTAAACATTTTAACGGCTCATCTCGTTTAAGTCCTCCCAACATCATACAAAGCATTCCAATCCCATAGCACAGAGGCGAGCACGAGGCAGAAGAGGAAGAACTCTCCCAGACACTGTCACCACACGTGGTGGATGGTCTGGGGAGGGATGCTCTCTAACCAAAGAGCCCGATGCTCTGGTGTCTGCACTGGTTAAAGGAACAGTAAATGCAAGGAGGTCATGAATATGACCCCAGAGAAGCCTCTTTCCTGTGCAGGTCAAACCCCCTCCTGATCCTTGAGGACCAAAAGGTAAGATGAGGGGACATCTGAAGAGCACTGTAAGGACTTCCTTGGTGGTCCAGTGACTAGGATTCCACACTCCCAATGCAGGGGGCCCTGGTTCCCTCCCTGGTTGGAGAACTAGATCTTACTTGCTGCAGAAAAGGATTTGCAAGCTGCAACAAAAGGTCCTGCATGCTGCGACAAAGATCAGAGATCCCTAGTGCCATAGCGAAGACCCAGTACAGCCAAGTAAATCAATGTTAAAAAAAGAGAGAGAGAGAGAGAGCATCGTACCACCTTCCTCATTTTGTAGAGAAATGACAGGATGTGCCAAGGAAAAGAGCTGGGACCAGAATTCCCATTTCCTCGTCTTCATCCCATCCTCTTCCCAAGTCCAGACTTCCTCTTAGGATAAAACACACCAGGAGGAGCAGGCACAGAACCCAGGGAGACTTGGGTTCACGGGTCTCAGGACTCAGGGGCGAAAGCCTTGGTGTGCGTTGTGAACAAGGGAGAGGGAGCAGGGTGGAGGGAACTAGGGAGCAGGGTGGGCCTGGGGTGATGGAGACCGGAGCCCTGGAAGGTGGGGCCAATCCCTAACTCCCACCCCCACGCTGGGTCCTGAAATGGTGGTCCAAGGAACTAGGGGCTGCGGTAGAGCTGGAGAAGCCCCTGGAGGGCATGTCCTTCACAAAGAGGATTCAGAAATGCAGGCTGTGGAAAGCCCAGAGTCGAGTTGGTTTTTCCTTCCTTTCCAAACAGGCCTCAGCGGAGGCTCGTTAGACCCCCCTGCTGCTGTCTGTGTCCCTCATGGCTTCACAGCACCACCCTCCATCCAGGAGGGCACCGAAGCTGCCAGGGCTCTTCCTGCCAACTTTGATGCAGATCTGGATGCAAGTTCAGGGTCAACTGTCATTAGCTGTGTGACCTTGAGAACCATCTAACCTCTTCAAGCCTAAATCTTCATCTGTAAAATGGGCATAACAGGTGAGAACTCACTGAGATCCTACATTAAAGCAGGCTGGGAGCTGGCATGCACGGAATCAACATTGCTTCTCTTGTATCTCCTCGTTCCCATAAGAACACAAAGGTCAGGAATGGCAGCTTAGTGAGGCAGAAGAGGGAGGAAGGTACTTGTCTGTTCATCCAACACTCACTGTCCTAGTGCCAGGCACTGGGCTGACAAGACACCAGCAGAGAAGATGGGTCAGGTACAGACCCTGCCCTCCAGGGTCTCAGAGGCCAGGCACCTGTAGCCAAGTGTGTGCGTGCATGTTCAGTCGCTTAGTTGTGTCCAGCTCTTTGCAGTTCAACTCTACCCTATGGACCATGGCCCGCCAGGTTCCTCTGTCCATGGGATTCTCTAGGCAACAACACTGGAGTGGGTGGGCATGCCCTTCTTCAGGGGATCTTCCCGACCCAGGGATCGAACCCACATCTTTTATGTCTCCTGCATTGGCAGGTGGGTTCTTTATCACTAATGCCATCTTGGGAAGCCCAGCTAAGTGTATTCCGTTCGTTCCGTTCCGTTCCGTCGCTCAGTCGTGTCCGACTCTTTGCGACCCCGTGGACTGTAGCCTACCAGGCTTCTCCGTCCATGGGATTCTCCAGGCAAGAATACTGGAGTGGGTTACCGTTTCCTTCTCCAGGGGATCTTCCCAACCCAGGGATCGAACCCGGGTCTCCCGCATTGGAGGCAGATGCTTTAACCTCTGAGCCACCAGGGAAGCCCCAGCTAAGTGTATAGCAAAGTTAAAATCATATCCCCAGTATTGTGTATAAAATAGATAACAAGGACCTACAGTACAGCACAGGGAACTCTACTCAATACTCTATGATGACCTATATGGGAAAAGAATCTACAAAAAGAGTGAATATATGTATATGTATATCTGATCCACTTTGCTGTACCCATGAAACTAACACAACTTTGGAAATCAACTATATTCCAATATAAATTTTTTAAAAGCCCCAAATCGTATCCCTATTTTGCTTGGTGGAATAAAAATCTGGTTTTCTATGGGGCAGCTGCATTGCATCCTACACGTAAAATTCAGAGAATAGTCACATCTTCACAGAGATGTTGTGAAAAGCAAAATCACACTTGGACAAAGGTCTGAGCCCCTGATCAAAAGGACAAGGAGATCAGGGAGGCCACAGGACTGGAGCTGCTGGAGTCTTGGCCAGCTCCTTGGCTCAAGGAAAGATTTGTCCTCAGGACACGCTCTAGGGGAGCAGCTGGAGGTATGAGCAAGGGAGGGGTGGTGGGGGTGAACTCCCCACTGGGCCTAGAATGCAGCAGGGAGAACCTTTGGAGTTCGACTGGGAGAGAGGCCAAACTCCCTGGGATCCTTCAGATGGGCAATGAAACTCAGTGGGACGAGACGGAAGCCTGGGGAGTGACAGTACAATTACACTCAGCGTGGAGCAGCCTGGAAAAGGCAGCCCAGGGACCCTGCCTCCCTTGAAAGCTGGCAGGTGCACTGAGCTCCCAGGGAAAAGGTCCCCTAGGTGTCAGGAAATCGGGACCCTGCTCCCATCAATGCCCATGTGCCCCACCCCCGCTGCCCCTTGGGGGTGCTCTGCTGCCCTTTAAACAAGAAGCAGCATCTTATCCAACCCTGTTTGCCAGGAGGCAGGGGAGAAGGGTCCCTGGGGGGTCTGCCACCTCCCCCAGGATCTCCTAGGAGTCCCTCCCCTGCCCAGGCTGCACCGAGCTTGAAGTTGCAAGAAGAGCACAAGGTCAGCTGCCGTGAATCCCAGCTCCCGCACCACCAGGTTAGCTGGTGGGGGCCATTCCCTCTGCCCCCTGCCCCTCTGTGTACTCATCCATGAGATACAGGCAATGACTACCTTACAGGGGGAGTCAAATGAGCAGATCAGTGACTGTCACCTAGAAGGTGCCTCACCAAGCTGGTTTTCATCCACCCCTCCCCCACCCCTTCACATCCTAACTGTCCTTCACCCCGTCCCCTCCCCCTCAAAACCCTCTCTCCCATCTCCATCCCCCACCCTCCCCTTCTCTCTTCTTCCAACTCATTCAGGATTTATTATCCAATTCGCAGGATACAGCCCTTGGTTATAAACCATAAGAAACATTTGATAGCATATGCTTACGCATATATGCATATATTACAACTGATAACATGTAGTCTAATTATTTCACAGCATTGGGTAGGGATCCTATTTCAAACTCTGCAGCTCAGCCCCAGTGTGAGGCAGGGTGCACGGTGCTTGCTGATGGACTGAGCAGAGACCGTGAGAGGAGAGAGAGACTCCCTCCTAAGAAGTCAAGGGAGAAGCAGTGCCAGGTGGGAGCAGACACCACGCCACCTGAGGAGCCGCTGAAGGAAGGGGTGCCTGGCCCGAGGAAGAGGGCAGGGGCTGTCACAAGACAGACTTGCTCTGGACTTATAGTCAAGGACCACCCCCAGGAACAGTGAATGGATGGAAGTCGCAGGGGGCCACACTTAGTTCAATGTAAGGAAGAAGCTCTGCTGGAGCTCTCTAAAGAGGCAGTGGCCTACATCATGAGGGAGTGAGTTCCCCATGGCTGGAGGTAATCAAGACTGAAGCCCCATATGAAGATGGTTGTAGAGGGAATTAAATCAGTGGTTGGAAAGCTGAACTACAAAGATGGTGTCTTTCTAGCCCAGAGATTCTTTATGAATTAGAAAAATATCCTTTTTTTTTTTTATTCTAGGAAGTAGAAAACATCTGCAGAAGAGGAAGGGTGGTTTAGTTACATTAAGCATGTCAGGAGTTTTTCAGTGCAGTCTGGCATTTTCCAATTGTTGTTTACCTTACCTCTACATGTTTAATGGAACCAAGTGTGTTAGTCACTCAGTCATGTCTGACTCTTTGCAATTGCATAGACTGTAGCCTGCCAGGCTCCTCTGTCCATGGGATTCTCCAGGCAAGAATACTGGAGTGGGTAGCCATGCCCTCCTCCAGGAGATCTTCCCGACCCAGGGATGGAACCCGGGTCTCCTGCACTGCAAGCAGATTCTTTACCATCTGTGCCACTAGGAATTCCTTAACGGAACTAAGGTATTTGTCAAAAGCAGCTGCCACCAGAGGGGTTCAAAGCTGCTCTCTCCCCAGCTTCCCCTCCACCTCCACCCTGACCCCCTATCCTGCAGGAACCTTAGCCCACCAGCGGGTCTAGCTGCCAAGTCCAAGGCTGAGAGTGGGCCTGGGGAACCTATTAGTATCGCTCAGGATGTGATGGGATGGATCAATGTGAAAGCCAGCAGGCTGGCTATTCCAGGAAGAAGGAAGGAGGCTAGCTTCTGAGACTGGGAGGTGGGGCAGGCGGATGGACAGGTTGAGAAAGGCACAGCTGGGGTTGGACGGGGCTGCAGGACAAGGACACAAAGACCTAAGTGATGAGTCTGCTGGGGACACAGAGGATCCTTGTATCCAAAAATAGGAATAAGTAATCATTTCCCTCTCCACTGGCTGATTCCCTGGGCTTCAGGCTTTGATCCTGGAAAATGGTAACATTCCCAGCAGGTGAAAGTGTTAGTCTCTCAGTCGTGTCTGACTCTTTGTGACCCCATGAACTGTAGCCCATGTCCATCCTTGCTGTCAGAGAAGGGGGCATCTTCTCTGTCCATAGGATTCTCCAGCAAGAATACTGGAGTCAGTAGCCATTCCCTTCTGGTGAGTCCAGAGGATCTTCCCGACCCAGGGATCAAACCTGGGTCTCCTGCATTGCAGGCAGATTCTTTACAAGTTGAGCCACCAGGGAAGCCCATTCACACTTTGACTTGAAACTCTTGCGGCCGGCAGCCGATGTAACACCGGCTAGAGGATGGTGGTGAGGATGCAGTGAGATGATGAACTCCGCCCGGGGCACCTAAACCTGGTACTTGTCCATTCCCCTCCCCCTGACAGGGGCAGGTGCCTCAGCTGTGTTGTCTTCATGTCCTATTTTTCCAGAGCAGATTCTGATGGAGTAAGAGGGATGAGGGTCTGAGGCGTCCCGAGAGGAGCAGGGGCATGGAACAAGTACAAATGCTTGAGCAGTGGGCTTATTTTACCCACTTTTCAGTTCTGTCCCATCCCACGCCTAGACGTGGTCCGAAGAAAAGACAGAAAGGGCCAGACCACGGGGGTCAGAGGAGGAGACAGAGAGGGGATAGAGGGGCATATGGAGGCTTCTCACTCCCAGGAGGACCGTCTGCTGCCCTGCTTGGCCATCCAGGCTGCCCCCTTCTCTGACAGCAAGGATGGACATGGGAAAAACCTCACCCGGGGACTCCCCTCGGTTTCTCCAGGGTGTTGGTTTGATTGGGCTAGTTCATTGTTGTTTTGTTGCTATTGTTGTTGTTTTTTAATTGCCTTGGCTGCACTGCCCAGCATGTGGGATCTTAGTTCTCCGGTCAAGGATTGAACCCTGAGCCTCCTGCAGAGGATGGAAACGCAGAGTCTTAACCACTGGACCCTCAGGGAAATCCCTGTTTGTTTATTAATTGCTGGGACCCAGCAGGCATCTCTGAGCTGAGACCTGCTTTGGTTGTTTGCTAAGTTTCTTCACATACTGCAGATTTATCCCCACAATGGCCCAGGAAGCAGGTATCATCATTATTCCTGGGTAAAGACCAAACAGGTCAGCCCAGGTGGCTCAGCGGTAAAGAATCCACCTGCAATGCAGGAGCCGCAGGAGACAAGAGTTCGATCCCTGGGTCGGGAAGATCCTCTGGAGCGGGAAATGGCAACCCACTCCTGGAGCAGGAAATGGCAACCCACTCCAGTATTCTTGCCTGGAGAATCCCACGGACAGAGGAGCCTTGTGGGCTACAGTCCAGGGGGTCGCAAAGAGTCAGATACAACTGAACACGAATGCACTGCACACAGAGACTAAACACTGGAACAGGAGAGACGCAGGGCAGAGCTCAGAGCCCACAGGCCGAGCAGGGTCCAAACCCAGGTTTCTGATTGCAAGCTACAGAGGTGGTACATAAGTTGCAGAGGGTGTAGGGGCACAGAACTTGCAGCCACACAAAAAAAGGACATTAAAATTCTTAGAAACACCAAAGCAAGCATGAAAAACAAACAAAAAGATGATTTGAACTATGCATAGCAACACGAGGAAAATACATAGCATATTATGCTTGTGACCCTGATGAGTCAACCCAGAACATTCACTGGAAGGACTGATGCTGAAGCTGAAGCTCCAATACTTTGGCCACCTGATACAAAGGGCCAATTCATTGGAAAAGACCCTAACTCTGGGAAAGACTGAGGGCAGGAGGAGAGGAGGGCGACAGAGGATGAAATGATTGGATGGCATCACCGACTCACCAGACATGAGTTTGAGCAAATTCCGGGAGACAGTGAAGGACAGGGAAACCTGGTGTGTTACAGTCTATGGGATCTCAAAGAGTCGGACATGACTTAGCAACTGAACTGAACTGAATGAAGAGTTTCTGGGTCCAGCCTGAGAGTCTCAAAAGGTAACTCTGTGGCAGGGCTGGGTGATCTCACCAAAGGGGCCTCGGGGACCATGGTGGGGAACACCAACTTTCGTTGAAAGTCTCCTAACAGTAAACTCCCCCAGCCCTGTGGGGGTGACTGGGACAGCCACCCCCGGGTTCCTCACCTCGCCTCCCCGAAGCTCACTAGCACTAGGTACTTGCAGATGTTCTGATTTTTTTTCCCCATTAAAGAAAAATAATGCAATCCACAATATAACTGTACTTGGTCCAAAACCTGCTTATTAAAAATCTACTTTGGGGAAGAAGGAGCGTAAGCAGCGTGATTCCCCAGGGAATGATCTCTGTTATGCCCAATTTTGACGCTAGGAAAATAGAATTAGATTCCTGTTCCTAATTTGACTTGCAGTGTCTCTCGGCCCTGCATTAATAAGGGAGATGGAAGAGTGTCTCCTCCCAAGCTCTGAGTTGCGTTTCCCTTCAGTCCCTCATTTCTTCACTCTTTGATTAGATTTTTAATCCTCTTTGCCCTTGAACTTCTGCTCTGCCCCACTTTCCTTCTGCCTCTGGTAGGCGGGGCCAGTCACTCAGCAGCCTCCAGAGAGGAGTTCTTCTCCTCGGAGCAGAGGCGGCACTGTGTGGTTGATGAGTCCCGCCTGGGCTGAGGGCCGGCCTTGCCAGCACCTGAGCAGACTCATCCTCTCCAGGATTACTGTCTGTGCTCAGCCATCTCGCACCCACTCAAGGGAGGAAGGGGCTGCACTGTTCCAGGGAGATCTCTGCCCTGCCAAGGACACTGTGCCTGCCCTGCAGAGCCCACCCTGAGCCCTCCTGAGCCTGGTGCAGCCCAGGAGGGTGGGAGGGGCCAGAGAGGAAGAAGCCCCAGCTCAGATTTGTCATGTACCAGCTGTGTGACCTTAAGTCAAATCACTTAGCAGCTCCCAGACTCTTTGCTCAGTTCGAAATGACTGAGAAAGAGGGAGGTAAAGTGGGGAAACATAAGTGAAAGTGCTTTGCAATCTGCAAGGAACTGTTTGAATGTCAGAGAATGTCAATTCCAATGGAAAGAGCCCTGGGCTAGGAGGCAACCATATCTAGCATAGTGCTCGGCACACGGCAGGTGCTTAACCAACATCTGAGCAACTCACATCCCAAAACCCGGTAAGAGTTGAAGCAGAGGAAACAGGGCTCAGCTTTAAAGCAAGAGGGACTGTGGCTAGACACAAGAAAGAACTTCCTGTCAGGTTGCTGAGACACTGTAACCCAGGACGGACAAAGGCTGCAGAGCAACCTTTGCCTGGCCATATTTACAGCCTATCCTGTCCTTCAGCATCCCCACTGGATGCATGGGGTGAGCCAGTCCAGTCCTGCCTGAGTGGGCTGGTGGCAGAAATTCCCTGGGGAGAATCTCTGATTCTATCAAACCTTTCAGTGGTGTAAACATGCCACATGAGGAAGGCCACCTGGTGGAACGCAATGTACCCCAACTGCGTTCCATCAAATGCTAGCATCCTGTGTGGGCTTTCAGATCAGCATCCTTTTGGGGGCATATGATCAAACCTATTTGGAAGATGCTGAGGTAAATAGTTGTTTTGGCCACAGGACAACTCAGAGTGCCCATGGTAATGTGTGCTGAAATTCTCCATGAGGGAGAGATAGAATGAAGTGTTATCTAAACATTTCTCTCTCTTTTGGGGGCTACAAAATGCTTCATCCACAAAACCTTATCATCTAAAGCAATGCTGTCCAATAGAACTTTTTCTGAGGATGGAAATGTTCTCTAACTGCACTGTTCACACATGGTTTTTGAGCACTTGAAGTGTGACTAGAGAGACTAAGAAACTGGACTTTAAATTGTATTGAATTTTAAAGTGGGACATTCCAACATTTCCAAAACCACCGGGTTGTTGAATAATTAAAGCATAAAAAAAAAAACATGCATAGGGACTTCCCTGGTGGTCTAGTGGCTAAGAACTCACCTTCCAATGCAGGGGATGCAAGTTTGATCCCTAGCTGGGAAACTAAGATCTTACAAGCTGTGGGGCAACTAAGCCAGTGCTGCAACTACTGAGCCTGCCCACCACAACTACAGAGAAGCCCATGAACCGCAACTAGATAGCCTCCATGCCACAACTGAGACCTGCCACCGCCAAATAAAACCAAGAATATATATTTGAAAAGCATGCATAGTTGGGACTCAGTTACTTTGTTCCTTGGGTAGCACTGAGCAAGTACTCATTTTGTATTAAATAACGAATGTACAAGCGGAGGTAGTGAGGCGCAAAGGTCCCTTGAGAAATGGGTCTGGTCTTTGGCAGGGGCGGGCTTCTGTTCTCAGATGCTGTGGCATTCCAGGTTGGAGGAGGGACTTACCACACTGAGCAGATCTGAGAAACTGTAGAGGGCCGAACAGAGATGGTGCACCGTTGCCCGTGAAGCCCACCCAGACCCGCACAGTAAAACCTGCACAGGACACAGATGCTGGGGGCTTGCACTCTGGGCCCCGGTGGGAGCCAGTGGCCAGCACCTGCCTGACTGCATGTGGGTGCACAGCTGTCACGGGGAGCACACAGATGCACAGATTTGCTGGAATGTGCTGGCTTAAATTAGCTAAATCTCCTAAACACTAAATTTATGTCGCAAATTGAGAGTCAGAGAAAACACATTTCTAAAACCTGCATTTGTAAGAGAAAAAAAAAAAACCTTTACCAGGAATTGACCTTGAACCTTGTTCCATCAGCCAAACCCGATCTCCAAGGAAAGAAGCTCTTCAACCCATCAAATACAAATGCATCCAATTTTATATTTTCCCCCTCTCTCTCTCTTTTTGTAGCTCCTTAACAATGAGGCTGAAAATGTGGGAATTGCATTTGCAGATGCAGAAAGTCTTGGCGGTTGGCCAGTCTCCCTGTAAACGAGCTCGCCGCTGTTCGACCCACGCCCGGGGAGTTTCTGACAAAGGGGGCCCCTGGACTGCTCTCTCACATACACACACACGGACAAACAGCCAAGGACACCTGGGAAGGCCCGGATCCTCTGGTTATTGTCTCTAAGATCAGAAAGAGCCCTCCCCTGCGCGGTGTGGTCTCCAGCCAGGGAGGGGCAAACCAGTCGGGTTGGCACAGACAGGGCCTGACCGACAGGACCTGACTGTCCGGGCGCAGCCAGCCTGGGGAAACTTACATTCTGCTTTGGCACAGATGAGGCAGGCGGTGGTGCAGTTGAAGAAGTTCAGGACCCCAGCCACAGCCACGCTGATGTCGGTGTTGCTGGGGTGGAGGTTCAGGGTTGTGAATCTCTGGAACTGGAACTTGATAAACTCCTCTGGGGCCACTTTGAAATGAGGGACCTGGGAGGAGGAGCAAAAAAAAAAAAACGGGTGGCGGGGAAGATTGGAGAACGAGTGAGAGCAAGAGAAAAGAGGGACAGGTGCGGTAAGGCTGCAGAGGGCGGATTATCCCATGAGCGACCTTTGCCCGGTCGGACATGGGGCTTGTGGGGGTCAGGGCACCCACGCCATAGGGGGAAGATGAGATGGCATCTCTGACAAAGCTTGGGACCCAGGATGGGAAACCGTGCAGCCAGAGACCTGGATAAAAGGACTGTGGACTGTGGAACAGAGTTCTGTGGCCCCGAGAAGGCAAAACAATAGGTCTTTATTTTCAGCTGCCCACTGCCAGGCAGAGAGACAAAGGGCTCTTGAAGGCATAATCCTTATATTATTTGTAGTTAATGAATCAGAGCAGAGATGGCAAAAACAGAAAAATATTGCCCTAGGGACTAACCAAGGGGCCCCCTCAACCTAGCCTGGCCAACAGATGTATAAACCAGCTCCAGACAAAATTTCTAGGTGAAAGCCTGGGATGTGTTCCTCGGAAGACACACGTGACGATGGGAACCGCTGCACGGCTGGGAAACCAACTAGAGAGCCTCTGAATGGAGCCAGGTAAATAAATACCTGCTTTGGCTTCATTAGGACAGTGTCAGGTTCCCTCTGCATCTATTACTGACATTTCCGGGAGGCACTGCCCCTGCCTTCTGCCTCTGTTCTCCCAGAAATAGATATTAACAGGCTGTGATGGCTGCTTTATTGGCGGCTTAGGCTATTGGGTAGGTAATAGGAAAGTTAAAATGTAATAAGCTGCCATCCTCCTTGATTGCATTCTGTCACCCTGGTACCCAGGGCCAGAAGAGCTAAAGGCTGTCTGTGTTTCTACCAGAGATGGGGCTGAAACTTCATCCCTCATGCTCACTTAGGGTGCCCAATGTAAGGGCCAGGTTACTATGAGTGCACATTCAAACTAACGTGAAAGTGAGCAAGATTGGGGGTAGACAGCAAGAAGAACTCCCCGATAGTGAACTGGTTGGTTCCTAGACTGGGTTATTCAGGCACGATTGCAGAAATAGTCTCTGCCTGGGCTAGCCCAGAGTCTAGGATGATGTTGACACGGTCTCTGGAAAATTCTGCTAACATATCCTTTTAAGCTTCTGGAAGAAGTCAGCCAGAGACCAGAGTTCCCCTGAGACTGGGATGAGGGGAGGGTAAAGACTTAGCAGAAACTAGGGAGAAAATTCCTGAATTCAACTAGAATTAGCCCTTTAACCATAGAGAGAAGGCAACCAATATTTTCCAGCAGAGATTGAAAAGCATAGCACTGGGGAGAGAGCCTGATGAGTAATGACAGAAGATGTTGAGAAGTGACATTGACCTGGGGTGTGTCATTAGGGGTCTTTCTTCCCACCGATATTTTGCAACCCTTACAATCTGTCTTAAATGAATCATAAATGAACTGTGAATGGAAAAAAGTTCACAGAGGGGTAAGCTGGAGGCCCAGGGCTGGGCAGGGTAGCCAGGCTGGCTGGCTCACACACTTGAGGATCTCTGCCCAAGGCCCTCCCTGTGTGGCCATCCAGCCTACTGGGTTCCATCAGCAGTTAACTTACCCCCCATAGAAAGCACCTTTAGAGATTCCCATGGATCTACGGATCCCAGAAATGGAGTAGGAAAAGACTCAGGAAAGTGAAGGCTCAGAAGAAAGAGTTTTCGAGTTTGGGTTTGCATCCAGGTTCTGCTGTGTGATTTGGGACAAACTGCTTAGCCTCTCTAGGTTTCATTCATATGGAGAAACAACAGTTATTTCTTGAGCTTTGGGAGGATAAAATGAGACCCTGTGTGTGAAGCATGTACTAGCTGAGTGCCTAACATGTGGGACAAAGGCAATGTCTTTTCTCCTTCCCTTTTCCCTTTCTTCCCAAATCTTGGGGCTGCATGTACAGGGGGTGAGGGTTGAGGGGTGTCCCTAGGAAGGGGCTGGTGGGAAGTCTCCCATAGTCCAGCATCTTAAATGCTGCTGTTGAAGCAGCCAGACACTCTGATGGGTCCAGGTGGGGATGGCCAGGCCAGACCTGCTGACTCTCTCTTGGACAAAAATCAATCGGTAATTGATCTGCAATTACAAATGCATCCCAGGACATCACCATGGAGGTGTGGATCACGGGAAGAGGTGAGCAGCCTGGAGGAGAAGGGCAGTGAGGCAGAAAGCCACCAGCCACAGGACCTGCAGAGATGTTAGCAGCATTTAAAGGGATGAACTCCTCGGTGAGGACTCCATTTCTTTTTCCTGAAGCTGAGGGGAATCAGTGTAAGGCAGTTCAGTCTCATAAAATATTAAAAGAAATGCATAATCTGAATGGAAAGGAAAGGTTGCTCTGAAAGGAACATGACCAGACAGATGAGGGCTAACTGTCTGGTGGTTCCCTGGGCAGCACAGCCTATCTGGCTGGTCAATGACATGGGGTCCCTGGCAGCGGGATGGGAAGATGGGTGCAACTCGGGGTCTCCGCCTCTGGCCTGAAATGCCAGGCGGGGTTAAAGGATGTGATTGCTGAGACAAAATAACCACTGAACCTCAAGAGGAGGCCATTCTGGAGTGGAAACTGGGGGGAATGACTGCAGGGGACAGAGATGAAAGTGCTGGGGAGGAGGGAGAGGGGAGAAAATAAAAAAGAGAAGACAAGAGACAATGGGTAGCTTGGCAGCCTCACTTGGTGAAGATCACAGTGAGCTGGAAGTAACAGCCTGCCATAGATGTGAGCTGTTACTTGGAGCCAGCGAGAAAGATTTAAATTAAACATCAGGTCCAGCTCACGGGGGCTGAGGGCTGTGAGATGCTGGAAGGGACTGCGGTGGGACAGAAGCTCTTTTTTTGGCCTGGGCTGGCGCAGGAGTCATCTTTGAGGATGGCTGGGAGTAGGGATGGGGAGTAGCCAGCACAAACCTTACCTCCGGCATGAAGCTCAGGGGCTCCACCTATAGGGAGGGGTAAGAAAGACCCATTGCAGGACCGGGGCTGGGACCACAGGGCATTCTACTGTGCTGGTACCAATTCTTAGAGTGGGCTCATAACACAGAGAAGATTCAATGTTCTTCTCAAAGCCTTGGGGACTCACCAAGCCCTCTGATCGTAAGAGAAGTGCAGGCATCAAGGAAGTGGCTTCCAGAGAGCCTCCTGGGGTGGGCAGAGGTCAATATGCTGCTCCACTGCCTCCGTGAGGGCAACTCACAAAGCACGTGACCCGTCCTGCTGTAAGAAATGGACCCTCCCAAAGCTAAAGCTTCTGGAAGTCTCAGCCTCCAGGCTCCTATGACAGGTGCAAGACTGACCATTCCATTCCCCAGTCCCTCTGCTCTGCCCCCTCCCCAGCTCCTGACCATCAAGCTCCATCTGTTCCCAAAAGACCTGTCTAGAAGTCCACTGGGAGGCCACGGTGTCACTTTGCCACCATCTCCCAGGAATATATCTGAAGGGGAAGGACTGATTGATTACAAGAAGGACTAGGAAAGCTTCCAGCAGTAGAATCTCTGAAGGTTCCAGTTTCTTTTCTCCTTTGGGAAAAGGAGGGAGAGAGTTGTTGGAAAAGGGAGCAAACCTTCTCTCAGAAACTCATGCCCAAGCATCTTCTTTTTCTCTCTTTTACATTATTTTACCCATTAAGATTTTAATATAGGTGTAAATAATTCTCGTTTTAAAAGTTTCCATTTTCTTTTTTAGAATAAAGATTTAGTGTGCAAATATAGTCCAAAGCTTCGCCCTGTCATTTCCCTAAGAATCGAGCATTTTTATCTCCTGGAGAACAAGAACTAGAGGGAATGGACACAACACTTTAGAGAAATAAACATTGGAACTGGTGAATGAAGAAGAAAGCAAAATGAAATCTCTTTTCTAGAGAACTTATGAAATAGAAGTAAGTTTTCAAACTTCATTTCAGCACTAAAATGTAGCAAGTGGAACTGTTAGTCACTCCATCGTGTCTGACTCTTTGTGACTCATGGACTATAGACTGCCAGGCTCCTCTGTCCATGGGATTCTCCAGGCAAGAATACTGGAGTGGGTTGCCAAGCCCTTCTCCAGGGGATCTTCGCGAGCCAGGGATCAAACCTGGATCTCCTACATCATTGGCAACTTCTTTACCATCTGAACCACCAGGGAAGCCCCCAAATGTAGCAAGGCCTGGCCCCAAAGGCATTCCTCCCCAGAATCCCAATATCTAAACAGATATTCTGGAACATTCTTGTGGGACTCAGACTTTAGCCCTCTCAGCCTCCCCTGGACCACCCTCCCCAGCCTCTCCCTCTACTCTCATCCACCAAGGGACCCCCTCTGCCCTGCCCGCCACAGGGCCCCAAGACTCGGAAGAGCTCAGCTTGAATGCCTTGTTATGAAACTTTTCCTCTGAGTCCCCTCCATCCAAACAAACTGAAAAAAGTAAGTGCCTACCAAGGCCCACTTCTTTTATTTGTATGGTTGTTATTAGTGACACCACCATCCTTAAGAGTCCATGATTTCTCTGGGCTCAAGGCACAGGCTGCCAGCCCACAGAGAGTGCCCCCAGCCCACCCCAGCACTCACCTCCTTCTCCCCACAGATGTTGCTGATGATGGAGCTGGAGGCTGGGCTGGAGGATGGTCCCAGGACAGCGACCACGCCCTTGGGGAGAATCTGACACACTGCAGCCAGCAGCAGGACAGAGCGTGGGGAGCAGGAAAGGAAACAAGGTGCTCATCAGGTAGGGCGTGGACTTCAGCCTCAAGTCCTCTGATCTTCCCCTGATGGCCCCTCACCTCCCACCCACCCGCATCCTGGTCCCCTCTTCCATCCTTCCAAACCCAGCGCCTCTCGTCCCCTGGACCACTGGGCTCCAGGACATTTTTATTAGAGTTTATGGATGGCATTAAATGAGGAAGTGACCTAGGTTATTTCAACATATGGCCTCCGCCAACAGGATGTATAAATTGTCTGGGCTGTCACAGAAGGACGGAAGTGCACGGTGAAAACCTGCACATCGCTCCCCCGCCCTCCCCTGGCCTGGCCTGTGGGATGGGTGCTGGGAGCCCGGACACGGCTGCTGCAGGGGCCGAGGACTCAGTTCACAGAAGAGCCAGCCGGCGTACAATCTATTACTCCCCACCTCCCTGAAAGAGAGAGTCTAGAGAGCAGGAAAGGCAGACAAGCAGAGAGATGAAAGACAGTGAGGATGCTGCAGGCAGACAGAAGAAAGCGGCTCAGTGAAGGTTAAGGGGAGCAGGAGAGAGAGCAGGAGAAAACGAGAGAGTGCAGAGAGAAGCCCCATCTTTCAATGCCACTCACCTTTCGCCCGGCCTGGAACCTGACCCAACCTACCCCCCACCTTCCCTGAACCCAGCAGGTGCTTTCCTGACCAACCAGCACACTCTATGACCTTGTACCTCTCCGGGGGGAGACAGCCGTCACCCATCTCCCCTGGATGCTCGCTCACTCACATGTCAAGGAGCATCTCAAATGCCACCTCCTCCTTACCCTTGCCTACCTCCTCTAAGTGGAATTCATCCTCCCCGGGGCTCCGAGGCCCATGGATTGTCCCCTGGTTCTAAGACACTTGTAAATGGGTCAGTTTCAGTTTGCCGTTTAGACATGTTACTCTTCTCACTAGATTTCAAACCCCTTTAAGGCAGAGCTGAGCCATATTTATCTCTAAATCCCCATTTGACGTTTCCCTGTCTCCAGCACGATGTTTCTTCCAGGGGCCCAGTTCAAGTTTGTTGAATGAATGACTGGGTGGATGAGGCACGTGGTCGGAAGAGGAGAGAATGTAAGATTTTAAAATGCTACAGGTTGAGAAAGGAAGTGAGGGAAAAAGGAGAAAACAGATGCAGAGAGAACGTGGGACGAGTCTCAAGACACCCGCGGTGATACGAGAACCAAAGAGCCGCCCCTCAGATTATGCTCCGTGATTCCCAGCTGTACTGTAAGACGTCCTGCCCTACAAAACTCAAAGCCTGGCTCTGGACACATTTTCCTCCTACTCAACATCAAGAGTCAGGGCAGGGACTTCCCTGGTGGTCCAGTGAAGAAGAATCTGCCTGCCAGTGCAGGGGACACGGGTTCGATCCCTGGTCCAGGAAGATTCCAGATTCCTTGGGTCAACTAGGCCCATGAGTCACAACAGCGGAGCCCGCGCCACAAGAGAAGCCACAGGAGTGAGAAGCTCGCACACCATAACCGGAGATTGGCCCTCGCTCGCCGCGACTAGAGAAAGCCTGTGCGCAGCGACGAAAACTCAGGGCCGCCAAAAACAAATAAACAAAAATTTAAAAAGCGCCGAAGCACACTGAGGTTAAGGAATCAGCCCAAGGATCCTAGTGGAGTCAACTGCAAAGCCACACCTGCAACCTGGATGCTCTCTCTCCTAAAGCAGAGTCCTAACCACTGGCCTGAACAGCCGAGGCCTGGCTCTCATGGGGCACGGGCGGTGGGCAGAGCACCAGGGTTCAAATCCTGGTGCCGTGGTTTATCACACAAACAATAGATCTGTGGGGGTCTTCTTTCGGCCCGAGGCACAGGCAGGGGTCCAATCAATACAGTGTCACAGATCTCAGCTGATGGACATGCTGTGGGCGGTGGGTGCCTGGGGGGGGCTCATCAGTACTGTCAGAACCATCCCCAGAGACGGAGTAGCTGTGGGCCTGCTTTACGATTGTTTTTTTAAGTATTTAATCTTATTCAAGTGCACCGGGTCTTAGGTGCAGCACGTGGGATCTTCGCTGTTCATTGCAGCATGCAGGATCTTTATTTGTGGCATGTGGCATTCCTGGTTCCCTGATGAGGGGTGGAACCCAGACCCCCTGCATTAGCAGCATGGAGTCTCAGCCACCGGACCACCAGGGAAGTCCAGGGCAAGATTTACCTTTGGAGAACGCTCATCAAAGTTCACTTCCACGGAAGTTAGAGCACGTGATCTCAGCCAATTCAACTCTTACAGCCAGCGAGGGGCTCTGAGTTCACTGGCCATCAAATTCCAGCAGACCCAGGGCTGAAGCTCAGTTCCTGACTTTACCAATAAGGAAACAGCATCTGAGGGATGTTAAGCGACACCCATGAAGTCACACACCTGATAAAGGTCAGAGTCAGTGTTGGAATTCAAGTCTGCTGTGATTGCCCCGCTGCTCGCAGCCACCTTCCGTGTCTGCCCTCCTCCTTGCAGCCACTTCGTCCACCTCTGTTCAACTCCTTACAGACCAGGTCCCCACCCCTTGTCATTCTGCTGTACCTGCTTCCCCACGGTCACCAAGGACCTCTTGGCAGTTCTTATCTCTCTTTTGCAGCATTTGACGCTACCGATTACATTCATTCGTTTGAATTTCATGATACCTTCTGGTCCTGATTCTCATCTGCTTTTCTGAAAGGGGTTTCTCACTTCCTTGGCCACTGCCTCTTCCCTCTGCTCCCCACTAAATTTAGATGTTGTCCATGCCTCACCCTCCCTGGGCAATCTCATCCTTAGCTGTGGCCTCCACTCATCTCTGCCCAGGCGACCCTACACTCTGACAGATGTCCTGGGTTTAAAACAAGTTCCAACCACCTGCTGGGTGCTGCCCTAGGGACTTGCCTCTGGTGTCCTGCAGTAAGCATATCAGTACCACTCTAAGTGTGTGTGTGTGCTCAGTCATGTCTGACTCTTTGCGACCCCACGGACTGTAGTCCACTGTAGTCCAATCAAAAGGACTCTTAAGATTATTCCCAATACATCATGTCTGTTATATACTTTTAATATATAATCTGACTTGATCACCATGCTTTCAGGAAGATTCATTAGTACCCCCACTTTACAGATGGGGAAACTGAGGCTTAGAAAAATTAAGTAGCTTGATCAAAGTCACACAGGTCATATATGATAGTGTCAGGCTTGAATTTAAAGCTCCATCTGGGTTTCCCCGGTGCCTCAGATGGTAAAGAATTTTCTTGAAATGCGGGAGGCCCAGGTTCAATCCCTGGGTCAGGAAGATTCCCCTGGAGAAGAAAATGGCAACCCACTCCAGCATTCTTACCCGGAGAATTCCATGGACAGAGGAGCCTGGCAGGCTATAGTCTATGGAGTCGCAAAGAGTCGGACATGATTGAATGAGCAACACTTTCACTTTGGGCGTCAAAGCCCAAACTCCTAACCACTTCATTTTACCATCCCCTCGCCTCCCCCACCTTAGCTCCTGAAGTTCAAACCGTGTTCTCTTTGACTCTTCCTTGCCTTCTCTCACTGAATCTATTCACGAGCTACAGCAGCCCGCAGCCAGGTTCTGACCATTTGACCTGCTCACCCCCCACCATCCTCTCCTTCTCACTCCCATCACCAGTTCCATCAGCCCTCTTACTACCTGCCTCCTAAAGGCTTTCTCTGGATTCTTCATATCCAATCCGTTCTCCAAACCAAGGCCAATTATAATCCTAAACATATGTCTGTGTGCTCCTACAGACCAGAAAGCTTGTCTTATTTATCTCTGTGCCCTCCACACCGAGCAGGGTGGGACTCAAGAATTATGTGCTCAATAAATAGCCACTGAACCACACTGGAACCCACTCAACTCTTACCACAGAAAATTGGAAATAAACTAAATGTCCCATCATAAGGAAATAGTTATCTAAACTGTGGGTCATATACCCAAGTGGAATATTACTTAGGCATTTAAAATGCTTATGAACAGTTTATAATAGTATTAAAAATATTTATGAAATAATATTAAGAGAAAGAAGCAGGATATAAAATTATATGTGTATTTATATGAAGGTTACAAGTAAGCAAACACAGAAAATAGTTAGGCACTGAGGAGTGATTGGAAGAAGAGGTTATTAAAACCCATATTTATTAAGTGCTAATTATGGCCCATTCTAAGCACTTCATGTGAACTGACTTAATTCTGGAAACAACCTGATGAGAGAGCTACTATCATCTCACCTTCATTTTACAGATAAGAAAACAGAAAAGTTAAAGGGCAGAGTCAGGATTCAAACCCCCAACCCCTAACTCCAGGGTCAGTTCCTTAACCACCGTACCACACCACCTCCCTCGGCCACGAGTGATTAACCGAGATTGCAGTAGAGATTGCCTCGACCAGTGGAACACTAAATGATGCTCTTTTTTCCTTCTCTCTACTTTCTAATATAAATGGGCGTGTATTCCTTTCATAACACATCATTATAAAAAATAAAATTTCATTATCAAAAAATGTCTTCTGATGAACAAGTAAACTCCAGACGGGTCTGATCTCAAGATATGACCCTTCTGGCCCTTTCTCCCATCACGTCGCCTCTCATTTCACACAAGCTCACCTGGTTCACACTCCGCAATTTCTTACCTGAGCCTGTTCCAAGCTGCTCTCTATGACCAGCAGTCTTAACCCTGCTGCCTGAGATCTATGGGCAGAAGTCAGTGGTCTGTGAACGTTTGGGGGAAGAAAAATGGCATTATTTTCTCTAACCCCTAACTGAAATTTAGCATCCCCTTCAATTTGGAATAGAGGCCATAAACCACAGTATATTAACAGTAACTGTGACTCTGTCATTGATAGACATCACAAGTGTTTTCAGATCATATTATAGTATTGCACAGATCTTGAAATACCATTCATATTCATAATTACTTTGAAATTACACTAGTAGTTAGACCTGATCCTAGGTCTGGCTATTGAGTACATTAATAAAGAAATACATATATTTATATATCACTATCAAAATATTTTAACTGCATGTCTGTCACAGGAAAGAGAGTGGAGCTCAAAAGCATGGGTCACATTCCAGGTCATGTCAGAGACCCTGGGACGGCTGCCAAGTGTGGGTTCCTGGATTCACACCAGAGAGAATTCAAAAGCGAGTCACAGCAAAGTGAAAGAAGCTTTAGTCACAGAGTAAACACACTCTACAGGCAGAGTGCACGCCACCTCGGAAGACAAGAGAGGCTCCAGGGTAAGGGGTGGTCAGTTTTTAACGGGGTGGGTAACTTCACAGGCTAAATCCCTTATGATTATACAGTGGAAGTGAGAAATAGATTTAAGGGGCTAGATCTGATAGATAGAGTGCCTGATGAACTCTGGACGGAGGTTCGTGACATTGTACAGGAGACAGGGACCAAGACCATCCCCATGGAAAAGAAATGCAAAAAAGCAAAATGGCTGTCTGAGGAGGCCTTACAAATAGCTGTGAAAAGAAGAGAAGCGAAAAGCAAAGGAGAAAAGGAAAGATATGAGCATCTGAATGCAGAGTTCCAAAGAATAGCAAAGAAAGATAAGAAAGGCTTCCTCAGCAATCAATGCAAAGAACTAGAGGAAAACAACAGAATAGGAAAAACAAGAGATCTTTTCAAGAAAATTAGAGATACCAAGGGAACATTTCATGCAAAGATGGGCTCGGTAAAGGACAGAAATGGTGTGGACCTAAAAGAAGCAGAAGATATTAAAAAGAGGTGGCAGGAATACACAGAACTGTTCAAAAAAGATCTTTATGACCCAGATAATCACGATGGCGTGATCACTCACCTAGAGCCAGACATCTTTGAATGTGAAGTCAAGTGGGCCTTAGGAAGCATCACTACGAACAAAGCTAGTGAAGCTGATGGCATTCCAGTTGAGCTATTTCAAATCCTGAAAGATGATGCTGTGAAAGTGCTGCACTCAATATGCCAGCAAATTTGGAAAACTCAGCTGTGGCCACAGGACTGGAAAAGGTCAGTTTTCA
This sequence comes from Moschus berezovskii, assembly GCF_049115385.1. Classification (NCBI taxonomy): domain Eukaryota; kingdom Metazoa; phylum Chordata; class Mammalia; order Artiodactyla; family Moschidae; genus Moschus; species Moschus berezovskii. Next base: position 35,647,709 of record NC_142473.1, on the reverse strand, counting down.
TTCCAATCCCAAAGAAAGGCAATGCCAAAGAATGCTCAAGCTACCACACAATTGCACTCATCTCACACGCTAGTAAAGTCATGCTCAAAATTCTCCAAGCCAGGCTTCAGCAATATGTGAACCGTGAACTTCCAGAGGTTCAAGCAAGTTTTAGAAAAGGCAGAGGCACCAGAGATCAAATTGCCAACATCTGCTTGGTCATGGAGAAAGCAAGAGAGTTCCAGAAAAACATCTATTTCTGCTTCATTGACTATGCCAAAGCCTTTGACTGTGTGGATCACAATAAACTGTGGAACATTCTGAAAGAGATGGGAATCCCAGACCACCTGACCTGCCTCTTGAGAAACCTGTATGCAGGTCAGGAAGCAACAGTTAGAACTGGACATGGAACAACAGACTGGTTCCAAATAGGAAAAGGAGTACGTCAAGGTTGTATATTGTCATCCTGCTTATTTAACTTCTATGCAGAGTACATCATGAGGAACGCTGGGCTGGAAGAAGCACAAGCTGGAATCAAGATTTCTGGGAGAAATATCAATAACCTCAGATATGCAGATAACACCAGCCTAATGGCAGAAAGTGAAGAGGAACTCAAAAGCCTCTTGATGAAAGTGAAAGAGGAGAGTGAAAAAGTTGGCTTGAAGCTCAACATTCAGAAAACAAAGATCATGGCATCTGGTCCCATCACTTCATGGGAAAAAATGGAGAAACAGTGGAAACAGTGTCAGACTTTATTTTTTTGGGCTCCAAAATCACTGTGGATGCTGATTGCAGCCATGAAATTAAAAGACACTTACTCCTTGGAAGGAAAGTTATGACCAACCTATATAGCATATTAAAAAGCAGAGACATTACTTTGCCAACCAAGATCCATCTAGTCAAGGCTATGGTTTTTCCAGTGGTCATGTATGGATGTGAGAGTTGGACTGTGAAGAAAGCTGATGGCCGAAGAATTGATGCTTTTGAACTGTGGTGCTGGAGAAGACTCTTGAGAGTCCCTTGGACTGCAAGGAGATCCAACCAGTCCATTCTAGAGGAGATCAATCCTGGGTGTTCATTGGAAGGACTGATGCTAAAGCTGAAACTCCAATACCTTGGCCACCTCATGGAACGAGTTGACTCACTGGAAAAGATTCTGATGCTGGGAGGGATTGGGGGCAGGAGGAGAAGGGGACGACAGAGAATGAGATGGCTGGGTGGCATCACCGACTCGATAGACATGAGTTTGAGTGAACTCCGGGAGTTGGTGATGGACAGGGAGGCCTGGCGTGCTGTGATTCCTGGGGTTGCAAAGAGTAGGACACGACTGAGTGACTGAACTGAATGAGTGGGAGGAGTATTCCAGCTATTTGGGGGATGCATGGGTGATCAGTTGCATCCGACTCTGCAGCCCTATTGACTGTAGCCACCAGGCTCCTTTGTCCATGGGATTTTCCCGACAAACATACTGGAGTTGGTTGCCATTTCCTTTTCCAGGGTTGCTTCCTGACCCCAGGGATGGAATTTACACCTCCTGCATAGCCATTGAGGAAGACCAACTTGGGGGAAGGAATGGGATTAGGGAAGGGGTGGGGATTTTCGGAAATTGGACCACTGCCCACTTTTTGACCTTTTGTGGTTGTCCTTGGAAACATCATGGTGCCTGGGGTGTGTAAATTAGCTTGCGATGTGTTACAATCAGCATATACTGAGGCTCGAGGTCAAGTGGAAGGGGCTTTTCTGTCATCTTGGATCTAGTTCATTCTAATCAGTTTATGTAGTGTCCTTGGGCTATGTCATTCGTTTAAAGGTGCCCTGCCCCTTTCCTGTCTCATTTCCATATAATTGGTTTCCCTCCTCATCCTATCTATGCAATTCTATTCGTTTAAAAACTCTTTTCTGAGAAGGAGTACTTTAGCACCCACAGACTACCACGGTTTATGTCTCCTCTTGCCCTTCTGTCTGGAAAACTCCTATTGATCCTCCAGTGCCCAGCTCAGTTCTTGCCAATTGGCAAGAAAGCACCGCTCCCTCTCGATATTCACATCCCACTGTGGTTCTAAGTCAGTTCTATGCTGGAAAGATCAATTTCCCTGTTCTCTGAATTCCTGGCCTGCTTCTGCCCAAGTTAGGTCTTTTTGCCAGTTCTCAATACGGAGAAAAGTGAAAGCGAAGTTGCTCAGTCGTGTCTGACTCTTTGTGACCCCATGAACTATAGCCCACCAGGCTCCTCCATCCATGGAATTTTCCAGGCAAGAGTACTGGAGTGGGTTGCCATTTCCTTCTCCAGGGGACCTTCTTGACTCAGGGATCAAACCCAGGTCTCCCGCATTGCAGGCAAACGCTTTTACCGTCTGAGTCACCAGGTAAACCCCAATACGAAGAACCTTCTCCTAAAAAAAATTCTTAGAGAAAGTCACAATCCTTTATTCTCGATTTCAAAATCCCAAAAGCTCTGACAGTGGATGGTTTCATCAAACTCATTTAGTGGCAAAATCTGATCTAAATAGAGAGATGTGAAGATATTTATAATATGTGACTATCTGAATGTAAAGTGAAAGTGAAGTCACTCAGTCGTGTCCGACTCTTTGTGACCCTGTGGACTGTAGCCCACCAGGCTCCTCTGTCCATGAGATTCTCCAGGCAAGAATACTGGAGTGGGTTGCATAATGTAAGTATGCATTTGATTTTGAGTGTGGGGTTCAGGCCCAAGCCCCATCTGAAAAGTTATTTAATGTATAGTATAAGCAGGACATGACCTTTCTAGTATCTGAAAAGTTCTGAAATCTAAACACATCCGGTCTCAAGGGTTTGGGGACCGGTGCCTTTGTGAGTATCCATCTCCCATTTCCCACTGCATCTGAAACTCCTTGAAGGTAGGGGTCACAGCTATTCAGTCATGGCAAAAAGGAATTACTCAATAGATGTTTGCTCAACAGAATTGAAATGATCCAAAATGAGTGCAATGAAAGTGAATTATCATCTTCCCAGCAGCTGGGGCCTGGGGAATTCCTGGGTCCTGGGAATTGTTCTTTCATTCCCTATGAAGGATACCTGCTTGGTAGAAATGAAAATCGCTTATAAAGGACCTCAGCTCTAAGACTTCCTGAACCCCAATGCTGCAGGCCCCGGTCATCCCATGAGGATCTCTGAGCAGTCTGAGGGATGGAGGGGAGGGAGGGGCACTCTCCTTCTGCCTCCTGGGGAGCACTGGAGATGTGAGTGATGTTGCCATGGCAACCAAGTTTCCCAGCCAGCAGAGGAGTTGGAAGGCAACTGACAGAGCAGCTGCAGGAATAAGACACCACGATGGGGTGCTGTAAGAAGGGGAAACTTCTTCCCATGCAGACGCCAGCTCAGGCCTGGATGCGAAGTCTCCTTAGACACCTGGGCTGGACCGCAGGAGCTTATGGGAACTTAACCGTCTCTGTGTCTTCACAGGGAGGGGAAGGGTCTGGCTATGATGCAGATGGTCCAGAGTGGTTACTCATAGGCTCGCTAACTTCAAGCCCTCCAGGGAAGGGGTAGCCTCCTGGGTGGGGACGAGAAAACTGGGGCCTCTTCATTTACAGTACGGTACTCTCTGAGCTCCTGTGATAAACTCTCAGGGCAACGGGGAGCTGAGAGCAATGTGGAGCAGAGGCCGGGAGAGCTCAGAGTCCTGCATATAAAAACGCTTAGGGCTCTGAAGTCCGAGTGGAACGCTAGTGCAAGGTGTCTGTGTGCCTGGTCATGCTGTGCGCTGAGCCCAGAGCAGAGCCCTGACCGTCCGAGCGAGGCAAACAACCGCCTCCACCAGCACCAAGGTCCGTCTGTCTCGTCCTTGTGCCAGAGCCTCCAGAGCATGGTCCACTCTCAGCTCTATGAGTGCACCAGGACCTGAAAGGATGGCTTTGCTGACTTCCAAGCCGAGAGGGGAAATGGGAGGGTGGAGTGCCAGGTCTCTGCACCTTCATGCCCCAGGATGGATACTTCCCTGGTCAGAGTGACCCAGAGTATCTGAGATCTCAAAACTGCCACTGGCTGTCACAGGGATGAAATGAACAACATGGGGAATATAGTCAATAATAAGGCAACATCTTTGTATGGTGACAGATGGTAACTAGACTTATCATGGCGATCATTTTGTAATACATAGAAATATCAAATCACTGTGATACACAGCAGCAAACAATAGTGTTGCAGGTCAATTATCTTTCAAACACAAACAAACCAGCTCATAGAAAAGAAATTAGATTTGTGCTCACCAGAGGTGGGGAGTGCTCCGAGGGGGAATTAGATGAAGATTGTCAAAAGGTACAAACTTTCAGTTACAAAAAAACTAGGCAGGTAAAGTACATGATTAGTATAATTAACAGTGCTATATGTTCTATATGAAAGTCAAGAAAGTAAATTCTAAGAGTTCTCGTCACAAGGAAAAATTTGTTCCTGTTTCTTCAATTTTGTATCTATGTGAGATATGGCTATTCAGTAACTTTACTGTGATAACCATTTCATGATGTACGTAAGTCAAATCATTATGCTGTATGTCTTGAACTTATACAGTGTGGTATGTCAGTTATATCTCAATAAAACTGGAAGGAAAAGAAACACCTTTCTTTGGCTCCTGACACCAATGACGTATCCCTGAAAGCCTCAGCCCTAGATCACCGCAGAAGCAGCAATACCTTTTATAGGGACTTTACACATGCAGGCACCAGGGACCCCAAAGTCTTACAGGCATCCCATGAAGGAGGGGTTACAGTAATAATTCTATTACTGATAATACTACTAATAGGTGAAATTTATCAAGAGTTCGCCTGACTCCTGGCACTGCTCTGTTTTCTAAGAGCATCATCTCAGTCCCTGCAGCAACCTCATGACGTAAGAACTCATAGTCTTCCCATTTTACAAATGGGGAGTCTGAGGCTCAGGTGATAATCCCATGATGCTGGTAAACCCAAGATTAGGGTCTTGGCCACTATTCCATACTGCTCTCCAGTCCTGGCCATCACCATAGCCCCCATAAACACTCTCTGTTTTAGCCATGCCCAGCTGTCATTGTGCCCCAAATTACCCCATTTTTTCCTTCCTCAAGCATACTATTAAGCCTTCTGTGTGGATGTCCTCTGCCCTTTGCCTCATCTGTCAATCATTCCAAGGGTTGGCCCAGAGGCCTTACCTGACCACCCAGTTATACCCATGACTGATTTCTAATCTCCCTCTGCTCCTCTCTGAGCCACTCCGTGGCAAGCCCACAACAGAGTTACTGAGATTTATGTCACTTTTCAGATGTGTGGTTTCAGCTGTCCTCTGGGAAAGACTGTGAGCCTCAGTTTTCCCCTTCTTAAAAGGAGGCAGTTGGGCCAGGTGGTTTCTTCAGTTCAGTCGCTCAGTCGTGTCTGACTCTTTGAGACCCCATGGACCTCAGCACGCCAGGCTTCCCTGTCCATCACCAACTCCTGGAGCTTGCTCAAACTCATGTCCATCGAGTCGGTGATGCCATCCAACCATCTCCTCCTCTGTTGTCCCCTTCTCCTCCTCCGTTGTCCCCTTCTCCTCCTGATTTCTTAGCACTATAATTCGATGTGTCTCTGAGTCCCTATTATGTGCACGTGATGTGGGCAGTTGAAGAAAGGGGAGCAGGGAACACTTGTCAAATGACACATCGCTATTTGGATGCCTTCTGTTCTGGCTTCTCACCTTCTCCCTTATGCTGACTTGGAGTCTTTCTAGTGAGCTGATGGAGGAACGTCATCCCTGTTGCCAAAATCTTGACTCTCTGTGCACCAATGCCAAACAGAAACACGGAGGCAGAGTTATAGAGGAGAAGGAAAGAGTGGCTTTATTTCTTTGCCAGGCAAAGAGGGAGCACCATAGGCTAATGCCTCAAGAACTATGGCCCCCTCTCTGGGTAATAGGGAGAGGTTACCCAGTCAGGCAGGAGTATCCGATCAGGATCAAGGCAGTAACAGTCTTGCATTCTTCTTTCCTCTTCAAAGTTTCAAGAGTGGGGTTGCTGACAAGATTAGGGTATGTGCAGGATCTTAGGTGGTCCAGTCTACTCATTGGAAAAGACCCTGATGCTCGGAAAGATTGAGAGCAAAAGGAGAAGGGCGTAGCAGAGGATGAATTGGTTGGAGAGCATCACTCAAGGTACATGCATCTTTGCAAACTCTGGAGTGTTGCTGTCGAGTTCAGTTCCATTCAGCTCAGTCGTTAGGTCATGCCTGACTCTTTGCAACCCCATGGACTGCTGCACACCAGACTTCCCTGTCCTTCACCGTCTCCCAGAGTTTGCTCAAACTCATGTCCATTGAATCAGTGATGCCATCCAACCATCTCATCCTCTATCATCCCCTCTCCTGCTGCCTTCAATCTTTCCCAGCATCAGGGTCTTTTCCAATGGGTCAGACACGACACAGCAACTGAACAACGACAGGTGGTTTCCTGCCTGCTCCTCTCCTGATGAGCAACTGTTGTGCCCTTTGGAACTCAGAGGTCATGGAGGCTGGAGCCTTGCCTACAAGAAATGAGGGGTAGAAAGGCCTCCATGCCCAGGAACCTCACAGGGCCCTGCTCAGCATCAGCCCTCACTTACTAGAAACAGCTCTGATCGCTAGAGGTCGTGCCCGTGGCACCTTTGAGAAGCTCAGAAGCCTGTGCAGAAGGGGCATCCAGGCAGCTGGAACCTCACGCTCTGTGCCCATCACTGGGGCCTCGTGGGGCCTGAGAACCACACACCTCTGGGTTTCCAGGGGAGATGGTGTGGACAGCGGATAGCATGCTTGGCCTCACAGGGACAAACCCAGTCAGAGGTGAGGGGCTGACAGGAAGGCTCCTGCTTTCAGCTCTGCAGTAAATTAAACCTCAAACTGGCTCTGACAGTAGCAAGCACGGTGCCTCCGGGTGTCTGGGTGATAAGGGGGTGGCGCTTAGTTAAGCTCTAATATGTTTGCCACAGGAGACATAGGGATCTATAGGAACAGAGGACGGTGAGGCCTGTGGGAGCTGCCTGCACAAGAAAGGCCGAGATGGAGATAAGATACGGGAGGAAGGAGGGAAGGGACAGGCGGGCCAGGAGGTGACCTGATAGGTCTTGTCCATCCCTCTTACTTCAGATCTGTGGGCTGCGCAGAGGGAGCCGGGAAATCAAACATCAAGAAGCCCGAGGCGATGATGGTGGCCAGGCAGAGAGGTGGAGGGGATCAGACGTGGGTCTGAGGGAGCTTTATAGGTGACCTTCACTTTAGATAAACTCACTGTATGAAAATCTATGTGAACCAGATAGAAGCGAGGTAGTTTGCTACTTGTATCTTTCCAGTGTCCAAGTGACTGAAAGTGTTGGTCACTCGGTCATGTCCGACTCTGCGATCCCATGGACTGTAGCCCACCAGGCTCTTCTGTCCATGGAATTCTCCAGGCAAGAATACTGAAGTTAGCATCCATTCCCTTCTTCAGGGGACCCAGGTTGCTATTGATTAACATCCCATATGATACTTTCCGTCTCCCAGTCTCCCTTTCAACCATCAAACAAGGAGGCTGAACTCCAGACCCCAGCATCTTTAGTTTTACACTTCATCATCTTTGATTCTGAAATTGCCATTGCTTCTCTTGAATGTCACAGCTGCCCCAAGTGTGACTCATTATTTGTGCAGTTTTTGAAACTTGCCTGTTGCCAAGAGCAGGCACAAAGGTACCCTGTAGGATTGCTACCATCTTCACTTAACCCAGAGCCTCTGCTTTCTACAACCACGAATGTCATCACTAGGATCTCTTTCATCTCCTTGAAGTAGAGTCCCCAGGCACAAGGTGACAGATGTGAGGTTGGGGTGTTGGTCAGGGCCCCAGAGCCACTCAAATGGACTTAAATTAACAATGCAAATCAGCCATCAGCCCAGGGAAGACACCACCACCCCAAGACTGAGCAGTAGCTGGCTCTGGGCAGCATATCATGACTTCCAAAGGCTCAGAACTGTCGGATGCATCAACCCAGTAAAAGGGAGAGTGGAATATTCAATTATGATCGAGGCCCCAGGGGGCAACAGACATTAAGACAGGCCATGTGAGAGGAGGCTGGGAGGTAGACTGTGCTGCCTGGGAGGGATGGCTGAACTCTGAGACAGAGGAGAGAGATGATGGTAAGAGGGAGAGGAAGCCAGATCCAAGGGGGCAGGGGAATAAGGGACGTGTGGAGAGAATAGTGAAAGTGTTGGTTGCTCAGCTGTGTTCAATTTGGTGACTCTCCTGGACTGTAGCTTGCCAGGCTCCTCTGTCCATGGGATTCTCCAGGCAAGAATACTGGAGTGGGTAGTCATTTCCTTCTCCAGGGGATCTTCCCAACTGAGGGATCAAACCCGGGTTTCACGCATTGTGGGCAGATTCTTTACTGTCTGAGCCACCAGAGAAGCCCGTGGAGAGAATAACCCAACAACAATATCCATAGCTGCCACTTCCTAACTACTTGGTATGTGTAGGCGCTAATGAACTCACCTGCACTGTCTCCTGTTGTGTTCCTAATGACCCTAGGAAGTGTTATCACCGAGGCACCAAATGGTTAAACAGCCTGTCCACAGTCACACAGCTCATAGGTAACAGAGCCATGTCAGTCTGATGCTCCTACTCTGTCCCACAGTCTCTCCAAGTAGGGACAGCAGAGCTGTTATTCCGCCTTCATCCTGGAATCCTGCTGCCTTCCAAACTCCTTCCCCCACCCCACCACTGACCACCAGTCCCGCCCCACCATGCTTCAGCTAAAAGTGCTAACCCACCACCGCTCTCTCCGCCTTACTGAGGGAGGGGAAAGTGGGGCTGGACGCTTTCTATGAACTATCTGGGTGGTATTTAATCCATTGTGGGGGAGCAGCTTTGGCTTTAGATGAAAAGTCTTTGGGGTAGAAAGATCCAAAAACCCTCTTTTCTAACAAATGCTAATCATGCCTCAAACACAGTGAGATGTAAAAGCTGAACCAAGGGCCACTTGTTAGTAAAATACTTGGTGCCTAAAAGAAGGGCCTTAGAAAGATGCTCCAAAGCTCTGTATCATGGATTAAAGATATGCTTCCTTTATTCCCCTGATTCCTCTGGTTTAATATTTTAGATGTATTGACCCTGCTATGCCTGGGTCATTGGGAGAAGAAATTTACATCTGCTAACGACCCCCATCCTCATAGGGCAATCCACGCTTTCTGTTCCCCAGGGGAAAGTGTGAAGAACCAAAGAAGAAGGGGGAGCTGTTTTTTCCAAAGAACAGACTATGAGAACTATCTAGAAATCTGGATTCTTGTCTGAGACATGCCCTCCTGGACAAAAAACACACCAAAGTATATTCAGGACAAGGAGCCTCACAGGAAGTCATTGCTCGTATTCCCGCTTTCCTTTGGAAGATCCTGAGAAATCTGAATCTTCCTTTCACTGTACTAGAGATTAACCTCTGTGATCACTGGGATGTCTGTCTCTGCCTTACCCCCACTGTCTAGGATAGAGTACAGCAGGCACCCTCTAAATACTTATTGACTGACCGAGTGAATAAATGAATGGCGATTCCAAGTACCTGTTCCCCCAAGCTTCCTTCTGCAGGAATCTGTGTCCACAGATCCCGCTGGCCTCAACAACTGCTTCATATGATAGGAATCCACCCTCAGTTTTTAGGAGTGGACTCTCTCCCCAGAAGTAGTTCTCAGGTCAGCTGGCCAATGTCTGTGGCTTGTGAGACCAGCCAAGAGAAACTGGACCAGTCGGATCCTCTGCCTTGGAACTCCAAACCAAGAGGCACTGGGTGGGGGTGGGGTGGGGGAGGCTGCACACGGAAGACAGGCTGTCAGCCACCCGAGGGCGGGGACCCTAGCTATCTTGTTTTCTGCATTGCTCCCAACACATGGTATCCTGAGTTAGGCCCGAAATAGAGCTAACGCTCAGTAAAAGTTTCCCAAATGGATAAACAAACTGTAAACTGGATGGCCATCATGGGACATGATGAATGAGCCAGGGAAATGAAAGTGGCAGAAGGAGCAGAGCATGGATCTGATACAACAAGAGCATTAAAGAAGCTATGATACAGAGGGCCACTGCCTTCCTCCCTTCCTGCTCTCTTTGGATCCACAAAGTATCCTACCGATTGTACGTAAGCTAATATAAAGACGTTTCTTCTCTTGCAATATTAATAGTCCAGATTAGAGCATCACTGGGCCCAAATGCAGAAGACCACATGTCTGACATACCCACGTAAGCAAGTTGTTCTTTGGTTTGGTTTGGTTTTGCCATTGACTCTCACTAAAGGTTGATATGGATGGGAAAGGAAGAGATGGGACTTCAGAGTCTTAGGGAACAAAGGTCATCATTTCTTTGGGCTGAGGGGCTCCCCTCCTTCCTTCTGAACTGGCGCGGTTCATCTACAGCTAAGTTACAAGCCATCGCCCCACTAACCTGGAAGCTCACCTTGTTAAGCTGTCTAGATAATCCCAGAAACACACTCGAGAAGCGCAGGGGAGGTGGAACAGGTAAGGCACTGGACTGGCAAGGTTATGATGCAAGTTCAGGGTCCAGGACTTGCATCTGACTAGCTCTGTCCCTGAGCAAGTTATCCGAAGTCTTTGAGCCTCAGTTTCTTAGTAAAGTTGGAATAACAACACTTAACTTTCTGGTTGCTGGAAGAATTAAAAGCAGTGCCCAGCACATAGGAAGGGCTCCATAAGTGTGACTGGAGTGAGCCACTGTGTATGTCTGTAAAGCACTGCAATTCACAGAGACCTTTCCTATTTTGTAAGTCATTGAAATCTCACAATGACTTGCAAAGTAGAGCCTAGCATTCCCATTTTACAGATGAAGAAATTGAGGTTTAAAAGAATCACTGACTTGTCCAAGGTTATCCTCAAGAGCGAGTGGCCGAACTCCAGCCCAAGTATCAGCTTCTTCCTACAACACTGCCTTTGGCACAAGAAATCAAGATAGGAAACAGATGTGTCACGACTCTGCTTCCCTGGGGCTGGCCAGATCTCTCCTTTCTTAATACCACACAAGGTTTCATTTAGGGATTTGTGCACAAAATATCCAGGAGATGAATGATTCAATACATGAAGGAATGAATGAGTGGGTAAAATGAAGAAATGAGTAAATTTCCTCTCTCAGCTCTACCCTACATATGATTTACAACAAAGCCTGGGATCTTATTCAGACTGAGCCCTACAGGGCCTCCTGGTGCACGTTTCTCTTCCTCTCTCGGGAATCCCTGCATCATAGGTCTGTGGATGGGTGCGGCTCACACCACCAGCCCCTCCTCTGCCAGCAGGGGAAGCAGAGGGCAGCCCTGCCCGTTCTACGTACTGGTTTCTGCAGTCTCGTACTCGCTGTCTCTGAGAAGCTCAAAGATGTCCACTTCGACCTTGGCCTTGCCCAGCCTCTCGGGAGCGCGGTTGATGCGGTTCTTGGCCAGGGTGATGGACAGCCGCTCCCCTCTGCTGCATTCCATGGGGTCATCCAAGATAGCGGCTGTGGGCAGGCAACCACATGGACACAGTTGGTACCCTCTACCGTTATCCTCCTCTGCTCCAGTCTCCCCCACCCACTGCCACCTTCCACCTCCACCCTGCCATCCTCAAAACTGTCCAGAAGCAAGTCCTCTACCTGCTAAGGGTCTAGGCTTGTAGTCTGGTGTAGCGAGAACTCTGATGGGACTAACCACTTCAAGAACCCTGCAATATCACGGTAGGCCACCAGGGGTCCTACCTGCACGAGGACCCTAGGTTCGGGAGTAGCGATGCCCTTGGATATAGGTTTACCGGCGCACACAGGCACACCCGTGCAAAAGAAGGCAGACGGTGGCTCTGCTTTGAAAACAGTACTTCTGGGCATATGAGAAACTGTCCTCGAGGTGATACAGGGTTGAAGGAGGCCCGGTGTGAGAGGGAGAGCTGTAGTATCAAAGAGCAGCTGGAGGTCCTGCTGATCTCTGGCTCTCCATGCTTGGACACCGATGAGACATGTCACCCAGGGAGTAGTTTCTGTGAACTTTCCTCACTGGGCAGGGATAGTATCAATAAGACAACCTCGCAGGGTCAGTGTGAGAATTCGGTAAGACAATGTATATAAGTGGCACACCACTGAAATGCAATCATCGTGACTTAATCAGGGTGAGTGATTGGAGTGGCGTGGCACCAACAGCTGCCCAACTTCTGGAAGCAGTGTATGTGTATTAAGAATATGTGTCAGCCTGAGTTCAAATCCCAGCCCTGCCTGTGTTAGTTATGGGGCCTCAGTTTCCTCACTTGTAAAATGGGGAGAGAGCCTATTCCTTGGGCTACAATGAAGATGACAAGGATACTATGTGTGAAGTGCTCAGTGCAGAGTTTGGTGCACGAAAAACAATATATCTAGCCATTGATATCATTCATTCGCTCAGTAGAGGAAGCTACACAACTGAAAATCTCTACATCGAAACTTGTACACAGAAGGGTGGCTGGAGGGATATACTCAGGCATTGGGATTGACATACAGACACTGCTATGTAAAACAGGTAAACAACAAGGGCCTACTGTGCAGCCCAGGGAGCTAAACTCAGTAGCTTGCAGTACTGAGGGAAAAGAATCTGAAAATGACTCACTCTATATGTGTGTAACTGAATTGCTGTGCTTCAACACCTGAAACTAACACGGTATTATAAATCAACCGTACTTCAATGTTTAAAAATTACAATAAATCATAAAAGTAGTTACCCTGTCTAAACATAAAGAAACGTGTATGCAAATGTTCCAAGCAGCATTATTCATAATAGCCAAAAAGTGGGGACACTCATCCATCAGCTGATGAGTAGACGAAGGGAAATGCAGTGTCTCGTTACAATGGAGCATTATTACAAAATAAAAAAGAATAAAGCGCTGATGTGTGCCACACCACGGATGGACCCTGAAAACATGACCAGTGAAAGAAACCAGACACAAAAGACCGCATGTTCAAAGACACCCTCTATATGACACGTCCAGAACGGGTGAACCCACAGAGACAGAACGTAGATTAGTTGTTGCCCAGTTGTGGTGGTGTGGTGGGGAGGTTAGGGGGAAGGAGAGTGACTGCTAATGCATACAGTGTTTTTTTTCTGGGGTAGGGGGGAGGGTGTGACAAAAAATGTCCTAAAATCGATCACGGAGATGGCTGCACAGCTCTGTGAATATACTAAAAGCCGCTGAACTGTATACTTTAAATGGGTGAGTTATGAGTTATATCTCATAACTATGTGTCCTATATGAATTATATATATCTCAATATAAAGCTGTTACAAGAATAAAAAAAGAAAGATCGAGCTTATCTCGCCGAGGTTGAAGCCTCAGAAGAGCAACACGGAGAATCAAGCCAAATAGATTTCGCTGAAGTGAGGCCCCGGAATCCCTGTGGCCAGTGTGAGCAGAGACCCAGGTTCTGTGCTGTCTTTTCTGTATAAAATTCCCCTGTTTCCCTCTTGTGACCCATTTTCCAAACCAAAACCAGGACACAGAATATGACAAAGCAATTTTTTTTCCTGATTTGTGGGTTTATTTATAGGCATAGCCTTATTGAGTAATACAGATTAGACTTCGTTTACAATGGTTGGTAATACATGGGGCTACAGAGGAGCACCCCTAGAACTAGGCAATGAACTTCCGTGAGTCAAGTGGCAAAATCCATGCACACCTGAGAGAGGGGCCCAAGGACCTTAAATGTATGACTGATGAGCCCAGGGACACCTAAAATTCCTAGCCAGGTTACCTTAGGGAAGCAAGACCAGAATGAGATTATTATTCATGAAGAGGAAACCTGGACACTTACACTGTGCTGTCCCTGAAGAAGACTTTGGGAGTAGAAGGGAAGTGGGGCAGCCCAGAGCAGTGGTTCTCAAATGGTGTTCTTTGGAGGGCCCCTGTATTCCTTCAAGAAGGGGTTCATGGAGGTCTCTAGCTTCACATCAGCTGCAATTAATACAACCTCCACATATGTCAGTTTTAGATACTGGAGTTCCACAAAAAATGTGATGTGGGAAAAAAAAAGGTTTCACTGTTAAAAATATCATAGAAACCATTAGCCCAGACCTAGTGCATAGAAAAGAGACACCTAAAAACTGTCAGGAATTGACAATGCCGTTTCCTGGGAAAGAGGCATGGGTCCATGGCTTGAATCTAATGTTAATAGGGACACATTTATCCAGTGACCACTTTAGGGTAAGTCCTAGTGGACACAGTCTCACTTACTGCCTCTGAGAATTCCATGAGAGTGTGTTTTCTGTGTTGTTCCCATTTGGAGATGAAAAAAAACCAAAACAGATCACAGAAGGCAAGCAACCTTCCCTCACTCACAGGGCTGGTGAGTATAGAGAAGGGAGGGGATCACAGGTGGGTCTCATATGGACCCTGTGCCCTTAACCATAGGGCACGTTCCTTCTAATGAAACTTGTCTTCCCAGGGATTTGCTGCTAGGCAGGTGTGTCTTAGCTCACACAGCTATAAGAAAACACCATCGAGTGGGTGGTATTTATTTCTCATTTTTTTCTGGAGGCTGGGGAGGAGACCAGTGTACCAGCATGATGGTCTGGAGTGGGGGCCGGCTTCCTGCTTTGCTGAGGGCTGTCTTCTCCTGATGTCCTCACACGGCAGAGAGAGGGAGATCAGCTCTCTGGTCACTCTGAATAGGGCACTGATCCCATCATGGGGGCCCCACCTTCATGACCTCACTGAAACCTAATCACCTCCCAAAGCAGGGAGGGGTAAATCAGAAGTTTGGGATTAACAGATACAAATGACTATCTGTAAAATAGATAAATAAAGGGCTTCCCAGGTGGTGCTACTGGTAAAGAACCTGCCTGACAATGCAGGAGATATAAGACAGGTGGGTTCAATCCTTGGATTGGGAAGATCCCCTGGAGGAGGACATGGCACCCCATTCCAGTATTCTTGCCTGCAGAATTCCATGGACAGAGGAGCCTGGAGGGCTACAGTCCATAGAGACCCAAAGAATCAGACACTACTGAAGTGACTTAGCACACACCTAACAAGGAACTATAGTCAATATCTTATAATAAACTGTAATGGAAAAGAATCTGAAAATGAATACATGTGTGTGTGCGTGTGTGTGTGTTTTGGCCAAAAGTTCATTTGGGCTTTCCATAAGATGTTATGAAAAAGCCAGAATGAATCTTTTGGACCAACCCAATATATATAACTGAATCACTTTGCTGTACACTAGAAATTAATACAATAGTGTAAATCAACTATACTTCAATTTTAAAAAAAGATGTGTCCTATGGACTGAAATATGGTCCTCTCCCCAATTCACTTCTTAAAGCCTTAATCCTCAATGTGACTGCGTTTAGAGATACGATCTTTAAAAGGTAATTAAACTTAAAAGAGGTTATAGGGTTGGGGTATGATGAATACCCTTAGAGAAGGCTCCTTCTCCCACCCCCAAGCCAGGAAGCAGGCTGTCATGAGGAACTGACCCTGCTGGAATCTGGACCTCAGACTTGCAGCCTCTAGAACTTGAGAAATAAACGCCTGTTGTTGAAGCCACCCAGTCTATAGTGTTTTATTATGGCAGCCCAACCTGACATAGACAATGTGTTAATATAAACCCTGATGTGCAGGACACCAGCCCGCCATGTGACACAACACAGT
Organism: Moschus berezovskii; assembly: GCF_049115385.1. Taxonomy (NCBI): domain Eukaryota; kingdom Metazoa; phylum Chordata; class Mammalia; order Artiodactyla; family Moschidae; genus Moschus; species Moschus berezovskii. Next base: position 35,632,116 of record NC_142473.1, on the reverse strand, counting down.
GAACTCACCCAGGGTCATAGGACACACTTTGAGACAGAAGGATCACGGCCGGGGAGGGGAAAAGGCAGTGTGGAAACTGGACACTGAGGGGCACACGAGAGCCCCTTGGCAGGAGGCACTCAGGACCCGTCCTCAGAGGAAACTGGCAGGTTCTCACCAGCCCTCTCTTCCCAATTCCCATGCCTTCTTGGGCACCAGTTTTCATTAGGTTTTAAGTTTTAGACAGTGATGAATTTCTGACTGGGAACCACCTCAACTGGGTGGTTGGCTGTCATCAAGTGTTATCGGGAGTGGAAGAATTAGGATGAAAACAAGAACCAGATTCCCAGGTTGTGGGCAACAAGACAAGGTAAATGCTCAGGCCTTCTTGGGACATCAGAGGAACACGTCTGCAGCAGGCATTACCGAACGGCACACTTGCGTCCACCTGTCGCCTACAGGGTCTGGGGGCGAAGGAGAGCAGCTGGTTTGTGACTGCACTGGTAGCGGCTGCCCCTGATCGTCATCCCCAGGCCTGGATGTGCAGCTGGGCCAGGAGGCTGAGTCCCCAGCCGCCACCCAGGGAGGAGTCTCATCATCTGGTACATCCTCCATCCCTGGGGACTGCTCTGCAGCCACGGTGAGATTGGGGGTGGAGGGGGGTCTGGCTCTGCAGCAAAGGCCAAGCTGATTGGGGAGACACAATCAGGGATCAGGGTCTGCCCCCTTTTCAGCTGTGTTGTTGTTTAGTCACCAACTCGTGTCTGACTCTGCAACCTCACAGACTGTAGCCCGCCAGGCTCGTCTGTCCATGGGATTTCCCAGGCAAGTATACTGGAATAGGTTGCCATTTTTTCTCCAAGGGATCTTCCTGACTCAGGAATCGAACCCATGTTTCCTGCATTGGCAGGCAGACTCCTTACCACCGAGCCATCAGGGAAGCCCTTTCCAGCCATGGGGACTGCGTAATGACTCTTCAAACCCACATGGACTCAACATGACTCCTTCCTGCCCAGGGAGCCATGACCCGTCACATTTCCACTGGCCTGTCTCCCCACAACCAAGAGCTTTAACGTCTGCTAGCATCTCTGAGTTCTAAGGCAAGGGTGGCCTCCTGGCCCTGACCACCTGCACCCAAGTGCCCTGCCATGTTCTGGGCCCACACCTACATCCACTCTGGAGAGGATGCCTCCCCCAGGGGGCTGGCAGGCTGGGGCTGCCCCTTGCAGTGCTTTCCTACTCACCCCCAGTGGGTGTGGCCATGCCCACCGAGGGGAGGGCGCATGATCACTGACCCCCTCCAAACCCTTAAACCTCCCCATTGTCTGAAGGGTTGGTCCCAATCCAGTCTCTAGGATGGCATCGAATCCTGCACACCTTTCCACCTGCAGCACCCGCCCCCCCACGGTGACCGTGCCTCTGTGACCTGGGCTGGCCTGTTACAATCCTTCCTCCAAGCCTCTGCTGACATGGGCCCTACCCCTTATTCTCCCCTCTCTACTAGACCCACCTGAGACCACCTCTTTCAAGAAGTCTCCCCTGGGGACTTCCCAGGTGGTCCAGTGGTTAAGACTCCTCACTTCCAATGCAGTGGGCATGGGTCTGATCCCTGGTTATGGAACCAAAGGCCCACATGCCATGCAGCGTAGCCAAGAAATAAATAACAGGGCTCCCCTGGTGGCTTGGTAGTAAAGAATCTGCCTGCCAGTGCAGGAGACCCGGGTTCGATTTTTGGTCCGGGAGGATCCCATTTGCCGAGGAGCAACTAAGCCTGTGTGCCACAACTACTGAGTCTGTGCTCTAGAGCCGGTGCTTTGCAGCAAGAGAAGCCACCGCGATGAGAAGCCCGTGCACTCCACTAGAGAGAAGCCCGCACAGCAAAGAAGACTCAGCACAGCCAAAATAAACGAACAAATCAAAAAGTATTTTTTAAAAAGAAACAAATAATTAATTTTTTTAAGAGAAAAATGAGTCTCCCTGACTCCCCAGCCCGCTGCTCTCCTTGGGTTTCCATGCACTACCTTGGAGGGCATTTATCTTTCCATTTCTATCTGTGAGCTTCCTCATCAAGCTTGTGCCTTAAAAGCCCAGAACTAAAAACAGAAAAGCCCAGAGCTATCCTTTCTTCTTTTGAAACTCCCCAGATTCCCCATCCCACATCAATCCCCTCTCCTTCGAACTCCCACAGAAACTTCTCTGTACCTTTCCTCAGAGAGTAACCACTTCTGACTTTCTATTATTTAGCATACCTATTTGTCCATCTTTTCTCCTCCAGACGGTTGGCTCCCTGAGGGTGAAGGCCATGCTTGATTCATCTCTGCAACTGTGCAGTTCCAGACTCACACACGCGTGGAGTCCTTAATGAATGGTGCTGAGTGAATAAATAATGCAAGGCCACTGCTTCTTCATGCCCTACAGCCAGGAGCAGACCTTGGGCCGGGAGCAGCAGGCATTAGACGAGGTGTGGCGGACCCGTGCAGAGCCCTCCTCCCCGGGACTAGGGCTCTCCTGCTCTCCGCTCACCTGCGTCCATCAGAACGGGGCTTGCCCTCCCTCCACAACTTCTCAGCAGCCCACAAGTGACCCCTCAGGTTGAAAAATCTGACTCCTTCCTTAATCCCTTGGTTCTTCCAGACCGTCTGGTGAAGAATTCAAAAAGCTTTGATACTCTTACCTCTTTGAGATTGAAATAAAGAGGTTTTACTAGAGAGTCTTTATAGGCAGTATCTATAACACGGCTACAGCAGTTAGAGCCGCATACTAGCAAGAGGAGGAGGCCTTGTGAGCCTCCAGGGAACCAGCTGACTTTGCTCCAGAGCCAAGCCCCGGGCTGCTTGTCCCCCAGGGGCCCCAGCCCACCTCCACCATCACTCATCGGGTATGCCTCACTCCCCGTGCCCTCCCAGCACCCTTCGTCTCAGTCACCCCTCTGGCTGGTGGCAACTGCACCACGGTGCAGGCTGCTCCCACCACAAACTCACACCCCGCCCCTCACCTGGGGGACAACGCGGCACCATCGCCCTTGTCCTCTCACACTACAGAGTATCTGTTTCTTGGATAGTGCCACAGATGGGGCAGAAACAATAGAACTTGATTTTTCTCCCAGTTCTGGAAGCTAGAAGTTCAAGATCAAGGTGTCGGCAGGTTTGGTTTCATTTTGAGGCCTCTCTCCTTGGCTTGCGGACGGTCGTCTTCTCCTCACGTATTCACTTGGTCTTTTCACTAAGGCTGTGTCTTAATCTCCACTTAGAAGGGCATCAGTCATGTCGGCTTGGGCCCCACCCATAGGACCTCACTTTAGAAGATTTCCTGGAGAAGGGAATGGCAATCCACTCTAATATTCTTGCCCGGATAACCCCTTGGACAGAGGAGCCTCTTGGGCTACAGTCCATGGGGTCACAAAGAGATGTACAGGACTGAGAAACTAACACCTCTTTAAGGACCCTATGTCCAAATACAGTCGCACCCTGAAGTACTGAGTGTTGGGGTGTTAACATAAGAATTGGAGGGGGTATGCAATTCAGGCCATAACATGGACCTTCCTGTATAGCCGCTGCCTATTCTCAACTCCTCACTCTCAGCCCGTTGGCTCGCTAAGCTGAGGCCTCTCCTGGTGACCCCCTCAATCCTGTGCCCCCACCTCCTTCCTTAGGGCTCAGATGGGGGGAGTCTTGTGCTAGAAGACCTCCCACCTGCCCACCTCTCTGTCTCACCATGCTTCCCTGCTCTTCTTTGCCTTTCAGTGTTTTTCCCAGATTCCCTCATTCCTCTCCACTATAACCTGGCCAGGGGACTTGCCTGGTGGTCCGGTGGTTAAGACTCTGTGCTCCCAAGGAAGGGGGCATGGATTCAATCTCTGGCCAGGAAACTAGATCCCACATGCCACAACTAAAGGTCCTCTGTGCCAAAACTAAGACCCGTTGCGGCCAAATAAATAAATAAATTTACTAATCAATTAATTAAATAAACAAAACATAGTCAGAGTCCTCACTTCCCATCCAGACCCCCCTGACTACACTGACCTAGAGGGTCACCCCACACTCCTTTTATTCCACCTTCAACTTCAGCCAGGCTTCTCCAGTGATTACTCAAAGTTTGCTACTCATTCCACATTTTTCTTGACCCCTGATACTCTCCCTTCTGTCCCCACCGCCCCACTCAAACTGTACCCACAAAGTAAATAACCCTCAATAGCCATTTCAGCAAAACTGGTGGGCACAGTTGATTCCCGGTCTAATTAAGTCCTGAGTGGCGTGACTATTTCTATCTGCCACGTGCTGTTCAAACGGCACTGTGTGTAAAGAGCATCACGTGTATCACCTCACTTAATCCTCAAACAACTCTACAACTTACTGTCCCATTTTATAGGTGAGCACGCTGAGAAAGGGGATGTTGAGCAACTTGCCTAAGATTGTGCATGCACGCGTGCTAAGCCACTTCAGTCGTGTCTGACTCTTTGCGACCCTATGGACTGTAGCCCACTAGGCTCCTCTGTCCATGGGAATCTCCAGGCAAGAATACTCCAGTGGGTTGCCATTTCCTCCTCCTCACCCAGCTCCTTACGACAGACTTAGTACAGTCCATGGGCTGCTAGACTGCATCATCATGCTACCTCCAGTATTCTCTGCATCTGAGGGTCCTGAGGGTTCCTTTTTGCCTGAGCCCCTCAGCTTCCATGGCTTCCAGAATCGACATTTCCTCCCACTTCCCTGCCCATTCTCTCAAGGTACACATCTCTTGCCTGCCCTTAAAATACCAGGGAACCCCAGGGATCTGCAGAGCCCTCTTCTCGCCTCACTCCCATGGGCTTCCTCAATGATTCCACTTAGAGTCTCCTCCACAAGGATGCTTGACTTATGTCCACTTGCCCAGTGATCCCAGATGTCTGATATCTCAGACTTGGTAAGAGCCACACTAAAAGCCCCTCCACCCTCGGCATTCTTGCTGCTACATTCCTGAGCTCAGTTAACGGTGGCACCAGCTACCCAGGCATCATGTCTTCACCCCAGTCCCTCAACTCCCAGTTGCTTTTGAATGTCCCTCCTCAATATCTCTCGAATCACTGCTTTTCTCTCTGGTCTCAGCTCTGCTGTTCTAGTTCAGTTCTTTCACTTCAACGATATCACTGCAACCTTTTAACTCTCACTTTTTATTTTTAATGTTTTAATTTTATTTTTTTATTGAAGTATAGTTGTTTTACAATGTTGTGCCTCCAGAGTTTTAACCACCACCCAGCACTCCTCAATCACTTCCACACACAGCTGTCAGTGATTCTTTTGAGGTGCAAATCCCAGCTTTTAGCTTCCAATCTCCAAACAAATGAATTACTTGATATGGCAGACAAGAGCAGGCTCTAGCTCTCTAGTCTTATACTTTGCTTCTCTGTTCATCCATGTCTACCTTTTAGAAACATTGAACCATCTAACCCTCACAGCACCATCTGGTAAACACACACAAACACAGGTGTACACACATGCACACACATATGCACACACACAGGCACACACACACATGCACACACAGGTGCACACAGGCACACACAGGCACACACAGGCACACACAGGCACACATGCACACAGAGGCACACAGGCACACACACATGCACACACAGGCACACACACAGTGCTGCTCCATGTCCCCATACTTTTGCTCAGTCTCCTCCGCCTCCAGCCTCCTCACCTATGATCGCTCACCACTCTTAGGCAGAATGAACCCTCAGCTCAGACCTCTCCTCTTTCTGGAAACCTTCTCTGAACACAAAGGTTGATTAAGTGTTCCAACTATGTACATTTACAGAATCCCATGGATCTTATACTCTAATTAACAGTTTAGTCTTTAACTTTCACTTCATTCATTTTTTCTGTAGCCAGTGCCTGGCATCTTGCCTGATAACACTTTTAAAGGTTTGAGTAAAATTTGTTTTGGCTTTTGAGGAACCAGAGTCGCAAAAGAGTCAGGTACGACTTAGCGACTAAACAACAACAACAACAACGCCTACTTCTATGCTTTCATCAAAATTACTATTCTGAAAAATATCTATGTGGACAACATATTTTAACAAAGATGCAGTGAAAAAATGGTCTTTTCAACAAATGGGGCTGGACCAAATGGATATCCATGAGTTTACAAAAAACAAATTCAAACCACATCTTGTATATGGAATAAACCCCCTCTCATACTATATACAAAAATTAACGCAAAAATAGTGAAAACTATATAGTCAAAGCTATGATTTTTCCAGTAGTCATGTATGAATGTAGAGTTGCACCATAAAGAAGGCTGAGTGCCAAAGAATTGATGCTTTCAAACTGTGGTGTTGGAGAAGACTCTTGAGAGTAACTTGGACTGCAAGGAAATCAAACCAGTCAATCCTAAAGGGAATCAACCCTGAATATTCATTGGAAGGACTGATGCTGAAGCTGAAGCTCCAATACTTTGGCCACCTGATGCAAAGAGTCAAGTCATTGGAAAAGACCCTGATCCTGGGAAAGACTGAAGGCAGGGGAAGGTGGTTGGATGGCATCACCAACTCAATAATCGTGAGTTTGAGCAAGCTCAGGGAGATGGTGAAGGACAGGGAAGCCTGGCATGCTGCAGTCCGTGGGGTCACAAAGAGTCGGACATGACTGAGTTACTCAACAACAACAAAACAGAAAAATAAATCATGGACTTAAAATTATAAAACTTCTAGAAGAAAATCTTTGTAACCTTGAGTTAGAAAAACATTTTTTAGATGTGACACTAGAAGCAAAACCAATAAATTAAAAATGGAAAACTGAACTTTATGAAAATTTAAAATGTCTGCTCCTCAAAAGACACTGTTAGTAGAACAAAAAGATAAGCCAGACTGAGAGAAAATATTATATGCAAAGCATATACCTGATAAAAGACTGGTATCTAGAATATACAAAGAACTCTCAAAACTCAGTAAGAAACCAAACAACCCAATTTTTAAAGATGAGCAAAAGATCCCTTTTCAACAGACACTCCAACAAAGAGGTTATATAGGTGGCAAATAACCTGTGAAACATACACACATCACTAATCACTGGGGAAATACAAAGTTCAACCGTAATAAGATATTGCTGGAAACCCATTGCTGCTGCTGCTGCTGCTGCTAAGTCGCTTCAGTCGTGTCCAACTCTGTGCGACCCCATAGACGGCAGCCCACCAGACTCCCCCGTCCCTGGGATTCTCCAGGCAAGAACACTGGAGTGGGTTGCCATTTCCTTCTCCAATGCATGAAAGTGAAAAATGAAAGTGAAGTCGCTCAGTCGTGTCAGACTCCTAGCGACCCCATGGACTGCGCCCATCAGGCTTGTCTGTCCATGGGATTTTCCAGGCAGCAGTACTGGAGTGGGTTGCCATTGCCTTCTCCAGAAACCCACTAGCATAGCTAAAACTTAGAATTTCAACTGAAGCAACTTGGTTCAAGAAATTGAACCTCGCGTATGCTACTGATGAGGCTAGAAACGGGGTATGAAAGTGAAAGTGTTAGTTGCTGAGTCATGTCTGACTCTGCAACTCCCTGGACAATAGCTTGCCAGGCTCCTCTGTCCATGGAATTCTCCAGGCAAGAATACTGGAGTGTGTAGCCATTCCCTTCTACAGGGGATCATCCTGACTCAGGGATTGAACCAAGATCTCCTGCCATTGCAGGTGGATAATTTACTCTCTGAGCCAACAGGGAAGCCCATCAGTTCAATTCAGTTCAGTTCAGTCGCTCAGTCGTGTCTGACTCTTTGCGACCCCATGAATCACAGCACGCCAGGCCTCCCTCTCCATCAGCAACTCCCGGAGTTCACTCAAACTCATGTCCATCGAGTTGGTGATGCCATCCAGCCATCTCATCCTCTGTCGTCCCCTTCTCCTCCCGCCCCCAACCTTTCCCAGCATCAGACTCTTTTCCAGTGAGTCAACTCGTCGCATGAGGTGGCCAAAGTATTGCAGGTTCAGCTTTAGCATCAGTCCTTCCAATGAACACCCAGGATTGATCTCCTTTAGAATGGACTGGTTGGATCTCCTTGCAGTCCAAGGGACTCTCAAGAGTCTTTTCCAGCACCACAGTTCAAAAGCATCAATTCTTCGGCCATCAGCTTTCTTCACAGTCCAACTCTCACATCCATACATGACCATGGGAAAAACCATAGCCTTGACTAGACGGACCTTTGTTTCATAGCCACCCAGAAAATTGTCTGTCAGTTTCTTAAGAAGTTAAAGATACACCTACTGCATGATTCGGCCATTCCGCTCCTAGGTGTGTACCCAAAAGAAAAGAAAGCATGCTTTTACACAAACATATGTACACAAATGTTCATAGTTACTTGATCCAGAATAGTCAAAGACTGGAAACAGCCATAATCAGGTGAATGAATAAACCAACTGTGGTCTAGCCATACAATGAAATACTGCTTAGCAATAAAATGGAATGTTAAAGAAGCCAGGTCAAAAAAGATGGCACACTGTATGTTTCCATGTTTATGTATTTCTAGAGAACACACACAAATCTGTAGTGCAGAGAGCAGATCAGTGGTTGCCTGGGGATGGGGTTGGGGCTGGGGTAGGAAGGAGCATTGCGAGGAATAATAATGTGTTACCAGGAAACTTTCTTGGGAGTGTTGAAGAAATTTATTATCCTGATTGTCTTTATTATCTTGCAATTCAACCATAAAGAGGAACAACAAAATATCACTTGCAGCAACACAGGTGGACCTGGAGATTGTCAAACTGGGTGAAGTCAGTCGGACAAATTTCATATGATATTGATTATATGTGGAAGCTCAGAGAGGGTTCAGATGAACTCATCTATAAACCAGAAATAGTTACAGATGTAGACAACAAATTTACAGTTATCAGGGGATAAGGGGAAGGGGAGGGATACATTGGGAGACTGGGATTGACGTATATGCACTGCTGCTGCTGCTGCTGCTGAGTCACTTCAGTAGTGTCCGACTCTGTGTGACCCTATAGACGGAAGCCCACCAGGCTCCCCCGTCCCTGGGATTCCCCAGGCAAGAATATTGCAGTGAGTTGTTATCGTATACGCACTACTACATCTAAAATGGTTGTTTTTGTTTAGTCACTATGTTGTATCTGATTTTCTTGTGACCCCATGGACTGTAGTCCACCAGGCTCCTCTGTCCATGGGATTTCTCAGGCAAGAATATTGCAGTGAGTTGTTATTTCCTTATCCAGGGGATCTTCCCAGCTCAGGGATTGAACCTGTGTCTTCTGCATTGGCAGGCCGATTCTTAAACACTGAGCCACCAGGGAAGCTCATATATAAAACAGATAACTAATAAGGACCTACTGTATAGCAGAGGGAACCCTACTCAATACTCTGTAATGGTCTAAATGCGAAAATAACCTAAAAACAAGTAGCTGTATATGTGTATGCATGTATATGTGTAACTGATTTACTTTGCTGTACACATGAAACTAATACGGTATTATAAATCAACTTACTCCAATAAAGTTAAATATATACATGCAGGTTATTGTCTATAAATTATGCCTCAATTTTTAAAACATGCTTTTATGAGGAAAATACTACTATTCCTCCAGTTCCTCTCTGACTTCTCCTTCCCCGCCTCTCCACCTCAGCAAATGAAACATCTTACACTCTGTGGTCCACACCTACTGCCTCCAACTTCTCTGCATCTTCTTCATCCTGAGCTTCCACCATCTCTAGAGTCACCCTCAGAAATCATCAAGGTTCTCCTTCCTTGGTGTTCAGAGTTTTGTAGCTCTCTGAGGTACCTGTGACTTGACCCTTTTCCCTGGCATCATCTTTCAACATCTGTGATATGACACCATTTTGATTTACATTCTGATCTCCCTCCTGCATGCTCAGTCACGTCCAGCTCTTTGTGATCCCATGGACTGTGAGACGGCAGGTTTCTCTGTCCATGGGATTCTCCAGGAAAGAATACTGGAATGAGTTGCCATGCCCTTCTCTAGGGGATCTTCCTGACCCAGGGGTCAAACCCACATCCCTAATGTCTACTGCATTGGCAGGTGGGTTCTTTACCACTAGCATCACCTGGGAAGCCTAAAAGCAAATGACCACCACACAATATGGTATCTGACTGACAAGATCATATTACACTCCAGCCGTAAAGCACCCGCAGGGGCTCACTGTGCTGGAGACTCACAGACAACTCAGACCAGGGGTCCTTGGCTCTCAAACATTTGGCCTCTCTTGGGGACTGGTGGAAGTACAGAGAGAAACAGACCTTCACTATATAATAAAGTCAGTGGTCCCATAGAGAGAACCACAGATTTCCAAGGAAGTACAGACAAAGGAAAACTAAACACTTCTAGGTGATGGAGGGAAGTTTTAGGGAAAGCCTCCTACATTTATGGAACACACATATGGTGAGACCTACTACCTACAAGGCCCTGTACCAGGTTCACAGAAGAGGTAAATCTGAAGGAGGACATTAGTGTCCCTGGAGAGGCCAGGTAATGAAGGGTGTTCCAGAGTGGGGAGCCCCCAAAGGCACGAGGAAGCCTGGGGTGACTGGCTCAGCTGGTGTGAGGGGCCCAAGCCCCTGAGGGGGGAGGCTGGACAAAATGACAGGAGTCTGAGCATGAAAGACCTTGTGTGTCAACGGCAGGGAACTGAGACAAAACAACAGGAGGACTTTCCATAGACAATGATGTCATGATATTAGCATTTTAGAGTGATCACTCTCACAGCACAGTAGATACACCAGACAGAGAGCTGAAATGGGAGCTGAGAAGATCAACTTGAGGGTGACTTCAGTAGCTCAGGAAAGAGAAATGAGGCAGGTACTGAGGGGCAAGATGATGAGCATCAGAGATGGGGCAGGACTTAAGTGGTTAAGACTCTCTGATTCCAATGCAGGAGGCATGGGTTCCACTCCTGGTAGGGGAACTAAGATCCCACATGCCACACAGTGCAGCCAAAAATGAGAGAGAGAGAGAGATGGGGCAGATTCAAGTGAGATTCAGGAGGTGGAATCAAGAGGGGTGGCCGAGAGGAGGGCTGGGAGGAGATGAAAAGGTCTCTGGCTTCATCTGTCATTTCAGTGGCAACATCACTGAATTGGATGAAGAATAGAGGAGAGGGCGATTTTTGTTTGTTTGTTTCTGGAGAAGGTATAGAGAGTGCAGGGTCGTATTCATTAAGTTTGGGGAACAATGTTGAGTAGCAAAGTTGCTGGCCTGGGGTTCCAGAGAACCATCCAGGCTGGAGACCCAGACCTGAAAGACCTCAGGGTTAGGATGGTGATGACAATTTGGATCTGGAATAGGGTGGAGAGTAAGGAGAGGGGAGGGACAGGCTAAGACCCTAAGGACTCAATATCCGGGGAGAGCATGAGCTGATGCAAGAGATGGAGCCAGAGTGGTTAGAGTGGATAGAGGTCAAGTAGAATAAGCACTGAGAATTTTCCATGAGATCTGGCAATCAGGAGGTTGCTGGGGACATTTGCAAGAGCCGTTCCTATGGAGGGGGGGATAGTGTTCAGGCGGCCACAGGTAGAGGAATAGTTGAGACGTGCCTGGAGTCAAGCAGCTTGTCTTCCAGAAATGGAGGGCGATCCAGGCAAGAGGTGGAGTGATTCACACTGCCCAAGGGAGGGTCTTTAATTCATTTACAGGAAAGGGGTTCAGATGAAGGGGCCTACGGGGAAGGAGAAACTGACAATGTCAGAAGAAAGGGGCCGTCTCCAGGCCAAGACAGGAGCACACGGCACCATCTTGATGCTCAAATATGGTCATAAACCACAGAGATTCACAGTTATCACAACCACACGGTCCAGAAAGGAGGCATGGAAGACACAGGCAGCAGCCAGTCTGTCCTCTAGCACCAAAGCTACAGGCACAACCAGAAACGCTGGCTGAAGAAAGTAAACAAACAGTGCAAGCTGTCCAAACTACATAGTTCAAACTCGACTGCAGACTGGCTTTCAAAATGCACAGGCCTGCCTGCCCATTGCGTTTTCTCTCTCTTACTGATATTCTGTCAGTTCACCTATGTTATTACACACGTACATATGCCCTTCCTTCAAGAGTCACTAATAAAGATCAGCTCTCCTGTTTCCAGTGCTCCAAAAGGAAACCAGTTACACAAGGTACTGGGTGCATCAGATGGTCTGGTAAGAATGCAGCGCACGGATGGACCTAGACACTGTTGTACTGAGTGAAGTACGTCAGACAGAGAGACAAACAGATAATATTACTTATGTGTGGAATCTAAGATGAACTTATTTACAAAACAGAAGTAGAGTCACAGATGTAGAAAACATACATGGTTTCAAGGGGGTGTTGACATATACACACTACTACATATAAAATAGGGAGCTAATAAGCACCTAGTGTATAGCACAGGGAACTCTCCTCAATACTTTCTACAACTCAGTACTGAATACGGGAAAAGAATCTAAAATGAATGAATATACGTGTGTGTGTGTATATATATATATATATACATATATAACTGAATCACTTTGTTGTAACCTGAAACTAACATGACATAGTCAACTATACTTCTGCAATATTTTAAAAAAATAAATTAAAAAAAAAGAAGAAGAAAGAGGCCACTTTCTGAATTAAGTCCTGCAAAAAGGCTGGTAGGCAAGAGCCTGGGGCACAGGTTACAGGCTCACCTAGGCTGGGAGCGGGACAGCAAGCTGCATTTTCAGGCCCCCTTGTTGTTGCAGCCCAACCTGCTTTCTAACTCAGGGACACCCAACAGAAATATAATGCAAGCCACATGTGCAACTTCAGATTTTCTAGTAACCACATTGAAAAACTAAACAGAAATAGGTGAAAACAGGACATTAATTTTAACTATATATTGCATTTAATCAAAATTTCCAAATACTACTGTTTCAACATACCATAAACATAAAAATCACTGAGATATTTGGACTCTTGATTTCATACTTAAGTTTCAATATCTGGGGTGTAATTTTTAATATTTATTTATTTGGCAGTGCCGGGTCTTAGTCGCAGAATGCAAACTGTTAGTTTGGCATGTGGAATCTAATTACCCTGATGAGGGATTGAACCTGGGACCCCTGCATTGGGAGCATAGAGTCTTAGCCACTGGGCTACCAGGGAAGTCCCCAGAATGTACTTTTTTAAAGTACTTAAATTACATTATATTTTGAATTTTGGATATAACTGTATTTTCCATTTGCCAATAGTGATACTTTAAAGTGAAAAACCTCAAAACACAAAAAATAATAATGTTTTCTTTTTTAATTTTGGAAAGTTTCCTTGTATTTTAACATGTGATACTCCCTTCATTTCACTAACACAAAGAAGTTCCCCCCATCCAGTGTATATTTAATACTTACAGCAGATCTCAATTTAAGCTAGCCACAATGCAAGTGCTCCACGGCAAGGGCCACCATACTGGACAGCGCCAGTCTACCTAATATAGATTTAGGGGGCAGGGCAGTGAGAGAGACTGAGCTTGAGCTTCTAGTTCCTCTGAAAAGAGGCAAGACCATCGCTTTCTGAGCAAGACTGACAAAGATAGGGTGGGTAGCTTCAGGTGAAGGCGTGGAGTAGGTGCTCTGAGATATAAATATATTTCTGTTTGGGACTAGTTAGAATGAAGAGTGTTGGTGTATCTCTGCAAGTGACCTCAGGGTGGGGAGATGTCAGAACTACCAAAGTAGGAGTAATTAGGTGAGGGGTGGGATGAGGGGCAAACAGTGAAGGGTCTACAGGAGTGCTGATGAGGGTGACGGGCCATGGTCCTCCCACTTGGTGGGAAAGCCAGTGAAGCCCAGCAAAATTGTCCAAACGGTTGGGCCCAGAAGGACTGAAGAATACTTAGGGTACATGGGTGTGTGAACATAGGGAAGAGGGTTGGCAGTGGGAGCAAGATGGTAAGAGCTAGGGGCAAAGATGCTGTTTTCAGATTGTGAGATTTTGAAATGGAAGGTTTTAGAGGCAGAAGAGGACTAGGAGTTGTCACAACCCAGAGTGCAGTCTAGACAGTGACATGGAGGAGGAGCATGTCACGGAAAGGAGGACATTCAGAGTCCCCAGAGTAGTGCAATGGCTCCCCAGTGGCTCCGCAGTCAGGAATCCACCTGCCAATGACTCCTGTATCATTTATCTGGCCTTTGACACAAAGCAGGTGCTCAAAAAAATTTTATGCTAAGTTTCAGGAAAGAATGAATCAAGTGAAATCAAATTATTTTTAAAAATTTGAAGAGTTGGGGAAAAAGAGAGAGAGAGAGAGAAAGCGGATTGTTCTGGGCTGCTTAATGGGGGAGGATTAGGAGGCAGGTTTTGACTTGGTGCCTGGAAGCTTCTGGAATGTGTCCCTGGGGAGGCAGTGAATTCCCCAGCCCTGGATGTGCTCAAACAAACTGTGGAAAATTCTTAAAGAGATGGGAATATCAGACCACCTGACCTGCCTCCTGGGAAATTGTATGCAGGTCAAGAAGCAACAGTTAGAACCAGGCATGGAACAACAGACTGGTTCCAAATCTGGAAAGGAGTATGTCAAGGCTGTATATTGTCACCTGCTTATTGAACTTATATGCAGAGTACATCATGCGAACTGCTAAGCTGGATGAAGCACAAGCTGGAATCAAGATTGCCAGGAGAAATATCAATAACCTCAGATACACAGATGACACCACCCTTATGGCAGAAAGCGAAGAGGAACTAAAGAACCTCTTGATGAAAGTGAAAGAGGAGAGTGAAAAAGCTGGCTTAAAACTCAACATTCAAAAAACTAAAATCATGCTATCCGGTCCCATCATTTCATGGCAGATAGATGGGGAAACAATGGAAACAGTGACAGACTTTGTTTTCTTGGGCTCCAAAATCACTGCAGATGGTGACTGCAGCCATGAAGTGAAAAGACACTTGCTCCTTGGAAGAAAAGCTATGACCAAACTACACAGCATATTAAAAAGCAGAGACATTACTTTGTCAATAAAGGTCTGTCTAGTCAAAGCTATGGTTTTTCCAGTAGTCACGTAGGGATGTGAGAGTTGGAACATAAAGAAAACTGAGCGCTGAATAACTGATGCTTTTAAACTGTGGTGTTGTAGAAGACTCTTGAGAGTCCCTTGGACTGCAAGGTGATCAAACCAGTACATTCATAAAGGAAATCAGTCCTGGGTGTTTACTGGAAGGACTTATGCTGAAGCTGAAGCTCCAATACTTTGGTCAGCTGATGAGAAGAGCCGACTCATTGGAAAAGACACTTATGCTGGGAAAAATTGAGGGCAGGAGGAGAAGGGGATGACAGAGGATGAGATGGTTGAATGGCATCACTGACTCGATGGACATGAGTTTGAGCAAGCTCCAGGAGTTGGTAATGGACAGGGAAGCCTGGTGTGCTGTAGTCCATGGGGTTGCAAAGAGTCAGAAACAACTGAGTGACTGAACTGAACTGAGAGGCTGTATAGTTATTTTCCTCAGGGGTGCTGTGAAGAACAAAGATTAGACCAGATGCTTCAAGGGTCTTCTCCAGCTTGTTCTGGGCCATTCTGCAGAGCGGAAGGACCAGGGACCATGAAAACAGTTAGACCAGGACTCAGGTCTTAAGTCTGGAACTAATTAGCTGAATGGATGGGGGCTTCCCAGGTGGCTCAGTGATAAAGAATCTGCCTGCCAATGCAGGAGACACAGGAGATGTGGGTTCGATGCCTGGTCCAAGAAGATTCCCTGGAGAAGGAAATGGCAACTCACTCCAGTATTCTTGCCTGGGGAATACCACGGATGGAGGAGTCTGGACGGCTACAGTCCATGGGGTCACAAAAGAGTCAGACATAACTTAGTCACTAACAACAACAAAGGCAATGGCACTAGACAGCAGGATCCATGGGCCCTGAGGATGACCAGGGTGGGAGCCAAGGGTTGGAGGAGAGAAAGGCTGTGAGCCCGGAGGAAAGCCACAGATGAGACAGGCAGGTACGAGGTGAGTGGAGGCTTGTCTTGGTGAACAAAGGTGGAGGGTGTTTGTGGGTTGCACTGGGGAGCAGGGATTACAGCCACCTCTCTTCTGAGATGGCTGGAAGGGAAGTGCTGCACCTGACAGATTTAGGTTCTGGCAAGTGGAGGGGGCTGTGTGATGGACTAGACGTTTCCGCAGAAGTGTGGCTCCATGTCAAGCTGACCAGGGTGTGGAGGGAGTTCAGGAGTGGGAGTCTGAGCAGGGGTGGGGAGATCGCACAGAGCAGCGAGAGGACCCATCCCCCCTTGGATGGGTTTGGGGGTCTGTGCACGGGGCTGCAGAGGATGCGTCCTGGTGCCATGGAACTGCTCTCGGAGCTGGACATCCTGTCCCATCTTTCGTGGTCTCCTCCATACCACTCAGAACAGATTCAGGCAAACATTAGGCATGTGCCTTCCAAACTTGTTAAAAGACTCACTCCTAATATATGTTGCTGCTGCTGCTACTGCTGCTGCTGCTAAGTCACTTCAGTCGTGTCCGACTCTGTGTGACCCCATAGATGGAAGCCCACCAGGCTCCCCCGTCCCTGGGATTCTCCAAGCAAGAACACTGGAGTGGGTTGCCATTTCCTTCTCCAATATATGTTAGTTGCAGCATTTTCCAAGCTTCACCTTCTGGTCCCTCTCTTAATCCTTCACACTCCCACAGTCAACAAAAGGAGATGACCTCTAGGGAAAAAATGACTGAATACAGTCCACAGCATAACCAGAAATTACATCCACATTGTGCTGTGTGCTTAGTCGCTCAGTTGTGTCTGACTCAGAAGTAACCTTCCAGGCTCCTCCATCCATGGGGTTCTCCAGGCAAGAATACTAGAGTGGATTGCCATGCCCTTCTCCAGGGGATGTTCCCAACCTGGGGATTGAACCCAAGTCTCCCACACTGCAGGTGGATTCTTTACCATCTGAGCTAGCAGGGAAACCCAAGAATACTGGAGTCGGTAGTCTATCCCTTCTTCAGGAGATCTTCCCGACCCAGGAATTGAACTGGGGTCTCCTGCATTGCAGGTGGATTCTCTACCAGGTTTACTACCAGGGAAGTCCACCTTGTTAATACGGCCTCTGTAAGGCCTCCACCACCCCAAGTATATTCCCAGTTATCCCCATGCTCTTCCTTTCTCTCCCTGGATCTTGCTACCTCCCTCTAGGCTTCCTTTGGGAAGGACAGTCCCCTGTGTTCTCCTCATCACAGGTCTATGGCGGTCCCCTGGCAGTTCTGGCTGGACCAGACACACGATGGTGGTAGGGCAGTGTCCCGCACAGCCACACTCAAGGTTCTCTGCGCACACAGTCAGGTAGGGAGAGAGAAAGAATGGACTGGAGTTGCCCATTTGTCTTTTGCAACAGCTGCCAGTGACAGTCTCCTGGCCGAGTTATGAGATGGAGTGGAATGGAGGCAGAGGGATGGGGAGTGATGGGGGATGCTGGGAATCTTAACAACCCGAGCACGCACCAAGATGCCAGGCGAGGTCTGCTTTAACTCCAGAGGAGAGGTTGAGGCCAGGCCAGCCTCCCGGTGGGGGGCATTCAACCCTTATTGAATCCTTGTCTTGAAGCTAGCGCAGTGGGGTAGATGCATTTGAGAACCCAAGACCCGGAGGCACGAGGCAACCTTGAACCCTGCTCTCAGAGACTCACTGATTAGCTGGGGAGACGGTGGTGAGGGTCAGGAAGGAGGATGGAGAGCACAGCGATGGGCCGGGCCGACTGCAAGGTGGACTCAGCTGGGCAGCTGGTGGGTGCCACCCTGAGTCTCCACTGCTCCATGCCTTCTGTGTCCTCCTGCCAGGCTCCATCATATGATGTCACCACTGCTCCATGCTCCTTCCTTAACGCTAGGGAGGGAGACCTTAAGCCATAATCCCACTGAGGGGTTCTTATCTCCACATTTTACCCAAAGCTGTGATAAATGAGGGTCGCGCCCACCCAAGTCCACAATGCAGGACCTTGTCACCTCCAATCAGAAATGGCAATTACGATGGGAGCTACAAGTCTGACACATTTGGTTGCTGCTAATCTCTTTTCCACCCAAGAAACAGGGTAGAAGAGATAAGGTGAGAGATAAGGACAGATTAGAACTGCTTTGAGTTCTTTGCAAGAAAGTGGCTAGAAAAATCCAAACGGTCATTACTTTGATTGTTTCTACCTTGGAGTTATCGGTACTTTTTCTCAGGAGACCAAAGCACAAGTAATAGATCTGCTTGTCCATCATCATCACCCGGGAAAGAGCCAGAACAGGACAGAGAAGTTTATCCAGGAGGACACGGGGTCAGAGCATCTAAGCGAGGGCCCCACATGGGAGAGGTGTTCTGTTGAATATTTGTTCACCAATTTAACTGAAAAACATTCAGATAATCTCTATTGTGCTCTTTTCCTAAGGTGAAAGGAGGAAATTCACACCAACAAAATGTGTCAAAATTCCAGCTCACGTTGTAATGACTGTTTCTGATTGGCGAGGACAGTCACTGCACGGGGGAGGCCGAGTTCTAGAGTCTACATCCAGCACGTAGGTGAGAACTCTGCTTTGCTGTCTCCTCAGCCTCTCTGAGGCCAGCATGTCCCTGTCACCCCGCCCCCCTCATAATCTGCTCAAGTCTCAACATTCTTTATGGCGTTTCACCAAGACAAATACCTCTCGGGTCTCTCCTTCCTCAAAAACCCATATCAGGCCCCATATTTCTCCTGGAGACCAACTCACTTGTTAGCTGGTGTCCCTTGGAAATCATGTGTGCTGGGCTTTGCGAAGGGACAGTGAGGACTTGATCCCCTGGAGGAGGGCATGGCAACCCAGTCCAGTATTCTCGCCTGGAGAATCCCCATGGACAGAGCAGCCTGGCGGGCTACAATCCATGGGGTCGCAAAGAGCTGGACATGCCCGAGCTCTTTGATAGGGTACATAGCACATAGTGAGGAGTTGGGGTGGCCCCTTTGGGGGAAGATAAATGACTCTGGCCACCTGGAGCCCAGAAGAGCTATCCAGGACAGGGAGGGGAGCTCTCCAGGGTAAGGGGCATCTGCCCAAGTTCTACACCAGAATCCAGTAGACCAGGTCTAGCTCTTCCTGGTAACCGGACACTGACTAGCTGAGTTCCCTAATGAGCCGTTGTTGGCTGAAAGAGATGCTTTAGTGGCTGCTGTCAGAATATTGAAAATGCGTAGAGGGACAAGGGAAAAGACACAGCGCTAACCTGCAGGAGATAAAAAGCAGTCCCATCCTGATGCCATATGCCACAGAAGTAAAAAGCTAGTAAATTTAATTTAGTATAGACCAAGCAATTACCCACTTTAAAAATTAAGGACTGAGACCGTAAACCCAGTAAACTCCAATCTTTATAATGAATGAGCAGTTTAATGAGAGAGAGCAGGAGAAAGGAAGGAGGAAGAGGCAAGAAGAAAGAGGAAGGAGGAAGCAGAGAAGAAAGGGGAGGAAGGGAAGGAAGGGGGAGGAAAAGGAGACGCAGGAGACAGTGAGCAGCAGGAGGAAAGAGGAGCGGAGGCGTGCTCTCCTCCAGATATTCCCCCTTCTCGTGGTCTATTGCCAGAAAGATTTAAAGTCACAATTGTGCACACAGACGGGAACAAAAGCTTACCCTGTGGAACAGAAAATATTCACTCCTGTTTTTTCCTCTCCATTCCCACAACCGCCACCTTAGTTTCCAATAGGGCTTCTCAACCTCAGCACTGCTGACATTCGAGATGGACAATTCTTCGTTGGAAGGGGCGAGCCTGGGCATTGTACAAAGTTTAGCAGCATCTCCGGCCTCGAGCCACTAAATGCCAGGAACCCTCTGCTCTAGTTGTGACAACCCAACATACCTCCAGATATTGCCAAGTGTCCCGTGGTGGGAAAGAGGGAAACTGCTCCCCCCAGGTGAGAATCACCAGTTTAGAGCGTCGTCACATCACAAGTCCACTCTGGTCTCTGACAATTCTCTCTTCTTTCTGAGTTTTGCTGCTCCACCACCATCTACTTAAAGCCAAGAGACAAAATCTCCCAGAGCCCCACTTTGAGGGGATCACTCCACTGTTCAGAAGCACTTAAAAGCATCCCAGTGTCTACCGAATGCAAAAATAAAACCGGACACCTACCATGAGTCAGGTTTTGTTCTGAGCACTGGAAATAGACTGGTAAACAAGACAGAGACCCAGACTCGAGGATCTTATGTTCTGCTGGGGGAAGGCAGACAAAGATTGTGTAAAGAAAGAAATATAGGGTAATTTCAGATAGCAACAAGTGCTGTGAAAAATGGGATCTCAGGAGAGTATAATGAGGGGAAATGGTCAGGGAAAGTGAATCTGTAAAGAGGCATCATCTGAGCAGACACCGAAATGATGAGGAGGAAGAAGCCATTGGGGAGAGAGAAAAAGATTCAAAGTTGAAGGAACAACAAATAGCTTGGCAGGAATTGGAGCGCGGTGGTTGGGGTATAGTGAATGCAGGAAGCAGGGAGGATAAAGAGGGGACAGAGGTGGCTTATTGCCTCCTGGGTCATTTATTCCAGTTGCAATGGGAAGCCACCAGACAGTTATAAACAGCCCAGTTCCCTAACTTAACTCTAAGGCTTCATAATCCAACCTGTAACCCACTCTACCCTCCTTAAACTGCTTCTACTCCTTATATAAAGCAAAGAGTGTACCCATCTCCCCTAAAGCATGTTACAACACTCTGCCTGGTCCCGTTCCCAGAGTTTCTGACTCAGTACAGGTCTAGGGGGCGGGGGGGCGGTAGGCTTCCCAGGCGGCACTAGTGGTAAAGAACCCACCTGCCAATGCAGGAGACACAAGAGATGTGGGTTCAATCCCTGGATCGGGAAGATCCTCTGGAAGACACCATGGCAACCCACTCTAGTATTCTTGCCTGGAGAATCCCCTAGACAGAGGAGCCTGGTGGGCTATATTCCATGGGGCTGCAAAGAGTTGGACAAGACTGAAGTGACTTAGCATGAACGCACAGGTCTGGGGAGATGCCCAAGAATTTTCGCTTCTGACAAATTACCAGGAGCTGCTAACACTGCTAATCCAGGGACCACACTTTGAGGAGCATTTTCTGAACATAGCTGACTGCTTCTAAGATGTCCTCAACCATGTTATTTTCATGCAGACATAACCTCACTTTATCCTTCCTCTGCAACTACTGGGTATCGAAATCTCAGCCATTCTTCAAGGTCTGACTCAAAAACAGAGTCTCACACACACTCCAAGGATCACCCCAGGCAAATGGAACACTCTGTCTGTGCAACCATCATTCGGACACCATCTGTAAGTGATCCACAGTACACACACTGGTGTGAGAGCCTCAATTTCCCTCTAAACCATGACTTCTTCCAGAGCAATAGCCTCATCTTAATAAACCGATTTAGAATCCCGCTCTCTTTTCTGTTTTGAATGAGGTGAGCTATAATTAAATCAATTACTTATAAAATCACTAACACTGTGTCTTCTTTTTTTACCTCACATTCATTTGGATGACAATTATGAAAAACAAAAACAAACTCTCCCAAAAATCAAAAACAAAAAATAACAAATAACAGGTGTTGGCAAGAATGTAGAGAAACTGAAACCCTTGTGTACTGCTGGAGGGAACGTAAAATGGTGCAGCTGCGATGGAAAACAGTATGGTGGCTCCTCAAAACGTTAAAAATAGAGTGACCATATGATCCAGCAATTCCACACCTGGGTATGTATCCAGGAGAATTGAAAGCAGGGTCTCAAGGAGGTATGTGTATATCCATGTCATAGCAGTGTTATTCACAATTGCTAAAACATGGCAGCAACCCAAGCATCCATCAACAGATGAATGGATAGACAAAAAGTGATATATTAGTATAGACAATATTCCTTTGTATATACAAATATTGTCCCCCCTTAAAAAGGAATGAAATTCTAAGAGATGTTACAACATGGATGAACCATAAGGAAATTATGCTAAGTGAGAGAAGCCAGAAACAAAAAGATAAGTACTGTATGACTCCACTTATATGAGATATCTAAAGTATCCAAATTTATAAAGACAGAAAGTATAAAGGTATCTGTCAGAGGCTGGGTGCTGCCAGAATGGGCAGTTAATATTCAGTGCGTATAGAGTTCCAGTTCTGCAACATGAGAAAAGTTCTGGCGATAGATGGTGGTAACAGTTGCAAAACACTGTGAATGTACTTCATATCACACACTCTACACTTACAAATGATTAATATGGTAAATTTTATGTTATAGGCATCTCACCACTATTAAAAATAATTTTTAATGCAAAAATTGTGTTTTCTACCATTTGCCACTCACTTTACATGGACCATAGCCCTCTAGGCTCCTCGGTCCAAGAGATTCTCCAGGCAAGAATACAGGAAAGGATTGCCATGTCCTCCTCCAGGGAATCTTCCTGAGCCAGGGATTGAACCTGCATCTCTTATGTCTCCTGCACTGGCAGGCAGGTTCTCTACCACTAGTGCCACCTGGGAAGCCCTTATAGTTTCCAAAGCACTTTCACACATCTGACCTCATTCGCACTTTTTAATAATCTAGGATGCTTTTGAACCATGCTATTGGAGAAGACTCTTGAGAGTCTTGGACTGTAAGGAGATCAAACCAGTCAATCCTAAAGAAAATCAATCATGAATATACGTTGTAAGGACTGATGTTGAAGTTGCTATGCTTTGGCCACCTGATGTGAAGAGACGAATCATCAGAAAAGACCTGATGCTGGAAAAGATTGAAGGCAGGAGGAGAAGGGGATGACAGAGGATGAGATGATTGGATGGCATCACTGACTCAACGGACATGAGTTTGAGCAAACTCCGGGAGATGGTGAAGGACAGGGAACCCTGGCATGCTGCAGTCCATAGGGTTGCAAAGAGTCAGCCATGACTGAGCAACTGAACAACAACAAAAGGGAATAATAGTAGAATATTAGCATTCCCGTTTAGATGAGTATTCAGAAGCCCAGAAAGATTAAACCAACTCAAGGACACACAGTTGAATGTGTTGAGGGAATAAAACTAAAAATGAGATCCTTTACTACCAATATTCTGTTCAGTATATTCCAATGGTTTTCCTAGAATGTTCTGCATAATAAATCACCCCTTTATGTGGGGGGGGGGTGCAGTGCTGCATTGGAGAAGGAAATGGCAACCCACTCCAGTGTTCTTGCCTGGAGAATCCCAGGGACGGGGGAGCCTGGTGGGCTGCCATCTATGGGGTCGC
Source organism: Moschus berezovskii (assembly GCF_049115385.1). Taxonomy (NCBI): domain Eukaryota; kingdom Metazoa; phylum Chordata; class Mammalia; order Artiodactyla; family Moschidae; genus Moschus; species Moschus berezovskii. The sequence goes on along the minus strand of NC_142473.1, from coordinate 35,608,980 downwards.
ACAGAGTCGGACACGACTGGAGCGATTCAGCAGCAGCGGCAGCAGTGCTGTATGGCTTTTGGGACCTTAACAAGGAGTCCTAACCACTGGACCACCAGAACATTTCATAAATCACCTCTTAAGTGCTAAGTGATGAATACATACTAGCTGTTTGGTTGGGAGAAACGAAAGAAAGCACAGAGGGGGAAGGGAGAGAAGGAGTTATTTTATTTGAGGGAGATACCTCTCTCATGACTTAGGGAAAGAGGGGAAGCCAGTAATTGCTGGATGCGTCCATGTCCCTGGCAGCTTGTATTTTTTTTTTTTGCATATATATGTTATATATATATGTATATGTATATATATTTTTTCTCTTGACTTTTACACACCACAATCCGATATGTGGGTAATATTTTTATTATTTTTCAAAATGATTATCATTATTAATTTTAATTTACAGATGATGATAAATCAAAGTGCTTAAACCACCTGACCACTTTCACTTCTACTCTGAATCCAGGCCCCAACTCCCACTACTGCAAACACAGCCACCTCCAGTTCTAGAATGATCTGGTTAACAGCACATTCTTGCACTTGACTAATAGTCAACGGATTACTTACCCAACTTACTCTCTTCTTCCTCCACCACCCTAACCAGGGCATTTGCATTTAAAAAGACACTTCCTTGAAATGCTTCCTCTCCATGGGCCCACTGCATAGCCCACTCTGCTTGGGTTCTCAGGGTGAGGAGAGACCAGGCCTGTGGACTTTCTTTTTCACTCTCCCTTCCTTCTGGCTCACACAGGACTGAGTACCATCTCCTGCAAGAGAGGCTGGTTCCTCCTCCCTATCACAGGTCTCACACCCTCCAAGGGTCTTTGCAGAGGACAGGGGAGAGTCATGGTCACCCACTCCTCTGTCCCAGCCCTTTCCCTGCCTCATGAAGGAACACACAACAGAGGTCATGGAGCAAACCACCACCTTCTATTCCTGGGCCTGACGGACAAGCAGGAGAGATGCGACCCACCAAGGGCAGGACTGCAGGCCAGGGTTTCCAGGAGCCCACTCTCTCAACTCATCAAGGCATTGCACTTTGGCTGCCCAAGTCAAAGGCAACATCAGCCTGCCCTGTTATAAGAACCTGGAAGGCTCCAAGTCCCCACTGATTTGAAGCAAGGGCTCATTGACCCCTGTATAATGGACTTGCAAATGTTGTCCAGCTCCTGATTTTCCATCAGACTCTATCCTTTAGTAAGCTTTCATTCCTCAGTATTCAGAACTGATTAGTCTACCAGATATTAACCCACTCCATGAATCTGATGGTAATGAGGTCAACTTTTGCTTTATTTATAATTAACGCTGGCAGACCCAAAGGGTAATTTAGTATTTGAAAAGGCTGATTTTCAAACTTTATGTTGGGGGACATGTTGCCAAATACAGCCTGATAACTGCATCATTAAACAAGGACTCGAGTCTTTATTTAAATTCACGTTCCTCTCATCCCTGTCTCTAAAACATAAGGATGTGTAAGGAGTCAGTCTCTAACTTTCAAAAAAATTTATCCTTCTTGTTTTTCTTCCCCAATCAGTCATCCTGGTGTCTGTGTGTTTGCTGGGGGTCCAATCCTGTCTCTCTCAGACATTTTAAAACTCCTGCCCACCAAAAGGACGTTCATCATTCAGCAAGGCTCCACCTCTTGCCAACAGTGCAAGCAGTGAGAATGCAAGATGGGCATATTCATGGTCCCTGCCCTCAAGGAGGGGGCTTCCCAGGTGATGCTAGTGGTAAAGAAGCCACCTGCCAACGCAGGAGGAGTAAGAAATGTGCGTTCGACCCCTGGACTAGGAAGATCCCCTGGAGGAGGGCATGGCAACCCACTGCAGTATTCTTGCCTGGAGCATCCCATGGACAGAGGAGCTTGGTGGGTACAGTCCACAGGGTCGCACAGCTGGACAGACTAACACTTTCACCCTCTCTCTCTCTCACAGACAAACCCCTGTTGCTCTGGGAAAGTGCTGTGTTGTGAGCAATCCTATGGAGAGAACCGCACGACCAGGTGCTGAAGTGTCCAGCCAACAGTCAGCAAGGAATCAAGGTGTGACCACAACCACGAATGAGCTTACAGACGACTGCAGCCATGGTCAACACCTTGACTGCAGCCCCGTGACAGGCTCTGAGCCAAATCCATCCACCTAGGCAGCCCCTGGCTGCCTGACCCTCAGAAACCGCGTGAGATGATAAACACTGCTTCACGCCACTAAGTTTGGGGTAATCTGGTATGCAGGGGTAGATCGTTTGTATTGCCTAATTGCCCTCCAAGGGCGTCCAGCAACCTCCCAGCTTTGAGACGGAGACTGGAGTCCTGAAGGAGGCTGTCCCTCCCATAAAAGACACCAATGAGAGGCTCCAGACGAGCTCAGGAAACAAGGAAGGGGAACTCCAGCCTTCCAGGAGGTCAGCTTCCTGTCGAGGTGGGACGGACATCGGATAGCACCCTCTCCAGCTCTTGCAGCTCCTGCAAACTGGCGCTCTGACCCACATGGGTCCCAGAGGCGCAGCAGAGCTGTGAGCACACAGCCTGTTGCCTGTTTTACTGCTTCCTCCACCACTTACTTCATGAGCTCAGAGGGTACTGTGAGCACAGCAACAAGAGAACGGAGGATTCAGGGAAGGCTCGGCTCCTGCTGGAACAATACTCAGAGGCTGGCCTTTCGCTGTCACGTTTATGAAGTGTTATTAACGCTTTTAAGCCTCGGTGCTCAGGTTCACAGTCAAACCCAGGCACCTCCTCAGGGAAGTCCCCCTGGCTCCCCATCACACCATGCAGCCTGCCCAGGGGGCCCGAGTGCCAGCAGTGGTGAAAGAAGCCGAGCCTGACCCTAACAACACTGTTCAATTAATTATTGGCATATAATTGACATATTACATTGTGTAAGTTTAAGGCACACAAGGTGTTGGTTTCATATGTTGATATCTGAAAGTGTGACCACCACTGTAGCTAACACCTTGATCATATCACAAAATCATCATTCTTTTCCATGGTGAGCACACGAAGATCCAGTCTCTCAACAAATTTAAAGTTTACAGGATATATGGTTGACTGGTGGCTCAGAAGTTAAAGTGTCTTCCTGCAATGCGGGAGACCTGTGTTCGATCCCTGGGTCGGGAGGATCCCCTGGAGAAGGAAATGGCAACCCACTCCAGTATTCTTACCTGGAGAATCCCATGGATGGAGAAGCCTAGTGGGCTACAGTCCATGGGGTCGCAAAGAGTCAGACACGACTGAGCGACTTCACTTTCACTCACAATCATTATACTGTGCATTAAATCTTCAGGTCCCAAGGACAATAATAAAATCAGCTCACAAACACCCCAAGAGGGTACAGCGTGGGAGTGGGGAGACCCCAGGCCCAGGAGTCAAGCACCCCCAAATTTAAGTTTCGGCTCCACCGTTGAACTTTTACCCTCAGGCAAGTGACCCACCTGTTCTCACTGGGGTTGTCATGGGCTTAAATGAGCAGCTGCATAGCAAGTGCCCACTGCAGGGTCTAGAATACAGCAGATGCTTGCTGAAGGCCTTCCCCATCCCAGGATGATATGTGAAATCCTTCTCCTACCCCCTCCCACTCCAGCCAGTGCACTGGAAATTCCCCTTTCTGCGCTCCAGGCATATATTGAGTATCCTTAAATGGTATATGTTGTGGTTGTTATGTCTTACACTGTGCAAAGCACCTCTGCATTGTGAACTTGTTAGGCCTTAGATGGCCTGGAGAGGTCTGTGGGCAGATACTGTGAGCCCCAGTTTTGCCCAAGTCACACAGGTGGTAAGGGCAGAGCCAGGCCAGAACTTGGCCGTAATTTCTAGTTCTCCTGCCACCCAACCCCAGCGGCCTCTCTGGGCACTTGTCCCTCCTTACCCTCATCATATGTTTCTTCCCCTGAAGGGTCTTCTTGTATGGCTTGTCTGCAGTTTCACCTGTAAGACTCCAGATTATTCAATCTACAGCAGGTTCTAGAAAGCTGGAGCCCTGAGCTTGTCGGCAGATCAGGTGCAAAAGAAATAGAGGCTCGGGGATGTTCCAGAATATCAGAAAAGGAGGGGCCATGCAACAAGGTCCTCCTCTAATACCAGTGAAATGAAATTAGAGTACTGAAATCATGAACCGCCCCGGGTGCGCAGGGCAGAGAAGGGGCAGGGGGAGGCTGCTGGGTGTTCTCATCCTCCTGGCCCACCCACTCCCCTGTCTGTACCTATTCTCATCTCTATCTCCTCTCCTGCCGCGGAGGCAGAGGTGGCTCCCATCATAGCGTCAGCGAGTCCCTCTGCTCTCAATGAGACATCCATTCATCCATTTATTCATGTATTCATGCCCTCTCCCGTGCTCAGCTGGTTCCTCACAAGGCTCAGCAACCCTCTGCCATGGTATTACCACTGTGTCTCTGACTCCCACAGTCCTCAGCTTCCCGGGCACCCTCATCGCCTGACTCTCGGCAGATGACCCTGCCTCCCAATTCACAGGGAGAACACAGACTCTCAGGTTGCATTTTGCAATGGTCAATTCTCTGTGTCAACTTGGTAATGCTGCCCAGATATTTGGTCAAATACCAGTCCAGATGTTGCTGTGAAAGCGCTTTTAGGTATGATTAACATTTAAATCAGCAGACTTTTGGTAAAGCAGATTATGGAGAGTATACCGAATTACTCTCATCCGAAAAATTGAAGGCTTTGAGAGAAAAAGACTGAGGTCCCCAAGAAGAAGAAATCTTGCCCTCAGACCTGCCTTCAGACTCAAGCTACAACATCAATCTTTCCTGGATTACCAGCCTTCTGGCCCGCCCTGCAGCCCCCACAACCACGTGAGCCAGTTCCTTAAAAGAGTATATCTCCATATATATATGCACATGTATACACACACACGCACCCTATTGGTTCTGTTTGTCTGAAGAACCCTAATGCCACTCCCCAGAAATCCCTTTAGCAAGCTCCTACCAACCCATGCTCATGTGTGACCAGGCGGAGGCCTGCCCGGCAGGCAGACCTTGGTATCTTAGACCCTGAGCGCCCTGCAGTGTGAACATGACTGTGGATTCTTGAGCAGCACTTCCTTTTCTCCCCAGTTTTAATTAAATTATTATTTTTTTCTGTGTAGATGCTACTACACTATAGACACTTAGGTTCCTCCCATATATTTTGGCTATTGTGAATAATGCCACAATAAACACAGAAGCGCAGGTATCTCTTAAAGATTCTGTTTTCATTTCCTTTGAAATGAACTGCTGGATCACCTCGTGGTTCTATTTTTAATTTTCTGAGAAAACCTCCATACTGTTTTCCAAAGTTGCTGCACCACTTTACATTCTCATCAACAGTGCATAAGGATACCTTTTCTCTACACTCTCATCAACATTCTAAGATGTGTGAGGCGATATTTTTTAATTTTGACGACGTTGTAGTTTTGATTTGCATTTCCCTGATGATTAATGACGATTGTTGTTTAGTCACTAAGTCGTGTTTCACTCTTTTGCGACCTCATGGACTGTAGCCCACCAGGCTCCTCTGTCCATGGGATTTCCCAGGCAAAAATATTGGGAGTGAGTTGCCACTTCCTTCTCCAAGAGATCTTCTCAACCCAGGGATAGAACAAGCGTCTTGTGTGCCTTCTGCATTAGCAGGCGGATTCTTTACCGCTGAGCCATCAGGGAAGCCCCTTAATGATCAGAATCACTTAATGTTCCTGTTGGCCATTTGTGTGTCTTCACTGGAAAAGTATCTATTCAGTTCCTTCATTTCTTAAATAGGTTGTTGCTGCTGCTGCTAAGTCGCTTCAGTCGTGTCTGACTCTGTGCGACCCCACAGATGGAAGCCCACCAGGCTTCCCCGTCCCTGGGATTCTCCAGGCCAGAACACTGAAGTGGGTTGCCATTTCCTTCTCCAATGCATGAAAGTGAAAAGTGAAAGTGAAGGTGCTCAGTCGTGTCCGACTCTTCATGACACCATGGACTGCAGCCTACCAGGCTCCTCCGTCCATGGGATTTTCCAGGCAAGAGTACTGGAGTGGGGTTCCATTGCCTTCTCCAAATAGGTTGTTATGTGTTCTCTTTTTTTACTATTGAATTGTGACTTCTGTACATGTTTTGGTATTAACCTCTTATTAGATATATGATTTGCAAATATTTTTCCCCTTCCAGAGGTTGTCTTTCCATTTTATTGATGATTTCTTTTGCTGTACAGAAGCTTGTTAGTTTGATATAGTCCCATTTGCTTATTTTCCCTTTTGTTGCCTTTGTTTTGGTGTCAAACCCCAAAATTATTGCTACAATGGAATATCAAGGTGCTTACCCTCTATGTTTTTTTCTAGGAACTTTATAGTTTCATGTCTTAAATTTAATTCTTTAATCCATTTTGAATTGATTTTTGTGGAGGTATAAGATAGGAGTCCAGCTTCATTATTTAACATATGGCTGTAGCTTTCTCAACACAATTTATTGAAGAGATTGTCTTTTCCCTATAATATGTACTTGGCTCCTTTATCATAAACTGACCATATAAGTGTGGCTTTATTTCTGGGCTCTCTGTTATGTTCCACTTATCTATGTGTCTGTTTTTATGCCAATATTATACTAATTTGATAACCATAGCTTTGCAATAGTTGAAAACTAGGAAGTGTGGTATCTCCAGATTTGTTCTTCTTTCTTGAGTCTGATTTGGTTATTTGGGGTCTTTCATATAAATTTTAGGGTTTTTTTTTTCTATTTGTGCAAAATGTCATAAAATTTGGATAAGGATTACATTGAATCTATAGATTGTTTGAGTAGTATGGATATTTTAACAAGATTAAGTCTTTCAACACAGGAGCACTGAGTATGCTTTCATTTAATTATATTATTCAATTTCCTTCATCAAAGTCTTACAGTTTTTCATGTACAGATCTTTCACCTCCTTTGTTAAGTTTATTCCTAAGTATTTTATTATTTTTGGAGCTATTGTAAATGGGATCATTATCTTAATTACTCCTCTGAAAGCTCATTGTTAGCATATAGAAATGTAACAGATTTCTATATATGAATTTTATACCCTGAAACTTTACTGAATTCATTAGTTATAATAGTTTTTTGGTGGTATCTTCAGGATCTTCTAAATATCATATCATGTCATTGGCAAACAGAGTGAGTTTTACTTCTTCCTTTCCAATTTGGATGCCTTTTCTTCTTGTCTGATTTCTGTGGCTCAGACTTCTAATATTATATTGAATAAAAGTGGCAAGAGTTGGTGTGGACCCCTTTGGGTTTGGTTGTTTGGGATTCTCTTTGCTTTCTGTACCTGGAGTCTGCTTTCTTTTCCAGGTTAAGTAAATTTTCAGGTATTTTTTCTTCGAGTAATTCTCTGCCCCTTTCTCTCTCTCTCTTTTCCTTCTGGATGCCAATATTAGTACACAGTATGTTGTTCTAGGAGTCTCTTAAACTAGCCTCATTGTTTAAAATTCCTTTTTCTCTTTTCTGCTCAGCTTGGGTGATTTCCATTACTCTGTCTTCCAGTTCACAGGCCCATTCTCTATCATCTAATCTACTGTTGATTCTTTCTAGTATACTTTGTTTAAGTCACTGTATTCTTCAGCTTGGCTTGGTTCTCCTTTATATTTTCTTACGCTTTGTTAAAATTATCACTGTGTTCATCAATTCTCCCAAGTTCAGTGAGCATCATTTTTTTTGTACAATACATCCTTGAGCCTGTTTTACATTCAATAGTTTATATCTTCCATTTCTTCACCCCTATATTGCCCTCCCCACCCACTGGTAACCATTAGTTTATTCTCTAGATCTGTGAGTACACCTTTTCAGTTATATTCACTAGCTTGTTGTATTTTTTAGATTTCACATATAAGTGATATCATACACTATTTGTCTTTCTCTGTCTGACTTATTTCACTTAGCACAATGCCCTCCAAGTCCATCCACATTGTTGCAAATGGCAAAATTTTGTCCATTTTTATGGCTGAGTAGTATTCCATTGTGAGTGTATATCTTTATCCATTCATCTGTTGATGGGTATTTAGGTTGCTTCCATATCACGGATATTGTAAATAATGATGCTATGAACTTTGGGGTACATGTGTCTTTTTGAATTAGTGGTTGGTTTTTTTTTTTTTTTGGATACAAACCCAGAAGTGGAATGGTAGTTCTGTTTTTAGTTTTTCATTGAGCATCTTTATGATAATTTAATTAACTTGAGTTATTTATCACTTATCTTAATTTCATTTAGTTCATTTCCTCAGGTTTGGCCTTATTCATCTATTTGGAACATATTACTCTATTCCCTTATTTTGTCCAATTCTCTGTGTTTATTTCTATGTATTAGGTAGGTTGGTTACATTTTCCAGTCTTGGAAAAGTGGCCTTATGTGGGAGATATCTCATGGGGTCCAGTAACTACCCTCTGGTCACCACAGTTATATGCTCTGGGGTACCGCCTTATGTGGGTTGTGTGGGCCCCTCTGTTGTGGCAGGGCTGAATACTGTGGGCATGCTGGCAAGTGGGGCTGGTCCCCAGCCTGGTTGGAGGCTGCTGGCTCCCAGCCTGGTTGGAGGCTGCTGGCCCATTGGTGGGCAGGGCCAGGTCCTGGCACAGATGGCTGCATTCCCTGAGGGGGCCTGGGGCTGATGCCTGACTACTAGTGGGAGGGTACAGGTCCCAGGGCAGCTAGCTAAATGCCCCAAAGGGGCCTGGGGCTTATTTTGGTCCACTAAGGGGTTGTAAGTCCCCAGCTAGAAGGAGGATTAAAAAACGGTGCTTGTCAGCACCAGTGTGATAGAACAAGTTCCGAAAAACCGCTGCTGCCAGCACCTGTGTTCCCAGGGAGAATCCCAGTTGCCTCATGCCTTGCTAGGAGGATCTCAAGACAAGGATATGCAAGTGGTTCTGACCTAGGCTCCTTTCAAATTACTGTCTCTGCGCTGATACTCAGTGTGTGGGATTTTGCATGTGCCCTTCAAGGGCAGAGTCTCTTTCCTATAGCCCTCCAGCTCTCCCATCACAAGTCCTACTGGCCTTTAAAGCCAGACATTCTGAGAGCTTGTCTTCCTGATGTAAAACCCACAGGCTTGTGAGCCTGTTATGAGGCTTTGACCCCTAAAGCCTTTCTTTTTCCTCAATGTTAGGTGTTTGATACTACAGACTTTCCTCTTAGAACTGCTTCTGTTGCACCCCATAGGTTTTGATATATTGTATTTCCATTTTCATTGGTCCCAAGATTTTTTTTTATTTCTCTTTTGATTTCTTCTTTGACCCATTGGTTTTTCAGTAGTATGTTGTTTAATCTCCCTGTGTTTGTGAATTTTCCTGTTGTTTCCTAGAGCTGATTTCTAATTCATACCATCATGGTGAGAAGTTTGCTTGATATGATTTTAATCTTTTAAAATTTATTAAGATATGATCTCTCTTGGAGAGAGCACTTGTGAAGACTGTGTATTCTGCTGCTGTTGAATGGCAAGTTCTCTAATATATCATTTAAGCCCATCAAGTCTAACATGTGGGGCTTCCCTGGTGGCTCAGCGATAAAGTCTCTGCCTGCCAATGCAGGATACATGGGTTTGATTCCTGGTCTGGGAAGATCCCGTGGAGAAGGAAATGGCAACCCAGTCCAGCCTTGCCTGGAGAACCCTATGGATAGAGGGGCCTGGTGGGCTACAGTCCATGGAGTTGCAGAGTCAGACACGACTTAGCAATTGAACAATAACAACAACAGTCCAACAGGTAGTTTAAATCCAATGTTTCAAAGCTGCACCTCCCGAGGGTCTCATCCTGATGTCAGTTGTGTCTGCTGACTGTCATTCATGAGGTTTTATCCATGGGAATCCTTTGGAGTCATGGTTGAAGATTCATCCATGTGAGAGGTTTTATGTTTGCTTCTGTGAGAAACTCCAGGAGCATCACCAACTTGTTGCTACTTTTTATTACAGATGCTTCCACTTGGTAATTCTTGAAAGAGCAAGGAGGATAAACTCAAACCTCAGACCCATTAAGGGTCCCTCATGGTTATAAAATCTCAGGGACTATTTTTTCTTACTCAAGAGTCCAAATTATCACCCTGTTCCCATGAGTGGGCTATTTTATAGGTCCCCATTTCACTGAAGACATCATTTTTATGTGGAGTTCTCAATTCTAACCCTCCACATTGCAACTCCAGGGTCTTGACTCCTATCTCTTCATGGTCAATGAAATCCAAACTTCCCGAATCCAAGACTAGCACTGCACTTCTCCACTTACCCACCCAAAGCTGCCATGGCATCACTTCACAAGCTCACCCCTTTAGTTTTCAGCTTCTCTTCATTTTTCGTCCCTGGTGGCTTTCCTTCCTTTCATTCCTGCTCAGTTAGAGTTGGAAAGGGTTTGCTATTATATTTAATCCAGAATTTCTTGGTATTTTCTCAGGGAGGAGTTTTCAATTTATTAGTCAACCATACCGTCAAAATAGAAACCTGCTGAATTTTAATTGTTTATCTGTACATCTATCTACACCAATGGGCTCACAAGTTTCTTGAGACAGGACTCTCAATGGCTATAAGCACCTGCTTCAGAGCACAGGCTGACTGGGTTCAAAGCTTGTCTCTGCCACTTATCAGCTTTGGAACATTGGTTACCTAATCTCTGTGTCTCTAGTTTACCCATCTAGAAATAATGATAACATTGGCACCTGCTGTTATGAAGATTAAATGAAATAATACATGCAAAACTCTTCAAACAAAACAAGCACAAGATAAACACTCAATATATATTGCTATTAGTGTTAGGAAAGCACACAGCAGATAGGAACTCAGCAAATATGTACTGAATTCATTATTTTCAACTTTATATCCTCATCAACAGTAATGCTGGCACATCACAGCACTCGATACATATTTAATGAGCTAATATGACTAGATGAGTGAATGCATCAATATTTATACCCACTTTCCCTCCTGTCCCAGATGAACAGACCCCTCACCTGAGCAAGGCCAATCCTTCTAGCAATATGCTAGATCCCACCCTTTCCTGCTCTTCCCATGCCTTCTCTCCACCTTGTCCCCCAGTCCTCCCCAGAATATAACATGTCCTCATTTTCCCATAAAACACACACACACACACACACACACAGACACACACACACACTCCTTTGACTGTATATCTCCTAATTGCATACCCTGGCCTATAGACCAAGTCCTGCGCATCTGGACCAACTCTTTTCTTGACCTCCTGAGCCTGCGTTAGACACCCTTTCTCATGAGCCACTGTTCCCTGCCCTGAAGTTCATCCTGATCCTTAAGTATCGTGTGGTAATTGGCCATTTACTAGAGGAAGGAGGGGAGAAGGAAATGGCAACCCACTGCAGTGTTCTTGCCTGGAGAATCCCAGGGACAGAGGAGCCTGGTGGGCTGCTGTCCATGGGGTCGCACAGAGTCGGACACGGCTGAAGCGACTTAGCTGCAGCAGCAGCAACAGAGGAAGGAGAGTACAGTTCTTCTCTCGGGATTCCCTGTAGCTAAGCACAGAGCCTAGCATCTGGTAGGTACTGAACAAATGCTGATAAAATAAACGAATGAACAGAAGCCAGTGACAGCACGATATTCACAATACTCATCATCCCTACCCCCAAGAGCTAAAAGGAAGAAAGAAAGAAGCTTCAATCAGCCTTAGCATCATCAAGGTGAGTCAGTTTGTTGTCAGGGTTCCTAATGAGATTTATCTTCATGCTGCCCTGATGAACAGGCCCAGAGAGAACGGAGGATGGCCAGGGACTGGTGGGACAGGGGGAAGCATAGCTCAATGAAAAGAACACACATTTTGACACAGTCTGAACTTCTAGATTCAACTCTCTGTCCCACAAATACTAGCTATGGAGCCACTCTGGGTCAGTTAGTCTCTCTAAGCCTCAGTTTCTTTGCCTATAAAATGGGTTTAATAGTGATGGCACCGGCTTAGCTTTACTGTCTCACAGAGTCTGTGAGAAATGGTGTGTGTGGCTGCACGTGCACACGCTCTATGAATGGTAAAGTGAAACACAAATACTGTTTATTTATTTTTAATTAATCTTTATTGGCATACAGTTGCTTTGCAATGTTGTGTTAGTTTTGACTGTACAACAAAGTGAATTAGCTATATGTGTGTGTGTGTGTATATATATATGTATATCTCCTCTCTTTTTTGGATTTTCTTCCCATTTAGGTCACCACAGAGCCCTGAGTAGAGTTTCCTGAGCCATACAGTAGGTTCTCATTAGTTACCTGTTTTATACATAGTGTCAATAGAGTATACACGTCAATCCCAATCTGCCAATTCATCCTATCCACCCCGCCCTTGATGCCCATATGCCAAACATTGTTTAATATCGCTGTGATTTCTGCCTCTTTCACTCCTTGTGCCAAACCAATCTCAACCACATGCCTGCTTGGCCTGAAATGATCAGAGATACACTGCATAAAATACAAAATTAAGCAAAAATGCATACACAGCTTGAGAAAAAGAAGACCTGAAATTCACTCAAAAGAAAGTACACCCTGTCAGCCAGTCTCCAGCAGGACTGGTCAACAGCAGATCCTTGTTGATTATAAAGGACGGGGCAAGGTCAGAGAGGAGACACGACCTGGTACAGAAATGGGACTAGAATCGAGTTTGCCAAAGAGGGAGCCCATCTTCAGAAAGAATGGCTGGAACCAGAAGCTGAACTCTGGTTGACTTCCCAGCTTAGCTGAGGGTCAGCCCTCATTAACTTTCACTGTGTGGCATAAACAGATGCTGGGAGTTGAGGTCATTTCATCATGCCACGATCACCCAGGCGGCTCTGCACCACAGAACATGGAAAGATTTGTGTGTGTTTGTTTTGGACACCATGCCTTTGCTATAAAGGAAAATCATTCAACTCCTCCTGCTTCCTCTACTGCACCCATGGGGGCTGCAAACCTGGTGAGCATCTCAATGACTGCTTGCTGACTGACTGCAGGCACTCCATTGGGTATAGGCACAAAAGTGGGGGCTCTGTCTTCAGGAAGACCCTGCTAACACGCACAGGGTTTGGTGCTACTTGGAAGTGAGAGGGAGATTCCTCAGACCATTGCCACACTTTTCCAGGATTAGGGTTTTAGCTGGTGTATTGGTGAAGTTGGTAGGACATCAGGGTAGTACCCAGGCAGGGAGAAGGGCAGAGCTGCTGAGAGGTTGATGGAGCCTTTGTGTGCCATGAAGCCTCACAAGAGTTGTGATGCTCACTGTCTATAATGCAGTCACATGACCGCCTACAGACCTTTGAAAGGACCAGGCTCTCAGGGAAGGACACTGAGGTAGTCTCCCCATCCATTCCACCCCTCCCTCACTATGTGATAGCCACGTGGCTTAGGACTGACCCCTGCTCCAGGAATGAGTTCTGATCAGTCTAAACCAGAGGTCAGCATATTATGGCCCATGGGCCAAATCTTATGTACCACCTATTTTTCATGTGGCGGGGATGGGGCGAGGGTTTGGTATGGTCCACAAGTTAACAATGGTTTTGACATTTTTAAATTGCTGGAAAAAATCAAAAGAAGAATATTTCGTGATGTGAGAATTACATGAAATTAAAATATTAACATCCATAAATAAAGTTTCTTGGAACACAGCCAAGCTCATTTACTTATTTCTTGTCCATGGCTATTTTTGTGCTATAAAAGAAGTTGTAACAGAGACAGTAGGGTTCACATTGCCTAAAATATTTACTGTCTGGCCCTTTATGGAACATGTTTGGTCTAAGTCAATCATAGTAATCCCATTTCCCTTACAAGTGCTTTCTCATTATTTTGGTAAAAACCCGGACTAAGCTGGGCAGAGCCAGGCATTTCCCTATGACAATAATTGGTTCTGGATGGTTATATTCTCCAAACCAGCCCAGTAAGACTCGTAGAGAGACTATGCTGTTTCTCACCCTTATACAAGACTTGAAAAAAACTTGCTACTAATTGCCCATGACATAAGGGGGAGCTAATCCCAGAATAAAGCTGAAGGCATGGGCACTGGAGTCAACAAAGCAAAGAGCCCACATCCCTGCTGCCGTCATTGAGACACTAGAATCGACCACAATGATGCCCATGCTACCTCCAGACTTCCTGTTGTGGAATTCAATTCATTTTCTTACCATTAAGCTGCTTGAGTTTGGTTTTCTGTTACTTGCAGCCAAAAGCATCTCTCAACTCTGGCCATTAGCACATACTATTCCCTCTGCCCAGAAAACTCTCCTCTCCCCATCCCATGCCTGACTACCTTCTACTCATCTTTCAAGATCAGCAACTAACAATGTCCTCGGAAGACCCCCTGTGACCTCCTAGACTAGGTGATGCCCCCATGTTGCACACCATCCCATCCACATGCCCTGGACTCATCTTTCTGAAACACACATCATCACATACACAGTGTGTTTATCTCACCCTCCTGGCTAGTCTTGCTGCTGCATTATAGCCAAGAAAACCATGTTGATTTTACTCTCCACTATATCCTAACACAGTGCCTGGCAGCTAGGTGCTAACTAAATTGCATGAAGACCAGCATTTCTTAGCTTCTGTTTTGTGGAATACCAGTGTCCCACTGGTTATTAGGGAAGACACCAAGGCATTCCCATTTATTTACATCCATTGGAGACTAATTAACATTCGGTGATTATTTTAGCTGTCCTCCTTTTCTCTGCAATGGTTCATCCCAGGGTCCTGTATGGGTTATATCATAGATGGAAACCCAACTATTCCAACTAGTGTTCCAGATCTGATATTTAAAAATTCTGACACACAGAACTAAGCAGCTGTCTTTCCTACAAGATTTCTCAGAGAGCTGGCTGCAGTGTTGGGTAAATCTGAGGCCCTGATTCTGTGCTGCTAGGAGGGAAGTGTAACATGCAGCCTTTCCCAAACTCATTTGGTGAAGGTTCCTTTTCTTCTAAACCAGTAATAACTTACTGTACTCTACAGCTTGTGTGTATGTGTGTTTTAAGTTGAAATGCTGGCTGAGAGCTTTTAAGAAAAGACAAATGCAGAGGGATAGCATGAAGAGGTCCTCAGAGTACTCCAGCACAAAGCAACTAGTTTGCTAAAGCACTGCAGAAACACAGGTATCAGGCACAGGGGACCTAGGTCCTCAAGGTGGGGATGCAAGGCAGCAGCCAAAGGTGGGAGTGGGGTGAAGGGGAGGTCAGTGGGCGCCAGGGGAGGTCTCGTGGCCACTGTCTGTTCTCTGGGACCCATCAACGTGCCACTCCTGCCCCTGGTGTGGTGGGAAGGGCACAGACCACATTGACTGAGCCTTAAGGAATGGAGAGTGAATGGGTCCTGATGGGACCCCTGGATGCCAAGTGCAGTCCCCAGCTGGCATCTTACCCAACCTTTACCCCTGGGCTAGGGGCTAAAAGTACTCCCAAAGTTTGAGTTGCGGTCTATGGCGGGAACTCCTCTGGTGAGGTGGGGGCCACAATTCTGCACGGGCCCCCTCTGCTGGCTGTGATGTCAGTCTCCGTGCTGTCAACTGCATACATCATAAGCAATCGACAAAGTCTTTCATTAAGGTCCTGCCAAGGAGAGCTCCCAGAGAGGCACCTGGGGCTGCAGGTTCCCTTCATGCTCTCTTACTGCATCAAGCATGGGGCGGGAGTAGAAGAATCCCATCTTCAGAAGTCCAGACAGAAGGAATCCCACGGATTCCATATTTCCCCCATTCAGACTCCTCCACCTACCTCTGTATGTAAGGCTGAGTCCCTTCACTGTCCACCTGAAACTATCCCAATATTGTTAGTCACCTATACCCCAATACAAAAGTTTAAACAAACTCTCTTCCACAGAAAAAATGGGACTTGGTAACAGCCCTCTGACGACTGCAGAGAGAGGAAGACTGGGTGCTTTGGGCCCGACAGAGAAAATCAGTGTTTAAATGTAGGTTTCCTCCTTTCTGGAGCCCACACCGTATGTTCAGTTCAGTTCAGTTCAGTCGCTCAGTCGTGTCCGACTCTCCGCGACCCCATGAATCACAGCACGCCAGGCCTCCCTGTCCATCACCAACTCCCGGAGCTCACTCAAACTCATGTCCACAGAGTCGGTGATGCCATCCAGCCATCTCATTCTCTGTCGTCCCCTTCTCCTCCCACCCTCAATCCCTCCCAGCATCAGAGTCTTATGTTAGAACTCCCAAAATAAAACAGAGCGGGCTAGATACAAGGTTTCGCTGCCTTGCCCTGACCCCGGGACCTCTTCTCCCTTTCATAGCTGTGCAGATTGACAGATTCTCCAAAAAGAGAGATGAACAGTTTCCAAAGTCTCCTTGGGCCTTGCCTCATCCTTGGTGCTTTCCAAATGTTAAGTAGTTTTGCCTCTCATACAGTGATACAGGTTAAGTCCTATTACTCAGGTAATTTCACAGGTAAGATACCTGAGGCTCAGAGAAGTCAGAGGACATGTCCAAAGTCACAGCCAGAAAGAAATAAAACTGGGATTTGGCAAAAAGTCCATGCTGTTTCCAATAGGCTAGCGGTCCCCAACCTTTTTGGCACCAGGGACCAGTTTCATGGAAGACAGTTTATCCACAGACCGGGGGCAGGGCATGGTTTCAGGGATGTTTTAAGTGCATTACATTTATTGTGCACTTTCTTTCTATTATTATTATATCGGCTCCCCTTGGACCACCAGAGTTAGATCCCAGAGGGTGGGGACCCCTGCAGTAGGTTGTACCACCATCTGGAAAGCCCCAAGGCAGGTATCATGAGCAGGAGATAAAATTCGCCCTGCCCTGCCTGGTGGTCTTCTCTATTCTGCCCCCCTAGAGACTGGTCTCGGGGGTCTGCTGGTATCCCTGTGAGCCTGGTGGCTCCTGATGGCCAAGGACATGCCTCCCAAGGCCTCTGGGGTCCCCCCGGGAGTCCCTCCCCTGCTAGGAGAGGAGGCAGCCCCACCTGAGGCTACTGCTGTGCCCCTGATGAGACTAGACTCTCACGGGCCGTTGAGCTGATGAGGTCTGTTTGGTTCACTCAAGGATGGAATCCTGCACCTCCTTCAAGAGCAGAAAAGCCAGCTCCGCTGAACTGTGTTCTCTGGCAGAAATGAGCTGAGCTCTAGCTGGGATGTCTGGCTGCAAGGGTCTGATGCAGCAGGAGGCAAAGGTGGGAAAGGAGCTCAGTTTTCTGAGCTGCATGAAGCGTGCGTGCGGGGAGGCTGCTGGGAGCCTGGGTCCCAGCCTTAGTGGATGGGGCCTTGGCTGCTTCATGAAACTTGCTTCCTGACTCTGGGGGAGGAGTTCTGGGGTCAGAATCTGAGCCGTGCACCCATTGCAGACCACGTGATGGGACCCCAGGGGCCCACCTGCATGAGGGACTGAAGAAGAGAGGCAATGTGCCCCGAGAGAAAAGCAAATATGGGTAAATTTGGCTTAAGAATGTAAGAAGAGAGACGTCCCAGGTGGTCCAGAGGATAGGGCCACCAGGGTATGCCTGCCAATGCAGGGGACACAGGTTCAATCCTTGGTCTGGGAAGATCCCACATGCCTGGGAGCAACTAAGCCTGAGTACCACAGCTGCCAAGACTGCCCTGTGCAGCAACTACTGAAGCCCGCGCACCTCGAGCCTGTGCTCAACAAGAGAAGCCACTGCAGTGAGAAGCCCATAAACAACAATGAAGAGCAGACCTCACTCGCCGCAACTAGAGAAAGCAGAAACAGCACCAAAGACGCAGCACAGCCGCCCCCCCAGCCCCGGCCCCAAAAAGAATTTACGAAGAACTGGCAGGAAGAGAAATGCGTGAGTCCAGCGTGGCTCATGAACCTAGCCTGCCCTTTGAGCCAAATACTAGAGACTGTGAAACAAAGAACCAGCACGAACAGGACAGAAGCTTTCTCTAGGATACTGAATACTGAGCTTAGAAGGCAGCCCTGTTTCCTTCCCTGGGCAGCAGAGGGCACTCAGAGAGGATCGGGAAGATTATATCCACATCAGGACACCAAGGAGGACAGGGGGTCAGGAGTGAGAGCTAGACCTGGAGCCACTGGAACCCATGGAAGTTCTGGGGTCAGGCTGGGGTGGGGAGTTTCGCCAGCCATTTTGCTGGAGGTGGGGTCCTAAAATAGAGAGTAGGCATAAACAACAGATGTTTGATGGATGAAGATATACCTTCCAACTATTAATCCTCAGAGAGCCCATAGTTTGGTCACGGGTAGAGTAGGTTACAAGTGCTTTGCCATCTGGGTCTTGAGCGTCATCCTTGTCCTAGGGAGGGCACCCAGCGGATAATGCTGGGATTGAGGGGACTGGGATCCAATACATAGAACAGAGCTCAGCAATGCTCGAGGGAGCTCTTGAAGTTCAGTCACTCAGTCATGTCTGACTCTTTTTGACCCCATGGATAGCAGCACACCAGGCTTCCCTGTCCTTTAGTATCTCCCAGAGTTTGCTCAAACTCATGTCCATTGAGTTCATGCTGCCATCCTACCATCCCATCCTCTGTTGCCCTCTTCCCCTGCCCTCACAATCTTTCTTGGCATCAGGGTCTTTTCCAATGTATTGGTTCTTTGCATCAGGTGGCTAAAGTATTCCCAATCCCAACAATTAACAGTTGTCACCATGGGCAAGGCACTGAATCTTCCCAAGTGACAGTGATGATAACAGTTCACCCACCAGTTTATCATAAGGATTAAACTTGATGAAATGTCCTGGGCCCAACAGGGAGGAGCAGAAGGATCCAAGCCAGGCATGCTCCCAGGGTGAGAGGGCAAGGCCCCACATCTCCTGTTAGCATAGAAATGGAAGCCATCAGGGCCCTGAGAAGGTTTCAGAAGCAGTTTATTTCCTAAATAGTTTTCACTGCTCATTTGCTTAGTAAACCCCTTTCTTTAACAGCAGGGTTAGCTCTTCCTTCCCCAGGGTTCTGCCATCAGGGCTCAGCCCATTGGCTGGATGATGTGTTTGTTTGCTCCTCACTGCAGACTGCGGAGAAGGAAATGGCACCCCTCTCCAGTACTCTTGCCTGGAAAATCCCATGGACAGAGGAGCCTGGTGGGCTGCAGTCCACGGGTTCGCGAAGAGTCGGACACAACTGAGCGACTTCACTTTCACTTTTCACTTTCATGCATTGGAGAAAGAAAGGGCAACCCACTCCAGTGTTCTTGCCTGGAGAATCCCAGGGACGGGGGAGCCTGGTGGGCTGCCGTCTATAGGGTTGCACAGAGTCGGACACGACTGAAGCGACTTAGCAGCAGCAGCAGTAGCAGCAGACTGAGGGCCACAAAGGCAGGCTTTGCTCCACTCATCCCTTTATTTCCAGGGCCTTGGCACATTTCCTGACCACAGATAGTCTCAATAACTGTGTGTTGAATGGATGGACTTTGAACCTCTACTCTGACCAATTCCAATTTCAAACTATCAGAGTCCAAATTAATGGGGTTTCAGGGTAATTAACACTGACATTTTTTTGCAGTTCAGATTCAGTTATCTTGCTTCAAAGGATACCATCAAGAAAATGAAAAGACAACCCACACAATAAGAGAAAATATTTGCAAATCATAAGGGACTGGCATCTAGGATATATAAAGAATTCTTACGACTTAATAATAAAGACAAATAACCCAATTAAAAATGGGCCAAAGATCTGAATAGATATTTCTCCAAAGAAGATCTACAAATGGCCAATCAGCACATGAAAAGATGCTCAACATCATTAGCCATGAGGGAAATACAAATCAAAAACCACATGAGAGGATGTGGAAAATACACTGCCAGTGGGAATTTAAAACGGTACGTGGTGGTGGTGGTGTAGTGGCTAAGGTGTGTCTGACTCTTGAGATCCCACAGACTGTAGCCCACCAGGCTCCTCTGTTCATGAGATTTCCCAGGCTAGAATACTGGAGTGGGTTGCCATTTTCTCTTCCAGGGGTGGGGGTCTTTGCAATACGGGGATCTACCCACATCTCCTGCTTGGCAGCCTAATTCTTTACTGCTGAGCCATCGGGGGAGCCATAAAATGATACAATCCCCTCAAAAAAGTTTGGCAATCCCTCAAAAAGTTAGGCATAGAATTACCACGTAACCTATAAATTCTACTCCTAGTTATATACCCAAGAGAAATGAAAAGAAATGTCCACACACAAACTTGTACACTAATATTCAGAGCAGTATTATTCGTAATAGTCAAAAAGTGGAAAAAACTCAAATGCCCATTAACAGATGAATGGATAAACAAAATGTGGTATATCCACATAAAGGAATATTATTTAGTCATAAAAGGAATGAGGTACTGATACATGGCCTTGAAAACATTGTGTTACATGAAAACAACCAGGCACTAAAGGCCACATACTGTATAATGCCATTCGTATGAGATCTCCAGAGTAGGTAAATCTACAGAACGGAAACCAGATCAGTGGTTGCCAAGGGCTGGGAAGGATGATGAGACTGAGGAGCTAACAGGTACAGGGTTTCTTTTCTGAAATGATGAAAATGGTCTAACAGTGATGGTAGTGATAGTGTTACAACTCTGAATATACTAAAAGGCATTGAGCCGTATACTCTAAAGGGGTGAATTGTCTGGTATGTGAATTATATCTCAGCAAAGCTGTTTAAGATAACAAGATAAGGGAATTCCCTGGTGGTCCAGTGGTTAGGACTCTGACCTTTCACTGACAAGGGCACAGGTTCAATCCTTGGTTGAGGAACTAAACCCCACAAGCTGCTGGGTGTGGGAAACAAGGAAACAAGACTAAACAACAAACCTAAAAAAAAATTCAGATGACTTTGTTTTTCTTGAATTTAACTTTCAAGATTCTAACTTTGGAAAACAGGGATCTGAGTGGGATCTTAGCTATCCAATCTTCCATAGACCCTAAAACAGGGATGGAGGTAGAATATCTACTCAAAAAAAATTGTGGAATTGAAACGACTATGTAGTTGAAAAGGAGAATAAGGTATGTAGCCTCTCATTCAAATTCAAAACCATCAGGGTAATCACTCCCTGACATCTGGGACTGGCTAACCTATTTCAGTTTTGTTTAACCACCACTGGTTAGGATGCGTATGGTCCCAATTTTACAGAAGAGGGAACTGAGTGTCAATGAAATTAAATGGCTTGTCTGAGGTTGCACTGAGCAGATAATGGTGCAAGCGGTTGGACTCTGGTATTCACAACCTGTCTACTTCTCCCTTTCCTAAGCAAAGCCACCCCAGCTGACTTCCCCTCCCCCACACCTCCCACACTGTTGTCTGATCGCTCACCTGCCGCCTAGGCTTTGGCAACTGCCTCTGCTCCCCAGCCTCAAGTCAGAAGCTGCGGCGATCCCTCAGATTCACCTAAATGGCTGAATGCAGAGCAGGGCTCAGGTAAATCACTTCTGCTCTGGAGAGAGCTGGGCCAAGCTCCAGAGCTTTCCTGTCTTTCCCAAATCACCTACCCTGCTCCTCACCTCTCTTCTGCCAAGGATGTGGTGGGAGGAGCAGGGACAGCTTCCCCCAGCGGAGCACCCCGAACTCTCAGGCCATCTTCCCCGGAGGCTGCCAGATGCAGAGGGCGAGGAGTGGGCAGGACTGAAGAGGTGGCACCTGGAGGGCATCTTCCAGTCCAGGCTCCCAGCTCTCCTGCCTTCAACCCAGGATTGGGCAGGACCTCCTCTGACCTCTCCCTGGAGAGGAGGCTCAGAAGCCTGCTGTATGTCACAGTCACTGCCACACTTTGTGCGTTGGCTGTGCAGACAGGCTTTTCCTCCCCCTTTAAAGGACCAGAGAGCAGAACAAAGGAGAAGCAAGACAGGAAAAGTGAGCTCTGGACTGGCAGAAGTGGAGGGGTGGGGTGAGTAGAGGTGGGTAAGTAAGTAGGAGGCTGAGCCCCAGTCCCGGCCCCTCAGCAAGGCTATGTGCCCTTGGCCCTCTGACTGCACAGAGAGGGTTAGAAGTCATCATCAACCAACAAAAATGGGAGAACTTTAAGAGGAAAAAGCAAATTTAAAACTGACGACCTTTTCAAGCATCACTCAAAGGCTGACTTTGCTGAACTATCTATCATTATGAGAAGACCCACTGGGCCCAAGAAAGGAGCAGATCTCCCCACTTCTCACCCAAGCTCAGATTACTTCTGCCTTTGCAACAACTCTCAGGTTGTGGGCCAGCCCCACCCCGGCGGGCTGTGTGACTCTGGATATGGCTGGCCCTTTGAAAAAGATGGGGAGAGGCAAGGCACAACCTCTAAAGGAATGGATAGCCACAGCCCATGACATAAATGGTTGGAAGCAACTAGGTCCAAGATGGTAGACAAGGCTTTTGCTAGACATTGTGTCTCAGTATACACTTATTATAACACATCAGCATCTAAATGACACATCCACAGGTGCCATGACAGTTCCAAGGTGGATCATAAGGTCGAAAGTGGGCATGGCCCAATTCCTGGGGGCCAAGGAATTGGGCCCAAATCCCCACTGCCCTCCCCCAAATAGCTGCAATATTCCTCCTACCCATTAGCCTATGAAATTACTCACTCCTATAAGGACAACCCCATACCTTGGGGCCATTTTCACCTTCTGAGATGGCCCATACTCTATGGAGTATGTTCTAAGTAAATCCACTTCTTAACTATCACTTTGTCTCTCACTGAATTCTTCCTGCATGAGCTAAGACATCAAGAACCTGAGTTTTATTAAATCCTGAGACCAGGTGTGTGATCTCAGTCAGAAGGCCATGGGTTCAAGTCCCAGTGTGAGTTGCATGGTTTCATCTCTGCCTCTGACCAAGTATCAGACCACATGGGAGGGGGCTACTGTGAGGATGATTCCTCTTGGAAAGTTACACTCTCTGCTCCCCACTAAATACCACTGAACTCCACCAGAAAAGATGTTGCATCATTTTCAAGGACCTCACTCACTACACTCACTAAATTTTAAATCAAAACTTACTAAATTTTAAATCAAACTGTCCTGCTTCCTAGTTGAGTGACCCTGGGCAGATCTTGGCCCATCTGAGGATCTTTTCCTCCTTTGTCACAGGAAGTTGGTCATCACTTCTTCACGGTTTGTGGGGAGACCTCAGGGTGAGGGCATGCAGGTGCCCTAGGGAGAGGATGCTGTCACCCTGCAGGGAACACCTGGCATCTTATCAGCGCCTACCCCATCACTCTGGAGCTGGGGTCCTCAAAGTGTGACTCCCGATTCCCCAGCTGCATGCTGGAGGTCAGATTCCTGGGCCCCCATCCCGACAAACCACATCAGTCTCTGAGATGGACTGGGGACCTTCTTTGTGACAGGCTTCCCAAGGATTAAACATGGAGAATTGCTGTTCAGAAAGCACAGAGCCCAGGGCCAAAGTCTGGTGGGGCTGCGGGAGGAGAGGGGAGAGACCCTGCTAGAAAAGCTGAGAGAAACCTGCAGAACTGGGTTCTGAGGGAACACAGGGGCTGCTTTTATCGAGTCTAGGTAGCTGCCCTACTGTGTCCCTGACCTGCCTGCTTCCTCTGGAGCTGTACCCTGATGCCTGCCCCTCCCCCAACCCACCGAGAGCCTTGCAGGGAGGGCTCCTGGGGACCCTAAGAAGAACTCAACAAAGCAATAACTTCCTCTTCGGAGCACAGGCTTTGGGAGTCCGCTTGGCAGTTTCACCAGCTCATTCATTTTATTTATTTTATTTCATAAAGCTACAGATAGGGCTTCCTATGCAAATGACTCCCAGATGAGATGCAAATTGGGATT
Organism: Moschus berezovskii; assembly: GCF_049115385.1. Lineage (NCBI taxonomy): Eukaryota > Metazoa > Chordata > Mammalia > Artiodactyla > Moschidae > Moschus > Moschus berezovskii. Next base: position 35,585,316 of record NC_142473.1, on the reverse strand, counting down.
CAGAGCCAAGAACCACCACGGATTTTTTTTTTCTTTCTTTCTTTTTCTTTTTTAATTGCAATAGCACTGCGGCACCTCCTACCTGGTCTTCTGCCCTCTGCTCAGTGGCCTTTTATATATGCTTTCCATGGGCAGCTGCTGGCAAGGCACTGCTCCCTCCTGCCAGGCATCGGTTCTGAGTTTGCCACGGAGAGCTGGTTAACTGCACTCCAGTAGGGGGCCTGGGTGGTGAGCAAGCCTGGGGGCCCTGCCAAGGTGAAAAGGCACCACCCCCTCTCCACTGAAATTCTCTACCTTTCCTCGTCTGCACATTAGGCAAATCCAATACAGGTTATATTACAAGGATGCCTCTGTGCTAAACGTATATACTACAAAAGCCTTGACTGCCCAGTATTTCTTTGAACCCTAGAGATCCATGATCAAATCATGGCACAACCACTCACCAGCTGTGTGACTCTGAACAAACCACTTAATTTGTCCGAACTTCTATTTCCTCATCCGTGATGAGGGTAACAATGCCTGCTTCTTGCCTTGGTAAAGATCACATGGAATAATTTATCTAAAGCACTCAGTACAAAACGGCTGATCAATAGGTTATTATATTATTTTAATAAAAGTATATGAAGTACTTCACTTTGAGGAGCTTGTGCTCTAGACAGCATGATAACAATTGCGCCCAAGAATAAAATACCGAGGAATAAATTTAACCAAGAGGTGAAAGACCCGTACACTGAAAACTTTAAAAGTTTGAAAGAAACATTGAAAGAAACTGAAGAAGACATGAAGAAATGGAAAGACATGGTTATGTCCACAGTACCTAAAGCAATCTACAGTCAATGGCAATTCCTATCAAAATCCCAATGACATTTTTCACAGAAATAGAACCAAAAAATCCTAAAACTTGTTTGGAATCACAAAAGACCCCAAATAGCCAAAACAATCCCAAGAAAAAAGAAACAAAACTGGAGGTATCACACGCCCTGGTTTCAAATTATACTACAAAGCTCTAATAGTCAAAACAGAATGATATTGGCAGAAAAAAAAGGCGCAGAGATCAATGCAACAGAATAAAGAACTCAGAAATAAACGTAGATATAATTTACAACAAAGAAGCCAAGAATATACAATAGAGAAAGGAAAGACTCTTCAGTAAATGGTACTGGGAAAACTGGACAGCCACATGCAGAAGAATGAAACCAGACCACTATCTCATAGCATACACAAAAATTAACTCAAAATGGATTGAAGAATATGAAACCTGAAACCACAAAACTCCTAGAAGAAAACATAGATGGCACATTCTTTGACATTGGTGTTAGCAATATCTTTTCACATCTGTTTCATCTGGAAGGGAAACAAAAGCAAAAATAAACAAATGGCACTACATCAAACTAGAGAGTTCCTATTCAGCAAAGGAAACCAGCAACAACACACACACAAACTAGCCTACCAAACAAGAGAAGGCATTTGCAAATCATATACCTGATAAACGGTAAAAGTGCCCAGAAGAGAGAAGCATGTTGGTCTAGGAGAGTCCTAAGACTTGAATTCTACTGGGTCTGCTGCTAGGCAAACTTGGAAAGGTGATTCTAGGGGGTCAGTTTCTCTTTAATGAAATGAGAGTCTGGGGCCAATTTCTAATGGTAATCATGGAGGGCGTGACAGAGGAATCAGGTTTGGGGTCCTACTGGGAATGATGAGTAGGAATGAGGGGAAGGGGAGGGAATTCAAAAGGAGGAGAGAGCCAGATGCAAACACAGGGCCAGGAAAAGATGAGGCACGTTTCATTCATTCATCTGTCATTCTCTTCACCAACTGTTCATCATTCTCCTGTGTGCAGATGCTCTCCAGACACGGGGTTCCCAGCCACGAGGTCCCCAGTGCATGAGGGGAGAAGAGGGGGCATGGAACCTGTGGGTTCTGGTGCCACCATGTATCTGTCTGCCCAGGACACGTATACCCCTCTCCCTTCTCCCCACAGACGCTGGGGCCGGCTTCTATCAAGGACAGGCTTAAAGGAGATAAATAAAAGCAAGGAGAAAATGAGGTGCAAGAAGAAGACAGAATCAATTATTCCAAGCAAATTAAAAGTGCTCGGCAGGGGGTGGCAGGAGACAGAAGGAAGAAGGTGGAGGCTGGGGTGGTTTCCAGGAGACTCGACAGCCATGCACTTGAGGAGACCCAGGAGGGAGGAGGCACAACCCGTCAGCCGCTTCGCTTCCCTGAGACCACCTCCGGAGACACACACACACCCCAACCAGGCTTTGGAGGTGAGTGGAGAGGCGCCTAGTCCTCAGAACAGCTTCACACTCCCCGATGGTGCTTCTTGGAGAGGATATTGAATTAGCTACAATAATCCAGAAAGGTGCCTTGCTCGGAGTAGCAGTGATAAGCTTGATTAAACTATTTAGTTACTGGATCAGGAGCTTGGGTTACCAACAGCCAAGTTCACGCATCACGTTAAGGATTCAAGCTCACATGGCCCTCACCCTGGGACTTATGTGAAAAGCATACGTGGAGGGGGAGGGGTTTGAGAACTGGTGTGTGTGTGTGTGTGTGCATCTGTGTGTGTGTGTCTGTGTAGAATGATTTTGTACCAGGCTTTGTGCCCACTTCTGGAAATGGTGATAAAATTTTGATTAAATTATCTGATAATAATGTTTGCAATATTAACCACAATACTAAAAATATTAACAGGAATGCTGGGCTGTGCTCAAAATAAATCACTAAACCAAAGTATCACAAACAGGAACTGTGTACAGCATTGGGAGTCCTGGCAGCCTAATTTCTAGCCCCTGTCACGCCTCCCCCGTCTGCCCCAGATTGTTCTGAATACTTCTAAAGCAATTTCTAAAGCTTTGCTATTTGTTTGAGTCTCTCACAAGCCTCAAACCACCTTATCACTCTTGACTCTACATCTAGGTAATCTGTTTATGGGCTTTGGGACTTTTTCCATCATTTCCTGGCCTCCTTCCAGGCATCTTCACTACCTCGAACACCAACTCTGTTTGTTACAAACCCTCAAGGGGGAGGAACCCATGGCGAGTCCAGACAGGCCGGGGATGCTTGGGGATCACTCAGAATGGAGGCTGCCCGGGGCCTGTTAGGACATGCAGTTCATCAGCTTTCAACTACTGTGAACCAACGACCAGCAGATTAATAGGATGTGCTGAGAAAGAGCCGCCCGCTCACCCACTAATTGCTTGTTTATGTAACTGATGAGCATGGCACTCATTAGGGGTTGTTAGCACATCAAGGCAGTGTCTGCTGATACTGGGAAAGGCCTGAGGTTTGTGGATCTTGGTTGTCAGCAGGCACAGTAGCTACTTCTGGGGTGCTCTACCCCCACAGAACTGCCACGGATGGAGAGTTTACTGTTTCAGGCATATGACCTCACGTAATTTCATAGCAAGCCTGTGAGGAAGGGACTATCATCCCTGTTTTAGAACTGAGGAAACCCTGGGTCAGAGACACTAAACGATTTACATAAGGTCACACAGCTCATCCATGGTAAGCTCCACAGCGTTAACCACTCTGCTGAACAGTCCCCACCTCCAACACCTGCCTTCATACACAGTGATGTCATGAATGCAAGTGCTGTCTGCATCTTCCATGCAATTTATTGAACACTCTATGCTGTGTGCTAAGTCACTTCAGTAGTGTCCGACTCTTTGTGACACCATGGACAGTAGCCCGCCAGGCTCCTCTGTCCATGGGATTCTCCAGGCAAGAAAACTGAAGTGAGTTGCCATGCCCTCCTCCAGGGGATGTTGTCTGCATTTGAACTTGCAGAGTGAAGGGCTAAGAGGTGAGAAAATCCATGTTTTGCTGCCTCTCTTCTGAGGAATCTGGGATCCCGGATGATGGCAGAGACCTTTCTGTCTGATGCTTTCCATTCCTAACTATTTCTTGATTTCTCTAGAGTGAGACTAAATAAAAATGGACACTTTAATCCACCTGTTGGGTAAGTGAAGGCTGCCCCTCCCCCTGCCCCATCTGCTATCTAGGACAGTTCTTTGGCTCCTAAGGTATTTTTATGCCAGCACCCCGTGTTCTCTGACCCTGGTCTCTGAGAGCACAAAGCCCTCCCCTCCTGGCCAAGACAGGGGTTTTGAAGAAGGAGCAGTTTGCTCTTCTCGTCTTGCTCCCACGACTTATGTAGTAAGTATGTATCTACCCACCTACCTACTGGACCTACTGGCCTACCTACCTCTCTAAATGCCATACCTGTCTTACCTCCCTGTTTCACCTACCCCTGCTTAATTACCTGTCATACCTATTTATCTTTCTTACATTCTGTTGAGAAATCAGCAGATCACCTCTGCTTAGGTGTACCAAATCAGATGGCTGCTCTCTGGCAAAAGATTCTATTGATCACAAATTTGAGCCCCTTACACAATTGTGTTTCCTTCAAATTTCCAGAAGGAGAACCTCTGACTTAGCGAGGTTTCATGACTTCCCAAGATCAAATGGCAAAGCTGAGAAAACACATACCTATTCTTTCAGTCCTAGGACTGTGAGCACTGTGGTGGAGGCTAGGGGAGGTGGGGGAACACTTTGACCATTTTAAATAAACCTCAGGTTCATTATTAATAAAGACACTAATATTTAAGTACTGCTTTCTACTTTACAAAGCACTATTACAAGAATTATATTTAGTCCTTATTAAAACTGTGTGGTGTGTGTGATGGTCCCCATTTCACCCAGGATGGGGTTAAAAATTGCACCCAAGTCTTAAGTTCAGCAGCAGCAGAACTGAGGTCCCAGTGCTGGCCTTAGACAGCAAGTCCCCAAGTGCCTTATGCATCCTCAGTGCTCCGTGGAGCCTGTTTTCATCACCAAAGGGGGTTATCATTACCCCGGAAACCCTCCCAGGCCACACCTCTGACATCGTTAGTGGGGACAGGGCTTAATGTCCCATGTTCATAACCTGTTCCATCTCCTTCTTGATCTTTGTCATCACCCTTAAATAAGCAAACATACCGATTCCAGAAAGATCATTCATAATGTTGCCCACCTGTTTGACATCATAATAATCCATTTGATCTCCGAGGCACAGGTTGTCAGATCTCATTTTTCAAGGTCAATAATGTTCGGTTGATTCTAATTTAAAATGTTCACACCCTCTGATCCAAATCTTTCGCTTCGAGGTATTACTCTCCAGAAACATCCTACAAGTGTGCCAAGACTCTGGCACAAGGATGGTAACAACCCACATGCCCATCAAAAGGGGCACACTGACTTAATGACGGATATTCACATAAGGGATAAGACTTCCACTTTTAAAGAGCAGGCAGATTTATATAAGCTGACATGGAAAGCTGTTCACAATATAGCGAAAAGGGCCAATTCCAATAGAGTACATATAGAATGATCCCCTGTTTTCTTTTTAAAGAAAAAATATATAGATTTTGATAGAAAAAACTCCAAAGGAATGGTCATCCGTGGTGGTTAACTTGGCAGGTGGAACAGAGGGAAATTACAGGAGTAGCGAGTAAACTTCCCGCAAGATGCCTAGTGGATTCTGGCAGGAACTGTTTCTCTGTCTCCACTGTTTTGTCTCCAGCTGCGACCAAGGAAGGAAGCTTGAGGTTTCCCCCGCCCCACAGTCATATTTGGGCATCAATAAAGATGCAGTGGGGAAGGTCACTCCCATTTACATCCCGACTCAATTCCCTTTAATCACCAAGTCCCATCAGATTCAGAATGAAATCAAATCATAAAACTGAAACACAAATTTATTTACCACCGTGCTAGAGTTGGGCCATTTTTTTCTATCAATTTCCTAGCCCAGAAATTACCTTTTAAACGGATAATGATGATTCCGAAGGTCCAGTTATTGCCTTGAAACCTCACATTTTGATATATCCAATGCTGTTCTCTTATATAAATAACAGTTATTATTGCAAAGTGATTTTTTTTCCCCTGCACTTCCAAAGTGTTCCTTCAGGAGATGGCAAGAAAATGGATTCCATTAATATTCCACTTAGAATGGTTGCCTTTTCCAGCACTAACTTCCACATAAATCTCTTTTGAGTCTTTTATACAAACGCCATCCCTTCGCCCCCGCACCGCCCCACACCCTTCACCCATTTCTCCTCCACCTCTCTCATCTCCTCGTCCCCAGAAAGAGACCCTCCATCCTCTGATTGGTTAGTCAGTGCCTGTGACGATGCCACCACCTGCTTTGCCCAGGTCCTGGCACAGGGTAAACGTGGCTGACATTATTCTTGTCACTGTTTACAATCCGCTCTCCCTCCATGAGCCAGGGAACGAGCCTTTTGCATTCCTTTCCTGACATGAGTTTGAGTGAACTCCGGGAGTTGGTGATGGACAGGGAGGCCTGGCATGCTGTGATTCATGGGGTCGCGGAGAGTCGGACTGAGCGACTGAAATGAACTGAACTGAACTGAAAATCCCCAAGTAAAAGGCATCAGCAACAAAAAGCCTGGCAAACTGACATGAGCTGGGCCGGTGGTGTCCTGGATACAGGTATGCTGAGCAGCCAGGCTTGGTGGGGGTGGGGGGGTGCAGAAAGGAGGAGGCCTGCGCCCCACAGCTTCCTGCGTATTCCCGGTCTCTGTGGGCAGCAGACACCCAACAGCCTCATTAATGCTCCCATCAACCCCACTCCACTGCAAACTGTGTAGGTTGTTGTTATTAGGAAGTATTTATAAAAGACTCCGTCACGGCAAAGTGCTTGACAGTCATTTCACGGGAGAGACCAGGGTACGGGAGAATCAGACTCCGTGCTGTCACAGTCACTAATCTCGTGAGTCCAGTTGAGCACCTTCAGGGTCCAATCCTGTCATTCTGTCCAGTAGCCGGAGATCCGGGCTGCCCTCTGCACACCCACTATGCCAGACTTGCTGGACCAAGTCATTATAGTGAAGACACAAGTTCACATCTAAAACGCGTTCATCCACAGCAAACTGTTTCATCCTACTGCAAGCTTGAAAGGCAGTCAGGGCAGATCTGATTGCTCCCATTTTGTAAATGGGACAATTGAGGCTCAAGGAGGTTGGCTGCCTCGTTCAAGGTTGCAGAGCTTGTTGGTCAGATAAACATTTATTGGTTCTGCCCCTCAGGACAGGAGTGTCCTCTAACACATCATCTTTGCAACAGGAAATGGCAGAGCTAGCCCAAGCCTTTCTTTTTTCAAAATTTTTTAAATTGGAGGGTAATTGCTTTACAATGTTAGGCTGGTTTCTGCCATACGACAGTGGGAATCAGTTGTAATTATATATGTCTCTCCTCCCTCCTGAGCCTCCCCCACAGCCACAGTCCCACCCCTCTAGGTCATCACAGAGCCCAGGCTGAGCTGCCTGTTACCGCAGCTTCCCCCTAGCTCTGATTTACACATGAGAGAGTACATATGTCAATGCTACTTTCTCAGTTCATCCCACCCTCTCCTTCCTCCCCTGTGTCCACAAGTCCGTTCTCTGCATGTGCCTTATGCAGATTCAAAGATTCTAGTACATCCATTGTTTTCTCAGTTCCTGAAATGAGATCCGTCTACAGGTTCCCAAATCAGAAGATCCTCTGTGTGCCCAGGTAGTTCACACACGCTTATCCTGCTGCACCTGCCCTGGGGCGTTGCACATTTACAGAACGAGTCTCCTCTGAGCCCAAGAACTCCCCCAGAGCAAGGGCTGCTTCTGACTCCTCTCTCAAGTCCCAGCATCCACCACGATGCTCGGTGGAGTTCAGGGGGTTCTGGCTGTTTGAATGAACAAACGAATGGAGAGCAAGTCAGTGACTGCCTGTTGACATGAGTACATGTGTATGTGTGAGCACATGCATGTATGCTGATGGCCATAGGGAAGAGGAGTCTTCTGTCTGATCTGAAAGGCGAAGTTCCCCTCTGTGGGCTTCACCTGAACAGAAAGTCCCCCTAGAAAGAAAATCTGCATGTTTATTCTTTGCAGAAAGGCAGGATGGCACCATGGTTAAGAATACACAGCTGTTCTACCACCTTTTAGCTGTGAAACCTGGGGCCAGTTTCCCATCTTCTCTAAATCTCCCAATTCCTCAAATTGTAAATAGGGGTGCTGTGACTGGTAGATGATGTAATGCATGCAGATGCTTTGAAGCAGGGGCCCCCAACCTCTAGGCTGTGGACTGGTACCTCCTGTTAGATTAGTGGCGGCATTAGATTAGAAATAAAGTGCACAATAAATGTACTGAGCTTGACTCATCCCGAAACCATTCCCTGCCCCCCAGTCTCATGGGAAAATCATCTTCCATGAAACCAGTCACTGGTGCCAAAAATACTGGGGACCGCTGCTCTGAAGGACCCCCAGGATCTGGTAAAGTCTCAACGGTGGGAACTGTACCGAGGGGAGTGCAGCAAGGGGCTCTGGAGCACTTACCAGAGACTTGCCCCAGGGCATGTACCTGGGTCTGTGCCCCACACACCAGCTGTGGTCTCTAAGGCCCCACCTCCCTCAGAAGCTTAGGTCCCTGGCCCAGCTGGCAGACCCAGAAACACAGGTGGAACAGTATCAGGATCCTCAGGGCAATCCCAGCCCTAGAGTTCATATAAAACCAAAGGAAGATGGCATGTCCATGGAAAGGTGAGGGTGACATGAGACAGTCCATAATCAAAATATTTTGCAGAGCACAGGACCAGGAAGAGAGAGAGGAGGGCCCGGTAGTTTACAGATGCACTGAGGTTTTCACAGTGAAGGGCTGGCAGATGGGTAGGAGGGACGCTCACAGTGCTCCCATCCATCACCAGTCGCTCAGCTCCATGGGGACACAGTGGCTGAGATGATCTCCTCTGGGCCTTCCCAGGGAGGCCAGGATCCCAGGCAGATCCCCAAGATGGCTATGGTGATCCCAGGTCACCAGGGAATGTTGGATCACTTCCCTGGAAGGTCACTTGCCCTCTCCCTGTGTGGGTGTAGTGCATGGTGGGCCATGATGATCTCTCCCTGGCTGAGGCAGGGCCAATCCATGGGGCAGCTATAGATTATGTGGGGTCAGCAGGATCCTATGGGGATGGCCCAGTCCCAACCCTTACTCTAGCTGGAGTCTCAGTCACTCCTGTGTGTTGGAGGGGAGGCAGGAGCTCAGAGCTACTGCTATGATGACAGGCAAGCTATGATTGTCCCCGGTCCCCTTGAACTTCCAATTAAAAACTGGAAGCACCTACATGGACAGCATATGACTTTGCCAGTGGTCTAACTACAACCCACCACTATGAAAGTCTGAAAGCCTGTTGCCAAATTGTATCCAACTCTTTGCAACCCCATGGACTGCAATATGCTAGGCTCTTCTGTCCATGGGATTCTCCAGGCAAGAATACTGGAGTGGGGTGCCATTTCTTCCTCTGGGGGATCTTTCTGACCCAAGACTCAAACCCAAGTCTCCTACTTAGCAGGTGGATTCCTTAGCACTGAGCCACCAGGAAGTCTAACTGCAACCCACTATTATACTCAGTTATAAGAGGCTGCAGATTCTAAAGTCCAGCCAGGCTCAGGCATTTTATTAAAATAAAGGGGAAGAAAGAACAAGCTACACCTCCATGATGCCAGATATTGGGTTGGATCTGCACAAGCTCAGCTAATTGTCCATGTAGTCCAGATCTCAAGCTGTTCAATGTCATGCAAACCAGCCATCTGCATTTACCAACTGCAGACTTTGGCCACCAGATGGGCTGTCCTGGTGGACAAGGCTGGAGCACATGTGAGGTCAGTTGGCTGGAGCGTAGTCCTACAACACGGGTCCTGGGTCTGGGCTATGTGCGATCCTGTTAGTGTGATTCTGTTTACAGCCACAAAAGTCACCTTTAGTTTAGGCCAGGACCCTAGATATTAGACAGGCATGTGATTGGGCCAGTTCAGGGTAAATGGATCACAGATGCTAGAAAACAATCGCATATGTGTAACTGATGCTAAGCGCTGTTGCCTGAGGACAGAGGGATATTAACAGAGAGAGGGAAAAAAAAGAGGAAAAGAGTTTCATTATCTGTTTCATCCTCCAAAATAACCCACAAAGCAATGTAGAATTTTAGCTCTAACACATATGTATGAGATGATTGAACACTTTGTCTCAGAGAAAAGTATAATAGGAGAAAAAAAAAAAAAACCTCCAGAAGCAGTAGAAAAGGATTTTTTTCCTATGGGTTCATCTACACGACCATCTCTGGGGTCCCTTGCATCTCACGGCTTCCTGGGCAGTGCACATTTGCAGGTTATGGAGCAAGGCTAGGAGGAGGCCGGGCTTCATCTCGCAGTCTTAAACTCCCCAACAGAGAAGGTAAGACCAATAGGAAACTTAAGAGACCAGATCAGCTAAAATTGGCCCCTGCATGGCAAGCCTAGTTGTCAGCACTTTGAAAACACTAACCCATCGCACTCTGCAGCATCTCTATGAGGTGGGCATGAGGAAACTCAAGTCTGCCTCCTCCTCGCTCTGCTGTCCTGCTGGGATGCCTCTGCTCCTGGGCAAGGTGGGTGTCTCCAGGATGGGGGGTCTGTAGCCTCAGTAAACAAACTAGAGTGGGTTGGGGAGACAGACAGATGTAGATCAGGACTCCAAAGCTCCCTTCAAATTGCCAGACAGCTCCGAAGAGGGCACCCAGCCTGCTCTAAAGCTTCTCTGCTCCAACTTTTAGGCTTTGATCCTTGAATGAAAGAAGGGATCTCTTGCTCCTGTCAGCATATCTGAGCCAGCTTCCACTGGCTGTGTCTCCAGCAGTCCCAGCCTGCACGGTGTCTGGACCCTCCTGCCTCACCAAGATGAGAAAGGACCAGTTGTGGCCAAGCTTTGAAGGGAAGGCATGAACAAGACATGGGGAGAATTAATTCTTTCGGCTTTGCCAAAGCAGAGGGAGACAGAGATCAGTAGAACTGGCTGATGGTGCTTTGATCTGACTGGCATCCTCTCAACAGTTGGCTTTTGTTGTCCATAAGCCCAGTGCCCCCTGCCCTTCAGGCCCTGCTCACCCTGCATGTGAAACACCAGCTGGCCACTAGCTGCCCGGTCGCCTCAGCAAACAGGGCTGATCAGAGCAGGGCAGAGGCCAGGGTAATGGATTTCAGCAGAACAGACTGTGTGGCTCATCTTCGGAGCAGAGTGCCCATGCCATGGGGCCAGGGAGGTTGCCCTTCCTGCCTGGCACTAAGACAGCTCAAGGGCTTTCTTGATCCATGCCTCAGCCCCACCCTCCTTTTTTTTTTTCAAGTTGCTAAGTTGTGTTGGACTCTGCCACCCCATGGACTGCCACATGCCAGGCTCCCCTGTCCTTTACTATCTCCCAGAGTTTGCTCAAATTCATGTCCATTGAGTCGGTGATGGTATCTAACCATCTCATCCTCTGTCCCCACCCTCTCCCTGTGCCTTCAATCTGTCCCAGCATCAGGGTCTTTCCCAGTGAGTCCGCTCTTTGAATCAGGTGGCTTTATAGCTCTTTACACCACTCCATATCCCCAGAAACCACTGTCTTCACTGAGTCTCCATCCCGCTGACCATGCTCACTTTAACCCACCCCATTGGGTTGGGTTTCATCCTCACCACTCCAGCACAGCTTCTCCTAAAGTCCTCAGTCATCTACATCGCACCGAGGACCATGAAGCATCTTCTGTCCTCCCTGCACTTAGTCTCTCAGAACCATCAACCAGTGAAATCATTTACTCCACCTTGAAATACTTCCTTCTCAAAGGCCCCATCCTATCTCACTCATCTGTTTATTCACAGCTGTGATTTGTCTTCCTGTCTCAATGGCTCCTTCTCAAACATCAAGGTGCCCCTCGAAGATTCAATCCTGAGATATCTTCCCATCTATGTGCCTGCATGCTAAGTTGCTTCAGTCATGTCCATTTCTTTGTGACCCAATGGACTGTGTACTCCACCAGGCTCCACTGTCCATGGGATTCTCCAGGCAAGAATACCGGAGTGGGATGTCATTTCCTTCTCCAGGGGATCTTCCCGACCCAGGGATGAAACCCACATCTCTTGTATCTCCTGCATTGGCAGGCAGGTTCTTTACCACTAATGCCACCTGGGAAGCCCCTTCCCATCTACACTCTCTTTCGAGTGACTTCATCTTTCCCATGGCTTTAACTTCCAGCTTTAAGATATTTTGTTACCCATTGATTGTAAAATAAAACATAGATGCTGAAAAACTACACAAAATAAATAACTTGGTGGGTGAACAACCTCACAATGACTACAGCTATACAACTTTGCAGCCACCCAGAAGGCCTACTAGTTCCCATCCCAACTGCAGTCCCATCCTCCCCTCCAAAAGTAACCACTTTCTTGACTTTCATAGGAATCACTTCTTGCATAATTTTTCTCCATTTAGGGTTTTATCACCCAAGTGCATTCCCAGATACTGTAGTTTAGTCTTGCCCATTTTGAGGAACTTTGTCTTAATTTTTTAATTTACAAATTTCTCCTTCATCTCTTTCTTTTCCTTAAAATACACCTGTTCCTTTACCCTGTGGGGTTCCCCCACAGTCTGGATTCTGTTGCCTGCACACTCTTGGTACAGTTCAATACACTTTTCTGTCTCTTCATCCTTATAAATTGGCTGCTGGATCCAGAGACTTGGTCAAGCTCAGATTCAGACCTTCAGCTGAACCTCTAATTGATGCTATATTCTTTCATCAGAAGGCACATGATGTCTGCTTTTTATTCTTTTTACAGTATTACCAACTATTGGTGCTCAGTGTCTAACATCTAGATCCTAGGTCCATTCATTCATTTAAGTTTTCACATATCAACCTGAATAATTTTATACAGAGATGCTGCCCCTTATCTATTATTTTGTCACCCCGGGGCACATTTCATATAGGAATGACAGGATAAATGCTAATTTCCTTTTATTTACATGGTTTTCAAGATAATTAATTAGCTCCCTGTCATCCTCCAATGATGAGCAATTAGTTAATATTTCACATGCCGTTATGAACTCATGGATATAAACATATTAAACCCATGTTTAAATGTAGGTTTCAATCCATTGCAGTTATTATCCTTATTAAAGCTCAAATTGTCATCTTTGACCAGTGAAAGACTCTTTAAGTTAGTGCCTAAGTCCTTTGGACGTGACTGCTCCGGTGGTCTTTTTGTACATTTTTCTGCCTAAGCCTGGGATCAGCCGTGTCTCCAAGAAGCCCTGGTTTCTCTCAGTGAGAAATGGAATAGCACGACCATAATCTGGTGCGTCTCTTGATCATAGTCTCTAGGCCTTTTTTCAGTGGACAGAGATAGGGGGCAAAATGAAAAATCTATTTATAGACAGAAACAACAAATATTATATATAGAATAAAATATACAACTTATAAGTATCAAAGTTTATAAGATAAAAATTTCAAGTTCAAGTCTACATGATTTTTACTCTGCCTTTTCTATGACTATATTTATATTTCTACTCTTTCGCACGAAGAATCCGGATTCTCAAGGACACAGGAAAGACAGAATCAGAATGGCCATAATGATTCATTTGTGTTATTCCACATTATACATACAACAGTCTCAGAATAGCAGTAGCAATACTAACAGCACTCCCAGCTATTATGATTATTAAAAAGATTAAAAATGTTTTTGCATATGCCATCTCTTTTCCTCTATTCTTAATAACATATCTGCATTGTCAGATGATATAGCCATTGCATCTTATAATGTAGCCCTGGGAAACTTCACTTAGTTTGGTTGCTATAAATAACAGCTTAATGCTCACCACTGGTCTAACATCCATATCTCTCTGGCCATAGGGTTGTTCAAACTCAATTCTCTAGTAGATTCCTTATGAAGGACTCATGGGAACAATATTCTCTGAGTAGAAAAGTTACAACAAACCTAGACAGCAGATTAAAAAGCAGAGACGTCATTTTGCCGACAAAGGTCAGTATAGTCAAAGCTAAGATCATGGCATCTGGTTCCATCACTTCATAGCAAATAGATGGGGAAACAATGGAAACAAATGACAGACTTTCTTTTCTTGGGCTCCAAAATCACTGCAGATGGTGACTGCAGCCATGAAATTTAAAGACGCTTGCTCCTTAGAAAGAAAAGCTATGACCAATCTAGACAGCATATTAAAAAGCAGAGACATTACTTTGCCAATAAAGGTCCGTCTAGTCAAAGCTATGGTTTTTCCAGTAGTCATGTATGCATGTGAGATTTGGACTATAAATTGATGCTTTTGAACTGTGGTATTGGAGAAGACTCTTGAGAGTCCCTTGGACTGCAGGAGATCAAACCAATCAATCCTAAAGGAAATTAGTCCTAAATATTCATTGGAAGGACTGATGCTGAAGCTGAAACTCCAATATTTTGGCCACCTGATGTGAAGAACTGACTCATTGGAAAAGACCCCGATGCTGGAAAAGATTGAAGGCGGGAGAAGGGGACAACAGAGGATGAGATGGTTGGATGGCATCACCGACTCGATGGACATGAGTTTGAGCAAGCTTCGGGAGTTGGTGATGGAGAGGGAAACCTGCTGTGCTGCAGTCCATGGGGTCACAAAGGGTCGGACACAAGTGAGTGACTGAACTGAAGGTTTTTCCAGTAGTCATGTATGGATGTGAGAGTTGGACCATAAAGAAGGCTGAGCACCGAAGAATTGATGCGTTCAATTTGTGGTGTTGGAGAAGACTCTTGAGAGTCCCTTGGACAGCAAGGAGATCAAACCAGTCGATCCTAAAGGGAATCAGTCCTGACTATTCACTGGAAGGACTGAAGCTGAAGCATAACCTCTAATACTTTGGCCACCTGATGAGAAGAGCTGACTCATTGGAAAAGACCCTCTTGCTAGGAAAGATTGAGGGCAGGAGGAGAAGGGGGCAGCAGAGGATGAGATGGTTGGATGGCATCATCGACTTAACAGACTTGAGTTTGAGCAAACTCTAGGAGATAGTCAAGGGACAGGGAAACCTGGTGTGCTTGCAGTCCATGGGGTCGCAAAGAGTCAGACATGACTGAGCGGCTGAACAGCAAATTTTAATTATATTTGTGCTGTTTGTACTTGAATGTCGGTTTGGGTGAGTATACAATCTTTGGCTCATGTTCCCATTTTCTTTTTTGAGTACCTTTAACATGTTAGTCTGGAGAAGGCAATGGCAACCCACTCCAGTACTCTTGCCTGGAAAATCCCATGGATGGAGGAGGCTGCAGTCCATGGGGTTGCACAGAGTCGGACAGGATTGAGTGACTTCACTTTCACTTTTCACTTTCATGCATTGGAGAAGGAAATGGCAACCCAATCCAGTGTTCTTGCCTGGACAATCCCAGGGACGCGGGAGCCTGGTGGGCTGCCGTCTATGGGGTCGCACAGAGTCGGACATGACTGAAGTGACTTAGCAGCAGCAGCAACATGTTACTCCATTTTTTTCTGTTATAACATATGGCTGTAGAAAAGTCTGAGGACAGTATCATTTTCTTTCTTATGTAAATCACTTACTCCTCTGCTTAGATGCCCAAAGGATTCTTTTCTTTTTCTTTAAGACCTAGTAATGTGGAGGTTCGTGACATTGTACAGGAGACAGGGACCAAGACCATCCCCATGGAAAAGAAATGCAAAAAAGCAAAATGGCTGTCTGAGGAGGCCTTACAAATAGCTGTGAAAAGAAGAGAAGCGAAAAGTAAAGGAGGAAAGGAAAGATATAAGCATCTGAATGCAGAGTTCCAAAGAATAGCAGGGAGAGATAAGAAAGCCTTCCTCAGCAATCAATGCAAAGAAATAGAGGAAAACAACAGAATAGGAAAAACAAGAATCTTTTCAAGAAAATCAGAGTTATCAAGGGAACATTTCATGCAAAGATGGGCTCGATAAAGGACAAAAATGGTATGGACCTAACAGAAGCAGAAGATATTAAGAAGAGGTGGCAAGAATACACAGAAGAACTGTACAAAAAAGATCTTCACGATGAAGATAATCATGATGGCGTGATCACTCACCTGGAACCAGACATCTTGGAATGTGAAGTCAAGTGGGCCTTAGAGAGCATCACGACGAACAAAGCTAGTGGAGGTGATGGAATTCCAATTGAGCTATTTCAAATCCTGAAAGATGATGCTGTGAAAGTGCTGCACTCAATATGCCAGCAAATTTGGAAAACTCAGCATTGGCCACAGGACTGGAAGAGGTCAGTCTTCATTCCAATCCCAAAGAAAGGGAATGCCAAAGAATGCTCAAACTACCGCACAATTGCACTCATCTCACACGCTAGTAAAGTCATGCTCAAAATTCTCCAAGCCAGGCTTCAGCAATATGTGAATCGTGAACTTCCAGATGTTCAAGCAGGTTTTAGAAAAGGCAGAGGCACCAGAGATCAAATTGCCAACATCCACTGGATTATGGAGAAAGCAAGAGAGTTCCAGAAAAACATCTCTTTCTGCTTCATTGACTATGCCAAAGCCTTTGACTGTGTGGATCACAAGAAACTGTGGAACATTCTGAAAGAGATGGGAATCCCAGACCACCTGACCTGCCTCTTGAGAAACCTGTATGCAGGTCAGGAAGCAACAGTTAGAACTGGACATGGAACAACAGACTGGTTCCAAATAGGAAAAGGAGTACGTCAAGGTTGTATATTGTCACCCTGTTTATTTAACTTCTATGCAGAGTACATCATGAGGAATGCTGGGCTGGAAGAAGCACAAGCTGGAATCAAGATTGCCGGGAGAAATATTAATAACCTCAGATATGCAGATGACACCACCCTTATGGCAGAAAGTGAAGAGGAACTCAAAGGCCTCTTGATGAAAGTGAAAGAGGAGAGTGAAAAGGTTGGCTTGAAGCTCAACATTCAGAAAACGAAGATCATGGCATCTGGTCCCATCACTTCATGGGAAATAGATGGGGAAACAGTGGAAACCGTGTCAGACTTTATTTTTTTGGGCTCCAAAATCACTGCGGATGCTGATTGCAGCCATGAAATTAAAAGACGCTTACTCCTTGGAAGGAAAGTTATGACCAGCCTAGATAGTATATTAAAAAGCAGAGACATTACTTTGCCACCCAAGGTCCATCTAGTCAAGGCTATGGTTTTTCCCGTGGTCATGTATGGATGTGAGAGTTGGACTGTGAAGAAAGCTGAGCGCCGAAGAACTGATGCTTTTGAACTGGGGTGCTGGAGAAGACTCTTGAGAGTCCCTTGGACTGCAAGGAGATCCAACCAGTCCATTCTAAAGGAGATCAATCCTGGGTGTTCATTGGAAGGACTGATGCTAAAGCTGAAACTGCAATAATTTAGCCACCTCATGCGACGAGTTGACTCACTGGAAAAGACTCTGATGCTGGGAGCGATTGGGGGTAGGAGGAGGCGGGGACGACAGAGAATGAGGTGGCTGGATTGCATCACCGATTCGGTGGACATGAGTTTGAGTGAACTCCGGGAGTTAGTGATGGACAGGGAGGCCTGGCGTGCTGTGGTTCATGGGGTCGCTAAGAGTTGGACACGACTGAGCGACTGAACTGAACTGAACTGAATGTTATTAGAACAAGTTTTTGTCCTTCCAGATCAATATTCTCAGATACACAGGGTGTTCTTTGAATATGCAGCTTTAAATTTTCTTTTAATTTCAGGAAGATTTTTGAATATAACTTTTATGATTTGCTATTTGCTTTAGTTTTCTTTTTTCCTTTCAAGGATACCTGTTATCTATGTGTTGGATCTGCTGTCTTCCTTCAATATGTCACTTTCTCTCAAACCATGCTTATTTCCTAATTTCTTCTTGGTCTTAAAATTTTCTTTCCTTTATGCCTATTTCTCATAAGGCACTATTTGTAGTGTTTATTTGCTCTCGTGTTCTTTATAGTTTACTCCTTCATTAGAAAATGTTTTCCTTTTGTTCCTCATTCTTTCTTGAATTCAAGAAAGAAT
This sequence comes from Moschus berezovskii, assembly GCF_049115385.1. Lineage (NCBI taxonomy): Eukaryota > Metazoa > Chordata > Mammalia > Artiodactyla > Moschidae > Moschus > Moschus berezovskii. The sequence goes on along the minus strand of NC_142473.1, from coordinate 35,567,473 downwards.
GAGACATATAGATATTTCATGTTGTACTATTTTTTAAAAATGTTTGGCTTATTGTGAAATAGCATGTTATAGGTTTTGTTTTTTTTTTTCTGCTGTTTGTTTGTTTTTGCTGCTGTTTTTTGTTTTGGTGTGCTTCCATTGTCTACAGGGATATTATTCTCATTCTGTCTTCCTTACAGTAACTTCTATGGAGCTTAGACACAATCATTTCATTTTTAAGTGAAAAGAGTTTTCCTGAACTTTTAGAAAAAGACTTCACTTAGGTGTCTTTTCTAACTCCACATAGCATCCTCTTCCATTATTTTGTTGTCATTTAGTCACTAAGTCATGTCTGACTCTTTTGCAACCCACAGGGTGTAGCCTGCCCAGGCTCATCTGTCCATGGAATTTCTCAGGCAAGAATACTGGACTAGGTCGCCATTTCCTTTTCCAGGGGATCTTCCCAAGCCAAGGATCGAACCCTTGTCTGCTGCATTGGCAGGCAGATTCTTTACCACTGAGCCACCAGGGCAGCCCCCCTCCATTGCTTTATGTAGTGTTAAAAATACAGTAGCTTCTTTTCTGAAATGTCTTGGTTCTGTTCCCCTCCCCATATCTTTTTCTGGACTTTTTCTTCTTTTCCTTTCCTTTTTATTATCCTAACCTTCCACAATTTGGATTTCACTCCCTACTATCCAGTGGGGACCCCAGCAAGAAGAAGCCCTGGCAGATCAGCTTTGAGAAAACGTGGCAACTGCTCTGGTCTGGCCCCTTCAGTCCACCTGGTGGGCTCCCTGCAGTCACCTGCTACTGTAGTGAGCAGAACCACTGGAACCCCTGCCCCAGTTTCAGCTGTTACTCTCCAAGCACCCCACCATGTATTCTACTGCGTATATCTCTGTGTTGCTACTTGGAGGTTCTTCTGTTCTCGGGTCCACTGCCCCTCTGTTTTCTCTCTGCTTTTCACGTATGGACACAAAGACAAATCTTGTATGTTTAATGATTTCTGCCCATCTTACTGTAATTTAGAGGATATCTTATCACCTAGTTTTACTGTAAATGTTGCCTATGGGGTTTTGGTTTTGTCATCTCGCTGTTCTGTTGTTTTATGTGGGGATTTGGGGAAAGATCCTAAACTATTCAAATACTATGCCACCACTATCTTTCCAAAATCTCTGTGGCTGATAACATTAAAATTTTATCTCCACACTGCATTTCTCACCTGACTTTATATACCCAACTATTAAGTGTTATCTTCATGTGGATGTCCATTTTTCTTCTGGCTGTACCACACAGCTTATGGGATCTTTAGTTCCCCAAGCAGGGATCAAACCCAGACCCAGAGCAGTGAAAGCACAGAGTCCTAACCATTGGACTGCTGGGGAATTCCCTCCACGTGGAGGTCTAATAGGTGAGTCCTAACCATTGGACTGTTGGGGAAGTCCCTCCGCGTGGAGGTCTAACAGGTGAATCCTAACCATTGGACTGCTGGGGAAGTCCCTCCACGTGGAGGTCTAATAGGTGAATCCTAACCATTGGACTGTTAGGGAAGTCCCTCCGCGTGGAGGTCTAACAGGTGAATCCTAACCATTGGATTGCTGGGGAATTCCCTCCACGTGGAGGTCTAATAGGTGAATCCTAACCATTGGACTGTTGGGGAAGTCCCTCCGCATGGAGGTCTAATAGGTGAGTCCTAACCATTGGACTCCTGGGGAAGTCTCTCCGCGTGGAGGTCTAATAGGTGTCTCACACTTAACTTGGCTGAAAGAAGTCAACTATCCTCCTCAAGTCTATCACCTCTCTTAATCTTCCCCATCTCAATAAATGGCACCACTTCCCTCCCAATTGCTCAGGTCAAAAACTGAGGAGTCAGTCTTTTTGCATCAAGACTCCAAAATTAAAACTATCCATAGGCTCTGGCCGTTTTTCCTATACAAAACACATTTCTAGTTCAATTACTAACCGCCATCTCCATGATTTTCCCTGATCCAGGTCTCTACCACCTCTCTCCTGGATCTCTACACTATGCTCCAGGTCTCTCTACCTCCACTCTCCCTTGAGGGCAGCTAGAGTGGTCTTTAAAAAAAAAAAAAACATAAGTCAGATTATACCATTCCCATGTTTAACACAACCCCAAGGCTTCCCACTGCTGAAGTGAAATCCCAACAAGTAACTATAGCCTGTAGGACCTGCATCATTTGGAGGACTCTGGCTTCTTTGATGCTCTCTCCCTCCAGCTTCCTTATATTTTCTAGGTTCCAGATACCTGGCCTTCTTTTTGTCTCCAAAAATCCTATATGATCCCCATCTCAACGCCTTTACCCCCACTAGTTCCTGTGTTTGGAATGCTTTTTCCCTGAATCTTTTCAATACTTCATCTTCTCATTTTCATGTACAAACTCAGAGAAGACTTATTTAATCCCCGAGGTAAAGCTGTTATCTATTTTACTTTCTTCTTAGCACTTATCAGTGCCAGCAATTATCTTTTGCATTTATGTGTATGTATAAATACATACAAATATGGGAATATATACATCTTCCCACCCCCGCCACCATTAGAATTCTCCTTGTGGATGGTGATACCACCTGGCACATAATAGGTGCTCAATAAATATTTATCAGCTGATTATTTTTCCAAATGCCTCTGGATATAGCCAAGGGAACTGAGCCCTGCTACAGCAAACTCCAGAACATGAATATTCTCCTAAAATTGCCAGCTGCCAATCTAAACCTTTCTCTCAGGACATGGTTCTGTCTATACTGCTGGACAAATTATATTGATTACACAACTCTTGGGAAGAGGAGTGGTCTTCAATTCTATTGCAATCAACATTCCTTCTCTATAACCAATATTTTATAATAAAGCTTTTTTATTCCAAAATACAAATTCATTTATAACTGCAAACCTAATTGTTTTTTAATCCACCTTATTCCCCTAATTATAATACAAAGGAGTAATTTAAAAAGTAATTTATGCAAAATAATAAGTATTTCATTATGCAAATGCTTGAGTATGACTAAACTGGAAGACAGAAGGAGGGAGTCAGATTTTTGCACCTTTATGTAGCATCACCATGAACAAAGCAACTATAAATTCAAACTAATACAAAAAGTGTTGTGTTGGCAGCTCAAACACCACAAGCTCCGTTGGCAACAGTGATAAAGGGTGATATGATTTTCCAAAATGTTGACCAACTTTTGGTAAAATGCAGAACAAAACAAGGTACAGTATTCTCAACGTGCTCAGTGAATTTTCAGGGAAAATTCAATGTATACTTCATTTTTACAAAAATATTTTACAAAAATATTTTACATAAAATGTATTTGTAAATGCAGAATATATAAGTTTATACTTTACATAAATTCACAGTAGAAGAGCTAAAAGCCTTGCTATGTCTTCACTGTGCTGGATTCTCCAGAACCTTGAAGAGCACTTGTCCAGTGAATGCCAGCAAAGTCCATTCTTCAATCACTGGAAAATCAGAATTGACCAAATAAATTTACAAAATGCTCCCTGTGTTTATATTATTACAAAATAGCAGCCTTGTTTGTGGTCTTCCAAAACTGAAAAGTCCAAGAATAGACACACTGTGTCCGTCCATACAACAAAATGCCACTCAGTAATAAAAAGGAATAAACTTTTGATATTGGAACAACCTGGATGACTCTTAAATGTACTATGCTAAGTGTAAAAGGCCAGACTGGAAGGGCTATATACTGTGTGTCTTAGAATATTACAGGTTGCTGCTGCCGCTGCTGCTGCCGCGTCACTTCAGTCGTGTCCGACTCTGTGTGACCCCATAGACGGAAGCCCACCAGGCTCCCCCGTCCCTGGGATTCTCCAGGCAAGAACACTGGAGTGGGTTGCCATTTCCTTCTCCAATGTGTGAAAGTGGAAAGTGAAAAGTGAAAGTGAAGTCGCTCAGTCGTGTCCGACCCTTAGCGACCCCACGGACTGCAGCCTACCAGGCTCCTCCATCCATGGGATTTTCTAGGCAATAGTACTGGAGTGGCTTGCCATTGCCTTCTCCGGTATTACAGGTTAGGCAACCTATAAACAACAGAAATTTATTTGTTACAGTGCTGGAGGCTGAAAAGTCCAAGATCAAGGAACCAGCAGATTCAGTGTCTTGGTGAGGGTGTGCTTCCTCTTTCATAGACAGCTGTCTTCTTGCTGTGTCCTCACATGCTGCGAGGGACAGGAGAGTTCCCTGGGCCCTCTTCTATGAGCGCACTAATCCCATTCATGAGGGCTCCATCCTCCCGACCTAATCACCTCCCAAAGTCCTTACTTCCCAAGATCATCACATGGAAGATTAGATTCCAACAAAGAATTCTGGAGGGAACACATTCAAGCTACAGCACTATATCACTCCACTTATAGGATCTTCCCAAAAAAGCAAAAGTAGACCAGAAAACAGATCAGTGTTTGCCAGGAGCTGGGGGTCAGGAGAGGGATTAACAACAAAGAGACACAAGGGAATATTCGGGGGATGATGCAATCATTCTATCCCTTGATTGAATTGGTGGTTACATGCTTGCATGCGTTTGTCAAAACTCATAGAATTGTACACTGCAAAAAATGAATTTTACTGTATGTTATTATGCCTCAAATTTTAGAAGTATTTTAAAAAATAGGTACCTCCCTACTGAAAACTGAGAACTGAGGAGTAACATGGAGCTTCACAGGGTATAAAGTATTTTCAGATGTCCTGGCCACTTCAGTAAGGCTGGGAAGGCTTACTGACTCAGTTTTAGAAATAAGTACTACGGTATGTGGCAAGATTTATATGTGACTTTCTGTGGGAAAACTGACACTTAGGTTGAAGGTCTAGTTCCAAAGCCTGAAATTTATCAGTTGGGTACATTTTGGTATTCAAGTAACTGCTCTCCTCTGAACCTCAGCTTCCAAATTGTTGATCCTTTCTTTGATTTTAACTTTTGAAACTGTTTAACATTTTTATTTGTTTATTTAGGTTGCCGTGGGTCCACCGTTGGATTCTGGCTTTCGCTAGTTGTGGTGAGTGAAGATTACTCTCTGGCACACAGGCTTAGTTGCTCTGAGGCATGTGGGATCTTCCCAGACAAGGGGTCAAACTCATGTCCCCTGCATCGGCATGCAGATTCCTAACCACTGGACCACCAGGGCAGTCTGACCCAGACCTTCTTTGATTCAGCAATTTGCTTGTGGCCAGGGAGCAAGGGAATAGCTGGTTAATGGTAGGCTTCTAGGTCCTGGCTGTTACTCCTTACCCTTGCTGTGCTGATAACTGGCATACTTCTCAGAGGGAAACCCATCAGCTTTTCCCTCCAGCCCAGGGTCAGTGCAAAGGACAGGGGCTGGGAACAAAGCCCAGAGAGCAGGAGGTGGGAGTCACTAAGAACAGGCACTGGAGTCCAGAGCCCACTGCAGGTGGGTCAGAAATTCAGAAGGTGGCGAGTCCAGGAAAGACAACTCTGTGACAGATCGGAAATCAAAGCCATCTGGCTGCAAACTGTCCTGACCTTGACCAGATCCTGTTCCTAATGACCAGCAGCACAGGGGTCCCCAAGGGCTCATTTTCCCTTCTTATTCTACTGCTCCATTTACAGTACACCTAAGGCTCAGTCATTCCTGCAGGCTCCCTGTCTAATCATCTATAAGGGGTAAAGGAAGAAACTTTGCCCCACAGGCTTCCAGAGGGTCTTCCCAGGCTGGGAGCTGAGTCCTGGCATCCTTAAGAAACCCCCGTGGTACCTTTAAGAACAGTTAATACTAACTGAAGCCTGTTATACACACTGGAACCTGAGTCACCCAAACAGAGCTAAAAGACCAGTTATCAGAAGTCAAGACACAAACCCCAAACCTCAATACTTCCCCTCTCCCTCTCCAGCTCATGCAGCCTTTGGAATGTGGACCCATCAAAATCTTTTGTTTATGATTCTGTTGTTGAAGCTCCATTTACTGATGAGAAATGGCTGGTGTCTGAATAAAGCCCTGGTAGTTACCGCCTCCTTGAAACTTCGTTAAGGAAAACATAATTACCAAGCAAATCTCATTTGAATTCCCTGAATGCTCCAAAGGCTTCGGCACAGACTGTTCTTTGCCCCTTCTTTATAGAAAGAACAGTACAGGGGCTTGAAGAGATTCCTTGAAATCTAGAGATGCTTTGTGCGAATGCAAATAAAGAGAGCAATGTTTCTCGGGGAAGCCTGCTCGGCTGCCCAGAGAGGGGAACGCCGGTGCCTTTCAGAACAACCACAGCTGGGAGTCTGACTCCCCGGCGGAATCAAGATGTCTCTTTGGAAAAGCCTCAAAATCTTTCTGATCTGCAGTTAATTCTCCTGTAAAATGCCATTACCTCCATCACGGTGCAAGCCAAGCAGTAGGATCTAATGGAGAGTTTTGGAAAGAAATATGCCACGTAGAACTGCATGAACTTCTCAACTTGCATTAAAATGATCACTGTGGAATGAGGATTCTATAGCCTCTGTTGTGTCTTGCTTGGCAGCTGCTAAGAAGGAACAGTGACTAGGACTACCAGCCCAGTACTCCAGGCCCAGTACTGGCTGTGTGACCTGGCTCAAACTCCTTAACTTCTCTGAGCTTTACTTTCCACGTCTGTAAACGAGTAGTACTTAATTCCTAAAGACGCTGTGAGAGTGGAGATAAAACATGTAAATGACTAAGATGAGTACCTGACATAAGATACTGTCCAACAGACGTTATGTATGATGATTCCCTGAACTGCCTGTGTTAACCATGTATCTGGATGCTTTACATCTGGGGTTTTGCTGACCCTGGAGGAACTGCCCCTCTCAGGCTTACCCAATTCCAAGATATACTAAACAGCTAGCCCATAGGAGCACTTTTCCAAAACAGCCAACAAACCCAGAGCCCACACCATAGCCTCCTCCTTTATTGAATGTTCTCAGGGCAGATATACTCCACACACGGTACACTAGCTTTCTGCCCTCATCACTCTCAGGAGTAGGTACCAGGCAACTGGAGAAAGGCCCTGTGCCCCGGAACCCACTGAGATTATTCAGACTAACCAATCCGAAGCCCATGCATGCTGCCTCACCTGTTCCTCCTTGCAGAAACCACAACAAAGGCTCTTGACCACACTGCCCCCAGCTCCCACGCCCTCCTGACCCATACCGGTGGTTCCCTGTGTGGTCCCTGGTGAGGCAAGGCATGCCCCCGCCTCCTGGGAGCATTGAGCAACAAACTACGTTTTCAATGGCGGTCATCTCCTATTCAAATCATTAAGACACTAGATTCAAACACATTAGCTTTGCCACAGCTTTAATCCTCCCCCAACTGCCCTCTCCCAGGTCGTCAACCATGTCTCATTGCCAACCAGACGAGCTCATCCATGTCTGCTTTTTCTTCTGCACCTCACGATAACATCTGGCTTTGCTGACTAGCTCATGACTTAGAGGTCGCTTGTTCCACTGTTTTCCAAAAAGTGTTCCTCCAAGCCCCCAGCCAGTGCCCCTCTTTTGTGTCCCCATGGCTATTGTAATTGCCTATTTTTGTGACTATAAAGCCTCCATCAGAAAGTCAACTCAGCAGACTTCCCTGGCGGTCCATTGGCTAAGACTCCATGCTCCCAGTGCAGGGGGCCCAGGTTCAATCCCTGGTCAGGGAACTAGATCCCGCATGCTGAAATGAAGATCGAAGATTCCATGTGCCACAACTAAGACCTGGCATAGCCGAAGAAATAAATAAAAATAATTTAAAAAAAAAAGTGAAGTCAGAAACCCTTGAGCCACGATTTCTCTCCCAGTGCTGCTCAATAGCTACTACTGGAAAGAATGAACGAGTAACTGTATGAACAAGAAAACTCATCCAATGCTTGTAACTGAGACTCATGCTTAACTGTGTGTGTCTCTCTCTGTCCCATTTCCCTCTCTTCCTTTCTATCAACACCCACAACTTCTCTATCCTTTCTGTCACACACTGAAAGAGAGCAACACCTTGTTAATCCATCTTCCCAATTCCAGCATCCTCCTCCCCAACCCAGACTGCACGCTGCCACATCAAACTTCTTAAAACATAAATCTTCAGTAGACCTTTCCCGCCCGCCTCTGACCAACCTACACCCTCATAGACTAAACATGAGGCCCAAATTGCTTCTCCTGGTGTCAGCACCTCCTCCCCCTCTGCAACCTCCTCGGCCTCTTCTCCATCTGCCTGTGACTAGACATCACTGTCGCCCACCTGATTATTTCCTTTCCAGTCCTGAGCTGTCCTGACCAAAGCAGGATGATACCCTCAGCTCCCAACTCCCACCCTGCCCAGGCTGGGGGTCCGGGGGCCCAGCACCGTCCCAGAGAGCTTCTTAGCCCTCATAGGTATAGGACTGCAGGGGACACAGCCTTGAGACCTGTAATGTGGTAGGAAAAATCTATAATCATTTGCTAACAGCCAGAGACACATCAGAGGATGTCTGGAGAAAACAGTCTACAATAACCCAGAGTCAGACACAAAATGCAGCGTTGATTGATTTCATGACCAATCCTGCCCCGGCAGACTTCAATGTGCTGTGAGTGTGACCGGCAGAAGTAGTTTTAATGGCCGTGCCAACAGGGGCCCCCGTTTCTCAATTTCACCCTTTCTTTCCCTCCCCTCCTTCCTTCCTTTCTCTTTCTCTCCCTACACACACACACAAACACACACACACTCAACGTGCTCTGCATTCCAAGTACAAGGTAGTGCAGTGCTCCACAATTCAGGTGTACTTTGCCTTTGTGTAGAAGATGTTTCCTGAAACAATATGAATGTTTATATATCACATCCCAGTTTCCCCAAATCTGACTTTTCTGATCCATCTTACCCTTTTCTCTAATTGATCTTTAAGAAACAAAGGTTCCCAATAGTTCCTACTGTTTAAGCCTTTTGCTTTCAGCCTTGCATCTCAGCTTCTCTGTCAAATAGACAATCGCATCTAATGTGGACCAAAATGCTCTCTTAGCAGAAGAACCCTAGAAAACATCATTATGCAAAAGAAGGATTCTTCTGTAATAAGTCTAGCCATTGTCCCTTAATTTTCTTTTTTGTAAATTCCAATTTTGAATATTAGATGGGAGACAAGCTTATCTAACTCAATTCAGATAAATCTGAATATGAAATGAAATACTTTTTAGTGTGAGAAACAGTGTCTACAAATAACTCAGGACTCCTGAAGCCTAAAGGAAATGACGAAGAGCTTCCCATCTCTAGAGAAGTGAGGAAGTGCTAATTGCTCAGTCATGTCTGACTCTCTGCGACCCTATGGACTGCAGCCAACTAGGTTTCTCTATCCGTGGAATTCTCCAGGCAAGAATACTGGAGTGGATTAGCCATTCCCTTCTCCAGGGGGTCTTCCTGACCCAGGGATCAAACCCGGGTCTTCTGCATTGCAGGCGGATTCTGTACCATCTGAGCCACCAGGGAAGCCCAGGAAGACTGGCTTCATATGCTGCATCTCAAGTTCATGTTCACAGTTACAAGGTAGGTGCTATCATTAGCCTGACTTTACCAAGAGAGATGACACTCTAGATGCAAGGAGCCAGGTAGCTGGGCCAGGGATCACACAGGCAGTGAGGGTCAGAGCTGGGGTTTGGATCTAGATCTGACCCTAAAACCTTCATCTTCTTCAAGTTATCTCTGGGAGAAGGCCATCTGGTCGATTCCACCCCCATTTCTACTTAAGCCAGGCAAATTGATAGGAAATTCTGCTTTACGTGCGTGCAGAGAAGTTGCTCTAATCTTCCTATATTGTAAAAACCCATTGTTTCACTTCTCTAAGCACCACGTTAATCTATAAAGGATTCTAAGTAAATCATCCCCATGATTAACAACTCTTATTAAAACTGGGGCTCAGCCCGTCATGAAACTGCTGGGATGAGAGTCAGCAGGGAATGAAAACCTAGCAGAGAGATGGGGAAGGGACTAGAGAAAAAAGGACCACACAGCTGGCTTGGGAAACAGGCAGGAAACAGGGTAAGGAGGGTCCTGCAACAGCCTGAGGTAGGGGACAGGCCACAGAGGCAAAGTCACAGCAGGACCAATGTGGGCGCTGGCCGCTCCTGGGCTGGGAGAGAAGCAACAGCAGCCAGATTGACCTTCCCAAGGCAGCATCCCCGGATACCCATCTGTCCAGCGAGGTGAGGACGAAAGCTCCTGGCTCAGCTGCAGCTTCAGCTTCAGCATAAGGACAGTGTTCAGAATGCGAGCCTCTCCCTCCTTCCTTCCATCCTTCTAATCCCATGCTGGGGCCAGGTTGTACTTACAGCTGGAGGTTAAGAGTCCCCAGCTTAGAATGCTGGAGAGGAGTGGGAGCACGGGGCCCAGCAAATCACTCATTTCAACGGCGTCGTATTCTTTCTTAACCCGAGCCTAAATCCGGCTTGCTGTTGTCTATGCCTATTTCTCCTCGGTCTGTCCTCGGGGAAAACGGAAACTGGTGCGCATCCTCTCCTGAATATGGATGCTTTAGCATCTCAGAGACTTGGTCACATCACTCCTCAGTCTGCGGGAAGCCTGAGTTTTTCTGGAGTGCCTGGGTGAAGACTAGGCATTGCAGATTGACTTACAGATGTGGGAGAGGGGAACATGTGCACATCTGGCGTATGCCAACTTCCTTGGGACTCCAGTGACAGTCACAGGACTGCCCAGTCTTCAATCCTGGTGAGGAGGTGGAGGAAGGAGGGAGTGAGGAGAGGGGAGATGGCAGAAGGGAGACGCACGGCTTCACAGCACCCGGAGCAGCGAGCAAGGGGCATGACCTTCCTTTCCAGGAATCAGGTGTGTGTCTAGACAGACAGACAGTGGGTGTTAGTGTTCGTCGTCCAGTCACGTCCAACTCTTTGCGATCCCGTGGACTGTAGCCCGCCAGGTTCCTCTGTCCATGGGATTCTCCTGGCAGGAATACTGGAGTGGGTTGCCATTCCTTTCTCTAGGGGATCTTGGTGCCTCAGGGATTGAACCCTGGTCTCCTGCGTTGCAGGCAGAGACTTAAGGGGGAAAAAGAGCCAAACTGACTTAATTCTATTTGGAATTTCCTTAGCTCTCTTTCAAAGGGCGACTGCTTCGGTTCGCAGGGCAGAGTGGGGGCCAGGGAGGCGGCCTTGGTGACTTTCTGCCCAGCTCTGTGTGGATGACCCGGCTGCTAGGTGCCCCTGGGGTGGCGACTGGAGCCTGTTCCTGCCCACAAACCGGTCTAAACAAGGCACCTGGGCTTCCCTGGTTCGACCCCCACACACAGATGGTGTTCCCTGTTGATGCACTTTTTTACTACCTCACTCAGCCTCCTCGCATCATCTGTGAGACAGGATGCCAGAGGAGCCTGATTTCTCTTCTTAAAAAGGAAGAACATGGGGACCAAGGAGGTCAGCTGATACAGCCATGTCATGAACCATGGCTAGAACCCAGTTTTGTGGCTTTGGGGGTGCAAATGTCCTGGCCCTACACATTCCTTCTATATAGGCTAGCAGGAGAGGGGGCAGCTGCAAAAGAGAGGAGTGGACCCTGTCTCTCTCCACCATCTCAGCATCACAGGTATGCCTGCATACCTGCAAGTAGGCTCAGCAGACAGAAGGAAGGAACCCAGAGGACAGCCTGTCTCTACCCTGGTAACCACGCAAACATTTCCAGTGGGGGCCTTTCTGGAAGCATCTGTTCCTGCAGCGTTGCCCACCACCTGTCACTTCCTATTTTGCAGTCACTTCCTATTATTTTTCATTCTTCAGCTACATTTGCATTAGCCCAGCCAGGTGACCCCAGCCCCTGGCTCGCATTAAAGCAATGGATGCATTAATGCAATGGACGCAAGGCATGAAAAAAAATTTATTATTGGAGTATAATTGTTTTGCTCCTTAGACAAGGAGATCAAACCGGTCAATCCTAAAGGAAATCAACCCTGAATATTCACTGGAAGGACTGATGCTGAAGTTTCAATACTTTGGCCACCTGATGTGAAGAGCTGACTCACTGGGAAAGACCCTGATGCTGGGAAACACTGAGGGCAGGAGGAGAAGGGGGCGGCAGAGGATGAGATGGCTGGATGGCTTCACCGACTCAATGGACATGAGTCTGAGCAAACTCTGGGAGATGGCGAAGAACAGGGAAGCCTGGCGTGCTTCAGTTCATGGGGTCGCAAAGAGCCAGATACAACTTAGCGACTGAACAACAATGACAGTAATTGTTTTACAATATTGTGCCAGTTTCTGCTATACAACAAAGCGAATCAGCTCTATGTATACATATATCCCCTCCCTCTTGGGCCCCCGTTCCCCCACCCCTCTAGGTCATCACAGAGCACCAAGCTGAGCTCCCTGTGCTATACAGCAGCTTCCCGCTAGGCTATTTATTTTACACATGGTAGCGTATATATATCGGAGAAGGCAATGGCAAGCCACTCCAGTACTCTTGCCTAGAAAATCCCATGGATGGAGGAGCCTGGTGGGCTGCAGTCCGTGGGGTCGCTAATGGTCGGACACGACTGAGCGACTTCACTTTCACTTTTCACTTTCACACACTGGAGAAGGAAATGGCAACCCACTCCAGTGTTCTTGCCTGGAGAATCCCAGGGACGGGGAAGCCTGGTGGGCTTCCGTCTATGGGGTCACACAGAGTCGGACACGACTGAAGTGACTTAGCAGCAGCAGCAGCAGCGTATATATACGGGGACTTCCCAGGAGGCTCAGTGGTAAAGAATCCATCTGCCAAGTTGGAGATGGGGATTTGATCCCCAATTTGGGAAGATTCCTGGACGAGCAAATGGCAGCCCACTTGAGTATTCTCACCTGGGAAATCCCATGGACAGAGGAGCCTGGCAGGCTATGGTCCATGTGGCCACAAACAATCTGACATTTCTTAGCAGCTAAACAGCAACAGTAACAACAGCATATATATGCCAATGCTACTTTCTCAACTAGTCCCACCTTCCCTTTTCCCCAACTGTGTACACAGATACATGGCATTTGACCACCTTAAAGGTCATTCGGTCATTAGGGGGAAATCTCTTGGCTGGACCCAAACTGCCCCTCTGAGTGCTGGAGAGCTGCTTCCTCCATGTTGTCCCTCCTCTTGGGGATAAAGAGGCCCCACAGCAAATATTTAGAGGATTTAGATCTTAAACCCTGCTGTGTCCTCTCTAACCCTCCAAGCTGAAAGCTCAGTCCAGGGCTGTGCAAATGGGGTTTTGTCTAGGGCCCTGAGCCTCTAAATGAGGTTCAGGGGATGACCAAGTCCCAGAACCCCCCTCCTATGAGCCCATCATTAGCTGCTCTGATCAGAGCATCAGCTGCTTGGGAAGGCTTTCTCCTCCAGCAGCCTCTGGGAGAGATTTCCTTTCCCTCCCCTCACTGTTGGAAGGGTTCCTGCACAGCGCAGGCGAGTGGCTGGGGGGGGGGGGTGCCAAGGGCCTTGCTTCCTCCCACCTACTTATCACACCGCCTTTCTGTTTCCCCAGTCAGGCTGCCAACTCTCTGAAGGTAGGGACTGCATCTTATCTTTGCATCTCTTGGTTCAAGTTCTGAGCCTGCAAATAGCAGGCACTCGATTCATGTTGAGTAAATTAATGAGTTCTATAATTGTACAAATCCACGTTTGGGCTTCTGCACATCAGGCTCTGGTTCCTCTGCTTCAGCTCTGATATGTTCTTTCCCATCTCAGAAATGCTGCCAGCCCCCCACGACCTACAGAATTGTCCTAACTCATCCTCATTGCTTTTAGGACCACCACCGTCAGGCTCCAGACAGCCCTGCAGCCTCATCCACTCCCACCCCACCCCCACCCCACCCCCACAATGGGGACATCCCATGTGCCCAGTTCTTGAGCGACCCTGAAGCCCTTTTCCTTCTCAGAACAGTCCTGCCCCTGTGCCTTTGCTTGGGTTATTTCCCCCACCTGGAATCCACACAAAGAAGGGGAACAGGGAGAGTATGTTTAATTCATTTGAAATAAATGAAAGTGGAAACCCAGAGGACGCCGTGTCCTATTTTCTGCTTCAGTCTCCCCGGCTCTATCTCAAGGTGGGACAATCTGCCTGAGTCTATCGGCCCCACCAAAGGGAACCGGCGAGGTGCCCATGGAGCCTGGTGAGAGGTGATGCTGTAAAAGTGTGATGTTTCCGTTCTGGTGGTTTGGAGACACCAGGACTTGAGAATCCCTGCCTGAGCCCTTGGCAAATGTCATTCTCCATACCTGACCGGGAAGTCACTGGGAGAGAAAACGAATGTCTAGAAAAGGAAACAGGAAGGGGGAGGAGGAGACAGAGAGAGGGCAGGATCAGACGATTAGGGAGAGAAAGGGTTGGAGATGTGCTCTCCCTCCAGGGAGGTGTGAGAGAGCAGGGGTCCTTCATCAGAGGTCACCGATTAGCTTCTGAGGAGTTCATAAGGGTCCCATCTCTTTGGTTTATTTTGCTTTGTTTTGGAAAGAAGACCCACAGCTTTTGTTGGATTCCACTGAGACCTTAAAAGGTGGCTTCCATTCTTGAATTATCTGCTTGCCCTCAGAGGTCAGTGCTCGGGGCTCTGTCCTAGGCCCCCTGCCCTTCCCGGCTGTGGCACCCATAACCATGGCTTTGATAAGCTGACTCCCGGTACCTCAGGACTAGCATTAGTGCCTAGTGCTAGCAGAGACATGGTGAATTCCTGTTTCCAGCCTGCACCCCTCTTCTGAGCTCTGGACCCACACATCAAGTTTCCTACAGGACACACCATTCCACTGCCAAGCCCAGAGGCACTTTGGAATCAGCAGGACCCAAACTGCACACCTTCAATTCGTTCTTCTCACTTTGGCTAGAGGAATCTCTCTAAAATAGAAACCTGCTCATGTTCCTCCCTGCTCAGAACTCTGTAGACGTTTCTCCTCGTACTAGGCTGAAGTCCAGGTCTCCTCAACAGGACTCCTTTATGATCTGGCCCCTGACTATCTCTCCAGGCTCATCCCTTTCCATTTCCCTGTTTCCCTACATTTCACAAAAACATCATGTCCTCTATTGCCCCGTCTTTGAACACGCCTCTTCCTCTAACTACACCACGCTTCCATGGTCTCATTACCAGGACTAACTCTTACCTTTTACTGAAACTTCAGGTCTCAGTTTAAGTCATGATTTCCTCTAGCAGTGTGTGTGTCTGTGTGTTAGTTGCTTAGTAGTGTCCGACTCTTTGCGATCCCATGGACTGTAGCCCGCCAGGCTCCTCTGTCCATGGGATTTTCCCGGCAAGAATACTGGAGAGGGTTGCCAAATGCTTCTCCAGGTTCCTCTAGGAAAGCTTCCCTGACACACAGATCAAGTCCCAGGTCTTGTTCAGTGACCTACTGTACCCCAACACCTCCCCTATGAGGATGCATTTGATACTTTCAAGGAAGTTTTAGTCCTTGGTCTCCTCACTAGATTATAAGACTTACTAAGAGGTTAGATTCTAAGAGGTTAGAACCTGCACCTGCCTGTTCACCAGTGGATCATGGTACCTGGAGCAGTGCCTGACACAAAATAGATGCTCAATAAATACTTGCTGATAGGAAAAATAAACGGGAGGGTGAATGAATGGAAGAAGGGAGGAGGAGAGGACAGAGGAAGGGAGGGAGGGGAGCAGGGAGGATTGGTCTTTTCTGAGAGTCCCTTGCCTTTACTGTAGGTTGAAACAGACAGAGGCATTAGTACTTTCCTTACTCCAACCCTCCCGAGTTGTGGATGATACGTCAAGATAAGCCTCCCGGCTAAGTGAATTCCTAACATTATTGAACATAGCTCCTACTGAAAAGCTGGGATAGCGGATCCCATGCTTTGCATCCCACTAGATGCCCAGCGAGGTATCCCACCCACAGCAAGTCCCATCTTAACAACAGAAACCGTGGACGGCCCCCTCCAGGCTCCTCTCCACACCATGCTGCCATGCACATCGCCTCACATGTAAGAGCCAAGCAGAGATGGGCCCTGTGAATGCCGCCGGAGGAGCAGTGTGTGGGGAGTGGGAAGATGAGAGCCCGAAACCCGGAGTTCAGCCCGGTTCTAATCCTGACTTTTGGCAGGACTTTGGATCGGCTGCAAATCCACTCTCGACTCAGTCTCGGCCTCTGTAAAATGGAGAATCCAGCCCTCCTTTCCCTATCTGCCAAGGCTGCGGTGAAGAGATAAGGCCAGGACGGTGCCGTAAGCGCGGGGAACCGTGAATATTCATGCCTGACATCTCTCAGGGCCACCTTCACAGCTGCCACTCATCCAGTCACTGGTTGCCACTTTGCCCCACCACCTTGCAGAGTTCCTAGTTCCAGTTCCACTTGTATCTCCTCTTCCCTTAGAAATCCTCAGCAGCCAGACAGGATGAAAGAGACACATCTATTACCTCCTACAGCGACAGTCATAAATCCCACTGCAATTAAACCTAGCCTGGGAAAGGGCTCAAAACACAGAACACGCTGCTGTTTCACTTCTGCCAATTACAACATGACAGTGATTGAACAGCCCAGTGGCAGTGATGCACGGGTGCCCACTCGGCCTTCCTCCTGCTCCCGTATGGAGCAACCAGACAGGGTCTGGGGGCTTGCAGGTATCAGAGATGACAACACAGAGAGAATGCTGATCAAATCTGCAGGGGCCACAAAACTCAGAAGGCGAGCTCTTAGCACGTCAGGTGACAGAATCCAAATGCAAAATGACTGGCAGAACAGAAGACTGAGGGAAACCAAGGGAATGAAATCTTGGATGGAAAATACAAAGTCTTACATTTGAATTTGAGAAATCAATAGCCGATCTATAAACAGGGGGCACCTGGCTTGGAACATTTATTAAAAAAAAAAAGATACAGTTTTGTTTGTTCACTTGTTTTTGAACTCCAAGTTTGACATGAGCCAACCGTGATAAACTGCTACTTGGAAAAAGAAAAGTACAAACCTGGGTTATATTAATGACAACAGAGTATCTGGGACAAAGGAGGGGATCTTCCGCTCTGATCCCCACTCCAGTCAGGCTAATGCCAAGCACTGGGGCCAAACTGGTCACCATTTTCACAAGGACAATGGGAAACTAGGGAAGGAGAGGGTCCAGGCTAATGACACAAAGGGAAATTAAATCATAGGGGAGGTGTTTGAAGGGGCAGGACGTCTTCATCCAGGGGAAGAGATCTGGGAGGGACATGATTGCAGACTTCAAGTGTTTAAAGGGCCATCAAGAAGAATTAGGGACCTTCTCTGGTGGTCCAGTGGTAAAGAATCTGCCTGCCAATGCAAGGGACACAGTTTCTATCTCTGGTCCAAGAAGATTCCACATGCTGTGGGGCAACTAAGCTTTGATGCTATAACCACTGAGCCGGCACAACCTAGAGCCCATATTTCACAACAAGAGAAGCGACCGCAATGAGAAGCCCTTGAACTGCAACTGGAGAATAGCTCCAGTCGTGGCAACTAGAGAAAGCCGTCGAGCAGCAATGAAGGCCCAGTGCAGCCAAAAATAAATAAATAAAATAATTAATTAATTGTTTTTAAAACGAAGTAGATGCACCTTCCGAGGCCCATGAAAGCCCAACCAGGGCTGCAGAAGGAAGTGAGGAGGCATCAGAAAAAAACTGACTACCAACAAGAGCTGCCACCTCAGAGGCAGAGCATGACCTGTCCTTGCAGAATCCAGGCAAAGGTTGAACTTAGGAGAAAACAAATACAGCAGAGTCCACGACCCTGGATGCACGGGTCTCCACAGAACACACAAATGTCTGAGCTAGAGGATATTTTCCTCAATTGAGCTGGAGATTGTCCCAGATTGCTTTGCCTGAGCAGCTTCAAGGGACCCACATGCCTGCTTCCTTGTCCTCTGTCACTTCCTGGGCTCATTTTTCTGCCATTTTTGCCCCTCCCTGGACTAGATCTGATAGATAGAGTGCCTGATGAACTCTGGACGGAGGTTCGTGACATTGTACAGGAGACAGGGACCAAGACCATCCCCATGGAAAAGAAATGCAAAAAAGCAAAATGGCTGTCTGAGGAGGACTTACAAATAGCTGTGAAAAGAAGAGAAGCAAAAAGCAAAGGAGAAAAGGAAAGATATAAGCATCTGAATGCAGAGTTCCAAAGAATAGCTAGGAGAGATAAGAAAGCCTTCCTCAGCAATCAATGCAAAGAAATAGAGGAAAACAACAGAATAGGAAAAACAAGAGATCTTTTCAAGAAAATTAGAGATACCAAGGGAACATTTCATGCAAAGATGGGCTCGATAAAGGACAGAAATGGTATGGACCTAACAGAAGCAGAAGATATTAAGAAGAGGTGGCAAGAATACACAGAAGAACTGTACAAAAAAGGTCTTCACGATGAAGATAATCACGATGGCGTGATCACTCACCTGGAACCAGACATCTTGGAATGTGAAGTCAAGTGGGCCTTAGAGAGCATCACGACGAACAAAGCTAGTGGAGGTGATGGAATTCCAATTGAGCTATTTCAAATCCTGAAAGATGATGCTGTGAAAGTGCTGCACTCAATATGCCAGCAAATTTGGAAAACTCAGCTGTGGCCACAGGACTGGAAAAGGTCAGTCTTCATTCCAATCCCAAAGAAAGGCAATGCCAAAGAATGCTCAAACTACCGCACAATTGCACTCATCTCACACGCTAGTAAAGTCATGCTCAAAATTCTCCAAGCCAGGCTTCAGCAATATGTGAACCATGAACTTCCAGATGTTCAAACAAGTTTTAGAAAAGGCAGAGGAACCAGAGATCAAATTGCCAACATCCGCTGGATCATGGAGAAAGCAAGAGAGTTCCAGAAAAACATCTATTTCTGCTTCATTGACTATGCCAAAGCCTTTGACTGTGTGGATCACAATAAACTGTGGAACATTCTGAAAGAGATGGGAATCCCAGACCACCTGACCTGCCTCTTGAGAAACCTGTATGCAGGTCAGGAAGCAACAGTTAGAACTGGACATGGAACAACAGACTGGTTCCAAATAGGACAAGGAGTACGTCAAGGTTGTACATTGTCACCCTGTTTATTTAACTTCTATGCAGAGTACATCATGAGGAACGCTGGGCTGGAAGAAGCACAAGCTGGAATCAAGATTGCCGGGAGAAATATCAATAACCTCAGATATGCAGATGATACCACCCTTATGGCAGAAAGTGAAGAGGAACTCAAAGGCCTCTTGAGGAAAGCGAAAGAGGAAAGTGAAAAGGTTGGCTTGAAGCTCAACATTCAGAAAACGAAGATCATGGCACCTGGTCCCATCACTTCATGGGAAATAGATGGGGAAACAGTGGAAACAGTGTCAGACTTTATTTTGGGGGGCTCCAAAATCACTGAGGATGCTGACTGCAGCCATGAAATTAAAAGACGCTTACTCCTTGGAAGGAAAGTTATGACCAACCTAGATAGCATATTAAAAAGCAGAGACATTACTTTGCTAACCAAGGTCCGTCTAGTCAAGGCTATGGTTTTTCCCGTGGTCATGTATGGATGTGAGAGTTGGACTGTGAAGAAAGCTAAGCGCCGAAGAATTGATGCTTTTGAACTGTGGTGCTGGAGAAGACTCTTGAGAGTCCCTTGGACTGCAAGGAGATCCAACCAGTCCATTCTAAAGGAGATCAATCCTGGGTGTTCATTGGAAGGACTGATGCTAAAGCTGAAACTCCAATACTTTGGCCACCTCATGCGACGAGTTGACTCACTGGAAAAGATTCTGATGCTGGGAGGGATTGGGGGTGGGAGGAGACGGGGACGACAGAGAATGAGATGGCTGGATGGCATCACTGACTCGATGGACATGAGTTTGAGTGAACTCTGGGAGTTGGTGATAGTCAGGGAGGCCTGGCGTGCTGTGGTTCATGGGGTGGCAAAGAGTCGGACACGACTGAGCGACTGAACTGATATGAACTGAACTGCCCACCCCACCACATGGCTGAACACCAGGATTCACTTCTCCATCATCTCTGCTGAGAAGCCTTCTCTCGGCCCTCAGAAGCAGGTTAGGTGCCCCTGCACCCCAGCTCCCTTATTGCCCTGTGCTTTGGGCATCAGAGTACTCCCCACGCCACAAGAGTACTGCTTATTTCTAAAATTTATTTAGCTCTGGCTGCGCTGGGCCTCTGTTGCTGCACATGGACTTCCCCTGGTTACTGTGAGCGGGGGCTGCTCTCTAGTTGCATTGCACCCAATGGCTTCTCTCGTTGCAGTGCACAGGCTCTAGGGCATGTGGACTTCAGTACTTGTGTCCCACAGGCTTTGTGGCCCTGTAGCAGGTATTTCCCATACCAGGGGTCGAACTTGTGTACCTTGCATTGGCAGATGGATTCTTAACCACTGGACCACCAGGAAAGTCCGAGTTATTGCTTATTTACTTGTCTAATTTCCCAGCTGCATGTAGGCTGGGGGAAGGCAGAGACCATGTCCAGTTTGCTCATTATTATACCTAGAGCACCCGACACAGCATGCGGCACACTGCGGTACGAAATTAACATCTCTGAGTACCTGAATGTATGAATGAACTGGATTCTAAGTGAAGTTCCCAGACTATAGAAAGGGGAGATTCCATTGCTAGGACGTCCAGGCTTCCTATCCTTAGAGAACCCACCACCTTCTGTCTCCATTGGGCTGTATATCAGCTTTGAGGCTTCTCTGCCCCCACAGGTGCAGGGGAAGACAACCTTTCCCCCTCCAACTGCAACAGGATTCCCACAGCTCCTGGGTGTCTGAGCTACATCTTCCTATCCCAACAACAGACATTTGGGGAAGCTCTTGCCTGAAAAACAGGAAGTATCAATCTGTTTGATAGGGTTTTGCCAGATGGTCAGAGATTGGAGAAGATGGTCTCTGAGGCCCCTTTCTGCCCTGGGAATCTCTGCTCTGGGATTTTGGAAGGGCCTGTCCTCCTGCACTTGGGCTATCCTGAGAGGCCCCTTGAATAGAAATATGCCCCATTCCAGGGTGTGACTCCCAGCCAGGAGATGAATCCTCAGCCAGGATAAGCTTGCTCTTTCTCCCTCCTCACCTCGGGCTATGCAGGTGAGGAGCCCCAGGGCATCTCCAACTTGGGACAGCAGATAAAGGGCAGAATATTCACTCTCACTTGGTCAGCCCATTGAGAAAGGGAAGACCCAAGGAGTTCAATGCCTTTGCCCTGCTTTAGAAATGCTCATTCTGCGCTCAAGAGTTAACAGGGTTGCTCTTAATATGAACATTTTCTCAGTTTTGTTTACCCTCTGCCTCTACGGCTGCTATTGCTGCCATTAATATTTAATGTCTCTTGAGGAAGGCGTGCTTCCGTGACATGACAGCCCCGGTGCAGTATTCATCAGAGACACTGACGGGGAGCTCCCCGCCTCCTGCGGGTCAGCGGGGCCCACGGGGGCCAGAATCCAGAACAGGGCCATGGCTGGCCCGTCCTCCCCACCTCCCGGGGGCATCCTGGCTATGGCTGGGAGGCGGGAGGCTCAGGCTCTGTGCAGCCCTCCAGGGAACAGCAGTCCCTGGAATCTGCTAAAGGCTCCCAGTTTATTTATCCACTTCTTAGTCACTGGGCCTCTAGCAAAGAGGTTTCCAGGCACACAGATTGGAAAATAATACAAATTATTAACATTTAAGATGATAAAGTGATGATGGTTCATCCTGCTCTGTGAGGTGACAAAACAGCTCTGAGAGAGGACACTCTGCAGGGCTCGTCTTTACCCATTAGACAATCTGGGGCAAGTATGGAGGTGGGCTGGTGTCCCACCCGAAAGGGCAGCTGCTCCTGGTTCCCCTTTGACCTCTGTGCTTAGAAACCACCCACACATTCCAATCTGGGAAGAAAGATTATTGTGAATTACAATGCTCAGGAGCAAGGAACCCAAGCAGCTGGAATTGGGGACCAGTTTGCACACACATGATCTTCCCTGGTGGTTCAACGGTAAAGAATCTGCCTGCAATGCAAGAGACACAGGAGACAGGAGTTCGATCCCAGGGTCAGTAAGATTCCCTGGAGGAGGAAATGGGAACCCACTCCAGTATTCTTGCTTGGGAAATCCCATGGACAGAGGAGTCTGGCAGGCTATATAGTCCGTGGGATCACAAAGAGTTGGACATGACTGAACATGCATGCATACATGCATGCACTTGCCCATACAAGGGCCAGACTCAACACCAGTATCTGCTCAGTCCTTGTGGAGCCAGAGTGAGACAATGCCATTTATCAGGAGGGGGTGGGGTGGGGGGCAGAGGCCCCAGTTACATCTTGACTCTTGTCATTAATAAGCCCGTGGTCTTAGCCAGACCTCTTAACCTCCGCTCAGCTCAGTTCAACCCAGTTTTCTCATCTGACAAATAACAGAATTATTTCATTTTAGACCTGGAAGAGGCCCCAGAAAATATCGAGTCCAATCTCCTCTCTGTACAGATAACATCTGTCCTCTCCCCTTCTCAGCATGGCTGTAAGGATTAATTAGAATACAGGGCATCTTCTGTGTTTGTGGGTTTGGGATTTAAGACTCGACATGGGGTCAATCCTTTCATTTTGTTTCTGCCTTGCCTCTTGCTGACCACGATTCAGCAGGGACCTGTAGATAACTCAGAAACCAAGGCACAGAGTTCTCGTTACTCATCGTAATGCTTTGCAGGCGTGTGGTTGCTGCTCAGTTTTCAAAGCATCTCGCTTGCTTTATCTCTTCCATCCCTATGAGGTGGGCGGGGAGGTATCAACATGGCAGACAGGGAAATGCAGATTCTACATCTCATGGGTCATAAGTGGCCAAGAGGGAACTTGATTCCTTAGTCATCTCATTCTCTGCCCAAGCATTTATTTTTTCAGTCGCTGAAAACAAACTCTCTTTGACATCATCAGAAAATCTTAGAAAAAGGTAAAGAAAAGGCTTCAGAAAAGAAGGGGCTTTGGGAAATGGGTGAAAAGCTGTCCAAAGCATTGTGTGTAGGGAACAAATACTTCCAAGACTTGTCTCTTTGCAGGGATAATCAGAGGTGCCATATACAAGTAAACTACAGTTATTATTGAGATCCCACACTGCCAACCCAGATGGCATCAACTCCGCAGAACTCCTATCAAACTGACCTTTTATTTCCTATAAGCTAGTCAGCATTTGTAGAGACTCCCCTTAGGAAGTAATTCTAAAACCCCAGCAGAAGGTAAGGAGAGGTGTCAGGGAAGTGAATCCACATTTTCAGATGATAACACTTAGTCTGAGAATTTCTGGAAACAATTATCCCCTTTCTATCAGATCCCATGTCTTATGTATCCTCATATCTCCGGCACCTAACCACCCATGGCACAGACAGAGGTGAGTGAACTGTTATGTTTGACAGTCTAGAGTGGGGGAAGGGATTACAAGTGGGTCTCAGCCTTCAGAGTTTCTGTAAATCCCTAGGTGCTGTTTAAAAAGCAGATGCCAGATTCAGAGACTCCACTGGAGATTTCAGTAGAACTGAAACCTACTTTCTTTTTCTTGTTGTTTTGAAATCTACATTCTTAATAAATTCTCTAAGTAAGAGTCTAATAGGTGATCCTTGGCTCTTTCTTTGAAAATTATGGCTCAGAAAGGATTCTGCATTCCCAAGCTGGCAGGTCCTCCTGAGGGCTATTTATATACGTCACGTCCACACAGTCTGCCTGAAGGTGCTCAGGTTTTATAAATATCCCCAGGCCAAGCAGGTAAAGGTTACTGCCCTGACTTTGCTTAGGCTCTGGGCCATTAGCAAAAAAGACCCTGATGCTGTGAAAGAGGAGAAGGGGGCAACACAGGATGAGATGGTTGGATGGCATCATCAACTCAATGGACATGAGTATGAGCAATCTCAGGGAGGTGGTGAAGGACAGGGAAGCCTGGCGTGCTGCAGTTCATGGGGTCAGAGACAGGCAGACACAACTTGGCTACTGAACAGCAACAACATCTGGCTTGCTGGAATCCTACAAACAACCAATCTTCCAGGGATTGGGAGGTGACAGACAGCAGGGGACTCTGCATAGCAGCCCCAGGCCACAAAGCTTTGGACCTACTCGAAGGAGAAACTTGAGCCTGAGCGGCAGAAGGACAGGTCTCAGCAACTGCTTTCTGATCTAACACAGCTGAGGGCAATTAACCTTCAGAGGGGTAGCTTCGTTTCAGCATCCAGCAGCTGCCACCGTCTTCTGGAGCCTGTTCGTGTTCCCACAAGGAGCACCAAGCTGGGGGCATCTCCCTGGATGTGGCTCTGTTCCAGAACCCAGAGATTCAAAAGAAAAAAAAATCATAGGAGTCAATCTGCCAGCTGCAGGGGCCTCACCACTGAGCCCCACGCTCATCCTCACCTCTGCCTGCCTGTTAAGTAGGAAGATATTTCTGGTCTTCATCAGGGATTTCTGTTGAGCTGAGCTAGAGGTGGGAGGGGATGGGGAGACTAAACACACAAATCCCATTCGTGTCTTTTCACAAAGGGTCTCTCACTTACATCAAAGAAGCAGATCAGGGGCTTCCCTGGTGGCTCAGTGGTAAAGAATCTGCCTGCCAATGCAGGAGATATGGGTTTGATCCCTGGGCCAGCAAGATCCCACATGCCATGGAGCAACGAAGCCCATGCACCACAACTACTGATTTTATACTGTAGAGCATGAGCCCACACGCCACAGCTACTGAGCCCACATGCCCTAGAGTCCAGGTTCCACAACAAGAGAAGCCATCACAATGAGAAGCCTACTGCAGCCAAGAGTAGCCTCCACTCACCACAACTGGAGAAAGAGCCTGAACAGCAACAAAGACCCTGCACAGTGAAGAATAAATAAGCAGATCTAAAGCTCTGTGCTTCCCCCACCCACACCCCCTACCCTCCAGAGCAGAAACAAGGTCCCTCGTGCCAGTGGCAGGACCCACTTCCTCAGCACCTTGCCTTTCATCCATTACTGCTTCATTGAGCCCCTTAGGGTTCTAAGGATGTGGTAATGTCCAAAACATTGCTATTCCTTCTCCATGGCTCATAAGGAGATGGTATTTTTCAGAAATGGTCACAACAACATCTCCCATCCCACATGCTCTTCCAGTGATGTGACTCCGGACACTTATCCTTGAAGGTGGGGGTGCTTGTGACTACAGTGGAAGTGATACTATGGGACTTCCACTGGGTCAGAAAGGGCAATACAGTTTCCCCCCAGTTCTTCTGGGTTGCTGGGTCTTAGTACATGGCCGCCATGCTGCATGGAAGCTCAAGCAGCCTGCAGAGGAGCCCACATGGTGAGGTCAATTTAGAGAGGAAGAGAGGCCCCCTGTAAGTGCCAACCTGCCGGCCATGTAATTTTATGCACTCGCTCCCAGCTGCCCCAGTGGATGCTACGTGGAGCAGAGATGAGTCCTTCTCAATCTTCCCCGTCAAGCGTTGTTGCCCCAGTTGAAGACTGCGAGCTAAATAAATGATAGGCGATATGTAAAGGCACTACGGTTGCCCAGCCTCCCACTTACTTCCCTTCACCTTTGTCAGTCTGTCACCAAAATGGGACTCTGAGATTACAGAGTTATGGGAGTTTATGTAGCAAGACCCATGTGTGGGATCTGCAGGGGGTAGAGTTCAGAGTTTAGGATGGATTCAGCCCTGACTGACAGGTCCCTCCTCAGGCTTTACCTCTACGATTCACCCAGAGCAGAGTGGCTGTGCCTGTCAGGCTGGCAGCCAAGACTGTGGGTCTCAGCCAGCGAAGTGATGCATGGGGAGCTTGCCGGCTCCAGTTCCCGGGGCGCACGGTTCTGATGCATGTACTCAGCCACTTCCATTGCTCCCTAGGGGTGTTGTCTCCAGGTGTCTGTAAATAAGCATCACCCTGCAGTGTCATCCTGAGATGTTCTCATCTGGTAGGCTCATCCAAGCCTGGGTGTTCAACGTTGATGAAGATAAAAAAGCTCTGCTTGCCTGCACCAGGAACTCTGAGGTGCTCCAGGACCTTTGCCAGAGTTGGAGGAGATCCGTGGCTGTTTATTCCTTTCAAGGTGCCAGACAGAGTGTCAGGCTGTGGTTGCAGTATAGCTATTAACACCTGGCAGAGAATGAGATGGTTGGATGGCATCACCGACTCAATGGACGTGAGTTTGAGCAAACTCTGGGAGACAGTGAAGGACAGGGGAGCCTGGTGTGTTGCAGTTCATGGGCTCGCAAAGAGTCAGACATGACTTAGCAACTGAACGACAACAATGATAATATGGTGACTGTAACAAACAGGAGCAGTGCTTGCAGGAGACAAGGCTGCCAAGTAGGAGGCACCTTTTGACCAAAGGGCAGCCACAGAGGGGGTGGGTGTAGCTGCTTTTGATGCAGCCACAGTTTCCCAGGGTCTTGGTCATAAGTTCCTCTTTCTTAACCTCCCATGTTGTCTTGATATTGCATGGAACTGACTCCCTGTATGTCTTATGTGATAAAGATCCCTGCAGGTTGAGTCCTTTCTAGGCTAGAAATCAACCCTGGACCTTTCGGGGATCCCCTGTGCTCTTAAAACCTGAGCATACCACACACAGCGTATGGGCCTCGCAGTCCAGCCACCCATCCCATTCCCTGTTGTAGGTCTATCCATGGTCTCCAAGCTTTGGTGTCCTGTGGAGGAGAGGGACCAAGGGCAGACCTGAGCAGAGGTTCACATAGAGACATACGAGCATCCCCACTCCTTCAGACCCCCAGCAAGCCAGCACAGTCACTATGAGAGAGGTGGGGGAGCTGGGGAAGAAGAACTGCGAACCAAACAACTGGGGCTGAATCAGCCAGGAGACCAGGAGAAGCTGGATCTGAATGATGACAAGATATCCGACAAGGAGTGGAGCTGGAGGGGAGGGCGGGACAAATTGAGAACCTGGGTTTGACATATGTGTACTACCATGAGTAAAATACATAGCTGGAGGGAAGCAGCTGTATAGCGCAAGGAGCTCTGCTCAGGGCTCTGTGCTGACCTAGAGAAGTGGGATGCAGAGGGGTGGGAGGCAGGCACAAGAGAGAGCGGATATATGCATACATAAAGCTGCTTCACTTCATTGTCCAGTAGAAACACACAAAACATGGTGAAGCAACTATACTCCAATAGAAGATAGAAATTACAGGCAGAGATCAGGGGCAGCTCTAGGACCCTCAGTCCCTTCCCAGGACTTCAGGCTGGATCATCAAGCTCTTGGAAGCAGGCAGGAAGAGGTTCCTGTGTCTCCCCTAAGTGAATACCAAATGGCATTGGTCATGGTGCCCACCTAGTGTCCAAAGACTTCTGGAAAGCTCAGACCCCACTGGATGCTGGGGAAGCAGTTCTCTGGTGTTTAGGCTCCACTGCTGGGAGTGGGATGTCCTGGAGGCCTCACTGCAGCTACAAGAGGATGTTAGACAGTAGCCAGAGACATTGGGTCACTGGGGAAGATGAGCAGAAAATGAGGATTGGCTTTGGGCTTTGGCACTGGACTTGACCCCAAAAAGAGGTCACAGAACTATGGAAAAAATGGCTTTGAAGTTTTTTTAACTGTGATATTGTGATTTATATATTTGGTCTTCATCCCCACTTCCGGCACAGAGCTCTTAAAACCCAGGGAATTTCCTAAGTGATAAGAGCACTGGGAGCATGTTTGGTTCTATTATTTGGTCTTTTAGGTAACAGGGTTCCTGAAACCCTTGTGGTTGCCTGGGAGATAGAAGCATCTTTTGTTCTAATGAGGTGACTCTGGGCTTCCAGAAGCCTCCTGGATGGGGCCTGGTCACCAGAAAGACCCAGCCACGATCAGAAACTTGGAATTTTCAGCACTGTTCCCCATTCACTTGAGAAGGAAGAAGGGCTGGAATGGAATTAATAATTGATCATGCCTGTGTGCGGAAGCCTCCATAAAATTCCTAAAATACAGGGTTCAGAGAGCTTCCAGATTGGTAAACACATTTACATCTGGAGGATAACACACAACTCCTCAGGGACAGAGGTTCCTGCGTTCAGGACCTTTCCAGATCTCACCCTGTGTATTTCTTCATCTAGTGGTTCACCTGCATCCTTTAAAGTGTAAATGTTTCGAGTTCTGTGAGCCGCTCTAGCAAATTAATCAAATCTGAGGAGGAGGTCAAGTTTTTCTCATCCATTAACCATGGCCAGTAAAAAGAAATATACATCACATCATTAACCGGGACCTAAACGTATATATAAAACTGAAACAAACATTTCATGAAACAGTAACTTCTTACTGCCTATGACACTCTGGTAAGTTCTTTTCCATTCTTTCTCATTTTTGCTAAAACTGCTGGTTGTGAACCACTAAATTGATCTCCCAACTTACTAACGAGTCTCGACCCACAGTTTGAGAAACAGTGCTCTCAAGCAAAGGTCGGCAAACTGTGGCCCACAGGCCAAATCCTGCCCCCTGTTTGGTTTTTAACTGAGGTGAAATTCATACAGTTTATATAATTTCATACCTATATTTTATATTATACAATTTAATGATATTTAGTGAATGCATTCAAAATGTTGTACAACAGTCAGCTTTCCTCAGTTGCAAAAATGCTTCATCACCCCAGAACAATACCATATTCTCTTTAAGTAGTAACACACACACCCCATTCTCTCCTACGCTCAGCCCCTGTGTCTCTGGATTTGCCTCCTCTGGGCATTTCACTTAAAGGAATCATAAAATAAGTTTACTTTTGTAGCTGGCTTCTTTCCCTTAGCATGATGTTTCAAGGTTCAAATTATAGCACATATCATTACTTCATTCCTTTTGATGGCTGAATAATATTCCATTGTATATATGTGACTATTTATACATTCAGCTGTTGATGGATAATTGGCTTGTCTCCATCTTTTAATGATACTATAAACATTCATGTGCAAGTTTTTATGTGGATATACATTTTATTTCTTTGGGGTTATGTACTTAGAGTGGGATTGGTCGGCCATATTATAATTCTGTGTTCAACTTTTTGAAGAACTGCCAAACTGTTTTCCACAGCGGCTGCACCATTTTCCACTCTCACCAGCAACATACAAAGGTTCCGATTTCTCCACACCCGTGCCAATACTAGCTATCTTCTAGTATTTTTTGTTTTATATTAAAAGCCATCCGAGTGGATGTAAAGTACTATTTCACTGTTGTTTTGATTTTCATTTCCTTAAAAACCAAAGAAGTTTTACATCTTTTCTCACATTTGTTGAACATTTGGACTTTGGAGAAATGACTATTCAAGTCCATTGCCAGTTTTTTAATTGGGTTGTTTGTCTTTTTGCTGTTGAGTTATAAGAGTTCTTATTATTTACTATCCTTTATCAAATTTATGAATTGCAAATATTTTCTCCCATTCCATAGGTTGTCTTTTCATTTTTTGATAATATCCTTTGATTCACAAAAGTTTAATTTTGATAAGCTCAATTTAACTTTTCTTGCTCATGTTTTTGATGTCACATCCAAGGTCATGAAGATTTACTGCTATGTTTTCTTCTAATAGTTTTATAGGGCTTCTCTGATGCCTCAGATGTTAAAGAATCTGTTTACAATATAGGAGACCCATGTTTGATCTCTGAGTCAGGAAAATTCCCTTGAGAAGGTAATGGCTACTCACTCCAGTATTCTTGCCTGGAGAATTCCATGGACAGAGGAGCCTGGCAGCCCAAAGTCTATGGGTCTCAGAAAGTTGGACAAGACTGAGTGACTAACTTTATAGTTTTAGTTATTATATTTAGGCTTTTGATCCATTTTGGATTAATTTTTACTCAAGGATTGAGGTAGAGGCCCAACTTCATTCCTTGCAGATGACATTTATCTATATATAGAAAATCTCAAATAATCCACCAAAAAAAAAAAAAAAAACCTAACAGAGCTAAGAAACAAATTCAGCAAAATTACCAGGTACAAGATCAAAATACAAAAACTAGTTTTGTTTCAAGATGCTAGCAATGAACAATTCAAAATGAAAACCGAGAAAACATTTCCATTTACAATAGCATTAAAAGCATAAAGTACTCAGGAATAAATTAAACTCAGGAGATGAAAGACTTACGCACTGAGAACTATAAAACCTTGCTGGAAGAATTGAAAGAAGACATAATTAAGGAGAAAGACAGCCCAGGTTCATGGGTTGAAAGACTTAATATTGTTAAGAAGGCAAAGTTGTTGATAGGTTCAGTGCAATCCCTATCAAAATTCCAATGGTGTTTTTTACGGAAATGGAAAAGCTGATCCTCAAATTCATAGAGAACTGCAAGGACTCTGAATAGCCAAGATAATATTGAAAAAGAAAAAGCTGGAAGACTTATACTTTCTGATTCCAAAGTTGCTGTAATCAAAATAGTGGTGCTGGCATAAACACAGATATACAGACCAGTGGAATAGAACTGAGGGTTCAGAATAAATCCAAACATCTATGACTAGTTGATTTTTGACGAGGGTGCAAAGACTCTTCCATGAGGAAAGAACAGGCAAGAAAGACCACTGAGACAGCTGGAAAACCACATGCTACCGGCTTATGTAAATTAAATGTTATCAGAACACACCCTGCTCATTTGTCTGCGGCTGCTTTTGTGCAACCTGGCAGAGCTGAGCAATCACAACAGAGTAGAGTCCCAAAGTCTAAAATATCTATTATTTGGTCCTTTACAAAAAAAAAAAAAAAGTGAAGACCCTTGGATAATAGAGTATTTCTCATGCCCACCTGTGGACATCGCTTCATTTAACAAACACTTGTTCAGCACCTACCACATACTAGGCATTGCTCTAGACAAACAGTGAACAAAAAGACAAAAACATCTGTCCTCCTGGAGCTTACACTCTAGTAGGGGAACTACCCAGGACAGCTCTGCAACTTAAAGAAATCCAATGAACCCTCGGGGAGGAGAAGCAGTGGCTAAAAGTTACAAGTAGACAAGCTGAGATAGAGGCCATGAACCCTCCAGGCATTGACTCATCCACAAGCTCTCTGTTGGTTCTGGTTACATCTCATTTAACTGCATCTTCTGAGCTGGGGCCAGAACTTCCCAGCAAGCAATAAATCCTATGGCTCTTTCAGAGGATCTAATATGTTTAGAGGATTGTGCAGAGGACACTGGTGAGTAAAATACAGTCCCTACATTGCAGAAGACCACAGTCTAGTGAAAAATAAACTAAAGACACAGCATCATAAGAAAAATCAAGAAATGCTATTACTTAAGGGGTAAGGATAAATGAGGACTATGAGTTTAATAGATGGATACCACTATACATAAAATAGAAAAGCAATAAGGATTTACTATATAGCTTAGAGAATTATAGAGGGCTTCCCAAGTATTGCAGTTATAGAATCTACCTGCCAATGCAAGAGACTCAAGAGACGTGGGCTCAATTCCTGTGTCGAGAAGATTCCCTGGAGTAGGAAATGGCAACCTACTCCAGTATTTTTCACCTGGGAAATCCTATGGACACAGGAGCCTGGTGGACTACACCCCACGGGGTCACAAAGAGTTGGACATGACTGAACATGCACACAGGTCATGTAATACAGGTCACAGAGAATTACTTTCAATACCTTATAATAACTTCAAATAGAAAAGTCTGAAAAAGAATATATACACATACATAAAACACTGAATCATTTTGCTGTACACCTGAAAACACAATATTGTAAATCAACTATAGTTCAATAAAAAGAAACACTGTCACTCACAAGCACTGTGCAAAAACTTCTATAGTTTGCATCTCATTTGATGTTCAAGAGAACACACAAAAGATTTGTATCACACTTGAAAGACGAATAAACTGAATTTCAAGGAGCTCAGTATTTTGCCTTTGACCACAAACATAGTGGGTGGACACTTAGGAATCTGAACCAGGACTACAGTGAATCTAAGTTTTGCCATTAAATTATGAAATAGACATTTATGGAACTCCCACTACTTTCGAAGCACGATTCCAGGCTCTACTGATACAAAGATGATCAGACTTGGTGTTCTCTACACTCTGTGCCCACCGTGAACAGGAGACGGGACACAGATAATTCACTTGCCTGTGCTGGTTTATAGATCATTCAGACGGCAGGACACAAACATGAGTGAGATGGTGACAATAATAGCAGGGACATTCTAAGCATCCAAAAAGAGGCTTAAATAATAATGTTTCAAAGCAATTCTCGGATGGGACGGATAGGGTAAACTTCACAGAGGAGAGGGAATAGACAGATGGTAGGATTTAAAAATGGGCACGTACTAGGTACGCTTCCCTGGTGGCTCAGTGGTAAAGAATCCACCTACATTGCAGGAGACATAAGAGACGCCGGTTAAATCCCTGGGTCAGGAAGATCCCCTGGAGAAGGAAATGGCAACCCACTCCAGTATTCTTGCCTGGCGATCCTATGGACAGAGGAGCCTGGCGGGTTACAGTCCATGGGGTCTTTTTTTAATTGAAGGATAATTGCTTTACAGAATTTTGTTGTTTTCTGTCAAACATCAACAAGAATCAGCCATAGGGATACATATGTCCCCTCCCTCTTGAAACTCCCTTCCATCTCCCTCCCTATCCCAACCCTCTAGGTTGTCACAGAGCCCCTGTTTGAGTTTCCTGAATCATACAGCAAATTCACACTGGCTGTCTATTTTACATATGGTAGTGTAAGTTTCCACATCACTCTCTCCGCACATCCCACCCTCTCCTTCTCCCCACCCTCCAGATCCACAAGTCTGTCCTCTCTGTCTGTTTCTCCATTGCTGCCCTGCTAATTAATTCATAAGTACCATCTTTCTAGGAGATCAATCCTGGATGTTCATTGGAGGGACTGATGCTAAAGCTGAAACTGCAATACTTTGGCCACCTCATGCGACGAGTTGACTCACTGGAAAAGACTCTGATGCTGGGAAAGGTTGGGGGCAGGAGGAGAAGGGGACGACGGAGAATGAGATGGCTGGATGGCATCACCGACTCTGTGGACATGAGTTTGAGTGTACTCCGGGAGTTGGTGATGGACAGGGAGGCCTGGCGTGCTGTAATTCATGGGGTCGCGGAGAGTCGGACACGACTGAGCGACTGAACTGAACTGAACTGAACCATCTTTCTAGATTCCATGTAAATGCATCAGTGTATGATATTTATATTTCTCTTTCTGACTTACTTCACTCTGTGTAATAGGCTCCAGGTTCGTCCACCTCATTAGAACGGATTCAAATGAGTTCCTTTTCAGAGTCCATGGAGTCTTAGAAGCGTCAGACACAACTTAGCGACTAAACCACCACCACTCGGTACGCTCTGCCCTCGGGTGCACCCAGCCCACAGAGCCAAGGCTGGGCTGAGCGGCAGAAGATAATGACTATAGGATACCTTGGAGGACCTGTCAACTGGCTAATAAACCTGAGAACTTTGGAGGAGCCCCTAGGTCATATACATTATCTCCTTCTCCAACTCTGCTCTCCCCCAAACACACCAGCTCAGGCCAGCCCATTCTTCTTTGGAGCATTCTACCACCTTCTTGAGGAGCAGAGGATAGTTTGGGAATATTCAAGGCTTTGAGTCAGAAGAAAAACTGAAAGTTGCTCAGTCATGTCCAACTCTGTGACCGCATGGACTGTATGGAGCCCGCCAGACTCCTCTGTCCATGGAATTCTCCAGGCAAGAATATTGGAGTGGGCTGCCATTTCCTTCTCCAGGGTATCTTCCCAACTCGGGGATTGAATCCAGGTCTCTCACACCACAGGCAGATTCTTTACTGTCTGAGCCACCATGGAAGTCCTTTTGAGTCAGAAGACTAGGGTTTAAATCCAGGTTCATTCACTAAGAACTGTACTGCCCATGAATGGAACCACTAGCCACTGGTGGATCTTAAAATCTAAATTAATTTATGTAAAATACAATTAAAGAGTCAGCTCAGTTGTACTAGCCACATTTCAAGTGCTCAGCAGCCAGATGTAGCTCAAAGAGCCAACACAGTAAGTCCGCTACATACAAACCTAGTTTCATGCTTTCAAAGACGCAAAAATGCATTCCCATGTCCGGTCACACATGCTGGTTCACATGTCTGGCAGACACTGTCACGTGTGTACATCCTCTACAAATGGCAGGGGGATTTTCTTGATTTGAGGGGGCACTGTTACTTTTTGAGGCCAGGACCCAAACACAGAAGAGTACATGAAGGATGCAGCAGCCGCTCAGAATGCAAATCAGTGCTGCCACGTCATCCATGATAAAAAAAGAGCTACTACCCAGATACCACTGGATCGTTTTTTCAAGAAGGTAGATAGAACTGAATCCAGCAAGGAACCAGAACCTGTGCCATCAGCGTCAGGTGTGAATGAAATTGCGGCTCGCCCTCCGTCTCCTGTTGCTGACAAAGGCTCAGCTCCACCGTCTCCCCCCTCCTCCCCCTCCCCCGTCAGTAACTCTTCTCGCCTGTTCACTCGATGCCAGCCCCGGCATGCCAGCTGTTATACGGCGCTACCAAACTTTTCAAGGTTCTGTACTATAAATTTAAAATGCTTTATATTTTGTGTTCATTTGCTCTCATGCATTATTTGTGTGAAAAGTATTATAAACC
Organism: Moschus berezovskii; assembly: GCF_049115385.1. Taxonomy (NCBI): domain Eukaryota; kingdom Metazoa; phylum Chordata; class Mammalia; order Artiodactyla; family Moschidae; genus Moschus; species Moschus berezovskii. The sequence goes on along the minus strand of NC_142473.1, from coordinate 35,533,089 downwards.
TATTACGGTACAGTACTATCTAACTGACTGTGTTAGTTGGGTACCTAGGCTAACTTTGTAGGACTTACAAACAAATTGGACTTATAAACACACACTGCTGGAATGGAGCTCCTTCACATGTAGGGGACTTCTTGTACTGGGCAAAGTAGATAAAGAATATTTCCATCAGTGCAGAAAGTTCTCTTGGCCAACACTGATTTCAAAGCTCTGGTGGTCCAGTGGTTAAGGATTTGCCTACCAATGCAGAGCCCGCAGGTTCAATCCCTGGTCTGGGAAGATTCCATATTCCACGGAACAACTAAGTCCATGCACCACCACTCCTGAGCCCACGCTATAAGGGCCCTCAAACTGCAACTATTGAAGCCTGCGCACCCTTGAGCCTGTGCTCGTCAACAAGAGAAACCATTGCAAGGAGAAGCCTGCACACCACAACTAAAGAGTAGCCCCGACCCGCTACAACTAGAGAAAGCCTGAGCACAGCAAGAAGAACCAGCGCAGCCAAAGAAATAAGTTAATTTAATTTCATTAAGCAAGTTTTTCAAAAGCCCATGACCTAAAGTTAGCTATGCTTTCTCTTTGCACCTCATTTTCTTTATCTAAAAGTAACCCTACAAATCTTCCACTACCAGGAACTGTAGGTAAAATGAGATAAACTCGAAAGTGTGCTGGTATCTTCCACTTTCCTTTTCAATAAAATAAATATTCCCTCCAGCTTTCTGTAAGCCTGGGGTCCCCAGCTCCACTCAGACAGAAATGCCCCCACCATGGGCACAGTCACCCTTCCCCAGACAATGACCCACAGAACAACAAAAAACATAGAGCATTAAAAAGTAAAGTGAAACAGAAGTCCTTCAGGAGTGGGCCCACCTCTCGGTCCTCATGTTCCTGCATCTCTCAGGAGCACCTGTTAAAGCTCATCACTCTTTCCTGGACTTCCAGGAGACCCTGCTCACCTGGCTTTCCTCCAAAGACTGGTGGCATCTTCTCATCAATTCAATCTCTTAATTTGGAAGTAACCCAGAGCTTTGTCCTTGGACCTCTTCAATACCTCCACAAATCCAGTCTCAGAACTTTAAGTATCTATATGCTGATGGGGGGCCTCCCCTGGTAGCCCAGCTGGTAAAGAATCTGTCTGCAATGCAGGAGACCCTGATTCAATTCCTGGGTTGGGAAGATCCCCTGGAGAAGGAATAGGTTACCCACTCCAGTATTCTTGGGTTTCCCTAGTGGCTCAGACAGTGAAGAATCTGCCTGCAATGCAGGAGACCTGGGTTCGATCCCTGGGTAGGGAAGATCCCCTGGAGGAGGGCATGGCAACCCACTCCAGTATTCTTGCCTGGAGAATCCCATGGATTCTCAGAGGAGAATGGACAGAGGAGCCTGGTGGGCTATAGTACATGAAGTCTCAAAGAGTCAGATAGAACTGAAGCAACTTAGCACTCGTGCATGCCTACACTGATGACTTTCAAGTCTGTATTTCTAGCAGAAGCCAGTCGCGTGAACTCCAGGCTCACACTCCTAAATGTCACCAGATAGTCCTAACAGGTATCTCAGAATTATTAGCCCAAGACTGGACTCAGAGAGCTTCTATTCCCCAGTCAGTCCAGTCTCCCTTTCTATCGCAGCAAATTCCAATTCCATCCTTCTATAGCTAAACCAAAAACTTTGGAGTCACTCTTGATGCCTCTCTTGCTCTCACATCTCATATCTAAACCATCAGGAAATTCCGTTGGCTTTACCCTCAAAATCTATCCAGATTCCACCACTTCTTACTACTGGGCTGCTGCACCTGGTGTGAGTCAACATCATCTTTCCCCTGGATTCCTACAAGTCTCCTAATTTGGTCTCCCTGCATTTTCCCCTGCAACCATAGTGATCCCTTCAAAACTGAAGTCAGCTCATGACCTTGTTTGATGCAAAACCTTCTGCTTCCTACAGTTCAATATAAAACAAAACAACTCATGGGCAGAAGATCTAAGTAGACATTTCTCCAAAGAAGATATCCAGATGGCCGAAAGGCACATGAAAAGATGCTCAACACTGTTCATTATTAGAGAAATGCAAATCAAAACTATAATGAGGTATCTATCACCTCTCACATCAGTCAGAATGGCCATCATCAAAAAGTGATACAAAAAATAAATGCTTGAGAGGCTGTGGAGAAAAGGGAACCCTCCTACACTATTGAGAAGAATGTAAGTTGGGGCATCCAGTACAGGAAAACAGCATGGAGTTTCCTTAAAAAACTAAAATTTGAGCTGCCATATGATCCTACAATTCCACTCCTGAGCATATATGAAAAGTCTAAATCAAAAATATATATGCATCCCAATGTTCACAGCAGAACTATTCCCATAGCCAAGGCATGGAAGCAACATAAGTGTCCATCAACAGATGAATGGATAATGAAGATGTGGCACACACATACAATGGAATATTACTCAGCTATACAAAGAATGAAATCATGCCATTTGCAGCAACATGGATGGGCCTAGAGCCTCTTGGTGAAAGTGAAAGAGGAGAGTAAAAACATTGGCTTAAAGTTCAACATTCAAGATCATGGCATCCGGTCCCATCACTTCTGGCTAATAAATGCGGAAACAGTGGCTGACTTCATTTTTCTGGGCTCCAAAATCACCATGGATGGTGATTGCAGCCATGAAATTAAAAGACGCTTGCTCCTTGAAAGGAAAGTTATGACCAACTTAGATAGCATATTAAAAAGCAGAGACATTACTTTGCCAACAAAGGTCCGTCTACTCAAGGCTATGGTTTTTCCCGTAGTCATGTATGGATGTGAGATTTGGACTATAAAGAAAGCTGAGTGCCAAAGAACTGATACTTTTTAACTGTGGTGTTGGATAAGACTCTTGAGAGGCCCTTGGACTGCAAGGAGATCCAACCAGTCCATCCTAAAGGAGATCAGTCCTGGGTGTTCATTGGAAGGACTGATGATGAAGCTGAAACTCCAATACTTTGGCCACCTGATGCGGAGAGCTGACTCATTTGAGAAGACCCTGATGCTGGGAAAGATTGAGGGCAGGAGGAGAAGGGGATGACAGAGAATGAGATGGTTGGATGGCATCACCAACACAATGGACATGGGTTTGAGTGAACTCCAGGAGTTGGTGATGGACAGGGAGGCCTGGCGTGCTGTGGTTCATGGGGTCGCAAAGAGTCGGACACAACTGAGCGACTGAACTGAACTGAAATATTATCACACTAAGTGAAGTAAATCAGACAGGAACAAATATCACAATTACCCCTTACATGTGGAATCTAAAAAATAATGCAAATTAATTTATTTACAAAGCAGACTCACAAAGAAAACAAACTTCTCGTTACCAAAGGAGAGGAATAAATTATGTTCTTGGGATTAACAGATACATACTACTATATATAAAATAGATAAACAAGGACCTACTGTATAGCACAGGAGATCATATTCAATATTTCAAAAAACCTATGATAGAAAAGAATCTGAAAAAGAGCATATATATATGTGTAACTGAATCACTTCACTGTACACCTGAATCTAACATAACATTGTAAATTAACTATACTTCAATTTTTTTAAAAAAACTTCTGTTTCGCATTTTACTCTAAAGAACCACATGGTCTGACCTTCATAGCCACATCTCTGACCTTGTCTCCTATTGTTCTGCCAGGTCAGCCCCCTGGTTGTGTCTTGGAATGTCAGGGCCCCTCCTGCCTCTGGTCTCCGCATGTTTGCATGAGCTGTTCCCTCTCTGACATGCTCTTCTCCTGGCTCCTCTCTCGCTTTCTTTAAGTCTTTACTCAAACATTACTTTTTCAGTGGGGCTTTCCCCAGCCACCCCCCATCTAACATTTTGACACCCTTTCCCTTGGACCTTTCCTGTCCTTTCCTTGCTTCCTTTTTTCTCCTTAATTCTTATCCTTGAAAGACCACACACACAGTTTATTTTTATATTCTTCATGAGTCAGGGTTCTTGCTTGTTTTAATTCACCACATTATGCTCAGTGCCTGGAACAGTGCCTGACCCCTAGTAGGCACTAAATAAATATTTGCCCAATGAAGGAATGAACCAAGAGCTGGAGGCTGCAGGGAGACTGGTGGCCACCAGCCCCCAACATCCATGGGCAGGACCCCTGGAGGAGCCATCCTGATCTCCCCTCCAAGCACCTTGACCCAGGCTTTGGAGGAATGACCAGGGAGTGTGGGCCACTGAGATAGGGTCAGGGCATTAGGGCAGTGCCTTGCCACTGGGCTTCAAGGCTCACAGGCAGCTGTGTGGATGGAAGCAGTGGCTTCCAATGGCAACAGGAACTATGAAGTGAGAGAGGCAATATGTGCTCAGGGCTGCCAATGAAACAAACAGATGTGAGCAGGAAACCTTCCCAGAGCCAGGTAGGATTTCTCCCTATTGTGTATGGCAGGGAGGGTGATAAAGTATTTATTAAGGGCTCATACCTGGAGGGAGGCCTTGCTGAGACAGGTGAAACCAACAACCCACATCTCGTGATGATCACGTGCATGCATGCTTGCTAACTCACTTTATCATGTCCGACTCTGTGCAACCCCATGGACTATAGCCCACCAGACTGCTATGTCCATGGGATTCTCCAGGCAAGAATACTGGAGTGGGCTGCCACCTCCTCCAGAGGATCTTCCCATTCCAGGGATTGAACCCGTGTCTCCTGCATCGCATGCAGATTCTTTACCACTGAGCCACCAGGGAAGCCTGTGATGACTACAATGCACTGATAATACAGAAAAATGCATGCGCTCATGGTGGGGGTAAATGGGCTCCTGAGAGCTCCACTTTCCCCCTCCCCCCAACCAGGATGGTGCCTATGTAGGAATGAAGGGATATACTGTGATGCTGGAAATCTTCATTTCCAGCACTGTGGTGCAGACAAGCCTAAGGACCTTCAGAGGCTCAGGGGGTCACAGAGGGTGGGGGTTGGAGGGTACTGGGGGAGCAGGGGCCAGGCTACTGGGCTGGCTATATGGGAGCCGCAGAGGTGGGGAAGGGGGAACAGCAGGAGGCGGTCATGGCACAACAGAAGCAAAACTGCTTTCAAAGGTGAAGTACGGAACAAAGGTGAGTTGGAAGGATTTTATGAATATTACCAGGAGATGAGTATCTGGAGCAAAAGACGAGAGAGGGGAAAAGTCAGCCCTGGGTAAAAGGCTTTAAAGTACCGCATCTCATTAATGCCTCTAGTCCACACAGCGGGCAGCCACGGTTCCCTGCGATTTACCAATGAGGGGCCAGGAGCTCAAAGAGGCTAATTCACTTGCCCAAGGTCACACAGCTCTTGGTGGTTGGATACAGAATTTGATCCGAGTTTCTCTAACTCCAAAGCCAGTGTTTCTTCACAGGAGCCCTGTGAGGCTTTCTGAAAATTTGGGGGAATATTTTTTCCTCTAAATGTAGTAGTGTCCAAGCATTTATATACAGGGAGACCTCAGAAATACTGCAGGCTCCACTGTAGACCACCACAATAAACTGAATATCACAATAAACTGAGTCACATGGATTTTTTGGTTTCCCAGTGCATATAAAAGTTATGTTTACACTAGACTGTGGGCTTTTCTGATAACTTAGAGGGTAAAGTATCGCCTGCAATGCAGGAGACTCAGGAGATGCAGGCTCAGTCCCTGAATTGGGAAGATCCCCTGGAGGAGAAAATGGCAACCCACCCCAGTATCCTTTCCTGAAAAATCCCATGGACAGAGGAGCCTGGCGGGCTACAGTCTAAAGGGTCAGACACCTTTAGTAACTAAACACACACACACTATTCTGTGGTCTATTAGCTGTATGATAGTATTATGTCTAAAAGCACAATGTCCATACGTCAATTTAAAAATACTTCATTGCTACAAAATGCATACCATCATCTGAGTCTTCAGAGAGTCATAATTATTTTAACTGGTGGAGGGTCTTGCCTCAATGTTGATGGCTACCCACCACCTTTTGGGGCACCTTAAAATAAGACAAGAATGAATTTTGCAAATCAACGGACTCTTCCTTTTATGAACACTTTCTCTGCAGTGTGCAATGCTGTTTGATAGCATTTTACCCACAGCAGAACTTCTTTCAAAGTTGGAGTCAGTCCTCTCAAAGGCTGCTGCTGCTTTATCAACTCAGTTTATATAATAGTCTCTTTTTTAAGAAGATAGTCACATTCCCTTTGGCTCACATTTTCTTTTTTTTAAATAATTTTTATTTATTTTTGGTTGTGCTGGGTCTTCGTTGCTGTGTGGGCTTTTCTCTAGTTGTGGAGAGTTGGGGCTACTTTCTAGTTGCAGTGCTCAGCCACTCTCATTGTGGTGGCTTCTCTTGTTGCAGAGCATGGGCTCTAGGGTATGTGGGCCTTAATAGTTGTGGCATGCGGGCTCAGTGTTTGTGGCTCATGGGCTTAGCTGCTCCAAGGAATGTGGGATCTTCCCAGACCAGGGATAGAACCTGTGTCTTCTGCACTGGCAGGCGGATTCTTTATCACTGAACCACCAGAGAAGCCCTATGTAATGTTTTTAAGTTCTTTATTGTCATTTCAATAATCTTCATAGCACCTTCCCCCAGGAGTAGCTTCCATCTCAAAAAACCACTTTCCTTGCTCATCCATAAGGAGCAACTCCCCATTTGTGAAAGCTTTATCATGAGTGAGTGAATGAGTGAAGTTGCTCAGTGGTGTCTGACTCTTTGCGACCCCATGGACGATACAGTCCATGAAATTCTCTAGGCCAGAATACTGGAGTGGGTAGCCTTTCCCTTCTCCAAGGGATCTTCCCAACCCAGGGATCGAACCCAGGTCTCCCACATTGCAGGCGGATTCTTTACAAGCCGAGCCACATAGGAAGACCACTTTATCATAAGATGACAGTCATTCAGTTAACATCTTCAGGCTCCACTTCTGATTCTAGTTTTCTTACTATTTCTACCACATCTGCAGTTAATTCCTCCACTGGAGTCTTGAGCCCTAAGGCATCCATGAGAGTTGGAATCAACTGCCTCCAAACTTCTGTTAAGGTTGCTATTTTGACCTCTGTCCATGAATCACAAATGTTCTTCATGGCATCCAGAATGGTGATTTTTTTCCTTCCCAGATTTTTGACTGACTTTTCCAAGACTCATCAGAGGAATCAATGTCTATGGTAGCTATAGTCTTCTAAAATGTATTTCTTAAATAATAAGACTTGAAAGTTGAAATGACTCCTTGATTCATGGGCTGCAGAATGGATGCTGTGTTAGCAGGCATGAAAACAACATTAATCTCATTGTACATCTCCATCAGAGTTTTGGGTAACCAGGTGCATTGTCAGGGAGCAGTAAGATTTCAAAAGGAAACTTTTTTTTCTGAGCAGTAGATCTCAACAGGGGACTTAAAATATTCAGTAAACCATGTTGTAAGCAGATGTGCTGTCATCCAGGCTTTATTGCTTCATTTAGAGAACACAGGCAGAGTAGATTTAGCATAATTCTTAAAGGCCTGAGGATATTCAGAATGATAAAGGAGCATTGGCTCAAACATAAAGTCAACAGCTGCAGAAGCTCTGAACAAGAGAGCCAGCCTGCTCTTTGAAGCTTTGAAGCCAGGCACTGACTTCTCCTCTCTAGCTATGAAAGTCCTAGATGGTATCTTCTTCCAGGAGAAGAGTGTTTGGTCAACATTGAAAATCTGTTGCTTGGTTGTGCTGTGTGTGCTGTACTAAGTCACTTCACTAGTGTCTGACTCTTTGTGACACCATGGACTGCAGCCCATGAGGCTCCTCTGTCCATGGGATTCTCCAGGCAAGAGTATTGGAATGGGCTGCCACGCCTTCTCTGGGGGATCTTCCCAACCCAGGGATCAAACCCATGTCTCTTAAGTTTCCTGCATTGGCAGGTGGGTTCTTTTCCACTAGCGCCACCTGGGAAGGCCTTGCTGTTCGGTTGTAGCCACCTTCGTGAATTATCCCAGCTAGACCTTCTGGATAACTTCCTGTAGCTTCTACAATAGCACTTAGCTGCTTCACTTTGGACTTTGATGTTATGGAAGTGGCTGCTTTCCTTAAACCTCATGAACTAACCTCTGGTAGCTTCAGACTTTCCTTTGGCAGCTGCCTTACCTTTCTCAGCCTTCCCAGAATTGAAGAGAGTTAGGGACCTACTCTGGATTAGCCTTGGTTTAAGAGACTGTTGGCTGGTTCGATCTTCTATCCAGACCACTCAAACTTTCTCCATTTCAGAAATAAGGCTGTTCCACTTTCTTATCATTTGTGTGTTCACTGGAGCAGCACTTTCATTTTCCTTCAATAACTTTTCCTTTGCATTCACAACTTGGCTAAGTGTTTTTGGCTTAGGATTAGTCACCTCAGCTTTTGACGTGCTTCCCTCACTAAAAATCATTTCTATTTCTCTCTATATATATAATTTAATTTTGGCTGAGCTGGGTCTTCATTGCTAAGTGTGGGCTTTCTCTAGTTCTGGCAAGTGGGGGATACTCTCTAATTGTGGTGCCCGGGCTCCTCACGGCGGTGGCTTTTCTCCTGTTGTGGCGTGTGGGCTCTAGAACACAGGTTTAGTAGTTGTGGCACACGGGCTTAGTGGCTCTGCGGCATGTGGGACCTTCCAGGACCAGGGACTGAACCCGTGTTCCCAACACTGGCAGGAGGATTCCTATCCACTGGACCCCCAGGGAAGTCCTATTGCTAGTTTGTGTTTTTTTTAATTTAAAGTAAGAGATGAGCTACTCTTCCTTTCACTTGAACAGTTGGCCATGGCAGGGTTATTAATTGGCTTAATGTCAACATTGTTGTGTCTCAGGGAACAGGGAGGCCCGAGGAGAGGGAAAGAATGGGAGAATAGCCAGTACGTAGGGCAGTCAGCCTACCAGGCTCCTCCATCCATGGGATTTGCCTGGTGGGCTTCCGTCTATGGGGTCACACAGAGTTGGACACGACTGAAGTGACTTAGCAGCAGCAGGGCAGTCAGAACACACACAACATTTACTAGTTAAATTTGCTGTCAGTATTATTTGTGGTGCCTCAAAACCACTGTATCAGTAACATTGAAGATCACTGATGACAGATCACCGTAACAATTACGATAATAATGAAAAAGTTTGAAATACTGTGAGAATTACCAAAATCTGACACACAGACACAACGTAAGCAAACGCTGTTGGAAAAATGGCTCCAGTAGATCTGCTCCACGCAGGGCTACCACAAACCTTCAGTCTGTGAAAAAGAACACAAATATCTGCGAAACGCCATAAAACAAAGCACAATAAAATGAGGTGTGCCTGTACAGAAATATATTTTATTATGTTACTTTCCTTTAATTTATCCTTTTGTATACTTAGCAGCAGCAGCAGCAGCATACTTAGGATACTATACATTTTTAAATCATACATGCAGAAGGGTTAAAGTATTGGTGAATTCCATTTTAGGATGGTAAAGCACACTTTTTCAAATACGAATAAAATAGATTGGATCAAACTGAGAAACATCACACCCTTCAAGGTCAGAAAGGAAGAGTGATGTCACCTCAGCTCTGGCCAAGGCACCCACTCCTAACTCCAGGACCTAGAAGGAGAGAGGGCGGCCAGAGCAGGAGAAGGAAGAGGAAGGGTGTAGCTGTAGCCTGATGCAAGAAGCAGGCAGGGCAGGGGTAGGAGTGAGACTCTCCGTGGACAGCACTGGGCTCGCATTCACCACTACACTGCCAGCCCTTCCCAGAGGGACTGGCTCCAACCCAACTGCCCCAGCCCCACGTGCCTACCGGACGTGTTACACCATGAGGGTTGGCGGTGGTTGGCACACCTGATGATGCCGCTGACAGCCCCGCCAAAGGCTTTCTGTTGAAGTAAATGCACCTTTGTGTGCTCTGTGGCTCATTCCTAGCTCATTTGTAACCTCAGGGCTACCCTGCCCTGCCCTCTGGCTGTTGATGTATGCCAAAGGAACACACATTCTTAAAGGTCAGACTTAGTGAAACCAGCTGGAGCACACCGTGCCATCAGGCATTTAGGATGTGGGTTAGCTGATGCTTCGGACTGTTCATCAGCACAGCCAACCAAAGGCTCTAAATGTCATGTCTTCAAGAACAGCACCAACTGCTGAATGCAGGCTGAACCATCCCGGCGTTAGGTGGGTCTGGAAGGATGTGGTCAGAGAAAGGAAAGGAAAGCAAAGGAAAACACCGGGAAGATGATGGGACTAAGGACAGGTGAGGAGGCAGAAGGCGGATTCTTTCACAAGGGGAGGCAGAGACTCCAGCGAAGGACAGAGGCGGGGACACTGCACCCGGCGCTGGACGCCAAGGTTACAGACGCGGGGATGCCCCTTCACAACATCCTCCCTGGGTCTCGGGTTTCTCTTCCGTAAATGACAGAGCTGGGCCAGGAGACTTCCAAAGGCCTCTTCCGGCTCTGCAGGCCTATGAGCTGGGGAGCTGGATCGAAGGAGGGTGCAGAGAGCAGAGCGCTGGCCCCACAGATGCTCTCTGTCGCCGCTAAAGGCACCAAGGTCTGAGAGTCACCTGGGGCCCCTCCCTCATTCCTGGCCATCCTGTTGCTGCTGCCTTGGCCCCACCCTCCTCATCTCTCCAGCCCCCACCATCTCCCCACCCCCAGCCCATCTGGCTGCCTCCAGTTTTCTTCCAAATGAGAAGCACGAGGGAGCCACCACCGATGCCAGCTCCGCACCGCTCCCAGGACAAGCCTCGACTCCACACTGGGGCACGGCTTCAACCCCCTTCTCCATCCTCAGCCCTCCCACTTTGGGACTCAGTCATTGGGACTTCCCAGGCTCCTCTGCCCCATATCCTCCCCTCACAGGTCTATCTATTAATAGAAACATCTTACTCAAAACTTAGTTCAGACTGCATCTCCCTGGGAAGCCTCTTTTGGGTCCCCGGGGCAGAGCTGAGTAGTCGCTACTCAGCTCAGCAGGTTCCTCCAGGCCTCTGCAGACCGGGTTATAATTATGATCTGTAGAAATCATCTCCCTCATGAGACTCTGAATCCTTAGGACAGAGGGGGGACCCTCACACGGCACCAGATGCAAGGTAGGAAAGACTGGCCTTTCTAAACTCCAAGTCCACTCAGCTCCACCACCAACCAGCTCTGTGGTCTTAGGGAAGTGCAACCTCCTCCCTCCCAGGATTCCTGTTTCCTAATCAGTGCATAGGATCTGAGTCCGAGCTCCGGAGCTGGGGTGAGCCCTGTCCCTCCCGGCCCACCGAGCGGGATTCCGGGGCTCCACGGGGGTGGTGTGAGGCTGGCTGTGTGGAAGCATCTCTTTTCCTGGTCACCACTGGGGCAGACACACTTCAGCACAGATGCACTCACACACAGACCCTGCAGTGATCCATCCTCTGCTCTGCGCTCCCAGGGTTAATTAGCCTGCAGCATCTATAGGGCGCTTTCTCCTTTAATAGCCAATTAGATCTTGTTAGCTCTATTGTCATTTATAGGACAAGTCACAGAGGCACTCCCGGAGCCCGGTGGCCCATCTTGCAGAAGCTGGCAGCCCAGATCCCTCTGCTGGCGAAGGGGAGAGAACCGGAGGCCTGGTCTGGGAAGGAGGGCTCAGGGAAGAGCACTGAGGCAGGTTCGCTCTGGAAAGGAGAGGCAGCTGAGAGCCTGGTGCTTGCTCCTGCCAGCTCACGAAGCAGGGCTCTCTGGGTGAGTGATGGGAGGTCCTTCAGGCTTGTTCCAGTCCTGTCACCTTTGTGTGCACTTGGGGTCTGCATACAGCTGGGTCCACGGTCAGTGGTCTGCATGGCAGCTCCAGCTGCAAATCCTCCAGGCCTCTGCAGGGTGAATCAATATCCAGCTAATGACACCGCATCTCAGCCTGGTCACACGGCTCAAGACGGGCCCGGGCTGCACTAACGAGGCCGGGACAGCTCTGCCCCACCCTGCCTCCCACCTGTGGCCACCTTCTAGGCCAGGGAGGTGGTGGGCTGGCCAGACCCTGCAGGCTGACCTCTCTTCCTCTTCTGCATAAATGAAACTTATGACAAACACAAGCCTCAAGCGCCCTGGCCACGCCAAAGCTGATGTCTTGATGTGGCTGAAGCAGCCTTTCTCTCTCGCTTTGCAGTGAGAACAGAGGGAGTCTTTCTCACAGGCACGTGGGTGAAATATGGCTTGGAGACAATCCCCTGGCGAGTCACGGAAGGCCCATCACGGCAGGACAGGGCAGCCATGCTGGCCGGAGGGAAGCCCTGGAGGCTGGAAGTGAGCGGACAGGATGGCTCCAGGGACAAGCTCAGCGCCAGGGAAGTTGAAGACCCCTGGTCTATTTACAGCGCCTTGGGGGCTGGACCACAGCTGCCTAATTTATAGCTCAACACACAGCTCAGCACCGCCTCTGTCTGCAGGCGCAGGTCAGCTTGTGTGAGAAAGAGCCCCCCGCTCCCCGCCCCGCCCCATACTCCTGGGCCTGCAAGAGCAGGGCTGGCGTGAGCGCTCTTAGCCAGGGGTCTCTGAGTCTCCTCCTTGGGGGCTGTGAATCATAATAGTAAAGGCCTTTGAAAGGGGTGAGAAGCAGATCTGGCTTCAGCTGAGGCTCAAAATCTTTTTTTCTTTTTTTACCTTCCTACACGTGCTGGAGGGGAAAAGGAAATAATAAAGTTCCTGTGATCAAGCCTGAGGATGATAAACTAGGAAGAACGGAACTGCAGGAAGAGATGGGAAAACATTACAGGAGGCTGCAGTGTTTTACGGCCTGTGCGGCTTTTCTTTCTCTCTCTTTTTTAAGGGAACAAATGAAAGGGCTTGGATTTTAATTAGGCTACTGAAAGACAAAAATTATCCTGGGTTTACACAGATGAGGGTGGGCTCCAGGCTGCCTCTTCCGCCTCCATCTCCCACTGACCCGATTGCAATCTCCAGGAGGCCTGAGGCACAGTCTCTCCCCTCCTGCACCCAAGCGAGTTATGAATCAGGCTCCAGGAAGCCAGTGCTGGAGGGAAGGGACCTCTGAAATCCCATAGATTTCTGATTCTCAAACTGTGCTCCCTAGAACACTCTCCTAAGCTACACCTCGGCATTGGGAGGTAGAGGGAGAAGGGACGCCAACCTCCAAGCCCCTGACATCCTGCTTCGATCCCAGTAGCTCAGTTTTTACCTATTGGGATTCTTTATGTAAATGAAAGATGTAACCACTAAAAATAAGTTTGTAGGCCACTGATCTGGTCTGATCATCTCATTTTACAGATTAGGGCCTCCGAGGAAGTCCAAGGAGGAAAGGCTAGTTTCAGGTCATGCTGCAAATGAACAGCCAACCTGAGGCCTGAGCCATGGCATCTTGTTTAGGCCACTGTTCCTTTCCTAGCACCATCCTGTTTGCAATTATTTTGTCTGCTATCACGGTATCCTTGCTGATAACGCCAAAGCTACACTCCCAGTCCAGACCCCAACGCTTGTGCCTAAGACCTGTATGTCCAGCTGTTTACCCGAGGTCTTGAGTACCTGCAGTCCATCACATCTCCCATGCACCCTCTGTCCCTGGTTGAAGTCAACCTCCCAGTCTCCCAGTGGCAGCTCCAGAATTTTTATAGGAGGGAATAAAAGGCAGTCAGGCTGGAAGGGGGAATGGTGCTAGCGAACTTGTCTACAGCTGAGTCTGCATGGCAAGTGAGCTGATTTCTTAGGTTAGATGTTTAATTGGGTGCTAAGGATGCTAATGGAGACCTCCTCCTGACTCAGCCACTGCAGTCATCCCGAGTGGAAATCCGGAGACGTTCTTGTCTCTGTCTTCATGTTTCCCGCCTGCCCCATCCAATCAGTAACCAAATCCTACTAAACTGACTTCTGAAATAATGTTTTACTTCATCTTCTGTCCTCTACCAGCTCTATGTGAAAGGTCCAGGCCTCCTGGCCTCTTCTATGTCAGCTTTGGAGGCCAGGGCTCTGTCTTTTGTGTCCACCTCTATATATCCACACTCATCAAGCACCCAACACATACTTGTCACTCAGTAAATATTCATGAAAAGGACAGATTGACAGATGAACAAATGGATGGACTACTGTAACAGTCTCTTAACTGGTCTCTTTTTTTTAAAGTTTTACCTTCTTTAAATATGCCTTCTATCTTCCTTCTGGGAAGATTCATCGAAGACATAAATTGCCAAGGCACTCTCCTTACTTCAAACCCGTCTGTGTTGGCTCCTTGTTCCTCCCTAAGTTGAAGCTTTCTGCTCCAGCACACAGGGTCTCCACGACTGGGTCCTGGATTCCTCTTCAGTCTCATCTCCCCGGCGCCCTGTCTGCCCTACTTACAACTCCCCTTTGGCGTATCCTTCTTTATCTGGCCCACTTTCACTCTTCTTTTAAACCCAGCTCAGGGGACATCGCCCTTAAAAACCACTCCTGCCACTACCACTCCTGTTCGAGGCTGGTGGGAGCCTTTCTTCCCATTCCACAGCGTAAATCTCCATTCCTGCCATCACTGCCCTGAGCTGAATGATCTGTTATGTGCCATCTACCCCATTAGACTGCTCAGTCCTTGAAAACTAGTCCCCTATCTTATTCATCTGTCTCCCCAACACCTAGTACAAAGACCAGCATGGAGACAATAGTTGTTTTTCTGTTGCTGTTTTTGGACATGCCACACGGCATGTGGGATCTCAATTTTCTGACCAGGAATCAATCCCTGGCCCCCTGCACTGGAGGACTAGAGTTCTAACCACTGGACTGCCAGGCAAGTCCCATAATTGGGTTCTGAAATGAGTAACTGTGCCCCCATGGGGCTGATTCAAAGAAGCAAAGCCTCAGAAGTCTTCCTTACAGCTGAGTGTGCTCCGAAGGAAGGGGTCGAACCAGTTTTTCTCTGTTGCCCCACCCAAGGTCATCGCAGGCACTGGCTATCTCCAGTATTACCTGGTTCTCTCAAGCCTTTCCAAGATACTTGCTGACGGGGCACTGTTCTCGCTTACTCTTACAAAGTGGGCGGGGAGGCAGGGGCAAGGGGGTCAACAGCACAGCGGTAGACCCTCTCCTGCCCTCCAGCCGAGTGGCAGGAAGGCAACCATCATCCCAGGTATCACTGAGACTTGATCAACTTGCCGTGTGGAGCTACCACATCCACCCCTTGCTGCCACCCACAGAGGGACCATGGTCAGCCCAATCCAATGCAGACGCATCACAGGAGGGTACCCTTACAGCCCTGCGATGGGAGCAGGAAAGGGCTGGGCACAGCATCGACCAGTGGGGAAAACTGCCAAGCTCCAGGCTGCAGAATGCTCTCTCTCCAACTCAGAAGTGAGGAGCACAAGTAACCCCAACATGCCCCTTCAGGCCAGTGGCAGGGCATCTGGGGACATAAGTGTCTCACTGCTCAAGAGGCAAGAAATAATCTGCACTCAGGATAAAGGCATTTTGGACCAGAATAAGTGAGGTGTTTTTTTTTTTTTCTTTCTTTCAGGACATGTCAGAGGAAGCGGCTGGTCCCCAGGATGTGGACACACTGAAGATAATGGAAACAGAGTCCTCCCCGTAACGCACCTCTGGGTTCCACTGCTCCCTCTGCAAAAGGATCTCTTCCTGCTTCTTCTAAAGGAGGCTGCAGAGAGTGGGAAGAAAAGACTTTTTGGGGTCATCTCACAGCCTGTGTTCAAATCCTAGATGCGCAGTTGATTAGCCACACGCTCGACGGAAAGTTATTGCACAATTTTGAGCCTCAGTCCCTAACTAGGAAAAGGGGAGTGGTGATATATATTTGAGCTGGTTTACGTGAGAGTTCATGGAGATAATATGGGTGAGGAGTCTTGTGTGGTGCCTGAACATCACAGGCACTCAGCACCTGCTGGCTCTCTCCTTTTACCCTAAATCTTCCTAGGATGTCTCGCCGCCACCTCAAGTCTGAGGATTGGGCCATGGTAAGAGTAAGCCTATTCCAGGGATTTCCCTGGTGGTCCAGTCACTAAGGCTTGGCCTTCCAATGCAGGGGGTACAGATTTGATCCCTGGTTGGGGAGCTGATATCCCACATGCCTTGTGGCCAAAAAACCAGAACATAAACAACAGAAGCAGTGTTGCTGTTGTTCAGTTGTGTCGAACTCTTTGTGACCCCATGGACTGCAGCACGCTAGGCTTCCCTGTCCATCACCATCTCCTGGAGTTTGCTCAAACTCATGTCCAGTGAGTCGATGATGCCATCCAACCATCTCATCCTCTCTCATCCCTTTCTCTTCCTGCTCTCGATCTTTCCCAGCATCAGGGTCTTTCCCAATGAGTCAGCTCTTCAAATCAGGTGGTCAAAGCATTGGAGCTTCAGCTTCAGCATCAGTCCTTCCAGTGAATATTCAGGGTTGATTTCCTTTAGGACTGACTGGTTTGATCTCCTTGCAGTCCAAGGGACTCTCAAGTGTCTTCTCCAGCACCATAGTTGAAAGGCATCAATTCTTTGGTGCTCAGCCTTCTCTATGGTCCAACTCTCGCATTCATACATGAGAAACCATAGTTTTGACTATTTAGGCAAAGTGATGTCTCCGCTTTTTAATACGCTGTAGCAGTATTATAGCAAATTCAATAAAGACTTTAAAAATGAGCCACATAAAAAAATCTTTAAAAAAAAAGATTTAAAAAAATGAATAAGCCCATTCCACAGGAAGGTGAAATTTAGGGTAGGTGATTTAGGAGCAATGAGGCCAAGATAAAAGAGAAACATCCAAGAGCTTCATGGGGGACACAAGCCATGAGTCCCGAAAACAGGGTCTTGACTGCCCCACCCCTGTTTAGGCCACTCTTGGAACACATTCTGAAGTTTGGGCCTTCTTGCTCTTAATGGAAGTAAAGGAGGGAGAGTGAATACCAAGAAAGGTAGTAAAAATGATTAAAGGAATCAGAATTCTTGACCTATAAAGGGAGGTTAAAGGAACATAATATGTGGGACCCAGAGAGCCAGGACCCATGAGGACATGATAACTTCCCATAAATATGCGAGACACAGCCACATAAAAGAAGGGCAAGAATTATTTCAGGAAGCTGGGGACACCATTAAAAGAAGAAATGGCCTGAAACTAAAATAAGAGAAAGTTAAATCTGGGCCTTGGGAACATTGGCTGATGGGGAGGGTGGGGGCCAAGATACCCAGCTTGTTGGTGCAAAGTCATCAAAAAACAAAAGCCACGTCCCAGGGTTACTGTCCCTGTTTGGGGAGAAATGGCCACTTTGGGACCCATCTGGGCCACTCGGGAAGTGTTCTGACTCTCCGAGCTGAACCGAGGTTTCTGGGCATCCAGTTCCTGACAGACAGGGCCCTGGTGCCGGCTGCTGGGCTGTCTGCTATCTGGGCCCAACCTCACTCTTGAAATACAGAGACAGGTGCAGCCAGTGCCTGCTGTGGGCTTGGCTCAGCTGACTGGAGCATGAGGCCAGGAAGCCAAGGTCACAAGTTTCAGTCTCATGTGGGCTTTGCCAAGGCTTGCTGTGACAGAATATGGCTGGACAAGTAAACAGCTATCTCCACTGGTGTGAATGTGCTCCAGAGCACAAGCCCCTCCCCAAAAGACCATTCCAGAACATGAGCCTCCAGAGTGCCCACTATGTGTAAACCAGCCGTAAATGTCCAAACACACTCTCAGGAGACAGCGTTTCTACCCAGGACTTCAACACCACACATTGAAGCTGCTCACCTGCCAGGAGGGCAGGTAGGTCAGGGGACATTGGGCTTGCGGGCATTGGGGCTTGGCTTTGGCCTTGGCTGAAGGCAGCTGTATTTCTGCTTTTAGGGTCTGGAGGAATGGAAGGAGCGGGCAGAGTCGACTGTGAACATTTCTCCCACCTGTTTGCACAGATCTCCTATCCGCCCATAAATCACTTTTACAGTCCTTCTCAAACTTCACGTAAAATTTATCTTGCTTTTTGCCTGAAATCGACTAAAAAAGAAAAAACGCTTTAATTACAAAAAGAGACACCAAGAGCAGAACACATGGAAAGCCCATTCAATACTCATTTATTCATTCAATCAATACATATTTATTGAGCACCAGGAATGCGTGAGGTGTGACGGAGGCCACGAGATGAATAAGGCATTCTCCCTACCTTCAAGGAGGTTTCCCTGGTGGGGGTGGGGGCAGTCACCGACAGACAGAGACACAAAAGTTATAAGATAGGCTGAAGGTGATTTATATGAACAGAGGGGTAGACTATTAAGTAACTCAGAGGAGAAATGAATCATTCTGACAGAGAGGATCAGGGAAGCTTTCAGAGAGGAGGTGACATGTGACCCGGGTCTGGAGTAAAGAGTGGAATTTTATCAGCAAAGATGGCAGGAAAGGGCATTTCAGGCATGGGGAAGACCATGGACAAAGTCATGGGGGCAGGAAAACACTGGTTGTCTATAGGGATAGTGGCCCAGTAAAGGCAGAGAAAGGGTTTCCCAGCCTGGCCCCCAAGTTTGGGCTCTCAACTACTGTCGTCTCTTCTTAGTGGTAAAGAACCTGCCTGGTAGTGCAGGAGACATGAGAAACTCGAGTTCGATTCCTGGATCTTAGGTTCTATCCCTGGGTTGGGAAGATCCCCTGGAGGATGGCATGGCAACCCACTCCAGTATTTTTGCCTGGAAAATCCCATGAACAAAGGAGCCTAGTGTGCTACAGTCCATGGGGTTGCAAATAGTCAGATACAACTGAAGCAACTTGCCACACATACAAAGCTAGGGAATAGGGCACCAGGGTAGGGTTGGGGAAGGTGTCGATGGTGACAAGGCAGTATATTACAGTCATATCGCTAAATGGCTTAATGCATCCCAAGGACTTTGTACTTTTATTTTATAAAAAAAGAGGAATCCTAAGAAGTTCTTGAGTGGTGAACAATAATAGCCAGGTATGCATGTTAGGGAAAAACATATATATATATATATATATATGTTGATATAGGATAGACTCAAGAAGTGAGAGACAGGACACAGGCAAAAAGCTCTCACCAAGCAAGATGTCATTAAAGATCTCACCAGGGGGACTTCCCTAGTGGTCCAGTGGCTAAGACTCTGAGCTCCCAATGCAGGGGTCCCCCGTTCGATCCCTGGTCAGGAAACTAGATCCCACATAATGCAACTAAGGATCCTGCGTGTCGCAATGAAGATCAAAAATCCTGGGTGTCATAACCAAAACCCGGCACAGACAAATCAATAACTAAATACTAAAAACAAATAGATCTTACCATGGAGTGGCAGAAGAAATGAAAACTCCACATTTCTGTAGGATCACATATAAGTTGGGGCTTCCCCGGTGGTGCGAGTGGTAAAGAACCCACCTGCCAATGCAGGAGACGTAAGAGATGCGGTTCAGTCCCTGGGTTGAAAAGATCCGCTGGAGGAGGGCATGGCAACCCGCTCCAGTATTCTTACCTGGAGAATCCCATGGACAAAGGAGCCTGGTGGGCTACAGTCCGTGGGGTCACAAAGAGTCGGACACAGCTGAAGAGATTTAGCATGCCCGTATGCACGGGCATGTTATCACAGCACTGTAGCAGCACATTTCCTCAACCGCTTCCTTCTGCCTAGAACGTCCTCCACCCCATCCAGCTGGTTCACTGCAGAGATCAATCAGCTCAAGCTTTCCCTTCACCCCTAACCCCTGTCCCTGCCCTGTACTCCCGGTGCAGCCCAGACATTCCTACACCCAGTACTACTAGAACTACTATTATTAATTGTTTGGCCACTTGTCAACCTCTGCCACCAGACTGGGAGGTCCTGAGGGTTTGAACTTTGGTTCTCTTTACCTCTGTAGTCACAGGACCTGGGTCAGACTAGGCATTCAGAAAGGGTTCGCTCCAGAAGAGATCATCCCTAGAGCACCCTGTGTGTACAACTGCATCTCCTCCTTTCGTATCCAGGTGCATAAGTTCATCCATTTTGAAACGCGTGTGGACCAGCGTTGTGTCCAGCACCGACCTCTCCAACACGTTCTCACTCTGAGCCCCATCACCTATTTTCAATGTTCGTTATCCCAACTAGCCTCTCTCAACTCCATTAAAATAGGATGAATTTTTTTCAGCTCTCATGCAGCACTCCATATTAGGTGATCTGGGCTGAAACACAATCTGTTTGCTGATATCAAAATGCTGCTGCTCACCCAGGGGATTAACACTCTGACAAAATCATTAGAAACCTGATGGAGTGGTGAGGCCTCCTGAGCTTGCCGAACACTCATTCCTCAGCCTAATGAATGCCTTCCTCCCAGGCCACAGAGTTACAACCCATCCATTTCCCTGTCTTCCGGGCCGCCTGGAGACACCTGTAAATGCCTTGGGGAAGGTTCGCCCCCAGCTGGCTAGGCCACCTCCCAAGACCTCCATCTAAGAACTGCCCGTGTAAGCTGTGGCTTTTTTGTGTGTAGAGAATAAACATTTGATTTCCACTTCCGAGTAGGAGGGGAGAGTCTGAGGCAGATCAATACTTCCTCTGGGAACAACCAGAAATGCTAGATGAAATGCAAAATGCATTTGTGTTAAAGTCTCGTAGGGGCTTCCCGGGTGGCTCAGTGGGTAAAGAATCCGCCTGCAGTGCAGGAGATGTAGAAGACACAGGTTTGATCGTGGGTCAGAAGATCCCCAGGAAGAGGGCATGCAACGCATCTCAGTATTCTTGCCTGAAGAATGTCATGGACAGAGGAGCCTGGCGGGCAACAGTCCATGGGGTTGCAAAGAGTTGGACATGACTGAAGTGACTGAGCACACACATACACATCCAAGGTCTCATAGACCTGCTGGAGCAAGGGGATTAGCGAGGATATAATCACCCAGGGGGAAAGTGAGGAGAGGCAAACTCATATTCTAGAGTTGTTTCTAACCTGGAAGATTTCACCATTTTTGAGTGTAGGACAAGAGGCTGAGAATATTTTACATAGGCACAGGGCTGCTGCTAGGAGAAAAAAAGCCATCAAAGCTTCCAGCAGCATTAGTACTAGAAAGAGAAAATTAGAGGCATGAGGGGCCTCAAATGCATGGCCAGCTTTCCCCTGGGGTCATTTATGGAATTCTGAAAGCTGAATGTAATAGAAGGAGAAAAAAAAAAAAACTAAGCAGAAAGCCTCTATGAAGCAGAGAGTTTTCCTGCAGTATTAAGTTACTGAAAAGACAAGACGAGAATCCAGGACCTATCAAAGGAAGGGATCCTGTGAACACACGAGGCTCTCAATTAGCACTAGCTGTAAAGGAGAGGGACAGATCAGACCAAACCTTATCCAAACACAATTCTGCATGGACTTGGTTTAGTCTTGAGTTGGATTAAGATCACTGGTTGCACTCTGTCTAGCAGAGTAAACTCTCTCTTGAAGATCAGAGCATCCTACAGCCTATACAGTATCTAGCATTCAATTAAAAAAAAAAAAAAAAGGTATATCCAGAGTTAGAACCATACAACCAAAGTCCAAGAAGGGGAAAAAAACAGACAATAGAAACAGACCCACAGGTGATCCAGATATCCAAGTTCAAAGAAATATGTGATACTTTTGTTGTTCAAAAAATAGAAAATTTATATCAGTAGAATAGATTAAAATAAAGAATTTCACCAGAAAACTGGAAACTATTAAAAAGAATCACCTGGCAATCTTCCAAGTGAATCATAATAAAAACTTTTTAAAGAATGACAGTTTTCTTAACAGAGGGAAAATACAAAAGCTGGATCTCTGACTCTGCCTAGATCTAACTAAGAGAACCTAGGGAAGTCACTGAACTTCTCTGAGCCATGGTTTCCACATATGTCAAATAGTAAAATGAGACCTACTCTATCTACTTCAGGGCATCAAGAATATAAAATTAAATAACATACATGAAAGCTCTTTATAAATCATTATATAAATGTAAGGCATCATTATTATAATAGGCTGGCATCAATTCAAAATACAGAGCTTCTGCTCCATCACCAGAGGTATTTTATATCAATGACAAATTATTAGCGTGCCCTTGACTAATTAACGACCATATTGTTATAAGGGGTTTGACCAGAGAAAGCTGAGAGGGATAATAATAAAATAGCCATCTCTCGGTTACATTGGGGTTGATTATTCACTTTGTGGATTATCTCTGGACAGCTGCAATTCTAAACTAGCTTCTCCTATTGCTCAATGCATTTTTGGATCACACCCTTCAGTTTCCCAGATGGTGCATGCTCATGGAATGCAGACTCATTTTGATGTGTGCCTGATGAAACATAATCAACAAGGTAAATCTGAAGCAGAAACATCACAATGCCTTCCAAAGCCAACAGCAATAATGTTGGGACAGTTGGTTATTTTGATTCTCCACATCACTGCTCTTCCATTAGCATATGTAATGGAGAGTAATGTCTTGGCTTTCACAGGCAAAGGTGATGCAGTCCATTCACGACCAGTGGGACATTTGAGCTTCCCTGGCATAAAAGACAGGCACTCTGCAGGCCTTTGGGGGAATAAAACTATTAGAAGGTCAGGAACCTGGTCCAAATGGAGCTTTTACTCTTGTAAGGAAGATGGTATATGCCTAACCAATTATAACACAAGGTATAAATGATTTGAGTATTATAAGAGTAACAGAAATACAGAAATTTGTGCAAAAGCTGATTTGGTGTTGAGTTGATCACAGACTTTGGTGCCAAGGTGGCAACAGAATTTGACCTTGAAAGGCAGCAAAACTGGAAATGATCCAAGCAGAGGGAAGATTATGAGCAAAGACACAGCTGAAAAAAAATGCAGCATGGGTACAGCAAATTCAGTTCGATGACGGTGTCTATCAAGAAGAATTATTTTTTTAAAGAATGACATTTATGAAGCATTTCTAATGTGTCATGCATTTTATATACATTTCCCAATTGGTCTCAAAAATGTTCCTCTGAAGTATTAATAGATATTGTTCATCTCACTCTAGAGGTAAACTGAAACTCAAAAGTAAATTAATTTATTCAAGATCCATCAGCTACCAAGTGGACAACAGGATTCAGGCTCAGGGTAGGTTAGTTCTAAAGCCCACATACTTGCTGCCTCTGAGAGCAGCATTACGGACCCTCAGCCTGAATGGTGCTGTCATCATGGGGGACCTCCCACACATAGCTGATGTGGACGGTGGTCGTATCGAGACGGTAATTACAGCCACAAAGTAGATAAGACAGTCCAGAAAGGGTGAAGGGAGAGTCAAGGGATCAGGGAAGAAGGAAAATCAGAAAAAAAAGATAAAGAAGTAGTTGCTGCTAAGTCACTTCAGTCGTGTCCGACTCTGTGTGATCCCATAGACGGAAGCCCACCAGGCTCCCCTTTCCCTGGGACTCTCCAGGCAAGAACACTGGAGTGGGTTGCCATTTCCTTCTCCAAAAGAAGTAGTTAGGAGTAGAAAAATAGGAAAGGCTAATGGAAACCAAGATCAAGAGAGAGCTTCAAAAAGGAAGAGGTCACCCAAACTGTAACTGCTGCATCGAGGTAAAAGAGGGTGCCAGGATGAAGACCAAGAAAACGCCCTTTGGCTGGCAGTCTTGCAAAGAATGATTTCAATGGAGAGAGAAGTGCATATGTCCAGGTTATGCATGCTGCATAGCTGACCTGACCCAGGGACAGGGACTGCAGCTGGAGCAGAGCTTTCAAAACTCTCCTGATGGCACGAAAGGCATCATCTGGGGGTACATGTTAAAAATATGAATTTCCAAGTGTCATCCTAGTCCCACTAATTGGAATCTCCAGGGAGGAGGGCCTGGAAAGGGGCCCAGAAGGTTCTTAAATCACCAGGACCAGATTAATGTTTCTTAAACTTTAACGAACATGAGAATCCCCTTGCGGAGGGCCTAACTTGTAGATACTGATTTTGTAGGTATAGGGTAGAGTTTGAGATTATGCATTTTAACATAATCCCAGATAATTTCACAAACAGATGTGAGAGTTGGACCGTAAATAAGGTTGAGCACTGAAGAACTGATGCTTTCAAACTGTGGTACTGGAGAAGACTCTTGAGAGTCCCTTGGACAGGAAGATCAAAGCAGTCAGTCCTAAATCAACCCTGAATATCCATTGGAAGGACTGATGTTGAAGCTGAAGCTCCAACACTTTGGCCACCTGATGTGAAGAGTCAACTCAGCAGAAAATACCCTGATGCTGGGAAAGACTGAGGGCAGAAGGAGAAGGGGGCAACGGAGGATGAGATGGTTGGATGGCATCATCGACTCAATGGACATGAATTTGAGCAAACTCCGGGAGATGGTGAAGGACAGCTAAGCCTGATGTGTTCTAGTCCCTGGGGTCACAAAGAGTTGGGTACAACTGAGCGACTAAACAGCAACGATAGGTAATTTCAACTGCAGGCCTGAGGACCATATTTTTAACGACAACGGACTGGACAAAAGCTTACTTATCCCAGAGAGGTAGGTGCCAATACCTGGTTCTTCTTGGCACCCTTTGGTTTTTACCAACTGCGGACCGTGCTCCTGGCTCCTTTCCACACTCACCAATAGATGGCAGCAGATCTAAATGTCATCTTCCACAGAAGTGCAAGCTCAGAGGTTCCATTTCATTCCATCTGACTTCCTGTACAACCTAAAAAGCATCCTTCATTCACTTCCTCAAGATAAACAATTGGATCAGATGAGGACAGAAAAGCTTTCCCCGCTGACTTGGGTACAGAGTGAGTGAGTTCTCCTTCTACTAGGCTCTGTACCACATATAGTCTGCACCATTCACTGGGCACTTAAATGTTTTGTCCTCTTATGGTTATTAAATTGTCCTACACTGTCATTCATTTTTTTCACCTGTGTTAGTACTGTCTCCACCAGCCCTTGGAGGTCAGGAATCAAATATAATCCTTTTTCTTCTTAACCTTGACTTATAGTTGTTTGTTCATAATATTGAGTATGAATGAGAGAATGGATCAGTCAGTCATTAATTAAATCAGATGTACATTCTATTTGTTCCACTTTTCTTTCTTCCAGAAAAAAGTGGGGGGGGGGGAATGCTTACCAGAAAGTGTTAATGGTCTAGAAAAGTTTTGCACTTATTTGCAAAATCTGTGTTCATGATTTATCCCTTGAGAATCCTCCAACACATCACCAGGGAAAACTTTTCCTAGCCTGGCACATGGACACTCAGGACTAGTGTTTATCAAGACCAGGGTGTGAGGTCACAGTGGCTTCATGTGGTGTCAGCTGGTCTACCAAGAGACATGCTGGCCTTTCAAAACCATTCTCCCATTTTCTATGGCTAGTGTACCATTGTTGGCCAATATGCCCCACAGATATAAAATTCAGTTTTCCAGGGACTTCCCTGGTGGTCCAGTGGCTAAGACTCTGAGTTCCTGATGCAGGGGACCTGGGTTCCATCCCTGGTCAGGGAACTAGCTCCCACATGTCGCAATTAAAGATCCTGCATGCTGCAACTAAGACCCACCACAGCCAAATATATATATATATATATATATATGTTTTAATATATGTTTAAATTTCAGTTTTCCATTCTTTCTTAACAGTTAAAATATTTCAGCTGGTTAAGTCTTGTAGGTACTTCAATCAAGTCATTTATTGTGGATTCACTAGACTATGCCTACTTTGCAAAATGGTATATTTCTTTTTTCAGTAAACATTTTAGGCTGCTCAGTCCTAAGGCTCTCCACACTGTTCTCTTCCTAGAAGATGGCCTGATCTCATGGGTGGGGATAACACTTACATGCCAATGATCCCCCTATTACCTGTCTGTCCAAGACCTCTCTTCTGAGATCTACTATCTTATAACCATTTGACTGCCGTGACACGCTGACTTGAATATCTTAACTATTCCTGATCTCCCCTACCCCACCAATCCCAAGGCTGCTCCTATTCCACTCTTCCCCTTCTTAATAAATAACACTTCTGGATACTGAGCTGGTCAAGCTGGAAACCCGGTCATTCCTAACCCTCCAATCAACCTCCACATCTACCTACTACCAAGATTGGTCAATTCAACTTCAAATAGATCCATTTACTTCTTACCATCCCCACAGTGACCACCTAATATAAGCCAACATCATCTCTGGCCTAGGTTATTAAAACCCAAATCACTTTTTGAGCTTTCAAAAGTTTTGAGCATTCATTTGTACCCTCAACAATTTACAGGGTACCCTCTCTGTGTTAGTCAATACTCTCAAAAGAGCACAGCAAGTTCAGGGGAGACTTCCTTTGTGGCTCAGACAGTAAAGAATCCATCTGCCAGTGCAAGAGACCCAGGTTCGAGCCCTGGGCAGGGAAGAGATCCCCTGGAGAAGGAAATGGCAACCCGGTCCAGTATTCTTGTCTGGAAAATTCCATGGACAGATAAGACTGGCGGGCTATTGTCCATGGGGTCGCAAAGAATCGAATACGACTAAGCATGCACAGATGATGGTAAGTCATAAGCAAACCTGTTACAATACAGATGTTGATAAGGCAAGATGACCTAGGAGAGAGTGAACAGTAAAAGCAGGGAGAGGCGGCGCCAGGGCACACTTCCTGGGGAACATGGCCTTTAAACTGGGTTTGAGAGAGTGAGTAGGGATTCATCAGCCAGACACATGGGCAAAATTCTCCTGAGTACGGTGACAGGTAAAGTGTGACATGTTTAGGGGACACTCGGCAGAACAGAGTTAAGAGGGTAGACTAGATCACATGGGATGCTGTTAACTGCCAAACTGGGTCCCCTAAAATCCATATGTTGAGACCTAATCCTCAGAACCTCAGATTGTAAATGTATTTCATGATGCAACTTTTAAAGAGACCACTGAGTTACAGCGAGGTCATGAGGGCAGGTCTTAATTCAATCTGACTAGTGTCCTGGCAAGAAAAGGAAATATGAACACACAGAGAGACCCCAGAAGGGCATGTGCAGAGAGGAAACAGCACGTGAGAAAAGGATGAGAAGGTGGTTATTTGCAAGTCAGGGAGAATGGCCTCAGGAGAAACCATGCCTGGCCAGCACCTTGACCTTGGACTTCCAGCCTCCAGAACAGTGAGAAAATAATCATCTGTTGTTTAAGCCACTCAGTATTTTGGTACAGAAGCCTGAGCAAATGAACATGCACTTGAGTTTGAACCTGGATGTAACAAGTGACTGGGGAAGGGTTTAAGCAGGGGAAAACACTCTTCATCCAGGGCTTCCCTGGTGGTCCAGTAGTTAAGAACCCATCTGCCAATGCAGGGGACGGGGGTTTGACCCCTGGTTTGGGAAGATCCCACATGCCGCAGGGCATCTAAACCCATATGCCACAGCAACTGAGCCCTGGCTCTAGAGCCAGTGTTTCATAGCAAGAGAAAGCACCTCAATGAGAAGGCTGCTCACTGCAACTAGAGAAAATCTGCCCGCAGCAACGGAAGCCCCAGCACAGCCAAAAATAATTTTTTTTTTAAAAGAAAAGGCTCTATTCATCCATCTCTCACTCCCCATAAGCAATGTGGACGCTGTGTGAGGAGCTGGTAGTACAGCTCAAAGAAGGCTCAATCTACAGAAATGACACTTTACATAGAGATGAAAGAAATGGAGAGGAGGTCAAATTATGGTCTAGACAAAGTATGCGTGAGGCTCTAAGACAGGAAGGCGGGGGCCACATTCAAGAAACTGACCTTAGGCCAGTGTGCGCAGAGTTGGGTGAGACAGGAGAAAAGCTCTAAGAGATGCAGATGAAGGGGTCAAGGCCAGATCATGCAGGGCTTCACAAGCCTCATAAGCAAGCATGTCTCTTCTCTGGAGAATTCTCCTGGGGGCCCAGGCTGACTCCCTGATGGGGATGGAAGCTGAGGCCGTGGCCATCTTCCCTTTCACTGAGCAGCTGGAGGAAGCCCTCCCCGCCGTCCGTCTGGCTGCCCATGGACTGCCAAGGTGACACCACCAAATGCATTTCTTCCCAGTCAGGGCTCAGAGAGACACAGGATTTGCATTTCAATTTGACTTCTTTCCGATGATTCCAGCCAAAGCTTGGAAATCACTCCCCCTTGTCATTCTCTCATCAGTTCTGTTTTCCTTTTTTCCTCCCTCCACCCCACGGAGGGCTCTTTTTTTCCCTTGACATCCTGCTCTTCGATGCAGAGAAAAGTCATCCTTAACAGCAGTTTTATTGCCCGGTGATACTAACACAATGAAGGAAATCACTGCTAATTTTTATGAATTATCTCATCATCTGCAACTAATTAACAGCTGCTAAAAAAGCAGGCATCCTGCCTCCCCTTGGAGGCTCTTTACCTCGAGCATGCTTCCCAACAGCCCTACCCTCGCTGTCAAGGAGGGTCCTCTGCTGGAGATGAGCACTTGCCCCCCAGCTCCATGCCCCACCCCCAGCCCCAACTCTGCACTTTCCAGCCTGCCCCAGCGAGGGGAGGCAGCAGTGGGGGGCTGACCAGTTACCCTCAGTCATCGCTGGGCCGCCTGTGATGCGATGATTTAGGCTAGCTGGAAACTTTATTACAATCCAATCTAAGTGGGCCGCCGCTGCCTGTTCTCATTACCCTCCTCCCCAAAATCAGGCCTTGGCCCCTGTGCCTCGCTGAATGTGTCTATAAAACTGAGTGAACAGGCAGCCAACAGCTAAATGGCACTTAATCAGGGAATAATCTAGACCCAGGTGGACAGTAAGTACTGAGCGGGGCAGAGGGAAGAGAGGGAGGGAAGAGAAAACCACGGAGGAGGTGGAGGCACACTCGCATATGCTGCAGCCTCCGGAGAGAGGAGCTGCCCAGAAACGCAGGACCCCGGGCGGGACAGGGCCGGGGGACCATGGCCAGAGACACGGGAGCCCAGAGCGGTGACATGACCCTGGAACATCCAACAGTGCGCACAGCCTGGGGCTCACTCTCCTCCCGGGCTTCCCGCCTGAGCCCCACTTCTCTGAGCACAGTCCTGCCCCGACCTGCAACTTCCCCATCCCTCTCTACTCTTCCTCCAACCTCATCCCTTCCTGAGCCTATCTAAGGAGCCTCTCTTCAAGCGCCCTGGCATCTGGCCAAACCCCAGGCAGCCGCTGGTGATGTCTGCAGAGATGAAGGGAAGGGCTCTGAGGGATGGGGTGAAAAGGCTGGAGGCCAGTCCATCCCACTGTGGGGCAGAGACTCCCTGGGTGGGAGTCGGGCATCAGAGTCACGCCGGGCAGGCGGCCCCTGTGATGCCAGTCCGAGCACACAGTCCTTCTTCTAAAGGTCAGATGCTCCAACGGTGTGCCTGTTAGAATTGAAAAGGCCAGAGACTGCACATCGAGTTATGGGGAGAGGAGGGGTGCAGGGAGGATGCTCCTGGTCTGAGTCTCTTTCTCCTCCTTTCTAAATTCTGAGACACTCGGCCGGTTAACACCTCCACTCCCACCAGAATGTTCCAGGCTCCTTGCTGTTCTGTTTCAGGATGCCTAACTTAGCTCATGTCGTCCCCATTTCCTGCCCCAGGGTCCCCATTTTCAAAGTCACAGGGTACACAGTCCCAAGGGGCACAAATACCTTCTTCATGGCAGCCAGGGTAAGAGCTGAGTCTTTCCTTCATTCCACCAATGTTTACTGAACCCCTGCTATGAGCAAGGCTGAGAGGGGCGGTCTTGGCCCCCAGAGAAACCAATGCCTGAACAACTCTCATCACTATATGCTATGATCCGAAGGCTGGGGTGGAGCTGGCTGCCCACAGCGCACTGTGGAGCAGGGAAGGGCAGACAGCCCTGTTATGGGCAAGGAAAGGACAGTCACGGAAATTTCCTTAGAAGAAGAGCGAGGTTTTGAAGAAAATTCTGCAGGGGGAGTTGAGGTGAGAAGATAAAGCAGATGGAGCAAAGGCCCAGGGGTGAGACACACACAGGTGCTCCAGGGCCCCAGTGTGTCTGGAGGGCAGGATGCCTGATGGCAAGTGTTCACGGGGCAGGGATGGAAATGGGGGCGTGATGATGAAGGCTGGGGCTGTCTGGATGGTCTGCAGCCTACCTGTGAAGCCCTCAGGGGCCCTGGAAAGGCGCTTCTTGAGTTTCCCCTTTAGAGCCCTCCTTAGATGTTGGGGTCGGGGGCATGGAGATGCTACGGCTTCCAATCCTTGGGCACCAGGGCCCAGAAGTGCCCAGGCCCCCACCACCTCCACTGTCAGACGCCCTGGCGGCCCCACCCTGAGGCTTGGGCAAGGAAGCCAAGGAAGCTTGACTCAACATCCTGAACCTCCCACTCCCTGCCCCAACACAGTGGTCCACTCCAGGTGGCCCCAGGTGGCCCTGGGCACAAGGTGTCCTGGAAACTGCTGGCAATTCATCCTAAGCACCCCAGGAGAGCACAGGGGAAGTCAAGAACTCCAGTCTCTGTACTCCTTCCAGGCCTCAGGGACACGATTTCCGTTCTCTTCCTGGACTGTTTACTCAAACAGTTAAGCTTAAGCAAAAGAGGGAACTCCCCCCATGGCTCAGCAGGTAAAGAATCCGCCTGCAATGCAGGAAACACAGGAGATGTGGATTTGATTCCTGGCTTGGGAAGATTCCCTGGAGGAGGAAATGGCAACCCACTCCAATATTCGTGCCTGAAAAACCCATGGACAGAGGAGCCTGGCATGATGTAGTCCAAAGGGTCGCAAAGGGTCGGACATGACTGAGGGACTGCGCACACATCCATGTAAAAGAGGAGAGGACAATGGTTCTGAAGCAAGGCAGGGAAGTAATAATGAGTATATGGTCTCCAGAGGCAGACAGGGTGTGGGTTTTAATGCTGGTTCCAGCCTCATACCAGCTGTGTGATCCTTGGTAACTTATTTACTCTCTGAGCCTCAGCTTTCTCATCTGTAAAATGGACACGATGGCAGAATTAAGTGATTTTGAACAGCATAGTCCCTGGTACATAACAAATACTTAATAATGTTATTATTATTATAAGGCTAGATAGTTCTGACTTCAAAAGTCCCAACTCTTACTCTTACTTTACACTCTTTTTTCCCTTTTAGAGTGTCCTCTCCAACTCCCATCTCCACTCCCTCTATTTCAAAGGATTTCCCCCCCTTTTTTTAAAAAAAAAAGTACTCCTGGGACTTCCTGGTAGTCCAATGGTGAAGACTCAGTGATTCCACTGCAGGGGGTGTGGGTTCGATCCCTGGTCAGGGACCCAAGATGCTGCATGCTACGCAGTGTGGACAATAATAATAATAATTTAAAAATACTCCTGGCAGAGCCTGTTGCCTGGTCACCAGTCAAGCCACCTTCACTCTCCTTCCCCTGGGGCATTGTGCTGATCTTACAAGGCAGGGACCCTCCAGGCCCCTCTCCTTGGTGCCTTCCTGGGAGAGAAGGACCGGATACATTTAACAGGGTAGGATAAATAGCAATAATAATATATGTTCAGCCATTAGCCGCATAAGTAATCAAAGATCACTGCCATATGATTCCTGGTTAAACATCATTTGGAATCTAATAAATAGGAGGCTATAAATAAAGACAACGAGCAGATTCGTCCCCTCTGAGCAGCGCAGCCTCTGCTCTTATTTTTAGCCTAAAGGTGCCTTCAGCGCTGCTCCTGTGGTTCAATTTTAAGTTAATTTCTCTCTCTCCAATGTCTGCAAAGGAAACCTGCAAGGGCAGGAGGGGGCAATGACGGGGGCTCAGGCTTGGCGTCTGCCTTCTGCTTCTCTAAAGAAATTAAGGAACTCCCAGCTGCCAATGCAGGGTAGACGGGTTCAATCCCTGGTCTGGGAAGAATTCACATGCCCTGGGGCAACTAAGCTCGTGTACCGCAACTACTGAGCCTAAGTGCTACAATCACTGAAGCCCTCGAGCCTATAGCCCGTGCTGCACAACACAAGAAGCCATTGCAGAAAGAGAGCACCCCCGCTTGCCGTAAATAAAGCAAGCCTGCACGCAGGAATGAAGACCCAGTGCAGCCAAAAAAAGAGAGAGAGAGAGAGAGAAATCAAAGTGTCCCAGGGCTCTTGGGTAGACCTCCTTCACGGTCACCTTCTCCCCACTTCTCCCGGGGGTTCCTCGCAGGGAGTATAGTGGGCACAAGAATGAGAGGCACCTGGTGTGACAGACAGAGCACAGGTTTGGGGCCAAAGAAATCCAGGTTCAAATCCAGGGCCTTCTATGTTCTGCACGGGCGACCTCAATCCCTCCAAGCCTTGGATTCTATACCTACCTACAGACCAGGCTTCATCCAACCCACCTCTGAAGACCATTGCAAAAATTAAGTTATATAACTTGTAGTCAGTGATGGGCACACATTAGCTGCTCAATACATACGAATGTCATTCCAGCCCCTGGATACAGTCCTTGAAAGTGATGGGCCCCCACCCTTTCATTAGATGGAAACAGGTGACATATCAAGAAGGCAAAAAGAAGCCCAAAGTGCTGACGACCATTGCTTAACTCTGGAACTAGCCCATTAGCACTCAAGGCGTTTCTGCTTTGTGCTACCCTGGAGTTCCTTCATGTCTGAGTCTTGCCTTTTCACATTAGAACCTTAACAACAAAGTATAATGTTCCCAGTATTTCCCACAGAGCCTCAGCCCACTGCAGGGCACTGTCACCGTTAAATAAGGGCCAAGAGAAACAAGCTGGATCAGCTTAAAGCTCAGGTTTCCTAACTCCTGATTCATGGCAGTATCTTCTAATATCACATGCTTTCCTAAAACACCAGAGAAGCTGTCCCTTTCTGGAAGGATGACAAGCAGAGTAAGAGACAGTCTGCTGAGACTCTGGGGGGACATAATTCTTTCCTGGCCCCATGGCAGGAAATAAACACATCACTCCAAGCCAAGCCCGGCAGAGCCCACGTGACGTGGCCTCAGATAACACTCCACTTGGAGGCTACTCCTTTGGAACCCTGACACATTAAATCAGCGTGATGAAGAGCTTCCCGCTGCCCAGTCCCTTTGTGACTCTGTCTCCTGTGGCACAGCCTCAGTCACAGCCATGTGGCTGTCCTGTCAGGTTCCTTCTGCCCATCGAGGAAACACATCCGCTTCAGGGCTCTGGGCTGTCTGGTTCTCATGCAGAGTGGTTAACCGTAACAGGAGTTAGGCAATCGGGTCAAGGGTTGGCCTGGGTCCAGTTTCCAAGCACAAGTGTGGTCCCCTGCACATAGCTCTGCTCATGAGAAGGCTTTCAAAAGGCTCAGGCTCCTGTCTTGGAAGCCATCCAAACAGAAGAACAGAATAATGGCCCCCAGAGATGTCCATGTCCTAATCCCCGGAGTCCGCCACCGTGTTCCTTTCCAGGGCAGAACGGACTCTGCAGATGTCATGAAGGTTCCAGACCTTGAGATGGGGAGATTACCCTGGATCATCTCAAGATAATCTGGTGAGTTCTTAAAATTGGAGAACATTTCCGTGGCTGAGGCCAGGGAGCTGTGATGTGAGAGTGAAGTGACCCAGAACTTTGAGAAGGGAAGAAGGGGGCCACGAGCCAAGGCATGCAGCACTTGGGGGGCTGAGAGCAGCCTCCGCTGACAGCCAGTAATAAAACAAGAACCTTGACTTGGTGACTGCAAGGAATTGAATTCTGCCAACAATCAAAATGAGCAGGAAATGAATTCTCCCCTAGAGCCTCCAAGAAGGATCACAGTCCTGCTGACATCTTAGTATTAGCTCAGCCTGACTTCTGACCACAAATTAATAAATTTGTCTGGATTAAGCTACAAATTGTGGTAATTTGTTACGGCAGCAGGAGAAAGCTATAGTAATAATAACTATGGTAGAACTACTTTTAATAACTACTATTTATTGAACTACTAATTATCAGGCACTGTGCTATCCATTTTGGATACATTATCGTGCATAAATCTCAGTATATAGGGTGTGTATAATTACCCCATTATCTAGTAGAAAACAGAGGCTAAATAATTTGCCCAAGGTCACATGCTAATTCATTTTCAAGTTTGTATGTCAATAAAGCCCAATTCCATTTAACAGCCCTGCAATGCCATCCAGAATTACGCCTGCCATAATGTTGGGCAAACTACTGGTTTTTTTTTAAAGAAACGAAAGGGAATTAATATTTACTAAATATTACTAGATGCTACAAACCATGGATGGTACATATGATATTACATATCTCTTTTCAATTAATATGATAACCTCCTCCTGTGGTAAAGCATTATCTCCAGCTTTCAGACGGGAAACTGAGCATGAAAAAGGTTGAATAATTTGTCTAAAGGAACATGGCTAGTAACAGAGAGTCACACCCATGGATTTTTAATTCGAGACTGCCTTGTCCATGATGCTGAGGATATGAAGGCGTGGATGTGAACCCCAAGCTCCCCCAGGTGAACATCCTTATGACTTCACGGTAAGACAGGCACTGAATCAAGGTCCCAAATGAAGCCCGCCAGGCTGCCATCACAAGCCGACAGCAGCAGCCCCCTGCCCAACCCCAGGAGTGGTCCTGCCCAGAGGCCAGTATTACTCTCTGGCAGATAATTCCTGGGCTTCCCTTGTGGCTCAGCTGGTAAGATAATTCCTGGGCAGACAGGAAGAAGTTGACTACGTATAGGGAGAGCTCCAACGGGGGTGAATCCACAGATACTTATATTCACTTACATGCTATTTCATCTCCACCAACTCCACTCATTTCCATTTTAAATTCCTTTAGCACTCAAGGTTTTCCCAACTGGCTCTAAAAGGGAAATTGACATTAAAGGTAAAGGTCCCTTTAGGTTCAGAAACCCCAAGGGCTCCAGGAAGAGCAGGGAATGTCCCCATGATGGGCTTCAGAAAGTACCCTGCTTCCCTGTCCACTGGCCTGGGGCTTCCTCATGGCTGCCCAGAGGTGCGAGGCCACCCACCGCCACTATGCTCCCCCACAGGCTGGGATTGGTGCCTTTCTGGGACAAGCCCTTAGCAGAGCTTCCTGTGGAGGCCCCCAGGGCTATCTGCCTCCCTTTCCTGTCATCTCAGGGAAAATCCCTGTTCTTTCATCTGTGAGCTGAAAGCTCAAAGTCTCATGTTGTTAGATCCCTGGCACTGGGGGAAATTTATGAGTGTTGCCAGCAAAGTGGCATTCCCTCCCCTGCCTGTGTCACTCCCTGCTTGAAAGACCATGTTCTATGAAGGATGGAAAAGCATATCTTGGAAGAAACCACAGGGGTGACACAACTTGGGGAACATCCCAGCATCTGCCTCCTTAACACAGATATCTTCAGACACAGGGGCAACCTGCCGCCGGCTTTCAAAGAGCATCGGTCTGAGGTCAAGAGCAAAGCCAGCCTGAGAGGAGCCAGGGCGGGGGAGGGGGCACGCCTTGCACAGACATAGGTGGAAACCTAGATGGGCTTTTATTTTTTTTAACTGAAACACTGGTCAGTCAGTGCTTGGGTCCGACCAGGGGCTCAGAACCTGGAGACCAGCCCCCATCAGGCTGGAGCATGTTTGGGTGGTGGACAGGGAGAAGATGAGGGAGTGCCTGTCTCTGATTTGGAGACCACATCCCACCTGGAAAGGAGAAAAGAGAAAACCCATATTCAGAGGGCAGTGACCAGGATGATGAGTAGAATCCAGATACGGAAACGGAAGCAACTGTCAGACGCACTCACGATGAATCTCTGAAAGAAAGGAGCTGCTGGGGGCTGTGAAATGACAGGGCTTCAGATCTGAGAGGCGCCGTTGGCGGGAAGAGCACTAGGCCTGCTCTGTCAGCTCCTGAGAGACAGGCAGAGCTCACAGAGCCAAACTGTGGCTCGACAGATAGGAAAACTGATCGTCTGAGCTCTTCAAAAGTGGAATGGGTTATCCTGGGGTTCCCTGGCCACCATCAAGATTTTGTGACTCTGAGGACAGGCAGACAGGCTGAGTCCAGTACTGGGAGAATCTGTGGCAGACAAAAGGCAGGTACCCTGGTCAAAACTGGCAGCTTCAGGAAAGAGCTAGGAGCCGGTGGCAGGGTCCTAGTTGGGAGGCTGGGTCCAGATTCAGGTCCCCAGACTCTAGGAAGACTGAGGCAAGCAAGGCCTGGCCAGACCCCCGGGGGAAGCTCAGACACAGTCAAAATATGAGAGTGAGGTTTCAGACTTGATGACGAGACAGAAACTTGAGCCCTGCAGCAGCCGCACAGCTGGGAGAGGATTCTTAGTCAACAGCTCCGTGTTTGGATCTGAGGGACAAAGTTGGACCAGCAGCCAAGACTGGTTTTGATGCTGAGTCATTAACCTGCTGGCTTGGACTTCCTCAGTGAGATGGAGATTGGCCCTGGAACCGAGGGTTTGCTGCAAGGGTCAGAGAACCTGGGGACAGGAAGCCAGCAGGGTCACTGCACTGTCCTCGTTTAGAGGAACACTTGTTTAGAAGTGCTTTGCGAGTGGGACCATCTGCCTTCCAACAGCTTTCAAATTTGAAGCTCCTCAGGGACCTCCCTCGGGTCTGCATTGCTCACTCATTCAGTAGACATTTAGTGAGCACCTTCTGTGTACCCTGGAGGAGGAAAAGGCAGTCCACTTCAGTACTCTTGCCTGGAAAATTCCACGGACAGAGAAGCCTGGCAGGCTATAATTCATGGGGTCGCAAAGAGTCAGACAAGACTGAGCATGAGCTAGGCAAGATTCTGTGTACCAGGTGCTGCCTTACATGCCAGGGAGACAGCAGAGAACAAAACAAAGGGCTTTGGTTGACAGGAAGATGCATAATAAACAAATAGGACCCAGTTTATCAGATGGTGACAAGTGCTATTAAAAATAAAAAAGCAAGGAAGAGAGAGAGAGAGAGATGGCGGGCATGACCTATAGGAAATGACAGCGTGAACCACACACACATCTCGGTGAAGACTGTCCCAGGCAGAGAGGATACCAAGGAAGCCAGGGGGCGGAGGCTGGTACGGAGTGGGCAAGAGACAGAGGGTAAGGAATGAGGAAAAAAGTAACAGAACAAGGGGGAAGACCGTGGAGGATCCCAAGGGAGGGACCCTAGAAGGACTCTTTCTTTTCCTCTGACTTGAGATGAGAAGGCACTGAAGGAGCTGAGCAGAGGGCTGACACAATCCAGCTCATATTTTAAAAGAATCATCCTTGCTGCCATCCTGAGAAACAAAAGTGACAGGGCAAGAGAAACAGAGAAAGCAGTAGGAAAGCTTTGCAGTGATCCAGGGAGAGAGACTGCTGTCTTGGAACAGGAAGGCCACAGCAGAGGTGGCCAGAAGGGGCTGGGTTCTGGAAGGTGCAGCAGACAGGATCTGCTGAAGGGGAGTATATAGGATATCAGAGAAAGATGGAATCAGGCATGACTCCAAGGGTTGGGACCTAAGTCCAAAGAGATAGGATGCCATCACCATATATGAAATGGAGGAGATGGTATGAGAAACAGGCTTGAAGGGGAACATCAACAGCTCAAGTTTGGACACATTGAGTTTGAGTTTCTCTTAGACCTCCAAGAGGGGATGTGGAGTAGGCATATAAGTCTGGAGTTATGGGGAGATATCAGAATTGGTGATGACATTGAAGAGTCGTAGCATCAAAAGCCACGAAGCTGGATGAGATCATTAGGCAGTGCGTGGAAAGAGAAGAGGTCTAAGGACAGAACCCTGGGGCACATACGTATTCAGAGGTTGGAGACAGGAGAAGGAAACAGCAAAGGAGCCTGGGAGCTACTGAGGGAGGTTAAGAACCAAGATGGAGTGTGACCCAGAAGCCAAGAGAAAGAAGCGTTTCCAGGAAGAGGAAGTGAAAGACTATGTCAAATGCTGCCGGTGAAATGAGTCCTGGAGACAGGTGATTGGATGAGGTCATGGAGGCACCATGGGTGGGAATGAAAATCTGAAAACCCATAGGGAGGGAGTCCTGTGGGTTAGGTAAGAGAGGAGAAGAAATGGAGACAGCTTTGCATGAGAATTCTTTCGCAGTTTCTCTGCAATGGGAAGGAGAGAAATAGAGTTTCGCTGAAGAAGGATATGGGGCTAAGGGAGGTTTTTAAGATGGGCGATCACTCAGATCCACTAGCCAGTAGTGGGGACCATTACCTCAGGGGAAAATGCCCACGACACTGGAAAGGTAAAGAAGATAGAGTCCAATCTCTCAGGATGCTCTTAAGTTTGTGGGACAGATGGAATTCAAATAAGGTTTTTAAAATGTTTGCAAAAACAGGCAGGATGGACCAGTGACATCAGTGCAAGGCATGCGTGATTCGGTCAGCATGCATATCTCCTGTGCTCTGAGAATTCTAGAAAAGCTTTCCAAACTGGGTGCGGATTCTCAGCTTTTAGAAATAATTGAATTTAAAGCAGGATTTAGGAAAGAGAGAAGATACAGCACTTGATGGAGGAGTGGAGAAGGATGCTCCAGGCAGGGGAAGGCTAAGAGATGGACACAGGGTGGCCCAACAGGGCCATTCCCAGTAACAGCTATCACTTTCCCAGCACTTAATACATGCCTGGCACTTTCCTAAGTGCTCTGTAGGTAGTGGTAGTAGTAGTTTAGTCACTAAGTCATGTCCAACTCTTGTGATCCCATGGAATGTAGTCTGCAGCCTGCCAGGCTCCTCTGTCCATGGGATTCCCCAGGCAACAATACTGGACCCTGTGTTATTAGACCCTGTGGTCCAATGCTGGACCACAACAAGACTGGAGTAGGTTGCCAATTCCTTCTCCAGGGGGTCTTCCTGCATCTCCTGAGTTGCAGGTGGGTTCTTTGCCAACTGAGCCACCAGAGAACTCACTGAATTCTCATAAACACATGAGGAAGCAACTACTGTCATCCGTGCCATACTTGAAGAAATTGAAGCACCAAGAAATTAAGTTCTCTCCCAAGGTCACACAACGAGTAAAGGGTGGTGCTCACATCCAAACCCAGGTTAGGGCCCAGGCTCCAGCATCCACCTCTACTCTACGCTGGAGGCTTCCCAGGGCAACCCCAGTGCCACCCGGAACACAGCAGGCTCTGCGGTGTCCAGTGAGCTTGGAATGGCCATGGAAGGCACCTGGTGAGGCAGGAGAGAGCGGGCTGAGGGGAGAGGGGAATATATAAGAGAGCCTCTCAAGGGCCGCACCAGGTGGTCAGCCACCCCCAGTTAGGTTGGCTTTCCTCCTGAATCTAATATGGTGGCGATGTCTCCTGACCAGGGGTTGGGCAAGGTCCCCCTTCATCATGCATCTGCTGAGGCCGTACTTGATGAGTAGGCGCCTCCCTCTGGACCACGCCCCTCATTGATGTGGGTTAAAAGGGTTCCAGAGCCGCCATGAGCTTATCGGCCCCTAACCCAGCTCGAAAGGAAGAAACACACACCAAAAAGATACACAAGGGCTGCTGGGTGACCCGACATGCCTGCAGAGCCGATATGGAACGCGTGCCCCCGCATCCAGACTAATGAGAGCTAAGTGTGACCGCTGTCTCGCCTGCAGCCAAGCTGCAAGGCTGTGAGTGGGATCCGTGCCTCCTGCCCACTCGGGCTCACACACACCCAGGCACTTGGTTGAGCACTGGCAGCGGCCACCGCCATCACCCGTGCATCTCTGACTCCTCAGCAGTGGCATGGGGAGAAAAGAAATGCCCAGGCAGGGATACACCAACCAAGCAAGCAGAACTAGTAGGGCTTCCCTTCTTAACCTGCTTAAGCAACTGCGGCCGAATGGGGTCATGGCTTAAATCAGGCAGATGGCCGCTTCCATTCTAAGCTCTGGTGAGTGGCTGTTAATGAGAACACAATGATAATGGGCTGTCTCCCTCATAGTATGAGAACAAACCAAAGGCTGCAGTATTCTAGTGCAGTATCCCAGCTTGGAAGGGGTCCTGAAGGTAAGAGGTCCAGTCCCCACAGCCCCCCCCCACCATGATGCTAAAGTCTGTACAGCCCAGCTGTGGCCATCTCCAGCTGTGAGGACCTCAGCATCAGAACCCATTCCATCTGTCGGATAAGCATTTCTCTACACCAAACCCAAATCTCTCTCCATGATTTCCACCTCCCCCTGAAACAACACATTCCCCCCACACCCTCCCGCCAAAATAGAGCTAATGACTCAGTCCCCATCCCAAGACTCTTGTAAACCACTTTGCAGGGCTGGAGACAGGTTTTTGAAATTCTGACAAAATATCACCATGCCAGTTCCCTCAAATCGTGTGTGTCTCTGCCAGGTAGGGCTTCCTCTGGCAGAGCAGCAGATAGTGTGGCTCATCGCATGAGTGGAGGGGCCGTATGAGACCCTGGGGAAACTGGGCCCTTCAAGCACCAGTGAACATAGGAAGTCATGCACCAAAACTATT
This sequence comes from Moschus berezovskii, assembly GCF_049115385.1. Lineage (NCBI taxonomy): Eukaryota > Metazoa > Chordata > Mammalia > Artiodactyla > Moschidae > Moschus > Moschus berezovskii. Next base: position 35,493,039 of record NC_142473.1, on the reverse strand, counting down.
TGGAAATTAGCTCTAGGATGTATGGCTTTGAGTTAGGAAAAAATAACCCCCTCCCTTGTCTCTGATACCACTGCTACTGGGACCTTTCCCAGTTTCCTTCCGGAGATTCACCATGATATGTTTAAGAAAACATAATGTTTCCTGCCATCACCTGCCTGTTTGCTTTAGCTCAGTCTGATTTCTTAAGGTCCGAGGCACTGGCACACTGGCCCTTGTGGCTTTCAGTCTTGCCCACAGAGAACGTACAGTCAGAGGGGAGGACGGGATAAATTGGGAGAGTAGCGCTGACATATATACACTACCATGCGTACAATAGATAGCAAGCGGGGAGTTTCTGTAGAGCACAGGTGCTCTGTGATGACCTGGAGAGGTGGGATGGAGTGGGGTGGGAGGGAGGCTCAAGGGGGAGGAGATATATGTACACATATAGCTGATTCACTTTGTTGTACACTAGAAACTAATAGAACATTGTAAAATAATTATACTCCAATTAAAAAAAAAAGAAGTACTGCGGGACTTTCCTGCTGGTTCAGTGGTTAGGACTCCGAGCTTCCACTGCAGGGGGCATAGGTTCAAGCCTTGGTCAGGGAACTAAGATCCTGCATGCCACTCAACCAAAAAAAGAGGAGAAGAGAGAGAACGCACCAACAGGTTATTCAGGACCCTGCCACCTAGGCTGCCCTCCAGCTTGACTCAAGAGGTCCCCTGTGTCCCCACCCAGACGTCCTCTCTTCTCTTTCCTTTTGAGGCCACCAGTCCGCTGCATGAGAGCTGGGCAAGCCACAAACTCCACAAGCCTCAGACTCCTCTTCTCCGAGATGTGTCTGCTTCTGTCTACCTGGCAGGTTGTTGGGGAAACTGAATTAACACACGTCGGCCACCTGATGTGAAATGCTGACTCATCGGAAAAGACCCTGATGCTGGGAAAGACTGAAGATAAAAGGAGAAGAAGGGGACAGAGGATAAGATGGTTGAATAGCATCACTGACTCTAGGACATGAACTTGGGCAAATCACAGGAGACAGCAAGGGACAGCGGGGCCTGGTGTGCTGTAGGCCATGGCTCACAGAGTCAGACACAACTTCGTGACTGAACAAAAACAACAAAGAACATGTTTTACTGCGTAAACCGTGGCATCGATGTCACCAGGCAGTTGGGAGTCCGGAGTCCTGGCACTGCCACAGTGGCCTTTGCCAACTTGCTTTGCGTTATGGGGACCCCAGTGTGTCTGATCTGTAAAATGGAGCGTCTAGGCCTAATTCATCCCTCTCTTCCTCAGTGGAAGAGCCTATGGCCAGAGGCTGCAGTCCACAAATGGGTTCTGGAAAGCTTGAGAGAGAGGATACACGTCCTGACAGTACCCAGTGCAATGCTCCTGGAGGAAGACCAAGCCACAAGCAAAGACAGATGACGCCGCACAGCACTCTGGCCTGGAATACCTTTCAAACCAAGCCTCCTTCATCCCTCTGAAGAGGTAGAGGCGGCAGGGGTGAGCAGGAAGGTGTGGAGAGACAGCCCTGAGCAAGCACACATGCAGGCAGACACTCTAAAGGACTGCTTTCAGCAAAATAGTTACTCTCCTAAATACCTATTTTGGACACTTAGGGTTAAATAAAATTGGTTGACATTTTTGAGCCCTGACCAACATCTGGGAGAAGAGAGATTTGAAAACTGACAGGTCAGTTTAAGATTCAAAACTCATTGTTAGATAATTCATCCAGCAGTTCCTGAGCATCTTTCATGGGCCAGGCACTGTGCTAGACTCAGGAACACAGACATAATAACAAAGATCCTGATCCCCTAAGGTGGTCAGTAGGGGAGGGATTTGTGTCCCAGAAAGCTTTGTCCATGGATTCTCTCTCTAGATGACAGATGAAGGAGAAAGGCATCAATTTCTATTTGTCCCTAATGTGAAAGACCAACTGATTGCTTATATGGGTGACTCAACTGGGAAAAGAGATGAAGAGTTACACGCTGATCAAAATTTCACAAATCAAATCACGTGATCACATTACACATTATGCAGGGAAGTTCACTACTCAACAAGCCCCTTGGTATGTCCTCTGCAAGGCACAGAATTCCACTGGTATATTTGGATCTTGGTGTGTCCGATATATTTAACACACAGCAGAACAGGGTAAGAAAACTGATTTGTTTTATTCCCCCCGCTTACCTTCCCCAATTCTCTTATTATCTTCATCTTCATAACATTTGAATGCTCTATGTTAAACATTCTCTCTGCAGGACTTGGAGTTCATTGAGGGAACCCAACTCAGTGAAAAATGGAAGTTGTAAAGTGCTTGGGGTCCTAGTAAGACAGAGTGTCGAATAAATATAAGCTCTTGCTGCTTTACCTTGCAGGGAAACCTTAAACAAGAGATTCAACTGCTACAATAACCTGCTGATGTCTAGCGCCACCCACACTGGGCAGAACTCTGTACCACCCTGATCGAGCCTCTCAGATCCCCAGGCCTCAGTTTCCTCATCTGTCTGATGGACTTTGTCTGGGCCCTTAGGAAATTATTTGGGAGTTAAAAACAAAAAAAAGAGTGAGAGCCTATAAAACCAATAATGATTCCATCTTTCAATCCCTTTACCAGACAGAACACAATATATTCCATGTGACTGCTGTGATAATGGAATATCCCAAATGTCTCCAGGGCTGTAGAGCTGCAGTAGAGCAAAGCGGAAAGAGAAGCTCTGGAGACAGACAGGTTTGAATTTCAGTCTCTGTGTGACCTTAGACAAGTTATTTAAGCTCCCTGAGCCTCTGTTTCTTCATCTATAACATCGGATCATTAATTCTGACGTGAAGATGGCCTGAAATATGTGAAACACCTAGCACAGTACCTGGAAGAAAGTGAGGTATTTTCAAGTGGGAATTATTCTGGGGATTATTATTATTTAGCACCAGATCCTCAGTCCTTGGCACACAGCAATCAATAAATACTTGTTGAGTGGATTCATGAATGAATAGGTGAATCCCTGTTTTTACCATTACAACTAACACTTGCCTTAGAACTCAGTCAGGATCTCCAGTCCATTCCTCTTCTCTCTTTTAAGTAAGACAGATAGATGGACATTTTCTCTTTCTTCTCTTTCTCCTTTTTCTTCTACTTCCTCCAATAAGTCTACCTCTTTAAGCACAGGGAAAAGCTGACTCATTGGAAAAGACCCTGATGCTGGGAAAGATCGAGGGCAAGAGGAGAAGGGGACGACAGAGGATGAGATGGTTGGATGGCAGCACTGATTCAATGGACATGCGTTTGAGCAGTCTCAGGGAGATAATGAAAGACAGGGAAGCCTGGCGTGCTGCAGTTCATGGGGTCGTGAAGAGCTGGACATGGCTGAGCGAATGAACAACAACAAAAGATTGGAAGAAATTTTAAAACAATGATACGGAGCATGTTTTGAGGGAACCACATCTTGCAGGGATCATAGACCCATCCACCCACCCCTTCACTGAGCCTGTGTCACACACTCGCATACATCAAGTTTGAGGGCCTGTGTCATGTGCTCCATCTCCCTCGGAAGCCAAACTCTGGTGGGAAAATGCCATAGTAATCAGAGCACAACCCAGTGAATGATGAAACAGGGGAATGGGAGAATGTTTGGGCAAAGATGATCTGACCCTAGGAGGGACAGGAAAATATTGGGAGAGAAGTCTGAGGAGGAAGGGCTATTTACACCAGTGACATTGGCAATGCAAAAGGGGGAGAAGGAGGAGGAGAGAGGAGAGGAGGAGCAGGAAAAGTTGTTTTTTTTCCAGGCAGAAAAAATAGAATGCAAGGAAGAGCTCTTCAGGCCCAGAAGAGGAATGAGAAAAGCCCAGGGTAAACCTCCCTAGTGTATGGCATATTCATTTGACAGTGAGCAGTCATGTGGCTAAAACAGTGACCAGGGAAGGAGTAGCAGACGGCTAGCTGGAAAGCCCCACATTCATTCAGCTGACAAATACTGAGCTCCTAATGAGTTGGGGGCAAGACTTGCTCATATCAGAAACGGGATGGGAGGAAACTGTAAGAGGCAACGACCTCCACCTACTGTTGACGGTGACTCTGCTTCCCCAGTGGCTTAGGGAGCCCACTGGGGCAAAGGAGGGAGCACTGCGAGAGGAGTCGAGGAGACCAGGCCCTAGGGCTTACTGCCACCAGCCCCGCCCCCACACGCCCTGCGACCTTGGCCAAACCACCACCCCTGTGGGTCTCCCTCCCCATCTGCGAGATGAGCAGGTTGGAAAATGGGATCTGCAGAATCCTTTGTGGCTTTAAGATATAATGATGATCCCTTTAAGTAATGGAGGGCTCTAGAGATGGGGAGGGGAGGTCTTCTCAGGGCATTTATTAACTTGTGGCTCTCAGAGTCATCACTCAGAGGACCCAGAGGGACAGAAGCAAAATCAAAAGACATTTCCAGAAGATAGATGACTGAAGCGGGCTGACAGATGTGTGAGAGTTTGGGGAATTTATGCGGGCAGCTTCACCATCATAAATAAAATCCCTTTCTCTTACCCAAAACCTCATTGGGTGGGGGGGTAAACACTGGACCCCGTAATAGACAATTTGGCTGTATCTCCCGCCCCGTGCCTCACTTGAATGAAAAACAGCAGTCCCAAGGCAGGGTAATGGGCTCGGCGCCTCTTTACAAGCATCCATATTGTCACCAGCCGTCAAGCGGGGCTGGAGATGGAGCAGGCGGGACCATTTATCTCCGAGATCCCTGTTCCCTTCATGCAGTCTGGCTCTCACAGCCAGCTACATTGAGGCTGGGGGTTTGGGAGGAACTCCAGAAGAATCAAATGTGGGGAGAAGTGATCCCTGGGAAAGGGAAGGAACAGCAGCCCCTCCCTTTTCCAAGAGGCTCTGGAGAACTTGGGGGACCCAGCGCCATCAACGCTGGTCCAGCCCATCAGTGTGGAAGGCTGCCTGCTGCTCAGCACAGCTACTTGTGTTTTCCTGACCTACTTCTCTCCTCATCCCTGCCCTACTCCAGATCCCCTCCGGAGTCTGAGTAATTAGCACCTTTTCATCCATAAAGCTCCTGGCTCCCAGGATAACCAAGGAGACAGCAAAACAAGCCCGGGCATTGCTGTTTTGGTTTTTCTTTACTTTTCTCTCTCTTTGTTGACTTCCTGGACTCTGCAGGAGATCAGGCTCGGTCTGACCTTGTCCACCAGCAGGGCCCCTGGCTGGAAGTCAGCTGGACGTGGCCTGGCATGAACCACAACCAGCACCAGCAGGGCGGACGGAACTGGACAAGCACCGTTCCAAGTGTGGGGATGGGAGCACAGGGGTCCCTTGGAAGCCCTCCCCTGTCGCGCAGCAGGCCAGCCAGGGATCTGTCAGCTCCACTTTCTGCTTTCCCTCCGAGGGAACAAGTGTCAGGAGAGCCGAGGCCGCGAGGCGCTACTGATTCCGGCTCAGTCTCTTTCCGCTTCCCATTAGTGACAAATGGAAATTGATGGGTTACCGCTTCATCCACTCATTTAGAGGAGAAGAAAACCTCACAGCAAATGCTGAATAACTGGAGGCATCTTATAAATTAAGCATCTTAAGGATATGAACCGTTTTGCATTGCTGCTAAGCTGAATTAAATTAGGTTTTGAAGTTTCAGTAGAACTGAATGGGGAAGAGGGAGGAAAGGGTTTGTTTCCAATTCCTTTTTTCAAGTATGCAGGGTGGTGAGCCAAGGGTGGGATGAGGGCAAGGACTGAGTCACTGGTCCTCATTTCTGATTCCAATTAGCTGTCTCTGGCACATCCATGGAGAAATATGTCTGTGTGCCCAAGACACAGCTCGGAGCAACTTGGGGGCCTCCAACTTAGGCTCTGACCTGTGATGCCTGGCCTGGCCAGGGCCTCCTGACCACCCATCACCACCATCATGCCCACCTCTGGGGCCTTAGAACCAGTCCTAACTGCAGTGGAGGAGTCCAGGACCTTTAGGCCAAGTCCCTGGGATTCTATATCATAGTCTTCATTCTCAAACAGCCTCTAACCCTTTCAGGTTCAAGTTTAGGATCTCAGATCCTACCTTGTGCATAGTATCCACTTTCGCCATCCCCACCCCAGTCTAGACAGAGAGGCCTCGGTGGGCACCTGCCTAGATAACCTACCTGGTGTTTAGGTGCTTTTAAGGCTGTTGCCTGGCCTTGCCCAGGGGTCCCGCTGTTGGACTGGTCTTCTTGTGACCAACACACCTGCCTGGATTCCTCACTGCTGTGCCCCAACTACCTGTCCACACTGACACCCTCCCCCATACACAAGTACACAACCCAGTCCCCAACACCCCACATCTGTCCCAGGCCATCAGCTGACCACACAGTGTCTGCTGGACTGGACTATCTGTCTCTGCAGCTGGAGCCGTGTTCCCAATACCCGGATCACCACTGCCCCACTGCTTAACAGCAATGCCTGAGTTAAGCAGCTTTGCTCAGTCTTGCAGGTGTGAGGGGTAGGGGAGGCAATTGATTTCTCAGGCATTTCTGAACCCTGGAAAGAGCCAAGCCTTCGGCCAGGCACAGGGGTGCTGATGGGCCAGCAATAGCAGTGCCTGCCTACAGCTAGAAGGAGTACCCCCATGGCAGCAAGGACAAGGGACAGAGCAGGTGGACATACAACCCTGAAGTGGCCCGTTCTTCCTTCCCAGAACCAGGCTAGAGCAAGCAGACACCAAGGCCCTGCCAAGCAGCCAGGTCAAGGGCACCAAGAACAATTCATCAGAACACAGCCTCCAGGAAGACTTCTGGGATTGATCAGAGGACAGAAGAGATGAGCTGTGTTCTGTTCTAGCCCTGGATTTGGAAGCCCCCAGTCATTCCCATCCTGAGTCCATCACAGGCTGTAAGAGACACTTATCAGAATCCTTAGTTTCATCACAAGAAGAGCAGGGCAGCTTGAGCAGATCATAGCTGTGGACCTGTCAGCTGCCCCACCACTGCCACCCCTGCCCCAGCCAAACTCAGGAGGGCAGTGTAGGGTCAGATGTGCCCGGAAGACACCTGGGTGTGGGAGGGCATCGCCCAGGGCTGGGCTGCCCCCAGGGTGCCACAGGGGCAGCGCTTACCGATCCTCAGGGAGTGTGGACTGCAGGCGACCATCACGAGCCACGCGGGAAGCAGCACCAAAGGCGCCCAGACGCGGGGCATCTTCTATAAATCCTCATGGAGCCCTCCACTGGTCTGGGCATGACATAACTCTGCGGGGGAGGGGGAGAAGTGCGTGAGTCCCCGTGCTGGGAGCCACCCCTCCAGCACAGCGGCCTCCCCGAGTGGACAGCCTCAGTGAAGAGGACTGACGCTCCCTCCCCGAACCCCTGTGCCTGTGGGGGAGCTCCAGGCCGGATCCAGGCCTTTGCCTTCCCACCTCTGCCTCAGGTTCTAAAGCCATCCTCCACCTTCACCCCCATCAAATCAGGGGCAGGCGGTGTGACTGTGGCCAAATGATTCATAGTGAAAAGTGAAGTCGCGCAGTCATGTCCGACTCTGTGCGACCCCATAGACAGCTGCCCACCAGCCTCCTCTGTCCATAGGATTCTCTAGGCAAAAATACTGGAGTGGGTTGCCATTTCCTTCTCCAATATAGGCAAAAGACTAGAACAAACATTTCACTAGCAACTATATCCAAAAGTTTTGGAGCACACTTGGAAAAGTACTAGGGAAAATACAATTATAAATCTCAATACGTTATCACTATACACTCACCAGGACTTCCCTGGTGGCTCGGTGGTAAAGAATTTGCCTGCAGTGCAAGAGAGGCAGGTTCAATCCCTGAGTTGAGAAGATCCCCTGGAGAACGAAATGACAACCCACTCCAGTATTCTCACTTGGGAAATCCTATGGACAGAGGAGCCTGGCAGGATTAGTCCATGGGGTCACAAAAAAAGTCGGACACTAAACAACAACATACACTCACCAGAATGCCTCAGAAAACTACAAAGTGTTGGCAAAGATGTGGAGCAACTAGAACTCTCCTACGGTGTCACTGGGAATGTAACTTGACGTAACTGTTGTGGAAAACTGGTCTATTAGAACTTTACACACATGTTAATATCCGGCAACTCCACCATAGGTATTTCTAGTAGAAATGTGTGATACACTCACCAGAGACATACTAGAATGCTCGCAGAGGCACTCTTTGGATTTCCCTAAACTGGAAACTACCCAGATGTCCAGCAGCAGGGTGGAGGAATGTAGTGTCCAATCACACAGGGGAATACAACTTGGAAATGAAGATGAACAGTCAACAGCTCCATGCACCTACATGATGAATCTCACAGACATAAGGCTGAGTAGAAGAAACCAGGCACAAAAGAGCATTTACCACATGATTCTACCTAAAAGCAGACAAAACCACCGTGTGCTATAAGAAGTCCAGTTAGTGATGAGCCCTGCAGGAGGGTGGTGACCAAAAGGGGCCACAGGGGTTCTTCTAAGGATGCTGGTGATGTCCTGTTTCTCATTCCAGATGCTAAGCAAAGTGTGCTCAGCTTGTGAAATCAGTTGAGCTGTATATATACTGATGATAATGCTCACTTTTCTGTATGTGTGTATGTGTGTTACACTTGGTAAAGGTTCTATTTTATGACATCCCCCCTTGAGCTGCAACAGCAGCTCATGTTGCAGCCTGACCCAGCACCTTGCATCTTCCTGCACACAACTCCGCCCCTCTGCCTGGAGTGCGCTCCCCCCACACCTTGCAGGTGCCAGAATCGGGTGCCTCTCTACCTGCTCCTAGCAGCCTCTAGTGGCTCTGATGGCAACATGTTTTCCTCTATTGCCCCTGTCTCTCTGTGTCTACACCTGGGCTCAGTGTGGGCTTCTCCAGGGCTGGACCACTCCCAGCTTACTGCTGTATCCCTCGAGGCTACTTATATCAATAGGTGCATGGGACATATTTGTTTAATGGATGGAAGGTCTCAAGCCACTGCCTGATGCAAGGAGACAGAGGGAAATAAAGGATAAAGATTGGAGCAAAGACAACTTTGGTGTTGGCAAATCAGGCTCAGAATCTTTGTTTTTTAATTCACTGGTGTTGGGACTTCCCTGGTGGTCCCTTGGCTAAGGTTCTGCGCTCATAATGCAGGGGGCCTGAGCTGGACCATAAAGAAGACTGAGTGCTGAAGAACTGTGGTGCTGGAGAAGACTCTTGTGAGTCCCCTTGGAAAGCAAGGAGACCAAACCAGTCCATCCTAAAGGAAGTCAGTCCTGAATATTCATTGGAAGGACTGATGCTGAAGCTGAAGCTCCAATACTTTGGCCACCTGATGAGAAGAGCTGACTCATTAGAAAAGACCCTGATGCTGGGGAAGATTGAAGGCAGGAGGAGAAGGGGATGACAGAAGATGAGATGTTTGGATGGCATCACCGACTCGATGGGCATGAGTTTGAGCAAGCTCAGGGAGATGTGAAGGACAAGGAAGCCCGGCGTGCTGCAGTCCACGGGGTCACAGAGAGTTGGACACGACTGAGCGACTGAACAACAAATGCAGGGGGCTCATGCTCAGTCCCTGGTTGGGGAACTAGATTCCACATGACACAGCTAAGACCAAATAATGATGCAGCCAAATAAATTAATCAAATATTAATTCATGGGTGTTAGTGCAGAAAGAGATGAAAGCAACCATGATCTCAAGGGAAGCTTGGCATTCTTATTCATTGTGGGTAAGGTTGACTGTTGAGTGACTGTTTCCCCACTAGAATTCAAGCTCAGTGGAGGTGGGGCTAGAACAGAAATCCTGTTTCTCTGTCATCTCAGGGCCCAGAGCTGTGCCTGGCATATATTACAGCCTCAATAAATTCGCATTGAGTGGAAAATGAATAGGCTGTCAAAGATGGAAGAACCGTAAAAATCTTGCTAGGCTATATAAAAGTAATACTAAATATAATCGTTTCTGTCAAATGCCTTCCATTTATGCCTGGTCAGCCCACTGCACAATAATTATTATGCAGACTGCTAAATAGGTGTCAGATTAGCCTGTGTAAATTTTACTTGATGACAGAACTACACTCAATCCATGAAGGCCTGACGCCATTATTCATGACCCCAAAGGCTGGCTGATCCTGGAAACCACATGTAAGGACAATGGCTCAGGTCCTCAGCTGCTCTTGGGCAAAGTGATGAGAAATAATCTCCCCCCAAACCTTACAGGAATAAAAAGCACCATCATGACACAAGTTGGTAAAGCACAAGGGTTTGCAAATTTTTTTCCATTATCTTTATCTTATTTAATCACAGAACAAGCTCTGTTACTGACAAGGAAGCTGAACTCAAGAAAGGTGCCCAGTTCAAGGTAACACAGCTGTTATTAGGGAATGCCAGGGCTAGCCAGGATTCAGACTCCACTGTGTAGTCTTCTGTCACGTACCTGTTCGCATATGAGAGCAGATTGTGAAGCTTCTGGATTCTTTATCCAAAAACACAAGGAAAGTTGAGGTTTTACTTTCAATTTATATGAATCTGGTCTTAGAACTTAATGGCATAGCCTTTACCAGCTGAAAATATTTTCATAATTTAAGGATAAAACTTTTTTCTAGCAATAGAGCATCCAGCCCCTCTTCCCACTAACATCATCCCTAGGGAATTCCACCTCCACCCACGAGTTATTACCACTGGCATGGTGTGGCTTCTAAATCAGCATCTCAAGTCCAGAACACCTGTCCTGAGATGGCTGCCTCCTGAAATCTCCACCTGGACGTCCCACAGCCCTCCAGACACACCTCATCCTAAAGAGGAGGGCTCCTCTCCACCGATCCCACCATCTGTTTCCCCTCCTACATTCTCCTTCTCAGGGGATGACACCGCAATCCACTAGTCACCCCAGTTAGACAGCAGAGGGTCACTGTAGCGTTCTGCTCCCCCACAGCCCACATCGACTCAGTCACCAAGTTCCAATAGCTCCATCACTTTCTCTCCATCACCATCAACCTGCTCCAGTCCAGACACCCACCAGCAACAGCCAGGACTCTGCAATAGCAGCCGTCTTGATCTCTCTCCCTCTGGTCCTTCCCTCTCTGTTGTGTCTCCAGTGAGTGGCCAGAAGTGAAAAAAAATTGTTATTTGCTCAGTCGTGTCCAACTCTTTGCGACCCCATGAACTACAGCCCACCAAGCTCCGTGGAATTTTCCAGGCAAGAATACTGGAGTGGGTTGGCATTCCCTTCTCCAGGGGATCTTCCTGACCCAGGGATCAAACCCAGGTCTCCTGTATTGCAAATGGATTCTTTACCATCTGAGCCACCTGAATGAGCAGCCGGGAGTTCTTACCACACTGTGAACTTGATAATGACACACCCCAGTCCCAAAGTCTACCACAGCTCTCCACTGCATCGAGAATCAAAGGCAAACTTAACTCCAACAGATAAACCCTTCAAGATCTGGTTCCTCTTTCTTTCTTTCTGTTTTACATTTTTGACTGTGCTGGGTCTTCACTGCTTTGCAGGCTTTCTCTAGCTGTGGTGAGCAGACGGTACTCTCTAGTTATGGTATGAGTTTCTCACTGCAGTGGCTTCCCCTGTTGCGGAGCACAGGCTCTAAGGAACATGGGCTTCAGCAGCTGGGGCTCCCAGGCTCTAGGGCACAAGCTCAATAGTTGTGGCACTCGGGTTTAGCTGCTCCATGGAATGTGGGATCTTCCCAGACCAGAGATCGAACCGGAGTCTCCTGATTGGCTGAAGGATTCTTTACCACTGATCCCAGGGAAGCCCTGGTTCCTGTCTTCTTGTCTCTACCCCCAACTCCACTGCCCCTGATCCTCAGCAGAGCTCCACCTCCGGCTTGCCGCAGCACCCACCCTCTGCCTGGCTGCAGTCTCACCCCGTGATGACCTGAGAACTGTGTCTTCCAGGCTCACTGCATTACTTCCCCTCTGAGGCTTTTTGTGATCCCTTTCCCATCTGCTGCTGCCACATCTGGAAAATTCCTCGTTAGGACACATACTCTGCTCATGATAATGCCTCCTGTCTCCCCACAGAACTGTCAACCGTGACGCCGGGACTGTGGCCAGCACCAACACACTATCTGGCACACAGTAGGTGCTCTATTAGTATTGGCTGAATGAAATCAATGAACAGATGGTGTCAAAAGGCATTTTCTGAGTTTATACCAAGATGAAACAAATTCTCAGTCTAACTGGTATGTTTCATGTTTTGTACATTCACTATAGTTAATACAAACAATCTAAGCAGACAGAACGCTCTAGATCCAGGCATAGGATCGTCATGTCAATATATGTTGAAAGGAGGAAAGTTAAAGTGAAAAGTTAGTCTCTCAGTCGTGTCTGACTCTTTGTGACCCCATGGACTGTAGCCCACCAGGCTCCTCTGTCCATGGGATTTCCCAGGCAAGAACACTGGAAAGGGGAGGGAAACATTTATTGTTTACTTCTGTGGTTGGGGCTTGGACTGACAGTCACAGTTCTTACACAGGATGAGACCCGCACTGCCATGTAGTGGCTGTACACCATGAGCAAGTGAGTTAACGTCTCTAAACCTCAACTTGTCCATTCACAACATGGGGATGATAGAAATATGTCTGTGTTCAGTCACTAAGTCATATTCAACTCTTTGCAACCTCATGGACTGGGGGTCTATGTTCATAGGATTTCCCAGGTGAGAATACTGGAGTGGGTTGTCATTTCCTTCTCCAGGGGATCTTTCCAAACCAGGGATCAAACCTGAATCTCCCACACTGGCAGGCGGATTATTTACCACTGAGCCACCAGGGAAGACCAATGATAAAAGTACCCTCACAGAATCATTAGGAGGAGTGATGCTAAGATGCTTATCCTGTACTGTTCAAAGTAATTAACTGTTCATGGCTATTATACTAACTCTATAAGATGATATTGCATACCCACTTCACGGATGTGGAAGCTGAGGCTCAAAGAGGATCAATCACTAACCCAAGGTCATGCAACTAAACCAGCCGGGCTGAAGTTCAAATTGAAGACCATCTAACCCCATGAGATCACAGACCCCAGGCTCTTCATTCAACTAGAGTTAAATACAAAGGCACTGGCAGAATTTAAGTCCAAAGCAGGCTTCTAATATGGCAGTCCAAATATGCCTTCTAATTTCTGAAGGATTCTGATAGATCTTTCCCAGGCAATTTGAGAACGCTGTTCTTGACACCCTAGAGCACTCATGCCAACCCTAACAAGTGTACAGTTAGGGCCCAGCATGGAAGGAGGCCAGGTCAGATCTGCTGTGGTCCTTAAGGAGGGAACCTCCTGAGCAGCTCCACCCCTTGGAGCCTGTTTCCTCATTGGTAACATGGGGATATGAATGCCTACCTCATCGGGTGACTGGCACCAGGAGAGCAGGGAACACGTAAGAATTTTCCACCTGCATCCCCAGTGCCTAGCACAGGCTGGCCCACAGTGTGAAAGTGTTAGACACTCACTGGTTTCCAACACTTTATGACCCCCATGGACTGTCCTGCCAGGCTCCTCTGTCCATAGAATTCTCCAGGCAAGAATATTGGAGTGAGTTGCCATTTCCTCCTCCAGGGGATCTTCCCAACCCAAGGATCGAACCTGGGTCTCCTGCATTACAGGCTGATTCCTTACCATCCGAGCCACCAGAGAAGCCTCAAAAATACCTGTTGAAATTATGAAACAATTCAATCAGGTTATAGACATGGAAAAAGCTCTGTGGGTGTGAATTATTTCCTAGTGAGTTACTTTCAGAGTCCTTGCCCAGACAGAAAACTTAGTGTTCAGGTGCAGCTCCTCCAGCGGGCACGCTCAGCTCTCCTGCTCCAGACCTCCAGCCCTCACCTGCACAGCACAGGGAGCATCACCCCATACACCGAGTGCACCCTGCCCCATGAGACGTGCTGTGGAATCAGACCGGCAGTTGAGGCTTCTGCGGTCTCATCTCTGCTTCAGCATTTACCTGCCCAGGATGCTTCCTGACCCAAACACCAGAAATTAGTCACATCCAACTCTCTGAGACCCCTGGACTACAGCACACCAGGCTTCCCTGTCCTTCACCATCTCCCAGAGTTTGCTCAAACTCATGTCCATTGAGTCTGTGATGCCATCCAGCCATCTCATTTTCTGCTCCCTCTCTTCTCCTCCTGCCCTCAATCTTTCCCAGCATCAGGGTCTTTTCCAGTGAGTCGGCTCTTCCCATCAGGTGGCCAAGTTACGGAGTTTCAGCTTCAGCACCAGCCCTTCCAATGCATATTCAGGATTGATTTCCTTTAGGACGGACTGGTTTGATCTCCTTGCTGTCCAAGGGACTCTCAAGAGTCTTTTCCAGCACCACAACTCAAAAGCATCAATTCTTCAGTGCTCAGCTTTCTTTATGGTCCAACTCTCACATCCATAAATGACTACTGGAAAAACCATAGTTTTGACTCTACAGACTTTTGTTGGCAAAGTGATGTCTCTGCTTTTTAATATGATGATAAGAGGTCCCCACTTTTTTTCAGAGGGGGTACCTAATTTCCACTGTTTCAGCATCTCAAGACTGCTCTGCTTCCTCAAGGTAGAAGATCCTCTCCTGTCTCTTTCAGACTTCAATGTCTCTGATCCTCTCTCTGGTGCTTGTATTTTGTTTTTTTAAGATTTTTAATATTTATTTTTACTTACTTATTTTGGCTGTGCTGGGTCTTAGTTGTGGCATGTGGGATCTAGTTCTCTGACCAGGGACAGAACCCAGGCCCCCTGCATTGGAAGCCAGAGTCTTAGCCACTAGGCCACTGGGAAGCCCTGGTGCTTGTATTTTTTAATGAAGCTCCATGAGAGCAGAGCCTTCTTCTTCACTGCTACACCTTCAGCACCTAGAACAGCACCCAGTGCAATGCCGCTACAAATAAACAGCAAGAAATGAGAGAATGAATGCATGGTTATTTAACTTGCACGTATTGATGCCCTCTCTCTGTTCCAGACTGTGCGTTCCTGGAAGGCAGGGGAGCATCAGCTCTCTGGCATGTATCTTCCTGATACATTTGTTATGATGCTCATTCTGAATAGAAGCTCCACGAATGTGTGCTGACTCTCAACCCACACTGGTTAACAAGCACAGACAGACACTGCCCACCCACAGCTCCTCATGTTCCACAGCAAACAGTGTCTAGACTCCCTGACCCAGGTGTGCTAAATGACCTCTCCTCTCCTGACTTGTCAGCGGTCCCTCCGCTGGTCTCTCTCGTCCCCATAGGACTATTACACCATCAATCCTGGTTTTCTGGGGTGGGTCTGAGAGGAGGCTGACAGGCACTAGAGAGTGCTTGGTGGTGGGAGGACAAAGGAAATCAGGGGGGCAGCCAGATTAATTACAGGTTTGCTCTAGACTCTGGGCAACAAGATCTTGATTACTCCTCACGATGCTCCAGCCTCCTCAAGACAAATGGACGTGTGCTTCTCTGCTCTTCTGACTCCTCCAACAGAGAGAAACTCCCAACAGCAGCTAGCAGCTTGGATGGGATGTGCAGGTAGTGGGGTGGCACCCCAAGCCATGTGGCCTCCTTGGGGAGTCATCCTATGTGACCTAATACAGTGGGCAACATGTGTAAGCATCCCGTCTCCCTGGCAACAAGTATGTGATGCTTGGATGCAGATCCTGTCCTGGGAGTCAGGGGCCTGGGTGTTCACTAGCTCTGAGCCTGTCTGAGCCTCAGTTTTCCATTTTGTAAAATAAGAGAATCAGACCAATGATCTCTAAGGTTCTATTAAACTCTGAGATTCTGCAGTTCTAGGAAATTTACTTTATGAGAACAGGTAACATTTACTGAATATTTGCTTTCTGGACTTCCCTGGTGGTCCAATGGTTAAGAATCGACCTGCCAACGCACGAGACACAGGTTTGAGCCTTGGTCTGTGAAGATCCCACAAGCTGTGGGGCAACTAAACTTGTGCACCTAGAACCCATGTTCCACAAGAGAAACCACCACAGTGAAAGCCCACGCACAACATTGAAGACCCAGGGTTCAGTTCAGTTCAGTTCAGTCGCTCAGTCGTGTCCGACTCTGCGACCCCATGAATCACAGCACGCCAGGCCTCCCTGTCCATCACCAACTCCCGGAGTTCACTCAAACTCATGTCCATCGAGTCGGTGATGCCATCCAGCCATCTCATTCTCTGTCGTCCCCTTCCCCTCCTGCCCCCAATCCTTCCCAGCATCAGAGTCTTTTCCAGTGAGTCAGCTCATCGCATGAGGTGGCCAAAGTATTGGAGTTTCAGCTTCAGCATCAGTCCTTCCAATGAACACCCAGGATCGATCTCCTTCAGAATGGACTGGTTGGATCTCCTTGCAGTCCAAGGTATCCAGGGTAGCCAAAAATAAATAAACATGCATATTTAAGTACATTTGCTTTCTATGTGCAAAGTACTATTTAAGATGTAATGCTCCTCAGAATTCTGTGAGGCAGACACTCATCCTCCCTCCAGTCCCCAGCAGACAAGGAACCCAAAGGTGGAGGGGTCGAATGGGACTTGCCAAGGTCACTCAGCTTATCAGTGGAAGAACCAGGCCATGGCCCCAGCACCCCGTTCTCATCCACTGCTCTCTACACCTGCCTCTTCTAGGTACCCCAGAATCTGGCACACAGTGGTACCTGAGGAAGTGCTAGAATGTGATGACAGCGACTATCACAGTGTTGAAGAAGACGAGGAACGCAAATAGATCTGGGTCCGTTTGCACACTTTGCCAAATCAGGGACGGGGGAGCCAGCACCACAGGAACGAGTCTAGGAGGGTCTTTTGGCAAAACGATCGGCCCAGATGTCCTCAGCCTTTAGGATTTACTATCAGGAGACGCTCTCAGGAGTCTGTGATGAGTTACAATATGGCACACCAGCCAGGGAGGCTTGGCATCAGCTGGACCAGGTCTGACGCATCAGGATAAACTGAAGTGGAAGGACTGGACCTGCCTGGGCCTGACTTTACGGGAGGACGTCCAGGGAGCAGGGCCACTGCAGGTATCTGCCAGCACTCAGGACACACGACTGTGGAAGCGGTTCCCAATTCTTGGGCACTAATGAGAGAGCCAGGGGGACCCCCAGTTTGCCTTCCCCTCCAAACCACTCTCCGTGTCTATTTCAGACCAAAGCACTCAATCCACGTCTAAACAAAGAGCTCACAACCCTGATTTCCAGTCTCAGCTGTCACTATGCTTCCTTAAGCTAGTTACTTAACCTCTAAAAGCTTCATTTCCACAACTATAAACCATGGGTGACACGAGGCCTCCCTTGAAAAGCTGTTGCGAGAGATCTTAGGTGTAATGCAATCAGTGAATGTGAATTTCCTGTCCCTCCCTTATCCCATCCAAGGCACCCTGGACCACAGCCACATCTTCTCCCAATGAGACGACCTCCCACGCCTCATGCTAAGATTAAACCGCAGCCCTCTCACCTCCAAAATGCTGCTCCAAGTCAGCCCCACCTAGAACCTTTCCCTGAAGAGTCAGCCCTCCTTCCTCACTCAGATTTAGCCTGGCACAGGAGAAAAAAAAGCAGACGCTGGAGGTGGAGAGCTGTGTGACCTCAGACCCATCTCTCAACCTCTCAGAGCCTCCATTTCTTCTTTGGTGAAATGGGGAAACTACACTCCCACCATCTGCCCTTCGGGGTTGCTAAGAGACTCAAAGGAGATAATAGCTGGAGAATTACGTTGTAGGTGAGGGAAGTGCTTTCTAAAAAGAACTGGTGTTTGTTTTTCCTTTACACTAGACTGGCCAAAGCATGCCTGCTGAGTCGTTTCAGTTGTGTCTGACTCTTTGCAACTCTATGCACTGTATCTGTCCCCTGTGTCCACGGGATTTCTCAGGCAAGAATACTGGAGTGGGTTACTGTGCCCTCCTCCAGCGGATATTCCTGATCCAGGGATTGAACCAGTGTCTTCTGTGTCTCCTGCGTTGGCAGGCAGGTTCTTTACCACTAGCGCCACCTAGGAAGCCCAAGCATAAACTAGACTTAATACCACTACATGATTTATACTTCATTCATTCAACAAATATTTCTATTGAGTGCCTACTGGGTGGCAGGCAGTGTCCAATCCCTGCCCTGATGGAGCTTACAGTCTGGGGAGGAGATATTAATCCATATCTAGGTAACTAGATGCCATAATGACAGATGGTGGGGGGAAAGTAGAGGCTACTACAGAGTGTTTGGTGGGGTCCTCACGTGGTCAGAGGGGAAGGCCTTGTTGAGTTAAAATGTTTGACTAGAGTTGGCCAGGTTCTTTGAAGGGGACAGGGGTGAGTAGGGAGGAGAGGAGCCAGACAGAGGAAACAGCACAGCGGAGGAGACCTAGAGGCACTGGTGGAACGCTGCACCACGAGCATCGGAAATGGCAGGGAGCCCACGAGGCTAGAAAGCTGGGAGCACCTTCTCTCTGAATCTGCTGTGTTTCTGTGAGTCCCTCTCATTAGGCATCCCCAGTCTCTCTCTGCTCCAAAGTCCAGGATAAGGCTCTGCATCCACAGTCAACTGCCCTCCTGAAACTCATACTGGACTGAGCATCCTTCACAGAAAAGGGAGGAGGCCACAGCATCCGAATCTCCTCTCTATGGCAAAGGAGGTGGTTAGAGGTGAGAAGAGGGAGAATTAATCACCCACCAGTTGAGGTGAGCCGTGAGAGATGGGAAGAGGATCCTTGGGTCAGGTATGGAGGTCAAGACTGGCTCTGGAATGTGAAAAATGTCCCTGGCATTTATCTGAAGCCACCAGGCTGGGCGCTGGGGAGCCAAGCTCCTAGCAGAGACCACGTGAGTTGAGGCTTTGAAAGAAAATAGCCCAGTGGTGGAGCCGTCTGGAACACATTTAAAGCAGAGAGACCTCGCAGGAGCCTCCACAGAGGAATACAGTGAGCGGGGAGAAAGATGGAGAGAGAAACTGCTGTAAAGGACAGCATCCTAATTACCTCCAGGCAAACACAGCCCTCCCTCCCTCGCTCAGGTTCTGTCTCGGTGTTTGGGAGGAGAGGGGCTGCCCTGCAGAAGCCTAGGAGCAAGGCTGTGCGCACTGCAGACTGCCATAAAGAGATGTGGGAAGAGCTGGGCTCTGTAGCCTGGAGAAGACAAGGATGGGGGTGGGAGATGCATTTGAGTTTAACCATCTGCAGCCAGAGATGGGTTATTACAGACTCACCTGTGATGGAAGACCATCTCCAGCTCCGCTGAGGTCAAAGCCAGAGGACAGCACTCTAGCTGTTATCGATAAGGAAGCTCATCCTGACCTGAGAGTGGCTGGGTCACAGAAGCGAGTTCCCTTCCCTTGGCCGGGTTCCATCTCACTCACGTGGTCAGCTCATGTACACATCGGTCTTTCCAGCGTCTCAGACACTGTTGGCAGGAAGTAAGGCCCTGTCTTCTTAAAGTCCCCTCCAGAGCAGGAAAGAAGGCAGCCATTCCAAGGTGCATGCATTCCTCCAGGAGGCCCAGAACTGGCCCCTCGCTCCCAGCACCCCAAGGCTGGCAGGTGTTGGGGGTGGTGGGAAGAAGTAAAGAAGATAGGAACGCGAGATATTGCACAATAAAGTCCACAGCAAAATAGGTGGCATGCCTGCGTGTTCAGTTCTGACCAACTCTTCACAAGCCCGTGGGCTGCAGCCCAGCCAGCTCCCCTGTCCATGGAATTTTCCAGGCAAGAATACTGGAGTGGGTTGCCATCTCCTACTCCAGGGGATCTTCCTGCCCCGAGGAATCCAACACACATCTCTAGTGCCTCCTGCACTGGCAGGCAGATTCTTTACCACTGCACCACCTGGGTGTCCCCTTCAAATTGCAAAGCGATTGACTTATTCTGCTGGCATCACCCAAGTTCACTGCAAGCTCTTGAAACGGCCTGGAAGTCCCCTCCAGCCCCTGCCCCACCCAGTGCCATCAGCACTGATGGCCATCCACCTGGGGAAGGCCTGGCACCAGGACAGAAACTGCCTCTGGACAACTGCCCCCTGCAGAGAAGGTCCTAGAACTGCAGGCAGGGCAGGTGGCAGACTCGCTTGTCATTCTGAAGTGTTCTTTACTGTTTGCATTTTAAGCTAAAGATTGGATGGCTTTTTCAATTAAGAAATCTAGTTAATAATTTAAAAAACAATAAAGAATTCCAGCTTTCTCCATGACTGGCTCTAAGACCTAGGCTTACTTTACCCCTGAGCCTGCGCCCCCTCCTCTGTAGAGTAAGGCTGACAACACCGATCCCTGGGTCAGGAAGATCCCCTGAAGGAGGGCATGGCAACTCACTCCAGGATTCTTGCCTGGAGAATCCCAATGACAGAGGAGCCCGGCAGGCTATGGTCCATGGGGTCCAGAGTCGGACATAACTGAGCGACTGAGCATGCATACACACCTCGGGGTCAGGTGCTCAGTGACCGCTGGGCCTGTTCAGTGCTCTCACAGTCTCGCTGGACCAACTGTCACCGGTCCAGGTGCTCTGGCTACCAGGAGAGCAGGAGTAGAGCCACTGTTCAGAGATGACCCCAGAGTGTGTTCCCAAACCATAGTCCCTGGCCAGACAACAGGCTAACTCCACCACCTCCTCTCCTGCTGCTTCCACAGTCCCAAGCCTACCTGCAGTTTCCATGCTTACCCAGCCCACGTCCAGCACCTCCAAGACACACAAATGCATTCACAGCTCTGGTTCTTAGCAGGAATCCAGGCCCAGATGAGAGGAGGGTCCTCCCTTGGAAGGAGAGATGGGGAGGGGAATGGGAGCCCCACTATGCCCTTATCTCTGAAGGGGTCAGGGATGCCGAAAACACTCTCTCCAGGAGCTGCCCCAGGATTCCGCGTTAGTCACAGGCAGCAGTAGCTCCCGGGCTTCCCAGGTGGTGCTAGTGGTAAATGTTTCGCCGGCCAGTGCAGGAGACATAAGAGACACGTTCTATCCCTGGATTGGGAAGACCCCCTGGAGAAGGAAAGGGCAACCCGCTCTAGTATTCTTGCCTGGAGAATCCCATGGACAGAGGAGCCTGGCGGGCTACCCAGTCCACTGGGTCACAAAGAGTTGGAAACGACTGAGGAGACTCAGCACGAACACATAGCAGTTCTCATCCAGTCTGTCAAAGCCTCATCGCTTCTCCTCGCCATGGCCTGGGATATCTTCAGGGGTTGAAGTCCAGAGGCTGAAGGCTTTTGAAGTTCCCCTGGGGAAATCCTTGATTTCCTCAGTTAAGCAAGGGGGCTGTTTCTGGACTTAACACTTCCCCCACCACAAGGGCCCAGATGAAGGGGGCACGTAACCATGAAAGCCCAGCTCCAGCGGCCAGAAGGAGACAGGAAGGCTGTAAGTACCACCTGGGGTGGGGGTGGGGTGGGGGGAGGGACCGCCCAGATCCTGGCAACCCTGCTCCATTGTGCCATTGTCCCTGGACCCTTGGGGCCCATCCAGCACTGTGCTGAGCACCAACAGGCTCTCAGAACTCTCAGGTGGGCTGCCTGCCTTCAAGGAACTTACTGGAAAAGTCGGATGTCCTTGTGGGAAAAGTAAATTAAGCAGCACCCTTCGTAAACTCACGGTGCAAGAGAGCAATGGAGCAGCTGTCACAAGACAGGGCAGCCTTCGTCAGCAAACACGAGGAAATGCTGGGAAGACAGAGGCAGAAAGGCCTCCCGGAGCCCGGAGAGCTGGAACCAGATTCTTGGAAGATGCAGGACGTGTGCTGAGCCCTGAGGTATGTGCTGTGCAGGAAGGGAAACCTTCCAGGCGCTCACTGCAGAAGGCAAGAGGAGCTGTCCCAGGGACAGGGAGTAGCCCACCTTGGCAGGAGCACATGGTGTCGGTGGGGTCCAGAGAGAGATAAGCCTTGGGGTCAGAGTCTAGAAGGCTTTTGATGCCAAGGTTAAGGAGCAGGGACTTTATCCTCCAGGTAATAAAGAGCCACTGAAAGTTTCTGGGCAAGGGAGGGCCAGGACCGGAGCTGTGCTTAAGGAAATTGATGAGAACAGGGTGTGCCAGGTGGCCTGGAGAGCAGCGAGGCCAGTTAATGGGCACTTAGCCACGTGTGCATGGATGTGAACGTGGGGAAGCCGACCCTGAAGGGAGTGGACCCCGTACAGCCTGAACATTAGGGCCCTGAATTTTCCTACAAATTTAGGGAAAAGAAAGTTTCTAAGCAGCCGGGCATTGGGTCTGCAAAGGAAGTAGAGCCTAGGCAGCTCCAGAATCAGCCTCAGTAGGATCGAGGGTATGTACCAAGCTTGGAGTAGGCCCAGCATATACGCTGGGCTCTAATGGGAGAGATTCTTGAAGAGTCTGGAGTTGGAGTCATAAGGCCTCTGCTCCAACCTGGCCTCTGTGCAACCACCATCAGATCCTAAAACCTCTGTGCCTTTTGCTGTTGTTGTTTAGTCCCTAAGTCGTATCTAACTCTTCTCCAACCCCATAGACTATATATAGCCTGCCAGACTCCTCTGTCCATGGAGTTCTCCAGACTAGAAAACTGCAGTGGGGTGCCATTTCCTTCTCCACAGGGCCTTCCCGACCCAGTGATTGAACCCACGTCTCCTGCTTGGCAGGTACATTCTTTACCACTAAACCACAAGGGAAGCCCCTCTGTGCCTTAATTTCCCGTAAAACTGGAAACATGCTACTTGCACTGTCTTCTCCACGGGGTTGTTCAAAGATCAAAGGAGACACTACATGTGATGCTTATTGCAGTAGATTTTGCCCACTGCCAATCATGTTTCAACAATCAGGAAGTAAGGTCCCTGCGGTTGTTTAATTCTTACCTCCTCCGCCCCCACCCCCAACATTTCATCCCTTGTCTTTCATTCTGCAATATATGTCTGACTCCCCATCTCTTAGATTTACTGAACGGATGAATGATTTATCTTTGTTTTCTGTAAAACACCCAGGACAATGTTTTCCACCTAGTTGGAGCTCAATAAATGTACGGTTGATTAATTAATAAAAGTAAACCTATGGAGGATGGTTTAATCATACTCCTCATTCCCTTACTCAGTAACTCATCTTAATATCAATGCTAGCAAAAAAAAAAAAAATTAGCATGGCAAGTTGGAGATCTTGACCTGACCCCACCTCTATTCACAAAACTCCACGTCATTCATCGCAGAGGAGGGCAGTGTAAGGTAGCCACTGGCAGCACGAGTTTTGTGCCTGCATCAGACCGAGATCCTCAACTCTGGGCTCTGCTCCTTATTAGCTATGCCCTTGGCCAAGTGACTAACCTCTCCAAACCTCAGTTTTCCCATCCACAATATCGAGAAAATGTTGGATCGTCCAAAGATTTCTCTCAAAGATTAGCTGTGATCTTAGCAGTATGCCTGCAAATAGCAAGTGCTCAATGATGGCACTGTTGCTTAGATTACTCAGAGCTGTTATTAGGATTATTGGTATTATGGTTCGGAGCCAAATCACCATGATTTGGGGCGACCAGTATTTGGGTACAGATCTCTCATTAGTGCAGATGGCAGTACCCTGTGATTGTCAATAGATGAAACCTCTCTCGCTTTCAACTGGAGAAAGCAGATCAGGAGGAGCTTTGAAATGCCTCAGCCCCCAAAGCCAATCTAACATCCTGCTATCAAGTGGCATCTGGGGCTGGGGGCGCTGAGCGCATCAGTCGCCCTTATGGTGCTAACCCAGCGTTAATGGTGCAAGTGAATTACAAACAAGGCCCACCTGCTGTGCTCAGCAACGAAACCCGGCAGGAGGGTAATTGCCCGGAACTTGAGCACAGGGGGACACAGCAGGCATGGAACACATTAATCCCGCAGAAGAGCAACTTCCTAACTGCATTCCTTCTCCATGCAGACCCAAGGAGAAGCTGGCAGGCCAGGGGACAGGAACACAGGCGCCAGATGAGAAAGGCTCCAGAAGAAAGGTTCTTCCAAGCCACCACAGCTGGCCACCCAGTCCAGCTGAGGGGACGGGGGAGCACCCAGGTCCGCTCTACGCAGCTTGGCGTGCCCACGGGAGCTTGGAGGCCAAGGACATCGAACATCTCCAGCTTGGTTCTGGGCACCCCACCCCACAGGAAGGTAGCCTCTGTTGTTAAGCCCCTACCCAGGAGTGACTGGGGTAGATAATAACCTCACCGAGGCTGGTGGTACGAAGACCAGTCTCTTGCTCACTCGTTTGTTTATCTCCATGCTGGTGGGACTAGCGGTAAAGAACCCACCTGCCAATGCAGGAGACTTAAGAGAAGATCCCCTGGGTGGGAAGATCCCCTGGAGAAGGAAATGACAATCACTCCAGTGTTCTTGCCTGGAGAAGCCCATGGAGGTGAGGAGCCCATGGAGGACAGAAGAGCCTGGCGGGCTGCAGTCCATGGGGTCACAAAGAGTCGTATACAACTGTGTGACTAAGCAGGAGCTTACAGGCTGAGTATGCACTCACTAGTCATGAGCTGCAAGTGGACAGAAAGCTACTAGGACACAAGACGTTCTTTCAAAGGAACATAGGCGCAGACATCAGTCATTAGGCACAGGCTGGGAAATGCAGTCACACAGCTAAGGTGTAAGGAAGTGCTGGCAGGACACCGAGGGTGCCCACTGCTGCCCAGGCATGGTCAGAAAGAGACCCTTACACTGGTCTTGAAGGATGGAGATACACACACACACCATACATACATATGTTATATATTGATATCATATGTGTTTATGGGCTTCCCAGGTGGCACAGGTGGTAAAGAACCTGCCTGCCAATACAGGAGACATAAGAGACATAGGTTCCATCCCTGGATTGGGAAGATCCCCTGAAGCAGGGCATGGTAACCCACTCCAGTATTCTTGCCTGGAGAATCCCATGGACAGAGGAGCCTGTTGGGCTACAGTCCATGGGTCTCAAAGAGCCTGACTCGACTGAAGTGACTAAGCATGTATGCACAAAGTGTATATTACTATACATACACATGTGTCCTCAGGTTTTAGGCACCTAAAAGGGAAATGTGTGGTCCAGGGCTCACATAGTGCCACCAAGCTCTTTTTTTTTTTTTTTTTTAAGCAGTTTTGATTTTTCAGTAGGTTTATTTTTAAATTATTTTTGGCCATGCCTCACAGCATACGGGATCTTAGTTCCCTGACCAGGGATCGAACCTGCGTCCCCTTTAATGGAAGTGCAAAGTCTTAACCAC
The DNA here is from genome assembly GCF_049115385.1 of Moschus berezovskii. Taxonomy (NCBI): domain Eukaryota; kingdom Metazoa; phylum Chordata; class Mammalia; order Artiodactyla; family Moschidae; genus Moschus; species Moschus berezovskii. The sequence goes on along the minus strand of NC_142473.1, from coordinate 35,468,000 downwards.
TGAACCACCAGAGAAGTCCCCTCCACCAAGTTCTTAACATGCTCTGAGACCAAATGGAAAAGGATAACTTTAGGCACATAGAAGAAAGCAATCCTTGTCTTTAAACATCTTCACTGTCTACTGCAGGCAAGAAATGCTAACTCCTTCATCTTCTCCCCATCCTACTGGGAAGGTTTGCCAGTAACCTGGGGAGTGACTTTATCGTCGGGACTTTCCACATGGCCTGGTTGAAAGAACAGCCTTCCTCCCCACCTCACTCCTACCTCCTCCTCCTCCCCGCCTCATGGGAGATCAGACCACGGAAAGGTGCAGTGACATTTCAGGAAGACAAAAGAGTAGCAGGAGAGTGCATTAGCTCCGGAAGGCTGGGTTCTAATTCCAGCTCCTTCATTTACGAGCTGTGATCAAGATGTTGACATCTGAGCCTCAGTTGCCTCAACTATAAAATCCTGATAATAACTGTACCTACCTTGCAGGGTTGTTGACCGTTTTAAATGAGAAATGCATGTAAAGTCCTTAATACAGTGCCTGGCACATATTTAAGTTCTCGATAAATATATTCTAAATATTCTTCATGATGGCATTCCATCATTGCTACCTGGAAGCAAACAGCTCTGCTGAATTTGGCCTATACATTTTATCCAGCAAAGATCACTTCACCAGCACGATTTCATTTATTCAATGAGGATCGACTGAACACCGAGTGGGAGGTTTGAGGTCTCATCTAAAAATACAGTGTCCTTGTCCCTGAAGCATCTATGAAGGATTAAAAAAAAAACACCTACTTGTGTCCTGTCAAACTGTACCTAGATGCAATCACACACATGTATACTCACACACATATGTACACACAGATGTACATAGAACCCCTGCCCCTGGGAATCTGTCTATTGGGTTGGCCAAAAAGTTTGTTCAGGTTAAGGACAAACTTGAACAAACTTTCAGCCAACTGAATACATTTAAAATACTATTCCTCCCATTGCTGGACATGACAGTTATTAAAGTCTAGACAGAAGACAGCACAGGATTGACTATCCTCCGTGTTTCGGAAGCAGAAACAGACTCAGAGAAGACAAACGTCTAGCCCAAAGACCAGGAGAAGGGCATGCCAGGGACTGATATTATTGGGCTGCACACACCACGCATGTGCCAATGAACTGGCCGGTCTATATACCTAATCCATCAAGTTCCACAACAACCCCATGAAGCCTGGGTCGTGACCCCCCTACAAGGGAGAAGAAACAGGAACTCAAAAAAGTAATTTGCCAAGGATCACAAAGCCAGCATTCAACGGGCCAGGTGGCAAACAGTTTGTCTGCTTCAAGCCCAGCAGCCTACGCTCCGATCACCAGCAAACGCTAGTGACCGGCCTGCCGAACACCGGGCATGGCGCTCTGCCACATCGTACCGGGTACATGCCCACACACCGCCCCCCGAATGCTTTGGGACCTGGAATGTTCTCCCCCCCAAAAATCGACACTCGCCCTCAACTTCTTCAGATCTTGACTCAAATCTCAGGGTCTCAGAGTCTTCATCTTCCCTGCTCCTGCTTCCCTTGCCTTCCACAGCACTCGCCGCCTCCTAACTTATTATATAATTTGCTTCCCCACTGTGCTGCTTATTTGTATGGGTTGCTCCTACACACACCTGTGAAAATGTAAGCTCCGGAGATCGGGGTTTCGTCTACTTTGTTCTTTATATGCCTGAGCACCGAGAGCAACGCCTGTCACGCAGTAAATGCTCGAGGGAGGTGCTCAATGAAACATGTGAACAGGAAGTGGGTCCTAAAGTTAAACACTGTGCTGACTCAGGCTGTGGCCTCCCGGAGTCTCCCGGGTCTGCTGGGGGAAGGCGGCCTTGCGAGCGTGTCGACTCGACGTCTCTCTATCGATCACAGGGACAGAGGCAGCTTGAGAAGCATCCTACTGACAATGTTCTGACAGCAAACAAGACGAGGTGAGAAGAAGGACATGGGGGAATTTCAAGGCATTCTTGTCCTGGATTCAAGGAGAAACCAAGGCCGCCACTGGCGAGTTCAGGCTCCTCACCTCACAGATACGAACATGAGGCTCAGAGTCAGAAAATGACTTCTTCAGCATCAAGAATTTGTGTCCAGCTAAAGGCAGGGAGCCAACCTGGAGGAGGAGTGGAGAGGGTGGGTTCTCACAATCTGGGAAGTAGAGACAGCCTTGGAAAGCAAATCCAGGACGCAGAAAATGGATCCAGAACCTAGAGCGGGCTCCTCACCTCACAAATACGAACATGAGGCTCAGTCAGAAAATGACTTCTTCAGCATCCCGAATCTGTGCCAGAGCAGGTTCTAAGACCTGAGTCTCAAATATGGTGCTCTGTGACAGCCTAGAGGGGGGTAGGATGGGGTAGAGGAGGTGAGAGGGAGATTTCAGAGGGAGGGGACATGTATATACCTATGGCTGATTCAAGCTGACACGCGGCAGAAACCAACACAATATTGTAAAGCAAGTATCCTCCACTTAAAAATAAATTAAAATTAAAAATAAATAAATAAAACTTGAGTCTCCTGGCTGCTGGATCAATACCCTTTTTCTGGTAGCACTTCCTCATTAAAGTGGCTTTTTTTTTTTAACTGTTTTCCACAAATCAGCTCTCTACTAGGACACAAGAAGCTATGGGGAAACACTAGGAAAAACATAAACACACAGGGAGCCATCAAATTCAAATACCAAGTACATGGTGTTATTGTGGAGGAAGTGTTGCCTGGTTGTCATGGGAACACTGGGAAGGGGTCCCAAAGGCCAGGCTTCGGTAGTCAGAGAGCACTCCTCAGAAGAAAGGACATCTAAGTAGGGATGTGAACAATACCTTGGGATTAGCCAGAGGGAGGCAGCGGGGGGGGGGGGGGGGGGTGCGGGAAGAGGAAACAGTACATACATGGCCTGAAGGATGAGGAAACAGAGATTAGGGATCTGAAAGCAATGAGAGCTGATGCCCTGAGGGAGGCAAGACCTGGGCACCCACGGCCTTGGAAGCCACTCCTACGAAGTGTGAAGTGTATTCTAAGAGCCACTGAACAGTTTCAAGTAAAGGGGTGATGTAACCTGCATCACAGAAAGAAAACAGAAAAATCACTCGGACTGTACCTCAAAAGTAGTTTTGGAAGGGTTGCCTCTAAAATGTGGAAGGTTGGTGGGCTGGGCGACACAGAAGTCCTGACGAGATAAAGTGACTTGAACAAAGGCAGAGGAGGAGAGGTGTGTCTGCAGGTGAGACTTTTACAGGAGGTGGCGTTGACAGGACCTGGTGATCTGATGTGGAGCATGAAAAAATAGGAAAACAAGATGACTTCCCTGGTGTCTCAGATGGTAAAGAGTCTGCCTGCAGTGCAAGAAACCTGGGTTCAGTCCCAAGTCAGGAAGATCCCCTAGAGAAGGGAATGGCAACCCACTCCAGTATTCTTGCCTGGATATGTCCATGGACAGAGGAGTCCGGCAAGATACACTCCTAAGGTCACAAAGAGTTGGACACGACTGAGTGACTAACACTTTCACTCTCACTTCTCCAGGCTTCCAGACTGGACAACTATGGGGACACCAGTGCCACCAGAGCGGAGACGGGTGGAGAACAGAGGAAGGAAAAACCAGAAGAAAAGGACGTAAGTCCAGAGACGCCAGGAACATCTATGGTGTGGATGTCTAACAAGATGAAGAGAAGTAACAGCAAGCTCTTGGAATTCTTCTATCCAGAGCTGACCTTGCTGGCCTGAGCCCCAAGCGCCCCTTTGTGCCTCTGTCCATGGTGCTGCTGATTCAGCCTGGCCTTTGGACAGGTGTACTTCACAGACTCTGACTTCTTCCCCAAGGGCTGACCCTCCGCTCTTCAAGGTCAAGGGGCAACCTCTGATTAGGAGGATGTGAAGAAAGGTACCAAATGTTGTTTCTAATTCCTGAAAAAAGGCAGGCTCTGCCTCTCACGCCACTTGAGAAAACATAATTGAGAGGCAGCAGAGTGTGTTACTTAACTTCTCTGCGCCTTGGTTCCCTTATCTGGAAAATGGCATTAAAAGTAAGTGCTTCAGACTTCCCTGGTGGTCCAGTGGCTAAGACTCTGCACTCCCAATGCAGGAGGGCCGGGTTTGATCCCTAGCCAGGGAACTAGATCCCATATGTTGCAACTAAGAATTCGAATGCTACAACTAAAAATCCCACACAAGCTGCAAAGATCGAAGATCTCATGTGCTGCAACTAACACCAGCACAGCCAAATAAATAAAAATAAATATTTAAAAAATAAGTGCCTCTTCATAGAGTTGTGAAGGCTAACTGAGTTAATATTTGTTAAAAAGCTTCAATTGGGTCATTTATTTTTCTGGAATTGAGCTGCAGGAGCTGCTTGTATATTTTGGAGATTAATCCTTTATCAGTTGCTTCATTTGCTATTATTTTCTCCCATTCTGAAGGCTGTCTTTTCACCTTACTTATAGTTTCCTTTGCTATGCAGAAGCTTTTGATTTTAATTAGGTCCCATTTGTTTATTTTTGCTTTTATTTCCAATATTCTGGGAGGTGGGTCTTGGAGGATCCTGCTGTGATTTATGTCGGAGAGTGTTTTGCCTACGTTCTCCTCTAGGAGTTTTATAGTTTCTGGTGTTACATTTAGCTCTCTAATCCATTTTGAGTTTATTTTTGTGTATGGTGTTAGGAAGTGTTCTAGTTTCATTCTTTTACAAGTGGCTGACCAGTTTTCCCAGCACCACTTGTTAAAGAGACTGTCTTTTCTCCATTTTATATTCTTGCCTCCTTTGTCAAAGATAAGGTGTCCATAGGTGCGTGGATTTATCTCTGGGCTTTCTATTTTGTTCCATTGATCTATATTTCTGTCTTTATGCCAGGACCATACTGTCTTGATGACTGTGGCTTTGTAGTAGAGCCTGAAGTCCGGCAGGTTAATTCCCCCAGTTCCATTTTTCTTCCTCAAGATTGCTTTGGCTATTCGAGGTTTTTTGTATTTCCATACAAATTGTGAGATTATTTGTTCTAGTTCTGTGAAAAATATCGTTGGTAGTTTGATAGGGATTGCATTGAATGTATAAATTACTTTGGGTAGTATACTCATTTTTACAATATTTATTCTTCCAATCCATGAACACGGTATATTTTTCCATCTATTAGTGTCCTCTTTGATTACTTTCAGTAGTGTTTTATAGTTGTCTATGTACAAGTCTTTTGTTTCCTTAGGTAGATATATTCCTAAGTATTTAATTCTTTTCGTTGCAACAGTGAATGGAATAGTTTCCTTAATTTCTCTTTGTATTTTCTCATTATTAGTGTATAGGAATGTAAGGGATTTCTGTGTGTTGATTTTATATCCTGCAACTTTACTGTAATCATTGATTAGCTCTAGTAGTTTTCTGGTAGAGTCTCTAGGGTTTTCTGTGTAGAGGATCATGTCATCAGCGAACAGTGAAAGAACTAAACAGACATTTCTCCAAAGAAGACATAAAGATGGCTAACAAACACATGAAAAAATGCTTAACATCCCTCATAATCAGAGAGATGCAAATCAAAACCACAATGAGATACCATTTCACACCAGTCAGAATGGCTGCTATCCAAAAGTCTACATGCAATAAATGCTGGAGAGGGTGTGGAGAGAAGGGAACCCTCTTACACTGTTGGTGGGAATGCAAACTAGTACAGCCACTACGGAGAACAGTGTGGAGATTCCTCAAAAAACTGGAAATAGAACTGCCATATGATCCAGCAATCGCACTCCTGGGCATACACACTGAGGAAACCAGAATTGAAAGAGACACATGTACTCCAATGTTCATTGCAGCACTGTTTATAATAGCCAGGACATGGAAGCAACCTAGATGTCCATCTGCAGACGAATGGATAAGAAAGCTTTGGTACATATACACAATGGAGTATTATTCAGCCATTAAAAAGAATATATTTGAATCAGTTCTAATGAGGTAGATGAAACTGGAGCCTATTATACAGAGTGAAGTAAGCCAGAAAGAAAAACACCAATACAGTATACTAACGCATATATATGGAATTTAGAAAGATGCAAATGATAACCCTGTATACGAGACAGCAAAAGAGACACAGGTGTATAGACAGTCTTTGGGACTCTGTGGGAGAGGGTGAGGGTGGGATGATTTGGGAGAATGGCATTGAAACATGTATGTTGTCATATGTGAAACAAATCACCAGTTCTGGGTCGATGCATGTTACAGGATGCTCAGGGCTGGTGTGCGGGGATGACCCAGAGGGAGGATAAAGGGAGGAGGGAGGTGGGAGGGGGGTTCAGGAGGGGGAACTCATGTACACCTGGGGCGAATTCATGTCAATGTATGCCAAAACCAACCAATATAATATTGTAAAATAATTTGCCTCCAATAAAAAATTAATCAATTAATTAAAAAAAAAAGAGCTTCGAAATGAGCCTGGCACGTAGTAAAGTGAAAAGTGAGTGTTAGTCGCTCAGTCGTATCTGACTCTTTGCGACCCCATGAACATAACCCTGCCAGGCTCCTCTGTGCATGGGATTCTCCAGGCAAGAATACTGGAGTGGGTAGCCGTTCCCTCTCCCAGGAGATCTTCCCAACCCAGGGCTTGAACCCAGGTCTCTCCCAAATTGTAGGCAGATTCTTGACTGTCTGAGCCACCAGGGAAGCCCAGAACACAGTAAGCGCTATGTAATTGGCAAAGTAGTAAAAATGAATGCATAAAATGAAAACTGAGATGCCACCACGAGGAGCAAGATAGACCGGGCTGGGAGAGGTGCGCTTCTGTAGGCAAAGGCAGCCCAGCGGAAGGAAGGAGCGTTCTGCAGTCTGGGATTTAAGCACTATGGCACACTTCACTAGGAGGAAACCTGGGCTGAGTCGAAAAGATTCAACCAGCTTTAGCCTCAGATGATGCCAAATAAATAATTTATTCTGGGTGTGGATCTTCTTGAAGAAGTAATGTTTACTTCAAAAACACAGCAATTGCACCCCAAATGGCTTTGATGTATGCGGAATTTGACCAGCCTCCATTATATTAGGGGAGGTAGTCCTGTTTTATGCATCAGGCTCTCTCTGAAGCACCGAAATTTACAGCACATTTGTTATGCAGCTCAGCAAAAGGTGTATGAATAAAGAATAACGTGCTCAATCAACGCTGCTCAGCCAGGGAGCACAGGAAGCGACTCAGTCTGCCTGTGAAAGGGATCTGCCAAGCACCAATGGGGGAAAAAAAAAAGCCTATCCCACCAGGGCACCCTGACATTACATTTCAACAGGCTCATGTTCCTGCTTCCACTTTGTCACTTGCTGGTGAAATCAACGCAGCCCAAACATGAGGTCACTCGCTTCCCCCGAGAGCTCAGGCTCCATGCCTGTCTGGTTCTCCCCTGTGCCTTGCTTCTGGAAAGGAGAAAGAAAAGATTTGCTTATGTGTCTGCTCCCCTTCTCGCCTCCTCTCTTTCTTACCCTCCCTTCCTGCATCTTCTCTTTATCTTCCATTCTTCATGATGCTTCCCTCCCAGCTGGCCACGAAACACCCATGTCCAGGGAGGCCTGTGTGGCCTGAGGGTCCTCAGAGATACAAAGGGGGCACAGGCTCATTTTGCCACAACTTGGTGTCTAGTCTCTGAAATGCCTGGAAAAGTTGGGATCCTGCCCAGCCAGACACCTCTGACTATGGGCCTGGACTCCAGTCCCATTCTCAATGACACCAGGGCTCAGGTGGAGCCCAGAGTCCAGAAAGTACCACTCTCTCTAGGGAGGAATCCTAGTTGGTCCCAAGGTCCCCCAACACAGCTTTCCTAAGCTGCTTTGCTTAGAGGTCAAGACCAGCCCCAGGCAAAACTGTGATATAAGCAAGATTTGTTCATTCATTCAACCAACACTTTTAAGCACCAACTCAATACCAGACACTGACCAAAAGCTGAAAATATCATAGTTCTACTTTTCCTGCCCTCATGAAATGCTACAGAATGCCACAGGGCAGAAAACAGAGGGGCACCTAACCTCCCATGGGGATGGAGGTCGGAGGAAGGTTCCCAGGAGAAAACCATCTAGCCGGAGACATAAAAGAGAAATAAGAAAGACATGTCCAAGAATATTCAAGGCATCACTGTCTATGAGAGTCAAAAACTAAACACCCAAATGCCCATCAACCATAGAATCAATAAGTGATGGTATATTCAGACAATGGAACACAGCAATGAAAAATCAACGAACTGTACCAATGTGGATGAAACCCACAAAGAGAACGCTGAACAAAAGAAAGCCAGGCACAAAAGATGCCCACAGCGTGGTTCCATGTTCATCCATTTCCGAAACAGGCACTGAGAGTCAGGACCACGGTCACAGCAGGGGTCACGGTGACAAGCTGGGGGCCTGAGTGGGACAACTGGCTGCTGTTTGTCAGTCCAGGTCCTGGATAGAAGGGTGTGTCCACTTCGCAAAAATTCAAAGCTGTGCACTTACAATTCCTTCTTTTTTTTTTTTTTTTGTATACTTGATAGACTTCTGTGAAAAAGTTTACATTAAAAAAATTAAAGCAAACAAGAGATAACCTGGCACAGCAGGGGTTCTGTTTGCCCTCAGTGCCCCTGGCCCCCCTTCTCTGCTCTCTCCCCATAATCACCCGACCTTATGCCCCTTCCACCCTGCGGTCACACGGGACACCATGACATTAATTAATTCACGCTACATTGTCCATGGCTAATAGCAGTTCAACAGTATTACCCCTCCCTGGGGGATTTCCTTTTTAATAAAGTAGAACTGTCTTAAAATAGTAACTACAACTAGGCAGCAGGAGCATGGGAGGTAAGTGATGGTGTGGCAGGCACAGCCCTAGCACCATTCAGCACACCCTGTGCCACTGCTTAACCTGAAGCCTGTGACATGCTGAGCCTCTTGCTTCTTCCTGGAAAGCGAACAGTAGGGGCATGGCAGCTGGCCTCCTGGGTTGCAACAGGGAGGCACGATTTGGGCCTCTAGATCATGAACTAGAACCCTCAGAGCAGGTCTTGGTGAGGCTGGGTCAGCCCCAAGGTCAGCACAGATGGAGCACTAGAAATGCAAAAATGCTCCGGGCAGACTAGAGCTGGCAGAAGACCTGGGTGTGGCCCTGTGAGACCCGTCAGGGCCATCTGCAGCTTCACAAACTGCCAAAGAACCACCCGGACTTTGACCTAGCCTCCCAATTTACAAAGCTGATTTACTGCACTTTGGGCAGCTCTGTCGTGTTTCCAAGAATTAGCCAAAGATTTCTCCCATTCTGAGCAGGTGGGGAATTGCCAGGTTTGTAACCTCACAGGCCAATTATCTCAGAGAAAAATTCACAGCAGGCACCAGACATTGGAGGGACCTGAGATTTCCGCAGGGACTCTTGGCCACACTGGCAGCCCCCTACTGCCCTCCCATAGTCTCAGGCCCAGAGTGGGGAGGGGGTTAGGAAACTAGTCCCTTAGCTCCTCAAGGTCTCCCTCCTGGTCTCACGGATCCATTTTCGGCTGAGCTTTGCCCCCAGCTGCCAAGACTGAGCTTAGCTGAGCACAGAGGGGAGCTCCCATCTCCCTCCCCCAGGCAGCCAGAGATGAGGGGCCATGCAGTCTGGCCACCTGCTCTACCTGCTTGGTGGCTCCCTGAGCTGGGCAAGGAGATTAGGGAGGAGGGAGAAATAAGCCCCGGCAGGCAGTCTCATAAGCGCTCCGGAGATGAACTTCTCACTGTCCCCACATTGCCCTCCCTTCTCTCTTTTCAGTTCCCAGCCCACTGTCGCCAGATCAGTGGGTTTTCCAGACATAGCAACAGGTCCCCCGTCTGACAGACTCAATCCTGAACAGTCCCCAGGGGAACAAGGTGCCCCTGGGGAAATGCAGGCTGGCAGCCCAGGAGAGTCTTATGTCTGGGAAGGCTCTTCCCAGAAAAGCCAGGGCACAGCCCTGCAGACAGGCTGCGCAGAAGGCTAACCAGGGCAGGACCCTTGGGAGGAGGAGACTCTATGTTAGAGGCGAGGCCTTTCCAGGCTGCCGCTGCTGCAAATGGCCAGAGGGAGGGGCCTCTGGTTTCAATCACAGCTCCATCCTCTCAATCTGGGGGGGTCTCCGCATGGCCCTGGCACATAGTAGGGTCTCAGGAAATGTTATTTGTCAGGTTTGGTGATTAATCCTCTAACCACCTTAAGCAACAAAAGGGTTGCTTACTGTCATTTTTCAGGTGGCTCACAATATCTCAGGCACTTTCCATACACCATCACTCTTAACCTTCACATAAACTGAAAGGTGGGTCTAAAGATGGGAATACCAGACCACCTGACCTGCCTCCTGAGAAACATGTATGCAGGTCAGGAAGCAACAGCTAGAACTGGATATGGAACAACAGATTGGTTCCAAATCGGGAAAGGAATAGGTCAAGGCTGTATATTGTCACCCTGCTTATTTAACGTATATGCAGAGTACATGAAAAATGCCGGACTGGATGAAGCACAAGCTGGAATTAAAATTGCCAGGAGAAATATCAATAACCTCACATATGCAGATGATACAACCGTTATGGCAGAAAGCAAAGAACTAAAGAACCTCTTGATGAAAGTGAAAGAGGAGAGTGAAAAAGTTGGCTTAAAGCTCAACATTCAGAAAACTAAGATCATGGCATCCAGTCCCTTCACTTCATGGCAAATAGATGGGGAAACAATGGAAACAGTGACAGACTTTCTTTCTTTGGGCTCCAAAATCACTGCAGATGGTGACTGCAGCCATGAAATTAAAAGACGCTTACTCCTTGGAAGCAAAGTTATGACCAACCTAGACAGCATATTCAAAAGCAGAGACATTACTTTGCTAACAAAGGTCCGTCTAGTAAAGGCTATGGTTTTTCCAGTAGTCATGTATGGATGTGAGAGTTGGACTATAAAGAAAGCTAAGTGCCAAAGCATTGATGCTTTTGAAATGTGGTGTTGGAGAAGACTCTTGAGAGTCCCTTGGATTGCAAGGAAATCCAATGAGTCCATCCTAAAGGAAATCAGTCCTTAATATTCATTGGAAGGACTGATGCTGAAACTCCAATACTTTGGCCACCTGATGTGAAGAACTGAATCACTGGAAAAGACCCTATTTCTGGGAAAGGTTGAAGGCGGGAGGAGAAGGGGACAACAGAGGATGAGATGGTTGGATAGCATCACCAACTCAATGGACATGAGTTTGAGTAAGCTCAGGGAATTGGTGATGGACAAGGAAGCCTGGCATGCTGCAGTCTATGGGCTCATAAAGAGTCAGACACAACTTAGTGACTGAACTGAACTGAACTTCCACACACCATCACTCTGAATCTTCACATAAACTGAAAAGCAGGTCTAAAGGGCCCCAGGCTTCCCTAGTAGCTCAAACAGCAAAGAATCCGCCTGCAGTGCAGGATATCTGGGTTCGATCCCTGGGTCAGGAAGATTCCCTGAAGGAGGGCCTGGCAACCCACTCCAGTATTACTGCCTGGAGAATTCCATAGACAGAGGAACCTGGTGGGCCACAAAGTCTGTGGGGTCGCAAAGAGTCAGACATGACTGAGAGACTAACACTTCCACTTTTTCAAACAGCCCCACTTTGGAGATGGGGTTCAGAAAGGAGCCGCTGCTGCTCTGATAGGACATAGCCTGCAAGTGGCAGCAGCAGGATCTGAACCTATGTTTGGCCGCCTCCAAGGGCTACTCTGAGAACCACTGCACCGTCCTGCCCCGACCTCCATGTGCTCAGACACACTCAGCTGCCAAGCAGAGGTTGGTGGTGGTCTTTCTGCACCTCCCACAAGTAGATGCTCTGTAAGTGAGGCTCTTCACTTAAACTCTCCAAGCCCAGCCATGTTCTCTGTCTGCCTCTGGCCGGGCAGGTACCCCCAGGAAACACCACGGTGCTGGCAGAGGGAAGTCAGAGGCGCACACAGCCTCCCCACCCCCAACTCCCAGGGGCTTTCTCATGCTGACACAACCTGTCCTCTCTCACCTAGGGAATGGATCATTTTCATTTCCCTCTTGAATAAAAGCTAAATCAGTACGGTTTTAATGCTTAGGATTTAACTTTATTAATAAACAATAAAAGTTAAAAGCATCTCCGGTCCCTAATTGAATGCCATCAGGGACAGGTGCAGCAGCCTATCTCCAGATCCAAGCAGGACGTGCTGAGACCTCCTAAGTCAAAGGGTGATAACACAGACACACGCAAGCACACACACACGTGCTCAAGTGTGCAGAGCCTGTTCCGGAGAGAGGGGCCCCTGCCTGCAGGGAGCCCCCTTTGTGCCAGGAAACAGTTCTTTCTGCTCCTAATACAGAAGGGCTATGATTCCTAGGAGGCCTGGCCCCGGTGTAACTGCCTCTCTGATTTAGAGAGCTGTAAAAGCTTGACTTGGACTCAAATATTTAAGTACTTTAAATACGCCAATAATGATAATTACCCTGCTGATGGCATTTCATCTTAAATGAAGCTCCAGGCCAAGAAGACTCTGAAATCACTGACACCCAGTACACAATGTTCTTGGTCCTCTCTAAACCTGCCACTGTGCTGATGGTGTGGTGTGGGCAGCCATCACCCAAGGAAAAAGGCCCTGAACTTAGAGCCAGATGACAGGGGTGATTATGTCGTTGGGTGAACAGGTGGCCGTAAGTCTCCTCACCTGTAAAGTGAAGATGGTACAGCCAGCCTGCCCCCCAGGTTTTTGGTGACAGTGAAGGAAACCTTGCATGACCTCCAAGTGGGTGACAGACAGAAGCACTTAACAAGGCCTCAGCATCAGCTCCCTGGCAAACCCAGCAGAGAGCCACACGGCAAAGGCCCTCATTCGTCTCACAGAATGAAGGTGCCCAGGTCCCGCGGACAGACTTGTCCACCGAGAACACGGAGGCCTCTAGGGGCAGCTGGTGGTAATGCAGGGGGCTGCAGGGGCCTGGCTGCAGGGGACACTGGGAATCCATCAGTTCAGTGGCTGGTTCTCTCCCCCACCCACCCCCAGGACTCACTGGGCAGGGCGACGGAAGTGCTATTCCCCAAAGAGCAAAGTTTTCAGCAAGATAAACAGGCGGCAGGCAGTAGGGGGAGGAGAGGACTAGGAAAAGAAGGGTGACTTTTGCTTTTTTTAATTTTTCGCCTACTCAGTACAGCAGGTGGGATCTTAGCTCCCCAACCAGGGATCGAACCTGCCCCTCCTGCATTGGAAGTTCAGAGTCCCAACCACTGGACCACCAGGAGAGTCCCAGGGGATGGGTTTTAGACCATTATTTCACAGCCCAGTGCTAGCCTGGAGATAGAACCGGTCAGTGGAGTAAAGCCTTGGGGATAAGACTGTAGTTCCAAGAGGACCCAGGATTGCAGGGGCGTGCTATAGCTTGAGAATATGAAAGACAATGAGGAGGAGAGAAAGGGAGCAACTGGGTATTGAAGGCCAACTCTGAGCTGGGCCCTTGACATTTGTTGCTGTGGTTCAGTTGCTAAGTCCTGTCCCATTCTTTGTGACCCCAATGGACTGCAGCCTGCCAGGCTCCTCAGTCCACAGTATTCCCCAGGCAAGAACACTGGAGTGGCTTGCCATTTCCTTCTCCAAGGTCTCCTCCCGACCCAGGGATTGAACCCAAGGCTCCTATGTCTCTTGCATTGGCAGGTGGATTCTTTACCACCGAGCCACCGGGGAAGTTTGGGCCCTTTGACATACTTTATCTCAATGAATTCTGATAAGTCTCTGAGGTGGGTCGCTGTTCCTATCTTTCCAGACGAGGCTTGTGGGGAGGATGGGGGGTGTTCAGAAGCTGCCCACACGCTGCAGGATAGTCCATGATTGTGCTGGACTAGGGCAGGGCCACCTCATTCCACAGCCTGTCCTCACCCTGCACCCCACCAAGCTCCACAGTCAGGGCTCCAGGCATACCGGTCCCGAGTGCATCCTACAAGCCCGGCTGGATCGTAGGAGCGCAGGGGTAGAGAGGACAGGAGACCAGATCCTTGTCTTCCAAGAGCTTTCAGCATAATTGGAGAGATAGGCCCAAGACTCGGGCAGCAATCATAACAATCAGCCCTAAATTATGAGAAAATGAGGAATTCGAGGAAAGAATCATCTTCAAACTCTCTTTCATGACGTCAGCCGGGAAGAACTCTGCTGACCTCACAGCCCACCGAGGCCTCTGCCCTCTCTTTTTCTCTCTCTCTAATGATGGGGCTGCTGAACTCACCAGGCTCCTCACATCCTTCTTGACCCTGAGAGGCTCCCACCCGAGGCGACCTGGAGGTCTGGCCCCAGATGCCACATCACCCACTCTGTGCACTGAGGCCCGGGGGTCATGGCCGCAGCCCGGCCACCCAGAGCACAGCCCACAGACAGCAGCAGCAGTGTCACCGGGGAGCTGGCGAGAAACGCGGAACCTCAGGCTGCACCTTCAGACACCTCCTGAGTTAGAATCCATTTTATAACAAGGTCTCTACATGACTCATGTGCAGTTTAAAGTCCGAGAGGCACTCTGGAGCCCCCAGCCAGCCCCATGGCCAACATGATCAGCACCAGAGGGGATGATCGAAATAATGACAGTGACCATGGCGGTGGAAGCAAGTATGGCAGCTGACATGTCCTGAGAGCTGCCAGTGAGCTGGACACTCGTGTTAGTGCTCTGCATGCATCTCTGTTAATTCTCACAAAAGCCCTGAGAGGCCGATGCTGTGACTATCCCCGTCCTGCACACAAGACAGCTGAGGCTGAGCGGTCACCTAGCCGGTAACAGGGGACAGACTTGAGACCCTGGCCCAGGACTGTCCAGTGCTTCGGTCCATACACATCTTACCCATGTGGTGAGAGCTCTTCTCCAAGAACCCACAGGTCTCCTGGAACACCTTCTCATTTTCCAAGCAGATGAAGCATAAAGGGGTCCAGCGAGAAAAGAGGGGTTACCAAGATCCCCACGGCTCTGCCCTCCCTCAGTCCCCAGCGCTCCGGCACAGAAGGAGCTGGAGTAATTTTAAAGTTGGCAAAGCTCGTCAGCATCAGCTCAATTTTGCTCAAAACGATATGGACTTGTGGACCCTAACAGAACTGCTCTCCCCAGTAGGTTTCTTCCTTACCTGACGTTCCTGAGACAGAGTCTCACCTACCCAGAGCCCAGCCCAACACCCTTGGGAGAGGAGGAAGGAGCCCGCTTCTCTTCAGGGGTCCCTTTTTTTCCCCTGGCAGCATGGGGAAGGCTGGCAATGGCTGCTGGCTCAGAACCACGGGCAGGAGTGTGGCTTCAAAGCCGAGACTGCCCCTTCTTCCCAGCGGGTTGCCAGGAGCACGTGCACCCTTAAGAGATGCTGGTTCGCTGTTCTTCAAGCACGTTTTGATTTGTTTCAGAAACACGCAAAATAACACCACAGAGTGATCAGGTGGCCTTTTGTCTGAGCTAAAGAATAGGCCACTGGAGGCCTAGCTTGTCTGCTCCCAAGCGGCTGCGCTCCGGTGCCGGGGCTGCCTCCTGTTGACCCCAGAGACTGAAAGGTGAGAGATGCCGAGGGCCTGAGGGCCTGAGGGCTTGTAAAAGGCAGTGACAAGGAATGGCTGCAACCTGCAGCCACGTGGAGAGAGAGGCAACCCTCCCAGACTGTTCACTCACATGATGAGCTCAGTGGGGCTCCTAGACCTCAGCTGGGAAGGATGTGCCCTGCTCTGGGCCCATGGTGGCCCTGCCACCAGCACAACTGCTGGGCACCTTTCATCTCTGGGCTGGGCACTCTGCTCTGAAGCTTTGCCACTCCAAGTGCAAGTTCAATGATATTGGATTAGCACTAGGACAGCCAGGACAAGCCCAATTAGCACAGAGGACTCTATCTTGGTGCAGACCAAATGTCAGGCTCCAGAGTGGGGCGGGCAGATGCAGCCTCTAAGGGCACAGTATCCCCTCTCTCGAAGCAAAAGGCCAGCTTTCCAGCCGCCCAGCATGTGGGACGCTGGGAGGAAAAGGTGGCTGGAGCTGTCAACACAAACAAGAGAGGCCTGGCAGGGAAACTTTCTGCCTCGGAGGACAGTTGGAGCGGAGCAGGAGGGAAGCTGGGTTTAATTCACACCTGCTTGAGGTGCTCCAGCCTTCTCTGCTTGGGGACAGGGGATTGGCCAGAGGCCTGAGTACATAACCAGGTGCACAGGTGGCCCAGAGGGGAGATGCAGGGATGCTGAGAGGGTGTGAGGAGGGCAGCAGAGAGGCAACTACGAGGCTGAGGGCAGAGTGTAGCAGCAGCAACAGTAGGGATAACAAGGGTACCAAGTTGGAAAGTATATGTATTCTGGAGCAACTAGCCCCACATAGCTTTTCTTTTATTTCATTTAATTCTCAAACCATCCTTCAGAGGTAGATACTGCTACTGTCCCCATTTTTCAAATGAAGAAACAAAGCTCAGATAGGAAGGTGACGTAGCCAGGCACATGGATATTCAGTGGTACAGACAGGATTCCAACTCAGATCATCAACTACTACGCTGCACCAGTTATTCTCTCATCACATGTTTCCCTTCATCTTCCCTACCTCTCCAGGCTTTCTGATCCTCCAAGGCCCTCCTCTGGGCTGCCTCCTCCATGCTGCCCTCCTTGACTGCACCAGGCTTTCCCCAAGCTCACCCAAGTCTGAATGGCTATGCTACTCCCCTCGGTGCCTGCATGCTTGCTTTGCTGTGTTTGATGGCTGTTTCATCTTCCTGACTAGTTTGTGAGCTCTAAGAGCCAGATGTGAGAGTTGGACCATAAAGAAGGCTGAATACCGAAGAACTGATGCTTTTGAACTGTGTTGGAGCAGATGTGTTGAGAGTCCCCTGGACTGTTGCTGCTGCTAAGTCGCTTCAGTCGTGTCCGACTCTGTGCGACCCCATAGACAGCAGCCCACCAGGCTCCCGCTCCAGGCAAGAACACTGGAGTGGGTTGCCATTTCCTTCTCCAATGCATGAAAGTGAAAAGTGAAAGTGAAGTCACTCAGTCATGTCCGACTCTTCGAGACCCCATGGACTGCAGCCTACCAGGCTCCTCCATCCATGTGAGTTTCCAGGCAAGAGTACTGGAGTGGGGTGCCATTGCCTTCTCCCCCCTGGACTGCAAGGAGACCAAACCAGTCAATCCTGAAGGAAATCAACCCTGAATATTCACTGGATGGACTGATGCTGAAGCTCCAATAGTTTGGCCACCTGATGCAAACAGCCGACTCATTGGAAAAGACCCTGATCCTGGGAAAGATTGAAGGCAGAAGGAGAAGGGAGTGACAGAGAATGAGATGGTTGGATGGCATCACCAACTCAATGGACATGAGTCTGAGCAAACTCCAGGAGACAGTGAAGGAGGGAAGTCTGGCGTGCTGCATCCATGGGGTTGCAAAGAGTTGGATACAAATAAAGAGGGCAGAAGACAGGTTCTTCATGCTCGGTATTCTAGCACAGTGTAAGGCTTACACAGCTTGTTTAATAAATATTTAAGAAAGAATGAAGAGATGCAGGGAAGGATAGCTCTTTCCCTGAAACCCTCTTTACTTCACATTTATTTTTCATCATCTAGAAAAAACAGAGAGAACTGATCCTGGGGTTTCTCACCCGCTCCGGAGAAGTCTTTCACCCAAGAGCTGATGAGACTGCTAAAGGCCTCAGCACCTACCCGGGTCCTCTTCCTCGGGCCTCCGCGAAGCTGATCACCCCTCTCCTCCTCCACCCATCCATCAGTGAGATGCACCAGAGCCCCAGAGAAATAGCTGATGACTTCCACCTTCACTTCCCCTCTCTGCACAGACCATATGCTGTCAGGAGGACCTCGGGAACACAGCTCCTGGATTCAGATCCCTTAGAGTCTCCTACAGTCCCCAAAGGGGCAGGTGGTGGTCAGAGAGGCCCCAGTGAACACCAAAGAGGTGGATTTCCAAGAGTCAGATTCCTTACATCCACCAGGGCAAGGGCAGGTAAGAAGTAGTGAGTGGTTTGGGGGGTGACTGGGTATGCCAGTACCATGGGCTGAAGATATATTTCCAAGCTAAAAATCAGAAATCACTGACTCCTCCAAGCAGAGAAAAGGTTGGCACCCAGAGATGTCAGATGAAGGGCCGAGTGATGGGGACAGAGCCTGCTGAACCTCCCTCTACCCACCAGCCTGCCACACCTCTGAGTCTCTCCCCACTTTTAAGCTATCCTAAAAAAAAAAAAAAACTTTCATTTTGTTTGTTGTTGCACAAATCACAGTGATAGAATTGTCCTTCTCTTTTATTTTGGTCACAGTGCGTGGCATGTGGGATCTTAGTTCCCCAGTCAGGGATCAAACCTGCACCTCTGGCAGGGGAGCACAGAGTCTTATCCACTAGACCACCAGGGACGTCCTCATCTTAGTCATCTCCACAGCACCCCTCCATGAAGCTTGCCCTCGCTCCTTGTGCTCCCTTAGCGCCCCTGTCACCGGCCCCAAGCCTGCACACTGATAATAACCCTTTGCACTTTTCAAAGGACTGTCACAAACTTTGCCTCTGACCACCTCCATCAGGAACATTCTCAGGCCCATTTAACAGATAAGAAGACTGAGGCCAAAGGGGTATTGAGGGGCAAAGCAAACTGTTGGCAGCACATGAGCTCCGGAGTTTTCTTTGGAGTGCGCCTCCACATTCCTTCCTCAGGGAACATGTGATAACCTGAAGAATGATTCCACACGGGAACTGTGCTGGGGGGAGGGGGGAGTGTGACCAGAGGGGACCGGCACTCGAGGGCCACTGTTTGGCCAGGCCCCGGTGCACAGATCCAACAGTGCCCCCACGCTACGAGCTCATGCTGCCCGGAGCTCGGTGACCACGGCGACAGCAGCCGTGCTGACAGCTTTGCTCCAGCAGTGCCCGCCCCCAGGGACAGGCGGCCTTTCTCTGCAGGAGGTGACTCGGCCTTTGGGAGCTTCCACGCAGCCCCAGGCTGTGTGTGGTGAATCATTAAAGGATGAACAAGGCCACGGTCACACAAGGAAGCACAGGGGGAGATGGGAGAGGGGCCGCTCCCGTGGCCAGTCCTGCAGGCCCCATTCCATCTCCCAGGCTGGCTCTGGAGGCTCCAGGAGGCACAGGATGGAGCAGGGAAGGAAAAGGGGAGATTAGGAAAGCCCAGAACTGGAAGAGACTAGCAGAGCACACCCATCCCACTGCAGAGAGGCCCATGGAGGCCTGGAGACAGGGCCTGTGTACATGGAGCCAGAGTCAGGAAGAGCTGGGATGAGAACCCAGGTTTATGGCTCCCACCCTGGGCTCTCCTTACACCAAACAGTGTCTCCTCCTTCAGGGAAGACCAGGAGAGTGAACAGTGAAAAAGTGAAAGTGTTAGTCGCTCAGTCATGTCCAACTCTTTGGGACCCCATGGTCTGTAGCCCACCAGGCTCCTCAGTCCATGGAATTCTCCAGGAGAGAATACTGGAGTGGGGTGCCATTACCTTCTCCAGGGAATCTTACTGACCCAGGGGCTGAACCTGGATCTCCTGCATTGCAGGCAGATTCTTTAAGGTCTGAGCCATCAGGTAAGGTGAGTGAAGGCTCCCATCCAAATCCAGTTTAGGGAGTCATGGCAAGTGTAATTTCTTATGACTAAAGGACCAGACCAACTTAGGCTCCCTAGTGTTCATTCACCAACCAACATTAATGAATATTAGTGAGATACCTACTGTGAGCTATCGCTGAGGATTCCACAGTAAATAAAGTGAACACTGAACCACACAAGCCTAGATGCAACCCCAATGCCGACCCAGGGGCTCCCAAGGCAAGATCAGCATGGACAGGACCAGGCTTAACCTCCACCTGGCCTGCTTCTCCCAGGGGCCACTGACCAGTGTGCCCTGGGCCATGGGCAAGACCCTTGAGACTCCAGGTGTCAACTGGCACATTGGGAACCCTCAGGGTCACCACTGCCAGGGCTGGCTCTCTCTCAATTATGTCAAGCAAATGTGTCTTAGCAGCAGACCAGAAGGCAAATGTTCTAGTTTATTCTGACCTACGAAGTTCTGTCTACGTGACTCTACCATCCTTCTGATGAGCCTTGGACAAGTAAGAATGGATGGGCAGTGCAGCAAGAGGGTTTTCAGACCATGGGGGTCCAGAGCATGAATGGGCAGCAGCTTTGGAGTCTGTGAGATTTAATCCAAATGGGGGTTCAGATAGAGGAGGGGACTGAGTGAACTCTCGGGGGTTGGTCTCTGGGAAAAGCCTGGATCAAGGTGAGCTTGAGAAGTACATGCACCTAGAAGTAGTGCTAGTCTGGCCAAGGGAAGATGGTCAGGCCCTCGGATACAGGGTCCTAAGAGTGCCAACCTGTGTGGCCTTGAAACAGCACACCCCAACTCACAAAAGAGACACCCTCTCTCTTTCAATGGCAAGGGAAACTCACTAGCTTCCTTCTAAGAAAGCGTCTACACCGGGTCAACGAGAGAAGGTTATTAGATGACCTCAAGTACTTGCCTGTGTCTCATCAGAGGACCTTAAACCCTTTCTCCATTCCCTGATCTCTGTTCCCCCAGTTGCAGCATTGCCTCATCAGCTCACAGGGGAGGCAACCTAAGTCCCCCTTTCGTGGGCTGCCAGTAGCCCTCTAAATTAGTAACAGCTTAACAACTCCAAGAGATACACATACATAATCTTTTTATGTGATTCCCCAAAGTGAATTCATTTTGAAAGCATCTTTTTGGGGGGGCACTTTGAAATAATTAAAGTCTTCCATCATATGATCCTAGAGATCCCTTTCTGTGAAAAGCCTTTAATTTCATCCTCCTTAATGTAATTCCATCCCAGCCGATGAATTTGGCTTTTATATTTCTTCAGATACTGTGTCAGGGCTCTTAATCAGATGTAGGATCTGAACAGAAGAGAGACTGGGCAGTCCCTGATCGCCGGAGCCCGAGGTGGGGTGGGCAGGCCACTGTCCACACCTCCCCACTGCCCCGCCGGCCGCTGACACCATCACTGACGAATCATTTCCACCTGGAAGTGCTGATTCACCCATCCATCCACCCACCTTCTCACCAAACACACTGTTTTCTTTCATATCCCTGGCTCTGTCTTTGGGATGAGACGATAAACACAAGCCAGAGCGTACTTCTGTCCATCGAAACCCAAGTCAAAATCTGGCCTCTTCTGAATAGACTGAACTGTGGTCTATTAACAGGGGAGACAGATAGACCTAGAGAGGAAGAGCAGCTGAAGAACTGATCAGTAAACATCGTCCATGTGAGTGATAAGAGGCAATGACGCTGAATTTCTAACCTAAAATGAGGCACAGAATCTGTTCATAATTTCCCCCCCTGCTTCTGCAGGTCAGGGCCATTTCTTGCTCAGCCTCCCCTGTCTCTTCTTCCTTCGCTGCCTTGGCTGACCACACTATGAAATTAAAATCTATTTTTAAATATTTGTTTAAAGAGCAGCTTCACGACTGCTAGTCTTTTATTTTAATACAGAGTGCGTCTCCTCTTTCCCAGGTCTCTCTTCCATCCCCACCACTGCCTGTCCCCCTGAATAACCAGAGATGAAGTGGTCTTCCTTTAGGTGTGGTTTTCTGAGCCTTCTCTCTGGGGCAGCAGGTGGGGAGAGGGGCTGGACAGGAGTGAGGGAGGTGGGAGCTGTTCCCAGTCCTGGAAGAAAGAAGTCAGGGTCTGCCCGATAGGTAAGGAGGAAGGAGAGAGCTGTGGGAGATTTCCAAGATACTCCCAAAAAGCAAATGTTCTGGGGAAGGTAAGAGACCAAGTGTCCGTCAGTCTTAGGTGATGTGAAAGATTTCATCCAATTTGCTTTCTCCCTCTGTGTCAGCTGGCTCTAAGAGGGTGCAAAGAAGCTGGGTGGCCGGCACTGTGGAGTGGGCGGGACGAGGCCTCCGGGAGCACCTGTCGACTATTTAGAGCACAGAGCCTGTGTGTGAGGATGGCGCTGGGGCAGCCACCAAAAGCAGAGTCTGCTAGAACCTAGCCTGGGGCCCAGCTTGGCACCTGGTTTACAGGTGAGGCGCTGCAGCGGATACAGCCACACTGCTAAAAGATTTCTGTCCATAGAGTCCCGGTTTGAAAGCCACAGAAAGGGACTGGACAGTCAGTTCTTGGAACCCCTGTTGCTGTTGCCTCCTGAGAACCACCAAGGGGGCCCCAGGAGCCCTTGATGAAAGGCTGAATCGGCACATTGAGGAGATGTTTGGGATTTCAGCATAATTATTGTGATAACAATTTAATCATTCAAAAACACTGTCTCGTGTTGCTCTGATGAAGACAGAGGCTCTTTTCCATATTGTTTGTGCCATCTGTGAACAATTTTCACATTAGCCTCTCAGAATGGCAATGCAGAAGAATGACAGTGATGTAGAAGGGCTGAGCTGGGAGTGGGGAGGAGAGCGATGAAGTCTAGCAGGAAGCTGGGCCTGAGGACAGGGTGGGGGCCAGAAGTGTGGAGGGCCACCCTCTGTAAGCAGACTAGTGCTGGGGCCACGGGAGAACCAGTGGACGGAGATCTGGCCCTGTTCTGTGGGTACTTCACACTTACATGGGAAGAAAGTTAAATTTGTGGGAAAGGTAAGCAAACGCAGAAGAACCAAGCACAAACTGCAGGTGGCAGTTTGACATCAATTAGATGGATTGCAATCAGTAAAATTTTTCAATGAAATAGAGTAGAATAGACAATATCAAAGAGAAATAGTATTCCATTCCCTACTGAAAGAAACTAGAGTGCCCAGAAGAAATTCCAGGTCAGGGACAAGGAATACACAAGGTGAGCCTGAGACATCTTGCATTAGAGAACAAGAAATTGCCCCAGACTAGCGGGGTCTAACCATCAAGAGGCTGCCTTGAAGGTTCTCCCACTTGGCCAATGATGGGACAACTGGACCTTCAGAGTGAATAGTGATGGTAACTGATCAAAATTTACAGAGAATGCAAAAAATTCACCAGTCCATAATTGTACTACAGCATGGTGGTCCCCCAAAACACAGGTTCCTGTCCCAATCTTAGGAATCTATGAATATTACCTTATATGGCAAATGATATGCTTAAGTTAAAGATCTTGAGAGGAAGGCCTGTCCTGGACTATGAGGTGGGCTCTGAATGTAACCACAGGTATCCCTACAAGACAGGCACAGAGAACAGAAGAGGCACAGAGGGCAACGTGACCATGGGGGCAGTGAAGTGAAGTGAAGGCCAAGCAGTCGTGTCCGACTCTTTGTGACTCCATGGACTACACTGTCCATCGAATTCTCCAGGCCAGAATACTGAAGGGAGCCTTTCCCTTCTCCAGGGGATCTTCCCAACCCAGGGATTAAACCCAGGTCTCCCACATTGCAGGCAGATTCTTTACCAGCTGAGCCACAAGGGAAGCCCGAGAATACTGGAGTGGGTAGCCTATTCCTTCTCCAGAGGATCTTCCCAGAACAGGAATTGAACCAGAGGCAGAGACTGGACTAATACAGCCAAAAGTCAAGGATGGACTGAAGTCATCAGAAGAAGCATGGAACAGATTCTCCCCTTGAGCCTTCGAGGGAACTCGACTCTGTCAACACCTCAGTTTCAACCTTCTGGCCTCCATTCAGACAATACTACAAAGCTACAGTAATCAAAACAGCATGGTATTGGAACAAAGACAGATATATGGATCAATGGAACTGAAGAAAGAGCCCAGAAATAAACCCACCTAATATTCAATTAATTTTTGACAAAGGATAGTAGAATATACAATGGAGAAAAGATAGTCTCTTTAACAAGTGGTGTTGGGAAAGCTGAACAGTTGCATGCAAATCAATAAAGTTAGAACACATCCTCACACCATACACAAAGATAAACTCAAAATGGCTTAAAGACTTAAATATAAAATATGACTCCATACAACTCTTAAAGAAAATATAGGCAAAACACTCTCTGACATAAATTGATGCAATGTTTTTTTTTTTATTTTTTTTTTTTTTGAACAGAGGAAAATTTATGCGTCAAACCTGGACTGGTCACTTATGATAATATACATGCTACAATTCCATTCTCCCCAATCATTCCACCTTCACCCTCTCCCACAGAGTCCCAAAGACTGTTCTAAATGCCTATGTCTCTTTTGCAGTCTCTTATACAGGGTTCAGGTTACCATTTTTCTAAATTCCATATATATGCGTTAATATACAGTATTGATGTTCTTCTTTCTGGCTTACTTCACTCTGTATAATTGGCTCCAATTTCATCCACCTCATTAAAACTGATTCAAATGCATTCTTTTTGATGGCTGAGAAATACTCCATTGTGTATATGTACCAAAGCTTTCTTATCCATTCATCTGCAGATGGACATCTAGGTTGCTTCCATGTCCTGGCTATTATAAACAGTGCTGCAATGAACATTGGAGTACATGTGTCTCTTTCAATTCTGGTTTCCTCGGTGTGTATGCCCAGGAGTGCGATCACTGGATCATATGGCAGTTCTATTTCCAGTTTTCTGAGGAATCTCCACACTGTTCTCCATAGTGGCTGTACTAGTTTGCATTCCCACCAACAGTGTAAGAGGGTTCCCTTCTCTCCACACCCTCTCCAGCATTTATTGCATGTAGACTTTTGGATAGCAGCCATTCTGACTGGTGTGAAATGGTATCTCATTGTGGTTTTGATTTGCATTTCTCTGATGATGAGGGATGTTGAGCATTTTTTCATGTGTTTGTTAGCCATCTTTATGTCTTCTTTGGAGAAATGTCTGTTTAGTTCTTTGGCCCATTTTTTGATTGGGTCACTTAGTTTTCTGGAATTAAGCTGCAGGAGCTGCTTGTATAATTTGGAGATTAATCCTTTATCAGTTGCTTCATTTGCTATTATTTTCTCCCATTCTGAAGGCTGTCTTTTCACCTTGCTTAGAGTTTCCTTTGCTGTGCAGAAGCTTTTGATTTTAATTAGGTCCCATTTGTTTAGTTTTGCTTTTATTTCCAATATTCTGGGAGGTGGGTCTTGGAGGATCCTGCTGTGATTTATGTCGGAGAGTGTTTTGCCTACGTTCTCCTCTAGGAGTTTTATAGTTTCTGGTCTTACATTTAGATCTTTAATCCATTTTGAGTTTATTTTGGTGTATGGTGTTAGGAAGTGTTCTAGTTTCATTCTTTTACAAGTGGCTGACCAGTTTTCCCAGCACCACTTGTTAAAGAGACTGTCTTTTCTCCATTTTATATTCTTGCCTCCTTTGTCGAAGATAAGGTGTCCATAGGAGCGTGGGTTTATCTCTGGGCTTTCTATTTTGTTCCATTGATCTATATTTCTGTCTTTATGCCAGTACCATACTGTCTTGATGATTGTGGCTTTGTAATAGAGCCTGAAGTCCGGCAGGTTAATTCCCCCAGTTCCATTCTTCTTCCTCAAAATTGCTTTGGCTATTCGAGGTTTTTTGTATTTCCATACAAATTGTGAGATTATTTGTTCTAGTTCTGTGAAAAATATTGTTGGTAGCTTGATAGGGATTGCATTGAATGTATAAATTACTTTGGGTAGTATACTCATTTTTACAATATTTATTCTTCCAATCCACGAACACGGTATATTTCTCCATCTATTCGTGTCCTCTTTGATTACTTTCACTAGTGTTTTATAGTTTTCTATGTACAAGTCTTTTGTTTCCTTAGGTAGATATATTCCTAAGTATTTAATTGTTTTCGTTGCAACAGTGAATGGAATAGTTTCCTTAATTTCTCTTTCTATTTTCTCATTATTAGTGTATAGGAATGCAAGGGATTTCTGTGTGTTGATTTTATATCCTGCAACTTTACTGTAATCATTGATTAGCTCTAGTAGTTTTCTGGTAGAGTCTTTAGGGTTTTCTGTGTAGAGGATCATGTCATCAGCGAACAGTGAAAGCTTTACTTATTCCTTTCCAATTTGTATTCCTTTTATGTCTTTTTCTGCTCTTATTGCTGTGGCCAAAACTTCCAGAACTATGTTGAACAGTAGTGGTGAGAGTGGGCACCCTTGTCTTGTTCCTGACTTTAGGGGAAATGCTTTCAGTTTTTCACCATTGAGGATAATGTTTGCTGTGGGTTTGTCATATATAGCTTTTATTATGTTGAGGTATGTCCCTTCAATTCCCACTTTCTGGAGGGTTTTTATCAAAAATGGATGTTGAATTTTGTCGAAGGCTTTCTCTGCATCTATTGAGATAATCATATGATTTTTATTTTTCAGTTTGTTAATGTGGTGTATTACGTTGATTGATTTGCGGATATTGAAGAATCCTTGCATTCCTGGGATAAAGCCCACTTGGTCATGATGTATGATCTTCTTAATGTGTTGTTGGATTCTGATTGCTAGAATTTTGTTAAGGATTTTTGCATCTATGTTCATCAGTGATATTGGCCTATAGTTTTCTTTTTTTGTGGGGTCTTTACCAGGTTTTGGGATTAGGGTGATGGTGGCCTCATAGAATGAGTTTGGAAGTTTCCCTTCCTCAGCTATTTTCTGGAAGAGTTTGAGTAGAATAGGTGTTAGCTCTTCTCTAAATTTTTGGTAGAATTCAGCTGTGAAGCCGTCTGGACCTGGGCTTTTGTTTGCTGGGAGATTTTTGATTACAGTTTCAATTTCCGTGCTTGTGATGGGTTTGTTCAGATTTTCTATTTCTTCCTGGTTCAGTTTTGGAAAGTTGTACTTTTCTAGGAATTTGTCCATTTCTTCCAGGTTATTCATTTTATTGCCATATAATTGCTGATAGTATTCTCTAATAATCCTTTGTATTTCTGTGTTGTCAGTTGTGACCTCTCCATTTTCATTTCTAATTTTATTGATTTGGTTCTTCTCCCTTTGTTTCTTGATAAGTCTGGCTAGTGGTTTGTCAATTTTATTCACCTTCTCAAAGAACCAGCTTTTGGCTTTGTTGATTTTTGCTATGGTCTCTTTTGTTTCTTTTGCATTTATCTCTGCCCTAATTTTTATGATTTCTTTCCTTCTACTGACCCTGGGGTTCTTCATTTCTTCCTTTTCTAGTTGCTTTAGATGTAGAGTTAGGTTATTTAGTTGACTTTTTTCTTGTTTCTTGAGGTGTGCCTGTATTGCTATGAACTTCCCCCTTAGCACTGCTTTTACAGTGTCCCAGAGATTTTGGGTTGTTGTGTTTTCATTTTCATTCATTTCTATGCATATTTTGATGTCTCTTTTGATTTCTTCTATGATTTGTTCATTATTCAGCAGCGTGTTGTTCAGTCTCCATATGTTGGCACTTTTAATAGTTATTCTCCTGTAATTGAGATCTAATCTTACTGCATTGTGGTCAGAAAAGATGCTTGGAATGATTTCAATTTTTTTGAATTTACCTATCTGCAATGTTTTTCTTATGGCAGTCTCCCAAAGCGATAGTAAAAGCAAAAATAAACAAATGGGACCAAATCAAACTTACAAGCTTTTGTACAGCAAAGAAATCAGAACAAAAGGAAAAGACAACTGACCAACTGGGAGAAAACAGTTATAAATGATGTACCCAACAAAGGCTTATACAAACAGCTCATGTAATCAACAGCAAAAAAATAAGCCAATCGAAAAGTGGGCAGAAGACCCAAATAGACAATTTTCCAAAGAAGACATAGATGGGCAACAAGCACATGAAAAGATGTTCAACACTGCTAATTATTAAAGAAATGAAAATCAAAACTGCAATGAGGTATCATCTCACACCAGTCAGAAGGTCATCATTAAAAATATCAACAAATGACAAATGCCGCAGAGGGTGTAGAGAAAAGGAAACCCTCCTACACTGTTAGTGAGAATGTAAATTATTGCAGCCACCACGGAAAACAGTATGGAGGTTCCTCAAAAAAACTAAAAATGGAGCTACCATATGATCCAGTAATTCCATTCCTGGGCATATGCATGGACAAAACTATAATTCAAAAAGATACATGCACATCTGTGTTCTTAGCAGCACTATTCCAAGGCACAGAAACAGCCTAAATGCCCATCAACAGAAGAATGGATAAAGAAGATGTGGTATATATGTACAACGGAATACTACTCAGCCATAAAAAGGATGCAATAAGGCAGCAACATGAGTGGACCTAGAGACTATCATACCAAGTGAAGTAAGTCAGAAAGAGAAAGACAAATAGCATATGATATCACTTACATGCAGAATCTAAAACCTGACACAATTGAATGTGTCTACAAAACAGAAACAGATTCACAGACATAGAAAAGAGACCTGTGGTTGCAGGGTGGGGTGATGGAGTGGGAGTTTGGGATTAGCAGATACAAACTATGATGTATAGACCCAGGAATCAGACCAGGAACCAACCCAGGAATCGAACCGGCGTCTCCTGCACTGCAGGCAGATTCTTTACCAGCTGAGCTATCAGGGAAGCCCATGATGTATATAAGTCTGGGATTAACAGATACAAACTATTCTGTATGGAATGAATAAACATGAAGGTCCTACTGTATAGCTCAGGGAACTATATTTGATATCCTGTGATAAATCCTAATGGAAAAGAATGTAAAAATAATGTATTAATATATAAATGAATCACTTTGCTATACATCAGAAATTAACACAACATTATAAATCAACTATACTTCAATAAAACAAATTAAAAAAAAAAACAACTTCTAGCCTCCAGAACTGAGACAGACCAAGCTTCTGCTGTTTTAAGCAACCCAGTTTGTGGTCCTTTGTTAGGGCAGCCACAGGAAACTAATACAATAAAGATGATCAAGAAAGAGATGAAAAGGAATGACAATGGGAACTGTCCATGCACAGAGCACACAGCATTTCAGTTTGTATACCTATATCTCTGGGTAATCTGGGTTGGACTCTGAAATGTGTTCCTGCTGTGGACCGTGGTCAAGAGAATGAAAAACTCTAGCCCAGTGCTTGAGGGCGCCAGCTTTGAAATCTAACAGCTCAGATAGGCAACTCATTTCTGCTCCCTACAGACTATGTGGTCTGGGGTAATTTACTCACCCTTTTGGAGCTTCAGGTCCTCATTGGTACAATGAAGTTGTTATGAGGGCTGGGTTGGGAAGACTTCCTGGAGGAGGGCATGGCAACCCACTCCATGGGGGTGGGTATTCCTGCCTGGAGAATCCCATGGACAGAGGAGCCTGTTGGGCTACAGTCCATAGGGTCACAAAGAGTCGGACACGACTGAAGCAACTTAGCACTTAGCACTTGAGGGATAAAAGAAATAATGTACTTACCATAGAGCCTAATATGTCCTGCATCCTCAAGGAATGTCAGCTGTTGCATGCTTGTTGCTGCTACTACCATACTACTAATAAAAGATACACATGAAGACAAGCACAAGCTCTACCCTGTGCCCATGCTGATTATTACAAAGGTTTTCTGTCCTGATGTTCCAGCTGAGGAGCCTCTAGAGACGGCAGAATCAGAGTGTCTGAACTGACCAAATCCATGCAATCAAGCCCCTCTACTTCAGAGAGGAGGAAATTGAGGTTCCAGAAAAACGACTTTGCCAAGTTTTCGCGTAAGTAAGTGACCGAGATGGGGCTAAAACGCAGTCTCTAAACTCCTGATCAGAGGCACAGGCACGCTCTCCCCCACTCCCCTTAACCTCTTATTGGCCCCTCGGACATCACAGCCACCACTCCTGCCAGCCCCACTCCAGCCCAGCACTTCATACCACCACCAGCGCCCCAGGGAAGACTCCTTTGTGGCCATCAACAGGAAATCTCTTAGATGCAACGTCCATCGATTATCTGGGAGAGTGTTTCTTTGCCATTTGAGCTTTCTTTGCGCTGAACAAGCTCACAATATCCTGTGATTACCTGTTGAAATGATTCCCATATTTCTCCCTGACAGCTCCAAGTGCCCAATGCCCTGATCCTGTCCTAGGAGGACGGCCTCCCAGCAGTCAGCTGATCAGAGACTAGAAAGCAGACAATGAGAAAGGTTCCACTGGGGAGAGGGCTCCCAGGAACCCTGGCCAACCCTCCAGGCTCCCCGTGCCCTGCGGCTTTCCTGCCCTCACCCAGGACTCAGAGTTCCTTTCCCAGTGGACAGGGACTTTGGGCTGGGCAGCCTGTGTTGGCTACTCTACCACATCTCTCAGCCAAAGAGAATTCAGCCAATCTGGAGAAACAGGAAAGAGGTGGAAGGACTCCTAGTTCTCAGCACTGAGCCACCCAGCCCTGAAATAGTGGCTGAGGATATAGGTTTTGGAACCAGGCAGACTCAGATTGGAATGAGAGCTTTGCCAGTGATTGCGTGATCTTTGGCAAGTGACTTAGCCGCTCTCTGAGCCTTGTCTTTAAAACGGGGGTAACGACGTCGACCTCATTGGACATTTGTAAGGATTAAATGAGGTTGTGTTTGTAAAGGGCTTAGCAGATGCTTGGCACATCATAAACAGGGGGCTGGGTGGAGCTGAAGACACAGCAGTGATGACAGCAGTACCAGTAACAGTACTGTACTTACTCCATGGCACACCACTGGAGCTAAACAAGTGTTTATTAAACACACTAAACAAGAGCTTTCCACAGGGCTGTGACCATCTGCCTCAAAAGCTTCCCCATCTACGAACCTTTATTCCTTTTAATCACCTAGAAAAAGTGTTCAGTTCAGTTCACTCGCTCAGTCATGTCCGACTCTTTGCAACCCCATGGACACCTAGTCATCTAATTATTTATCAAGCACTGTTATAAACTGAAGGTTTGTGTCCCTCCCAGAATTCATAGGCTGGAATTCAAAACCCCAATGTGATGGTATTAAACATTAGGAGGTGGGGCCTTTGGGAGATGATCAGATCATGAAGGTGGAACCTTTGAGCTGGGATTAGTTCCATTAACAAAAGAGGCCCCCAAAGAAAGGATCGTTAGGGAGTTTGGGAATGTCATGTACACACTGCTATATTTAAAATGGATAACCAACAAGGATATGTTGTATAGCACAGGGAACTCTGCTCAACGTTATGTGGCAGCCTGGATGGGTGGGGAGTTTGGGGGAGAGTGGATACATGTACATGTATAGCTGAGTCCCTTTGCTGTCCACCTAAAACTATCACAACATTGTTAATCGGCTATACCCCAATACAAAGAAAAAAGTTCAAAAAGAAAACAGGCCCCAAAAAGCTTCCTTGCCCCTTCTACAATGTGAGGTTACAGCCAAAAAAAAAACAAGAGATGGTTATACCAAATCTGCCAGTACCCTAATCTTAGACATCCCAGCCTCCAGAACTGACAGAAATGAATTTCTGTTGTTTGTAAGCCAGCCAATCTATGGTAATTTGTTAGAGAAGCCCAAATAGGCTAAGACAAGCCCTTAGCACTGGTAGTACCATGGAGGGCAAGGCAGACAGAGCCTGTCTGAACAGTTCTAACCTTAACTGTTTGGGAGGTAAAAGACTATTTTGAGAATCTGATTGTTTGCAGAGACATGGGTGGATCTAGAGCGTGTCAAACAGAGTGAAATAAGTCAGAAAGAGAAAAACAAATATCATATATTAATGTGTACATGCGAAATCTAAAAAAATGGTGCAGATAATCTTATGAGAAAGCAGAAACAGAGACACAGATATAGAGAACAAATACACGGACACCAAGGGGGAAAGCAGGGTGGGATGAACGGGGAGGCTGCGATTGACACATACACACTATTAACACTATGTATAAAATGGACAACAAATGAGAACGTACAGCATAGCAGAGGGAACTCAGCTCAGAGTTCTGCGGTGACCTAAATGCGAAGGAACACCCTGCTCCAGTGCTCTTGCCTGGAAAATCCCATGGACGGAGGAGCCTGGTAGGCTGCGGTCCATGGGGTCGCTAAGAGTTGGACACGACTGAGCGACTTCACTTCACTTTTCACTTTCATGCATTGGAGAAGGAAATGGCAACCCACTCCAGTGTTCTTGCCTGGAGAATCCCAGGGACGAGGGAGCCTGGTGGGCTGCCGTCTATGGGGTCGCACAGAATCAGACACGACTGAAGCGACTTAGCAACAGCAGCAAATGGGAAGGAAATCCAAAAGGGAGGGAATACACCTATATATATGTACAGTTGATTCATTTTGCTGTACAGTAGAAACTAATGCAACATTTTAAAACAACTATACTCCAACAAAAATTATTTTTAAAAAAAGGAAAAAATTTTTCCTAAAAAAGAACATTTCAGACTCTTTCCCAGAGAAACACACATGTCTACACATACGTAACATTTTGCCAACATCCACAGGGCTCAGAGAAGGTTCTCAGTGAGGATCTGAGTCCTAAGTGAACTTACTGCTCCAGCCACACTTAACCACTACCGCTCCTGGACCCACTCAGCCAGATCACGCAGAGGCCAAGGAACCCGGAGCAAAAGCCCAGTGAAACTGCCTGATGTAGAGGGGGTCCTGGTTTCACTTGGACAGGTAAGTATAGTGAGTCGCAGGCTTGTTCAATGCACGGAAAACACAGTGGTTCAAGGCCTGATGCAGACGGGAACCTTGTAAAAGCTGAGCACACCATTCATATGTCTGAAAACTGCCTTCTCAAGGTCTGACTTGGGTTCCCATGCTGGCCTTTGATTACCTGAGTGTCCTTGGGGGGCTTGGTGCCTTGTGCATGCCCATCTCCAATCACTCTGCTGCTCACTCAAGGCTCAGCCTCCCTTCCTGCATAGGGACCAGAGCTGCCCACCATTCCCAGGTGCTTGTTACGGATCCAGACTGAATCCCCCCAGCCCGAATCCCCCCAGCCCATCCATGCAGGGCAGGGACACAATCCTGCCACGATGCCTCTGCTTGTGAAGTTTCCCTGGAAAGAAATCCACCCACCCCCGCCCCCTCACTCTCAGTCTTCCCCAGTAAATCCTCTGGGGAATTTCCAACCATCTCCCATCTGTGGCACACCCTCTTCTTCTGCATTCATCTTCCACAGATGCCGGGAATGTCTGACAGTGGCCTGCCTCTGCCCCTAGGACCTAAGCCCCTGGAGGGAAGGGTCTCTGCCTGATCCATCTGTGAACACCCTGGAGTGGAGCACAGAGCCTGGCACAGAGCAGTGCTCGATGATGTTGCTTTCTTCTTTGGGAAGAGAGACTATGGACTGAGGCAGTGTGCGGCCGCCCTCCTAATTCATCCACTCTGTTGGCAGAAACAGGGCCAAATCCTCTGGACCAAAGCAGCTAGCTTCCATCTGGTGAGAGACGGAGCTAAGCAAGGCTCCTTGGGGGACAGCTCTGTCACAGCCAATTTGAAAGAACGATCCAGCAGGCTCTTCCTCAAGACCCCCTTATGGAAGCTCTGTTCTCCATTGCTGTCTTTACAACTGAATTCCAGCTTTGCCACTCCCAGGGATCCCTTAGTGCCAGGATTTATCGGCCCAGAAGCCCATCAGGAACAATCCATCATGGCCTGGCCCATTCCAGCAGCCCCTCTGCGCCTGGGGCTGGGCCAGACTCCAGCCGCTCAACTCTGGCTGTGTCCGTGGCTCCCTCCCCCACCCACCACGCACCATCTCCCTGTTCTTCCCTCTGCCCCTTGTTCCCACAGAGACCCAAGGCCAGCCATGCTTTCAAGCTCCTGGGGCAGGCAGAGTCCAAGGTCTCTGGGACTGTTCTCAGGGTCCTGGGTGCTTGAACTGTCAGCTGGCAGACAGCTGGGACCCTAGGGAGACCAGTGTCTGAAATCAGCTGTTAACCCTCTGCCCTCTCTGTAACCCAATGACCTCCTCCCTCTCTCTGACTCCTGGCACTTTGGGAATGGAAGGGACACTAGGTTCCATCCTCAGCACATGAGGAAACTAAGGCCCAGAAAAAAGAAGTACAAGAATGCACAATAATTGCTGCTGCTGCTAAGTCGCTTCAGTCGTGTCCGACTCTGTGAGACCCCGTAGACGGAAGCCCACCAGGCTCCCCCATCCCTGGGATTCTCCAGGCAAGAACACTGGAGTGGTTTGCCATTTCCTTCTCCAATGCATGAAAGTGAAAAGTGAAAATGAAGTCGCTCAGTCGTGTCCGACTCTTAGTGACCCCACGGATTGCAGCCTACCAGGCTCCTCCATCCATGGGATTTTCCAGGCAAGAGTACTGGAGTGGGGTGCCATTGCCTTCTCCGTTAGTGGAACTTAAATCAAGATCCCCTATTCCTACTCCAGGGCTCTTTGGCCACGTGATTAAAATGGAAGTGAGCGCCCAGCTAAACAGGTCCCTGGGGTTCCCTGCCCACAAGTGACGATCATGAAGCCCAACAGCAAAGTCATTGTTTCAGGCCCTGCGGGCAGGGAGAGTGCCAGCCAGGCCCAACAGGTTGAACGTGTTCCTAAAGGTCTCCAGGGGCTCCCTGGGACAAAGAAAGTGACAAGGAGGCACTGGCAGAGCTGGGCTTCCTGGTAATGAGGCGGGAGCTGGGCCACCAGCAGTTGCCAGGCCCTGCCAGGCAGAGACAAATTTATCAAAGGGCTAGAGGCTGGGATGTTCTTCAGAACCTGATTTAAAGGCAATTCCCGTCCCCCCAGACCCAGGTCCTTATCAATCCACAATTCAGGGGAGTTATTAACACACACTTAGAGTCGATCTCATTCGGGTATCCTTATACACAGGAGGCCCATGGGAGTAGCCCACCCACCCTGCCAGCACTTTGGGACATGCCAATTGGCATCAGAAGGCATTGCGGATCCTGAGATGAGGCAGAAGAGCTGGCACAGGGCAGAGTGAAGGCCCCTGGTCAGAGTTATAAACCTGCCTCCTACCAGCTGTGTGTGTGCGTGTGTGCTCAGTCGTGCCTGACGCTGACCCCATGAACTGGAGCCCACCAGGCTCCTCTGTCCATGGAATTTTCCAGGCAAGAAAACTAGAATGAATTGCCATTTCTTCCACCACCAACTGTGTGAACTCGAGTGAACCACTTACCACTCTTTGCCTCAGTTGCCCCAACTAGAAAACAATTTCCATTTCTATCTTATTTTTTTTAAAGGGACTTCCCTGGTGGTCCAAGTGGTTATGAATCCATCTTCCAATGCAGGGGACATGAGTTTGATCCCGGGGTCGGGGAGCTAAGGCCTCACATGCTACAGAGCACCTAAGCTGGCACACTGCAAATAGAGAAAGCCCCCGAGCCACAACAAAGAGCCTGCACAGCCAAAATTTCAAAAAGAAATTATCCTATTTCATGGGCTACAGAGAGAGAAGCAAAGTGAGGTGTGCAGGAAAAGCACAGTGCCTAGCATCCTGGAAACTCTCCATTTGTTTGTAGTTCTCATAAATCAGGTCACCCTCAGGCTCTTCAGGAAATAAAAAAATTGCAGAAATGCTCCTAACCCCGGAGGGCAGCTGGCATCTCCATGTGAGCGGGTTATGGCCCAAGGAGCTGCCTGTACCCAGCAGCTGAGTATGGGTCTGGTCTCCAGGGTGGTTTGGGGTAGCCAGGAGGAGCCATGGGGCCCTGTTCACCTCCGCTCATGCTCCCCAACTCTAGGGCTTCCAGCCTCAGGCACCTGCAGCTCACCTGAGAACTTTCTGGTCCCCAGAACCCATGCAGCCCAGGTACAAACGCAGGCCCCAAGTGTCACAATCTCCTGTCAGCAGCCAACAGGATACCTTGCTCTCGGATGCCCTGAACGCTCTCCCACCGTCCCTAGTGGGGCTAGGCGGTGGTTGCCCACAGTGATAACCTACAACCTGCTTTATTATCTTCTTCCCCTTGGTTGTCTTGCTTCTCAAGCAAATGATTGTTTCCTGGGATCACCCCATCCCACCCCCCGACCCCACCCTCTGCAAGTAACTCCAGGCACTTACATCTTCAACCCAGCTCGGCTTCTGGCTGGCCAAAAGCAGCGTGCCCTCACCACCAGCAGAGGAAAGGTGGAAGGAGAAAGAAGGAAGCTAGTGGGGATGGGGGCGGAGCCTCCTTCTGGGGAGGAGGAGGGAACAGAGGAGAGAATGCACTGACTGATAACTGAACACCGAAACCCAGCCCCTAGGAGAAAACAGACTGTCCACCACCAAGTCAGAGCAGGACAGAGTGCCCCTGGTTCACAGATCCCCCAATCCCAGGCTACAGCAGGACTGGCAACTTCGCCAGAAAGAATCATCAGGCCAATTTTCAAATGTTGTAAACATCCTGAGACATTGAGTGAGCAGGGCTGCATGCAGAGAGCTCACTCTGCACCAGGTTCTTCTTCAACACCTCCCCTGGGCCACACAGATGTGCATTCAGAACTTCCATGCTTCTCTTCCCCAGAACCCGGGGCCAGCTTCCAACCAAGGAGAGAATCCCAGAACTCCTGGGATGCAAAGACATGGAGGTCTCCTGTTGGTCCCATCTGATATTTTAATCCCTACCCATCACTCTGAGGCACCCTCAACGTGAGCAAAAACAATGCATGTGCATCCCCAGACACACACACAAACTTGTGTGCACACGCTCAGCACTCATTCACTCACTTTCTCTCTTTCTCTGTCTCTCTGTCTGGGCTG
The DNA here is from genome assembly GCF_049115385.1 of Moschus berezovskii. Taxonomy (NCBI): domain Eukaryota; kingdom Metazoa; phylum Chordata; class Mammalia; order Artiodactyla; family Moschidae; genus Moschus; species Moschus berezovskii. The sequence continues at coordinate 35,431,660 of NC_142473.1, read as the reverse complement.
CCCTGCCCTCCTTGTCAATTCCCCCAACGCTGTTTGCCTTGTATATTCCATTCACACATCAGCCCTACACAGATTTAAGAGGATTACCACTTATCGAGAGCTTTGTATCTAAAAGCTCTTTCCAACACCAGCTAATTAAACATACACAGTCCCCGTTCCCTCCACTGTAGTGTGTACAAAGCACAGGCCATGAACTGATAAGACCTAGGTTCTAGTCCCAGGTGGAGAACATGTCACCTTGAGCAAAAGACAGAGGAGTCATTTATTATGATACCTCACGAAAGAGACAGAGAAGCAGAGGGTGTAAGTAACTTGCCAGAGGTCAGTCAGCTAGTAAGCGGCTGAGCTTGCCTATAAACTTGGGTTTCAGCAACTCCCTTAGAACCCAGGCTCCCTGAGTCACTCCTATATGCTGGTGTTAGTCATTCTCATCATTGTCATACTCCAAGATGACATGCAGAGACCAGCCCTTCAGGCCGCGAATGACTGTTTATCCTCGCACCCCTATCACTCACACACAGAGCTCTACTGATTAGGTTGGTAGCTGGTTTGAAATGTTTTTTTCTCCCACAAGCACTCAAGTTCACATCATGAGCTCATAACTCCTCTCCCCTCCCCAGACTGCAAGGTGTGGGCCGTCAATTCTCTTTCCCCTGAGTTCCCCCCACCACCCCCCTTCAGGGCTCCTAGCTCAGAACTCCACATGCAGGGTGGGGAAAGCTCAGAGCTAGCGTGGCCTCAGCCTGGCCCAGAATGAGCAGAGACCCTCTGCCATCCTTTTTCTTTCCCAATGATTCGATGTTTTTTAATTTTTTTAAGTTTATTTTATTTTTGCTGTGTTGAGACTTTTTACGCAGGGTTTCTCTAGTTGTGGTCAGCAGGGGCGACTCTTCATAGCAATGGACAAGTTTCTCATTGTGGTGGCTTCTCTTATTGGGGAGCACAGGCTTCATTAGCTTTGGTATGTGGCCTTAACAGTTGCGGCTTATGGGTTTAGTTGCCCCGCAGCGTGTGGGATCTTCCCAGATCAGGGATAGAACCTGTGTCCCTTGCACTGGTACACAGATTCTCAGCCACTGGGCCGTCAGGGACGTCCTGCCTTCTTTCCACAGATATCACTGGGAAAGCCCAAAGCCAGTGACCACCCAGCACAAGGCAACTCAATTAACTAAGGTTTTAATGAGGGCTACATTGACAACTTCTATTGTCCAAGTCTAATAATTCTCTTTAACTGGGATCTTTTGCTTTCATTAAAGTAATTAGTGCCTGTGAGGAAATGATTAGAAAAACTCTCAGGATTTCCACCCATCATGTGGAATCCCACATGCCATATGTTTCATCATTGGGACGCAAGCTTGGTCAATTCTTTCAGATATTGTCACTCCTTAACAAGGCTAATAAGGCTTTTTTATTTTTGCTTCAAAAGTCTTAATAGGATAGAAAATTTGAGGAAATCAATCAGTAATTAATTAGCCATTAAAACAGATGTATTCAGTACTATAAGAACACAGAAGTATTTAATAAGATCCTTGTGGAACTTCCCCGGCGGCCCAGTGGTTGACTCCAAGCCTTCAATGCAGGGGGCACAGCTTCAATCCCTGGTTGGGAAACTAAGATTCTATATGCCATGTGACACAGCAAATAAATTAATTAATTAACAACAAAAAAAAAAAGATCCTCAGTTTCTGGGAACTAAGAACTCTGGATAAGTAGAAAAACTGGCATACCACATAATGAGGCAACAGCTGACTAGGCTCCTACTCTAGAACTAGAGTAAGAAATCATGCATGCACTCATTCACTGATACACCATGCATACCCCACTAGAAGTAGAGTCTATACAAGTGGACACCCTGGTAGTTCACAGTGGCAACAGGTGTCCAATACAGACAGCCATGGGGAGAGCACAGGGTGATCATTGACATTTCAGGAATCAGTGAACTAACATGGACCAGAACGGGCGAATTTAATTCAGATGACGATTATATCTACCACTGTGGGCAGGAATCCCTTAGAAAGACTGGAATAGCCCTCATACTCAACAAAAGAGTCCAAAATGCAGTATTTGGGTGCAATCACAAAAATGACAGAATGATCTCCGTTTGTTTCCAAGGCAAACCATTCAATACCACAGTAATCCGAGTCTATGCCCCAACCACTAATGCCGAAGAAGCTGAAGTTGTACAATTCTATGAAGACCTACAAGACCTTCTAGAACTAACACCAAAAAAGGTATCCTTTTCATCATAGCGGACTGGAATGCAAAAGTAGGAAGTCAAGAGTGGTCACAGGACTGGAAAAGGTTAGTTTACATTCCAATCCCAAAGAAAGGCAATGCCAAAGAATGCTCAAACTACTGCACAATTGCACTCGTTTCACATGCTAGCAAAGTAATGCTCAAAATTCTCCAAGCTAGGCTTCAACAGTACGTGAACCGAGAACTTCCAGATGTACAAGCTGGTTTTAGAAAAGGCAGAGGAACCAGAGATAAATTGCCAACATCTGCTGGATCATAGAAAAAGGAGAGAATTCCAGAAAAACATCTACTTCTGCTTCATTGACTACACTAAAGTCTTTAACTGTGTGGATCACAGCAAACTATGGAAAATTCTTAAAGAGATGGGAATACCAGACCACCTTACCTGCCTCCTATGAAACCTGTATGCAGGTCAAGAAGCAACAGTTAGAACTGGACATGGAACAACAGACTGGCTCAAAATTGGGAAAGGAGTACATCAAGGCTGTATATTGTCACCTTGCTTATTTATCTCATATGCAGAGTACATCATGAGAAATGCCAGGCTGGATGAAGCACAAGCTGGAATCAAGATTGCCAGGAGAAATATCAATAACCTCAGATATGCAGATGACACCACCCTTATGGCAGGAAGTGAAGAGGAACTAAAGAACCTCTTGATGAAGGTGAAAAGGAGAGTATAAAACAAAACTGGCTTAAAACTCAACATTCAAAAAACTAAGATCATGGCATCTGGTCCTGCCACTTCACGGAAAATAGATGGGAAACAATAGAAACAATGAGAGATTTTCTTTCTTGGGCTCCAAAACCACTGCAGATGGTGACTGCAGCCATGAAAAGACGCTTGCTCCTTGGAAGAAGAGTTATGACAAATCTAGACAGCGTATTAAAAAAAGTAGAAACATTACCTTGCCTACAAGGTCCATATAGTCAAAGCTATGGTTTTTCCAGTAGTCATGTATGGATGTGAGATTTGGACCATAAAGAAGGCTGAGCACAGAAGTATTGATGCTTTTGAACTATGGTGCTGGAGAAGACTCTTGAGAGTCCCTTGGACTGCAAAGAGATCAAACCAGTCAATTCTAAAGGAAATCAACCCTGAATATTCACTAGAAGGACTGATGCTGAAGCTGAAGCTCCAATACTTTGGCCACCTGATGGGAAGAACTGACTCGTTGGAAAAGACCCTGATGCTGAGAAATACTGAAGGCAGGAGGAGAAGGGGATGACAGAGGACAAGACGGTTTGATGGCATCGCGAGTTTGAGCAAGCTCCAGGAGATGGTAAAGCACAGGGAAGCCTGGTGCTGCAGTTCATGGAGTGGCAAAGAGTTGGACACGACTGAGTGACTGAACAACAGCAATGGGCTGAATCCCCAGAGAGCTTGGTGGAAGCAGGTTATGGAAGCAAGTGACCACAGGACAAGGTAAAATGACAAGCACGTCGCAAGAAGAATGAACCAAGTATCCAGAAAAGATGGACTCGGCAGGACTTGAGTTGCAATTGGCCACGTAAGGAGATAAGCTGTGTCACAGGCTCTCCATCACTTGTAGGGGTGGGAGAAATGCTCTAAACCCCAAAGCGCAGTGTTATCTGCACAGCACGGAAGCATATATGATTAACCTTGGAAAATGAGCAGCTATGTTCACATCCACTGGCTTCATTCCATGCTGTGCTTTCCAGGCCTGGAGTCAGGTCATTCACTCATTCAATGAACAGTCACTAAAGGCTGGTGCTGAGGATCCAGGGAGAATGAGACACAATCCCTGCTCACTGAGCTTAGCGGCAGATGGAGGAGAAAGACATACAAATTCTACGGACAACAGAGATGGAGAAGAGCTCTTACCACACACTGGAGGGTGTGGTATCCAGACTGGGGTGGTGGGTGGTGAGGCAATATGCCCAGATGAGGTGACTAAGCTGAATCCTGAAGGACAAGCAGGAGGTGGGTGCACACACAGGATGCAGCCAGGAGAGCCAATGATGACAGTGACAGTAACGAAAATTACCACACATCACCATCTCCGGAGCACCTGTCTTGCTTTGTGCCAGAAGCTGTGGTTGGTATTTCTCGCTCATATATACATATATGTGTGTGCGCACACGCACACACACTGACTCAAATAATTTTTGAGAATGTGTGTTTAGTATATTCAGTATTATCACTTCTGTGTGATAAGCATGTTGACTGAGGCCCAGGGAGATGAAACAACTTTCTCATGGCCACACAGCCCACAAGTGCCAGGGCTGGGGTGTGAATCTGTCTGTCTTCTACTCATTGTTCCAGACTTCAGAACTACAGGGTTGAGTGTGTCACTGTCTTTGTCCTTGGCTTCTTGGACCACTGAACTACCCACAGGTCCACGTGGTCAAAGGAGTGAACTGCGGCTCTCAGTCCTAACACTTAGTCCCGAACCCCTGAGAAGCAACCATGGAGAGCCAGTCCCTCTGGTTCTGCCTTAAGCTGTGAGCCCAAAACAAAGTCTCTCCTTCTCACTTCCGATTGGAAATTATAACGTGTGGCCTAAAGATTCGTTCAAGACTCCCCACAGCCTCAGATTCTGGTTCTAAAAGGGCTGATGGGGCATCAGTGGGGAACAAGAGACAAGTAAGAGTTTCCCATCCACACGCTTCCCTTGGACCCGGCCTGTGACTTAGCAAGGATGCCCAGTCCGGCAGCGCAGACTTCCCCAGAGCAGGGGTGCTAATCCCTGAGCTCCTGAAGCCTGAGACGCTGCAGGGGGCTCCTCTCTCCCTCATCCATCTTGCACTTCACCTCCTCGAAGTGGGTGCCATTTGCAGAGAGCCACCCTCTCCTAAAGCTCTCTCAAAAACTTAAGAGTCAGCTCCCCAAGCCAAGAAGAACATGCCACCCTGTCTTCTGGGGGTGCTGCTCCCAAATGACGGTGCCCTCCATCCTGTCCCCTGCTGATCCCAAGTCCCCTGGCTGCCATGCTCCTGTCCTCTGCTCAGGTGACAAAGATCGTGGACCGGAACCTCAATGCCAGAAAGCGGTCCCTTCGCCAGCCCCACCGGCCACACACACAGCAACCCCACGTTTTCTGAGGCTTCAGGGGCCAGGAACCAGGAGTCTGAACACAAGAATAAACAATCTCATCTACAAGTGTATATTTTGTCTTCATTACGCCACCGCAAAGGTGTTAATATACAACTTACAACATATTAATCACCCCTCTAACTTCCAAATGCTAAATGCATCATTAACATTCATGTTTTCTTCAATTACTTGGCTGTTCTGGGGGAGGGGAGCAAGTCAGCTCCTCACTAAATCCATCTCCTCTGGACGGCTCAGGGATCATAAAAGGCAATTCAGGCCTCCAGCCTTATGGTGGAGAGGGGAAATTCCTGCTCCCTGCCTTCATCACCGCTGTCTGGCCCACATGCAGGCTGGCCATAAAAAAGTAATTGAAGCCGAGAAATGAAGGAGAGAAAACAAAAGAGAAGGCAGGTGGGAGGGGAGAGGGCAGGACTCAAGGAGGAATCACATTAGCACCAAAGGATCATCGAGACCAATTAGTCTATCCACCTCATCTTATAAATGAGAGATCTGTGGCTCAGAGAGGGAACGCGACTTGCCGAAGATCACACAGCACATGAGTAGAGAGAACAGAGGAAAGGGTGAGAGAAAAACTGGCCGCAGAGGAGGAAAGAATGGTAGCAGGCAAAGCTGACAAAACATTGATCAGGAAAGATTCAAGGAGGGTGAGAAAGAAGCAGCAGAGAGAGGGGGCACAGAGCGCATGCTAAAAAGGGAGGAAAATCTGAAACAGATGAAAGCCCAGAGTCATCTTCAACTTCACCCCCAACTGCTCAGCTTCCCCGATTCCTGAGGCAGGAGAGGGCTGGGCTCCGGGTGTAACATCTCTGATAGGGGTCCAGCAGGCCAGACGTAAGGCGGGGAGAGGGACCGGGGAGCACTGGTGTTGAGTCTCTGCCCCAGGCCTCCAACATTTAGCCAGACTAGATACACACACAATTAAAATGCCATTACCCCACAACGGTGCTATCCCAAGTTGACTTGGAATGTGTTACAGACACTGGCGGCTATAAAATCAATTTGCTATTATAATTCAGCAAAGCAGATTCAGTCACCTCCCTGAAGCCAGTGGGCTACAGACCAGTCCTGAATCGAAGAAGAGAAAGGGGAAAAAAGGCTCCTGCTGGCCGGTCACTTTTCTGTCCACAGGCTGCAATCCAGCCAGTCCTGTCCACCTTGAGGGGGAGCAGTCAAGGTCAGCGCACACTGGCGCTTCCGGAAGAGTGAGCTGGGGCCTCAAAGTCCAGCGAGCAGAGAAGCGAGGCCAGCTCCAGGGGGCACCGTCCCGGGCCCACCAAAGACACAAGCCCTGATGGTGGTTCTGAGCATAGTGAAAAACCCAGACAGGTCGGCACACCCTACGCAAGGCTCCGAGACCACCAGCTGTTGGAGCCTCACAACTCAGGACGCGGGCGTGGTGGCCATCACCTCTGCCTCTACACACAGAAAGAAGTCTCAGAAGGGTCAGGAGCGTGGCCAAGGTCACCCTCTCAGAAGGGAGATGGCAGAGACCACGTACATCAATTACGACAGCACCCAGCCCTGGAACACAGACACACTCTTGACACAGTTGACTCTGCAGACTCCTGGCGGAGTGTGACCGGAAGGCTGGCCCTGAGAGCCACTGCAGATGTGTCCCCAAGCCTAGCGATTCTGAGCTTTATCAAGCCTTTTTTGCAGGCTGCCGCAGCCCATCTGTCCCTTCCTTTCTATGCCCACTGCTATATCCCAGACCAGGACCCTCCCAGCAGCTCCTTCACAGTCTCTCCTCTCTCCAATCTTGCATACCAGTTCCAGAATACACTCCTAAATGCCACGTTGAGCCTGACTCTTTCTTGCACATAAACCTAATACAGCTGCCTCTGCTCTGTAGCTTCTGTTCCCACCACTCAACTGAAAACGCTCTTCAAATACCCACAACCTCCTCATTATCCACCCAACGCTGTTCCATCCTCACCTTCCTGAACCTCTTGGCACATCTGTCATCTCCAATGTCTTCCTCCCTGGGATTCTGTGGTCTCAATTGCTTTTGTCTGTTCTTCTACCTCTGGTTACTCCTCGCTTCACTTCTGAGCTTTCTTTCTTAATTTGCTCCATAAATTCATCTGTTCTTCTCAACCCTTATGTGTGTGTCTGTGTGTTAGTCACTCAGCCGTGTCTGACTCTTTGTGACCCCACGGACTGTAGCCTGCCAGGCTCCTCTTTCCATGGGATTTTCCAGGCAAGAATACGGGAGTGGGTTGCCATTCCCTTCTCCAGAGGATCTTCCCGACCCAGGGATAGAACCCAGGTCTCCTGCATTGCAGGCAGATTCTTTAACATCTGAGCCACTAGGGAAGTCCCTCTTAGCCCCAGCCTGCGTGACTTAATCTGAGCTGATGGCTTAGGCTCCATGTGCTCAGATTAATTGACTTCAAGTGACTTAATCTTAGTGTGTGACTTAGACTCCATCTCTACCCAAATGGAGCCAGATTCTGTGTCTGGAGCCCACTCCTCTCTCCTGAATTTTAGATCCCATCATTCAGTTGTCTGTTGGATGTTTCTCTGTGGCACCCCCAACTCAATATGTCCAAAGTAGAATTAGTCATCTCTCTTTCTCCCCCTGATGACCGCTCCTCCCACATTCTCTTTCTGAATGGCATCACCGCCTAACCAGTTGTCATCCTTGACTTTCCCCTCTCTTGTACCAACAGTATAGATGCTAACTGTGCCCTGCCTGAATCCCCTTGACAAGCATCATCCCTGTATGGCAGGCACCTATGACTTTGGGCTGATGGCTTTCTCCTGCAGACCAGTACTGGGTCATTAGGCATGGAGGCAACCCTTAGCCAATGACACATGACATTTGGATGATTATACCCCAACTCCCTGGCACATCAGGAGGGACGCCCTACTGTCTCTGCAAGCCCCCAGCAGGACTGAGCTCCACGTGTCCACAGCACTCACCTGTCCTTTAAGCTCCTTGCACCAGCTTCCTTTCCTTCCCGGTCTCACTTTGCCCCTGGTGTTTTCTATGATCATGCCCCAAACAAACCTCTTACAATATAAATACTGTTCTCAAAGCCTACATTGAGGGGAACCCAGCCTAAGCGCCCACTAACTCTGTATCAGTTACACCATTAAGTTCAGGTCCTAAATGCCTCCTGAGCTGTGTCCTCTTCCTCTCCACCTGGATCCAGCCCTCCTCATTCTTCCCTGGGTTACAGAACCAGCCGACTGATGGGCTTCCCTGACCCTCCTCTTGTCCTGCTCCAAACCATCCCCAATTACACATCTAGTCACGGCATCCCCTCCAATAAAACGCTTTAGTGGACCTGCACAGTCTCTGAGATACAACCAAATCCCTTTATCCTCATGGCTTCAAAGGGCCTCCATGGTCCAACCTCACCTCCTGTGTACATTCAAGCCTATCAAGCTCCTCCCCAAACTCTACGGTCCCAACCACACTGAGGAGCTCCCAGCTTCTCCAAGGAACATCCCAGGATGTCCTTGCCTGCCTTCTGCCTTCTGCACACTTACTCTTAGCCAAAAACTAAACACAAGGATCCCTCCTTCTACGAAGTCTTTCTTGCTGCCCATCCTCTCCCCACCCCCCAGGGGAGAACTGCATGCCTTCCTCTCCAGCTCACAGCTCCTCACATGCTTCTCCCTGGAAACCTGTCGCACTCAGGGCCCTGAACACCATCTATACCTTCCCCTCTGACGGTTAGGCAATAGTTTGCTATCTTTTTAATTTTTCACACCAAAAACATTTTGTATTGGGGTATATCCAATTAACTGGAGAAGGCAATGGTAACCCGCTCTTGCCTGGAAAATCACATGGACGGAGGAGCCTGGTAGGCTGCAGTCCGTGGGGTCACTAAGAGTCAGTCACAACTGAGAGACTTCACTTTCACTTTTTCCTTTCATGCATTGGAAAAGGAAATGGCAACCCACTCCATTGTTCTTGCCTGGAGAATCCCAGGGACGGGGGAGCCTGGTGGGCTGCCATCTATGGGGACACACAGTCGGACACTACTGAAGCAACTTAGCAGCAGCAGCATAGCCAATTAATAAAGTTGTGATAGTTTCAAGTGAAGAGTGAAGAGACTCAGCCATGGGTACACATGTATCCATTCTCTCCCAAACTTCCCTCCCATCCAGGCTGGCACATAACATTGAGCAGAGTTCCATGTGCTATACAATAGTTTTTTGTTGGCTACCCATTTTAAATATAGCAGTATGTACCTGACCTTCCCCAAATCCTTAGCTATCCCTTCCCCCTGGCAATCATGAGTTCATTTTCTAAGTCTGTGAGTCTCTTTCTATTGTGTAAGTAAGTTCATTTGTATTTCTTTTTAGATTCCACCTGTAAGGGATGTTATATGATATTTCTCCTTCTCTGTCTGACTGACCGTCTTAAAATACCCAGAGCCTAATTCAGTACCTGTCATTGAATAGGTGCTCATGAAATGTCAGATGAATGCATGGGAACGAGAACAGATGGAAAGAACGAACGTACTCACAGCCTCCCCTCAGGCTCTGCCACTGGCCTGGCTACTGTCCGACGAGGGATCTGGAGATGTCTGGCAGAGACCTTGCCCTTCCACAAATGTTTACAATGCTATGCAAATAACCCCTCGGGGATGATATATGCTGCCTTTCCGCCCCAGGCATGCCACAGTCAGGGCCAAGTGGGCTGTCAGTGGGGACGCTCAAGCAAGACCCGGAGAAACTCAGGTCTGTGTTGAGGGCTGGGGTGAGGGGATATAATAAAACACTGTACTCGGACAAATCTGGGCCCCATGCCATGAAAAATGTGAGTCTGTCCTTGACTTTGGTGGCAAATGAGGCATGAAAACATATCAAAATGTGATATTCAATATATGGATGTATTTAATATTTTATGAGACTAGAAACCAGTTACCGAAGGTTTGAATGATAAATCAAACATCAAGCAGATGAACTTTTTCAAGTGTCTGCACCTGGTACGTGCCATTCCAGGGAGGAAAAGATGGAGGAGAGAGAGACAGAGGGCAAGAATGAAGAGCCTAGAGACCTTGGAGGGCTTTGCCGGTGGCTCAGCAGTAAAGAATCTGCCTGCAATTCAGGAGACATGGGTTCGATCCCTGGGTGGGGAAGATCCCCTGGAGGAAGCAATGGTTATCCACTCCAGTATTCTTGCCTGGGGAATCCCATGGACAGAAGAGCCTGGCTGGCTACCATCCATGGGGTTGCAAGAGTCCAGACACAATTTAGCGACTACCAACAACAAAAGGAGACCTTGGAAAGCAAGGTCCAGAAACCCCACCCCCAGGCCCCTGCCACCAACACACCTCTGTCAAGCCTTCATATGCTTGCACATCCAGTCCTGGCTGCCTGCAAGCACCGTGCCCACCTAGAGAACTTTATCCATCCTGCAAAATCCAGTACTTCCTTTGGAATTCTCTCTAAGCAGCTTCCCTGGACCTTTTACCCTCTGGCCCCAGACCCACAGAAAGCAGGGCACCAAGTATCTATGCTTAGCCTGGGCTTGCATTCTAGATGTGAAGTGCTGGGGGTTTAACGCAGCTGTCTCCCAATCATACTGTAAGCTATCTGAGGATTGAAATGAGGTCCCCCTCACTCCAGCATCCTCCAAAGCCTGGGGACTTCCCTGGCAGTCTAGTAGTTAAGACTCCAAGCTTCCATTGTAGGGGGCGTGGGTTACATCCCGGCTGGGTGAACTTAAGATCCCACATATGAACTTAATATCCACAGTTTGGCCCCTCCCCACAAACAACAACAATATCCTCCAAAGCTGACTGTCCCTGACACAGTGTAGACCCTCAAGTCACATGGTGCTTGAACTGAAAGAGAAGTCCTGCATCAGGAATCGTGGTCAGCAGACAACTCTGGGAAAACTACCATGGCCCAGATGCTAAGCTAGGAACTTGGTTTCCACGTTGCTCTTTCACATAAACTTCACTGAGACCCTGTGCTCAAAGCAGTATTTGTCCCATTGAATTTATGAGGAAAGTGAGGCGTGAAGAGATTTTATCACCTCTTCTGTGCACTCCTAGAGGACAGGGGACCCCATCTGCCTCGATATAAGCCACAGAAGTGCCTGGCAGGCAGTAAGTTCTCAAAGGTTTGTTGCCTGAGTGTTGATTCTTGTCTCCCTCAAATATTTATTTTGATGTTGAGTAACACACTCATCTAACCCAGGTACCCCCCCTTGGTTGGTCATCAGTATCACTAGCCATCCCAATAAAGTCTAGGGGTAGGGGCTGGCTTCCCTGGTGTCTCAGTCAATAAAGAATCCACCTGTAATGCAGGAGACACAGGTTCATTCTCTGGGTCAGGAAGATCCCTTGGAGATGGAAATGGCAACCCACTCCAGTCTTCTTGCCTGGAGAATCCCATGGACAGAGGAGCCTGGTGGGCTACAGTCCATGGGACTACAAAGAGTCGAACACGACTTAACAACTAAACCACCACCAGGGATTGACCATAACTATTATTTTTTCTTATGAAAGCTCCCTGGCTGATTCTCACAATGAGGCAGAATTGGGGACCACAACGCGGCCCTCAGAACCGCTCATCTGCATCCTGACCGTGTTCTCTCCAGTTCAGATGTTAGGGTTCACAGGGTCTGGTGCCCCTTCCTTGGATGGGAGTTCTTTTTGCTTATTACCACCCCTCCCCACCCATTAGTTGTTTCCCTTTGAAATCCTCCTGCATCCTTACTTGTCTTCAGGTTACAGGTCTCTCTGCCTGGTGACAACAATGAGCCTCTCCTGTCAGATCTGGGTGTAAACCAGCTTGGGCTTAACCCAGTCCCACTCTGAAACCCACCTCAGGAGGACAGTCAGCTCTTCGTGAACTGTGCCCCCACTTTCTGACTCATGTTCAGTCACTCAGTTGTTTCTAACTCTTTGCAGGCCCAAGGACTGTAGCCCCACCAGACTCCTCTGTCCATGGGGATTCTCCAGGCAAGAATACTAGAGCGGGTTGCCATCTCCTACTTCAGGAGATCTTCCTGACCCAGGGATCGAACCTACGTTTTCGTCTCCTGCATTGGCAGGCAGGTTCTTTACAGCTGAGCCACCTGGGAAGCCGCAGAGCAAAAGCATCTCTGGATAAACAGAGCCTGTCTGCCAGCAAGATGCAGTCCGCCCATTTGTGACCTTAGCTCTGGTGATTTCCCATCGAAAGGCACTCCTCAGCCCTTGCCCCCCTTCTCCCTGCCTTCCGACCTCTGCCAAAAGAGCTGCCACTGAACACAGTGATCACCAAACAGGATACTAATATTTTATTTTACTGTTTTTAAAGATTTTTTTTGATGTGGACCCTTTTTAAAGTCTTTATTAAGTTTGTTACAATATTGCTTCTCTTTCATGTTTTGGTTTTTTTGGCCATCAGGCATGTGGAATCTCAGCTCCCAGGGATCAAACCTGTATGCCCTGCACTGGAAGCTTAAGTCTTAACCACTGGACCACCAAAGAAGCCCCCAGCTACTAATATTTTTTAGCATTAACAAGGTACTTGTGAAAACCAAGATAGAGCTCTTCACACCCAACTCGCTTCTCAATAGGGACAATGGACCTTGGGTTCAGATAGTTCTATGCTCAAGCCTACTTCTGCCAAAATGCAAGCATGAGCCTTCACATCTCTGGGCCTTCATTTTGTCATTCACAAAATGGGCTACCAACACCTGCCCCACCAAGGGCGGTGATGACGCCAGCCTGAGAGAAAGTCTAGAAGATGCCAAGCTAGCTCCCTGCTCCCTCTTTAGGCAGCTACCAGCAGGACCATCTATCCATTCCCTGGAAGGACAGAGCAGTTCTAGGACAGGACTGCGGGCCTGTGAGGAGCCTGCGGGATGGTAATCAATTCCTATTGGGTTCTATTTTATCCACTAAACGGAGACTGGCCCTAGGAACCAAAAATTCTCATCGTTTGAGAACAGCAAAAGAATGTTGTCAGCATTCTCATCATTTCAGAGAAAAGAGACATGGGAGGTCCAGGGCTTGTCAAAGGTAACAAAGGAACAGGAGGGGTCCATCCGAGTGCAGCTGGTCCCCAGGGGCTCCCGATCAATACCATAAGTGGAGCAAGCTGGAAATTTAAGGAGCCTTAGGATGAAAGGGAAGGATGAGAGCAGACAGAGGACGGCCCCAGGGTAGCTGACTGGTGACTGAGCTGGTGAGCAGACCCCGGCAAAATCAAAGGCCAGGATCAAGGGCCCAGAAGGCGAGAGTTCCCTTTCAGTCCTTCACGCCTGCCAGAGTTGGGGGACATGCCAAGCACAGCCCAGGCTCCTCACTTAAAGAGACTGGCAAGCCCTGAGCGCCATTGTTCCAGGAAAAACAAAACACAGAAATGCGCTCCGGCTGTTCATCATGTTCGCTGCTCTTTTTCCATCTCATTAACTTTGGTTTCAGAGTCGCTCCCATTCAGCTCTGCGTCTGTTTCACCCCAAACTCACAGTTGCTTTTTTACTTTCACTTCCCCCACATGTTGAGCCTGTTTATTCCTTATTTATTTTGCTCATCTCGGCCCCTTTACTTCTGGGAGTGATTCCAGCAGCTACGAAAAGAAAAAAAAAAAAAAAACAAACTAAAAAAAAAAATAAAAACCACCAAGAAATAAAAAACCCCACCACACACAATCAATTAAGATACAAGCTGCTTGCAAATCACAGGAAATGAAAAAAGGCCTCCCCTCCTCAATATTGGCTCCTTCCCCTTAAACATGAGGATTTGACCTTTGCACTAAAAGCCAGGGATTTCCCTGGCGGTCCAGTGGTTAAGAATCCGCCTTCCAATGCACGGGATGCGGGTTCGATCCCTGGTCTAGGAACTAAGATCCCACGTGTCCTGAGAGAATTAAGGCCACACACTGCAACGAAGAGCCCGCATGACAATACTAAGACCCACAGACAAAAATAAACAGATACTTAAAAAATAATAAAATAAACCAAAAGCCACTAATATGCTGTGTGACTTGAATCAAGTCCCTTGCCCTGTCTGGGCCCAAAGTTCTTCTTGTCCACAGTAAAGGAGCTACACTAGTTCTTCTGAGTCCTCAGTCTTTTGAGAGTCCCCGACTTCTTTGAGAAAGTGAGGAAAGCCGTAGTCTTTTGCCTCCCAGTTCACTTTCTATACATAGACTAAATGTGGCCTGTGATAGTGAGGGGTGGGGGGCTGCTGGAAACACTGACCACCCTCGTGGGAGGGGGTCCTTGGGCTCCCAAACGGGGTCTCCTGCAGCCTCGACAGGAGAAGCAGAATGAAGACTGACATCCCTCCCCAGCCCTCTCTTCAAGGAACAGACAGGGCCTCCCTGGGAGCCCCTGAGACTAGAAACCCAGCTTGCCTGGCTTAGCCTGAGGCACTGCTTCTGGAAGGCTGCCATTCAGGCAACCAAAGCTGATGTGACATTTGTTTAATTTGCAGGAAAAAAAAAAATTTTTTTTAAGACAGAAGACAAGCCACCCTCATAGAACCTTTAACTCTCTGGCTCTAATGGGACACACAAAGGCTGACAATGCACAAGGAACCAGCTGAGCTGAGAAGCACACTGGCCATGTGCGGAGGGCCCTGGGCACCCCCTTCTTTCAGAGGCAGACAAGGCCGTCTTCAGTGGTGTAGCTTTCAGACCCCACGCTGGGGTCTCACCTCCCCCTTCTCCCCTTCCCACCATGGCCACTGGAGCAACCAGCTCACTTCCACCTCAACCAGCGCCACCAGCACCACCCCTCTGGAACTTTGTGCCACAGGGCTTCAGTCACCGGCATGGTGGTCTGGGGGTGAGCTCCCTTCTGGAGCTTTCCTCCTGTGCCAGGCCCTGTGCTGGGTATTCAAGCCATTGCAGAAAAGAATGAGACCAAAATCAGCCAATAATTGTAACCAGTCCTGATTGCAAGAGGCACCAGAGACCTTTCACATTTGGGTCCCAGGCCTTGGGTCCCAGGTGTGCACATCATTCCCAGAGGGACTTATCCGAGAGGCTGAGCTGGGGGAAAGCCCGTGGTGTTTACACCTCCCCGTGTTCTTTCCCTGTTGGAAGGTTATAAGGAAACCTTGAATTGAGACCTAAGGGCCTAATAATACCTGAGGCAGGCTGCCTTGAAACTGGTTCCCACAAACCTCTGATTACAGCAGTTTCTGCCCAGAAAACAGGTCATCATGGCCTTGGAAGCACAGGAAAGAGGCTGGGGGGCTGGGAAAACAGAATCTGAGATAAAGCTGTCAGGGTACATAAGAGACTCAATCACAGAATGGATTCCTCTGAACCTCTCCCTCCTTCAAAGAGCCTAAAATCCTCTGGTCTGCATTTCCCAGATCATGGAGGGAAAACCATGGAAAGTTCAGATGGAGAAAGCAGAGCATGCTGAGAGCCCTAGAGAAGGGATGGGGCAGGGGCTCAGAGCTGCCGCCTCCTCCATCCTGCCGCTATGAGCCATAGAGGCGGGATGGCCCCTACCACCACGTCCAGATACGCGCTCCCAGGCAAGCTGAAGCATCTGGTCCAAAGACATAAAGATAACAAAAGATAATGGCCGGTTATGAGAACGTGGATAAATTACCAAAGGGAGGTTTTATTTTCTCATCCTCTGCATGTTAAAAACAACATAGCAACAAAAAATGAAACATCTGTCTGGAAACAGCCATGGTGACATCCTGTCCAGATGTAGGGGATCAATAAGTTCCCTCTCCAGCCCCTAAATGACTTGACCAGGAATCATGAAATGGCCTTTTGAAGAACATGACCCTTTGTGGGAGAGCAAAATGACTGCAAAAGCTTACCATCTCAGGACGAGGCCCACTCTAATGGGGCTTCCCAGCCCCTCCCATCAAAAGGCGGAGTCTATTCTTCACTCCTTGAATCTGGACTTGGACATGCGGCTTCCTTGTCCGACTGGACGCTAGAAGACATGAACTAACAGAGGTTCCAAAAGTGCTTGCAGCTTAGGGCTTCCCTCTTCTGCTGCCAGCAACTTTCCACTACCAAAGGAGCAAGTAAAGACAAACAAGGTTCAAACCGGCATAATTACTTTCAAAGATGAACCTACATCTATGTGTATGGTTACAGCTACATACGAAATACATGGAAGAAGAGGCCAGGCCAGGGCTAGTCTCCTGGAAAATAAGACCATCTGGGTCTCACCCCAGCTGATATTGACACAGGCCATTCCAGACCTTCTAGTCCCAGACCCTAGGAACCATTTAGCTAACATGGAGCCAAGAAAAACAAAAAAGTTTGTTAAGCCACTAAGTTGGGGGAAAGCTTGTTATGCAGCAGTAGTTGCCTGCTACACTCTCCCTGCCATTCACGCTCAAGGAAAAGAACTGGCCGGCTCCTCAGGGGTTGGGTTAACTGGACCCAACAGGAAAGCATCTCAGGCCAAGGGGGAAAGACCACTTCAGCACTAGGACCCTGAATTCAAACCAATGCTGTGCTCCCTGCTACCCGTGTAAGACCTCGGCAAGATGCCACCTAAGTCTTTGAGCCTCAGTTTCCGCGTCTGCACAAAGGAAACCATAGACGTGAGGTCATTGTGGGGAGGGAAATAAGAGACTGTCTGGGAAAACCATCACTCAAAAAGTACTTCTCTGGCTTTTACTCAGCCAGACTAGATGGTCCCAGAGGCTTCCACCTTGAGTTCAGAGGAGCGGACAGCACAGGAAGGGTCCCCAGAGGGACCTGCTCCTCCCGACTCCCCAGACTTGCTCAAACAGGGGCTCTCGAGGGCCGAGGGGAAAGCCTGGCGCTAAGACAGCGGCTCCGATCTGTCGCTGAGGCACTCGGTTTTTAATCTGAGAAAGAGACGCTTCATCCAACATTCACCGCATCAGCAGCTCTGTAAGTAAAATGTAAAAAACACAATGTCTTTATTCATTCCATCAAGCGGCAATTAGGGCTCGGAGCAGGAATCTTCCGTAGGCAGGCACTCTGGCTCCTAAAAAGCCAGGGAGGTTTCTAATTGGGCTGGAGGCTGACTTTGGGGGATCTCAGAGTCTGAAGAAGGCCTCATCTGGAGTCGCAATTTCCCTTTCCCGTCCAGAGCCTCGGAGAAAAAATTAGAAGGCTGAGCTGTATTAGGAAATTAGACAGAGTGGGAGCCGCACTAAACAGGCAAAACACACATAGCCCACAACCTGGAGGACCCCCGCAGATGCCTTAATGTAAACACGCTGGCAAGGCGCTCAGCTCAGGCAGCCAAGTAAGACGGAGAGGAAATTTTATTTTTGTTGTTTAAAAAGAAGCAGCTACAGAAACCGCCTTTATGGTACAGCGAGATTTCGCAGCCCGCTGCTGGGTTCAGCTGAAGAGCCTGGGCTCAGGCAGGGAGCAGGGGCAGGTCAACACCTGTTGGGAAGAGCAGCCAAAAAGCAGAAGAGGAAGGAAGGGAACAGGCAGGTCTCGAGCTCCTGGGGAGGCAGGACCTGGGAGAGGTGCTGTGCCTGCATATTCCCCCCGCCCCGAGTCCTCCTGAGAGCCAGACAAGGGAAGCCATCGTCAGCGCGGGCATTTTTTATCACTTACTGTGGGTATTAGGGATACAAGGATTTTAAAATGTGATAAAGAAGTCATTCTCTCAAGGAGCTCAGAGTCTAAGGGAGTCAGACATGTGGGGACCTACAGTACAGACTGGTCAGTGCTGTGGTGGGTGAACGGGGACCTAAGGGTACATGATCCAGGAAGAGGAGGTCCAGGAAGACACAGCAACATCCCAGCCAAGACCTAAGGAAGCATGGGAGGTGCCTGGGTGAAAAGAAAGTGCTCTTCCAGGCAGACGGAGCTGCACATGCAAAGGTCCAGAGGTCAGGGAGACTAAGCAGTGTTCAAGAAACTATAATACCGTAATAGGTATTATAGTTTATAATAATACCATTATAAACTATGTTACAGATATATAGTCTATATAATACCATTCATAGGTTAGAATGGCTGGAGTACAAAGTGTAGGTGTCACCCAGTAGAAGAGAATAAGGGAAGGAAGAGCATGATCAGACTGGTCCTCCGTTCATGCAATCAGTCCACAAACAGGAAGTGACCCCTTTCTCTCTGCGATGCATTGTATTCTGTGATGTGCAATCGGGCCACAGGAGTGAACAAGATATACAATCTCTGCCCTTATGGAGTTAACAGAAAGGAAGGAAAAAGTGAATGTAAGAAATTATTTCGAAAGGTGCTAAGGGCTATGAATGAAACTAATTAGAAGCAGACACAAAGAAATAATAGACGCAAGAAAACCTTTATGTGAGAGCCGTCTGAGTCTTAAGGATGTACATCGGCCATGTGAACAGCAGGTAGAGATGCTCCAAGCAGAGGGAACAGCATATGCAAACCTCCTGGGGCAGGAAAGAGCTTGGCACGTCCACAGGTTGAAAGGCCAGTGAGGGTGGAATGAGAGAAAGGATTTCGGTTAGGATGGGTTCGGTTGCCAGCAACAGAAAACCTTCTTCACAGGAGCTGGAACCATAAAGGTATGTATTATTCCCTGAAGGGGATGCTGTCAATTACAGGGTAGATTCAGCTGCTCAGCCACGTCTATCAGGACCCACTCTCCACCATCTACCATCCTCAGTGTGTGGCTTTGTCTGCCATCACGGCACCGCATCCTCATCCACCAACATTGGAAAAGTGGGAAGCGGGTATTGGAGTCATCTCCCCTTCATGTCTAATTCTCCCAGGAGGGCAGTGCATCTTTCCTAGAAGTCGCCAAGAGACATTCTTAAGTCCCATGTTGCAGAACCAATCACATACCCGCCCTTAAACCAATCACTGGACAAGGAGTCATGGCATTACCACGATTAGCTTGGATTAACCATGGTCACCTCCTGTGGAAGAGAGGATTCAACTTTCCCGAAAATGTCACCACCTTTTTAGTGAAAAATCCCTTTTCTAAACAAAAGTGGGGTTCTATCACAATGGAAGATGGGGGGAAACAGCTGTTAGGAGGGCAACTGGTCAAGGAGAGGAAGCAAGATGAAGCTGGGGAATTAGATGGCTGGGCTGGATCACACAGAGCCTTATAGCCTGACACAGCAAGGAGTCAGGATTTTATTCTAAGGATAATGAATAACCACTGCAGGGTCTAAGCAGGGGAATAACATGAAACAATTTATGTTTTGAAATGCTGTCCTGTGTGAAGAATAGGGATCAAGAATAGCAGTAAAAACACCAATTAGGAGGCTATGGCCCTAGGTCAGGAAGGACATGATGGTGGCGTGGATGAGAGGGTGGGCAGGGCAGACGGAGAGAAGAGTGTACATTGGAGATACATGCTGGAGGTAAACTGGAAGGATCTGGTGGGAAGTGAAATGCAGAGGGGAAGGGAAAGAACCAGGGAGGACTCCCATGTTTCTAGCCTTGCAAATTGGTGGACGGGGGTGCCATTTACTGAGATGGGGGAAGATTTAGAGAGAAACAGACATGAGAAGATAAATCAAGAGTTTGGTTTCTGGGGACTTCTCTGGTGGTTCAGTGGTAAAGAATGCAAGGAACACGGATTTGATCCCTGGTCTAGGAAGGTCCCACATGCCACGGGACAACTAAGCCCGTGGGCTACAAACATAGAGCCCGTACTCTCGAGCCCATGAGCTGTAAGTAACTGAGCCTGTGTGCCAAGAGCCCATGCTCTGCAACAAGAGAAGCGACCGCAAGGAGAAGCCCACACACAACAATGAAGACAGCCACAGATAAATGAAATAAAGAGAGTCTAGTTTCCTTTCACATGTTTGGGATATCTGTAGCACATGCAAATGAAAAATTCAAGGAGACAGAATCCCAAGACCACACCTCAAGAGAGGAATCTGGAAGTTATCACTACAGAGATGGCATTTAAGCTTAGTAACACCTAGCAAGGGTGTGTAGATGGAGATGCAAGCTGAGGACCAAGAGTCAGGACATTCGGTATTTAGACAAGAGAAAAGGAGAACAAACAGAAAGGGCGGGTACGGCCAGAGAAGCCCAGCGTCGGGAGCCCAGAAAAAGTGTCTTGAGAAGGAGAGGGTGTGGAATCCTGCTGAGAAGCCAAGAGGAAGACAGGAAAGCATCAGCAGGGCAGGAGGAGGCTATACAGAAGCTACCGGTAACCTCCCCGAGTTGTAAAGTGGCCTGGTGGGGACGGATGGCAGATTGAAGTGGGCAGAAGGGTGACGGGGAGTTGGAGAAGTGGAGGCGGTGTGCGCCGACAATCCTTCTGAGCTGTTTGGCAGTGAAAGAGAGCAGAGATGGAGCAGGAGCTGAAAGAGAAGGTACAATTGCAGGCGGCTTCTGGCTCTGTCAAAGATGACAGATAAGAGAGCAGGCCGGACACTGCTGGGAAAGATCCCAGGCGAGGTCCCTGAGAAGGTGAGTGGTTGAGAGCTGGAGCACGGGTGGAAGGATTGTGCCTCGGAGTTTCAGGAGGGATTAAGCCAAGCCTGGCTGCGATGGGTTCACAGACCTGGGGGCTGGACGGACAGGAGGCAGCTCCACACAGATGCCTCCATCCCTGTCTCCTCTGTCACTTCCGTGAAGTCTGAAGTGAGATACAGAGCTCGGAGTACGGTGTGGGAGGTGAGGTGGAGAACTGAAGTCACAGAAGGGAAGAAACGGGAGCCCTGGGGAGTGAAAAGGGAGTCTACCAGAGAAACATAAGACCATAAAAAACCTTAAAAGGCCATTGACTGGGACTCTGATTTTCAGTTAGGCAATCTCCACCCAGCCTAAGGAAACACGGGGCTGAGCAGAACAGGGATCAATCAGGAAAATGGCACAAAAATCGTAGTTCCTATGTCAGGGCTCATCACCATAGAAAAACAGGTACATTTCTATACAGGTCCCTGGCAAGCATCTCTGAAGGGTGTGTGCAGTCCTGTTTTTGATGAGTCAGCCTGCACTTCCCCACTGGCTTTACATACAATTTCTGGGATGCTTAATCTTCATTTCTGAGCCATCTGTAATTGGCACTGGTTCTTAAACTTGAACATAAAGTTTTCCCGTCCCTGAAGTCCCTCTGTCAAGTACTTAATGGCCTGTAAATGACTTAAATAAACCAAAGGAGCTCCAGTTTTAAGGGATCTAGCAGCAAATCCTTCTGTCAAGTGACTTTTGAAATGCAAATAGCCTGGACCTGGAGGTTTTCCTAAGGAGAGGCCCACCTGCGTTCTGCAGCTTTGTGGCCACAGCAAGCACAGGTGGTTTGCACTGACATCTTTTATTTCCTAGGACATTGACACACATCTGCTCAAATTAATTACTCTTCCAAGATCTCTCCCCTGACTCATTTGATGGAAACAAGAGCTCCAGGGCCGATGCGAATACAGAGGGGAGGTGGGAATGCTGACAGAACAGGCCTACAATAGTCTGCAACTTATCACAAGGGAAGCAACAGCAAGTGACTTACACTCGAAAGGTTTATGAGCATCCATCCAAGGCAAATGAATACCAGAGCCACCTGGAACAAAGAAAAGGAGAGAAGAAAGCTGTTGTGACGGTCCTGAGCAGCAGAGCCTCCGAGAAGGAGGAGGAGAAAAGAGGCCAGGAGAGGGGAGGAGGCAGAGGTTGATGGGGCACACATTGAGCACATCCACGGGGAACCCCACCAACACACTTCTAAGTTAAACTCCTGACATGATTAGCACTGTGGCTACAGTGGGCAGATAACAAGAGGTAGGGTGAGAGAAGGTGACCAAGTTATAAACAGAGAAAGTGACTGTGGATGGACGGTGCCTCCCAAAGCAGTAGCTCCCCTACTGACCAGTGGCACTGCCAGACTCAGGACCATCTGCCAGAGTCAAAGTTCAGCTGCAGGCTTGGGAGGAAGAGAGACAGATGAGGCCAATCTCCCAGCATGGTGTCTGGCCTCAGTTTCACCCCTCCAGTCAAGAAGGAAGCAGGTTAAGAAGGCAGATCTCCTGTGAGTTAACCACTGAACAACATCCATCACAACTGTGTCTCTTGGCCTTAAGTTGGGGTCAGCCTATAGAAATCCAGGGAAGGGAGGGAGCCGAGGATTAATTAGGTCACATCATCTTTAACGTCTCGACATCTTCATTTAACCTACCTTTAAAAGAGAGATAGTGGGACCGAACCCAGGGATTGCTGGGAGAACCAACGCCATGGGAAAATCACTCAGCACGCTGCTGGCTTCAGTAAGTACTCCACAAAGGCTATGCGGGGTCTGGGGTGAGGGGACCCTGTTGCAGAGGCTGCCACCAAAAGGCCATCAGATGCCACTGACACGGGTCACTGAGCCTCCCTTGCGTCAGCCTTGGGGTTCCTAAGAAGTGTGGCCCGATCCAGAACAGGAAGTGAGTAAACTGCATTCACGCATCCCCTGACTCAGTGTCCAGTCGAACTAAATGCCAATTGCACGCCAGGCACTGTATGCAGCCCAGAAATACAGCACGAGGGAGGCGGCAGGCCAGGAGAAAGGGACACCGAGACATCAGGGAGAAGGACTCATCACTAAAGATTCATCTGGAGCCGCCCATATCAGGCCACCAGGCTGATATGCGTGGCCAACGGCTTGCTCTGGGTGGCACAGTGGAAGTCTGCCGATTTCATTCGATTTCTTTGGGAAAGACAAAGCTAAGGCTATGAGGAAATTTGCTGCCCAGGCACGATGGAATCACCTGGGCAGGATGACAACACCCTGAGAAATCGGGGTACAGGGAGAGCCAGGCTGAAAGGAAGCAGAGGAAAGGGTAAATGGCAGTGCTGGGGAGGGACTAAAACACGGAGAAGGAAGAAAAAACCAATGGAAATGAATGCTTCATGGATAAAAATGCACCGAGACCTCCCAGACCCAGACCTTGACCTTCGAGACAGCTTATGTCCTTGAATGGGCAAGAGACATCAGCTAGAAACAGCAGAGTCCAGAGCTGACGCTGCCCCTCCTTTGCCGCAACCCTACAACCCTTACCTCCCTCTCAGGCCTCAGGGGTTTGGGCAGAATGTCCTTTGAGGCCCCTTCCTGCTCTGGTCTCTAGGAGTGATGGAGAGAGAAGCCTTTACATGTGGAAATGCCAACCACCAAGCAAGTTGTGTGCACCTCCCTCCGGCCTTTTTGGCCATCAATACCTTTTAAATATATATTAAAAGAAACAAACACTCTGCTCTGCTGAGAATGGTTGTTATTGTGGATGTGGGGCAGGGCTGGATGTGGGGGAGGCTAGTGAGAGGTCCTGAGGGAGCCTCTGCAGGGAAGGTCATGTTTTGTTTTCCTGGCTCACTGTGAGCCAGGGAGTGCAAACAGGGAGTGCTCCCAAAGCAAAGGGTATTAGGCTCAATGTCTTTGTGCATTTTTCAAACCTTCTGAGCCCTGTCCTTCTGCAGTGGCTGTATCTAATTCTAAAGCTTGACTGGCAGCATGAGACACAGGCAGCCAGTACCGAGGAAGTTTCTGGGGCAGAGCCAAGCGGAGTTCCTGAGACTCTACCCTGGGCCAAAAGCCAGTGTACTGAGTCCACCCTAGAAATGTGGACAACATCTTTACTATTTAGATGGTGGCCTAGGTAGGATTTTGACCTCTTCTAGGAAGAAGCCAGACACTACACACCCACATCCTGTCTGGGCAATGAGTTACAATTAGGGCAGTGTTTCTCATTCAAGAAATGCAAATTCTTAAGCCTCTACTGAATCAGAAACTCTGGGGAGTGGCACCCAGCAATCTGTTTTCACAAAACTCCTCCAGGTGATATGGGTGCCTGGTAAAGTTTGAGAACCACTGAGACAATATAACAGGTAGGGGTCATTCTTGGGCCCAACACAAGCTGTTTCAATAATTATTGTCTTCAATTTGGCCTACTTGGTGCCTTTATGTCACCAGCCAGCTGGGCTCCACACTGCATCCGACTTTTATGATCCTTGGTAGAGAAGACAGTTCCAATCCAAGCAAAAGTTCCTGATAACCAAGGGTCATTGACAGATGAATGGATAAATAAAATATGATCTATATATATGGGGCTTCCCAGTGGCTGAGTAGTAAAGAATCTGCCTGAAAAGGCAGGAGAAGCAGATTTAATCTCTGGATCAGGAGGATCCCTTGGAGGAGAAAATGGCAACCCACTCCAGTATGCTTGTATAGAAAATGCCATGAACAGAGGCGCCTGGAGGCTACAGTCCATGGGGGTCACAAAGAGTCAGAAATGACTTAGCAACTGAGTATGCGTGCACGCATGGACACAGACGCGTGCGCGCACACACACACACACACGCACACACTTACAGTGATGTATTATTTAGCTTTAAAAAGGAACAAATAACCCTAAAATTTATATGGGACCACAAAAGATCCAGAATTGCCAAAGCAATCTTTAAGAAAAACAAAGCTGAAGGCATAACCCTCCCAGACTTCAGACAATGCTAGAAGGCTATAGTAATCAAAACAGCCTGGTACTGGCACAAAAACAGATATGTGGATCAACAGAACAGAACACAAAGTCCAGAAATAAATCCACACAACTGTGGCCAATTAATCTTTCACAAAGGAGACAAGACTATACAATGGAGAAGAGACAGTCTCTTCAGCAAGTAGTGCTGGGAAAGCTGGACAGCCACGTGTAAATCAGTGAATTTAGGGCACACCCCCACACCATATAAAAACAAACTCAAAATGACTTAAAGATTTAACTATAAGATATGATTGCATAAAATTCCTGGAAGAGAACATAGACAAAACATTCTCTGACATAAATCATACCAATATTTTCTTAGGTCATTCTCCCAAGGCAATAGAAGTAAAAGCAAAAATAAGCAAATAGGATATTACTAACCTTACAAGCTTTTACACAGCAAAAGAAACATATAATGAAAAGACAACCTACAGAGTGGGAAAAATATTTGCAAATAATGCAACCAACAAGGGATTAATTTCCAAAATATACAAACAGTTCATACAGCTTAATAATAACAACAACAACAAAAAAACAAAAACAAATGACTATCAAAAAAAACAGCAGAAGACCTAAACAGAAAATTTTCCAAAGAAGACATCCAGCTGGCCAATAAGCACATGAAACGATGTTCAACATTGTTAATTATTAGATAAATGCAAATCAAAACTACAATGAGGCATCACTTCACACCAGTCAGAATGGCCATCATAAAGTCTACAAATAATAAATGCTGGAGAGGATGTAGAGAAAAGGGAACCCTTCTACACTGTTGATGGGAATATAAATTGGTACAGCTACTATGGAGAACAGTATGGAGGTTCCTCAAAATACTAAAATTGGAGTTACCATATGATTCAGCAATCCTACTCCTGGGGATACATCCAGAGAAAACAACAATTTGAAAAAATACATACACCCCAATGTTCACAGCAGCACCATTTACAATAGCCAAGACAAGAAAGCAACGTGACTGTCCTTCTACAGATGAATGGACAAAGAATATGTGCCACACACACACACACACGCACACACACACACACACAGAAGAATAAAACCATAAAGGAATGAAATAATGCCACTGGCAGCATTATGGATGGACCTAGAGATTATCACACAAGTGAAGTCAAAGACAAACATAGGATATCACTTGTATGTAGAACCTAAAAAACGATACAAATTAACTTATTTACAAAACAGAAACACTCTCAGACCCAGGAAACAAACTTATTTCTTACCAAAGGGGAAAGAGGATAAAGATAGATTAGGAGTTCAGTTTTCGCAGATACAAACTACTATATATAAAATAAACAAGAAGGACCTACTGTATAGCACACTGAACTATTAATATATTCAATCTGTTACAACAAACTATAATAGAAAAGAATCTGAAAAGAGTAAATTTATGTATCAGTTCAGTTCAGTCACTCAGTCGTGTCCAACTCTTTGCAACCCCATGAATCACAGCACGCCAGGCCTCCCTGTCCATCACCAACTCCCGGAGTTCACTCAAACTCATGTCCATCGAGTCGGTGATGCCATCCAGCCATCTCATTCTCTGTTGTCCCCTTCTCCTCCTGCCCCCAATCCCTCCCATCATTAGAGTCTTTTCCAATGGGTCAACTCTTCGCATAAGGTGGCCAAAGTACTGGAGTTTCAGCTTCAACATCAGTCCTTCCAATGAACACCCAGGACTGATCTCCTTTAGAATGGACTGGTTGGATCTCCCTGCAGTCCAAGGGACTCTCAAGAGTCTTCTCCAACACCACAACACCTTTTAGAACTAACACCCAAAAAAGATGTCCTTTTCATTATGCGGGACTGGAATGCAAAAGTAGGAAGTCAAGAAACATCTGGGGTAACAGGCAAATTTGGCCTTAGAATATGGAATGAAGCAGGGCAAAGGCTAAAAGAGTTTTGCCAAGAGAAAGCAATGGTCATAGCAAACACCTTCTTCCAACAACACAAGAGAAGACTCTACACATGGACATCACCAGATGGTCAACACTGAAATCAGATTGATTATATTCTTTGCAACCAACGATGGAAAAGCTCTATACAGTCAGCAAAAACAAGACCAGGAGCTGACTGTGGCTCAGATCATGAACTCCTTATTTCCAAATTCAGACTTAAATTGAAGAAAGTAGGGAAAA
Source organism: Moschus berezovskii (assembly GCF_049115385.1). Taxonomy (NCBI): domain Eukaryota; kingdom Metazoa; phylum Chordata; class Mammalia; order Artiodactyla; family Moschidae; genus Moschus; species Moschus berezovskii. The sequence goes on along the minus strand of NC_142473.1, from coordinate 35,404,838 downwards.
CCACTCGGAGAAGGCAATGGCAAGCCACTCCAGTACTCTTGCCTAGAAAATCCCATGGATGGAGGAGCCTCGTAGGCTGCAGTCCGTGGGGTCGCTAAGGGTCAGACTCGACTGAGCGACTTCACTTTCTCTTTTCACACATTGGAGAAGGAAATGGCAACCCACTCCAGTGTTCTTGCCTGGAGAATCCCAGGGACGGGGGAGCCTGGTGGGCTTCCGTCTGTGGGGTCACACAGAGTTGGACACGACTGAAGTGACTCAGCAGCAGGGAAAACCACTAGACCATTCAGGTATGACCTAAATCAAATCCCTTATGATTATACAGTGGAAGTGAGAAATAGATTTAAGGGACTAGATCTGATAGATAGAGTGCCTGATGAACTCTGGATGGAGGTTCATGACATTGTACAGGAGACAGGGTACAAGACCATCCCCACGGAAAAGAAATGCAAAAAAGCAAAATGGCTGTCTGGGGAGGCCTTACAAATAACTGTAAAAAGAAGAGAAGCGAAAAGCAAAGGAGAAAAGGAACGATATAAGCTCTGAATGCAGAGTTCCAAAGAGAAGAGATAAGAGATAACAAGGAGAGATAAGCCTTCCTCAGCGATCAATGCAAAGAAATAAAGGAAAACAACAGAATAGGAAAAACAAGAGATCTCTTCAAGAAAATTAGAGATTCCAAGGGAACATTTCATGCAAAGATGGGCTCGATAAAGGACAGAAATGGTATGGACCTAACAGAAGCAGAAGATATTAAGAAGAGGTGGCAAGAATACACAGAAGAACTGTACAAAAAAGATCTTCACGACCTAGATAATCACTATGGTGTGATCACTCACCTAGAGCCAGACATCCTGGAATGTGAAGTCAAGTGGGCCTTAGAAAGCATCACCACGAACAAAGCTAGTGGAGGTGACGGAATTCCAGTTGCGCTATTTCAAATCCTGAAAGATGATGCTGTGAAAGTGCTGCACTCAATATGCCAGCAAATTTGGAAATCTCAGCAGTGGCCACAGGACTGGAAGAGGTCAGTTTTCATTCCAATCCCAAAGTAAGGCAATGCCAAAGAATGCTCAAACTACCGCACAATTGCACTCATCTCATACGCTAGTAAAGTCATGCTCAAAATTCTCCAAGCCAGGCTTCAGCAATACACGAACTGTGAACTTCCAGATGTTCAAGTTGGTTTTAGAAAAGGCAGAGGAACCAGAGATCAAATTTCCAACATCTGCTGGATCATGGAAAAAGCAAGAGAGTTCCAGAAAAACATCTATTTCTGCTTTATTGACTATGCCAAAGCCTTTGACTGTGTGGATCACAATAAACTGTGGAAGAATTTATGTATCAGTTCAGTTCAGTTCAGTTCAGTCGCTCAGTCGTGTCCGACTCTTTGCAACCCCATGAATCACAGCACGCCAGGCCTCCCTGTCCATCACCAACTCCCGGAGTTCACTCAAACTCATGTCCATCGGTGATGCCATCCAGCCATCTCATTCTCTGTCGTCCCCTTCTCCTCCCGCCCCCAATCCCTCCCAGCATCAGACTCTTTTCCAGTGAGTCAACTCGTCACATGAGGTGGCCAAAGTATTGCAGTTTCAGCTTCAGCATCAGTCCCTCCAATGAACACCCAGGATTGATCTCCTTTAGAATGGACTGGTTGGATCTCCTTGCAGTCCAAGGGACTCTCAAGAGTCTTCTCCAGCACCACAGTTCAAAAGCATCGATTCTTTGGCGATCAGCTTTCTTCACAGTCCAACTCTCACATCCATACATGACCACGGGAAAAACCATAGCCTTGACTAGACAGACCTTTGTTGGCAAAGTAATGTCTCTGCTTTTTAATTTATGTATAAATACATGCAATTATATATATAAGTGAATCACTTTGTTGTATACCAGAAACTAACATAACAATGCAAATTGACTATACTTAAATAAAAAATAAACGATATGGGGTGAATAAAAAATAAATAACATTTTAAAATAAAATTTAGTTTAAAATGAAGACAGAAGGAGCTTAAGACATTATGCTAAGTGAAGTAAGTTAGACACAAATAGACAAATACTGTATGATTACACTTACATGAGGTAGCTAGTGTAATCAAATTCACAGAGACAGAAAGTAGAAATAGCTTTACAGAAAGTAGAAGCAGCTTCCCAAATGGAAGCTTTGTATTCACGAAATAGTGATTCCCCATCCCCCCCTCCCCCAGCCCCCATCCAGAGATGGATGCTGGTGACAGCTGCATAGCCATGTGAATTTTCTTAGTGCTATTGAACAGCGTACTTAAAAATGGTTAAACTGGGAAATGCTACCTTTTATATTACGTATAGTTTACTGCAAAGCTCCTTGTGAGAGTTTGCTGATACCATAGCTTCTCTGAATCATGTTTATAGAAGGCTCCTCCTTATTACCAGAATGAAGTCTTAACTTTTTTTCATCTTGCAAAGCTGAAACTCTATGCTCCTTAAGGAATTCTCTTCTACCCCGCCTCTCCCCAGGCCCTGGCTACATCATTCTGCTTGCTGAATCTATGAACTTGACTGTATACCTCACATAATGGAATCATACAATGTTTACTCTTCGATAAACTTACAATGTTTATTTGTAAGTTTACAACTAAAACTTACTCTTCGATATTTCGCTTAACTTAATGTCCTCAAGGTTCATTCACGCTGTAACATATAACAACGTTTCCTTCTTCTCTAAGGTTGAATGGTACTCCATCGTATATACTATATACCATATTTTGTTTATCCAGTCATCCATCAAGAGGCATTTGGATTGCCTCCGCCTCTCGGCTATTGTGAACAATGCTGCTGTGAACATGGGTATGCAAATATCTCTTCAGACCCTGCTTTCAATTCTTTTTGGATATATACGCAGAAGTGGGATTTCCGGATCATCAGTTCAGTTCAGTTCAGTCGCTCAGTCGTGTCCGACTCTTTGTGACCCCATGAATCACAGCACGCCAGGCCTCCCTGTCCATCACCAACTCCCGGAGTTCACTCAAACTCATGTCCATCGAGTCGGTGATGCCATCCAGCCATCTCATTCTCTGTCATCCCCGTCTCCTCCCACCCCCAATCCTTCCTAGCATCAGACTCTTTTCCAGTGAGTCAACTCGTCACATGAGGTGGCCAAAGTATTGGAGTTTCAGCTTTAGCATTAGTCCTTCCAATGAACACCCAGGATTGATCTCCTTTAGAATGGACTTCCGGATCATATGGTGGTTCTATTTTTACTTTTTTGAATAACTGCCATAGTTTTCCACGGCGACTGTACCATTTTACATCTGCACCACCAGTGCACAAGGATTCCAACTTCATATCCCTGCCAACACTTGTTGCTTCTATTTTTGGACAGCAGCCATCCTAATGGGTGTGAGGTGGTATCTCACGGTGGCTTTAATTTGCATTTCTCTATGATTAATGACATCAAGCATCTTTTCATAGCTTATTGGCACTTTGTACATATTTGGAGGAATCTCTATTGCCCATTTCTTAGTCGGGTAATTTGATTTTTTGTTGTTGAGTTGTAGTCCCAATTTTCTTAACATGAAACCCACAGCCCTTCCAGACTTGGCCCAGCCAACCTTTCCACCATAATCTCTGGCCACCCCCTATGCCAGCCAGGGGTTCTCAGTGGGAGTGACTTTGCTTCCAGATGTTTGGTGAGTCTAGAGGCATGTTTGGTTGTCACAACTCAGGGACTGGAGGGGATGCTGCTGGTATCCAGTGGGTAGAGACCAGGGACACTGCTAAAGATCCTACAATGCCCGGACAGCCACCACAGCAAAGAAGAATCTGACCTGAAATGTTAAGAACCCTATCCTACACTTTCCGAACAAAGGTCCGTACAGCCAAAGCTATGGCCTTTCCTGTAGTCATGTACGAATGTGAGAGTTGGACCATAAAGAAGCCTGAGTGCTGAAGAACTGACGCTTTCGAACTGTGGTTCTGCAGAAGACTCTTGAGAGTCCCTTCAGTAGCAAGGAGATCAAACCAGTCCATCCTAAAGGAAATCAACCCTGAGTATTCATTGGAAGGACTGATGCTGAAGCTCCAATACATTGGCCACCTGATGCGGAGAACTGACTCATTGGAAAAGACTCTGATGCTGGGAAAGATTGAAGGCAAGAGAAGAAGGGGGTGACAGAAGATGAGATAGTTGGATGGCATCACTGAGTCAATGGACGTGAGTCTGAGCAAACTCAGGGAGATAGCGAAGGACAGGAAAGCCTGGGGTGCAGCAGTCCATGGGGTCGCAAAGAGTCAGACACGACTGAGCAACTGAACAACAACAGTCCTACACTGTTTCTTGACATCAAACTCTTCCACTCGTTATTCCAAACGCTTTGCCCTTAGCTTATATCACTTCACCTCCCAGAATGCCTCCTGGACTCCCACGCCCAACTGAATCCTCCTGCAAACCCCACTTCTGCTGTAAGGGTTTCTCAACCAGTCTCGTTCATAGTAGTTCTCCTTCCCTCTGAAAACCTAGATTAGTCAGTGAAGACTTTATATTATATCTGCCGCCTCCACTTCCGAGAAACCTATGCATGCACACAGTAAGTAGCAGATGAGTGCGTGTTCATTAGTTGCCAGGCAGTAAGAAAGGGAGTTGACTGGCAGGCTGATCACCTCACCCTAATACTCCAACACCAAGAACACTACACTCCAAGGAGCTTCTGCCCTAACTGACCCCAAATGCAGGAGCTGAGGAACCTGAGGACCAGAGCGATGCCCAGCACCCCCACCTTAGGCTATTTCACCTCCCTCCAGTCCCTGGCGTCCTCCAGAGCAGGCCAAGTCCAGCCACACACCAGCAGAGATGGGAGCTCTGGACTTCTGTGTGTGGCTCACCGCGGACTGCCCACCCTCCTGAGCCCACCACAGCTCACAATCCAGGCCCATATATTAAAAACACGGATACAGTTTGGCAAATCCCCTCAGAGACTGACAGAGGTTTTCACCTTGAGCCCTGCAAGGCTGGAACAATTACTCCGTATCAGTTTGGAATTAGAAAGATCTCAATAATGCAGCAAGTAGCTCTGAGAGGCAACCTTGTCCCACAAGGCTCAGTTCGTCCTCTTGATTCAAAAGGCAGCTCAGCAGGCTTCCGGCACCCTATTGCTGTTGTTCAGTCGCCCAGTCGTGTCTGACTCTTTGTGACCCCACAGATGCAACATGCCAGGCTTCCCTGTCCTTCACTATCTCCCGGAGTTTGTTCAAAATCATGCCCATTGAGTCAGTGATGCCATCCAACCATCTCACCCTCTGTCGTCCCCTTCTCCTCCTGCACTCAATCTTTCCCAGCATCTGGGTCTTTTCCAACGAGTCAGTTCTTCCCATCAGGTGGCCAAAGTATTGGCAGTTCAACTTCAGCATCAGTCCTTCCAATGAATGTTTAGGGTTGATTTTCTTTAGGATTGACTGGTTTGATCTTGCTGTTCAAGGGACTCTCAAGAGTCTTCTCCAGTACCACAGTTCGAAAGCATCAATTCTTTGGCACTCAGCCTTCTTTATGGTCCAGTTCTCACATCCATACATGACTACTGTACCTGCTCCCTCCCATGAAGACTTCCAGGTACCTGGCCAGGTAATCCAGCAGGCCTGAGACACTACAACACTAGGATACCTGCCCATCTGAGCCACAGAGCAGTCAGCCTCAGGAGAAGACATTTTCTTCTTCCCTCCTAGCTTTTATCTGGTTGGTCTAAGAATTAAACTGACTTGTGACAGAGTAATAGGAGAAAACCTAACAAAAGTTTAATAACATGCAAACATAGGAGGGACCCAGAAAAACTGAAAAACTCATCAAAATGGCTGAAATCCTCACTTTAAATACTGTCTCCAGCTAAAGACAAAAGAGGGGACTTCCCTGGTGGTCACGTAGCTAACTCTTCACACTCCCAGTGCAGGGGGCCCATGTTCGATCCCTGGTTGGGGAACTAGATCCCACATGTGCAGTCAAGCAAATAAATTAAATAAATAAATACCTTTTTAAAAATCTACTCTGTTAAATAAATAAGCAATAAATAGATAAAGATAAAATAGGATGTTGGGGGTAGTAGTTTGGGACTACAAAGGGGAGAAAAGTAATTCCCTGAGACTTGGAAGGGTCAATGTTTGGGAAATGTCTGGCAGAGACCATAGGACACAGAGAGGAATTGTAACCAAGAGACTGTACTGGGCTCCTGTCTGTCTACACTACAGCTCAGACTACAGTGAACTATGCTGACGGCTCCTGTCCTGGAAAAAGTCTTACACCTACATTCTTTTAGATCACAGGGTTTGCCTCAGGCTTTGGGGCCTTAGAAACATTCAGCCTAAATGAGTCCATGTGCCAAAGAGACAATCGGGGTGCCAAATCTTCTCCCTGACACTTGCAAACAGTGTCTGGGATGAATGGGTACGGCCTGAGAGTCAGTCCTGAAGAGCTCTTGACTTGCTCCCTTCACTAGTTCCCAGTCCAAGCTCCTTAGTACACCCATTCCTACCTAGAACACCCTTTTTAAAAAAAAATATTTCTTTGGCTATGCCAGGTCTAGTTACAGCATGCAGCATCTTTAGTTTTGGCATGCAAACTCTTAAGTTGCACCATGTGAACTTCTAAGTTGTGGCATGTGGGATCTAGTTCCCTGAACAGGGATCGAACCCAGGCTCCCTTCATTGGGAGCATAGAGTCTTAGCCACTGGACCACTTGAGGAGTCCATAGAACCTCCTGCTGGAACGATCAAGATAATAATAACTATGTATGTCTGATCCTGCCTTAGGCAATTCACATTTGCCTTCTCAGTAGACATCATTATCCCTTTTTTGGGTGTCAGAGACTTGAAGTAACTTCTCCCTCGTGATACAGGCAATAAATGGAAGAAAGCAAGGATTCAAACCTTGAGCCATGCAAAGCCCCGGCTCTTCTCCGTACACAATCAGAATTATAAGTGACATTCTAAGAATCCTTTTTCCATAGCAAAATGGCTGCACAGCTGGCTCCCTCCAGCCACCCCCGCCCGGCCCGCCACCTTCCCCAGGGGCCTCTCACCCCTGATTGCCAGTGTCGTTACATTAGGCTTCTTTTCAGTCCAATTTCCATTATATCATCTCAGCCTGGCATTATAAAGCAGCCCCATCATAAACATCAGCTTGATTACAAGCAGAGGCTGTTGCCTCCAATAAATAAGCATGCGTAATGTATACAGAGGGAGAAAGAGACACCTCTATATTTTCAGTTTTGTAAAGACAAATCGCTTCGATTGTTTAATCAATAAAAATGCCTCTCTAACTCCTGCCGTTATTACGGAGCTGTTTCAGACACAGTGAAAAAGGAGCATCGAATCTATATTCCTGTCAGGACAGACAGGGTCTGATTAGGCAGACGGATGAGGGCTCAGACCTGATGCCAGTCCCCTGAAGTGTCTGGACCCCACTCGCCTCCAAACCTGGGCAGATGTCTTGATACCAACTGCACGTCAGGTCTGGGGGAGGCTGAAGCACAAAGAGACTCACCCCAATTGTGGGGCTCGATCTAATCAAGGGATCCCTGGAGACAAGCACACTCTACAGGTCACAGGAAGGGCAGCCTCGCTGGTGGGGCCGAGGGAGGGGAGACCAGGAGTAGAGGGAGCTCATCCTGAAGGTCATACCATGACCCCTGACTCTCCATCCCTCCAGCCCTTGCCAAGTTCAGACACTCAGCATCTCACAGTAAACACGCGCCCCCTCACTGACCTTCCTGCTTCCTGTCTCATGGCCTCTAATTCACACTGTGGCCCTGGTCCTTTACCTCCCCTCACCCCACCACACACAGAAAGTTTGTGGTTCATTTCCCTGACATCTACACAAGAAAGGCCAAATTGCTCTCTCTATGTAAAGTTCTTTCCGGCACTGGCCTTCCCTTCTTCCAGACTCCCCACCTACATTCCTATCCAGGCACCTTCTCTCTGACTGCTTCAAACTCTGAATTTTCCTGAACACCCTCCACTTCATGTTCCAAAGCCTGTGCACAATCTGATCCTTCCCCTGAAATTCCACTCCCAAGATCCTCCTTCAGCAAACTCCTACTTATCTGTTAAGACCCCCTGACTTGAGCTCCTCTGGGGCCTTTCTCTGCGCCACCTTGTACCCCTGCCCCAGGGAACTGACACACTGTTCACACATTTCTACCTCTGCACTCAGCACACAGCACTCTAAGCATCAGCTTACCTGTCTGTTTCTAGGTACCAGTGACTTGTAAAATGTGTATCTCTAGCCCTCACCTCTGCCCTGAACTTTAGACACATATGTCTAGCTCTCTCCTTGCCAAATGATCTTAGAGGACTTCCAAAACATAACTTAAAAATCCCAAGTCCCAAAGTTGTTCTCTCTAAGGGTACCCCATCTAAGAAGGCAGCACCCTGATCCAACCAGTCACCTGAGCCAAAATTCAGTCACTCCTAATTCCTCCTTCTCCTCTAAGCTCCACGTCCAAAGACATGTCCTGTCAACCCTATCTCAAGAACATTTCTAACGCAATGAACTATGAGAAAGAGAAATGAAGAGAACAATTGTATCAAAAAGAATAAAATACCTAGAAATAAACCTACCTAAAGAGAGTTGGACTGTGAAGAAAGCTAATCGTCGAAGAATTGATGCTTTTGAACTGTGGTGCTGGAGAAGACTCTTGAGAGTCCCTTGGACTGCAAGGAGATCCAACCAGTCCATTCTAAAGGAGATCAATCCTGGGTGTTCATTGGAAGGACTGATGCTAAAGCTGAAACTGCAATACTTTGGCCACCTCATGCGACGAGTTGACTCACTGGAAAAGACTCTGATGCTGGGAAGGATTGGGGGCGGGAGGAGAAGGGGACGACAGAGAATGAGATGGCTGGATGGCATCACCGACTCGATGGACATGAGTTTGAGTGAACTCCGGGAGTTGGTGATGGACAGGGAGGCCTGGCGTGCTGTGATTCATGGGGTCGCAAAGAGTCGGGACACGACTGAGCGACTGAACTGAACTGAACTGAAAGAGGGTATAAGACCTGTACTCAGAAAAACTGATGAAGACACAAACAGAAGGAAAAATATAGCGTGTTCATGGATTGGAAAAATTAATATTGCTAAAATGACCATGCTACCCAAGGCAATCTACAGATTCAGTGCAATCCCTATCAACTAGAAGAAATAATTTTTAAATTTGTACATAAACACAAATCCAAATAGTCAAAACAATCTTGAGAAAGAAAAACAGAGTTGAAAGTATCAGCTTCCTAACTTCAGACTATACTACAAAGTTAAGTAATCAAAACAGTATTTGGTACTGGCACAAAAACACATAGATCAATGGAATAAAATAGAGAGCTCTGAAATAAACCCACATACTTATGGTCATGAATCTACAGGAAAGGAGGCGAGAATATACAACAGAGAAAAGACAGTCTCTCCAATAAATGGTGCTGAGAAAACTGGACAGGGACATATAAAATAATGAAATTAGAACGTTTTCTCACACTGTATAAAAAATTAATTCAAAATGGATTAAAGACCTAAATGTAAGACTAGAAACAGTAAAATTCCTAGAAGAAAGAACAGTCAGAACACTCTGATATAAATTGTAGCAATCTTGTTTTGGATCTGTCTCCTAAGGCAAAGGAAACAAAAATAAAAATAAACAAATAGGACCTAATTAAACTTAAAAGCTTTTGCACAGCAAAGGGATGTATCAACAAAATGAAAGCAATGTACCGAATGGGAGAAAATACCTGCAAATGAGATGACTGATAAGGAGTTGATATTCAAAATACACAAATAGCTCCTACAACTCAACATCAGAAAACCAAGCAACAAGAAACCAAAAAATAAAAATCAATAAATTTCTAAATCAAAGTTAAGACCTCCTGTCACTCAAAAAGCACTGTCAACAGAATGAAAAGAACCCAAAAGAACTATAAGCAGGGTCCCAAGGAAATAGTTTTAAACCCAATTTTACAGTTGCGTTATTTACAATAGACAAAAGGTGGGAGCAATGCACATGTCCAAGCACAGACACAAATGCGGTCTTTGCACACACATGGACTATTACTCAGCCTTGAAAAGGAAGGAAAGTCTGCTACATTCTATAAGACAGATGAAACGTGGGAGCCTTACGCTAAGTGAAATAAGCCAGTTACCAAAGGATAAATTCCACTTCATGAGCAGTCAAATTCATGAGAGGAAGTAGAATGGTGGTTGCCAGGCACTGGGGAGCTTTATTTAATGGACACAGAATTTCAGTTTTGAAAGATGGAAAGGGTTTTAGAGATTGGTTGTGCAATAATGTGAATGTACTTAATGCTACTGTACTGCACACTTCACAAAGACTAAGAAGGTAAAAATTATGTATTTTACTACAACTTAAAAAAAAGAAACTATGAAACTAGAGCATCAAGATAAGATTCCCAACAAATCTCAGGAAGAAGCAGTCTTCTGGAACCATTCTTTGAATGACAACAGATTGGTGGTATCTGATTTTTTAAATTATATATTTAGTCTTGGTTCTGTTTTCATAAATGTACTTAGCCTTGTGACTTAAAAGAGAAAGTGAGTGTGAGAGAAGGAGTGAGAAAAAATGGGGAGAATCGCAGACTGGGAGAAAATCCTTGCAAATTGCACATCTGAAAAAGGATGTATCCAGAATATACAAGAACTCTAAAAAAAAAATACCCCAACAAGAATACAGAAATGTACAAAATACTTTAAAAAGATACGTGAGCCAAAAAGATAAAGGGATTGCAAACAAGCAGATGAAAAGATACTTATGTCATTAATCATTAGACAAATGCAAATAAAAACCACAATGAGATACCACCATATACCTATCAGAGTGGAGGGAAAAAAATGTAAAGGACAATCTTAAATGCTGGTGAACATTCAGAGGAACTGGAACTCACATACACTGCCAATGAGAATGCAAGATGGTACAGCCATTCTGGAATACAGGTTGGCTGTTTCTTATAAAGTCAAAATTCACATACACATGTGCACGCCAATGAGCTTTATTAAAATTGAGCTTTATTTGAAATTGCCCCAAATTGAAAACAACCCAAATGTCCTTCAAGTGGTGAATGAATATTGAAACTGGTATTTCCATAGACTGGAAAACCCAGCAGGAAAAAGGAGTGGACTCCTAATATATGAAGCAACATGGAAGTTCTTGAACACACGACGCTAAGTGAAAGAGTGCATTATGCTGACTCCCTCTGCTATATACCATACGATTTCACTTATGTGACTCTGTAGAAATGGCAAGCCTATGGGACAAAAAGCAGATCAGAGGCAGCCAGGGATGGAAAACAGGGGAGAGGATGACCCAAGGGGCACGGGGGAGTCGGAGGGTAACCACAGTCCCCATATCTTGACTGTGGTGGTGGTCACACAAAGACATTCAGCTATCAAAACGCATAGAACTTTACACTAAACAGGGTGAATTGTATTGCATGTAAAGTGGACCTTCAGAAAAACAGCAGCACAGGTATCTGGAATCTGCCTAAAAGGCACCTGCTGTTGCCAGGGCCACTCTGTCCAAGCTTCTGTCCGCTCTTTCCCAGACCTCCTCTCTCTCCCCTAACTTCGTTCTTTATGTCTGTTTTCTGAGACTATTTCTGCTTTGTAAATAAGTTCATTTGTACCATTTTTTTTAGATTCCACATGTAAGTGGTATCATATGATATCTGTGTGATATCATATGATTTGTGTGTCTCCCACTTCCAACCAATGAACTTTCGTTTAGAACAGCACTTCCCATGCCCCCACTTTCCCTATAAAAGTAAGATGCCCTCCTTTATTATCTGGACATGCCTGTGGTTCCCCAAAGGTTGCATGTTCTGAACTGCAATTCTTTGCTGTTGCCAAATAAACCCATTTTGCTGGTACTAATAAAATAACTTGCTTTTTTTTTTTTTTGGCCACACGGCATGCAGGGTCTTAGTTTCCTGGCCAGGAATCAAACTCATGCCCTGCAGCGTAAGCTCAGAGTCTTAACACCACTGGACTGCCAGGGAATCCCCTGTTCTAATAATTTTAGATAAATAGAGTCCTTGTCTAGAGCTGGTTCCATCACATGCCTAGGGGCAACTCTACACCCATCCTCTCTCCAGCTTCTTGGGGAGCATCAATACAGCACGTTCTCAGTCTAAGAGTCAGGGAGCAGACAGAGCCCAGAGGATCCTGCTGCTGTTGTAACATCAGGCCTCCCCTTTGCTGCCCCTGGGCTGTGCCCACCTCTGTCCCCTCATGATCTCATTGCCCATCTCTGGTGGGTGTAGACTCACAGCTAAGGGGCCAAATGTCCCTGTCCTTGGGAAGGCAACTGTTGCCCTTCAGTCTCGCTGCCCCCAGCCCGTGGTTCCCCTTCTCCCGCCCTCACCTCCATCTCCCCCATCTCTCTCCCTTTGTCTCTCTGTCTCTGTATCTTTGCCCCATCCATGTGAACTCACATGTGCGTGCGCGCGCACACACACACACAAGCACACTTACATACTATCACCACCCCTTTTCCAACTCACTCCCTTATGTAACTGAATTCACTCTGCCTGGAGGATAGGACTATGACAGATTAAGGCGGTGGATAACCTGTTGCAAGGGATCCAAAGGATCAAAAGGATGTCCGGGCCACAGTTATGGTCCCCTGGGCTGCAGCTGAGATGTCTGTGCACTGCACAGGGGCTCATAGCTTCCTGGACCCTGCTCCAGCATCACTCCTCCTCACGAAGCTCTCAGCCTTGCTAGGTGCACGCCAGTCCACCAGTCGGCCATGGCTGCACACCGCATTGCCAGCGGGGAGGGGCTCTGGCTAGCAGGTGCTCTGGGCCAGCTCCACTGCAGCCCAGCGGTGTGGCTGGGAAGACTAGAGAGAGGAGGGCAGGGACTGGCATAATTTCATGTCTGGCCTTTCCTAGCCGACAGGCAAAATGACTCTGTGATCCCTTAGCTCTCTAAATTAGTTGTATTTTATGATCCCCCTGTCTGGCGGGAAACATCCCATTAAATCTTAATGATCTGCCTTCCAAGAAACTCCCCAGGTCTTCTGTCCCCTGGAGGACACCGAGCCCTGGAAAAACAGGGTGGGGTGCTGGCTGGGGAAAGGGGGAGATGAACACCCAAGAGATGGTGTCTGGTAAGGGTTCCCACCCAACATCTTTCGTTGGGCATCTGTCTTCAGAACCGGAACCAAGCAGGTCTTTCTAAACCAAGAGCTCTCTGTCTTCCCATTTTACGCTTCTCGGAACCCAGCCCTCCTCTCTGCTCAGACTGCAGCCCACACACCCATTCTGAAGCCCACTTGGCCCCCTCCAGCCCAGGAGACCACTTCCATCTCTAGGCTACAGAAACCAACGAGGCGCAGAATGTGGGACAGAGGTGTGCCCTGCCCCACTTTCCATGCACACAGCCCAGGCCAGGGTAGAAACCTCTCTTTGAGAGAAAATGCCACATGACCTTCAGGATTATTCAAATATTAACTACCTACATAAACAGTTTCTCCTATATTCTCATTATCACCTCTCTTGCTGAAGCTAAAGTGCAATATTTCTCTTTTATATCCAGAGCAAAGATGCTTCTGGTGGCTCCTGGGGAGACAGGAAGGATGACAAGAAAGAGAAGGGGTGGGCAAGAGTGGGGAGAGGGAGCAGGACCATTCCTGCTCCCCCCAACCCCCAACACGGGTCGTCTGGATGCCCAGCAGGAACTCGGGGGAGACCTTGAGCAGAAGGCTGAAGGTCACCCAGTCCAAACCACAGTCAGCCTCGTCCCTAACCCAGCACAGACTGGTGGTCCCAGGGGGGTCTTGGGAACACAGGCTCACCAGACTCTATCCACCCACCTCCAAGAGCTTCCTGCATGAACCTGACCTTGTCACCACTTGGGCCTGCCTCAGGAGGTACCACCCCTGGGCCCTGGCCAGAGGGGCTGTCCATGACCCTCAGAGCTATAAGCAAGGTTCCTTCTTGAACTAAACACTTCATGCTCTTGGCTGGACCCTTTCTTGTCTCTTGTTATTCTCTTGTCTAATGGAACCTTTGAACTTCCCTGGTGGCTCAGTGGTAAAGAATCTGCCAGCAATGCAGGAGACACTGGTTTGATCCCTGGGTCGGGAAGATCCCCTGAAGAAGGAAATGGCAACCCACTCCAGTATTCTTGCCTGGGAAATGCCCTGGACAGAGGAGCTTGGCAGGCTATAGTCTGTGGGGTTTGCAAAAGAGTCGGGTTCAACTTGGCAATGAAAGAACAACAATATAACCTTTGGTCTCCACCTGGCCAGGTCATGCGAGAGCTAAGGACAAGTGTGTGAGCCCTCCCTGCTCCCTTCACCAATCCAGCCACTCAAAACTCTCCCCAGGGCAGGAGCACCTGCTTCTCCACACTCCCACCTCTCCCTGGGAGGGGGGCAGAGAACGGAGACCTCCGTCCTCCTGAAGTCCAGCCTCTCCCAGCAGAGAAGACAAATCCATTACAAATTCCCATTATTGCAACCCATTTTAAAGTTATTATTGTGGATTCTTAAGATGTCAACAATGAGAAATCCTATTGTCCCACTAATTAATTCAGCAATCTCCCTGAAATAATAGGAGTTGTAATTGTAATTCCAAACTCACCCCTCGACCACTGGCATCAACTAATTAAACAACAATCAGCCAGCACCAGGCTTTCAAGGGGGAAGATGGACTATTCCTTTTTATAGCTGCAATTAGGAGACACATTCAATAATCAGAATGAAATACAAATTTACCCAGGAGCCCAGTAAATTATGGCCATTCATACTCTGTTTTCCTATGGTCGTCGCCCAGAAAATGAAAAAGGGGTTGCATCTTCCAGCTGCAGCAGGATGTTGTCTGGACTGCCTCTGAGCCGCTCCTCAGGGTCCCACTCGACAGCTTTCTGCTGCTCGGTTCAGAAGCGCCAGGAGAAGAGTGGAGGGAGCTGGATGCCCACGCCTGGATCTGCCAGCATCCTAGGGTGTCAGCGGGAGGTCAGAGTGGCTGGAGGTATCTGAAGGGAGAATCCTGGAGGCAAGAATAGGAGTCGTACACACTGTTGTGCCTGGGTGGGTGGGTGATACACAGGCCACAAACACATGCTCAGGCTCTCAAGAGCACAAGCCCTTCAGAAAATCCTTTGTATTTCCTGCAAAAATGCCCCGGAGAGGAGAAGAGCTTGGAAGATGGTGGAAAGACCCATAGGTCAGAGGGAAGAGGTGTAGAAGAGTTTCTCAAGGAGCCACTGAATAAGGCGTGAAAATTAAATCAGGCAAAAGGCAGGGAGAGGCAGGAGAACTGTGAGACAATACACGGAAAAGATGCCAGCACCCTCAGCCCACCACAGACTGAGCAGAAAACCTGTACTCTTCAGAATTGGCAAAAAAGCACATGTCCACAAATGGAGGGAATGATAGAGTCCAGCGTTAACATGCATAACTGAATCATCTCGGTTAGTCTATCTGAGGGATGCTGGGTGTGGCAGGGCTCTCTGAAATGGAAAAGGCTGCTGAGCAAGATACCTGTTTGCCCCTTCCCAGAACTCCTAGAGGGCAAAGCAGGAGCTACTGAGCGAAAACACAGGACCGCTTTAGGAGAAATTCAAATGAAGGGATTTCTTGGCAAGAGAAACTGGAAATTCCCTGTGGTCACGGGCCTCTTCCCTGCCACTTAATATAGACCTGGGCACATAATGGGTGCTCAATAAACACAACAGATGGGGAAAGTGGGAACGGTGGCAGATTTTATTTTCTTGGGCTACAAAATCACTGCAGATGGTGACTACAGTGATGAAATTAAAAGATGCTAGCTCCTTGGAGGGAAAGCTATGGTAAATCTAGATAGCATATTAAAAAGCAGAGACATCACTTTGCCAACAAAGGTCCATATAGTCAAAGCTATGGTTTCTCCAGTAGTCACGTATGGATGTGAGATTTGGACCATGAAGAAGGTTGAGCACCAAAGAATGTATACTTTCAAACTGTGGTGCTGGAGAAGACTCTTGAGAGTCCTTTGGACTGCAAGGAGATCAAACCAGTCAATCTTAAAATAAATCAACCCTGAATATTCATTGGAAGGACTGATGCTGAAGCTCCAATACTTCGGCCACCTGATGCAAACAGCCAACTCATTGGAAAAGACCCTAATGCTGGGAATGATTGAGGGCAAGAAGAGAAGAGGGTGACGGAGGACGAGATGGTTGGATGGCATCACTGACTCAATGGACATGAATCTGAGCAAACTCAGGGAGATAGTGAAGGACAGGGAAGCGTGGTGTGCTGAGTCTATGGGATCGCAAAGAGCTAGACGTGACTGGGCAACTGAACAACAACAACTGTTACTAGTACTATTTTTGCTGTTTTTTTAAAAAATGTTTATTTCTTTTGCATCTTCCTTTCTGTGTGTGGGCTTCCCATTGCAGTGGCTTCTCTTGCTGTGAAGCATGGACTCTAGGGGCGCTGCTCTGAAGCCCACTGTATGGGCTCACACAAGTGGAATCTTCCCAGACCAGGGATCAAACCAGTGTCCTCTGCCTTGGCAGAAGGATTCTCAACCACTGGACCACCAGGGAAGTCGCTACTACTACTATTATTATTATTAACACCCCTCCATCATTCCCTCTTTGGGAGAAGACCTCTGGTCACAGAGGTCTATCCTTCTGAGCAGCTTAGTCTTGGATGCTGTTCCCAACCCTGTCCCCTGCCCATTCAGGGACAGCCACACAGTGTGGCTACTGCTCAATTCATACAGCATTTATAGAGCCCCTGGGTACATGCTGGGGCGTGTTGTGGACTTGGGGAATATTCATGTTTGTTAAAAGCTTGTGATAAGCTGGAGAGAAGACACCTCACATTCCCCAGATGGTTCCAGAGGCACTGGTACTGGCCCTGGAGGTGACAGGATCTGTCAGGAGATGTTCTCAGGGCTGTAAGGCTCTCCCAGGGCAGCAGCTCCCAGTCCATGAGCCGACAGAGATGAGTCAGCAGGAGTCCCCAAGGCCTGGCCCTCAGCCACCTTCTGTCTGGGCCCCACCGAGGAGCCAGAGTGGGAGTCCAGCATTAGCCATCTCCAGATATAAGGCGCTGGGAGAGGGTCCTGAGCCCCAGGCCCCAGGCCTCGGTGGTTGCCTAGCTCACAGTTCAAGTCCATCCACACACTACGTGTGGGGGCAGGACCGGGGCCTATTGACCCCCATGCAGCCTCACCCCACTCCTATTGACCCCCATGCAGCCTCACCCCACTCCTATTGACCCCCATGCAGCCTCACCCCACTCCTATTGACCCCCATGCAGCCTCACCCCACTCCTATTGACCCCCATGCAGCCTCACCCCACTCCTATTGACCCCCATGCAGCCTCACCCCACTCCTCTTTCCTTTCCTGCTTTGTCCCCTTACATGCTTGCTCATGACCACTCTTTGAGTCCCACAGGCTCCGATTCCAACTTTCCATCCCCACGTGTACCTCCTCCTCCACCCGCAGAGATAAGATTTGAGCTGGGCACCAAAGACCCACAAGGCAGAGCTGAGGAGCACTTAGCTGGGGTCCTGGGTCCCCTGCAGCTTCGGGATGTTGTGGGTAGGACACTGCACTAACTCAGTGACTTCTTGTTTTCTGCTCAACTTCTCCTCAGCAATAAATTGCCAAGGCCTTTTTCATCAGGCCCAGCTCTTGGAAACCATAAAAAATCTGATTGAGCACCCTCAAAAGCACATTCAAGGGGAAATTCTCACACACATGAGTACAGATTTATTCCCTGATGACAATGGCAGTATTAGCTTTATTGATCAAGCACCAGTGTCATCAACAACAGACATTTATGCGGCTATGGCTCCCAGCAGCTGCCTGTCCTTCGGCCCAAAGCATGAACCCGGGGGACCCTATACGGAAACAGCAAAACCAATCAAAGATTCACAACCTCAGGGTAATTACAATCCACCAAGGGTCAGTTTGCTTTAAATACACTTTAAATACCTCAAATTGAAAGACACTGGGCTTTTATACGCCAGAGTCTCGAACTTCATTAGATGAATAAAAGACCACTGAGTAAATGAATGAATGAGTAAACAGTCACCTTCCATGGGCTATAAGCCTGATTATTTAATTATGGATGACTGAAGCCTCTTGCTTTTCCATCTTCTCACACAATATTTAACGGCCTTACTTGGGTCATTTCATTGCTAATTTGTACCTCATTCGGGAGCAGAAGGAGGGAGCAGAGGGGATAAAAAGAGGAAAGACACGGATCATTCAGTCTTGCTCCATGCAGCAGCTCTGGGAAAGGTTTGGTGGGTAAGGAAGATTGAAACTGATGGCTACAGCCAGGCTTCTTGGGAGTTATCTGTGGATTTTTATTTATGCAAGACTCCTGCCATGAACTGCCATCTTGCTTCCACATAGCCTGGGAAATATCCCAAGAAAGGCACTGCTATAGGCGGGAACTGAAAGAGGGACAGAAGGGACTGGGGAAGGAGGAAGCCGCTATCTTAAAGCAAGCCCGGTAAGTCCTCCCAGAGACAGCCTGCAAAGCAGACGGCTTTCCTGCCCTGTTCGCCATCTCAACATGCTCTTACCTACCGAGTTACAATGAACTTCAGAAGAGCCTGACTCTCCCCTATGATCTCTACTCCTTCACCTGTGGGATTCATGTCTGAATTCTTCCAGGTAAAGGCTAGTAGACATGTTGTAGTCCCTTCACTGACTTCCTGCCAATACAGAGGGGCACTAGCAAGGGGGAGGGATAAATTTGGAGTCTGGGATTAACAGATACACACCACTATATATAAAATAGGTAAACAAGGATTTACTGTATAGTACAAGGAACTAGATCCAGTATCTTGTAACAGCCTATAATGAAAAATCATCGGAAGCTGTATCCCTTGACAGTAATACATTTTAGATCAACTATAGCTAATTTTTTAAAAGGGGGATGGGGTATGAGCAGAGTGAGTGTGCAACAGGCAAAGCAAGGGGACAGTGATCCTTACAAACCATGTTCCCTGCCTCCAAGCAGCCTGGCCACCCAGAAAGGTATAAAATGTCCAGGTCACCACACAGACCCTGGGGTCCTCTAGGAGACCAGATCCTTGACAGAGTCTAAACAAAGGTGTTCTAGAGACAGATCAACAATGGGGCTGGCTAGGGAGAAAGAGGAGGAGAGGTGAGATCCTAAACTGAGGCCAGGGAGCACTGGTTCTGGCCACAGTAGGAGAAGTGAGGATCCACGCTCAGAGGGAGGAAGGGCACCGGATTTGAACCAGTAGATCTGGGTCCAAGTCACAGTTCTGCCACCTACTCGTGTGACATATACAAGGGCCCCACCACCAACCAGCCTTCCTAAACTCAAAATCCTCCAGCAAGATGAAGGAGGATTACAGAAAACAGGAGGAAGAGGGGACTGCCACGCACCAGGTGCAGAAAGCCCCGGTCCAAGGTGTACGGTGCCACCCAGCGGACTGTCATCACCACGCCCTTGAACACTGCACATTTCAAACCTGAGAAAGCTCCTGGAGAATGTGCTCCATCAAAACAATGGAGAAAAAAAAAAAACAAAAAACAATGGAGCAAACCAAAAAAGAAGAAGATGCAGGATCCCAGAAACAGAGAATGCAAATCACAGAAGGGCAAAGGGAATTCTCAGGACCAGAGCAGAGGGAGGTCCTGGGATAACACGGCTGCAGGCCTGGGAACAAGCTGTCCAGACAGAACAGAGGTGTCCAGGAGTAAAGTTTCTGAGAAACCTGCTGAAACTGATGCATTGCCTGATGAGAGTAATCTTGAGGAAAATTATTCTGAGAGGCTATTAGTAGATACAAAGAAAATTAGAGCCACAAAGTTAAGCAAACAAAGCAGTTACTAACTTCAGGGGAAAAAATGAAGCATAACCATAATAAAGCAGTCAGTTGTAAATATTATTCAAATAGCAGTAACAATGTATACTGATTTAACTAAATTAACTAAATCCAATACTGATTTAACTAAAACTTGAATACACTATATAAAGGGTAAGAATCAGAGGGGAAGGCAGTGTGAGAGAGCTAAATCCTCATTACCACAGTCAATCGATAATACAATCAATGCATTAAACTTTAACAATACATATATATTGTTTAGAACTATGAAGATACATAAATGTCAGAAGAAACAAGCAAAAAGTTGAAAGCCATTACTTCTCAGAAGGAAAGCTATGGGACAATGGAGATTAAGGGCAAAGAAGTATACCTATTATCATAAGCCTTTTAATATTATTTGACTTATGAACTATGAACAGTGATTACAATCAGTTATTTTTCATTTTTTTTATTATGGTAAAATACACAAAACAAACTTTACCATCTTAAGTGTTTTTAAGCATACAGTTCAGTAGTGTTACGTATACTCACATTGTCATGTACAATTAGTTTTTCAGATCCTCAAACCCTGACCCTCCAGTGCTGGCCACGCAGGGATGCTCTCCAGTGAGGCAGGGCAGCAGGCACCTTTTACCCTGACCCTTGTCACCCAAGCTTCATCTTGTCCTGGGGGGAAGGGCTGTCTCACTCATGATGCTGACACCAACAAGGTGGTCAAATAATGCTTTGCTGTAGACACAGGTCCTCTGCCCTCCTCTCAAGAAACACAACTAATGAGACTGGAATGATTAAATAAGACTTTTCTAACAGCCTGGAAATACAAAGGGGAAAGGAACAAGGAACCTGGCTTTTATGGGTATGGTCAACCCTCTCCAGGGTTCCCAGTTCACCCTTCCTACCTAGCCCCTGCCTGCCCACGGGTAGACAGCACCTTTCCCCACACCCAGACTCGTCCAAGTGCATACTCACAAGAGCAGGGCCTAGAGCTTCTCCCCTGGCACCCTGGGGTCCTCCCAGCCACTCCTGTTTCCTGGCTAATGACTCTTCTCTTCTCAGTGACTGACACTCGGGAGCACGACCCTTTAGGGCAGCTCACACCTCTTCCCCCAAATCAGAACGCAACACGAAATCCCTGACATTTACAAGGGGGCACCCTATTTGAAGAACAGGAGAACAAGAGACGGGGAGTCTCTTAATCTTGAACAAAGCAGTAAACATCCCAAAGCCTCAGTACCCTCATCTGTAAAATGGGGACTGCAGAGTCTGTTCCAATCCCAGGGCGCTTATCAGGATCGAGACAGAGATGAATAGAAGGCAGCGTTGCAAAAACTTAGAAATGTGAAGGATTACTATAAATCCTAATTTTTAAAAAATGTCTTTTCTTTTTTTATTGGCGTATAATTGCTTTACAATGCTGTGTTACTTTCTGCTGTACAGTGAAGTGAATCAGCTCCTGTGCTTAGTCGCTCAGTCGTGTCTGACTCTTTGCAACCCCACGGACTGTAGCCCGCCACTCCTCTGTCCATGGGGATTCTCCAGGCAAGAATACTGAAGTGGGTTACCATGCCCTCCTCCAGGGGAATCAGCTATATGTATCAAATATCCTCTTGCTCCTGAACTTCCTTCGCACCCACCCTACATATGATTTTTTTTAATTAGCAGACGATACAGAGATCTTTAAATATAGTGGCAGGAGATGAGTGCATGAAGTTAAAAGCCTCAACTTCAGGTAGCGTTTTCCCATGGTAACCATGGGGAGTTGCCTGGTAGGTCTCTCCTCCTCCCTGCAGTGGTGTGGGCTGTCCCGCCTGGAGCTGCCGACGCCCTGGGCACAGATCTCCATGCCTCAGGCAAATGGTTCCAAACACCTGTGCCATTTCCCCTCTGTAAAATAAAACCGCTCACGAATGCGCTTCTGTTCCTCTCATACAAATGGCAACAGCCGTTGTTCTTATTGGATTGTAGATGAATCACTCAGAAAATATTTTTGGGCACATTATAGAGGCAATAACATAAAAGTACCTGGAAAATGGTTCTGTTTTGTTTTCCACTTTGCAAACCCAAACTGGAGCCTAGGGTTGTATTACATATTTTTGTCTCCTGTTCTTGAACAGAAGTGCTCTGCTCATTTCCACTCCACGCTGAGGAGGCGGACATCACTCCTGAGTCGGGTGTGAACCCTTCCGAGGGTCCAGTCTGTCTTTGGTGGAAAGAACTTGAGTGAGAGGAGAGGTGAGCCTGAAACGCCAGACTTCACATCTAGGAAGGGTGATGGGGAAGATGGAGGTGTACATCTGTCTCTTCTGAGGACAGACGAGAAGGGCGAAGCAGCAGTGGGAAGTCAGGCTGGACCCCAGCAGGACCAGTCTCACTGCCGGGAAGTGAGCAACATTTGATCACATCTCCTGGAGAGTTTATGGGGCTAGACAACCATTTGTATGGCGTGTTTTGGGTTCATATCTGCCTTGTGGCAGATGGAGGGATAGATGACCCATGAAAAGCGCAACAGTGTGGCATGCTAGGAAACTCCTCCTGTTACATCAGGTAACTATCTGGTACGAGGCACGAGGGTCTCGGAAGAGAATGCGGGCTTCTCTCTCCGTCCTGGAGACCCTCACTTCATCAGTCTCTTCCTCTGCTCAAGAAGGGCCGGCCGGCCACTCCACAGCCTCTCAGGCAAGGCTTTCAATCATACACCCACGAGTCCGTTCCACACCCATAGTTCTGCTGACTTCCACAGAAATGCCCTCTCGAGCCCCTCTCCCATCCTGCTGAGAGCTTTGTGAGTCTTAATTCCAACATCAACACATCACAAACACTGAAGTGGGAAAGAAGAAGGACGAAGTCCTGACACATGCTCCCAGGATCCCCCTTCCAGCGGACACCAACCCAGTAACTACTCAACCAGTGATGAATCCACTTAACTCTACCATCTCCCATTCAGAAAACTGAACCTAAAAAAGCAGAAGTATGGAGATAATGAAAACTTTCTAGGGGTGGTGATGGGGGGAGAGATGATTAGGCAGAGCACAGAGGCTGTTCAGGGCAGTTAAAGTACTCTGCCTGATACTGTACTGATGGATATATGTCATTACGCATTTGTCCAAACCCATTCATGTACAGCACCAAGACGGAACCCTTAGGGAAACCGTGAATCTATGGGTAATTATAGTGTCAGTGTAGGTGCATCCTTGGTAACAAGTGCACCTTTCCAACGATGCTGATGGTAGGGATGCTGATAATGGGGGACACTATACATGTGTGGGAGCAGGGGGTATGTGGGAATCCTCCGTACCTCCCCTTCTATTTTATTGTAAAAAATAAATCTTAAAAAAAACCTGAACCTAAAGTCAAAAATAGTTTTCATGTCGTTGGAATAGTTTGTGACATACGCATGCATGCATGCTCAGTCATGTCTGACTCTTTGCAACCCCCTGGACAAAGGCCTGCCATGGTCCTCTGTCCATGGGATTTCTTAGGCAAGAATACTGGAATGGATTGCCATTTCCTACTTTAGGAGATCTTCCCAACCCAGGGATCAAACCCATGTCTTCTGCATTGGCAGGTGGATTCTTTACCACTGAGCCACCTGGGAAACCCACATACATTCCAAGTACCTTCTTTATTCCAACTCTAGAAGGTCTAAAACCACATCATATGTTGGCCTGACCAGTCCACAAATTAGTTTGTGATTATCCCAAGTAGACTCTGTTTTAAGACAGCATGGATTTATCTAACGTCCGAACATTAGTTGGAAGGGATGTGAGGTCTGGTGGTCTCTCTGTCACTTCCTGGCTGGATCACGCTGCTTAACATCTCTGGGCCCCAGTGACTTCCTCTGAAAAACAGAGGAGAAAATATCTCACCTTCATCAGAAAATCTCTCAAAACCCCTTAGAGCTCAAGGTCTACAATTCCTCACAAAATGGCCTCTACAAATGAAGAATATTTTTCGCTTTTCATTTGTCAACTAAAATCTAAGGCCTAGGGTAAAAGGCAAAGCACAGGCTTTGGAGGCGGAGAGATCAAAGTACAGATCCAGGCTGCCATTCAGGAGATCCAGGACTTATCCTCTCCAAGCCTGGCTCAGATCTCTATCATCAAAACAATGACAGCTACCTGCATCACAGCCAATGCAAGTAAACAGAAGATCACCCTCTTCCTGCTTGGGCACCAAAGAGCTCTCCAAACCCAGATCCACCATGTGGCTCAGTTCTTTCTCTTAGATTCCTGTCTCACCCTTTCCTCCCTTTAGGAAAACATGGCTTTGTCTGTTCCCTGCCAACTGTGCTATTAGTTAAGTTTTCTCTTGTGGCCAGATATTACCTCTGAATTATAAGTGAAAAGACAGGGACATAAGAAAAAAGGGGTGGGGGAAGTCATTCAGGAGACAAGGCCTTAGGCTGGACCCTATATTTCTGCTCATTAACCAGTGACTGCTGCCCTGGGCTGGAGACCCTCTTCCCCTACCTGTCCCTGGGCATTCGGTGTTCTCTGTTGTTCCTCTTACAATATTGGATCTGCTCAATGCTTTATATTCCGTTTGCCAACGCAGGGATGATTCAGAGCAAGATTGGGTTATTACAAATTCAGGAGGCACTACACACGCGGCTGTCATGTTTCAGTTACCCTTTCTCTCGGTTTAATAAAATTTGCCACACTAATACAAAGCCATCTTTTATCGTTTTTCCCTGCAGTTGTAACAACTTGTCCAGCTCCCTCCTGCTAATTAAAGGAGGAGGGGATGCAGCAGCTCATTGGAAAGTGAGTTTCCAGGGAGGCTGTCAATATCTTTGCAGCCACTTAGCTCTGGTTCTTATGGACCTTTAACGGCCCGCGCCTGCATGATCGCAGCCCTAATGAGGTCAGCAGCAGCCGGCCGACACGGCAGGCAAAGCCCTGCTTGGCGGCCGCCCGGGCACCTCCGCCCGCAGGCAGGAGAGGAGCCCAGCGCTCCTCCGGGGCTGGATGACGTGGGTTCCGCAGTCCGTCCTCCCACGCCGCCCCAGCGTCACTGCCTCTGATGTGTGTGTGACAGTCTCCCTGGCAAAGAGTGCCCACCAGAGTACCCGCGATTGGGAAGGGGGTCGGTTCGACAGGAACCATCCCCACCCCGCTCCTTCCCACCCCATCCCCGCCCCCGGGGTGGAGCAGACAACCGGAAAAGGGGAGGAGGTGGAAGAAAAGGAAACGGGGAGGGAAAGAGGAGCTGTAAACAAAGAGCCGCCCTTGTGTGAAGTCCTGAGATGGGTCCAAAGCCGCCCGCTTCCGGAAGGCCCACGCTTTGCTCGTTATCCCACTCCCGAGGCTTCGGGAGCGAGACAGGGAGAAGGGCGCCGGTCTTCACTGCGAACATCCACCTCCGCGCCGGTCCCCATCTGTCCGGCTAATTACCTGCTACGGCAGCCAGGCCGCTGCCCTTTACAAATGAGGCGCGGGCGAGCGGGCGCAGTATCATTCCGGGCGCGGGCCCTCCCCTGGCCGGCTGACTGTGGCTGCAGGAAGCCTCGGGACCCGGGCTAGGGCAACCTCAGGGCGGGGCGGGGACCGGCCGGTCCCTAAGCGGGACAGGGGTCCTTCCCCCAGGAGACACCTGTCTCCTCTCCGAACCCTAAGGCCCCTTCCATCCTTGCCCATCGAGCCCCCTCCTAGCGCCAAGTCGGGGAATCAAAGCAGGCCAGGCCAAGGTCAACGCTGGGGCGGGGGCGCTTGGGGCCAGGCGGCCGCGCCCGCCCCTCGGCGCAGCTCGCCCCGCTCATTAGCATGCGGCTGCCGTCCCCCGGCGCGGCGGCCCGGATTCCCCGGCCCTCTCCCCGCGCGCGCACACTAATAAGTTTACAAATGGAAGCCGGTGGCGCCGGTTGCAATAAAAGGCAGAAGCTCCGCTCGGGCGCTTCAATGAGAGCATTTTCCCCCGCAACAAGGGGCTGGATTCAGCTGCCTGCTGCTGTCTGAGCGGGGCCAGTTGCCAGAGTAACGAAAGCCTAGCGCACACGTGGGGAGAGGGAGCGGGCGGGGGCTCCAGGGCTCGCCGCCGCCTTCCAGGACCGGCAGCCCTTCCCCGAGCACTGCTTCCCCGTCCCCATCTTTCCAGTCTGTAGACGCTCTCAGGATCCTGCCCCCTCCCCACACCCCCAGCCTTTTAAAGGTTCTCTGAGAGCTTGTATGACATTCAGGAGACACATCTGGAGCATCTAGTCCGAGATGGATAATGTGGAGTCTGGAGTCAAACTGGATTGTAGCTATGCTCATGGCGGGCCGGGGCGACAAACAGCCAGAGAGAAAGCAGATGGGAATTCAACTCTGTATGCACAACAGGTGGGCTTTTCTGGAGGGTGGGGAGGAATTCAGCGCTGGAGAACGCAGACGCCCACGATGGAGCACTCGATCAAAGGACCGAGTTCCAGAAGTGCAGGGGTCTGCTGAGCTGAGGGAGGAGGCCAGTTGTATGGTGATCAATTCTGCCCTTCCCCCTCATAACTACAAGAGGGCTGCTGCTGCTCCGCCCCCCAGCCCTTGGCCTATGCATAGCCAAGACTGGACCTAGCTTTTGGTCCTCGGT
Source organism: Moschus berezovskii (assembly GCF_049115385.1). Classification (NCBI taxonomy): domain Eukaryota; kingdom Metazoa; phylum Chordata; class Mammalia; order Artiodactyla; family Moschidae; genus Moschus; species Moschus berezovskii. Next base: position 35,378,431 of record NC_142473.1, on the reverse strand, counting down.
TGTCAGTTCACATTTTACTTCAGAAAGTCAAGGTTGCCATCCATCCTGCTTCCCTTCTAGGGTCCTAAAAATATAAGGATTGTCTTATTTCCTTTTATAAGCTTCTCCTTGGGCACAGAGTCCTTTCCTGATTGCTCAGAATCTGCCTGCAATGCAGGCGATCCAGGTTCTTCCCTGAGTCAGGAAGATCCCCTGGAGAAGGAAATGGCAACCCACTTCAGTATTCTTGCCTGGGAAATCCCATGGACAGAAGAGCCTAGCAGGATACAGTCCACAGGGTCGCAAAAGAGTTGGACATGACTTAGCAACTAAACAACCTTGGGCACAGAGTTCACCCAGGCCCCAGGAGTTGTTCCCTAGAGCCCAGAGAAGCTGGAACCTGGAAACACTACCTCCCCTCCACCCCATGATCCCACAGCTGCTGTCCCAAAGCTAGGCTGAGGGTTTCAGGGCAGCTGCCTTCCAAATGGCCATGTGCTAGTATCCTAGGAGAAAGTAGGGCCAAAAGCAACACTTACTGGCCAAGCAATCCTTAGGCCACACGGGAAAAGAAGACAATAATAGACACCATCCATATGTCCAACACACACAGAGTCGACTTCCTTTGTAACTGACAAAGAAGAGGTTGTGCCTGGGGGGAGGATGGGGTGGTGAGGCACACTTCCCTAGCCCAGTTACTGGGAGCTGGGCCAGCTGGGTCCCTGCCGGCATGACTGACATCTCAATAGTCACAAGCATCCCCTAGCCCAGTGATCATAATACATCTACTTCATCCACATGAACAGGCCTGGGTCCACAGTGAGGATCCCCACTGCCACCAAGCAGGCAGGCCACACAAATGTGGGGACTTGGCTACCCATTCTGTTCCCCCACACCTGGCTCCTCCCTTCTCCACAAATGACCAACCAGCACAAAGTCCTATAAATTCTCCTTTCTAGGTCCTTTAGATTTGTGTACTTCCAGACCTTAGTTTAAGACACACACATTTCACACTAATGTCTGCAGTGACCTCATGGTTTTTCTGCCTCCTGTCGAGCTGCTGAGTGGATCTCAACCTGTCCCCTTTTGTAGAAATCCCCGCAGCAGCCTCCTGCTACCTTTAGTCTGACATACAAGGCTCCTTACAATCTGATCCCTGCCAACTCCCTGGCTTCTCCCCTTGTACCTTGGCTCCCACTGCTTGCTATGACCTAAACACAAGTCCACACTTCCGTGCACGTGTTGAAATTCTTCCGCAACCTCACAATAGCCTACCTCCCATTTTTTCCCAACTGGCTCCTCTGCATCCTGCTAGATTCAGCTTTTGCATCACCTCCTCCAGGAAGCCCTCCCTGGTTTTTGTCATCCATCTGAGGCTGAGCTCCCCACTCAAATGTATTCACCTGCTCTCCAACCAGACCCCAAGCTCCTCAGGGGCAAGGCTTGGCTCCCTCAACTTTCCAGCAAGACCTTATTAGCAAGTGATTTAAAGTGACTGGAAGTCAGATGAGGGTTTGAGTCTCAGCTCTTCCATCTGTGAAGGTTGCTTAATTTCTCCGAATCACAGTTCTCTTACTTAAATGAATAATAGTAACATCTTAAGTTTCTTACTGTTAAATGAATTATTGTGTTTATGGAATTTAGCACAATGTTTGACACAGAGAAGATGGACTCGTCTCTTTATTACTTGTTTCTCCTCAGTAACCAGTGCTTCTGGAACATTCTAGCCACCTACTCACAATGGCTGAATGAAACAAATGCCTGAAAGGAAGGACATGACACGGTTCTGAGTCTCCTCACCACCTGGCCAAACTTCCTTAGATAGGCTTTGGTTTCTTTGTAGCCCTTTTCAAGTGGGTCACAAAGAACTGGTGACCAGTTGACATGCCCTCATCAGATTTAATGGGTTGGCCCAAAAATTTGTTCACATTTTCCCGTACGATGTGATGGAAAAATCCGAGTGAGTCTTTTTGCCAACAAAATATATAGTGTAGTCATCCAAGAGTCCAATCTGGATACATGAGTGGGCAAGAAGGCAGGAGAGAGACACACAGACAGGGCTGAAGGTGGGTGCCTATCTTTGGGTCATCTAGGGGCTTGAGGAAGGAGACAGGGAGCTGTTCATAGTCCATATAGACTTCACCCAAATCTCCTCCTTTGATGTTTCCTGAGCCCTAGAGATACATATGGGCTTCCCTGATGGCTCAGATGGTAAAGAATCTGCCTGCAATGCGGGAGGCCTGGGTTCAATCCCTGGGTGGGGAAGATCCCCCATAGAAGGGAATGGCAACCCACTCCAATATTCTTGCCTAAAGAAATCCATGGACAGAGCAGCCTGGCAGCTTATCTACTGCCTGCTCTGTGTAGTCTGGGATACCATTTCTATTTGTGAGACCCTCTCACGGTTTGTCATTGCTGGGGCAGAGGAAGCCCAGAACAGGCTCCCCGGCTCCACAAATGGCTCTCCAGCAGTGCCAGGAATTACTAGGACTGATGCTTCCTCTGAAGCAGGAGGAGGGAGGGAGGGTGCCCAGCAGGTGTGTGGGTGGATAGGCAGGAAAGCCAAAACAAGAGGGAAAGAAGAGAGAGAAATGCTTGAAGCCCGGTAGGGGCAGATCTAGAACGCAGACGGGGAAGCCTCCATCAAAACCTTCCGAACTTCAAAGTGCGCCGGGTTGACGACCTGCAGTAACCAGCCCTCTCCTGACCGCCCTCAGCCCAGGGCTACTCCCTGTCCTGGTCCAAAGCTGCTGCCTCTGGGAGCCCCTGCTCCGCTACCCTCACCCTGAGACCACACACCAGGGAGCTGGACCGGCTCGCTCCCTCCCTGGCTGGTTTGCAATTTTAATTTCTCACCTTCCTAAACAGCCAAGATTTATGGCACACTTGACAGAAATATTTAATTTTCCAAATGTCTATTATTCAAAGGCTGTGGAAATCTCCAGGCCTAACATTTCTGCATTAACATCCATCTCACACCGAGCCAAATAAAGATCTTCCCAGAGGCATGGAAGCAGGGAAAGGAGGAAGGTGCAATCCAGGGCAGAAAGGAAGGGCCCCTAGACAGACCCCCGAGAAGCACACACCATCCCCACCAGATGCACCAAATCACACATCAAAGGTTTTTTATTATCATTACTAACATTAGCAAATGCTTTATTACATGCCATGTATTGAGCTAAGCAATTTTATTTTTTTAATATTTATTTTCATTTATATATTTATTTGGCTGTGCCAGGTCTTAATTGCAGCATGTGGGATCCAGTTCCCTAACCTGGGATCAAACCCGGGGCCACCCTGCATTGGCAGTCTTAGCCACTCGACCACAAATTTTAACAGCCAGGACCCCACTTATCTTGACAACCCTATGACGCAGCCAGTATAATTATCCTATTTTTCAGGTGAGGAAAGTGAGGCATGGAGTAATCAAGATCACCCAACTAGAACCCCGTTTCACTAACTCCTAGCCACTATCAGACTTTTTCTTTTGTACACACGATGGAAATGCTCTCTTTCTTCCTAGTGATGTTAACTATTTCTATTTCCAATGGAACTAACTGTTCCATTTAATTCCCTATCTCATTAAGTACTGGATTGGCCAAAATATTTGTTTGGGTTTTTTAATAATATCTTATGGAAAACCTTAACGAACTTTCTGGCCAACCCAACAGCTTCATTGATAAAGTCAATGTGTACATTTACAAAGGGACCCTGCTATCCAGGGAGCACTGCTGCGGGGAAAACAAATGTAAAGTCAGGTCCCTTGTGGACCATGATCTAAAACTCTATCAGGAAAGCTGGGCACATGTGCAAACAATGCAACTTGCACACAGGCAGTACCATAATACCACCCAGCTAGGGGCCTCAACTCTACTGAGGTGAAGGAGGAAACAAAAAGGACTCGGAGCAAACAAGAGAGACCCCTCCTGGCCCCACTCTAAGCTAATGCTGAGAGAGTTTATTCACACCAAGTGCAGAAGAGGGGAGAGAGAGGGAGGCAGACAAGTGGGCAAGAGTAAGAAGAGACAGCCGATGAAGCAGGAGAAAAGAGAAAAGTCACAGGAACCCAAAAAGGTCCACTGTGGGGGAAAAAAAAACGATCCCACCAGGCTCTGGAGCATTGGTTCATTACCAGCCAGGGCTGTTGCTGTTTAGTCGCTAAGTCGTGTCTGACTCTTTGCAACCCCCTGGACTGTAGCCTGCTGGGCTGCTTTGTCCATGGGATTTCCCAGGCAAGAACACTGGAGTGGGTTGCTATTTCCTCCTCCAGGGGATCTTCCCCACCCAGGGATAGAATCGTTATCTTCTGCATTGGCAGGAGGATTCTTTACCACTGAGCCACCTGGGAAGCCCATAGCACCCGGGGAGTAGCTAACATTTATGATCACAACCCTGAGAAATGAAAAAGTGATCCAACTGTATTCTGAGTACACTGGTTAAGGGAGCACGCCTATGGCTGATTCATGCTGATGTCTGATAGAAACCAACACAATACTGTAAAGCAATTGTCCTTCAACTGAAAATAAGTAATTTTTTTTAAAAAAAGCTCAGAATGAAACTTAAAAAAAAAAAGAAAGCATGCATATTAGTCCTACTTTTCTTATGTCCATTTAGTTGGAAAGATTTCATTAAAGCGGCCAAAATATTTTTTTAAGTTTTGGTCCTCAAAGAAGTAAGTTACATTCTGTCACTGGTTCTGTAAGTACCACAGTCGGTCAGGACTGGGAGCTCCTGTTGGGCAACAAGACTCTGCCTGGAGGGGAGGGGAGTTTGGGGGTAGAATGCATACATGTATATGTATGGCTGAGTCCCTTTGCTGTCCCCCTGAAACTATCACAACATTGTTAATTGGCTATACTCCAATACAAAATACAAAGTTTAATTAAAAAACAAAGATGAAGATTCTGTCTGGCCCTCTCTGCTCAGGGCTCAGGTAAGCACTCAATCAGAGATGAGAGTCCCATGGCTGCTGGGACTTCATTCACACACGGCTGAGAAAGTAAGGGAAGCTAGGGAGCCCCTCTCCCCCACAGCCAGTCCTGAGGAGCCCAAGACCTCATTCCCCAGCTCCCTGGAGGCCAAACTGCAAGCAGAACTATCACCACCTAACCCAAGGGGACCTTTGCTGTCCCGAGGGTCACCACTCCCAGACTTCTCTAGAAGGAATCCTAATTGAAGTTGTCAGCAGATAATGTGCGATCTATCTTCTTAAGCATATGTGCTCAGTCGTGACTGATCCTTTGCAACCCATGGACTTAGCCCGCCAGACTCCTCTGTCCATGCAATTCTCCAGACAAGAATACTGGAGTAGGTTGCCATTTCCTCCTCCAGGAGATCTTCCCAACCCAGGGATCAAACCCAAGTCTCCTGCATTGTTATGCGGCTTCTTTACCACCGCACCCCCTGAAAAGCCCCCTGTCTCCCTATACCTAGTCCTAAATGGCTCCAGTCTGCTGCAGCCTAGAAAGGTAACAGAAAAAGTAAACGAAGCAAAGAGATGAGGCTCCATCACCATCACCGTGGTTAGGCTTTACTAAGGAGCTCAGAAATCTGTAAAACCAGACGCTCACACTTAGTGAGCCAGAACAGACAGAAAGCACGACACAGAGAGACCAACCTATGAAACCTGCACCACCTCTGGACGGTGAAAGCTTCTGCCCACTTTCTTTCTATGTGAACCTAAAATGTCCCCTGAATCCATCTCCCTCAGTCAGCTGAATTCATTCAACTGTTCCTTGTATACAGCCTCAATTCAGTTCAGTTCAGTCACTCAGTCGTGTCTGACTCTCCACGACCCCATGAATCACAGCACGCCAGGCCTCCCTGTCCATCACCAACTCCCGGAGTTCACTCAAACTCATGTCCACAGAGTCGGTGATGCCATCCAGCCATCTCATTCTCCGTCGTCCCCTTCTCCTCCCGCCCCCAACCTTTCCCAGCATCAGAGTCTTATAATTTTCGATTATCTATGTGGTGTGTAAATGCCACTACGTTGGCGTAACTGAGGTTCAGATGTTCATAAAAACATCCATGAGGTTTTTAACTTACTTCTTATGGGGGGGTGGGGACAGAGGCAGAAGGAACTACCATTTATAGCACATTTCGTATAATACAGACACTTCACATAGGTCTCCCTCATTTCACCTCGTAACAGCCCTCTAAGAGGGCTATCATTCCCATTTTACATATAAGAAAACTGAGGCTCAGAGAGGTTAAGTAAGCTGTACAGAATTGCACAGCTAGCAAGTGTCGAAGCAGAGATCTGTTTCAGGAGCATTTGACCCTGACTCTGATGCCACCAATACCAATACCACCTTCTTGATGCTATCACCCGCAAAAGAGCTAATCCGGGGACAGGGAAGACTGCCTCTGACTTCAGACAAGAACGCTCTTCCTTTTTGCCCTAACCCTGGCGGGCATTTCAGGGGCTGCCTTACATGATGAATGGGCTCAGGGCTCACAAGAGATGTAATATGTCTTGATTTAGTGGGGCGCTTGATGGGTCGTCTGATTAAATTTTACTTGCAAAATTAATTCAGATTGTCTTGGCCGGGTGCTCCTGTCGCCCAGACAGCAGAGAGGCTGGGAAACTGTAAACAAGCGGTCAAGAGAAGAGGCTGGTGATGGTGGGAGCGCAGCGCAAGAGGCAGGTGACCTCACCAGCGGGAGGTACTGTGTTCCTTCCACCAACGCAACCGAGCCCGCGTGAGCAGAGGGCAGGCAGCTGGGAGGGGCGCCGTACTGAACGAAGAGTCTCCAGGGGAAGAGGATTCTTTCTCCCATGGTGATGGTCGGAAGGTGATAGCCGAGGGCAGAGGCCAGGGAGGCGAAATGACCTCAGAGGACTCCTTCCAGTCCCTGAATCGTCTGTGGTCATAACACATGGCCCACACTGCTACAGCCAGCAGAGAAAGAGTCAGCCCGGACTTCTGAATGCTGTCAGCAGGCAGCTCCAAGAACACGGCCCATGGCCTTGCAGTCGGGGTTGATTTACTCCTCAGACAGGCCACCTTGGCATAGCAGTAGTTGGAGGTCGGGGCCTCCTGAGAGCAGGCTGCTGTCTGCACCGGGTCGGCTCCAATGATGGGGTCAGCTCACACCAGGAAGAGGAGGTCCACTGGGAGGCGAGGTCCCCAGGACAGGGTCCCTGTGCCACCAGAGGGGATAGAGAGTGATGAATGAGCAGGAATCAGCGGCCCAGTGCAGAGTGGAGAGAAATTCACACAGGGCTGGGAACGTGACTGCCGGTCACCATTAATGGAGGAGCACAGAGGAGATGAATTACTGTAATTATGAACCTATGGAGCACAGTTTTTTTTTAAAGTGTCCTCCTATGTATGTACACACTAGGTGATGGGGGTGGGTTTTCCTCCTAAAGCAAAGGATGGGGGTTTAAGCCCCAGATACTGAGGATATAAGCAGAAACCTAGGGACTTTTAAAGAGTGAGTGAGCTGAAAGGAAACCAGGCAGCTCCCAAAAAAGAGCAGGCACCGGATCCCTACCTCTTTGTGGAGCTGGCAGGAGGTAAATGGAATCAATGGGGGTTGGGGGCGGAGGAAAGGGAGGTGCTGCCTCCTGGATGCACTCTGCCTTAACCTGGTGAACAGACCTGATCTGACTCCCATTTTAAAGGTTTACTCTGCCAGCGATGTGAAGGACAGGCTGTGGGGAGGGGGCAGGGTAAACAGGAACAGGGAGTTGAAGAAAGGATGGTAGTTTCATCTAGGGTGATGGTGGCTAGCTTAGATTTGGGGTCTGTTTTTCGGGTAGAACAAACAGGACTGTTGATGAATATGGATTGTGAGATAAAGTACCATCAATGAATGTATGGCTCAGACTGGCTATACTGTTATGTACACCAAATGGAATGACCTTTCACTCTCCTGGGCTGACCCTGACTCCCCAGCAATCTCCCCTTCAATTTAAATCTTGACCTCGACCCACCCCTTTCAATTAGCTGATAATTTACTTTAATCCAAGTTAAATAGCCCTTTGTGTGCTGGCAGGGAAACTTAGCCATCACCTGAAAATGTATTTCTATGAGAAAAACTGTTTTCAAGTAGCCAACAGTCAATTTATAAATAAACTGCCAGAAATATGACCTGTACGTAAGTGGGAAGTGCCTGTATAAATGTTGTCATTGCCTAAACCGTCAAATTCAAAGCAAAGCAATCTCTGTTGCCTCCGAGATTAACGAGCCCAACCCGGCTGTGAGACTGATTCTTGGTGGGTGGGGCCAGTTGTTGCTGTTCAGTCACTAAGTCATGTTCGACTCTGCGACTCCATGGACTGCAGCACGCCAGGCTCCCCAGACCTTCACTATCTCCTAGAGTCTGCTCAAATTGTGTCTACTGAGTCAGTGATATCATCCAACCATCTCATCCTCTGTTATCCCCTTCTCCTCCTGCCTTCAATGTTTCCCAGCATCAGGGTCTTTTCCAATGAGTCAGCTCTTCGCATCAGATGGCCAAAGTATTGGAGCTTCAGCTTCAGCATCAATCCTTCTAATGAACATTCAGGGTTGATTTCTTTTAGGATTGGTTTGATAGTGACAAATATGGGAAGACCCCAAGGCCTCTCATGATGACTGAGCCTCTGGGGACAGAGGTAAAAGGGACTTGCAGAGTTGATGCCACTCACAGCTTTCCCGAGAGGTACAAAGAGCCAGGGATAAAGGGCAGATCTTCTCTCTGCATCCCCTGAGCCCTGCCCACCCTACCACCTAGACGCTGGGTGCTGCCCAATTCTAAACAAAAAGCTACCCAGAAGGGAAAGGCAGGTGGACCGTGAGTGAGAAGGATGTCCGCTGTGTACCTCTCGCAGCAACCTCAGCCCCAACCTGAATTCCACTGATGGCAGAGAAAAAGGTCTGGGAACGTTGGTTGGGCATACGGAGGATGTAAGCAGACCCGGGTGGAAAGCTTCTTAGCAACCTTGATGCAAATCAGAATGGGAGAAACACAAGCCAGACCCATGACTGCTGTGTCAGCTCTGGAGAGAAGCCTTTCCACCCTCATCTGGCCCGGCACCTCGCTGTGGCTTCTGGTTCACCACCCGGTAATGAGAGCGCCCAGACCTAATGAATAAGCAGGAAGCTGCACGACGGGCTCTGCATTCAGAATCCCCGCCAGCGAAAACCACCAGAAACTCGGGCTTTCTGAGACTGGAAATGTCTCCATTTTCAGGAGTTAAGCGTGGAGTCATGGGAAAGATCGGGAGATAGTGCACGGTCATTGGCCACCTGCACTTTGGTCCAAGTGTGTGTGGGCTGGAGGACACGTGGACTGCAGAGAACCTTCTCAGGCTCCCCAGGCAGCTGAAGCAGGCATCCCGTCCAGCGGCCCTCCGTGGACACCCCCCTTCCTTCCGCAACACAGGGTAGCAATGTGGCTGCCGTCTCCCTGCCGCACCTCAAACCCAGCAGATATTCCTCATCTGAAAGGAGGGCGAAAGGGGCACGGGGCCACCTGAGCTCGCTTGCAGGAGACTGGAAAGAAGGAGGAAGCCAGGCCTCCCCCTGACTTCATGCCACTCAGCAGTTTAGCGAGTGCAGAAGCGAACCTGGGAGAAAAACAAAATCAAAGTGGAGACAGGATTTCTTGCAGGGGCCGCAGGGGGAGATACTGTGGTCCAGCCCCGACACCCGACCGCAACCCCGACACTGAAAGGAAGGCAGGACATGCTGTGAGACCGCAAAGGCCTTCATGGCAAGAATAATGAAGGAACTGCCCCTCTGACGAGCCAGGGCTCTTTTAGAGCATAAACTGTTTCTGCCAAGATATCCTGGGATCCAAATCTCACACAATCTACAGAGCCTTCTGCTAGTCCCACTGGGGCCTGACCCTAGGTTTTTTAATGTTAGATACTCATTCACTTTCCTTTTGTTCATGGCGCCTACAGATGCCTATAGTTCAAGGCTATTCCAGGGACTGTGTGTGTGTGTGTGTGTATGTATGTATGTGTGTGTGTGTATGTATGTGTATGCATGTGTGTGTATGTGTGTATGTGTGTGTGTGTGTGTGTGTTTGGCCCCTAACATTCTCCCCAGTGTCAGTGTCCACATGCACCCAGCCCTGTCACGTCTGTGCCGCCTCCAAGCTGGTTTCTCTGTGTGAAAGCCTGGCCTGGACACTGTGGCCTGGACCTTCCTCAGACCTGACCCTCCCACTCCACCCCCGACTCTGCCAGCTTTGGGAAAACATGGTCTGCTCCAGTATAAAGAGAGAAATATCTGGGCACAAGAGACACGTGGGCAAGCAATCTACACTCGCTTGTTCAGATTCCACAGGACGCAGTCCTCATGACATGCCCCCTACATCTGGTCCCTGACCCCTTTTCACACCTCCTTCCTTCTCCGGGCACAAAGGGTCCTCTCTCTCACAGCTCCAGGCCCTGAGGGAGCCAAGTGCTGTTTTCTGGTTCCGAACAGAACCCCCGAGTTCAGGTCCTAACTTCCTTTTTCTGTCGCCTCTTGGAACATTAACCCACCTCTCATTTCTCCAGATCTGGGTCAGGTTGCCTCGCTTCTAATGCTGTTCATCCCTCTGACCCCACTCACGGTCTCCACTCCCTCCCCTTCCGCCTTCACCCCACATAACCAGTGACATCTAAAGTAACAATTCCAGCCTCCCGGGAGGGCTGGTCACTCCTGCTCTGCCCTCCTTTGGTTTCCACGGCACCACCTCTCTTGCATTCCTCCCTTTCAGTCACCCCCAAGGCTCCCCCGCTCCCCGCTGGAATGGTGACTCCCCTGGTCTGATCGCTGGCCCTCTTCTCCCTCACATCACACCCTCTTCTGGGCAATCTCGTCTAAACCCTTCACCTGCTGCCCATTAGCTGATGATCCTAAACGTTTATGTCCAACATCTTTTCTACCTTGGAAGTTCTTGGACACGCATAATTATGGCTCCGTATAATCTCTCCCTTACAAATGACCTCAGACTCTTTTCCCCTTCCACCCTCCTTCCATTCCCTGGGCTGAGTCCCCAGTCCACCTGAATCCAACTCTCCGTCTTCTCCACGTCTGCACCTCAGGCATGGAACGTTTCGGGAGGCAACCACAGAGCCAGGCTGACTGCTCGGGCTTTAGTTTTAGCTTCAGACAGGCACTCAGCATCACCCTGTACTCCTCCTACAGATCCCAGGTAAGGTTACCCTGCCCCCTGCTCTCAGACCGCTGTCTTCTGCCCTTCCTCCTTCCTCAACAGCCCCTGGGACTCTCAGCCCCTTGCCTTACCCTGTAACCCACTGAGAACACTAGGTAAGAGGAAACCCCTTAATTTCTCACCACCAAGTTGACAACCTTACCTCCTTCTGTTCTCAAATTCTCTGTCATCCCTCCACTTATGCTCCAGGAGAGGTCAAATCAGTTGATTTCAAGCCCTCCCTTTCATTCAGAAAGGGATTTCCCCTATCTCCTGTATTATCAATTTATCCCTTCTACACTAGATCATTTCCATCACTATTCACACACTCCACTGTCTCCTATCTTTAAAAATAAAATGCCCTCCTTGAACTCACATCCCCCTCCAACCACAGCTCCATCACCTGCTCCTGGTCACAGCTCACCTCAAAGAAACTTCAGTGATCACACCCCTACCCCTCTCTTCCTGTTCACTCTTCCGTCACCCAGTCTGGCTTATCGAGGTCACCGGTGACTGCCATGTTGCCAAATCCTGCAGACGCTTCTGTGTTCTTCTTCGGTGTGACACCCCCAGCACCCCTGGATACAGCTGACCTCTCCCTCCTGGGTGCCGTGGCTCCACACTGCCTGGGCTCCCCTCTGTCTGGCCACTCTCTCTCCACTTCCATCACTGGCTTCTCCATCTCTACCAGGCTCTAAGATTGGCAAACTCCAGGGCTCTGCCCTCAGCCCTCTTCTCCTCCATCTCTGTATTTTCTCCCTACATGACTTTTACTTTTTTCTTAACCACCGATGACGCCCAAATTAACCCTGACCCTTGGCTTGGGCAAGAGACTGATATGCAACTGTTGACTTGTTATGGCCACTTAGTTGTCTGATTAGCATCTTCCGCAGAATCTGCACAAAAGAGAAGTTACAATCTGTCCCGCCCACCAGCCCAGCACTCCTCCATCCCGTTCCTCACCAGCGTCACTAACAGCTCCGTCTTCCGCCCAGTTACTCCGGTCCTTCGAGTCCACCTACAGCAGTCTTGCTGATCCTGCACCAGCTACCCCAGGACTCTGCTGGCATCCTCTGCCCACGCTACCATGACCACCTGAGTTTAAGCCACTCCTCCTCCCACCTGAACACCTACAACGGCCTCTCGAGGAGTCCCCTGCTTCCACTCATGCCACTCTAGAGCCCATTCTCCACCGGCAGCCAGAGTCATCTTTTCAACACGTAAATGAGATCATGTGCTCCTTAGCTCAAAATCCTTTAATAGCTTTTCATTGCACTTGGAACCAAATCCATTGCGAGTGACAGAAAACCCAACTCAAACTGGCTTAAATGATAAAGACTAAATTATTGATAGCAAAATGTCTGAAGCTGTTGCAGACCTCATATCTTCGCACCTCAATATCCAAGGGAGCCTTTTCTAAATACCACAAAGGGCCCTGGAGGCCAGGAACGGCCCTGACATCCGACTGGAGTTCTCAGACCCTGGGCATCTGTTCTCGTACAGGTTTCCCTGGTCTCCCCTCATTTCACGGCAGCTGCTTGTTCCCGGTCCTCCTCTGCACCCCAGCTCCACTGGCTGCCCACAGCCACCCTCCTCAGCCTCTGCACACTCCAGTCCCAGGCTTCTGCTCTGAGCCCAGCAGCTTCTTGTGGCAAATAACCTTTCCCAGGTGGCGCTAGTGGTAAAGAACCCGCCTGGCAATTCTGGAGACATAAGAGATGCGGGTTCCATCCCTGGGTCGTGAAGATCCCCTGGAGGAGGGCATGGCAACCCATTCCAGTATTGCCTGGAGAATTCCATGAACAGAGGGCCCTGGAGGGCTACAGTCCATGGGGTCACAAGAGTCTGACATGACTGAATCGACAGCATGAGCAACATTTCCAGGCTTAGGGTGGTGTTCACTCTGCCTCTCCCATCCTCTCTCTAACCGCAGGTCCTTTTTAAAGGAAAAAGACCTTTTTCATTTTTTAAAGATTATTTTTTTAATTTTTATTTTTTGGCTGCACCATACAGCATGTGGGATCCTAGTCCCCTGAACAGGGATCGAACCTGTGAGCCCTGCATTGGAAGCACAGAGTCTTAACCACTGGACCACCATGGAAGTCCCAGAAAGAGACCTTTAAAACATGGGCTGCTGCAGCTCCCATGAAGCTCCTTCTCTCTTGGTTCAACTTTGTGTCTGTCCACTGCTGCCACCTAACAATATCTCATGGGTGGAGGTAGGGGGCATGTGTCTTCTGATAAGAAGCAGCCAAGAAAGAGCATCCTTCAGAATGTCCCCCTTCCCCCTGGCAGGGTCCAACAGCTGCCTAGGCTGAGCACTCACCCCTGCTCTTCCCACCAGCATTGTGTGGCCCCAGGTTCTGTGGCCTAGAATATTGGTTTGGAATTGTGCTTCCACTCAGAAGCCCTGGCCTCAAAGGAAAAAGCTTGGTGCTGCGACTCAGAGGGCCCTGGGGCTGGGGGGGCAGACGCCCAGGGACGTGCCTCTGCTCCAGGGCATTTGTGTTGGAGCCGCACCCAGGTGTCAAGACTCCCTCTAACCCACAGCTGTGCATCCTCCACACTGCCATCAGAGAACTCGTCCCAGAACGTCAACGGGATCACACTGTTCTCTCTCCTAGAACCCAGCAGCTGAGAAGAGAAAGTCTGAATCCCCTAGTAAGGCGATCAAGGAACCAGCTTGCCCCCATCTCCTCTCCTGTAAGCCTGCCATCCACCCAAGGGAGACATGCTGTCTCCGACCACGCTCCCTTTTCCACGCCGCCCACCTTCACTGTCTCTGCCTGGAGTCCCCTTGTTTTGACACCACATGTCTCTTGTGCAGTTCTCACCTCCAATGTCCTCCACGTATCTCTGCTCATCCCCACCCCCATCAGAACTAGGGTCACTTGGGCATCCATATACCGGGTCCCCTTCTACACACCAGCACTAAACAACGTGACACGAGGCGTATTCTCACACAATAGGGAGAACTCCTGGGTGCCAGGCAGGGCCTGGGAGTCTGGCAGCCCGAGCCAGCATCATGCTTCCAGCACCAGGTAACAGGCGATGACTCACGCAACGGCTTTGATCAGGACACCTGTGCATGCACTTCCCCAGGGTCTGGCCCCCACCTGTGCCCTCCCACAGGGACCCTCTGGATTTACCCCAACATAAGGCCAAGCAGCCCCACTCACCCTGGCAGGCGCCCAGCAGCAGTAGGCTGCAGGTTCCCCAAGCACCCAGCACATTTATCCCGCTAATGAGAAGTTTCTTAAAGCTCCAACCAGGCTCTCTTCATCGAGCAGATTCAGCAACAGATTCTTATAAAAAATAAATTCAGCACATTAAACCCAGATTTCAGCACATTAGTGGACCCATGGGAGGGGCCTGAATCTACCAAATATCAGGCAGTTGCTGTCTTTTAATTAAAAAATAATAATGATGAGCTCTTGTAATTTTGGGTCTCTCCCTAAGAAAGATTTTCTGATTTCCCGTGCAAGATATTTTGATGGAAAAACCATGCGTTTACGCTGGGACAAAACCAACGCCTGAGTGGCTGGAAACGGGGCTAATGCTTCCCCTCTTGGTCTCACCAACTGCAACCGTCTTCTCCACCTATGTGATCACTGCCTTGAAAGTGTGTGTGAGACTGCCTGCCTGTTGAGGCATCTGACCACCTCCAATAATGCTGCCTGAGCCACGCCCCCACGTCACCACAGTATTCATCCCTCTCTGTCCCGCCAGCCATCCGGCCACCTGCTGAGGTCACTGCTGCTAGGAGTCAGACACACCTGAGGCAAGGTCACTGACCTCCGGAGCTCACAGTCCAAGTGCAAAGAGAGATGTCAAAACAAAGGAGCACAGATGCTAAAGGCCACAGCAACGCAAGCCTGCGGTGTCCTGGGGGCAAGAAGCGGGGACCCTTTCTAGTAACGGCTTCCAGACGAGGCTTCCTGGGGAAGATGGCCACTGAGCTGGCTCCTGAGGATGGGGGCGGGAGGGGGACGAAGGGGGCAGGTACTTCAAGTAGATGGGATGGCCATGCAAAAGGGCTGGGGCGAGCCACACAGGAGCTCTGAGGGAATGGTGCAGAGCCCAAGGGGCAGGCTGCCAGGGGAGGGACACAAGGCTCTGCATGCAAGAAGAGGCTTAAGCTGGACAGTCGGTCAGGCAAGGCCAAGCCTCCCTCGTTGTTCCAAAGCTGTGTTCAGGCAGGAACCTGGTGGTATTAGGGATCGAGGTCACATTTGGTTCCTCTAGCAAGATTCTGAGTCTTCTGGTATTTCTGTGTCATACCCAGTTCATGGAAGCCTGAAGCACTGCCCCAATCCCATCCTTATTCATAATAACCACACAGTGGGGAGGGGACTCTGGGAGAGTTGGAAACTGTGACCCAGAAAGGGCAGCGACACACTGGGCACCCAGGGTTAATGGTTATTGGACCGTCAGGTGCGGAAGCTATGCACCCAGAGCCTGGTGGGAAGCAGACACAGCCCCCACAAGTCCTCTGCCATCCCAGAAAGAACCACTCCAGACCGCTTGGTCTGTTTTCACATGGCTCACCCTCTCCCTACTCCTTTGACCTCCTTGAAAATAGCCCTGATCACTTCTCCGGAGCAGCTGCAGTCCTGAGAAATGCATGAGCAAACCCACCTCCACAGGGGATGAACCAGCTGAACAGGAATGGTCATGTAGATGCCATAAGGCGCGGTTTTCAGAGAGGGGTACCGCCTGCAAACACCTCCCTTCTCCTCCACACACTGGCTCCCCTGGGAGGATGACACCCCAAGGGACCCTGTTAGAGGCACAGGACAGGTCCGCCATGCCTCAGAGTCAACACCTGGACCAACCCACGAGGACTGAAGACTCTTAGCCACTGGCTACAGGGACACCAAGGAGAGAAAGGGAGGGCACCCAGGCCATGAAGTGGGCACCAGACCACAAAGCAGAGCCCAGCGGAGCTCAGCCCAGAGCCACTGCCCTTGATGGAGGGAGACTGTCCCTGGTGCCCCTGTGTGCTCACAGCCTCAACCGAGAGAAAAGCTCAGGATGGAGTACACCGCAGTGGCTTTCAGTAACTCCTTCTTTGTCTTCATAAAGCCTGAGTTAAAGAACCACTAGGTGTTGTTATCTAAAGATTCCTGAAACTGGTGGTCCCCACCTGACCACTATAATCACAACTTCTCCAGTCCCGAGTAGGCAAAATCCAGTAAACAGCTTCAAAGCCTCCCTTTCCAATTCATTGCTGTTGCTATTTCACACAAGAAAGAGGAATTTAACAGTCCGGGCCCTGGAGTCACTCTGTGCATACTAAAAGCTCATCAAAGCCTGGCTGTGTGACCTTTGCCAAGTTACTTAACCTCTCCGAGTCTGTTTTTCTCACACACTGTTAATGATAACAGTACTTTAAAGCCCTTAGTATAGTCCTTAATACACAGCATTCAACACATCAGTTATTTTTATTAACATTATTATACATAGTAGAATTATGGGCGATTCCCACTCTCTTACATTTGCCTCACTGTATTTTAAACTCTCTTCAATGAACATATATCATTTTATAATAAGAAAAAAATTATCTCAGAAAAAAAACTTCAATTAAATTAATTCAATATAGTTTCAGCCAAAAGAACATTCTAAAGACTAAAAATAAGGTGATTTGGAGCGAGCAAAGCTCCATTTCTGGTGTGACCCCACCCCGGCCTCCGGCCAGGCTCAGACCCTCTCTGGTTCGTTCACGCCTCTCTGGCTCGGAGAGGCGTTCTCCAGCGGTGCCCAGACGTGCAGCTGGACTCCTGCAGCTGCCAGTTCTGACCCCGCCGCAGACATGCTATGTGGCCTCGGGCCAACAGTGCACGCTCCCTGGCCCAGTTTCCCCATCTACACACTGGAGAAAACAGGAACCTCCGGCAGAGGGCTGCTGTGCAGATCCAGTGAGGCACTCGGGCACCCCGCCTGGCACCAGGAGGGAGCCTGGGATGTGCTCAACATCGCAGGTCCCCTCTCCCAAGTGCGGCACCGTGTCCTCTCCTTAGTCCATCTGGGAAATGGGCCACATGTGGTTCCTCCATGACATCCTAAGTCTCCATGTCCAGCCCTGACTGCTCTCCTCCTTTAGGACCAGAGCTCTGATGACCCACAGGACCACCTCCTTCCTTGTTTGCCCTCGTACATCAAACTCAGCCTGTTCCAAACTCAAGGAAATATCCACGGGGAGGGACACGGCTTCCTCGTAACAGCTGTGCGGCAACTGTTCCAATCTTCACACTTAAAGGGCATTTTTCTCGATACCTACCCGGTTGTGGCCATTTGGATTGAAAGGGCCTCACCAAATCAATTTGACACATCTTATTAAAGGTTTACTCAAAAGGTCCATTCAGAAATGAAGAGGAGCACACCTGCCCTCAAGAAATACTTAAGTCTTGGCACTTCCCTGGTCCAGAGGCTAAGACTCCATGCTCCCAATTCCAGGGGCCCAGGTTCCATCTCTGATCAGGGAACTAGATCCCACATGCCTCAACTAAAGATCCAGCATGCCACAACTGGAGCTGACAAATAAACAAATAATAAAATAAGCTTGCGTTTTTTTTTTTTTAAAGAGAAATACCTAGTCCTGGTGAAATAAACACAGGAATAAATGGTTTGAAAACAGAGTGATAGGTCCTCCAGTAAACCTGTTTAAAGTTTGATGCTGGCTCAAAACAGGGGGCCCAGTGATAAAGAATCTGCCTGCCAATGTAGGAGATGCAGGAGACGCACATTCAATCCCTGGGTTGGCAAGACTCCCTGGAGAAGGAGCCGGCAGCCCACTCTAGTATTCCTGCATGGAAAATCCCATGGACAGAGACACTTGGTGGGCTGCAGTCCACGAGGTCACAAAGAGCTGGCCGTGAATGACAGACTGATCACGCATGCACACAAAAGAGGGGACGATTGGCTCTGTCCATGGGGAGGGGGTCAGCAAAAGCTTGAACTGGCTGTTGAAGGATGAATAGGAGTTCGGCAGATGGGCAAGGAGGCAAAGACAGACAGCACAGCCCGCAAAGGCCCTGAACCGTGAACTACCACAGCATGTTCAGAGAAGCTGCACCCAAATCTGATGCCCGGTCCCCAGGTTTGGGGGGAGGTGATGTAACACGCTGGCAAGAGTCTCACAAAATACGAACAAGTGGTGTTTTGTATTTCTGAGACCACAGCCCTCTTTGAGAACCTTATGGACACTATCAACCTTGTACCTCAAAGGGACAGATTCACCTGGGACTTCCCCGGTGGTCCAGTGGTTAAGACTCTGCGCTTCCACTGCAGCGGGCATGGGTTCAATCCCTGGTTAGGGAATTAAAATCCTGATGCCACATGTGTGCGTGCTAAATCACTTCAGTCGTGTCTAACTCTTTGTAGCCCTATGGACCGTAACCTGTCAGGCTCCTCTGTCCATGGGACTCTCCAGGCAAGAATACCAGAGTGGGTTGCCACGCCTTCCTCCAGGGGATCTTCCTGACCCAGGGACTGAACCCATGTCTTAAGTCTCCCGCATTGGTAGGTAGGTTCTTTACCACTAGCGGCACCTGGGAAGCGCTGCATCCCACCGAGTGCCACAAGATGTGGCCAAAAAAATTAAAATTAAAGGCATAGTTTCACAACCTTGCATCCAACTCCAGAGTCTTCCCAGCCCTGGACTCTACCCATGGCTCCTGCACATTTATGACGTCCAGGTATTGAACCCTGGGCGAGCACCCTCAAGAAGAAACCTGGTAATGGGTGCTCAGCCCCTGCACCCCAAGGTGTGGGTTATTCTGCTCTAAAAGCATCCTGACACACTAAACTCACATTAAAGCCACTCTGCTCTTTCCCAGCCACCTGAATAGGTGGACAAGACCTTCAGTGACCTGTGCCCAGAGGTCAGGAAGAGCCTCCAACAAGCCCGGGGTTACCATTCCCAAAGGTACTGCCTGCCCAGGAAACACTCCATTCCTTGCCCGTCCATCCCACCCCTTTCTGCTACCAGCTTCCCCACCAGTGAGAGTCAGAGTCGCAGCCCCACAGTAACTTGATTATTTAAAAACTGCTTTGGCAGGCAACCTTGAGAAGGAGTTCAGAAGCCAAGCAGGTTGG
Organism: Moschus berezovskii; assembly: GCF_049115385.1. Taxonomy (NCBI): domain Eukaryota; kingdom Metazoa; phylum Chordata; class Mammalia; order Artiodactyla; family Moschidae; genus Moschus; species Moschus berezovskii. Next base: position 35,359,210 of record NC_142473.1, on the reverse strand, counting down.
AGCTGCAGGTTCCTCTTTACCTGGCTGCCTCCTTTCCCTTCAGGGAATCCACTCACCCTTCCGGTGCAGAGACCCAAAGTCGGGCTCCCAGTGGAGCCATCTGGTTGATGTGTCTGGTGACCCTGTTCAGCAGAGAAAAGCTGACACGACTTTAAATATTTAACCAGTTTAAACACGTGGTAATGATAATAACTTCACCGATGGCAGCTTGACTTAAGCTCCAGATCAAATAAGCTCTGTTGAAGCCAAAGTACTTCCAGTTCAATCCCTGGCCAGCTTCCCTCACAGTTGAGAGCCACGAGGGACAACTGTGCATCCCAGACAGAGCACTGGACTTGGAGTCCACCTGCAAAGAGGGGCAGATGCACTCCTTCCCCCTGTGCCGCTGTGAAAAACCCGAGATCATGAGCTCATGTTTGCAAAATGCTTCCTTTGGGGACCAATTATTCAGTGGAGATAAACACAAGGGATGACTATCACTGAGAATTTAAGATGCTCCCTACTCATCCGAAGGTTCCACCCTGTGATATGCCATGCCTCTCACCTGGCACCTCTTTAAGGCAGCGGGAACAGGGACCTCCCTGGCTGTCTGGTTAGGACTCCCCGCTCCTGATGCAGGAGGCACGGGATCCACCCCTAGTTGGGGAACTGACATCCTGATGTTAGGATCTTAGCCGAAATTAGCACCACAGCCTAAAAATAAATAAATAAATAAAAGAAAAAAAGAGGGGGGAGGAAACAAACCAAAAAAGAAAGATGGCCAGAACACAGGCCCGGGACTGTCCCATGGGCCCCTGGAAGCCACCCTAGCACTGGTAAAGGGGCTGGACTCTGCCTCCACTCTATCCCCCAGGCAGAGTGTCCCAGGTGCTACCTCTGACCCTAGGGAGTCCACCGCCACAGAGAAGCCTGGCTGAGCGCCTCTCACCTGCTCAGGACATGGCTCTGCCCTTGAACAGAATTCCCCAGTCTGGGGAGTAAGGATAGAGGAATCCTCATCTGACTCATGGACCGCTGAGGACGCTGACCTTCTCTCTGATGCCTCCGTTGGAAGGACCCCAGGCCCATCCTGGGATGCACTCAGAGTCCCAAGCTCTGGCTGGTATCATCAGAATTGTCCTGCAGGCTTCCTGGGATTGCCTTGACTCACAGTTGGAGAAATGCAATCTCTTTTTCCTTCTGACTTCCTTCTCCTCTGGGGTGATCCAGGTGGTTGAGCAGGAGGGCTTGCCAGTTTAAAAGTCTCAGATAAGCAGCACACTCCAGCATCTGGTCCACCTCTGCACTTGAAGAGAACAGACCCAAGGCAGTTGGCCCAGACAGCCCTAAGTGGCAAGGAAGCCAACAGTGAAGGCTATTGCAACACACACAATCTCATTACTAATGTGAAAAGTGATGCCAACTCAGGGAGAAAGAAAAGGGAAATCTGCTTGGAATGGTAAGTCCCAAGGATCTGGAGTGGTCGGATGGGCCTGTCCTTAGAGAGTGGGCCTTTATAACACAGACTTCACAGGAAGGGAATCAGACAGACAGTTATCTGGTGGACCAGTCAGGTGGTGTTGGAGGTATGGGGTGTCACCTGGACATTTTCTACTTCTCAGAATAAGCACCCACCTGCAAGTAACTCCTGTGCCCCACCCCTTCTTCCCAAGAAGAAACAAATCTCCAGAAACACATCCACTCCCCACTGGCCTGGTACCAAACCTGTCTGGAGAAGCAAAGGAGCTTAGAGACAGGCACGTGTCTGGAGGGATGTGTTGAAGCTTCTGAGACCATGAGTGGGATCGATACCCAGGCTTCTTCCTAGCTCTAAAGAAATCCTTGGGACTTCCCTGGTGGTCCACGGGTTGAGAATCCTGCCAGTGCAGGGGACACGGGTTTGATCTCTGGTCTGGGAAGATCCCACATGCCTGCCGGGCAACTAAGCTGGAGTACCACAGCTACTGGGCCTGCATGCCCTAGAATACGAGCTCCATACCAGGAGAAGCCCCCATCGACACAACTAGAGAAAGTCTACTGGCAGCACCAAAGACTCAGCACACTGAAAAATGAATAAATCATTTTTTTTTAATTTTAAAAAAGAAATCCTTCTGGTCTCCTTAGAGCTATGTGATATATGAAAGTCTGTGGCGATGACCTCAGAACACACTTTTGTTTATTAAGGCTAAATAATTAAGACCAGGTTTCTATTTAAAGGTTGGCCTTGGCCATAAATCACGAGCTTGATCTGTGGTTCTCCTCACTGGATGACGCATAGATACAGATCCCTGCCCTCCACCCAGGGTCCTTCCCCTTAACAAAGAAAACTCACTCAAAGGTTTATTTTTGGTAAAGAACAAGTGAGTATGCGTCCCAGCCCGTACGCAGAAGAGAACATATTTATTCTACAGCAGATTCACTCATTCATTATTGAGCAGCTACTTTGTGTGTGGCACGGAGCCAGGACTGAGGCTATAAAGGAGCGCAGGCAGAGCCACGGTGTGCTGGGGGAGGGGGTACAAATGCCCATCCAGGGTGCAGTCGGAGCAGCAGTGCCCTGATGGAGGCAGGTACCACAGGCTTGGAGACCGGAGAAGAAGCAGTGATTAATTTTGCCTTGGGCTTCGGCAGAAGGCATTTGCATTTGCTTCCTTCACTGTGAGTTTCCAGGTAGGACTCCCCCAGGCAGTACAGAAGCTGCTCTGCTGAGATCTCAGTCATCACATTTGTACACACTCAGCTGCCTTCTCTCCATGTCCAATAAAGAGCAAGGCAGCAGTGCTAGTCAGGATGGTGACAGTTTATTTAGAAGCTTGCTGTGTGGCCGGGACTCGTGAAGCATCTGGACATCTCCACCTAGAAGTCCCCTGCCTGATCACAACCCAAACGTCCTCCTGCCTTACAGTCTCCTGTTTCTAAAGAAACTGCTGGTAACGTAAAGAGGGGATGCTGAAACCGTGGAAAGGAAAAGGAGGGGTCCCCTCTGTCTGGGGATGGGGCAAAGAATAAGGGATAGTGACGCAGTTAAGTATGGATCTTTCTCCTCGAACCACGCTGCAGACCTTCCAGGGTCTGAAGCATTCAACCTGAATCTTCTCACCCACCTTCCTGCAGTCCCCTGGCCATCTCACCAGTTGGCTCCCAAAGGTACTGCGGTTTTAATCAACCTATCTTGGAGTGAGGCACTCAGTAACGAGCACAGGGTGCCCCTCTACCTGGCTTGAGCATGATCTACTTAGGGCACAGGGTTTGGGCACATTCCCTTTGCCTGAACACTCGGTCCTTTCCTCAAATTGCGCTCGGGCCACAAGGAGCTCGCGACAGCCCCATCTCCAAGTCCTTTGCCCCTCACAAGGCCAACTCAGGTTTCCTCATTCTGTGTTCACGTAATTGATTTTTTTAAAAATCTGGATGTGAGACTTTGAGTAGCTAATTCCATGGGCTTGGTGTTGGCCCATTGTTCTGCCCATCCGTCATCCCACACAGCAATTCTGCCACCCAGTGGCGTGGCTCTTTTCCCTCTCAGCCTGGCAGCAGGTGTGCATCTGATCATCCGCCTTCTCTCTCTTCCTCCAGGACATCCAGAGACATGTCACTCAGGACAGGCCCAAGGATGACACCCTTGGCACTAGAGACCTGCAGGAAGGGCTCAGTTAATCTTCGTCATGAAAACACGTGGGGAACTGAATGAAAGCCCAGACAAAGGTGAGTTTTCTCTGGGTCCACCTTAATTCTTAATCAACGCTCTGGATTCAATTATTTAACCCGCTATGAATCTACCTGTCTGTACATCAGGACTATTTACAGCATTTCATCTTATTTGCCGAAGAAATGATGCTTTCAAACTGTGGTATTGGAGAAGACTCTTGAGAGTCCCTTGAACAGTAAGGAGATCAAACCAGTCAAACCTAAAGGAAATCAACCCTGAATATTCATTGGAAGGACTGATGCTGAAGCTGAAGCTCCAATACTTTTGCCACCTAATGCAAAAAGCTGACTCACTGGAAAAGACACTGATGCTGGGAAAGACTGAAGGCAGGAGGGGAAGGGGGTGACAGGATGAGACGGCTAGACAGCATCACCAACTCAGTGGACATGAATCTGAGCAAACTCTGGGAGATAACGAAGGACAGAGGAGCCTGGCGTGCTGCAGTCCATGGGGTCACAAAGAGTCAGACATGGCTTAGTGACCGAACAACAAGAATTGTATTGCTAAAACACAGTCACAACTTGGCTCAAAGCTCCCTGAAGTTAAGACACCGTGTCGAAGATACTTAGACACAGTAAGTTTTTGGAACAAAAAAAAAAGAAAAGATGAGGTTGACTTGGCTTGCTCTTCATGAGCGCTGCCAGCCCCAGTGAGCACCTCTGTTTTCCCAGAGTTCAAAAACCATCTGCTCCACGTGCTCTTCCAAAATATTGGAGGAAAATGGCCTAACACTTATTGCTTCATAATATTCTTTAATCTACCTTTTTCTTCTTTGTGAAAACATCTGCCTGCCTTCAGACTTCTGGCACCTCTCTGACTCTCCAGGCAATTTCTCGGCACAATGCTTCTAGAATCGCATTGACAATCATCCGCAGCTCCCCTAAGAATGACTTTGTGGTCACCTTTGTCATCATCTCAGATTGATCCCTAGCTTTGGCCCAAGAAGGTATAAATGCAGCCCTCGGTCAGGAACAGCCAGTCAAGCTTGCTAATACCGCATTCAAGTGCATCCATGCCTGCCGCCTAGAAATAAAAATGATGCCCGCTGATTGGAGGTGGGTTATGGCATCAGTTTCATAACTTGAGGACTGCTCATTATGTGTGGCAGTGCAAATGTGCATGGATATGTGTACCTGAAGCATTCAGCATTCATTGGCTTCCCGCTATAATAATAATAGTTAATGTTCATGTCACTTACTATGCTCAGGTACTAAGTGCTTCGTATATTTTACTCGTTTAATCCTTGCTTCAGCCCTGTGAGGTGAATACTCTCATTATCTCCTCTTTACAGCAAACAGAAGCACACAGCTGCAAGTGGTACAGCTGGGATCGGAATCCAAGCAGCCTGGCCCCCGAGTTTGGGCTCTCAACTACTGTTATCTCTTCTTAGGCATGTTTGCTTACATCAGTAAGATGTCATCCCAAGATTTTCACTTCATTTCCTTCAATCTGTCAGCACACCTCACGTTCTGTGCATCTGGGTACTCGGAACATTCCTGAATGTTCCATGGACTTTCACAGCACTCGTGCCTCTGTTCATGTCATTGGCTCTGCCTGGGATCTCCTTTCTCCTCTTCCCCACTGAGAAAACTCCTATTCATCCTTCAAAGCCCAGTTCAATGTCATCTGTTCAGTAAAGCATGTCCTACTCCCATCCTGGATAGAATGATTTATTCCCTCCCTTCCGATCCTATAGCAAGTTGTTTGCACTACATAAGATCTTAACTGGCTAGATCAGGCTTTGTAAATAGTGCAACATTCTGAAACAGGGATGTAGGGGCCAAGCAGCTGACAAAAACCAGCAAGATAAAAGCTTGCAGGTTGACTGGGGCTTAGTCATTCATTCAACAGATACTTATTTAATGCTAACTGTATACTGGGCACTACTTCAGATACCGGGGATTGAGCAGTGAATAAAACACAGAAATCCCTGTTCTCATGGAGCTCACATTCTAGGGGAGCCGGAAAATAAACAACACAAATAAGGAAACATGTTAGAAGCGTTGTGTTACTCAGTCATGTCTGACTCTTTGCGATCCCAGGGGCTGTAGCTCGCCAGGCTCCTGTGGCCATGGGATTCTCCAGGCAAGAATACTGAAGTGGGTTGCCATTCCCTTCTCCAGGGGATCTTCCCCACCCAGGGATCAAACCTGGGTCTTGTGCACTGCAGGCAGATTCTTTACCATCTGAGCCACCAGGGAAGCCCCAAAACATATTAGAAGGTAGTAAGAAAGAGGTAGTAAGGAAAAAAGAGGCACAGGGGCAGAGAGTGCAGGGGAAGGACAGGAATGTTTTGCAATGGAATCCTTATCTCTGAGACCTAATGCTTGGTTGACACTAGATAGTACCAACCAGAATGGCATAGACAGTGTTCCTTTACCCACCGAACTTGGCCAGTGCTTCAGAGGAAAAGCAGGCCCCTCAGCTGCCTCACTCTTACCTCCAGCAGTGGTGATAAGGAGCCAAGGAGCCAATAGGAGCCAAGACTATCCTATTGATCTGAGGCTGACACAGATGAGAAGGACCAGCCAACGGAACCACTGGAAAGGACACACAGCCGCAGTGGTCACAGCTAACATAAACTACACACACAGGAATGCCACTCGACATGTCACGTGTGTGCCACCGAATCCTCCCAGGTTTATAAGGCAAGGGCTATTATTATCCCCCTGTGCGGATGAGAACACTGAGGCTTGGAGAGGTTAAGCATCCTAATCAACAACCCGTGGAGTCCACATGCCGGGACTGGGACTCAAACTCACGTATCTCTGACTTCGGGGCCACTAAACCCAAGTCATTAGTCTTGCGCGGCAGCAGCCAAGAGTTCTGTTCTCTGAGTCCCCAAAATATGCCTGAGGACAGAGACAAAGCAGGGGAAGACTCTCAAAGCCGAGCCCTGTTCCAAAGACAGGCCTGGCTGGTCCTGTATGACAGCTGGGCTCCTGGACCAGGTATTCAGTTCTGTGGCTAGAATGGGGGGCGTGATGGAGGGCAAGGGCTCCAGAACTGAACCTGACTGGGTGCTTCCCTCCTGCGCTTCCCTCCAGACCTCTGTGAGCATGCCTCAGCCTTCCCTGCTCGGGAAAAGGGTTTCCCCATGTGCCTTGTGGTACAGCCAGGGTGCAGCACAGGCGTATTTACCCAAGTGTAGGTCTGGCTGCCCACCTGTGGCCCCTCCCTCAAGTCACACCTGGCTCCGCAGGGCCACACAGCTCCTGATCATTGTTTCAACTTTTCCCAAACCAGTACCAACTCCAGGACGTGCACCTCCGCCCTCCTCGCCTGCCTACTAAGGCCCATTACTCCCTAAAATTCTGAACCTCTGAACGCAGTGGTTCCCTCCACCCTTTGCCCTGACTGGCCTGAAACCCATGGCTAATTACTGCACTAACCGTGACCCTGAGCCCTCCTATTCCCCTGGCCTTGGATCACCCCTGTCTTACCAAACTCCAAGTGGCCAGGTTCTTCCCTCCTGCCTCCACACTAGCTTCAACCTGACCTGTGCTGCTCTGTGATCTTTGGAGCCCCGGTCCACTCCCTCCCCATTCCTTTCACAGGCTGTTCCAAACTCCCCGAGCCTCTGCTCCTAGCACCTACCCCTTCACATTCCAAAAGTGAGTCTGCCTGTCCTTCCCGGAGATCATCAAGGCCGCGGAGTGGCAAGGCCCCGATGTCCCCTCCCTGCATCTAGTCCACCCTCGCCTCTCCCCACTGGCCCCCATGGACGGGAAGCCGCTTCTACCTCCAGGAAGCCTCCCTGGGCTCTCTCCCCACCGCACACCCCTCCCCGTGAGCTGGAACTAGCCCTGATGGCTCACACACTAGGCTGTGACCCCTCCTCCCAATTCTGTTCAGTGACATCATGTTGGCAGTGTCCATGGACCACAACGAGAGTATTCACACCATGAGAACTGGCAAACCGCACAGCAGGTTTCCCCCACACGACCCCCCGTCCAGCACCAGCCAGCTCTCCCAGAGGGATCTATCATCCCAGTTTGCCCGGGAGCATCCTGGGTTTAGTCCCGAGCCTGGGGAGACCCTGAGTTCTAGGCATACAGGACAGCATAAACCATGCTCAGGTCTCCCGAAGGTTGAAGAGGCTTCCCAGGGCTCTCTGCCCCTGCCCAGGGCTCTCCTAGTCTCTCCTCCCCTCCCTAACAAAGCTACCAAAACCACCTGTTACAGGTCCTCTCTCGTCCTGTCCGACATTCCTCCATGGCTGCAATCGATTGCAATCACCTCCACCCTGTGCCCCGCCCAGTCTTCTCCCTGCAAGGTCCCCAGGGACCCTCAAGTTGCCAAATCGCTAAGCACAGTCTGCCCTTGCCTTACTTACTGTACCTTTCTGCCGCACTCCACCCTGGATCATTCCTCCACTTCTACCGAGGTTTCTGCGACCCTTTCTCTCTCTCCGGGTGGTCCTTCTAACTCTGGCTCCTTGCTCTGGTCCTTTTCACGGACTCAGGCCTTCAGTGTGGGCAGGCTTCAGAACCCCGTCACCAGCCCTCCCTTCTTCTGACATTGATGTTCAAGGAGAGTTCATCCAAATCCATGCACTGTCTGTGTGCTCCAGATCCAAAATCTGCATCTCCAGCCCTTGCCTCTCTCCTGGGCTCCGGGTGTACCTTCAACCACTCACTGGACCTCATGTGGATATCCCTCAGTCACTTCAAATCAGCGAGTCTAAAACAGAACTGATTCCATCACTCGAGCTGCAATCTAGTCCTCCCCTGTACACCCTGTCTCCCTACAAGAAGACTCTGAGATGACAAACGCTGGTGAGGTATGGAGAAAAGGGAACCCTTGTGCACTGTTGGTGGAGTTATAAATTGGTGCAGCCACTGTGGAAAACAGTATGGAGGTTCCTCACAAAATTAAATATAGAACGACCATCTGATCCAGCAAATTCACTTCTGGGAATACATCCAAAGGAAATGAAAACACTGTGTCAAAGAGATATCTGCACCCCTATGTCCACAGTGGCATTATTTACAACAGCCAAGACATGGAAACAATCTTAAGTGTCCATCAATGGATAAATAGATAAAGCATATGGATGTGGCATATATAATGTATGACTGAATCACCCTGCTGTACTCCTGAAACCAACACAACATTGTAAATCAGCTATATTTCAGCAAAAACGATGTAGCATATATAGACAATGGAGTATTACTCAGCCATCCAAAAAACATCCAGGAAATCCTGCCACTTGTGACCACGTGGATGGCCTCTGAGGGCATTTTACTAAGTGAATTGAGTCAGACAGAAAAAATCAAAAACCGTATGATCTCACTTATACATGGAATCTAAACAACAAACAAACCGAATTTAGAGAAAGAGAAGTCAGACTTGTGGTTACCAGAAGTGGGGGAGGGGAGAGAGGTGTTGGGAAAAAATGGTCACAAGGTTTATAAGATAAACCAGTCATAAGATAAACCAGAAGTGGGGATGTGATGGACAGCATGATGACTAGCTAACACCACTGACTGGGATACAGGCAAGTTGGTAAGAGTACACTCTCTGGATTTAAGTTTAAAAGTTCCGGATTTAAGGAAAAATTTTTTTTCCATTTTTCCTTTTTCTTTTTATTGTATCTATATGCAACTATGGATGTTAACTAAACTTGCTGCAGCAATCATCTCATAATATATGCATAATATATCCTTGGAAGAAAAGTTATGACCAACTCTTGAGAGTCCCTTGGACCACAAGGAGATCCAACCAGTCCATTCTACAGGAGATCAGTCCTCGGTGTTCACTGGAAGGACTGATGCTAACGCTGAAACTCCAATACTTTGGCCACCTCATGCAACGAGTTGACTCACTGGAAAAGTGAGGGATTGGGGGCAGGAGGAGACAGGGACGACAGAGAATGAGATGGCTGGATGGCATCACCGACTCGATGGACATGAGTTTGAGTGAACTCCGAGAGCTGGTGATGGACAGGGAGGCCTGGCGTGCTGTGATTCGTGGGGTCGCGGTGAGTCGGACACGACTGAGCGACTGAACTAAACTGAGATAGCATACTAAAAAGCAGAGACATTACTTTGCCGACAAAGGTCCGTCTAGTCAAGGCTATGGCTTTTCCAGTGGTCATGTATGGATGTGAGAATTGGACTATACAGAAAGCTGAGCGCTGAAGAACTGATGCTTTTGAACTGTGGTGTTGGAGAAGACTCTTGAGAGTCCCTTGGACTGCAAGGAGATCCAACCAGTCAATCCTAAAAGAAATCAGTCCTGAATATTCATTGGAAGGACTGATGCTGAAGCTGAAACTCCAATACTCTGGCTACCTGATGTGAAGAACTAACTCGGAGAAGACCCTGATGCTGGGAAAGACTGAAGGAGGGAGAAGGGGATGACAGAGGATGAGATGGTGGATGGCATCACCGACTGGACATGAATTTGAGTAAACTCCAGGAACTGGTGATGGACAGGGAGGCCTGGTGTGCTGCAGTCCATGAGGTCGCAAAGAGTCGGACAGGACTGAGCAACTGAACTGAACTGAACTAAATATATGCAAGTTAAACTGTTATGCTGTACTCCTTAAACGAATACAATACAGTGATATATATCAATTATATCTCAATAAAACTGAGAAAAAAAAACTTCTTGTCATATTGAAATAACTCTTATTAATTCTGTAGCCAATAAAATTTACAGTTACATTTAGAAGGTATGAAGTACCTTTTAGTGAGTTTAGTTTTAGTGAGTTTAGTTTTAGTGAGTTTAGTTCGTTTCAACACACATCTTCTGTGTTTTGGAAATCATGCTATCAAGAAATTAATGCTAGTGAGCCAATGGTCTATCAACTGACAGTCTTCAAGATTCCTGCCACATTTGAGCCTTCTCATCAGCAGAATCAACATGCTGCAGCTAGAAGGGATTCCTTTCTCGTTTCAGGGAATATGAGTCATTCTATGATAAAGATATTTTTATTGATTTGGGAACTGAGATATTGCGATTTATAATAAGAAATATGTATTTGGTCTTCATCTCCATTCCTGGCACAGAGCTCCTAAAACCCCTGGAATCTCCTAAGTGATGAGAGTGATAAAGTGTCTATTGTTTCGTTAATGACATGACTTCTGGACCTCCCCTGGGGATGGGGGCTGGTTGCCAGGAGATCCAACCACGTGATTAGATGGTTCTGGGAGAGGAGAGGCACTGGCGGTTGAATCAATTGCCAATAGCCAAGGATTTAATCAATCAATGATGACTATGCAATATAATCTCTGTAAAAAGCCCAAAGGACAGGATTCAGAGAGCTGCCAGGTTGGTGAACACGTGGAGACTTGTGGGAAGCAGCACCCCTGTAGAGGGCATGGAAACCCCCCACCCTTCCCCAGTACCTCGTCCTCCCCATCTCTTCCATCGGGCTGTTCCTGAGTTATATTCTTTACTGGGTAATCTGGTAAGAAAAATGTTTCCTGAGTTCTGTATGCCACTCTAGCAAAATCATTGACCCCAAGGAGGAGGTGGTAGGAACCTCTGATTTATAGCCCGTCAGCCATCCTGAGTTAGAGGCAGTGGTGGGGACCTCCATCCTTTAGCCAGTGGGTCAGAAGCACAGGTGGTTACCTGGGCGTGATGCCAGCATCTAAAGTGCAGGATGCTCTTGGGGGATTGAGCCCTTCACCTGGGGAATCTGATTCTAGACCGTGGTAGATAGTGTCAGGATTGAGCTGAATGCTTGAATACCCTTTTGATGTCTGAGAATTGCCTGGTGCTATGAGGGAAAAACCCTCCTGCACACACTGGAAACTGGCCTCAGAACACCAAAAGAGGAACTGTAATAGGTAATAATTTGACTTTTCTATTTTTTGGCCATGCCTCATGGCATGCGGGATTCAGTTCACCGGCCAGGGATTGGACTTGTACCCTCTGCATTGGATGCGCAGAGTCTGAACCGCTGGATCAGGGGAGTCCCGATAATTTAACTTTTGATGAGACTTTACAAAAATGAAATTTTGCAACCTTTGGTAAAAACAGAAAAACTAAAGGACTCTCAGAATCATCTAAACACCTGCCTTCACCCACTATCCCTCGCCCTCACCTGAGCACCCCCTGCAGATTCTGCCTCCTCATGCTTCTAGAGCCCATGCTCATCTGTGCACCCCGATTTCCCGGCCTGAGCCAGCCCCTAGGTCTCCTTGCAGGGTCAGGGCCCCACTCAGCAACTGCTCTCCATGCCTCCACGCTGGATCAAGCCCCGTCCATCCTCCACACAGCAGCCAGAGTGATTAATTCTAAAAACAAACCCGATCAAGCTATTCCTCAATTTAAAATTTCTCAGTGGCTCTCTAGCTTTCAGGATAAAGGTAAAATTTTTCCATGTACTCACATAGGACCCTCCACAATCTGGTTCAGCAAGAACACCCCAAGGTTACTGACCCAACCCTTGGTGTGACATCCCTGGGACAGACACAGAGGCAGCAAGATGCTGAAGGAACCAGCAACCCTGAAGCAGACACCTGAGTCCACGGCTCCAGTTCCTTCATTAGGACAGGTGAGATCCGGGCTCCACACCTCAGTCATTAAAGGAGATGCCAATGGCATCTGCGTGTGGGGTTGTTGTAAGGACTAAACTAGATAATCCAGGGAAAGCCCCTGGACACTGCCTGATGCTCAGTGAGTCTCAACATATTATCATCACTGTAATGATGATCAGTCCCTCTCAGCTACCTCTTTAGGAGCCCCGCCGTTACCTACCGCTTCCTCTGCCTGGGGTGCCCTTTGCCAGGCTAGCTCCTCCTTGTCCTCTGAATGAAGAGCTCAGGCTGCTTTGCAGGCACTGTTCCTCTTCCACGAAGCCTTTCCTGCTGCCCACATCTGATTTCAATGTCCTCTCAGTGTCCCCATGGCCCCCTGCCTTGACCATCATGCTGCACTGGATCAGCTGTTCACGTCTCTCCTACAGAGGGCTAAACGCAGGAACTCGTCCCCTGAGTGCTGATCACAGAGCCTGGCAGAGAGCTGGTGTCTCACTGAATTAATGAATGAGGCAAAACCGGGGCTCATCCCCTAAGTCTCCAGGCCACTGCCCTTTCTACTCCCAGAAAACATCTCAAAGCATTTAAAGCCCCCAAAGAAACACACCAGGCTGACTCTATCTCTGTCTTGACTCTCCAATTAAGGAATGAGTCTTGGGAATCCACTTGGGAGGAACTAGGGGCCACATGGAGGCCAAAGTCAGTGCCAGAAAACAGAAGATGCTCATTATGAAGCCAACGAGATGAAACTCAGGTTGCAATGCAGGGAAGGAGACCACATTAGAGAAAGAAAAACGAGCACAAAGCAAGCAAACTGTTTAAGCAGTGGACCGAGACTCAAAGGGGAAGGACAGATTAAATCAAACCTCTGACAGGCAGTCAATGGACATTCAATTAACAGTTACAATAATACTAATTTACACAAAATGTCTAAACAATACCCACTCCCCCCACTGCCAAGGTCTTGGATTCAACGCCTCCCAGCTGTTTGGACTTTCCCTGCTAACATCACAGGGTCACCAGGCCACGGTATCCATGCCTGGGGCAGACTCCGTGGTACCGTGGACACTCAGAATCTGGCCTCAGGGCTGGGAAAAGGATGTTGAGAGCAGCAGGGCTGGGCCACTTCTGGAACTGGGAGGAGCCACAAAGGACTCCAAGAGGTCAGAATCAGAAGCAGGCGACCATCTTTGCATCTGCAGCCCAGGGTCCAAGCGGCCATGACCCCAGCTTGACCTTTGGAAGTCTTGCTCCCTGCAGTTCATGGTACTCAGAAGGTAAAATACCTGCCAGGGACACTAAAGTCTTTCTTCATGCTCAGAGCATCCAGAGATGCTGGATGCTGGGGCAGGAGAAGAGTCTCCATTTGGGGGTAAAAGGAAGCGGGGATGGCAGCCACTCCACAGGGACCCCGAGGTCACTGACCCCACCTTGGGGAGGCAGCCATGGGCCAGAACCTTCAGGCGGCAGGATGCTGAAGGGGCAGGCAGAGCTCGGATCTAACCGCGACCTTGGGCGGCCCCCTCACGGCTCTGGGCCCGAGTTTCCTCCTGCTCCAGTAAAGTGGGTTAATAATACTGGTTTCCACCTCAAGGTTGGCTGAGAACAGGGGAGCAGTGTGCCGAGTGCTGAGTCCACAGCGTGGGCACTCTTGATGTCTCAGCGATCCTCCGGGCAGGGCTGCAGAGCTGATGCCCGCGGTGGGGACAGGGATGGGGAAGGGAGCGGGGCAGGGAGGGCCATGCCTCTCCTCGTCCATCACGGCTGATGGATGAAATCTGAAAGGTGCTGCAGGTACTACCTAGACACGCAAATCCCAAATCCCCTCACATTCTCTAAGCTCTCCAAAAGCCCAGCCTTAAGCAAAGCAATTTCTTGAGGAAAGCAGGAGCTTGTCTGCTAATATCTGAAGGGCTGTCATATCTCTCTGCTTACACAGTCCTGTTTTCCCTCCGGATCCTATGAAGCCAGCCCCACAGGTCTCAACACCCGCTTTGTATGGATGAGGAAACTAAGTCACCAAGAGGATAAGTGACTTGCTCAAAGTCACACAGTAGCGGGTCCTATCTTTCTTAAATTATGCTTTTTCCAGCTCGTGATGCTCCTGAAGCACAGCGGAACCGATGAATCACAGGGACAGAGGTGCTATCTATTGTAGGGAAGGGGGTGGTTCTGAGTCCCCTCTCCCATCCCGGGGGCCCCCTCTCTCTCTTCCTAATTCCCAGGCATCATGGAACCTATGATACGTCCCTCCATTTTTCTTAAAACCCTCTTAGGTCTCTGCCCTGCCTGGCAGAACCTGACCAGCTCTATAACTCAGGTGTCAGAAACAGAGGCACGCGCTGGATGGCAGTCATGGGACCTTGTAGGAAGCAGCTTTCCAAATTACAGATTTTAAGCACAGATAACTGAAATAGACATTGGAGAGCTATTTCCCCAGCCAACAGCCACCTCCTCAGCCTGGAGACGCTGCCGCAGTTGGCAAATGTGCTTTCAACAAATTTTAACATGCAGATTAACGACTTCTCAAACTGGACCAGGAGTGGAGAGCTGTTCCCCAAAATAAGCCCTCCCACCCCCACCCCAGTAAGGAACCTGCCGTGACTTAGTCCCCCTGTCACATGTCTCCATGAAATATCCTTCCTGCATCTTCTCCCCACAGGCTATCGACCAATTCATTTGCTCACCATTATTTTTAAAACTCAAATTTTATTAGCAGTGGAGCATGAGTAATAAATACTAATACACTGTTTGCACTTGAATTAGCCCTGCCTGTCCTGGGACCACAGGGCTATTTGTCAAAGCCAGACTTCCTCCCCACTGTGATCAGGAACACGGGCCTTCCAAGGTTATGGACTCTCAGGTGCCAAGCAAGGATGAGGGGGTGCTCTGAGGACTCACACTTTGGGGCTCTCTGGTTCCTAAGCACGGCACTGAGCCACCTAAGAGGAAGGACAGCTGAGGGGCAGGGGATGGGGTGGGGAAAGGCACTGTATGCTGGAAAAGAGGAACCGACTCCCAGCTTCGCTGCTTACCAGCTATGTGACCTGGGCTATGCCCACTTAACCACTTTGAACTTTCTTTTCCTTATCTGTAAAATGGGCCAATAACACACTCCTCCCAAGGCTGCTGGAGGGAATAAATGAGAAAGTGGATGTGAAACTCCTGTAAGCAATTTGCACACAATGGGGACAGTGGCTGAGTTCAGGCCATCTGAAACCACCTCCACCCAGTTCCTTGGAAGGATGAAGGATGGACATCTCCTTTCCTGGTCACCCCCAATCCCCACAGGGGGCTGACACATTTGAATTTCCGAGCAAATCCATGGGACACTGATGCAGGACCTGCAGGCAGATGTCAGATGCTCAGCACTGAGCAAAACATATGCAGCCACTGGCACCCACACCGGGCTCCTGGCTCCTGACTCTATAGCTGTCTGAGGTCTCAGACTCCGCTGCAGGGAGTCACAGCCAAGGGCATTCCTTCCAGGGCAGGTGGACACGGCAGCTGGGCGCCCAGAGAGAAGCTCTGGACTCTTACTCCTCTCTTCAGTGCTCAACGGCCTCACTTCTTTCAATAAACACTCAGTAAGATCCTCTCAGTTACAGGCTGTGGCACAGAAGTGGATGTAACAGCCCAATCCCATCCCTGGCTTCCCAGAGCTCAGTGCCCAGTAAGAGGAAACTGAACCGTGAACAGGCAGTTACAGTGCCAGCTGGGGAGTGTTCCAGAGGGAAGGAGCACGGGAGGAGCCAGAGCAGCAAGAGGGGCCCTGTTCAGGTTACAGGAAAGGGCTTCCTTGAAGAGGATGGAGGAGCAAAAGGAGAGGAGGTGGTGGAAGGGGTTCCAGGCAGTTAAACAGCACGTGCAAAGGTCCGGAGGCAGATAGTCAACTCTGCACTGGGAAACTACAGCCAGCACTGCAGACTGGCACTGGTTACGTGGATGGACTCTCTAAGGGAGGCCCAGAGGAAGGGTCCTCACAGTCCTGCCCTCGGCCAACCTCCAGTCAAATGGTAGTAACAGGATCAATGAACTGGAGACAGACTTTAGACATAAACCATCACAAAGAAGCAGAACTTGCTACTGTGCTTACTCTAATCAGAGTATGTGCCTTCTTGCTAAGGGCTGGGGTGTAACCATCAAGAACTGAAGGGGTTAATCAGGGCAGGCCTCCCGGAGGAGGTGAGGGGTTCTGCTGTCTTCCCTCCTCTGCACACCTGAATGATGCCAGGAGCCCTCCTTTTCCCATCTGATTGGAAATTTTGGACAACAATAAGGCTTTATCTACTTTGCCAGTTGCATATAAAGGCAAACACAATGGAATCTCTCTCCCTCTAGACAAGGCCGCAGGGCAGGGCCATTTAGTCTGAGTTGGGCTAAGAATAAAAGCAACAAAGGAAGTGCCTGCACTAGTGCCCCAAGCTCCTCAGGGGAGAAATAAGGCCCCGTGAAGATGCAAATCCCCCATCTGGGGCTCAGGAGGTGCTAAGGGGATTCGCATTATGCAGAAAAGCTCCCCTCTTCCCCTGGCTGCTGGGAGGAGAAATTCTCCAGCCACTTCCCTCTCACCTGGCAGGGATCTGCCCTGGAGGTTTCAAACTGAGTTAGGCATTATTTGCCCTGGAGCCCCCATACAGCGCCCTCCCCACCAGGACCCTCAGAGGCCGCCCACCCCACTGTGCCTGCGTGATCTTGCAGCTCTCCAGACAAGCGCTTCCATCTGGTTCCGGCTGCCCCCTTACTTCCATTCTGAGGGCATCTCCAGATTGGGACCAGCTTGGGAGCAGCGCCCTTCTGCATCTTCCACCACAAGCTGCAGGCCAGCAGAACCTTGGCATCATCAGAGTTAAAAAAGACAACACAGACCCAAGAGCCACCCTCTAGTTAGCTGAGGAAGGGTCAGGGAATACTTCTTGTCTTTCATGCTTCACCAGGAGGGCAGCTCTGGAGTCACACCTGGCCTGTACCCCACTCTGCCCCAAGTTGGCTGTGTTACTTTGGGCAACGTACAGAACCTCTCTGAGGCTCCGTTTCTCTCCTGGTAAAATGTGGCTGTTGGAAGGATTAGGAGAGGAAGTGCATGTAAAACCAATAACACACTGCCTGAAACATTCCACAGAAACCAGCTACTATTGCTACTAACAGCATTCCAGGCCTCCTCAAGGACACTCTGTCAAGTGTCTGGCCATTCTAACCACTTCTTTTTTTTCCTTTTCTTTTTTAAATTTTTGGTTGCACCACACAGTATGTGGGTCTTAGTTCCCCAACCAGGGATTAAACTTGCGCCCTCTACATTGGAAGGTGGAATCTTAACCACTGTCCTGCTGGGGAAGTCCCCTATAAGCCCTGGAGTCCCCCCAATTTTTTTTTTCTTTTTTAAGAAAATGTTTTTAAATCAAAGTGTAATGCTTATACAGAAAAGTGCACATTAAGTGTAGAGCTCCATGAATTTCCCACAGTATCAGCTCTCAGATCAAGAGACAGGGTCAACAGTATCCTAGAGCCCCTGTACACCCACGCCTCCTGCGAGGGTACTGTTATCCTGACTTGTTACCACGCCTCCTG
This sequence comes from Moschus berezovskii, assembly GCF_049115385.1. Taxonomy (NCBI): domain Eukaryota; kingdom Metazoa; phylum Chordata; class Mammalia; order Artiodactyla; family Moschidae; genus Moschus; species Moschus berezovskii. The sequence continues at coordinate 35,341,459 of NC_142473.1, read as the reverse complement.
CGAGGGTACTGTTATCCTGACTTGTTACCAGAGATTTATTCTTCGGTTCTCGAATCTTTTATATATAAAGTCGTATAGTATGTACTAAAAGCACCTTACTTAAGAAGCCCTTCCATAGATGTTATCCAATTTGCTCTTCCCCAAGGCTGAGGAGATTAGCTCTTTTATTACCCCCATTTTATAGCTGAGCAAACAGAGGCGTCAGACATGGTAACAAACTTGTCCAAGGCTGTAGATCCCCTGGAGGAGAGCTTGGTGACTCACTCCAGTACTCTTGCCTGGAGAAGCCTATGGACAAAGGCCAGCTATAGTCTATGGGGTCACACAGAGTCAGACCTGACTGAAGTGCCTTAGCATGCATGCACACAGAGGAAGTGAAAAGATGGGGTGGCCAACTCCAGGCTGGCCAAGGCTGTCTCCTGTCACTTTCCCACCACACCAGGCTGCATCCAACACATCACACCAGACCACACACCCCCTAACAATGTGTGTGTGTGTGTGTGGTGGGTGAACCCCGTCCTCCAGGAAGCCTCCTGGGATTGCTCAGAGGAGAACAGTCAGCCTGCCCTGTGCTGCCCATTTCAACCTGGACACTGGGGTCTTACCATACTGCTGACTGAACATATCCCTGTCCCTGAGGGGTGTGTGTTTACTCATTCCTGGGGGTTTGCACGACATCTTTGCCTGTCTCTTCTGCACACACCTCTCGGGGTCACAAGTCCCAGAGAGCAAGGCCTGCTCTGGGGCTCATTCCCTGCACTGCCCAGGACTCACAGGGTGGGCTAGCAGCTGGGAGGGTGGGAGTAGCAGTGAATCGGGCCAGTCAGGAGGGGAGAACTGGAGCAGGGTGCTTGCTCCCCTGGTTTGAGAAGAGGCTCCTGGAAAGCCAGTTTAGTGAGAGCTGGGAGACAAGGAAGAACCAGGGGCCAGGGGACCCCATTTCAAATCCTGATGCTGCAAGTCACGTGACCTCAGGCCAGCTTCTTCCTCTCTCCGGGACTTGCTTTCCTCACTTGTAAAATGAGCTGAATGGGGAGTTCCCCAGTGGTCCAGTGGTTAAGAATCCACCTGCCAATGCAGGGGACATGGGTTCGAACCCTGGTCTGGGAGGATCCCACACACCATGGAGCAACTGAGTTCATGGGCCTAGAGCCCGAGCTCCGTAACAAGAGAAGCCACCGCAGCGGGAAGCCCGAGCACCACAACTACAGAGTGGCCCCCACTCACCACAACTCGAGATAGCCCGCACAGCAAAAATAAACAAACAATTAATTTTTAAAGATAAGGTAAAATCTAGGAAAAAACAATGAGCTGATTGGACTAAATCCAACTGGACAAATTTACTGTACCCTGGGCCCCCGGCAGACATCCCAAGTCAACCCAGGTTCTGTCCCAGGGAGCCCACCCTTGGCCCCAGACCCCTCCCAACCCTGCCCTGCAGGCACCACTGCCCATCAGCAGAAGTGGGCCCAGGAGGAGACCCAGCAGACACCGCTGAACACGCTGGCACCAAGCGACAGGCATCACTGGGACTCCACATCCACGTGCAGTGCCAGACTGTGCTCTGAGACCCAGGGGCTGAAAGCGCAGACAGAGCCACAGCTCACGACACAAATCCTGGGGCTCCCATCCCCACAAAAGGCAGTCTTCTCCCAGGTTCTCTGCCCCCATAGTCCTTACACCCACCTGCCCCGCACCCTCCCACAAAAACTCTACCAGGAAGAAATGAAATTCTGGGGGCACACCATCCCCAGCTCACACTGCATGCGTAGGATAGCACCCCTGGGGCTCTGGCCTCTGCTCCCCGAGTCCTCTCCTGAATCACGGGAGTAAAGTCAGAGCTCTCACCACACGTGCCACTCCCACTCTCACTAGACACCCCCGTCCAGTCCCCCTTGGCCCCTGACGCCAGGAGGGAGTGAGGTGCCTAGGGATATGGTCCAGGTGGACCTTGGATCCACACGCTGTGAGCTGAAGCTGCCAATCCGATCTTTCCAGAGTCGAGGCTCATTGCTAGCCCCAGACTCCACCATCCCCAGACTCCGCACACAAGGGGCTCCCAGAAGAAGCCATTCATTCAAAAATATGTCTTAAGCACCTTTTAGAATCTGGTACCATCCAAGCAGTTGGGGAGGCAATGCTGAGAAACAGACCCAGCTCCTGTGCCAATCCCTTGAGGAGACGGATAATGACCTCTGCTGACCCTCCTGAAGCATCTGGTCACACGGTCTCCTGCCCTGGACCCTCTGCAACTGGTGGGCTGTTTAAGTTCCTCCCCTGCTGGGGCTGGAGGCTCAAGCAGAGACACCTACTGGCTCCTTGGAGAGGCACTGGCCTCCACGAGAAGACAGATACAGAGAAAAGGGGTGATGCTATGGTCCAGCTGTGTGGCCGCAGGTGACCCAGGAGCATCCGTAATCTCCTGGGTCAAACGGAACCGGTGACCCCTATGGCCTAAGTTGTGGAGAGGATTTGCCAGAACATTTGAGGATGGACACTAGAGAGGTGACAAGAGGGGTGGCATTCCTGGCACAGGAACACGGGACAAAGGTCCACTCCAGCTTCTGAGACCCAAGGTCAAGCCCCGAGCATCTCCCTCCGCTCACTCCCTCCCCTGGGGAGGAGCTGAGGGTGAGAGTCACCCTCATGCTGATGGAAATGCACATCCTCAGCTGACTTTCCACGGCTCACCTGGTGCAATCGCCTTGTTTGCTTCCAATCTGCACCCTACTGGGCACATCTCACGTTCCAGCCTATTTACTCTGGACTCTGGCAAGACACCTACTTTTCAAAGGAGAATGGTATGGTGCTGTTTTCATTCAGATCACCCGGTAGCTTTCTCCACCCACCTGCTTACCCTGAGACTTGGGTCACCTGAACTTTCTGGCCTTCCCGGGGTGTCTGCAGCCTCATGTGGCCTCACAGAAGTTCACGGGAACAGGCGGTCACCTCAGTCCTCAGTCCCCAGGACCCAAGGCCCAATCCATCATCTGACAGATTCAGAAGATACCTGTGCTCCCAGCCCTGGGGGTCGGGAAGCCCACCCTGTGCTGCTCTGTGGCCGGACCTGGCACCCAAGAGGCACTTGAGAAATGTGTGCTAGGAAAGGATGTGACCACGGATAGGGCAACGACCTGCCCTCCAGGCCAGTGCCAGCCGTGTAGGTTTCTCAGACCACCCTACCCCCTCAGCTCCAAGCCATTATCTCCCTGCTAGGTTACGCTAGTTTGAGGAAGAGTCTTTTTTTTTTTTTTGGCCATGCCATACAGCATGTAGGATCTTAGTTCCCTGACCAGTGATCAAACCCATGCCCCCTGCAGTAGAAGCTCTGAGTCTTAACCACTGGACTGCCAGGGAAGTCTCCGTGGGAAAGAGTCTTGAGCAGAAACTCAGGTAGGAGGAGGCATTGCCTTTTGCTCATGAGGGCTCTTCACACCCCCAGGACTGGAAGAAGAAGAAGGGTAGAAGTACCTTACAGGGCTCCAAGGAGGGGTGCAGAACAAGGATTTGTGAGGAGTAGATTTGGCTCAGTAGAAGGCAAAGTGGTCAGATATTTTTTAGGAGAAAATCACTAGCGTTTCCTGAGCACCTTCTGCATGCCAGGCAGTTTGCTGGGTGCTCCCACACACTCCCTTGTTTACAGCTACCTGGCGAGGAGCAGCCCGCCTCACAAGAGGTCAAGAGCACGGGTGAGACTGCCAAGTTTATACCCTGGATAAGCCATGCAACCTCTTTGAGTCTCAGGTTACTCACTGTTAAAATGAGATGATAGTCCCTACTTCCGAGGGTTGTTGGAAGATCAAAGTAATACTTCGAGAGCATCTAGGGAACTCTCCCACACTGCTGGTGTGAATGGGAATTGGAAACGTCCCTAAGGAAAACGCTATGGAGGTTCCTTAAAGCACTAAAAACAGAAGTACCATATGATCCAGCAACCCTACTTCTGGGCATACATATGGAAAAGATGGAAGCTCTAATTTGAAAAGATATATGCACGTCAATGTTCACAGCAGCATTATTTACAATCGCCAAGATATGGAAGCAACCTAAATGTCCATCGATAGATGAATGGATAAAGAGGATACAATGGAGTACAATGGAATATCACTTCACCATAAAAAAGAATGAAATAATGCCATTTGCAGCAATATTGATGGACTTTGAAATTATCATACTAAGTGAAGTAATCAGACAAACACAAATATCATCTGGTATCACTTATATACAGAACCTAAAAAACTGTACAAATGAACTTATTTACATTACAGAGTCACAGACATAGAAAACAAATGTATGGTTACCAAAGGAGAAAGGGGAAAAAGAGGGTTAAGTTGGGAACAGGAGATGAATAGATACACACTGCCAGATATAAAATAGATAAGCAACAAGGACTGATGTTTATCTATTGTCTAAGAACTATTGTCTATCCTCTGTCCACGGGATTCTCCAGGCCAGAATACTGGAGTGAGTTGCCATTTCCTTCTCCAGGGGACCTTCCCCACCCAGGGATCAAACCTAGGTCTCCTGCATTGCAGGTGGATTCTTTACCAACTGAGCCACCAGGGAAGCCACTATATAGCACAGGGGATGACAGTCACTACCTTATAATAAACAGTAATAAACCTACACAAAAGCATCTATAACACAGTACGTGCTTAGTAAAGCTAGATTTCAGAAGATGAGGAGGAGGAGGAGGGGAGCAGGAGGGTGAGCTGAGGCTGGGAGACAGCCAGCAGAGATTCTGTCCATAAGATGGGATGTCCACAGGTAGGATGCTGACTGAATGATCTCCTTCCAGGAATAAGATTCCGTGAGTCATTTATCCCCCCTGTGTTTCAGTTTTCCCAGCAACAAAATAGGCATTATCATTCTTGGACAAATGCTGCTTTATTCGATGTAATATTCTTGGTCTGGGGAAGAGCGCTGCTTCCACCATCTGTAAAGGCTGCGGCGGCCTCCAGTCGGTCTCAGGCGTGAGGACAGAGCCCCAGGCGAGGGGTAGCAGCCCCGGATCCTGATCCAACCTCTCAACCCAGAAACGCTTGTTTTTCACTGCTGCTGCTGCTGCTAAGTCACTTCAGTCGTGTCCAACTCTGTGTGACCCCATAGACGGAAGCCCACCAGGCTCCCCCGTCCCTGGGATTCTCCAGGCAAGAACACTGGAGTGGGTTTCCATTTCCTTCTCCAATGTGTGAAACACTAGTTACTGAAATTCTGAAAGTCTGGGATGATGATTCCTACCTGTCGCATCTACCTTTCAGGTTTGAGGCCATGTGAGATACCTGGGAGAGAAGAAATCTCCAAGACATCACAAGCCTCTGAATATGTGATCCACACCAGGAAGTGGCATCGGCAGCCTCGGCGCAGGGCTGGTTGTGCTGACTGAAGGAAGCTTGGGGGTGGGGTGGGCTCGGTGACAAGCTCCACCCACAACCCCCCTAGGAAATGACTCCATGAGGGTCTTCTGTTGCTGCTGCTGCTAAGTCACTTCAGTCGTGTCCGACTCTGTGCGACCCCATAGACGGCAGCCCACCAGGCTCCCTCGTCCCTGGGATTCTCCAGGGAAGAACACTGGAGTGGGTTGCCATTTCCTTCTCCAATGCGTGAAAGTGAAAAGTGAAAGTGAAGTCGCTCAGTCATGTCCAACTAGTAGCGACCCCATGGACTTTAGCCCACCAGGCCCTCCCTAAATCCACTCTAGTCCTCTCTACCTTTGAAAAAGTCTGTGTTACCTCCAGAAAGAGAGATACCCTGTCACCAGCCTTGCTGGGAACATTTTTCTGTGACCCTACGAACAGTACTAGATCAGGGAGATGCTGTAAAGATTCCTAACAACCACACTGTAAGAGCAGGGCACCTCAGATTTCCTCCAGAGATGTCCTGTCATGCCTCTGAGAGTACAATATACCCCAGTTAGACCCCCTCCCCATACCCTGGGCAGTCATGTATGGCAGCTTGAACCTGGGCCCTGGGGGGATGGTGAACACACAGACCCTGGCTGGTCTGGGCCAAGTGGGATCCAGGACCTTGTGAGGCCCTGTCTCATCTGAGCTCAAAATTTTGGGCTTATGAGAGTCTGGTCAAGGCTTCATGTGGCTCCCTCCTCCCGCATCCAGGCCAGGTCCTCACTGGGACAGCGGCTATGTTGGGTAAGACTGGCACACTATCAGCTGCCACTGCAGGAGCTCTGTTGGGGGTGGTCTCTGCTTCCCCAGGGCTGCCAGTGGCCTTTCACTCAGGAGTCAAAGAAATCAGGCTAAAGAAAGACAAGCACTGGAGGGCATCAAGCGTTTACCACCTCCTCCATGCCTGGACTTGCCCGCAGGATGAGCAACAGGCGTGAGGGAGCCGGAGGGGAGTCCGGGAAATTAGGGGAGAGTCAGTGCATACTTCACATACGCGTGTGCGCACATGTGCGTGCACCCACACAGGCACACACACAGAAACTTTACGCCCAGGGTGTGAAACCAGACTGCCTGGGTATAAATTCCAACTCTACTTCTTCTATGAAACTTTGGGCTAATTAATCACCTGATCTGAATCTCAGCCTTCTCATCTGTAAACTCAGTACCTTAAAGTTATTAAGAGGATGAACTAAGATCCTACATGGAAAGCACTTTGCATCATGCCTGGTGCTTAATAAGTACTCAGTGAACGTCAGCTGGTATTATTGGCATTGGCATTGTTGTGAAGTCATCTGTCCATTTAACAAGTATTTATTAAGTACTTACTAAGGGTCAGCTGAGTGCTAGAGTCAAAAATCCAAGGCCGTATCCCTGCCCTCAAGGAGTTCACAGACTGTTGCCTTAACGGATCAAGATCAGGCGCAAGATCAGGCGCTTCCCTGGAGGTTCAGTGGTTGAGACTCCACGCTTCCGATGTAGGGGACGTGGGTTTGATCCCTGGTCAGGGAACTAAGATCTTGCATGCCTCATGGTGCAGCCAAGAAAAAAAAAAGTTTTTTTTTTTAACCAAGACCATTCTCCTTTTTAGTTCTAATCTGATTTTGTTGGGATGCCCGGATGGGACCAAATGACTATGAGTCTCTCTCTCCCAGCTTTCTCCCTCCCTCCTGGAGGCCACAAAGCCCAGTGAAAAGAATGCCCCAGCTCGGCCGATTCCTGCCTTATAACCTGGACAACTAACCTAAGCTCCCTGGACCTCAGGGCCCTCCTCTGCCTGGGGCTGGGACTGAACTCCCTCTAGGCTTCTCTGATGATTTAAAAAACACCCCTGCTGCCTCCCAATAAGGCTTCCCCATTTTCACCGACCTGGCTAGGGATGGTATTCCATAATATCCGAGGAACTGAACAGGGCTGGAGAGACTCTGTAAAGATGAAAATGTAACCATACTTCTAACAAGAACAACTGCGACCATTTAGCCAGCACTTGGCGCACCTGCTGAGGCTGTCGCAGGCAGGTATTCTGTTCCTCATGGGACTGAAGAGCTGGGGTTGATCCCGTGCAGTCTGATCCAGGAGCAGCCACCACCGCCACCCCCCACAGCCTCTGGAGGGGAGCCAGGGTGCCCTGCTCAGGCAGAGAGGAGCAGACAGCGGACCCCAAAAGTGACAGTGGCACTTCATCCCTGAACCCAGCCTCTCCACTCAGGAGCCCCGCCAGGTAGAGCGCAGAAGCCAGCCCAGGTTCCCTGGAACCCAGGACGCGTCCATCCTCCTCAGCTCCTTAAACTTTTCTTTTTTTATTAAGTGTGTCTTGTAACCAGCCTCTCACTTACACTTAACGGCCCCTGGGCTACTGATTTCTCATTTTATTAAATTCTCTGTTTCAACTCTGGCCCTTAAACTCCATTTCTAAATATGTGTTTACTTCACAATCATTCTTCTGTCCTGAGGGGTCACACCCTTCTCAACTCCCTCCCCCAAGGAGACTCCACGTGGTTATCTCACTGAATCGGGAACCTTGAGGTCGACCTTATCGTATGGCCCAGATTATAGAGAGGAAACTGAGGCAATCAGTAGCCTGGTTTCCCCATTTCCAAGCTGGCTCTCTGCCGCAGGTCCACAGCATACGCCCTCCTCCCCGACAAAGATGTCCCCGCCAGACTGTGCACACCCAGCCTTTCCATGGCCAAAATACCAGCACACCCTGGCAGAAAATCCACTGCCACCTGGTTTTCCCTGCTTCCCTTCAGCAAACTGCTCCCTAAGAAAAGCAGGAGAAGGCAGGAGGGGATAAGAAGGATCCCTCCAGGTGAGGGGCAGGCCAGTGTCAACCCCGGGACTGAGTGACAAAGGGTGGCTTACCGTCCTCGAGACCCTGTTCCATTCCCCGCAACTCCTCCCCCGTCCTGGGAAAAGGCAGATCCAGGACCAAGCAGGGAGCCAAGCAAGGGGGAGGAGCCCCAGCTCCCAGAGGCTGCAGGCCCACCCAGCCTTCCTTCTCCCTCCTCCCCCACCATATTCCACGAACATATCTCTGTGACAGACATTTGTTAACAGGAGTTGAGGCCACTCAAATAAGACAAACATTAATATTTATTTCAGAGCTGCTCTGTGCGAGGCATGGTCCCCTGGAGGAGACAGGTAGAGGGGGTGCTGGGCACAAGGGTCCCACTTTCAGGAGGGGAGGACCGAGAGGGCTCCCAGCAGGCTGGGGGGCGAAATTCAGGCATCAGAAATGCCTAGAAGCAGCCCCCAGGGCAGCAGGTGCCCCGAGGCATGCGTCTTTGCAAAAGACTGCTCAGCTGCAAGCTAGGACCCCAGAGCCACCCAGGGGGAACCCTAAGCGCTCCATCGCTCTCCTCCCAGCACATCTGGGCACATACTCCCCAGCCTCCTTCAGACCCGCCTCCCCTCCTGGCTCCCTTGTTCCTGAAAGAAAAACCGAGGCTGGAAATCTCGAAGTTCCCTCCGACACTTCCTGCTCCCTCATCTGCGTGCCCAAGCTGTCAGCACGTCTGCGCTCCTTGGAAATGTCACTCAAGTGCACCCCCATTCTGCCGTCACCCTCATCCCGGCCCCTCACCCCCTCTGGGCACCCAGTCACCTCTGCCCGAGGATGCTGAACCCTTTCTCTTTGGCTCTCAGGGTTCTGCAGACTTCAGTTAGTTCTGCCCCAGCTCTGCCCCCTTCCTCCCCGCCAAGAGGACCCAGCCTCACCTGTCCCGTCCCTCTGACCATCACCCAGGCCCCAGGACACCCCCGTCCCCACTCAGCCTGTGCACCCCTGAGCTCCAGCCCCGTGTGAACACCTGGCTCGGCCGGTGGCCACTGCAGCTTCATGTTCACACTGCACGTGCCAACCGCACCAACCACGCCATATGCCCACCTGCTCATAACCCTGCTGGAAGGGATCCCGCCTCCCCGGGGTGGTGGTAACCCCCCAATCCCTGCTGGGCTGCACGGAAGTGACAGAGACGCTCAGTTGTTTAAAGAAAACCTGCGATGTATCTTTTCATAAAGAGCCTCTTCTTCCCCTTTTCTGGCCTCGGTCGAGGGGAAGGAAGCAGGGTTCTGGAGCGCTCCCTGGTCTGAGCCATGGGCTACACCGCAGGGCCCCCTGTGGGCCCCCTTCCTCATCTGTAAGAGAGGATCAGGTCTAATTCACGGGGTCTCCGGGGTGACCGAGAGAAATGAGCCAACTTTGCAGGCAATACAAAGTTAAATTGAGCCTCTACTTCCTTCCCACCATTTCTCTCAGCTGGTACTGTGGCTTAAAATGCTTTTTTCCTATTGGATTTGCTACAGGTAAGGCACACCCTATTTTATGTAACCATATATTATAATCAAGTAACAACTATTTCTCACATTCCTACTAGAGGCAGGGGCCAATTTCTGGGATGTTGAAGGACAGGGCTTGTTCCCTTGGAGTTGAGGATGTGCAAAGGCACCAAAGGCCTTGTTCCTTAGGGGACCGGCCATCCAGATGGGAGACAAGCAGGGACAGGTAATTATATACAGCAGGCAGCAGCTGGGAGCTAAACCACAGAGGCTGTGTGGGAGCCACCACCTGGGGACACTCCCCGGGCACCTCCTGGGCTGACAAACCACAGTCCCTTCTGCTCACATTCATGCCAACAACAAGCCTTTCAGGCAGAAGAGACTGTTCCCATTTTACAGGTAAGGCAAGTGAGGCTCAGAGAGGTTAAGCAATTTGTTCACACCCAGGGAGTGACACCAGGATATGAACCCCAGGTCTGCCCGACACGAGCCGCTGAAGCTGTCACACTTTGGGGATGGAGGGCCAGGGTGGGAGCAGGGAATTCCTTCCCAGGCATACCTTGTGTGGCTCCACAGGCACCCTGAAGGCTGGGAGAGCTGTGGGTGGGCAGAAAGGAGGAGGAAAGGACAAGGCAAGGCACAGAGTGCCTGGGGTGAGGGTAGGCGCAGAGAGGGCAGAGGGTCAGGTCCAGAAGCACAGAGTTGGGACCAGTGTGTCGATGCCATAAACTCCAGGCCACAGTCTGGGAACTCCATCCAGGAACCCGAGGGGACCACTGATGCTCTGAAGACCTGGTCACATGTTCCAAACACCATCGTTTGCCAGAAGGCAGGCGTGGAGGCCAGGTGCTTACAGCCTGTCCAGGGAGGAGGCTATGTTACCATAACCCAAGGCTGGGCCACTGAGGCCCCACGGGATAGTAGCTGGGGAAAAAGGTCAGGCTGGGCACCAGCAGTGTCCCAAAGAACCAAGGCTCGAGCAACAAGGTGCAGGAGGGTGGGATGGGGGAGCCAAGGAGTGCAAGGCCACCAGGCCATGTGCCTGGGAGAACCGGGAACTCTGCAGGAGGGGGTCTACAGGAAGCCATGGGCTGGGGTGGGGGTGGGAGGACAGCCAGGGCGCCAATGCAGCCAGTCTAGGGCCAGGGAGAACGTAGAACCAAGGACCAGCCAGACCGCAGACCTGGGTAGGGGTGGGGAGCCAGTGCCCCCAGCAAGGAGAGGTGCTGAGCTGACACTGGCGAATGTGAGGGCTGAAGCCTGGGATGTGGAGAAGGAGGGCTGAACAGTAGCAAGACCTTAAAAAGCAACAAGTAGTTTCCCAGGTGGCACCAGTGGTAACGAACCCACCTACCAATACTAGAAGACAAAACGGACTCAGGTTCGATCCCTGGGTCGGGAAGGTGTCACAGCAACCCACTCCAGTATTCTTGCCTGAGAAATCCCATGGACAGAGGAGAGAGGCAGGCTACAGCCCATAGGGTCCCAAAGAGTCAGACATGGTTTAAGTGACTGAGCACACGTACAATAGCACAAGAGCCCTGGGCTGGAAGTCCGGAGGCTTCAGGTGTGGCTGCAGAGTCTCGGACAAGTCATTTAACCTATTTGAGCCTCAGTTTTCAGGGGATCAATAACACCTCCCCGAAGGGCAGTGGTATAGACAAAATGCTTGTCTGGTTCAAATCGAGTAAAGTAATTTTTCTAAAAAGCATTTGGAAAACTGCGGAACTCAATCACCACATAAGGGACTCGTACTATGCAGAAGCAACAAGAGATGTTTTCTTCCCACACATATTCTCTGCCTCTTGCCCACCCGCACCAGCCACACAGCCACCGGCTTCACATTCGATGTTCCTCTTGTTTTCTGAGCAGTTTTTCCTCGTCTCCCAGGACAGGTCACCCTGCCCTCTTCCTTCCTTCTTGCATCTCAGTCGGGCTGAGACTCACACCAGGCACAGCTGAGGCCCACTGTCCAGGAGGTCCTGTGCTCCAGCAGCTAGGACCTTCTCCTCAGAGTCTCCGCTTCTCCGCCACCAGGCAAAGTTCCCCCTCCATCCGCAGGGAAAACCACATTGGGAAGCCACACCAAGCAGCAGAGCCAGTCTCTGGGAAGAACTTTAGGTGCTGGGGAAAATGCTAGCCAATGATCAAGATGCCTAGGGAGGTGGGAGGATGGGGAAACACATAAAATCAGGACCCCCTCTCAACCCCCCTCCCCTAACCCCTGCCCGCCTCCACCAGGCTCTCCCAAGAACTCCAGGAGCCAGATTCATCTTTGGTCTCAGCTGGCAGGTCCAGAGCAGGATGGGGATGGAGCTGGAGAGGCAGGCAGGAGGCTGATAGGCAAGCCCGGGCCGCAGCTCCGTGGACGGCTCGCTCCATGAGAAATGAACAAAATACGGAAAATTAAACAAACCCAGACACTGTAATGTGTGCGTATTAGATTAACTCTCCAAAGGGTCGTGACCTTGAGGAACACATCCAGCCAGTAAGGAAAATAATAAACCTGATTAATGAAGAGGCACGAGCTGCAGCTTCAGCAAATAGAGCCTGACGATGCCCAGCGGAGTTCCCGGGGTTCCTCCCCGAGTGGGACCAGAGCACAGCAGACCTCTCCCCATCCCTCACCCATCACACGAGCACAGAAACTCCAGGAGCAAACCGGACCAGAGTCCTCTCTCCGGTGGCCCACTGTCAACCCAGACAACCTCTCTCCCAGGGGATACCACACCCACCATTGGCAGGTGCTCCTGGAAGCACCCCAGTCACCCAGGTGACCCACAGGGAGCTGAGATGAAGGCAGTTCCTGTCGTCCCTGGCAAGGCTCCAGGCACTTGGCCAGTCCCGGGACGTCTTGGTCTGGTCCCGACTGGCGTCCACTGCCTGGCTCCAGGGCCCAGCCAAGCCCAGGGGTCCCTCTGCTTTCCAGACAACCCAGGCCCTTGGGAGAACATGCCCAGGAGAGCCACTGGAGGGAGGCAGGGAGGTGGCACCTCGTGGCATCACCAGACAACAGCACCGGGAGGAAGATGGCAGCATGAAGTGGAGGTGCCAAGAGCTGTGCAGCCCGAGGTCCGGTGGGGGAGATGCTGGCCGCATTGCCCGGCCACTGCCAGCCCGGCGGCCCAGAGGGCCAGGTCCTCCCCAGCCGCGGGCCTCCCCAGCGCAAAGGCCCTCGACAACTCTCCCTGGGCTCCAACTCCTCCCCCAACACTTTCCTCAGCTCTAAGGGAGCCAGCGAAAGAGACACAGGTGCTCCCGGAGCCTAGAAACCCCTGTCCCAGCTGTCGCAAGCTGGCCCTCTCCCCTGGCCAGGTCGGAGCCGCTCGCCAGTCCTCGCTGGAGAGGAGCTCGCTTTCGGCTCCCCTCCCCCCGCTCCGCCCCGGCCCCCTCCCCCATCGCACGCCCAAATGCAGGTCTCCAGAGTTTCTCCCGCACTTCCCACTCGGGTGAACTAGGGTGGGATGGCTGGGAACCTCAGCAGTCCAGGGAAAAGAGGGTCTTTTCTGATACGACGCTATTCTCCCCGAAGCGAGACGGCGCGAAGGATTGGGGGGTGGGGGGGGTGTGGTGGTGGCCAGAGTCCAGGGCAGGGGCCGGGGGCAGTCGAGGCAGATGGCAGCGAGGACCGGAGGAGGGGGCTTCGTGGGCTCCGGGCTGGGATGGGGCACCGTAGCCGGGGACCGAGACGACCAGACAAGCGGAGGGTGACAAGGTGCGGGGGAGAAGCGCCGGGGTGGGGAAGGGGCCGTCATCCCTGCAGGGGGCAGAGGCAGGGCTGGGAGTTGCACAGGGGCAGTGGGAGGACCAGACCGGGAAGACGGCGAGCCCGGGGAAGGGATGCGGAGGGAGGGAGATGGGGATGGAGACCGGAGGAACTACGGGCGCAGAGCGGTGGGGGTTCGGAGCCCGATCGGGAGACGCAGAGACCAGAGTGCAGGGGACAGGCTGGCTGAAGGCGGGAGACGGAGGGAAGGGCGCGGGGAAGGGGGTGGGGGCGGGGGCGGGGTGCGGGGCCGCGGCCCCGGAGGACAGGAGAGGCAGAGACGTCAGAAGTGGGGAATCCGGGCGCGGGAGGGGGCGCGCGCGGGGCTGCGCGCGGATGGGACGCGGGGGGCGCGGGGGCCGCGCAGGTGCGGGCCGGGGGCGCCGCGGCGGGCCCTGCCCTTACCTGGGCGGCTCCGCACTCCGGGCGCTGAGCTCGGGCCGGGCGCTGCTCCGCCGGCCGCCGGGCTGTTGTTTTCCTTTTTTTTTCCCCCCTTCTTCCGCAGCCGCCGCGGCGGCTCAGCGCGATCCGCCGGCAGCTGAAGGCAGAGTCTGTGTCCGGCTGCGAGCGAGCGAGGAGCGGGCAGCGCGGGAGGAGCGCGGCCGAGGCGCGCGGCGCCGCCCGGCGGGCAGCGCGGGAACTGCGGCGGCCCGCGCACGCCGGCCGGGGGGGCGCCCCTTCGGGGCCCGAGCGCCGAGCCGCCCGCCCGCGCGCCCTCGTAGCCCTCTCGCCCGGCGCGCTCGGGGCCCAGGCGCCGGAGGAGAGCAGCGGCGAGGGGTCCGAGCGACCGTGAGCAAACTTGCCGCTGCCCCGGGGGCCGAGGCCGAACGAGAGGCGCGGGGCCGGGGCCGCAGCTGCGGGCAGGGTCGCGGGGGCCGCGCGCGACCAAGCGGCCGCAGGACGCGGTGCGGGCGCTGCGCTGGATCGACCTCCAGGGCACCCCGGGCGCAACGCGCACCCAGCACCGCCCTGCGCAAAGGGGTGCCCACCCCAGCCCGGAGGAGTTCGAGCCCGGCCCGCTTCGGCGGGCAAAGGGCGCCTCCTGGTGGGGCTCTGGGGGAACAGCGCGAGGGAAGAGCGTGCTGGTCTCTGGAGACTGTGGCTCGGTGGTGGCTAGGCTGGAGAGGAGTGTGAAATCGGCGGAGAGAAAAGAACAGTTTGTTCCAGGAGGCTGGAGAGAGACGGCTTGCACTTAGTAGTTCCAGGCACTATTTTATGAATACAAACATCTTTGGAGGAGCCGTCATCCTCATGCCACGGATAAGGATCCTGAGCTCGGAGCGGGACCAGCCCAGGAGCCCCGGGCTCCAGGTAAACGAAGTAGAGAGCATCCGGACCAGGGCGGCAATCAAGCTTTCTGACATGCCGCCATAGTTCATTGTACTACATCTCCGCTGTCCTCCGGAGGGGCTGGGGAATCGGGGATCTTGAGGAGGGAGGTCCGAGGACATGTGACCTCCTCAGAGGGGGACTTCCTCTTTTCCCACCCACATGATCTCTATCTGGGACAAACAAGGCACTGATCCCAGAGTCTTCCCATGGTCAATGGCTTGAGCTGCCCACACTCAACTCTCTGCCCACCCACAAGGTAGTCAGTTCTCAAAGGGTTTGTTCCCAGACGTCCTGGGTTGGGTCTTGGGCATAAAGAGCTGAAATCTGGACGATGATGCTGCGTGCCCCAGGCTCACCACCCCACTCTTACCACTTCTTGGCCACCCAGGGCTGCAGGGAGGAACATGGGTTACAAGAGTGCTGGCTTCCCATGCCCACCTCCGCTAGCTGGGCATGGCGAACGCTCACTGGGAAAACACCAGCACTGCTACTGGGTGCCAGCACGACAGCACCTGCACGCGTGTGGTTTTCAGGAACCTTTGCATCAACTCTGCAAGGTATGTGTGAAGATGACCCTAATCCCATTTCACATAAGAAAGCTGCTAAAGCTTAAGATACCCCCAGTAAACTGGCCACATCTGGGGGTGAATCGGCCACACCCTGGGGTGAATCGGCCACACCCTGGGGTGAATCGGCCACATAGAACCATCTAATTCCAGCTCCGTCTTCTCACTCAGGGCCTCATTTGCCAAGTGGACACAGGGCTGCATGGTCCAAGCAGACAGCACACTGGAGGCGCAAGGGGCACTCCTGGGATCCACCCCGGACAGGCGACTTCACATCCCTCCCCTTCAGTGTTCACATCCCTAGACGTGAGAGAAGCAGACTGAATAATCTCTAAAGTTACTTCAAACTCTGAAAGGCCAAGCCTGGATCCTGGGCCTTTTCTTGGAGAGATGTGAGGTGAGCAAGACCATAGAGGCTTAAGTGTTTGGGGAGAAAAGTACCATTTATGTGAAATGTCTCATCTTATTCCTTTCTTTCCTGATAACTGGAGGCGGGGGAGGGGGAAAAGTTGTTGGCGAGAGCAACGGAATTGCTGATGGGTCTTGCTGCTATTACTACTACTAAGTCACTTTAGTTGTGTCCGACTCTGTGCGACCCTACAGACGGCAGCCCACCAAGCTCCCCCATCCCTGGGATTCTCCAGGCAAGAACACTGGAGTGGGTTGCCATTTCCTTCTCCAATGTGTGAAAGTGAAAAGTGAAAGTGAAGTCGCTCATTCATGTCTGATTCATAGTGACCCCATGGACTGCAGCCTACCAGGCTCCTCCGTCCATGGGATTTTCTAGGCAAGAGTACTGGAGTGGCTTGCCATTGCCTTCTCCGACTGTGGTCTAATGAGGATCCCAGTTTCTCCCCTTCCTGCAAAGAATCATCTTTGCAGGAAGAACCTTCTTTCCCTTCCTTAAGGCCTCTGCCTCCTAAAGCACAATGCCCGCTAGCAGTCAGAAGCTGAACAGCAATGCCAGAGAAGCCTGCCTACAACCCCACCCTGGCTGTCCCCCACCCACCTGCTGTCTCTTTCTTCTGCTACTAACCTCAGAGTTCTGAGTGATCACTGCTTGCTGTCCTCTTTCTTTTTGCAGCAGTATGCAGAATCCTAGTTCCTTGACCAAGGATTGAACCCAAGCCCCCTGAAGTGGAAGCCTGGAGTCCTAACCACTAGACCACCAGGGAAGATCATGTCTACTTTCTTTACTCCTGAAAATCAGTGTCACTTGTCAATCAAAGTTTAATTCCAGGCAGGCTAACTTCCCAGGCCTGACTGTGGGTGGGAATGGGGTGGAGAGGCTGGTCCAGATAATCTTGGATCCCACAGCAGGGCTATATCAGAGGGGAATGAGGCCTTGAATGAGATAGGAGAAGGCTTGGAAATGGTGGTCCCTCCCCTAGAACCTCTCATCTGAAGCATCCCACACAGCCAGCTGCTGGGCTGTGCTAGACAGACTGGGTTCCGTGCGCTAGGCCCTCATGGTTAAATCCAGTGGATTCAGGTGCTTTGGTGACTGGAGTCCATGGAAAGGAATTTGTTCTCCTGGATTTATGTTAGCAAGTTCTTTCTTTGTGCTTCAGGTATATCCAAAAAGAATTCCTGATCTTAAATTTACTAACCTGTCTTTTCCAAAGGTCCCTTTGAAGATTCATCCCAAGTTCATAATGAACCCATTGCATAAATGGGGCCGACTTGGGCACACAGTGACTGCGGCACTTGTCACTGGCTTAGGGGTACATGCCATCTTCTGTCACTGTCTCTTAGAAACTATTGCAACAGTCTTCTAACTGACCTCCCTGGCTCCCTCCAACACATCCACAAATGGCTGTCATTTAAGCTACTTCATCCCTAGCTTAAAATCCTTTCGTGACTCTAGATAGCCTCTAAGGTAAAATTGAGTCCCAAACTTCTTAGCACCACATATAAGCTCTCGGCTCCCTTCTGTCCCGCCCATTTTCCACCTCCGCCCTTCTCATACTTCATCAATACCAAATGCTTGTAGTTATTTCTCTGGTCCTCTCATTTTTTTCAAAAAAAAATATTTATATATTTGGCTTCGCCGGGTCTTAATTGTGGCACAGTCCAGTTCCCCAACCAGGGATAGAACCTGGGCCCTTGGCATTGAGAGCACAGAGTCCTAGCCACTTGACCACCAGGGACGTCTTTGGTCCTCCCATCCTATGCCTCTTTGCCTTTAACACATTGACTTTTGCCCAAAGCCCATTCCCTCCCCTCAACCCCCACACACAGCTAGACATGTTCATATTTACCTTTCCAAATTCAATTCAGGAATCTCTACTAGAAGTTGTTCCTGACCTGCAGTCTGGTCCCTTCTCAAAGAATTAATTACTCCCTTTTTTGGACTTCGCCTGCACTTACTGGAGTTTATGGCTATTCACTTGTTTCATGTCTGTTTTCACTAAGACACTACGAATTTCATCTCCTGGATTTATTTTTAGCTTCTTCCTTCTTTGTATTTGCTTCAGGTATATCCACAAAGAATATTTGATCTTAAGTTTACCTGCCGTCTCTTTTCTAAGATCCTTTGAAAGCTTTCACCAGTTCGTGGTAAATCGCACTGTCTTAACGGCGCAATGCCTGGGACGGTAGATGCCAGTAACTGTGTCAATGAAGGCACAGACACGGAGCAAGAGTTAGTGGGTCTGCGATCCAGGCAAATCAAATTGCCTTCTGTGGTCAGACCAAATGAGTCAGATAAACTGACCTAACTGGCAATATGAAGCCTTGGTCCCTGCTAAGTTGAAGCTTTTATAAACCTAATCTAAATTAGGGGTTCACATTTGGGGGAATGAAGTTGAAGGAAGCAACAGCCTGATTGAATAGCCTTCTTGCCACACAGCGGTAAAATGCAGCCATCCCACTAGAGTACTGCACTCGAACTCTGAATTAAATGAAAATGACCCTCTGTGTCCTTCTTGCCACCTATCTGGGGATAAAGGGTGATCATCCTAAAGAATGATCTAACAGGACCAGTTTAAAAGCAAAATTGAAATTAGAAAGAGGACTGTTCTTGGACTTGACATAGATATTTTTACTTCTGCCTTGACGGATGCAACAAGTAGTGCTTTCACCTGATAACATTATGGCCAAGCGTTGGCAGAAAACAAATATACACGCATGTGTGTTTAGGTATACGTAGCCCCCTGGCCTCCTTGCAGCATGTTGTTCAGCCTACCTGTTTGCAAAGACTACATCTAATGTTAAATATCCACCTCCCCTCCTCAGGACTTCCCTGGTGGTCCAATGGCTAAGACTCTGTGCTTCCAATGCAGGGGGCCCAGGTTCAGTTAGTGGTCAGGGAACTAGTCATGCCACAATTAAAGATCCCGCATGCCAAAACTAAGACCCAGCTCAGCCAAATACATACATAAATAAATAAACCCAAACATGTTGGAATATGGAGGAAAACAAATCTTTTTTTTTTATAAAAAGAAAGCACCCCTTGTCTTGACAACTGCATGATCATGCATCTCCCTTCCCCCAATGCCTCTTATCTCCATTTTTAAAGTCTAGACCTAAAGAATACCACTCACATTGAAATTAAAATGAAAACTTGGGTCATCCCTGATCAGAATACAACGTGCCTCTCATCCTGAGCCATGCTCTCTTCCTAATGGGAGACCCTAATACATCCCACCATATGTCTTAGCTCCCATTTACCACCCAGCAAAGGAGATAAGCTACGTGGCAATTAGTTCTTCAGAAAATCACCGGTGCCTATTATGCATAGGGACTGGAGACAAAATAGGAAATAAGACAAAAGAGCAATGCAGGGCTTGACCTCTGGCAGTTCACAGTCAAGTAAAAGATCTGGTGGAGGGAGAATCCTCCTTCTAACAGTTGTGGTCCGCTCTATCGTCAGGCATTTTCTGTATGATTTTTCACATACAGTTAACTCAGTTACATGGCTGTGGACTAGGCTGGCCGCCTGGATGGGGGTAGAGAGCAGACTACCTGGGCGTGTGACTCATGGCAACTCCAGAGGTGGGACTGAGGGCCCCCAACACACACGGGCTTGTGTCCACATCCGGAGTTCTCAGCCTGGGCCTTCTACAGATCTGTGCTGTAGCTGGAGGCTGCAGCTCGGCGGGAAAGGGGGACCGGCAATCTTCTGCACAAGTAAAAGCTCATAACCAGTCCCAAGGTAGTAAGGCTACTGTACTCATGTGTACAGGCAGCATTTTGCTTGGGATGGATTGTCCATGTCCACCTTTCCTCATGACTCCCAGCTTCCGTCATGCCATGTGATTGATAGAAATCACTCAGCGAGGAAGTAGCAAAGATAGGTTAAAACCTGGTACTTCTGGGGACTCCCCTGGTGGTCCAGCAGCTAAGACTTCATGCTCCCAATGGAGGGGGCCCAGGTTCTATCCCCGGTCAGGGAACTAGATCCCACATGCAGCAACTAACAGATCACATCCCCCAACTAAAGATCTCATGTGCAGCAACTAAAGACCCCACGTGCCTCAATGGAGACTGAAGACACCACATACCACAACACCCAGCGCAGCCATTTACATAAATCAGTAATTTAAGGATAAAACAAAATTTTTAAACTTGGGACTTCAGGCATCAGGAAAGAAGCATGCCGCATGAAGGATGCTGGTCAAAGGTGACTGTGAGATGTTAAACATTTAAGTCAAATTGGGTAAACTGTTCAGCAAGGACTAAAGCAGTTGCATTTTTGTTCACCGTCTCATTGTTTTCCTTCTCAATCTCCAGTACCTAGGGCAGCTGAAGAAGCAAAACAATTGAACAGGAGGAAAAGGCAGGAAGATGAGGAGTGGGGTGGCATATTCTACCCGGGAGCAAAGCAGAATCACTTTAGCAATGGAAAGTAGGTGAAAAAGAGCTCTGCCTTCTCCATGCAGCAGCCACGGGATATAAAAATAAGATGACACTTTTCATATTCCCCCAGGTGTTTGGGATTTATAGTTTATCCAGAGAACAGTTTTGTCTGAACAGTGGCATTAAGTCTTCCTACGAATTATTATAAAATGACTTCAGGATATTATAAAGGTATTTGAAGGTAAAAAAAAAAAGGATGTGTGTGTGCATATATATGTGTATATATGTCTCTCTGTACATATATGAATATATACTTCATATATAGCATATATATGTGTGTGTGTGTATCCCCAATACATACATATTTCAACATAAGATTGAACAGTTTTCTTTTTTCAGCTCAACAGAACAGCAATTCATCCAGCAGCTTCTTTATGCCAGGTAGGATATTGTGTACTATAGGGGACAGAAAGAAAAATTGAACAGAATTTCTACTTTCAAAAAAGTTTATATTTGGGTGCATTTAATTTTCCCTTCTAAAGGAAAACCTTTAAATTTTATCTCAGAGCAATTTTTCGGAGTTTGTGCTCTCTCAAGGAATTCCGAATAGCAACAGGAAGAAGAGAGCAGGTTTTCTATTCACCGGGGACAGATTTCTTACTGTTCCTAGCTAAACAAAGGCCTGGGTTACATTCAGAAACTGTATTGCAGAGTACGCTCAGCCCAAGTTTGAAATACTAGAAGAGATGCCTACCTGCTAGCTGCAATTACAACCAAAGTATTGTGATGGGTATTGCATGATATAACAATCATTTCATTCTTGTTCTTCCACATTTCAGAAAAAAGTCTTAATTTAGAAGACTCTAGTTATCTTAATTTGAAAAGACTAAAGGAAGCTGTGGCAGCTGTCTTCAAATACTTAAGAGCTTTCCTGTGTTGCTCCATAACCAGGACCAATGGATAGAAGTTATGGGCTGATGTTAGCTCAAATAAGAAAGAATTTATGAGTTGCCTCAGGTGATAATGAGCTCCCCAGCACTGGAAGTATACAAGCAGATGGATGGCCATCTGCCAGGGTTGCATAGAAGGTATTCCAGCGTTGGATTAGAAGGTTGAATGAGCTACCTTCCATCTCTAAATTCTCGGTTCTCAGTCTGTCTCCTTGGCCCAAGGCTAAAAGGAAATTTCAATCTTTGAAGACATGTAACACTTATTGTTGGAAGTAAAAGCATGCCGCATGTGTTTGGGTCTTTCTCTTTAGATGCATGGGCACTTTTCTTCAATGCAGTGAAGACACTTAATACTAGAAAATGCAGTAATTACTTAAATGCTCTCTTGACAAAAGTAATATTATTGACACACTCAAGTGTTACTAGGTAAATAGCACTAATGGCCTTGTTAAGAAAAGGGAATCTATTTACATGAAGAGAAGATGGTTCCAAAATAAGACCAATCTGAATAGATGAACACTGCGCTTGGTTTTTAAATGACGTCTTATAACACACACACACAGGCATACACATCAGGAATGCAAACTGTGTGTGGAGTGAAAGTGAAAAAGAATCTCACTGCATCAACTACTTTTAAGCCTCTGAGCCAGACTAGCTCCTACTAGAGGAAGGATGGTTTGCTTCATGCATTTTCAAGCATGAAGCACTTGGGTGAAGCTGAGCACACACAGTAATACCTTGTTCTACCGAATACAAATTGACTCCAAGTCACCCTTCCCCTTGTCTGATGGCTGCACTGCTTTTCAAATGCTAATTAATTAGGTCCACTGTAGAGGTGATACAGTTGACTTAAAATTTTGATGGGAATAAGACTTCCCTGGTGGTCCGTTGGTTAAGCATCCTCCCTGCAATGCAGGGGACTCAGGTTTGATCTCTGGTTGGGGAACTAAGACCCCATATGCCATGGAACAACTTAGCTGGTGTGCCACAAGAGAGTCTGTGTGCCCCAGTGAAAGAACCTTCATGATGCAACTAAGACCCGATGCAGCCTAATTAATTAATTAAAAATTTTGATAGGGAAAGATGAATAGAGAAAGTAAATTGACAAAAAAAAAAAAAATAGGCCCAAGCAAAAATTCTTACACAGAAATACTTGGACATTCAATAACCAAAGCAGAGAGCAAGTCTTCCCAAAGCAGAGAGTAAATCTTCCCTCTCCAAGAGAATCCCATGGACGGAGAAGCCTGGTAGGCTACAGCCCATGGGGTCGCATAGAGTCGGACACGACTGAGCGATGGAACGGAACGGAACGGAACAGTGCTATAAGGATCTGGTTTATGGTGTTGTTGCATAAAGCAATAGAGGGGGCAGGCAGAAGAAAATTTATTAAGTAACAGATTACTGCTGAGGATGTGTTTTCAATCTTCAACTGGGTTTAGTGGACTATTGCTCAGTGGTTACTAGGTGCCAGGCCCACCCAGAGGCTGGAGACACACAGGGCCCACCTTCCAGGAGCTCCCTCAGCCCTGAGTCCAGAGGCTCAACCCACTCATTTCGGCCCTCCGCTCAACACTGCCACCCTGGCAGCTTCCTCATTAAGAGCAACACAAATCTGAATGCAAGAGTAAATGTGTTTGAATACATTTCTTGCACATCAGTTCAGTTTAGTTCAGTCACTCAGTCGTGTCAGACTGTTTGCGACCCTGTGAATCACAGCACACCAGGCCTCCCTGCCCATCACCAACTCCCGGAGTTCACTCAGACTCATGTCCATCGAGTCGGTGATGCCATCCAGCCATCTCACATAAACATATACAAATAGACGTATGAGTTCTGAGGTTAAATCCTTTTCAATTCTGTCATCATGCAGGTACCTCTTCCCTCTCACCATCACTCTTCATAACAACTAACGTTTGTACAGCACTTTACTGTTTCCGAGTTGTTTTCATTGCCACTGTGACATGGGTTCCTCATCTCAGCCCTGTGATGATGTTATCTTCATTTCAAAGATAAGAAAGGAACCCACTTGGTAGTAAATCATGAGCCCCCAAGTTGTATTTTCTGATTTTAAACCAGAAAACTTTCCTTCTTACTGTGGTTTTATTTTAACTCTATTCTGCCCTCATCATGTAATACACCTGAACCTGGGGTATACAGAGTGTAACTGACAAAGCTGAGCCACTTCTTGGTTAAGTGAGCTACAATCCAAACTCCTGCTCCTTCAAGTTCCAGGCTTTTTCCTTGTTAATGGCGCCAAGCCACCAATTTTGCCTTGGGCCAGATGAAAAGATCAAAACATTCTTTGTGGGATGAAAAATGCAGGTGAAACCAAAATAGCTGGAAAATGCAACCCATCACTTGAAATAACAGCAAAAGTCAAATCTTTCTTTTAAATCGATCTTACTTTTAAAGCAAGTCCCCAGTGTATTTTATTTCTCTTTCTTATTTCATGACTTGATTTCTGTATGTCATCCCCAGGGGGGCAGGGGTTAATGCTTATTAATTTAATAGGAAATACTTGGAAAACCTCCCCTAGGATGACATACATTGCCCACTACACATTTTTTAAAAATTTTTTGGCCATTAGGGCTAAAACTAAACTCACATGCACTCTAGATTCCTCATCCAGACAGAACTATGCTCTTCTTTGTGTTTAACAGACCATATGGTTGACATTTAATAAATGTTAGATAATAAAAATAGAAGCAGTGCTTCAAAGTAACAGTATCTGAACATCTCGTTAAGCACCAAGTAAGGTAAACAAGCTGCCATCACACATCTGGACTTGCACACATCCCTCGAGTGCTACCAAAGACACACAGCAGTTGGTATTCCACCGGACGTGCTGGACAGCATTTTTCACCCATTGCCACAGTGACAGAAAAAAAACAGGCATCTTCCGTTCAGCTCTCTTTCCTAATTATACCTCGGATCCAAATAAAGAAAATACAGCACACATGATCAGAAATAATTGAGAAGTAAATGAAAAGCAACAGAGTAGAGGGTTTAATCACATTATCAGTAACAGGGTCAGAGGAAATGGACAGATGGGAGCGTCAAATTATCCACAACGGCATGAAACGGAGAAAGAGATTCAAAATCAGAGGAGATGAGTCAAGAAATTAAGCTTGGTTTTCATGTTAATTCAAAACTGTTTGTTTGGGGGCTGAAGGCAGGAAGAAGCAGTGATAACCCCAGCAGGGGAACTGCTCATTAATATCCCAGCAAAACAATAACCTCAGATAATAGGAAATATTATGATGTCTCCAGAGAACAGAGAAAGATCCAAATTTACTCTCCCATCCATGGAGTTCAGTTTAATAGAGGATATTCAACAGAGCTGAATAAATACCAACAAGAAGGTTAAAACATTGATTGGGACAGTGCTTCACACTCCTGACATCTGGAAACAAACAAACCAGTTTAAAAAAAAAAAAACAACAGGCAGGGACACTACTCTATCTACAATAGATAACTAATAAGGACCTACTGTATAGCACAGAGAACTCTTCTTAATACCCTGTAATGACCTATATGAGAAAAGAATCTTAAAATGAGTGGATATATGTATATATATAACTGATTTGCTGTGCTATACTGCAAAATTTACACAATTTAAATCACTTATACTTTAATAAGTTTTTAAAGAAATCTTTAAAAAATCGTGTGGGGAGATTTGAGTTCTTTTATTTGTCTGAAAGTAACACTGCTGCTGCTGCTGCTGCTAAGTCGCTTCAGTCGTGTCCGACTCTGTGCGACCCCATAGATGGCAGCGCACTGGCGATTGGCTATCCAGCGGCCTGGTGGGGGGAATGAAAAAGGGGTTGGGGAGTAGAACAAGAGGTGGGAAGGCATGCTCCCTTGGTGCAAAGCTATTGCAGCAGCTACTACTGGGTTTATTACAGTATTTTATGAAGCAATACAGGAGATTACCCAGACAGCTTCAGCTAACACCAGGACTGCACTAGACACGTAATGTAACAAACCGCTTGTAAAAGGTTACCAAATCTTCTAGAGGATGGAACCAGCATAAATTGTCTCCTGTCTCAACTTTTGGTGCCCCATCATTTCAGAGCACTTGTCTAACCTTCGCCAAAAAAGGATAAGAAGGTTGAGGTTAGGACCAGAATCCAGGGGACAATTCCTCGTTGCTTTCACGTGCTTAACCACCTGTCTGTGTATGTCTTTTAATTGCCAAAGAGCGTAGGGATATTGGGAAGGTTTGGGTCAGCTGCTTTATGTTAAAGAGCACTGCCGTCAACTCCTTAGTGTTATTGGATCTTTGGGGGAGAATTAAATGCAAGCTTGCCCGGCACCTTGTTGGGTCATCAAGAGGTTGTTTAGATCCCCAAACCCCTGTGATCTCTGGTCACGTTGTGCACGTGCCTCATGAGGGAAAATCAGTCATTGAGCTCTTGCTAGGTGTCCAGTGCTGCAATGAAGGGCAGGTGAGGAATAACAGAAAGCTGAGTGTTACCAGTTAGCGAGTGCTGACTCTGCACAGGGGTCCTACACACTCCCTGCATTGTGTCATTGCTTCCGTGTGACCCTGTGAGGCAGGCACTATCACTTTCCTTATCTTGCAGATGATGACACTGAGCCTTAGTGAAGTTAACTAACTTTCCCAGCATCATGCAAGTTAGTGAGTGGCAGAACTAGGACTGTCCAATGTCCAGAGTCTGTGTTCCTTAGTCACTGTGTCACATACACCAGTTAGAAGTCCAAAAACGTGGACTGAGTTACTTTATGAGAAAGTTTCCTATGGCAGGAGATGGTTAAGCATCTCCAGTGTAAGTAGAGGATGGATGGAGACACTGAATCACTCAGAGTGGAGACAGAGTACATGATCTCCAAGATACTTTTTCCCTTCCATTTTCTAAAAGATGTAATTCACATGCCATAAAATTCACCCTTTAAAAGTGTACAATTCATAGCCAGGACATGGAAGCAACCTAAACGTCCATCAACAGAGGAATGGATAAAGAAGATGTAGTACATATATACAACGGAATATTCCTCAGCCTTTAAAAAGGAACAAAACTGTGCCATTTGCAGAGACATGGATGAACCTAGAGACTGTTATACAGAGTAAAATAAGTCAGAAAGAGGAAAAACAAATATTGTATACTAACACATGTATGTGGAATCTAGAAAAATGGTACAGGTGAACCCATCTGCAAAGCAGAAATAGAGACACGGATGTAGAGAACAAACATATGGACACCAAGGAGGAGAAAGAGGGGTGGGATGAATTGAGAGATTGGGACTGACATATATACACTGCTATGCATCAGACAGGTAACTAATGAGAACCTCCCGAACAGGACAGGGAACTCTGCTCAGTGCTCTGTAGTGACCTGAAGGGGAAGGAGATCCAAAAAGGAGGTCACACACACACACACACGGAACTCTGCTCAGTGCTCGGAACTCTGCTCAGTGCTCTGTAGTGACCTGAAGGGGAAGGAGATCCAAAAAGGAGGTGACACACACACACACACGGAACTCTGCTAAGTGCGCGCGCGCGCACACACACACACACACACACACACACACACACACGGAACTCTGCTCAGTGCTCTGTAC
Organism: Moschus berezovskii; assembly: GCF_049115385.1. Classification (NCBI taxonomy): domain Eukaryota; kingdom Metazoa; phylum Chordata; class Mammalia; order Artiodactyla; family Moschidae; genus Moschus; species Moschus berezovskii. Next base: position 35,314,779 of record NC_142473.1, on the reverse strand, counting down.
TGACCTGAAGGGGAAGGAGATCCAAAAAGGAGGTGACACACACACACACACACAACTCTGCTCAGTGCTCTGTAGTGACCTCACACACACACACACACGGAACTCTGCTCAGTGCTCTGTAGTGACCTCACACACACACACACACACGGAACTCTGCTCAGTGCTCTGTAGTGACCACACACACACACACACACACACAACACTGCTCAGTGCTCTGTAGTGACCTGAAGGGGAAGGAGATCCAAAAAGGAGGGGATACACACACACACACACACACACACACACACAACACTGCTCAGTGCTCTGTAGTGACCTGAAGGGGAAGGAGATCCAAAAAGGAGGGGATACACACACACACACACACACACACACACACACAACACTGCTCAGTGCTCTGTAGTGACCTGAAGGGGAAGGAGATCCAAAAAGGAGGGGATACACACACACACACACACAACACTGCTCAGTGCTCTGTAGTGACCTGAAGGGGAAGGAGATCCAAAAAGGAGGGGATACACACACACACACACACACACACACACACACACACAACACTGCTCAGTGCTCTGTAGTGACCTGAAGGGGAAGGAGATCCAAAAAGGAGGGGATAAACACACACACACACACACACACACACACACACACAACACTGATTCACTTTGCTGTACAGGAGAAACTAATACAACATTGTAAAACAACTCCAATAGAATTTTTTAAAAAGTGTATAATTCAATGGTTTCTCATGTATTTGCATGGTGTGTAGCTATCACCACTATTTACTCCTAGAACATTTTCATCACCACAAAGAAATCTAGAATATTTTAATTACGTCATACACTTAGCATTACACCTAGCCCTCAGCCTCCGGCAACCAGTAATCTCCTTTCGATCTCTAGGGACTTACCTATTCTAGACATTTCATATAAGTGAATCCTACAATATATGGTCCTTCGTAACTGATTTCTTCACTTAGCATAGTGTTTTCAAGTCTGTCATGCTGTAGCATGTATCAGTACTTCATTTCTTTTCGTGGCTAAAGAACATTCCATCGTACGGATACGGCATTTTGTTTATCCATTCATCAGCTGACGGACTAAGTACTTTCAACTCTGAAAATTTACAAACACAAGGCTCCTGCCCTTAATCCAGCTGGGACAACTCAAACGGATAACTCAATTCAGCTCTGGGACTGTATCTGCAGCTTCTTGGTGGACATCCCCTAGTTCATATATTCCTGCCTAAAACTCAATACAGCCAACTTAAAGAAATTTTCCCCACAAAGCCAACCTCTCCTCCATGAGTCCTGACTTCTGTTAATGGCAATACCAATCTCATAGGTCCATGAAACAGTCTTTTGAAAAAACTACTTTTATTTATTTATTTGGATATACCAGGTCTTAGCTGTGTCATGTTCCCAGACCAGGGATTGAACTTGGGCCCCCTGCACTGGGAGCAGAGAATCAGCCACTGGACCACCAGGGAAGTCCCCAAACAATCTTTTTTTTAACGTGAGTTTTTAAATTTTATTTCAGCTACACTACACGGCATGCTGGATCTTAGTTCTGTGACTAGGGATTGAAACCGAGCCCCCTGCAGTGGAATCGTGGAGTCTTAATCCAGTGGATCACCAGAGAAGTCCCTTTTTTCAAAATTGAGGCATAGTTGATTTACAATACTGTGTTAGTTTCAGGTGTGGAGCACAATGATTCGTTAGATTCTCTGCCCTCTTAGGTTATTACAAAATACGGAGTAGAGTTTCCTTTATTATACAGTAGGTCCTTGTTGGTTGCATGCTCAGTTGCTCAGAAGTGTCTCACTCTTTGCGACCCCAAGGACTGTAGCCCACCAGGCTCCTCTGTCCATGGAATTTTCCAGGCAAGAATCCTGGAGTGGGTTGCCATTTCCTGCTCCAGGGGAATCTTCCCGACCCAGGGATCGAACCCATGTCTGCTGTGTCTTCTGCACGGGCTGGCAGATTCTTTACCATCGTGCCTTGCTGGTTACCTATTTTATATATAGTAGTGCGTGTATGTTAATCCCAACCTCCTAATTTATCCCTCTCCCTTCCCCTTTGGTAACCGTAAGTTTTCAAAACTGTCTTTTTAAAAAAAGCTTCTCCCTCTCCTGTATGTTGCTTATTAATTTACATGCCAACATCTGTAAATTCTACCTTAACTATACCATTTTCTCCCCATTCTGTCAGTTAACCAACTTGAAGTCTCTTGAATATTGCAGTAGCTGTCCTCTAGTCTCTCTGACTCCTAACTCTCCCTTCTCTACTCTGTGTTGCTGCTGCTGCTGCTGCTAAGTCACTTCAGTCGTGTCCGACTCTGTGTGACCCCATAGACGGAAGCCCACCAGGCTCCCCCGTCCCTGGGATTCTCCAGGCAAGAACACTGGAGTGGGTTGCCATTTCCTTCTCCAATGTGTGAAAGTGAAAAGTGAAAGTGAAGTTGCTCAGTCGTGTCCGACCCTTAGCGACCCCACGGACTGCAGCCTACCAGGCTCCTCCATCCATGGGATTTTCCAGGCAAGAGTACTGGAGTGGCTTGCCATTAATTCAGTCGCTGAATTCATCTTTTTGTTCAACTATGTCCAAACCACTGCCACAATCAAACACCTTAAATGACACGCAAAATTCTACCCCTCAGTCCAATTTAAGTAACCACAATTTAGTAAGGGAGAAAAAAAAGTGATATTCATGTATTTGTCTTTTCAGTGTTTTATTGTAAATACTTTCAAGGACAAAAGTTATTTCCACAGGGGGGTGATAAAGACAAGGTTTGGTGGAAGACAGATCTTCCCTTGAATTCTGGCTGTTCCTCTGGGAACATCACAATCACCACTAGCTTCAGTTGTTTCATCTATTAAAACAGAGAAACACCTAGCTCTTGGGGTGCCTGTGAAGATTGGGGGTAACCTACACAAAGCGTGCAGCACCGGATCCTGTGTGCAGATGCATGTGCTCAGCTGTGTTCCACTGCAGCTCTGTGAACTGTAGCCCACCAGGCTCCTCTGTCCAGAGGATCTTTCCGAACCAGGGACTGAACCTGTGTCTCTTGCATCTCCTGCATTGGCAGGTGGATTCTTCATCATTAGTGCTACCTGGGAAGCCCACCCGATCCCATAGTTTGTACTAATAAACTGTAGCTACTCCTTTCACACTCATGGTGGAGCCCTTACGCTTATACATCTGGCCCTTGAAAATACACATCCTCTAACTGGAAATGGGGGCGGGGGGCAGGTGGATACAAGGGAAAAACCACAACCTCAGGAAAAGTTAGGGGAAGGGGACAGTAACTAGCAGTCTCAGGAAATGAAAAGGGGGAGCTGGAGACACAGACAGACTGAGAGGAGGACCAGGTGCATTTCAGACGATGAAGCCAAGGCAGGGCCTGGATGCCAGATGAGGAAGACAGGGAGGAGGCCAAACCTTCCTGGAGAAGCAGGTTCACTGTGGGCAGCAGAGGGGAATAAGGTTAGCTGGATACATCGTGAACATCTCAGACACTTAGCAGAGTTTAATCTCGGTACAGCAGTAACGGTAAAGACATCACAGTCTCTTGGGCAGGTTAAATGTTGTGATGAGGGTAGTGTTGTTGGAAAACCAGATGGGTGCGTGTGGCAGATGGGAGAGCATGAGAAGGTAGTTTTAGTGTTTTAGACATATGCACGGCAAAGTGACCTGGCTACAATGGGAGAAGAGCAAGGACTAAATCAAAAAGACATTCTGAGGGGCTTCCTTGGCGGTCCGTGATTAAGAATGCATCTTGCAGTGCAGGGGACATGGGCTCCACCCCTGGTGGGGGAACTAGTATCCCACATGCCGTGGAGCAGCCGAACCCATGTGCTCTGGAGCCCGTGTGCCGCCACTAAAGAGCATGCTCACAGTGGAGGACCCCATATGATGGGACCAACGTCCTGTGTACCACAACGGAGACCCAATGCAGCCAAATAAATCTGAAAAAAAAAAAGATATTTTGAAAGGAAAAAAATCACAGGCCTTCATAACAAATCCTGTAAATGAGCTTGATCCCTAGCCTCCCTCCCCTAAGGCCTAGTTTTTTTTCTCCTGAAGCCATTTCAAACACTCTGCGCCCCCAAGTCTTTGTTTTCTGAAACAAAGCTGGGACTAAGTTTACCAATTAATCAATCAACTCTTTAGCTGCTACTGCGCCAAGCTATTCTGGCTCGTAGAAAGATCTCTGCTCAGATCTTCCCTAAGGAGGAAGAAGAAAGTTGGGACTATCAGTTAATCAATCATAACTCATGTTTGAAGGTGCAGAGCCTTCCATGAACATTCCTCCAAGAATGCAGATACTTGTCCCCCTTCTCCTGCTCCCGCAAGCAAACATCAGGCTCTGTATGTACTGCAGCTAAATGTCACCGACTGCCAAGCAGATTAGAATGTATCCCAAAGTGCACAATTTCTAAAAGGGAAAAACAGTCAAGAATATTTGAGTCTTTTACTTTCAGTAGCTGGCATGGCATAGGAAGAGTTTTGTCCTTGAGTTGTTAGTTTGTAAATATTTGATTGCATGTAAGCTTCCAAGTTCTCTGGGACTCATCCTTGCTGACTGGACCAGTTTTTCTGATAGTGCATCTGCTTGCTGAATTATCAATCCAGCTAGCTCATATTTGGGGCACTCAACTTTTAAAAATTCTTTAAGTTTCATGAGCCTCCCAGAATAAGTCATGGCTCAGGCCATGAGCTGAGATGGAGATAAGATCTATCAGTCTCCCCTCAGCCTGCTCAGAAAGTCTCCTCTGAACCAGGAATGTCAGATCTTCTTTCAGAGAAAAGCCCCAAATTTATCATAAACTGGCAACGAGATCCAGACAAAATAAAAATGATGATAACACTTCATCAGACTACAGGTAGAACTAGAGGAAGCTATCAAAATAAGATAAATACTCCAAAGAACAGAAGAAAAAGAAACATTCAGGGACAGACTTGAGTGAATGATACTAAAATTATACTCTTATTTGGAGCAACATATGCAGTGGGGACAGGACAGAGCTTCCCTGAGAAGAGCTAGTAAGCAAGAGGGAAGCTGTCTCTGTTTCGGTGTAATCCATTTCACAGACTTGCTCAGCGTAAGCTGAGAAAACAGAGGCCCAGAGAAGGTAAGGACTTATTCCAGCTTAGACAACCAGCTAACAGAGCAGCGGGTGGACAGAACTCAAGTTTGCTGCAGTCCTGCTTCCTGGCCCTATGCATGGCCCTCTCCTTATGCATAGCATGAAAGGTAGAGAGAAATCTCAGAAAGCTTGCCACACCGTGGACTTGAGGCCATGATGTCTGGGCTACAGGATCTGGGTTCTCCGGAAAAGTTTGTCTCAAAGTACTATCATGATTTTCACATGAAAATCATCCATGGTTTTTAAGACACGGCCATCAGAGCATTTTTTGAAACACACAGACTCTCACTCAATAACCAGAATACAATTCAGTCTCTCATTAAGAAGAGTGAGAGCAGCTCATATATTTTTAAGAGAATAAACATGTTTCAAAACCACCAAGATCTAGCTTTAACCGAAAGATAAACTCATAGTAACCCTAACCCCAACCCTAGCGCATTGCATATAGGAGACAAGATGAAAACCACTAATACCGTATGATTACTGAAGTTTGTGGAACATCTTCCACCACAATCTATCCCCTCCTGATATCAGGAGCATCAAAACAGCATAATATACAGGCTTCCAATAAATAGGTTTCTCTAAAACTGCAGGTTTTTTTTTCTTTACATTTAGAAGAACAATTAAACAAGTATATTATTATAGAGGTCAGAAACCAATTCTTTAAAAATAAACACACACACCACACACCTTAAGAACCTAGGGTTTAAACACACTAAACCATTATAAAACATGAAATATGGCTATATTGGTAAAATATTTACATTTTCTAAATTTATCATTTTTCATCTTTTCTGCTTTAAATACTAAATCCTACAATGAAAAAAACTGGAGAGACAACAATCACATATTTGATAATTTCTCATTTACCAATTCCTCAAACAACTCTCTTAGGATGTGTTGTATGGTAGTCGCTCAGTTGTGTCCAACTCTTTGCAATCCCATGGACTGTAGCCTGCCAGGCTGCTACATGGAATTCTCCAGGCAAGAATACTGGAGTGGGCAGTCATTCCCTTCTCCAGGGGATCTTCCTGATCCAGGGATCCTACCTGGGTCTCCTGCATAGCAGGCAAGATTCTTTACCGTCTGAGCCACGAGAGAAGCCCAGGATAAGTATTATCCACCCCAATTTACAGATTAGAAAGTGGAAACTGAAAGAGTAATCTACTCAAGATTGTACAGCAAGTAAGGAGAAGAGCTGGAATTGAACCCAGATCATCTAAGTCCAGGCCCTTTTTACTACATCAACAATTCTGCACATATGTTCTGCAAACCCTCAGGGGTTTCCAAGACCCTTTCACAGAGTCCAGGGAATCAAAACTGTTTTCATGAAACTACTAAGACACCATCTGCCTTTTCACTATGTTAACTTTGCACTCATGATGCAAACGCAATGGAGCGTAAATCTGCTGGTGGTCTTAGCCTAAATCCCGGCAGTGATACCAAATTTTACTAAGAATCACTGTGTTCTTCACTGCCACTCACGTACAGTACTAACACTGCCAGTTTCTCTTTGGAATGCCCTTGATGAAGCAGTAACAATTTTAAAACTTTATGAAATCGTAATCCTTGAGTACACATCCTGTGAAAACTCTTGTGACAAAATGAGAAAAACGCATAAAGCACCTCTGTCACATACAACGGAGAAGGCACTGGCACCCCACCTTAGTACTCTTGCCTGGGAAATCCCATGGATGGAGGAGCCCGGTGGGCTGCACTCCATGGGGTCGCTAAGAGTCGGACATGACTGAGCGACTTCACTTTCACTTTCATGCATTGGAGAAGGAAATGGCAACCCACTCTGGTGTTCTTGCCTGGAGAATCGCAGGCACGGGGAGCCTGGTGGGCTGCCGTCTATGGGGTCGCACAGAGTCAGACACGACTGAAGCGACTTGGCAGCAGCCACATACAAAAGCAGCATGACTGTGTCTGGAGGAGACGTATTAGGGTTTGTGCAACTGTTTGAGTTGGACGCTAGATAAGCCATTTTTTTTTTTCCCCAAATGGAAGATTATTTGAACTTGAAAGAATGACAGGCTGGCTATTCAGATTTGTGTATTTGGCAGATATTTTCTCAAAAATGAAAAAGTGAGCCTGTTATTGGGAGGAAAACAACTGTATTTGTTGCCAATGATAAAATGTGAGCTTTCAAGCAAAAATTTAAAACTTTGGAAACTGAGACTTTTCTGATGAGACTGGCTGCTGTTATTAACAAATGTGATTGACATATAGAAAGAAATGTGTTAGCATCTGAAGACCTGAATAATGTGGTAAACCAATATTTTCCAAATGATCAATACAGGGTATTAAAAAATCATGCATGGGAAAACATTTCATTCTTTACACATTTAAAGTATTATATGGATTGATGGATTTGAGCATAACGAAGTATAACAATTTCATTGAAAAGACTTCAGACTCCACGCTGCAGCTGTTTAAAAAAAATCACTACTTATCAAATTTAGTGTATTATCAAAAAAGAATCTCTATAATTATCTGAAAAGGCTATTCTTTTTCCTTTTTATAAATATATGTCTGGGTGAGGCTAGATTTTCCTCATCTACTTCAACGAAAACAATGTATTATACTAGACTGCACAGAGACGGATACTAGGATTCAGTTACCTTCTGTTACAGCAGATCTTAGAGATTAAATGCTCTTACAATTTTATTGTGGAAAATATAGGAATTCTTCACAAAAACACGTGATGGGTTTATCATTATTTTAAAATGAATTGTTACTGCTTTTCTCGCTTATAATTTTCTCATTTTAATTTCTAATAAAGTACATATTGACAGCTATAATAATCTACATGAACCTAAGTTCCTCCAAAGGTCCTCAGTAATTTTTAAGCATATGAAGTGGTCCTGAGACCAAAAAGTTTGCAAACTGCCACATTATATCCTGTTGCCTTTAACATTTAAATTAATAAGATAGTAGAAAAACTTGTCTGTATTGACATTTCTCCAAAATTTTTAAAAAGATCACCAAGTGGGAGTTTAATGTATGACGCAGGTCACCCAAAGCTGGTGCTCTTACAACCTGGAGGGATGGGGTGGGGAGGAAGGTGGGGAGGCAGTCAGAATGGAAGGGACACATATATGCCTATGGCTGATTCATGTTGATGCATGGTAAAAACCATCATAATACTGTAATTATCCTCCAATTAAAACAAATTTTAAAAAATACAGAGAGAAGAAAAGATCACCAGTATGTACCCTAATTATTGTTATTGATCAGAATGTATTCAGGAAGCCCCATCCCTGTGGTCACATATACAAAAAAAGGGATCCTTTAAAATAAAATTCTGTAAAGGAAGCCTTATAGTTCCAATAGCACCCTTATCAAATGAGGGGGAAAGATTGAAATAGAAAGAGCTCTACCTACCTTAAATAACTTCAAACCAAGACCTTGGCTCATGCCCAGGGAATGATGATGTCTCACCAGTAATAACAGGTGGCAAAACAATCATATTCCCTGACAGCTAAAATCAAGGAAGTGTTTTTAATTAGCGTCAAAAATTATACTTGACATTACAGAAAACAAAAGGAAAACACCTACATCTAGCTAATTATCTGTAATATTTCATGACTTTCATCATAGTGGGAAGATATAAAGTTTTAATTGAAAAGTAAATTTTTTAAGAGGACAGATCCTCTTATCTTTCAAGTTGGCATTAAAACTTTGGTGAACCAGTCAAAAAGTGGAAGTAACCGCTCACATGCAAAGACAGGAGTTTGACCTTCTCCATTCCTGTAAGAAGGTATGGGTATTTATTTCCTCTATCAGTTATGTTTATAAACAGAGCTAAGAGTACAGACAGGTTAATTTCTGCCAAGTATATCTGACTTAATTTTTTTTAATGCTTAAGTAAAGGATCTACAAAACAATAAGCATTTTTATTTATTTTTTGGCGGCATCACATGACTCGTACAATCACAGTTTCCCAACCAGGTACTGAACCAGAACCCAGGCCACTGCAGTGAAAGCCACAATCCTAACCACTAGACCACCAAGAACTCCACTGAAGCATTTTTAAAATTATTATTATGCTAATTAGATCTATCAAACACATGCTAAATGACTGGAAACTAAAATATCTCAAGAATAAATCAAATTACACCTCTATGTCAAAACCAACATACCCCAAGGCCTAAAACTTAAGGTTCTGAAATGGAAGAGTTGAAATGGGATCCATAAAAGCATAGAAGCGGTTGGTAGTTTAGGAAGTCCAACACCGGGGATAAGAATGGTAATAAAGACGTCTTACTTCATTTAGGGTAGCATTAAACCAAAGTTACCTTTAAGTAAGCCATAAAAGCTGCTCCATTTACCCCACTATTGTACATTTAAAGTTTTTATGTTATATGTATTTTACCACCATTAAAAAATAATAATGTAATAGGCCCCAAATCATTGTATATTTTAAATGAGTAAATTGTACAGTAAGTGAATTATATCCCAATAAAACTTGTTTAAAAAAACCAAACAACACTGCCCCAGAGGCTGGGGCAATTCCAGCTATGAGTGTCCCCATGGAAGCTTACATGTTACGGAGATCAACTGGCTGGTCTCACTAGTAAAGATGCTCTGACCAGCAGGAAGATGTTTGACAGTCACCGCCAGTGAGATTAATTATGGCCTCCTTGGTGCCAAAACTTCTCTAAGATAACTTGAATAAGACCAATCAACAGGAATGTAAATAAAAAGTCACATACTTGGTTCCTTTAAGCATATTTAATATTTGAATTCTCATTTTTCTATTTTCCCAGACCCCAGAAAACAGAGTTTTTAGATGACCAATATTTTGTTCCAGAAACATACAGCCTTATCAGCTAATTCATAAAAGAGCTATTTTACAAAGGTACATCTGGATAATTAGAACAATAAAGTCTTTTAGGCATTTCAAAATGTGATCAGTAAAAATACATGATTATTAATAAAGTTTTTTTTTTAAGATAGTTCCAGATTTCTTTAAAAGTAATTTCTGTTAAAGAGTAGTACATGATTGTACGGTGAACAAGGAAAATAAAATGCTCTAGTAGGAAGAGGCTGATTAAGAGTGACCCACAGGGTGCACAAGTTACGGTTATGTTCGCGGCACACCTGCTTAGCCATTGGCACCTGGAAATGGCGGGCAGGGCTTCCTTCTAGGAGGTACACTTTTTTTTTTCCTACCAGTCTATTTTCAAAACCATCAGTACCAGTGGAGAAGAACAAGGCAAAGGAACTCTTTTCTTGAGGAAAGAATAATTATGCAAATCACTTTGAAAAGTGGTGGAGGAGTCAGAGGAAAACAAAACATGATTTACAAAATAGGAATTGTAATTCTAGGGAATAAAAAGTTAGCCAGCAGAAAGATGACTGGAAGGTCCTGCTCAATTTTCTATCTTGAGGTCGTCTGTACACAGTTTTGAACCTTGCCCCCTGTGATATATAGGGAAGGAAAGACTGACCAAAGCTCTTGTAGCTCAAAATAACATCATATACCACCTTCAAAGAAGACAGCTTCCAGTCTGAAATACAGAAGCTCCACATAATACACTGAACGTAATGATATCAAAAGGAAAAAAGGATGTGAGTAAAAGACAACTCGCAGGAGGAATAATTACTTTCTTTAGCTTCAAATATAAGGAAGCAGTGGGCTTGTCTCCTCTACTGTCACACTAGTTCCCCATCCTCCTCCAAGGACAAATTAACAAAAAAAATTTTGAGAGGGACTCATCCTTTCTAACGGTTGATCAAAGTTGTTTCAGGGAAAAGAAAGCAAAAAAGCACCTTTTTTTGCAGCATATTATAATAAATAGTTACAGTTCAGGTCCTAATAGCCAAGATAACCCAAGCAGTCCGAGTTATTCATAGCTGGTTTTAAAGTACACGAAATATACGGCTTCTAGGGCAGTGATCATGATATTAAATTACAGCACTTTGGGGTTTATTGATTTGCCTTGCTGAACTCTGTTCTCTGAAAAGGAGAGAGATTACATTACCTCAATTGTAATCTGCCACTTATCAGCAAGGAAGCCGTTAGGGCCACCGGAAGGAGCACGGGGTCATGGCAAGTCACCACGATAGCTAAAACCAGCTTTCCACCTCTGGGAAGGTGGCCCTTGGATCTTTCCATATGGAAGTTGATTCCAACTTCCAATCACCAACTTCTAGAAAACAGCTTTGACGGTCATCAGTCTCACCCAAAAACAGAGATTACCTAATTCCATTGTCCTGAAAGGCAGGTATAGAATCAAAGCAGGATGGATGTGATTATAATGGACAAAAGGGGGGAAAAAAAAAGGAGAGCATGGGAGGCCAGGATGAGAAGGAGGAGGAAGACATGAGGCTGGTGAGATAAAAAAGAAAACTCAAAATCGTGGAATCTTTTCAGAATTAGATTTCATTTGGGGGCTTCATTTGAAGATCTAGATATGAATTTATTTGGAGGTACTAGAGCAACGGTCAAAATATTTTTCCAGTTAGCCCTGTTTTTGTTCCAAGGAGAGGTTAAACTTCAGGAAAAAGAAATGCAAATAGTTGCTAAGGATAAGGGGGTTGGCTAAACCAGAAGAGAAACTAAAACTTTGCTAACGTACAAATCTTCTTAAATAAATGAGTGGGAGGGAATTATTCAATGACCCTGTACTATCTGAAGTTAAGATGAAAGTTCTATTTGTATTTACCTTTCTTCTGATTAACTGCTCACTGATGGTATTAGCGTCAAGTAACTAGTAACCCTTTTAGCTGGGAGTGACTACATTATTTCCAGCAGCACAATGTAACCATTTGGTTTCTACTTGTTTCTCTTAAGAGATACAGAAAGTTCAAGTCCCAAGCTTTACTTATTATATATTACCTTCTGCTTCTAAAATTTTTAATCCCATTTTGATTTAATTTATACTTGGGCTATAAATCAAAATAAAATTTTAATTTATAGATGAGGTTCAACGATCCAAGTTGGTCTATTTAAAAACACAGATCACTTTTGGAAAGACAGAAACAAGAATCTGGACATTGATGAGCTTTGCTAAGTTGTAGTGGTGTTTATAAATGCAGTTGGGAATCCTTACCACTTGTGATGGGGGGAGAATTTATATATATATTATATATATATATATATATTTGGGCAGATGGTGAGGGGATGGCAGGGGAGAGTAAAATTACATCCTAACTACCCACAGAGTTCAGAGAGTACTACTGAAAGACATGAGCAGTGGATCAACTCCTTGTGTATTAACAGAATTTTAATATTTGACAAATGATTTCATTTTTGATTGGCAAAAATACTTCAAAACACATTAATATATACCTGATGCACAAAGAAAACCACAGAAAGCCAACAGAACTGAAGGGAGTTCTCAAGTTACAGTTCTGAAACATTTATCCTCTGGAGGGTGCTGCCAGGGCTACTATTCATTCTAGAGCAGGCAGTTCCCAACGCCTTGCCTGCAGTATCCAGTGTATGTTCTGGTCTGCAATTTTTAAGGTCAGTCATGCACCAGTGTGGAAAAAGCTCCAGCAGTGAAGTCAGAGGATGTGCTTCTGGAGCTGGCTGGAACAGCTCTGCCTTCTCCACCGCATCCTTCTCCACTCCACCCTTGGCTCTCTTTTCAAACTCTAAGAGCCCTTTGGCACCATCAGTGCAAAAATCAGAGTCAAACCTCCAGGTACTAAAATTTTACTGGCCTTATAATCAGCAGTACCCGTGGCTCATGAAAGCCATTGTTCAACTCAGTAGTGATTCAGTTACATAACCTTCCCACACTCTCACCCGCTCCCATCCCACCCTTCCTCAGCAGCCCCCACCCCTGCCACCACCTGAAGCATCTCTGTTTGTTTTCGCTTCCTGCTCAGTTGGCAGGGATTATCTTACACAAGTGCCAAGGTCTAATGTATAATTATAAAAATGAAACAATACCAAGGATAACAAATTTATAGTCAAGAAAATAAAATTTGCTTTCCTCTCCCTCCCAAATCCCCAACCTCAACAGAAAAGGAGACGATAGAAGAAAACACCCATTTTCAAGTGCCTGCTATTTAGTACATTGAGGATTCCTGTTCATCAGGAGCGGATCCCAGCTACAGAGAAGAGGTGCTGGCCTCGAGTGGGAGGAAGCCCCCCACCTGGGAGCACAAAGCTCAAGTCCTCTGCTCGGAGGAGTCGCAGCAGAGGACTTTTGAGTACGCTTTTGAGGGGACCCTCAGACGAGCAGCCTACGGGACAGCAGAGGGCACGGGGCATCGTTCGGTAGAGACCTCATGCTCCTGCCTCCTCTGCCCACTCCCTGCCCCTCTTCACCTCTCCAACCACCTCCTGATGCCCCATCCTGAATGCTCTGCTTCAGGAGCAGTCAATCCTTGGGTGTACTAAATACAAAGGGCTAAAACTCTCACTACTCAATTAAAACAAAACATGGCAAAATAAAAATTAAAATGTGCTTTCAAATACGGAATGAAGTCAAATAAATACATCTGATTTTCTCTTTTCCTTAAGTCTAAGTAAAATTTCATATTCTACACCCAAAGCTCTATACATTTGGTTTTTGTTCTGAATCAAAATGGATTTCTGAGAGTGAGAAGAGCAGGGTGAGAGCACGGATGTCCCCTCGCGGACAGACTTGTGCAGCTGCCAGGCTGTGAAGACCCAGTCCTGCCCTGGGCCCCAGGGTCATGGCTCCCCCAGGGTGTTTGCAGGCAGATCCTCTGTCACACGTCACACACTCTCTCAGTGTCCACACTGGAGCCAGGACATGGTGAGACAAGGCTGGTGCTCAAATCCAACAACCTGCAGTCACCTCCAGGACACGTGGCTCTAACTTTTATCTGGGAAGAACAGAGAGGTGTAGAGGTCAAATTAAGGAGAAAGAATGAATTTAAATTAACCCAGAGAGGTCCTCCCTGGTGGCTCAGTGGTAAAGAATTCGCCTGCCAATGCAGGAGATTCGGGTTCAATCCCTGATCTGGGAAGATCCCACATGCCGAGGAGCAACTAAGCCTGTGCACCACAGCTACTGAGCCTGTGCTCTAGACCCGCGAGCGGCATCTACTGAGCCCACACCCCCTAGCGGCCATGCTCTGCAACGAGAGAAGGCACCACAATGAGAAGCCCATGCGCTGCAACTAGAGAGTAGCCTCCGCTCGCCGCAACTACAGAAAAGCCCTCGCAGCAATGAAGACCGAGCGCAGCCAAAAATACATACATAAATTTTAAAAAATAAATAAAATTAACACAGAGAATACATCTGAAACCTGCGGACCTTGTTAACATCTTTGTTTCTGGATCGGAATAGCCTCATTCAAAAGAACGAAGGCAAATGAGTACAGACTGCTGCGCTGAACGCAGGAACCATCTGTGGCCCTGGGAGACAGGGAAGCGCAGCAGGACCCAAGGAGGGCCTGCCTCCCCCGCGACGAAGCCTCGGTTCACCCCCCTCACTGCAGCTCTGCCTTTCGCTTTTGCAAATGGGAAGAAAGACAGAACGCGGGTGGCGTGGGGACCGACAACTGCAGCTCCTCTTTGAGAGGAAGAGCCGAGTCAGCAGACGGTGGCCTCTGATGCATGATGTTCGGAAACAAGGATCTTTTTTTTTAAGACAAGAGATGAAACAGAATCTCACAAGGTTTTCACTTTAAAGAATAATAAATCATTTCATTCAATGGACTGTTCAGGCAGGATGATTCTTGAGTCAGAAACCCACAGCATTCACACACCTGAGTGCTTGTCTGTGAGGGCTGATCCAGCCAGCCTTTGGCAAAGAATGGTGTAACTTTCCTCCACCTTCTGTAAAATAAAACCCACAAGTTTTTCATTCAAACATCATAAAAAAAAAAAAATTTTGAAAATAGGAAAGAAGGCTTTTGTATATTACAGGTATAAGCTGTCAAATAACATTAACATCATTAAAATTTTTGTTAATAGGAAAAAAAAAGTAAATTTCATTTCCTTTTACCTGTTTCTCCCTTGAGTGAATAACTTAAAATGTTCCCATGCAGAAGAAAGTAGAGGAGAGGGCAACTATTAGAGGTGATTATTCCCTCCTGCCCTGAAGTCACCCTGAAAATGATCCCATATGTGGCATGAACTAAGTTAGAGACAATGTGCCCTCAATGGCCTCTTAGAATCTTACCAGCCACAGGACATCCCTATGTGTAATCCTACAAAGAAAGGAAAACCTATCACATGAAGGTGAAAGAAAAACTAAGGGAGACCAATCTTTAGTTAAGAGACTAAGAACACTCTGAACTCTGCCCCCAAAACCTCTAATAAGTAATGTCATGACAAAACATTTGGGCTCTGGTATCTGTGCCTACGGACGGCAAACTTACAGAGTCCTTTTGTCAGAAATGACCACACAGGTCAGTTCTGCAGTGATGGCTCACAGAATGACATCTTCAATTGCCCATTTACAGAACTCCTACTCACAGGCAGGTCTTTAGATTACCACTGGAGCCACTGGAGACAATTTCTCTCTGTCACAGCATCTGGGAAACTATCAACATCACCGTACAATGCACAGGTAATTAACAGGTGATGGCAAGTTAAGGCATTTCCCAGCCCAGATTTCTAATTGCACAAACTCCACCTATCTCAGCTTATTGCTCGCATTTTCTCATGGAGGTCAGCCAACCATCCCAAATATATTAGGTCCTTAAACTCTGAAAGCCATACACACACACAGTTTATAGAGTACAACTTCTTCTGTTCTTGCGATGTGTTACCAGATAAAACAATGTTGACCTTAGTTTTTCATCCAGGTCTGCTCACAGACAATGGTCAGAGAAAACATACAAATCTAGACCCTCAGCTAGGTTACTGACATCAGCATGTTGATCATTCTACACTTCCTCTCTGTTAAATGCGTTTCTTATATCCGACTCTTAAGAATGAAGTCCAAGGTACCTTTAAGTGTTCAAGGTCAGCCTCTATTTTACGAATGTACTCCATGATCTGGCTTTGTGAATCAGCACAAGCAGAGGGACTCTGGATCTCAAAACAGGAATCCTCCATAGCTCCCCAGTGCTGCTGGACCAGGAATTCTTGGGTGAACGGTGAAACAGCCCCGTCAGAATGAGCATTCTGGGGAGAAGGCTGCTGCTGGTGTCCAGAGTCCAGAGAGGGGATGCCTGTCCCGGGCTGAAGGGGGAACGAGGAAGCAACCTCGTCATCTGTGGAGCTCTCCTGCACCGGGTCATAGCCATCAAGGATCAGATAGGTTCCTACGGACAGAGACAGGACAGGTTGAAGAGGTTAGTACCACCTCCAACACGTCGGAAAATAGATGTGGGGTGATGTGCTGACACCTTTAAAAGCTACTGAAAAGTGAAAGTTAAAGTCACTCAGTCGTGTCTGACTCATTGCAACCCCATGAACTATACAGTCCATAGAATTCTCCAGGTCAGAATACTGGAGTGGGTAGCCTTTTCCTTCTCCAGGGAGTCTTCCAAACCCAGGGATCAAACCTAGGTGGTCCAAATTGCAGGCAAATTCTTTACCAGCTGAGCCACTAGGGAAGCCCAAGAATACTGGAGTGGGTAGCCTATCCCTTCTCTAGCAGATCTTTCCCACTCGGGAATCAAACTGGGGTCTCCTGCATTGCCAGAGGATCCTTTAACATCTGAAATAGCTTAAAAGCTACTAAAGAGGGGGAAAGGCCATTAAGTCCCAAATTTCCAAGTTACGTTTTCAGGACATCAGAATTTTCTTACTTCAGATTAAAGCTACACTTAGTAAACATTCCTGGTCATTCCGGAATAACTTCATGTTTGCTAGCATTTTACAAGTTAAAAGTTGAAAACTACCGAGTCCCTATATGATCTTACAACCACTTTCCCTGTCAAATATCAGCCTGGCCTCATCTCTCACCATTTTCTCCCAAAGCCTGTGCTCTCTAACCACAGAATGCCTGCTCTGGCCTCGCAGACTGTGTGCTCACCTCCTCTGCTGGAACACTTTACTTCTGGACACCCACACAGCGTCTTCCTTCCCTTCCCCTGGGTCTCTGCTCAAGTGCTACCTCACGAGAGGCCTTCTTCCCTGACCACCCTGTCCGTCCTCATTACTGTCTGAGCCCCTCAGTATGACTTATTTTTCTCTATCATCCTTAGTATCCGACATCTATTTATTTGGTAACTTATTTATTGTTACTCTTTCCCCAAGTGGTGGTGAAGCTTCATGAGAAGAGTGGGTTTTTCTGTGTTTTATTCACTGCTACATCTCCCAGGACCTAGGATGGGGTCCAGCATAGAGCAGAGACAGTATTTACTGCATGAAAGAATATACAGACACTATACACAGATACACAGACACACACATTAAGTAACGCTTGGATATCCAAGAAACATCGATTTCAGCACATAGGACAAATAACGACGATCGAAATCAAAGTTTAAATGTGAAAGGAACTTGCCTGAGATGCGCAAATTAACATCCTTCTCTTCCTTTTTAACTGCTCCATCACCTTCTGATGGATTATCATCACTATGTGCTTCACGGGCATCAAAAAAGTGCTCTCCACTCTCATCAAGACCCCCTTCTGGCTCTGAGGGAGGCATCTCTGGGGTCATAGTCATGTGGTCCATTACTAAAATGTCACTTGCCTGGCTCTCTTGGAATGCCAGTACTACTGAATCCCGTGGAGCAGAAGATTCAGTTGAAGTCCGTGGACTGTAACAAGTTGAAATGTCACCAGTTCCAGTTCTAAAGGGCATCTGTGCTTCAACAGGATGACAGGCCTTAATATTTTCAGGGTTCTGGGTTCCACTGTCTGCCTGCACCCCGAGAGAGGCTGTCCTGCATCTTGGAAAATGTGGCCAGTCTTCCTGAGTGCTCTTCTCAGTCAAGCCCAGCTGGTGTACCAGCAGCTGCTTCAACAAACCCACTAGAAGATTTAGGAAGTGGGGAGAACATATGCATTCACATAACCTCAGACAGACAGAATTAAATTAGAGGAATTATATTTTCTCTCTTAAAGCCAGTACCTTTTTACTAACATACAATAAAAAACACTAATTTCATTTTTTGATTGGTTTGAAAAATGAAATAAAACACCCATCTAGAGAATATTTAACATTAAACTAGACAAAAAAAAAAAAAACCTGAAGAATTCTCAATGGAGATTTTCCTATTATTCTCCTATTTTAAACTGTTAAATAACCAATACTATACCTGCCTCCACTTTTTCTTCCATATAACTGGAATAATACCCCCAAAGTACTTCTTAAAAGGATGTAGAAAAGCTGTATTAATCTAAACAAAAGAATCTGAAAGTTCTGCTTTTTCCAGAAGCACACACTATTTACATAGGCATTACTTTTTCTAATTTTATTAGAGACACAGGACATTTATTTTATCATCTAAAATAACCCAAAGAATCTCCTTAAATGGTGACAAAGAAAACAAAGCTGGCCTGTAAATTTAATTCCAATGTTTGATACCATGCATAATTTCAAAGGATAAGGAAATATTTATTAGTTTTTAAAAATGATCTCACTAAGGAACACAGCTTGCTGAAAACAGAACCAATTTAATTTTAAATGGGCCAGTGTATGCTGTGAGGCCACTCAACGAGAGGGTCAGTGGAACAATGTTAGTGAAACCATCAGAAATCATTACCACTGTTAACTCAATGAGTCAAGAATAGAGTAGGTCTTAAATGACTTGACCAATTCCCTACTTTCAACTGCCTTAATTTCTGTCTTCCCTTTAAATAAAGTCTCCACACGGGTTTGGGTCTTTGACCCTCTCTTTCTGCTCTGCAGTCACTCCCTGAAAGATGCTATGAATTCATACGGCTTTGACACTCAGAGCCACTTTTCTCCCTAACCTCCTCCAAAGTTCCAGTCTTAAAATTCCAACCTCCTGCTCATCCTTCCTCTTAAATGGCTTGCCATCCATTACCTACAACTCAACATGTTTTACAATTGAGCCCACAATCTATGGGCAAGGAAAAGAAGGAGAAAAGAAAGTATAGCAGTGGGCAGTGGCAGTCCTTTCTAATTTTTATTTCTGACAAGAAAACTGAAATTATCTCTAAATATTCCCTTTCCTTTGTCCTCACATCCAAAGAAGTCAATTGTTTTAAGTATTTGTTGGTTCCTCACTTCACTTTTATTTCTCTAATACCATTTCACCATTCTAGTCCAAACCCATTTAGCCTCAAGCCCAGACCACACCAATCCTGTTTCCATTCAAATCCTTCTGCAGCTCTCAGCCAGAATATTCTTTTTCATTACTAATACATACACTCCAGCTTAAAAACTTCAAATGGTTCTTTCTCTGCAGCCAGCCTATTCCCTTCCTCCAGTATACCTGAGACATGTGATGCACTCCTGTCTGTACCAGAGGTCCTCAACCAGGCTGGAAAGGTGGGGGGATAGCTAACAGAGTGGCAAAGACCACCCAGTCATGCACCTGTGTGTGTGTGTGTAGAATGGGCTGTGGTGAAGAATACTATAGTATTCATTCACAAGAAAAACAGAAGAAGATCTGTAGCTCAAAATAGTCCTCAAAACTCTGTGTGGTGCCACCCTTCAGTACAGTCTTCAGGGTCCACAACAGCTGTGCTCCACAAAGTGTCCTCCAGCTTTCTAACCTTGTCCCACAACTCCTTTAGCTTGTGTGGTCTCCCACACCGGCCAGCTGCCCTAATTACTGCTCTCTGAACACCCTCAGAGGTTTAGCCTTTTTGTTTTTGGTCCTACCATTCTTCTTATTTGAATGACTTCTATTTATTCTCTTATTAATAAATATCTATTTTGAGTCTTACCCATTCTTCAAGGGAGTAATAACAGCTCTCTTGTTTTCTAATGCCTCCCTTCTCTAGTCACTCAAAGCAGATCAATTTTGACATACCTATAAAGGTTATCTACTTAAGAAGGTAAGGGAAAGTTTTCTGTTATCTTCCAAACTAGACTGTAAAATTCTTGAAGGGAAAATTCAAGTTCATACTTTCTTGACTTTCCCGAAATGGTTGCATAGTACATTATAGAACTCTGGTGCTTAATAAGTATATCTGTGTTAACCTATGAAAAGAACTTACAATTCCTTAGTGCATCCAGCGCCCACCGTTCTTCCGAGATAGGCAAGTGTGGGTCTGGGATTGTGATTTGATAATTTACTCCAACTTCCTTTAGTGTCCCGTGTGCGTGCTCCTCCTTCACAAACTGTCTCTCAGCCACAAAAAGGTCATCTACTTCCGACTTCCCAGAGGTACCCAGCGAATGAGACTGAGGTTTTGATGACATTAAAGGAGACTCTAATCCCAAATCTCTGTCTGTTCAATGGAATAGAGAAAGCAGGATACATCTTAACAAAACTTTCAATGGGAAGCACCCAGAAAAATATTTGGAAAAAAATAACCACATGAGCTACAGAGATTGTCCACAAAGTAAAATGCATGCACTTAGTGTGGCATTATGATAGTACACAGAAGGCGCATGAGCAAAGTCTGTTAAAGTGAACAGCAGATGCCAGAACCTGCATAAACCAAAACAGTTAAGTCTCTTCACATTTTATTAACTAACATGTAGATTACTTTCTTCCTGGTTAACTGTGAAAAGCAGTTTACCTGGACTCTGCAGACCAGTAACTGAAATGTCATGATGTTCCACTTTTAATTTTGGAGGTTCTTCTTCATCGTTGTCTCCTCTACAAAAGAAAAAATAAATAAATAACCTTTTAGCTTAACAAGGTGCCTAAAGATCATTTCAACAAAATGTTAAGAATCATCCATCCTTTTTCTGATGCCACTCAGAAGCAGAGGCACACTCACTCGCACGGTGGTGGCTGTGGCAGTGGGATCGGCTTTGTGGACTGCTCCTTCACGGATGCGGCCATCCGACATATTAGGTCCTGCCAGCTGCATGTTTGAAAAGAGCAAAAAATACATACAGAAGGGAAAGGAAAACGAAACACATTTTAAATATACTCAGGCAGCAGAAATAAATCAATGAACTATACCAGAAACCAAACCAACAAACAAAAAACCCTATTTCTGCCAGAGGGTATCTTTATTTTGGAGACATACTATTAAGTAGAGATTACAAAAACTCTACACCTTAATGAAAAACCTAACAACATTATGGATACACTATCCATTAAAAAAACTTCACTTGACACTTGTAGAATTTTTTCTTTAGAAAAGATACTTTTCCAAATAAGAGACAAGAATACTGTAGTGGGCTGCCATGCCCTTCTCCAGGGGATCTTCCTTACTCAGGGATCAAACCTTTATCTCTTACAACTCCTGCATTGGCAAGTGGGTTCTTTATCACTAGAGCCACCTGGGAAGCCCAAGTAAGAGACAGGTATCTAAAAAACAAGTTCTTAAAAGAACACCTCTCAAAGAATACAGAGGAAGTATCTGTTTCCATACAGTTTTTGTTTCTCAAAGTCCTATTACAAAAGCAAGGTTAAGATTGTGGAATATTATATTCAGAATAACAGGACACAATACAACAAGGTAGCTATGTCCAGTACATACACAGTCTTTTCGGAAACTGTCTGTGCCACCAGTTCATAAATTTGGGCTCCATTATCAGACATGGAGATGACGAATAAAGCTTTGTTATCTGAAAAAAAAACAAGACAAATTTACTCTAATGATATGACCCACAGAGGCTGTGAAAGATGTTTCTAGTATGCTGGTACTATTGTGCATCTTAATCTAAGTAAAGGTTACACGTGATCACTCTGCAGACACTCATTCACTTAGTAAAAACTCAGCAAATACAACTTAAAAATTCTGCAAATTATTTTATCTTATACTATATACTTTGGCCACCTCATGCAAAGAGTTCACTCACTGGAAAAGACTCTGATGCTGGGAAAGATTGAGGGCGGGAGGAGAAGGGGACAACAGAGAATGAGATGGCTGGACGGCATCACCGACTCAATGGACATGAGTTTGAGTGAACTCCGGGAGTTGGTGATGGACAGGGAGGCTTGGCGTGCTATAATTCATGGGGTCGCAAAGAGTCGGTCGCGACTGAACTGAACTGATATACATTTAATACTTTAATAAGACAAATATTATAAAAGCTAACACTAATTCCACAGTAATTTATTAAAAACAAAAAAGTGTCTATTATCTAAATTATTGAACTAAACATTCTTTTTGCATGTATTCCATATTGCCCTTTTGCTAAACGGCTAGTTGGTAATATTCAGTAGGTATTGATGAAATGAGGTCATAAATGTATCTTACCACCATGGAATTAACAATTTTAAAAAGGGATCTTCATTATTAGTACTGTTAATGTGTAACTTTCTAACTTCAACTGATTTTTAAAAAACCTAAACCACACCTACTTCTCCTGTTTTTGCTTTTCCCCACCCCCATATCAAAAGAGGAAAGCCCTGTCAATGGCTAAATTCAATATTTCTTTTGGCAAATGTCACATTGCAGTTGAGAATATAAGCATTATTTTCAAATATCTTCTGATATTGATTTCTAATATAATTCCACAGTGATAAGAAAACAGACTCTATGATTTAATACCTTTAGACCATAAAATTTTCCACCCAGTTATGTGTCCCTGGATAAGCTCCAGTATCTCCTGGTTTATAGTCTATGGGAACTTGAATTTCTATCCTGTTGTCGTGTGCAAATTATATAAATCTTAATTATGCTGAATTGGGTCACAGTGCTTTTCCAGTCTATTATATCCTTCTACTTTTCTGTCTGTTCATTCTGTTAATTTTTGAGAGTTTGATATTGAAACTCCAACTAAAACTCTTTTCTACTTAAAAAAATAATCATAATATATAGTGGAACCATATATAACTTTGTTTTGTATTTTCCAAGTCTCTGGTAAAGGTGTTATCATACTTTCATAATTTAAAATAAATAAATATTTTATCTTCTCAAAAAAATAAATAAAAATAATCTAAAAAAATAAGTCTGTCTGATATATTAGATGCTGCCCAATTCAAATATATTTTGCCCAAATAAACTCCTGAAGTTTTTAAAGAAACTAACAAAATAATGAAAGCCTTTTCAATGGCATTAGCTCCAATTCACCATCTTTACTGACTTGAACATGAAATAAAGATCAGAGTAATACGCAGAAAAGTTTTAAATGTGAAAAATTATTCAGAGAATCTAAGCATCCTAAGTAATTTTGGGATATAAACTCATAATTCACATTCTAGGCAGCAAACGCATTTCACTTGATCTGTATAAATAAAAGGAGCAGAACTCCATGCCAGCTATGCAACTTAGACAACACTGAGTGTCTTATGCAATGTCATGATGAACCTGGAGATTAGTGTCATTCAGCGGACATACTTGCCTGTTGCCACTTGTCGAACCAACACCGTATTCAACTTGATGACAGGGCTAAATGTGTGTTTACTGTCAGCTGTAGATGCCAGAATCTTACTGTGACACCTTAACACCAGTCTATCATCCTGCTTTTGTAACAATACAAGAATATCTTCCAGCAGCAATGTATATAGATCTAATAATAAAAATGTAGGAAAAGGTGATTAGTACAGAAACTGAGACGTGTTTTATAAACTTTATAACAATCTGACATAGAAAACTGATTTCTGGTAAATCTAGTAAATTTTAAAAATTGACTTGCTATTGTGTTTTTTAATTTCATTTTTAATAATTCATTTTTAAAGTATCACAACAAATAAAAAAACAATGGTTCTTCATCACAGATAGTTTGAGATAGAGAAGTTTAAAAGAAGCTTAGCCTGATCAGCATACAAAGATGGAGACAGGACTGGATAATGACAGAATTCTCTGCTTCATTCCTAGATAAATATTTAACACATTTCACATGTAAAATAATCACATAAACAGATTTTCTGTAAATGTATAAATAATACAAAGTACCACTGCTAACTGCTGTAACTGAAAAATGTGAGTGGATGTCTTTTCTCTTTGGCATAAGAAAACTTTCCTATTTTTTTTCCTTCTCTGTTCTCCCCCAGATTGGCAGACAGTACACCTACCAATAGTTTTATCTCTATTCACCTTCCAAACCAATGGGCCTTCGTGAATCATCTTCCTTTTTGTTAAATCCAAATTCTGCCAAAATAAGGAGAATTATACACAAATTATTTCCAAGCACATAGATGATATTCCGTAGTGTCTCCTTTCAAGAAATTCCTAATATTAAAGACATCATTTACATTCACTATTATTGATATCTGTCAGCTATTGAAAATAGAATAAAAATCCAGTTAAAGTAAGCTGCATAAAACATTCTAAAAAGGAAAATGCATCTTGTAGAAAAATGCTCGAGTAAAGTCTTCCCAATCTCACTCTAAACAGATGACAATAGCTTAATAAAAACGAAGCAAACATTCAGTGTCCCTAGAGTCTCAACACCCTTCCTTATTTTTTTCTGTGCATAACTAACTAAATCATGGCTTATGCATATGAAGCCTCTGAGTTCTAGGCTCTCGTTCCAAAAAAAGCTCTAAGAACAGCATTTAGAGAAGTCCAGGAAGTACTCAGGCTTGCTCTAAATATTAATAACTTGAGAGAATCACCTTTTAGTATAAGCAGCTCTAGAAAAATCTTAAGTCTCTGGAAGTTAGGAAGCTCAGCATATCAGCATGTGTTTTGATAAGCTGTTATGTATGATACAAAAGTCTATTTTAATAGTCATCAAATAAATCTGCCAAAAGAACCAGTGAAACAGTACAAGAAAGACTTAAAATCCTCAGAAGTTAATTAACACAAAAACTCCACGTACAAGAAATAGCAATTCATAAATATTTTACTATCATTCCAGTAATGGTTTCAACTTTAATACTTTGGAAGAGCTTCATAGAAAAATAATTATATTCCTTAACTCAAAAATCTGGAAAGTTCCAACAGTAAACAGCCCTACTCTTACTCAAACCATAGAGTACAATAAAATTAAACAATAAGGAATGTTCCTTAGTCTCCTGCAAATTCTTGTCACAAAAACTTAGTTTCATACAAAATATTCCTCTGATGAAAGACTAAAGCAGTCTTTACACACAGACCAAGACATTTAAAAGGAAGAAAAGAATCCTTAGTATAGACAATCTATGATATAAGAACTCCTTCAGGTGACGTATGTTCCCACTGAGATGTTAATCATCTGCCAGGACTTCAGTAAATTTTATTTTTAAGTAATGATTAGACCATCTCTTACCCTGAGCTCTTCAACATTTGGGTATTCTGACAACTTCAGATTAGAGGTATCAAGGCGACGCTGATAATCTTCCAAGCGCTGAAAATCAGAGAGGACAGAGCTAAGGTTACTCCTTTGGAGATCAATGACCTCCCTGTTTCTTAATTGAATGCGGACACTCCCACTGCATTTACTGAGCGCTTGCAACATCAGCCACAACTGACAACTCACTCTTTCTTAAAACACTCCCTTCTTCTGGCTTTGGTGATACTACCCTCTCCTGGTTTTCCTTCCACCTCTTTAGCTATTCCAATCTTTTTTTCAAACTCTCTGGCCTCTAACTAGCTTGTATTTACTTTCTAAATAGTAAATCATGTACATGGTACAAAATTCATAAAGTAATATAAGCCACACACAAAAAAGGAAGTCTCCCTCTATGCTTGTCCATGCTTTCCCCACCCCCAGTTTTCTCTAAAGTAATCACTAATACCCATTTCTTGGGTAGCCTATGAGGAAAATTCTAAGCAAAAAAGAACACATGGATAGAAGTTAGCTTGCCTCTGTGCATGCTGTGTATAGATATACTCTTTTTAAAAGAAATATATGGTAACATAATATTTTCATACGTGTATCACTTATTCAAAAATAACAATATAGTCATATACACATTTCTGTGTGTGCATCATATCAATATACCTTGGTGATGGTTCCATTAGCAAATAGAGAGTAGGCTCATTTTTTCAGTGGCTGTGTGGTATTCAACTTTGTGAAAAACCTATAGTTGAATTACATCTTACTAATGGACATGTATATTAGGATCCACTTCCAGAGGAAGAATGGTTGGATTAAAGGGTACATGCATTTTTCCCAAGATTATAAAATATTTCTAAATAGAAAGGTCGGCATGTATATAGTAAATGCCCATGTACTCATCTACATTCCACAATTAACATCTGCTATATCTGTTTGATTATGTATCTGTCCATCTACTCATCCCTCTATCTATCCATCAATCCATTTGATATTTTGGATGTGTTTAAAAATAAGTTACTGATATAAGCACACTTTAAACATTTTATCATTAACAGAGCTAACAAGAGTTCAATATCATTAATGGGAGTTCAATATTTGTTAACAGTTTTTTTCTCAAAGTAAAATTTATATACAGTGAAATGTACACATTTTAAGTGTACCTTTCCATGAGCTTTTACCAATGCATATACTTACGCATTCAAACTCCTATCAAGATATGAAATATAGCCATCACTTCAGAAGGCTCTCTCATACTTCCTCCTAGCTAATATCTGTCCCCACATCCTCAGTGACAAACCACTTCTCTGATTTTTTTCCACCATAAATTAATTTAGCTAGGTCTTGGATGGCATCACCCACTTGATGGAGGTGAGTTTGAGTGAACTCCGGGAGTTGGTGATGGACAGGGAGGCCTGGCGTGCTGTGACTCATGGGGTCGCAGAGAGTCAGACACGACTGAGCGACTGAACTGAACTGATAAGTTCACTAAACAGAATATATATATATGTAGTCTTTTGTGTCCAGTTTCTTTCACTCAGAATAATGTTTGTAAGATTCACCCATTATTGCTGGTATTACTTTAGTTTATGACTATACTACATTTGGTTTATGCTACAAATATTCCGGAAGAAGTCTATGGGCATATATCTCCATTTCTCTTGGGTACATCACTAAGAAGAGAATGTTGGATCAAAGGATGAACATGTGAATATGTGTTTTTTAAATTTAGATATAAATTTCTAATTTTCCCTCTGGGATTATAACATTTTGCATTATAAACAACAAACTTGAAAGTTCCTATTTTTCCAAAGTTTTACCAACAGACTGAATGAATGAGCAAACAAGTAGCTAGAGACGCTTAAGAGAACCAAGTACAACTCTGACGTCCCACCACAAACTCATCTGGACCCACCTACTACATGAATAGGTAAGCAGTGTTCCGCCCTTCATTAGGTAACAACAGCTACAAAGGTTACTGAACAGGCTCTGGGTAACACTAATTTAACGTTTTTATTCTTACTGTCAACCTGTGTCTTCATTCTTTTCCTTCTTACCTGCTTGTTCTCTGCCTCCTTCACAGCCTGGTTCACATAATTTAAGATCTGACGACAGTGATCTGCAGCTTTCTTCACCTTCTCCCTTTCTGTTGGCCACTCTAAATATGGTGAAAAAATCCAAAATGTAAAACAGAGGAAATCAGAAAAGAATATAAGCATATATATACATAAAGGAGATACTACTTTTACCACTTTATTTCAACAGCATGAAAGCATACTAAGACCCTGAATATTTTATAACCAGGATAAAAAACCTATAGCAGACTCTCAATTTAGGTAGTCTTTGGACAGGTAAGACTTCTTATCACAGTCTTTAAGCATAAATACTAATTTTTAAAAAGAAATCAAATGTGAGGAGTGAGGCTTTATATCAAGTATCAAGTCCACCCCAAGAAGCGGGTTTCATTCACATTGTAAACTTATATAAACGAGACTTCTTTCTCCTTGCAGTTTCAAAGTGCACAGCCTACAAGATTATGTACAGTTGACTAGTTAAGCAATATTTTTGAGTGATAAAATAATTAAAAATAGCTCCAAAATAAGTTTCTTTAAAATTGGGATTAAAGAAAGAAAATAACTTAACAATACTTGTTATCATTAAAAGAAGATGAAATTCACCAAAATGTATTGAGATTGTGTTGAGGTTATGTTTTGGTAAAGAATACCAGATCAGAATGTTTGAAATTATAATCCTCTAAACAATATTTCAATTATACTGAATAAATATATTAAAGTATAAAAATTACTGTGTATATTTTCAAATTCCCAGGCATAAAAAATAGGCATTTAATTGCACAGAAGTATTGAGAACTAAGTAAGTATAAGAACCTAAAGCTCAATTGAGAAACTGAGTTTCACTTCATATTTTAAAACGAGAGTTGGAGTGATAATACACTGATTGGACTTAATGAAAGTACATTATCAATAGATATAAAACATCTCTTCAACCTGGTATAGACCTTCACCAAAGGAAACATGATGATACATGCTAGAGGAAGTATTGGTAAACTTTTTCTATTTTACAGGCCAAATGGTCTTTGTCACAACTATTTAACCCTGTGTTGTACAGCAAAGGTAGTCAACAGATAATATTTCAACAAGTGAACATGACTATGTTCCAATAAAACTTTACTTACAAAAATATGTGTGAGCCAGATTTAACCAAGATCCATAGACTGTGTAAACCCTGTGCAGGAGCTACTAATGGAGCACATTAAATCAAATAGCCTGAAGACAACTGAATCTTGCTAGAATATTTTGCCATACTACTTGGAAATTCAAAGTGCCAGACACCAGGATGCTGTGAGAGATTATTCAGCAAAATGTGTTTTTGCTGTTGTTGTTCTTAAGCTCTTTCAGTGAGAATGTTGTACCTGTGTATTTGGCGATATTGTCCAAGAGAAGAGGGTACTTAGTAAGTCTCTGCATTTGAGTGGGAATGATATCCTTTAGCTGCAGACGACGACACAGTGGATTACTCTCAGCATCCTAAAATTAAAGGCAAATAAGTGAATTTGTAATTATTAGGACTATAATTCCTAACATGCACCATATATTCATCATACAAATGTCTTCAGCATCATAGTTCTGGTTATTAAATCAAGACTTAAAACCTGCCAGGACATGCCACTGAAACACTCCACTCCTGTTTTCTCCTTGAATCATATAACGTAGCCTTTCAGTTCAGTTCAGTTCAGTCACTCAGTCGTGTCCGACTCTCCGTGACCCCATGAATCACAGCACGCCAGGCCTCCCTGTCCATCACCAACTCCCGGAGTTCACTCAAACTCATGTCCACAGAGTCGATGATGCCATCCAGCCATCTCATTCTCTGTCGTCCCCTTCTCCTCCCGCCCCCAACCTTTCCCAGCATCAGAGTCTTTTCCAGTGAGTCAACTCGTCGCATGAGAACTTAGCCTTTATCACTCAGCAAATGGCTCTATGCTATCTGTTTATGCAAGGATTGCCAATATCCACAATCATCTCTAAGAACTGCTTTCTTGTGAAAGAAGTTTTATCTTTACATACTAAGAAAATCTAGTTATATCTTCCAATGACTGGCTTTCCTACCAAAAGTTAATCAGTTAATCTGCTATCTGCCACTCCAAGTAGGAACAGTAGATCAGAGATATATCAGCTCAGCTGTAACAGAGGTCTGCAAACTTCTCAATAATATGCCAGACATGGCTTTGAATGTCATCAGTCTCTGTCACAACTATTCCATTCTGCTGTTTTAACACAAAGCAGCCAGAGACAATACCTAAGAAAGGAATGAACTTGGCTCTGTGCAATAGAGTTCTAAGAAGGCCTCCAAGATTCCAATTTTCTGGTGTACAACCTGTATAACCCACTCCCTGCCCTTGAGTGTGGACAGAACCTATCAATATAATGGGTTATTGCTCCTGTGATCAGGTGACTATCAACTCTGAGTCAATCAAAAAGGAGATTGTCCTAGGTGAGACTGATTTAATCAGAGGAGTCTTTAAAAGCAAGCTCTGTCAGAGAGACACGTTCCTACTGGCCTGGACGAGAAGGACACATCTTATAAACTGCCTACAGGGGCTGTGTGGCAAAGAGATTTGGGCGCTTGCTAGGAGCCCAGAGCAGTTGCTAGCCAACAACAGCAAGAAGACAGGGTTCTCGATTATACATGTACAAGGAAATGAATTCTGCTGACAACTAGTGAGCTTAAGAGAGTCCCAGATGAGAACTGCAGCTGCAAGTGATACTTTGATTTCAGCCTGATGAAAGCATGAAGAAAGGACACAGATCAACTGTATTTGTACTCTTAAACTACAAAACTGTGACATGATACATCTGCATCAAGTTGCAACATTTCTGGTGATTTGTCTACAGCAATACAAAATAAACTGTGTTCCAATAAAACTTTATTTATAAAAACAGGGAAGAGGCTGGATATGGCCCATGGGCTCTAGTTTACTGATGGTTATCTATATCAATATATAGCCCAGTAAGCATGACTGCTGTTTGACTCTTCTCTGGGCTGGCTATAAGGCCCTTCTTATGTTTTGACAGTTTTATGTCAATAGTGTACATGGCCATTTCCTGCCAATAACTCCAAGGCAATGTGAACTTCTATGTCAAATATTTTAATCCCATCATATATTCTTTGTAATTCACCATTACAGTATCACCTTTATATCCTCCAGTAATTTAACAGATAATGTATGGCTTAAAAAATGTAAACATAGATATAACCCTTATGCAAAATTTTAGCCTTAGAATTCCCCTAGTTCATTCCATAATTGACCCCCCCAAAAAACTGCATTTTTTTGTTTGTTTGTTTGTTACATGACTCACTCAACTCACTTGCACAAAAGTCTGGAATCGAGAATCCTTTTTCTGGCGAGACTTTATCATTTCCAGGGCAAAGGGTTGGTTACTGCAAAAGGTAGCGGCAGCATGTTTCAACTTTTCCTCCCCGGGTCCACTGAACTGTGCCAAGAACACAAAGAACACAATAGAGAATGGGATACTGAGCTTATATAAGGCCAGGCAAAATGAGAGACAGCCACAATCCTTCCAATATCCCAGTAAGTATCCCCAAGCAATAAGGAGCAGAAATCTACATATTTAATGTGGATTATCAAGGATTCTCCACTAAAAAACTTCTGACTCCGACGTATCCAGACCTTTTTTGATCATCGTCTAGTATTTTCTTGTTCATAGCTTACCATGACTTACTACCTTTTCAGTCTATCCCACTTCTAAATCTGACAGAAAGGTTGACACCTGGGGAATATGAGACACAAATGCTTAAAAGACTGAGATTAAAATTTGATTTTCTTAGAATCTGACACCTTCACAAAAATTACTGTCTTACTGCTGTAGGAAGAAAATCCTTGGGATTCAAGCTTACTTTCTTACTTATGAAATCCAGGGCAGGTCATAACTTCTCTGGGTCACAATAAAATTAAATTACCTCCACTTCACCTACGCAGAAGGTGGAGCTCCATCCCTTAAATTTCTGTTAGGGAAGATTCATGAGCCTATGAACCTCTTTTACTAAAAATTATACTTTTTACTGGCTTTCCAGGTGGTGCGACTGGTAAAGAACCCACCTGCCAATGCAGGAGATGCTAAGAGATGTGGGTTCAACCCCTAAGTTGGGAAGATTCCCCTGGAAAAGAGGATAGCAACCCACTCCAGTGTTCTGGCCTGGAGAATCCCCATGGACAGAGGAGCCTAGTGGGCTAAAGTCCATGGAGTCGCAAAGTGTCAGACACGATTGAGTGACTAAGCACAGCACAGCACAGGGCACTTGTAGGTAAACTCTCAGTACTTTCCTCTTCAACTATGAAGCATACAAAGTGGTGTTTTAATAGGTTGCTCCAAAGTTGTATTCTTATTTTAAATATGACACTCAACATATTTAGAGATGAGACTGGCAGAATTTTTGGTATGTTAGTCAATCTAGGTACCAGGCAATTACTAACAGCAGCTGGGTTTACAAAAGAAAATAACGCCCCAGCCTCAAGCAGTTTTACAGTGGTTTTACTAGCAGCAAAAGTACATATAAGGTGATCTCATGGGAGCAATACTGGAAAAATACTCTCCAAAACTATTTTTAAAAGATAAAATAAATCTAGACACATATTTATGATTTCTGCTTTTAGTATTTCTGGCCAATGCTTTGCCGTAAATTAACCATTCGTACCTAGCAGCAACTAACCAAACTGGTTAGTCCATTTTCCTCAATGCTTTTCCTCAATCTCTTATAGGCAAAACACACTGGTCAAGAATACAATTCTTTTTACATGCTCTAAAATAAATTTTCTGTCCCACTTTTAAGAGGTATCTTTATTTCACATATAATATTTATGTAGTCCAAAGAGCTATTACAAGAGGACCAACTGCACTTTTGTACTTTATTAATGATGAATCTCACTTGACACTTGGTGTTAAACATTATTTATATGAGATGTAAATTAAACTGCTTCAGAATCAAGATTGATATCTTAAGTCCATATGACTCACAACTTTTTAATCCAAATGGAGAAGAAAATTGATGCTACGCTATGTCATACTACAAATTTTCTATTTCAAGTTTGGTAGTGTGCTGCCAAGCCCACAGAACTCAGAGATCAAGAAACAAAATGAGTCACACGACCACAGAGTAGCCACACAATAAGCTGAATTTTCAAGGAAGTTAAGTCCCCTTAACAACAATAATGCCAGCATGGGTCTAAGGAGAAAATGCTTTGGAAAGTTCAGTAAATGCAAAGTGAGACTAGATTAGGATTCCCTGATCCTGTTTTACATGTCAAGTGGCTAATCATTAAGAAATCTACTAACAGATTAGTAGATTCTGAGTCATGGTCTCACCATCAGTGAAAAGAGTAAGATGAAGATTGTTCTGGTCAACTTTCCAGTATTTAATCTTTTTAAAAGTTATCATTGTAAAATTGCCAAAATCTTTCGTCATTTCCTCAAGCAGTCTACGTACTGAAGTAAGTATCTGCTGGCATATCTAAACAGTTCCTGTTCAACCAGTGTTAAAATTTTGGGAACCAAGTCACATGTTTAACTACTACTCACAGACTTAACTATAGGACTTTCTTTAAGCGTCTACATCAAACCCACTTTCCTGTCGGAAGATTTTCTGTATGCTCCAGTTTAGGTGTCCCTGCTATCTATTTCCAAAATAACCTGTTATTCTCCCCTTTTTGTAACACTAATCACACTTGAAATAATGACTATTCTTTTTCTCCTACTGATTATAAGCTCCACAAGGGCAGGAGCTGTATCTGTTCTGACTGCCACTGTATCCCCAGTGAGTATATGCTGACAGAGAGTCAGCCAGAAAGATAAATGCAATCTGCCAAGCAGCTACTATAGTCTCTGAACTCTCTTTCCTTTAACTGTAAATAAGGTTAAGTAATTTTCACTTTCCTGCTTTTGTGATGGTAGCTCTCGATCTGTAATTGTCCAGTGTTTTACAGTACATTTCTGAGATTTTGACAACAAAAGACAGTTAAAATTCCACATCAGTTAAATTATTTTTATCAAGGTCCATTTTACTCTACATTCTTTAAAACATGAAGAACTATTACCTCGAATTTCATGAGAAAAGAGCATATAGTTAAATGGGCCCTTATTAGAAGACTATTAAGAATACACACTTGGACCTTTTTATCTTTACATTAAAGGATGAGTTTGCATACTTGGGAAGGTCAGCAGCTTAACCTTAAATCTGATTAAATGCCTATGAAAATTTTTAAATGAAATCGCCAATATCCTTACCCAAATCAGCAAATCTTCCCCAATCTGATCAATAACAGAGGTCTCATTCCTCTTCCGAATAGCCTTCATTTGCTCATTCAACCCAACTAAGCGGGGGGAAACAATGATGAAAAAAAATTAAGCATACATTCATTTCAGGCTGAGATACGTAGTATCATGAATCTAAATTTTTTAAAAAAGGATTTTCAGAGTAGTATAGCTTCTTCCCTCATAGCTCAGTCAGTAAAGAATCCGACTGCAATGAAGGAATCTGCCTGCGATACAGGAGATCCGGGTTCGATTCCTGGGTCCAGAAGATCTCCTGGAGAAGGAAATGGCAACCCACTCCAGTATTCTTGCCTAGAAAACCCCATGGACAGAGGGCTACAGTCCATGGGGTTGCAAGAGTCGGACACAATTTAGCGACTAAGCCACGTAGCTTCTAATTGCCTTAAATATAAATCTGGACATAATTCCTATACATCTACATATTTTTAGTTCTATATGAAAACCAGTTGCCAAAGCATAAAATAATGTGGAAACTAGCACATTATATACGGTACAGGGGCATCAAATGCGCATTTAACCTCAAGATTCCATCTGTAACCAGCCATGCTTGTAAGAAAACAAAGTTCAACTGCTCAAGTGACTCCGCCCACTATTCCTCTCAAAACGTGTGTTCCCACACAATGGACATCATCATGCTCAAATGTGTCAAGCACACTGGTGAAACTCAGGATCACCCACACAGGAGCAAAAGGCAACTATTTGGTGGGTGGGTGTTGCTAGGTGGTGATGGCATCCTTAATGAAAGAAAGACTAAAAGTAAGGGTCCTGGAGAAACAGTGACTTAAAAAGAGAGGAACTGATACTATTGTCTCCAAAGCCCAAGATGACTACAACCAGGGACAGACAGCAGCACTGATTTTTAATGTATTCATTCAAGCATTCCAAGCAACAAAACCATAAAATAATTTAATTCCTGAATGTTTTGGATTATATGCTATATATCACTACTTACAAAATATATTTATACATATACAGAGTATATATTTTAAAAAACATATATAATGTAAATAATCGGGAATTTCCAAGCGTAATTTAAACTATTTATGTTTTTTGTCTTAGGCATTGTCTTAGGCATTTGTTTTAGGCCCTAAGTTCTGTGTTAATACTCTGAATTTAAAAAGTTGATGTGGTGAAAGTAAGGAACTGAGGAGAAATTCAAAGATCCAACTATTTCTTTATCTTATGCTCACATATAATTATAGAATTTCAGGAATGCCAACATGGATACATTTATTTATAAGATTTTACTGTTATGGTGCCTTTTTATACCAACAATCATTTATCTATTGGAAATGTCAGGAACAAAGATCAGACTCAATTTATCTTACTGTGAAGTTGAAGAATATCTTCTAAGTTTGAAAAAATTTTCCGCAGTTCTGAAGGTGACAAAATTCCTTCTCTGGACACTCGCTGATAAAACACTTGATCCAGAACCTTCAATGTTCGAACATGAGCTCTTTCAGTGTAGAACAATTCTAAGCAGAAAAATAGGAAACATAAAATGTTACCTTACTTAGACTGAGATCAAACATAGGCTTTGGCTGAAATTAAGAATGAAATGAGTAATATAATCATTATTTATAGTTTTGACAGGATATGGTATCTCTGAAGTCACTTCTTAATTCCATGAAACTCTACTAGATACTGGCTCTAAGAGTTGAATACTGCTAAATGAAAAGTATCATTTAAAACTATTCTGAACCGACAAGATAACAATGTACTCTGAAATCCACTGGTTGCCAGCACCAACCAATCACCACTACAACATGAGAAAACTATAAGTCCAAATATCACACAGTCTTTGAACTGAACCCTCTTCAGAAGCAACAGCATTCTATGCTATCTAGCTTGCCTATTAACTCTCTTTAATTAGTTAAGTAGGCTGCACTGGGTGTCGGCTGCTGCCTGTGGGCTTTCTCTAGCTGCAGCAAGCAGGGGCTACTCTCTGGTTGCGGTGCGTTGGCTTCTCATTGTGGTGGCTTCTCCTGTTGCAGAGCACAGACTCTAGAGCGCAGACTTCAGCAGTTGTGGCACACAGGCTTAGTTGCCCCACAGCGTGTACGATCTTCCAGGACCAGGGACTGAACTCATGTCCCTTGCATTAGCAGGTGGATTCTTAACCACTGGACTACCAGGGAAGTCCTGCCTACAGACTCTTATTTCTAAGGCCAAGCTTTTTAATTTCACCGTGTATCAATGCTGCTAGAGACAGACATGTATTTATTCAGATCAAAACTTAAAGATAGTAATAGGTACAGCTTCTGTGTCACATAAGCTAGGGTAAAATAAAGCATACTACACAAGGATAAAGGAAAACCTAGATTTTAGTTTTCTTCCCATCACTTACCAGCTGCATGATCTTGACTAATTCAATTAGTTAGTCTGAGCCTTGGCTTTCTCACTTATAATCTATGCACAAAAAAATAACAGAGCCTGAAAGTAAAGTGAGGGCACAAGTGTTGTCTAAATGATTTTTCACATTTAAGCCTATAATGATATGAATTTTAAATAACTTGAATGCTATACACATTTTCCTTTTAAATTATCAATAAGAATCATACAATCACTTGCATTTTTAAGTTGGAAAGTTCAGGGATCATCTATTAATTTCCTCTCTGTTCAAAACAAACGGTGAGTATAAACTCTGAAGCAAACTCCAAGGTTTGGGGTTGGTTTAACTCTAATAAAATGCAATATATGTGAATAACAAAAATGAATTAAACTCACCATTAATTACTTCCTGTCTTTTAATCTCACAAGGCTTTAGTCCCAATAATACTTCTCGACTGACGAGCTGTTGCCAGTTGGGTGGATCTGTCTCTAAGTCATTTTCAAACTGTTCATCCTCACTCTGACTTTCTCCAAAAGCTATGCTGTCAAACCTGATGAAGAACAAATAATGATTTCTATTTCAGGACATCACATGGACAATGGGAGACAGCACAAGTCTTTATGTTACAGTCAATCAGTCAGATTTCTGAAGTATTACTTAGCAGAACCTGAAACATCATCCTCCCTTACAAAATAGTTTACATGTGTTATGAACGCCTCCATAAATTTTTAAATAGTTGTGTTTATTAAGAAATTTCTTTTATACTATCTAACAGATTTGTGCATAGGGCTTTTTTTCCTTTAAAACTAGGACTTTAGGGGAAAAAAAGATATATTTCTTAAAATATGCCCCACTGAAAGCTACTTTAGAATTACTTACTTTCGAAAGGGCTTTGGTGTCCCATGTTCAGTCACTCTAAAACAATGGAGAATAGACAGTCAACATACAAATAAAATGGTGATGAAAAAATTGATGACAAAGATATTCAAAATTGTGTTAAACCACAGTGACTGATAAATAATTCTTCTGGATACTGTAATGACTTAATATCAAATAAATTAAAAACATTTCAGTACCTAATATTTACTACCAATAAATTCTATTTCTTTCCCCAAAAAAGCATGTAGAAAAAAAACACTACTAAGTATAGGCATACTATACAGTGAGAAACTTTTAAGCAATGTCCTAAACACACCTAAGACACCACTGAATTACCTTTCCATTTCCCATTCTTCCTCCTGCACCTGGTCTAATGGAGGAGGTGGGAAATCAAAGATGGTGTTGGGAGTACGAGGAGTGCCATCCAAGGAGTCTCCAGATGCTGGCGTTTCTCCAGCTTGTTTTGATCCTGAAAAGACAAAAGTCAGACATTCAGATGGTGTTAATAAGGACAATGTCTAAAAAAAAAACAAACCAGTCCCCCAGAAAGCTTCAGTCTCACCCATGGTCACATTCTTGCTTAAACAACTGCAGGTTAGCTAGAAACAAAATTCTAACATAAAATTTTTACATGCACTAAAAAATAAACTGGAATATCATTTTTCAGTTCAGTTCAATTCAGTCGTTCAGCTGTGTCCGACTCTTTGTGACCCCAAAGACTGCAGCATGCCAGGCTTCCCTGTCCATCATTTTTATGCAGCTTTAAAAAAATCAACACAAGACACGGCAACTACTAGGAAGAGCACATGATGTGGAGAAACATTCTCTATGCCCTTTCTCACTGCAAGCACCAACCTTTCTCATGCAAATTCTAGTTATCATGATGGTCTACCTCCAAATAACTTCACACTGCTCATCTCTGAAGAGTTTGCTCACTGAGTCGTCCCATTTTCACTTCCCTTCCTTTTTTTCTTCCCACTTTTTAACATCTATATTATTATTCCTAGTTATCTGTTATTCCCTAAGTTTAAATGATGGAGTTTTATATATATATATATATATATATATTTGTTCCAACAAGGTGTTAAGTGTCTTAACTTTCCTCTATGTCACATTAGGTATTTGTGTCCGTATCCTTCTCTTTAATTATATTTCTTTCCTTTTACCTTTCATGTTTTTCAGTTACATTTTCACTTGTATCCTTAAAGGGATTTTTTACATTTCCATTCTGATCTGCAGCCACAACTAAAAATATTCTATGCTTCGCCTAATAGGTTGATTCTAACAGTCTGAAAAAAAAAATAATGTATTTACATTATTGTGACCAAACACATATTGTAATACAACATACCCTATACATATTATTCTTGCCAGGTTAAGAGGCAGGTTAGGTTAGGATTATGTTTTCTTTTCTACTGGTCCAATGATATAACTCCTCGGTCACTTGAAATAGAATGTTTATTACATTAAAGTCATACACTCCATCAATCACTTTCAGATTATGCCACTGTTTGCTTCATGTTTCAATCATGAAGTCTTCCCGTCACCAGCCACCTGTGGAAGCACAGAAGCAGCTATCTTGGCCCTGTTAAGCTTTCAGATGGCTGGCTGACATCCTGACTACAACTTTATGAGAGATTCCAACCCAAAACTGCCTAGCTAAGCTGCTCCTGAGCTCCTCATGCGCCAAAAATGTGAAGTAGTAAATATTTTTTGCATGTTATGCCATTAAGTTTTGGGATAATTTATCACAAAGTAATTGATAATTAATAAAATAGTTATATGTAACAGTTATATTAAGACTTCTTGGTCTCTGCTCCTTTTTCATAACATGCTATTCTTGCTGTAGATATAATAACCTCTTTAACTTCTTCAAGAATACTATCTAATTAGGAGGTATTTTTACAAGTTCTTACTTATTACCTAAATTGTTTTCTGATAGTGGCAGTTTTTCTGTTTCTTTTGTATTTTCCTCTTTATGCCCTGAATAGGTTTGGCAGTATGTATTATCTTAGGTCTTGACTCTAATAACTTCTGCCAAAAGTGAGTAATGTTGCATATTTGTAAGAATGCAAGACTTAGCAGCTTACTTAACTTTCCTGTTCTGCTATGTAGAAGTAGGGTCCTTTCAGCTAGGAGCTCCTCCGAGTGGCATAAGCCCCTGGCATGTCTACTGCCAGGCTTTAGGTCCCCTAAAGTGAGCTTCAGGGCACTAATACCATGGAGGCCTTAAAACCTGTGTACCATGGCCCTACACAATTCACTTAGCTTGTGCCAAGTCACGTCCATCTCTTTGTGACCCC
This sequence comes from Moschus berezovskii, assembly GCF_049115385.1. Lineage (NCBI taxonomy): Eukaryota > Metazoa > Chordata > Mammalia > Artiodactyla > Moschidae > Moschus > Moschus berezovskii. The sequence goes on along the minus strand of NC_142473.1, from coordinate 35,275,609 downwards.
GTGGACTGCAGCATGCCAGGCTTCTCTGTCCTTCACTGTCTCCCCGAGTTTGCTCAAACTCTTGTCCACTGAGTCGGTGATGCCATCCAACCATCTCATCCTCTGTCGCTCCCTTCTCCCCCTGCCCTCAATCTTTCCCATCATCAGTGTCTTTTCCAGTGACTCAGCTCTTCCCATCAGGTGGCCAAGTATTGGAACTTCAGCTTCAGCATCAGTTTTTCCAGTAAATATTCAGGGTTGATTTCCTTTCTGATTGCCTGGTTTGATCTCCTTGCTGTCCTAGGGACTCTCAAGAGTCTTCTCCAGCACCACAATTTGAAAGCATTGGTCTTTCTTCAGCACTCAGTCTTCTTTATGGTCCAATTCTCACATCCGTAGATGACTACTGGAAAAACCATACCTTTATTATGGATCTTTGTCGGCAAAGTGATGTCTCTGCTTTTTAATACATTGCCTAGGTTTGGCACAGTTTTGCTTTCAAGGAGCAAGCATCTTTTCATTTCACGGCTGCAGTCACCATCCACGGTGATTTTGGAGCTGAAGAATATAAAATCTGCCACTGTTTCCACTTTTCCCCCATCTATTTGCCATGAAGTAATGGGACCAGAAGCCATGATCTTAGTTTTTTGAGTGCTGAGTTTTAAGCCAGCTTTTTTATGCTCCTTTCATCCTCATGAAGATGATCTTTAGTTCCTCTTCACTTTCTGCCATCAGGGTGGTTATCATCTGCATATCTGAGGTTGTTGATATTTCTCCTTGCAATCTTGAGTCTAGCTTGTGAGTCATCCAGTCCAGCATTTTGCATAAGGTACTCTGCATATAAGTCAAATAAGCAGCATGACAATACACAGCCTTGACGTACTCCTTTCCCAATTTTGAGCCAGTGTGTTGTTCCATGTCTGGTTCTAACTGTTGCTTCTTGTCCTGCATACAGCTTTTTCAAGTAAGGTGGTCTGGTATTCCCATCTCTGTAAGAATTCTCCACAGTTTATTGTGATCCATACAGTCAGAGGCTTTAGCATAGTCAATAAAGCAGAAGTAGATGTTTTTCTGGAATTCCGTTGCATTTTCTATGATCCAGTGGATGTTGGCAATTTGATCTCTGCCTTTTCTAAATTCAGCTTGTGTATCTGGAAGTTCTTGATTCAAATACTGTTGAAGCCTAGCTTGAAGGATTTTGAGCATTACCTTACTATCATATGAAATGAGCACAATTGTATGGTACAAATGAGCACAACTGAACATTCTTTGGCATTGCCCTTCTTTGGGATTGGAATGAAGACTGACCTTTTCCAGACCTGTGGCCACTGTTGAGTTTTCCAGATTTACTGGCATATTGAGGGTAGCACTTTCACAGCATCATCTTTTAGGATTTGAAAGAGCTCAACTGGAATTCCATCACCTCCACTAGCTTTGCTCATAGTAATGCTTCCTAAGGCCACTTGGCTTCACACTCCAGGATGTCTGGCTCTGGGTGAGTGATCACACCATCATAGTTATCTGGGTCATTAATACCTGTTTTATAAAGTTCTTCTGTGTATTCTTGCCACCTCTTCTTAATAGCTTTTGCTTCTGTTAGGTCCCTGCTGTTTCTGTCCTTTATTGTGCCCATCTTTACATGAAATGTTCCCCTGGTATCATCAATTTTCTTGAAGAGCTCTCTAGACTTTCTCATTTTATTGTGTTCCCTCTATTTCTCTGCACTGTTCATTTAAGAAGGTTTTCTTATCTCTCCTTGCTATTCTCAGGAAGTTGAAATTCAGTTGGGTATATGTTTCCCTTTCTACTTTGCCTTTCAGTTCTCTTCTTTGCTCAGCTATCTGTAAGGCCTCCTCAGACAATCACTTCGCCTTCTTGTATTTCTTTTTCTTTGTGTTGGTTTTGGTTACTACCTCCTGAACAACGTTACAAACCTCTGTCCACAGTTCTTCAGGCACTCTGTCTACCAGATCTCATCACCTCCACTGTAAAACCATAAAGGATTTGACTTAGGTCATACATGAATGACTTAGTGGTTTTCCCTACTTTCTTTAATTTAAGCCTGAATTTTGCAATAAGAAGTTCATGATCTGAGCCACAATCAGCTTCAGGTCTTGTTTTGCAGACTGTATAACCATCTCCATCTCCGACTGTAAAGAATATAATCAGTCTGATTTCAACTTCTGTAACAAAGAACATACTCATTTTCTTCTGATACAGGAACGACTGCTTACACTCTGTAAGAATCAGATGTTGCTGACAGAACTGTTTTGATTATAGATCTTCTGTGAATTCATCATTTTCAGTTTTACTTCTTCCTCATGCACTCTGTGACTCATATGACAACTCTAAGCCCAAGGTTTCTTTTGGGTTTCAACGGACAGACTGGCTCCCACCTTAGACTCCTTATATGAACTATGGGCTCCTACTTCCTTTATGTCCTTTCATCCATCAAACCACTCATGACCATTAATCTCCCCCAAATTTGTGGAAATCTCTTATGAATAAGAATATCTTCTCTTCCTCGGCTTCTTTCCTCTTTTTGCTTATTCATTATCTACCGTTCTTTTATTTCAGTGAGACACGACAGCCATGAATTAAGGCCTTACTCAATCCAACATCTTCAGAATTCCATGTAAGACTGAACATCCAGGCTTTTCTACAAATGTCACCACTACTTCTTTGTCTTCTGCTGCAGGTCCCTCAGATAGACTAATGTTTCTGTCATACACGATGTACTGCCGGGTGATGAGACAGCGACTCTTCTTTTTCCTAAGGACTACTTTTAGACTATTATCCTACTTTCTTATAAAAATCCCTTGCTCCACTGAGGTGCTCACTCTCTGAATAATGTCATGTTGTCAATTACCAAGAACCACCTAGCAACACTGAACCTTTGGCTGCTGGCTCACAATTTTCCTGCCCATGCTATTATCAAACGCGGCCACCAAAAAATCTGTCTATAAACATATTTAAACCGTTGGCTCCTTGGTGCCTCACCTGCTTCACCACTAGTAGCCCCCTCTATGCCACCTCAGTGACCACTCCCATGGATCTACCCTTGGTTTTGTCATACCAGAAACTGAACTGCTTCCAAAATCACCAATACAAACGGGTATTTCCTTCTCCAAATACAAGGACCTAATTCTCCCAGCTCACTTGCTTAAGAAACCGATTATAACAAGTATGAAGAAATATGGTAATAAGCTCTTTTCTCAATTACCTACAATTACTTCCTATCTTTCTTTACTCTTCAAATCCTCTTGCCCTTCTCACTAAATCCTCACTCTCGGCTAATAACCTTGCCCTTCACTTATACTCTGCATACCATTGCTTCTCTCCTTCTCCAAACTTTGTTCTATTGGTTATATAGTCCATTTCCCACATTTTTAACCTCTTTCTCTCAACTGGCTTCCCCTTAGTATTAAAAAAAAAATCCAGTATCTCAGATTTTTTAAGTCTTCTTTAGATGAACCCCCACATAAACATATCTGCCTCTAACTTACTTTTCTTATCTTTTGTTGTTTTTATTCTATCAATTTTATATTGATAACATTCTTAAATACAGAATAATTTTTACTGATATACATACTACCATATATAAAACATACACAACAACAAGGGCCCACTGTATGTGCTTCTAACTTCTGACCAGTCCTCGCAACACTCCCCACAACCTGAATATTTTATTTATGATATCTATGACTACTTCCCCAGAAGGCTAAGCTGCATGGGGCAAAAATCTATGTATAATTATCACATGCTAACATTTGCTACAGAGATAAAGCCTGACAGAAAACTCCATAAATATTTTCTGAATGGTTAATAACTCAAAATTACCATTCAGAGTAGATTTGTCACTGGTTATAGAATGCTAAAATCTTTAAACTGTGACTCAGTCCTGATTCAAATAATCTGCCCCTCTATTTCTTAGGATAGTTGTTTTAAAATTCTGATGCTTAGCTAAGTTGAATGACAGCATTAGCTCACCCGTATCATTCTCTTTCCCTCCTTCCTGGGAAAGAGTGGCCCCTGAAACCATGGAGGACGTGGAATTGGCTGGCAGGTATCCAATGTCTGCTCCTTCGCTTGCTAATCCACTCTGGCGCAATTTTGCAGAATCCTGAGGTTCAGGACTCACAGATGAGGGTGTGGACAAGTGCTTAGGGTGGCGCTGCTTCTGTAGTTCCATGGCTCTGCCAACTGAACAGAAAGCAATGGCTAATAAATCATGTGGCAAAACAGCTTTAAAAAAGATGACGAAAAGAATATAGAAAGAACACCGTGGGCCCTAGAAACGTATAACATGAATTACATAGAGTGAGGAAGAGATAGACAGAAAGATAGGAAGGAAGGGGGGATAAAAGGAAGAAAGAAAGAGAAGGAAGGAGGTGGGGGGGTGGAGAGAGAGAGAGAAAGGCAGGAGAGAGTGAAAGAGGAGGTGGAGAAAAGGGTGGGAGATGGTAGAAGATGAGGGAGAGAGAAGAGGCAGAGGAAGAAGGGTCATGAGAACAGGAGCTGAGAACTACCGTTTGTTTTATATATGGCAGTATGTATATCAGCACTGGGTGGGGGGAGGGGATACCGACAGACAGAGATGGACACGCCACAAAGCTGTATTCCTCCGTCAAGAGTGAAGATGAAGCCCACTGGCCCTGGGAACTCCTAGCAAGCCGCTACCCCACACCTCCCTAACACTCACAATTTCTTCATCATGACAGGCCTCAGAGACCATGCAGAACAATCCCCATCCTGCCTGTTACCAGTGTTTACATCAGTCACCACGAGAAGCTAAAGTCACCGAGAGAAGCACCCCATAGCCGTGCCCATCTTCACATAGTTCTGTACATCTCTAATCCTAACATCCTTCCTTCCCTGACTCCTACAGTTCTTCTGAATCCCTTGGCGCTCATGGTTACCCTCTGTTAAGTTTTCCATTCTCCTCAACCTCTTTTCTAAAGACTTCCTTCATCCTCTCAGTGTTCCTCAATAAGGGGCACCACACACATTTGAATGAGGGCTCTTCACAGGTGGGGCACTCAGGCTTGCTGGATCACAACACCCGCCCCCAGCTCCAACTGCACCAGTATTTTCAAATATGGTGCTGCCCAATGTGAGGACCACTATAGGACCTAATTTCTTGCCCCACAGCACTACCCCCACTTCTCCTGTAGCCCTCTCTGGAGAGCAACCCTCCATTAGACCTGAGGGTGGAGAGACATCAGGAAACAAAGCACAATGAAGAGATTGAAAACAGTTTAAGTATGGAGAAAATGAGTCATATATGTATAAAAAGACAAAGTATGCTGGTGAAATGCATGCACATTTTGTTTTATAAATTTAACAATCAGAAAGTGAATGCAACAAAATCAGAACTGGTAAGTAAATTATGTTATCAACAGCTGATGGGAGGTTCTACTGACTGCCATTAAACACTTATGACAACTGTCAAGTCTAACTGAATACTGAGGGTTCAGTTAGAAATGACACTGAATAGAAACAATGGAGGTTCAGTGGAAACATTTCTAGAACATCTTTCTCCAGCAACCCAACCTAGCTAAATGAGCCTCTGATACAAAGACGGCATGGAATGGTGGGAATGCAGCATTTCAAACTTCAACATACTTGCACTGTTGTCATGGCGGCTTGGTCTCCTAGGGGGTCCCAAGATGCTGGTGAATCCTCTTCGCTTCCCCTTTTCTTCGCCTTCTCTATCTTTCTTCATACTTTGCTAGAATCAAGGTAGAATCAAAGAGATAAGAGACACACAATTCTAACGGTCAAGTTGAGAGAAACTGGCTACATGTAAATGAAAGACACACAAAGGGCACTCTTTGGACGCGGGCACACAGCACTATGTACACATCAAACTCAAGATGCCTTCTCAAACCCTTCAGAGCTGAAAATTTTGGAAAGTAAAGGGTATTTTTATAACACATTTACTGGGAGCTTGTTTTAAGTAATTCATTCATCTCTTGAATAATACTTGCTAAGCTAATAATGTCTGAAGGCACTATGCTAAAAGATGGGGTACAATGAAGGAGGTCCTTACCTTCATCCAGCTTTACAATCTAATAACATAAATAATTATAAACATTGAGAGGAACCGTAAAAGAAAAGCATGGGATCAAAACAAAGCTGAGGATAGCTCTCTGTGTAAACTCCTGTTTTCACTTTTCATATCATCTAACAATTAGTTCATACATCTGGATTTCTCACTGGATTTTGAGTTTCTTGAGAACAGGGACCATATCTTATTCCTGCTGGCATGCTTAGCACTAATTTGCTGAAAAAGTAAACACTAAGAAGAAGGAAAGCCCTGCAGTCATATATAAGAAGCATGGCGACCTGAACACACTATTATTATTCCAGTTTTACCTTGATTTTTGGAAGGAATCCAATCCGACCTCGCTTGTGCTCCAAATTTCGAGGTTCTTTCACTTTTACTCCCAAATGTTTCATGTACATGAGAATAACATATTGCATTGTCGAACTGAAGGAGAAAGGATTAAGTAAAATAAGACTTCTGGGAAGGGATAGTGGGTAAATAAAGATATCAAATGACTTCCAAAACCCCCATGCTCAAAGTCTCAGAATTCATCAAGTAAAAAATAAAGAGCTATCTACTCACTGTGACCAGTAAAGATTCTACTCAAGATACTAGAATATTAGTCACATAAAATACAAACCACCAGAGACAGTCTATATTTTTAAATTAAAAGAAATAAATCTTAATTTAGGATAGAAGAAAAGACAGTTTCTTTTTTTTTTTTGTCCTTAAAATTCTAGGAAAAAATAAGTTACATTACCTCTTTTCTTCTTCTACAGCCTGAGCAGTCATCCTAAAAATAAAAGCATTTAAAATGAAATATTACAGTTTAATAAAAGTGTTGTCACTAAACTCAGATAACTGATCAACAGAACAGAATCGAGTCCATGGAATTCTCCAGGCAAGAATACTGCAGTGGATAGCCATTCCCTTCTCCAGGGGATCTTCCCGACCCAGGGATCAAACCCAGGTCTTCCACATTGTAGGCAGATTCTTTACCATCTGAGCCACCAGGGAAGCCCCTGTGGCGCAGTAAATGCTTTGGGACCCACTCTAAGTCTCTGTCACCTGGAATGATATATCAGAAAAAATGTGACCCCTGAAGGATCACTTTTTCATCATCAACTTGCTATAAATGTTTTATAGAAAGAAATATTTCCAAAGCCTGTGAATTAAAGCCAATGTAAATATTCAACCTGTTTTTGTTCAGTTAGAAATTCTAAAGTTACTCATTTTAGCAATACCCAGAAAAAGAAATACAAGAATGTCATCTACGATATCAGCATAAACTTAAGATTCCAGCTTCTCAAGTATCATCACAAGGCAAACAGCTCTACATAAACAACCTGACACCCCTTCTAAATTTGTTCAAATGTACTTGACACATAATTATCATCTCAGTAGAGAGGGCGTTTCTACATGTATTTCTATTACTTACAACACTTCTTCAATTTTGGCAACGATCTGTTCTGCACACGCCCGTTCTTTCTCCAAAGTTAACCGGTCCTTGTCTCGCTCTACATCAAGTTTAGTCAGTTCACTTTCAGCCAAGGTCAGCCCCATGCTGCGCTTCTGCCTAAAGGGAATAGGAGAAATTTCCTGAGGTAGCCTAGAGGGTAATTATCTCCCTCTGGACATGCTTCATCGGAGTTTCCATAGTTATGAATTTCTAGCAACAGGTAAAATGCCACAGTTTTCTATTTGGGGGCCCATGTCACCTGGGACACTGGAGGAAGAAAATTCTTGAGGAAGCCTATCAACAGAACACATATCTTGAAGGAGACACTTGACACAGGCAGGTACTAAGCTCAATTCCTGCCAGTCATAAGGAAAGGGGACCATGCACTCTCAGTACCATGCCAACCTTTCGACAAAAGAAGTTCATTAGATTTTAGTAACAGTGATAGAGACCATATGTTATGCCAAGGAATGTATAACCTTTTCCCACCTAAAAAGAAAATTAATTCAGGACAACCATATCAGCTTCTGTCAACCATGAGGCTTACCGAAAATCTTCTAAGTGCCTCTGAACTTCTGGGTGGACTCTTTCTTGCATAGTTTGGATATAGTGGCGATGTAGATCCTCAGGAATAAGCTCTGGTCTTCTTTTTTCTGCATAAATACAAGAAATCACCTGATCTAAAGGCACATTCTATGCATTGTAACTGGCACTACTTGGTGTAAACTTAACTGGAAGTAAGAAAAAGAGATACTCAATATATTTTAAGTATTTTCATCTTAGAACTCACATTTCATTTACTCTTAAATGTATTATAGGCTCTTTTACTGTTGTGATTCATATGACTTACTAGTCACTGTGCAACAGATAAAACCTCTAGAGAGGAGCTGAGCTACGTATCTACAGAGATGTAATTCTCTAGCACATCAGTGCTCCAGACTTACCTAGATCTACTGATATTTCATCAGGAACAGAAACCTTCAGGTGCTAAAATAAAAATACAAACAAAAAGTGAAATAGCACTAAGGGTCTTTCAGGATGCATATAAGTACTTACACAAAATAAAGAGAAAAAACTTGAATACCTATATTTATAAGCATATTCATGTATAAGCTCATTTTTTTGAGTACCGCCCAACTAAATTTCCCAGCTCTGGAATATTCTATGGTTTGAACTTGAAAATAAGCCCCTTTCCCAAGGATCATGTTATAAAGGAAATGCCTACAATCCGTTTTACTAGATGGCTGAATGCTTTTGTGCCTTACTTATTCCTGTTGGCTTTGGCTTTCTAGAATGAATGAATATTGGTTTGGGCTTTTGAGAATCACTGGTTAAGATAATCGGTCACACACTGTTTGAATCAATATAGGTAAAAACCTAAACTATATGTAGATTGCTATATCAAAAACTTACTCATGTATAACAATTTTATGCACTGTATCTGAGACACTCACACTGAAGACCATGACATTCCCAATCATATTGGTATATAAGGCTAAAGAACCCTCACAAGAAGTCAGGCTCCCAACGAGAAAGTGCTGGATATCAATGTTGAAGCTTTGGAGTCTTAAATCTCTAGTTCTTACATCTGCAGTTTTCACTACTGAAATAAGATGACTGCGTCATAATTAACTTCTTATTAGCTATGTTTTTTTCACATGACAAGTGCAGTTTGTGATCCCATTACCAGATAATTTTCTCCTGTTAATTTGGGAAATGTCTCAGAAAAAAATTATTTTGCATTTGGAGAAAATATATTATCTTCTTCAAATTTACTCTGTATTATACACCCACTTTAGTCATATCCTTCCAGAATTAAAAAAAATAATAATGTAAGATCTGAAGTTTTACATCTGAAAATAAGTTACTGCTAAAAATTAAGAGAGCTCTAATATTTATTTGAGAGCAGCTGAAATGGATTTCAAAGCTTTCTCTTTATCTGAAGTTGCCTCTCTTTATCTGAAGTAGCTCCAGCCAACTTTCCAGAAGTACTTCTAGCACAAATGCAAGAAAGTATATATATGTTCATTTCTGTATGTGGGTATTTATATGAAATAATACCACTTGTGGCATAAAAGAATAATTAGCAAATTAATCTAGCAGGGTTCTTACACTTCGATGTTAATAAGCTTATACAGACCACGAAAATACAAGAAATCACCTGATCTAAAGGCACATTCTGTGCCTTAGCATGGAATGCTCTTAAGAAACATCAAGTTCATAAAAACTTCAGTATACTGTCATTTCTTCATTGAAGAAAATCATTTTAATAAATATAATGTGTAATATTTTAAACAATGGCAGTATAATCAGAACCCTAACTAATCCATTCAGCAAATATCTGAGTTGACCACTTTGTCAGAATCTATTTAGTTTTGGGGAAACAGCAGTGAACAAACAGAACAAAAGATATCTGCCCTAATGGAGCTTACGTTCAGGGCAGAAGAGCAGGAATATAAACAGATAAAATATAAATTCTATGGACAAAAATAACACAGGAAAGGTGACAGAAAGCAAGGGGGATGAACTTTCAAGTAAATTGGTCAGGGAAGGCCTCACTGAGAAGGTAACTGTATTCAGCCATGCGGAGATGTAGAGGAACCTTTTAATAAAATACAAAGAATACAGGGCAAGTGCTGGAGGAAGAGGGGGAGCCAAAATGTTTCTGTGTGAGTTTGTTTAAGATGGGAGAAATAACCACGTCTGCACACTAACAGGACTGATTCAGTAGAAGACAAAAGAACTGATGATGCAGGAGAGAAGGGGTACGTTTGCTAGAGTAGCATCTTTGAGTATGTATAAGAAAACACGATCTGGATAAATAGGGGAAGAGACGGTCTTGAACTAAAACCATAAAAATTCCTACATATCATCAGGAGAGAGGGTCAAGCATATGGTATGAGAGAGGTAGGGTGACACCTCTGGTAGAAGTTATCTTCTATATGTTTTAAATTTCTCAAAAAAAAAAAACAAAACAGCAAGGTCATCAGTTGAGAAAAGAACAGGAGAGGAATTGATGGAAAGTTTAAAAGAGAGGTGTCAAACAGTCAACTAAGAGAACTGCAAATATGAAAGGACTAGAGACATGCAGCATGATTATCAGAGATGTATTAAGGGCTGTTATTTATCCTAGAGCAAGGCTAATAATAAAATGCATCAGTTTAAAAACCTTATTAAGATTTCTGTTGGTAAAATAAAACACTACTATTATCTACCATCATTTATATGAGTAAGATCTTTTCCATCCCTTTTTAGTTAAACTTGGGCCTCCAAAATTCAAAGAGGCCGACCAGAGTCCAATTATACAAGTATTAACCTTTGGATCTTAATATATATGTATATATATTTATATATACATATATATTGTATTCTCTTTTTCATTCCCTTATCCTAAATATGCATATATATAAACCTATATATATATATCCCTTAAAACCTATTGTGAGAATTTATATGCCTATAACTAACTTAGAAATGATAAAAAATAACAGTCATGAGTAATCAATACTTGAGATATAATACAGATGTCAGAAAGCACAATAAAGTCCAAAAACATGGGAGGGAAGACTGGAAGTAGGAGGCCAATAATTCAGTGTACTGAAGCAAAGATTGTAATATTAACTTGGTAACTTACGGCAGATCGATCCAGGAAGAACTGATGAAACTCAAGGAAGACACGACGGGTCTCCTTGGAATTGGTCTGTTTATAAAGGTCTGAATAGAGATAACAGAGCTGTAGTAGAGAAAGAAATGGGGAAGAAAACATGAAAAATGTAATCTGCTAGATCCCTGTTGAGTAGAAATGTCTGAAACAAGTAGGTCACCACGAACAATGTAGTTATTATCATATAACCAAGTCTTTAAAAAATAAAGTAGTAACATTTTAATCATCTTTCATATCTAATTTAGAAAACTGACAGAAGTCTATCTACTCATCTTGCTAAAACTGAAAAGTTTCATGGTATTTGAATCAATTAAGAACTCTAAACTGGCTAAATCATAAAATATATTACCAATGTTGCAGGGTCAAACTGGGAAACTACATGGTGTAGGAAAACAGCCAAGTGAGCAGGGCGAGATTTTAGCAGTTCAATGCTCTGAAAACAGCTGCACTGCCCATTGATCTAGAAAAATAAATAAATATACATCAGTAACACCAACACATAAATGCAAAATGTAATGTCAGCTCAGTTAAATATGACTATCCCAATTTCACTTTGACCTACCCTAAAAAATTCAAGGTTTAAAAAAACTTCACTAGAATTGATTATGAGCAACATAGGCTATGGAATCTCTTCCTCTTGGAAGAAAATAATCTCTTGGGAACAGGTTGGAACAAAGACCACCCTGGGAGAACCAAGTCCAGAATATAATTATCAAAGAGCTCATAGGTCTACACATCAGTACACGAAAAAAAACAGGTTAATAACACTTCTAAAACTGTAAAGGGAGGCTTTTTGCCTAATAACAAAATAGATGTCTTCCTTTTAGGCTAATCATAGAGACAGTGGTAGGAAATGGAGTTGTGTGATTTTAAATAAGACAACTCCTAGAATACTTGTATGCTTCCAAACTGCAATGAATACAGAAAGCAGCAAAAGTTGATCTTAACCCAGAACTATGTAAGTTAATCTAAACAAGTAACACCCATTCTGCACAACCTCTTTCAGAAAATATAAGAGGAATAAGGCTTCTCAACTCAGATCTAAGAGCTCAGCATCAGCCAACTATCAAAAGCAAAGATATTACAAAAAAAGAAAACTACAGACTACTGTCCCCTATAAACACACACACACAAATCCTCAGCAAAATAATAGGACTGAATCCAACAATATTGGAAAAAGGAAAATAAATTATGACCAACTGGGGTTTCTCCCAGGAATGAAACAGGAACAGCTGTTTCAAAATGCTAATAACATAAATTAATGTAATTTACCATTATATTTAGTTACACACAAATTACATTAATGTAATGTAAATTTAATAACAACATATGATGATCTCAGTCATTCAACAAAATTCAACATCTATTCATGATAAAACTCCTATCAAACTAAAAATAGAAGGAAATTTCCTCAATTAAAAAAGAGTATCTACAAAAACCTATGGCTAACATCATATTAATAATAAATGACTGAATGCATTCTTCCTAAGACTGAGAATAAGGCCAGGAAAGCCAGGATGCCCTGTTTCACCACAGTGATTCAGCCTCATACTGGAAATCCTAACTAGTGCAGCAAAGGTAATAACAAGAAATAAAAGATAAACACTGGGAAACAAGGAAATAAACTGTCACAGTTATTTACATAGAAAAATCTTAAAAAGTTATTTTAAAAACCTCTTTGAAGTAGTGAGTTTACTAAAAAATCACGTGAGCTTACTAACAAGGACAAGAATAAAGCCAATCACATTCCTATATACCATCAATAAACAACCAGAATTTGAAAAATTTTTTTAAATTTATAAGAACATCCCCCTTCTCCCAAGATAAAATACATAGGTAAAAATCAATGACTTCTTATCAGCTTCAAGAGCCAGGCCATTTCTATTGGTGAAAGCTAAAATAAGCAGTTAACCCAAGCAATTAAACAATTAATTTTAGTTCTAAGACTTGAGCTTCAAATCCGTATTAATATAATTTCAATCTCCAGAAACTGTTCATTTTTGCAATAAATCAAACATCTTAGAAAATTAATAATTTGTCTTTTAGAAAGAAAAAGTCATTACCTGTTCATGTTCACTACCAAAGTCATCGTCCTCTGCTCCAATAATATGAGGTGCCACACGGGTAGAGGGACTCCCAACAAGTGACTGAGTGTCCTGGAAACATTCATAGAGAAGGGACAGAAAAATTGCCTGGTGGTCAATTTCAGAGACAGAATAATGCCAAACTATCAAAAAGACATGGTTCATTGAACTGACTGGAATTCTTTTCCTTTTCTTTGGGCACTTTATTTTCAAAGTGGTTCTCAAATTTTCCAGTATTGATTGTTTCTTGGTCAGGGGAAGGGGGAGAAAACATTTCCCCTAGAAATAATAAACATCCTCTGCTTATACACGCTTGTTTATCTGGTTCTAACCCCTCTCTGTAGGCTTCATTTATTGTTTCATATATATCTAGACCTTGTTACAGAAAGAAATTAAACCGGCTTACATAAACAGTTACAATTTTTAACAGTGAATAAAGGCAACATGACAAAGGAAAAATGGCACTGTTGACATTTTGGGCCAGACGATTCTTTGTTGTGGGGGCTGTCCTATGCACTGCAAGACATGGAGCAGCATACTTGGCCACTGCCTACCCACTAGATGCCAGGCACAGCCTCCCGGTCATGAAAATCAAAAATGTTTCCAGACCTTGCCAAACATGCCCCGAGGGACAAAATCACTCCTGGTTGAAAATCATTGGCATAAAGCAATAAAATGTTCAAGAAATCACACAAACACTGCTATAGAAATGATGGTAACAAGATTGTACAAATAAATTGTAGGCTGGCAGCCCTCATTCCTATGCAATAGATCATCCATGTGTCAATTCACTTACAAATTTGGATTTAGCATGAAAAGGGGAGTGTTGGAACATTTTAGTGTATACTGTAAAAAGTATGAGATATTTGAATACCACAAATACAGAAATGAAAGACCATACAGTACTAAGAGAAATAGTAAATTTGGAACAAATATGAAAAAAATGAGTTTGGCTCAAACCTGACAGCAGTTGAATGCTGTAGGATCTGGGGTTGAGCAACAAGAGTGAGGCTATGGTGACATGGGAGTTATCTGCACAGCAGTTACAGCTGAAATTATGTACATGGACCCACAAGCTATAAATTAAGCGACTAATAGACATAGCTGCAGTTTTTCTTAAGTGTGTTGCAACTCTAAGTATTTGCATTGCCTAAACTTGATTCTGCCTTTCTGTACTCTTGCTTTTTAAACCACAAGGCTTTAACATTTTTTAAAAAATTAGGTGAAGCAGAGATTTTATTTGTTTAGAGTATTAGCGAGACAACTTTTCATTTTATAGCATACTTGAGGTTTCTGATTTTTCAATAGTCCTTATGTTGCTAATAACAGATGAATCATAATATGCTATTAAATCTTTTACCATAAAACTATATACAAGTCCTAATTTTAAAAAATAAAATCAGAATGCTAAAAATATTCAATTATGGATTTACAAGATCTAGCAAATCCATATCTGATTATATACTCAAAAGAACTGAAGGAAGAACTTAAATGGGTATTTATTTATACATCCATGTTCAGAGTAGCATTATTCATGACAGCCAGAAGGTGGAAACAATCCAAGTGCTCACAGATGAATGAATGGATAAACCAAATGTGGTATATACACACAATGGATTATTATTCAGCCTTAAAAAGGAAGGAAATTCTGATACATGCTAAATCACTGATTAAACTTGAAGACATCATGCTCAGTGAAATAAGCTGGCCACAAAAGGACAAATATTGTATATTCTACTTATTATGTGGTTCCTAGTCAGATTCGAAGGGACAGAAAGTAGAATGGTGTTTACCAGGGCTGGGGAGAGAAGATAACGGAAGTTAGTGTCTAGTGGACACCAAGTTCCAGCTGGGGAAGGTGAAAAAGTGTTAGAGAGAGATGTGCTGATGGTTGCATGATGATGTGAATCTAATTAAAGACAATGAACTTAAAAATGGTTAAAATAGTGTGTTTTATGTTATTTGTATTTTACTATAAAAAAATTTAACTACATAATAATACTAACTATGGAGCAGCTCTCTATTTCCCAATCTTTTATAAATTCCTTTAGTAAGTTTAAGCTTTTTCTCCAAATTAAAATACACACACACACCTATCAGTTATGTCTGTCATTTAAGCATAAGGAAAGTCACTATCATTTCATTGATTTCATACTCACAGTGTCCTGAATTGCTTCACTTTTCTCTGGGTTTTCCTCTAAATAAATCCTCTCTTTCAAGCCACTCTTGGGACTCTAATGAAAATAAAAAAACCAAAAAACGACATATTCATTTCAACAGGCCCACCAAAGGAGATAAGAAAAAGCAACGTGAAAGAATAATGTTCTGAACGTCACATTTGTGTTTGAAACTACTAAATATCTTTCATACAATACTTGGCTCTGCTACTTTTTACCTGACTTTGGCAAGTCACTTATTCTCTTAGGCTTTTAAGTCTTATGTTGATAAAATAATTTCATCTTCAGGCTTGAGGGTTAATTTCTATCAAATAATTCTAATCAGATATATTACATATTTCAAGTTCATTAAGTCAAAATCAAACTCTACTTCCTCTAAGTCCCTCTGTCCCAAACTATTCTTTCTATCCAAGTTAAAATTAAAAGCATTTTAGCCTATTTATATGAAGGAAAATGAGCTTTTATTTTTCTATGATTACCTTATGTAAAGTGATTTATGGATTCTTATAAACTTTACATGGTATGTTTGGGATGACCTTATGTAAAATACACATTATATGATACAAAAAGCTTCAATTATGGGGGATGAGAAACACTCCAAGCAATGGGAGCCATTCTTCAGAGCAGCTGAAAATGAGATGCAAGAGATTTTTGTGTGAACGCCTATATAGAAGATATATGCTATCTGTATACATAATGTATATAAGATAGAGAGAACAGTAATTTCAAATATAAGCCCCGCCTGGGAGAAATGGATGACTCTAGCTTAAGAGGTAGGACAGATCAAGCTAGAATAATCTTATCACACCAAAAAGAAAGAAACCTATGCTACTAGGGAGTCATGTCAAAAGAACACAGAAGACAACTTGAGAAGAAGCAAACTAGTCCCCTCAAAAAGGACAATTTAATTAGTACCAAAAAGAAAAATGACTCTAATGGACTGATATGCAGTAAGAAACAGGTTAAAAGTCTATGAATTCAAAATATTACACATCTATACACATGTGTCCAAACATCCCCACATTTAGTGACCTTTGAAGTATGTCAGGGCACCAACTCTTCTGAAAACAGATACGTAAGGGAAAATAATCAAATATTTACCCTGAATTTCCTGTATAAGCTATATTTCACAGCAACTTAAAAGCTAGTAGAAAATTCTTTATAATTCCATTTAATGATACAGGAAGAATGACAAAATAATATCATTTTGAAATCCCTTATTAAATAATGGATACAGGTATTTTTGTTATCAATGGAAGTAAAAACATCAGATAAAAACTTAGTGGAGAAATTTATAAGGAAGGAATTATGCTGATTTAATCTGCATACCTTATACAAACTTAACAACTGTAAAAAGACAACCAGACATTCTCCTCCTAATGTGATGTAACAGGATATACACAGTACCACCCACGAATTGTTCTTGCCAAACAACAACCCTCAATCCTTAAACTTTTCAAGACTCTAGATCTTACTATCAATTTTCAGGAAATATATACCAGAGGAACATGCTTAACACTTCCATGAAAATACAATTAGAATGTGGGTAGTTCTATTGGACACATGACCCAATTTAACAAAAAAAAAATAGTAAGAAAAAAAAAGAGGAGGGAACTATCATAAATTAAGAGACTTAGCAACCAGAGACTGAAGCTGTTGGCTGGATCCTGACTAAAATAAACCTACTGCTAAAAGATTATTATAAGACTATTAGGCTAATCACATTGCATATTAAGAAAATATTAATGAAGATTTGATAAAGCTACTATGGCTCTAACTTTTTAAGTCTTTTTTTCCTTCCAAAGATGCATGTTAATAAAATAATATCTTGGATTTACTTTAAAATATCCAGTATTGGGAGAGTAGAAGGAATGAAGGAACATAGACAAACTGTTGATGACTCTGAGCTGGGTGATTAGGTACATGCGGGAGTTTAGTATCTTAGTCTATTTCTGAGTAAGTTTGGAATTTTTCAAAATAACTTATTTGTTAAGTTATTTATTTACTTTTGGCTGCACTAGGTCTTTGTTGCTGCCTTCTGTGGGCTTCCTCTAGCTGTGTGTGGGGGCGTCTCTCTAACTGCAGTGAGCAGGCTTCTCACTGCAGTGGCTTCTCCCGTTGTGAAGCATGGGCTCTAGGCACACAGGCTTCAGCAATTGTGGTGTGTGGGCTGAGTAGCTGTGACACGCAGGCTCTAGGGTATGGGCTCAGTAGTTGTGGCACATGGGTTTAATTGCCTTGCAGCATGTGGGATCTTAGTTCCTGGACCAGGGATGAAACCTGTGTCCCTTGAGTTGGCAGGTGACTTCTTAACCACTGGATCACCAGAGAAATTCCTCAAAGTAACTTTTAAATTAAATGTCAGCTGCAAAATGAAAATCAAAGAGGTAAATGCTCTAAGTTTTAGATGATAATTTGCGATCAAAGGAAATCAGTCCTGAATATTTACTGGAAGGACTGATGCTGAAGCTGAAGCTCCAATACTTTGGCCACCTGATGTGAAGAACTGACTCACTGGAAAAGACTCTGATGCTGGGAAAGATTGAAGGCAGGAGGATAAGGGGAAGAGAGAGGATGAGATGGCTGGATGGCATGACCAACTTGATGGACAGGAGTTTGAGCAAACTCCAAGAGTCAGTGATGGACAGGGGAGCCTGACATGCTGCAGTCCATGGGGTTGCAAAGAGTCGGACACGACTGGACAACTGAACTGAACTGAGCTGCTCTAATGAGAGGTACATCCATGGGCATGTCAGTATTCTTTAAAGCCTTCCCTGAGCTGAGCAAGAATAGGGAATTTCACAATGCTAATGATATCACAAACACCATAAGGAGATTATTTTATAAAAAGGAGCAGAAAATAGAAAAAATGTAAGGCATTGATCGGTTCTTAAAATCTTAATACAGTACAACTGAAACAAACATTGAAATCCACAGGCTAAAAGGAGCAAATCTCTAGCTTCAAAAAGACACCTGCAGGTGATATGAGTTTGTTATGTGTCCAGTGAATACCTAGTCTTCACTGTATTGTCTCTCACGTGGATTTCCACAACCTACACATATTTGGCCTCAACTGCCTCATCTATAAAATGGTGACATTTGCTTTTTTAAGATTACCAAGAGAGTTAAAAAGAGTAACTGCAAAGCATTAGGTACAACTACTGTTGCAAAGTAGGTATTCAATAAAAGGTGACAATTTATCAGCCACGTAACACACCTTTGTCAAGTTCCTCTTAAGTCAAGCAGTCTTCTTTTCTTACTGATCTCCCTATTTACTTCAATTCATTTTCGACACTGACATGTTTCTGGCTGTGCCTCTCTTCTGCATGCAAGATACAGCCCAAACTCTACTCATTCACTCTTGTTCAAAGACCAATTAAACACCAAACACATGTCGAACAGTCTGAATTCACTGGAATGCCTGTTTCTACACTTGCCAACTCACTCTGTATTTCACAGTGATAATTCTACACCACAGATTTTATGGTTAACATTTCTGTAAATAAGATAAAATTCAAATTTTTCATTTGCATCACTTGTTCTGAATTCCTCCAATCTCACTGTCTTTGTAGATATAAAGTCAAATATGATGGGTGCATTGCTCTCAAGAAACTTGAGAGCAAGTTTAGAAACATCTACCACTAGAAACATCTAGTGGGAGAGATAAGCCGTGAAAACAGAGAGGAGATGCAGCACTGAATCAAACAGAAAAAATGTGAGGATTCCCGGCAGCAGCACTGCTAGAACAAGCTGTAACTTGAACTCAAGACTCTGCTTCTAAGATCAACTCCAGCCACTTTATCTATTAATATAATCCTAATACACCTGTAAAGTGTTCACTGCTCTCCCAAAATGTTATGCATTTTCAGACTTTGGAGGCTTTGAGTGCTGGTATTTTGAAATTAGGTAGAGGCAATCACTTACTAGCTGAGTAAGTTTGGCAAATTAGCTAACTCGCTTTGGCCTCAGTTTTTTCTTTTGTTTAAGTAATAACAATAGTACTACTTCATCAGGCTGTTCCGAGAATTAACTAAGATAAAAAATGTGTAACACCTATTATAGCTGATGGTATTAATACGTATGCTCAATAAACGTAAGCCACTATAATTCTTTTCTTGAGGCAAAATTGAAATCTTTCATCAAGACAGCCCATCTAATCATAAAACTCCTAATAGTATCTTTCAAAATAAAAATATCCTCAAATTTTCCTTGCACGAGGAACTGAGTCACTGGGCCTAAGCATCAAGATACCCTAAATGATGGTGGCTTAGACCAGTGGCTTTCAATTTTTTTTTTTTACAACCTCCACTAAGAGAAATTTTACACTATTAACCAATGTGCACGCACACACACACACACAGATATACACGTGTACAAATGCACAGAATATGTGCATGTGTGTATACAAAAAAAGTCACAAAAAGCAATGCTTACCTCCTGTACATTCAAAGCACTCTTATTCCCTATTCTGTTTTTTTTTTTAAAAATGTTGGCCCCAACCAACTAAACTGATTTTATGACCCACATTGAAAAAAAACACTGACTTACAACAGACTATTTTCTTCATCACTTTTAAGAAGGGTGATCTATTTTGAAGTAATTATTCCTATTACTGCATACTACTTACAAAGTTCTGCTGAGCATAGAACACTGCACTTAGCTTTTAAGTATTCATATAACTGTGACACTATACCATATTCAGCTTAAAATACTTTCTTATCATCTTAACAACTATCCATGTTCATCTGGCAATTTTTGGGTTAATCAAGAAAGCATTACTAAACATGGGCTATTAACTGAAGTCTAAGAGGACTAAGGCTTTTCCTCTTTGAAATGGCAAGGTGCCCCATGATTCAAGACTGAGTCACTCTGACCACAAATGGAATATTAACATGCTCTTAAAGATATCAACAGTTGGCCTCTCGGTTCAGTAAGAAAGCACTGGCGTTATTAACTTCTCTACCCACAAACAAGACGCCTGCTGGGAAATTCCATCTCCTTAAAAGAAACATTTGGCAATGGTATCCAAGGGAAAAAGTGAACTCTGGAATTAAAAGCTCAATACAACAGGGCCCAGAATTTCTGCTCATCAAATTGCTATATTAAAGATGATGGTGACCCTGAGGGATGGGATGGGGAGGGAGGTGGGAGGGGGGTTCAGGATGGGGGACACATGTACACCCATGGCTGATTCATGTCAGTGTATGGCAAAAACCACTACAACACTGTAATTAGCCTCCAATTAGAATACATAAATTAATTAAAAAGATGATGGCGATAAAAAGAAAATAATAAGAACACCTGTAGTTCCTATAACTTACAATCAAATCTGGGAGTGGGGCTGCAGAGGAAAAAACAACAAAATAAAAGTGCAGAACACTTACATCGGCACTGTCACTACTGGGCCGAGAAACATCTCCGCTGCCATAGTCAAGTCTGCCTAGTCCATCACCAGGATCTGCTTCTCCTTCACCGACTGCTAGCCCGTCACCTAACAGCTTGGAGGACGTAACTACAGCTCCATCCTGAAACAGATTAGGCACACATACATTAAAAACAAGCAACAACAAAAAAGTCCTTTCATCACTGACCACATAAAGAAATAGTCACACTGCAACCTCAATGGAGACTGTAAAAAGTTGGCCAGTTTGATGAGATCAAGAATGCTCTAAAAGTTCTAAAAGTCAAAGGCATAAATAACTACTAATTCTGTGGTTCTAAAATGGCATGACCTTGAAGACAGGGAAAGTGATATTTCAATAAAGAGAATAAATATTCAAACTCCCAAATAAAAGCAAAAAGATAAAATAGTTTAACTTACATAATTTATATTCCCTGCCTGTTAGTAAAGATTATGACACTATAACTTGTGGTTAATTGTCTTCCAACACTTTACAGCTTCAATAAATTGCCAATTCTGGGACGCAATGCTATACTGCAAATTATTATAAGCTTTTAAATTAGGAATCACAGTTTTACTCTTGGAACAGAGTAAGACTGCTGTCTTCGCTCAGTAGTAACAACATAAAACTGTCAATTATTACTAAGGCAGAACACTCAAAACTTCATATAGCTAATGGGACTATAATGGAAACAAACAAAAAATGTGTAATGAAAAGTAGACTGAACCCAGAAGTCAAGAGGCCTTAAAAACGTGTGATCTTGTATGAGTCATTTAACCAATTTAGGCCCTAGTTTTCTCAACCATAGAATTATTTTTTTTAAACTTTAAAACAAGCAGATTAGGATAGATGATTTCTGTGTGAACCTATAGCCCCAACTCATGAAGAATAACAAATAAGCAGCTTTTACTCATTTCTCCATATACCAAATCTAAACATTACAGAATATAAATCTGGTTGACATATAATGCTGTGTTATTCTTCTAATGATAATCTCATCTTCATAACTTACACCTATATAGCAAATCTATTTTTAAATTAAAAATATAGTCATTAAGAACATGAATGTGCTTTAAATTCGTCAGACTGAGTTTAAAATTCCAGTTCCATGTTTCATTTAGCTACATGACCACACATAAGTTATTTAACTTTTCGAAGTTTCTTTAAGTATTTATGTAAAATGCAGGGAAACAACAGTAATATCTAATCTCAGAGGGTTGTTTTGTAGATTAAGTAAGAAAAATTATATATCCCTACTTAAAATATAATTGCTGGTCTGTTTTCAAATGGCAGAATAAACCTCAAAATGGAAATACATGTATCTAAATACATTTCAGTAATTTGTCGTATCAAAGCAAAACCACTCAGTTCATTCTAAAATTACTGTGGAACAAAGAAGCATGATATCATGACCAAACAATCAGAAGCCCACATTTCTTTTAGTTGACCATTATTTCTGTAACATCCTACACAGGACATCCTGTTGGCCTATACTAGAAAAAATAACTTTTAAAAAGGGAAACTGGAACACCATCTGACACATTCCCAGAAGAAAATTCTCCTGCAAAACAGTGCACAGCACTTTTAACAGTGATGTTACCTGAGCAGAGCCTGTGGCTTTGGATAACTGCTCTTGCAGCTGAGGAATGTGTTTCTTGGCCTCTTGGATCTCTTTTAGCAATCTCTGAGCAGGTGTTCGGTTGTAGTCTTCCTGCAATAGCTGAAAAGTTATAAAAATACTTCAAGAATTAACTACTTATGTCAAAAAAATTAAAAAGTCCATTCTTAATCAATAAAATAGCTAATGGCACTGATTACCAATAGTGTCTAATTATGATAAGTACCAACTCAACTATGCCCACTCATGTTTTTACTGGCCTGTAAACAGCCCCATTTCTAATTTAGTACCTGAAGCCGTTCCTGTTCTTTCTGTAACATTTTTCTCAGAATTTCTACTTTCTGGTTATGAACCACGTTGTTTTCTTCCTAGAAAAATAAAAAAGAAACAAACAAACAAAAAAACCAAGAACCAATACAAGGAAAGTGAAGCTTAAATATGTATTGAAAATGAGTCATACAATGTTACATTTCAGCTCCAATTTTCAATACCTATCAGGATTTTCTTTATTTCCGGTGGTTATAATGCCAAACTTTCAGACATAACACTGAAGATAAAAGGTTATAGGGAAATTTCAACCTTTCTACCTCACTTTTGATAAAAAAACACTAAAAGGTTAATATCAGGTTCAAAAAACACTAAATGTTAAAATCAGTTGGAGAAATGAAGTTGACTTAAATATAAGAATAGCTTCTTATACTTTGCCCTCCTTTAGATATTTACTATCAACCCCCTTGCATGGCTCAAATTCCCAGTATTTCCTACCTGAAGTATTAAGGCCACTCCCTAATTCATCTCCTGCCATTTCTCCCAGTTTTATAACAGTATAATATTTTATCAAATTAGTCTTCCTAAAATCTTGCTATAATCACATCACTCAAAAAATATGTAATATATCCTTAATAATCCAGTCACATGTAAATTAGCTTCACTGTTGAGACTCTTCAAAATAAATAGTCTTACTTTTTCAAGCTTATCTCCTACCATATAAATCTTTAACAAGCACCAGCCAAACAAAAACCTGGCTATTTCTCCCCAATACTTGATGCTTTCTTGGCTCTTTACCTTTGTTTATCCTACTTTCTCTACCTGGGTTGCCTTCCTCCCCCTGACCTCCACTGCCACAATTTGAATGTTAACTGTTCTTCAAAGCTCATTTCAAATAACAGCTTTCCATGAAGTCCTTCCTTATCAGCACAACTGGATGTGCTTTCTCCCTCCTTTGAAACCTCACAGAACTTAATATTTTCCTTCTAATAATGTCAACATTCTGCCTTTGTAGTATAATTACCTGCATACCTTGATTCAATCTCAAACAACAAAGGTTTATTAAGTATCTAGCACTATATGCCAAGCAATATTGCAGACTCTGGGGAAACACAATAAACAAAAAAAACCTCTTTCCTCTTAGAATATATATTCTCAGAAGACAAAGGACCTTGACCACAGATATCTTAATTATATTTTTGTGGGAGGTACCCTGTTTTGTAGATGGTAAGTGTTAAATACTTGGAATTAAATCTGCCATCCCAATATTGTGCAATCATTCCAATCATTATATAATTTTTTATCAGTAGCAAATTATTTTCTAGAATCTTAAACTTTGTTTATCAATTCAACACTTTGAAACTCTTTACATAAAGCAAAGGCATCATTCATTATACAGAGACATTTCCTCACTCTTACCCCCATGAGCACAGGACTAGTAATTCTCTCCATATTCCCAGATGCTCCAGGTGAATGAGGGGATGTCATGATGGGAGACATATGTCCAACGACTGATGGCTCTACTTCAGAATCAGCAAGTGGAATCTGGGGCGACCCAGGTGGGCGTCCCTGAACAGTGAGAGCTACATAGGAACCAGCTTCAGGGAGAGAGATGGTAGAAAGGGGAGGAAAGAGAGAGTAACACTGTCAAAAAAATTTTATAGCATTTTACTGCTTAATCTTTGATAGTTCTAAAAGATCTAGTTGTGTGAGAAAGTTTTATCATCTGCTGGCTAATCATTTCTCCACAGAAAAAGAATCCAATCTGTCATTTATCTTTTATGACTCCCCTACAAATCTAAAAGAACAATGCAATTTTCAGATAACAAATTATTACTTGTAAGATCAGATATTACTTAAAAGCAAGTAAGATTTATAACCCCAATAATATTTTTAAATTTAATATGAATGAGTTATTATCAACCATCTACTAATGGCATCACCGACTCTGTGAACATGAGTTTGAGTGAACTCCAGGAGTTGGTGATGGACAGGGAGGCCTGGCGTGCTGTGATTCATGGGGTTGCGGAGAGTCGGACACGACTGAGCGACTGAACTGAACTGAACTAATGGCTATGTTCAATTTCTCAAATGGAAATTTTAAAAATCACCATATTAAGATGATACTAATTAGGCAAGGCTTAAC
Source organism: Moschus berezovskii (assembly GCF_049115385.1). Lineage (NCBI taxonomy): Eukaryota > Metazoa > Chordata > Mammalia > Artiodactyla > Moschidae > Moschus > Moschus berezovskii. Next base: position 35,250,764 of record NC_142473.1, on the reverse strand, counting down.
TAACTCTGTAATGATGCAATTTTAAATTAATTTTAAAAAATGAGTGTGACAAAAAAAAAAATCCCATGAAAAAAAAAGCCACAACAAATAAGTAGTAAGTTTCAATTTTAAAAATTTGGAGGAAAAGACAAATTGAGTAGGTATTTCACAGGGGAAAAACTATAGAAAGCAAAGTTACCCATAACCAGAGATTCAACAACAGATATTCATTATTTATCTAGAATCAACAAAAACACTTTCCAAATAAATAACTTTTCTAGATAACTGATCTTTAATGACAAAATCTTTCTCTTATACTTTAAACTGTATTTCATAGTGTTTCTTTCCACCTACTCTTCCAAGAAACTCAATGGCAATTATTTCAGTGTTTCAGGTTCTGAAAGTTTTTTATTTTTACACTTAGTCATTAATGCTGTGTTACTGGGGAGACTTTAAGTATATATACGTTTAAAGTTTTTCAATCAGAAACACTCTGTGACTGTCACTAAGTCATCTGATGTATCTTGTTGACTTATCCATGTTTGTCTTTCAAAGTTCCTGGTTCTTCCCTTTCCTTCTTTAGATATTTTTAACTGGTGTGATTTGAAATCACTTTTATCATGTCCAGAATCTGCACTAAAGAGTAGGACATGAGGGAACTCTACTACAAGTATAGTACACAGGGTTTAGGCATTTCAAGTTTATATCTGTTTTCAATACTTAGACTGTTTTATGCTTATTTTGAGTTTTCAGCTAGGCTCTTGTTATTGGATAAATAATCTGCTGTTACAGTCCGAGGATTTAATTTAAATAAAATTGATATTGGAACACAGTGACCAGAAATATATTATCATAAACCATATTTATATAGTACATAAAAATTTACTATATAGTAAATTTATATTTATATATATATTTATTTAGTACATAAATATGTACTAAATAATATTGTATACAAATATGCACTGAATATATTTATTTAGTGTGTATTTACACTGTACATTAAAAAAGTCACAGTCTCATTAACTAAGTAACCAAATTTATTCAAGTATGAGTATCTAATTCTGATCTTTCCATTTCAAAATGTACTAAAGTTAAACACTAAGAACAAAGTGACAGATTTAGATCACTAGTACTCTGATGAAAAGATAAAGGAATTCACGGGTTACTTTATCTAAGCAATAATAAGGCCAAGAAAGATTCCAGTGTATTAAATTTATTTTAAAGATGTCCACTTACTGAAAAGAAGTAATATTAAATAAAGAAGTAGTGTTTCTGCTTGGCCATAAACACCTGTCTCTTAATTATAGCCTACTATCCTGTGGAATAGTCTGATACAGAAGATTATAAATTCTTAACCCTGGGGATTTCCAAGAGAAGATCACTCCCCTGGATTACTTAATCATTGACTTATCTGAGAGAATATGATTATGTTGCTTGAAGTTCCATTTCAGTTCATCCAGCCATTGTGTCTGATTTTTTAACCTATTCTCTTTTAGGTCAACTCATCCATTTCTTTCAAATGTTTTCAATATAACCAAGAATGACAAGGACATTATAACCAACCACATATTTGAAGTGGACTAAAGATTAAGTGAAAAAAAGTGAAAGTGTTAGTCACTCAGTCATGTCCGACTCTTTGTTACCCCATGGACTGTAGCCCACCAGTCTCCTCTGTCCACAGCAATTCTCCAGGGAAGAAGACTGGAGTGGGTAGCTATTTCCTTCTCGAGGACAGCTTTCCAACTGAGGGACCAAACCTGGGTCTCCTGTATTGCAGGTGGATTCTTTTCTGTCTGAGCCACCAGGGACTAAAGATAGTTATTAGTAAGGTAAGAATTTTCACCTCAGACTTTAACATAGGGGTCAGTAAACTCCAGCCAAGGGACTAAATTCAACCCACAGATTATTCTGGCAAATAAAGTTTTACTGAAAACACAGCCACGTCCATTCACTGATGTATTGTCTATGCCTGCTTTTACACTATAATGAGAGTCAAGTGGCAAACTATCTGGCCCACAAAGCCTAAAAAATTTACTATCTGGCCTGTTGCAGAAAATGTTTGCTAGATCTTTGTTTTAAGGGTTTCATAAAACAAAACTGAGAATAACATTCACCTACATTTGATTAGCTTCACCACTTCCAAATGGTTTGAATGAGTCACCAGAGTTCCATTCACCTGTAGAAAAATGAAAATAGTGTGTGTCAAGATACATTCTAATTGAGACAATGTTATATACAATACAACCAATTATAATATAGTAAACAGGGCTATATTAAAACATGTATATAGCTGGCTCAATATTCACTTTTACCATTATTCTACAAGGTATATGTGTGCGCATGCATGCAAAGTCACTTCAGTCATATCTGACTCTGCGTGACCCTATGGATTGCAGCCCGCCAGACTACTCGTCCACGGGATCCTTCAGGTAACAAGACTGAAGTGGGTTGCCATGTCCTCCTCCAGGGGATCTTCCCGACCCAGGGATCAAACCCGTGTCTCTTACGTCTCCTGCATTGGCAGGCAGTATCTTTACCGCTAGCACCACCTGAGAAGTCCTCGATAAGATATACTCAGCAACAAAATGAACTTGAGCACCAAAAAAGGCCTTGATTTAAAGGACATTATAACTTATTCACCATGAAAAAGGATAAAATATACTATGCAACAGATACACAAATCCTTCACAGTGAAGAACCCTTGCAAATAGAAAAGCTCTCTATGCTTTTAATTGCAAATTCATTGGTTTTCCAAAAGCATAATACATTTTTCAAAAGATGAATAACCAATATTCTACAATAATATTCAATTTATTTTTCATTTTCTAATCATGACCTACTCTTTACAGAGAAAATAAAATTTTCAGACAGCTAAATGTAGAAAGTGTTCTCCAGAATTTCCACTAAACCAGAGAAATTAAAGTAAAAGTATCAAACATGGATCTAATATTAACATTATTTTTTCTGAGGCAAGTAATAATAATTTTTCCAAGTTCAAATTTATCAGGGTATAAAACAGAAGCAAAAGTACACTTGTCATGACCCCAGAAACGATCATTATTAAGCATGATGCTTAATCTTTGAGATGCTTTTCTAATATACACACACCAGATACACAGACAAGCATACACACACATTATAACTGTCTTTTTCTGCAAATTAAAAAAATACTGTTTTATTGTATTACGGATGCCTTTCAATACAGGTACAAATAGACCTAATCTACTCTTTCTTAAGAGCTAGAGATGTAATGAAATTTATTTCTCTGCTGCTGCTGAGTCGCTTCAGTCGTGTCCGACTCTGTGCGACACCATAGACGGCAGCCCACCAGGCTCCTCCGTCCCTAGGATTCTCTAGGCAAGAATACTGGAGTGGGTTGCCATTTCCTTCTCCAATTTATTTCTCTAGCCCTCAGTTTATGCATATTTAGATTGCTTACAAGTTTTCAACATGATAAAGCTTAAGTAAATTTTCCTATACACATATCACTTCACATTTGGACACCACTTCCTTAGATAAGTTCCTAAAGCAAAACTGTGGTCAAAGTTTATATACTTCCTAAAAATATGTAATTTTTGATACATATTCACAAATTTCCATCCAAATAGGTTTTACCTAATTTATATTCACAAGTTTATAAGAGTAGCCATGGTACCATTCCCAATCTATATCAAATGTGTATCAGCAGTCTTTAAAATTTCTGACAAGCAAATATATTTTTACCTATCATTTAATTTCTACTTCTTTGCTATCAGTGAGATTGGACATATCCTCATTGATATATTATTTATTTCAATTACTCTGGGGAATTGCCTGATAAAATTCTTTGCCCATCTTTCTATCAGACTATTTATTCTTTTGTTAGTAATTTAAAAGTGTTCTTTATAGTATATTATATTCTATAATATGTTTCAAATATTCATTTCCAGATAGTTCTTTGTAAATATGTTGTATCTTTTCCTGTACAGTAATTTGATTTTAAGTAATCACATTAGTCAGTTGCCTAATAATTAGTGAGTAATCCATACTTACTCTACTGATCAAAACTCAAGGCCTGTTTCTGGACTCTCTACTATGTTCCACAGATAGATCCATATTTATACTACAGTCACTGGCTTCGAATTAATCTACACCATCTCACCTCCCACTTACCTCTTCCCATAATACCTTTGCAAAATTTGTTTAGAAGAAATAATCATTTGGAAGTTTGACAAGAATGGCACACCTCCCAAATTTATTAGTATATTATGATGAGAATTTCTTGCTAAGAGATTAATTTGGAGAAATAAGATCTTTACAACAGTGAGCTACTATCCTGCCCAAGAACACACATGACTCTATTTATTCAAAACTTTTATTATGCTTTTCAGTAAAGGGTAACATTAAGATAAATGAAATAAATTTTTATGGTCAATAAATCCATCACCTATAACGTGCAACTTTTAATAAAAATTAAAGCTAAAAAATTAAAATATGGCTAATATATGCTGCTTTATATTTCTACCGTATATTTACTAAGAGTCTTTTCCTTACCTTGATGATTCGATCACCTGTCTGTACTCCAGCCCGCATGGCTGCTCCATCTGTAATAGAAATTAATTCTTAAAATGTAATTCATTTACATTCACTGAAAATCTTCTCAAAAGAGAAGCATGTTACAAAATGGTTTAAAACATGGATTGTAAAGTCAGACAGACAAGGTCCAAATCCTGCTTCTGCCACTCACTAGCTGGGTAACCATGGTCAAATTTTATGTTTTTTTTTTTTTTTTTCACTCTAAGACTCAATATCCCCTGTAAAATGGAGATTAAAAAGTATCAAAGTACGTCCCCCAAATTACAGCAACTGACATAAAGAATTCAATATATGGCAATATTGCAGTAGTATAAGATATTATAGTCATTTGAGGGAAAAAGACGGATATTTTTGAGCCTATGACCATTTCTTTAATCTGTCACTACCTAAATATCTCTGGTGCCATGAGGAAAAAAAATTACACAAACTTCTATAAGTGATAATGCTTAAAGTATCATGACTAAAGAGTCATGTGATTTTTCTAAAACATACGAGAACCTTTTTCTTTCCATAAAATACAAAAGGAAATCAACTGGGATAAATTCATGCCTATAACTAACACTAAAGACAAATCTAGTACAATAAGGCCATATGACCTATAATTATGCAATTACTTTATTCTTAAGCAATAGACATTATTTAAGCTTTTCTATTCTTACTGTTTGCTCCCAGGGACAAGACTGTTTTTTAAAAATGCCTTGCCTTCTTTGACAGACTGTACGAACACTGGATTGTCTCCACTGACCGTCAGCCCAAATCCATTGTCATCCTTCTGGATGATCACACAACGCTGAACAAGACCTGCACAAGAACCACAGGATAAAGAGAGAAGGAAAGAGAAAACAGAGGGAAAAAAGTCAATAATCGTATTATTAGTAGTGAACTGCATTCCACCTGGAGAAACACAAGGTAGCACATGAAACCCATATGAAAAATAAAGAGCACTAACCCCATAAGCAAAACAAACACAAGAGTACCACAGAGAGTCATATATACTGGCTTGTCAAAGGGAAGGTAGAGTAGAATTGCTCCAGGATTAAAAATAGCTAAGGCGAACTGGAAAAGGTAAAGTATTAGGGAGGAGACAGACGAAAGCCCATTCAAGTCTACGCAATTTATTTGTAATATAAAATTCCACCCCCACTTCCTTGTGTTTTTAAGTGCTTTAAAGGGTATTTAAACCCAAGACAATCGACCATTCTGGGACATTAGGCTAGGAGCAGCCCATGGTAAACTCTAGAGAAGTTCAGTATTACTCTCAAAAAAACATATTCAGAAAAACAGACTATTAAAAAGAAAGGAATGCTTAGAGAGCACCTGTGGCTCTTCTGAAAACTCCAAAGGAAAGAAACACTTTGACTTACAGAAATAGTAAAAAGAAAAGACAGTAGAAAAGATAAAAGAACTTGTGAGCTTAACCAGCTCTTTGATTTCTTTCATATACTTACCTGATTGCTACAGAGAATTTGTTTTCCTTCCAGTTAAACAGCAAACAAAAATTGTCAAGGTAAGGTGAGAGAAAAGACCACAACCAAAGGAACAGGGATAAAACAGAACCCTGATTAGTGCCCAGGGCTGTTTTTATCTTAGAGCAAAATCGGGAGATCCTGAACTCTGTGTTAGCCAAAGGTTTAATATATACTTCCAGCTTTACACAATCTAAGTGCTTCACCAAAAATGAATATATAAAAACAATATATAAAAATAACACAAGTATAATGATGATTAGCAAATAAAAACGATTTCAAACTTAAGATTTTTATACAAAGAGGTATGATTTTTTAAATAAGTTTGATGTACAAAACAAAGGAAGTGCTAAAGACTGCATGTTAATGAATATACATGCATATTTCTTGCTATTAATGAAATGACAGAAATATGAGCTTCCCTGGTGGCTCAGACGGTAAAGAAACTGCCCGCGATGAGGGAGACCTGGGTTCGATCCCTGAGTTGGGAAGATCCCCTGGAGGAGGGCATGGCAATCCACTCCAGTGTTCTAGCCTCGAGAATCCCCTTATATAGAGGAGCCTGGCAGGCTACAGTCCATGGGGTTGCAGAGTCGGACACGACTGAGTGACTAAGCACAGCACACATGAGCCTACTACAGATGACAAACTAATTGGAGCCCTAAATGGAAAACAGGAACCTTGAATCTTAATTTATTAACTTACAACAGACCATGGACCTTAAGATAAATGCTAAAGCTTTTCATAAGAACACATAGGAACAAATCTTCAAGACCTTAGGATACGCAGAGATCTTTCAGGATGCAAAATGCACATAAGAGAAAAACCCAGCAAATTGGATTCAAAATTTTAAATAACTGCTTTCCTAAAGACTCACTGGAAAAGACTCTGATGCTGGGAAAGGTTGGGGGTGGGAGGAGAAGGGGACGACGGAGAATGAGATGGCTGGATGGCATCACCGACTCTGTGGACATGAGTTTGAGTGAACTCCGGGAGTTGGTGATGGACAGGGAGGCCTGGCGTGCTGTGATTCATGGGGTCGCAGAGAGTCGGACACGACTGAGCGACTGAACTGAACTGAACTGAAAGACACTAATAAGAAAATGAAAAGGCAAGCCACAGACTGGGAGAAAACATTTGTAATACAAATTACTGATAAAGCACTTGTATCCAGATTCTTATTAAAAAAGAAAACAAAACTCTACAATCCTGTAATGGAAGACATATTTTAAAGGGACAAAAGATTTGAATAAATACATCACACACAAAGATGCACCAGTGGCCAACAAGCACATGCAAAGGTACTCAACATCTGCTGTCTTCAGGAAAATGCCAAGTTAAAACACAATGAGACACCACTATATACTAACTAATGGCTAAAAATGAAAAGACAGATAATACCAAGTACTAGAAAGAATGTGGAACAACTGGAACTCTCATACAATGCTGGTGGGAATGTTAGATGGTGGAAATTTCTTAAAAAGGTAAGCATATATGTCCATATGCCCCAACATCTCCACTCCTAAGAGGAATGAAAGCTCATGTCCACGTAAAGATTGGTAAAAAAAAATGTTCTCAGCAATTTTTCTCATTAAGAACGAAAAACTAAAACAACCCAGTTCAGTTCAGGTGCTCAGTCATGTCTGACTCTTTGTGACCCCATGAACCACAGCACGCCAGGCTTCCTTGTCCATCACCAACTACTGGAGTCTACCCAAACCCATGTCCATTGAGTCGGTGATGCCATCCAACCATCTCATCCTCTGTCGTCCCCTTTTCTTCCTGCCCTCAATCTTTCCCAGCATCAGGGTCTTTTGAAATGAGTCAGCTCTTGGCATCAGGTGGCCAAAGTATTGGAGTTTCAGCTTCAGCATCAGTCCTTCCAATGAACACCCAGGACTGATCTCCTTTAGGATGGACTGGTTGGATCTCCTTATAGTCCAAGGGACTCTCAAGAGTCTTTTCCAACACCACAGTTCAAAAGCATCAATTCTTCGGCATTCAGCTTTCTTTATAGTCCAACTCTCACATCCATACATGACCACTGGAAAAACCATAGCCTTGACTAGACTGACCTTTGGTGACAAAGTAATGCCTCTGCTTTTTAATATGCTATCTAGGTTGGTCATAACTTTCCTTCCAAGGAGTGTCTTTTAATTTCATGGCTGCAATCACCATCTGCAATGATTTTCAGTTCAGTTCAGTTGCTCAGTCGTGTCCGACTCTCTGAGACCCCATGAACCACAGCACACCAGGCCTCCCTGTCCATCACCAACTCCCGGAGTTCACTCAAACTCATGTCCACAGAGTTGGTGATGCCATCCAGCCATCTCGTTCTCTGTCGTCCCCTTCTCCTCCCGCCCCCAACCTTTCCCAGCATAAGTCTTTTCCAGTGAGTCAACTCGTCGCATGAGGTGGCCAAAGCATTGCAGTTTCAGCTTTAGCATCAGTCCTTCCAATGAACACCCAGGATTGATTTCCTTTAGAATGGACTGGTTGGATCTCCTTGCAGTACAAGGGACTCTCAAGAGTCTTCTCCAACACCACAGTTCAAAAGCATCAATTCTTCGGCATTCAGCTTTCTTTATAGTCCAACTCTCACATCCATACATGACCACTGGAAAAACCATAGCCTTGACTAGACTGACCTTTGGTGACAAAGTAATGCCTCTGCTTTTTAATATGCTATCTAGGTTGGTCATAACTTTCCTTCCAAGGAGTGTCTTTTAATTTCATGGCTGCAATCACCATCTGCAATGATTTTCAGTTCAGTTCAGTTGCTCAGTCGTGTCCGACTCTCTGAGACCCCATGAACCACAGCACACCAGGCCTCCCTGTCCATCACCAACTCCCGGAGTTCACTCAAACTCATGTCCACAGAGTTGGTGATGCCATCCAGCCATCTCGTTCTCTGTCGTCCCCTTCTCCTCCCGCCCCCAACCTTTCCCAGCATAAGTCTTTTCCAGTGAGTCAACTCGTCGCATGAGGTGGCCAAAGCATTGCAGTTTCAGCTTTAGCATCAGTCCTTCCAATGAACACCCAGGATTGATTTCCTTTAGAATGGACTGGTTGGATCTCCTTGCAGTACAAGGGACTCTCAAGAGTCTTCTCCAACACCACAGTTCAAAAGCATCAATTCTTCGGCGATCAGCTTTCTTCAGTCCAACTCTCACATCCATACATGACCACGGGAAAAACCATAGCCTTGACTAGACGGACCTTGGTTGGCAAAGTAATGTCTCTGCTTTTTAATATACTATCTAGGTTGGTCATAACTTTCCTTCCAAGGAGTAAGTGTCTTTTAATTTCATGGCTGCAGTCAGCATCCGTAGTGATTTTGGAGCCCAAAAAAATAAAGTCTGACACTGTTTCCACTGTTTTTCCATCTATTTCCCATGAAGTGATGGGACCGGATGCCATGATCTTGTTTTCTGAATGTTGAGCTTTAAGCCAACTTTTTCACTCTCCTCTTTCACTTTCATCAAGAGGCTCTTTAGTTCTTCTTCACTTTCTATCATAACGGTGGTGTCATCTGCATATCTGAGGTTATTGGTATTTCTCCTGGCAATCCTGATTCCAGCTTGTGCTTCCTCCAGTCCAGTGTTTCTCATGATGTACTCTGCATATAAGTTAGATAAGCAGGGTGACAATATACAGCCTTGACATACTCCTTTTCCTATTTGAACAGTCTGTTGTTCCATGTCCAATTCTAACTGTTGCCTCCTGACCTGCATACAGGTTTCTCAAGAGGCAGGTCAGGTGGTCTGGTATTCCCATCTCTTTCAGAATTTTCCAATTTACTGTGATTCACACAAAGGCTTTGAGATAGTCAATAAAGCAGAAATAGATGTTTTTCTGGAACTCTATTGCTTTTTCGATGATCCAGTGGATGTTGGCAATTTGATCTCTGGTTCCTTTGCCTTTTCTAAAACCAGCTTGAACATCTGGAAGTTCACAGTTCATGGTATTGCTGAAGCCTGGCTTGGAGAATTTTGAGCATGACTTTACTAGCGTGTGAGACGAGTGCAATTGTGTGGTAGTTTGAGCATTCTTTGGCATTGCCTTTCTTTGGAATTGGAATGAAAACTGACCTTTTTCAGTCCTGTGGCCATTGCTGAGATTTCCAAATGTGCTAACATATCGAGTGCAGCATTTTCACAACATCATCTTTTAGGATTTGCCAACAGCTCAACTGGAATTCCATCACCCCCACTAGCTTTGTTCGTAGTGATGCTTCCTAATGCCCACTTGACTTCACATTCCAGATGTCTGGCTCTAGGTGAGTATGAGTGATCATACCATTGTGATTATCTGGGTTGTGAAGATCTTTTTTGTATAGTCTTTCTGTGTATTCTTGTCACCTCTTCTTAATATCTTCTACTTCTGTTAGGTCCATACAATTTCTGTCCTTTATCAAGCCCATCTCTGCATGAAATGTTCCGTTGGTATCTCTAATTTTCTTAAAGAGATCTCGAGTCTTTCCCATTCTATTGTTTTCCTCTGTTTCTTTGCACTGATCGCTGAAGAAGGCTTTCTTATCTCTCCTTGCTGTTCTTTGGAACTCTGCATTCAAATGGGTATATCTTTTCTTTTCTCCTTTGCTTTTTGCATCTCTTCTTTTCACAGCTATTTGGAAGGCCTCCTCAGACAGCCATTTTGCTTTTTTGCACTTCTTCTTCTTGGGGATGGTCTTGATACCTGTCTCCTGTACAATGTCCCAAACCTCCATCCATAGTTCATCAGGCACTCTATCAGATCTAGTCCCTTAAATCTATTTCTTACTTCCACTGTATAGTCATAAGGGATTTGATTTAGGTCATACCTGAATGGTCTAGTGGTTTTCCCTACTTCTTCAATTTAAGTCTGAATTTGGCAATAAGGAGTTCATGATCTGAGCCACAGTCAGCTCCTGGTCTTGTTTTTGCTAACTGTATACAGCTTCTCCATCTTTGGCTGCAAAGAATATAATCAATCTGATTTTGGTGTTGACCATCCAGTGATGTCCATGTGTAGAGTCTTCTCTTGTGTTGTTGGAAGAGGGTGTTTGCTATGACTAGTGCTTTCTCTTGGCAAAACTCTATTAGCCTTTGCCCTGCTTCATTCTGTACTCCAAGGTCAAATTTGCCTGTTACTCCAGGTGTTTTTTGACTTCCTACTTTTGCAGTCCAGTCCCCTATAATGAAAAGGACATCTTTTTTGGGTGTTAGATCTAGAAGGTCTTGTAGGTCTTCACAGAAACGTTTAACTTCAGCTTCTTCAGCATTACTGGTCGGGGCATAGACTTGGATTACCGTGATATTGAATGGTTTGCCTTGGAAATGAATAGAGATCATTCTGTCATTGTTGAGATTGCATCCAATTACTGCAATTCAGACTCTTTTGTTGACTATGATGGCTACGCTATTTCTTCTAAGGGATTCCTGCCCATGGTAGTAGATATAATGGTCATCTGAGTTAAATTCATCCATTCCAGTCCATCTTAGTTCGCTGATTCCTAGAATGTCGATGTTCACTACTGTCATCTCCTGTTTGACTACTTCCAATTTGCCTTGATTCATGGACCTAACAGTCCAGGTTCCTGTGCAATATTGCTCTTTATAGCATCGAACCTTGCTTCTACCACCAGTCACATCCACAACTAAGTGTTGTTTTTGCTTTGGCTCAATCCCTTCATTCTTTCTGGAGTTATTTCTCCACTAATCTCCAGTAGCATATTGGGCACCTACCGAACTGGGGAGTTCATCTGTCAGTGTCCTATCTTTTTGCCTTTTCATACTGTTCATGGGGTTCTCAAGGCAAGAATACTGAAGTGGTTTGTCACTCCCTTCTCAAGTGGACCTCATTCTGTCAACCGTCCATTAACAGACAAATAGATAAAAAAAAAAAAAACACTCATATATCCGTTATAATAAAATACTACTTAGCAAGAAAAAGAAGGAACTACTCATGCATGCAACAAATATGCATCACAAAAACATCACATTAAGCAAAAGAAGGAAGATACAAAAGACTATAAATATTACATGATTCCAATGTAGAACAAGCAAAAAAGTCATCTATAGTAACAAAAAGATTAATGGTTGCCTAGAGACAAGACAGGATAGAGAGATAAGAATGACTGCAATGAGACATATGAAACAGCTTTTTGGGTTGATGGAAATGTTGTATATCTTAATTAAGGTAATGGTTGTATGAATATTTATCTGTTAAGACTTACTGAATTTTATACTTAATATGAGTGCATCGTATTTTATATAACTTGGATCTCAAAAAAGTTAACTTTCAACTTTAAAAAAATGAGACGTCAATTCTAGAGTCTACCAAGTACTAAACAGTATTTGAATTCACAAATTCACCACTCTTCCAAAATAGGAAACTGTAACATGGGCAGAGCAAAGATAACCTATCAGAATTTAACTATTTTTCTTTTGTTTAATGTTGCTTCCTTCAAGTCATTAGGAAAAATTCTAAATAGAATGGGTATGAATACATAAAATCAAAGAAAAAGACATTCTTTATTATAATTTCTAGTACACAATACAATAAATGTAAGTATCAGAGAATGATGTTTTACAGGAAGTTTTAAAAATGCAAACCCAGCTTTAGAAACATAAAACATCTGATGAGCTTCTTTACAGTCATTTGAAATATCAAAATAAACTAGATATTTTGAATTTTTGAATATCAGAAGTCAAGACAGTTGCAACACTGAATATGTGTTTTTTTCATGCTATAACCATCCCCCCCAGTTATCTCATCTCACTTCCAAAGGACTGAAAATCAGTGAGTTAGAGGATTCTAATATTGATGTTTGCTTGCTAAGACACTGACCTTCTTAAGCAGACTCTTTTTCAGGTTTCTGTAGAAAAGAACTTAAAATCTTGGTGGGGAAGGATAATAAAGAAACAAATAGGGCAGCAATGGCAATGTCTAAGAATATGATAACAGGCCCAAAATGTTATTAAAGAAGGATGAGATTTAAAAAATGGACTCTTAATTTCAGAATGTCTATTTACAAATTTTATTAACTAAAAAAAAAAAAAACCAAACCTTTGACCATGTTACCTTCTGTTTCTTACAAACACATATTGTCCATGGTTTGTTTGCTGTTTGCTAGTTTATTTTTCTAATTTCCTTATTCTCCGGTATAAAGATTATTAATTATAATCATCATACAAATGTGTTTATCTCTGAATACAAGTTTTTATAAGGTCACAAAATGACTTTAGTATGAAGTGCAACCAAGTACCTTGTATGAAGAAAGGCAGAGAAAGTGTTCAACAAGCAAGGTAATGATAGCCTAAACTTGAGATTTAGTCACAGGAATATTTCTTCACTTTCACTGTCCTTAGTGCCACATGAAGATTTTTCTTTCTCACAACTATTTATAACTGCATATGGAGCACTAGTAATCAAGTGCACATCTCTATTACCATACTTACAAAACAGGATTTCTGGTTTGGGAGAATGGCACTGAAACATGTATATCATCATATGTGAAACGAATCGCCAGTTCAGGGTCGATGCATGTTACAGGATGCTCGGGGTTGGTATGCGGGGATGACCCAGAGGGAGGATAAGGGGAGGAGGAAGGTGGGAGGGGGAACTCATGTACACCCGGGGCAGATTCACGTCAATGTATGGCAAAACCAACCAATATAATATTGTAAAATAATTAGCCTCCAATAAAAATTAAAAAAAAAAAAAAAAAAAAGGATTTCTTCTGTACCAGACTGTGAACTTCTAGAAAGCAGGTACACTCTCCTATTACCTTTTAATCTATCCCTTATCATAGTACCTGCTGTATAATCGGTGCTCAATGAATATTTACTAATTTGAACTTATTTTATAAATATATCATCCTCAAGTCATTTTTCAAGAAAAAGTAAAATCATATCCCTGAAAACTATGCGAAGTGAGGAACACTAACCTTCTGCCCTGACTAAATTCTAACTAACTTGATTCTCTATCTACCCTAAAATAATGCTAGTTACAATTAAGTTTTTCTTTATTTCTGGTCTTTTAAGGAATATGGTATTTCATCTGGAAGCTGATAATAAATGTCATGTTTCATATTGTCAGTGAAGTAAAAGTAGACAGTCTATCAAATTCACGTAAATATTATCCTTTCCTAATTTTTTTCCCTTTATAAACAAAGGACATGCTTTCCTACTAAAATATTGTGGCTTTTTTTTTAATGCTTTTTTACTGACGTACCATTAATTTACAAATTCTGTTAATTTCAGGCATACAGCCTAGTTAAACAGTGTTTTTGCAGATTATATTCCATTTCAGGTTATTACAAGATACTCAGTATACTTCCCTGTGCTATACAGTATGTCCTTGTTTATCTATTTTATATACAGTAGTTTGTATCTATTAATTCCATACCTCAAATCTGTACTTCCTCCCTTCCCTCTTTCCTTTGGTAACCAAAAGTTTGTTTTCTGTATCTGTGACTGTTTCGCATATACACTCATCTGTATTGTTTTTAGATTCCACATATAAGGTATATCATAAAGACTTTGTCCTTCTCTGACTTATTTCTCTATGCATAAGGCTCTCTAGGTCTATCCATGTGGCTACAAATGGCATTATTTCATTTTCATGGCTGAGTAATATTCCTTGATGTGTGTTATGCTGTCCCTCTTTGTATACATACACAATATTTTTTAAAAATTGAAGTATAGTTGATGGCTCAGTGGTAAAGAACCCACCTGACAATGCAGGTTCTCTGGATTGGGAAGATTCCCTGGAGAAGGAAATGGCAACTGACTCCACTATTCTTGCCTGAGAAACCCCATGGATAGGACCTGGTGGGCTACAGTCCATGGGGGTCCCAAAGAGTCAGACACGGCTTAGCAATTGAGCACGAGCATTGTTTATAAAAGTTGGTTCACAATATTGTGTTAGTTTCAGGTGTACAACTAAGTGATTCAGTTATATACATATTTATTTTTTCATATTATTTTCCATTATACGTTATTGCAAGATATTAAATGTAGTTCCTGTCTTGGTACATCTTAATCCAATCATTTGTTGGCAAGCACTTGAGTTGGTTCCACATCCTGGCTATTATAAATAGTGCTGCTATGAACACTGTGGTGCATTGTCTTTTCCAATTAGCAATTTTGTTTTTCCAGCTATATACCCAGGAGTGGAACTGCTGAATCATAAGTTATACTTTTAGATTTTTAAGGAACTCAAACTGTCTTCCACAGTGCCTGTACCAATTTACATTTCCTCCTAAGGTGTACAAGGGTTCCCTTTTCTCAACATCTTCTCTAACATCTGTTATTTGTAGACTTTTTAACAGTCGTCATTCTGACAGGTATGAGGTAATACCTCATTATGGTTTTGATTAGCATTTCTTAATAATTAGCAGTAATGAGCACTGTTTCACATGCCTGTCAGCCATCTACATATTTTCTTTGAAAAATGGCTATTCAAGTCTTCTGCACATTTTTTGACTGGATTGTTTTTTCCTTGATATTAAATTGTAATGAGTCCTTTGTATATTTTGGATATTAACCCCCTTGTTGCCACATCACTTGCAAATATTTTTTCCCATTCCACAGGTTGTCTTTTTGTTTTGTTGATGGTTTCCTTCGCTGTGCAAAAGCTTTTGAGTTTATTTAGGTCTCATTTGTTTATTTCTGCTCTTATTTCTTTTGTCTTAGGACACATCCAAGAAAAGTTTGCTACAATTTATGTCAGAGTATTCAATGTTCTCTTCTAGGAATTTTACGGTTTTGGTTCTTACATTTAGGTTTTAAACCATTTTGAGTTTATTTCTGTATATGGTATGAAGGAATGTTATAGTTTCATCGTTTTACATATGGTCATCCAGCTTTCCCAGCATCACTTGAAGAGATTGTCTTTTCTCCATTGTTTATCTTGCCCACTTTGTTATAGATTAATTGACTGTAGATGTGTAGATTTATTTCTGGGCTCTGTATTCTGTGCCATTGATCTATGCTTTTGTTTTTATGCCAATACCATGCTGTCCTGACTACTATAGCTTTGGAGGATAGTTTGAAGTTTGAGAAGTTTATAGCTCCAGTTTGTTCCTTTGTCTCAGAATTGGTTTGGCAATTTGAGGTCATTGGTAATTCCATATAAACTTTAGGATTATTTTGTTCTAGTTCTGCAGAAGATGTCTTGTGTATTCTGATTGCACTTAAATCTGTAGATTGTTTTGAGTAGTATGGTTATTGTAATATTAATTCTTGCAATCTAAGAGCCTGGAATATCTTTCTACTTCTTTGAATCATCTTCAATTTTCTTCATCTCGGTTTTATAGTTTTTTAGAATATAGGTCATTCACTTCCTTGCTTAGGTTTATTCCTAGTTATTTTATTATTTTGATGTGATCTTAAATGGAACTGTCTTTTTTACTTTCTCTTTCTGATATTTCATTATTAGTGTATAGTAGAAATGCAACAGATTTCAGTATATTAATCTTGTATCCTGCAATCTTCCTCAATTCATTGATTGGTTCTAGCAGTATTTTAGTGGAGAATTGAGGGTTTTCTATATAAGGTATCATCTCATATGCAAAGACTAACAGTTTCACCTCTTCCCTACTATTTTGTATATCTCTCTTTTTTTTAATTTTTTGTCAGACTGCTGTGGCTGGGACTTCCAATAGCATGTTAAACAGAAGCAGTGAGATGAACATCCTTGCCTTGATTTTGAATTTAGCAGGAAGGCTTTCAATTTCTCACCACTGAGTATTACTGTGTGTTTCTCTTAAGTGGCCTTTACTATCTTGAGACATATTCCCACTATACTCACTTTGATAGGAGTTTTTATCATGAATGGATCTTGATTTTGGCAAATGCTTTTTCTGCATCTATTGAGATGATCAAGTGATTTTTGTCTCTCCTTTTGTTAATGTGGTGTATCACATGGATTTGTGTACACCGAACCATTCTTATGACCTTAGAATAAATACACCTTGATCATAATATATGATCCTGTTTGTGTATTGTTTAAGCTTTGTTAATATTTTGTATTTACATTCATTTATTTTGCATCTATATTAATCAAAGATGTTTGCCTGTAATTTTTTATAGTGTCTTTGGTTTTTGTATCAGAGTAATGAGGGAGATGGGAATACCAGACCAAATGACCTGCCTCCTGAGTAACCTGTATGCAGGTCAGGAAGCAAGAGTTAGAACTGACACACTGTTCCAAATAGGAAAAGCAGTATATCAAGGCTGTATACTGTCACCCTGCTTATTGAACTTATATGCAGAGTACATCATGAGGAAAGCTGGGCTGGAGGAAGCGCAAGCTGGAATCAAGATTGCCAGGAGAAATATCAATAACCTCAGATATGTAGATGACACCACCCTTATGGCAGAAAGTGAAGAAGAACTAAAGAGACTCTTGATGAAAGTGAAAGAGGAGAGTGAAAAAGTTGGCTTAAAGCTCAACAGTCAGAAAACTAAGATTATGGCATCTAGTCCCATCACTTTATGGCAAGTAAATGGGAAAACAGTGGAAACAGTGGCTGACTTTATTTTCGGGGGCTCAAAAATCACTGCAGATGGTGACTGCAGCCATGAAATTAAAAGACGCTTCCTCCTTGGAAGGAAAGTTATGACCAACCTAGATAGCATATTAAAAAGCAGAGGCATTACTTTGTCACCAAAGGTCAGTCTAGTCAAGGCTATGGTTTTTTCCAGTAGTCATGTATAGATGTGAGAGTTGGACTATAAAGAAAGCTGAGGACAGAAGAATTGATACTTTTGAACTGTGGTGTTGGAGAAGATTCTTGAGAGTCCCTTGGACTGCAAAGAGATCCAGCCAGTCCATCCTAAAGGAGATCAGTCCTGGGTGTTCATTGGAAGGACTGATGTTGAAGCTGAAACTCCAGTACTTTGGCCACCTGATGCCAAGAGCTGACTCATTTGAAAAGACCCTGATGCTGGGAAAGATTGAGG
Source organism: Moschus berezovskii (assembly GCF_049115385.1). Lineage (NCBI taxonomy): Eukaryota > Metazoa > Chordata > Mammalia > Artiodactyla > Moschidae > Moschus > Moschus berezovskii. The sequence continues at coordinate 35,232,790 of NC_142473.1, read as the reverse complement.
GCAGGAGGAGAAGGGGACGACAGAGGATGAGATGGTTGGATGGCATCACCGACTCAATGGACATGGGTTTGGGTAGACTCCAGGAGTTGGAGATGGACAGGGAGGCATGGCATACTGTGGTTCATGCAGTCACAAAGAGTCGGACACAACTGAGTGACTGAACTGAACTGAATGATGACTTCATAGTGTGAATCTGGGAGCATTCCCTTCTCCTCAATTTTTTGGAATAGCTTAAGAAGGATAGGTATGAGTTCTTTAAATGTTTGGTAGGATTACCCTGTGAAGCCATCTGGTCTTAGACTTCTGCTTGCTGGAAGTATTTATTTTTTAAATTAAAGACTCAATTTCACTTCTAGTGATTGCTCTGTTCAAATTTTCTGTTTCTTCTTGACTCAGTCTTGGTACAGGCTGTATGTTCCCAGAAACTTGTCTATTTCTTCTAGACTGTCCAATTTGTTGACACATTGTTCATAATATGACATATTGTTCATGATATTCTCTTATGATTTTTTGTATTTCTGAGGTATAAGATGCTATTTCTCCTTTCATTTCTTTGTTTTTTCTGTTTTATGGTATTTTTAAAGAACTGTAGTCGATTTCCAATGCTTATTAATTACTTCTGTACAGCAGAGAGGCTCAGTTATACATATATACACTCTTTTTCATATTCTTTTCCATTAAAGTTTATCACAGGATATTGAATATAGTTCCCCGTGCAACAAAGTAGGACCTTCTTGTTTATCCATTCTATATATACCAGCTTGTATTGGCTAATTCTAAACTTGCAATCTATCCCTTTCCCTTCTCCCTCCCTCCTTCTTTGCAAGGACCAGTCTGTTCTCTGTATCTGTTATTCTGTTTCTGCTTCATAGATAGGTTCATTTGTGTCATGTTTCAAATTACACATATAAGTGGTATCATATGGTATTTGTCTTTATGACTTACTTCACTTTGTATAATAATCTCTAGTTACAACCACATTGCTGCAAATGTGGCATTATTATTTTTCTACTGCTGTCTTTAGACTTCTCTCTTTACCTTTAACTACATTTTACCATTTTAATTATGATATGTCTTGTTTATAGATCTGTTAGAGTTCATCCTGTTTAGGACCCACAGTACTTCCTGTATCTTAGGTATCTTTTTCCTTCTTTAGGTTGAAAAGTTTTCAGTCATAATTTCTTCAAATACCTGTTTGATCCCCCCTCTTTCTGGAACCCATATAATATGAACGTTGGTATATTTTATATTATCCCAAAGTTCTCATACAGTTTTTTTTTTTTTCCATTTGTCTGTCTGCTGTTTTATTGGGTTATTTCCATTATTCTACCTTCTGGATCACTTACGCATTCTTCTATATCATTTAGCCTTTTCATTGTTTCTCAAGTGCTTTTTTATTTTGGAATTATCTACTTTTAGAATTGAATTATCTACTTTTTAAATTGAAGGATGTTTGCTTTACAGAATTTTGTGGTTTTCTGTCATTCATTAACAAGAATCAGCCACAGGTACACCCATGTCCCCTCCCTCAAACCTAGATTGTCACAGAGCTCCTGTTTGAGTTCCCCAAGTTATACAGCAAATTCCCATTGGCTATCTATTTTATATATGGTATTGTAAATTTCCATGTTACTCTCTCCATACATCTCACCTTCTCCCTCCTCCCCTCTCCCTGTGTCCACAGGTCTGTTCTCTATTCTGTTGTTTCTCCATCGCTGCCCTGAAAATAAATTCATCAGTACCATCGTTTTAGATTCCATATATATGCAACTGGTATATAATATCTATATTTCTCTTTCTGACTTACTTTACCCCATATAATAGATTCTAGGTTCATCTACCTCATTAGAACTGACTCAAATGCATTCTTTTTTATGGCTGAGTAGTATTCCATTGTGTATATATTTTTATATATATGCACACCACAGCTACTTTATCCATTCATCTGTTGATGGACATCTAGGTTGCTTCCATGTCCTACCTATTGTTAATAGTGCTGCAATGAACACTGGGGTACAAATGTCCTTTTCAATTTTGGTTTCCTCAGGGTATATGTCTAGGGATGGGATTGCTGGGTCATATGGTGGTTTTACTCCTAGCTTTTTAAGGAATCTCCATACCATCTTCCATGGTAGCTGTATAAGTTTACATTCCCACCAGCAAAGCAAGAGGGTTCCCTTTTCTACAATACCCTCTCCAGCATTTACTGTTTGATGATGGCCATTCTGACTGGTGTGAGGTGATATCTCATTGTGGTTCTGATTGCATTTCTCTAATAATGAGTGATGCCAAGCATAATTTCACATGACTGTTAGCTATCTGTATGTCTTCTTTGGAGAAAATTTTTTTTAGGTCCTTTCCCCACTTTTTGATTGGGCTGTTTGTTTCTCTGGTTTTGAGTTGCATGAGCTGCTTGTATATTTTGGAAATTACTTGTTTCATTTGCTATTATTTTCTCCCATTCTGAGTGCTGTCTTTTCACCTTGTTTGTAGTTTCTTTTGCTGTGCAAAAGCTTTTAATTAGGTCAAACTCGTTTATTTTGTTTTTATTTCCATTTCTCTAGGAGGTGCATTAAATCAAAGCATCTTGCTTTGATTAAATCAAAGATCTTGCTTTGATTTAAGTCATCAAGTGTTCTGCCTATGTTTTCCTCTAAAGAGTTTTATAGATTCTGGTCTTACATTTAGGTCTTTAATCCATTTTGAGTTTATCTTTGTGTATGGTATTAGGAAGTGTTCTAATTTCATTCTTTAACATGTAGTTATGGCAGAAAGTGAAGAAGAACTAAAGAGCCTCTTGATGAAAGTGAAAGAGGAGAGTGAAAAAGTTGGCTTAAAGCTCAACATTCAGAAAACAAAGATCATGGCATCTGGTCCCATCACTTCATGGGAAATAGATGGGCAAACAGTGGAACCAGTGGCTGACTTTATTTTTTGGGGCTCCAAAATCATTGCGGATGGTGATTGCAGCCATGAAATTAAGACACTTATTCCTTGGAAGGAAAGTTGTGACCAACCTAGACAGCATATTAAAAAGCAGAGGCATTACTTTGTCACCAAAGGTCAGTCTAGTCAAGGCTATGGTTTTTCCAGTAGTCATGTGTGTATGTGAGAACCGGACTATAAAGAAAGCTGAGCACAGAAGAATTGATGCTTTGAACTGTGGTGTTGGAGAAGATTCTTGAGAGTCCCTTGGACTGCAAGGAGATCCAACCAGTCCATCCTAAAGGAGATCAGTCCTGGGTGTTCATTGGAAGGACTGATGTTGAAGCTGAAACTCCAGTACTTTGGCCACCTGATGCCAAGAGATGACTCATTTGAAAAGACCCTGATGCTGGGAAAGATTGAGGGCAGGAGGAGAAGGGGACAACAGAGGACGAGATGGCTGGATGGCATCACCGACTCAATGGACATGAGTTTGGGTAAATTCCAGGAGTTAGTGATGGACAGGGAGGCCTGGGGTGCTGCCATTCATGGGGTCGCAAAGAGTTAGACATGACTGAGCGACCAAATGGAACTGTCCAGTTTTCCCAGCACCACCTACTGAAGAGGCTATCTTTGCTCTGTTGTATATTCTTGCCTCCTCTGTCAAAAATAAGGTACCCATAGGTGCATGGGTTTAACTCTCTATCTTGTTCCACTGGTCTATGTTTCTGCTTTTGTGCCAGTACCATACTGTCTTGATGACTGTAGCTTTGTAGTATAGTCCAAAGTTAGGAACGTTGATTCCTCCAGCTCCATTCTTCTTTCTCAAGACTGCTTTGGCTATTCAGGGTCTTCTGTGTTTCCATATGAATTGTGAAACTTTTTGTTCAAATTCTGTGAAAAATGCCACTGGTAGTTTGATACGGATTGCATTCAATCTGTAGATTGCATTAGGTAGTACAGTCATTTTCACAATATTGATTCTTCCTACCCAGGAACATGCACTCTCTCTCTGTTAACATTGTCTTTTATTCCTTTCATCAGTGTCTTATAATTTTCCGTATACAGGTCTTTTCTCCCCTTAGGTAGGTTTATTCCAAGATATTTTATTCTTTTTGTTGCAATGGTGAATGAGATTGATTCCTTAATTACTCTTTCTGATTTTTCATTGTTAGTATATGGGAATGCAAGTGATTTCTGTGTACTGACCTTGTATCCTGTGACTTTGCTGAATTCACTGATTAGCTCTAGTAATTTTCTGATAGTTTCTTTAGGGTTTTCTATGTATAGTATCATGTCATCTGCAAACAGTGAGTTTTACTCCTTTATTTCCAATCTGGATTACTTTTATTTCTTTTTCTTCTCTAATTGTGGTAGCTAGGGCTTCCAAAACTATATTGAACAACAGTGGTGAAAGTGGACACCAATGTCTTGTTCCTGATCTTAGCAGGAATGCTTTTAGTTTCTCACCACTGGGAATAATCTTTCTGTGGGCTTATCATATATGGTCTTTGCTATGTTGAAGTAGGTTCCTTCTATGCCCATTTTTTGAAGCATTTTTATCATAAATGGGTGCTGAATTTTGTCAAAGGCTTTTCTTTTTCTGCATCTATTGAGATGATCATATGGTTTTTAGCTTTCAATTTGTTGATATGGTGTATTACACTGATTGATTTGCATGTACTGAAGAATCCTTGCCTCTCTGGAATAAATCTGACTTGATCATGGTGTATGAGCTTTGTAATGTGTTGTTGAATTCTGTCTGCTAGAATTTTGTTGAGGATTTTTGCATCTATGTTCATCAGTGATATTGGCCTATAATTTATTTTTTATGTGTTGTCTTTGCCTGGTTTGGGGGCTTCTATGGTGGCTTAGCTGATAAAGAATCCACCTGTAACGTGGGAGACTTGGGTTCAATCCCTGGGTTGGGAAGATCCCCTGCAGAAGGAAATGACTACCCACTCCAGTATTCTGGCCTGGAGAATTCCATGGACTGTCCATGGGGGTCACAAAGAGTCAGACACGACTAAGCATCTTTTACTTTGCCTGGTTTTGGTATCAGGGTGATTGTAGCCTCGCAGAATGAGTTTGGAAGTGTTCCTTCATCTGCAATTTTTGAAAGAGTTTCAGAAAAATAGGCATTAGGTCTTCTCTAAATGTTTGATAGAATTCCCCTGTGAAGCCATCTGGCCCTGGGGTTTTGTTTTGGGGGGAGTTTTTAAATCAGAGTTTCAATTTCAGTGTTTGTAATTGGGTTGTTCATAATTTCTATTCTTCCTGGTTTAGCCTTGGGAGATTGAACTATTCTAAGAATCTGTCCATTTCCTCTAGGTTGTCCATTTTTTTAGGATATAGTTGCTCACAATATTCCCTTATGATCCTTTGTGTTTCTGTGTTGTCTGCTGTAACTTCTTTTTCATTTCTAATTCTGTTGATCTGACTTTTCTCCCTTCTTTCTTGATGTGTCCGGCTAATGGTTTGTCAATTTTGTTTATCTTCTCAAAGAACCAGGTTTTAGTTTTATTAATCTTCGGTAACATTTCATTTCTTTTTAATTTATTTCTGCTCTGATATTTAGGATTTCTTTCCTTCTGCTGACTTTGGGGCTTTTTTCTGTTGTTTTCTTTCTAGCTTCTTTAGGTGTCTCTGATGCTTTTCTTGTTTCCTAAGGTATGGTTGTATTGTTATGAACTTCCCTCTTAGAACTGCTTTGTGCTGAGCCCATTGGTTTTGGGTCAGTGTGTTTTCACTGTCATTTGTTTCTAGGAATCTTTTGATTTCCCTTATTTCTTCAGTAACCTCTTTGCTATTTAGTAACGTATCATTTAATCTCCATGAGTTTCTGTTTTTTTGCTGGGTTTTTTTTTCCTAGTTAATATCTAGTCTCATAGTGTTGTGGTCAGAGAAGATACCTGATATGATTTCAATTTTCTTAAATTTACTGAGGCTTGATTTGTGACCCAAGATGTGGTCTATCCCGGAGAATGTCCCATGTGTACTTGAGCAGAAAGTGTATTCTCCTGCATTTGGATGGAAAGTCCTGAAGATATCAATTAGGTCCATTTGGTCTAATGTTTTATTTAAGGTTTGTGTTTCCTTATTGATTCTCTGTCTTGATGATCTGTCCATCGGTGGAAGTGGGGTGTCAAAGTCCCCTACTATTATTGTATTACTGTCAATTTTCCCTCTTATGCCTGTTAGCGTTTGTCATATGTATTGAGGTGCTCCTATGTTGGGTGCAAAAATATTTACAATTGTTATGTCTTCTTGGATTAATCTCTTGATCATTATGTAGTATCCTTCTTTGTCTCTTATAATATTCTTTAAAGTCTATTTTGTCTGAAATAAGGATTGCCACTTCGGATTTCTTTTGGTTTCCATTCACATGAAATACCTTTTTCCATCCTTTTGCTTTCAGTCTGTATGTGTCTCTAGGTCTGAAGTGGGTCTCGTGTAGGCAGCATATATATGGGTCTTATTTTTGTATCCATTCTGTATCTTTTGGTTGGTGCATTAATCCGTTTACATTTAAGGTGATTCAGTTCAGTTCAGTCACTCAGTCGTGTCCACTCTTTGCGACCCCATGAATCACAGCAAGCCAGGCCTCCCTGTCCATCACCAACTCCCGGAGTTCACTCAAACTCATGTCCATCGAGTCAGTGATGCCATCCAGCCATCTCATTCTCTGTCGTCCCTGTTTCCTCCCACCCCCAATCCCTCCTAGCATCAGACTCTTTTCCAGTGAGTGATACCTATGTTGCTACTGGCATTTTCTTGATTGTTTTGGGTTTGTTTTTGTAGGTCTTTCCTTTCTTGTGTATTTACTGACATATTATATAAGTCCCTTCAGTATTTGTTGCAAGATTAGTCTGGTGGTGCTAAATTCTCTTAATCTCTGCTTGTCTGTAAATTTCTCCATCAATTTTGAATGAGATCTTTGCCAAGTACAGTAATCTTGGTTGTAGATTTTTCTCTTTCAGTACTTTAAATATATCTTGCCATTCCCTTCTGGCCTGCAGGATTTCTGCTAAAAGATCTGCTGTTAAACATATGTGTTTTCCCTTGTACGTTATTTGTTGCTTTTCCTTTGCTGCTTTTAATATTCTTTCTTTGTGCTTAATCTCTGTTAGCTTGATTAATATGTGTCTCAATGCATTTCTCCTTGGGTTTCTCCTGCAAGGGACTCTCTGTGCTTCTTGGACTTGATCTAATTTCCTCAAAAAATTTTCTCAGTGCCTTTCTTTTTTTCTTCTTCCTCTAGGACCCCTATATCTTGAATGCTGGTGTGTTTAATATTGTCCCAAAGGTCTCTGAGGCTACCCTCAATTCCTTTCATTCTTTTCCCTCTATTCTGCTCCTCAGCAGTTATTTCCACCATTCTATCTTCCAGCTCACTTATCCATTCCTCTGCCTCAGTTACTCTGCTACTGGTTCCTTCTAGAGTGTTTTTTATTTCAGTAGTTGTGTTACTCATCTCTGTTTGCTTCTTCTTCTTTATTTCTTCTATGTCCTTGGTGATTGTATTAACAGTGTCAAATGTTTCCTGCATTTTCCCCATTTTATTTTCAAGTCTTCAGAGCAACTTTACTATCATTATTCTGAATTCTCTTTCAGGTAGATTGCTTATTTCCTCTTCGTTTATTTGGTCTTTGAGTTTTTACCCTGTTCTTTCATTTGTGCTGTATTTCTGTCTTTTCATCATTTTTTCTAACTTGCTCCACTTGAGGTCAGGCTTTAGGGTTGTATTCCTTCTTCCTTTTGGTTTTTGTCCTTGGAGGGAAAGGTTGGTTGAGTGGTTTGCGTTGATTTCTTTTTAGGGATGACTTGTGCCTGTGCTGTGTTCTTTTTTCCTTCGTGCTTTGTCTAGTTTCACTTGCTCATAGGGAATCGCATGTGGAGGCCTTGCACTAGACACTTCAGACCAGAGTTCCAAGTGGAAATCTGAATTATCTATTTTTTATTGGATCTTTATTGGTTCTAGAAATTATCGGTGCTTAGATCAACTCTCCTTCTTAGTTCAGTTAGCATTTTTATTATAAAATTTTTTAATTCACTAACTGGTAGACTGATCACCTCTGTTTCATTATTTATTATTTCAGGGTAGTTCTTTGTTCTTTTGAGGGAAGTTCCTCTGCTTTACCATTTTACTTAACTCTGTCTCTGAGTTTAGGTGAAAGTTATCCACTGTGGTCTTGAGGGATGTTTTTACATATCAGCATCCCCATGTAGACTGTTTATGCCTACTGTCTCTGGTGTGAGGGCTGAACTTGATGTAGATGCCAGACACATTTTCCCTCAGGATGTGCTAGCCATGATCACCTTGATAGGGGGTGCACACGCTGGTGCTGGTGGCTGGTGTTGGTCCTGGCCTGCACAGGACTTAAGGTGGGATTTCCTCTCTGCTCAGTGGTAGGCACTGCTGCCTTGTCAGGGGTGGAGTCCACTCCCAGTTTGCTACAGCAGAATCCCTGGTAGTCAGGCTTGAACTGGCTCTCTTCCTTTTTAAGTGTGTTTCTTGTCGGCAAGCCAGTACCCACGTACTCCACACAATGGAGTCCAGGCTTTTCCAGCCTTTCTCTTTGTCCCACTGGTTCACCAAGCAGCCAAGGGGGCTTGTCTCCTCTACAGAGGACCCCAGAACTGTGAATCTCAGCCTGCGGCTCCGCCTGCTTACTTCCCAGGGTGAGTGTCCACCCACACTATTTCCCTCTTCCTCTTAGGTCCTTTCTAGGGACAGTGGTTTCAGCCCAGTGTTTCTTCCCATCCTACCCAATTACGTGAGAATCTTTCTTGCAGCCTTGGTTGTATAGTTTTTCTGTTTGTTTTCTTGCAGCCTTGGTTGTATAGTTTCCAGTCTGTTTTCAGTGAGAATTTTTCTACATGTAGATGTATTTTTCATGTGCTTTTAGGGGTAGGTGAACTTCACATCCTTTTACTCCACCTCCTTAATCCCCCTTTCCAATGCAACAATTGAAACCAACATAAAAAAAATGATTCTTACTCAAAAGTTAAATACCAAGGATTGAAAATGAAAAAAAAATTAAAGTTTTTATAATGCTTTACCGTGGGGAGGGGTAGAAGTCTTTCAGGTATTGTAAAAAAGGTGAAAAAGTACTCTGAAGTTTCACTACTATACATTCCTTGAAAAATGCAGCAACTATGTTGCTAAATAGAAAATTAATGAAAATGTAGTGTTAAATATGCAAAGCAACATGCTAAACCTTTCAAACTGCATTTACTTCAGGAAAAGCACATTAGTCTTTCTTCATCTTTGATTTTTTTACATGACCAAACTTCTCCAAGTCTCACCTCTTAAGAATTAGCTTCAGGGAAGGGTGTGGAGAAAGACCATGTGCAACCCCATAAAAACAGCTCATTTTTAAACTGCTGCCAGACATACATGTTTTATGAGTTAGACCTTAGATAATCCTTTGATTAAGAAGTTTCTTGATTCTAAATGCACAATGCTGCCAGCAAGAAGGGCCTTCAGTTGCAAATATGCCAATTTCTTTCTTTTAGATTATAACCAACAGTTAGTCTCTTTTCAAAGTTACATTTTCTTCTACCTTAAAATTTTTCAGAGAAAGGAAGACTCCGATTAAAATGAATCAACATTTTTATTCCATTAATCCTTTTTACTAAAACAATGCATACCAATCTCAACAACCATTCACTCAATGAGTGATTCCAGTGTGTCAGGCATTATGGAAGATGCAAAGATGAATATAAATATGAACAACTGGGTATAAAGCAGGCTGTTAACAGGATGTCAGACAACAAAAGCAATTGTTTAAAAACTCGGCAAACTTAGGAAAGCCATATGGAAGAGGTAGTATTTGAACACAGGCCTTGAAGGGTGGGGAGGATTCTACCAAGGAGTTACAGGAGATAAACCATTCAAAACAATGGGGATGGCATAAACAAAGAAAAAGTACCAAGTCTTATATGAAGAAATGAAAATTTCGGGGACAGTCTGGTTCCTTTAGTTGTGAAAAGTAGTAGATTAATGGAGAATGATCAGTTGGAAACAAATCATGGTATATCTTAATAACTATTTGTACTTTCCTAAAAAGTGAATGACTAAATCCTTACTTCAGTGATACCAATCTGACTGAATACAGAAAAATGAAAAGGAAGTGAATCAATGTGAAATCAACATAAAAAAAAAAAAACTTATGAGTCTAGTCTATTAAATAAGTCTAATGACATAATGAAAAACTGAACAAAGCTGCAAAGATGAAACCATGGAGTAAGGGGTGAAAAATAAAGTGATGGCAGAACCAATGAAACGTGGCAAACAGTTGACAGTAGAAGACAAGTAAAAGGGAGAAGTCAAAGGCAAATTTAAGAAAATAAGACTAAGTGAACAGGAAAATGACTGTGCTACTAAAAGAAACAGGGAAATCAATTTCCAGCCATAGTTAACACTGATAAATTCCAGATTGGTCATTTGGAGTTGAAGGATAGAGTGGAAGTATGTAGCGAACTGTTATAAATATGAGACTGGAAACAGAAAAAGATCAGGGACAAACTTGGGTTATGCCTAAATTTAGAAGAAGGAAAAATAAATACAGAAAAAATAAAACCAATATAAAGAGAAAAGGGTAGACGTAATATTATATACACCAAAGACAGGGTATCATCAGTGCCTAATGTCTCAAGGGGAAGGTGCTAACTGAGAAAAAGTTTATCAATTTTCAAGTTAGGTTATTTTGATTCACCTGCCAGACAGTATGTCTTCAGCAGTCAGATTTTAAGAAGTTAAGAAGTGAGTGACTTATAAGGACACAAACGTTCATGGTGTAGAATGCTCTTTGCAAAGTTGAAGAAAAAAAACAGAGAATGATAACTTGGTGGGAGTAAACATCAAACCAAGAACTTCTCATTTTATAGATACAGAAGTCAGAAAAAAATATATGAATTTTAAAAAATATCCTCTAAGTATCTAAATCAGGATATTTCAAGTAGTAACAATTTGCTTCTGTTATGGATTGAATGTTTGTGTCACCCCCATAAAATTCATATGCTGAGTCCTAACCCTCAACATGATAGTATTTGGAGATGAATGAGTCCTTTGAGAAGGAATTAGGGTTAAATAAGATCATTAAAAGTGAGGCTCTCATGCTGGGATTAGTATCCTTACGAGATACCAAAGAGCTTGTTCTCTTTCCCCCTCTACACATGCTTGCACCAAGGAAAACACCACGCAAGCACAAAGCAAAGCAAGAAGGAAGCAAGATGGTGACTATCTTTAAACCAGGAGAAGAGCTCTCACCAGAACCTGACTAATGCTGGCAGCCGCTGGCAGCCTGATCTCACATTTTTAGTCTCCAAAACTGAGAAAATAAAACTCTTTTAAGTCAAGTCTCTAGTATTTTGCTATAGAAGTCCCAGCGGACTAAAACAGATTCAAAAAGACATAGCTTATTTTCTTATACATAATATCATCAGCTGGGATCTTTTCAGGACACCAAGACAGAAATTAGGGAGAAGCTGTAGTCTAACTCAAAATTCCCTTGCTAAATCTCTCACATTCCTCAAACACAAAATTTCTCCATTACAGTAAGGAAAACATAAAATTAAATATCATTAAAATTGTAGATCAGAAAATATATCTGTATATGGTCAAAAGACTCCAAAATGTTCTGAGAGGAAAATAATGGGAAAAGGAACAAATATTGACCTACTGTACTGGGCAGAAGCTTAACAAAGAAGTGAATACAAAACAAACATTTGATTTCCTCTTAAAATGAGCAAAGTAAATCCATCTCACAAAATGGCTCTAAAAATGGCTAGGAAAACTTAAACAATTTGTAAGTGAATGATGAGTATCAGTGTGAAGTATCCAGCTAAAAAATTTTACCCCAAGAGAAGATAATCTCAAAAGTTAAAAGTGCGCTTGTTAAAAGATCCTCAGTTCAGTTCAGTTGCTCAGTTGTGTCTGACTCTTTGCGACCCCATGAAGTACAGCACACCAGGGCTCCCTGTCCATCACCAACTCCCGGAGTTTATTCAAACTCATGTACATTGAGTCAGTGATTCCATCCAACCATCTCATCCTCTGTCATCCCCTTCTCCTTCTGCCCTCAATCCCTCCCAGCATCAGGGTCTTTTCAAATGAGTTCTTTGCTTCAGGTGGCCAAAGTACTGAAGTTTCAGCTTCAGCATCAGTCCTTCTAAAGAATACTCAGGACTGATTTCCTTTCGGATAGACTGGTTGGATCTCCTTGCTTAAAAGACCCTACACTAAAGCAATGTTATCAGTTGCTATGATTTCACTCAAGTCATACTCCAGTATTTCTAAACTTTCCAAAACTCTCCAGAGACTCCTTTTCACCCACACTAACTGCAGAGTCTGAAGAAGTCTATTCACACTGGTGATAAAATATTTGTAATGTCAACGACATTTAAGATAGCATGCTAACTCTGTTCTGATCAAGTCATCCCTCTCGAAAGTGCTTTTTGAGAACTCATGGCTTAGTTCCTTCCAAAAAAGGTATTTCAAGGGTTCTCAAGAAGCCACACCTTACTTCCCCATTACCACTTAAAATGTTTCTATTACTACCAAGCCAATGGCATGTCTGAACTAGTGTTAGTATTCCTATCGCTGGTAAGAAAAATATTAGTATACTATTTCTAGTCATGGATTCCTAAATTGTTAGTCTCATCCAAAGCAAACAGCATACATACCACAGATCTAGGAAAATGAGGGGGAGATGAAATTACAACATTGCAAAGGTTACTGGAAAAGAATGGTGCTATAAAGAGAGTGTTCACATACCTAAGGAGAGAATAAACCATAGGAAGCTCTTTATATAGAACAGAAAGACAGAGTCTCAAGAAATTATGAGGAGCCAAATACTTTGGAAGGAAGAAAAAAAACATGAATCTGACATGCCATATGGCATGGTACACATTTCCTGTTGAACTACTGTAAAAGGTTTAAACTGCACAGAAAAAGTACTGGTCCCATAAACCCAAGCAAAGAACTATAGGTATGTATCTAACACAGAAGCATTAACTGATTTATAACCAAACACAGGCCTCATAATACTAAACAGTATCTGATAGTATGTGTTCAAGTCTCTTAAAAGAGAAAGGGGACATTTTTACATATTTTTTCCTTTCATGTATTAATCAAGCTAGGAAACAGCTTCACCTGGAGAAACTTCTACTTGATAGATTTTGGCTCCGTTGAAGAAGACCTGGCTTTCCTTTGAGGCCAAATTTGGAATCTTCTTAAAAAAGAAAAATTTATTAGTCTTTCAGAGATTACTTTAAAAGTCTAGGTTCCAGGCAGTGCTTTCTCTTATTCACTTTTCTCAAAACACTAATTAGATGCCAAAACAAGAAAAGATGATAGGTAAAACTATGCAAAAGAAAAGGAAAAATACGTCTGAACTACACAATCAGGGTTTATGTTATCTTTGGAAGACAGAACACAGCCTAGAAATAGTACTGTTTCAAGCATCTGCTGCAAGACTTGACCATTCAGGTTAAACCTGCTCTTTGTGGAGATTACTTTTTAGAGGTGCCATTCTGAAATTTTCCCATTCAGAATAAGCTCTGAGGAAACTTATGAGAGGCAGAGACATTCTTCATCCACAAAAATAAAACACTTAAGTTATTTTTGCTGCTGTAGATAAATTATGCAAGAACAGCACTTCCAGATGATGAGGCAATTAAAAAGAAAGAAACAATAAAAAATAAAATAAAAATTCTGAAGAGCTGCTAACACATCTAAACTACACTGGGATTAGACTGAGAGGAACAGACTGGAGGGAAAGATGAAATTCTACATGATCCAAACTCTGAAAATGGGACATGGGAAGAAAATGCCAAGAATTCAAAGCTCATCTATGTTATTTGAAGAAACTTGACCCAAACATCTTAGAGATCACCTTCCTAACATAAACAAGATGAAAGAGAAGATGGGCAATGTACCTGTTCTTCCCCTATAATGTTAGTTTCTAGCAATCTTAAGCTTCCACATCACAGCCACATTAAAATCCCAGGCTCCCTTTCCCTGCAGGAGATCATGCCATGCAGAGCAGACACAAGAAGACTGCAGTTAAAAAAAAAAAAAATGAAACAGCATGAAGCAAGCTCCAAAGGTGCAAGGCTGAATTGGCTACATTAGCTTACCATATATCTCGGATCTACTCTCCTCTGAACTAGACTTTGTCTTCTTGGAGGAGCTATCTGCACAAGAGTGGGAGAAAAGGAGAGAGATATAGAAAATATGGAGACCAAATGTAAGGGGGAAAATTCATGGGGGAAAAAAAAAGAATGAATCATGATCAAGTTAAATCGTGCAAACACAAAGTATGAACATCACAGGTGACAGCCCTTAGAATAGTCACGAACAACACACGTAATGACATTTTAGATTTGCTGAAGAAAAGACAGAGCAATAAAAATATGTTCAAACAAAACAACACATGAGAATTCTACAAAATGTATTATCTGACAATTGTAGAGATGACAAAAGCACTAAAAGCTGTAATAATCTCATTGTGAAACACTGGGTACCACTTTGCTAATTTGTCTTTGGAGATGGGCACATCACAGATGAACAATACAGAGTAAGTCAACCTAAGACTTTAATGGCTTCAATGAGTATAGGACAGGAACTTCGTGACCCTAATTATCAAGACAAAACTAATCAATAAATGAAAGCCTTGGAGTCCTATGACATCAAAATTAGGTGTCAGAAACAAAGAATTATTTCTTAATAGAGATCCAGCAGTTTCATATTACATACTCCCACCACCAGAGCCTCCTAAATTGATGCCTGGGATTTCATTTTTAACCTACCACCCAAGGTTCAGTAGCTGCTCACTTCCCATTCCTCCCTTACTAGGTAATATTTATGTTTTTCAAAGTGCACTAGCGGTTTATACTAAACTGTGAAACATCCTGGATACAAAAAAAAAAAAACCACTCTATTAAAAATGTTATTTCTAAGTGAAAATACCTAAAAATAGATACATTATGTATCTGAGACCTTAGTATTTACTTACTTAATCTTTTGTCATGGGAATGTCTAAGTGAATAAAACAGTATATGCACAAAGAATAAGTTTCAAATGACAAAAGCAAATTTATCAAGTAATTTTTATAAATTAAATACCAAGTGAGTTTACAAGGGGAAACCAAAGCCTATATATTACCAGCGGGGTTCAACCTATATACAAAATTAAGAATATAAATAGTCAAAAGTACACTAGCATGAAAATTCTAGGAAATATCAACACTACTGAAGTTGAAAGACAGCTCTGAGTTTGGAATACTTTTTGAAGAAGAAGGGATTTCTATTCATCTACTTACTCTAAAGTAAGACAATCATTAATTTTGAATTATTTTATCTAATTCTCCAATTTACAGTGATCACATCTGAATTTTTAATTGACTACAGAATATGTAGTTGTTATAGCCTTGATTACAATGTTTGTTATATAAACATACTACTGTTCATACCTAGGATCTACCTGGCTCCTAAGTCCTTGGTCTAACCAAAATTTCCAATTATGATATAACTATTTCTATCATCATTATTATTTTAAAATATAACACAGTCTGCAATGATGCTTCCATAGTAGAATCCATAGTGTTGAAAGTTAAAAATGCCTGTATTCCTTCAGAGTGCAAAGGTTTCATATTATGTAACTGAAGAGGAAGGAGAGTCTTAAATAGATCAAACAGCTATTCCTGGGTGTTTCAGGCAGTTATGTAGCTTAAGGTGTATTATTCGAAACTTCACCAGTCTTAGTATTCTTTGACAGAACAAAGTATGTTACCTGTGGGGTCAAAATCATGTGATGTACTGCGCTCAACTTTCTGCTTCTTATCTGTTGGTGACTCTCGGTTCAAAATACTTCCATGCCTAAGTTAAATAAAAGCAATTAAATATTTACTACAAAAAAATCACTTTAACAAAAATAATTTAAAAATCCCAAGTGTGTCTTACAAAGAGAAACCAACAAGTGAGTTTACCTTCCGTAGTCTCATAAACCTAATTCATATTTTTTAAGTATTTTAAAATTTCAAGTATTTCAAATATTTTAAAATTCAGTCTGTGCTATGTTTAATACAGAGTCTGGTTACAAAAAGTGCTTTAAAATAAAGAGCTGCTGCTGCTGCTGCTGCTGCTGCTGAGTCACTTCAGTCGTGTCCGACTCTGTGTGACCCCTTAGACGGAAGCCCACCAGGCTCCCCCGTCCCTGGGATTCTCCAGGCAAGAACACTGGAGTGGGTTGCCATTTCCTTCTCCAATGTGTGAAAGTGAAAAGTGAAAGTGAAGTCGCTCAGTCGTGTCCGACCCTTAGCGATCCCACGGACTGCAGCCTACCAGGCTCCTCCATCCATGGGATTTTCTAGGCAAGAGTACTGGAGCAGTATTTACCAATAAGGGCTTCCCTGGTAGCTCAGCTGGTAAAGACTCTGCCTGCAATGCAGGAGACCCCAGTTCAACTCCTGGGTAGGGAAGATTCCCTGGAGAAGGGATAGACTACCCACTCCAGTATTCTTGAGCTTGCCTGATGGCTCAGTCAGTCAAGAATCTGCCTGCAATGTGGGAGACCTAGATTCAATCCCTGGGTTGGGAAGATCCCCTGGAGGAAGGCATAGCAACCCACTCCAGTAGTCTCGCCTGGAGAATCCCATGGACAGAGGAGCCTGGCAGGCAACAGTTCATGGGGTCACAAAGAGCTGGACAAGATTGTGTGACTAAGCATAGCACAGCATTTAGTAATAAAGTGTATTTTATTCCGAGAAATAACTGCTTAAAATCTCTTAGTGGTTTTCACAGGTTGATCACTATTATTCAAATTGAACAGATAAAAAAAGTACTGAAAAGTAATTAAACATAGCCCCCAACCCTGTGTTTACTATGGTCAGGTTCAAAAACACTGTGTAAATACAGCATGGATGAGAACAGTTTATAAAAAAATCTTAGGCAAGGCTCTTCTAAAGCCTGCCTACAGTTCGTGTCACAGACATATTTTTGGAAGCCCCAGATGACATTAGAATGATTGTTTTTCCTATGCCCTACCATATTACACTTGATCAGATAATGGCTGGGCAGCAAATAAGACCATTACTGTACCACATACATTACTAATTAACTGAAATGCCAAGATGAGCACTGGTATCTTGGACTATGCCATCACAAAAAAATGATAAAAGTATCATAATAATTAGGAATGACACACTACCTACATTTTAAATAACATTTATGACAAGATCAGAAAGAAAAGAGAAGCTGAAGAACAAGTAGGAAGAGGCACTTAATCCCAGGAAATGAATAAATATGAAGATATAGATACAGACACAGAAATATTTGGACATTTTGGATTTTTTCCTTTACTTTCTTAGGGTAACTAACTGATTCAGTTTGCCAAAGTTCATTAACTAAAGGCAGTTACAGTCACCCAAGTTATAAAACACATCAAAACTGGCAATCTATTTACACTCCCCAAGCTACTCACAACTTAAAACAGTCACAAAAGATTTTGAAATTAAATCTCTTCATAGGGAGTGACCTTAGGTATCAATCTGAACAAACTTTTAAAATGCTTATATTAAAAACATTAGAAATGTTATCAAAATAATGCCATCTTCCAGAAAAAATATGCAACACCTGTTATATTTCAAACTTGTAAAACATTTTGAAATTTTAAACTACTTAAATCCACATTTTCTAAAACCATGAAAATGCACCACAATTTCAAAGGAACACTTCTAAGCAACATTGAACCTAACTAAACACATGAAGGGCAACTGAGCAACTTACCTTATAGGTTTTTTGAGGGGAAACCTGAAACAAAGAAAAAACAAAAAGAATAGATGTAGTTATTTCACTCCTAAGATTGTTATTAAGTTTATTCATTCTATAAAACCATAATAAGGGATTTAAGTCTTGTACTAACTTTTCCAAGGCAAGATTCAACAAACAAGTGGAACTGGATACATTTTTTAATGTCTTAACTATTTTGTTAAATTTTAAATTGCAGGTGCATTTACCATCAGCTGCCCCTGAGTATGGGTTCTCTTTTTAAAAATCCAAATAATAATAGCAATAGCTACATTTATTGAGGGCTTAGTAGATGCTAAGCACTATTCTAAACTGTTCATATGTATTATTTTTTCATTCTAAAAATATCTATGAAGATATTATTTCTATTTTACAGACTTAAAAATGGAAGCTAGAAAAATGTCACCATTATAAATATTATAACATACATATTATATTTACTTTTCCTAGCAAGAAAGTTCCTTCTTCACCTTTCCCCATCCAAAATATCTGGGTGCTGATTACTGCTCTATTGGTCTGTGTCTAACCTTTGATCATGATCAAATCAAGATCTTCAATTATTTATGTTTAACATAAATATTCCCCATTCAATTATTTCTACAATAACAGAAATCTAGAAAAAACTACCATTGAAGTACTATCAGTTAGTAAAAACAAGTTCCAAAAGTAGAAAACAAAGGGTACTTTAACATTTCTTTTCAGTTCTGTAAGCAAAAAGAACTACAGCCTTTCCTTCTGGTTGTCTTTTTAAAAGAATATTTCTAGAGGCTTCATGATAAGAATTTGACGCTATATATAAATACCAACCTAAGTCTAAAGGAATGTTCTCAAACTTCCATTCTTCTTCTCATTTCTGTCACTTCTATAATTATCTCAACCTATAATATTTCATGTAAAGATTATTTAGTCTAGGTAATAAGAACAGGGTTTATTAAGAATATCAGTAATTTTTTTAAAAGACTATTAGTAGGGGTTGTTGTTTAGTCGCTAAGTTGTGTCCGACTCTTTTTGTGACTCCATGCACTGTAGACCACCCGGCTCCTCTGTTCACGGGATTTCCCAGGCAAGAATACTGGAATGGGTTGCCATTTCCTTCTTCAGAGGATCTTCCCCACCCAGGGATAGAACCCATGTCTCCTGCATTGCAGGCAGATTCTTTACCACTGAGCCACCAGGGAAGCACACTAGTAAGGGCAGGAAGAAATAAACATAAAACAATGATACTTGACTATTTGGCATGGAGGTAGTTTAGCTTAAAAAGAAAACTTAGTCTAAATATAACTCTAATTATAATTCTCTTTAATTCCCATATAAATTAAAATTGATCCAAAGAAAAAGAGAATCTAAAAACTTCCATAATAAATGATATAATATTAACTTACAACCCAGGTAGGCATGACAAGAAATAGAGGTTCTGGACTAAGAGAGAGGACATTGCTCTAAAGAATATATTGATTACAAAAGATTATAAAATCTTCAGAAATAAGAGTTCCTAAGTAGTCCATCCTTACTTGCTGGAGAAGGTGAGAGGGAATGGGATTTAAAGAATCCAAAAAGCCATCACAACATTGTAAAGTAATTACTCTCCAATTAAAATAATTTAAAAAAAAAGATGAACATAAAAGTTGGCAGTAAAGAATTCCCAACTGAATTCCTGCAAAGGATAATACCTGCAGTTAGCAACCTTAGCCACTTGGCCTGACAACCATTATATTAAAAACTCCTATCCCAGAACAATGCTGCTTGCGTCAGAAACTGCATCATCCAGGGAGATTCTGGTAAAGAAACCGGAAGTTCCCAGACTACTGATTGTAAACCAGTTTCCTGAGCTATTTTCTTTTACAAGGGAATGGAAAGGAAAGGAAAGAGGACAAAAATGAAATAAGAAGGGCTACCTCACAGTACAACTTCCTTATTGAAATTGACTTACCACGGTCCCCAAGTACAAAGAAATTCTTCAAAAAAATCTTTACGTCACAATACTTTTTCTCTAATCACCAAATTCCACTTTAAAATACGTGGCAAAACAAACAAATATACATGTACATACGCATGTGATGTTGCATATGCATGTAAGTAACAAAGCCAAGGGCCTTCTTCCGTCAGCTCCAGCTAAGAACATCACCAAAGGAATCCCACGGTTTTGTAAAATCACTACTGCCTCCTGGATATTGACATGGAAATGTAATGAGACAACTAGAAGCAGAAAGCTAGAACCCCAAAGAAAAACTTGGGGCTAGAGTTGTAGATTTGTGTCACCAACCTACTGATGGTCACTGAATTTAAAACAGCACATAAAGAGAAAACACCAAGGATCAAATCCTGGGGAAAAGAAACCTAGTTTCTGAACAACTGAGTAAGGATGTGAGAGCTGATAAAGAAGATAAATCACAATAGAGAAAGGGCTGTCCTAAGGACCAACAAAGAAGGGATACCACTACTAAATGCTACAAAAAGGTAGGCTAAAGGCTGAGAAATGGTCCTATTCTAAGCAACATAGTAACCCAACACTAGGCTAATAAAACAATTCTGGTGTACAAAAATCCTGTATTTCCAAGTCCCTGTCCATTGTGTAGTCCAATCATAAAATTGTGAGAATCTCCTCTGGTTAGATATTTAAGTAGAAACAGCTGTGTCTGAATGTTGACATAACATTAGATGTGGCTAGTTAATCAAGTGTGTCTGGATTTTGAAAATATCCTGTTGATGACTTGGACGTTTAGCCAACAATGAATATGTTTGTGTGCATTTATATATATGTATATGTATTTTGCTAGATATACAACCAAGTCAAAGTGCCAATATGAAGAATCATAATAAAGGAAAGGGTTACCCGGAGTTTGAGCCACTGGGATAAGGTGCCTTGGTCGTTGTTCAGTCCCCAGGTCGTGTCCAACTTTTTGCAACCCAATGGACTGCAGCTTCCCAGTGACTCAGTGGGAAAAGAATCCGCCTGCAACGCAGCAGACACAGGCAGACACGAGTTTGATTTCCAGGTCGGGAAATCAGGAGAAGGGCATGGCAATTTGCTCCAGTATTCTTGCCTGAAGAATCCCATGGACAGAGAATCTGGAGGGCTACAGTCCATGGAGTCACAAAGAGTTGGATACGACTGAAGTGATTTAGCATGCATGCACGCGTGGACTGCAGCACGCCAGGCTTCCCTGTCCTTCATCATCTCCCGGAGTCTGTGCAAACTTGTGTCCACTGAGTTGGTGATGCCACCTAACTATCTCATCCTCTGTCATCTAAGAATACTAAGCATACTTGCATGCCAAAAATCCTAACCAAGGGCCTTAAATGTCACAACACATTGACTCACTTGACTCAGGATGCCTTTTCTTTGCTAGTTCTGAGCTCTAGTATTAAATCATTAGGTTACAATATTCAGAGGCCTCCCCCAATTTTTTATTTTCACACTTCTCCCAATATGTTAAATAGTGTAGAGGGAAATGCGATTCAGCAATTAAACAACCCTAGCCACTCCAGTACTCTTGCCTAGAAAATCCCATGGATGGAGGAGCCTGGTAGGCTGCAGTCCGTGGGGTCGCTAAGGGTCGGACACGACTGAGCGACTTCACTTTCACTTTTCACTTTCACACATTGGAGAAGGAAATGGCAACCCACTCCAGTGTTCTTGCCTGGAGAATCCCAGGGAAGGGGGAGCCTGGTGGGCTTCCGTCTATGGGGTCACACAGAGTCGGACACGACTGAAGTGACTTAGCAGCAGCAGCAGCAACCTGCAATTAATATATATATTGGAATAAGACTTTCATTTCTTAGCCAGGTTTAATGATTCTACAATACATATTTACACATACATGATATCATAACTGTTTTTGAGATTTAAAAACAGGGCTCCCCTGGTGGCTCAGTGGTAAAGAATCCACCTGCCAGTGCAGAGGACATGGGTTCGATTCCTGGTCTGAGAAGATCCCACATGCTGCAGAACAACTAATCCCACGTGCCACAACTACTGAGCCCGTCCTCTGCAACAAGAGAAGCCACCGTGATGAGAAGTCTGTGCACCTAAACAAAGAGTAGCCCCTGCCCTCTGCAACTAGAGAAAACCCCACGCATCAACGAAGACCCAGTGCAGACAAAAATAAATAAATTTTTTTAAAAAAGAGAGATCTTTAAAACCTAAAAGCTTTAAGACATTACACAGAATTTCTTCAGGATTAAAAAAACTGCAAAGAAGTGCCAAAGTGATGTGTTATGACATATTTGCTTATAATAAATAGCCTACTAGAAATCATATTTTCCTTTTATTGATTTTGGTGAGAAAAAAGCTAGCCTTTGGATACCACTCCAATGAGAAGCATTCTGAAAGAAGCAATGGGGATATCACAGGCAAACCTTAATTCCTATTCTGGTTCCTCCAAGATAATAGATTTTTCTCCCTTGGGTTTAGTTATGATGAGGAATTTGAGAGTCTGGATGGTTCTTAATAATGGATGACAGAAATGAAGGGGAAGAAGTTAAGGATATTTCACCTACATTGGAGAGTGGTCAAGCTTTTATTAACATTCAAACAATGTTAGCTACTAAATTTAGAATTCTCAAAAATTCCATTGTAACATACATCCTGATTTTAGTCATATTAAAATGCAGGAGAAAAATCACTTCGGTGAGTAGAGTTACTAGACAAAGAATTCTGCAAAAGATGTTAACAATTAAGGTAATTCTTAGGCTCAAGTCCTCATAAAATGATAATAAACATCAGTGCAAAAAAATAGACTATTCCAGTATTGTTACAGTACTGTCGTTGTTCAGTCTCTAAGTCATGTCCAACTCTTGGCAACCCCATGGACCGCAGCACACCAGGTTTCCTCGTCCTTCACTATCTCCCAGAGCTTGCTCAAACTCACGTCCATTGAGTCGGTGATGCCATCCAACCATCTCATCCTCTGTTGCCCCCTTCTCCTCCTGCCCTCAATCTTTCCCAGCATCAGGGTCTTTCCCAATGAGTCGGCTCTTCGCATCAGGTGGCCAAAGTATTGTTACAGTACAGTCAATGAGAATTACATGTGATCTCAACACCTTAGGTTCAAGGACTCCTCAGAAAAAACACAAGCTTCATATTTTGGTTTTACAATGAAAAGATATTTGAACTGGGGCAAGTTGCTTAACCTTGCTAAGAATAATTTGTAGAACAGTGATAATACTAATACTGAACTCACCACTCCGTTTTGAGGAGTAAATCATAAAATGAGAAGCATTAAATAAGAAGCACTGCTTTGCGCATATTAAGCATTTAATTACTAGTGGCTATTAGGAAGAACTAGTGACATTCAGTTCAGTTGCTCAGTTGTGTCCGACTCTCCGCGACCCCATGAATCACAGCACGCCAGGCCTCCCTGTCCATCACCAACTCCCAGAGTTCACTCAAACTCATGTCCACTGAGTCGGTGATGCCATCCAGCCATCTCATTCTCTGTCGTCCCCTTCTCCTCCCGCCCCCAACCTTTCCCAGCATCAGAGTCTTTTCCAGTGAGTGTCATTCAGGTACGACCAAAATCAAATCCCTTATGATTATACAGTGGTGGTGACAAATAGATTCAAGGGATTATATCTGATAGACAGAGTGCCTGAAGAAATATGGACAAATGTTTGTAACACTGTACAGGAGGCAGTGATCAAATCCATCCCCAACAAAAGGAAATGCAAAAAGGCAACATGGTGGTCTGAGGAGGCCTTACAAATAGCTGAGAAGAGAAGAGAAAGGCAAAAGAGAAAAGGAAAGATATACCATCTGAATGCAGAGCTCCAGAGAAGAGCAAGGAAAGATACGAAAGCCTTTTTGAGTGAACAATGCAACGAAATAGAGGAAAACAATACAAAATCAGAGATACCTAGGGAAGGACTGGGAGGGATTGGGGGTGGGAGGAGACGGGGAGATGAGATGGCTGGATGGCATCACTGACTCGATGGACATGTGTTTGAGTGAGTTCCGGGAGTTGGTGATGGACAGGGAGGCCTGGCGTGCTGTGATTCATGGGGTCGCAAAGAGTCACACACGACTGAGCGACTGAACTGAACTGAACTGAGGGAACATTTCATGCAAAGATAGGCACAATAAAGGACAGAAACGGTATGGACCTGACAGAAGCAGAAGATATTTAGAAGAGGTGGCAATAATACACAGAAGAACTATACAAAAAAGACCTTAATGACTTGGATAACCATGATGGTATGATCACTCACCTAGAAATAGATACCCTAGAGTGTGAAGTCAAGTGGGCTTTAGGAAGCATCACTATGAACAAAGCTAGTGGAGGTGATGGAATTCCAGCTGAGCTATTTCAAATCCTAAAAGACGATGCTGTGAAAATGCTGCATTCAATATGCCAGCAAATTAGGAAAACTTCAGCAGTGGCCATAGGACTGCAGAAGAAGGGTAATGCCAAAGATATGTTCAAACTACCACACAATTGCACTCATTTCAAATGCTAGCAAAGTAATGATCAAAACCCTTCAAGCTAGACTTCAACAGTCTGTGAATCAAGAACTTGCAAAAATAAAAGCTGAATTTAGAAAAGGCAGAGGAACCAGAGATCAAATTGCCAACATCCCTTAGATCCTAGAAAAAGCTAGAGTATTCCAGAAAAACATCTACTTCTGCTTCATTGACTATGTTAAAGCCTTTGACTGTGTAGATCCAGCAAACTATAGAAAATTCTTAAAGAGATGAGAATACCAGACCATCTTACCTGCTGTCTGCAAAACCTGTACACAGGTCAAAAAGCAACAGCTAGATCTGGACATGGAACAATGACTGGTTCAAAATTGGGCAAGGAGTATGTCAAGGCTGTATATTGTCAACCTTATTTAATTGATATTTAACTTATATGCAGAAGTATATTAGTCGCTCCGTCATGTCCAACTCTTTGTAACCCCATGGACTGTAGCCTCCTAGGCTCCTCCATCCATGGGATTGTTCCAGACAAAAATACTAGAGTGGGTTACCATTTCCTTCTCCAGGGGATCTTCCTGACCCAGGGATCGAACTCGGGTCTCCTGAATTGCAGGCGGATCCTTTCCTGTCTGAGCCACTGGGGAATATGCAGAGTACACCACCCGAAATGCTGGGGTAGATGAATCACAACCTGGAATCAAGACTGTGGGGAGAAATATCAGTAACCTCAGATATGCAGATGATACCATCCTAATAGCAGAAAGTGAAGAGGAACTAAATAGCCTCTTAATGAAGATGAAGGATGAGAATGAAAAAGTTGGCTTAAAATTAAATATTAAAAAAACTAAGATCATGGCATCTGGTCCCATCATTTCATGGCAAATAGATGGGAAAATAATGGAAACAGTGGCAGACTTTATTTTCTTGGGCTCCAAAATCACTGTGGATGGTGATTGCACCCATGAAATTAAAAGACACTTGCTCCTTGGAAGAAAAGCGATGACAAACCTAGACAGCTAATTAAAAAGCAGAGATTACTTTGCCTACAAACATCCATATAGACAAAGCTATCGTTTTTCTAACAGTCACATATGGATATGAGAGCTGGACAATAAAAAAGGCTGAGCACTGCAAATCTGATACCTTCAAACTGTGGTGCTGAAGACGACTTCTGAGAGTCCCTTGGACAGCAAGGAGATCAAACCAGTCAATTCTAAAGGAAATCAACCCTGAATATGCATTGGAAGGACTGACGTTGAAGCTGAAGCTCCAATACTTCAGCCACTGATGCAAAGAGCCAACTCATTGGGAAAGACTCTTTGGATTGGACCTGGATGCTGGGAATGACTGAAGGCAGGAGGAGAACAGAATGACAGAGGAGGAGATGGTTGGCTGGCATCACAGACTCAAAGGACATGAGTTTGAGCATGAGATGGTGAAGGACAGGGAAGCCGTGTATGCTGCGGTCCACGAGGTCGCAAAGAGTTGGACACGACTGAGCGACTGAACAACAATCAGGAAGAACAAATATGAATTCTGAATGTTAGTGGTGTGACTTCAAATTAAATAGAAAAGAAAAATAAGGACTAACATTATGCAAATAGCTTTTTAGTGCAGTAAAACCCATAGAAATGCATAGTTCAAAGCCTACGATCAAACTATAAACTTAACTTGCCAAGTCATATTATATAAAATTAATGTCAATACTCAAGTTACCAAATTTCCTAGTTGCTACAGGGTAAGAAAAAAATCAGATTATAATTCTGATTCTGGCAAGTAAGATCAGTGATTTTTTTAAACAAAGTGAAATTATGTTGACTTGCCATTTAGTAAAAAGTCCAACATTTCCTCATCTCCTTTAAAATATCAAGAATGATTAAGGTAGTCTGTGTCCTGGACATAAACTGAGTTTTTCATTTATCTATTTCTAAAAACTAATTTAAATAACCTGAAGCAAAGCACTTAATTTTGAAAGTACTCTAACACGGATATGAACAAGTTAGCTCAAGTTATTATATCATTTTTCACAAAATAATAAATGAAGATAGCTATAAGGACATTTGCCTACAATATACAGTACCTAGAAGTATGCGATACAGAACACAGTACTGACTTCAGCCGACTGTTAACTGAATCTTTACATCTCTGGACAGCAAGATACACAGAACCAAAAGCAGTAAACAACCACACCACTTTCCTCCCACCAAAAAAAGAAAAAACCAAAATATCAGTCATAAATCCTTCTGCCACCTATAATTTGTAACTGGTCAAGCTTACAGTTGCTAAAAGAACTAAAAATTTTGGATCTTGACAAAAAAAGAGTCTGAATATTATCTACCACTGTGCTTTTTTGTTAGCATACAGATCCAAAGCCTGAAAAGTTTAGCAGAGCTGGCAATAAAACAATAATTAGTTCTATCAGAAAGACTCTAAAGCAGAAGCTACAGCTGACAGGATGACTCATGGAGAATTTTTCATGGTGTTATTAGTTTTAAACTTCTGGACCTTGCAATACAAACCACAGAATGACAAGGAACAAGGAGCTCAGCTCGGTATAGATCCAAAAATGATTCACTAGAATGTAATGTAAGATCTCAAATGAACTTTTTAAACATAGCTTAGTATACTGCCACTTTTACTGAAGAATTTCAAACACAAGACAGACACTAAGTAAATGTCTTTTGTTTTTGTGGACATACTTTGACAAATCAAATAGAAAATTCTAAATTATTTTAATTCTCTGTCAGAGATATTATACATTTCATATTGGTTGTTTCTGAACTGGGAAAAGTAAGTCATAAGAGAAAATAGCAGCTTATTAAACTTTCATCTCTTTATTGATAATCTAGAACATTATCATTTATGTGAGTATTTCCTGTAAGGTTTTTAACTAAATTTCCTTTCAGATTATGAGTATCACTACTAACTTACAGTGCTTTTCTAAGACTTCAAATTACTAAAAAAAAAAAAAGTAAAAAAAAAAAACCATCTGAAAAAAGTCTGAGACCTTCAAACTACTTAAGTATTCTCATACCATTCAACAACAATCAGAACATCAAACACATTAAACAAAAATCAGCAAGAAACTGGACTCTACAGAATAATCTCAGGACTTATAGGGTCAATGCATGATTTTCTTTAGATAGGGTTGTTGTTGGTCAGTTGCAAAGTCGTCATGCCTGACTCTTTGCGACCCCATGAACTGCAGCATACAAGGCTACTCTGTCCTTCGCTATCTCCTGGAGTTTGCCCAAACTCATGTCCATTGAGTTGGTGATGCTATCTAATCATCTCATCCTCTGTTGTCCCCTTCTCCTGCCTTCAATCTTTCCCAGCATCAGGGTCTTTTCCAATGAATTGGCTCTTTACATCAAGTGGCCAAAGTATTGGAGCTTCAGCCTCAGCATCAGTTCTTCTAATGAATATTCAGGGTTGATTTCCTTTAGGACTGACTGGTTTGATCTCCTTGCTGTCCAAGGGACTCTCAAAAGTCTTCTCCAGCACCTCAACTCAAAAGCATCAATTCTTTGGCACTCAGCCTTCTTTATGGTCCAACTCTCACATCCACACATGACTACTGGAAAAACCATAGCTTTGACTATATGGACCTCTGTCAGCAAAGTGATGTCTCTGCTTTTTAATATGTTGTCTAGGTTTGTCATAGCTTTCCTCCCAAGGAGTAAGCGTCTTTCAATTTCATGGCTGCAGTCACCGTCCGCAGTGATTGTGAAGCCCAAGAAAATAAAATCTGTCACTGCTTCCA
The DNA here is from genome assembly GCF_049115385.1 of Moschus berezovskii. NCBI lineage: Eukaryota > Metazoa > Chordata > Mammalia > Artiodactyla > Moschidae > Moschus > Moschus berezovskii. The sequence continues at coordinate 35,204,870 of NC_142473.1, read as the reverse complement.
ATTTTTCCCCTTATATTATAGATAGGAATTTAAATCTTAACCTTGCTTCACAAGTCCCTCTTTCAGGATTTGTTTGTGACAATAAAAATGAGAGAGAGAGAGAGAAAGGCCTCCTAACCTGGGATGGGCATGTTTCCCAACAAGGATTTACATGAACATATACAAATATTAAATGCTCAAATTATGTAAGCAGCAGTGACAATTATGCAAAACTTATAGGAATAAGCTTCTATCTTCAAATTTGGCAAAAGATACAACTGCGCTTCTGAGAAAGTAGAAATCCTTAGTTGTTAGCTTTTTACCTTTTGCATTGAGGTGCCATTGAGATATTTTGATAATTTAATAAAATATAAAATAGTATGTCAACATTTTTTCTATTACATAAAGTTATTTTCTATTATATAAAAAATTTAAATTATTGTATATCACTTAAAATAGCATTGGATAAAGCAAGGACTACCAATTAAACAAGAAAACAAATTATAATGGATTTCTCTTAAGTGCTCTTAAATACTTATCAAATGTCAACACAAGCACAGTAATAGGATTTCTTTTATTTCTAAAATCTTGGGAGAAGGAAAAACCACCAAAGCTACATTAACTTCCAAATCACAGAATATTATTCTTGATCTCTGCTTACCTTCAGGTGTTGGCACACAGTGTGTACTCATTCCTTGACTACAAGCCTAATCACTGCCATAGCTATATTTAACCAAGTAATGCCCCAAAATCACAGGATAAGAAAATATATGGAATAAGAAAAGTATATATTTAGTTCCCACATATGATAAAAATGTTCACAATTTCCTTGATCTAAACCAACACAGGTCTATTTCTTTTGAGGAAATTAAAAACCTTATACACTTTCTCGGAGAAGGCAATGGCAAGCCACTCCAGTACTCTTGCCCAGAAAATCCCATGGATGGAGGAGCCTGGTAGGCTGCAGTCCATGGGGTCGCTAAGGGTCGGACACGACTGAGCGACTTCACTTTCACTTTTCACTTTCACACGTTGGAGAAGGAAATGGCAACCCACTCCAGTGTTCTTGCCTGGAGAATCCCAGGGACGGGGGAGCCTGGTGGGCTTCCATCTATGGGGTCACACACAGTCGGACACGACTGAAGTGACTTAGCAGCAGCAGCATACACTTTCTGGGAAGAACTTTAAGGGAATAAGGACTAAACATATTCTATATTTTCCACTTACAATTTTTAACATTTATGTAAATAATGCATTATGGGTAAAGATTTTGATTACCTATCCTTATATTTAAATCATATTCCTTAGCTGGTGAAATATTTCCATAAATAATGAAAATTTAGAGGCTATATGAATATAATATATGTAAAGAAAAGACTACAAAACAAACTGACGGACAGCCAGTTTCATTACAATTAAATTTTCTATATAACACACCTTCCACATCCATAAAAATGTTTTGTTTTCTTCTGAGGAAATTAATTTTCATTGAAAATACTTTTACTGGATATGTATATAATGAATGCTCTGATGAAAAGTTTGGTTTTAAAACTAGGGAGATTTCTCTTCATAAACACTTTGGTTTTGCAATCAAATAATAAGAACTCAATTTCTCTTAGCTATCCACTTAAGTTTATCAAAACCACACTTTCTTCTGCCAAACCTGAATACTCCAAACTTTCAAACTACTGCAAAAAAAAAAAAAACCCTCCAATTTTGTGGAGAAAAGTTGAGAAAATCAGATATATACATGCTCTTTCACCCTTTCTTCTACAAAAGTTTTTCTTGACCTAAAACCAAGGAACTAGAGCAGAAGTATACTCGTTAACAATGGCTCACCACAATACTTAAACTGAAAAGGTGGAGGTAAAGAGTATTTCAATTGTTTTGATCTTCTTACATTATCTCAGAACTGAGAATCAGTGCTTCATAAAGTTCAGTTCATTTTGAAGCCACTGACATTCAGTTCTGTTTTCTCCCTTGGATGATAAAAACGTGACTTATTCTAACAAACTTAACACCTAAGACTACTGATGTTAACAATTTCTAAATAAATCTATGCTATTAAGAGTATTTTGTAACATTCTCAAGACAAATCCTGTCTCACAAAGAATTGAGGAATTAGATTATTTTCCCAAAATGTAAAGTTTCCTATTAAGCAATGATTCTCTATTTCTTAATATGAAAAAATATCTTTTACTCTCAAAGAAACACATGTACACAATTTAAAAAGACAAAATAGAAAGCAAAAATTCTTCCATAATCTCAATACCTAGAATTTTTATGAGTACGTCCCCTATCTTTTCTCACGGTATAGACTACTGTATTTGTTTATAGCATAAACACAGTGTATAAAAATTTCTTTTATAAAACTTAAAGCATACCAGACATATTATTTGGTGATTTTTTAACTTAACAAAACATCGACATAATTTACATCATTACACTTTTTTTTTTCACCGAAGCAATGGTTTTAAACTGTGCTGCATAAAATTTTAGGACCCTCAGGGGACAAAAATGGGTAGATGGAAACTTGGGGTTTCCCATACATCAGAGCTATTTCACTTTTATTTATTTTATATATTGAACTTACAAGTGAGATAAAGATTTGAAAAACAGGGCTCCAGATCATTCTTGATAACTGCAATGTGCTTTGTGATACAGCTATTTAATTAACTTAACCAATTCCCCTCTGTAAATATTTAGGCTAGCTCCAGTTTTACAGTATAATAAACAATGTTGTAACAAAATATCCTTGTAACTCAAGGTATGCACTCCCTGTTGATTTCTTCCTTAAGATGAAGTTATCTATAGTAAGGAATCCACATGGGAGTTTGGCTGGAAGTCAAGGGGAGTTTCTGTGTGTACAAGGTAAACAGAACACAGAAGACACAGCAGTCTCCTAGCTCAGTCCTGAGAAATCATTTCTAACCCTTACGGAAACACACAGAAGCAAGAAGCTGAAAGAGCTGTTTTAGGAACAGACTTAGTAAGACAAAGGTCCAAGGTAACATTATTTTGGAGCCCAAGTGATAAAGTACGGCGCAAAACAGGTGAAAGAGACCGTTAAAAAAACTGTTAAAAGTAAAAATGGATAAAGCAGAGATATACATAACAGAAGTTAGAGGTATATTATCCACAAAGTGAATAAAAGCCAAAAAGCTACGCCAAACTCATATTTTCAAATAATTCTGTATTTATTAACTATAATACCATCATTACATTTGAAAGAAAAGTAAGCAAAGATATGGAAGATGCTTTACTTATATACACAGTACAGGAATTGTACTTGGTACACAGAGAAATTCTCAGTCCCCCTGCATTAAACATGAAAACAATCCTTAAACTGGGAACCACCACAGCTGTTGTGGGTTAAAGTGTGTCCTCCACAAAGATACATTGATGTTCTAACTCCTACTGCTTGTGAATGTGATCACACATTCTTGGTGTCATATCTAAGAAAGCTTTCCCTAACATAACAAAGGCCTACATTTTTCTCCTACATCTTCTTCTGAAAGTTTAATGATGTTCAATTTTACTTTTAGGTCTATGACATATTTTACAATAATTTTTTAACAGGGCATGAGTATGAACAGAAATTTCCTTCTTTGCATAGCGATATCCCATTGCTCCAGCAACATTTGTTGGAAAGACCATCCTTTTTCTATTACACTTTTGTTGAAAATCAGTTGTACATACATCAGTTCAGTTCAGTTCAGTTCAGTCGCTCAGTCGTGTCCGACTCTCGGCGACCCCATGAATCACCGCACGCCAGGCCTCCCTGTCCATCACCAACTCCCGGAGTTCACTCAAACTCATGTCCACAGAGTCGGTGATGCCATCCAGCCATCTCATTCTCCGTCGTCCCCTTCTCCTCCTTCCCCCAACCTTTCCCAGCATCAGAGTCTTTTCCAGTGAGTCAACTCGTCGCATGAGGTGGCCAAAGTATTGCAGCTTCAGCTTTAGCATCAGTCCCTCCAATGAACATCCAGGATTGATCTCCTCTAGAATGGACTGGTTGGATCTCCTTGCAGTATAAGGGACTCTCAAGAGTCTTCTCCAACACCACAGTTCAAAAGCATCGATTCTTCGGCGATCAGCTTTCTTCACAGTCCAACTCTCACATCCATACATGACCACGGGAAAAACCATTGCCTTGACTAGACGGACCTTGGTTGGCAAAGTAATGTCTCTGCTTTTTAATATAATATCAAGGTTGGTCATAACTTTCCTTCCAAGGAGCAAGCGTCTTTTAATTTCATGGCTGCAATCAGCATCTGCAGTGATTTTGGAGCCCAAAAAAACAAAGTCTGACACTGTTTCCACTGTTTTTCCATCTATTTCCCATGAAGTGATGGGACCAGATGCCATGATCTTTGTTTTCTGAATGTTGAGCTTCAAGCCAACCTTTTCACTCTCCTCTTTCACTTTCATCAAGAGGCTTTTGAGTTCCTCTTCACTTTCTGCCATAAGGGTAGTGTCATCTGCATATCTGAGGTTATTGATACTTCTCCCGGCAATCTTGATTCCAGCTTGTGCTTCTTCCAGCCCAGCGTTCCTCATGATGTACTCTGCATAGAAGTTAAATAAGCAAGGTGACAATATACAACCTTGACGTACACCTTTTCCTATTTGGAACCAGTCTGTTGTTCCATGTCCAGTTCTAACTGTTGCTTCCTGATCTGCATACAGGTTTCTCAAGAGGTAGGTCAGGTGGTCTGGCATTCCCATCTCTTTCAGAATGTTCCACAGTTTATTGTGATCGACACAGTCAAAGGCTTTGGCATAGTCAATGAAGCAGAAATAGATGTTTTTCTGAAACTCTCTTGCTTTCTCCATGATCCAGCGGATGTTGGCAATTTGATCTCTGGTGCCTCTGCCTTTCCTATACATATGTGGGTCTATTTCTGAAATTCCACAGAGGTGAAATGCCTTTCTTGTCAGGTATCAGAGGATGAAAAGTCAAGGTGTTAGCTGCTCAGTCGTGTCAGACTCTTTGCAACCCCATGGCCTGTGGCCTGCCAGGTTCCTCCGTCCATGGGCTTCTCCAAGCAAGAATATTGGAATAGGTAGCTGTTCCCTTTTCCAGGTGATCTTCTGATCCAGGGATTGAACCTGGGTCTCCTGCATTGCAGACAGGTTCTTTACTGTCTAAGCCCCCAGGGAAACCCATATCAGGGGATATATAATATCAACTTGACATCACTAGTAATATTATCCTTGGTCATTTGGATAAGACAGCATTTGCCAGATTTTGCCCTGTAGTTTCTTTTTTTTCCTTTCAATATCCTATTCTTTAGAAGCAAGTCACTAAATTCAATCCCATACTAGGGGTTGGGAAGACTAAGCTCCATCTCCTGAAGGAGGCAGAATTCATGTATACCATTTGGAACTATTCCCATAAGGAAAATTTGTATCTTCTCCTATACTTAATTTATGCAATCATTTCTATCAGCATGAATTCATGTATATTTATTTTATACTTTTGAGTTCTAATCAATACTACATTATTTTATTGCTCAAAAAAAGGATTCCAGCTTAAGCCATTGAGAGTTTTTTCAGGTTGGCATCTGTGTTCCCACTGTTTTACTTTTTTTTAGCACTTCCTTGTTTCTGGCACTATGAAGTGCTCTAGGCTCATCTTATATCTTGCCTATTCCAGCCCTAGAATCAATCATTTCTCTAAGGAGTCTTTTATGGGACTGGTATTTAGAAACCAAGATCTGGGAGTTAAATGTTCTTGCTGCTACTGGGGTGTCAATAGTTCTTGGCCCTATTAGCAGACAAAGCTAAGAAATTCATGTGTACATATACACACATCTAAATTGCTTTTGTATTTATCCACCTGTATATTTATTAAGCTAAAGATGAGTTCACACTCATGTCTCTGATTCTAATCCAGTACTAAAGGGTTCACCTCTTCCCTTTGCTTAACTTCCCTGACAGTGAGAAATCTAGCTCCCATCTATGTATGTGTGTGAGTTCATATATGTATGTATATACACATATATACATGTCTTTTATATGTTCACATGTGTTTTATATGTTCTTATTTATTTAATACATAGGTATATATACTTATATATTTATGTATATAATTGTACTGCTGAGATTTATAACATTCCAAACCACAATTTACCTAAATTGCTAAACTTACTGGCATGGTATTCATGATATTCCTTTATTATCTATTTAATACTTATAGATCTGCACTGATATCACCTCTCTCATTCCCAAAATTGGTAACGTCTTCTCATCTTCGTTCCTGATTAGCCTGATTAAAGATTTAACAACTTTACTTATATTCTCCAAAGAACCAGCTTTTCACTGATTTTCTCTTATTTTTTTCTACTTCATTGACTCCCACACTGATCTTTATCATTTCTTCTCTTCTGCTTAATTTGATTTAAATTTCCTCTTATTTTCCTAGTTTCTTAAAATGGAAGTTGAAAGGTCGTTGACTTCAGACCTTTCCTCTTTCCTAATAGGTGGCTTTTTAAAAAAGTTAATTTATTTGGCTGCAGTGAGTCTTAGTTGTGACACCCAGGGTCGTTGTTGGGTCATGTGGGATCTTTTGCTGTGGTCCTCATTGGGCTTCAGTAGTTGCAGCACACGAGCTCTCTAGTTGTGGCACGTGGCTTAGTTGCTCTACAGCAGGTGGGATCTTAATTCCCTGACAGAGATTGAACCTGCATCCCTTGCATTGAAGGTGGATTCTTAACCAGTGTACCACCAAGGAAGTCCTTCTGATAGTTCTTAAATTCTAATAATGTAATTTTTTAAGTAACGCTTTAGTGGCATTCCACAAATTCTGATATGTTGTGCTTTCATTTTCATTCAGCACAAAATAATTTCCCATTTCCCTTCTGATTTCTTCTTTGACTCATGGGTTATTCAGAATTCTTCTGTTTAATTTCCAAATATTTGAAGACATTCCATAAATCTTTTATTGATATCCAATAATTTCACTGTGGTCAGAGAACATACTTTAATATAACTTAAATCTTTTTAATTTATGCAAACTTATTTTGTGGTTCAGAATATGGTCTGTCTTGGTGAATGTTCCATGGTGCACTTGCAGAAAATAAAAGTATATTATATTGTTGGCTAGAATGTTCTATAAATGCAATTAGATCAAATTGGTCAACAGTGTTAAGTGTTTCATATCCTTGCTAATTTTCAGTCTACTGCTCTCAGGCAACCCACTCCAGTGTTCTTGCCTGGAGAATCCCAGGGACAGGGGAGCCTGGTGGGCTTCCGTCTATGGGGTCACACAGAGTCGGACACGACTGAAGTGACTTAGCAGCAGCAGCAGCAGCTCTCAATTATTGAGAGATATTGAAGTCACTGTTATTGATTATGGATTTGTTTGTCATTATTATATGTCAGTTTTGTTTCATGAATTTTAAAGTCCTGTTATTAGATGCACAGAAGTTTAGAGCTGCTGTTTTCTTTTTTATGGACTACTTTGTCATTATAAAGTGACTCTTTATTCCTAACAATATTTTTGCTTGAAATCTACTTTATCTGCTATTAACATATTCACACTAACTTTACTTTGATTGGTGTTAGCACAGTGTATCTTTTCCTATCCTTTTACTTTTTAAAAAAAAATTTATTTCAATTGGAGGCTAATTACAATATTGTAGTGGTTTTTGCCATACATTGACATGAATCAGCCACGGGTGTACATGTGTTCCCCATCCTGAACCCCCTCCCCATTCTTTTACTTTTAAATTTTGTGTATTTATTAATGTATTTTTCTTGTAGGCAGCATATAGTTGGGCTTTGCTGCTTTATCCAGTCTGGTAATCTTGGCCTTTTAATTGGGGTGTTTAGGCCATTTTCCTTTAATGTGATTACTGATACGGATAGGTTTAAGTCTATCTTCACTGCTATTTGCTTTTCACTTGTCTCATTTGTTGTTTAGCCTTTTCGCTTTTTCCACTTTCTTTTGGATTAAATAATTTTAATCAATTCATCGACTGATTTTTTTTCCAGTTTCATTGAAAAATAATAGACACACATCACTGTTTAAGTTTAAGGTGCACAGTATGATGACTTAATTTACACATCAGTTCAGTTCAGTCGCTCAGTCGTGTCTGACTCTTTGTGAAACAATTACCACAATAGGGTCAACTAACATACATCTTCTCATAAAGATACAATAAAAAGGAAAGAAGAAAAAAGGAAAAAAAAAATTTCTCCCTGTGATGAGGACTCTTAGAATTTACACTCTTAACAACTTTCCTATGTTATATAGCAGTGTTAGCTATAGTCATAATGTTGCAGCTGACTGATTTTTAAAACAATTTTAATATTCTGTTAACTTGTCTGACTCACTCACTAAACCTTAAATTATCTAAAGGTAAAGAACATGTTCTATCTGACTTTGTATTTCAATTAACTAGTAGAGTGCTGAGCATATTCTTGACAATACATGTTTACTAAATGCATTTATTCATTTAACATTTTTTATTTAGGATTATAGAGGATATAAGTGATTCCCAATCCAGTAACCACCATTTTATTTTACTACTATTTTATCTATTACTTTCCTCAGAGCCCAGCTGGCTCAGAGAAAAATGACTCCATCTACAGCAAAAGAGATAAGCCTTTTTGGCCTAATGGTAATTCCACTCTTGGGTATGTGATTAATTCAGAAAGAGACTGAAGATTAGAAACAAAGTTTGCTGGATGCATGTCTTAGTCTTAAGAGAAACACATGAAATTTCTGCTCTTCTACTAGAAGTGAATGAGGAAGCAAGCAGCCCTGACAGCTAGTTAGCATCCAATCTTAACGACTAGTTTAAGTTGAAGGTGATAACGATAGCAAAAGAGGAAAAACAGAAAGAACCTGGGCCACTCACAGAGTTAAGCTACTAAGTCAAAAATCCCTCAACCCTACCAACAGACTTTTTGTGTGAGCCAGGAAATGTCTTTACTATCCTTACACCTGAAGTCGGTTTGACTTAGTTTCCTGTTATGGGCGGCCAAATGCATACTAAGTTACATGAACAGCAAACTGCCACATACTGTTCTAGACACTGGAGGCCACATCAGTGTACAGACAAGGCCTCTGCTCTCAAGCAGCTTACATTCTACAGGAATACAACAGTCCAAACAGATAACTGTACCAAATAATTTCAGACAGTGTTAAGTGCCATCAGAAAAATAAAAGAGATGTAACTGGGACTAAATGGGTTAAGTTAGTTTACTTGAAGAAGACATCTAAGGCATCTGAGTTGAGATGGAAATGAGGTAAAGAACCACTCGTGAGAAAATCTGGAGCCAGAGGGTTATGGGAAAAAGGAACAGGCAGCACAAAGGTCACAAGGGAGAAGAAGTTTAGTGTTTTTGAGAAATATGAGGTTCACTGTTGCTTGAGCACAGAGAACGGTCAAGAGAGTAGTACTTAGGAGAGATCAGCAGATGTAGACAGGAACCAGATAGTGTAAGAATGAGAGCCATATCAACAAATTTAGATTTTACTCAAAGTACAATGGAAACCACTAAAGGTTTCTGAGTCATCACCTGATTTGTTTTAAAGGAGCCTTCTGATGAATGAACTTTCACATTCCATATATTTGGATACTAAAAAAGTTACTTGCCTAGTAACGTAGACGGTAAAGAATCTGCCTGCAATGCAGGAGACCCAGGTTCAATCCCTGGGTTGGGAAGACTCCCTGGAAAAAGGTATGGCAACCCACTCTAGTATTCTTGCTTAGAGAATTCCATGGACAGACCATGGGATCACAAACAGTCAGACATGACTGAGCAACTAACACACACAAAAAAGTTAAGTTCAGTCTACTTTACATAACAGTGTATTTTGCTCCAAATATCAATACTTAGGTAGGAAGCACTTAATATATAGAGAATACGACACAAGGCTTATAATGTTGATATAGTCTCTCCCACCAAGCATGAATTCCACATTATCTTGAAATTAGATTTTGTTTAGGAAAAAGAATAAAATGAGGGAACTAGTAAAGAAACAGAGATACCTATTAGATTGTCCTTTCTAAATTCTCTAGATAATATCTGAAACTCACAGATTTAAATTTTTTTTAAAGCATGACATGATTGAGAGGCACTTGGTAAACTTATAACCACAGTTCAGTCATTTAGTCTTTGCTCAGGCAAGTGTTTCAGCCCTGTTCTAACACAAGTATTTGGATTTTTCCAAGAGCTGATGTCAGGGCTTTTCATAGAGACAGAACAGCATTTACAGGCCAGAGAAGGAAAAAGGGTTTCCCCAGCAGTTATGCTCAATGTGGCCTTTGTACTGTTCCACTGCTAATGGCAGGAAGACCCTGCTAGATAAAGCTATTTTAGTTCCTGAAAAAAATTCTACCCTGGGAGGGTGAAGGAGAGTGTACGGAGGGAATCCAGTTTAGTTCTACATTCAGTGCTCAAACCCAAATTTAAACAGGCTTAACATCAGAACAAAAATTTCTGAATGAGAAAAACTGTTTTGCTGAAGTTGTATGTTAAAAAGGAGATAAACCGGCTGAAAATAAGCATAAATTAAAGAGGTAAAGAACAACAAAGTAAGTATTTCCTGAGGCCAGATTCCCTGAAAAATATTTATTTGGGAAGAATATTTATTAGTTGAGGAACACTCAATACCTTCAGGTTCACTTGGTAGTTAAAAACTATGCTAGGCAGACTGCTCCAAATATATGCCCTCCATTATCCATGATAAGAATAATCATTAACAACTGAAACCATAATATTAGCTAAAACTTACTTGAGTAGTATACTTGAGTACTTACCATATGTCAATCTCTGCATTAAGTATTTTATACATATATATTAGTTAATTGTATTCTAACAAAGATTCAAAGAGATAAATATTATTTTTAGCTTCATTTTACAGTAGAAAAATGTGAGGTTCAAAGAAGCTAAATAATTTATACAAGTTATATAACTAGTAGATGGAGGACTTTTGACTGAAAACCCTCACAGTCTCACTAGAGCCCCTGCTCTCAGCCTCTAGATTACTATTATCTTCTTTTGAACAGCTTTTTTTTTTTTTTACAGTTAACTAAAAGTTTTCACATGAGTGAGGAGCAGAAAACTAGATCTGTTATCACTACAAAATATTTAGCTAGAAAGGTATACCATTTATTCCTTTTAGGCAAAGATATGCCAATATAAACTGGTTACAAAAGAATTCCCAATCATACAGAATCTGTGTTCCCAAATCTCAAAGTCTGGTTGAGAATTTTATTAATATCTATTTGCCAAGAGGGCAATTTGCCAGAGTTTCATCTGAAGAAAAATCTGTTTCCACCTAAAAGTGTTTCTTCATGGCAATGTTCTCAGAAACCTCTCATTCCTTCAATAAACATGCATTAATCTCCAGGTAAAGATGGAAAAGAAGAGCAGTTTTACTGCACTAGGCTTTCTCAACACTAAAAGCAAAAATAAGAGGGGACAAAAATCAATCTTCTCCATGAAAGAGTATATGAGTATAACCTTAAACCACTAACTAAAAAACATACTTGCCATATCTATTAAATTCTTGATCCACACCAAGCAGGTCTTTAGTAGACCTAAACAGGAAACAGATCTCCCTAAACTTAGGGATCACAGTTGCAAACCCAGACCTTACTGTTCTAGAGCCTTGCTCTTAACTACTATGCTTTATAGGTATAAAAAGAATATTCAAAAATACATTTTTTAAAATTCTGAAAAATACAGAATAATTTTAATCTGAAGATGGAAGGATACAATGCACACTATAAAAACAGACATAAATTAAAATAAACGACCCTAACACATATACTGCAACTGGGTTTGCAACTCAGCTTCTCTGCTTACTATCTAATCTTAATCAAGTTCCTTAATCTTTCTGTGACTTAGCTTCTTTTGCTGTAGCAATTACTGGCATATGTTACATGCACAGTAAATGTTGCTGCTGCTGCTGCTAAGTCACTTCAGTCGTGTCCGACTCTGTGTGACCCCATAGACGGAAGCCCACCAGGCTCCCCCATCCCTGGGATTCTCCAGGCAAGAACACTGGAGTGGGTTGCCATTTCCTACTTCAATGTGTGAAAGTGAAAAGTGAAAGTGAAGTCGCTCAGTCGTGTCCAACCCTTAGCGACCCCACGGACTGCAGCCCACCAGGCTCCTCCATCCATGGGATTTTCTAGGCAAGAGTACTGGAGTGGCTTGCCATTGCCTTCTCCGACAGTAAATGTTAGCTGTTATTAACTACTCCATCTTCCTGTTACCTACTCTTCTTTTTCTATTCATGTTCAGAAGGTCTGTGTGGCTCACAGCCAAGTTCTTCAAGTCAGAGTTCTCTGTGTTGTGTTCTGGCGGCAGTTATGAAACTTTAAGATTTTTAAATAAAGAGCTACATGAGCACCTAGACAAAAAAAATTAAGTTATGTGTAAATGGGAAAGATTACATTACTAGCCTCAAGATTTCTCCACAATAAGACTCCCTATGCTAGAAGCTATGACTCCATTGTGAGAAGAGAAAGTATACAATGTCTAACCTTCCTTTAAAAGTTATTATACATGCTGGAAATAGAAGTAAATCTTTATAGAGAAATAAGGAAATAAAGCACTTATCAGCTCTTCTTGTGAGAGGGGGAGAAACACTAATTAAAGCCAAAATCCATCCAAGAAAAAATAAAGAACGAACGAACTCAGGAATGCAGACGGTAAGGTAAAAGAATTGAGGGTAAGCACTAAATCAATTAAAATGCAGAAATTAATACATATGTGTAACAAAAGCCGCCCCCACAGCTATCCAACAGAAGACAAGTTTCCTCAATGGAGAATGTCTTAATCTCGTGTTCTCATGTACTTTGGAACACAGTACTCATTTTCTTAAAGCATTTATTTGTTGATCTATCACCCACCCCACCCCTAACTTGCAAGAATATAAATTCTATGATGTAAGGATCTCTGGTTCACCTCTATATCTCAGGACAGTACTAGGCACAGAGTAGGTGCTCAATAAAGAACTGTCTAATGAAAGACAGTAGACATTGTCAGATGGACTTCCTCTACCTTCTGGGCCCTAACCAACTGCCATCTGGACATGTCCATTTAGATATCCCTCTGGCACCTCAAATTCAATAAATCTAAAACTGAATTCTTACTCTGCCTCTCAAAACCTGCTTCTCCATCTCAATAAATAGACCACTATCCACCTAGCTGATTCAGTCAGATCTAGAGGTCATTAATGACAACCTTCTTCCCCGGGGCCCAACATCCAATATATCAACTCTCCATCAATCCAGTAATATTTATTGAGCATTACCTGTATATCAGGCACTGCTCTAGAGACTGAAGACACAAAATAAATGTCACTATCTTCACGGAGTTAACATTCATCATCACATTCCAGTGATCTGACCTTCGATACATATCTCCAGTTTGTCTATTTCTGACCTTCACCATTGCTAGCTTACAGCTAGCTATCTCATCTCAAACCTAGACTACTGCACTAGTGGCCTTGCCACTCCTACTCCTGCACACATCCTTCATTTTCCCAAACAGCAGCCATATAATTTCAAAGCACAAATCTTAACATGTTCCTCCCTTGCTTAAATTCTTTCCCATTGTATCTAGGGAAAAAAAAAAAATCCAAACACCAAACAATCAAGGCCTAAATATAAAACATAACTCTTGTTACCTTTCCAATCTCAACTTTACCACCCTCCTCTCCTGCTCATTCCTTATTCTCCAGTCACAGTGGCCTATCTTATTGTTTCATATGCACACTTCCTGCCAAAAGGATTATCTTGCATTCTGCTCTGAGCTACTCTCCCTACCCACCCAACTCCTGAGAATACTTTAGGTCTCTGCTTAAAGGTTGCTACCTCAGAAAGGCCTTTCTTGACCTCAGTTTCCAATATAAATTAAGCTCCTCCTGTTATACTGTCTCTAATAATTAACCGTGTTCTCTCTTTTTTAATAGTTTATAATAATTATTTAATTATTTTGTGTTCAATATTATTCTATATAATTAGACATCTCCATAAGTACAGAGTAAATCCAGTACCTGGTTAGGTCCTCAAAATGTTCAGTAACATTTTGATTCATTTGCTGAATGAATTAATAACTCAACCGAAGAATCAAGAAGAGAAATTCTAAGCAAGGGAAAAAGCATATGCTGATGTGTTTGGAGAAAATTCCAGTAGCTCAGTATGGCTGGAGCATGGGGGTTAGATGGGAAGAGAGTAAAGATGTCTGGAGAGGTAAACAGTAGCCACATCAAAGGGGGTCCATATAGCATACAAAGGAATTTAAACTTCAGTTTCAGCTTCTATGGGTACTGAATATTTTAGACTATGAGACTCTCTGGAGAGGGTTTCAAAAGAGGTCTGCAACATTCTTCCTCCAAAGAACCACTGCTGAAGACAATGCAGGTACACTAATAGACTATAAGCCAGGCTGTAATATGATCCACTATGTACTTTAGAAATACTCCCTTGCAAATAACACGATGAATGGGCAGGAAAGACATGAAACTGTGGGCTGGAAAACTAATTAGAAAACAACAGAATTTCTAGATTAAAAAATGGTGAAGAGTGCAATAACAAAAGCAATGAAGAACAGGGCCTAAACACCAAAAATGATACTATGTAATAAGCATGGAAGTTCCAGCAAATTTAGGGAAAAAGGAGGGAAAGGAACTCCAAGGAGTCTGGCTTAGATAAAACATTTAATTGTGCCACTCACAATGGAAAGAAATGCAAGAGCAGGTTTGGGAAGTAAGCAATTTTATGTCAGCCAAGGTACCTGCAGGACATCATAGGGGATACGTGTCTACGAAGGACTGGAGTTCAGAAAGGAGACTGATCTGGCAATTCCAGATCAGGATGACATCAGCATGAGGGCAGATATCATGGAAGCAGATGAGACTCCCCAAGAAATTAACTTATCATCTGTAAAATTTAAAAGTGGTTAGAGAAATCGAAATATACTGCTACATTAATATGATTTTAGTCATTATGATTTTTATGAAATCAAAAAATCCATAAACTTGTGAAAAAATAATTTTACAAGGACACATTCTTGTAGTTTTAAATTCAAATTTATGTCACAAGTACATAGCAGAAAAAATACTAAAACTGTCTAGTTATGATGTCCCTTGTAATGCCAGAATATTGCAGTGATAGAATTCACCTATTTAAAAGACTATTGTAATGAAAAATACTCCAAAATCCTTTCTTCTTAAAAAAATGTGACCTCTGCTACTTTAAAAAAAAAAAAAGTTCTATTTGTGCAAGTGTTATCAATTTCATTTCACACATTCACTGAAAGTCTAACCTGATAAATGGCATCTATAAAATGTCCTACAGCTAACATCATGCTTAAGGTGAAAAAAGGAAAGCTTTCCCCCTAAGATTAGGAACAGGACAGAGATGTTTCCTCTAATCACTTTTACTCAACACTGTACTATTCTAGCCAGTGCAGTACGGCAAGAATAAATAAAAGTATCCAGGTTGGAAAGCAAGAAGTAAAACTGTCTTTATTCACACTATATGATGTTCAATATAGAAAACTCTATGAAATCAACAAAAAAGCTACCAGAACTAATTAAAAAGTTTAGCAAGGCTGTAGAATTCAAAATCAATAATTAATTGTATAACTGTAAATTGTTCTAACAATGGAAATTAATATTGAAAAGACAATACCATTTATGATAGCATCAAAATATTAAATACACAGGGTGTGTGTGCTGTGTGCTTAGTCATGTCCAACTCTTCGTGACCCCATGGACTATAACCCGGCAGGCTCCCCTGTCCATGAGATTTTCCAGGCAAGAATACTGGAGTGGGTTGCCACTTCCTCCTCTAGGGGATCTTTCTGACCCAGGGATTGAACCCGCATCTCTTGCACCTCCTGCACTGGCAGGCATTTTCTTTACCACTAGCACCACCTTTGTCTCTCCGACAAAAGCTATATAAGGCCTGCAAATGAAAAACTAGAAAAATATGGCTGAGAAAAAGTAAGACCGAAATAGAGTGATATGTTGTATTCATGGACTGGAAAACTCAATATTGTTAAGATGTCATTTTAGCAACACTGATTCAACAAAATCTACAGATTCAACATAATACCAATGGAATTCCCAACACACTTTTTCTCAGTAATCGACAAACTGATTCTAATGTTCATACAGAAATGCAAAGACAGGCCAACAACTCTGATAAAGAAGAACACAGTTAAAGAATTAACTCTACTTGACTTCAAGACTTATTATAAAGCTACAGTAGTGAAGATAGCATGATACTGGGGTCAAGACAGACAAAGAAACTGACAGAATAGACTCCCAGGTGGCACTAGTAGTAAAGAACCCGCCAGCCAATGAAGGAGACATAAGAGACTCAGGTTTGATCCCTGGGTCAGGAAGATCCCCTGGAGGAGGGCATAGCAACCCACTCCCAATATTCTTGCTTGGAGAATCCCATGGAAAGAGGAGCCGGGCGGGCTGGGATAACAAGGAGTTGGACATGACTGAAGTGACTTAGCCCACATATATATGGACAACTGGTTTCCAACAAAGGTTCAAAGGGAATTCAGTGGAAGAAAAGCACTTTTTAAAAAAAAATGGTGCCGGAATATTTGGATATTCCTATGTCAAAATATATACTTCAATTTATACCTCAAGCCATATTTTAAAATTATTCAAAATGTACCACAGACCTAAAACTAAACTTAAAACTATAAAACTTCTAAAATCAAACTCCAGAAAAATACTGGTTAGTGAAATATTTCTTGGCAGGATTTACCTCCTTTGAAGTGAAGTGAAAGTCGCTTAGTCATGTCCGACTCTTTGTGACCCCATGGACTATACATATACAGTCCATGGCATTCTCCAGGCCAGAATACTGGAGTGGGTACTTCTCCAGGGGATCTTCCCAACCCAGCGACAGAACCCAGGTCTCCCACGCTGCAGGCAGATTCTTTACCAGCTGAGCCACAAATATTTCTGAGCTATACCAAAAGCAAAACCCATAAAAGAAAATACTGACAGACTGAGATTCACGGTTAAAAAACTTCTGATCTTTGAAATGTGAACTACATCTCAATTAAGCTTTTTAGAAAGAGAGAGAAAACTAAGCAAATAACGACAAGTCACAGATTGAGACAAAATGCTTCCAAATCATATATAATAAGGGACTCTTACAACTCAGTATTAAAAGAGAACATAATTAAAAACAAGATTTGACTGGATAATCCATGAAAGAAGACACATGGATGGTAAATAACATAAAAAGATGCTCCACATCACTGGTCATGAGATGAAATGCAAATAAAAACCACAATAACACCATTGCTGCTGCTGCTGCTGCTGCTAAGTCACCTCAGTCGTGTCCGACTCTGTGTGACCCCATAGACGGAAGCCCACCAGGCTCCCCCGTCCCTGGGATTCTCCAGGCAAGAACACTGGAGTGGGCTGCCATTTCCTTCTCCAATGTGTGAAAGCGAAAAGTGAAAGTGAAGTCGTTCAGTCGTGTCCGACCCCCAGCGACCCCACGGACTGCAGCCTACCAGGCTCTTCCATCCGTGGGATTCTCCAGGCAAGAGTACTGGAGTGGCTTGCCATTGCCTTCTCCCAATAACACCATTACACACCACTAAAATGGCTGAAATTAAAAAGACTAACAGTACCAGGTATTGGTGAGGCTTTGGAGCAACTAGAACTTTGCTGGTAGGAATGTAATACAATGAAATTACTTTAAAAAACAGTTTGGCAGTTTCTGAAAGAGTTAAATACTACACTCTTACCTCATAACTCAGTCATTCCACTCCCAGGTGAAATGAAAATATATGTCCATACAGAGACTTATATGTCCAAAGCAAATATATTCTTAATAGTCCCAAACTTGAAAATAACCCAAATGTCATCAACAGATAAATGGATAAACAAACTGTGGTATATCCATACACTGGAATATTATTCAGGAATAAAATGGTATGAACTATTGATACACATGGACAAATTTTAAAGT
The DNA here is from genome assembly GCF_049115385.1 of Moschus berezovskii. NCBI lineage: Eukaryota > Metazoa > Chordata > Mammalia > Artiodactyla > Moschidae > Moschus > Moschus berezovskii. Next base: position 35,186,901 of record NC_142473.1, on the reverse strand, counting down.
AATTAGGTAGAATTAATATGAATGCAAGAAAAACAAGAAAAAAAATCACACTGTAAAATTTCAGTTATATAAAATTCAAGAAAATGCAAGCTAATCTAAATGACAAAAAGCAGGAAAATACAAACTAATCTATAATGATACCATCAGTGGGTACCTGATGTGTGGGGAGGGCTAGAAGGGAAAAATTACAAAAGCTACAAAGAAACATGAGATGATGTATATGTATATTACCATGACTGTGGTGGACAGTTTCCAGTTGTATATATATATCAAAACCTATCAAATTTTATACTTTAATCATATACAGTTTATTATACATCAATTTTACCTCAATAAAGCTACTGAAATCTCAGAAAGCCTAACATTCAAACGAACCAAAACTACAAGTAAATATAATGTCATACTTCATCAAAAATTTTTGAAGTAAAAGACTCAGTGGTCTGAATATTTTCTACCCATTATAAATTAGTAACTTTTGAAAGTATACATAAATTAACAAATAAACCAAAAAGGAACTTTGCTGCTGTGTTTTTCTTTGTGTATATGAAAATTTCTAACAATACTTCAGCATTTTAAAATAGAATACTGGGTAAAACTATGATTGTGAAGTTCTACACTATCAATAATTTTGCATGGGGAAACTCCAGCATATATAAGTTTACTTCCCTAAACTCAATTGCTGTATGTTTTCTTTTTTTCAAAATTCTCATACTAATTAGTTCCTTACAGGGTCACTATAATAGTAAAATGAATAATATTAATCCCAAGGGAATTTGTTGATATTAAAAACTATTTAGTTACTTATATATCTTATCTATTACTATAAAAGTATATCATTCATTCATTCAATAAATTAATTTACAATAGTCAGGCACTGGTCTAGGTCCGTGCATTGTATTTGGCAGAAACAGAAGGGGGAGACAACAATGACTTAATGAAAAAAAAAGTATACTGTAATATATTAGAAGGTGATATGCATTACAGATATCCCCTGGAGAAAAAGTAAAGCAGGTTATAAAGGATCAGGAATGGAAACTTATATATTTACAATAAAAACCTGAAAGTAACACTATTTGTTTCCATAAGCCACATATGACAGTGAATACAATCATATAATGTTAGAACTGAAAAGAAGGCAATGGCACCCCACTCCAGTACTCTTGCCTGGAAAATCCAATGGATGGAAGAGCCTGGTAGGCTGCAATCCATGGGGTCGCTAAGAGTCAGACACGACTAAGCGACTTCACTTTCACTTTTCACTTTCATGTATTGGAGAAGGAAATGGCAATCCACTCCAGTGTCTTGCCTGGAGAATCCCAGGGACCGGGGAGCCTGGTAGGCTGCCGTCTATGGGGTCGCACAGAGTCGGACACGACTGAAGCGACTTAGCAGTAGCAGAACTTTAAGTGACCTAGTCCAACCTTCACTCTTTACAAATATGATGCTAAATTTTTTATCCAATTACTCAATTCCTGATAAGAGATTAGGATCCCTATCTCCTGTTCACTCTACCAGCATCACTCTTCATGATGTCAAATATTTGTGATATAATGTCTAATCCACTCACATTAAAACCATGGAAAGAATTTTTGAGCTCAAACTGGGCTTGATCACTTTATGGTTTGTTACTTATGATGAATTACTTAACCTCTCAAAATATAAATTCCCTCATCCATGAAAGAGGGATAGTGCTAATTTTGTGATAAGGTTGTTTTAGGATTAAATGCAGTGAGTGCTCCTGAATGCTCAGTTGCTCAATGATGTTAGACTCTCTTGTGACGCTATGGACTGTAGTCTGTCAGGTTCCTTTGACCATAACATTTTCCAGGCAAGAATACTGGAGAGGGTTGCCATTTCCTCCTCCAGGGGACCTTCCTTATCTAGGGATGGAAAACAAGTCTCCTGCATTGGCAGGCAGGTTCTTTACCACTGAGCCACCTGGGAATCCCTTAAATGTAATAGCTTATGCAAAATACCCATGCGTCAGTATATAAGTATACATGTCCTAAGTTGCTTCAGTTGTGTCCAACTCTTTGTGACCCTATGAACTCTAGCCTGCCAGGCTCCTCTGTCCATAGGATTTTCCAGGCGAGAATACTGGAGCGGATTGCCATGCCCTCCTCCAGGGGATCTTCCTGACCAGGGATGGAACCTGCATCTATGTGTCTCCTTCATGGGCAGGTGGGATCTTTACCACTAGCGCCACCCAGAAAGCCCATATACATTATAAGCAATAGGTGTGTTCTAGATGCATAGGTTTTTTATACTCTCTACTATGCTATAAATCGTGTTTACATTTGAAGTACTGAAAATTATGTAAACACTCAACAAGCATTTATTAATTTGTCAGTATTCTGAGAAATCAAGCAACTTTCAAAATGTGGCAAATAGTATAACTCATACCACTATGAGGAAGATAATCAAATTAACTGAAGGCTTCAGACTATGCTTAAAAATGTTTTCGGTCTTTCTTTTCTAAATAGAGATGTCTGTAGTACTAAACACATCTTAGTATCATAAAGTGGGTCTTTCTATTTACAACAAAACAACTTCCACCATGAAAAACACCTTCAGGAGAAAACAAAAATGCCTGCAGCATTTTATAGCACTTTTGCTTTTCACATCCATGCCCATGCTCATGTATTCACAGAAATGAATGCAAAAAAAAAAAAAAATCAGAATTTCAATTCCAATGTCATCACATAGTAATCAGGCTGCTTCTTCATATTTATAACCAACATTTTAGCTGACAAAAGCAAAAAATACCACAAACTGAACAAAGGATAAAATCATTCAAACAGATAAAGAGTGTTTGGTGTCATGGATATCACCGTTTCCAAATGACTGTATATTTCAATTTAGCTTCAAATGGAAAAACAATCATGAAGATTACTCTGTAAAAACATTCCCCTCCCCCACTATAGATTTAATCCCTGCCCCCCTCATACTCCTTCCAAGATCTCTTAGGTATCAAAGGGAAACAACCAACCTGAAGCTTCAGATAATTAAATCACAGTTTACAGAATAATAAATCAGAGTTCCTAGCTAAGATTCAAGAAGAGTTTGTCAATTCAGTTCTAAAAAGGTAACAGAAGGATGCTGCTTCCTCTCCTTCTGAATAAAAATATCCCTCTAATGCTGGATGCTAAAACCTTTGTTCTCAAGCTAAGCAATTAAAGTACAGGTTTTTAAAACTAGGAATTTTCTTCCTTTAGATCAAATTAGTCTTTTTAAAACATGAAAAAAACCTTCAAAGCTATTTAAAGAGTAATGAACAATGTAATACGTCCTTTTCCTTTCTAATTTTATTCCTGTTATAAGTACATCCCTTTCACTAAAGCTAGTTTTCTACCATTTTGCTACATTTCACACATCACTGAGAAAACAAAGACTGCACTAGATTACCTGGATCACCGGACAAATCAGCAGACAAGTAAAAGCTCAAAAGGCTCGTTTCCATGGAGCAGAGGAGAATGAAATCCTCAGTAAAACACCACTCCCTTGGCATTCCTAGGCTTCTCCTTTATATACACTCGACATCCTTGGGAAGGCATTTGTCGGATGATTTTACTGACCACAAGAGGGATGATATGAAGAAACTCCACCTCTTCTCCACCCCCAATCATCCACCATCATCAACTGAAGCCCAATACTGTGCTGCTCACGGAAATGCAAAGAACAGCATCCACATACAGCTCTGAAACATTACACTGTAAAATTACATAAATGATTAAAAAAAAAAAAAAGCAAAGATGTAGTTGGCAATATGTGAAGGGGGTAGGCCAAGCAGCTCCCATAAATTAAAAATACTTATAAAAGATCCAGTTCTAGAGCCACAAAAAAATTTTCTTCAGAATTTCCTGAATAACATATGATTTTTAGAAGAACATATAGAGTCTCTATCAAAAATGGAGGTCCTCGTATATCTTAAAATTTTATTTTGCCACTGCTCCTTTCCTGAAAGCTAAATAAACCAAATAAGTTAGGATTAAACAAAAAACCTCTCTTTTTGTTGATAGTGTGATCCCCTTCAAAGGTAATCTGGAACAGGAGGTCGGGGTTGGGGGTGGGAGGGTGAAAGAGGAACAGATAAAAATGGGAGGAAAAATATTTTCTGACCCAATAAGCCTAATTAAGTTTGTGAACAAGGCTGAAAGGACTGAAATTTCTTCATGCTACTTTGGCTATTTGTGTCTGATTATTGTAAACCTTCCCTGGTCTCTAAATATGCCCCAGGCACTGTGATGCCTGGCACTCTGTTAACTAGCATCCCTGACATTTATACTAGAAGCAGGGAGGGACAAGAGACACACTCATTCAATCTAATCCCTAGGACCTGGATAATTTTGCTGCAACTAATTTTTCCCAAACACTGCCCCCTAACAAATACATTGCCACACTAAGGCGACTCATTACCCTCTAATTTCCTTTTCTGTGAGCTTCCCTTGTGGCTCAGCTGGTAAAGAATCCACCTGCAATGCAGGAGACCTGAGTTTGATCCCTGGGTTGGGAAGATTTCCTGGAGAAGGGAAAGGCTACCCACTCCAGTATTCTGGCCTGGAGAATTCCATGAACTGTATAGTCCATGTTGTTGCAAAGAGTCAGACACAACTAAGCGACTTTCACTTCATTTTCTGAAATATCAACCCAATTTGACAATTTACTCAAACATAATTTCTGGGATCAATACATTAGTAATGAATAAAAAACATGCTCTTTGTTTTATAAAACACATTCTGTAAAAAAAAAAAAAAAATTCTGTAAAACATTTGGATATATCTAATTAAAAGTTCAGTCACTCAGTTGTGTCCAACTCTTTGTGACCCCATGAACCGCGCAGCATACCAGGCCTCCTAATACCCAGTAATCAGTTCATTCACATAAATTACAGACCAGAGTTCTGTGAATTTATGGACAAATTTACAGAACCTCAGAACCACAATTAGTGATCTACGAAGAATCATCTTCTAAGAAAGCACACCTAGGCAAATGTAACTTCTAAAAAATAAAGAACCAAAGGCTGGATAAATGAGTAGATTTTACAAACTTTCTAGAGACTGATCTTAATACTCTCTGTGGACAATATTAAACAACAGATTTACCAAATTTAGTGTTTCTAAGTACTTAATAGTGAAGTAGTGATATGATTTACCATACAACCAAATAACCCAGAGATCACACTCTTAGGTGTTTACCTAGATGATGTAAAAATTTATGTTCATAAAAAAACCTGTCCACGGATGTTCATAGGTCATAACTGCTGAAAAGCAGAAGTAATCAGGATAACCTTCATGGGGGAAGATTAAATAAACTATGATTCATCCATACAATGGAATACTGTTTAATAATTTTAAAAGAATGAACTATTAATTCACAAAACTATGGAAAAAATCTTAATGTTCTATGTTCAAGAAGTGTAAGTAAGTGTTAGTCTGTTCAGTTGTGTCCAACTCTCTGAGATCCCATGGACTGTAGCCCACCAGGTTCCTCTGTCCATGGAATTCTCCAGGCAAGAATATTGGAGTGGGTTGCCATTCCCTTCTCCAGGGGATCTTCCCAACCCAGGGATCGAACCCAGGTCTCCCACACTGCAGGCAGATTCTTTACTGTCTGAGCTACAGGGAGGAACCAAAAACTGTTCAAGAAGTTAGACGAAAAATCTAAAGATTTTAATACCATTCCATTCATGTGAAACTCTGGAAATGAAAAAATTAAAAATAGATAAGACAAAAAACAGATTAACAGTTACTATGGATTAGGGGAGGGGAGAGTGGTTGATTACAAAGGGGACACACAAGGGAACACTTAAAGAGTACAGGATCTGTTCTGTATAATACTAGGGTGGTGGATACATGACTCAACTCTTCTGTCAAAACCCACAGAACTGCACATCAGGAAGAATGAACTTCACTTAATGCTGACCATGCAACAACAAAAACCATCAATCAGACCGTTGGAAGATTCCAAGATGAAATGTGGACTGTGACAAATGCATTACAAATTATGACATACCTGAACCAAAAGGATGGTGCCGGTGCGGGAGGGAGGGAAAAGCTGACCTAACTAACTTTGGAAAACAATGTTTTGACTGCAAACACTGTACTCTAAATGGAACATTTGTTTCTCATGGGTATATGGATTAACAGTTCTAAAATAGCTTTTCATGTAAACTGGAGCTGAACAAATAAGTAAATGGATAATGGATGGTCAGAGCCAGGTTTCTCATTGTCAGACAGTAAGGAAAAATAGAGTGAACCCTGTGGTACTGGATTAAAGTCAATTTTCCTCAAAGAAGAATTCCAAATCAAAGCTATAGATACTTCTCTTTCAAGTGTGGAGTGAGACAAGTGACTTGCTTCAAAACAGTATATGGAAAGAGAAAAGAGTAACTTTATAGAGTGGAGAAACCTGGCAAACACTATCTTAGCCAAGTGGTCCAGATCAATCCCGTCAGTGATGCTGTATGAATGTCATGTAGACATCATATACCCTTATAAGATGAAGTGAAAAGAGGACTTGGCCTCTGGGTATTCTTTCCACAAATGCATAACCCTAATGGGACACAGCAGCAGCACACCCTGGCTGAAGAGTGACACACCCAGCCAGCACTCCTCAAGGCTGTTAAGGTCACGATAAACAAGGCAAACCTGAGGGACTGTCACAAACCAGAAGAGACTGGGTTAGGAAAACTAAATGCAATCCTGGGACAGTCTGAGACCACTAACGGAGAATCTGGTGAGATCCCAGTAAAGTCTGTAGTTAGTTTAGTTAACATCAATGTCAGTTTCTTTGTTCTGACAAATGTATCACAGATGTTAACAATGAGGAAAACTAGGCATGAGGTATATGGGAACTCTGTACTATCCAAAACTTTTCCTTAAATCTGAATTTATTCCAAAATAAAGAGGTTATTGAATAGTTAGTCTATGATGCTAGAAATCAGAACAGTAAGCACTCTAAAGTAGTGACTTCAACTGTTGGTTTAAAATAGTCCCACAAAGAATATTTTAGGATTAGATGACCTCACTGGTGAATTATCACGCTCACATAAAGAAAGAGATAAAATTCTACACCCACTTTTTCTGAAAACAGATGATAATTCCCAATTCATTTTCTAAGCCCAACATTACCCTGATATCAAAACAAAGCAATGACATTACAAGAAAATGAAAAATCAATATCCTTTACGAACACAGATGTAAAAATCTTCATCAAAATATTAGCAAATGGCTAACAAACACATGAAAAGATGCTCAACAGCGTTCATTTTTAGAGAAATGCAAATCAAAACTACAATGAGATATCACCTCATATCAGTCAGAATGGTCATCACCAAAAGTCTACAAACAATAAATGCTGGAGAGGGTGTGGAAAAAAGGGAATGCTCTTGCACTGTTGGTGGGAATGTAAACTGAAACAGTCACTATGGAAGATGGTATGGAGATTCTTTAAAAAACTAGGAATAAAACCACCATATGACCCAGCAATCCCACTCCAAGCATATATCCTGAGGAAACAAAAACTGAAAAAGATACAAGTATCCCATTGTTCATTGTAGCACTATTAACAATAGTTAAAACATGGAAGCAATCTAGACGTTCACTGACAGATGAAGGGATGATAAAGGATATGTATACAGTATATATACATAATGGAATATTACTCAGCCATAAAAAGGAACACATCTGAGTCAGTTCTAATGAGGTGGATGAACCTAGAGCCTATCATACAGATTGAATAAGTCAGAATGATAAAGATCATATACTAATGCATATATACAGAATCTAGAAAAATGGTACTAAAGAATTTACTTACAGGGCAGTAGTGGAGAAACAGACATAGAAAATAGACTTATGGACATGGGGAGAGGGGAGGAGAGGGTGAGATGTATGGAGAGAGTAACATGGAAACTTACATTACCGTATGTAAAATAGCCAACGGGAATTTGTTGTATGTCTCAAAAAACTTAAACAGGGGTTCTGTATCACCTAGAGGTGTAGGATGGGGAGGCAGATGGGAGGGAGGTTCAAAAGGGAGGGGAGATATGTATGCCTATGGCTGATTCATGTTGAGGTTTGATAGAAAACAACAAAATTCTATAAAGCAAGTATCCTTCAATTAAAAAATAAATTAAAAAAAATTAGCAAACTATACATATATACAAATAATACAGAATGATGAAATGGGGTTTATCCCAGGAATGCAAGGTCCACCCAACATCCAAAATTCAGTATAATTCACCATATCACCAGAGTATAAAATAAATAAGTAAATAACCATGTGATCATCTCAATAAACACAGAAACTACACTTTACAAAATCCAATACTCATCAATGATAAAAAACTTTTTGCAAACTAAGATACCTAAACTGATAATAGACATCTATAAAAAACAAACACACAATTTCATACTTGACAGACTGAATGCCTTCTCCCTAAGATAAAAAAACATGGAAAGGATCTCTACATGTCTACTCTCACAATTTCTACTCTGATTATTCAAAGCAGTAACACAGACTGAAAAGAAAGAAGTACAATTTTCTTTAATGAAAGATGACCACTGATGTAAAAACTCTAGAGGAATTTATTTTTAAAAACTAGTACAAATAAGTCTAGCAAGAATATAGTATACAAATCAATATATTAAAAAGCCTATTGATGGAAGTGAAAGAAGAAAGTGAAAAGGTTGGTTTAAAACTCAACATTCAGAAAACTAAGATCATGACATCTGGTCCCATCACTTCATGGCAAATAGATGGGGAAACAATGGAAACAGTGAGAGACTTTATTTTGGGGGCTTCAAAATCACTGCAGATGGTAAGTGCAGCCATGAAATTAAAAGACGCTTACATCTTGGAAGAAAAGTTATGACCAACCTAGACAGCATATTAAAAAGCAGAGACATTATTTTGCCAATAAAGGTCCATCTAGTCAAAGCTATGGTTTTTCCAGTGGTCATGTATGAATGTGAGAGTTGAACTATAAAGAAAGCTGAGTGCTTAAGAATTGATGCTTTTGAACTGTGATGTTGGAGAAGACTCTTGGACTGCAAGGAGATCCAACCAGTCTATCCTAAAGGAAATCAGTCTTGAATATTCATTGGAAGGATTGATGCTGAAGCTGAAACTCCAACACTCTGGCCACCTGATACGAAGAACTGACTCTTGGAAAAGACCCTGATACTGGGAAAGACTGAAGGCAGGAGGAAGGGGACGACAAAGGATGAGATGGACATGAGTTTGAGTAAGCTCAGGGAGTTGGTGATGGACAGGGAAGCCTGGCATGCTGCAGTCCATGGGGTCGCAAAGAGTCAGACATGACTGAGCAACTGAACTGAACTGATACTGAAAGCAACTATATTTATAATTACTAGTGACAAATCACGGAGAAGGCAATGGCACCCCACTCCAGTACTCTTGCCTGGAAAATCCCATGGATGGAGGAGCCTGGTAGGCTGCAGTCCATGGGGTCGCTAAGAGGCAGACACGACTTCACTTTCACTTTTCACTTTCACACATTGGAGAAGGAAATGGCAACCCACTCCAGTGTTCTTGCCTGGAGAATCCCAGGGACAGGGGAGCCTAGTGGGCTGCCGTCTAAGGGGTCGCACAGAGTCAGACACAACTGAAGCAACTTAGCAGCAGTAGCAGTGACAAATCAAAAATTAACTTTTAAATACCACTTAAGCTCAAAATACATGAAATATATAGAGATGAAGCTAAACTATGTGCAAAACTTATAAAGTGAAAACTGTAGAATCTTTTGAGAGAAATTAAAGGCTTCAATAAATGGAGAGTGAGAATATGTTCATGAATCAGAAAACTCATACTGTTAAAATACTGTTTCTCCCCAAACTTAACTAGGTTCAGCACTCTTACCCCAAATCACAGTACCTTTTTTAAAAATAGAAACTGGCTTTACTGATTCTAAAATTTATATGAAAATACAAAGGACCTAGAAAAGCCAAACGAATTTTCAGGAAGACAGCAAAGCTGGAAGACTTTTTATTTCAAGATTTAAGATCAAGTTCAAACAATCAAGACATTAAGGATAGGCATATTGACAAAAAGAATATAACAGAGAGCATAAACAGATCTGGCGAAGATGGTGCTTAAGTTTTTAACAAAGATGCCAAGGCAGTTCTATAAGGACAGAACAGTCTTTTCTACAAATAGTACTGGAATATATGCCAACATACACACACACACACCCCCTTCAATCCTTACTTCACACCATATACAAATATTTACTTGTTAAGTATCATAAGCTTAAACTTAAGAGTTAAACTATGAAACGTCAAGAAAAATTCAGGAGAAAATTCTTGTGATCTTGGGTTAAGTCAAGATTTTTCAGATAGGACCCACAAGGCAAAACATAAAGAGTTGATAAACTGAACTTGATCAAAATTAAAAACTTTTGTTACTTGAAAGACACTGTTAACGAAATAAAAGGACAAGACACAAACCAGCAAAAAATTTTACCTAAAACATAGCTGTTAACAGGCTCATATCTTATATCTCAATAACAAGGTCAGTTCAGTTCAGTTCAGTCACTCAGTCGTGTCCGACTCTCCGCGACCCCACAAGGTAGGCCACTTTTAAAAGATTTTGAACAGATATATCACAAAAGAAAACATATGGCAAAAAGCACACGTAAAGTCCTCAACATCATTAATCTTAAGAGAAATGTAAATTAAAAATACAATGAAATGGCCATTCATACCTACAAAAATGCCCCCAAACACTGACAATACCAAATATTGCTAAGAATACGGAAGATGTGAAACTCTCCTACCTTGCTCATAAGAACGTGAAATGCTAGTCAGTCTGGAAAAGAGTTTGGCAGTTTCTTGTAAAGTTAAACATACACTTATCAAACAATTTAGTAATTCAGGGATTTCACCACAAAGAAATGAAAACGTGTACCACATAAAAACTCATATGCAAATATTCAGAATTATCTGAAATAGCCAGAACTGGGAATGATCCAAATGTCCATTGGCAAGTACATGAATAAAGAAACTATTCACACATGGAATACTATAAGCACGAAAAAGAAGCAAATACAAGCAAATACTACAATATATAACAACTTGAATTAATCAAAAAAAATTACAGTAGACACACAAAAAGGTTATACATTGTTTGACTTCATTTACATGAAATTCTAGAAAAGACAAAACTCTTGAGACAGAAAGCAGATCAACAGTTTCAGAGGAATAAATGAAAAGATGCAAGAGATAACTTTTGAGGGCGACAGAAATGTTCAGTATCTTAGTAACAGTGTAGTTAAAAATTATACACACCAGTCAAAGCTACATACTCTTCTCTGTACTAGCTTTCAATTTTTCTATAAATCTAACCTTGTTCTAAAAAATACTCTTAAAAAAAACTCTCCCTTCACCACTTCTCTATTACTAAATAAAAATGTCCATCTCATCAGAAGAACTTAGAACACTACATGAAAAGAAGGGAAAGATAAAAGTGGAAGGGAATCAAGAGAAGGATGGTACAGGTGCTAATAATTTAAAGACCATCACTACAGCTTTGGTAGAAAATAACATAAAGCCTCTTTTTAAAAACTATTTAATGGAAGAAGAGAAAGAACAAAAAGAAAGGTCAAAAGATGATCTAATAAGGATGTTAAAAATACTCTTCCCACTGCTTATACAGCTGTACTGGTGTTTTGACGTCAATCTCAAGACTCCCATGGAGTATAGCAACAATTCACTCTTTAGTGTTTGCTGATCAGATTTCAAAGTAAAACTACGTGTTAATGAATATTAACAGTTTCCATGATGAGAAGACTAATTTTGCTTAAAATGTGAGAAATATAGTGGCTAACTATGGAAGGAAGAAGGGCAGAAATGGACAGAGTCATTCTGAGCACGCTTATTTGAGTTTAAATTAAGTCTTCTCTCTTAGTCATTTAACCTCTCGTTTTTAATCCTCATTTGCAAACTAGAGTGAAATACCAATGTCTTTCATTTCTTTTACAAGCCAGAAAAAGTTTTGGTTGGGTTAAAGCAAACTATTAGTGTGCTCCTGAAAATTGAGGGTGGATTCCAACCTTTTTGAAACTTCAGAGTCTGACATATCTGTATTCAGTATCATAGATTTAACTTAATAGAGCTATGTCGGTGATTTAAATTGCTAATCTACATAATTCAATGTAATCAGTTATTCATCAAAACATATTCTTTGCTAAAACCATCACAGAAATTCTTCACTATCCAAAGAGAAATTTGCTTAAAAAAATTTTTTTCTAAGTCCTTAACTATGAGGTCTGAGATTGTTATAACAAAGTTCACAAGGTTAATTCTGCATATCTAAAGATAATTTCTGCAATGTTGTAATGTTACACTACTGAATTAAGAAACAATTCAAAAACAGGGTAACCACAAACCTATAACACACAATAGATTCACAAAAATCGAACAAAAGCATAGCACAAAAGAAAATCATCAAAACACAAAAGGAAAAACAAAAGAGAAAGGAAGAATAAATACAAAATCAACTGGAAAACAAGGTTTAAAATGGCAGTAAACACATATCTACCAATAATTGGGCTTCCCTGGTAGCTCAGCTGGTAAGGAATCTGCCTGCAATGCAGAAGACCCCAGTTCGATTCCTGAGTCAGGAAGTTCCCCTGGAGAAGGGACAGGCTACCCACTCCAGTATTCTTGGGCTTCCCTGGTGGCTCAGCCGGTAAAGAATCCACCTGCAATGTGGGAGACCTGGGCTCAATCTGTGGGTTTGGAAGATCCCCTGGAGAAGGGAAAGGTTACCCACTCCAGTATTCTTGCCCAGAGAATTTCATGGACAGAGGAGCCTGGCAGGCTACAGTCCATGGGGTCACAAAGAGTCGGACACAACTGAGCGACTTTCACTTTCATTACTCTCATCAATAATTACCTTAAATGTAATGGACTAAATGTTCCAATCAGAAGACAGACTGGCAGACTGGACCAAAAAGAAAACAAGAGTCTTACAACATGCTGTCTATAAGAGACCAATTTTAGAGTGAAGGACACAAAGACTGAAAGTGAGGATATGGATAAAGGTATTTCATGCAAATGGAAATGACAAGGAAATGGGGGAAGCAATACTTACAACAGACAAAATAGACTTTAAATAAAAACCATAAAATCGAAGGACACTGCTGTGCTACTGTTGCTAAGTCGCTTCAGTCGTGTCCGACTCTGTGCAACCCCATAGATCGGCAGCCCACCAGGCTCCTCTGTCCCTAGGATTCTCCAGGCAATAATACTGGAGTGGGTTGCCATTTCCTTTTCCAATGCACACATGCATGCTAAGTAGCTTCAGTCGTGTCTGACTCTGTGCGGCCCTATGGACAGCAGCCCACTAGGCTCCTCTGTCCATGGGATTCTCCAGGCAAGAATACTGGAGTGGGTTGCCATTTCCTTCTCCAGATAAAGGATACTATATAATGATTAAAAAAAAAATCAATACTAGAAGACAATACTACACTTAACATATGCACCCAATATGCTGCTGCTGCTGCTGCTGCTAAGTCACTTCAGTCGTGCCCGACTCTGTGTGACCCCATAGACAGAAGCCCACCAGGCTCCCCCATCCCTGGGATTCTCCAGGCAAGAACACTGGAGTGGGTTGCCATTTCCTTCTCCAATGTGTGAAAGTGAAAGTGAAGTCGATCAGTCATGTCCGACCCTTAGCGACCCCACGGACTGCAGCCTACCAGGCTCCTCCATCCATGGGATTCTCCAGGCAATAGTACTGGAGTGGCTTGCCATTGCCTTCTCCGACATCCAATATAGGAGGACCTAAATACATAAAACAAGTACTAATAGACATAAAGGAAGAAATTGATGCGAATACTATAGTAAGAAGTTTTACTACCTCATTCACATCAATAGATAGATCTTCCTTCTAGACAGAAAGTCAATAAAGCAACAGAGATCCTGAACAATACAATAGAGTAGTTAGACTTACTTGCTATTTTCAGGGCATTACATCAAAGAAAAAAAAGCAGAATACACATTGCTTTCAAGTACACATGGAACATTCTCTAGGACTGCCCACATAATAGGACACAAAATAAGCCTCAACAAATTTAAGAGGATAGAAATTATTTCAAACATTTTTTTCTGATGACAACAGCATGAAACTAGAAATCAACCACAGAAACAAGGGGAAAAGAAAAAGATTACGTGGAGATTAAACAATATGCTACTAAAAAATCAAAAGGTCAGCAATGAAATCAGAGAGGAAATTTAAAAATACTGAGACAAATGACAATGAAAATACTACTATACAAAATCTATAGGATGCACCAAAAACAACTCATAGAGGGAAGCTCATAGTAATACAGGCCTGCCTCAAACAATAAGAAAGAAACTCAATCAATCTAACCTATCCCCTAAATGAATTAGAAAAAGAAGAACAAAACAAAATCTAAAGTCAGCAGAAGGAAGGAATACTAAAGATCAGAGAGGAAATAAGTAAAATAGAGATTTAAATAAATAAAACAGATTTAGGTCAGTTTCACAAGGCAATAGAAATGTAAGAAAAACAAACAAATGGGACCTAACCAAACTTACAAGTTTTTGCACAGCAAAGGAACCCATAACAAAGTGAAAAGACAACCTAGGGCCTGGAAGAAAATATCTGCAAATAATGCAACCAACAAGGAATTAGTTTTCAAAATATATAAACAGCTCATACAACTCAATAACAACAACAAAACAATCAAAAAATGGGCAGAAGACTTAAAAAGATATTTCTCCAAAGAAGACATCCAGATAGTCAACAGGCACATGAAAAGATACTCAACATTGCTAATTATTTGAGAAATGTAAATCAAAACTACAATGAGGTGCCTCCTCACATGAGGCAGAATTGTTGTTGTGTTGTTTAGTCACTAAGTCATATCTGATTCTTTTGCACCCCCTGGACTATAGCCTGCCAGGCTCCTCTGTCCAAGGGATTTCCCAGGCAAGAATACTGGAGTGGGTTACCATTTCCTTCTCAAGGGGATCTTCCTGATCCAGGGATTGAACTCAAAGCTCCTGCACTGGCAGCTTCTTTACCACTGAGCCAACAGGGAAGCCCACTAGTCAGAATGACCATTGTTAAAACATCTACAAATAACAAATGCTGGAGAGGGTGTAGAGAAAAGGAAACCCTCCTACACTGTTGGTGTGAATATAAATTGGTGCAGTCACTATGGAAGACAGTATGGAGGTTCTTAAAAAATAAAATAAAAGTGGAGTTTCCATATGCTCCAGCAATCCCACTCCTATAGGCATATATTTGAAGAAAACTATAAATCAGAAGGACTGATGCTAAAGCTGAAACTCCAATACTTTGGCCACCTCATGCGACGAGCTGACTCACTGGAAAAGACTCTGATGCTGGGAGGGATTGGGGGTGGGAGGAGACGGGGACGACAGAGAATGAGATGGCTGGATGGCATCACCGACTCAATGGACATGAGTTTGAGTGAACTCCGGGAGTTGGTGATGGACAGGGAGGCCTGGCGTGCTGTGATTCATGGGGTCGCAAAGAGTCGGACACGACTGAGCGACTGAACTGAACTGATAAATCAGAAAGATACATGCACCCTTATGTTCACAGCAGCACTATTCACAATAGTCAAGACATGGAAACAACCTAAAATAAAAGTCTGTCAACAGATGAACGGATAAAGAATATGTGGTATATATATACACATAACAGAACAATACTTAGCCATAAAGAAGAATGAAATAATGCCATTTGCAACAACATGGATTGCTGTAGAAATTATCATACTAAGTGAAATTGGAAGGAGAAAGATATAAACTATATGGTATCACTTATATGTGGAATTTAAAATGTGATACAAATGAACTTACTTACAGAAACACACTCATAGACATAGCAAACAAACTAATAGTTACCAATGGGGAAAGGGGATGGGAGAGGGATAAACCAGAGAGTTTAGGATTAGCAGACAGGAACATAAATATATAATAAACAACAAGGTCTTACTGTAAAGCACATGAAAATATATTCAATATCTTATAAGCCACAATGGAAAAGAACATGAAAAAGAATATATACAAACACATATGTGTGTGTGTGTGTGTGTATATATATAACTGAATCACTTTTCTGTACACCAGAAACTAATATAACACTGTAAATCAACTATAAATCAACTTCAATTCTAATAAAAAAGAAACAATTCAAGGAATTGATTTTTAGCTTTGTAAACTTCTGGATGGAGCTGAGCAGAAAAATCAGCTAGAGATGTTCAGTAGCTCAGTGAAGCTGTTTTTATCAACTAATATAATTTTCATACACACACTGGGCTATAATAATCCAACTTAATCTCCAGAAGTACCTCCCTACTCTTAAAAAGTAATTAAATCAAAAGGAGTGAATGTTTCTCCTCTTCCAGAAAATAAAACATCCAAGCAATGCCTAACTTGCTGAACCCTTACAGAGTCATAAAAATTTAAAAAAAAAAAAAAGCATTAACTATGCAATTCATTTTTATGAGAGAAAGTCTATCTAGAAGCACTAAACAATGGGTACACACTGAAATGATCATAGGAGGACACAGGAGGCACTGTGCAGAGATGAGCTGACTAATGAGAGTCACTAGATTATATTGAAAGGAAGCACAACAAAGGGAAGACATTTAACTATGGGGAGCCATCAAAATACACTTCTCATATTTTAATTTTGCTTTCAAAATAAGTTTTTTTCCATCATTATCAAAAACTAGTTGTTCACAGAAAAGGATGGGGGGAAAAAAAACAAAGGAAAAAAGTCATCTCACATCATACCACACACCATTATTCTACTAGTTAAGTAAATTACTAGACAGCTATACAACAAAATATAGTACAGCTACAGACATAGGCAATCACACGGTAATAAAATGTATTTTAAGTATATTTCTAAATAAAAGTTTCAAGTTATAAAATGTACATATAAGGTAATTTCATTGTGTGAGGAAACTTCTTGGTGGCTACCTTGGTAAATCAGATTAAGCAAGAAAGAAGAAGGAACTTGTTCCTTTATTATACTTTCTTAATTGAAGCTGGTAGCATGTATATGCGAAGAAGGCAATGGCAACTCACTCCAGTACTCTAGCCTGGAAAATCCCATGGATGGAGGAGCCTGATAGGCTGCAGTCCATGGGGTCGCTGAATCCAACATGACTGAGCAACTTCACTTTCACTTTTCACTTTCATGCACTGGAGCAGGAAATGTCAACCCACTCCAGTATTCTTGCCTGGGGAATCCCAGGGACAGCGGAGCCTGGTAGGCTGCCGTCCATGGGGTCCCATAGAGTCAGATAGGACTGACGCGACTTAGCAGCAGCAGCAGCATGTATATGAAGGTTCACTAAGCTATTCTAATTTTAATGTATGCCTTAAATTTTACATAGTAAAATTACGCAAGCATATATTTTACATATACTTTTTAAAAAATCTTACTTCTAAAATTATGTTTGAGAGTAGACTCATCCTGAATAGCTTTTTTTGTGTGTCTGCATTTGTTTTTAATTCTAGAGGTAGGTATATCAGCTAAATTGGCCTTAAATAACAAATTATCAGACTATAGTTAAAAATTTTGAAAAAACTTATTGCTCAAAAATTCCTTAAAGTATCAGATATTATGGTAGATACCACAGATAAAGAAACAAAAGCTAAGTTAGAGAGGCCAAGTAATTTTCTCAAGGTCATTCAGCTACCTAATAGTAGACAGAATTTGAAATCATACTGGATTGCAAATACTGCTTGCTTCTATGAATACAAAAAGTTGGAAAACAATGTATAGGAAAATCCCAGAAAAATGAGCACCTGTCTTATCCCTATAAAACAAACTTCAATTTTCTATAAATAAGTCTTTCAAATACTAGGAGTTAACTCCATGGCACTTGCCTAGAGAAGATCAAGATATGTTTCAGAGCAGATCCAATCCTGCAAAGCAAACTGATTAATAACTCACTAGGAGAAAGGTTTGCTAGAAAGAACTCTGTACTAGCCCAACACACAACACGGAGTGTAGTAAAGTACAAATAACTATAATTCAGGGGCATTAAATAATATCAAGTCAATGTTAAAGACAGTATATCAGTTAGAACATATAAGAACTTTGCTTCACGAACATAGAAGAAAACATTATTAGAACAATAAATAGTTCTACTGAAACACAGATTGCAGTGCTAATGGTGACTAAATAATGAGACAGCTGTGGATTCTTTTGAAATTTACAAGGTATTTTTTACTGTAGTAGGAGTTTCCTTGTAGTTACTATTAATTACCTAGTGTTCCCTTGAAAATTTTAATGGCTTTAGGGTGTTACCAAAAATTCCAATATTCAAAAGCATGAAGGAAATGCTTAAAAATGTTTATACAGAGAACCACTTCTTTATAATCCAAGTTAGTGCTTTATAAATTAGATTACAAAATATCTAAGTGACAGTAGTTTAGTCCACTCAAAGAATCAGTTTCAGCGAATTAAGCTTTATGTTATCTCCTAATTTTTTTTATTAAAAGTGACTAAAGAAGACATTTTAAAAATTGCTTTTAACTTATAAGAAAAGCAATACTGTCACAAAACCCATGTGGCTAATATTTTTTATGAATTTAATGGCAAATAATAAAAACCTCCCTTCTTTGTTACAAAAGAGGAAATACACCCACTAATAGTCAAATCATACTTTTCCCCACAGTATCCCAAAAGCATACAGCATTAATCACAATGGTTGCATCAATCATAATTATCATATTTGCATTTACTTCATTGTAATAACTTGAGTTTCAATTTTTAATGTATTCAGTTGGGATGTATGTATATGTGCGTGTGTTCTGTATTATAAATAACTTCACATCCTTTTGGGCAAGTGGGGTATAAACATTATAAATAATTTTTAAGTCAGTATATGTATGAGGATGGCATGGCAACCCACTCCGTCTTCTTGCCTGGAGAATCCCTATGGACAGAGGAACCTGGCAGGCTACAGTCCATGGGGTCACACAGGGTTGGACACAACTGAGCAACTAAGCACAAGCATATGTATTCATACGTTCTTCTTTAATATTATTGACTTTAATAAATATCTCCTCTACCTCAAAATAACAATTTTTTGCATTTTTTTAATTAGAAAAAATCAAATCTAATTTGATCCCATGATATACATAATATGAAAGCATTATTCTCCCTATGTAGATTAGGGGAGTTAGTCTCAAAAAACAAACCAAAAAAGTTGACTCAATTATCATATTATCCTTGAGGCACAAGGCTAGGATTCATTTCTAGCAATTCTGATTTCCATATGCTTTCCTCTA
Source organism: Moschus berezovskii (assembly GCF_049115385.1). Lineage (NCBI taxonomy): Eukaryota > Metazoa > Chordata > Mammalia > Artiodactyla > Moschidae > Moschus > Moschus berezovskii. Next base: position 35,167,570 of record NC_142473.1, on the reverse strand, counting down.
TATGGCACTACCGTAAACAGAACTTTTGGCCAAGACAACATAAAATTAAAATATTAAATGATACAGTAGGGAGGCTACTACAGAGATACGGAGATAGAAACGGAGGAGGGAAAAGAAGAAAAAAAGGGAGTGAGGAAAAGAAGGAAAGAGGAGGGAAGGAGAGATCAACATTCAGAACAGCAGTGAAAATCATGAAGTATCTAGAAATAAAGTTAACAGAAAATGCTTTAGGATTTCTATGGATAAAATTACTAATTATTGAGGAACAGAAGGCCTGAAATTTCTAAAGAAACACCATGTTCATGCATAAGACAGTATCACAAGGATGTCCATTTCCCCCAAACTAATAAAACCTTCGATGCAAGTACAATAAAAAACCCAATAGGGCTTTTATGATCACTGGTAATCTCCGAAGAAAATAAAACTCACTCTTTACCTCATATTATATTCATGTTATTAAAAACCAGTTGCATAGAAATTTACAATACCATATGTATAGTAGACAGCCAATGGGAATTTGCTGTATGACTCAGGGAACTCAAACAGGGGCTCTGTGACAGGCTGAAGGGTGGGATGGGGAGGGAGATGGGAGGGAGGGGACATGGCCATCCCCTGTGGCTGATTCTTGTTGATGTATGACAGAAAACCACAAAATTCTGTAAAGCAATTATCCTTCAATTAGAAAGTTAGAAAAGAAAACACTAAAAAGTAATTTAAAAATAGTGAAAATATCATTAAAGAAATTAACTATGAATAAATTTTTGGTTATTTGGGTTAGGCAAAGCCTTCTTAGATATAACACCAGAAGTATATGCAACACAAGAAAAACTTAAATTGGACTTCATAAAAAAAAACAGTTGCAAAATTTATACAACATGAATTCAATTTTTTATAAAGTTAAAAAGTCTGCCTCTCTAAATACTCTCTGAAATGTTTGAAGAAATATGTAGCCATAGTATAAAAACATGCATGAGAGCAATAAACACCAAATATATCACAGTGTTACTGGAGAGAAAGAGCAGATCAGGGAAAAGTGTGCAGGAGAGCTTTAACTTTATGTGATTTTTTATTTCTTCCTCTTCCTCCCAAAATGATGATGCTACACAGTAGGTATCTGGATGTTTACTATATTATTTTCTTTACTTTGTCTTATGCTTGCAGTATTGTACAATGAAGGGAAAAGAAAATGTTTAAATTAGATGTTGTGGCTAATTGAGACTTCTACTTGTTAACAGAAACCACAGCTTTTTAAATTTTTTAAATTTAGAATTCGTTTAAACAGTAAAACATTCTCTTATTATCTCCAGAACAATGCTTTCGCTAAAACTGAGTAATTCCAATTAATCTCTATAAAATGATAACTGTAATGCTTAAATAGCTTTTACCACCAGTTTACTGACTTAGAACTCTCAAACTTATCAGTAAGCACTCATTCTGAATTAGTTCTCCTTTATCTCTGAAATTTATTATCAGTTTTTAATTTTAAAAAAAAAGGTGTGTGTGTACACTACAATAGTCACTAGTCACCATATAAGATCATGCTGCTATCATGAAGATAGCTAGACACCAAGCATAAAACAATTCTGCTTTTTCAGCAGCTAAGGAACAATCATCCGTATCATCAGTTCAGTTCAGTCGCTCAGTCGTGTCCGACTCTCCACGACCCCATGAATCACAACACGCCAGGCCTCCCTGTCCATCACCAACTCCCGGAGTTCACTCAAACTCATGTCCACTGAGTCGGTGATGCCATCCAGCCATCTCATTCTCGGTCGTCCCCTTCTCCTCCCGCCCCCAACCTTTCCCAGCATCAGAATCTTTTCCAGTGAGTCAACTCGTCGCAAGAGGTGGCCAAAGTATTGCAGTTTCAGCTTTAGCATCACTCCTTCCAATGAACACCCAGGACCGATCTCCTTTAGAATGGACTGGTTGGATCTCCTTGAAGTCCAAGGGACTCTCAAGAGTCTTCTCCAGCACCACAGTTCAAAAGCATCAATTCTTCGGCGATCAGCTTTCTTCACAGTCCAACTCTCACATCCATATATTACCACGGGAAAAACCATAGCCTTGACTAGGTGGACCTTGGGTGGCAAAGTAATGTCTCTGCTTTTTAATATGCTATCTAGGTTGGTCATAACTTTCCTTCCAAGGAGTAAGCGTCTTTTAATTTCATGGCTGCAATCAGCATCCACAGTGATTCTGGAGCCCAAAAATATAAAGTCTGACACTGTTTCCACTGTTTTTCCATCCATTTCCCATGAAGTGATGGGACCAGATGCCATGATCTTTGTTTTCTGAATGTTGAGCTTTAAGCCAACCTTTTCACTCTCCTCTTTCACTTTCATCAAGAGGCTTTTGAGTTCCTCTTCACTTTCTGCCATAAGGGTAGTGTCATCTGCATATCTGAGGTTATTGATATTTCTCCCGGCAATCTTGATTCTAGCTTGTGCTTCTTCCAGCCCAGCGTTCCTCATGATGGACTCTGCATAGAAGTTAAATAAGCAAGGTGACAATATACAGCCTTGAGGTACTCCTTTTCCTATTTGGAACCAGTCTGTTGTTCCACGTACAGTTCTGACTGTTGCTTCCTTACCTGCATACAGGTTTCTCAAGAGGCAGGTCAGGTGGTCTGGTATTCCCATCTCTTTCAGAATTTTCCAGTTTATTGTGATCCACACAGTCAAAGGCTTTGGCATAGTCAATGAAGCAGAAATAGATGTTTTTCTGGAACTCTCTTGCTTTCTCCATGATCCAGCGGATGTTGGCAATTTGATCTCTGGTGCCTCTGCCTTTTCTAAAACCTGCTTGAACATCTGGGAGTTCACGGTTCACATATTGCTGAAGCCTGGCTTGGAGAATTTTGAGCATGACTTTACTAGCGTGAGATGATACACGCTGGCAAATAAAAATAACTTAAGGAGTAGATGACATTTATTTAAAATATTCAAAGGGGGGAAATACATGAAAAAACATGGGTTTGGGGATTATTCAGAATGAAGTCAAAATCTGGCACAACTACTCCATGCTGTGTGTGACCCTGAGAAGCTTACTGAACTTCACTGACCCTCAATTTCCTCACAAATGATTAAACAAAGTACTAGCTTTACAGGAATTATGTGAAGATTAAATGGGGTAAGTGTATAGCCCAACTAATAAACAAATGCTGATTCCCTTTAATTAAAAAAAAAATGCTATTCAAGGGGAACTCCCTTGTGGTCCAGTGGTTAGGACTCCCATCTTCCACTTCAGGGATCATGGGTTCAATCCCTTGCTGGGGAACTAAGATCCTACAAGCCACATGGTACGGCCAAAAAAAATCTAAAAAATTTTTTTAAAAATTTAAATGCTATTCAAATATAAGAACATTACCTCAAATTTCATATAAGTTTTCTTCTCTATTCCACAATGAAATCTTTGGGTCTTATTATTTTATCATTAAAAAGGTATTCCAACTTTTTAAATTAAAAACCTTATTAATTTAAAAACTCCAAATTCCAAGGTTTAAAAAAGTTATTAGAAGTAGCTAAGTAACAGAAATTAATGATTTTTTGTATGTGTGTTGTTCTATAATCCTTGGGAGAAGTCCCATTAACGTGTTTTTCCCCAAAAGTACAGGAAACATTTCAAAATTATTCACGTATCACACCAGTTCTGAGATGTGAGTGGCAGAATTACAGATCAGTCATCTGCTTTTCCTTCCCATACTGTGTGATTTCTATTTGTGTAATCAAAAAAAGAATCAGATCCAGTAAGACTGCTGGACAGCAATTAAGCGTTCCAACTCTCCTTTGCCACAGGGTTGTCTAGACAAAAATTTTTTCTTTCCAATGTATTTCTATTCATCTATAGCATACACAATATCATGTGACCTTGAAGAAGGAAAGAAGGGGAAGTTCAGAATTAGGAAACTGGAGTCAGGAAGTTGGGGTCACACTGTAGTCACATTAATTTACCTGCTGCTCACAACCAGAAAAAAGGAAGAGATCAGCCAATATTTTTGTGGAAAAATAAGGAACCTTATATTTGAAATGCAAGAACAGAGCACTCACTGTATTGTTTTATCACCCACGGCACCATAAAAATTTTTTTTTAATTTTAATGTAAGACCCCCAAGTGGATACATTTAAATTTAAATTTAACTTCAGTTTACCAAAAATAGCTACCTTTGGTATCATTTTGTGTTTTTTTTCCCTCCAAAACATATTTTTCATTGAAGGAAAATTGCTTCACAATATTTGGCTGGCTTCTGCCATACATCAACACAGAGTCAGCCATAGGCAGACCTGCATTCCCTCCCTCTTTAATCTCCCTCCACCTCCCACCACTGGAGGTTGTTACAGAGCCCTGGTTTGAGTTCCCCGAGTCACAGAGCAAATTCCCATTGGTTATCTATTTTACATATGGACATATGGTAGTGTTTACGCTTCCATGTTTTTAACTGACCTTTCTCCAGAGTCTTGCAATGGAGAAACAGTTGGCAGGATGTTTTTTCCTGCTTTTTTTTTTTTTTGGCTGTTGGGGGTGCTATCCAGGGTACATACAATTTCCATCTACAATTTTATCTAAAAATCATCCTTCTCTACTTCAGTTCAATTCAGTTCAGTCGCTCAGTCGTGTCCGACTCTTTGCGACTCCATGAGTTGCAGCACATCAGGCCTCCCTGTCCATCACCAACTACCGGAGTTCACCCAAACTCATATGGATAGAGTCGGTGATGCCATCCAGCCATCTCATCCTCTGTGGAAGATGCCACTTTCCACTAAGATTATTACTTTCGGAGTGGTGCACATAAACTGGTGAGCAAGTCAGCTAACACTTCTGAAGATAACCAGGTTCACTAACTGGCAATCCACAAGGTGACAGATGTCAGAAACACATTATCTTCATAGTCATGTCACCTACTTGTTCTTCTTAACTGTAACAAATCAGAAATAAGATCTTCAACAACATATAAAATTAAAAGAACTGAAGCATATGGAGACGGTAACCTGAAGCTGTTAATAACCTCATTAAATTTAAATATTCCCTAAATAAGAATACCTTTTTAAGAGCCAAACTTGCAACTCAAAATCTTTAAACACCCAGCGACTTGGGAGTCATCCTGGACTCATTTTTCTTTGCTCCTCTACCTCGTTCACTGTCATTACTGTCCTCTCCAGTTCCACCACCCTGACCCTGGGGCAGGAACTCCTCTTATCTTCCATTATAGTCTCCCACCTGCACTCCTGGTCTCAAGAATCACCTCTGATCTTCTATCAAATTACTACCACAGTTCAGTTCAGTTCAGTTCAGTCGCTCAGTCGTGTCCACAGTTTTCACCAAAATAAAAATCAATCAAATAAATGAAACTAAGTAGAGTTTTCACTTAAAAACAAAATATCTCTCATTACAAAAGCAATATATATTCAAGGTTGAAAGCCAGGAAAATACAGATAAAAGGAAAACAACCATGCACAATCTCACAACTCAGAAACGTTTAAAAAATTGGCACATGGCCTTGAAGTTTTTTTTTTAAGCATGTTTAAAAAAAAATAACTGGCATTATATTTACAGTTTTATCTCCTATTTTTCACACACCATGGACACTCTCCTATTAAGTTTTACTTGAAAATGTCTTTAGTGTTTATATAAATCTCTACAAATGTCCTAAGGTGATTTATTAACACCAGTCTCCTGGGAGCTCCTTGCCCTCATTTTTCAGAGGCACCAAACTTAGACTGGTTCCTCTCTGCTACCACTACAAATAATGGTGTGGTTGACATCTTTGTATAAAAACTGATAACTAAATTTTTACTTTCTTTATGTCTTGAGATATATGCCAAAACTGGCACTACCAGATTAAAAGGTTTAAATATTTCTTAGGCTTTTGAGTTATACTGTAAAATTATTTTCTATAAAATTTAAACCAATTCATAGGAGAAGGCAATGGCAACCCACTCCAGTACTCTTGCCTGGAAAATCCCATGGACGGAGGAGCCTAGTAGGCTACAGTCCATGGGGTTGCAAAGAGTCAGACACGACTGAGCGACTTCACTTTCACTTTTCACTTTCATGCATTGGAGAAGGAAATGGCAACCCGCTCCAGTGTTCTTGCCTGGAGAATCCCAGGGACAGGGGAGCCTGGTGGACTGCCGTCTATGGAGTCGCACAGAATCAGACACAACTGATATGACTTAGCAGCAGCAGCAGTAGTAGGAAAGTCAGAATTTCGAATAAGATCCCCAGTTTAGTTAGTAACCCTCTGTTACAGGGTTAAATTCTTATTCTTGATTGTTGCCATGTGGTTTTGTAAGATGTTAATATTAGAGAAGGGTTGTTAAGGGACATAAAAGAACTATTTTTACTGCCTGTAAGTTTAAAATTAGTTCAAATAAAATATTTTTTAAAATTAAAAAAAAAATAAACCAATTCATAGCCTCAACTGAAGAGTACAAAAAACTCTGCCTTATCACAATCCTCCCTAGCATTCAGTATTCTTTTAAATTACAGTTTTAAAAGGGAAAAGAAAAATTTTTTAAATAAAGATGAAGTTCCCAACAGAGGCAAGGCACAGTCTCAGGTTTTTGCTCAGTATCCAAGATCATGCCTTATTCTATAACACTATAATTCTTATTTGAGTTTATCTGTTCATTTATCAATTCAAATATTTACTTCACTATTTTGCAGGTACTGGGAACACAAAAGTGAGTTAGACAAGCTCAGTAAAGCTGAAAAAATTAATTCCATGATTCCTTCTTCCAAAGCATGGCCCTCAGAGCTATCAAATTCCCTCCCTTCTAACTACCTTCTGGGCCCGGTCTGGGCTCAGTCCTTGAGAAGAGGCAGTCCCTAGGCTGATCAACATGACATCTGTGATAACAGAGAGTGCTAAGACATGAGGCTGGAGAAGTCAGACAAAGGCCAAGCAGTGAGTGGTCTTAAATGAATGTTAAGGAACTTGCCTTTAACCTGGGGGCTACTGTTTCCCATACTTAAACTCTACCTTAAGGACCTGCCAAAGTCATAGAACTCCTGAATTCAGTATTATTAATGTTTTAAGTAGTATGATTTTCATTTAAAAAGAAAACTTTATTTCACTGCGATAAATTTAAAAACCAGTAACATTTGACGGGGCTTCACAGGTGGCTCGGTGGTGAAGAATCCAACTGCCAATGCAAGAGACGCAGGTTCAACCCCTGGGTGGAGAAGATCCCCTGGAGAAGGAAATGAGATTTCTTGTCTGGGAAATCTCATGGACAGAGGAGCCTGCTAGGCTATAGTACATGGGGTTGCAAGGAGTTGGACAGGACTTAATGACTAAACAAAAACAGCAATTATTTGACAAAAATAGAAAGCAAGAGTAGATAAAACATACAAACAGCTATTGAATTTTTAAAAATTTTAAATGCAAGTAAAGCACTCTTGGAAATGGAAACACTAACAATTAGTATACCAGTAACAGCCACTCCAGTACTCTTGCCTTGAAAATCCCATGGATGGAGGAGCCTGGTAGGCTGCAGTCCATGGGATCGCTAAGGGTCAGACACGACTGAGCGACTTCACTTTCACACATGGGAGAAGGAAATGGCAACCCACTCCAGTGTTCTTGCCTGGAGAATCCCAGGGACGGGGGAGCCTGGTGGGCTTCCGTCTAAGGGGTCACACAGAGTCGGACACGACTGAAGTGACTCAGCAGCAGCAACATGATCATTACTGGAGAAGGCAATGGCAACTCACTCCAGTATTCCTGCCTGGGAAGTCTCATGACAGGGGAGCCTGGTGGGCTACAGTCCATGGTGTCTTAAGAATCAGACACAACTTAGCAACTAAACCATGACCACCAACACGAATGTTATAGAAGCCTTGAAAAAAAAGCATTTCATGTCTCTTTCTCTTCAAATCTCCTCAAGTTATGACATGCCTTTAGCAAGAAAAAACTGTCCCACTCAGTTAACTGGTACCAGTGATTAGTCATTTATTGGGAAAGAGCAGTTAGAGTAAAGAACTGTTTAAAAACAACAATCATATACACCTTCAGTTCAGTTCAGTTCAGTCACTCAGTCGTGTCCAACTCTTTGCAACCCCATGAACCACAGCACGCCACGCCTCCCTGTCCATCACCAACTCCCGGAGTTCACTCAAACTCATGCCCATCGAGTCGATGATGCCATCTAGCCATCTCATTCTCTGTCGTCCCCTTCTCCTCCCGCCCCCAATCCTTCCCAGCATCAGAGTCTTTTCCAGTGAGTCAACTCTTCGCATGAGGTGGCCAAAGTATTGGAGTTTCAGCTTCAGCATCAGTCCTTCCAATGAACACCCAGGATTGATCTCCTTTAGACGGACTGGTTGGATCTCCTTGCAATCCAAGGGACTCTCAAGAGTTTTCTCCAGCACCACAGTTCAGGAGCATCAATTCTTCGGCAATCAGCTTTCTTCAATTTAAAATATTTAGGTGTATATTTACTTGCCAACTTTTAAATGTAGGCTCAAGACTTTTTCTTTGAGTAAGGATGTGTTGGGCTGCCTTATTATCCCTTTATAAATTATGCTATAATAGACCTGCTACATTCATTTCCTGTTTCAGTTTCTTTACAGTGGAGAAAGAAACTAAGGATAATCTCTGTACTCTTTTTTTTTCCCAAATAGCTAATAGTGGTTTGTCATCTCTAATTTGACAGTAATTTCCTTAGTGACAGGTCTCTACTTGTATTTCCAAAGTACATACAACTCAGTTTTCACAGAAATAACTTTCCTCTTATGCTCATATTTCATCGGTTTTCATAATATTTAACTATCTAATTCCAATACTAGTACAACAGGTTTGGATTACACAGTTCACCTGGAAGTATTCAGACATACTACAGAGTAGCCTGTAGATGTAAGCATTTAACCCGACTGTGGGTAGAAGTCATGTTCCATGGGGGAAATGGAGTATATCCATTAAATTGACGTTAACTAAGAGATTTCAACTACTGCTTCTACCCACTCTTCTTAAAATATATTGGTCACATCATTCAAAATTGGATAATGTTAGCTTCCCTTGATTATATGACTTTGTGAATTCCTAAATGACCATTCATCTTTACTACATGTTCCCTCCAACAGTTCCTTAAATGTAATCAGCCACCTTGACACATTCCAACTTTTATTGTAACATCAAGAAAGTTACTCTTTTTTGGCACTTTTGCAGCATCTCTAACACTATTATTTTCACGTTTTTTGTCGGCCATTACAGCTCAAAAATATTCACTAAAAATCTTATAAAAGTATCCCCTATCTTAACCTCAAAACTGGAACTACACTACAGAGTTTGGCAGAAATAATGGAAAAGTCTTTGCACATCCATTTGAGTTGTAGAAGAATTTCAAGTATTTCTGTAAGAAATCTTCAGTTTTTGAGATAACATGCATGAATGAGACAAGTTTTACAAACAGGCACATCTTGATAAACATATCTGCTCATGGGAACAACTTACATTTATCCTGACAATGCAAGCGTTCCATGTGCAAAACAAAGGAACAAGATTACGTGAAAAACTAGAACTATGAGATACATAAGGGGGTTGGAGTCTTGGTCCTCTCTGAAAAAACCACTTAAGGTTTCCTCTGAAAAACCACTGAAAGTATTCTCAATATTATCAAAGATGCATGGAAGATCTGATAATTTTTCACAATAATTTTCCCAAACTGGATGGCAGCAAAGAGTAGATGAAAAACTCCTTTTCTACTTCATCAACATCAACTAATAGCTTGACACATTTGGAAGAACAGACTTTGAAAATTAGAGTTTCTTTGAATAAAGGGCCTAGTTTTTATTAGTATTTAAATGTAAAACAAAGTTGACCATTAACTATTTTCTGATCTTTTTAACCACAGACACTTGAGAGTTAGGATTCTTGGTGCCTGTCAACATCACAACTTAAAAATGAAAACATCCCAATAATCTTAAATCTCATCTGAATTATACCAGGTGATTTCCAAAGAAGTCTCCCTTTCTTGCTGACTAAAAACAGTCTCTCACTGAAGAACTGATTTTTCAGGCAGACATTTCTGTAGATAAAGGATACACTGCTGTATTTCATTTTTTATTTTTTTAAATCTAATAATAGCTTGCAATTTTTCTACTGTTGTGTCTCCTCTATGTGGCAAAAATACTGATTTTCTATTTATAATAATGAAGTAAAGTTTCCTTTGGAAATGTATTTTCAATTTAAAAGGCAACGTTACAGAAGAAGATTAAGTAACTGATACATGAGGGATTAAATTATTTGGATACTATCTAAGTCATAATTTTAAGTATGGGAAGCAACAGCCTACAAGATAAAGGCAAGTTCCTTTCCACACATTCAAGACCATTCTAATTATCCTTGTAGTCTCTTTTCTCACCACTTTTCCTCATTACAAACTTCATGTTCTAGGAATATCCTTCACATAACAAGCCATCCTTTCTGCCTAAAATGTCTACTCTATTATCCATATTAACAACATTGCCACCTTCACAGACCACACCACATGCATGCACACGCACGCACACACATACACTACACCTAACACCCAACTCAACTCCTTACCTTTTAAAGAGGTTCTACACTAAGGTTTTTATCTTCTTCCAAAAAATTCTCCATAACCATATCTCCTCAGACTGCATCATTAGAGATTTTATCTTATTCATCGATATAACTTTCTCTGGTTCCCAGTATATTCAATAAATAATTTTTGAAAGAATGACTATTACTTGACTAGTCTGTATCATTTAGCAATGTTAATTACACTTTACTTTCAACTTTCATCCCTTCATGAAGTCTCCTTTATAAAATACCCTCCTGATACTCCTACTCCTTTGTAACCATTCCTTTGATTCTCTGCAGTTTTGATTCTCAAAAGCCTTTGAGAGCCCTTCTCCATTACCCCAGACATGGGACCCAAGATGCTATTTGGGCCATTCTTTTGGTGCAATCTCATTCTTACTGAACTCACCTACTCAAAGCGCTTCAACTACCATCACAATACAGCAGCAGCAGCAGCTATGCCCTCACGCCTTCGCTTCTAGTCGCCTATTAAATGTCTGCACCTTGCTGGGCAGCATCTAAAATAACCCCCAGTGAATTTTGTCTCCTGAAATTCATGCCCTGTATAGTTCCCTCCCACATTGAATAGAGCTGATCTCTCAGCTGATCTGAAAGAACATTTCAGAAAAGACAGATTGTGACTTCTGAGCTTAGCTCATAAAACTCATTATGGCTTCCATCTTCTCTGCGATCACTTGATCTAGATAAAGTCAGCTGCCTCAAACATTCCCATGAGAGGTCTTCCTGGTGAGCAACTGAGGCCTCCTACCAACAACCAGCACTCACTTAGCCAGTATGTGAGTGAATCACCTTGGAAGTCCATCCACCAGCTCCAATCAAGCCCTCAGAGAAGTCAAGCAAGCCTTTGCTTCCAGAACAGACATCTCAACTACAACCTCGTTAGAGACACTGAACCAGAACCACCCAGCTACATTGCTCCCAGGTTCCTTATCATAGGAAACTGTGAGATAACAAACGTTTAGCAGCACTATCCAAGGAAACTTTTTGCAATGATTAAAATGGTCTATGTCCAATGTCCAAAACAGTAGCTATTGGCTGCTGCTGCTGCTGCTGAGTCACTTCAGTCGTGTCCGACTCTATGTGACCCCATAGACGGAAGCCCACCAGGCTCCGCCGTCCCTGGGATTCTCCAGGCAAGAACACTGGAGTGGGTTGCCATTTCCTTCTCCAATGTGTGAAAGTGAAAAGTGAAAGTAAAGTCGCTCAGTCGTGTCCGACCCCTAGCGACCCCACGGACTGCAGCCTACCAGGCTCCTCCATCCATGGGATTTTCTAGGCAAGAGTACTGGAGTGGCTTGCCATTGCCTTCTCCGAGCTATTGGCTACACATGGTTATTGTATATTTCAAAGTGGTTAGTGTGACTAACCACTATCAACTAGAATTATCAACTTTATCTACTTTTAACTAATTTAAATGGCCACAAGTGCCTTGTGACTACAATGTTATAGTGCAAGTTTATTTACTGTTTTGGGATAATCTATTATGCAGCATTAGATGAATCTAACCTTAAATTAAATTTATCCCTTACTACCTCTGTTCTCTATCCATCTTTCATCTTATCAATCAACCAAACACACACACACACACAAAACCATGCCTTCTCCCTTTTATATTCCATATCTTGGTGAATGGAATACCCAACATACACTAAAACCCAAGCCAGAAAGGCCCTTACTTTCACCACCTACCTTTCTTACACTTAACATCTTCCTAATAGCTCTATTTGTCTCTTTACTTTTAAATGTATTGTTACAAATTTAGTACTTCATTCTTCTTCCTTATTGAAAAATGTCTCCTTATTGGTTATCTCTGCCCCTAAAACTTCTCAAGACTAATCAAATCTTTACAATGCCACACAAATAATCTTTCTATACCATAACTACTGATCATACTACTCGTGCAATAAAAGATCTTCAGTGGCTTCCCACAATCCAGTGGACAAAACCCAAACTCAGAATGGTAATAAAAATAATTTGACGCCTCCTATCACTGCAACTCTACCAAATGTTGTGCCCATAGTCAACCTCCATGCTTTTGTCACAATGAACTACAAGTGCTTAGAAAAGATGAGCTATTTTACCCTTTGTTCATAATCACTGCTTCTACCTGACGTGATCTTCTATTCCTCACTTGTCTGATAACTACAACCCATCTTTAAGGATTCAATGGAAGTATTTATCTCCTGTTTCTGATCTATCCAGAAAGTACTGATTTTTCTCGAGTCTCATTGCCTACAAGTCTATCTCCTTCTATTAGACCAGAAGCTTCTAAAGGGCAGACGGGTTCCCGATTCAGTGCTGATTCTATCTGACAGGACAGCACAGTGTTCACAGTGTAGGCTGGGAACTTAGACAAACTTAAGACTAAGATTCCAGCTTTGCCACTTAGCAGGTATGCTACTTAAAACTTTCTGAGCTTCTGTTTCTTCACCTACAAAATGAAGATTATATAATAAAACCCATTATACTTCACAGTAAAAAATAAGTAAACTATTATGTATAAAACGTTACAGTTCCTACTATATGATTTTTAATCAATAGGTTTATTTTGGATGGAGAGACTAAAGAGTTACCACCTCCTGGGTGGGTAAAGGAAAGGTGAGATAGATCAAAATAAAAGTTACCATCTTTGAAATCACTTCTGCTAAGCTACTCTAAAGAAAATACGTTAAGTAATCCAGGAAGCCTCTTAGGTATCTACTATGTGGTCAGAGAAAGGCAAAAGGACTCAACCAGAAATAAATAAAAGGCTGAGGAAACTAAAAGGTTGAAGAAGAGCAAAAGTTCTAGATGGGATCAGATGGGAGAGATCAAAAGCCCAGTAATGACAATGAAGGCAAAGAATGCATATAGGAAGGAATGGGGAAGATGAGAAGTAGAAGGTAAGAATTAGAAAAACACAAAAATTTGGAAGCAGAATCTTTCTGAGCAATAACAAGAGCTAAGATGTAGTCATGTAGATAGTTCCTACAATAAGTCACATGAAACTACAAATACTGAACTATTTTTTACTTAAAAAATAAAAGATTAGACCATTTTTAAACTAATAAGTTGGACCTCTTTTAAATAATAAAATTTGGAGGGGGGATTACACATTAATTCCATTAATTTCATTTTACATTCTACCTTTTGCCTTGAGTAGCTTAGACAATGTGGGGCTGCTAAGAAAATCATGCAAAACAAAAAATTACATTCTTGTTAAAGTGTTCTGGATGTTCCCTGGAACACAATTTAAAAATTGCTACTGTAATTTACATTAAAAGATGGCAGTGTTTAGTTGCTCAAGTCGTGGCCAACTCTTTATGACCCCACAGACTGTAGACCAACAGGCTCCTCTGTCCATGGGATTTCCTAGGAAAGAATACTGAAGTGGGTTCCCATTTCCTTCTCCAGAGGATCTTCCCAACCCAGGAATCAAGTCCAAGTCTCCTATGTCTCCTGCATTGGCAGGCAGATTCTTTACCTCTCCACCAGGGAAGTCCACGTTAAAATAAAGAGACTAAATAAATAACCTTCTTTGACTGAACCTTCTCATTTGAATTTCATACTTTGTAGTTCTGTTTGGACTCTACCTTCACAGAAAAAATAGTTACCCATAATCATGTGCAGTAGCAAACACAATGAACCAGGAGTCAGAAGACCTGGATTTTAAACCTAGTCCCAAGTATGTATAAGCTGGGAAATAATTGGCTAGTCAACAAATGTCTCTGAATCTAAGATTTTTCTCATCTGTAAAACAGGAATAACATCTGCCTTGTAGTGATGTTATATGTATTAAATACAATGCCTACAAAGAACCTACTTAATAAACTGAAGCTTTTACAACTAAATAACTGTAAAAGTGTAATAGTCAGTTCAGTTGCTCAGTCATGTCCGACTCTTTGCGACCCCATGAATCATAGCACGCCAGGCCTCCCTGTCCATCACCAACTCCCGGAGTTCACTCAAACTCATGTCCATTGAGTCGGTGATGCCATCCAGCCATCTCATTCTCTGTCGTCCCCGTCTCCTCCCGCCCCCAATCTTTCCCAACCTCAGAGTCTTTTCCAGTGAGTCAACTCTTCGCATGAGGTGGCCAAAGTATTGGAGCTTCAGCTTTAGCATCAGTCCCTCCAATGAACACCCAGGATTGATCTCCTTTAGAATGGACTGGTTGGATCTCCTTGCAGTACAAGGGACTCTCAAGAGTCTTCTCCAACACCACAGTTCAAAAGCATCAATTCTTCGGCGATCAGCTTTCTTCACAGTCCAACTCTCACATCCATACATGACCACGGGAAAAACCATGGCCTTGACTAGACGGACATTTGTTGGCAAAGTAATGTCTCTGCTTTTTAATATGCTATATAGGCTGGTCATAACTTTCCTTCCAAGGAGTAAGCGTCTTTTAATTTCATGGCTGCAATCAGCATCCACAGTGATTTTGAAGCCCAAAAAGATAAAGTCTGACACTGTTTCCACTGTTTCCCCATCTATTTCCCATGAAGTGATGGGACCAGATGCCATGATCTTTGTTTTCTGAATGTTGAGCTTCAAGCCAACCTTTTCACTCTCCTCCTTCACTTTCATCATGAGGCTTTTTTAGTTCCTCTTCACTTTCTGCCATAAGGGTGGTGTCATCTGCATATCTGAGGTTATTGATATTTCTCCCGGCAATCTTGATTCCAGCTTGTGCTTCTTCCAGCCCAGCGTTCCTCATGATGTACTCTGCATAGAAGTTAAATAAGCAGGGTGACAATATAAAACCTCGACATACTCCTTTTCCTATTTGGAACCAGTTTGTTGTTCCATGTCCAGTTCTAACTGTTGCTTCCTGACCTGCATAAAGGTTTCTCAAGAGGCAGGTCAGGTGGTCTGGTATTCCCATCTCTTTCAGAATTTTCCACAGTTTATTGTGATCCACACAGTGTAATAAGTGAGACTAAATTACTCAAGTATCACACTGACAAAACATATGAAAGCGACAGTGATCTGACTTGTTAGATGGGACAAAGCTGAAGTGAATCATGCTGTTTGTATGATAATAACCTTCTCATTTTTAAATCTAGGACAATAAACATGGGCAAATATTTCTGTAATAAATAATTATTTATGGATTGTGAATTTGTAATTTACCCCATTATTTTTTTCCAATCTTTTACCTTCATCAGCCCTCAAAGATAACAACATTCTCCAGACAAGTCATATCTATAACAAACTTTTCAAGCTGGATAAGCAAAGATTTCCTTATTACTACCAGTGTAAGGAAGCAATGCTAGCTAAAATGAGATATGGTAAATATTTATGCAAAATTAACAGAACTTTACCCCACAGGGATGCTGCAAGCATGGGAAAAAGCCGCTTCCCAGCACTCGGCAGAGCGGATGTCTGTAGATTCCCTAAGGGCTATACAGTCTCCATGTCCATATGAATGCTTCAAAGGGCATTGCTTTTTTGCAGGCAGCCTCTCTGTAAGCTTTAAACCTAGTAAAACTCTCAAATTAGAATTCTCCATCCTTTCTCTACATAGAAACAGTATTCAATAAAGGATTTGGTTTGTGGCTTCTTTTTTAAACTAGCTATCTGCCTATCTGTTCTTAATTCTCTGGGGTTACTAAGAAAATGCAGGAAAACAATTCATAGCTTAAAAGGGGTTAAAAAATAACACACTGAACTATCTCTAAGGCAAGTTTTCTTTTCCAATGTTATGGCACAAAGGGAGGCTAAGTAAAAGGATTCATGCCACAGAATTTTCAGTAACAAAAAAATCACTTACAGAGAGGAAATAACTAAAAAGTAGCAATGTTTTGTGGCACAGAATATGAATCTACAGCTAGGATAAAAGGGATGATACTTCTTTAAGTGGTAGAAACTATAAACTAAATGATATAGAAGAGATTACTACTATAAGAAGAAATCTTTAAAAAGAAAATATAATCTCCATTACCACTTAACCAAACATAGATTCTTGCTAAGAATAAACTTAATTTGCTTACATCATTTATGTTTCACAAAGGCCCAATCACTATTAAAGTCATTCATTTGCTACCTTTTCCTCCTCTTATATACTCAGTATAACAATTTTTTGAGTAATTTCTTGCTGTTTCGCGTGCCTATAACACACACACACACAACAAACCAAATCCCATAGAACTTTTATTAGATGAACTGTAAACTGCCAGGTTCCTCTGTCCATGGGATTCTCCAGACAAGAATACTAGAGTAGGGTGTTATGCCATCCTCCAGGGGATCTTCCTGACCCTGGATCAAACATGCATCTTTACATCTCCTGCATTGGCAGGGGGGTTCTTTACCACTAGTACCATCCCTAAAGTACACATGACTTCTCATCTTAATCCTCAGCACTAATCAATGAATATCACAGGTAAATTGCTCAATTCTTTAAATACAAATCAGCAAACAGCAAGAATGCAAAATAACTTTGACAACATAATGACCTACACAGAGCTGGCATTCAATATTTATTGAACAAATGAAGACATAAATGAACTGATGTTATCAAAATAGAACTGGACAAATCTAAGTGATCAAAGGCAGATTTAAAAGTTGACTGCTAATCCTAAAAAAAATCTTATTGACTCTATACCTAGAGATGTTACTGTTTCACAGTCTGAGTTGAAATAACTGTTTCTTTGGTCTATTCCTCACCTCTAAATGCACCTTAATTCTAAAAACATCATATAATTTGAAATTAATGGAAAGGGAATATTATCACAGCAAGGAAAAAACACTGTCACAGCAGTAGAAGCAGTAAATACATGTGAATTCGAAAGTATTTAAAACGTGTAGATCAAAGTTGTAGGAAAACCCAATTTCTTAAGTTTAAACAATAAGTTCCTAAGTTTCTGACCTCCTTTATGTACTTAAATGCATTTTCATTTAATCTTCATGCCAACATTAAAGGTAAGTGATATTACTCCAATTTTTATAGAGGAGAAAACTAAACTGTTCCTCAGAGATGTAAATTTGCCTGAAGTTTCCCAGCATGTAAGCAAAACAAGTCTTGACACCAAAACCCAGGCTCTTTTCTCTACATTATCTTCATTTAGTTCCCTTTTACTATTCCTTTCTTACAAAGGCTGCAAAAAATTAAAATTAGAATATATATATAATTAAGAGCTAAAATATCTTTCCTTTAAAAGCTACTTTTAATCTCTAAAAAGAGAATAGTCTCAAAAAAATTCTGCCAGGGCAGTCAAAATTAATATAATTACTAATATTTATCTATATTTTACTTAATTCCTTTTTTGAAAACAAATTATACCTTGTATCCTGTTATGCAATAACTGCATAGTAAGAACCTTCTCTCTCTTTTTTAACTATTCACATCTATTTACTAATACCCCCAATTTACCTTCAAACACTGTCTCAAGAATTCTGACCATGTAGGGCTTCTGGATAAATACACAAAACACAAATACTTAAGCAACAAGAAACCACAAAACTTTCCCCAAATTGCACAAATGACAAATGCAACTAAAATGCAACCAAAGTGGAAGTCCATTATTCTGACAAAGGGACCAACAAATTATTATCTTTAAAAATGAATGTTTTTCTAACATGATACAACAGAAATATAACATGAAAAGGCAAGTCAAAGAGTTAATTCTCCATAGGGAAAAAACTGTTTATTTATTAAAAACAGACTGTACTGCCCCCAAGCAACCAAAGCCAGAATCAATCCAATGCCAAGAAAAATTCAAAATTAAATAAAATTTTTATGTACAAGTCAATGATAAACAAGTTTCTGCTTCAGTCACTACATGGATTCTGAAATGAGATTAACAATATAACTTAATTAAAGAAACCTAAAACTACTTGGACACCTAGAAAGACCATTTTAACTAAGTTCCCATGAACAGTGAAAAGCATCAGATAAGAAAACACAGATAGTACTATCCTAAAATAAACTATTTTCATCATGTTATATACAACAATTTATTCACTAGCGTGTATAAATCATCTTTGATCAACTCATTGTCACCTGCCAACCTACAAACTGAAGGGATTACATCTGTTTAGCTTGCTTCCCACTGTTACATAATATCCCTCTCCCAAGTATGTCCTGTGAAACCGACTATTCTAGATCTATAATATAATGTCTATTACTCCCATAACCATAGATATGATAAGTAAACTTACTGTCTCACACTATATGCTAGTAAAATCTATGAAGTTGTGAGTCAAAATGTAGGCTTTAAAAAGGCCCTCAGATGAACTAACCTGAGCAGCTGAGAGTGAGTTAAATTATTTCTAAGCTAAAATTAGACAGATTCACTTTCTTCTTTTTATATAGTTTTAGAACTATTTCCTTAGAGATCTGACAGAACCTTTCTCTGCACAGCAAACAGCATAGGTGAATACAGAATTTTTAGAAATGATTCTGATGTTCTTCTCCAGAGTACAGAACATCAGCAACTGGGAACTCCCAGAAGACTTAAGAGCCATTAAGGGCTGGGATTCCTTTCAGTTGGCGTCTTTCCAACAGAGGCTCAGTGTGAAATGAAACCTCCTGCAAATCAAATCTGTTGCAATGTTATTTTTTTCCAGAGGTTAATTACCTGCTTCACACTTACACACACACACACAAGGAAAGGAGGTACTGGAAAAACAGATGACATTCTGCTGTAAGCCTCCTCCAGAAATACTCAAAATAAAATCAAAACAGCTTTCTGGCTGTCAAATTCTAAATACAACTCCATGAACATCCTCTCCTACTTGACACCTGTCAGTCCATAGCATCATTATCTCCAACTACTGACAGTAAGAATTTACTAAAAGAAGTTACACCTTCAGATTTAATCCTTCAGAGATACTCGGTGAAATATTTACAGTTGAAATTATGATATCCAGCAACTACTTCAAAATAATCCAGTGGAGAAGCAGGGAAAGGAAATAGATGAACCAAGACTGTCCATGCACAGAAAGTTTTTGACACTAACAATGGGAACACGGAAGTTTATCATATTATTCTCTGTACTTCTGTATATGTTTGAAACAGTCCATAAAAATAAAGACTTTCACAGATTCAAAACAACCCATTTAACAAGAATTTATCGATCACCTCCGATGACAGACTGTCTTACTACTTTGCCCTTTCTTTCCTTAAGAGGATTATACAGACCTACCTATTATCACCTGTGTGATTGCCACCTGTGGGAGTAGTACACACCTCTGGCCCAATGACAATGAGTGTGACCATATTACTACTTTGACCAATGACATGTGAGTGATGTGATGTGAATGATATGATGTACACCTCAAAAGAGCAGAAGTTTCTGAAGTCACTGTATGTTTTCATCAGTTTTCCTGTTCTTTCTCTCTGCCACAGTATTGGCATATTCCAGGGACTGATGGGGGATACTCCTTCATACAGGGTTCCAAAAATGCTGCAATCAATCCACAGCTGACAAGATGCAGTGTAAGCAAGAAATTAACTAGTGTTGTAAGCCACAGATATTTGTTGGTGTTGCTATGGCAATACAACCCAGCAAAAGCTGATAGATACATTTACTACAAGTTAGGTACCAAGAATATTAAAATGATGAGTGGTATATTTATGAGACTGTAAAGGTAGGCAGACATAAAAAAAACTTACCTATAGTTACCTCTGAGGAGAGAGTCTGAGAACCAGAGGGTGTGCAGGGATACAGTTAAGATGAGAGGGAGACTTTATATATTATTATATCATATTATCTATCATTTGAATTTTCATGAGTGTGTTTAACAACATCATTTGGGTAACTGGATAATTTGGGCTATTTTTTTCTTCCTTATGCTTTTTAGTATTAAAAGTGAATAAAAATATAATGAAGCAAATAGTAACTAATTAAACATGAGTAAGAACTACCCTCCTATCCTTAAGGAATCTGAAAATTGGTTGCAATGAGCTTTAAAGAAAGTCTCTTCCAATAAGACATTCATTGTTAATTCTTTAAAGTGGCAAAGGTGATATGTGAAAACAAAATTTTTAAAATTTAGGAGTGTAAGTACATGCAATTCTATCAGTTTGCTCATCTTAAGATTTCAGTAAAGCAAACATAGGGTTTTGTACATGGGTAGTGCACCTACCGATCTCAAAGGAAATTCTCTCAATTATTTCACTAGGCCAGTTAAACTGGTGAAGAAGCGCACTCTAGGCGTCAAACATGGTGAATAAGCCTTAACCATATTAAGGGCTTCCCTGGTGGCTCAGAGGTTAAAGCGTCTGCCTCCAATGCGGGAGACCCGGGTTCGATCCCTGGGTTGGGAAGATCCTCTGGAGAAGGAAACGGTAACCCACTCCAGTATTCTTGCCTGGAGAATCCCATGGACGGAGAAGCCTGGTAGGCTACTGTCCACCGGGTCGCATAGAGTCGGACACGACTGAGCGATGGAACGGAACGGAACGGATAGACAAGTCTTAACTATAGACAAGGTATCTACTCCTCTAAGTTAACCCATACAGGGTAAATATATTTTTAAGCATTAGAAGAAAAACATTCCAACCACAACTCTTGAGGTGATTAAACAACACTTGAATGGTTACAGAAGTCTCAAGGCCAATAAAGCAACACTTCACTATGTGAATAAATTTTTACTTAAAATTGAGCAATACCTGCAAATATGATTAGGGACATGTCTGCTCTTTTCATCTTAGGATCTCAAAGCACTTTACAAACATTAATTTAACCCTCATATCGCCTTGGGAGGTAGGTATTATACAACATTATAACCATCTATTCTGCCACTACAAAACATTTAAATATCCCTTCAGCAGTACTTGCCCTGAGGGGGTATTGCCAAAACAGCCAATAACACAGGAAATAAGCTGACAGTGCATATGCCACCAACAATCTCTAAGAAGATCAGACCTTCACCCACAAGAACCACTTCCTCTGAGTAAACCACAAAGACTGCACAGTGCAACCACAACATATCAGCTTATGTCGGAACACAGGCAGATAACCCATCTAAAATCTATGGAAGGCTATGTCCAAGCACCTTCACAAGGTATCTTATATGTATTTCAGTGTATACGTGTATTTGGGGGACTTGTTCCTCTTTTGGACGAGATATGGTCACCTTCTACATTACATAATCAATTTCACATATAATTTATTCAGATGCTGATTTTTTCAACACCACAAATATCTACATTTTTCTGAATCCACAGAAGACATGAAATCCTCCTTAAGCTCGAGTGTATGAACCTAACATCAGCATTTAAATGTAATATTTAACCAAAACTGTAGTCTCAGAACAGTTATCTTTAAATGCTTGTAAAAGGCATCAAAAGAAAAAACTGTGTGACAAGTGGATAAGAGTAAACATTAACTAAACCAGATTTTCTTATATATTCCCAATTTCTTCATGAATTGTCCCTCACAGTCCCATGACAGGAAATCTAATTTTTTACTGGCCTTTAGATGTGCTTATCTCTCAACACTGGGAAGCCACCCAGGTCTATCATGTGACTATGACCTAAAAAACCAGGATTCAGCATTTGAATTAGTAAGAGATCCTGTTTTGCTATGAATCTAAACTGTCAGCTGCATTGGTGCATGTTAATTTGGTAAGGAAAACAGTATATTTCTCCTTTTACTGAAAGTCAGTAACGTATGTTTATAAAACGTAGGCAGTCTCTGACCTGTGACACATCACATATTATCTCTGCAAAATAAAAGTGCTGAGAATTATTCTAGGTATTAGCTTCACAGGTTTATCTTGCTGTTAGAAACTCTTACAAACTTCTTTCTTTTGTGGCTATCTTGGTACTCCAGACATTCTAAGTAGAAAAAGTAAAATACCCTAAATCTCACCTGTTTCCAAAATTCTGATATTTGAGGTAACAAAATCACTAGCAAAACACGAAAGAACAAAGACATCTATTTAAAATAACTTTAGGTATCAACAATAAAGGTCTACTAATACAACATTCAAGAGCTCTATCTTATATATATGTATGTGTGTATGTATATATAAATATCCACTTTTTCCTTCTGTTACTTATCATTAGTAACAATTCTTGTAAATACAGTGCTAAGAAAGTAAAACATTATTTCAATATTAATAACAGTATGTCTTATTGGAAAAACATGCTTATCATTGCAAATCTATTTCTTTTCACTAATAAGTGGAAATAACAGGAAAAAATAAAGTTAAGCAACACAAGCACACACACAAAAAAACCAAAACAGAAAAATGACATACAATTTTAAGGTTAGACTGAAAAACCACTGTAAAAAACAAAGAAAGGAAAAAAGAACAACTTACAGATACATCTCACCATATAGTGATATCTTACGTTAAAGCTACAACCACATCTCTTTACTGAATTCAGAGATGTTTCATCCTCAATTCTGATTAATTTTCAACCAGGGATGGCTTATCATTTGTTTGCTACATTTTTGTCACATAATTGATAATACTTGTAACTCACATTAGGGCGAGCTCCCTATTTGAAAGAATCACTTTGTAAACAAGGCTTTTATAACAGAAGCAATTGCTTAATTAGCTGATTTGCTAATTATGCTGTTTGCATATATCTGTTTGTTTTTTTGATGGTGACATCTCCCATATCCATTCTAAAAACTATCTAAAATAAAACTGAGTCAAAATGGTCTTGAGAACTTCTTTACTTATAATTTTGGGCTATGCCTGGAGAAAACAGAAGACCCCTGTATTATGGTAAAACCACACTGGAACTTTTTCTAGAATATGGATAAAGATAAAATATAGACTATCACTTTGCAGTAGGACAGCACTGAAAGAAAAAAAAAACATTTTGCACGAGATGAGCAACTGAGGAAAAGCTAATAAAATATTAAGAGGAGCAGACTGACTTTCAGACACAAATCAACAGAATATACAACTTGGCTCAGCAAAGACTAAGGGTGGGGGGAAGGAAAGGGTGGTGGACAACTGTCTGAACCATTTACAGTCACATAAACATAAAATGGGAGGAGATCAATATTTAGCTTAGTACAGCAAGTGTATACAAGTAACAGGACAACTTAAAAGAAAAGTCTGTGCTAAAGATCAGGAAAAACTTCCTGACGACAAGATCTATCAAGACTGTTGTTCAGTCTCCTGAGGAAGTGACGAGAGCTTTATCCTCTAGAGATACTTAAAATTAGAATGGATAAGGTACTAGAAAGCATCCGGTAAGAGAAAAATCCAACCCTGACTTAGCTTGGAAAGTTACAAGGGAAGCAGAACAGAAAAAATATACATGGAAAAACAATAATTTAGAGTGAAAATCTGGAGGACTTGAAAGCCAGAAAATCTAGGTCATATCTTGAATCTATCCTTTCCAATTTTATAATCTTAATATGCTATGAGTTGCCATAAGTGTAAATGATGATCTGCCTCACACTGAATTGAAAACACTGTAAATGTTAAAAGAGCTACACTGCCATAGGATATCATTACATATATCAGGGTATTTTCTTCAAAAAGAAACAACAACATTTATAATTTTGCTGATTTTAAATTTTCAGTTCAAATGCCATTATTTTGAAGATTCTTAACTACTGAAAGGAAAAGGACCATGCCTTTCAATGAAGTTTTAAAACATAATCAACACCACGTTTTAATGGATGAAACTTAATGAAGTTAATTATGCTCCCTGTTTCTGAAAATCTGGCATGGTCAATCCCTAGGAGATAAGCAATTAAATGATAAGTAGCATTTCTAGTAACTTTGTTAGACAACCATGATGTAAAAGCACTTCTCCAATTACCACTGTAAAACCGTTAAAATATCCTGCTGCTTTTACAACCCTATCAGTTAGGTAGGCAATTCATACTTAATTCATGAAACCACCAGTGTGTTAAGTGGTATTACCAGGTTAACATATTTTTATTATGATTCAAATAAAGCTTCTCTCATCATCTCACTAAATACACGTGAACATCTTATAAATGTGCTGCTCATCTAGAAGACTATAGCTCTGTACTTTTAAAAAAATTTACTTCGGACTGTACATGTTGACTCTTGTAAAACTGTACAAGTGAAAGTACTACTGCATACCTGTCTGAATCAGGATTTTAAACTGAAAAACTAGAAGAAAAGACAACATTAAAGTGAATACAAAGCTAGCACTGTGATCCTGGCCCCACTTTCAATTCAGTATTTATCTAATGACTGATTTTACAAATGAATGCTACAAATAATTTCACCTTGCAGATGACTCAGGCAGCCTTGAAAACAGCGCACATACAGAATTTTTG
Source organism: Moschus berezovskii (assembly GCF_049115385.1). Classification (NCBI taxonomy): domain Eukaryota; kingdom Metazoa; phylum Chordata; class Mammalia; order Artiodactyla; family Moschidae; genus Moschus; species Moschus berezovskii. The sequence continues at coordinate 35,142,790 of NC_142473.1, read as the reverse complement.
TTTTGTATTTTAATCAAAAGCATTATTATATGGCACTGTTGGCAGAAAAAGTATCATGAATGAAAACGTTAATTACTGGGCAAATGCATATAAAGCCTCTGGTTTCCAGACTCACTTTAAAAAGCTGCTTCTTAAAAAAAAACAAAGAACAAAAAGACTTGCTTCAGTTAAACAAGTTTAAAAATTGAACTTACAGTGCTTAAAAAAAAAAGCCAATATATTAAAAACCTTTTGTCTATAAATCAAAAGCAACAAAATCTACCAGTCCTAGACAGGACATAGGTTCTTTTCAACAAAGACCTTTACAGCAAAATCCTACCTGTACTGTCCCTGAAAATTCACTGTTCTAGAATACAGCCTGAAACAATTTACTCAGTCCACTGAAAAAGCATTCTCTTATCTCTCAAAAGAAATTCCAACTGCCACAGGACCCCTAAACTCTTAGGGAGAGGACAAGCATCCAGGAGGATTAGAAACAATTAGGATTATTTTGGGACTAAGGGCAGCAATCAATGCAAACTGGAGAACAGCAATCAGGTATTTCTACCACTTTTCAAGTGCTGGTTCTAAAAGCTGAAAAACATAATCTTCAGGTGTCATAGAAGTTACAAAGCAAGACACTGGATGGTATTCATAAGCTGTTTAGGTTTTTTTTTTTAACAATTCAAATATACTACATAAAAACAATAGCTACCATGAACATATAGTTTGAATTTTAAGTTGATAACTACACTTTTAAAAAGGGGGCTGGAGTGCCTGAGGAGTAGAGAATGAAAGGGGGGAAAGGAGAGTAAACAAATGTGTTAATTTAACTGCAAAATAATAACAGGATATAACAGAATTCTGAGTCTCCAAAGTGACCATTCAGAGCCCAAACATAGCTGAATTCCATCCCAGCCCCAGCACGTCCCTAACACAAGAATAAAACCCTTCTTATCTTGTTCAGCCATGTGTCGCCTGCCACAAACTGCAAAACAGAACAACGCCCAAAACCAGCTAGTCTGATTTCAACTGAGGACAGACAGACTCTGTAGTCAGAAGCACCACAATGAAAGAACTCTAACTCACACAGCTGGCCTGGTGGGTCTGCACACTCTACAAAACAAAGCCATACCACATACAGTACTTCAAACTTGAAAGGATCTTTAAAATGGCACTGCTAATTTGCCAATAGCTCTAGAATCAGCAAAATGTACCTAGAGTGCATTGGAGTTAGATCATGAGAAAAGAGGCTGCAATAGGTAGGCTGAGAAGAAGATGGGAACTATTCTATACTTGTAACTTTATTAAGGCAGCCTGGCACAGAAATAACACTAAACCAGTACTTCCAGATTTCACCCCAACATATATTCAAATCAGGGACAACTCTAAGAGTCAATGGATGCTTCAAATTTATGGGGCAAGATATGTTCAAAGAAAAAGTAATGGTCACATAAGAATAAATCTTGTGGTGGAAAAAAAGAAACTAGTAGTAAATTCCTAAGAAATACGAATCCATAATTGTCTCACCAAGACACATTAAATTAAGTGGCTTTTAAAGTCTTTCATCTTTTAAAAAGTATGTGAAATTAGGCAGTTCCTGAACTAATTCAAGTAAATATTAAACCCAAACCAATCTGTAGATTCACCTTAGAATATTCATCTTTTAATCCTTTGTGCCCAGCACAGTGCCTGGCAAAAACAGGCATTAACTGCATGCTTACTGTACATTTATATCTCATCTAAGTTATAAAAAGCAACACAAATCCCAAGGTTTTCTTTCCAACATAATGGAAATAGGAAGAAAATCTCTCAGAAGCAAAGAAGGAAAGATCATTACTTGGGGGCCTTTAGGTGATTTTCAAGTGGAATGAGCTGGTGATCCAAGGTTCTGTTTCTACAGAACTACCAACGTATTAGTTCCTGGTTAAGACTTGTCTCCAGGGTCAACAGAGAAGGCAAGAATTGAGAGAACCAGGAACACAAGTACCCACACACCCATGAAAGTGGCTTCTCAGAGGCAAAACACCCTGAAAGGAAAAGGAATGGGAATAACCAGAAAAAATCAAAATAAGCATTGTTGATAATGTTAAATATACCCTTGGAGAAGTTGAAAATTAAATGCATTTAAAAAAATACACAAACAAAGAATAAATAGTTTAAATATTTAATAGAATCTTTTAGGTGAACATTCACGTGATACTGGGAAGCATCAACAGGAACAGGAAATTCTGTTTCTGGAGTAGCTGTTAGGGTAAGATAATGGAATTTGGCCCTTTTAAAATCAACAAATGAGTCTTACAATTGGCTGAAACTCTCTTATTAGGGAATTCAACTACTTTTTGCAGAAGCACTTCTCAAAATGCTTTCTTTGCTCCCTGACTTGTTATTTGATCTTTTTTTTTTTTCTTTTTAATGATGTAATGGTTTGAAGGCCGACCAAAAAAAAAAAAAAACACTGAAACTTGGGACTTGAATACAACGTTAGTTACACTGAAAAATACCATGTAGTAAGGAATATGCTTTTATCACTTAAATATTGCAAAGAATAACTCTAAAGAGTAAGGAAACTCACTTAAACCACAAATGGTCTAGCTCAATTCACCAAGCAACATAGGTAAGTACTGTAAAAGACTGACCCAACTCAACAAATCCACCTGCCAGCTTCTACTACATAATTCGCTTAGGCCTACACCCCTTAAATGCAAACGTTTCTGGAAAATGAACTCCTAAAAGTGCAATAATTAAAATCAAGCTCCATAATGTTCCCCCGCCGTGATTTTTTTTTTTTAGTTCCTTGATATTGTCCCCACCAGGAGACTGGGACTTACTGGTAATTCCAACATGCTGGAAAACTATTAGACAATAAACACTGTGCAAGTCAATGTTTCAAGGATATTTCATAAATCATCATGCGGTAGTCTCAGAATGAAGTTCACAAACAGAACAGGGTCTAGGGAACTACAGGACAGGAGTTAAACTTACGAGGGACCAATACCCCACCCGACCTCCGGCGCTGACCTTCACCCAAAATGACCTTTCTCTGCTTCCAAGATCAGTACTGAATCCTAATGCCCACTATGGACAGAAAAACACAATCGTGGCTTTACCTACCCCTCCTCCGACACTCTGGAAAAGTTTCTCTCCAGAAAAAAAAAAAAATTTCCAAATTCAATCAACCGGGTAACTTGGCAGCAACCCCAGACTAACTGCAGAGCTCGGAAACAACCCTCCGTCGGATGCCTGTCAACTTCACTGGGCAAAGGCAATCGGCAATCCTGACTCTCCTGCTAGGTCGGGCCCCATCCAGGGAGGCTAAGAGCAGGGGGGAGCTTCATACCAACCTGTCGGTGATAGTAGACTGTGTGCCACTCATTGGGGCCCTTGGCGAGAGGTCCTCCTTTTATCCAACTTGCATTTTACAGTAACACCTCCACCCCACCCCCAGCGCTCCGGGATCAGGCCCGATTCCGTAGGGGACACCAGAGTCCAACTCAAAACTCCATCCAGTCATCTAGAACGTCCGAATGGCAGGGGTCAAGGAAAGGGGATGTGGGTGGGAGCGAAGCAAGTTATCTCCCAAAACAAACCGAGCAAGTCCGCCAGAAGGCGAGTTCTAAAGCTAGGCAGCGATCCTTGGGAAAGCGCCGGAGTAAACTTCGTCACGGATGGAAGTCGGCGAGCCGCGCGGGGAACGGACCTCGGGAGTCCGTCCGGGGCAGGATGGGCTCCTCGTCGGGGTCTCGGGGGCCTGCAAATCCCCGCCGCCGAGCCGGGGCCCGCTGGCTTCTGCTTTCTATCTGGGGCTGCCAGCCGCTCGTGGCCGCGGTCTCGGCCGCGTCTCGGGCCGCCCCGCGTCAGCCGCGCGCGGCTCCATGGCCCCGAGCCGGGCGACCCCTCTCGTCGTCCTCGCCGCCCCCCACCAGGCTCCGGACGCCGGGACGGGCACGAGCGCCGGGAAAGGAGGTCGCACAGCCGGAGGTGACAGGAACCTGGTCTCTCAGCCCCGCGGGCTGCTCCCCATCCCTCGGAGGCCCGGGCTCTTCCGCGGTCGGCGAAGGCGGCGGCGGCGGCGGCGGCTCCTCCCCGACGCGCCGGTAGGCGGCGGTTCCCGCGAGGGGTGGGAGGTTCCCGTCCGACCCGGCCTGGAAGCAGCGGCCCGGCAGGCCGGCGGCGACTGCGGCGACTCGGAGCGCAGGGCCGGCTCGCCGGGTCCTGGGGCTCTCGCGGGAGCGCGCGCGGCGGGCGGAGGAGACCGCCGGCGGTGGAGGGGGCCGCGCGACAGCCGCAGGCGCGCGCGCGGGTTCCGGTTCCGGTTCTGCCTTCCCGGCCCCGGCCGCATCCAGCGCGAGCGCTCGCCCTGCCCCTCCCCCGCCGACTTTTCTTGGCCTCCTCCCCTCTGACTTCGGGAAGCCGCCTCACCCGGGATCCCTCCGCGGCGCGCGGGGCGGCCCCAGCCCCCCGCTCTCGCCACCCCGCGCCCGCCCCCCGCGGACGCCTCCGCCGCAGTCTTGCCGGGGGGAGAGCGAAAAAGTAGTTCTGCGGGGTCAGAAGGAGGTGGGCACCGTGCGACCCCGAGAGCCCCACGCGCCAACCTGAGGTTGTCCCAGGGAACCCACGAATGCCGGAGGTTGCTACTTTGGGGTCTAGCTTGCACTAACTCGGCTTTCCCCCAGAGAGCACGCCCCCAGTCCCGAGGAGTTGAGGAGAGAGGAGGCTCTCTGGAAATTACTCACCCCCTTGTCCTAGAAACTTGTATTCCTTAAGGGAGCATACTTGTTCTCCTTTTCTGATAACACGCACAGACTGTTTTTGGCGAACGGAAGCAAACTCAGGTCCGGCTGCCCGGACCCCGCTGCTCTCTGGTGAATCAGACCCCAGCAGAGAGAGGTTTCGGCCTTGGCCGCTCACCTGGGGCACCTGCTGGCCTCGGCCCAGGGCAGGGGCTTCCGTGCAAAAAAGTCTTGGCTGCCGGCAGAGGGTTGGAGGATGGAAGTGTATAGGAATGGGGAGACAGAGTTTGGGAATTGGAGCCAGGATTTCTTCGTATAATGTTGCTTTTAGGCTGCTTCTGCCTTGGCAAAATGAAATGTGTTATTTGCCAAATTGAGCAAGCACGGTGCTTTCCACAGCGGCTTAACAAGCATGGAAAGAAATGGGAGCGGGGGAGGGGGGCAGTTTATTTATCCTGTTACATTACAATTCTCTTTGAAGAGTTCCCAAATATGTATGTTTTTTTTTTCCTACTAGGTAGTAGGTTTAGACACCCATCCAGTTTTATGGTTGCGTAACTCAGGATTGTAGCGATTCAAGTACCATGTACAGTATATTTCTTCCATTCCGCCTGCAAACATCTGAAGTGGCTTCTCTTCATACAACCATCTTCAGACTTTCGGGTTCAAACCTGTATTGGTGGGTAAGGGTCTTTAACCTTTTTGTGAAAATTAAGTGGCAAAGCAAATCTAATAAACAGTGGATGTGGAGAAAGGAAACAATTACCTTTTAGCAATGCTGTTTCTAAAAGCCAGTCCGCAACAGTGCATGAAAGGATCATTATCCCTGAATAGATGCATGAGCTAAGGCTGACGTTAGAACTGGGTTAAAAAAAAAAAAAGATAAAGATAAACAGAGGCCAAAGATGACTCTTTATTGCTCGATTTTTTTTTTTTTAAGTCCAGGGCACAGCCAACTAATTTTGTAATGTTTATTTTGGGAAAGAATAGAAGCAGAATAGGGTTCTAAGCCACTTTCCTAATGATCAGACCAGGACACATTGCCACCTGCTGGTGTGCCCTAGCGTGATAATTCTGTCCTGAAAACTGTTCATTAAATTGCACATTTTCCATAGATAACTGTAAAGAGTTTCATCACTCTGTACACAACGACCAAAATTCAAACCTTATCCGCAAACTTTTAGACGTACTAAATATTTTTTTTGCCCGATTCCAACAATTTCACAGCGTGGGTATCAAATTAATTGGACCCAATGACTCATCAAATCGTGCATTTTTAAAATGAGTTTCCTTCTTCAAGAATGCCTCACTCCACGAGCTTCAGGAATAAAACAAACTGGGAAAGTTTCCTAATTCACCTTCTCTTCCTTGCATACAAAACCTCTTGGCAGGCTGCTTTCAAGATCTTTCCAAACTTAAACAGACCCAAAGTTCTAGCTGTGAGCAAAGAGGCCATTTGCTGTGGGAAATCTTCGGAAGATGGTAAGCAAAGGATTTAATTAAGCCAGTGGTTATTCACTCCAGAGCTATTTTTTTTTTAATAATGAAAATTTCTATATTCAGGCACAAAGCTCTCATGGTTAAAAAAGAAAAGAAAAAAAAAAAAGTCCCCGAAACCCTCTTTATAGCTGTTAGTAGCTCTAGACCGTTCTAGAGTCTGTGTATAGAAGACCTTCACAATAGTCACACCAGTTTAGGCAGAACACACTCCACAGGGACATTAGTCCTTTACCTAGAAAAGTGACATTGATGACACGTATCCACTGTGCATGCTCTTTGAGGTTTTCCAATGGGGAGTTATCCAGGCCCTCATCCATTCTTTCAAGCTGCTTATTGAGCACCTGGCTTCCCAAGTGGCTCTAGTGGTAAAGTACCACCTGCCAATGCAGGAGATGTAAGAAACTTGGGTTTGATCCCTGGGTTGGAAGATCCCCCTGAAAGAGGAAATGGCACTCCACTCCACTATGCTTACGTAGGTAATCCAGTGGACAGAGGAGCCTGGTGGCCTACAGTCCCTGGGACTGCAAAGAGTCAGACATGACTGAGCACACAATGAGCACCTACTATGTGTCTAACACCGTTCCAGTCTTTGGAAGCAGAGCCTGAAGAGAGCAGAAGGCCCTGTCTTCATGGACCCAACTGGACATCATCGTTTTCAAGGCAGCTACTCAAATCAGCTGAACATAAAGAAGGCTGAGCACCAAAGATTTGATGCTTTTGAACTGTGGTGTTGGAGAAGATTCTTGAGAGTCCCTTGGACTGCAAGGAGATCAAACCAGTCAATCATAAAGGAAATGAATTCTGAATATTCATTGGAAGGACTGATGCTGAAACTGAAGCTCCAATATTTTGGGCCCCTGCTTCGAAGAACTGACTCACTGGAAAAGATGCTGATGCTTTTGAAGATTGAAAGTAGGAGGAGAAGGGGACAATAGAGGACGAGATGGTTGGATGGCATCACCAACTCTATGGACATGAGTTTGAGCAAGCTCTGGGAAATGGTGAAGGACAGGGAAGCTTGGCATGCTGCAGTTCATGGGGTTGCAAAGAGTCAGACACGACTGAGTGACTGAACAACAAATAAAACAGGTGGCAAAATAGGAAATTAAGTTCTTCCTCCTCCTTTTGGCAAACTGCTTTCTGTATGTAGATTGTTGCCTCAAAAAATAAACAATATTAAGAATGGTGGATAAGAGCAGCTAAGAAGTATTTTACTGGTAAGTATAAATACGGTTCAACCTTTCTGCAAGCCAAAGCCTTTTTTTCTAAGCTTCTTGGCAGAACCACAAGAAAGACATAAAGCCAGACCCTGGGTTGATAAAAAGTTGTTTATTTTTATAAAATTTAGTATAAATCTTATTGAAATATAAATTCTTCTTGAGCAGTGTTAATAATTATTACATCGTAATCTGAATGCAAATGAGTACTTCATGTGTCTGACCATACCACATGTTAATTAGCCCTTCAGTACCTGTCATGGACAAACAGCATGTTAACTGCTGAGTCACCTTCATTTCACAGTTTTGTCTCAGCAAGTTGCCTTCAGAGTTATCAGCTACAACATCAAGAAAAAGCTGAAATGAGGGATTCTCCTTCCCTTCTCATTAGTTAGGTTTCTTGAAATTCAAGAAATCTAAGTACATTCCCCTAAAAGAGCAAGGTCTATAATCCCTTCACTTCTGAGGCATAAGGAGAAAAGAACTGGTACTAGATTAAGTCTATTTATTCGTCTGGTATGGGACAGGTTGCACTGTGCCAAAATTCAAGAGATGGCTTTTTTCTTCCTTTTTTTTTTGGTGCCAAGCCACGCTTTTTTAACTAGGCTTTTGCTAAAATCAGCATTCCCTAGCATCCTACTTTGACCACAATCTTATTGGAAAGAAGCTAACCAGCATTGCAGGGATATGGGTCATAGAAAAAAAGGAGTTGGGGATGCTACTGTCAGATTATTCTCATGTCCAGCAAATCTCCTTAACCAAATGACAGTCATTTTAAGAGACCCATAGTTAACATGCCTTTAAAGCTGTTTTTTTCCCAGAGCAATGATGACTTCATGCACCACTCATGCCTGGACAATGATGTCCATCTTCAAGAACCACTCATTAGGCTAGGATTACGAGTGACCATCGAATGGGCTGACACTTCCTACCGACCTCCAGCCCTGACTTCAACAGCCCCAGACCCTAGATCATCAACTGAGCTACGTGGTCGCCAGTGCGTGGTCTTAACAACACAATTGACTGAATAAATAAAAACAAACAAATAAATAAAACTTCCCTTTTTTCCCATAGAAGCCCTACATTAAACACCTTCATTAATGAAAAGCCACCTAATGTCTCTATGAAATATGCAATGGAGTATTTCGTTTATTGACAGTAGGGTTCAAACAGGCAAAGAGTAAACAAGTGACCTGCCCAAAGGATCTGGCAGGTGAGTAGCCAAATTAGTTCAAAGAACCTAAGAATTCTCAATTCCTAAGCCCTTTTACTACACTTGTCTTCTTGCTTTTCCTAGGTAAGATGAGAGACTATTGACTAAGAAATATTTTTTTCCTCCTAACATTGTCTTTTTCATAATATACTGTCCAGAGAGAGTGGCACCTTTTCCAGAGAAAAAGTAGTAACAAGATGAACAGGGAATGTATCTGAAATGAAAAAAAAAAAAAAAAAACAGCCTCATCACCCTGAGGCCAGGACATTTGGTCTTTGGTTCTGGTTTGCAGTATGTATAGCAGAGCTGAAACCTGAACTGGCATCTCAAGCCCAGTGGAATCTACATGGTAAATCCCTACGGAATTCAGTCACAGCCTCTCATGCCTAGGAGATTAATGCACAAAAGCCCTGAGAACTGGCATAGTTTTCCTGGTAGGGCAGAACCCGTACAACAGGACTTGGTAAATCTGCCCACACCTCATTCATCTCTCATCCGAAGCTCTAGCTCTATGGTTTTTGTGCAGAAAAGAGTTAATAGAGCAGGCCTGGAAAGGGCTGTCTGCAAGGTTGGCCCTTGGCCAGCATCTGGGGACTTAGATTTCATCAGGAAGGTTCCCACATGAACTGATGAGACTGGCTCACTGACTCTAAACTACACAAACAATGTGGTTCATGGCGAAAACCTCCTTTCCTTCTGGGAGTCAGGAAAAGGCTGACTTTTGCACACCATGGAAAGACTGCCTATGGCACCAGCCCCCAATTGAAACCTTGGATACCAAGTCTCTAACAAGCTTTCTTCTAGACATTTCATACATACTTTGAACAAGTCATTGCTAGAGGAATTAGCACATCCTGCATGATCCCACTGGGAGAGGGCTCTGGAAGCTTGGGGCTGGTTTCCTCTATACTCTGCTCCAGGTGCCTTTTCCTTTGGCTGATTTTTCACTGTATCCTTTTGCTGTAATAAATCAAAGCTCTAAGTACAACACAGTGCTGTGTCCTGTGAGTCTTCCTAGTGAAGCGCCATGCCTAAAGGTATGTACTTGGGGACCCCAAGTACAGGGAGACCTATATGGTATATACCAAGTATATGGTATGGGGAGGCTCAGGAAGTAGCCCCCCATCACTGTCATGGTTTCACCCCCCATCCTGCTCTCCATTTCCTGATCCAAGTTACTTCCTGAAAGTCCCTCACTTTATAGTAAATGGGGTGCATTTCTTTAAGCTGCTACACAGAAACCAGGAATAAACATTTGTTTATTCAAAGGAATAAGGAAGAAATTGCACTAATGTTTTTTGAGTTCCTTTCTAAGCTGTCTGGTCATCCAGCCTCCCAGGGTCACCACAACCTACATGGAATGCAGCACACTCATCTCACAGCTCGGACCTACTCGCAGCTACTGCTGGTCGTCTCACTTTCCACAGCTGTGTTGCTGCAGAAGCTAGCGTTTTAATACTGGAATGTGTTCTGCTCCAAGGCCGACTTTCAAACCAATCAACAAGTTTAGCCCTTTTTTGTTATCTATGTTTGTAATAAGCATGATTCTGTAACAGCCATATATCCAACCTGGTTCCCGTGGCCGACTTAACCTAATCCGTTGTCCAGAGCAAGCCTTGGCTAGTGTGCCTTGAGATGTCCATTAAGT